>NC_140579.1:1101599267-1104177267 GCF_964204655.1 Triturus cristatus
ATTGTGACTCCTCTTAATGATCTGACATCCAAGAAGATGCCCAAAAAGGTTCAGTGGACAGTAAGCTGTCAAAAGGCATTTGATGACCTGAAGGAGGCCATGTGCTCTGCACCTATCCTGAAAAGTCCTGACTACTCCAAAGAGTTTATTGTCCAAACAGATGCTTCTGAGTTGGGTGTGGGAGCTGTGCTGTCACAACTTAATGTAGATGGTCAAGACCAACCCATTGCTTTTATTAGCAGAAGGTTGACCCCCAGAGAGAAGAATTGGTCAGCTATTGAGAGGGAGGCCTTTGCTGTGGTGTGGGCCCTGAAGAAGCTGAGGCCATACTTGTTTGGCACTCACTTCAAGATTCAGACCGACCATAAGCCCCTCTTGTGGCTAAATCAGATGAAGGGTGAAAACCCCAAACTGCTTAGGTGGTCCATTTCCCTACAGGGGATGGACTTTACAGTGGAGCACCGGCCAGGTACTGACCATGGGAATGCAGATGGTCTCTCCAGGTACTTCCACTTAGGACATGAAGACGAGACTGGTCAAGGCTAGTTTAATGTCCCAGCGTTTGGGGGGGGGTTGTGTAGGAGAGTAGGGTCTGCTATCCTATGGTCACCCCAAATTTTTGCTTTTTGCTTCACTGGTTTTTGACATATTGAGGCTGTGGGCCTGCCAATCAGACCCCCAGCCTGCTGTTCTCTCTACTAAATTAAAACTATGCACCCCAGGTGCATAACCAATTGGAAGTGGATCACCCTGTCAGCCCCTGTACCAGTGTACACTAGGTACCCAGGGCATTGGTGTACCCAAGGCCTGCCAGGGGCTGAAGCATGTATTATGCCACCCCAGGCTTGGCCTAACAATTTGACACAACTGGCTGATCACTCAGCTGGGGTAAGTTGGTGTAATCACCTCTTACTAAGGTGTAGTATACCTATACCTAACCTTAAATGGGACACCTGGTAACCTATAAGTCACTCCTATGGCAGGCCTTAACAATCCTAAAGGCAGAGTGCTTGGTTCCATGTGAGATGGTGCTCTGGCATGAGCTGAGCCTGTCTGCAGTGGTCGGAACAACTTCCTTCTACTGTTTCCAGATATCGTCATACCATATACTCTTAAGTGCATTATGAACCTCGCGGTTAAATGCTATCTTTGGTTTGGCTTTATCAAAACATGTCGAGTAAGGTGTCATACGAATTGAAATACTAACCCCTCGCCAATTCTGGCGACGGGGTTAGCATTCCACCCTTCTAGAGGGACACGACATGTACAGTACCTGAAACCCGGGTAAAATCAGACATAGCCTCAGCTCCACAAAATGGATGCTGCCACCACAGACACAAGTCTGCCCTCCTGCTGCTGGGAGTCCTTCCAGCTTGGGAGGTGTGGACAAAGGGTTTCCTGCCAGGGGAGGTGCATGCACCACCCCAGACAGGATTTTGTGTATTGGTCAGGTAGGGCTTGAAAGAAACCAGACATGCCTGTGGCTCACAAGGAGCCTCGGTGCATATGCCAGTTCAAACCGGTCCTGGGGCACACCAGTCCCGGGCCTGGGGCGAGCTGGACAAAGGATTGGGGGTGTAACCACCCCCCTTCCTGGTCCCACCCATAGGGAGGGACCTAGCAGGTAGTCCGGCCCCTAGAATCCGCTTAAAGGTAGGAGCTGTGTCCTAAGACTTCAGACATCCTGGAATCAACTTAAAACTAAGAAGAAGACGGGAACTTCGACATTCTGCTGCACAGAAGACTGAAGGAAATCTCCCCTGTGGTCAGGTAGTGACCACCTTTCTAACGCAAGCACCATCCAGCGAATCAACGTCTGCTTTGCCGCCGCCTCCCGCCGGAGCCCGAGCCCAGAGACTGACAAGACCTGGACCTCCAGACCTCTCACTGCCCGATCCACAGTCCCTGAAAAGAGGAGACCCGTGGAGGCACCGAGACACGTGGAGCCAGCCATCTTGAAACGACCACGACAAGCTGACAAGTGCAACAACCGAGGCTCCCTCCAAGTTGTGCTTTGGGATCTGAGAAGCCCAACCCTCGAGCAGCATCTGCACCAAAGGTGAGCCCTCCAGCATCTCCACGATCTGCGTGGGGCCCTTCTGCATTTTGCCACTCGACGCGCCTAACCGGTTGCTGGCCCGCTGGCTAGTAGCCATCTTGGCGATGAACTTCACGAAATACACCACTGCTCCAGACTGGCCCTTGCTCCCCTCCAAAGGAGCAGTCCTTCTGACCTTACTGGTCAGAACCATCAGCTTATTTCATCTCCCACAACAATTGCTTTTGCCAAGGCTTGTTTGCTTCGATCAAGTCGCCCACACCGCCGACAGCGAGAGCCTGCATGGGACAGCTCGTGAACCGACTCCTGGACGTCGTCGACCTCCAGGGACCACGTGGCTGCAGAGACAAGCTACACCTTTCTTCCTGTTTGCACCCGACATTGCCTGGTACCCACCTGGTGCCACGCTGGTCACTGGCTAGTGACTGTGAACACTGTCCCCTCTGCTTACAGGTCTTCAACATCTCCGATCCACTCTTGGATCCACTGCATCTCTCCCGGACCGACCGCCTGCAGCCTCTTTGTCTTCAAGCTCCACGGAACAGATAGAAGAAACCCGACGCACTTCGAGGCCTATGCACCCGCTTCCTGTGGGTGAGGTAAAGCTGGCACTCCTGTGCCCAAGTGTAGTATTACATCTCTAGTGCCTGTGTTCCAAATCTTGAGTTCCTAGTCCATCCGGAAGATCCTCTTTGCAGTAACTTTGTACTTTTTACGCACCCATTGAAACCTATGGGAGCACGCGTGGGACTATTTGCTCTGCACACGCCACCCGTGGACCTCCTGGTCACTAACTGAAGTTAGCTCCTTGTAGGCCCAGCGATTCTAGAGGCCCTAGGCCTTTTCCCTTTTCTGTTTGTGGTACTTATACCACTATTTTAGTATATTGTTCGAGCGGCCACCAGGGCCTATCCATATAAAGTGCAACTTCTGTGTATTCTACTGTAATCTTGTTTGACGATTTGTGCTCCTGTGCTCATAAAGAGACTAGGGGTTACTTTGAGAAATAAATACATATATATTTTGAATATATATCTGTGTAGTGTCCTTTCATTGGTATAAAAGGGGGTTACATTTGGTAAAACAGCTGGCTTAACACGCTTCACGAGTTTAGCCTCAAAGACGGCTTAGCCTACGCTACCACTAGGGCAGCTAGTCCGAAAAGGTTGACTTACAACCACAGAATAAGGGTTGCTTGGCATGGTACAAGGTGATCACTTTAACTAGTGAGCATCATATACCAGGCCAACTTCTCACACTCAGCCATCCTGGAGCGGAGACCAAGTACATAGTCCACTATGTCTTGCTTAGGCTTTTTGAGAGGTAACTCCCATCCTTCCTTCACCAAACACAGTGGGCCTCTTACAGGGTGCCCAAACAACAATTCAAAGGGGCTGTAGCCAACCCCCTTTTGTGGGACCTCTCTGTAAGCAAACAGAAGGCAGGGTAGAAGGATGTCCCATCTTCGCCTGAGCTTTTCAGGTAATCCTTTGATCATACCCTTTAGGGTCTTGTTGAATCTCTCAACAAGCCCATTGCATTGTGGGTGATAAGGGGTGGTGAACTTGTAGTTGACACCACATTCCTTCCACATAGCTGTCAAGTATCCTGACATGAAGTTGGTATCTCTGTCAGAAACTACCTCCTTAGGAAACCCCACTCTGGAGAATACTCCCAGCAGGGCCCTGGCCACAACAGGTGCTGTAGTGGTCCTAAGGGGAATTGCCTCTGGATACCTGGTGGCATGATCCACTACCACCAGTATAAATCTGTGCCCAGATGCAGTGGGAGGATCCATGGGACCCACTATATCTATTCCCACTCTTTCAAAGGGGACCCCCACCACAGGTAGTGGTATTAGGGGGGCCTTTGTTGTGCCACCTGATTTGCCACTGGCTTGGCAGGTCACACAGGAGCGACAAAACTCCTTTGTATCTTCATTCATATGAGGCCAGTGAAAGTGAGGGACAAGCCTGTCCCAAGTCTTATTCTGGCCTAAGTGTCCTGCTAAAGGAATATCATGGGCCAAGGTAAGAAGGAAGCCCCTAAATTGCAGAGGTATAACCAACCTCCTGGTAGCACCAGGCTTGGGGTCTCTAGCCTCTGAATAAAGGAGCCCTTCATCCCAATACACTTTATGGGTACCTTGAGCATTCCCAGTAGCCTCAGCAGCAGCCAGCTGTCTGAGGGGTTCAAGAGAGGGACAGGATAACTGAGCCTGCCTCAAGTCAGCCCTTGAAGGTCCCCCTGTCCCCAGAAACTCAACCTGATCAGGTTCAAGCTCTTCAGGGACAGTTCCTTCAGGGTCCTCTAGATCAGCTTCCTGGGAAGGCTGATCATCACTCTGAGGCAGGGGGGAAGGCACAGCCTTGACCCTCCTGTTCTTCTTCTTGGTAGGTGCTTGGTCCATTGTTCCAGGATCCAAGACCTGAGGTTCAGTGAGGCACTTTTTGGCCTGTGACCTGGTCACAGCAAGGACATGTGATGATATACCTAACATCTCTGCATGAGTCCTGCACTCCACTTCTGACCATAGATAACTCTCTAGGTCATTGCCCAACAAACATTCTACTGGGAGGTCTGCACTAACCACAACCCTTTTGATGCCAGTTACCCCTCCCCATGAGAAGTTAACAACTGCCACACTATGTGAAGTAGTGGCATTGCTGGCATTGGTCACCAGGTAGTTCTCACCTGGTATGTACTGTCCAGGGTCCACAAAGCCTGGTGTCACCATAGTGACACTGGCACATGTGTCCCTGTAGGCTTGAGCCACTTTTTCATTGATTAAAGGAGTCTGTCTGTACTTGCCCAGGTTACTGGGGCTCACAGTCAGGGACAAATCAATGTCCCCATCACAGATCAAGACTGCCTGTGTCAGGGTTCTGTCTAAGTCAGAATCTCCTTCAGTTCCCATAGTGATTCCCACTACACCCTTTGTCTGGGGACCAACACTGCTAACAGTAGTACTGGGAGCAGGTGCCTTAGGGGCAACAGTGTTGGGGGCTCCACCCTTCTTACAATCACTAGTCCAGTGAGTTGTATTCTTGCAATGATTGCACCAGGGTTTCTTTTGACCTTTCTTCTTTCCCTTGGATTGTTGTTGGGACCCACCCTCCTTAGCAGTAGTTTGGGGCCCTGTTGAAGACTTCTGGTCTTTAGATTTCTGATCTCCACCCTTTTGGTCTGTTTTCTTCTGATCACCCCCTTGGCCCTGGTTCTGGTTCTTTTGCTTAACCCTGGTTCTGACCCATTTGTCTGCCTTCTTTCCCAATTCTTGGGGAGAGGTCAGATCTGAGTCAACCAAGTGTTGATGCAGTTGCTGGTTTTGACAGTTATTTAAAATCTGTTCTCTCATCATCAAATTATACAATCCTGTAAAATCAGATACCTTACTTCCCAGCAACCAACCCTCCAAAGCCTTAGTGGCATATTCAATGTATTCAGACCCGTCCTGAGTCTGTGTCTTTTGGGTGTCTCTGAACATTAACCTGTACTGTTCAGTGGTTAAGCCTAACCCATCAACTAGGACACTCTTCAGGACTCTGTAATTTCTGACATCCTCTTCTCTAACAGTGAGGAGTCTGTCTCTGCCTCTTCCTTCAAAGGAGAGCCAGAGGATTGCTGCCCACTGGTCTTCAGGAACCTGCTGTACTTTGCAGGCTCTCTCAAGAGCAGTTATCCATTTGTGGATATCATCCCCACTTTTGTAGGGGGGCACAACCTTAGACAGGTTCCTATTATCAAAGACCCTATCTTTGTCCTTAGGGACAATGCTGCCACCAGTGGGTATAGACCCACTCTCTCTAGGTTGCCTAGCCTTGTTCAGTTTCTCTTCCATCAGGGCTACCTCTAGCTCCTGCTTCCTGATCCTCAGCTGGGCTTCCTGCATTCTGGCCTCATGTTCCCTCCTCTGAGGGGTGGTCATCCTTTTCCTGGAGTGACCTTGAGAGCCTCTAGAGGCATGAGAAGCATTAGAGTCACCTGAGCGATTCCTTTGCCTCCCAAGCCCCTGGTTAAGTCCACTGGGGAGATCCAATAGGATGATCCCATTGTCAGTCCCCAATAGCCTTAGTTTAGCTGGGCCAAGTATAACACTTGGCACTGGGCTAGTTCTCCCTTCATCATCACTACTCTCTGTATCCTCTCCACTTTCCTCCTCTGTAGTATGGTTCTCATCTAAGGGATGGCTATTGGAAAGGGGTACTTCTGTAGCATCTTCAGAAGGGGGGCCTCCTGTTCCTGACCCTAAGGGGGCTAACTGGGAAGCTTTCTTGAGCTCTCTCTGATTTTCATCATTTTGCAAGAGTTCTCTGAGCTCAGCAGAGGTAGGGTTCTTGGGCTGTTTAAGGCCTCTAAGAGTTGCCAAATGCCTGAGCTCATTCTGGTTAAGGGTAGCAAAGATGGATGGTGCCCTCTGGGGGTCACTCTCAACAGAGATAGGTACAGTGGACCCCTCTGCCGCAGCCATTGCTCTTAAGTGTGGGTGGATGTGTTGAAATCTACCTACACTTGGGTTTACCTACTAAACCTATCTAGTAGTTGTAGTCAGGGTGTGCTACTCCCTTTGCTCTACAACAACTAAGTTCAGTAGAACTTATATATATCTAACCTTGTTTTATATGTACCTACAGGTACCTATGTGATCTTTCAATTGGTAACCAAGAGATTACAATGGTAAAAAACAGCAAGCTCAAATCCAACCGCTGCTCACCAATGTGAGAAGTTGGCCTGGTATATGATGCTCACTAGTTAAAGTGATCACCTTGTACCATGCCAAGCAACCCTTATGGTGTGGTTGTAAGTCAACCTTTTCGGACTAGCTGCCCTAGTGGTAGCGTAGGCTAAGCAGTCTTTGAGGCTAAACTCGTGAAGCGTGTTAAGCCAGCTGTTTTACCAAATGCAACCCCCTTTTATACCAATGAAAGGACACCACACAGATATATATTCAAAATATATATGTATTTATTTCTCAAAGTAACCCCTAGTCTCTTTATGAGCACAGGAGCACAAATCGTCAAACAAGATTACAGTAGAATACACAGAAGTTGCACTTTATATGGATAGGCCCTGGTGGCCACTCAAACCATATACTAAAATAGTGGTATAAGTACCACGAACAGAAAAGGGAAAAGGCCTAGGGCCTCTAGAATCGCTGGGCCTACAAGGAGCTAACTTCAGTTAGTGACCAGGAGGTCCACGGGTTACGTGTGGAGAGCAAATAGTCACACGCGTGCTCCCATAGGTTTCAATGGGTGCGTAAAAAGTACAAAGTTACTGCAAAAAGTATCTTCCGGATGGACTAGGAACTCAAGATTTGAAACACAGGCACTAGAGATGTAATACTACACTTGGGCACAGGAGTGCCAGCTTTACCTCACCCACAGGAAGCGGGTGCATAGGCCTCGAAGTGCGTCGGGTTTCTTCTATCTGTTCCGTGGAGCCTGTGGACAAAGATGCTGCAGGCGGTCGGTCCGGGAGAGATGCGGTGGATCCAAGAGTGGATCGAAGATGTTGAAGACCTGTAAGCAGAGGGGACAGTGTTCACAGTCACTAGCCAGTGACCAGCGTGGCACCAGGTGGGTACCAGGCAATGTCGGGTGCAATCAGGAAGAAAGGTGTAGCTTGTCTCTGCAGCCACGTGGTCCCTGGAGGTCGACAACGCCCAGGAGTCGGTTCACGAGCTGTGCCACGCAGGCTCTCGCTGTCGGCGGTGTCGGCGACTTTATCGAAGCAAACAAGCCTTGGCAAAAGCAATTCTTGTAGGAGATGAAATAAGCTGATGGTTCTGACCAGCAAGGTCAGAGGGACTGCTCCTTCGGAGGGGAGCAAGGGCCAGTCGGGAGCAACCAGACCAGTGGTGTATTTTGTGAAGTTCGAAGCCAAGATGGCTACTAGCCAGCGGGCCAGCACCCGGTTAGGCGCGTCGAGTGGCAAAATGCAGAAGGGCCCCACGCAGATCGTGGAGATGCTGGAGGGCTCACCTTTGGTGCAGATGCTGCTCGTGGGTTGGGCTTCTCGGATCCCAAAGCACAACTTGGAGGGAGCCTCGGTTGTTGCACTTGCAGCTTGTTGTCGTCGTTCCAAGATGGCTGGCTCCACGTGTCTCGTTGCCTCCACGGGTCTCCTCTTCTCAGGGACTGTGGATCGGGCGGTGTGAGAAGTTGGCCTGGTATATGATGCTCACTAGTTAAAGTGATCACCTTGTACCATGCCAAGCAACCCTTATGGTGTGGTTGTAAGTCAACCTTTTCGGACTAGCTGCCCTAGTGGTAGCGTAGGCTAAGCAGTCTTTGAGGCTAAACTCGTGAAGCGTGTTAAGCCTGCTGTTTTACCAAATGCAACCCCCTTTTATACCAATGAAAGGACACCACACAGATATATATTCAAAATATATATGTATTTATTTCTCAAAGTAACCCCTAGTCTCTTTATGAGCACAGGAGCACAAATCGTCAAACAAGATTACAGTAGAATACACAGAAGTTGCACTTTATATGGATAGGCCCTGGTGGCCGCTCGAACCATATACTAAAATAGTGGTATAAGTACCACGAACAGAAAAGGGAAAAGGCCTAGGGCCTCTAGAATCGCTGGGCCTACAAGGAGCTAACTTCAGTTAGTGACCAGCAGGTCCACGGGTGGCGTGTGCAGAGCAAATAGTCACACGCGTGCTCCCATAGGTTTCAATGGGTACGTAAAAAGTACAAAGTTACTGCAAAAAGGATCTTCCGGATGGACTAGGAACTCAAGATTTTGAACACAGGCACTAGAGATGTAATACTACACTTGGGCACAGGTGTGCCAGCTTTACCTCACCCACAGGAAGCGGGTGCATAGGCCTCGAAGTGCGTCGGGTTTCTTCTATCTGTTCCGTGGAGCCTGAAGACAAAGATGCTGCAGGCGGTCGGTCCGGGAGAGATGCAGTGTCTCGGTGCCTCCACGGGTCTCCTCTTTTCAGGGACTGTGGATCGGGCGGTGAGAGGTCTGGAGGTCCAGGTCTTGTCAGTCTCTGGGCTCGGGCTCCGACGGGAGGCGGCGGCAAAGCAGACGTTGATTCGCTGGATGGTGCTTGCGTTAGCAAGGTGGTCACTCCCTGACCACAGGGGAGATTGGCTTCAGTCCTCTGGGCAGCAGAGCGTCGAAGTTCCCGTCTTCTTCTTAGTGTTAAGTTGATTCCAGGATGTCTGAAGTCTTAGGACACAGCTCCTACCTTTAAGCGGATTCTAGGGGCCGGACTACCTGCTAGGTCCCTCCCTATGGGTGGGACCAGGAAGGGGGGTGTTACACCCCCAATCCTTGGTCCAGCTCGCCCCAGGCCCGGGACTGGTGTGCCCCAGGACCGGTTTGAACTGGCATATGCACCGAGGCTCCTTGTGAGCCACAGGCATGTCTGGTTTCTTTCAAGCCCTACCTGACCAATACACAAAATCCTGTCTGGGGTGGTGCATGCACCTCCCCTGGCAGGAAACCCTTTGTCCACACCTCCCAAGCTGGAAGGACTCCCAGCAGCAGGAGGGCAGACTTGTGTCTGTGGTGGCAGCATCCATTTTGTGGAGCTGAGGCTATGTCTGATTTTACCCGGGTTTCAGGTACTGTACATGTCGTGTCCCTCTAGAAGGGTGGAATGCTAACCCCGTCGCCAGAATTGGCGAGGGGTTAGTATTCCAATTCGTATGACACCTTACTCGACATGTTTTGATAAAGCCAAACCAAAGATAGCATTTAACCGCGAGGTTCATAATGCACTTAAGAGTATATGGTATGACGATATCTGGAAACAGTAGAAGGAAGTTGTTCCGACTACTGCAGACAGGCTCAGCTCATGCCAGAGCACCATCTCACATGGAACCAAGCACTCTGCCTTCAGGATTGTTAAGGCCTGCCATAGGAATGACTTATAGGTTACCAGGTGTCCCATTTAAGGTTAGGTATAGGTATACTACACCTAAGTAAGAGGTGATTACACCAACTTACCCCAGCTGAGTGATAAGCCAGTTGTGTCAAATTGTTAGGCCAAGCCTGGGGTGGCATAATACATGCTGCAGCCCCTGGCAGGCCTTGGGTACACCAATGCCCTGGGTACCTAGTGTACACTGGTACAGGGGCTGACAGGGTGATCCACTTCCAATTGGTTATGCACCTAGGGTGCATAGTTTTAATTTAGTAGAGAGAACAGCAGGCTGGGGGTCTGATTGGCAGGCCCACAGCCTCAATATGTCAAAAACCAGTGAAGCAAAAAGCAAAAATTTGGGGTGACCATATGTGAGAAGTTGGCCTGGTATATGATGCTCACTAGTTAAAGTGATCACCTTGTACCATGCCAAGCAACCCTTATGGTGTGGTTGTAAGTCAACCTTTTCGGACTAGCTGCCCTAGTGGTAGCGTAGGCTAAGCAGTCTTTGAGGCTAAACTCGTGAAGCGTGTTAAGCCAGCTGTTTTACCAAATGCAACCCCCTTTTATACCAATGAAAGGACACCACACAGATATATATTCAAAATATATATGTATTTATTTCTCAAAGTAATCCCTAGTCTCTTTATGAGCACAGGAGCACAAATCGTCAAACAAGATTATCACAGAATACACAGAAGTTGCACGTTATATGGATAGGCCCTGGCGGCCACTCAAACCATATACTAAAATAGTGGTATAAGTACCACGAACAGAAAAGGGAAAAGGCCTAGGGCCTCTAGAATCGCTGGGCCTACAAGGAGCTAACGTCAGTTAGTGACCAGGAGGTCCACGGGTGGCGTGTGCAGAGCAAAAAGTCACACGCGTGCTCCCATAGGTTTCAATGGGTGCGTAAAAAGTACAAAGTTACTGCAAAGAGGATCTTCCGGATGGACTAGGAACTCAAGATTTGGAACACAGGCACTAGAGATGTAATACTACACTTGGGCACAGGTGTGCCAGCTTTACCTCACCCACAGGAAGCGGGTGCATAGGCCTCGAAGTGCGTCGGGATTCTTCTATCTGTTCCGTGGAGCTTGAAGACAAAGATGCTGCAGGCGGTCGGTCCGGGAGAGATGCAGTGGATCCAAGAGTGGATCGGAGATGTTGAAGACCTGTAAGCAGAGGGGACAGTGTTCACAGTCACTAGCCAGTGACCAGCGTGGCACCAGGTGGGTACCAGGCAATGTCGGGTGCAAACAGGAAGAAAGGGGTAGCTTGTCTCTGCAGCCACGTGGTCCCTGGAGGTCGACGACGTCCAGGAGTCGAGTCACGAGCTGTCCCATGCAGGCTCTCGCTGTCGGCGGTGTCGCCGACTTGATTGAAGCAAACAAGCCTTGGCAAAAGCAATTGTTATAGGAAAAGGAAATAAGCTGATGGTTCTGACCAGCAAGGTTAGAAGGACTGCTCCTTTGGAGGGGAGCAAGGGCCAGTCTGGAGCAACCAGACCAGCGGTGTATTTCTTGAAGTTCGTCGCCAAGATGGCTACTAGCCAGCGGGCCAGCAACCGGTTAGGCGCGTCGAGTGGCAAAATGCAGAAGGGCCCCACGCAGATCGTGGAGATGCTGGAGGGCTCACCTTTGGTGCAGATGCTGCTCAGGTGTTGGGCTTCTCAGATCCCAAAGCACAACTTGGAGGGAGCCTCGGTTGTTGCACTTGTCAGCTTGTCGTAGTCGTTCCAAGATGGCTGGCTCCACGTGTCTCGGTGCCTCCACGGGTCTCCTCTTTTCAGGGACTGTGGATCGGGCGGTGAGAGGTCTGGAGGTCCAGGTCTTGTCAGTCTCTGGGCTCGGGCTCCGGCGGGAGGCGGCGGCAAAGCAGACATTGATTCGCTGGATGGTGCTTGCGTTAGCAAGGTGGTCCCTCCCTGACCACAGGGGAGATTGGCTTCAGTCCTCTGTGCAGCAGAGCGTCGAAGTTCCCGTCTTCTTCTTAGTGTTAAGTTGATTCCAGGATGTCTGGTTTCTTTCAAGCCCTACCTGACCAATACACAAAATCCTGTCTGGGGTGGTGCACGCACCTCCCCTGGCAGGAAACCCTTTGTCCACACCTCTCAAGCTGGAAGGACTCCCAGCAGCAGGAGGGCAGACTTGTGTCTGTGGTGGCAGCATCCATTTTGTGGAGCTGAGGCTATGTCTGATTTTACCCGGGTTTCAGGCACTGTACATGTCGTGTCCCTCTAGAAGGGTGGAATGCTAACCCCGTCGCCAGAATTGGCGAGGGGTTAGTATTCCAATTCGTATGACACCTTACTCGACATGTTTTGATAAAGCCAAACCAAAGTTAGCATTTAACCGCGAGGTTCATAATGCACTTAAGAGTATATGGTATGACGATATCTGGAAACAGTAGAAGGAAGTTGTTCCGACCACTGCAGACAGGCTCAGCTCATGCCAGAGCACCATCTCACATGGAACCAAGCACTCTGCCTTCAGGATTGTTAAGGCCTGCCATAGGAGTGACTTATAGGTTACCAGGTGTCCCATTTAAGGTTAGGTATAGGTATACTACACCTAAGTAAGAGGTGGTTACACCAACTTACCCCAGCTGAGTGATCAGCCAGTTGTGTCAGATGTGTTAGGCCAAGCCTGGGGTGGCATAATACATGCTTCAGCCCCTGGCAGGCCTTGGATACACCAATGCCCTGGGTACCTAGTGTACACTGGTACAGGGGCTGACAGGGTGATCCAACCAATTGGGTATGTACCTAGGGTACATGGAGTCCATTTTACAGAGAGAGCAGATAGCCTGAGAGCCTGAATGGCAGGATCTCAGGCCAACTAAGTCGAAAAACCAGCTAGACACTAGGCAAAAATTTGGGGGTAACCATAGTCAGATATCCACCTTCCTACACAACCCCCCCCAAACGAAGGGAGATAAGGCTGACCTTGACCAGGTAAGCCTATATTGCCCAAGTGGCCATATAAGGAGGAACCAGCACTGGCATGGTTACCCCCTGTCTCATGGTCCACTAAGCAATCCCTCACCCTAAGGGTATCAGAGGGTCTCCACCATAGGGAATCTCTACCTGTGGTGTGTCTTGGCAAAGTAAAAGGCTGGTGTTGAGATGGAGTACTGAAGTGAGTGTCCTCAAAGTGAGGCCTCAGCTTCCTCCAATCAT
Organism: Triturus cristatus; assembly: GCF_964204655.1. NCBI lineage: Eukaryota > Metazoa > Chordata > Amphibia > Caudata > Salamandridae > Triturus > Triturus cristatus. The sequence continues at coordinate 1,101,612,402 of NC_140579.1, forward strand.
CCTCCACCATGGATGCCTTTCTTTCTTTAACTGAGTTGCACTGTGCTCTCAGGGTCAGCCTCTGGCTACCTAAAGCTGGAGGCTGGGTCCCTTTTGTGGGCTTACTGGAGGGACAGGTCAGGTTTGGGGCCCTAGGGTCCCATGTTTGCCTGTGCCCAACAGAATCCCCCTGGGGGAGGTCCCTAACTACCTGTAAAGGAGATCCCTCAGGAATATTTTTACCCATCACCTGACTAGGGCTACTAGCCAGGCAATCCTCATTCTTTTGATGGGGGGGGGTTCTTGTGGACAGGGGCCCTCTGGGGGTCCACTGGCCTCCCTGACCTCTGCAGCCCTGGGCTGACTGAGGCAGGGTAGAGAGAGGCAGGCTACCTGCACCAGACTGGATCCCACCTTGGAAGGGGCCACTGACATCAGAGGCTCTGCCAGGCCAGGCCTGGCTACCTCTGGGGCAGTTCCTTCACAAGGGGTGAGGTCAGATCCCTGAGGAGGCTGACCTTTTCCTAATGTCTGGGGAGAGGGAGACTTTTCTTCCTCCCCACTACTCTCAGTTTGTGTGGAGTGATCCATTGTTTCAGGCTTCACTACACCTATGTCGGTCTGAGTATAGGCTGAGACCATTACAGCCTTGCCAACCTTTTCAGGGGGGCACTCAGTTTGTGTTTGAGCTGTGACTGTCACAGCTCTGCCAGTCCCTACAGGGAAGTCTGTCTGTGCCTGGGCTGTGGCTACCACTGCCCTTCCAACCTTTTCAGGGAGGAAATCTATTTGGACAGGGGTTGTGAATGGCACAACCCCCCTACCCTTTTGTGAAAGGCCTACCATTTTAGAATGGGTGTCTTGTTCAACTCCAGCCCAAGCTGAGAGTTCTAAGTCATTCCCCAGTAAGCAGTCTACAGGCAAGGTTGGGGACACTGCTACCCTTTTAGGGCCAGTGACCCCTCCCCAGCTGAGACATACCTCTGCCATGGGATGACTGTTCTGTTTGCCATCAATGTTAGTCACCTGGTAGGAGAAACCGGGCAAAAGCTGCTCAGAGGGAACTAGCCAATGGGCCACCATTGTGATGCTAGCCCCAGTGTCTCTGTAGGCCTCAGCTTTTGTACCATTGATGTAGGGCTCCTGTCTGTACCTACCCAAAGTGTTGGGACAGGCAGTGAAGTTGGCAAACCCCATGCCACCATCACAGACAAGAGTGGTTGCTGTAGGGGAATTGGCTAAGCCAGGGTCCCCCTGTGTTCCCCAAGTAAACCCACCCAGATTTCTGGGGGCACTCCCACCACCTGGGGGATTACTGCTGACAGTAATAGGTGGTGTGACAGGAGTAATTGGAGGAACAGTTTTGTTTTTAGCCCTTGGGCAACCGCTGTCAGTTTTCCAATGCCCAGGAGTTTTACACTCATGGCAGTAGGGCTTTTTAGCTGTGGTAGAGGAGGGAGCTTGGGACCCACCACCCTGTGTGGAGTTTTGGGGCCCTGAGGAAGGTTTCTCTTTTTCTTTATCCCCACCCTTCTCTTGAGGCTTGGTGGTATCTTTCTTTTGGTCACCACCCTGGTTTTTAGGCCTGATCCTGGTCCTGACCCATTTATCTGCCCTCTTTCCCAATTCTTGGGGAGAGGTCAAATCTGAGTCTACCAGGTGTTGATGGAGAAGCTGGTTTTGACAATTACTTAAAATCTGCTCTCTCATCATCAAATTGTACAATCCTGTATAATCAGACACCTTACTTCCCAGCAACCAACCCTCCAAAGCCTTAGTGGCACATTCCACATATTCAGACCAGTCCTGAGTCTGTGTCTTCTGGGTGTCTCTGAACATTAACCTGTACTGTTCAGTGGTTAAGCCTAACCCATCAACTAGGACACTCTTCAGGACTCTGTAATTTCTGACATCCTCTTCTCTAACAGTGAGGAGTCTATCTCTGCCTCTCCCCTCAAAGGAGAGCCATAAGATTGCTGCCCACTGGTCTTCAGGAACCTGCTGCACTTTGCAGGCTCTCTCAAGAGCAGTCATCCATGTGTGGATGTCATCCCCACTTTTGTAGGGGGGCACAATCTTGGACAGGTTCCTATTGTCAAAGACCCTATCTTTGTCCCTAGGGACATTGCTGCCACCAGTGGGTATAGACCCACTCTCTCTATGCTGCCTAGCCTTGCTCAGTTTCTCTTCCATCAGGGCTACTTCTAGCTCCTGCTTCCTGATCCTCAGCTGGGCTTCTTGCATTCTGGCCTCATGTTCCCTCCTCTGAGGGGTGGCCAGTCTCCTTCTGGAGTGACCTTGAGAGCCTCTAGAGCCATGGGAAGCATTGGATTCACCTGAGTGATTCCTTTGCCTCCCAAGCCCTGGGTTAAGTCCACTGGGGAGATCCAATGGGGTGAACCCACTGTCAGTCCCCAATAGCCTTAGTTTAGCTGGGCCAAGTATAACACTTGGCACTGGGCTAGTTCTCCCTTCATCCCCACTCACATCTGTATCCCCATCACTTTCTTCCTCTGTGGTATGCATCCCATCTAAGGGGTGACTATTGGAAGGGGGTACCTCTGTGGCATCTTCAGAAGGGGGGCCTCCTGTTCCTGTCCCTAAGGGGGCTAACTGGGAAGCTTTCTTGAGTTCTCTCTGATTCTCATCATTCTGTAAGAGTTCTCTGAGCTCAGCAGAGTTAGGGTTCTTGGGCTGTTTAAGGCCTCTAAGAGTTGCCAAATGCCTGAGCTCATTCTGATTAAGGGTAGCAAAGCTGGATGGTGCCCTCTGGGGGTCACTCTCAACAGAGATTGGTACAGTGGACCCCTCTGCCCCGGCCATTGCTCTTAAGTGTGGGTGGATGTGTTGCAATCTACCTACACTTGGGTTTACCTACTAAACCTATCTAGTAGTTGTAGTCAGGGTGTGCTACTCCCTTTGCTCTACAACAACTAAGTTCAGTAGAACTTATGTATATCTAATCTTGTTTTATATGTACCTACAGGTACCTATGTGATCTTTCAATTGGTAACCAAGAGATTACAATGGTAAAACACAGCAAGCTCAAATCCAACCGCTGCTCACCAATGTGAGAAGTTGGCCTGGTATATGATGCTCACTAGTTAAAGTGATCACCTTGTACCATGCCAAGCAACCCTTATGGTGTGGTTGTAAGTCAACCTTTTCGGACTAGCTGCCCTAGTGGTAGCGTAGGCTAAGCAGTCTTTGAGGCTAAACTCGTGAAGCGTGTTAAGCCAGCTGTTTTACCAAATGCAACCCCCTTTTATACCAATGAAAGGACACCACACAGATATATATTCAAAATATATATGTATTTATTTCTCAAAGTAACCCCTAGTCTCTTTATGAGCACAGGAGCACAAATCGTCAAACAAGATTATCACAGAATACACAGAAGTTGCACGTTATATGGATAGGCCCTGGTGGCCACTCAAACCATATACTAAAATAGTGGTATAAGTACCACGAACAGAAAAGGGAAAAGGCCTAGGGCCTCTAGAATCGCTGGGCCTACAAGGAGCTAACGTCAGTTAGTGACCAGGAGGTCCACGGGTGGCGTGTGCAGAGCAAATAGTCACACGCGTGCTCCCATAGGTTTCAATGGGTGCGTAAAAAGTACAAAGTTACTGCAAAGAGGATCTTCCGGATGGACTAGGAACTCAAGATTTGGAACACAGGCACTAGAGATGTAATACTACACTTGGGCACAGGTGTGCCAGCTTTACCTCACCCACAGGAAGCGGGTGCATAGGCCTCGAAGTGCGTCGGGTTTCTTCTATCTGTTCCGTGGAGCTTGAAGACAAAGATGCTGCAGGCGGTCGGTCCGGGAGAGATGTAGTGGATCCAAGAGTGGATCGGAGATGTTGAAGACCTGTAAGCAGAGGGGACAGTGTTCACAGTCACTAGCCAGTGACCAGCGTGGCACCAGGTGGGTACCAGGCAATGTCGGGTGCAAACAGGAAGAAAGGGGTAGCTTGTCTCTGCAGCCACGTGGTCCCTGGAGGTCGACGACGTCCAGGAGTCGAGTCACGAGCTGTCCCACGCAGGCTCTCACTGTCGGCGGTGTCGGCGACTTGATTGAAGCAAACAAGCCTTGGCAAAAGCAATTGTTGTAGGAAAAGGAAATAAGCTGATGGTTCTGACCAGCAAGGTCAGAAGGACTGCTCCTTTGGAGGGGAGCAAGGGCCAGTCTGGAGCAACCAGACCAGCGGTGTATTTCTTGAAGTTCGTCGCCAAGATGGCTACTAGCCAGCGGGCCAGCAACCGGTTAGGCGCGTTGAGTGGCAAAATGCAGAAGGGCCCCACGCAGATCGTGGAGATGCTGGAGGGCTCACCTTTGGTGCAGATGCTGCTCGGGTGTTGGGCTTCTCAGATCCCAAAGCACAACTTGGAGGGAGCCTCGGTTGTTGCACTTGTCAGCTTGTCGTAGTCGTTCCAAGATGGCTGGCTCCACGTGTCTCGGTGCCTCCACGGGTCTCCTCTTTTCAGGGACTGTGGATCGGGCGGTGAGAGGTCTGGAGGTCCAGGTCTTGTCAGTCTCTGGGCTCGGGCTCCGGCGGGAGGCGGCGGCAAAGCAGACGTTGATTCGCTGGATGGTGCTTGCGTTAGCAAGGTGGTCACTCCCTGACCACAGGGGAGATTGGCTTCAGTCCTCTGTGCAGCAGAGCGTCGAAGTTCCCGTCTTCTTCTTAGTGTTAAGTTGATTCCAGGATGTCTGGTTTCTTTCAAGCCCTACCTGACCAATACACAAAATCCTGTCTGGGGTGGTGCACGCACCTCCCCTGGCAGGAAACCCTTTGTCCACACCTCCCAAGCTGGAAGGACTCCCAGCAGCAGGAGGGCAGACTTGTGTCTGTGGTGGCAGCATCCATTTTGTGGAGCTGAGGCTATGTCTGATTTTACCCGGGTTTCAGGTACTGTACATGTCGTGTCCCTCTAGAAGGGTGGAATGCTAACCCCCGTCGCCAGAATTGGCGAGGGGTTAGTATTCCAATTCGTATGACACCTTACTCGACATGTTTTGATAAAGCCAAACCAAAGTTAGCATTTAACCGCGAGGTTCATAATGCACTTAAGAGTATATGGTATGACGATATCTGGAAACAGTAGAAGGAAGTTGTTCCGACCACTGCAGACAGGCTCAGCTCATGCCAGAGCACCATCTCACATGGAACCAAGCACTCTGCCTTCAGGATTGTTAAGGCCTGCCATAGGAGTGACTTATAGGTTACCAGGTGTCCCATTTAAGGTTAGGTATAGGTATACTACACCTAAGTAAGAGGTGGTTACACCAACTTACCCAAGCTGAGTGATCAGCCAGTTGTGTCAGATGTGTTAGGCCAAGCCTGGGGAGGCATAATACATGCTTCAGCCCCTGGCAGGCCTTGGATACACCAATGCCCTGGGTACCTAGTGTACACTGGTACAGGGGCTGACAGGGTGATCCAACCAATTGGGTATGTACCTAGGGTACATGGAGTCCATTTTACAGAGAGAGCAGATAGCCTGAGAGCCTGAATGGCAGGATCTCAGGCCAACTAAGTCGAAAAACCAGCTAGACACTAGGCAAAAATTTGGGGGTAACCATAGTCAGATATCCACCTTCCTACACCATAGGATAGCAGACCCTACTCTCCTACAGGCGGTGAGAGGTCTGGAGGTCCAGGTCTTGTCAGTCTCTGGGCTTGGGCTCCGGTGGGAGGCGGCGGCAAAGCAGACGTTGATTCGCTGGATGGTGCTTGCGTTAGCAAGGTGGTCACTCCCTGACCACAGGGGAGATTTCCTTCAGTCTTCTGTGCAGCAGAATGTCGAAGTTCCCGTCTTCTTCTTAGTTTCAATTTGATTCCAGGATGTCTGAAGTCTTAGGACACAGCTCCTACCTTTAAGCGGATTCTGGGGGCCGGACTACCTGCTAGGTCCCTCCCTATGGGTGGGACCAGGAAGGGGGGTGGTTACACCCCCAATCCTTTGTCCAGCTCGCCCCAGGCCCGGGACTGGTGTGCCCCAGGACCGGTTTGAACTGGCATATGCAACGAGGCTCCTGGTGAGCCACAGGCATGTCTGGTTTCTTTCAAGCCCTACCTGACCAATACACAAAATCCTGACTGGGGTGGTGCATGCACCTCCCCTGGCAGGAAACCCTTTGTCCACACCTCCCAAGCTGGAAGGACTCCCAGCAGCAGGAGGGCAGACTTGTGTCTGTGGTGGCAGCATCCATTTTGTGGAGCTGAGGCTATGTCTGATTTTACCCGGGTTTCAGGTACTGTACATGTCGTGTCCCTCTAGAAGGGTGGAATGCTAACCCCGTCGCCAGAATTGGCGAGGGGTTAGTATTCCAATTCGTATGACACCTTACTCGACATGTTTTGATAAAGCCAAACCAAAGTTAGCATTTAACCGCGAGGTTCATAATGCACTTAAGAGTATATGGTATGACGATATCTGGAAACACTAGAAGGAAGTTGTTCCGACCACTGCAGACAGGCTCAGCTCATGCCAGAGCACCATCACACATGGAACCAAGCACTCTGCCTTCAGGATTGTTAAGGCCTGCCATAGGAGTGACTTATAGGTTACCAGGTGTCCCATTTAAGGTTAGGTATAGGTATACTACACCTAAGTAAGAGGTGATTACACCAACTTACCCCAGCTGAGTGATCAGCCAGTTGTGTCAGATTGTTAGGCCAAGCCTGGGGTGGCATAATACATGCTTCAGCCCCTGGCAGGCCTTGGGTACACCAATGCCCTGGGTACCTAGTGTACACTGGTACAGGGGCTGACAGGGTGATCCACTTCCAATTGGTTATGCACCTAGGGTGCATAGTGTTAATTTAGTAGAGAGAACAGCAGGCTGGGGGTCTGATTGGCAGGCCCACAGCCTCAATATGTCAAAAACCAGTGAAGCAAAAAATCAAAAATTTGGGGTGACCATAGGATAGCAGACCCTACTCTCCTACACATACCCACACACAACACCACACCTGCACAACACCACACCCACACAACACCACACCCATACACAACACCACACCCACACACAACACTGCACCCACACAACACCACACCAACACACAACACCACACACAACACTACACACACACACAACACCACACCCACACAACACCACACCCACACAACACCACACCCACACAACACCAAACCTATACACAACACCACACTCACAACACCACACCCACACAATACCATACCCACACAACACCACACCCACACACAACACCACACCCACACAACACCACACACACACAATACCACACACACAACACCACACCCATACAATACCACACCCACACAACACCACACCCACACATAACACCATGCCTATACACAACACCACACCCACACACACCACACACACACATACACCACGCACACACAACCCACACACACAACACCACACACACAATACCACACACACACAACACCACACCCACACACAACACCACACACAACACCACACACACACACACACACAACACCACACACACACACACAACACCTCACCCACACAACACCACACCCACACATAACACTACACACAACACCGCCCACACAACACCACACACAACACCACAAAATACCCACACAACACCACACACACACACAACACCACACACGAAACACCACACATACAACACCACACTCACACAATACCACACCCACACAACACCACACCCACACAACACCACACCCTTACATAACACCACACACAACACCACACACATACACACACCACACCCACACACAACACCACACCCACACAACAACACACCCACACACAATACCACACACAACACACCACACACAACACCATACCCACACACAACACCACACCCACACAACACAACACTACACCCATTCAGAACACCACACACAACACCACACACACACAACACCACACACAACACCACACCACACCCACACAACACCACACACACACAACACCGCACACACAACACCACACACACAACACCATACCCACACAACACCACACACACACAACACCACACCCACACAACACTACACCCACACACAACACCACACATAATGCCACACACACACAACACCACACCCACACATGACACCACACCCACACAACACAACACCCACACACAACACCACACACAACACCACACACATACACCACACCCACACACAACACCACACCCACACAACACCACACCCACACTCAACACCACACACACACAACACCACACATAACACCACACCACACCCACACAACACCACACACAACACCACACCCACACAACACCACACCCACACAACACCACACCCACACAATACCACACCCACACACAACACCACACCCACACACAACACCACACACACAACACCACACACACAACACCACACACACAACACTATACCCACACACATAACACCACACACACAACACCACACACACAACACCATACCCACACATAACACCACACACACACACACAACACCACGCCCACACACACCACACACACAACACCACACCCACACAACACCAAACACAACACCACAATATACCCACACAACACCACACACACACAAAACACCACACACACACAACACCACACTCACACAACACCACACCCACACAACACCACACCCACACAACACCACACCCTTATACAACACCACACACAACACCACACACATACACACACCACACCCACACACAACACCACACCCACACAACACCACACCCACACACAATACCACACACAACACACCACACACAACACCATACCCACACACAACACCACACCCACACAACACAACACTACACCCATACAGAACACCACACACAACACCACACACACACAACACTACACTGTTAGACGGCGACCTCAGAGGAGCCCGGAAAGGGGGTCCTGACTACCCTGAGACCCACCCTCAAAGTATCGTAGCCGGGCACTGGCGGGAGATTCCCCAGGGGGAGGATTCTCGCAACTAGGATCGTACTTCTGGCACCACACGACACAGAGGGACCACACTGGGTATTCTTAGACAAAGCTTTATCAAACAGGTATCACTGCAAATATGTACAAGGTGAGCACGGGCTCAAGAGTCTCGGAAGGGTAGGGGGGTAGCGGGACTGTCTCTGGTAACGGTTCAAAGCAGGGACGTACCCGGCGCACAGCTCACAATCCTCGAGCTGGGGGATACGTGGTCGGAGGTGGGGTCCGGCGGGACCGTGAGAGTCTGGGGGAGCCGCGAGTCACTCAGCAGGGCTCAGGTACAAGTTTGGAGGTCTTACGATCTTCAGGGAGCCGCGAGTCACTCAGCAGGGCTCAGGTACAAGTTCGGAGGTCTTACGATCTTCAGGGAGCCGCGAGTCACTCAGCAGGGCTCAGGTACAAGTTCGGAGGTCTTACGATCTTCAGGGAGCCGCGAGTCACTCAGCAGGGCTCAGGTGAGTTCCAGTTCCAGGAGCCGCGACCACGTCAGCAGGCTCTCGTTGTTCCAGCGTCGAATCTGCCGGACAGCCCCAGAGCACCCCTTGTTATAGTTCGACCCCTCTTTGATGTCCGGAGTCTGTGCAGGCAGGGGTCTTGTCACCTGGGGGTCGCTTGTCGGGATTTCCTGCTATAGTCTTTTGATCCTTTCAGGGCCGGGTCGGGAGGAGTCCCAGACACCCAGCAGGCGTGGAGCCAGCCCTCAGGGAGGCCGGAGGGCCGATCGAAACCCATCGTCCCGGGGGAGTTCAGAGGTGCGATAGAAACTGCTCCTCCCTCTCTCATCCCCTGGAAGCGTGATGTCCTCCAGCCGGAGTGGCGCCTCTATGCCCGGGTCGCGCTGGGGCCGGGCGGCCATCTTGGTGCATAAAGTGGGCACGCGGGCCCGGGGTGGCCGAAAGGGGAGAGGCCAGGGACGGAGATGTCCGGGTCGGTGCGTGTGTCCTGGTGGGGAGGTTCGGCCGGGCCGGGGGCTTGGGCTGTAGGTACCAGGTTTCGGTGGTGCGGGGGCACGGAGGGCCATTGTACGAGGCCGGGTCCAACACGCGTCCCCCCCAGCTGAAAGCCGGAGAGAACTTGTGTAGGAAGGTGGATATCTGACTATGGTTACCCCCAAATTTTTGCCTAGTGTCTAGCTGGTTTTTCGACTTAGTTGGCCTGAGATCCTGCCATTCAGGCTCTCAGGCTATCTGCTCTCTCTGTAAAATGGACTCCATGTACCCTAGGTACATACCCAATTGGTTGGATCACCCTGTCAGCCCCTGTACCAGTGTACACTAGGTACCCAGGGCATTGGTGTACCCAAGGCCTGCCAGGGGCTGCAGCATGTATTATGCCACCCCAGGCTTGGCCTAACAATCTGACACAACTGGCTGATCACTCAGCTGGGGTAAGTTGGTGTAATCACCTCTTACTTAGGTGTAGTATACCTATACCTAACCTTAAATGGGACACCTGGTAACCTATGAGTCACTCCTATGGCAGGCCTTAACAATCCTGAAGGCAGAGTGCTTGGTTCCATGTGAGATGGTGCTCTGGCATGAGCTGAGCCTGTCTGCAGTGGTCGGAACAACTTCCTTCTACTGTTTCCAGATATCGTCATACCATATACTCTTAAGTGCATTATGAACCTCGCGGTTAAATGCTATCTTTGGTTTGGCTTTATCAAAACATGTCGAGTAAGGTGTCATACGAATTGGAATACTAACCCCTCGCCAATTCTGGCGACGGGGTTAGCATTCCACCCTTCTAGAGGGACACGACATGTACAGTACCTGAAACCCGGGTAAAATCAGACATAGCCTCAGCTCCACAAAATGGATGCTGCCACCACAGACACAAGTCTGCCCTCCTGCTGCTGGGAGTCCTTCCAGCTTGGGAGGTGTGGACAAAGGGTTTCCTGCCAGGGGAGGTGCGTGCACCACCCCAGACAGGATTTTGTGTATTGGTCAGGTAGGGCTTGAAAGAAACCAGACATGCCTGTGGCTCACAAGGAGCCTCGGTGCATATGCCAGTTCAAACCGGTCCTGGGGCACACCAGTCCCGGGCCTGGGGCGAGCTGGACAAAGGATTGGGGGTGTAACCACCCCCCTTCCTGGTCCCACCCTTAGGGAGGGACCTAGCAGGTAGTCCGGCCCCTAGAATCCGCTTAAAGGTAGGAGCTGTGTCCTAAGACTTCAGACATCCTGGAATCAACTTGAAACTAAGAAGAAGACGGGAACTTCGACATTCTGCTGCACAGAAGACTGAAGAAAATCTCCCCTGTGGTCAGGGAGTGACCACCTTGCTAACGCAAGCACCATCCAGCGAATCACCGTCTGCTTTGCCGCCGCCTCCCGCCGGAGCCCGAGCCCAGAGACTGACAAGACCTGGACCTCCAGACCTCTCACCGCCCGATCCACAGTCCCTGAAAAGAGGAGACCCGTGGAGGCACCGAGACACGTGGAGCCAGCCATCTTGGAACGACTACGACAAGCTGACCAGTGCAACAACCGAGGCTCCCTCCAAGTTGTGCTTTGGGTCCTGAGAAGCCCAACCCTCGAGCAGCATCTGCACCAAAGGTGAGCCCTCCAGCATCTCCACGATCTGCGTGGGGCCCTTCTGCATTTTGCCACTCGACGCGCCTAACCGGTTGCTGGCCCGCTGGCTAGTGGCCATCTTGGCGACGAAATCTACGACAAACACCGCTGGTCTGGTTGCTCCAGACTGGCCCTTGCTCCCCTCCAAAGGAGCAATCCCTCTGACCTTGCTGGTCAGAACCAACAGCTGATTTCCGAATCCTCCTGCAATTGCTTTTGCCAAGGCTTGTTTGCTTCGATCAAGTCGCCGACACCGCCGACAGCGAGAGCCTGCGTGGGACAGCTCGTGAGCCGACTCCTGGACGTCGTCGACCTTCAGGGACCACGTGGCTGCGGAGACAAGCTACCCCTCATCACCTGTTTGCACCCGACATCGCCTGGTACCCACCTGGTGCCACGCTGGTCACTGGCTAGTGACTGTGAACACTGTCCCCTCTGCTTACAGGTCTTCAACATCTCCGATCCACTCTTGGATCCACTGCATCTCTTCCCGACCGACCGCCTGCAGCATCTTTGTCCCAGGCTCAACGGAACAGATAGAAGAAACCCGACGCACTTTGAGGCCTATGCACCCGCTTCCTGTGGGTGAGGTAAAGCTGGTACTCCGGTGCCCATGTGTAGTAATACATCTCTAGTGCCTGTGTTCCAAATCTTAAGTTCCTAGGTCATCCGGAAGATTCCTTTTGCAGTAACTTTGTACTTTTTACGCACCCATTGAAACCTATGGGAGCACGCGTGTGACTATTTGCTCTGCACACGCCACCCGTGGACCTCCTGGTCACTAACTGACGTTAGCTCCTCGTAGGCCCAGCGATTCTAGAGGCCCTAGGCCTTTTCCCTTTTCTGTTCGTGGTACTTATACCACTATTTTAGTATATGGTTCGAGTGGCCACCAGGGCCTATCCATATAAAGTGCAACTTCTGTGTATTCTGTGATAATCTTGTTTGACGATTTGTGCTCCTGTGCTCATAAAGAGACTAGGGGTTACTTTGAGAAATAAATACATATATATTTTGAATATATATCTGTGTGGTGCCCTTTCATTGGTATAAAAGGGGGTTACTATTGGTAAAACAGCTTGCTTAACACGCATCACGAGTTTAGCCTCAAAGACTGCTTAGCCTACGCTACCACTAGGGCAGCTAGTCCGAAAAGGTTGACTTACAACCACACCATAAGGGTTGCTTGGCATGGTACAAGGTGGTCACTAGAACTAGTGAACAGCATATACCAGGCCAACTTCTCACATTGGTGAGCAGCGGTTGGATTTGAGCTTGCTGTGTTTTACCATTGTAATCTCTTGGTTACCAATTGAAAGATCACATAGTTACCTGTAGGTACATATAAAACAAGATTAGATATACATAAGTTCTACTGAACTTAGTTGTTGTAGAGCAAAGGGAGTAGCACACCCTGACTACAACTACTAGATAGGTTTAGTAGGTAAACACAAGTGTAGGTAGATTGCAACACATCCACCCACACTTAAGAGCAATGGCCGGGGCAGAGGGGTCCACTGTACCCATCTCTGTTGAGAGTGACCCCCAGAGGGCAACATCCAGCTTTGCTACCCTTAACCAGAATGAGCTCAGGCATTTGGCAACTCTTAGAGGCCTTAAACAGCCCAAGAACCCTACCTCTGCTGAGCTCAGAGAACTCTTACAAAATGATGAGAATCAGAGAGAACTCAGGAAAGCTTCCCAGTTAGCCCCCTTAGGGTCAGGAACAGGAGGCCCCCCTTCTGAAGATGCCACAGAGGTACCCCCTTTCAATAGTCACCCCTTAGATGGGATGCCTACCACAGAGGAAGAAAGTGATGGGGATACAGATGTGAGTGGGGATGAAGGGAGAACTAGCCCAGTGCCAAGTGTTATACTTGGCCCAGCTAAACTAAGGCTATTGGGGACTGACAGTGGGTTCACCCCATTGGATCTCCCCAGTGGACTTAACACAGGGCTTGGAAGGCAAAGGAATCGCTCAGGTGACTCCAATGCTTCCCATGGCTCTAGAGGCTCTCAAGGTCACTCCAGAAGGAGACTGACCACCCCTCAGAGGAGGGAACATGAGGCCAGAATGCAGGAAGCCCAGCTGAGGATCAGGAAGCAGGAGCTAGAAGTAGCCCTGATGGAAGAAAAACTGAGCAAGGCTAGGCAGCATAGAGAGAGTGGGTCTATACCCACTGGTGGCAGCAATGTCCCTAGGGACAAAGATAGGGTCTTTGACAATAGGAACCTGTCCAAGATTGTGCCCCCCTACAAAAGTGGGGATGACATCCACAAATGGATGACTGCTCTTGAGAGAGCCTGCAAAGTGCAGCAGGTTCCTGAAGACCAGTGGGCAGCAATCTTATGGCTCTCCTTTGAGGGGAGAGGCAGAGATAGACTCCTCACTGTTAGAGAAGAGGATGTCAGAAATTACAGAGTCCTGAAGAGTGTCCTAGTTGATGGGTTAGGCTTAACCACTGAACAGTACAGGTTAATGTTCAGAGACACCCAGAAGACACAGACTCAGGACTGGTCTGAATATGTGGAATGTGCCACTAAGGCTTTGGAGGGTTGGTTGCTGGGAAGTAAGGTGTCTGATTATACAGGATTGTACAATTTGATGATGAGAGAGCAGATTTTAAGTAATTGTCAAAACCAGCTTCTCCATCAACACCTGGTAGACTCAGATTTGACCTCTCCCCAAGAATTGGGAAAGAGGGCAGATAAATGGGTCAGGACCAGGATCAGGCCTAAAAACCAGGGTGGTGACCAAAAGAAAGATACCACCAAGCCTCAAGAGAAGGGTGGGGATAAAGAAAAAGAGAAACCTTCCTCAGGGCCCCAAAACTCCACACAGGGTGGTGGGTCCCAAGCTCCCTCCTCTACCACAGCTAAAAAGCCCTACTGCCATGAGTGTAAAACTCCTGGGCATTGGAAAACTGACAGCGGTTGCCCAAGGGCTAAAAACAAAACTGTTCCTCCAATTACTCCTGTCACACCACCTATTACTGTCAGCAGTAATCCCCCAGGTGGTGGGAGTGCCCCCAGAAATCTGGGTGGGTTTACTTGGGGAACACAGGGGGACCCTGGCTTAGCCAATTCCCCTACAGCAACCACTCTTGTCTGTGATGGTGGCATGGGGTTTGCCAACTTCACTGCCTGTCCCAACACTTTGGGTAGGTACAGACAGGAGCCCTACATCAATGGTACAAAAGCTGAGGCCTACAGAGACACTGGGGCTAGCATCACAATGGTGGCCCATTGGCTAGTTCCCTCTGAGCAGCTTTTGCCCGGTTTCTCCTACCAGGTGACTAACATTGATGGCAAACAGAACAGTCATCCCATGGCAGAGGTATGTCTCAGCTGGGGAGGGGTCACTGGCCCTAAAAGGGTAGCAGTGTCCCCAACCTTGCCTGTAGACTGCTTACTGGGGAATGACTTAGAACTCTCAGCTTGGGCTGGAGTTGAACAAGACACCCATTCTAAAATGGTAGGCCTTTCACAAAAGGGTAGGGGGGTTGTGCCATTCACAACCCCTGTCCAAATAGATTTCCTCCCTGAAAAGGTTGGAAGGGCAGTGGTAGCCACAGCCCAGGCACAGACAGACTTCCCTGTAGGGACTGGCAGAGCTGTGACAGTCACAGCTCAAACACAAACTGAGTGCCCCCCTGAAAAGGTTGGCAAGGCTGTAATGGTCTCAGCCTATACTCAGACTGACATAGGTGTAGTGAAGCCTGAAACAATGGATCACTCCACACAAACTGAGAGTAGTGGGGAGGAAGAAAAGTCTCCCTCTCCCCAGACATTAGGAAAAGGTCAGCCTCCTCAGGGATCTGACCTCACCCCTTGTGAAGGAACTGCCCCAGAGGTAGCCAGGCCTGGCCTGGCAGAGCCTCTGATGTCAGTGGCCCCTTCCAAGGTGGGATCCAGTCTGGTGCAGGTAGCCTGCCTCTCTCTACCCTGCCTCAGTCAGCCCAGGGCTGCAGAGGTCAGGGAGGCCAGTGGACCCCCAGAGGGCCCCTGTCCACAAGAACCCCCCCATCAAAAGAATGAGGATTGCCTGGCTAGTAGCCCTAGTCAGGTGATGGGTAAAAACATTCCTGAGGGATCTCCTTTACAGGTAGTTAGGGACCTCCCCCAGGGGGATTCTGTTGGGCACAGGCAAACATGGGACCTTAGGGCCCCAAACCTGACCTGTCCCTCCAGTAAGCCCACAAAAGGGACCCAGCCTCCAGCTTTAGGTAGCCAGAGGCTGACCCTGAGAGCACAGTGCAACTCAGTTAAAGAAAGAAAGGCATCCATGGTGGAGGATGATTGGAGGAAGCTGAGGCCTCACTTTGAGGACACTCACTTCAGTACTCCATCTCAACACCAGCCTTTTACTTTGCCAAGACACACCACAGGTAGAGATTCCCTATGGTGGAGACCCTCTGATACCCTTAGGGTGAGGGATTGCTTAGTGGACCATGAGACAGGGGGTAACCATGCCAGTGCTGGTTCCTCCTTATATGGCCACTTGGGCAATATAGGCTTACCTGGTCAAGGTCAGCCTTATCTCCCTTCGTTTGGGGGGGGGTTGTGTAGGAAGGTGGATATCTGACTATGGTTACCCCCAAATTTTTGCCTAGTGTCTAGCTGGTTTTTCGACTTAGTTGGCCTGAGATCCTGCCATTCAGGCTCTCAGGCTATCTGCTCTCTCTGTAAAATGGACTCCATGTACCCTAGGTACATACCCAATTGGTTGGATCACCCTGTCAGCCCCTGTACCAGTGTACACTAGGTACCCAGGGCATTGGTGTACCCAAGGCCTGCCAGGGGCTGCAGCATGTATTATGCCACCCCAGGCTTGGCCTAACAATCTGACACAACTGGCTGATCACTCAGCTGGGGTAAGTTGGTGTAATCACCTCTTACTTAGGTGTAGTATACCTATACCTAACCTTAAATGGGACACCTGGTAACCTATGAGTCACTCCTATGGCAGGCCTTAACAATCCTGAAGGCAGAGTGCTTGGTTCCATGTGAGATGGTGCTCTGGCATGAGCTGAGCCTGTCTGCAGTGGTCGGAACAACTTCCTTCTACTGTTTCCAGATATCGTCATACCATATACTCTTAAGTGCATTATGAACCTCGCGGTTAAATGCTATCTTTGGTTTGGCTTTATCAAAACATGTCGAGTAAGGTGTCATACGAATTGGAATACTAACCCCTCGCCAATTCTGGCGACGGGGTTAGCATTCCACCCTTCTAGAGGGACACGACATGTACAGTACCTGAAACCCGGGTAAAATCAGACATAGCCTCAGCTCCACAAAATGGATGCTGCCACCACAGACACAAGTCTGCCCTCCTGCTGCTGGGAGTCCTTCCAGCTTGGGAGGTGTGGACAAAGGGTTTCCTGCCAGGGGAGGTGCGTGCACCACCCCAGACAGGATTTTGTGTATTGGTCAGGTAGGGCTTGAAAGAAACCAGACATGCCTGTGGCTCACAAGGAGCCTCGGTGCATATGCCAGTTCAAACCGGTCCTGGGGCACACCAGTCCCGGGCCTGGGGCGAGCTGGACAAAGGATTGGGGGTGTAACCACCCCCCTTCCTGGTCCCACCCTTAGGGAGGGACCTAGCAGGTAGTCCGGCCCCTAGAATCCGCTTAAAGGTAGGAGCTGTGTCCTAAGACTTCAGACATCCTGGAATCAACTTGAAACTAAGAAGAAGACGGGAACTTCGACATTCTGCTGCACAGAAGACTGAAGAAAATCTCCCCTGTGGTCAGGGAGTGACCACCTTGCTAACGCAAGCACCATCCAGCGAATCACCGTCTGCTTTGCCGCCGCCTCCCGCCGGAGCCCGAGCCCAGAGACTGACAAGACCTGGACCTCCAGACCTCTCACCGCCCGATCCACAGTCCCTGAAAAGAGGAGACCCGTGGAGGCACCGAGACACGTGGAGCCAGCCATCTTGGAACGACTACGACAAGCTGACCAGTGCAACAACCGAGGCTCCCTCCAAGTTGTGCTTTGGGTCCTGAGAAGCCCAACCCTCGAGCAGCATCTGCACCAAAGGTGAGCCCTCCAGCATCTCCACGATCTGCGTGGGGCCCTTCTGCATTTTGCCACTCGACGCGCCTAACCGGTTGCTGGCCCGCTGGCTAGTGGCCATCTTGGCGACGAAATCTACGACAAACACCGCTGGTCTGGTTGCTCCAGACTGGCCCTTGCTCCCCTCCAAAGGAGCAATCCCTCTGACCTTGCTGGTCAGAACCAACAGCTGATTTCCGAATCCTCCTGCAATTGCTTTTGCCAAGGCTTGTTTGCTTCGATCAAGTCGCCGACACCGCCGACAGCGAGAGCCTGCGTGGGACAGCTCGTGAGCCGACTCCTGGACGTCGTCGACCTTCAGGGACCACGTGGCTGCGGAGACAAGCTACCCCTCATCACCTGTTTGCACCCGACATCGCCTGGTACCCACCTGGTGCCACGCTGGTCACTGGCTAGTGACTGTGAACACTGTCCCCTCTGCTTACAGGTCTTCAACATCTCCGATCCACTCTTGGATCCACTGCATCTCTTCCCGACCGACCGCCTGCAGCATCTTTGTCCCAGGCTCAACGGAACAGATAGAAGAAACCCGACGCACTTTGAGGCCTATGCACCCGCTTCCTGTGGGTGAGGTAAAGCTGGTACTCCGGTGCCCATGTGTAGTAATACATCTCTAGTGCCTGTGTTCCAAATCTTAAGTTCCTAGGTCATCCGGAAGATTCCTTTTGCAGTAACTTTGTACTTTTTACGCACCCATTGAAACCTATGGGAGCACGCGTGTGACTATTTGCTCTGCACACGCCACCCGTGGACCTCCTGGTCACTAACTGACGTTAGCTCCTCGTAGGCCCAGCGATTCTAGAGGCCCTAGGCCTTTTCCCTTTTCTGTTCGTGGTACTTATACCACTATTTTAGTATATGGTTCGAGTGGCCACCAGGGCCTATCCATATAAAGTGCAACTTCTGTGTATTCTGTGATAATCTTGTTTGACGATTTGTGCTCCTGTGCTCATAAAGAGACTAGGGGTTACTTTGAGAAATAAATACATATATATTTTGAATATATATCTGTGTGGTGCCCTTTCATTGGTATAAAAGGGGGTTACTATTGGTAAAACAGCTTGCTTAACACGCATCACGAGTTTAGCCTCAAAGACTGCTTAGCCTACGCTACCACTAGGGCAGCTAGTCCGAAAAGGTTGACTTACAACCACACCATAAGGGTTGCTTGGCATGGTACAAGGTGGTCACTAGAACTAGTGAACAGCATATACCAGGCCAACTTCTCACAACTGCCCATCAGCTTGGGGGGTTCTCTTCGCTGAGGCGGAAGAACCGGGAGAGGCCGTCAGCATTGGCGTGGTCCGTACCAGGGCGGCGTCTACGGTGAAATCCATCCCCTGGAGGGAGATTGACCACCGCAGTAGCTTGGGGTTTTCTCCTCGCATCTGCATGAGCCAACGTAAGGGCCGATGGTCAGTTTGGACTCTGAAATGGGTGCCAAACAGGTAGGGTCGTAGCTTTTTGAGTGCCCAGACCACGGCAAAGGCTTCGCGCTCTATGGTGCTCCATCTTTGTTCTCGGGGCAACAGCCGCCGACTGAGGAAGGCGACGGGCTGGTCTAGGCCTTGGTCATTTACTTGGGACAGGACGGCCCCAATGCCATGCTCGGAGGCATCGGTTTGGACTATGAACTCCTTGGCGTAGTCGGGAGCCTGGAGGACGGGGGCAGTACACATGGCCCTTTTTAGGGCATCGAAAGCTTCCTGCCAGGCAGCCGTCCACTGCACTTTCTTTGGCTGTTTTTTAGACGTGAGTTCTGTGAGAGGGCCGACAAGGCTGCCATACCCCGAATGAATCTTCGGTAGTAGCCCGTGAGTCCCAGAAAGGCTCGGACCTCCGTCTGGGTGATGGGTGGTTCCCAGGCCAGGATGGCGTCGATCTTTGGCTGTAGCGGGGCGACCTGGCCACTCCCGACCTGGTGCCCCAAGTAGAACACGGATCCTTGCCCGATCTGGCACTTGCTGGCTTTTACTGTGAGGCCTGCCTGGCGCAGGGCGATTAGCACCCTGCGGAGGTGCTGGAGGTGCTCACTCCACTCTGAACTGAAGACAGCGATGTCGTCCAGGTATGCCGCGCTGAACTGTTCTAGCCCGGCCAGGACTCTATTCACCAGTCGCTGGAAAGTGGCCGGGGCATTTTTCATCCCGAAGGGCATTACGCGGAAGCGGTAGTGCCCATCGGGGGTGGAGAAAGCGGACCGCTCTTTGGCCCCTTCAGTGAGCGCAATCTGCCAGTATCCGCAGGTGAGGTCGAAGGTGCTGAGGAACCGGGCTGCCCCTAGTCGGTCAATGAGTTCGTCGGCTCGTGGAATGGGGTGGGCATCGGCTCGGGTGACGTCATTGAGCCCCCGGTAGTCTACGCAGAACCGGAGCTCGGGGGCGACACCGGGGGCCGCTGCCTTCGGGACCAGGACCACGGGGCTGGCCCAGGGACTGTCAGAGGGCTCGATCACCCCCAGGGTCAACATCTTCGAGACTTCCGCTTGAATGCAGGACCGGACCCGGTCAGGAACCCGGTAGGCTCGGTGTCTCACCGGCGGGCTGTCCCCGGTGTCCACATCATGAACACACCAGTTGGTGACCCGGGGGGTCAGGGAGAAGAGGTCAGAAAATTGTCTTAGGAGCTGGCGGCAGTCCGCTTGTTGCTGGGCAGTGAGGGCTGGGGAGAGGTTCACTCCTTCCACGGAGCCATCCTGCTCCTTAATACACAGGAGGTCCGGGAGGGGATCCGACTCATCTTCGGCCCCGTCATCGGTGGCCAGCAGGAGGCTCAGTTCTGTCCGCTGGAAGTGAGGCTTGAGGCGGTTCACGTGCAGGACCCGGAGGGGATCCCGAGGCGACTGGACGTCCACCAAGTAGGTGACTTGGCTCTTCTTCTCAACCACTTTGTAGGGCCCAGTCCATCGGTCCTGGAGAGCGCCAGGCTTCACTGGGGCCATGACCCACACCTGCTGGCCCGGCTGGAACTCGACCAGAGTAGCATTCTGGTCGTACCAGCGCTTCATTTCTTCTTGACTCGCCTCCAGGTTGGCCTCGGCCAGTTCTCGGAACCTCCTGGTCTGGTTCCGGAGGGCCAGGACATATTGGAACACATCTCGGGGGGTGGCCTGGGGTGCTGCCTCCCACCCTTCCTTAACTAAACTGAGGGGACCTCGGACGGGGTGCCCATAGAGTAATTCAAACGGGCTGAACCCTAAGGACTTCTGGGGGACCTCCCGGTAAGCGAACAAGAGGCAGGGGAGCAGGACGTCCCACTTACGCCGGAGGGGCTCTTCTAGGCCAGCGATCATCCCTTTCAAAGTCCTATTAAACCTCTCTACTAGGCCGTTCCCTTGGGGATGGTACGGGGTGGTGAACTTATAGGACACCCCACATTGTTGCCACAGGGACGTCATATACCTGGATATAAAATTAGTGCTGCGATCGCTCACGACCTCGCGGGGGAAACCCACCCTGGAGAAGATCCCCATCAGGGCCCGGCCCACCACGGGGGCCGTAATGGTGCGTAGGGGAATAGCCTCTGGGTAGCGGGTGGCGTGGTCCACTAGGACCAAGATGAAACGGTGACCTTGGGATGTGGGGGGGTCCAGTGGCCCCACGATGTCGATCCCGACTCGTTCGAAGGGGGTACTGACGACCGGGAAGGGTTGGAGGGGAGCCTTGCGCTTCTCCCCACTCTTCCCACTGGCTTGGCACGTGGGGCAGGACTTGCAGTGGGCTTCTACCGCTGCTTTCATCTTAGGCCAATAAAAATGGGTCACGAGACGGCTGTAGGTCTTGTCCTGACCCAGGTGACCGGCGAGGGGGACATCGTGGGCTAAGCCCAGGAGGAAATCCCGGAAGCGGAGAGGTACCACCAGTACCCGTCCGGATCCCAGCTCCACTGATTTCTGCTCACTATACAGGACGTTATTCTCCCAATAGATTCGGTGCGTTCCGGTCTGGTCACCTGCGGCTTGGCCCTCGGCCTGGCGCCGCAGCCCGACCAGGGAAGGACAGGTGGCTTGCTCCCGGCAAAATTCTTCTCGGGTGGGCCCGCCCTCGTGGCGCCAATGGGCCAACGTGAGTAGATCCCCCAACTCGGGGTCGGATGGTGCGGGTTCGTCGCTGACGACGGACCCTTCCGATGGGGGAACGGGAGGACCCTCGGCGGGGACGGTGCTGGCTACTTTGACCGGGGTGCTCTCGATTTCTCTCCGGGGAGTGAGTCGGGCTGTCATAGATCGGGTGGTGGCACACACCCACTCGGGGAGTCCCATCATTCCTAGGTGGGCCTTGCGCTCTACGTGCTTCCAGGGGGAACTCTCCAGGTCGTTCCCTAAGAGGCAGTCGACCGGCTGGGAGGTTCTTACGGCCACCTTGAGTTTGCCTATCACCCCTCCCCACTCGAATGGCACCAGGGCCACCTGACACATACTTTCCCTATTGTCTGCAGATATTACGGGGCAAAAGACATTGGGGAGGATCTGCTCCTCGGGAACTAGGTGCCTGAGGACACCGGTGATACTGGCCCCGGTGTCCCGCAGGGCCTCTACCTGGTGGCCATTGATCTTGACGAGCTGCCCATATTTCTGTGTGTTGGACGGTAGGAGGCTACCAGGGACCATTTCCCTATCTCCCAGGGATACTAGGGCCATCGCGGCTGGTTCCCACTCCTCGGCTTCCTCAACCTCCTCCCCTAGGGCTACGTTGGCTATCTGTCTCGCAGGGGTGACTTGGGTGGCCATGGGGCACTCTGGGTCATTGGCGTAGTGCCCGGGTTTCTGGCAGCGGAAGCATGTGACGGTCACCCGGTGTCCCCGTCTCCCAGGGGGCCCTGTTACTGGTGGGGGGGGCGCCGGGAAAGGTGGAGGTGGTGTCTTCGGGGGGCTAGGCTGGGACTCCCTCGGCCCTCCCTGGTTCCCTCCCCCTCTCTGGCGGGGTGGTCCCTGACTGGTTCGGGGGTACTCTCCTACCATGCCCCGGGAGACCCGGGTGTTGGTCCAGCGGTCGGCCTCCACGGCCAGCTTCCGGGGATCTGTGAGCTTGCTATCCAGCAGATGTTGACGTAGCTCTACGAAGCAGTTTGCAGCCAGATGTTCCCATAACATGAGGTCAGTGAGTTCGGCAAGGGTGGTGACTTTGCTGCCCTTGACCCACCCATCGAAGGCCCGACTAAAAAAGTTCCAGAGGTGCGATAGAAACTGCTCCTCCCTCTCTCATCCCCTGGAAGCGTGATGTCCTCCAGCCGGAGTGGCGCCTCTATGCCCGGGTCGCGCTGGGGCCGGGCGGCCATCTTGGTGCATGAAGTGGGCACGCGGGCCCGGGGTGGCCGAAAGGGGAGAGGCCAGGGACGGAGATGTCCGGGTCGGTGCGTGTGTCCTGGTGGGGAGGTTCGGCCGGGCCGGGGGCTTGGGCTGTAGGTACCAGGTTTCGGTGGTGCGGGGGCACGGAGGGCCATTCTACGAGGCCGGGTCCAACATACACCCATACAGAACACCACACACAACACCACACACACACAACACCGCACATACAACACCACACACACAACACCATACCCACATAACACCACACACACACAACACCACACACAACACCATACCCACACACAACCCCACACCCACACGACACTACACACACACACAACACCACACACAATGCCACACACACACACAACACCACACCCACACATGACACCACACCCACACAACACAACACCCACACACAACACCACACACAACACCACACACACACACCACACCCACACACAACACCACACCCACACAACACCACACCCACACTCAACACCACACACAACACCACACACACACAACACCACACATAACACCACACCACACCCACACAACACCACACCCACACAACACCACACACAACACCACACCCACACAACACCACATCCACACAACACCACACCCATACAATACCACACCCACACACAACACCATACCCACACACAATACCACACACACAACACCAGACACACACAACACCTAACACACAACACTACACCCACACACACAACACCACACACACAACACCACACACACAACACCATACCCACACATAACACCATACCCACACACAACACCACGCCCACACACACACCACACACACAACACCACACCCACACAACACCACACACACAACACCACACACACACCACACACACAACACCGTACCCACACACACACCACGCCCACACACACAATGCCACACACACAGCACCACACTCACAATACCACACACCCACACAACACCACACCCACACAACACCACACCCACACACAACACCATACCCACACACAATACCACACCCACACAACACCACACCCACACACAACACCACACCCACACACAACACCACACCCACACACAACACCACACTCACACACAACACCACACCCACACACAACACCACACCCACACAACACCACACCCACACAACACCACACCCACACACAACACCACATCCACACAACACCACACGCACACAATACCACACACACAACACCACACCTACACAACACCACACCCACACAACACCACACCCACACACAACACCACACCCACACACAACACCACACCCACACAACACCATACCCACACACACCACACACACACCACACACACACCACACATACACCACACACAATACCACACCCACACAATACCACACCTGCACAACACCACACTCACACACAACACCACACCCACACACAACACCACACCCACATAACATCACAACCACTCACAGCACCACACCCACACACCACACACACACCACACACACACACACACAACACCACACACACATACAACACCACACCCATACACAACACCACCCCCACACACAACACCACACCCACACAACACCACACCCACACACAACACCACACACAATACCACACACAAACATAACACCACACCCACACAACACCACACCCACACACAACAACACACCCACACACAACACTACACCCACACACCACACCCACACACAACACCACACACAACACCACACACACACACAACACCACACCCACACACAACACCACGCCCACACAACACCACACCCATACAACACCACACCCACACACAACACCACACCCACACAACACCACTCACAACACCACACCACACCCACACAACACCACACCCACACACAACACCACACACAACACTACACACACACAACACCACACCCATACAACACCACACCCACATACAACACCACACCAACACTCAACACCACACCCACACACAACACCACACCCACACACAACACCACACCCACACAACACCACACCCACACAACACCACACGCACACAATACCAAACACACAACACCACACCCACATAACACCACACCCATACAATACCACACCCACACACAACACCACACCCCCACACAATACCACACCCACACACAACACCACACCCACCCACAACACCACACCCACACAATACCATACCCATACACACCACCCACACACACCACACACACACAACACCACACACACAATACCACACACACACAATACCACACCCGCACAACACCACACCCACACATGACACCACACCCACACACAACACCATACCCACACAACACCACAACCACACACAACACCACACCCACACACCACACACACACACCACGCACACACACACAACACCACACACACAACACCACACCCACACAACACCACACCCACACACAACACACCCACACACAACACCATACCCACACAACACCACACCCACACACAACACCACACACAACACCACACACACACAAAACACCACACCCACACAACACCACACCCACACACAACACCACACCCACACACACCACCACACCCACACACCACACCCACACACAACACCACACACAACACCACACACACATACAACACCATACCCACACACAACACCACACCCACACAACACCACACCCACACAACACCACACCCACACACAACACCACACCCACACACAACACCACACCCACACAACACCAAACCCACACACAACACAACACACACAACACCATACCCACACAACACCACACCCACACAACACCACACCCACACACAACACCACATACAACACTACACACACACACAACACCACACCCATACAATACCACACCCACACAACACCACACCCACACACAACACCACACCCACACACAACACCACACCCACACAACACCACACCCACACACAACACAACACACACAACACCATACCCACACAACACCACACCCACACAACACCACACCCACACACAACACCACACCCACACACAACACCACACACACAACACCACACACACACACAACACCACACCCATACACAACACCACACCCACACACTACCACACCCACACAACACCAAACACACACAACACCACACCCACACACAACACCACACCCACACAACACCATACCCACACACACCACACACACACCACACACACACACCACACATACACCACACACAATACCACACCCACACAATACCACACCTGCACAACACCACACTCACACACAACACCACACCCACACACAACACCACACCCACACAACATCACAACCACTCACAGCACCACACCCACACACCACACACACACCACACACACACACACACACAACACCACACACAACACCACACACACATACAATACCACACCCATACACAACACCACACCCACACACAACACCACACCCACACAACACCACACCCACACACAACACCACACACAATACCACACACAAACATAACACCACACCCACACAACACCACTCACACACAACAACACACCCACACACAACACTACACCCACACACCACACCCACACACAACACCACACACAACACCACACACACACACAACACCACACCCACACACAACACCACGCCCACACAACACCACACCCATACAACACCACACCCACACACAACACCACACCCACACAACACCACTCACAACACCACACCCACACAACACCACACCCACACACAACACCACACACAACACTACACACACACAACACCACACCCATACAACACCACACCCACATACAACACCACACCAACACTCAACACCACACCCACACACAACACCACACCCACACACAACACCACACCCACACAACACCACACGCACACAATACCACATACACAACACCACACCCACATAACACCACACCCATACAACACCACACCCACACACAACACCACACCCCCACACAATACCACACCCACACACAACACCACACCCACCCACAACACCACACCCACACAATACCATACCCACACACACCACCCACACACACCACACACACACAACACCACACACACAATACCACATACACACAATACCACACCCGCACAACACCACACCCACACACGACACCACACCCACACACAACACCATACCCACACAACACCACAACCACACACAACACCACACCCACACACCACACACACACACCACGCACACACACACAACACCACACACACAACACCACACCCACACAACACCACACCCACACACAACACACCCACACACAACACCATACCCACACAACACCACACCCACACACAACACCACACACAACACCACACACACACAAAACACCACACCTACACAACACCACACCCACACACAACACCACACCCACACACCACACCCACACACAACACCACACATGACACCACACACACATACAACACCATACCCACACACAACACCACACCCACACAACACCACACCCACACAACACCACACCCACACACAACACCACACCCACACACAACACCACACCCACACAACACCACACCCACACACAACACAACACACACAACACCATACCCACACAACACCACACCCACACAACACCACACCCACACACAACACCACACACAACACTACACACACACACAACACCACACCCATACAATACCATACCCACACAACACCAGACCCACACACAACACCACACCCACATACAACACCACACCCACACAACACCAGACCCACACACAACACAACACACACAACACCATACCCACACAACACCACACCCACACAACACCACACCCACACACAACACCACACCCACACACAACACCACACCCACACACAACACCACACACACAACACCACACACACACAACACCACACCCATACACAACACCACACCCACACACTACCACACCCACACAACACCAAACACACACAACACCACACCCATACACAACACCACACCCACACAATACCACACCCACACAACACCACACCCACAAACAACACCACACACACACAACACCAAACACAACACCACAACACACTCACACAACACCACACACACAACACCACACACACAACACCAAACACACAACACCACACCCACACAACACCACACCCACACAACACCACACCCACACACAACACCACACCCACACACAACACCACACCCACACAACACCACACCCACACACAACACCACACACACCACCACACATACACACAACACCACACCCACACACAACACCACACCCACACAACACCACACCCACACATAACACCACACACAACACCACACACACAACACCACACACAACACCACAATATACCCACACAACACCACACACACACACACAACACCACACACAAAACACCACACACACGACACCACACTCACACAACACCACACCCACACAACACCACACCCACACAACACCACACCCACACACAACGCCATACACAACACCACACACACACACACACCACACCCACACACAACACCACACCCACACAACACCACACCCAAACACAACACCACACACAACACACCACACACAACACAATACCCACACACAACACCACACCCACACAACACAACACCACACCCACACAGAACACCACACACAATACCACACACACACAACATCACACACAACACCACACCACACCCACACAACACCACACACACACAACACCGCACACACAACACCACACACACAACACCACACCCATACAACACTACACCCACACAACACCACACACACACAACACCACACCCACACACAACACCACACCCACACAATACAACACCCAATCTCTCTTCATGAATACGCTCTATTTCTTTACGTATTTTTCGGCACATGGCTATTATACAATTTTGCTTATCGTGTCTCCCTTCTGATATATTCTGACTCCATCTTGTAAGAATAAGCATTGCATTCGGGTCTACCCCCGGACGATCTTGATTTCTGATTACACAGTTTATGAGGAAACGTAACAGTTCCCCCTGTATCTCTACTTTCTGGAATTCCATAGCTCTGTTAATACATCCTGGATCTCGTCCTGTTTGAACAAAATGATATATGTTATCTAGATGCGTAGTCATCCCTGGTAACCTTGCTAAATATTCTGCGGCTCGCCTGATACGTAATGATGCCAGGACCATTTCGTCCTCTTTACCAACCACTGGGTCATATCTACAATTTACAAGGAGTTCTTTAAGCGTACGTTCACTTACGAATTTAGGTGTACGTGAATGCGCTGACTCTTGAAAGACAAGTTTATTTATTCTAGGTGGTGTAAAAGTACTGCTAGCACCTCCCGTGGCCCTATCTGGGGCGTCGGGTGTGAATGGGTTCGTTGAACGTGACACAGCAACTATGGGTGTCGATACCTCTGTAGAGTCGACTGCGGAGACAGATGCGGAAACAGATGTGCTTGCCGAAGCTTGTATCGGGACTTGCTGTTGCACGGGGACAGATACCTGATCCTGACGTTGGACCCCTCCGCCAGGCGGTCTATGTGGTGTGGCGTTAGCATACTCGGGAGCTGCATCGTCTAGATATGAGGAAAGAAAAACATCTTCTGCGGTTCTGGGATGCCCCTTTGGATGTACCTTAATTGGAAATAATGGGGGTGGCAAGTCTTTTGGTATCTCTGGAGCAGCCTTAGGTAGTCCTTCGGCTAGAAGGGGATACATACCATTCATAAGAGCATTTCTTTGTCTATTCACTTGTTCTGATTTCACTCGGATACCTTCCTCAATTAATAGATTTTCTTGAACTTTATTTGAACTTTCTTTACTCCTCTCTTCTTGTCTACGTGCTTTTTCTGTTCGTCTATGAGATTCTTTACGCCATAACTCAACAGCGTCTTTCTGTGACTGTCTGACCTTTCTTTTCCATAACTCTTCCTCCACTTTCATGATGCACTCTGCATCCCAGGTTCCCGCTATGGGCCACCTTTGACTTTCCGGTAATCCTTTGGTATAATCTACCCATAGATCAAGAAACAATATGGCATCTAAGCCATGTTTATGGTACATGAAATGCCCTGGAGTATCCCTAGGAGGAATAGGAACTGCTTCTTCAAGCACCCCTTTTCTGGTAGTAATCTGTCTTAACTTCGAAAAGAGCGGCATATTTACAACTGATCTGATACTTACTCTTGAACTTGCTTAATACGAGAAACACAATAATGAACAGTGAACAATGAACAGTCATTCATACCACAATATGCAAGACATTTCTGAATACTTTAAACTTTAAACATTAAACATTATAACAATGGTCGACAATGATGACAGTCTGCTTAACTAATCACCACGCTGAATTCTTGACAATAACTGAATACTTCGGAATACTTGATATACTGCTAAACAGTACATATACACTGCTAAACAGTGCAGACCGGATTTGTGTACCCAAATCCGTCTTGACCGGCACAACCTATGTGCGCGTCAACACGCCTCCCCGGCGATGGTACTCACCGAGTAGCTCCTTGAAACGGAAGGCCTCAGAGAATGGACAGGACTCGATAACTGCGGACATCGGACCCTCTGGACGTCCGGATTTCGGAAAACCTGGTGGGCCTCTGTATACCTCGGATCTTGCTCTCTCAGCTAGGCTCTGGTCGGGATACTTCGCACTTCTCACCGCCTCGTCTGGGTTGATCGCAGCCTCAGTCGCCCCCGCTTGACCGGAGGGAGCTTACAGGAAATCCTGCTGGTACGCGTTTATGGTCCGTCCAGCTGTGGCAGGAGACCGGGCCTGCAACGCACCGCCGGCGCGTGAGATGAGAAAGTGTCCCTGTTCGGGCGCCATTATGTGGTAAATAAAATAAATATTACCGGACTGAATTTCATGCGGAATCTTAAATTAAAGTAAATAGCTCAAAATAACAAGAGGCAGAATCCGTGGTATAAGAGGTTTTCTAATGGGCTTTATTCCATTCAAAATGGCCGACTCGAGTCGCGGTCCTCAGGTTCCGTCACCACGAGGGTTCAGGAAGTGAAGTACAATAATTCATTAACAGACATGTATTTTTATAATAAGTGCATTACAATGAAACGAATGTAGAAGGCGTAACATTTGATAAGAAAAGTGACAAAACAGTGACATAATCGAAACTAGGCGTAATAAGGAATAAAAGAAACATGATTGGTTAGAATTATCAGACATAGGTGGATCTATAAGATAATACTTGGCATAGATGCGCGCGCGGCAGCATGACGTGCAATTGACGTGCAACTAGGGGGTGAAGGGGACTTGACATTTAGCTCTACATGTGGAGACGAGAAGTCTGGGGTCAAGTCAACCTAATCCCAAATCATATCTAACATCCTATGTTTAAAGAACTATGTTATCCACAAGGAAGAACTCTCGGACAGAATCTATTCTATACTGACTGTGTGCGTGTACAAGCGTCTAAGTGTCTATATGAGATGCGAGGGATAGAAAACTTTCCATGGCAACAGGGCTATGAATCATTTGCAGGAGGACGGAAAGCTGAGTCCTTTGCTTGTGAGCTAAAGGAAATGTTTACCTAAATCACTGGACAGGAATGCATCGGCTGAAGAGTAAAATAGATAATTCGAAGGTGAAATACAACTTCTTGGCAGACAGGCGAAAACTGGCCGAGGCAGTCACCGTTAGCTGCACAGGGAGTAGGACAAAGTTCATGGATACAGATGCGAGCTCAAGCTGAAGCTGTCAAAGACAGAGAGCAGGGAAAGGCTTTGAGGACAGAATCGGGCCTACTTGCCTGAACTGTAAAAATGGAGTAACTTAGCCATATAAAGTCGGTGGCTTTTCGTACTTAGGAATCGAATATCCAGCCCATTGATGGCGGATCTGACAGAGAACATGTCGACGGTAGACACACATATGTTTGCGTCTTAGAAACTGGAACTGGAGGGAACATACATGTACTTGTAACATGCATATAGAACCGTTGGGGTCCAAGATAGGGGACATAACTGATCAGGAAAATCCACATTTCCACAACACAACACCACACACAACACCACACACACACTGTGAGAAGTTGGCCTGGTATATGCTGTTCACTAGTTCTAGTGACCACCTTGTACCATGCCAAGCAACCCTTATGGTGTGGTTGTAAGTCAACCTTTTTGGACTAGCTGCCCTAGTGGTAGCGTAGGCTAAGCAGTCTTTGAGGCTAAACTCGTGAAGCGTGTTAAGCAAGCTGTTTTACCAATAGTAACCCCCTTTTATACCAATGAAAGGACACCACACAGATATATATTCAAAATATATATGTATTTATTTCTCAAAGTAACCCCTAGTCTCTTTATGAGCACAGGAGCACAAATCGTCAAACAAGATTATCACAGAATACACAGAAGTTGCACGTTATATGGATAGGCCCTGGTGGCCACTCAAACCATATACTAAAATAGTGGTATAAGTACCACGAACAGAAAAGGGAAAAGGCCTAAGGCCTCTAGAATCGCTGGGCCTACAAGGAGCTAACGTCAGTTAGTGACCAGGAGGTCCACGGGTGGCGTGTGCAGAGCAAATAGTCACACGCGTGCTCCCATAGGTTTCAATGGGTGCGTAAAAAGTACAAAGTTACTGCAAAGGAGATCTTCCGGGTTGACTAGGAACTTAAGATTTGGAACACAGGCACTAGAGATGTATTACTACACATGGGCACCGGAGTACCAGCTTTACCTCACCCACAGGAAGCGGGTGCATAGGCCTCGAAGTGCGTCGGGTTTCTTCTATCTGTTCCGTTGAGCCTGGGACAAAGATGCTGCAGGCGGTCGGTCGGGAAGAGATGCAGTGGATCCAAGAGTGGATCGGAGATGTTGAAGACCTGTAAGCAGAGGGGACAGTGTTCACAGTCACTAGCCAGTGACCAGCGTGGCACCAGGTGGGTACCAGGCGATGTCGGGTGCAAACAGGTGATGAGGGGTAGCTTGTCTCCGCAGCCACGTGGTCCCTGAAGGTCGACGACGTCCAGGAGTCGGCTCACGAGCTGTCCCACGCAGGCTCTCGCTGTCGGCGGTGTCGGCGACTTGATCGAAGCAAACAAGCCTTGGCAAAAGCAATTGTAGGAGGATTCGGAAATCAGCTGTTGGTTCTGACCAGCAAGGTCAGAGGGATTGCTCCTTTGGAGGGGAGCAAGGGCCAGTCTGGAGCAACCAGACCAGCGGTGTTTGTCGTAGATTTCGTCGCCAAGATGGCCACTAGCCAGCGGGCCAGCAACCGGTTAGGCGCGTCGAGTGGCAAAATGCAGAAGGGCCCCACGCAGATCGTGGAGATGCTGGAGGGCTCACCTTTGGTGCAGATGCTGCTCGAGGGTTGGGCTTCTCAGGACCCAAAGCACAACTTGGAGGGAGCCTCGGTTGTTGCACTTGTCAGCTTGTCGTAGTCGTTCCAAGATGGCTGGCTCCACGTGTCTCGGTGCCTCCACGGGTCTCCTCTTTTCAGGGACTGTGGATCGGGCGGTGAGAGGTCTGGAGGTCCAGGTCTTGTCAGTCTCTGGGCTCGGGCTCCGGCGGGAGGCGGCGGCAAAGCAGACGGTGATTCGCTGGATGGTGCTTGCGTTAGCAAGGTGGTCACTCCCTGACCACAGGGGAGATTTTCTTCAGTCTTCTGTGCAGCAGAATGTCGAAGTTCCCGTCTTCTTCTTAGTTTCAAGTTGATTCCAGGATGTCTGAAGTCCTAGGACACAGCTCCTACCTTTATTCGGATTCTAGGGGCCGGACTACCTGCGAGGTCCCTCCCTATGGGTGGGACCAGGAAGGGGGGTGGTTACACCCCCAATCCTTTGTCCAGCTCGCCCCAGGCCCGGGACTGGTGTGCCCCAGGACCGGTTTGAACTGGCATATGCACCGAGGCTCCTTGTGAGCCACAGGCATGTCTGGTTTCTTTCAAGCCCTACCTGACCAATACACAAAATCCTGTCTGGGGTGGTGCACGCACCTCCCCTGGCAGGAAACCCTTTGTCCACACCTCCCAAGCTGGAAGGACTCCCAGCAGCAGGAGGGCAGACTTGTGTCTGTGGTGGCAGCATCCATTTTGTGGAGCTGAGGCTATGTCTGATTTTACCCGGGTTTCAGGTACTGTACATGTCGTGTCCCTCTAGAAGGGTGGAATGCTAACCCCGTCGCCAGAATTGGCGAGGGGTTAGTATTCCAATTCGTATGACACCTTACTCGACATGTTTTGATAAAGCCAAACCAAAGATAGCATTTAACCGCGAGGTTCATAATGCACTTAAGAGTATATGGTATGACGATATCTGGAAACAGTAGAGGGAAGTTGTTCCGACCACTGCAGACAGGCTCAGCTCATGCCAGAGCACCATCTCACATGGAACCAAGCACTCTGCCTTCAGGATTGTTAAGGCCTGCCATAGGAGTGACTTATAGGTTACCAGGTGTCCCATTTAAGGTTAGGTATAGGTATACTACCCCTAAGTAAGAGGTGATTACACCAACTTACCCCAGCTGAGTGATCAGCCAGTTGTGTCAAATCGTTAGGCCAAGCCTGGGGTGGCATAATACATGCTGCAGCCCTTGGCAGGCCTTGGGTACACCAATGCCCTGGGTACCTAGTGTACACTGGTACAGGGGCTGACAGGGTGATCCACTTCCAATCGGTTATGCACCTAGGGTGCATAGTTTTAATTTAGTAGAGAGAACAGCAGGCTGGGGGTCTGATTGGCAGGCCCACAGCCTCAATATGTCAAAAACCAGTGAAGCAAAAAAGCAAAAATTTGGGGTGACCATAGGATAGCAGACCCTACTCTCCTACACAACCCCCCCCCAAACGCTGGGACATTAAACTAGCCTTGACCAGTCTCGTCTTCATGTCCTAAGTGGAAGTACCTGGAGAGACCATCTGCATTCCCATGGTCAGTACCTGGCCGGTGCTCCACTGTAAAGTCCATCCCCTGTAGGGAAATGGACCACCTAAGCAGTTTGGGGTTTTCACCCTTCATCTGATTTAGCCACAAGAGGGGCTTATGGTCGGTCTGAATCTTGAAGTGAGTGCCAAACAAGTATGGCCTCAGCTTCTTCAGGGCCCACACCACAGCAAAGGCCTCCCTCTCAATAGCTGACCAATTCTTCTCTCTGGGGGTCAACCTTCTGCTAATAAAAGCAATGGGTTGGTCTTGACCATCTACATTAAGTTGTGACAGCACAGCTCCCACACCCAACTCAGAAGCATCTGTTTGGACAATAAACTCTTTGGAGTAGTCAGGACTTTTCAGGATAGGTGCAGAGCACATGGCCTCCTTCAGGTCATCAAATGCCTTTTGACAGCTTACTGTCCACTGAACCTTTTTGGGCATCTTCTTGGATGTCAGATCATTAAGAGGAGTCACAATGGACCCATAGTTCTTAACAAACTTCCTGTAATACCCAGTCAAGCCCAAGAAAGCTCGAACTTGAGTCTGGGTGGTTGGAGGGGACCAATCCTTGATGGACTGTATCTTACTCTCCAGTGGTTGAACTTGGCCCCCACCTACAAGGTGGCCCAAATACACAACCTTACTCTGCCCTATCTGGCACTTAGTAGCCTTGATAGTGAGGCCTGCCCTTTGCAGAGCCTCAAGAGCCTTCTTCAGGTGGATCAGGTGATCCTCCCAGGTGGAGCTAAAGACAGCAATGTCATCAAGATATGCTGCGCAAAAGTCATCCAGCCCAGTAAGGACTTGGTTCACCAGCCTTTGGAAGGTGGCAGGTGCATTCTTCAGACCAAAGGGCATCACCACAAACTGGTAGTGCCCACCTGGGGTTGAGAATGCTGTTTTGGCCTTAGACTCCTCAGCTAATCTGATTTGCCAATAGCCAGCTGTTAAGTCAAATGTGCTCAAAAACTTTGCAGAAGCTAGTTTGTCTATGAGCTCATCTGCCCTTGGAATAGGGTGTGCATCTGTCCTGGTGACAGCATTGAGTCCTCTGTAGTCCACACAGAACCTCATCTCTCTCTTGCCATCTTTGGTGTGAGGTTTGGGGACCAGAACCACTGGGCTAGCCCAGGGGCTCTCTGAGGGTTCAATGACACCTAATTCCAGCATTTTATGTACCTCAGCCTTTATACAGTCCCTGACGTGGTCAGGTTGTCTGTAAAGTTTGTTCTTTACAGGCAGACTGTCACCAGTGTCCACAACATGGGTACACCAGTCAGTTTGACTAGGTATCAAGGAAAACATATGTGAAAATGATTGTAGAACCTGTCTACATTCAGTCTGCTGATGGGCAGTGAGGTTGCCTCCAAGGGTCACTCCTTCAACTGAGCCATCTTCAGGGTTCTGAGACAACAGGTCTGGGAGAGGGTCACTCTCTTCCTCCTGTCCCTCATCTGTAGCCATGAGCAAGCCCATGTCTGCCCTGTCAACATATGCTTTAAGCCTGTTAACATGGAGTACCCTGTGGGGACTCCTGGGAGTTCCTAGGTCCACCAAGTAGGTGACCTCTCCCTTCTTTTCCAGGATTGTATGGGGTCCAGACCATTTGTCTTGGAGTGCTGCTGGGGCCACTGGCTCCAACACCCATACCTTCTGTCCTGGCTGATACTCAACCAAGACAGCCTTTTGGTCATGCCAAGCTTTCTGTAAGGCCTGGCTTGCCTCAAGGTTTTTAGATGCCTTCTCCATATACTCAGCCATCCTGGAGCGGAGACCAAGTACATAGTCCACTATGTCTAGCTTAGGCTTTTTGAGAGGTAACTCCCAGCCTTCCTTCACCAAACACAGTGGGCCTCTCACAGGGTGCCCAAACAACAATTCAAAGGGGCTGTAGCCAACTCCTTTTTGTGGGACCTCTCTGTAAGCAAACAGAAGGCAGGGTAGAAGGATATCCCATCTTCGCCTGAGCTTTTCAGGTAATCCTTTGATCATACCCTTTAGGGTCTTGTTGAATCTCTCAACAAGCCCATTGCATTGTGGGTGATAAGGGGTGGTGAACTTGTAGTTGACACCACATTCCTTCCACATAGCTGTCAAGTATCCTGACATAAAGTTGGTACCTCTGTCAGATACTACCTCCTTAGGAAACCCCACTCTGGAGAATACTCCCAGCAGGGCCCTGGCCACAACAGGTGCTGTAGTGGTCCTAAGGGGAATTGCCTCTGGATACCTGGTGGCATGATCCACTACCACCAGTATAAATCTGTGCCCAGATGCAGTGGGAGGATCCATGGGACCCACTATGTCTATTCCCACTCTTTCAAAGGGAACCCCCACCACAGGTAGTGGTATCAGGGGGGCCTTTGTTGTGCCACCTGATTTGCCACTGGCTTGGCAGGTAACACAGGAGCGACAAAACTCCTTTGTATCTTCATTCATATGGGGCCAGTGAAAGTGAGGGACAAGTCTGTCCCAGGTCTTGTTCTGGCCTAGGTGTCCTGCTAAAGGAATATCATGGGCCAAGGTAAGAAGGAAGCCCCTAAATTGCAGAGGTATAACCAACCTCCTGGTTGCACCAGGCTTGGGGTCTCTAGCCTCTGAATAAAGGAGCCCTTCATCCCAATACACTTTATGGGTACCTTGAGCATTCCCAGCAGCCTCAGCAGCAGCCAGCTGTCTGAGGGGTTCAAGAGAGGGACAGGATAACTGAGCCTGCCTCAAGTCAGCCCTTGAAGGTCCCCCTGTCCCCAGAAACTCAACCTGATCAGGTTCAAGCTCTTCAGGGACAGTTCCTTCAGGGTCCTCTAGATCAGCTTCCTGGGAAGGCTGATCATCACTCTGAGGCAGGGGGGAAGGCACAGCCTTGACCCTCCTGTTCTTCTTCTTGGTAGGTGCTTGGTCCATTGTTCCAGGATCCAAGACCTGAGGTTCAGTGAGGCACTTTTTGGCCTGTGACCTGGTCACAGCAAGGACATGTGATGATATACCTAACATCTCTGCATGAGTCCTGTACTCCACTTCTGACCATAGAGAACTCTCTAGGTCATTGCCCAACAAACATTCTACTGGGAGGTCTGCACTAACCACAACCCTTTTGGGGCCAGTTACCCCTCCCCATGAGAAGTTAACAACTGCCACACTATGTGAAGTAGTGGCATTGCTGGCATTGGTCACCAGGTAGTTCTCACCTGGTATGTACTGTCCAGGATCCACAAAGCCTGGTGTCACCATAGTGACACTGGCACATGTGTCCCTGTAGGCTTGAGCCACTTTGTCATTAATTAAAGGAGTCTGTCTGTACTTGCCCAGGTTACTGGGGCTCACAGTCAGGGACAAATCAATGTCCCCATCACAGATCAAGACTGCCTGTGTAAGGGTTCTGTCTAAGTCAGAATCTCCTTCAGTTCCCATAGTGATTCCCACTACACCCTTTGTCTGGGGACCAACACTGCTAACAGTAGTACTGGGAGCAGGTGCCTTAGGGGCAACAGTGTTGGGGGCTCCACCCTTTTTGCAATCACTAGTCCAGTGAGTTGTATTTTTACAATGATTGCACCAGGGTTTCTTTTGACCTTCTTTCTTCTTTTTGGACTGTTGGGACCCACCCTCCTTAGTAGTAGTTTGGGGCCCTGTTGAAGACTTCTGGTCTTTAGGTTTCTGATCTCCACCCTTTTGGTCTGTTTTCTTCTGATCACCCCCTTGGCCCTGGTTCTGGTTCTTTTGCTTAACCCTGGTTCTGACCCATTTGTCTGCCTTCTTTCCCAATTCTTGGGGAGAGGTCAGATCAGAGTCAACCAAGTGTTGATGCAGTTGCTGGTTTTGACAGTTATTTAAAATCTGTTCTCTCATCATCAAATTATACAATCCTGTAAAATCAGATACCTTACTTCCCAGCAACCAACCCTCCAAAGCCTTAGTGGCACATTCAATGTATTCAGACCAGTCCTGAGTCTGTGTCTTTTGGGTGTCTCTGAACATTAACCTGTACTGCTCAGTGGTTAAGCCTAACCCATCAACTAGAACACTCTTCAGGACTCTGTAGTTTCTGACATCCTCTTCTCTAACAGTGAGGAGTCTGTCTCTGCCTCTTCCTTCAAAGGAGAGCCAGAGGATTGCTGCCCACTGGTCTTCAGGAACCTGCTGTACTTTGCAGGCTCTCTCAAGAGCAGTTATCCACTTGTGGATGTCATCCCCACTTTTGTAGGGGGGCACAACCTTAGACAGGTTTCTATTGTCGAAAACCCTATCTTTGTCCTTAGGGACAATGCTGCCACCAGTGGGTATAGACCCACTCTCTTTATGCTGTCTAGCCTTGCTAAGTTTCTCTTCCATCAGGGCTACTTCTAGCTCCTGCTTCCTGATCCTCAGCTGAGCCTCTTGCATCTTGGCCTCATGTTCCCTCCTCTGAGGGGTGGTCATCCTTCTCCTGGAGTGACCTTGAGAGCCTCTAGAGCCATGGGAAGCATTGGAGTCACCTGAGCGATTCCTTTGCCTTCCAAGCCCTGTGTTAAGTCCACTGGGGAGATCCAGTGGGTTGAACCCACTGTCAGTCCCCAATAGCCTTGGTTTAGCTGGGCCAAGTATAATACTTGGCACTGGGCTAGTTCTCCCTTCATCCTCACTACTGTCAGTATCCTTTTCACTCTCATCCTCTGTGGTAGGCATCCCATCTAAGGGGTGACTATTGGGAAGGGGTACTTCAGTGGCATCTTTAGAAGGGGGGCCTCCTGTTCCTGTCCCTAAGGGGGCTAACTGGGAAGCTTTCTTGAGCGCTCTCTGATTCTCATCATTCTGTAAGAGCTCTCTGAGCTCAGCAGAGTTTGGGTTCTTGGGCTGTTTAAGGCCTCTAAGAGTTGCCAAATGCCTGAGCTCATTCTGATTAAGGGTAGCAAAGATGGATGGTGCCCTCTGGGGGTCACTCTCAACAGAGATGGGTACAGTGGACCCCTCTGCCCCGGCCATTGCTCTTAAGTGTGGGTGGATGTGTTGCAATCTACCTACACTTGGGTTTACCTACTAAACCTATCTAGTAGTTGTAGTCAGGGTGTGCTACTCCCTTTGCTCTACAACAACTAAGTTCAGTAGAACTTATGTATATCTAATCTTGTTTTATATGTACCTACAGGTACCTATGTGATCTTTCAATTGGTAACCAAGAGATTACAATGGTAAAACACAGCAAGCTCAAATCCAACCGCTGCTCACCAATGTGAGAAGTTGGCCTGGTATATGCTGTTCACTAGTTCTAGTGACCACCTTGTACCATGCCAAGCAACCCTTATGGTGTGGTTGTAAGTCAACCTTTTCGGACTAGCTGCCCTAGTGGTAGCGTAGGCTAAGCAGTCTTTGAGGCTAAACTCGTGAAACGTGTTAAGCCAGCTGTTTTACCAAATGTAACCCCCTTTTATACCAATGAAAGTACACCGCACCGATATATATTCAAAATATATATGAATTTATTTCTCAAAGTAACCCCTAGTCTCTTTATGAGCACAAATCGTCAAACAAGATTACAGTAGAATACACAGAAGTAGCACTTTATATGGATAGGCCCTGGTGGCCGCTCAAACCATATACTAAAATAGTGGTATAAGTACCACGAACAGAAAAGGGAAAAGGCCTAGGGCCTCTAGAATCGCTGGGCCTACAAGGAGCTAACTTCAGTTAGTGACCAGGAGGTCCACGGGTGGCGTGTGCAGAGCAAATAGTCACACGCGTGCTCCCATAGGTTTCAATGGGTGCGTAAAAAGTACAAAGTTACTGCAAAGAGGATCTTCCGGATGGACTAGGAACTCAAGATTTGGAACACAGGCACTAGAGATGTAATACTACACTTGGGCACAGGTGTGCCAGCTTTACCTCACCCACAGGAAGCGGGTGCATAGGCCTCGAAGTGCGTCGGGTTTCTTCTATCTGTTCCGTGGAGCCTGAAGACAAAGATGCTGCAGGCGGTCGGTCTGGGAGAGATGCAGTGGATCCAAGAGTAGATCGGAGATGTTGAAGACCTGTAAGCAGAGGGGACAGTGTTCATAGTCACTAGCCAGTGACCAGCGTGGCACCAGGTGGGTACCAGGCAATGTCGGGTGCAAACAGGAAGAAAGGTGTAGCTTGTCTCTGCAGCCACGTGGTCCCTGGAGGTCGACGACGTCCTGGAGTCGGTTCACGAGCTGTCCCACGCAGGCTCTCGCTGTCGGCGGTGTCGGCGACTTGATCGAAGCAAACAAGCCTTGGCAAAAGCAATTGTTGGAGGAGATGAAATAAGCTGATGGTTCTGACCAGCAAGGTCAGAAGGACTGCTCCTTTGGAGGGGAGCAAGGGCCAGTCTGGAGCAACCAGACCAGCAGTGTATTTTGTGAAGTTCGTCGCCAAGATGGCTACTAGCCAGCGGGCCAGCAACCGGTTAGGCGCGTCAAGTGGCAAAATGCAGAAGGGCCCCACGCAGATCGTGGAGATGCTGGAGGGCTCACCTTTGGTGCAGATACTGCTCGGGTGTTGGGCTTCTCAGATCCCAAAGCACAACTTGGAGGGAGCCTCGGTTGTTGCACTTGTCAGCTTGTCGTGGTCGTTTCAAGATGGCTGGCTCCACGTGTCTCGGTGCCTCCACGGGTCTCCTCTTTTCAGGGACTGTGGATCGGGCGGTGAGAGGTCTGGAGGTCCAGGTCTTGTCAGTCTCTGGGCTCGGGCTCCGGCAGGAGGCGGCGGCAAAGCAGACGTTGATTCGCTGGATGGTGCTTGCGTTAGCAAGGTGGTCACTCCCTGACCACAGGGGAGATTGGCTTCAGTCCTCTGTGCAGCAGAGCGTCGAAGTTCCCGTCTTCTTCTTAGTGTTAAGTTGATTCCAGGATGTCTGAAGTCTTAGGACACAGCTCCTACCTTTAAGCGGGTTCTAGGGGCTGGACTACCTGCTAGGTCCCTCCCTATG
Organism: Triturus cristatus; assembly: GCF_964204655.1. Taxonomy (NCBI): domain Eukaryota; kingdom Metazoa; phylum Chordata; class Amphibia; order Caudata; family Salamandridae; genus Triturus; species Triturus cristatus. The sequence goes on from NC_140579.1 coordinate 1,101,654,150, forward strand.
GGTGGGACCAGGAAGGGGGGTGGTTACACCCCCAATCCTTTGTCCAGCTCGCCCCAGGCCCGGGACTGGTGTGCCCCAGGACTGGTTTGAACTGGCATATGCACCGAGGCTCCTTGTGAGCCACAGGCATGTCTGGTTTCTTTCAAGCCCTACCTGACCAATACACAAAATCCTGTCTGGGGTGGTGCACGCACCTCCCCTGGCAGGAAACCCTTTGTCCACACCTCCCAAGCTGGAAGGACTCCCAGCAGCAGGAGGGCAGACTTGTGTCTGTGGTGGCAGCATCCATTTTGTGGAGCTGAGGCTATGTCTGATTTTACCCGGGTTTTAGGTACTGTACATGTCGTGTCCCTCTAGAAGGGTGGAATGCTAACCCCGTCACCAGAATTGGCGAGGGTTTAGTATTCCAATTCGTATGACACCTTACTCGACATGTTTTGATAAAGCCAAACCAAAGATAGCATTTAACCGCGAGGTTCATAATGCACTTAAGAGTATATGGTATGACGATATCTGGAAACAGTAGAAGGAAGTTGTTCCGACCACTGCAGACAGGCTCAGCTCATGCAAGAGCACCATCTCACATGGAACCAAGCACTCTGCCTTCAGGATTGTTAAGGCCTGCCATAGGAGTGACTTATAGGTTACCATGTGTCCCATTTAAGGTTAGGTATAGGTATACTACACCTAAGTAAGAGGTGATTACACCAACTTACCCCAGCTGAGTGATCAGCCAGTTGTGTCAAATTGTTAGGCCAAGCCTGGGGTGGCATAATACATGCTTCAGCCCCTGGCAGGCCTTAGGTACACCAATGCCCTGGGTACCTAGTGTACACTGGTACAGGGGCTGACAGGGTGATCCACTTCCAATTGGTTATGCACCTAGGGTGCATAGTTTTAATTTAGTAGAGAGAACAGCAGGCTGGGGGTCTGATTGGCAGGCCCACAGCCTCAATATGTCAAAAACCAGTGAAGCAAAAAGCAAAAATTTGGGGTGACCATAGGATAGCAGACCCTACTCTCCTACACACACCCCCAAACGCTGGGACATTAAACTAGCCTTGACCAGTCTCGTCTTCATGTCCTAAGTGGAAGTACCTGGAGAGACCATCTGCATTCCCATGGTCAGTACCTGGCCGGTGCTCCACTGTAAAGTCCATCCCCTGTAGGGAAATGGACCACCTAAGCAGTTTGGGGTTTTCACCCTTCATCTGATTTAGCCACAAGAGGGGCTTATGGTCGGTCTGAATCTTGAAGTGAGTGCCAAACAAGTATGGCCTCAGCTTCTTCAGGGCCCACACCACAGCAAAGGCCTCCCTCTCAATAGCTGACCAATTCTTCTCTCTGGGGGTCAACCTTCTGCTAATAAAAGCAATGGGTTGGTCTTGACCATCTACATTAAGTTGTGACAGCACAGCTCCCACACCCAACTCAGAAGCATCTGTTTGGACAATAAACTCTTTGGAGTAGTCAGGACTTTTCAGGATAGATGCAGAGCACATGGCCTCCTTCAGGTCATCAAATGCCTTTTGACAGCTTACTGTCCACTGAACCTTTTTGGGCATCTTCTTGGATGTCAGATCATTAAGAGGAGTCACAATGGACCCATAGTTCTTAAAAAACTTCCTGTAGTACCCAGTCAAGCCCAAGAAAGCTCGAACTTGAGTCTGGGTGGTTGGAGGGGACCAATCCTTGATGGATTGTATCTTACTCTCCAGTGGTTGAACTTGGCCTCCACCTACAAGGTGGCCCAAATATACAACCTTACTCTGCCCTATCTGGCACTTAGTAGCCTTGATAGTGAGGCCTGCCCTTTGCAGAGCCTCAAGAGCCTTCTTCAGGTGGATCAGGTGATCCTCCCAGGTGGAGCTAAAGACAGCAATGTCATCAAGATATGCTGCGCAAAAGTCATCCAACCCAGTAAGGACTTGGTTCACCAGCCTTTGGAAGGTGGCAGGTGCATTCTTCAGACCAAAGGGCATCACCACAAACTGGTAGTGCCCACCTGGGGTTGAGAATGCTGTTTTGGCCTTAGACTCCTCAGCTAATCTGATTTGCCAATAGCCAGCTGTTAAGTCAAATGTGCTCAAAAACTTTGCAGAAGCTAGTTTGTCTATGAGCTCATCTGCCCTTGGAATAGGGTGTGTGTGAGAAGTTGGCCTGGTATATGCTGTTCACTAGTTCTAGTGACCACCTTGTACCATGCCAAGCAACCCTTATGGTGTGGTTGTAAGTCAACCTTTTTGGACTAGCTGCCCTAGTGGTAGCGTAGGCTAAGCAGTCTTTGAGGCTAAACTCGTGATGCGTGTTAAGCAAGCTGTTTTACCAATAGTAACCCCCTTTTATACCAATGAAAGGACACCACACAGATATATATTCAAAATATATATGTATTTATTTCTCAAAGTAACCCCTAGTCTCTTTATGAGCACAGGAGCACAAATCGTCAAACAAGATTATCACAGAATACACAGAAGTTGCACGTTATATGGATAGGCCCTGGTGGCCACTCAAACCATATACTAAAATAGTGGTATAAGTACCACGAACAGAAAAGGGAAAAGGCCTAGGGCCTCTAGAATCGCTGGGCCTACAAGGAGCTAACGTCAGTTAGTGACCAGGAGGTCCACGGGTGGCGTGTGCAGAGCAAATAGTCACACGCGTGCTCCCATAGGTTTCAATGGGTGCGTAAAAAGTACAAAGTTACTGCAAAAGGAATCTTCCGGATGACCTAGGAACTTAAGATTTGGAACACAGGCACTAGAGATGTATTACTACACATGGGCACCGGAGTACCAGCTTTACCTCACCCACAGGAAGCGGGTGCATAGGCCTCAAAGTGCGTCGGGTTTCTTCTATCTGTTCCGTTGAGCCTGGGACAAAGATGCTGCAGGCGGTCGGTCGGGAAGAGATGCAGTGGATCCAAGAGTGGATCGGAGATGTTGAAGACCTGTAAGCAGAGGGGACAGTGTTCACAGTCACTAGCCAGTGACCAGCGTGGCACCAGGTGGGTACCAGGCGATGTCGGGTGCAAACAGGTGATGAGGGGTAGCTTGTCTCCGCAGCCACGTGGTCCCTGAAGGTCGACGACGTCCAGGAGTCGGCTCACGAGCTGTCCCACGGAGGCTCTCGCTGTCGGCGGTGTCGGCGACTTGATCGAAGCAAACAAGCCTTGGCAAAAGCAATTGCAGGAGGATTCGGAAATCAGCTGTTGGTTCTGACCAGCAAGGTCAGAGGGATTGCTCCTTTGGAGGGGAGCAAGGGCCAGTCTGGAGCAACCAGACCAGCGGTGTTTGTCGTAGATTTCGTCGCCAAGATGGCCACTAGCCAGCGGGCCAGCAACCGGTTAGGCGCGTCGAGTGGCAAAATGCAGAAGGGCCCCACGCAGATCGTGGAGATGCTGGAGGGCTCACCTTTGGTGCAGATGCTGCTCGAGGGTTGGGCTTCTCAGGACCCAAAGCACAACTTGGAGGGAGCCTCGGTTGTTGCACTGGTCAGCTTGTCGTAGTCGTTTCAAGATGGCTGGCTCCACGTGTCTCGGTGCCTCCACGGGTCTCCTCTTTTCAGGGACTGTGGATCGGGCGGTGAGAGGTCTGGAGGTCCAGGTCTTGTCAGTCTCTGGGCTCGGGCTCCGGCGGGAGGCGGCGGCAAAGCAGACGGTGATTCGCTGGATGGTGCTTGCGTTAGCAAGGTGGTCACTCCCTGACCACAGGGGAGATTTTCTTCAGTCTTCTGTGCAGCAGAATGTCGAAGTTCCCGTCTTCTTCTTAGTTTCAAGTTGATTCCAGGATGTCTGAAGTCTTAGGACACAGCTCCTACCTTTAAGCGGATTCTAGGGGCCGGACTACCTGCTAGGTCCCTCCCTATGGGTGGGACCAGGAAGGGGGGTGGTTACACCCCCAATCCTTTGTCCAGCTCGCCCCAGGCCCGGGACTGGTGTGCCCCAGGACCGGTTTGAACTGGCATATGCCCCGAGGCTCCTTGTGAGCCACAGGCATGTCTGGTTTCTTTCAAGCCCTACCTGACCAATACACAAAATCCTGTCTGGGGTGGTGCATGCACCTCCCCTGGCAGGAAACCCTTTGTCCACACCTCCCAAGCTGGAAGGACTCCCAGCAGCAGGAGGGCAGACTTGTGTCTGTGGTGGCAGCATCCATTTTGTGGAGCTGAGGCTATGTCTGATTTTACCCGGGTTTCAGGCACTGTACATGTCGTGTCCCTCTAGAAGGGTGGAATGCTAACCCCGTCGCCAGAATTGGCGAGGGGTTAGTATTCCAATTCGTATGACACCTTACTCGACATGTTTTGATAAAGCCAAACCAAAGATAGCATTTAACCGCGAGGTTCATAATGCACTTAAGAGTATATGGTATGACGATATCTGGAAACAGTAGAAGGAAGTTGTTCCGACCACTGCAGACAGGCTCAGCTCATGCCAGAGCACCATCTCACATGGAACCAAGCACTCTGCCTTCAGGATTGTTAAGGCCTGCCATAGGAGTGACTTATAGGTTACCAGGTGTCCCATTTAAGTTTAGGTATAGGTATACTACACCTAAGTAAGAGGTGATTACACCAACTTACCCCAGCTGAGTGATCAGCCAGTTGTGTCAGATTGTTAGGCCAAGCCTGGGGTGGCATAATACATGCTTCAGCCCCTGGCAGGCCTTGGATACACCAATGCCCTGGGTACCTAGTGTACACTGGTACAGGGGCTGACAGGGTGATCCAACCAATTGGGTATGTACCTAGGGTACATGGAGTCCATTTTACAGAGAGAGCAGATAGCCTGAGAGCCTGAATGGCAGGATCTCAGGCCAACTAAGTCGAAAACCCAGCTAGACACTAGGCAAAAATTTGGGGGTAACCATAGTCAGATATCCACCTTCCTACACAACCCCCCCCCAAACGAAGGGAGATAAGGCTGACCTTGACCAGGTAAGCCTATATTGCCCAAGTGGCCATATAAGGAGGAACCAGCACTGGCATGGTTACCCCCTGTCTCATGGTCCACTAAGCAATCCCTCACCCTAAGGGTATCAGAGGGTCTCCACCATAGGGAATCTCTACCTGTGGTGTGTCTTGGCAAAGTAAAAGGCTGGTGTTGAGATGGAGTACTGAAGTGAGTGTCCTCAAAGTGAGGCCTCAGCTTCCTCCAATCATCCTCCACCATGGATGCCTTTCTTTCTTTAACTGAGTTGCACTGTGCTCTCAGGGTCAGCCTCTGGCTACCTAAAGCTGGAGGCTGGGTCCCTTTTGTGGGCTTACTGGAGGGACAGGTCAGGTTTGGGGCCCTAAGGTCCCATGTTTGCCTGTGCCCAACAGAATCCCCCTGGGGGAGGTCCCTAACTACCTGTAAAGGAGATCCCTCAGGAATGTTTTTACCCATCACCTGACTAGGGCGACTAGCCAGGCAATCCTCATTCTTTTGATGGGGGGGTTCTTGTGGACAGGGGCCCTCTGGGGGTCCACTGGCCTCCCTGACCTCTGCAGCCCTGGGCTGACTGAGGCAGGGTAGAGAGAGGCAGGCTACCTGCACCAGACTGGATCCCACCTTGGAAGGGGCCACTGACATCAGAGGCTCTGCCAGGCCAGGCCTGGCTACCTCTGGGGCAGTTTCTTCACAAGGGGTGAGGTCAGATCCCTGAGGAGGCTGACCTTTTCCTAATGTCTGGGGAGAGGGAGACTTTTCTTCCTCCCCACTACTCTCAGTTTGTGTGGAGTGATCCATTGTTTCAGGCTTCACTACACCTATGTCAGTCTGAGTATAGGCTGAGACCATTACAGCCTTGCCAACCTTTTCAGGGGGGCACTCAGTTTGTGTTTGAGCTGTGACTGTCACAGCTCTGCCAGTCCCTACAGGGAAGTCTGTCTGTGCCTGGGCTGTGGCTACCACTGCCCTTCCAACCTTTTCAGGGAGGAAATCTATTTGGACAGGGGTTGTGAATGGCACAACCCCCCTACCCTTTTGTGAAAGGCCTACCATTTTAGAATGGGTGTCTTGTTCAACTCCAGCCCAAGCTGAGAGTTCTAAGTCATTCCCCAGTAAGCAGTCTACAGGCAAGGTTGGGGACACTGCTACCCTTTTAGGGCCAGTGACCCCTCCCCAGCTGAGACATACCTCTGCCATGGGATGACTGTTCTGTTTGCCATCAATGTTAGTCACCTGGTAGGAGAAACCGGGCAAAAGCTGCTCAGAGGGAACTAGCCAATGGGCCACCATTGTGATGCTAGCCCCAGTGTCTCTGTAGGCCTCAGCTTTTGTACCATTGATGTAGGGCTCCTGTCTGTACCTACCCAAAGTGTTGGGACAGGCAGTGAAGTTGGCAAACCCCATGCCACCATCACAGACAAGAGTGGTTGCTGTAGGGGAATTGGCTAAGCCAGGGTCCCCCTGTGTTCCCCAAGTAAACCCACCCAGATTTCTGGGGGCACTCCCACCACCTGGGGGATTACTGCTGACAGTAATAGGTGGTGTGACAGGAGTAATTGGAGGAACAGTTTTGTTTTTAGCCCTTGGGCAACCGCTGTCAGTTTTCCAATGCCCAGGAGTTTTACACTCATGGCAGTAGGGCTTTTTAGCTGTGGTAGAGGAGGGAGCTTGGGACCCACCACCCTGTGTGGAGTTTTGGGGCCCTGAGGAAGGTTTCTCTTTTTCTTTATCCCCACCCTTCTCTTGAGGCTTGGTGGTATCTTTCTTTTGGTCACCACCCTGGTTTTTAGGCCTGATCCTGGTCCTGACCCATTTATCTGCCCTCTTTCCCAATTCTTGGGGAGAGGTCAAATCTGAGTCTACCAGGTGTTGATGGAGAAGCTGGTTTTGACAATTACTTAAAATCTGCTCTCTCATCATCAAATTGTACAATCCTGTATAATCAGACACCTTACTTCCCAGCAACCAACCCTCCAAAGCCTTAGTGGCACATTCCACATATTCAGACCAGTCCTGAGTCTGTGTCTTCTGGGTGTCTCTGAACATTAACCTGTACTGTTCAGTGGTTAAGCCTAACCCATCAACTAGGACACTCTTCAGGACTCTGTAATTTCTGACATCCTCTTCTCTAACAGTGAGGAGTCTATCTCTGCCTCTCCCCTCAAAGGAGAGCCATAAGATTGCTGCCCACTGGTCTTCAGGAACCTGCTGCACTTTGCAGGCTCTCTCAAGAGCAGTCATCCATTTGTGGATGTCATCCCCACTTTTGTAGGGGGGCACAATCTTGGACAGGTTCCTATTGTCAAAGACCCTATCTTTGTCCCTAGGGACATTGCTGCCACCAGTGGGTATAGACCCACTCTCTCTATGCTGCCTAGCCTTGCTCAGTTTTTCTTCCATCAGGGCTACTTCTAGCTCCTGCTTCCTGATCCTCAGCTGGGCTTCCTGCATTCTGGCCTCATGTTCCCTCCTCTGAGGGGTGGTCATCCTTTTCCTGGAGTGACCTTGAGAGCCTCTAGAGCCATGAGAAGCATTGGAGTCACCTGAGCGATTCCTTTGCCTCCCAAGCCCTGTGTTAAGTCCACTGGGGAGATCCAATGGGGTGAACCCATTGTCAGTCCCCAATAGCCTTAGTTTAGCTGGGCCAAGTATAATACTTGGCACTGGGCTAGTTCTCCCTTCATCATCACTACTTTCTGTATCCTCACCACTTTCCTCCCCTGTAGTAGGCATCCCATCTAAGGGGTGACTATTGGGAAGGGGTACTTCAGTGGCATCTTTAGAAGGGGGGCCTCCTGTTCCTGTCCCTAAGGGGGCTAACTGGGAAGCTTTCTTGAGTGCTCTCTGATTCTCATCATTCTGTAAGAGCTCTCTGAGCTCAGCAGAGTTTGGGTTCTTGGGCTGTTTAAGGCCTCTAAGAGTTGCCAAATGCCTGAGCTCATTCTGATTAAGGGTAGCATAGATGGATGGTGCCCTCGGGGGGTCACTCTCAACAGAGATGGGTACAGTGGACCCCTCTGCCCCAGCCATTGCTCTTAAGTGTGGGTGGATGTGTTGCAATCTACCTACACTTGGGTTTACCTACTAAACCTATCTAGTAGTTGTAGTCAGGGTGTGCTACTCCCTTTGCTCTACAACAACTAAGTTCAGTAGAACTTAGGTATATCTAATCTTGTTTTATATGTACCTACAGGTACCTATGTGATCTTTCAATTGGTAACCAAGAGATTACAATGGTAAAACACAGCAAGCTCAAATCCAACCGCTGCTCACCAATGTGAGAAGTTGGCCTGGTATATGCTGTTCACTAGTTCTAGTGACCACCTTGTACCATGCCAAGCAACCCTTATGGTGTGGTTGTAAGTCAACCTTTTTGGACTAGCTGCCCTAGTGGTAGCGTAGGCTAAGCAGTCTTTGAGGCTAAACTCGTGATGCGTGTTAAGCAAGCTGTTTTACCAATAGTAACCCCCTTTTATACCAATGAAAGGACACCACACAGATATATATTCAAAATATATATGTATTTATTTCTCAAAGTAACCCCTAGTCTCTTTATGAGCACAGGAGCACAAATCGTCAAACAAGATTATCACAGAATACACAGAAGTTGCACGTTATATGGATAGGCCCTGGTGGCCACTCAAACCATATACTAAAATAGTGGTATAAGTACCACGAACAGAAAAGGGAAAAGGCCTAGGGCCTCTAGAATCGCTGGGCCTACAAGGAGCTAACGTCAGTTAGTGACCAGGAGGTCCACGGGTGGCGTGTGCAGAGCAAATAGTCACACGCGTGCTCCCATAGGTTTCAATGGGTGCGTAAAAAGTACAAAGTTACTGCAAAAGGAATCTTCCGGATGACCTAGGAACTTAAGATTTGGAACACAGGCACTAGAGATGTATTACTACACATGGGCACCGGAGTACCAGCTTTACCTCACCCACAGGAAGCGGGTGCATAGGCCTCAAAGTGCGTCGGGTTTCTTCTATCTGTTCCGTTGAGCCTGGGACAAAGATGCTGCAGGCGGTCGGTCGGGAAGAGATGCAGTGGATCCAAGAGTGGATCGGAGATGTTGAAGACCTGTAAGCAGAGGGGACAGTGTTCACAGTCACTAGCCAGTGACCAGCGTGGCACCAGGTGGGTACCAGGCGATGTCGGGTGCAAACAGGTGATGAGGGGTAGCTTGTCTCCGCAGCCACGTGGTCCCTGAAGGTCGACGACGTCCAGGAGTCGGCTCACGAGCTGTCCCACGCAGGCTCTCGCTGTCGGCGGTGTCGGCGACTTGATCGAAGCAAACAAGCCTTGGCAAAAGCAATTGCAGGAGGATTCGGAAATCAGCTGTTGGTTCTGACCAGCAAGGTCAGAGGGATTGCTCCTTTGGAGGGGAGCAAGGGCCAGTCTGGAGCAACCAGACCAGCGGTGTTTGTCGTAGATTTCGTCGCCAAGATGGCCACTAGCCAGCGGGCCAGCAACCGGTTAGGCGCGTCGAGTGGCAAAATGCAGAAGGGCCCCACGCAGATCGTGGAGATGCTGGAGGGCTCACCTTTGGTGCAGATGCTGCTCGAGGGTTGGGCTTCTCAGGACCCAAAGCACAACTTGGAGGGAGCCTCGGTTGTTGCACTGGTCAGCTTGTCGTAGTCGTTTCAAGATGGCTGGCTCCACGTGTCTCGGTGCCTCCACGGGTCTCCTCTTTTCAGGGACTGTGGATCGGGCGGTGAGAGGTCTGGAGGTCCAGGTCTTGTCAGTCTCTGGGCTCGGGCTCCGGCGGGAGGCGGCGGCAAAGCAGACGGTGATTCGCTGGATGGTGCTTGCGTTAGCAAGGTGGTCACTCCCTGACCACAGGGGAGATTTTCTTCAGTCTTCTGTGCAGCAGAATGTCGAAGTTCCCGTCTTCTTCTTAGTTTCAAGTTGATTCCAGGATGTCTGAAGTCTTAGGACACAGCTCCTACCTTTAAGCGGATTCTAGGGGCCGGACTACCTGCTAGGTCCCTCCCTATGGGTGGGACCAGGAAGGGGGGTGGTTACACCCCCAATCCTTTGTCCAGCTCGCCCCAGGCCCGGGACTGGTGTGCCCCAGGACCGGTTTGAACTGGCATATGCCCCGAGGCTCCTTGTGAGCCACAGGCATGTCTGGTTTCTTTCAAGCCCTACCTGACCAATACACAAAATCCTGTCTGGGGTGGTGCATGCACCTCCCCTGGCAGGAAACCCTTTGTCCACACCTCCCAAGCTGGAAGGACTCCCAGCAGCAGGAGGGCAGACTTGTGTCTGTGGTGGCAGCATCCATTTTGTGGAGCTGAGGCTATGTCTGATTTTACCCGGGTTTCAGGCACTGTACATGTCGTGTCCCTCTAGAAGGGTGGAATGCTAACCCCGTCGCCAGAATTGGCGAGGGGTTAGTATTCCAATTCGTATGACACCTTACTCGACATGTTTTGATAAAGCCAAACCAAAGATAGCATTTAACCGCGAGGTTCATAATGCACTTAAGAGTATATGGTATGACGATATCTGGAAACAGTAGAAGGAAGTTGTTCCGACCACTGCAGACAGGCTCAGCTCATGCCAGAGCACCATCTCACATGGAACCAAGCACTCTGCCTTCAGGATTGTTAAGGCCTGCCATAGGAGTGACTTATAGGTTACCAGGTGTCCCATTTAAGTTTAGGTATAGGTATACTACACCTAAGTAAGAGGTGATTACACCAACTTACCCCAGCTGAGTGATCAGCCAGTTGTGTCAGATTGTTAGGCCAAGCCTGGGGTGGCATAATACATGCTTCAGCCCCTGGCAGGCCTTGGATACACCAATGCCCTGGGTACCTAGTGTACACTGGTACAGGGGCTGACAGGGTGATCCAACCAATTGGGTATGTACCTAGGGTACATGGAGTCCATTTTACAGAGAGAGCAGATAGCCTGAGAGCCTGAATGGCAGGATCTCAGGCCAACTAAGTCGAAAACCCAGCTAGACACTAGGCAAAAATTTGGGGGTAACCATAGTCAGATATCCACCTTCCTACAGTGTGCATCTGTCCTGGTGACAGCATTGAGACCCCTGTAGTCCACACAAAACCTCATCTCTCTCTTGCCATCTTTGGTGTGAGGTTTGGGGACCAGAACCACTGGGCTAGCCCAGGGGCTCTCTGAGGGTTCAATGACACCTAATTCCAGCATTTTATGTACCTCAGCCTTTATACAGTCCCTGACGTGGTCAGGTTGTCTGTAAAGCTTGTTCTTTACAGGCAGACTGTCACCAGTGTCCACCACATGGGTACACCAGTCAGTTTGACTAGGTATCAAGGAAAACATATGTGAAAATGATTGTAGAACCTGTCTACATTCAGTCTGCTGATGGGCAGTGAGGTTGCCTCCAAGGGTCACTCCTTCAACTGAGCCATCTTCAGGGTTCTGAGACAACAGGTCTAGGAGAGGGTCACTCTCTTCCTCCTGTCCCTCATCTGTAGCCATGAGCAAGCCCATGTCTGCCCTGTCAACATATGCTTTAAGCCTGTTAACATGGAGTACCCTGTGGGGACTCCTGGGAGTTCCTAGGTCGACCAAGTAGGTGACCTCTCCCTTCTTTTCCAGGATTGTATGGGGTCCAGACCATTTGTCTTGGAGTGCTGCTGGGGCCACTGGCTCCAACACCCATACCTTCTGTCCTGGCTGAAACTCAACCAAGACAGCCTTTTGGTCATGCCAAGCTTTCTGTAAGGCCTGGCTTGCCTCAAGGATTTTGGATGCCTTCTCCATATACTCAGCCATCCTGGAGCAGAGACCAAGTACATAGTCCACTATGTCTTGCTTAGGTGTTTTGAGAGGTAACTCCCATCCTTCCTTCACTAAACACAGTGGGCCTCTTACAGGGTGCCCAAACAACAATTCAAAGGGGCTGTAGCCAACTCCTTTTTGTGGGACCTCTCTGTAAGCAAACAGAAGGCAGGGTAGAAGGATGTCCCATCTTCGCCTGAGCTTTTCAGGTAATCCTTTGATCATACCCTTTAGGGTCTTGTTGAATCTCTCAACAAGCCCATTGCATTGTGGGTGATAAGGGGTGGTGAACTTGTAGTTGACACCACATTCCTTCCACATAGCTGTCAAGTATCCTGACATAAAGTTGGTACCTCTGTCAGATACTACCTCCTTAGGAAACCCCACTCTGGAGAATACTCCCAGCAGGGCCCTGGCCACAACAGGAGCTGTAGTGGTCCTAAGGGGAATTGCCTCTGGATACCTGGTGGCATGATCCACTCCCACCAGTATAAATCTGTGCCCAGATGCAGTGGGAGGATCCATGGGACCCACTATATCTATTCCCACTCTTTCAAAGGGGACCCCCACCACAGGTAGTGGTATTAGGGGGGCCTTTGTTGTGCCACCTGACTTGCCACTGGCTTGGCAGGTCACACAGGAGCGACAAAACTCCTTTGTATCTTCATTCATATGAGGCCAGTGAAAGTGAGGGACAAGCCTGTCCCAAGTCTTATTCTGGCCTAAGTGTCCTGCTAAAGGTATATCATGGGCCAAGGTAAGAAGGAAGCCCCTAAATTGCAGAGGTATAACCAACCTCCTGGTAGCACCAGGCTTGGGGTCTCTAGCCTCTGAATAAAGGAGCCCTTCATCCCAATACACTTTATGGGTACCTTGAGCATTCCCAGCAGCCTCAGCAGCAGCCAGCTGTCTGAGGGGTTCAAGAGAGGGACAGGATAACTGAGCCTGCCTCAAGTCAGCCCTTGAAGGTCCCCCTGTCCCCAGAAACTCAACCTGATCAGGTTCAAGCTCTTCAGGGACAGTTCCTTCAGGGTCCTCTAGATCAGCTTCCTGGGAAGGCTTATCATCACTCTGAGGCAGGGGGGAAGGCACAGCCTTGACCCTCCTGTTCTTCTTCTTGGTAGGTACTTGGTCCATTGTTCCAGGATCCAAGACCTGAGGTTCAGTGAGGCACTTTTTGGCCTGTGACCTGGTCACAGCAAGGACATGTGATGATATACCTAACATCTCTGCATGAGTCCTGTACTCCACTTCTGACCATAGAGAACTCTCTAGGTCATTGCCCAACAAACATTCTACTGGGAGGTCTGCACTAACCACAACCCTTTTGAGGCCAGTTACCCCTCCCCATGAGAAGTTAACAACTGCCACACTATGTGAAGTAGTGGCATTGCTGGCATTGGTCACCAGGTAGTTCTCACCTGGTATGTACTGTCCAGGGTCCACAAAGCCTGGTGTCACCATAGTGACACTGGCACATGTGTCCCTGTAGGCTTGAGCCACTTTGTCATTAATTAAAGGAGTCTGTCTGTACTTGCCCAGGTTACTGGGGCTCACAGTCAGGGACAAATCAATGTCCCCATCACAGATCAAGACTGCCTGTGTCAGGGTTCTGTCTAAGTCAGAATCTCCTTCAGTTCCCATAGTGATTCCCACTACACCCTTTGTCTGGGGACCAACACTGCTAACAGTAGTACTGGGAGCAGGTGCCTTAGGGGCAACAGTGTTGGGGGCTCCACCCTTTTTGCAATCACTAGTCCAGTGAGTTGTATTTTTGCAATGATTGCACCAGGGTTTCTTTTGACCTTCTTTCTTCTTTTTGGACTGTTGTTGGGACCCACCCTCCTTAGCAGTAGTTTGGGGCCCTGTTGAAGACTTCTGGTCTTTAGGTTTCTGATCTCCACCCTTTTGGTCTGTTTTCTTCTGATCACCCCCTTGGCCCTGGTTCTTGTTCTTTTGCTTAACCCTGGTTCTGACCCATTTGTCTGCCTTCTTTCCCAATTCTTGGGGAGAGGTCAGATCAGAGTCAACCAAGTGTTGATGCAGTTGCTGGTTCTGACAGTTATTTAAAATCTGTTCTCTCATCATCAAATTATACAATCCTGTAAAATCAGATACCTTACTTCCCAGCAACCAACCCTCCAAAGCCTTAGTGGCACATTCAACATATTCAGACCAGTCCTGAGTCTGTGTCTTTTGGGTGTCTCTGAACATTAACCTGTACTGTTCAGTGGTTAAGCCTAACCCATCTACCAGAACACTCTTCAGGACTCTGTAATTTCTGACATCCTCTTCTCTAACAGTGAGGAGTCTGTCTCTGCCTCTTCCTTCAAAGGAGAGCCAGAGGATTGCTGCCCACTGGTCTTCAGGAACCTGCTGTACTTTGCAGGCTCTCTCAAGAGCAGTTATCCATTTGTGGATGTCATCCCCACTTTTGTAGGGGGGCACAACCTTAGACAGGTTCCTATTATCAAAGACCCTATCTTTGTCCTTAGGGACAATGCTGCCACCAGTGGGTATAGACCCAGTCTCTCTAGGTTGCCTAGCCTTGTTCAGTTTTTCTTCCATCAGGGCTACCTCTAGCTCCTGCTTCCTGATCCTCAGCTGGGCTTCCTGCATTCTGGCCTCATGTTCCCTCCTCTGAGGGGTGGTCATCCTTTTCCTGGAGTGACCTTGAGAGCCTCTAGAGCCATGGGAAGCATTGGAGTCACCTGAGCGATTCCTTTGCCTCCCAAGCCCTGTGTTAAGTCCACTGGGGAGATCCAATGGGGTAAACCCACTGTCAATCCCCAATAGCCTTAGTTTAGCTGGGCCAAGTATAACACTTGGCACTGGGCTAGTTCTCCCTTCATCATCACTACTTTCTGTATCCTCACCACTTTCCTCCCCTGTGGTATGATTCGCATCTAAGGGATGGCTATTGGAACTGGGTACCTCTGTAGCATCTTCAGAAGGGGGGCCTCCTGTTCCTGACCCTAAGGGGGCTAACTGGGAAGCTTTCCTGAGTTCTCTCTGATTCTCATCATTTTGTAAGAGTTCTCTGAGCTCAGCAGAGGTAGGGTTCTTGGGCTGTTGAAGGCCTCTAAGAGTTGCCAAATGCCTGAGCTCATTCTGGTTAAGGGTAGCAAAGCTGGATGGTGCCCTCTGGGGGTCACTCTCAACAGAGATGGGTACAGTGGACCCCTCTGCCCCGGCCATTGCTCTTAAGTGTGGGTGGATGTGTTGCAATCTACCTACACTTGGGTTTACCTACTAAACCTATCTAGTAGTTGTAGTCAGGGTGTGCTACTCCCTTTGCTCTACAACAACTAAGTTCAGTAGAACTTATGTATATCTAATCTTGTTTTATATGTACCTACAGGTACCTATGTGATCTTTCAATTGGTAACCAAGAGATTACAATGGTAAAACACAGCAAGCTCAAATCCAACCGCTGCTCACCAATGTGAGAAGTTGGCCTGGTATATGATGCTCACTAGTTAAAGTGATCACCTTGTACCATGCCAAGCAACCCTTTTGGTGTGGTTGTAAGTCAACCTTTTCGGACTAGCTGCCCTAGTGGTAGCGTAGGCTAAGCAGTCTTTGAGGCTAAACTCGTGAAACGTGTTAAGCCAGCTGTTTTACCAAATGTAACCCCCTTTTATACCAATGAAAGGACACCACACAGATATATATTCAAAATATATATGTATTTATTTCTCAAAGTAACCCCTAGTCTCTTTATGAGCACAGGAGCACAAATCGTCAAACAAGATTACAGTAGAATACACAGAAGTTGCACTTTATATGGATAGGCCCTGGTGGCCGCTCAAACCATATACTAAAATAGTGGTATAAGTACCACGAACAGAAAAGGGAAAAGGCCTAGGGCCTCTAGAATCGCTGGGCCTACAAGGAGCTAACTTCAGTTAGTGACCAGGAGGTCCACGGGTGGCGTGTGCAGAGCAAATAGTCACACGCGTGCTCCCATAGGTTTCAATGGGTGCGTAAAAAGTACAAAGTTACTGCAAAGAGGATCTTCCGGATGGACTAGGAACTCAAGATTTGGAACACAGGCACTAGAGATGTAATACTACACTTGGGCACAGGTGTGCCAGCTTTACCTCACCCACAGGAATCGGGTGCATAGGCCTCGAAGTGCGTCGGGTTTCTTCTATCTGTTCCGTGGAGCCTGAAGACAAAGATGCTGCAGGCGGTCGGTCCGGGAGAGATGCAGTGGATCCAAGAGTAGATCGGAGATGTTGAAGACCTGTAAGCAGAGGGGACAGTGTTCACAGTCACTAGCCAGTGACCAGCGTGGCACCAGGTGGGTACCAGGCAATGTCGGGTGCAAACAGGAAGAAAGGTGTAGCTTGTCTCTGCAGCCACGTGGTCCCTGGAGGTCGACGACGTCCAGGAGTCGGTTCACGAGCTGTCCCACGCAGGCTCTCGCTGTCGGCGGTGTCGGCGACTTGATCGATGCAAACAAGCCTTGGCAAAAGCAATTGTTGTAGGAGGTGAAATAAGCTGATGGTTCTGACCAGCAAGGTCAGAAGGACTGCTCCTTTGGAGGGGAGCAAGGGCCAGTCTGGAGCAACCAGACCAGCAGTGTATTTCGTAAAGTTCGTCGCCAAGATGGCTACTAGCCAGCGGGCCAGCAACCGGTTAGGCGCGTCGAGTGGCAAAATGCAGAAGGGCCCCACGCAGATCGTGGAGATGCTGGAGGGCTCACCTTTGGTGCAGATGCTTCTCGGTGTTGGGCTTCTCAGATCCCAAAGCACAACTTGGAGAGAGCCTCGGTTGTTGCACTTGTCAGCTTGTCGTGGTCGTTTCAAGATGGCTGGCTCCACGTGTCTCGGTGCCTCCACGGGTCTCCTCTTTTCAGGGACTGTGGATCGGGCGGTGAGAGGTCTGGAGGTCCAGGTCTTGTCAGTCTCTGGGCTCGGGCTCCGGCGGGAGGCGGCGGCAAAGCAGATGTTGATTCGCTGGATGGTGCTTGCGTTAGCAAGGTGGTCACTCCCTGACCACAGGGGAGATTGGCTTCAGTCCTCTGTGCAGCAGAGCGTCGAAGTTCCCGTCTTCTTCTTAGTGTTAAGTTGATTCCAGGATGTCTGAAGTCTAAGGACACAGCTCCTACCTTTAAGCGGATTCTAGGGGCCGGACTACCTGCTAGGTCCCTCCCTATGGGTGGGACCAGGAAGGGGGGTGGATACACCCCCAATCCTTTGTCCAGCTCGCCCCAGGCCTGGGACTGGTGTGCCCCAGGACCGGTTTGAACTGGCATATGCACCGAGGCTCCTTGTGAGCCACAGGCATGTCTGGTTTCTTTCAAGCCCTACCTGACCAATACACAAAATCCTGTCTGGGGTGGTGCACGCACCTCCCCTGGCAGGAAACCCTTTGTCCACACCTCCCAAGCTGGAAGGACTCCCAGCAGCAGGAGGGCAGACTTGTGTCTGTGGTGGCAGCATCCATTTTGTGGAGCTGAGGCTATGTCTGATTTTACCCGGGTTTCAGGTACTGTACATGTCGTGTCCCTCTAGAAGGGTGGAATGCTAACCCCGTCGCCAGAATTGGCGAGGGGTTAGTATTCCAATTCGTATGACACCTTACTCGACATGTTTTGATAAAGCCAAACCAAAGATAGCATTTAACCGCGAGGTTCATAATGCACTTAAGAGTATATGGTATGACGATATCTGGAAACAGTAGAAGGAAGTTGTTCCGACCACTGCAGACAGGCTCAGCTCAGGCCAGAGCACCATCTCACATGGAACCAAGCACTCTGCCTTCAGGATTGTTAAGGCCTGCCATAGGAGTGACTTATAGGTTACCATGTGTCCCATTTAAGGTTAGGTATAGGTATACTACACCTAAGTAAGAGGTGATTACACCAACTTACCCCAGCTGAGTGATCAGCCAGTTGTGTCAAATTGTTAGGCCAAGCCTGGGGTGGCATAATACATGCTTCAGCCCCTGGCAGGCCTTGGGTACACCAATGCCCTGGGTACCTAGTGTACACTGGTACAGGGGCTGACAGGGTGATCCACTTCCAATTGGTTATGTACCTAGGGTGCATAGTTTTAATTTAGTAGAGAGAACAGCAGGCTGGGGGTCTGATTGGCAGGCCCACAGCCTCAATATGTCAAAAACCAGTGAAGCAAAAAGCAAAAATTTGGGGTGACCATAGGATAGCAGAACCTACTCTCCTACACACACCCTATTCCAAGGGCAGATGAGTTCATAGACAAACTAGCTTCTTCAAAGTTTTTGAGCACATTTGACTTAACAGCTGGCTATTGGCAAATCAGATTAGCTGAGGAGTCTAAGGCCAAAACAGCATTCTCAACCCCAGGTGGGCACTACCAGTTTGTGGTGATGCCCTTTGGTCTGAAGAATGCACCTGCCACCTTCCAAAGGCTGGTGAACCAAGTCCTTACTGGGTTGGATGACTTTTGCGCAGCATATCTTGATGACATTGCTGTCTTTAGCTCCACCTGGGAGGATCACCTGATCCACCTGAAGAAGGCTCTTGAGGCTCTGCAAAGGGCAGGCCTCACTATCAAGGCTACTAAGTGCCAGATAGGGCAGAGTAAGGTTGTATATTTGGGCCACCTTGTAGGTGGAGGCCAAGTTCAACCACTGGAGAGTAAGATACAATCCATCAAGGACTGGTCTCCTCCAACCACCCAGACTCAAGTTCGAGCTTTCTTGGGCTTGACTGGGTACTACAGGAAGTTTGTTAAGAACTATGGGTCCATTGTGACTCCACTTAATGATCTGACATCCAAGAAGATGCCCAAAAAGGTTCAGTGGACAGTAAGCTGTCAAAAGGCATTTGAGACCTGAAGAAGGCCATGTGCTCTGCACCTATCCTGAAAAGTCCTGACTACTCCAAAGAGTTTATTGTCCAAACAGATGCTTCTGAGTTGGGTGTGGGAGCTGTGCTGTCACAACTTAATGTAGATGGTCAAGACCAACCCATTGCTTTTATTAGCAGAAGGTTGACCCCCAGAGAGAAGAATTGGTCAGCTATTGAGAGGGAGGCCTTTGCTGTGGTGTGGGCCCTGAAGAAGCTGAGGCCATACTTGTTTGGCACTCACTTCAAGATTCAGACCGACTGTAGGAGAGTAGGGTCTGCTATCCTATGGTCACCCCAAATTTTTGCTTTTTGCTTCACTGGTTTTTGACATATTGAGGCTGTGGGCCTGCCAATCAGACCCCCAGCCTGCTGTTCTCTCTACTAAATTAAAACTATGCACCCTAGGTGCATAACCAATTGGAAGTGGATCACCCTGTCAGCCCCTGTACCAGTGTACACTAGGTACCCAGGGCATTGGTGTACCCAAGGCCTGCCAGGGGCTGCAGCATGTATTATGCCACCCCAGGCTTGGCCTAACAATCTGACACAACTGGCTGATCACTCAGCTGGGGTAAGTTGGTGTAATCACCTCTTACTTAGGTGTAGTATACCTATACCTAACCTTAAATGGGACACCTGGTAACCTCTAAGTCACTCCTATGGCAGGCCTTAACAATCCTGAAGGCAGAGTGCTTGGTTCCATGTGAGATGGTGCTCTGGCATGAGCTGAGCCTGTCTGCAGTGGTCGGAACAACTTCCTTCTACTGTTTCCAGATATCGTCATACCATATACTCTTAAGTGCATTATGAACCTCGCGGTTAAATGCTATCTTTGGTTTGGCTTTATCAAAACATGTCGAGTAAGGTGTCATACGAATTGGAATACTAACCCCTCGCCAATTCTGGCGACGGGGTTAGCATTCCACCCTTCTAGAGGGACACGACATGTACAGTACCTGAAACCCGGGTAAAATCAGACATAGCCTCAGCTCCACAAAATGGATGCTGCCACCACAGACACAAGTCTGCCCTCCTGCTGCTGGGAGTCCTTCCAGCTTGGGAGGTGTGGACAAAGGGTTTCCTGCCAGGGGAGGTGCGTGCACCACCCCAGACAGGATTTTGTGTATTGGTCAGGTAGGGCTTGAAAGAAACCAGACATGCCTGTGGCTCACAAGGAGCCTCGGTGCATATGCCAGTTCAAACCGGTCCTGGGGCACACCAGTCCCGGGCCTGGGGCGAGCTGGACAAAGGATTGGGGGTGTAACCACCCCCCTTCCTGGTCCCACCCATAGGGAGGGACCTAGCAGGTAGTCCGGCCCCTAGAATCCGCTTAAAGGTAGGAGCTGTGTCCTAAGACTTCAGACATCCTGGAATCAACTTGAAACTAAGAAGAAGACGGGAACTTCGACATTCTGCTGCACAGAAGACTGAAGAAAATCTCCCCTGTGGTCAGGGAGTGACCACCTTGCTAACGCAAGCACCATCCAGCGAATCACCGTCTGCTTTGCCGCCGCCTCCCGCCGGAGCCCGAGCCCAGAGACTGACAAGACCTGGACCTCCAGACCTCTCACCGCCCGATCCACAGTCCCTGAAAAGAGGAGACCCGTGGAGGCACCGAGACACGTGGAGCCAGCCATCTTGGAACGACTACGACAAGCTGACCAGTGCAACAACCGAGGCTCCCTCCAAGTTGTGCTTTGGGTCCTGAGAAGCCCAACCCTCGAGCAGCATCTGCACCAAAGGTGAGCCCTCCAGCATCTCCACGATCTGCGTGGGGCCCTTCTGCATTTTGCCACTCGACGCGCCTAACCGGTTGCTGGCCCGCTGGCTAGTGGCCATCTTGGCGACGAAATCTACGACAAACACCGCTGGTCTGGTTGCTCCAGACTGGCCCTTGCTCCCCTCCAAAGGAGCAATCCCTCTGACCTTGCTGGTCAGAACCAACAGCTGATTTCCGAATCCTCCTGCAATTGCTTTTGCCAAGGCTTGTTTGCTTCGATCAAGTCGCCGACACCACCGACAGCGAGAGCCTGCGTGGGACAGCTCGTGAGCCGACTCCTGGACGTCGTCGACCTTCAGGGACCACGTGGCTGCGGAGACAAGCTACCCCTCATCACCTGTTTGCACCCGACATCGCCTGGTACCCACCTGGTGCCACGCTGGTCACTGGCTAGTGACTGTGAACACTGTCCCCTCTGCTTACAGGTCTTCAACATCTCCGATCCACTCTTGGATCCACTGCATCTCTCCCGGACCGACCGCCTGCAGCATCTTTGTCTTCAAGCTCCACGGAACAGATAGAAGAAACCCGACGCACTTCGAGGCCTATGCACCCGCTTCCTGTGGGTGAGGTAAAGCTGGCACACCTGTGCCCAAGTGTAGTAATACATCTCTAGTGCCTGTGTTCCAAATCTTAAGTTCCTAGGTCATCCGGAAGATTCCTTTTGCAGTAACTTTGTACTTTTTACGCACCCATTGAAACCTATGGGAGCACGCGTGTGACTATTTGCTCTGCACACGCCACCCGTGGACCTCCTGGTCACTAACTGACGTTAGCTCCTTGTAGGCCCAGCGATTCTAGAGGCCCTAGGCCTTTTCCCTTTTCTGTTCGTGGTACTTATACCACTATTTTAGTATATGGTTTGAGTGGCCACCAGGGCCTATCCATATAACGTGCAACTTCTGTGTATTCTGTGATAATCTTGTTTGACGATTTGTGCTCCTGTGCTCATAAAGAGACTAGGGGTTACTTTGATAAATAAATACATATATATTTTGAATATATATCTGTGTGGTGTCCTTTCATTGGTATAAAAGGGGGTTGCATTTGGTAAAACAGCTGGCTTAACACGCATCACGAGTTTAGCCTCAAAGACTGCTTAGCCTACGCTACCACTAGGGCAGCTAGTCCGAAAAGGTTGACTTACAACCACACCATAAGGGTTGCTTGGCATGGTACAAGGTGATCACTTTAACTAGTGAGCATCATATACCAGGCCAACTTCTCACATTGGTGAGCAGCGGTTGGATTTGAGCTTGCTGTGTTTTACCATTGTAATCTCTTGGTTACCAATTGAAAGATCACATAGGTACCTGTAGGTACATATAAAACAAGATTAGATATACATAAGTTCTACTGAACTTAGTTGTTGTAGAGCAAAGGGAGTAGCACACCCTGACTACAACTACTAGATAGGTTTAGTAGGTAAACCCAAGTGTAGGTAGATTGCAACACATCCACCCACACTTAAGAGCAATGGCCGGGGCAGAGGGGTCTACTGTACCCATCTCTGTTGAGAGTGACCCCCAGAGGGCACCATCCAGCTTTGCTACCCTTAATCAGAATGAGCTCAGGCATTTGGCAACTCTTAGAGGCCTTAAACAGCCCAAGAACCCAAACTCTGCTGAGCTCAGAGAGCTCTTACAGAATGATGAGAATCAGAGAGCACTCAAGAAAGCTTCCCAGTTAGCCCCCTTAGGGTCAGGAACAGGAGGCCCCCCTTCTGAAGATACTACAGAGGTACCCAGTTCCAATAGCCATCCCTTAGATGAGAACCATACTACAGGGGAGGAAAGTGGTGAGGATACAGAAAGTAGTGATGATGAAGGGAGAACTAGCCCAGTGCCAAGTATTATACTTGGCCCAGCTAAACTAAGGCTATTGGGGACTGACAATGGGTTCCCCCCATTGGATCTCCCCAGTGGACTTAACACAGGGCTTGGGAGGCAAAGGAATCGCTCAGGTGACTCCAATGCTTCTCATGGCTCTAGGGGCTCTCAAGGTCACTCCAGGAAAAGGATGACCACCCCTCAGAGGAGGGAACATGAGGCCAGAATGCAGGAAGCCCAGCTGAGGATCAGGAAGCAGGAGCTAGAAGTAGCCCTGATGGAAGAAAAACTGAACAAGGCTAGGCAACCTAGAGAGAGTGGGTCTATACCCACTGGTGGCAGCATTGTCCCTAAGGACAAAGATAGGGTCTTTGACAATAGGAACCTGTCTAAGGTTGTGCCCCCCTACAAAAGTGGGGATGACATCCACAAATGGATAACTGCTCTTGAGAGAGCCTGCAAAGTACAGCAGGTTCCTGAAGACCAGTGGGCAGCCATCCTCTGGCTCTCCTTTGAAGGAAGAGGCAGAGACAGACTCCTCACTGTTAGAGAAGAGGATGTCAGAAACTACAGAGTCCTGAAGAGTGTTCTGGTAGATGGGTTAGGCTTAACCACTGAACAGTACAGGTTAATGTTCAGAGACACCCAAAAGACACAGACTCAGGACTGGTCTGAATACATTGAATGTGCCACTAAGGCTTTGGAGGGTTGGTTGCTGGGAAGTAAGGTATCTGATTTTACAGGATTGTATAATTTGATGATGAGAGAACAGATTTTAAATAACTGTCAAAACCAGCAACTGCATCAACACTTGGTTGACTCTGATCTGACCTCTCCCCAAGAATTGGGAAAGAAGGCAGACAAATGGGTCAGAACCAGGGTTAAGCAAAAGAACCAGAACCAGGGCCAAGGGGGTGATCAGAAGAAAACAGACCAAAAGGGTGGAGTCAGAAACCTAAAGACCAGAAGTCTTCAACAGGGCCCCAAACTACTGCTAAGGAGGGTGGGTCCCAACAGTCCAAGAAGAAGAAAGAAGGTCAGAAGAAACCCTGGTGCAATCATTGTAAAAATACAACTCACTGGACTAGTGATTGCAAAAAGGGTGGAGCCCCCAACACTGTTGCCCCTAAGGCACCTGCTCCCAGTACTACTGTTAGCAGTGTTGGTCCCCAGACAAAGGGTGTAGTGGGAATCACTATGGGAACTGAAGGAGATTCTGACTTAGACAGAACCCTTACACAGGCAGTCTTGATCTGTGATGGGGACATTGATTTGTCCCTGACTGTGAGCCCCAGTAACCTGGGCAAGTACAGACAGACTCCTTTAATTAATGACAAAGTGGCTCAAGCCTACAGGGACACATGTGCCAGTGTCACTATGGTGACACCAGGCTTTGTGGACCCTGGACAGTTCATACCAGGTGAGAACTACCTGGTGACCAATGCCAGCAATGCCACTACTTCACATAGGGTGGCAGTTGTTAACTTCTCATGGGGAGGGGTAACTGGCCTCAAAAGGGTTGTGGTTAGTGCAGACCTCCCAGTAGAATGTTTGTTGGGCAATGACCTAGAGAGTTCTCTATGGTCAGAAGTGGAGTACAGGACTCATGCAGAGATGTTAGGTATATCATCACATGTCCTTGCTGTGACCAGGTCACAGGCCAAAAAGTGCCTCACTGAACCTCAGGTCTTGGATCCTGGAACAATGGACCAAGCACCTACCAAGAAGAAGAACAGGAGGGTCAAGGCTGTGCCTTCCCCCCTGCCTCAGAGTGATGATCAGCCTTCCCAGGAAGCTGATCTAGAGGACCCTGAAGGAACTGTCCCTGAAGAGCTTGAACCTGATCAGGTTGAGTTTCTGGGGACAGGGGGACCTTCAAGGGCTGACTTGAGGCAGGCTCAGTTATCCTGTCCCTCTCTTGAACCCCTCAGACAGCTGGCTGCTGCTGAGGCTGCTGGGAAGGCTCAAGGTACCCATAAAGTGTATTGGGATGAAGGGCTCCTTTATTCAGAGGCTAGAGACCCCAAGCCTGGTGCAACCAGGAGGTTGGTCATACCTCTGCAATTTAGGGGCTTCCTTCTTACCTTGGCCCATGACATTCCTTTAGCAGGACACTTAGGCCAGAACAAGACTTGGGACAGGCTTGTCCCTCACTTTCACTGGCCTCATATGAATGAAGATACAAAGGAGTTTTGTCGCTCCTGTGTTACCTGCCAAGCCAGTGGCAAATCAGGTGGCACAACAAAGGCCCCCCTAATACCACTACCTGTGGTGGGGGTCCCCTTTGAAAGAGTGGGAATAGACATAGTGGGTCCCATGGATCCTCCCACTGCATCTGGGCACAGATTTATACTGGTGGTAGTGGATCATGCCACCAGGTATCCAGAGGCAATTCCCCTTAGGACCACTACAGCTCCTGTTGTGGCCAGGGCCCTGCTGGGAGTATTCTCCAGAGTGGGGTTTCCTAAGGAGGTAGTATCTGACAGAGGTACCAACTTTATGTCAGGATACTTGACAGCTATGTGGAAGGAATGTGGTGTCAACTACAAGTTCACCACCCCTTATCACCCACAATGCAATGGGCTTGTTGAGAGATTCAACAAGACCCTAAAGGGTATGATCAAAGGATTACCTGAAAAGCTCAGGCGAAGATGGGATATCCTTCTACCCTGCCTTCTGTTTGCTTACAGAGAGGTCCCACAAAAAGGAGTTGGCTACAGCCCCTTTGAATTGTTGTTTGGGCACCCTGTGAGAGGCCCACTGTGTTTGGTGAAGGAAGGATGGGAGTTACCTCTCAAAAAGCCTAAGCTAGACATAGTGGACTATGTACTTGGTCTCCGCTCCAGGATGGCTGAGTATATGGAGAAGGCATCTAAAAACCTTGAGGCAAGCCAGGCCTTACAGAAAGCTTGGCATGACCAAAAGGCTGTCTTGGTTGAGTATCAGCCAGGACAGAAGGTATGGGTGTTGGAGCCAGTGGCCCCAGCAGCACTCCAAGACAAATGGTCTGGACCCCATACAATCCTGGAAAAGAAGGGAGAGGTCACCTACTTGGTGGACCTAGGAACTCCCAGGAGTCCCCACAGGGTACTCCATGTTAACAGGCTTAAAGCATATGTTGACAGGGCAGACATGGGCTTGCTCATGGCTACAGATGAGGGACAGGAGGAAGAGAGTGACCCTCTCCCAGACCTGTTGTCTCAGAACCCTGAAGATGGCTCAGTTGAAGGAGTGACCCTTGGAGGCAACCTCACTGCCCATCAGCAGACTGAATGTAGACAGGTTCTACAATCATTTTCACATATGTTTTCCTTGATACCTAGTCAAACTGACTGGTGTACCCATGTTGTGGACACTGGTGACAGTCTGCCTGTAAAGAACAAACTTTACAGACAACCTGACCACGTCAGGGACTGTATAAAGGCTGAGGTACATAAAATGCTGGAATTAGGTGTCATTGAACCCTCAGAGAGCCCCTGGGCTAGCCCAGTGGTTCTGGTCCCCAAACCTCACACCAAAGATGGCAAGAGAGAGATGAGGTTCTGTGTGGACTACAGAGGACTCAATGCTGTCACCAGGACAGATGCACACCCTATTCCAAGGGCAGATGAGCTCATAGACAAACTAGCTTCTGCAAAGTTTTTGAGCACATTTGACTTGACAGCTGGCTATTGGCAAATCAGGTTAGCTGAGGAGTCTAAGGCCAAAACAGCATTCTCAACCCCAGGTGGGCATTATCAGTTTGTGGTGATGCCCTTTGGTCTGAAGAATGCACCTGCCACCTTCCAAAGGCTGGTGAACCAAGTCCTTACTGGGTTGGATGACTTTTGCGCAGCATATCTTGATGACATTGCTGTCTTTAGTTCCACCTGGGAGGATCACCTGATCCACCTGAAGAAGGCTCTTGAGGCTCTGCAAAGGGCAGGCCTCACTATCAAGGCTACTAAGTGCCAGATAGGGCAGAGTAAGGTTGTGTATTTGGGCCACCTTGTAGGTGGGGGCCAAGTTCAACCACTGGAGAGTAAGATACAGTCCATCAAGGATTGGTCCCCTCCAACCACCCAGACTCAAGTTCGAGCTTTCTTGGGCTTGACTGGGTATTACAGGAAGTTTGTTAAGAACTATGGGTCCATTGTGACTCCTCTTAATGATCTGACATCCAAGAAGATGCCCAAAAAGGTTCAGTGGACAGTAAGCTGTCAAAAGGCATTTGATGACCTGAAGGAGGCCATGTGCTCTGCACCTATCCTGAAAAGTCCTGACTACTCCAAAGAGTTTATTGTCCAAACAGATGCTTCTGAGTTGGGTGTGGGAGCTGTGCTGTCACAACTTAATGTAGATGGTCAAGACCAACCCATTGCTTTTATTAGCAGAAGGTTGACCCCCAGAGAGAAGAATTGGTCAGCTATTGAGAGGGAGGCCTTTGCTGTGGTGTGGGCCCTGAAGAAGCTGAGGCCATACTTGTTTGGCACTCACTTCAAGATTCAGACCGACCATAAGCCCCTCTTGTGGCTAAATCAGATGAAGGGTGAAAACCCCAAACTGCTTAGGTGGTCCATTTCCCTACAGGGGATGGACTTTACAGTGGAGCACCGGCCAGGTACTGACCATGGGAATGCAGATGGTCTCTCCAGGTACTTCCACTTAGGACATGAAGACGAGACTGGTCAAGGCTAGTTTAATGTCCCAGCGTTTGGGGGGGGGGTTGTGTAGGAGAGTAGGGTCTGCTATCCTATGGTCACCCCAAATTTTTGCTTTTTGCTTCACTGGTTTTTGACATATTGAGGCTGTGGGCCTGCCAATCAGACCCCCAGCCTGCTGTTCTCTCTACTAAATTAAAACTATGCACCCTAGGTGCATAACCAATTGGAAGTGGATCACCCTGTCAGCCCCTGTACCAGTGTACACTAGGTACCCAGGGCATTGGTGTACCCAAGGCCTGCCAGGGGCTGCAGCATGTATTATGCCACCCCAGGCTTGGCCTAACAATCTGACACAACTGGCTGATCACTCAGCTGGGGTAAGTTGGTGTAATCACCTCTTACTTAGGTGTAGTATACCTATACCTAACCTTAAATGGGACACCTGGTAACCTCTAAGTCACTCCTATGGCAGGTCTTAACAATCCTGAAGGCAGAGTGCTTGGTTCCATGTGAGATGGTGCTCTGGCATGAGCTGAGCCTGTCTGCAGTGGTCGGAACAACTTCCTTCTACTGTTTCCAGATATCGTCATACCATATACTCTTAAGTGCATTATGAACCTCGCGGTTAAATGCTATCTTTGGTTTGGCTTTATCAAAACATGTCGAGTAAGGTGTCATACGAATTGGAATACTAACCCCTCGCCAATTCTGGCGACGGGGTTAGCATTCCACCCTTCTAGAGGGACACGACATGTACAGTACCTGAAACCCGGGTAAAATCAGACATAGCCTCAGCTCCACAAAATGGATGCTGCCACCACAGACACAAGTCTGCCCTCCTGCTGCTGGGAGTCCTTCCAGCTTGGGAGGTGTGGACAAAGGGTTTCCTGCCAGGGGAGGTGCGTGCACCACCCCAGACAGGATTTTGTGTATTGGTCAGGTAGGGCTTGAAAGAAACCAGACATGCCTGTGGCTCACAAGGAGCCTCGGTGCATATGCCAGTTCAAACCGGTCCTGGGGCACACCAGTCCCGGGCCTGGGGCGAGCTGGACAAAGGATTGGGGGTGTAACCACCCCCCTTCCTGGTCCCACCCATAGGGAGGGACCTAGCAGGTAGTCCGGCCCCTAGAATCCGCTTAAAGGTAGGAGCTGTGTCCTAAGACTTCAGACATCCTGGAATCAACTTGAAACTAAGAAGAAGACGGGAACTTCGACATTCTGCTGCACAGAAGACTGAAGAAAATCTCCCCTGTGGTCAGGGAGTGACCACCTTGCTAACGCAAGCACCATCCAGCGAATCACCGTCTGCTTTGCCGCCGCCTCCCGCCGGAGCCCGAGCCCAGAGACTGACAAGACCTGGACCTCCAGACCTCTCACCGCCCGATCCACAGTCCCTGAAAAGAGGAGACCCGTGGAGGCACCGAGACACGTGGAGCCAGCCATCTTGGAACGACTACGACAAGCTGACCAGTGCAACAACCGAGGCTCCCTCCAAGTTGTGCTTTGGGTCCTGAGAAGCCCAACCCTCGAGCAGCATCTGCACCAAAGGTGAGCCCTCCAGCATCTCCACGATCTGCGTGGGGCCCTTCTGCATTTTGCCACTCGACGCGCCTAACCGGTTGCTGGCCCGCTGGCTAGTGGCCATCTTGGCGACGAAATCTACGACAAACACCGCTGGTCTGGTTGCTCCAGACTGGCCCTTGCTCCCCTCCAAAGGAGCAATCCCTCTGACCTTGCTGGTCAGAACCAACAGCTGATTTCCGAATCCTCCTGCAATTGCTTTTGCCAAGGCTTGTTTGCTTCGATCAAGTCGCCGACACCGCCGACAGCGAGAGCCTGCGTGGGACAGCTCGTGAGCCGACTCCTGGACGTCGTCGACCTTCAGGGACCACGTGGCTGCGGAGACAAGCTACCCCTCATCACCTGTTTGCACCCGACATCGCCTGGTACCCACCTGGTGCCACGCTGGTCACTGGCTAGTGACTGTGAACACTGTCCCCTCTGCTTACAGGTCTTCAACATCTCCGATCCACTCTTGGATCCACTGCATCTCTCCCGGACCGACCGCCTGCAGCATCTTTGTCTTCAAGCTCCACGGAACAGATAGAAGAAACCCGACGCACTTCGAGGCCTATGCACCCGCTTCCTGTGGGTGAGGTAAAGCTGGCACACCTGTGCCCAAGTGTAGTAATACATCTCTAGTGCCTGTGTTCCAAATCTTAAGTTCCTAGGTCATCCGGAAGATTCCTTTTGCAGTAACTTTGTACTTTTTACGCACCCATTGAAACCTATGGGAGCACGCGTGTGACTATTTGCTCTGCACACGCCACCCGTGGACCTCCTGGTCACTAACTGACGTTAGCTCCTTGTAGGCCCAGCGATTCTAGAGGCCCTAGGCCTTTTCCCTTTTCTGTTCGTGGTACTTATACCACTATTTTAGTATATGGTTTGAGTGGCCACCAGGGCCTATCCATATAACGTGCAACTTCTGTGTATTCTGTGATAATCTTGTTTGACGATTTGTGCTCCTGTGCTCATAAAGAGACTAGGGGTTACTTTGATAAATAAATACATATATATTTTGAATATATATCTGTGTGGTGTCCTTTCATTGGTATAAAAGGGGGTTGCATTTGGTAAAACAGCTGGCTTAACACGCATCACGAGTTTAGCCTCAAAGACTGCTTAGCCTACGCTACCACTAGGGCAGCTAGTCCGAAAAGGTTGACTTACAACCACACCATAAGGGTTGCTTGGCATGGTACAAGGTGATCACTTTAACTAGTGAGCATCATATACCAGGCCAACTTCTCACAGTGTGGTTGTGTGGTTGTGTGTGGTTGTGTGTGTGTGGTTGTGTGTGGTTGTGTGGTTGTGTGTGGTTGTGTGTGTGGCTGTGTGTGTGGTTGTTATGTGTGTGGTTGTGTGTGGTTGTGTGTGTGGTTGTGTGTGTGGTTGTGTGTAGTATGTGTGTGGTTTTGTGTGTGGTTGTGTTTGTGTTTGTGGGTGTGGTTGTGTGTGGTTGTGTGTGTGTGGTTATATGTGTGTGGTTGTATGTGTGGCTGTGTGTTGTGTGTGTGGTTGTGGTTGTGTGTGGTTGTGTTTGGTTGTGTGTGTGGGTTGTGTGTGTGTGGTTGTGTGGTTGTGGGTATGGTTGGGTGTGGTTGTGGTTGTGTATGTATGTTTGAGGTTGTGTGTATGGTTGTGTGTGTGGTTGTGTGTTTGGTTGAGTGTGGTTGTGTGTTTGGTTTGTGTGTGGTTGTGTGTGTGGCTGTGTGGTTGGGTGTGGGGTTGTGTGTGGGGTTATGTGTGGGGTTGTATGTGGGGTTGTGTATGTGATTGTGTGTGGTTGTGTATGTTGTAGTTGTGTGTGTGTGATTTAGTGTGTGGTTGTGTATGTGGTTGTGGTTGTGTGTGTGGTTGTGTGTTTGCCATTGTGTGTTGTTGTGTGTGTATGTGTGGTTGTGTGTATGATTATGGTTGTGTGTGGTTGTGGTTGTATATGTGGTTGTGTGTGGTTGTGTGTGTGGTTGTGGTTGTGTGTGTGGTTGTGGGTGTGGTTGTGTGTGTGGTTGTGTGTGTGCTTATATGGGTGTGTGCTTGTGTGTGTGGTTGTGTGTGTGCTTGTGTGTGTGCTTGCGTGTTTGGTTGTGTGTTTGGTTGTGTGTGTGTGGTTGTGGTTATGTGGCTGTGTGTGGTAGTGGTTGTGTGGGTGTGGTTGTGTGTGTGGTTGTATGTGTGGTTATTTTGTGTGTATTTGTATGCGTGGTTATGGTTGTGTGTGGTTATATGTGTGGGTGGTTGTGGGTGGTTGTGTGTGGTTGTGTGTGTGGTTGTGTATGTGTTTGTGTGTGTGGTTGTGTGTGTGCTTGTGTGTGGTTGTGTGTATTTGTGTGTGTGTGTTTGTGTGTGTGGTTGCGTGTGTGTGGTTGTGTGTGTGGTTGTGTGTGTGGTTGTGTGGGTGGTTGTGTGTGGTTGTGTGTTTGTGGTTGTGTGTGTGTGGATGTGTGTGTGTGTGTGTGTGTGTGTGTGTGTGGTTGTGGTTGTGTGTGTGTGGTTGTGTGTGTGGTTGTGTGTGTGGTTGTGGATGTGTGTGTGTGTTTGTGTGTGTGTGGTTGTGGTTGTGTGTGTGTGGTTGTGTGTGTGGTAGTGTGTGTGGTTATGGTTGTGTGTGTGGTTGTATGTGGTCGTGATTGTGTGTGTGGTTGTGTGTGTTTTGTGTGTGGTTGTGTGCGTGGTTGTTTGTGTGCAGTTGTGTGTGGTTGTGTGTGTGTAGGGGGGGTTGTGTGTGTGCTTGTGTGTGCTCGTGTGTGTGCTTGTGGTTATGTGTGTGGTTGTGTGTGGTTGTTTGTGGTTGCGTGTGGTTGTGTGTGTGGTTGTGGGTGTGGTTGGGTGTGGTTGTGTATGTGGTTGTGTGTATGGTTGTATGTGTGGTTGTGTGTGGTTGAGTGTGTGTGATTGTGGTTGTGTGTGGTTGTGTGTCTGGTTGTGTGTGTGGTTGTGTGTATCTTTGTGTGTGTGATTGTGTGTGTGTTGTTATGGGTGTGGTTGTGTGGTTGTATGTGTGTGTGTGTGGTTGTGTGTGTGCGTGTGTGTGTGGTTGTGTGTGTGGTTGTGTGTGGTTGTATGTGTTTGTGTGTGTGTGTTTGTGTGTGTTGTTGTGTGTGTGGTTATGGTTGTGTATGTGTGGTTGTGTGTGTGGTTGTGTGTGTGGTTGTGTGTGGTTGTGCGTGTGGTTGTGTGGGTGGTTGTGTGTGGTTGTGTGTTTGTGGTTGTGTGGGTGTAGTTATGTGTATGTGTGTGTGGTTGTGTGTGTGTGGTTGTGTGTGTGGTTGTGGATGTGTGTGTGTGTGTGGTTATATGTGTGGTTGTGTGTGTGGTTGTGAGTGTGTGTGTGGTTGTATGTGGTTGTGGTTGTGTGTGTGGTTGTGGTTGTGTGTGTGGTTGTGGGTGTTGTGTGTGTGGTTGTGTGTGTGGTTGTTTGTGTGTGGTTGTGGGTGGTTGTGTGTGGGGGGTTGTGTGTGTGCTTGTGTATGTGCTTGTGTGTGTGCTTGTGTGTGGTTGTTTGTGGTTTTAGTTGTGTGTGTGGTTGTGGGTGTGGTTGTGTGTGTGCTTGTGTGTGCTTGTGTGTGTGCTTGTGTATGTGCTTGTGGTTGTGTGTGTGGTTGTGTGTGGTTGTCTGTGTGGTTGTGTGTGGTTGAGTGTGTGTGGTTGTGGGTGTGGTTTTGTGTGGTTGTGTGTGTGTGGTTGTAGGTGTGGTTGTGTGTGGTTGTGTGTGTGGTTGTATGTGTGGTTGTGTGTGGTTGTGTGTGTGGTTGTGTATGTGTGTGGTTGTGGTTGTATTTGTGTGGTTTAGTGTGTGGTTGTGTATGTGGTTGTGTGTGTGGTTGTATATGTGGTTGTGTGTGGTTGTATGTGGTTGTGTGTATGGTTGTGGTTGTATATGTGGTTGTGTGTGGTTGTGTGTGTGGGTGTGGTTTTGTGTGGTTGTGTGTGTGTGGTTGTAGGTGTGGTTGTGTGTGGTTGTGTGTGTGGTTGTGTATGTGTGTGGTTGTGGTTGTATGTGTGTGGTTTAGTGTGTGGTTGTGTATGTGGTTGTGTGTGTGGTTGTGTGTTTGGTTGTGTGTGTGTCGTTGTGGTTGTGTGGTTGTGTGTGGTTGTGTGTGTTTGTGGTTGTGGTTGTGTGGGTGTGGTTGTGTGTGTGGTTGTGTGTGTGGTTGTGTGTGGTTGTGTGTGTGTGTGGTTGTGTGTGTGGTTGTGTGTGTGGTTGTGGTTGTATGGTTGTGTGTGGGGTTATGTGTGGGGTTGTGAGTGGGGTTGTGTATGTGGTTGTGTGTGGTTGTGTGTGTTGTGGTTGTGTGTGTGGTGGTGTGTGTGTGTGTGGTTGTGGTTGTGTGTGTGTGTGGTTGTGTGTGTGTGGTTTAGTGTGTGGTTGTGTATGTGGTTGTGGTTGTGTGTGGTTGTGTGTGTGGTTGTGTGTTTGTCGTTGTGTGTGGTTGTGTGTGTGTATGTGTGGTTGTGTGTATGGTTTTGGTTTTGTGAGGTTGTGTGTGTGGTTGTAAATGTGGTTGTGTGTGTGGTTGTGTGTGTGCTTGTATGAGTGTGTGCTTGTGTGTGTGGTTGTGTGTGTGCTTGTGTGTGGTTGTGTGTGTGTGGTTGTGTGTATCTTTGTGTGTGTGATTGTGTGTGTGTTGTTATGGGTGTGGTTGTGTGGTTGTGTGTGTGTGTGGTTGTGTGTGTGTGTGTGTGTGTGGTTCTGTGTGTGGTTGTGTCTCGTTGTATGTGTTTGTGTGTGTGTGTTTGTGTGTGTGGTTGTTTGTGTGGTTATGGTTGTGTATGTGTGGTTGTGTGTGTGATTGTGTGTGTGTGGTTGTGTGTGTGATTGTGTGTGGTTGTGTGTGTGGTTGTGTGGGTGGTTGTGTGTGGTTGTGTGTTTGTGGTTTTGTGTGTGTGGTTATGTGTATGTGTGTGTGGTTGTGTGTGTGTGGTTGTGTGTGTGGTTGTGTGTGTGGTTGTGGTTGTGTGTGTGGTTGTATGTGTGGTTGTGTGTGTGGTTGTGGGTGTGTGTGTGGTTATATGTGGTTGTGGTTGTGTGTGTGGTTGTGGTTGTGTGTGTGTGGTTGTGGTTGTGGGTGTTGTGTGTGTGGTTGTGTGTGTGGTTGTTTGTGTGTGGTTGTGGGTGGTTGTGTGTGTGGGGTTGTGTGTGTGCTTGTGTGTGTGCTTGTGTGTGTGCTTGTGTGTGGTTGTGTGTGTGGTTGTGTATGTGTGTGGTTGTGGTTGTATGTGTGTGGTTTAGTGTGTGGTTGTGTATGTGGTTGTGTGTGTGGTTGTGTGTTTGGTTGTGTGTGTGTGGTTGTGGTTGTGTGGTTGTGTGTGGTTGTGTGTGTTTGTGGTTGTGTGGGTGTGGTTGTGTGTGTGGTTGTGTGTGTGGTTGTGTGTGGTTGTGTGTGGTTGTGTGTGTGGTTGTGTGTGTGGTTGTGGTTGTGTGGTTGTGTGTGGGGTTGTGTGTGGGGTTGTGTGTGGGGTTGTGTATGTGGTTGTGTGTGGTTGTGTGTGTTGTGGTTGTGTGTGTGGTGGTGTGTGTGTGTGGTTGTGGTTGTGTGTGTGTGTGGTTGTGTGTGTATGGTTTAGTGTGTGGTTGTGTATGTGGTTGTGGTTGTGTGTGGTTGTGTGTGTGGTTGTGTGTTTGCCGTTGTGTGTGGTTGTGTGTGTGTATGTGTGGTTGTGTGTATAATTTTGGTTCTGTGAGGTTGTGTGTGTGGTTGTAAATGTGGTTGTGTGTGTGGTTGTGGTTGTGTGTGTGGTTGTGGATGTGGTTGTGTGTGTGGTTGTGTGTATGCTTGTATAAGTGTGTGCTTGTGTGTGTGTGTGCTTGTGTGTGGTTGTGTGTGTGTGGTTGTGTGTATATTTGTGTGTGTGATTGTGTGTGTGTTGTTATGGGTGTGGTTGTGTGTGTGTTTGTGTGTGGTTGTGTGTGTGTGTGTGTGTGTGTGGTTGTGTGTGTGGTTGTGTGTGGTTGTATGTGTTTGTGTGTGTGTGTTTGTGTGTGTGGTTATTTGTGTGGTTATGGTTGTGTATGTGTGGTTGTGTGTGTGATTGTGTGTGTGTGGTTGTGTGTGTGATTGTGTGTGGTTGTGTGTGTGGTTGTGTGGGTGGTTGTGTGTGGTTGTGTGTTTGTGGTTGTGTGTGTGTGGTTATATGTATGTGTGTGTGGATGTGTGTGTGTGGTTGTGTGTGTGGTTGTGTGTGTGGTTGTGGTTGTGTGTGTGGTTGTATGTGTGGTTGTGTGTGTGGTTGTGTGTGTGTGTGGTTATATGTGGTTGTGGTTGTGTGTGTGGTTGTGGTTGTGTGTGTGTGGTTGTGGTTGTGGGTGTTGTATGTGTGGTTGTGTGTGTGGTTGTTTGTGTGTGGTTGTGGGTGGTTGTGTGTGTGGGGTTGTGTGTGTGCTTGTGTGTGTGCTTGTGTGTGTGCTTGTGTGTGGTTGTTTGTGGTTTTAGTTGTGTGTGTGGTTGTGGTTGTGGTTGTGTGTGTGCTTGTGTGTGCTTGTGTGTGTGCTTGTGTGTGCTTGTGGTTGTGTGTGTGGTTGTGTGTGGTTGTCTGTGTGGTTGAGTGTGTGTGGTTGTGGGTGTGGTTTTGTGTGGTTGTGTGTGTGTGGTTGTAGGTGTGGTTGTGTGTGGTTGTGTGTGTGGTTGTATGTGTGGTTGTGTGTGGTTGTGTGTGTGGTTGTGTATGTGTGTGGTTGTGGTTGTATGTGTGTGGTTTAGTGTGTGGTTGTGTATGTGGTTGTGTTTGTGGTTGTGTGTTTGCCGTTGTGTGTGTTTGTGTGTGTGTGGTTATGTGTATGGTTGTGGTTGTGTGTGGTTGTGTGTGTGGTTGTATATGTGGTTGTGTGTGGTTGTGTGTGTGGTTGTGGTTGTGTGTGTGGTTGTGGGTGTGGTTGTGTGTGTGGTTGTGTGTCTGCTTATATGAGTGGGTGCTTATGTGTATGGTTTTGTATGTGCTTGTGTGTATGGTTATGTGTGGTTGTGTTTGTTGGTTGTGTGTGTGGTTGTGTGTTTGGTTGTGTGTGTGGTTGTGGTTGTGTGGTTGTGTGGGTGTGGTTGTGTGTGTGGTTGTGTGTATGGTTGTATGTGTGGTTATTGTGTGTGTGTTTGTATGTGTGGTTATGGTTGTGTATGGTTATATGTGTGGGTGGTTGTGTGTGGTTGTGTGTGGTTGTGTGTGTGTGTGTGCTTGTGTGTGGCTGTGGTTATGTGTGGTTGTGTGTGGTTGTGTGTGGTTGTGTGTGTGTCTGGTTGTGTGTGTGTGGTTGTGTGTTTGTTGTGGTTGTGGTTGTGTGTGTGTGGTTGTGTGTGGTTTTGTGTCTGGTTGTGTGGTTGTGTGTGCATGGTTGTGTGTGTGTGGTCGTGTGTGTGGTTGTGGTTGTGTGTGTGTGGTTGTGTGTGTGCTTGTGTGTGGTTGTGTGTGGTTGTGTGCGTAGTTGTGTATGTGGTTGTGATGGTGTGTGTGTGGTTGTGGGTGTGGTTGTGTGTGTGGTTGTGGGTGTGGTTGTGTGGTTGTGTGTGGTTGTGTGTGTGTGGTTGTGTGTGGTTGTGTGGTTGTGTGTGGTTGTGTGCGTAGTTGTGTATGTGGTTGTGATGGTGTGTGTGTGGTTGTGGGTGTGGTTGTGTGTGTGTGGTTGTGGGTGTGGTTGTGTGGTTGTGTGTGGTTGTGTGTGTGTGGTTGTGTGTGGTTGTGTGGTTGTGTGTGATTGTGTGTGTGGCTGTGTGTGTGGTTGTTATGTGTGTGGTTGTGTGTGGTTGTGTGTGTGGTTGTGTGTGTGGTTGTGTGTAGTATGTGTGTGGTTTTGTGTGTGGTTGTGTTTGTGTTTGTGGGTGTGGTTGTGTGTGGTTGTGTGTGTGTGTGGTTGTGTGTGTGTGGTTGTATGTGTGTGGTTATATGTGTGTGGTTGTATGTGTGGCTGTGTGTTGTGTGTGTGGTTGTGGTTGAGTGTGGTTGTGTTTGGTTGTGTGTGTGGGTTGTGTGTGTGTGGTTGTGTGGTTGTGGGTATGGTTGGGTGTGGTTGTGGTTGTGTATGTATGTTTGAGGTTGTGTGTATGGTTGTGTGTGTGGTTGTGTGTTTGGTTGGGTGTGGTTGTGTGTTTGGTTTGTGTGTGGTTGTGTGTGTGGCTGTGTGGTTGGGTGTGGGGTTGTGTGTGGGGTTATGTGTGGGGTTGTATGTGGGGTTGTGTATGTGATTGTGTGTGGTTGTGTATGTTGTAGTTGTGTGTGTGTGATTTAGTGTGTGGCTGTGGTTGTGTATGTGGTTGTGGTTGTGTGTGTGGTTGTGTGTTTGCCATTGTGTGTTGTTGTGTGTGTATGTGTGGTTGTGTATATGATTGTGGTTGTGTGTGGTTGTGGTTGTATATGTGGTTGTGTGTGGTTGTGTGTGTGGTTGTGGTTGTGTGTGTGGTTGTGGGTGTGGTTGTGTGTGTGGTTGTGTGTGTGCTTATATGGGTGTGTGCTTGTGTGTGTGGTTGTGTGTGTGCTTGTGTATGTGCTTGCGTGTTTGGTTGTGTGTTTGGTTGTGTGTGTGTGGTTGTGGTTGTGTGGTTGTGTGTGGTAGTGGTTGTGTGGGTGTGGTTGTGTGTGTGGTTGTATGTGTGGTTATTTTGTGTGTATTTGTATGCGTGGTTATGGTTGTGTGTGGTTATATGTGTGGGTGGTTGTGGGTGGTTGTGTGTGGTTGTGTGTGTGGTTGTGTGTGTGTTTGTGTGTGTGGTTGTGTGTGTGCTTGTGTGTGGTTGTGTGTATTTGTGTGTGTGTGTTTGTGTGTGTGGTTACGTGTGTGTGGTTGTGTGTGTGGTTGTGTGTGTGGTTGTGTGGGTGGTTGTGTGTGGTTGTGTGGTTGTGGTTGTGTGTGTGTGGATGTGTGTGTGTGTGTGTGTGTGGTTGTGGTTGTGTGTGTGTGGTTGTGTGTGTGGTTGTGTGTGTGGTTGTGGATGTGTGTGTTTGTGTGTGTGTGGTTGTGGTTGTGTGTGTGTGGTTGTGTGTGTGGTAGTGTGTGTGGTTATGGTTGTGTGTGTGGTTGTATGTGGTCGTGATTGTGTGTGTGGTTGTGTGTGTTTTGTGTGTGGTTGTGTGCGTGGTTGTGGTTGTGTGTGTGGTTGTGGGTGTGGTTGTGTGTGTGGTTGTGTGTGTGCTTATATGGGTGTGTGCTTGTGTGTGTGGTTGTGTGTGTGCTTGTGTGTGTGCTTGCGTGTTTGGTTGTGTGTTTGGTTGTGTGTGTGTGGTTGTGGTTGTGTGGCTGTGTGTGGTAGTGGTTGTGTGGGTGTGGTTGTGTGTGTGGTTGTATGTGTGGTTATTTTGTGTGTATTTGTATGCGTGGTTATGGTTGTGTGTGGTTATATGTGTGGGTGGTTGTGGGTGGTTGTGTGTGGTTGTGTGTGTGGTTGTGTATGTGTTTGTGTGTGTGGTTGTGTGTGTGCTTGTGTGTGGTTGTGTGTATTTGTGTGTGTGTGTTTGTGTGTGTGGTTGCGTGTGTGTGGTTGTGTGTGTGGTTGTGTGTGTGGTTGTGTGGGTGGTTGTGTGTGGTTGTGTGTTTGTGGTTGTGTGTGTGTGGATGTGTGTGTGTGTGTGTGTGTGTGTGTGTGGTTGTGGTTGTGTGTGTGTGGTTGTGTGTGTGGTTGTGTGTGTGGTTGTGGATGTGTGTGTGTGTTTGTGTGTGTGTGGTTGTGGTTGTGTGTGTGTGGTTGTGTGTGTGGTAGTGTGTGTGGTTATGGTTGTGTGTGTGGTTGTATGTGGTCGTGATTGTGTGTGTGGTTGTGTGTGTTTTGTGTGTGGTTGTGTGCGTGGTTGTTTGTGTGCAGTTGTGTGTGGTTGTGTGTGTGTAGGGGGGGTTGTGTGTGTGCTTGTGTGTGCTTGTGTGTGTGCTTGTGGTTATGTGTGTGGTTGTGTGTGGTTGTTTGTGGTTGCGTGTGGTTGTGTGTGTGGTTGTGGGTGTGGTTGGGTGTGGTTGTGTGTGTGGTTGTGTGTATGGTTGTATGTGTGGTTGTGTGTGGTTGAGTGTGTGTGGTTGTGGTTGTGTGTGGTTGTGTGTCTGGTTGTGTGTGTGGTTGTGTGTGTGTGGTTGTGTGTATCTTTGTGTGTGTGATTGTGTGTGTGTTGTTATGGGTGTGGTTGTGTGGTTGTATGTGTGTGTGTGTGGTTGTGTGTGTGCGTGTGTGTGTGGTTGTGTGTGTGGTTGTGTGTGGTTGTATGTGTTTGTGTGTGTGTGTTTGTGTGTGTTGTTGTGTGTGTGGTTATGGTTGTGTATGTGTGGTTGTGTGTGTGATTGTGTGTGTGTGGTTGTGTGTGTGGTTGTGTGTGGTTGTGCGTGTGGTTGTGTGGGTGGTTGTGTGTGGTTGTGTGTTTTTGGTTGTGTGGGTGTAGTTATGTGTATGTGTGTGTGGTTGTGTGTGTGTGGTTGTGTGTGTGGTTGTGGATGTGTGTGTGTGTGTGGTTGTATGTGTGGTTGTGTGTGTGGTTGTGAGTGTGTGTGTGGTTGTATGTGGTTGTGGTTGTGTGTGTGGTTGTGGTTGTGTGTGTGGTTGTGGGTGTTGTGTGTGTGGTTGTGTGTGTGGTTGTTTGTGTGTGGTTGTGGGTGGTTGTGTGTGGGGGGTTGTGTGTGTGCTTGTGTATGTGCTTGTGTGTGTGCTTGTGTGTGGTTGTTTGTGGTTTTAGTTGTGTGTGTGGTTGTGGGTGTGGTTGTGTGTGTGCTTGTGTGTGCTTGTGTGTGTGCTTATGTATGTGCTTGTGGTTGTGTGTGTGGTTGTGTGTGGTTGTCTGTGTGGCTGTGTGTGGTTGAGTGTGTGTGGTTGTGGGTGTGGTTTTGTGTGGTTGTGTGTGTGTGGTTGTAGGTGTGGTTGTGTGTGGTTGTGTGTGTGGTTGTATGTGTGGTTGTGTGTGGTTGTGTGTGTGGTTGTGTATGTGTGTGGTTGTGGTTGTATTTGTGTGGTTTAGTGTGTGGTTGTGTATGTGGTTGTGTGTGTGGTTGTATATGTGGTTGCGTGTGGTTGTATGTGGTTGTGTGTATGGTTGTGGTTGTATATGTGGTTGTGTGTGGTTGTGTGTGTGGGTGTGGTTTTGTGTGGTTGTGTGTGTGTGGTTGTAGGTGTGGTTGTGTGGTTGTGTGTGTGGTTGTGTATGTGTGTGGTTGTGGTTGTATGTGTGTGGTTTAGTGTGTGGTTGTGTATGTGGTTGTGTGTGTGGTTGTGTGTTTGGTTGTGTGTGTGTCGTTGTGGTTGTGTGGTTGTGTGTGTTTGTGGTTGTGGTTGTGTGGGTGTGGTTGTGTGTGTGGTTGTGTGTGTGGTTGGGTGTGGTTGTGTGTGTGTGTGGTTGTGTGTGTGGTTGTGTGTGTGGTTGTGGTTGTATGGTTGTGTGTGGGGTTATGTGTGGGGTTGTGTGTGGGGTTGTGTATGTGGTTGTGTGTGGTTGTGTGTGTGGTGGTGTGTGTGTGTGTGGTTGTGGTTGTGTGTGTGTGTGGTTGTGTGTGTGTGGTTTAGTGTGTGGTTGTGTATGTGGTTGTGGTTGTGTGTGGTTGTGTGTGTGGTTGTGTGTTTGTCGTTGTGTGTGGTTGTGTGTGTGTATGTGTGGTTGTGTGTATGGTTTTGGTTTTGTGAGGTTGTGTGTGTGGTTGTAAATGTGGTTGTGTGTGTGGTTGTGTGTGTGCTTGTATGAGTGTGTGCTTGTGTGTGTGGTTGTGTGTGTGTGCTTGTGTGTGGTTGTGTGTGTGTGGTTGTGTGTATCTTTGTGTGTGATTGTGTGTGTGTTGTTATGGGTGTGGTTGTGTGGTTGTGTGTGTGTGTGTGGTTGTGTGTGTGTGTGTGTGTGTGTGTGGTTCTGTGTGTGGTTGTGTCTCGTTGTATGTGTTTGTGTGTGTGTGTTTGTGTGTGTGGTTGTTTGTGTGGTTATGGTTGTGTATGTGTGGTTGTGTGTGTGATTGTGTGTGTGTGGTTGTGTGTGTGATTGTGTGTGGTTGTGTGTGTGGTTGTGTGGGTGGTTGTGTGTGGTTGTGTGTTTGTGGTTTTGTGTGTGTGGTTATGTGTATGTGTGTGTGGTTGGGTGTGTGTGGTTGTGTGTGGTTGTGTGTGTGGTTGTGGTTGTGTGTGTGGTTGTATGTGTGGTTGTGTGTGTGGTTGTGGGTGTGTGTGTGTGGTTATATGTGGTTGTGGTTGTGTGTGTGGTTGTGGTTGTGTGTGTGTGGTTGTGGTTGTGGGTGTTGTGTATGTGGTTGTGTGTGTGGTTGTTTGTGTGTGGTTGTGGGTGGTCTTGTGTGTGGGGTTGTGTGTGTGCTTGTGTGTGTGCTTGTGTGTGTGCTTGTGTGTGGTTGTGTGTGTGGTTGTGTATGTGTGTGGTTGTGGTTGTATGTGTGTGGTTTAGTGTGTGGTTGTGTATGTGGTTGTGTGTGTGGTTGTGTGTTTGGTTGTGTGTGTGTGGTTGTGGTTGTGTGGTTGTGTGTGGTTGTGTGTGTTTGTGGTTGTGTGGGTGTGGTTGTGTGTGTGGTTGTGTGTGTGGTTGTGTGTGGTTGTGTGTGGTTGTGTGTGTGGTTGTGTGTGTGGTTGTGTGGTTGTGTGTGGGGTTGTGTGTGGGGTTGTGTGTGGGGTTGTGTATGTGGTTGTGTGTGGTTGTGTGTGTTGTGGTTGTGTGTGTGGTGGTGTGTGTGTGTGGTTGTGGTTGTGTGTGTGTGTGGTTGTGTGTGTATGGTTTAGTGTGTGGTTGTGTATGTGGTTGTGGTTGTGTGTGGTTGTGTGTGTGGTTGTGTGTTTGCCGTTGTGTGTGGTTGTGTGTGTGTATGTGTGGTTGTGTGTATAATTTTGGTTCTGTGAGGTTGTGTGTGTGGTTGTAAATGTGGTCGTGTGTGTGGTTGTGGTTGTGTGTGTGGTTGTGGATGTGGTTGTGTGTGTGGTTGTGTGTATGCTTGTATAAGTGTGTGCTTGTGTGTGTGTGTGCTTGTGTGTGGTTGTGTGTGTGTGGTTGTGTGTATCTTTGTGTGTGTGATTGTGTGTGTGTTGTTATGGGTGTGGTTGTGTGTGTGTTTGTGTGTGGTTGTGTGTGTGTGTGTGTGTGTGTGTGGTTGTGTGTGTGGTTGTGTGTGGTTGTATGTGTTTGTGTGTGTGTGTTTGTGTGTGTGGTTATTTGTGTGGTTATGGTTGTGTATGTGTGGTTGTGTGTGTGATTGTGTGTGTGTGGTTGTGTGTGTGATTGTGTGTGGTTGTGTGTGTGGTTGTGTGGGTGGTTGTGTGTGGTTGTGTATTTGTGGTTGTGTGTGTGTGGTTATATGTATGTGTGTGTGGATGTGTGTGTGTGGTTGTGTGTGTGGTTGTGTGTGTGGTTGTGGTTGTGTGTGTGGTTGTATGTGTGGTTGTGTGTGTGGTTGTGTGTGTGTGTGGTTATATGTGGTTGTGGTTGTGTGTGTGGTTGTGGTTGTGTGTGTGTGGTTGTGGTTGTGGGTGTTGTATGTGTGGTTGTGTGTGTGGTTGTTTGTGTGTGGTTGTGGGTGGTTGTGTGTGTGGGGTTGTGTGTGTGCTTGTGTGTGTGCTTGTGTGTGTGCTTGTGTGTGGTTGTTTGTGGTTTTAGTTGTGTGTGTGGTTGTGGTTGTGTGTGTGCTTGTGTGTGCTTGTGTGTGTGCTTGTGTGTGCTTGTGGTTGTGTGTGTGGTTGTGTGTGGTTGTCTGTGTGGTTGAGTGTGTGTGGTTGTGGGTGTGGTTTTGTGTGGTTGTGTGTGTGTGGTAGTAGGTGTGGTTGTGTGTGGTTGTGTGTGTGGTTGTATGTGTGGTTGTGTGTGGTTGTGTG
The DNA here is from genome assembly GCF_964204655.1 of Triturus cristatus. Lineage (NCBI taxonomy): Eukaryota > Metazoa > Chordata > Amphibia > Caudata > Salamandridae > Triturus > Triturus cristatus. Next base: position 1,101,696,261 of record NC_140579.1, read on the forward strand.
TGTGGTTGTGGTTGTATGTGTGTGGTTTAGTGTGTGGTTGTGTATGTGGTTGTGTTTGTGGTTGTGTGTTTGCCGTTGTGTGTGGTTGTGTGTGTTTGGTTATGTGTATGGTTGTGGTTGTGTGTGGTTGTGTGTGTGGTTGTATATGTGGTTGTGTGTGGTTGTGTGTGTGGTTGTGGTTGTGTGTGTGGTTGTGGGTGTGGTTTTGTGTGGTTGTGTGTGTGTGGTAGTAGGTGTGGTTGTGTGTGGTTGTGTGTGTGGTTGTATGTGTGGTTGTGTGTGGTTGTGTGTGTGGTTGTGGTTGTATGTGTGTGGTTTAGTGTGTGGTTGTGTATGTGGTTGTGTTTGTGGTTGTGTGTTTGCCGTTGTGTGTGGTTGTGTGTGTTTGGTTATGTGTATGGTTGTGGTTGTGTGTGGTTGTGTGTGTGGTTGTATATGTGGTTGTGTGTGGTTGTGTGTGTGGTTGTGGTTGTGTGTGTGGTTGTGGGTGTGGTTGTGTGTGTGGTTGTGTGTCTGCTTATATGAGTGGGTGCTTATGTGTATGGTTTTGTATGTGCTTGTGTGTATGGTTATGTGTGGTTGTGTTTGTTGGTTGTGTGTGTGGTTGGGTGTTTGGTTGTGTGTGTGGTTGTGGTTGTGTGGGTGTGGTTGTGTGTGTGGTTGTGTGTATGGTTGTATGTGTGGTTATTGTGTGTGTGTTTGTATGTGTGGTTATGGTTGTGTATGGTTATATGTGTGGGTGGTTGTGTGTGGTTGTGTGTGGTTGTGTGTGTGTGTGTGCTTGTGTGTGGCTGTGGTTATGTGTGGTTGTGTGTGGTTGTGTGTGGTTGTGTGTGTGTCTGGTTGTGTGTGTGTGGTTGTGTGTTTGTTGTGGTTGTGGTTGTGTGTGTGTGGTTGTGTGTGGTTTTGTGTGTGGTTGTGTGGTTGTGTGTGCATGGTTGTGTGTGTGTGGTCGTGTGTGTGGTTGTGGTTGTGTGTGTGTGGTTGTGTGTGTGCTTGTGTGTGGTTGTGTGTGGTTGTGTGCGTAGTTGTGTATGTGGTTGTGATGGTGTGTGTGTGGTTGTGGGTGTGGTTGTGTGTGTGGTTGTGGGTGTGGTTGTGTGGTTGTGTGTGGTTGTGTGTGTGTGGTTGTGTGTGGTTGTGTGGTTGTGTGTGGTTGTGTGCGTAGTTGTGTATGTGGTTGTGATGGTGTGTGTGTGGTTGTGGGTGTGGTTGTGTGTGTGTGGTTGTGGGTGTGGTTGTGTGGTTGTGTGTGGTTGTGTGTGTGTGGTTGTGTGTGGTTGTGTGGTTGTGTGTGGCTGTGTGTGTGGTTGTTATGTGTGTGGTTGTGTGTGGTTGTGTGTGTGGTTGTGTGTGTGGTTGTGTGTAGTATGTGTGTGGTTTTGTGTGTGGTTGTGTTTGTGTTTGTGGGTGTGGTTGTGTGTGGTTGTGTGTGTGTGTGGTTGTGTGTGTGTGGTTGTATGTGTGTGGTTATATGTGTGTGGTTGTATGTGTGGCTGTGTGTTGTGTGTGTGGTTGTGGTTGAGTGTGGTTGTGTTTGGTTGTGTGTGTGGGTTGTGTGTGTGTGGTTGTGTGGTTGTGGGTATGGTTGGGTGTGGTTGTGGTTGTGTATGTATGTTTGAGGTTGTGTGTATGGTTGTGTGTGTGGTTGTGTGTTTGGTTGGGTGTGGTTGTGTGTTTGGTTTGTGTGTGGTTGTGTGTGTGGCTGTGTGGTTGGGTGTGGGGTTGTGTGTGGGGTTATGTGTGGGGTTGTATGTGGGGTTGTGTATGTGATTGTGTGTGGTTGTGTATGTTGTAGTTGTGTGTGTGTGATTTAGTGTGTGGTTGTGTATGTGGTTGTGGTTGTGTGTGTGGTTGTGTGTTTGCCATTGTGTGTTGTTGTGTGTGTATGTGTGGTTGTGTGTATGATTGTGGTTGTGTGTGGTTGTGGTTGTATATGTGGTTGTGTGTGGTTGTGTGTGTGGTTGTGGTTGTGTGTGTGGTTGTGGGTGTGGTTGTGTGTGTGGTTGTGTGTGTGCTTATATGGGTGTGTGCTTGTGTGTGTGGTTGTGTGTGTGCTTGTGTGTGTGCTTGCGTGTTTGGTTGTGTGTTTGGTTGTGTGTGTGTGGTTGTGGTTGTGTGGTTGTGTGTGGTAGTGGTTGTGTGGGTGTGGTTGTGTGTGTGGTTGTATGTGTGGTTATTTTGTGTGTATTTGTATGCGTGGTTATGGTTGTGTGTGGTTATATGTGTGGGTGGTTGTGGGTGGTTGTGTGTGGTTGTGTGTGTGGTTGTGTATGTGTTTGTGTGTGTGGTTGTGTGTGTGCTTGTGTGTGGTTGTGTGTATTTGTGTGTGTGTGTTTGTGTGTGTGGTTACGTATGTGTGGTTGTGTGTGTGGTTGTGTGTGTGGTTGTGTGGGTGGTTGTGTGTGGTTGTGTGGTTGTGGTTGTGTGTGTGTGGATGTGTGTGTGTGTGTGTGTGTGGTTGTGGTTGTGTGTGTGTGGTTGTGTGTGTGGTTGTGTGTGTGGTTGTGGATATGTGTGTGTGTTTGTGTGTGTGTGGTTGTGGTTGTGTGTGTGTGGTTGTGTGTGTGGTAGTGTGTGTGGTTATGGTTGTGTGTGTGGTTGTATGTGGTCGTGATTGTGTGTGTGGTTGTGTGTGTTTTGTGTGTGGTTGTGTGCGTGGTTGTTTGTGTGCAGTTGTGTGTGGTTGTGTGTGTGTGGGGGGGGTTGTGTGTGTGCTTGTGTGTGCTCGTGTGTGTGCTTGTGGTTATGTGTGTGGTTGTGTGTGGTTGTGTGTGGTTGCGTGTGGTTGTGTGTGTGGTTGTGGGTGTGGTTGGGTGTGGTTGTGTGTGTGGTTGTGTGTATGGTTGTATGTGTGGTTGTGTGTGGTTGAGTGTGTGTGGTTGTGGTTGTGTGTGGTTGTGTGTGTGTGGTTGTGGGTGTGGTTGTGTGTGGTTGTGTGTGTGGTTGTGTATGTGGTTGTATGTGTGGTTGTGTGTGGTTGTGGTTGTGTGTGTGGTTGTGGTTGTGTGTGTGGTTGTGTGTGTGTGGTTGTGGATGTGTGTTGTGTGTGGTTGTGTGTGTGGTTGTTTGTGTGCGGTTGTGTGTGGTTGTGGTTGTGTGTGGTTGTGTGTGTGGTTGTGTGTGTGTGGTTGTGGTTGTGTGTGTGTGTGGTTGTGGTTGTTTGTGTGGTTGTGGTTGTGTATGTGTGGTTGTGTGTGTGGTTATGTGTGTGGTTATGTGTTCACCATTGTGTGTGGTTGTGTGTGTGTATGTGTGTGTGGTTGTGTGTATGGTTGTGGTTGTGTGTGTGTATGTGTGGTTGTGTATATGGTTGTGGTTGTGTGTGGTTGTGTGTGTGGTTGTGTGTGGTTGTGGTTGTGTGTGTGGTTGTGGGTGTGGTTGTGTGTGTGGTTGTGTTTGTACTTGTGTGTGCTTGTGTGTGTGGTTATGTGTGTGCTTGTGTGTGTGGTTGTGTGTGTGTGGTTGTGGGTGTGGTTGTGTGTGGTTGTATGTGTGTGTGTGGTTGTGGGTGTGGTTGTATGGGTGTGGTTGTGTGTGGTTGTGTGTGTGGTTATATGTGTGGTTGTGTGTGTGGTTGTGTGTGTGTGGTTGTGGGTGTGGTTGTGTGTGGTTGTGTGTGTGTGTGGTTGTGGGTGTGGTTGTGTGGGTGTGGTTGTGTGTGGTTGTGTGTGTGGTTGTATGTATGGTTGTTTTGTGTGTGTTGTTATGTGTGGTTGTAGTTGTGTGTGGTTATATGTGTGGTTGTAATTGTGGTTGTGTGTGTGGTTGTGTGTGTTTGTGCGGTTGTGTGTGTGGTTGTGGTTGTGTGTGTGGTTGTGTGTGTGTGGTTGTGTGTGTGTGGTTGCATGTGGGGGGTTGTGGTTGGTGTATGTGGTTGTATGTGGTTGTGTGTGTGGTTGTGTGTGTGGTTGTATGTGTGGTTGTGTGTGCATGGTTGTGTGTGTGTGGTTGTGTGTGTGGTTGTGTGTGTGTGGTTGTGTGTGTAGTTGTGTGTGTGCGTGGTTGTGTGTGGTTGTGTGTGTGCAGTTGTTTGTGGTTGTGTGTGGTTGTGTGTATGGTTGTGGTTGTGTGTGTGGTTGTGTGTGTGGTTGTGTGTGTGCTTGTGTGTGTGGTTGTGTGTGGTTGTGTGTGTGCTTGTGTGTGGTTGTATGTGTTTGTGTTTGTGTTTGTGTTTGTGTGTGTGGTTCTGTGTGTGGTTGTGGTTGTCTGTGTGTGGTTGTGTGTGTGATTGTGTGTGTGTGGTTATGTGTGTGGTTGTGTGTGGTTGTGTGTGTGGTTTGTGTGTGGCTGTGTGTGGTTGTGTGTGTCGTAGTTGTGTGTGTGTGGTTGTGTGTGTGGTTGTGTGTGTGGTTGTGAAGGTGTGTGTATGGTTGTGGGTGTGTGGTTGTGTGTGTATGGTTGTGGGTGTGGTTGTGTGTGGTTGTGGTTGTGTGTGTGTGGTTGTGTGTTTTTTGTTGTGTGGGTGTGTGTATGTGTGTGGTTGTTGTGTGTGTGGTTGTGTGTGGTTGTGTGTGTGTTTGTCTGTGTGGTTGTATGTGGTGTGTGTGTGTGGTTTTGTGTGTGGTTGTGTGTGTGGTTGTGGGTGTGGTTGTGTGTGTGGTTGTGTGTGTGGTTGTGGTTGTGTGTGTTTGTGTTTGGTTGTGTGTGTGGTTGTGTGTGTGGTTGTGGTTGTGTGTATTGTGTGTGTGTGGTTGTGTGGTTGTGGGTGTGGTTGGGTATGTGGTTGTGTGTGTGGTTGTGGTTGGGTGGTTGGGTGTGGGTGTGTTTGGGGTTGTGTGTGGGATTGTGTGTGGGGTTGTGTATGTGGTTGTGTGTGTTGTGGTTGTGTGTGTGGTTGTGTGTGTGGTTGTGTGTGTGTGTGGTTGTGTGTGTGGTTGTGGTTGTGTATGTGGTTTTGGTTGTGTGTGTGTGGTTGTGTGTTTGCCTTTGTGTGTGGTTGTGTGTGTGTATGTGTGGTTGTGTGTATCATTGTGGTTGTGAGTGGTTGTGTGTGTGGATGTATATGTGGTTGTGTGTGGTTGTGTGTGTGGTTGTGGTTGTGTGTGTGGTTGTGGTTGTGTGGTTGGGTGTGGGTGTGTTTGGGGTTGTGTGTGGGATTGTGTGTGGGGTTGTGTATGTGGTTGTGTGTGTTGTGGTTGTGTGTGTGGTTGTGTGTGTGGTTGTGTGTGTGTGTGGTTGTGTGTGTGGTTGTGGTTGTGTATGTGGTTTTGGTTGTGTGTGTGTGGTTGTGTGTTTGCCTTTGTGTGTGGTTGTGTGTGTGTATGTGTGGTTGTGTGTATCATTGTGGTTGTGAGTGGTTGTGTGTGTGGATGTATATGTGGTTGTGTGTGGTTGTGTGTGTGGTTGTGGTTGTGTGTGTGGTTGTGGGAGTGGTTGTGTGTATGATTGTATGAGTGTGTGGTTGTGTGTGTGGTTGTGTGTGGTTGTGTGTGGTTGTGTGTGTGTGGTTGTGTGTGTGGCTGTGTGTGTGGTTGTGTGTGTATGGTTTTGGGTGTGGTTGTGTGGTTGTGTGCAGTTGTGTGTGTGGTTGTGTGGGTGTGGTTGTGTGTGTGTGGTTGTGTGTGTGGTTGTATATGTGGTTATTTTGTGTGTGTGTGTTTGTATGTGTGGTTATGGTTGTGTGTGGTTATGTGTGTGGGTGGTTGTGTGTGTGTGCTTGTGTGTGTGTGTGCTTTTGTGTGGTTGTGTGTGGTTATGGTTGTGTGTGGTTGTGTGTGTGGTTGTGTGTGTGTGGTTGTGTGTGTGTGGTTGTATGTGTGTGGTTGTGTGTGTGGTTGTGTGTGGTTGTGTGTGTGGTTGTGTGGTTGTGTGTGCATGGTTGTATGTGTGTGGTTGTGTGTGTGGTTGTGGTTGTGTGTGTGTGGTTGTATGAGTATGTGTGGTTGTGGTTGTGTGTGTGTGTGGTTGTGTGTGTGGTTGTGTGTGGGGTTGTGTGTGTGGTTGTGTATGTGTGGTTGTTTGTGATTGTGTGTGTGTGGTTGTGTGTGTGGTGTGTGTGGTTGTGTGTGCATGGTTGTATGTGTGTGGTTGTGTGTGTGGTTGTGTGTGTGTGGTTATGTGTGTGGTTGTGTGTTTGTGTGTTTGTGTGTGTGTGTGGTTGTGTGTGTGGTTGTGTGAGGTTGTGTATGTGCTTGTGTGTGTGGTTGTGTTTGGCTGTGTGTGTGTGGTTGTGGTTGTGTGTGTGTGGTTGTGTGTGTGATTGTGTGTGTGTGGTTGTGTGTAGTTGTGTGTGGTTGTGTGTGTGGTTGTGTGGGTGGTTGTGTGTGGTTGTGTTTGTGTGGTTGTGTGTCTGTGTGTGTGTGTGGTTGTGGTTGTGTGTGTGTGGTTGTCTGTATGGTTGTGTGTGTGGTTGTGGTTGTGTGTGTGGTTGTATGTGGTGTGGTTGTGTGTGTGGTTGTGGTTGTGTGTGTGTGGTTGTGTGTGTGTGGTTGTGGTTGTGTGTGTTGTGTGTGTGGTTGTGTGTGTGGTTGTTTGTGTGTGGATGTGTGTGGTTGTGTGTGTAGGGTTGTGTGTGTGCTTGTGTGTGTGGTTGTGTGTGGTTGTGTATTGTTTTAGTAATGTGTGTGGTTGTGGATGGTGTGTGTGTACTTGTGTGTGCTTGTGTGTGTGCTTGTGTGTGCTTGTGGTTGTGTGTGTGCTTGTGTGTGCTTGTGTGTGTGCTTGTGTGTACTTGTGGTTGTGTGTGTGGTTGTGTGTGGTTGTGTGTGTGGTTGTGTGTGGTTGAGTGTGTGTGGGTGTGGTTGTGTATGGTTGTGTGTGTGTGGTTGTGGGTGTGGTTGGGTGTGGCTGTGTGTGTGGTTGTGTGTGTGGTTGTATGTGTGGTTGTGGGTGTGGTTGTGGTTGTGTGTGTGGTTGTGTGTGTGGTTGTGTGTGTGGTTGTGTGTGTGGTTGTGTGTGGTTGTGTGTGTGCTTGTGTGTGGTTGTATGTGTGTGTTTTTTGTGTTTGTGTGTGTGGTTCTGTGTGTGGGTGTGGTTGTGTGTGTGTGGTTGTGTGTATGATTGTGTGTGTGTGTGGTTATGTGTGTGGTTGTGTGTGTGGTTGTGTGTGGCTGTGTGTTTGTTTGTATGTGTTGTTGTAGTTGTGTGTGTGTGGTTGTGTGTGTGGTTGTGTGTGTGGTTGTGTGTGTGGTTGTGAAGGTGTGTGTATGGTTGTGGGTGTGGTTGTGTGTGTGTGGTTGTGGGTGTGGTTGTGTGTGGTTGTGGTTGTGTGGGTGTGGTTGTGTGTTTGGTTGTGTGGGTGTGGTTGTGTGTGTGGTTGTGTGTGGCTGTGTGTGTGGTTGTTGTGTGTGTGGTTGTGTATGTGTTTGTCTGTGTGGTTGTGTGTGGTATGTGTGTGTGGTTTTGTGTGTGGTTGTGTGTGTGGTTGTGGGTGTGGTTGTGTGTGTGGTTGTGTGTTGTGTGTGTGGTTGTGGTTGTGTGTGGTTGTGTTTGGTTGTGTGTGTGGTTGTGTGTATGGTTGTGTGTTGTGTGTGTGGTTGTGGTTGTGTGTGGTTGTGTTTGGTTGTGTGTGGTTGTGTGTGTGGTTGTGTGTTGTGTGTGTGGTTGTGGTTGTGTGTGGTTGTGGGTGTGGTTGGGTATGTGATTGTGTGTGTGGTTGTGGTTGTGTGGTTGGGTGTGGGTTTGTGTTTGGGGTTGTGTGTGGGATTGTGTGTGGGGTTGTGTATGTGGTTGTGTGTGTTGTGGTTGTGTGTGTGGTTGAGTGTGTGGTTGTGTGTGTGTGGTTGTGTGTGTGTGTGGTTGTGTATGTGGTTGTGTATGTGGTTTTGGTTGTGTGTGTGTGGTTGTGTGTTTGCCGTTGTGTGTGGTTGTGTGTGTGTATGTGTGGTTGTGTGTATCATTGTGGTTGTGAGTGGTTGTGTGTGTGGATGTATATGTGGTTGTGTGTGGTTGTGTATGTGGTTGTGGTTGTGTGTGTGGTTGTGGGTGTGGTTGTGTGTGTGGTTGTGTGTATGATTGTATGAGTGTGTGGTTGTCTGTGTGGTTGTGTGTGTGGTTGTGTGTGGTTGTGTGTTTGTGTGGTTGTGTGTGTGGCTGTGTGTGTGGTTGTGTGTGTGTGGTTTTGGGTGTGGTTGTGTGCAGTTGTGTGTGTGGTTGTGGGTGTGGTTGTGTGGGTGTGGTTATGTGTGTGGTTGTGTGTGTGGTTGTATATGTGGTTATTTTGTGTGTGTTTGTATGTGTGGTTATGGTTGTGTGTGGTTATGTGTGTGGGTGGTTGTGTGTGGTTGTGTGTGCTTGTGTGTGTGTGCTTGTGTGTGTGTGTGGTTGTGTGTGGTTGTGTGTGGTTATTGTTGTGTGTGGTTGTATGTGTGGTTGTGTGTGTGTGGTTGTGTGTATGTGGTTGTGTGCTGTTGTGTGTGTGGTTGTGTGGTTGTGTGTGCATGGTTGTATGTGTGTGGTTGTGTGTGTGGTTGTGGGTGTGGTTGTGTGTGTGTGGTTGTGTGTGTGTGTGGTTGTGTGTGTGTGTGGTTGTGTGTGTGAGGTTATGTGTGTGGTTGTGTGTGTGGTTGTGTGTGTGGTTGTGTGTGTGGTATGTGTGGTTGTGTGTGCATGGTTGTATGTGTGTGGTTGTGTGTGTGGTTGTGTGTATGGTTGTGTGTGTGTGGTTGTGTGTGTGGTTGTGTGTATGTGTGGTTTTGTGTGTGTGTGTGGTTGTGTGTGTGGTTGTGTGTGTGCGGTTGTTTGTGATTGTGTGTGTGTGTGGTTGTGTGTGTGGTTGTGTGAGGTTGTGTATGTGCTTGTGTGTGTGGTTGTGTTTGGCTGTGTGTGTGGTTGTGGTTGTGCGTGTGGTTGTGTGTGTGATTGTGTGTGTGTGGTTGTGTGTAGTTGTATGTGGTTGTGTGTGTGGTTGTGTGGGTGGTTGTGTGTGGTTGTGTTTGTGTGTTTGTGTGTCTGTGTGTGTGTGTGTGTGTGTGTGGTTGTGGTTGTGTGTGTGTGGTTGTCTGTATGGTTGTATGTGTGGTTGTGGTTGTGTGTGTGGTTGTATGTGGTGTGGTTGTGTGTGTGGTTGTGGTTGTGTGTGTGTGGTTGTGTGTGTGTGGTTGTGTGTGTTGTGTGTGTGGTTGTGTGTGTGTTTGTTTGTGTGCGGATGTGTGTGGTTGTGTGTGGGGGGTTGTGTGTGTGCTTGTGTGTGTGGTTGTGTGTGCTTGTGTATGGTTTTAGTCATGTGTGTGGTTGTGGGTGGTGTGTGTGTACTTGTGTGTGCTTGTGTGTGTGCTTGTGTGTGCTTGTGGTTGTGTGTGTGCTTGTGTGTGCTTGTGTGTGTGCTTGTGTGTGCTTGTGGTTGTGTGTGTGGTTGTGTGTGGTTGTGTGTGTGGTTGTGTGTGGTTGAGTGTGTGTGGGTGTGGTTGTGTATGGTTGTGTGTGTGGTTGTGGGTGTGGTTGGGTGTGGTTGTGTGTGTGGTTCTGTGTGTGGTTGTATGTGTGGTTGTGTGTGTGGTTGTGGTTGTGTGTGTGGTTGTATGTGTGGTTGGGTGTGTGGATGTGGTTGTGTGTGTGGTTGTGTGTGTGTGTGGTTGTGAGTGTGTGTGGTTGTGTATGTGTGGTTTTGTGTCTGGTTGTGTGTGTGGTAGTGTGTGTGGTTATGTGTGTGTTTGTGTGTGTCGTTGTGTGTGCATGGTTGTGTGTGTGTGGTTGTGTGGTTGTGTGTGTATGGTTGTGTGTATGTGGTTGTGTGTTTGGTTGTGTGTGTGGTTGTGTGTGGTGGTGTGTGTGGTTGTGTGTGGTTGTGTGTGTAGTTGTGTGTGTGTGTGTGTGGTTGTGGTTGTGTGTGTGGTTGTATGTGTTGTTGTGGTTGTGTGTGTTGTTTGTGTGGTTGTGTGTGTGTGTGGTTGTGTGTGTGTATTTGTGGTTGCGTGTATGGTTGTGGTTGTGTATGGTTGTGTATGTGGTTGTGTGTCTGCATGTGTGTGGTTTTGTGTGGTTGTGTGTGTGCTTGTGTGTGGTTGTGGTTGTGTGTGTCGTGTTGTGTGGTTGTGTGTGCATGGTTGTGTGTGTGTGGTTCTGGTTGTGTGTGTGGTTGTGGTTGTGTGTGTGGTTGTGTGTGTGTTTGGTTGTGGCTGTGTGTGTGGTTGTGTGTGTGGGTGTGTAGGTGGTTGTGTGTGGTTGTGTGTATGGCTGTGGTTGTGTGTGTGGTTGTATATGTGGTTGTGTGTGGCTGTGTGTGGTTGTGTGTGGTTGTGTGTGGTTGTGGTTGTGTGTGGTTGTGGTTGTGTGTGTGGTTGTGGGAGAGGCTGTGTGAGTGGTTGTGTATGTGTTTGTGTGTGTGCTTATGTGAGTGTGTGGTTGTATGTGGTTGTGTGTGTGGTTGTGTGTGTGGTTGTGTGTTTGGTTGTGTGTGGTTGTGTGTGTGTGGTTAAGTGTGTGGTTAAGTGTGTGGTTGTGGTTGTGTTTGTGATTGTGTGTGGTTGTGTGTGTGTGGTTGTGGTTGTGTGTGTGGTTATGGTTGTGTGTGTGTGGTTGTGTGTGTGTGGTTGTGGTTGTGTGTGTGGTTGTGTGTCTGGTTGTGTGTGTGGTTGTGTGTGTGTGGTTATGTGTGTGGTTGTGTGTGTGGTTGTGGTTGTGTGTGTGGTTATGTGTGTGGTTGTGTGTGTGTGGTTGTGGTTGTATGTGTGTGTTTGTGGTTGTGAGTGGTTGTGTGTGTGTGGGTGTGTTTGTTTGTGTGTGTTGTTGTGTGTGTGCAGTTGTGTGTGGCTGTGTGTGTGTGTATGGTTGTGTGTATGGTTGTGTGTGTGGTTGTGTGTGTGGTTGTGTGTGTGGTTGTGTGTGTGGTTGTGTGTGTGTTTGTGTGTGGTTGTGTGTGTGCTTGTGTGTGTGGTTGTGTGTGGTTGTGTGTGTGGTTGTGTATGTGTATGTGGTTGTGGGTGTGGTTGTGTGTGGTTGTGGGTGTGGTTGTGTGGTTGGGTGTGGTTGTGGTTTTGTGTGTGTGGTTATGGATGTGGTTGTGTGGGTGTGGTCATGTGTGTGGTTGTGTGTGTGGCTGTGTGTGTGGTTGTGTGTGGTTGTATGGTTGTGTGTGGTTGTGTGTGTGGTTGTGTGTGGTTGTGTGTGGTGTGTGTATGTGGTTGTGTGGTTGTGGCTGTGGGTGTGGTTGTGTGTGTGGTTATGTGTGTGTGGTTGTGTGTGTGTGTGGTTGTGTGTGTGTGTGGTTGTGTGTATGGTTGTATGTTGTGTGTGTGGTTGTGGTTATGTGTGGTTGTGTGTGGTTGTGTGTGTGTGATTGTGTGTGTGGTTGTGTGTGTGGTTGTTTGTGTGTGGTTGTGTGTGGTTGTGTGTGTGTGTGGGGTTGTGTGTGTGCTTGTGTGTGCTTGTGTTTGGTTTTAGTTGTGTGTGTGGTTGTAGGTGTGGTTGTGTGTGTGCTTGTGAGTGCTTGTGTGTGTGCTTGTGTGTGCTTGTGTGTGTGCTTGTGTGTGTGTGTGGTTGTGTGTGGTTGTGTGTGTGGATGTGTGTGGTTGAGTGTGTGTGGTTGTGGGTGTGGTTGTGTGTGGTTGTGTGTGTGTGGTTGTGGGTGTGGTTGTATGTGGTTGTGTGTGTGGTTGTATGTGTGGTTGTGTGTGTGCTTGTGGTTGTGTGTGGTTGTATGTGTGGTTGTGTGTGTGGATGTGGTTGTGTGTGTGTGGTTGTGTGTGTGTGGTTGTGTATGTGTGGTTGTGTGTGTGGTTGTGTGTGTGTGTGTAGGAGAGTAGGGTCTGCTATCCTATGGTCACCCCAAATTTTTGCTTTTTGCTTCACTGGTTTTTGACATATTGAGGCTGTGGGCCTGCCAATCAGACCCCCAGCCTGCTGTTCTCTCTACTAAATTTACACTATGCACCCTAGGTGCATAACCAATTGGAAGTGGATCACCCTGTCAGCCCCTGTACCAGTGTACACTAGGTACCCAGGGCATTGGTGTACCCAAGGCCTGCCAGGGGCTGAAGCATGTATTATGCCACCCCAGGCTTGGCCTAACAATCTGACACAACTGGCTGATCACTCAGCTGGGGTAAGTTGGTGTAATCACCTCTTATTTAGGTGTAGTATACCTATACCTAATCTTAAATGGGACACATGTTAACCTATAAGTCACTCCTATGGCAGGCCTTAACAATCCTGAAGGCAGAGTGCTTGGTTCCATGTGAGATGGTGATCTGGCATGAGCTGAGCCTGTCTGCAGTGGTCGGAACAACTTCCTTCTACTGTTTCCAGATATCGTCATACCATATACTCTTACGTGCATTATGAACCTCGCGGTTAAATGCTATCTTTGGTTTGGCTTTATCAAAACATGTCGAGTAAGGTGTCATATGAATTGGAATACTAACCCCTCGCCAATTCTGGCGACGGGGTTAGCATTCCACCCTTCTAGAGGGACACGACATGTACAGTACCTGAAACCCGGGTAAAATCAGACATAGCCTCAGCTCCACAAAATGGATGCTGCCACCACAGACACAAGTCTGCCCTCCTGCTGCTGGGAGTCCTTCCAGCTTGGGAGGTGTGGACAAAGGGTTTCCTGCCAGGGGAGGTGCGTGCACCACCCCAGACTGGATTTTGTGTATTGGTCAGGTAGGGCTTGAAAGAAACCAGACATGCCTGTGGCTCACAAGGAGCCTCGGTGCATATGCCAGTTCAAACCGGTCCTGGGGCACACCAGTCCCGGGCCTGGGGCGAGCTGGACAAAGGATTGGGGGTGTAACCACCCCCCTTCCTGGTCCCACCCATAGGGAGGGACCTAGCAGGTAGTCCGGCCCCTAGAATCCGCTTAAAGGTAGGAGCTGTGTCCTAAGACTTCAGACATCCTGGAATCAACTTGAAACTAAGAAGAAGACGGGAACTTCGACATTCTGCTGCACAGAAGACTGAAGGAAATCTCCCCTGTGGTCAGGGAGTGACCACCTTGCTAACGCAAGCACCATCCAGCGAATCAACATCTGCTTTGCCGCCGCCTCCCGCTGGAGCCCGAGCCCAGAGACTGACAAGACCTGGACCTCCAGACCTCTCACCGCCCGATCCACAGTCCCTGAAAAGAGGAGACCCGTGGAGGCACCAAGACACGTGGAGCCAGCCATCTTGGAACGACGACAACAAGCTGCAAGCGCAACAACCAAGGCTCCCTCCAAGTTGTGCTTTGGGATCTGAGAAGCCCAACCCTCGAGCAGCATCTGCACCAAAGGTGAGCCCTCCAGCATCTCCACGATCTGCGTGGGGCCCTTCTGCATTTTGCCACTCAACGCGCCTAACTGGTTGCTGGCCCGCTGGCTAGTGGCCATCTTGGCGAGGAACTTCAAGAAATACACTGCTGGTCTGGTTGCTCCAGACTGGCCCTTGCTCCCCTCCAAAGGAGCAGTCCCTCTGACCTTGCTGGTCAGAACAATCAGCTTATCTTGTTCTCCACAACAATTGCTTTTGCCAAGGCTTGTTTGCTTCAATCAAGTCGCCGACACCGCCGACAGCGAGAGCCTGTGTGGGACAGCTCGTGAACCGACTCCTGGATGTCGTCAACCTCCAGGGACCACGTGGCTGCAGAGACAAGCTACACCTTTCTTCCTGTTTGCACCCGACATTGCCTGGTACCCACCTGGTGCCACGCTGGTCACTGGCTAGTGACTGTGAACACTGTCCCCTCTGCTTACAGGTCTTCAACATCTCCGATCCACTCTTGGATCCACCGCATCTCTCCCGGACCGACCGCCTGCAGCATCTTTGTCCACAGGCTCCACGGAACAGATAGAAGAAACCCGACGCACTTCGAGGCCTATGCACCCGCTTCCTGTGGGTGAGGTAAAGCTGGCACTCCTGTGCCCAAGTGTAGTATTACATCTCTAGTGCCTGTGTTCCAAATCTTGAGTTCCTAGTCCATCCGGAAGATCCTTTTTGCAGTAACTTTGTACTTTTTACGCACCCATTGAAACCTATGGGAGCACGCGTGTGACTATTTGCTCTGCACACGCCACCCGTGGACCTCCTGGTCACTAACTGAAGTTAGCTCCTTGTAGGCCCAGCGATTCTAGAGGCCCTAGGCCTTTTCCCCTTTCTGTTCGTGGTACTTATACCACTATTTTAGTATATGGTTTGAGCGGCCACCAGGGCCTATCCATATAAAGTGCAACTTCTGTGTATTCTACTGTAATCTTGTTTGACGATTTGTGCTCCTGTGCTCATAAAGAGACTAGGGGTTACTTTGAGAAATAAATACATATATATTTTGAATATATATCTGTGTGGTGTCCTTTCATTGGTATAAAAGGGGGTTACATTTGGTAAAACAGCTGGCTTAACACGCTTCACGAGTTTAGCCTCAAAGACTGCTTAGCCTACGCTACCACTAGGGCAGCTAGTCCGAAAAGGTTGACTTACAACCACACCATAAGGGTTGCTTGGCATGGTACAAGGTGGTCACTTTAACTAGTGAACATCATATACCAGGCCAACTTTTCACATTGGTGAGCAGCGGTTGGATTTGAGCTTGCTGTGTTTTACCATTGTAATCTCTTGGTTACCAATTGAAAGATCACATAGGTACCTGTAGGTACATATAAAACAAGATTAGATATACTTAAGTTCTACTGAACTTAGTTGTTGTAGAGCAAAGGGAGTAGCACACCCTGACTACAACTACTAGATAGGTTTAGTAGGTAAACCCAAGTGTAGGTAGATTGCAACACATCCACCCACACTTAAGAGCAATGGCTGGGGCAGAGGGGTCCACTGTACCCATCTCTGTTGAGAGTGACCCCCAGAGGGCACCATCCATCTTTGCTACCCTTAACCAGAATGAGCTTAGGCATTTGGCAACTCTTAGAGGCCTTAAACAGCCCAAGAACCCTACCTCTGCTGAGCTCAGAGAACTCTTGCAAAATGATGAAAATCAGAGAGAGCTCAAGAAAGCTTCCTAGTTAGCCCCCTTAGGGACAGGAACAGGAGGCCCCCCTTCTGAAGATGCTACAGAAGTACCCCTTTCCAATAGCCATCCCTTAGATGAGAATCATACTACAGAGGAGGAAAGTGGTGAGGATACAGAAAGTAGTGAGGATGAAGGGAGAAATAGCCCAGTGCCAAGTGTTATACTTGGCCCAGCTAAACTAAGGCTATTGGGGACTGACAATGGGATCATCCCATTGGATCTCCCCAGTGGACTTAACCAGGGGCTTGGGAGGCAAAGGAATCGCTCAGGTGACTCTAATGCTTCTCATGCCTCTAGAGGCTCTCAAGGTCACTCCAGGAAAAGGATGACCACCCCTCAGAGGAGGGAACATGAGGCCAGAATGCAGGAAGCCCAGCTGAGGATCAGGAAGCAGGAGCTAGAGGTAGCCCTGATGGAAGAAAAACTGAACAAGGCTAGGCAACCTAGAGAGAGTGGGTCTATACCCACTGGTGGCAGCATTGTCCCTAAGGACAAAGATAGGGTCTTTGATAATAGGAACCTGTCTAAGGTTGTGCCCCCCTACAAAAGTGGGGATGATATCCACAAATGGATAACTGCTCTTGAGAGAGCCTGCAAAGTACAGCAGGTTCCTGAAGACCAGTGGGCAGCAATCCTCTGGCTCTCCTTTGAAGGAAGAGGCAGAGACAGACTCCTCACTGTTAGAGAAGAGGATGTCAGAAATTACAGAGTCCTGAAGAGTGTTCTGGTTGATGGGTTAGGCTTAACCACTGAAGAGTACAGGTTAATGTTCAGAGACACCCAAAAGACACAGACTCAGGACTGGTCTGAATATGTTGAATGTGCCACTAAGGCTTTGGAGGGTTGGTTGCTGGGAAGTAAGGTATCTGATTTTACAGGATTGTATAATTTGATGATGAGAGAACAGATTTTAAATAACAGTCAAAACCAGCAACTGCATCAACACTTGGTTGACTCTGATCTGACCTCTCCCCAAGAATTGGGAAAGAAGGCAGACAAATGGGGCAGAACCAGGGTTAAGCAAAAGAACCAGAACCAGGGCCAAGGGGGTGATCAGAAGAAAACAGACCAAAAGGGTGGAGATCAGAAACCTAAAGACCAGAAGTCTTCAACAGGGCCCCAAACTACTGCTAAGGAGGGTGGGTCCCAACAGTCCAAAAAGAAGAAAGAAGGTCAAAAGAAACCCTGGTGCAATCATTGCAAAAATACAACTCACTGGACTAGTGATTGCAAAAAGGGTGGAGCCCCCAACACTGTTGCCCCTAAGGCACCTGCTCCCAGTACTACTGTTAGCAGTGTTGGTCCCCAGACAAGGGGTGTAGTGGGAATCACTATGGGAACTGAAGGAGATTCTGACTTAGACAGAACCCTGACACAGGCAGTCTTGATCTGTGATGGGGACATTGATTTGTCCCTGACTGTGAGCCCCAGTAACCTGGGCAAGTACAGACAGACTCCTTTAATTAATGAAAAAGTGGCTCAAGCCTACAGGGACACATGTGCCAGTGTCACTATGGTGACACCAGGCTTTGTGGACCCTGGACAGTACATACCAGGTGAGAACTACCTGGTGACCAATGCCAGCAATGCCACTACTTCACATAGTGTGGCAGTTGTTAACTTCTCATGGGGAGGGGTAACTGGCCTCAAAAGGGTTGTGGTTAGTGCAGACCTCCCAGTAGAATGTTTGTTGGGCAATGACCTAGAGAGTTCTCTATGGTCAGAAGTGGAGTACAGGACTCATGCAGAGATGTTAGGTATATCATCACATGTCCTTGCTGTGACCAGGTCACAGGCCAAAAAGTGCCTCACTGAACCTCAGGTCTTGGATCCTGGAACAATGGACCAAGCACCTACCAAGAAGAAGAACAGGAGGGTCAAGGCTGTGCCTTCCCCCCTGCCTCAGAGTGATGATCAGCCTTCCCAGGAAGCTGATCTAGAGGACCCTGAAGGAACTGTCCCTGAAGAGCTTGAACCTGATCAGGTTGAGTTTCTGGGGACAGGGGGACCTTCAAGGGCTGACTTGAGGCAGGCTCAGTTATCCTGTCCCTCTCTTGAACCCCTCAGACAGCTGGCTGCTGCTGAGGCTGCTGGGAATGCTCAAGGTACCCATAAAGTGTATTGGGATGAAGGGCTCCTTTATTCAGAGGCTAGAGACCCCAAGCCTGGTGCAACCAGGAGGTTGGTTATACCTCTGCAATTTAGGGGCTTCCTTCTTACCTTGGCCCATGACATTCCTTTAGCAGGACACTTAGGCCAGAACAAGACTTGGGACAGGCTTGTCCCTCACTTTCACTGGCCTCATATGAATGAAGATACAAAGGAGTTTTGTCACTCCTGTGTGACCTGCCAAGCCAGTGGCAAATCAGGTGGCACAACAAAGGCCCCCCTAATACCACTACCTGTGGTGGGGGTCCCCTTTGAAAGAGTGGGAATAGATATAGTGAGTCCCATGGATCCTCCCACTGCATCTGGGCACAGATTTATACTGGTGGTAGTGGATCATGCCACCAGGTATCCAGAGGCAATTCCCCTTAGGACCACTACAGCTCCTGTTGTGGCCAGGGCCCTGCTGGGAGTATTCTCCAGAGTGGGGTTTCCTAAGGAGGTAGTTTCTGACAGAGGTACCAACTTCATGTCAGGATACTTGACAGCTATGTGGAAGGAATGTGGTGTCAACTACAAGTTCACCACCCCTTATCACCCACAATGCAATGGGCTTGTTGAGAGATTCAACAAGACCCTAAAGGGTATGATCAAAGGATTACCTGAAAAGCTCAGGCGAAGATGGGACATCCTTCTACCCTGCCTTCTGTTTGCTTACAGAGAGGTCCCACAAAAAGGAGTTGGCTACAGCCCCTTTGAATTGTTGTTTGGGCACCCTGTAAGAGGCCCACTGTGTTTAGTGAAGGAAAGATGGGAGTTACCTCTCAAAAAGCCTAAGCAAGACTGTAGGAGAGTAGGGTCTGCTATCCTATGGTCACCCCAAATTTTTGCTTTTTGCTTCACTGGTTTTTGACATATTGAGGCTGTGGGCCTGCCAATCAGACCCCCAGCCTGCTGTTCTCTCTACTAAATTAAAACTATGCACCCTAGGTGCATAACCAATTGGAAGTGGATCACCCTGTCAGCCCCTGTACCAGTGTACACTAGGTACCCAGGGCATTGGTGTACCCAAGGCCTGCCAAGGGCTGCAGCATGTATCATGCCACCCCAGGCTTGGCCTAACAATCTGACACAACTGGCTGATCACTCAGCTGGGGTAAGTTGGTGTAATCACCTCTTACTTAGGTGTAGTATACCTATACCTAAACTTAAATGGGACACCTGGTAACCTATAAGTCACTCCTATGGCAGGCCTTAACAATCCTGAAGGCAGAGTGCTTGGTTCCATGTGAGATGGTGCTCTGGCATGAGCTGAGCCTGTCTGCAGTGGTCGGAACAACTTCCTTCTACTGTTTCCAGATATCGTCATACCATATACTCTTAAGTGCATTATGAACCTCGCGGTTAAATGCTATCTTTGGTTTGGCTTTATCAAAACATGTCGAGTAAGGTGTCATACGAATTGGAATACTAACCCCTCGCCAATTCTGGCGACGGGGTTAGCATTCCACCCTTCTAGAGGGACACGACATGTACAGTACCTGAAACCCGGGTAAAATCAGACATAGCCTCAGCTCCACAAAATGGATGCTGCCACCACAGACACAAGTCTGCCCTCCTGCTGCTGGGAGTCCTTCCAGCTTGGGAGGTGTGGACAAAGGGTTTCCTGCCAGGGGAGGTGCATGCACCACCCCAGACAGGATTTTGTGTATTGGTCAGGTAGGGCTTGAAAGAAACCAGACATGCCTGTGGCTCACAAGGAGCCTCGGTGCATATGCCAGTTCAAACCGGTCCTGGGGCACACCAGTCCCGGGCCTGGGGCGAGCTGGACAAAGGATTGGGGGTGTAACCACCCCCCTTCCTGGTCCCACCCATAGGGAGGGACCTAGCAGGTAGTCCGGCCCCTAGAATCCGAATAAAGGTAGGAGCTGTGTCCTAAGACTTCAGACATCCTGGAATCAACTTGAAACTAAGAAGAAGACGGGAACTTCGACATTCTGCTGCACAGAAGACTGAAGAAAATCTCCCCTGTGGTCAGGGAGTGACCACCTTGCTAACGCAAGCACCATCCAGCGAATCACCGTCTGCTTTGCCGCCGCCTCCCGCCGGAGCCCGAGCCCAGAGACTGACGAGACCTGGACCTCCAGACCTCTCACCGCCCGATCCACAGTCCCTGCAAAGAGGAGACCCGTGGAGGCACCGAGACACGTGGAGCCAGCCATCTTGGAACGACTACGACAAGCTGACCAGTGCAACAACCGAGGCTCCCTCCAAGTTGTGCTTTGGGTCCTGAGAAGCCCAACCCTCGAGCAGCATCTGCACCAAAGGTGAGCCCTCCAGCATCTCCACGATCTGCGTGGGGCCCTTCTGCATTTTGCCACTCGACGCGCCTAACCGGTTGCTGGCCCGCTGGCTAGTGGCCATCTTGGCGACGAAATCTACGACAAACACCGCTGGTCTGGTTGCTCCAGACTGGCCCTTGCTCCCCTCCAAAGGAGCAATCCCTCTGACCTTGCTGGTCAGAACCAACAGCTGATTTCCGAATCCTCCTGCAATTGCTTTTGCCAAGGCTTGTTTGCTTCGATCAAGTCGCCGACACCGCCGACAGCGAGAGCCTGCGTGGGACAGCTCGTGAGCCGACTCCTGGACGTCGTCGACCTTCAGGGACCACGTGGCTGCGGAGACAAGCTACCCCTCATCACCTGTTTGCACCCGACATCGCCTGGTACCCACCTGGTGCCACGCTGGTCACTGGCTAGTGACTGTGAACACTGTCCCCTCTGCTTACAGGTCTTCAACATCTCCGATCCACTCTTGGATCCACTGCATCTCTTCCCGACCGACCGCCTGCAGCACTTTTGTCTACAGGCCCCACGGAACAGATAGAAGAAACCCGACGCACTTCGAGGCCTATGCACCCGCTTCCTGTGGGTGAGGTAAAGCTGGCACACCTGTGCCCAAGTGTAGTATTACATCTCTAGTGCCTGTGTTCCAAATCTTAAGTTCCTAGGTCATCCGGAAGATTCCTTTTGCAGTAACTTTGTACTTTTTACGCACCCATTGAAACCTATGGGAGCACGCGTGTGACTATTTGCTCTGCACACGCCACCCGTGGACCTCCTGGTCACTAACTGACGTTAGCTCCTTGTAGGCCCAGCGATTCTAGAGGCCTTAGGCCTTTTCCCTTTTCTGTTCGTGGTACTTATACCACTATTTTAGTATATGGTTCGAGTGGCCACCAGGGCCTATCCATATAAAGTGCAACTTCTGTGTATTCTGTGATAATCTTGTTTGACGATTTGTGCTCCTGTGCTCATAAAGAGACTAGGGGTTACTTTGAGAAATAAATACATATATATTTTGAATATATATCTGTGTGGTGTCCTTTCATTGGTATAAAAGGGGGTTACTATTGGTAAAACAGCTTGCTTAACACGCATCACGAGTTTAGCCTCAAAGACTGCTTAGCCTACGCTACCACTAGGGCAGCTAGTCCAAAAAGGTTGACTTACAACCACACCATAAGGGTTGCTTGGCATGGTACAAGGTGGTCACTAGAACTAGTGAACAGCATATACCAGGCCAACTTCTCACATTGGTGAGCAGCGGTTGGATTTGAGCTTGCTGTGTTTTACCATTGTAATCTCTTGGTTACCAATTGAAAGATCACATAGGTACCTGTAGGTACATATAAAACAAGATTAGATATACTTAAGTTCTACTGAACTTAGTTGTTGTAGAGCAAAGGGAGTAGCACACCCTGACTACAACTACTAGATAGGTTTAGTAGGTAAACCCAAGTGTAGGTAGATTGCAACACATCCACCCACACTTAAGAGCAATGGCCGGGGCAGAGGGGTCCACTGTACCCATCTCTGTTGAGAGTGACCCCCAGAGGGCACCATCCAGCTTTGCTACCCTTAATCAGAATGAGCTCAGGCATTTGGCAACTCTTAGAGGCCTTAAACAGCCCAAGAACCCAAACTCTGCTGAGCTCAGAGAGCTCTTACAGAATGATGAGAATCAGAGAGCACTCAAGAAAGCTTCCCAGTTAGCCCCCTTAGGGACAGGAACAGGAGGCCCCCCTTCTAAAGATGCCACTGAAGTACCCCTTCCCAATAGTCACCCCTTAGATGGGATGCCTACCACAGAGGATGAGAGTGAAAAGGATACTGACAGTAGTGAGGATGAAGGGAGAACTAGCCCAGTGCCAAGTATTATACTTGGCCCAGCTAAACCAAGGCTATTGGGGACTGACAGTGGGTTCAACCCACTGGATCTCCCCAGTGGACTTAACACAGGGCTTGGAAGGCAAAGGAATCGCTCAGGTGACTCCAATGCTTCCCATGGCTCTAGAGGCTCTCAAGGTCACTCCAGGAGAAGGATGACCACCCCTCAGAGGAGGGAACATGAGGCCAAGATGCAAGAGGCCCAGCTGAGGATCAGGAAGCAGGAGCTAGAAGTAGCCCTGATGGAAGAGAAACTTAGCAAGGCTAGACAGCATAAAGAGAGTGGGTCTATACCCACTGGTGGCAGCATTGTCCCTAAGGACAAAGATAGGGTTTTCGACAATAGAAACCTGTCTAAGGTTGTGCCCCCCTACAAAAGTGGGGATGACATCCACAAGTGGATAACTGCTCTTGAGAGAGCCTGCAAAGTACAGCAGGTTCCTGAAGATCAGTGGGCAGCAATCCTCTGGCTCTCCTTTGAAGGAAGAGGCAGAGACAGACTCCTCACTGTTAGAGAAGAGGATGTCAGAAACTACAGAGTCCTGAAGAGTGTTCTAGTTGATGGGTTAGGCTTAACCACTGAGCAGTACAGGTTAATGTTCAGAGACACCCAAAAGACACAGACTCAGGACTGGTCTGAATACATTGAATGTGCCACTAAGGCTTTGGAGGGTTGGTTGCTGGGAAGTAAGGTATCTGATTTTACAGGATTGTATAATTTGATGATGAGAGAACAGATTTTAAATAACTGTCAAAACCAGCAACTGCATCAACACTTGGTTGACTCTGATCTGACCTCTCCCCAAGAATTGGGAAAGAAGGCAGACAAATGGGTCAGAACCAGGGTTAAGCAAAAGAACCAGAACCAGGGCCAAGGGGGTGATCAGAAGAAAACAGACCAAAAGGGTGGAGATCAGAAACCTAAAGACCAGAAGTCTTCAACAGGGCCCCAAACTACTGCTAAGGAGGGTGGGTCCCAACAGTCCAAGAAGAAGAAAGAAGGTCAGAAGAAACCCTGGTGCAATCATTGTAAAAATACAACTCACTGGACTAGTGATTGCAAAAAGGGTGGAGCCCCCAACACTGTTGCCCCTAAGGCACCTGCTCCCAGTACTACTGTTAGCAGTGTTGGTCCCCAGACAAAGGGTGTAGTGGGAATCACTATGGGAACTGAAGGAGATTCTGACTTAGACAGAACCCTTACACAGGCAGTCTTGATCTGTGATGGGGACATTGATTTGTCCCTGACTGTGAGCCCCAGTAACCTGGGCAAGTACAGACAGACTCCTTTAATTAATGACAAAGTGGCTCAAGCCTACAGGGACACATGTGCCAGTGTCACTATGGTGACACCAGGCTTTGTGGACCCTGGACAGTACATACCAGGTGAGAACTACCTGGTGACCAATGCCAGCAATGCCACTACTTCACACAGTGTGGCAGTTGTTAACTTCTCATGGGGAGGGGTAACTGGCCTCAAAAGGGTTGTGGTTAGTGCAGACCTCCCAGTAGAATGTTTGTTGGGCAATGACCTAGAGAGTTCTCTATGGTCAGAAGTGGAGTACAGGACTCATGCAGAGATGTTAGGTATATCATCACATGTCCTTGCTGTGACCAGGTCACAGGCCAAAAAGTGCCTCACTGAACCTCAGGTCTTGGATCCTGGAACAATGGACCAAGCACCTACCAAGAAGAAGAACAGGAGGGTCAAGGCTGTGCCTTCCCCCCTGCCTCAGAGTGATGATCAGCCTTCCCAGGAAGCTGATCTAGAGGACCCTGAAGGAACTGTCCCTGAAGAGCTTGAACCTGATCAGGTTGAGTTTCTGGGGACAGGGGGACCTTCAAGGGCTGACTTGAGGCAGGCTCAGTTATCCTGTCCCTCTCTTGAACCCCTCAGACAGCTGGCTGCTGCTGAGGCTGCTGGGAATGCTCAAGGTACCCATAAAGTGTATTGGGATGAAGGGCTCCTTTATTCAGAGGCTAGAGACCCCAAGCCTGGTGCAACCAGGAGGTTGGTTATACCTCTGCAATTTAGGGGCTTCCTTCTTACCTTGGCCCATGATATTCCTTTAGCAGGACACTTAGGCCAGAACAAGACTTGGGACAGGCTTGTCCCTCACTTTCACTGGCCCCATATGAATGAAGATACAAAGGAGTTTTGTCGCTCCTGTGTTACCTGCCAAGCCAGTGGCAAATCAGGTGGCACAACAAAGGCCCCCCTGATACCACTACCTGTGGTGGGGGTTCCCTTTGAAAGAGTGGGAATAGACATAGTGGGTCCCATGGATCCTCCCACTGCATCTGGGCACAGATTTATACTGGTGGTAGTGGATCATGCCACCAGGTATCCAGAGGCAATTCCCCTTAGGACCACTACAGCACCTGTTGTGGCCAGGGCCCTGCTGGGAGTATTCTCCAGAGTAGGGTTTCCTAAGGAGGTAGTATCTGACAGAGGTACCAACTTTATGTCAGGATACTTGACAGCTATGTGGAAGGAATGTGGTGTCAACTACAAGTTCACCACCCCTTATCACCCACAATGCAATGGGCTTGTTGAGAGATTCAACAAGACCCTAAAGGGTATGATCAAAGGATTACCTGAAAAGCTCAGGCGAAGATGGGATATCCTTCTACCCTGCCTTCTGTTTGCTTACAGGGAGGTCCCACAAAAAGGAGTTGGCTACAGCCCCTTTGAATTGTTGTTTGGGCACCCTGTGAGAGGCCCACTGTGTTTGGTGAAGGAAGGATGGGAGTTACCTCTCAAAAAGCCTAAGCTAGACATAGTGGACTATGTACTTGGTCTCCGCTCCAGGATGGCTGAGTATATGGAGAAGGCATCCAAAAACCTTGAGGCAAGCCAGGCCTTACAGAAAGCTTGGCATGACCAAAAGGCTGTCTTGGTTGAGTTTCAGCCAGGACAGAAGGTATGGGTGTTGGAGCCAGTGGCCCCAGCAGCACTCCAAGACAAATGGTCTGGACCCCATACAATCCTGGAAAAGAAGGGAGAGGTCACCTACTTGGTCGACCTAGGAACTCCCAGGAGTCCCCACAGGGTACTCCATGTTAACAGGCTTAAAGCATATGTTGACAGGGCAGACATGGGCTTGCTCATGGCTACAGATGAGGGACAGGAGGAAGAGAGTGACCCTCTCCCAGACCTGTTGTCTCAGAACCCTGAAGATGGCTCAGTTGAAGGAGTGACCCTTGGAGGCAACCTCACTGCCCATCAGCAGACTGAATGTAGACAGGTTCTACAATCATTTTCACATATGTTTTCCTTGATACCTAGTCAAACTGACTGGTGTACCCATGTTGTGGACACTGGTGACAGTCTGCCTGTAAAGAACAAACTTTACAGACAACCTGACCACGTCAGGGACTGTATAAAGGCTGAGGTACATAAGATGCTGGAATTAGGTGTCATTGAACCCTCAGAGAGCCCCTGGGCTAGCCCAGTGGTTCTGGTCCCCAAACCTCACACCAAAGATGGCAAGAGAGAGATGAGGTTCTGTGTGGATTACAGAGGACTCAATGCTGTCACCAGGACAGATGCACACCCTATTCCAAGGGCAGATGAGCTCATAGACAAACTAGCTTCTGCAAAGTTTTTGAGCACATTTGACTTGACAGCTGGCTATTGGCAAATCAGGTTAGCTGAGGAGTCTAAGGCCAAAACAGCATTCTCAACCCCAGGTGGGCATTATCAGTTTGTGGTGATGCCCTTTGGTCTGAAGAATGCACCTGCCACCTTCCAAAGGCTGGTGAACCAAGTCCTTACTGGGTTGGATGACTTTTGCGCAGCATATCTTGATGACATTGCTGTCTTTAGTTCCACCTGGGAGGATCACCTGATCCACCTGAAGAAGGCTCTTGAGGCTCTGCAAAGGGCAGGCCTCACTATCAAGGCTACTAAGTGCCAGATAGGGCAGAGTAAGGTTGTATATTTGGGCCACCTTGTAGGTGGAGGCCAAGTTCAACCACTGGAGAGTAAGATACAATCCATCAAGGACTGGTCCCCTCCAACCACCCAGACTCAAGTTCGAGCTTTCTTGGGCTTGACTGGGTATTACAGGAAGTTTGTTAAGAACTATGGGTCCATTGTGACTCCTCTTAATGATCTGACATCCAAGAAGATGCCCAAAAAGGTTCAGTGGACAGTAAGCTGTCAAAAGGCATTTGATGACCTGAAGGAGGCCATGTGCTCTGCACCTATCCTGAAAAGTCCTGACTACTCCAAAGAGTTTATTGTCCAAACAGATGCTTCTGAGTTGGGTGTGGGAGCTGTGCTGTCACAACTTAATGTAGATGGTCAAGACCAACCCATTGCTTTTATTAGCAGAAGGTTGACCCCCAGAGAGAAGAATTGGTCAGCTATTGAGAGGGAGGCCTTTGCTGTGGTGTGGGCCCTGAAGAAGCTGAGGCCATACTTGTTTGGCACTCACTTCAAGATTCAGACCGACCATAAGCCCCTCTTGTGGCTAAATCAGATGAAGGGTGAAAACCCCAAACTGCTTAGGTGGTCCATTTCCCTACAGGGGATGGACTTTACAGTGGAGCACCGGCCAGGTACTGACCATGGGAATGCAGATGGTCTCTCCAGGTACTTCCACTTAGGACATGAAGACGAGACTGGTCAAGGCTAGTTTAATGTCCCAGCGTTTGGGGGGGGGTTGTGTAGGAGAGTAGGGTCTGCTATCCTATGGTCACCCCAAATTTTTGCTTTTTGCTTCACTGGTTTTTGACATATTGAGGCTGTGGGCCTGCCAATCAGACCCCCAGCCTGCTGTTCTCTCTACTAAATTAAAACTATGCACCCTAGGTGCATAACCAATTGGAAGTGGATCACCCTGTCAGCCCCTGTACCAGTGTACACTAGGTACCCAGGGCATTGGTGTACCCAAGGCCTGCCAAGGGCTGCAGCATGTATCATGCCACCCCAGGCTTGGCCTAACAATCTGACACAACTGGCTGATCACTCAGCTGGGGTAAGTTGGTGTAATCACCTCTTACTTAGGTGTAGTATACCTATACCTAAACTTAAATGGGACACCTGGTAACCTATAAGTCACTCCTATGGCAGGCCTTAACAATCCTGAAGGCAGAGTGCTTGGTTCCATGTGAGATGGTGCTCTGGCATGAGCTGAGCCTGTCTGCAGTGGTCGGAACAACTTCCTTCTACTGTTTCCAGATATCGTCATACCATATACTCTTAAGTGCATTATGAACCTCGCGGTTAAATGCTATCTTTGGTTTGGCTTTATCAAAACATGTCGAGTAAGGTGTCATACGAATTGGAATACTAACCCCTCGCCAATTCTGGCGACGGGGTTAGCATTCCACCCTTCTAGAGGGACACGACATGTACAGTACCTGAAACCCGGGTAAAATCAGACATAGCCTCAGCTCCACAAAATGGATGCTGCCACCACAGACACAAGTCTGCCCTCCTGCTGCTGGGAGTCCTTCCAGCTTGGGAGGTGTGGACAAAGGGTTTCCTGCCAGGGGAGGTGCATGCACCACCCCAGACAGGATTTTGTGTATTGGTCAGGTAGGGCTTGAAAGAAACCAGACATGCCTGTGGCTCACAAGGAGCCTCGGTGCATATGCCAGTTCAAACCGGTCCTGGGGCACACCAGTCCCGGGCCTGGGGCGAGCTGGACAAAGGATTGGGGGTGTAACCACCCCCCTTCCTGGTCCCACCCATAGGGAGGGACCTAGCAGGTAGTCCGGCCCCTAGAATCCGAATAAAGGTAGGAGCTGTGTCCTAAGACTTCAGACATCCTGGAATCAACTTGAAACTAAGAAGAAGACGGGAACTTCGACATTCTGCTGCACAGAAGACTGAAGAAAATCTCCCCTGTGGTCAGGGAGTGACCACCTTGCTAACGCAAGCACCATCCAGCGAATCACCGTCTGCTTTGCCGCCGCCTCCCGCCGGAGCCCGAGCCCAGAGACTGACGAGACCTGGACCTCCAGACCTCTCACCGCCCGATCCACAGTCCCTGCAAAGAGGAGACCCGTGGAGGCACCGAGACACGTGGAGCCAGCCATCTTGGAACGACTACGACAAGCTGACCAGTGCAACAACCGAGGCTCCCTCCAAGTTGTGCTTTGGGTCCTGAGAAGCCCAACCCTCGAGCAGCATCTGCACCAAAGGTGAGCCCTCCAGCATCTCCACGATCTGCGTGGGGCCCTTCTGCATTTTGCCACTCGACGCGCCTAACCGGTTGCTGGCCCGCTGGCTAGTGGCCATCTTGGCGACGAAATCTACGACAAACACCGCTGGTCTGGTTGCTCCAGACTGGCCCTTGCTCCCCTCCAAAGGAGCAATCCCTCTGACCTTGCTGGTCAGAACCAACAGCTGATTTCCGAATCCTCCTGCAATTGCTTTTGCCAAGGCTTGTTTGCTTCGATCAAGTCGCCGACACCGCCGACAGCGAGAGCCTGCGTGGGACAGCTCGTGAGCCGACTCCTGGACGTCGTCGACCTTCAGGGACCACGTGGCTGCGGAGACAAGCTACCCCTCATCACCTGTTTGCACCCGACATCGCCTGGTACCCACCTGGTGCCACGCTGGTCACTGGCTAGTGACTGTGAACACTGTCCCCTCTGCTTACAGGTCTTCAACATCTCCGATCCACTCTTGGATCCACTGCATCTCTTCCCGACCGACCGCCTGCAGCACTTTTGTCTACAGGCCCCACGGAACAGATAGAAGAAACCCGACGCACTTCGAGGCCTATGCACCCGCTTCCTGTGGGTGAGGTAAAGCTGGCACACCTGTGCCCAAGTGTAGTATTACATCTCTAGTGCCTGTGTTCCAAATCTTAAGTTCCTAGGTCATCCGGAAGATTCCTTTTGCAGTAACTTTGTACTTTTTACGCACCCATTGAAACCTATGGGAGCACGCGTGTGACTATTTGCTCTGCACACGCCACCCGTGGACCTCCTGGTCACTAACTGACGTTAGCTCCTTGTAGGCCCAGCGATTCTAGAGGCCTTAGGCCTTTTCCCTTTTCTGTTCGTGGTACTTATACCACTATTTTAGTATATGGTTCGAGTGGCCACCAGGGCCTATCCATATAAAGTGCAACTTCTGTGTATTCTGTGATAATCTTGTTTGACGATTTGTGCTCCTGTGCTCATAAAGAGACTAGGGGTTACTTTGAGAAATAAATACATATATATTTTGAATATATATCTGTGTGGTGTCCTTTCATTGGTATAAAAGGGGGTTACTATTGGTAAAACAGCTTGCTTAACACGCATCACGAGTTTAGCCTCAAAGACTGCTTAGCCTACGCTACCACTAGGGCAGCTAGTCCAAAAAGGTTGACTTACAACCACACCATAAGGGTTGCTTGGCATGGTACAAGGTGGTCACTAGAACTAGTGAACAGCATATACCAGGCCAACTTCTCACAAAGACATAGTGGACTATGTACTTGGTCTCCGCTCCAGGATGGCTGAGTATATGGAGAAGGCATCCAAAAACCTTGAGGCAAGCCAGGCCTTACAGAAAGCTTGGCATGACCAAAAGGCTGCCTTGGTTGAGTTTCAGCCAGGACAGAAGGTATGGGTGTTGGAGCTAGTGGCCCCAGCAGCACTCCAAGACAAATGGTCTGGACCCCATACAATCCTGGAAAAGAAGGGAGAGGTCACCTACTTGGTAGACCTAGGAACTCCCAGGAGTCCCCACAGGGTACTCCATGTTAACAGGTTAAAAGCATATGTTGACAGGGCAGACATGGGCTTGCTCATGGCTACAGATGAGGGACAGGAGGAAGAGAGTGACCCTCTCCCAGACCTGTTGTCTCAGAACCCTGAAGATGGCTCAGTGGAAGGAGTGACCCTTGGAGGCAACCTCACTGCCCATCAGCAGACTGAATGTAGACAGGTTCTACAATCATTTTCACATATGTTTTCCTTGATACCTAGTCAAACTGACTGGTGTACCCATGTGGTGGACACTGGTGACAGTCTGCCTGTAAAGAACAAGCTTTACAGACAACCTGACCATGTCAGGGACTGTATAAAGGCTGAGGTACATAAAATGCTGGAATTAGGTGTCATTGAACCCTCAGAGAGCCCCTGGGCTAGCCCAGTGGTTCTGGTCCCCAAACCTCACACCAAAGATGGCAAGAGAGAGATGAGGTTCTGTGTGGACTACAGGGGTCTCAATGCTGTCACCAGGACAGATGCACACCCTATTCCAAGGGCAGATGAGCTCATAGCCAAACTAGCTTCTGCAAAGTTTTTGAGCACATTTGACTTGACAGCTGGCTATTGGCAAATCAGATTAGCTGAGGAGTCTAAGGCCAAAACAGCATTCTCAGCCCCAGGTGGGCACTACCAGTTTGTGGTGATGCCCTTTGGTCTGAAGAATGCACCTGCCACCTTCCAAAGGCTGGTGAACCAAGTCCTTACTGGGTTGGATGACTTTTGCGCAGCATATCTTGATGACATTGCTGTCTTTAGCTCCACCTGGGAGGATCACCTGATCCACCTGAAGAAGGCTCTTGAGGCTCTGCAAAGGGCAGGCCTCACTATCAAGGCTACTAAGTGCCAGATAGGGCAGAGTAAGGTTGTGTATTTGGGCCACCTTGTAGGTGGAGGCCAAGTTCAACCACTGGAGAGTAAGATACAATCCATCAAGGACTGGTCTCCTCCAACCACCCAGACTCAAGTTCGAGCTTTCTTGGGCTTGACTGGGTACTACAGGAAGTTTGTTAAGAACTATGGGTCCATTGTGACTCCTCTTAATGATCTGACATCCAAGAAGATGCCCAAAAAGGTTCAGTGGACTGTAAGCTGTCAAAAGGCATTTGATGACCTGAAGGAGGCTATGTGCTCTGCACCTATCCTGAAAAGTCCTGACTACTCCAAAGAGTTTATTGTCCAAACAGATGCTTCTGAGTTGGGTGTGGGAGCTGTGCTGTCACAACTTAATGTAGATGGTCAAGACCAACCCATTGCTTTTATTAGCAGAAGGTTGACCCCCAGAGAGAAGAATTGGTCAGCTATTGAGAGGGAGGCCTTTGCTGTGGTGTGGGCCCTGAAGAAGCTGAGGCCATACTTGTTTGGCACTCACTTCAAGATTCAGACCGACCATAAGCCCCTCTTGTGGCTAAATCAGATGAAGGGTGAAAACCCCAAACTGCTTAGGTGGTCCATTTCCCTACAGGGGATGGACTTTACAGTGGAGCACCAGCCAGGTACTGACCATGGGAATGCAGATGGTCTCTCCAGGTACTTCCACTTAGGACATGAAGACGAGACTGGTCAAGGCTAGTTTAATGTCCCTGCGTTTGGGGGGGGTTGTGTAGGAGAGTAGGGTCTGCTATCCTATGGTCACCCCAAATTTTTGCTTTTTGCTTCACTGGTTTTTGACATATTGAGGCTGTGGGCCTGCCAATCAGACCCCCAGCCTGCTGTTCTCTCTACTAAATTTACACTATGCACCCTAGGTGCATAACCAATTGGAAGTGGATCACCCTGTCAGCCCCTGTACCAGTGTACACTAGGTACCCAGGGCATTGGTGTACCCAAGGCCTGCCAGGGGCTGAAGCATGTATTATGCCACCCCAGGCTTGGCCTAACAATCTGACACAACTGGCTGATCACTCAGCCTGGGTAAGTTGGTGTAATCACCTCTTACTTAGGTGTAGTATACCTATACCTAACCTTAAATGGGACATATGTTAACCTATAAGTCACTCCTATGGCAGGCCTTAACAATCCTGAAGGCAGAGTGCTTGGTTCCATGTGAGATGGTGCTCTGGCATGAGCTGAGCCTGTCTGCAGTGGTCGGAACAACTTCCTTCTACTGTTTCCAGATATCGTCATACCATACCATATACTCTTAAGTGCATTATGAACCTCGCGGTTAAATGCTATCTGTGGTTTGGCTTTATCAAAACATGTCGAGTAAGGTGTCATACGAATTGGAATACTAACCCCTCGCCAATTCTGGCAACGGGGTTAGCATTCCACCCTTCTAGAGGGACACGACATGTACAGTACCTGAAACCCGGGTAAAATCAGACATAGCCTCAGCTCCACAAAATGGATGCTGCCATTACAGACACAAGTCTGCCCTCCTGCTGCTGGGAGTCCTTCCAGCTTGGGAGGTGTGGACAAAGGGTTTCCTGCCAGGGGAGGTGCGTGCACCACCCCAGACTGGATTTTGTGTATTGGTCAGGTAGGGCTTGAAAGAAACCAGACATGCCTGTGGCTCACAAGGAGCCTCGGTGCATATGCCAGTTCAAACCGGTCCTGGGGCACACCAGTCCCGGGCCTGGGGCGAGCTGGACAAAGGATTGGGGGTGTAACCACCCCCCTTCCTGGTACCACCCATAGGGAGGGACCTAGCAGGTAGTCCGGCCCCTAGAATCCGCTTAAAGGTAGGAGCTGTGTCCTAAGACTTCAGACATCCTGGAATCAACTTGAAACTAAGAAGAAGACGGGAACTTCGACATCCTGCTGCACAGAAGACTGAAGGAAATCTCCCCTGTGGTCAGGGAGTGACCACCTTGCTAACGCAAGCACCATCCAGCGAATCAACATCTGCTTTGCCGCCGCCTCCCCCTGGAGCCCAAGCCCAGAGACTGACAAGACCTGGACCTCCAGACCTCTCACTGCCCGATCCACAGTCCCTGAAAAGAGGAGACCCGTGGAGGCCCCCGAGACACGTGGAGCCAGCCATCTTGGAACGACGACGACAAGCTGCAAGCGCAACAACCGAGGCTCCCTCCAAGTTGTGCTTTGGGATCTGAGAAGCCCAACCGTCGAGCAGCATCTGCACCAAAGGTGAGCCCTCCAGCATCTCCACGATCTGCGTGGGGCCCTTCTGCATTTTGCCACTCAACGTGCCTAACCGGTTGCTGGCCCGCTGGCTAGTGGCCATCTTGGCGACGAACTTCAAGAAATACACCACTGGTCTGGTTGCTCCAGACTGGCCCTTGCTCCCCTCCAAAGGAGCAGTCCCTCTGACCTTGCTGGTCAGAACAATCAGCTTATCTTGTTCTCCACAACAATTGCTTTTGCCAAGGCTTGTTTGCTTCGATCAAGTCGCCAACACTGCCGACAGCGAGAGCCTGCGTGGGACAGCTCGTGAACTGACTCCTGGATGTCGTCGACCTCCAGGGACCACGTGGCTGCAGAGACAAGCTACACCTTTCTTCCTGTTTGCACCCGACATTGCCTGGTACCCACCTGGTGCCACGCTGGTCACTGGCTAGTGACTGTGAACACTGTCCCCTCTGCTTACAGGTCTTCAACATCTCCGATCCACTCTTGGATCCACCGCATCTCTCCCGGACCGACCGCCTGCAGCATCTTTGTCCACAGGCTCCACGGAACAGATAGAAGAAACCCGACGCACTTCGAGGCCTATGCACCCGCTTCCTGTGGGTGAGGTAAAGCTGGCACTCCTGTGCCCAAGTGTAGTATTACATCTCTAGTGCCTGTGTTCCAAATCTTGAGTTCCTAGTCCATCCGGAAGATCCTTTTTGCAGTAACTTTGTACTTTTTACGCACCCATTGAAACCTATGGGAGCACGCGTGTGACTATTTGCTCTGCACACGCCACCCGTGGACCTCCTGGTCACTAACTGAAGTTAGCTCCTTGTAGGCCCAGCGATTCTAGAGGCCCTAGGCCTTTTCCCCTTTCTGTTCGTGGTACTTATACCACTATTTTAGTATATGGTTCGAGCGGCCACCAGGGCCTATCCATATAAAGTGCAACTTCTGTGTATTCTACTGTAATCTTGTTTGACGATTTGTGCTCCTGTGCTCATAAAGAGACTAGGGGTTACTTTGAGAAATAAATACATATATATTTTGAATATATATCTGTGTGGTGTCCTTTCATTGGTATAAAACGGGGTTACATTTGGTAAAACAGCGGGCTTAACATGCTTCACGAGTTTAGCCTCAAAGACTGCTTAGCCTACGCTACCACTAGGGCAGCTAGTCCGAAAAGGTTGACTTACAACCACACCATAAGGGTTGCTTGGCATGGTACAAGGTGGTCACTTTAACTAGTGAACATCATATACCAGGCCAACTTCTCACAGTGTGTTAGTGTGTGTGGTTATGTGTGTGTTTGTGTGTGTCGTTGTGTGTGCATGGTTGTGTGTGTGTGGTTGTGTGTGTGTATGGTTGTGGTTGTGTGTATGTGGTTGTGTGTGTGGTTGTGTGTGTGGTTGTGTGTGGTGGTGTGTGTGGTTGTGTGTGTGGTTGTGCGTGGTTATGTGTGTGGTTGTGTGTGTGTGTGGTTGTGTGTGTGTGGTTGTATGTGTGGTTGTGGTTGTGTGTGTTGTGTGTGGTTGTGTGTGTAGTTGTGTGTGGTTGTGTGTGTATGTGTGGTTGTGTGTATGGTTGTGGTTGTGTGTGGTTGTGTGTGGTTGTGTATGTGGTTGTATGTGTGCTTGTGTATGGTTTTGTGTGGTTGTGTGTGTGCTTGTGTGTGGTTGTGGGTGTGTGTGTGGTTGTGTGTGTGGTTGTGTGTGCATGGTTGTGTGTGTGTAGTTGTGGTTGTGTGTGTGGTTGTGGTTGTGTGTGTGTGGTTGTGTGTGTGGTTGTGGTTCTGTGTGTGGTTGTGTGTGTGGTTGTGGCTGTGTGTGTGGTTGTGTGTGCGGGTGTGTAGGTGGTTGTGTGTGTGGTTGTGTGTGGTTGTGTGTGTATGGTTGTCGTTGTGTGTGATTGTGTGTGTGGTTGTGTATGTGGTTGTGTGTGATTGTGTGTGTGGTTGTGTGGTGTTGTGGTTGTGTGTGTGGTTGTGGGAGAGGTTATGTGAGTGGTTGTGTGTGTGTTTGTGTGTGTGCTTGTGTGAGTGTGTGGTTGTGTGTGGTTGTGTGTGTGCTTGTGTGTGTGGTTGAGTGTGGTTGTGTGTGGTTGTGTGTGTGTGGTTGTGTGTGTGGTTGTGTGTGTGTAGGTGTGGTTGTGTGGTTGTGGGTGTGGTTTTTTGGGTGTGGTAGTGTGTGTGGTTGTGTGTGTGGTTGTATGTGTGGTTGTGTGTGTGGTTGTGTGTGTGATTGTGTGTGGTTGTGTGTGGTTGTGTGTGTGTGGTTGTGTGTGTGTGTGGTTGTGGTTGTGTGTGTGGTTGTGGTTGTTTATATGTGGTTGTGTGTGTGGTTGTGGTTGTGTGTGTGTGGTTGTGTGTGTGATTGTAGTTGTGTGTGTGTGGTTGTGTGAGTGGTTGTGGTTGTGTGTGTGGTTGTGTGTGCATGGTTGTGTGTGTGTGGGTGTGTGTGTGGTTGTGGTTGTGTGTGTTGTTATGTGTCTGGTTGTGTGTTTGTGGTTGTGGTTGTGTGTGTGTGTTTGTGGTTGTGTGTGTGTGTGTGGTTGTGTGGTTGTGTGTGTGGTTGTGTGTGTGGTTGTGTGTGTGGTTTTGTGTGTGCGGTTGTGTGTGGCTGTGTGTGTGTATATGGTTGTGTGTATGGTTGTATGTGTGGTTGTGTGTGTGGTTGTGTGTGTGGTTGTGTGTGGTTGTGTGTGTGCTTGTGTGTGGTTGTATATGGTTGTGTGTGTGGTTGTGTATGTGTGTGTGGTTGTGGGTGTGGTTGTGTGTGTGGTTGTGGGTGTAGTTGTGTGGTTGGATGTGGTTGTGGTTTTGTGTGTGTGGTTGTGGATGTGGTTGTGTGGGCGTGGTTGTGTGTCTGGTTGTGTGTGTGTGGCTGTCTCTGTGGTTGTGGTTGTGTGTGTGGTTGTGTGGTTGTGTGTGGTTGTGTGTGGTGTGTGTATGTGGTTGTGTGGTTGTGGTTGTGGGTGTGGTTGTGTGTGTGGTTATGTGTGTGTGGTTGTGTGTGTGTGTGGTTGTGTGTGTGGTTGTGTGTATATGGTTGTGTGTTGTGTGTGTGGTTGTGGTTATGTATGGTTGTGTGTGGTTGTGTGTGTGATTGTGTGTGTGGTTGTGTATGTGTGGTTGAGTGTATGTGGTTGTGTGTGTGGTTGTGTGTGTGGTTGTGTGTGGGGTTGTGTGTGTGTGTGGTTGTGGTTGTATGTGTGGTTGTGTGTGTATGTGGTTGTGTGTGTGGTTGTGTGTGTGGTTGTGTGAGCAGTTGTGTGTGGTTGTGTGTGTGTATGTGTGGTTGTGTGTATGGTTGTGTGTGTGGTTGTGTGTGGTTTTGTGTGGTTGTATGTGTGGTTGTGTGTGTGGTTGTGTGTGCATGGTTGTGTGTCTGGTTGTGTGTGTGGTTGTGTGTGTGGTTGTGGTTGTGTTTGTGTGGTTGTGTGTGTGGTTGTGGTTGTGTGTATGGTTGTGTGTGTGTGGTTGTGTGTGTGGTTATGTGTGTGGGTGTATGTAGTTGTGTGTGTGGTTGTGTGTGGTTGTGTGTATGGTTGTGGTTGTGTGTGTGGTTGTGTATGTGGTTGTGTGTGGTTGTGTGTGGTTGTGTGTGTGGTTGTGTGTGGTTGTGTTTGTGTGTGGTTGTGGGAGTGGTTGTGTGAGTGGTTGTGTGTGTGCTTGTGTGTGTGCTTGTGTGAGTGTGTGGTTGTGTGTGGTTGTGTGTGTGGTTGTGTGTGTGCTTGTGTGTGTGGTTGTGTGTGGTTGTGTGTGGTTGTGTGTGTGTGGTTGTGTGTGTGGCGGTGTGTGTGGTTGTGGTTGTGTGTGTGGTTGTGTGGTTGTGTGTGGTTGTGTGTGTGGTTGTGTGTGGCTGTGTGTGGTATGTGCGTGTGGTTGTGTGGTTGTGGTTGTGGGTGTGGGTAAGTGTGTGGTTATGTGTGTGTGGTTGTGTGTGTGTGGTTGTGTGTGTGGTTGTGTGTATGGTTGTGTTTTGTGTGTGTGGTTGTGGTTATGTGTGGTTATGTGTGGTTGTGTGTGTCATTGTGTGTGTGGTTGTGTGTGTGTGGTTGTGTGTATGTGGTTGTGTGTGTGGTTGTGTGTGTGGTTGTGTGTGGTTGTGTGTGTGGTTGTGTGTGTGGTTGTGTGTGCATGGTTGTGTGTGTGTGGTTGTGTGTGTGGTTTTGTGGGTGGTTGTGTGTTTGTGGTTGTGGTTGTGTGTGTGTTTGTGGTTGTGTGTGTGTGTGTGGTTGTGTGGTTGTGTGTGTGGTTGTGTGTGTGGTTTTGTATGTGCGGTTGTGTGTGGCTGTGTGTGTGTGTGTGTATGGTTGTGTGTATGGTTGTATGTGTGGTTGTGTGTGTGGTTGTGTGTGTGCTTGTGTGTGGTTGTGTGTGTGCTTGTGTGTGTGGTTGTGTATGGTTGTGTGTGTGGTTGTGTATGTGTGTGTGGTTGTGGGTGTGGTTGTGTGTGTGGTTGTAGGTGTGGTTGTGTGGTTGGATGTGGTTGTGGTTTTGTGTGTGTGGTTGTGGATCTGGTTGTGTGGGTGTGGTTGTGTGTGTGGTTGTGTGTGTGTGGTTGTCTGTGTGGTTGTGGTTGTGTCTGTGGTTGTGTGGTTGTGTGTGGTTGTGTGTGGTTGTGTGTGGTGTATGTATGTGGTTGTGTGGTTGTGGTTGTGGGTGTGGTTGTGTGTGTGGTTATGTGTGTGTGGTTGTGTGTGTGTGTGGTTGTGTGTGTGTGGTTGTGTGTATGGTTGTGTGTTGTGTGTGTGGTTGTGGTTATGTGTGGTTGTGTGTGGTTGTGTGTGTGATTGTGTGTGTGATTGTGTGTGTGTGGTTGAGTGTATTTGGTTGTGTGTGTGGTTGTGTGTGTGGTTGTGTGTGGTTGTGTGTGTGGTTGTGTGTGGGGTTGTGTGTGTGTGGTTGTGGTTGTGTGTGTGGTTGTGTGTGTATGTGGTTGTGTGTGTGGTTGTGGTTGTGTGTGTGGTTGTGTGAGCAGTTGTGTGTGGTTGTGTGTGTATATGTGTGGTTGTGTGTATGGTTGTGGTTGTGTGTGGTTATGTATGTAGTTGTGTGTGTGGTTGTGTGTGGTTTTGTGTGGTTGTGTGTGTGCGTGTGTGTGGTTGTGGGTGTGGTTGTGTGTGTGGTTGTGGGTGTGGTTGTGTGTGCATGGTTGTGTGTCTGGTTGTGTGTGTGGTTGTGTGTGTGGTTGTGGTTGTGTTTGTGTGGTTGTGTGTGTGGTTGTGGTTGTGTGTATGGTTGTGTGTGTGTGGTTGTGTGTGTGGTTATGTGTGTGGGTGTGTGTAGTTGCGTGTGTGGTTGTGTGTGGTTGTGTGTATGGTTGTGGTTGTGTGTGTGGTTGTGTGTGTGGTTGTGTATGTGGTTGTGTGTGGTTGTGTGTGGTTGTGTGTGTGGTTGTGTGTGGTTGAGGTTGTGTTTGTGGTTGTGGGAGTGGTTGTGTGAGTGGTTGTGTGTGTGCTTGTGTGTGTGCTTGTGTGAGTGTGTGCTTGTGTGTGGTTGTGTGTGTGGTTGTGTGTGTGGTTGTGTGTGCATGGTTGTGTGTGTGTGGTTGTGTGTGTGGTTGTGGTTGTGTGTGTGGTTATGTGTGTGGTTGTGTGTTTGTGGTTGTGGTTGTGTGTGTGTGTGTTTGTGGTTGTGTGTGTGTGTGTGTGGTTGTGTGTGTGGTTTTGTGTGTGCGGTTGTGTGTGGCTGTGTGTGTGTATGGTTGTGTGTATGGTTGTATGTGTGGTTGTGTGTGTGGTTGTGTGTGTGGTTGTGTGTGGTTGTGTGTGTGCTTGTGTGTGTGGTTGTGTATGGTTAAGTGTGTGGTTGTGTATGTGTGTGTGGTTGTGGGTGTGGTTGTGTGTGTGGTTGTAGGTGTGGTTGTGTGGTTGGATGTGGTTGTGGTTTTGTGTGTGTGGTTATGGATGTGGTTGTGTGGGTGTGGTTGTGTGTGTGGTTGTGTGTGTGTGGCTGTCTGTGTGGTTGTGGTTGTGTGTGTGGTTGTGTGGTTGTGTGTGGTTGTGTGTGGTTGTGTGTGGTGTGTGTATGTGGTTGTGTGGTTGTGGTTGTGGGTGTGGTTGTGTGTGTGGTTATGTGTGTGTGGTTGTGGATGTGGATGTGTGGGTGTGGTTGTGTGTGTGGTTGTGTGTGTGTGGCTGTCTGTGTGGTTGTGGTTGTGTGTGTGGTTGTGTGGTTGTGTGTGGTTGTATGTGGTTGTGTGTTTTGTGTGTATGTGGTTGTGTGGTTGTGGTTGTGGGTGTGGTTGTGTGTGTGGTTATGTGTGTGTGGTTGTGTGTGTGTGTGGTTGTGTGTGTGTGGTTGTGTGTATGGTTGTGTGTTGTGTGTGTGGTTGTGGTTATGTGTGGTTATGTGTGGTTGTGTGTGTGATGTGTGTGTGGTTGTGTGTGTGTGGTTGAGTGTATGTGGTTGTGTGTGTGGTTGTGTGTGTGGTTGTGTGTGGTTGTGTGTGTGGTTGTGTGTGGGGTTGTGTGTGTGTGTGGTTGTGGTTGTGTGTGTGGTTGTGTGTGTATGTGGTTGTGTGTGTGGTTGTGGTTGTGTGTGTGGTTGTGTGAGCAGTTGTGTGTGGTTGTGTATGTGTATGTGTGGTTGTGTGTATGGTTGTGGTTGTGTGTGGTTGTGTATGTTGTTGTGTGTGTGGTTGTGTGTGGTTTTGTGTGGTTGTATGTGTGCGTGTGTGTGGTTGTGGGTGTGGTTGTGTGTGTGGTTGTGTGTGTGGTTGTGTGTGTGGTTGTGTGTGCATGGTTGTGTGTCTGGTTATGTGTGTGGTTGTGTGTGTGGTTGTGGTTGTGTTTGTGTGGTTGTGTGTGTTGTTGTGGTTGTGTGTATGGTTGTGTGTGTGTGGTTGTGTGTGTGGTTATGTGTGTGGGTGTGTGTAGTTGTGTGTGTGGTTGTGTGTATGGTTGTGGTTGTGTGTGTGGTTGTGTATGTGGTTGTGTGTGGTTGTGTGTGGTTGTGTGTGTGGTTGTGTGTGGTTGTGGTTGTGTGTGTGGTTGTGGGAGTGGTTGTGTGAGTGGTTGTGTGTGTGCTTGTGTGTGTGCTTGTGTGAGTGTGTGCTTGTGTGTGGTTGTGTGTGTGCTTGTGTGTGTGGTTGTGTGTGGTTGTGTGTGGTTGTGTGTGTGTGGTTGTGTGTGTGGCGGTGTGTGTGGTTGTGTGTGTGGTTGTGTGGTTGTGTGTGGTTGTGTGTGTGGTTGTGTGTGGTGTGTGTGTGGTTGTGTGGTTGTGGTTGTGGGTGTGGTTATGTGTGTGGTTATGTGTGTGGTTGTGTGTGTGTGGTTGTGTGTGTGGTTGTGTGTATGGTTGTGTGTTGTGTGTTGTGTGTGTGGTTGTGGTTATGTGTGGTTGTGTGTGGTTGTGTGTGTCATTGTGTGTGTGGTTGTGTGTGTGTGGTTGTGTGTTTGTGGTTGTGTGTGTGGTTGTGTGTGT
The DNA here is from genome assembly GCF_964204655.1 of Triturus cristatus. Classification (NCBI taxonomy): domain Eukaryota; kingdom Metazoa; phylum Chordata; class Amphibia; order Caudata; family Salamandridae; genus Triturus; species Triturus cristatus. The sequence goes on from NC_140579.1 coordinate 1,101,735,706, forward strand.
GGTTGTGTGTGTGGTTGTGTGTGGTTGTGTGTGTGGTTGTGTGTGTGTGTGGTTGTGGTTGTATGTGTGGTTGTGTGTGTGTGGTTGTGTGTGTGGTTGTGGTTGTGTGTGTTGTGTGTGTGGTTGTGTGTGTGAGGTTGTGTGTGGTTTTGTGTGTGTGTATGTGTGGTTGTATGTATGGTTGTGGTTGTGTGTGGTTGTGTGTGGTTGTGTATGTGGTTGTGTGTGTGTTTGTGTGTGGTTTTCTGTGGTTGTGTGTGTGCTTGTGTGTGGTTGTGGTTGTGGTTGTGTGTGTGCTAGTGTGTGTGGTTGTGGTTGTGTGTGTGTGGTTGTGTGTGTGGTTGTGGTTATGGTTGTGTGTGTGTGGTTGTGTGGGTGGTTGTGTGTGTGGTTGTGTGTGATTGTGTATGTATGGTTGTGGTTGTGTGTGGTTGTGTGTGTGGTTGTGGCTGTGTGTGTGGTTGTGGGAGTGATTGTGTGAGTGGTTGTGTATGTGCTTGTGTGTGTGCTTGTGTGAGTGTGTGCTTGTGTGTGGCTGTGTGTGTGGTTGTGTGTGTGGTTGTGTGTGCATGGTTCTGTGTGTGTGGGTGTGGTTGTGTGTGTGGTTGTGTGTGTGGTTGTATGTGTGGTTGTGTGTGTGGTTGTGTGTGTGATTGTGTGTGGTTGTGTGTGGTTGTGTGTGTGTGTGGTTGTGTGTGTGTGTGGTTGTGGTTGTGTGTGTGGTTGTGGTTGTGTATATGTGGTTGTGTGTGTGGTTGTGGTTGTGTGTGTGTGTGGTTGTGTGTGTGATTGTAGTTGTGTGTGTGTGGTTGTGTGAGTGGTTGTGGTTGTGTGTGTGGTTGTGTGTGCATGGTTGTGTGTGTGTGGGTGTGTGTGTGGTTGTGGTTGTGTGTGTGGTTATGTGTGTGGTTGTGTGTTTGCGGTTGTGGTTGTGTGTGTGTGTTTGTGGTTGTGTGTGTGTGTGGTTGTGTGGTTGTGTGTGTGGTTGTGTGCGTGGTTTTGTGTATGCGGTTGTGTGTGGCTGTGTGTGTGTGTATGGTTGTGTGTATGGTTGTATGTGTGGTTGTGTGTGTGGTTGTGTTTGTGGTTGTGTGTGGTTGTGTGTGTGCTTGTGTGTGTGGTTGTGTATGGTTGTGTGTGTGGTTGTGTATATGTGTGTGGTTGTGGGTGTGGTTGTGTGTGTGGTTGTAGGTGTGGTTGTGTGGGTGGATGTGGTTGTGGTTTTGTGTGTGTGGTTGTGGATGTGGTTGTGTGGGTGTGGTTGTGTGTGTGGTTGTGTGTGTGTGGCTGTCTGTGTGGTTGTGGTTGTGTGTGTGGTTGTGTGGTTGTGTGTGGTTGTGTGTGGTTGTGTGTGGTGTGTGTATGTGGTTGTGTGGTTGTGGTTGTGGGTGTGGTTGTGTGTGTGGTTATGTGTGTGGTTGTGTGTGTGTGTGGTTGTGTGTGTGTGGTTGTGTGTATGGTTGTATGGTTGTGTGTTGTGTGTGTGGTTGTGGTTATGTGTGGTTGGTGTGGTTGTGTGTGTGATTGTGTGTGTGGTTGTGTGTGTGTGGTTGAGTGTATGTGGTTGTGTGTATGGTTGTGTGTGTGGTTGTGTGTGGTTGTGTGTGTGGTTGTGTGTGGGGTTGTGTGTGGGGTTGTGTGTGTGTGTGTGTGGTTGTGGTTGTGTGTGTATGTGGTTGTGTGTGGTTGTGGGTGTGGTTGTGTGTGGTTGTGTGTGGTTGTGTGTGTGTGGTTGTGTGTGGCGGTGTGTGTGGTTGTGGTTGTGTGTGGTTGTGTGGTTGTGTGTGGTTGTTTGTGTGGTTGTGTGTGGTTGTGTGTGGTGTGTGTGTGTGGTTGTGTGGTTGTGGTTGTGGGTGTGGTTATGTGTGTGGTTATGTGTGTGTGGTTGTGTGTGTGTGGTTGTGTGTGGTTGTGTGTATGGTTGTGTTTTGTGTGTGTGGTTGTGGTTATGTGTGGTTGTGTGTGGTTGTGTGTGTCATTGTGTGTGTGGTTGTGTGTGTGTGGTTGTGTGTATGTGGTTGTGTGTGTGGTTGTGTGTGTGGTTGTGTGTGGTTGTGTGTGTGGTTGTGTGTGTGGTTGTGTGTGCATGGTTGTGTGTGTGTGGTTGTGTGTGTGGTTGTGGTTGTGTGTGTGGTTATGTGTGTGGTTGTGTGTTTGTGGTTGTGTGTGTGTGTGTGGTTGTGTGGTTGTGTGTGTGGTTGTGTCTGTGGTTTTGTGTGTGCGGTTGTGTGTGGCTGTGTGTGTGTGTATGGTTGTGTGTATGGTTGTATGCGTGGTTGTGTGTGTTGTTTGTGTGTGTGGTTGTGTGTGGTTGCGTATGTGCTTGTGTGTGTGGTTGTGTATGGTTGTGTGTGTGGTTGTGTATGTGTGTGTGGTTGTGGGTGTGGTTGTGTGTGTGGTTGTAGGTGTGGTTGTGTGGTTGGATGTGGTTGTGGTTTTGTGTGTGTGGTTGTGGATGTGGTTGTGTGGGTGTGGTTGTGTGTGTGGTTGTGTGTGTGTGGCTGTCTGTGTGGTTGTAGTTGTGTGTGTGGTTGTGTGGTTGTGTGTGGTTGTGTGTGGTTGTGTGTGGTGTGTGTATGTGGTTGTGTGGTTGTGGTTGTGGGTGTGGTTGTGTGTGTGGTTATGTGTGTTTGGTTGTGTGTGTGTGGTTGTGTGTGTGGTTGTGTGTATGGTTGTGTGTTGTGTGTGTGGTTGTGGTTATGTGTGGTTGTGTGTGGTTGTGTGTGTGATTGTGTGTGTGGTTGTGTGTGTGTGATTGAGTGTATGTGGTTGTGTGTGTGGTTGTGTGTGTGGTTGTGTTTTTGTGTGTGTAGTTGTGTGTGTGGTTGTGTGTGTGTGGTTGTGGTTGTGAGTGTGTGGTTGTGTGTGTGGTTGTGGTTGTGTGTGCGATTGTGTGTGTGGTTGTGTGTGCATGGTTGTGTGTGTGTGGTTGTGTGTGTGGTTGTGGTTGTGTGTGTGTGGTTGTGGTTGTGTGTGTGTGTGTGTGGTTGTGTGTGTGGTTGTGTGTGTGGTTGTGTGTGTGGTTGTGTGTGTGGTTGTGTGTGCGGTTGTGTGTGGCTGTGTGTGTGTATGGTTGTGTGTATGGTTGTGTGTGTGGTTGTATATGGTTGTGTATGTAGTTGTGTGTGTGGTTGTGTGTGGTTTTGTGTGGTTGTATGTGTGCTTGTGTGTGGTTGTGGGTGTGGTTGTGTGTGTGGTTGTGTGTGTGGTTGTGTGTGCATGGTTGTGTGTCTGGTTGTGTGTCTGGTTGTGTGTGTGGTTGTGTTTGTGTTTGTGTGGTTGTGTATGTGGTTGTGGTTGTGTGTATGGTTGTGTGTGTGTGGTTGTGTGTGTGGTTATGTGTGTGGGTGTGTGTAGTTGTGTGTGTGGTTGTGTGTGGTTGTGTGTATGGTTGTGTGTGTGGTTGTGTATGTGGTTGGGTGTGGTTGTGTGTGGTTGTGTGTGTGGTTGTGTGTAGTTGTGTTTGTGTGTGTGGTTGTGGGAGTGGTTGTGTGAGTGGTTGTGTGTGTGCTTGTGTGTGTGCTTGTGTGAGTGTGTGCTTGTGTGTGGTTGTGTGTGTGCTTGTGTGTGTGCTTGTGTGTGTGGTTGTGTGTGGTTGTGTGTGGTTGTGTGTGTGTGGTTGTGTGTGTGGCGGTGTGTGTGGTTGTGGTTGTGTGTGTGGTTGTGTGGTTGTGTGTGGTTGTGTGTTTGGTTGTGTGTGGTTGTGTGTGGTGTGTGTGTGTGGTTGTGTGGTTGTGGTTGTGGGTGTGGTTATGTGTGTGGTTATGTGTGTGTGGTTGTGTGTGTGTGGTTGTGTGTGTGGTTATGTGTATGGTTGTGTTTTGTGTGTGTGGTTGTGGTTATGTGTGGTTGTGTGTGATTGTGTGTGTCATTGTGTGTGTGGATGTGTGTGTGTGGTTGTGTGTATGTGGTTGTGTGTGTGGTTGTGTGTGGTTGTGTGTGTGGTTGTGTGTGTGGTTGTGTGTGTGGTTGTTTGTGCATGGTTGTGTGTGTGTGGTTGTGTGTGTGGTTGTGGTTGTGTGTGTGGTTATGTGTGTGGTTGTGTGTTTGTGGTTGTGGTTGTGTGTGTGTGTTTGTGGTTGTGTGTGTGTGTGGTTGTGTGGTTGTGTGTGTGGTTGTGTGTATGGTTTTGTGTGTACGGTTGTGTGTGGCTGTGTGTGTGTGTATGGTTGTGTGTATGGTTGTATGTGTGGTTGTGTGTGTGGTTGTGTGTGTGGTTGTGTGTGGTTGTGTGTGTGCTTGTGTGTGTGGTTGTGTATGGTTGTGTGTGTGGTTGTGTATGTGTGTGTGGTTGTGGGTGTGGTTGTGGGTGTGGTTGTAGGTGTGGTTGTGTGGTTGGATGTGGTTGTGGTTTTGTGGGTGTGGTTGTGTGTGTGGTTGTGTGTGTGTGGCTGTCTGTGTGGTTGTGGTTGTGTGTGTGGTTGTGTGGTTGTGTGTGGTTGTGTGTGGTTGTGTGTGGTGTGTGTATGTGGTTGTGTGGTTGTGGTTGTGGGTATGGTTGTGGGTGTGGTTATGTGTGTGTGGTTGTGTGTTTGTGTGGTTGTGTGTGTGTGGTTGTGTGTATGGTTGTGTGTTGTGTGTGTGGTTGTGGTTATGTGTGGTTGTGTGTGGTTGTGTGTGTGATTGTGTGTGGTTGTGTGTGTGTGGTTGAGTGTATGTGGTTGTGTGTGTGGTTGTGTGTGTGGTTGTGTGTGGTTGTGTGTGTGGTTGTGTGTGGGGTTGTGTGTGGGGTTGTGTGTGTGTGTGTGTGGTTGTGGTTGTGTGTGTGGTTGTGTGTGTATGTGGTTGTGTGTGTGGTTGTGGTTGTGTGTGTGGTTGTGTGAGCAGTTGTGTGTGGTTGTGTGTGTGTATGTGTGGTTGTGTGTATGGTTGTGGTTGTGTGTGGTTGTGTATGTAGTTTTGTGTGTGGTTGTGTGTGGTTTTGTGTGGTTGTGTGTGTGCGTGTGTGTGGTTGTGGGTGTGGTGTGTGTGTGGTTGTGTGTGTGGTTGTGTGTGCATGGTTGTGTGTGTGGTTGTGTGTGTGGTTGTGTGTGTGGTTGTGTGGTTGTGTGTGTGGTTGTGGTTGTGTGTATTGTTGTGTGTGTGTGGTTGTGTGTGTGGTTATGTGTGTGGGTGTGTGTAGTTGTGTGTGTGGTTGTGTGTGGTTGTGTGTATGGTTGTGGTTGTGTGTGTGGTTGTGTGTGTGGTTGTGTATGTGGTTGTGTGTGGTTGTGTGTGGTTGTGTGTGTGGTTATGTGTGGTTGTGGGAGTGGTTGTGTGAGTGGTTGTGTGTGTGCTTGTGTGTGTGCTTGTGTGAGTGTGTGCTTGTGTGTGGTTGTGTGTGTGGTTGTGTGTGGTTGTGTGTGTGGTTGTGTGTGCATGGTTGTGTGTGTGTGGTTGTGTGTGTGGTTGTGGTTATGTGTGTGGTTATGTGTGTGATTGTGTGTTTGTGGTTGTGGTTGTGTGTGTGTGTTTGTGGTTGTGTGTGTGTGTGGTTGTGTGGTTGTGTGTGTGGTTGTGTGTGTGGTTTTGTGTGTGCGGTTGTGTGTGGCTGTGTGTGTGTATGGTTGTGTGTATGGTTGTATGTGTGGTTGTGTGTGTGGTTGTGTGTGTGGTTGTGTGTGGTTGTGTGTGTGCTTGTGTGTGTGGTTGTGTATGGTTGTGTGTGTGGTTGTGTATGTGTGTGTGGTTGTGGGTGTGGTTGTGTGTGTGGTTGTAGGTGTGGTTGTGTGGTTGGATGTGGTTGTGGTTTTGTGTGTGTGGTTGTGGATGTGGTTGTGTGGGTGTGGTTGTGTGTGTGGTTGTGTGTGTGTGGCTGTCTGTGTGGTTGTGGTTGTGTGTGTGGTTGTGTGGTTGTGTGTGGTTGTGTGTGGTTGTGTGTGGTATGTGTATGTGGTTGTGTGGTTGTGGTTGTGGGTGTGGTTGTGTGTGTGGTTATGTGTGTGTGGTTGTGTGGGTGTGGTTGTGTGTGTGTGGTTGTGTTCATGGTTGTGTGTTGTGTGTGTGGTTGTGGTTATGTGTGGTTGTGTGTGGTTGTGTGTGTGATTGTGTGTGTGGTTGTGTGTGTGTGGTTGAGTGTATGTGGTTGTGTTTGTGGTTGTGTGTGTGGTTGTGTGTGGTTGTGTGTGTGGTTGTGTGTGGGGTTGTGTGTGGGGTTGTGTGTGTGTGTGTGGTTGTGGTTGTGTGTGTGGTTGTGTGTGTATGTGGTTGTGTGTGTGGTTGTGGTTGTGTGTGTGGTTGTGTGAGCAGTTGTGTGTGGTTGTGTGTGTGTATGTGTGGTTGTGTGTATGGTTGTGGTTGTGTGTGGTTGTGTATGTAGTTGTGTGTGTGGTTGTGTGTGGTTTTGTGTGGTTGTGTGTGCGTGTGTGTGGTTGTGGGTGTGGTTGTGTGTGTGGTTGTGTGTGTGGTTGTGTGTGCATGGTTGTGTGTCTGGTTGTGTGTGTGGTTGTGAGTGTGGTTGTGGTTGTGTTTGTGTGGTTGTGTGTGTTGTTGTGGTTGTGTGTATGGTTGTGTGTGTGGTTATGTGTGTGGGTGTGTGTAGTTGTGTGTGTGGTTCTGTGTGGTTGTGTGTATGGTTGTGGTTGTGTGTGTGGTTGTGTATGTGGTTGTGTGTGGTTGTGTGTGGTTGTGTGTGTGGTTGTGTGTGGTTGTGGTTGTGTGTGTGGTTGTGGGAGTGGTTGTGTGAGTGGTTGTGTGTGTGCTTGTGTGTGTGCTTGTGTGAGTGTGTGCTTGTGTGTGGTTGTGTGTGTGCTTGTATGTGTGCTTGTGTGTGGTTGTGTGTGGTTGTGTGTGTGTGGTTGTGTGTGTGGCGGTGTGTGTGGCTGTGGTTGTGTGTGTGGTTGTGTGGTTGTGTGTGGTTGTGTGTGTGGTTGTGTGTGGTTGTGTGTGGTGTGTGTGTGTGGTTGTGTGGTTGTGGTTGTGGGTGTGGTTATGTGTGTGGTTATGTGTGTGTGGTTGTGTGTGTGTGGTTGTGTGTGTGGTTGTGTGCATGGTTGTGTGTTGTATGTGTGGTTGTGGTTATGTGTGTTTGTGTGTGGTTGTGTGTGTCATTGTGTGTGTGGTTGTGTGTGTGTGGTTGTGTGTATGTGGGTGTGTGTGGTTGTGTGTGTGGTTGTGTGTGTGGTTGTGTGTGTGGTTGTGGTTGTGTGTGTTGTGTGTGTGGTTGTATGTGTGAGGTTGTGTGTGGTTTTGTGTGTGTGTGTGTGGTTGTATGTATGGTTGTGGTTGTGTGTGGTTGTGTGTGGTTGTGTATGTGGTTGTGTGTGTGTTTGTGTGTGGTTTTCTGTGGTTGTGTGTGTGTTTGTGTGTGGTTGTGGTTGTGGTTGTGTGTGTGGTTGTGTGTGCATGGTTGTGTGTGTGTGGTTGTGTGTGTGGTTGTGTGTTTGTGGTTGTGTGTGTGGTTGTGGTTATGGTTGTGTGTGTGTGGTTGTGTGTGTGGTTGTGTGTGTGGTTGTGTGTGGTTGTGTATGTATGGTTGTGGTTGTGTGTGGTTGTGTGTGTGGTTGTGGTTGTGTGTGTGGTTGTGGGAGTGATTGTGTGAGTGGTTGTGTGTGTGCTTGTGTGTGTGCTTCTGTGAGTGTGTGGTTGTGTGTGTGGTTGTGTGTGTGGTTGTATGTGGTTGTGTGTGTGTGTGGTTGTGTGTGTGGTTGTGTGTGTGTGGGTGGGGTTGTGTGGTTGTGTGTGTGTGTGTGTGGTTGTGGGTGTGGTTGTGTGGGTGTGGTTGTGTGTGTGGTTATGTGTGTGGTTGTATGTGTGGTTGTGTGTGTGGTTCTGTGTGTGATTGTGTGTGGTTGTGTGTGTGGTTGTATGTGTGTGGTTGTGTTTTTGTGTTTGTAGTTGTGTGTGTGGTTGTTTGTGTGTGTGTGGTTTTGGTTGTGAGTGTGTGGTTGTGTGTGTGGTTGTGGTTGTGTGTGCGATTGTGTGTGTGGTTGTGTGCATGGTTGTGTGTGTGTGGTTGTGTGTGTGTGGTTGTGGTTGTGTGTGTGTGGTTGTGGTTGTGTGTGTGTGTGTGGTTGTGTGGTTGTATGTGTGTGTGGTTGTGTGTGTGGTTGTGTGTGTGGTTGTGTGTGCGGTTGTGTGTGGCTGTGTGTGTGTATGGTTGTGTGTATGGTTGTGTGTGTGGTTGTGTATGGTTGTGTAAGTGGTTGTGTGTGGTTGTGTGTGTGCTTGTGTGTGTGGTTGTGTGTGGTTGTGTATGTGATTGTGTATGTGTGTGTGTGGTTGTGGGTGTGGTTGTAAGTGTGGTTGTGGGTGTGGTTGGGTGTGGTTATGGTTTTGTGTGTGTGGTTGTGGGTGTGGTTGTGTGGGTGTGGTTGTGTGTGGGTGTGTGTGTGTGGCTATGTGTGTGGTAGCGGTTGTGTTGTGTGGTTGTGTGTGGTTGTGTGTGTGGTTGTGTGTGGTTGTGTGTGGTATGTGTGTGTGGTTGTGTGGTTGTGGGTGTGGTTGTGTGTGTGGGTGTTTGTGTGTGTGTGGTTGTGTGTGTGTGGTTGTGTGTGTGTGTGATTGTGTGTATGGTTGTGTGTTGTGTGTGTGTGGTTGTGGTTGTGTGTGTTATTGTGTGTGTGGTTGTGGTGTGGTTGTGTGGGTGTGGTTGTGTGTGTGGTTATGTGTGTGGTTGTATGTGTGGTTGTGTGTGTGGTTGTGTGTGTGATTGTGTGTGGTTGTGTGTGGGTGTGTGTGTAGCTGTGTGTGTGTGTAGTTGTGTGTGTGGCTGTGGTTGTGTGTGTGGTTGTATGTGTGGTTGTGTGTGTGGTTGTGTGTGTGGTTGTATGTGTGTGGTTGTGTTTTTGTGTGTGTAGTTGTGTGTGTGGTTGTTTGTGTGTGTGTGGTTGTGGTTGTGAGTGTGTGGTTGTTTGTGTGGTTGTGGTTGTGTGTGCGATTGTGTGTGTGGTTGTGTGTGCATGGTTGTGTGTGTGTGGTTGTGTGTGTGTGGTTGTGGTTGTGTGTGTGTGGTTGTGGTTGTGTGTGTGTGTGGTTGTGTGGTTGTGTGTGTGTGGTTGTGTGTGTGGTTGTGTGTGTGGTTGTGTGTGCGGTTGTGTGTGGCTGTGTGTGTATATGGTTGTGTGTATGGTTGTGTGTGTGGTTGTGTATGGTTGTGTGTGTGGTTGTGTGTGGTTGTGTGTGTGCTTGTGTGTGTGGTTGTGTGTGGTTGTGTATGTGATTGTGTATGTGTGTGTGTGGTTGTGGGTGTGGTTGTAAGTGTGGTTGTGGGTGTGGTTGGGTGTGGTTGTGGTTTTGTGTGTGTGGTTGTGGGTGTGGTTGTGTGGGTGTGGTTGTGTGTGGTTGTGTGTGTGTGGCTGTGTGTGTGGTAGCGGTTGTGTTGTGTGGTTGTGTGTGGCTGTGTGTGTGGTTGTGTGTGGTTGCGTGTGGTATGTGTGTGTGGTTGTGTGGTTGTGGGTGTGGTTGTGTGTGTGGGTGTTTGTGTGTGTGTGGTTGTGTGTGTGTGTGGTTGTGTGTGTGTGTGGTTGTGTGTATGGTTGTGTGTTGTGTGTGTGGTTGTGGTTGTGTGTGGTTGTGTGTGTTATTGTGTGTGTGGTTGTGGTTGTGTGTGTGTGGGTGTGGTTGTATGTGTGTGTGGTTGTGGGTGTGGTTGGGTGTGGTTGTGGCTGTGTGTGTGTGGTTGTGTGTGTGGTTGTGTGTGTGTGTGTGTGTGTGTGTGTGTGTGGTTGGGTGTGGTTGTGTGTGGTTGTGTGTGTGTGGTTGTGTGTGTGGTGGTTGTGTGTGTGGTTGTGTGGTTGGATGTGGGGTTGTGTGTGGGGTTGTGTGTGGGTTTGTGTGTGTGTGGTTGTGTGTGTAGTTGTGTGTGTGTGGTTGTACGTGTGGTTGTGTGTGTGTGGTTGTGTGTGTGTGTTTGTGTGGTTGTATGTGTGGTTGTGTGTGATTGTGTGTGTGTGGTTGTGGTTGTGGTTGTGTGTTTGTGTGTGTGGTTGTGTGTGTGGTTGTGTGTGTGAGAGTAATACTAAAAGCATCTCAAAATAAAGGAACACAAACAGAGAGTTTGTGGAAATAGAAATCATGTTGTAAGTCAAACGGGCGCAGCAAAGCATTACCACAACAACAAAACAAACAAGATCACTTAGCGAAGACTGAGTGCTGATAATGGATACACACAGCCCATATTTCATGAGTTGTAACTGCTGCACCCAGCATAGCGCTTTGAGATCTAAAGCGCTACATAGGTCTAATCGATTAACCAGTCGCCAACATTATGTGCCAAAAGTTTCCAGCTTCCTCATCATGTCCTCATGAAAGCGCCAACGAAAGGACTCCCTGACTGGTGCAACATGAAGCAGCCACTGCGATCAGAAATAAACACTGTGAACGTTGTCCAGTTTCACAGTGACATTTCCTTAATGTTCTATAAGTCACAAAACAGTAATACTAAAAGCATCTCAAAATAAAGGAACACAAACATCGAGTTTGTGGAAAGAGAAAGCACATTGTAAGTCAAACGGGTGCAGCAAAGCATTAACACATCCACTTGTTCTTTGATGCTTGATGTTCTTTGAACGAGAACATCAAAGGGGCGCCGCAAAAGTGATCGCGGGCGAAAGTGAAAGGGATCGCGGGCAATTAATGAGCATGACGAGGTTTGCCAGCCTCTGCTCCTAAACACGCGCCCGCTCACATGCACTATAGCTCTAGGCTGGCCATGGTAGCATTTTTTGAGCCCTCACAAAAAGTCTCGCCAGGCCAGCGCATGCGCTGGGTCAGGTGAGACCTAAAAACACACAATCAAACCATCTCGAGTCAGGAAGGCGCCAGAGACTGAATAAATGAGTGAGTGCTTGAGAATTGCCCGTATGTTGATACCCAGAGGTGGAGTGAATGTCTGTGGTGCAGCACCAGGGGTGAGTGTTCTTTTGAGTGGGGTGAGGGCTAATTTTGCGGGAGGGCCGCTCCCCACCTCCTGCAGTAAGGGCCGAGGTGGGGCGGGTGGGCGGGGCCGCTGGAGATAGTGTTGACAGTTGGCAATGGAAGCCAGAGCCCCTGGCTGAGCAGGGGCCATCAGACGGGAGCCTCTGTCCCTGCCTGGGAGATTAGTCCGTCTCCCTCACCGCATTCCCTGCAGTCCTCGCAGCTCGCACAGACCCCAGCCCCCACCCATGAATCATGGGCCTGTCACCCAGCACCAGGCCGGAGATACAGAGACACCGCTGTATCACGTTTATTGCACTTTAAGTGGCAGGTGGACTGGCATCTCCGGGGTGGTGGGGGGTGCCTGCCTGGGATTGAGGTAGCGCCATGAGGGTCTTGAGACCTCTTCCAGGCGCTCACCTGACACATCCGGGAAGGGATAAACAGGCACTGAGGGTCTCTCGACACTTTTCTCACTCACACGTTTGCGTCCAAGGAGCTCGGTGCTATATAGTGAGAGAAACAAAGCGCTCTGACACCTGAGGGTAAAGTACGTGCTATATAGAAACCCACAACTAAATAAATAAATAAACAAAACAAAGAACACCCCCCCTAATGGCCCCCATAGTCTGATGCACGAGCTAGTCATTAATATATATGCTATTTTATGGGGGGGGGTGCTTCAATACAAGCGGAAGCACCGAGGTGCACATAGCCACCGAAGGGGCATACAGTTATCTATAGGAAATATATGCAAATCTATAAATAATACCCTGATGGTAGTCCCATTTGAGCATGATTTTGCTAGGGGAAAATAGGCTTGTCTCAACCGTCTCTAATAATAATAGACCACCTTCGCCCTGTCTCTCGGCTATGTGTGGCTGAAGAGATTCGACAGAGGTTGAACTTGAGGGTGGGTGCAGTGTGAGGGGATGCGGCCTAGCCACAAACATCCAATGACATGAGCGTAAAAGCAATAGACGTCACCCACCCCAACGTAAAGAAAAGCCACAAGTCAGCACAATACATATACTGTTTGACAAGTCAAACAAGCGCGTGGGACAAGAAATGGCACAGACGTGAAAATGTGTACTGGGACATTTTAGTTATGGACTTTCCCAAAGATAAGTTAGGAGGCACTCAGTTCTGGCAAAACCTCAAATTAAAAGTTAAATCTCAGGCGCATTTCTACAATCCTCTCTTCAAAGTGTGCCTAAGGCTACAGCGTATCCTATTTTTAAATAATAATGGAATGTTTTGTTAATAGTGCTTCACACCGCACTTCTGCCGTTTCTCGGTGCTATAAATAGCAAGTATTGCTTTTGGCCAATGTAGTTTTTCTCAATTTAACAGCTTTGAAAGGATAGGAAGCTGGGTAGGAGTTGCCGCATGTTTCAGCGGTGAGCGTTTAACTCCACGAGCCCTCCTATGGCTTATAGGCCCTGGCAGTCGTGTATTCTGGTGATAGATGTTTGTCTCTTGCGTTTACAATAGAAACTGTCACTTTAAAATATATGTTCATCATTTATTTCTGGTATTTCCAGCTTGTCAGTGCTCTTGGGTGGGAAGCGCTGTTATTGGTGTTTTTATGTGTCTGTCCCCCTCCGTCACCCACCACAGAACTGAGTCATCTGAAAAGACGCACTCCCATCCCCTAACCCAGCCAAGGCGTGTGATGGAGTGGGAAAACATGCGTATTTTCTTACACATAAATCATGGGGAGCAGGTCTGAGAAGTACCCCTTTAATTATCTGGACCAGGGAGTCCGTCTGCTTCTAAAGAAACAGAAGGCGGCGAGGGCTGGCACCGCTCGTTTGGAGTACTGCAAAATAAAAACAAAACAGCCTGGAGAGCACCAGAAAAATTAACTCCTAGACTGAGCTCGTCTTTTATACCTTGCAGAAATCCCATGGTTTGGTGGAAACCGAGCCTGCTGTGGAATAAAAGGCGCGCGCCTTTAATACTGACACATTTACAGTTTTTACATTCTGAGGCGGGGTAGTCTGCGCCTCAAGGCGCTCTTGGTGTCTGTGTTTCAATCAGGTATTTTAATTCTTCAGTTACACTTGTCTGAAACAACCCCGTATCAACGTGTTTTTACTCCTCAGTAAATGTATTCTCTTTATATGAGTCGATTTAACAGTGTATTTTTTTTTCTAGCTTACTTGCCATCATTTGTTAAATGAACATTGGCGCGCATTATTTTATCAATTGCTTTTCAGAGTTTTTCCCTCCGCCATGGATACAGCATTGCTGACATTCACGTCACGAGACGAGATCTTTACTAATTCATCAAACAATGAATTGCCCTTGTCTGTTTCTTAAAATTAGGTGTCCGATGTACTTGTTTATGCATCCGCATTAGACCTTCAGATGCTTCAGCGGACGTTCATCACACTGATGCCCCCTGGTACAGACCGAATTACTTAGACTGGCATTTTGGTCGCCAGCGAGCCCTTAATTTCCCGAGACTTCGTAAACGTGCCACTGGTGAATGCGGGAACGTACCTTTCTGGTGATGAAACGACTGGGTAAAGAGACATGGTTTTCGCTACCTTTGATGACCCCTTTAATTGCTCCTGCTTCCTCCTCACTATTTCGCTTCTCTCTCAAACCTGTGACATGGCTCTCCCTTTTCCTACCAATTCTCAGATGCCATGTGTTCTTTAAAACCTAAACTCTCCCCCGTTCTGTCTACCCGCACTCTAGAATCCGACGATCGGGGAGATCCCAAGTTCCTCCGAGTGAGGTCATGAGGCTTCTCCCTTATTAGACTTCTTGAGTGTACACTCAGGAGCTGCCCCAAACCCTCCAACAGCGCCCGCGGCAGCGCCACGAGTCTGAACTCCCACCTCCCTCCCGCCTCTGCCCGCAAACAGCAGCCGCCACCGGGACCCTTCTTCTAAATACAGTCAAATACCCGCTATCAGCACTTTCTCTACGCTGCTCTTCAGGGTCTCTGCGCTTGCAAGGTCCACCCTCTTCGCAGCAGCAAACTAACCCCAACTGCTGCTGTTGGTGGCAGGGCCGTTTTTACCATTAGGCAAGACTAGGCGGCCGCCTAGGGAGGCAAAATGGTTAGGGCGGCATAAGCGGGGAATGGAAGAAACGGCCCTGCATGCACGCTGCTGACTACCACTACCTAATGCGGAAGTGTGCTTTAGCACCCTCAATTGATAAACTCGGAAAAAGTACTGGTGATACAAGACATCTCACAAACACGCACATTTTGCATCTAAACAAAATGTATTTCGGTAATATCCAACCGCAAAGTGGATATGTACTCAAATACTCCGACTTTTGAACAAAAATAACCCCTCCTCTTCCTAAATTAAAAAAAGAAGAACCTGTTGCATCGCCAGAACCCTCAAAACTATGGAAAACTATGAATGTCCATCCAGTCTTAAGGGCTTAGGGTGTGTATGCGCACCACGACTGACTCACCAATGCGGTTGATTCCACGCCTGACCTAGAGAAGTGTCCTTTCACTGCACCGGAAGGACTAACGCTCTGTAAGAAGGAACACAAATAAGGGGTTGAGAGACCAGCCACCAGGTGCGGTCAACGTGTGGATAGATTTCCTGGAAGTGTCTTGTCTGTAATTTTTCCATGAAGAAGTGGGTGAGCTGCAGCGAACAGCTCTCGTATTCACCGTTCATATCCCCAGGGACAGGCTATGGTGCTGCCATTCCTCGTTATGCGTTTTTGCCTGGCCTGTAGATTTTTCTGCACAACAGCTTCTTATGTCGTGCCCTGTGTGCTCTGCATGATTTTTCTGTCCTGCAGATCAGTGCTGCAGTTTGTTGATCTCCACCAGACTGCTCGTCCCGGTCCTGCAACAATACACTGCGGAGTTTAATGAGGAGAGAGGACCCGGGAGAGGAGGTGATAAGACTGGGGAGTTCAGAGAGGAGAGGTGCAGAGGAGGACCAAAGGAAGAGAGAGGGGAGAGGTGCACAGGAACAACTGCAAACTGAGGCGTGAGAAGAGCTGAGGGAAATGTGCAGGAGACGCGAGGGGTGAAGAGAAAGACCCGCGAGAGGAGAGGCGCATGGGGTGACATGTGAGAGTCAGAGGGAGCCATTCACGAGGGACAGTGACTGGTGCAGAGAGACCTGCAGAGGAGAGAGGGGATCCGGAAGGAGGCCTCCTGGTAGAGAGGCGCCAAACACCGAGGTTGTGGGGATAAGAAGGGAGCGCAGGAGAAGAAGTGAAAGGTAGCAGGAGGAAGCAGGGAGCGCTCCAGGGTAAGCGGGAGGCGCCATCGGAGAAGCAAGAGCAGCCGGGTGAAGATGGGAGTGCCGGCATCAGCATGTGGGATGAGAAGGGCACGAGGACAGAGAGTTCAATGATCCATGCAAGAGGGAAGGTGCACCAGTGACGCGAGAGCAAGGACACTACTGAGGACTGTCACTGAGCCAGAGGTGCTGAGGGGGGCTACCCACGGAGAGGCACTGAGGACTGGCACTGATTGAATGATAGTGAAGGGCACTGAGGACTGGCACCGAGGATTGGTACTCACAGACTGTCTTGAGGATTGGTACACACAGAGGGGCACTGAGGACTGTCACTGAGCGAGAGGTGCTGAGGGGTGCTACCCACGGAGAGGCACTGAGGACTGGCACTGATTGAATGATAGTGAAGTGTATGAGGACTGGCACCGAGCATTGGTACTCACAGAGGGGCACTGAGGACTGGCACTGAGTGAGGCGTACCGAAGACTGGTGCTGAGGACTGCTACTAACAGAGGGGCACTGAGGACTGTCACTGGAGAGGGATTATGCGGACTGGCACTGAGCGAAGGGCACTGAGGACTGGTACTCACGCAGGGCCACTGCGGTCTGTTACTGAGCGAGCAGTACTGAGGACTGGTGCTTAAAGAGGACTGACCCTGAACAAGAAGTATGGAAGACTCCTATTAATGAGGGGAGGGGGAAGGGGGTCCGAGGACTAGTATTTGTCATTAAGGACTGGCACTGAGTGGAACTGAGACTGGCATTGAGCGAGGAGCACGGAGGGCTGGCACAATAGGGAGGGGTATTAAGGACTGGCACTGAGAATTGGTACTCACGGAGGGTCTCTCAGGACTGATATGGACCAATTGAGCATTGAAGACTGTGTTGAGTGAGGGGTACAGAGGACAGGTACTGAGCAAGTGACCCTGAAGACTGTGTTCACTGTGGAGTACTGAGGGCAGGTACTGAACGAGTGAGCCCTGAAGACCCTGTTCACTCTGGGGGTACTGAGAGCAGGTTGTGACCGAGTGAGCATGAAGACTGTGTTCACTGAGGGGCACTGAAGACAGGTACCTACCGAGGGAGCATTGACGACTGTGTTCACTGAGGGGTACTGAAGACAGGTACTGACAGTGATGGCCAACTGTGTTCACTGAGGGGTGCTGAAGATAAGCACTGACAGAGTGAGCATTGAAATCTGCGTTCACTGAGGGGTATTGAGGACAGGTACTGGCCGGGTGAGCATTGAAAACTGTGTTCACTGAGGGATATTGAGGACAGGTACTGGCAGTGACTTTGAAAACTGTGTTCATCAAGGGGTACTGAGGACAGGTACTGGCCGAGTGAGCACAGAAGACTGTGTTCACTGATGGGTACTGAGGACAGGTACTGGGTGAGTGGGCAATGCAAGTTACTATTTTTGTTTTTAATGGTTTTGAAAATGAGGTGCACTTGATGCCTTGGTGGTATTTAAAGACAAGGCTCTATTGGGCATCCATGTACATAAATCTGTGAATGTATGGCTACTGTAACGGTCTGGTCTGGGCCTTTCGTTGAGGTTGTTTGCAGGACTGACTGTTGTGTTTCCTGATAGTAAATGAGAGTAACACAGAAGGGTTCGGCAGTAGAGGGTGTGCCTCTCTAGCCTGGCTGGCAGGGAGAGAGAGTGATGGTAGTAAAATGGAGAGGCCGGCATTTTTCAATTCTCACCTAGGGCGGCAAAACACCTAGAAATGGCCCTGGATACATCTATTGCATCCATCAACCCCAAGTGAATGAGAAGTGAATTATCCTCCTCTTTGGGTTACCAAGAGATGAACTCACCCGCCATTATATGAGGAGTAGGAAAAAACCCAGATTGTGTTGACCAAAATATAAGTAGGTGTCTTAGAACTGCACCAGCACAGGCCCAGGAGGCGATTGGCTTGTTGCTCAACCAAGGCAGTCAGTTGCTGCTCCGCGGAAGCACCGCAATGCTGGAGCCACTAAACAAAGGATACGAGCACTGTCCGTCCGATTTCACCCTGAGCATGAAGAAACTGACAGCCCTCTCGACGGAAGCTGTCAGAAGAGCCGAAAGCAGCAGAGGAACGCCAAATATGTGGAGGAATGCCCCCTCCCTCCTTCTACGCACGCGCACCGCGCCCTCTATCGGGGCTGACGGTGCACTGCGTCTGCGGTGTGAGGAGAAGGGAGCGCGCCGCAGGAGAAAATCCCCCACCGTCCGTGCCCCGCGGTCTGAATAGCAGTCCGGTCGGAGCGTGAACAAGGCGCTCAAGGACCCGTGAACACATATGGCGCTGTCTTGACCTCTCTGGAAGTCCCCCCCCCCCCCCCACCACCACCACCACCAGCAAGCGGGTTCTACCGCAGCTGACGAGGCATTCGCCGACAGAAAGGTTAGCGCCGACCTCGAAGTAAATAAAGTACAAACAACTGTCAATGAGCACAATCACGCCCTCAATGAGTAAATAAGGGCACAAAGTCCACATAGGCATAAACAAGATCAAGGAAAAGCACTTATCTGGCTGCCGAGCAATGAAGAAAGAGGAAGTGCTGTTCCTTGATGTTGTTTATATGGGACTGCCTCTATGGTTGTTGTGAACTGTCAAAAGACTCATGGGATTTGTAGTCTTTTGTTGGTGTTTTTTGTTAAGGCTGCTGAGCAATAAATAAGAGAGAGACAAGCATAATCTGAGCCTCCGGTCCTGACATAGATTACATGTTCAGACGGATGGCAGGCTTTTCCTTATGGTTCATTGGTTTTGTGTCTCAAGATCTCAGGGTGCCATCTGCTACCATTGGCTTCCCAGGGCCTCCATAACCACTGCATTCGAATTGGACAATCAAGTTAATTGCTCTGGTTATTTGGCTCTTTAGGGAATGTGAAGAAGAGAAGTCAAGTAATCAAGGCTTACTTTAGATGGTGGAAGGGGTTAGAAACTCATATAGTGCATGACACAGTAAATAATGAAGTCTCAATATTCAGTCCTAACTGGAATTTCGAAGAAGAATAGGTCTTTATTTCCAGGTAATTAAAATAAGGCACTTTAAATAATATACATATATATTAAGATATATGTGTGTGCAGTACATTTTATATTTAAATTTATTTTAATTGGACTTTTCAGCGTAATTGTCATGCCAATCTCACAGAAACGATCATAGAGCATCCCCATCCGACACTAATCAGACAGGGGGGGGGGGCATTTTTCAATTCTCGCCTAGGGCGGCAAAACACCTAGAAACGGCCCTGGTTGGTGGCAGTTGATTTTCACTTGATGCGAGGCACAAGATGGCTGCCAACACTTCCTGGTTTGAATTGTTGGCAGCCAATTAGAGCCCAGCTCTAATTGGAGCTTTTTTTTAAATATCTCACAAACTACTGAAACGGATTTACACCATTTGAAAAAAAGGTCACTTTCTGAACCAAAGCACTAGCTTTTTGCCAAATTTGGTGTAATTCCGTTCAGCAGTTCGGGCTGTAGCCTTGCCTAAAGTTTCCTATTGGAAATTGATTTTTTGACTCTTATCTTTTGAATTTCTCAGCAACTTCTGAACGGATTTACACCATTAAAAACAAAGGTAGCTTTCTGAACCAAGAGCTACCTTTCTGCCAAACTTGGTGTAATTCCGTTCAGCAGTTCCTATGGAAATGAACACACGAAAAACAATTTTTGGGACCCCCCTTTTTTCTCCGCCCCTGCTTGACGAATCACCCCCAAACTTTTAGGATAGGAGCTGACCTGGATAGACCTTTTTTTTGGAGAATTTCACAAAGATTCGTTAGACAACGCCAAAGATATTATCAAATCCAAGAACGCTTTTTCAATAGTAACGAGGTCCTAGCTATAACTCCCTACTGGCGACAACCAGTAGGTAATATATATATATATATATATATATATATATATATATATATATATATTCACTGAAAAAGACATAGGTTTCAGGGGCGTTCTAGTTAGCTGGACTTTTCACTCGTACAAAACCATTGAAATTCCCCCGTTATAGTTAGTTCAGCTAACTATAACTCGCGCGCCCGCAATGCACTGCTGATGACGTCACATATTACATCACTCATGACATGGTCAGTGACATCACTCATGACATCACTGATGACATCTCAAATGACATCACTGATGACATCACTGATGACATCATCCAGTGAATGTGTGTTTTTCTGAAAATTACATATGTTTTATATATGTATAGCTCAAGGTCGATGGAAGAATAAATGGGTATATAAGTGTCTAAATGGATGATTTGTTTTTGAAAAATTGATTGTATAACTGACTGATTTAGTGTATCTTAGTGAATACATGGCTTAGTGAGTAATGTTTAAATATGTAAATATCTGTATCAGTCTCTCACTTTGTGTATAAGTGGCTGCATGGGGTGGTGAGTAGCTACATGAGTGTCTATATAGGTTATTAGTTGGTTTTTTGAGTATCAGTATGAGTGTCTGAGTGTCTGTATGGTTCAGTGGGGGGTATTACGTAGTGCATAGGTGCATGAATGAGTGACTCACTGTTTGTATGTGTTGAAGACAGCATGTGTGCAGGACTGTATGGGTGGATGAGTCTGTGCATGTGTGTGTTAGTGAGTGAATGACTGTCTCAATAGTGTCTTTATGAGTAACTACATATGTTTTAAACTAGTATATGTGACTATTGGTGTATATACGTGAGTATATGTGAGAGTGAGAGATTGGAAGAGTTCCTGTATGAATAAGTATGTGTTTCTATAAGTGATTGTTTAAAAGACTAAGTATGTGTAAGTTTCTGTAGAAGTAAGTGTGGTGGTGCGTGTATAACCGAATATGCAAGTAAATGGATATTTGATTCTTTATTAGCATGAGTGACTATGTGTGTGAGTAACTCTATGGATGAGTGGCATTGTGTAACAGGATGTATAGGTGTATGAGTACATATGATGAGTGAGTACATGTATGAGTGACTGTATAGGACTGTTGGTGAATGAGTGGATGTGTATGTGGATCTTAGAATTACTGAATAGGTTGTTGTAACTGGTATTGGTATGTCCATTGTTTTGAAATTTTTAGTTTCTATTTTTGAATGTGTGTATCAAAGGTTATATTAGGGGGAGAGGAGGTCTGCCACTCTATCACAAGGATGATGTCATCAGTGATGTCATCAGTGATATCATTTGAGATGTCATCAGTGATGTCATGAGTGATGTCACTGACCATGTCATGAGTGATGTAATATGTGACATCATCAGCAGTACATTGCGGGCGCGCGAGTTATAGTCCAGCTAACTATAACGCCCCTGAAACCTATGGTTTTTTCAATGAATTTCTAAGGTTTTTTTAATGCTAATTCCTAACTATAACGTGCCTGAAACCTATGGTTTTTTCAGTGAATTTCAAAGGTATTTTAAATGCTAATTACTTACTATGCCTACAGAGATAGGACATGTGAAGAAAAAAGAAAAAACGCACAGAAAAAAATAAAGAAATGCAGAAAGAAGTCCTCAAAGACGAAGAAAAGTGCAGGAAGAAGGATAACGTGAAGAAAGAACAAAGAGAAGAGCAGAAAGAAGCCTTGTTGCAAAATCATCCTGTACCCTCAACTTTTTCAGACGGATACTGGTGGTAACTGAGTCTGACTAACCAGCCCTAGAGCCAGTGCTATGTTAAAAGACACTCAGAATACAGTGAAAACACCTACATACACTAGGGAACACTATGCGTTGGGGTCCCCCTGTGATTAGCATGACCTCCTCTGTAAGCCCCTAGTATATTATAGGGCAGGGGATTAAAACTACCTCTTAAAACGCGCCACAGGGCGTGTTTGCACATGTTACCTCAGGCGCCGTCCCCTCCCTTCCCCACTGTGTAAACACGCCCTGTGGCCGTTTTAAGTTGGAAGATTAAGTCCCCTTGAATCCTGAGGGTCCCTAGGGTCCAACTAGACCACTGGGTACCTCCAGTAAGCGCCACAGAGCTGGGTTGCAGAGAGATGTAAAAAGGGGCAAGGCCTAGACCACCTTTCTGCAATGCAGCGCAGTGGCGCTTACTGGAAGCACCTGGTGGGCTAGTTGGCCCCCAGGGTCCCTCAGGATTGAAGGGGAATTAATTCCCCAACTTAAAACGTGCCACAGGGCGTGTTTGCACACGTTAACTCAGGCCCCGTCCCCTCCCTTCACCACTGTGTAAACACGCCCTGTGGCCGTTTTTAGTTGGGAGAATACGTTCATTTGAATCCTGAGGGTCACTAGGGTCCAACTAGCCCACTAGGTATCTCCAGTAAGTGCCACAGAGCTGCGTTGCAGAGAGGTGTAAAAAGGGGCACGGCCTAGACCACCTTTCTGCAATGCAGCGCAGTGGCGCTTACTGGAAGCACCTGGTGGGCTAGTTGGCCCCCAGGGTCCCTCAGGATTGAAGGGGAATTATTTCCCCAACTTAAAACGTGCCACAGGGCGTGTTTGCACACGTTAACTCAGGCCCGTCCCCTCCCTTCACCACTGTGTAAACACGCCCCGTGGCCGTTTTTAGTTGGGAGATTAAGTTCATTTGAATCCTGAGGGTCCCTAGGGTCCAACTAGCCCACTAGGTACCTCCAGTAAGCGCCACAGAGCTGCGTAGCAGAGAGGTGTAAAAAGTGGCACGGCCTGGACCACCTCTCTGCAACGCAGCTCAGTGGCGTTTACTGGAAGCACCTGGTGGGCTAGTTAGCCCCCAGGGGCCCTCAGGATTGAAGGGGAATTATTTAACCAACCTAAAACGCGCCATAGGGCGTGTTTGCACACTTCGCCTCAGGCCCCGTCCCCTCCCTTCTCCATTGTGTAAACACGCGCTGTGGCTGTTTTAAGTTGGGAGATTAAGTCCCCTTGAATCCTGAGGGTCCCTAGGGGTAAAATAGCCCACTAGGTACGTCCAGTAAGTGCCATTGCAGAGAGGTGTAAAAAGGGGCACAGCCTGCACCACATCTCTGCAACGCAGAGCAGTGGCGCTTACTGGAAGCACCTGGTGGGCTAGTTGGCCCCCAGCGTCCCTCAGGATTGAAAGGGAATTATTTCCCCAACTTAAAATGCGCCACAGGGCGTGTTTGCACACGTCACCTCAGGCCCCGTCCCCTCCCTTCACCACTGTGTAAACGCGCCCTGTAGCCATTCTAAGTTGAGAGATTAAGTCCCCTTGAATCCTAAGGGTTCCTAGGGTCAAACTAGCCCACTAGGTACCTCCAGTAAGCTCCACAGAGCTGCGTTGCATAGAGGTGTAAAGAGGGGCGTGGCCTCAGAACACCTGTCTGCAACGCAGCTCCCTGGCGCATACTGGAGATACCTTTTGGGCTAGTTGGCCCTCAGGGACCCTCAGTATTGAAGGGGAATTCATTCCCCAACTTACACCTGGCCAGGGGGCGCATTTGCAGAGTGCTGCAAGGAGGGGGTGTGGCCTCTGGCGCAATGCCTGTCTTTTTTTTATTTTTTATTTTTTTAAGAAGGAGGGCTGTGTGGCCCCCCTTCTTTTTCTAATTTATTGGCCCTGGGGACCCCATCCCCCAGGACCTGCACCCTCCTCCCAAGGCCTTAATCGGCCCCAGGGACCCCAACACCCGGGTCATGGCCTTTTTTTGTTGTTAATTCTTTAGGAGTGGGGCTGCGTGGCCCCCCTCCTCAGGCCACTTATGGCCCCGGGGACCCCATCCCCTGGGGCCGGCCTTTGTTTTTTATTATTTTAAAAAAATATAAATTTATAAAAACACCTAGGACATGCTGGACTAAGCGTATGTACCTATCACCATGACGATTTGCGTGATATTCATTAAAAGTCAACTATGCATACAATGAATCCTCGTGGAATGTATTTACACCGCTAGTGAAGCTCTGACGTGTCTGACGCCCTACCGTTCCTTATTCCGGCGCCCCCGCCGGTGGGTACTCTCCAAGTAGACATCCTTGTTGTTTATTTATACAAACATGGGTAGCTATTGACGGGCACACTTAATACACACGCACACCAAGCCATTCAAAGGGGATTCGACAAAAATTCAACCAAACTATGCAAGAAACCCCCCTCACGGTTAATAAAACACACATCCACCGCCGGATGTGTAATATTTTTTATTTTACTCTCTGGAAAGGAGACAAACCTCACTTGAGAGTCACAGCGTGCTCCTGACTGAGCCCAATGCTGTGTTACACACACCAGTGCCCGCCGAGTGCCACACACCTCTGTGTTGTATTCCACCAGCTAGTGCATATATGCTATGACACTCTCTAGCCCATGTGCACTGTAACACCACCCCGTGAATATGTCATGCCACACTTGCCTTCGCAGGGGTTCTATTGCCCCATCTAACGTGCCTTCCTCGATGCCTATGTTATAACGCACAGCGCTATGCCATACATATTACAATCTGGGATCCATATCTGTGTTACAGTGCATATGCAACGTTACAATCCCCAGCACATATTTTATATTACAACTTTAGAGACTAGTTAGGTTACACAACACTGCCCTGTGCATATTACACTCCAAGGCGCATATGGCAGAGCACGCGCTAGTGCCTGTGCTATCTTGCGCTCTCCAATGAATCTGTCATTTCGCACAATGTATTGCATATTATATTTCAAGCCCCGGTTCATCTTATATCACACTTTTTGGTGCATAGTTTATACCATATACTATATCTAGTTTTCATTTGCAATCATGCTCTCAGGACTAGGTTCTATATAACACTGTGTCCACCTACCCTTTTCACGGGCATTACATTTTGCGGTGGGGGGTGGAGGGTCAGGGGGTGTTTCTGCCAAGTGAGCCCGGAGTCACAGTCACAAACGTCCTCTTCTTCCTGAATAAAAGTGAGATTATGCTGCATACTTGTTCATATTTTAAGTAGTTCGGACAGACACACATTTTAAAAACAATAAAGTTCCCAATACCCACCTTCTCTGAACAGTTAGCTTGCTGCCCCATCCACCTCCTCCCTATCCTCTGTTGTCTGAATCCATGAACTTGCCACCTCCCTCCTGCCATGCATGGTCTGATGTGCTGTCACCGCCCTCCATTTAGCATGATGTACCAGTCCACTCCTCCTGCCCTCCATTGCCCAATTCTATGGCCTATCATTGACCTCCTGCTTAGCCTCTGTGCTTAGCTTGCTGCCCCTATTCTCCTTCCCCCTGCCCTACGATGTCTTTGTGCATGCCCCTGCTCCATCCTTTTTGCCCACCATGTTCCATGGACCTGCCACTTCTATCTACTCTGAGTGTTCTGTTGAGCTGCCACTCCCCTCCCACCTGCCTAGCATTGTCAGATGACTGTAACCTGTCCCTGCCACCTCCACCCTGCCTGTCCACATGACATGCCCCTATCTCCTTCCTCCTGTCCTCCATGGTCCATTTTACTGCCACACCCTTCTGCCCTCCCTGGTCTGTTGTGCTGCAAGTGCTCCTCCTGCCTGCCCCACACAGTCTGTTGTGAGGCACCTTCCCCTGAACTCTCTTGTCTGTGACCAGGTCCTGACCCTCCCTTCTATCCTCCATGGTCCTTTGTGCATGCCCCTGCACCCTCCTTCTTGCCCATCATAGCCATTGTGCTGCCACTAACCCTCCTGCTTGCCATGCATGGTCTTCTGTGCTGCCATGGCCCCTCCCACCTTCCTTGTGTGGTCAGCTAGCTGCCCCTGACCCCCTCCCCCCTTCCCTCCATGGTCCTTGTGTATGCCATCATAGTCTCACTGTTGCTCTCCATGGTGTGTCTTGTTTCTAGTGCCCATCCTGCCTGACCTCCATGGTCATCTTGCTGCTCCTGCCCTGCCCCCTTGCCCCCAGCCCTCTGTTACCATGTGCAGACCCCTATTCCCTCCCTCCTGGCTTGTCTGTTCCATTGTAATGCCCCTGATCCGTCCCTCCTGCCTTTTATGGTCTGTTATGCTGCAGCTTTCTCTCCTGTCTGTCCATTATGGTCAGCTAGCTACCATTGCCTCTTTCCCCTCTGTTCTCTGTTGTCCATGTGCATGGTCCTGTCCCCTCCCTATTGCTTTCAATGGATTGTTATGCTGCACTCCTGTCCCGCATGCCCTGTGTGGTGTATTGTGCTGCTGCAAACCCTGATGCCTGCCCTGTAGGGTCAGTTTGGTGCACCTCTCCATGTCCCTCCTGTCCTCTGTTATCCGAGTCCATGTCCCTACCCCAATTCCTCCTGTCTACCATGATCCAATGTACCATACTTGCAAACATTTTGAACTTGGTAAGAGGGAGATTTTGAAAAAAACTGGGGTATTGATTTTCCCCTTTGAGTTACATTGAAAAAGAGGAGATTGTAGACAGGAGACAGATCAAATAAAGCCCATTTGAGCTTAAAAACATTGGATGTTTCCTGGCTGAAACGGGTCTGTTGGCATGTATGGTTGTACTACCACTGCCTCTTCCTTCTGCCCACAATGGTCTATTATATTGCCACAGCCTCTCTTGCCAGTCCTGTATTGTTGGTTTGTTGCCCCTGCCCCCCTTTCCACTGCCCTCCATAGTCTGTTGTGCTGCCACTGCCCTTCCTGCCTGCCCAGTGTGGTCAAATTGTTGCCTCTGCACTCTCCTACCTTCCTTCAATTTTCAGAGTCCGTGCCCCTGGCCTCTGCCTCTCAACAGTATCCCAATGAACAACTAGATTGCTAACATTCTATATTTATTACAAAAGTGTGGAACGCCTGACGTCATCTTGATGTAATCAAAACTGTAATACCTAGAGCATTTCCGTTAGAAATTACATATATGAGAGGGTCTAACTTGCATCAAAATTATGGTTAGTGCTCTAAAAAACTAAAATGAGGACATGTTTTCTGAGTTTTCAAATAGCGACAAAGAACTTTTAAATTATTTGTAATCTTTATGTTTTTTTATCCAGTTGACCACTTGATTAAATGTTGCACTTAGGGGAGAGGATGTGGTGTGACTTCCAGAGCTGCAGACTTTGCAACTGGGGAACCAGGTTGGAGTTTCTGCTTCAGCTCAACATTCTGTGATTCTGGTCAAATCACTTAATCTCCCCATGTCTACAACCAAAATGAATTTGATCTTGTGTGATGTAACCAATGCTCATGTAAAGCACTCCAATACCTGACAAGTCTGCACTATATAAAACGGCAAATACACAAAAAATAAGTGTTTTGCACACTTCTGTCATTGGGCTACATGTGGGCTACATCTCGGTGATATTTGTGCTGCATTTGGGCTCTTTTGTCTCTGGTGGCCATCTTGGGAGATTTATTTGTTATGAAGTTTCCTAATTTCCTCATTTACTGCAGTCTCCTCAGTAGGAAATGCTTTCAGTTTTTTACTTTGATTCCATCAAGAAGGTTTTCAGATATGTCACACATTTGCCATAAATTCTGAATGTTAGCACTCTAGTTGCTCATTAGATCACTGTAGTAAAGCTACTGCTCACCACGGAAGTCTGCTGCTGGTATTAAAAGTGCATGTTTCAGTCTGCATATCAGACATTTTTAATGAAATAGAAGAGGATTTGAGAAGTCACTCAAAATGTGCCCTAAGTTTTTCTTTTCTTCCTTCAGCACTAATCATAATTTCTATGGCAAAATGAACCCCCTCATTGTGTTCCTTTTTAAATTAAATGTTTTAAGTGTTACCAGTTTATTCCAATCAAGATGGCTTCAGGTGTGCCATACTTTTGTCATAAGTAAGACAGTAAGCGCTCTAGTTGTTCTTAAGAACACTCTGGGACATTCTGTCATTGGGCTATACTTGGGCTATATCTGGGTGATATTTGGGCTACATTTGGTCTCTTTTGTCTCTGGTGGCCATCTTGGGGGATTTATTTGTTATGAAGTTTCCTAATTTCCTCATTTACTGCAGTCTCCTCAGTAGGAAATACTTTCAGTTTTTTACTTTGGTTCCATCAAGAAGGCATTCAGATGTGTCACACATTTGCCATAAATTCAGAATGTTAGCACTCTAGTTGCTTATTAGATCACTGTAGTAAAGCTACTGCTCACCAGGGAAGTCTGCTGCTGGTATTGAAAGTGCATGTTTCAGTCTGCATGTCAGAATTTTTTTATGAAATAGAAGAGGATTTGAGAAGTCACTCAAAATGTGCCCTAATTTTTCTTTCTGCAGCACTAATCATACTTTCTATGGCAAAATGAACCCCCTCTGTTTGTTCCTTTTTAAATTACATTTTTTAAGAGTTACCACTTTATTCCAATCAAGATGGCTTCAGGTGTGCAATACGTTTGTCATAAGTAGGACTGTTAGCGCTCTAGTTGTTCTTTAGAACACTCTGGGAAGCTGCAGTAGAACACAAAGGAATCAACTGACAGTCTCTGCCCTTGTTGGATGTACATGTTTTACTGAGAATGTCAAACTTCATTCTCACATGACTGAGAAAGATAATGTGAATTTACAGAAAATATGCTCTCAGTTTAGCTTATAGATCATCTTCCAAACCTCTGTGGGAAAAGCATGAGAAAATAGTTTCCTCTCAAACATGATTCATGATATCACAGCAGAAGGCTTTTTCACATGGTAAAATCACCTTAGAACACACCACAATTCCTAAAATGAGTATGGTACCATCAGCAAATGATTTATAATGTAACTAAAGTCTTAAAACCTTATATTAACTGCAATGCTTTTTAATGAGGTGCTATCATGTATATTGGTCCCAAAATGGCTGCCAACACTTCTTGGATGAAGTACTGACAGCCAATCAGAATCTCACGATGAGATGTGTGGTTAGGCTCCGCCCAGATATATCTATCTTTTTAAATCTAATTTTCTCAGGAACTACTGAACGGATTTACACCATATAAGCAAAAGGCACGAGTCTGAACTGATGACTACCTCTTTGCCAAATTTGGTGTAATTCCGTACAGCAGTTCGGGCTGTAGCTGAGTCAACAGGTCCTATGGGAAAATGCATGGGGAAAACACGTTTTGGGACCCCCCTTTATTCTCGGCCCCCGCTTGACGAATCACCGTGAAATTTTCAGGATAGGAGCGGACCAGAGCTGGCCAAAAATTTGGAAAATTTCACGATGATTCGTCAATCGGCACCAACTTTATTCCAAATAGAATCTTGTGGATTTCCTATGGAAAATAGGTCCTAACTATAACTACCTACTGGCGGCTGCAAGTAGGTAATATATATATATATATATATATACATATATATATATATTTTCCAAACAAAGCATCCTGCATTCGAAAGTGCACTCCAGAACAGATAATTAAAGGGCAGCTGGCTTGCCTGTGATCAAGAAGTTCATACTTCAAAACGCGTAAGGCTTTTTAATGTGAAACGAAGGAAGAAAGCCAGCTGCCCTTTAATTATCTGTTCTGGAGTGCACTTTCGAATGCAGGATGCTTTGTTTGGAAAATTAATTGCGGCCGTCCAGCCGTGGAAGAGCACCACCCGGAGATGTGAAAGGGGCCACGCAGACACAGAACTGGTCGAAGTCTGCATGTGGGAGAATGGATTGGCATAAAATCTGGCTTCGTCCTTCTAAAATCCACTGAAGGGTAATCAAAATTATTGATTAATGGACTTTTGCGAGTGCAGAACCCACGAGGGTAATAATGAATGAGACACTATGTACTATACACCCCATAATGCATCACAATAGTGTTTTACGAACAGGCCCACTGGAGGGCAATTTGAATAAAATGCAAGAGGAAAAGGGGAGTGTTCTCGTTATCTGCTGCGCCACATTAGAAGTTTGCCTGTGACCAAGAAGTTCATACTTCGAAACGCGTAAGGCTTTTTAATGTGAAACGAAGGAAGAAAGCCAGCTGCCCTTTAATTATCTGTTCTGGAGTGCACTTTCGAATGCAGGATGCTTTGTTTGGAAAATTAATTGCGGCCGTCCAGCCGTGAAAGAGTACCACCCGGAGATGTGAAAGGGGCCACGCAGACACAGAACTGGTCGAAGTCTGCATGTGGGAGAATGGATTGGCATAAAATCTGGCCTTCGTCCTTCTAAAATCCACTGAAGGGTAATGAAAATTATTGATTAATGGACTTTTGCGAGTGCAGAACCCACGAGGGTAATAATGAATGAGACACTATGTACTATACACCCCATAATGCATCACAATAGTGTTTTACGAACAGGCCCACTGGAGGGAAATTTGAATAAAATGCAAGAGGAAAAGGGGAGTGTTCTCGTTATCTGCTGCGCCACATTAGAAGTTTGCCTGTGATCAAGAAGTTCATACTTCGAAACGCGTAAGGCTTTTTAATGTGAAACGAAGGAAGAAAGCCAGCTGCCCTTTAATTATCTGTTCTGGAGTGCACTTTCGAATGCAGGATGCTTTGTTTGGAAAATTAATTGCGGCCGTCCAGCCGTGAAAGAGCACCACCCGAAGGTGTGAAAGGGGCCACGCAGACACAGAACTGGTCGAAGTCTGCATGTGGGAGAATGGATTGGCATAAAATCTGGCCTTCGTCCTTCTAAAATCCACTGAAGGGTAATGAAAATTATTGATTAATGGATTTTTGCGAGTGCAGAACCCACGAGGGTAATAATGAATGAGACACTATGTACTATACACCCCATAATGCATCACAATAGTGTTTTACGAACAGGCCCACTGGAGGGCAATTTGAATAAAATGCAAGAGGAAAAGGGGAGTGTTCTCGTTATCTGCTGCGCCACATTAGAAGTTTGCCTGTGATCAAGAAGTTCATACTTCGAAACGCGTAAGGCTTTTTAATGTGAAACGAAGGAAGAAAGCCAGCTGCCCTTTAATTATCTGTTCTGGAGTGCACTTTCGAATGCAGGATGCTTTGTTTGGAGAATATATATATATCTACATATATTTATTTTTTTTCACCAATTTCCCTTATAAAGGAAGCACTGCACACCAAGGAAGTTATACGTTTTAAGGTGAGCAAGACCGAGTGTGGTTGAAACGCGTTGGTGGTGGATGTTGGTGATACTTGCATGAAAATAAATTCCCTGAAATCCTTAAAACTTATAACTTCCTTGGTGTGCAGTGCTTCCTTTATAAGGCAAATTGGTGAAAAATTGATTACGAGGACTGGCCCGTTCTCGCCACTAGCACCCGCTATGAGAAAGAGCGCTCTCCTTTTGGGCCGTTTGACGACATATATATATATATATTTATATAAATATATTTAAATAACAATATATGTGTGTGTGTTAAGAAAAAAATAGAAGCGGGGTTAAACTTAACTGTTAAGTTTATACCACGCATAAACACATATGCAAAAAAAGAATCAGAGACCTATGGGTAGTTTCCAAGTTTGGGTGAGATAGAAAGGGACAAATGGGCATATGTACAAGCCCCTATCGCCACTACAACGTCACTTTTACGGACGTTGTGGTGGCGATAGATGCTGCCCCTTATGTACAAGGCAGAGTTAACGCTATGGTTAGCGTGAAAGTGGCATGCAGTGGGTGTTGTGGAGGGTGTTCCACCGCAACACCCACTGTATTTGACGCTGCCCCCTATGTACAAGGGTGGCGTATAGGAAGGTGTCTGTGGGACATGGCCCTTTTTGGCTAAAGTTCCCTAAACTTTTTGCTTTCCCCCTAGACCTTTTTTCTGACATGGTGTTGCCAACTTAGATGCTTTGAGTACTTTGCCACTGCTGATCAGTGTCAATGTGCAAGGGCTCCCTTTGTAAAGTGTAATGGTAATTGGTTGTCCATGATTGGTATGTTTGCCTCACTAGTTAAGTCCCTAGTAAAGTGCACTATGTGTGCCAGGGCTGGTAATGCAACTGCTACTAGTGGGCCTGCAGCACTAATTGTGCCACCCACACATTTAACCTTAAAGGGAGAACTCAGGCCTGCCATTGCAGTGCCTGTGTGGAAATGTACCCTAAAGTGAGCACACTGATGAAGGGTCACCCTCTCATCCTCGGGTCCAAAGACTAACAAAATAGAGATTGGCACTGGAGTTGAAATAAAATAACAATATTATTAATCACTAATGAGTGGGACCACGTCCATACAACACTCTCGAGTGCTGCAAGAGGAAGTACACTGGATTCACAAACCATCGTTCTTTTTATACAGTTTTGTTGCAATGTAAGCATGTGGACAGAAATGGAAAGAACAAGTTTAGAAATAGCTAAGAGCAAAAAGGGCAGATAGATGACTACGTGGTCAGCAAATAGGGAGGGGGAGCAGGAATTCCTATGGCAGCAGTAAAGACCAGGTGCACTGGCAGCTACAAACCCCCAGCACGTACATTGCTTAGCCATGTTAGGAGGTCAACTAAAATAGATGACACATGCAGAGTGAAAAGGCGAACAGCAGGGGACGAAAGAATTACGAAGGAAATGAAATGGACACCACAGCCAAAATGGCTTTTGCTTATGCTAATGAAAATATTACACGTTTTCCACAGACGACCCTTTTAGACATTTTCTTATTTCTTCAAAGGGGTATGATACACATCATTTCACAGATTTCTCGTTCTAGCGCCGGGACACCCCTGTTGGGGGTAGCTGCGTGCTCTAGAAGCGTAAAATACTTGGTGTAATTCCGTTCAGCAGTTCCTATGGAAATGAACACACGAAAAACAATTTTTGGGACCCCCCTTTTTTCTCCACCCCTGCTTGACGAATCACCCCCAAACTTTTAGGATAGGAGCTGATCTGGATAGACCTTTTTTTTGGAGAATTTCACAAAGATTCGTTAGACAACGCCAAAGATATTATCAAATCCAAGAACGCTTTTTCAATAGTAACGAGGTCCTAGCTATAACTCCCTACTGGCGACCACCAGTAGGTAATTAATATATATATATATATATATATATATATATATATATATATATATATATATATATATATATATTCACTGAAAAAGACATAGGTTTCAGGGGCGTTATAGTTAGCTGGACTTTTCACTCGTACAAAACCATTGAAATTCCCCCGTTATAGTTAGTTCAGCTAACTATAACTCGCGCGCCCGCAATGCACTGCTGATGACGTCACATATTACATCACTCATGACATGGTCAGTGACATCACTCATGACATCACTGATGACATCTCAAATGACATCACTGATGACATCACTGATGACATCATCCAGTGAATGTGTGTTTTTCTGAAAATTACATATGTTTTATATATGTATAGCTCAAGGTCGATGGAAGAATAAATGGGTATATAAGTGTCTAAATGGATGATTTGTTTTTGAAAAATTGATTGTATAACTGACTGATTTAGTGTATCTTAGTGAATACATGGCTTAGTGAGTAATGTTTAAATATGTAAATATCTGTATCAGTCTCTCACTTTGTGTATTAGTGGCTGCATGGGGTGGTGAGTAGCTACATGAGTGTCTATATAGGTTATTAGTTGGTTTTTTGAGTATCAGTATGAGTGTCTGAGTGTCTGTATGGTTCAGTGGGGGGTATTACGTAGTGCATAGGTGCATGAATGAGTGACTCACTGTTTGTATGTGTTGAAGACAGCATGTGTGCAGGACTGTATGGGTGGATGAGTGTGTGCATGTGTGTGTTAGTGAGTGAATGACTGTCTCAATACTGTCTTTATGAGTAACTACATATGTTTTAAACTAGTATATGTGACTATTGGTGTATATACATGAGTATATGTGAGAGTGAGAGATTGGAAGAGTTCCTGTATGAATCAGTATGTGTTTCTATAAGTGATTGTTTAAAAGACTAAGTATGTGTAAGTTTCTGTAGAAGTAAGTGTGGTGGTGCGTGTATAACCGTATATGCAAGTAAATGGATATTTGATTCTTTATTAGCATGAGTGACTATGTGTGTGAGTAACTCTATGGACGAGTGGTGTTGTGTAACAGGATGTATAGGTGTATGAGTACATATGATGAGTGAGTACATGTATGAGTGACTGTATAGGACTGTTGGTAAATGAGTGGATGTGTATGTGGATCTTAGAATTACTGAATAGGTTGTTGTAACTGGTATTGGTATGTCCATTGTTTTGAAATTTTTAGTTTCTATTTTTGAATGTGTGTATCAAAGGTTATATTAGGGGGAGAGGAGGTCTGCCACTCTATCACAAGGATGATGTCATCAGTGATGTCATCAGTGATATCATTTGAGGTGTCATCAGTGATGTCATGAGTGATGTCACTGACCATGTCATGAGTGATGTAATATGTGACATCATCAGCAGTACATTGCGGGCGCACGAGTTATAGTCCAGCTAACTATAACGCCCCTGAAACCTATGGTTTTTTCAATGAATTTCTAAGGTTTTTTTAATGCTAATTCCTAACTATAACGTGCCTGAAACCTATGTTTTTTTCAGTGAATTTCAAAGGTATTTTAAATGCTAATTACTTACTATGCCTACAGAGATAGGACATGTGAAGAAAAAAGAAAAAACGCACAGAAAAAAATAAAGAAATGCAGAAAGAAGCAACAGAAGTCCTCAAAGACGAAGAAAAGTGCAGGAAGAAGGATAACGTGAAGAAAGAACAAAGAGAAGAGCAGAAAGAAGCCTTGTTGCAAAATCATCCTGTACCCTCAACTTTTTCAGACGGATACTGGTGGTAACTGAGTCTGACTAACCAGCCCTAGAGCCAGTGCTATGTTAAAAGACACTCAGAATACAGTGAAAACACCTACATACACTAGGGAACACTGTGCGTTGGGGTCCCCCTGTGATTAGCATGACCTCCTCTGTAAGCCCCTAGTATATTATAGGGCAGGGGATTAAAACTACCTCTTAAAATGCGCCACAGGGCGTGTTTGCACATGTTACCTCAGGCACCGTCCCCTCCCTTCCCCACTGTGTAAACACGCCCTGTGGCCGTTTTAAGTTGGAAGATTAAGTCCCCTTGAATCCTGAGGGTCCCTAGGGTCCAACTAGACCACTGGGTACCTCCAGTAAGCGCCACAGAGCTGCGTTGCAGAGAGATGTAAAAAGGGGCAAGGCCTAGACCACCTTTCTGCAATGCAGCACAGTGGCGCTTACTGGAAGCACAATGTATTGCAAATTATATTTCAAGCCCCGGTTCATCTTATATCACACTTTTTGGTGCATAGTTTATACCATATACTATATCTAGTTTTCATTTGCAATCATGCTCTCAGGACTAGGTTCTATATAACACTGTGTCCACCTACCCTTTTCACGGGCATTACATTTTGCGGTGGGGGGTGGAGGGTCAGGGGGTGTTTCTGCCAAGTGAGCCCGGAGTCACAGTCACAAACGTCCTCTTCTTCCTGAATAAAAGTGAGATTATGCTGCATACTTGTTCATATTTTAAGTAGTTCGGACAGACACACATTTTAAAAACAATAAAGTTCCCAATACCCACCTTCTCTGAACAGTTAGCTTGCTGCCCCATCCACCTCCTCCTTATCCTCTGTTGTCTGAATCCATGAACTTGCCTCCTCCCTCCTGCCATGCATGGTCTGATGTGCTGTCACCGCCCTCCATTTAGCATGATGTACCAGTCCACTCCTCCTGCCCTCCATTGCCCAATTCTATGGCCTATCATTGACCTTCTGCTTAGCCTCTGTGCTTAGCTTGCTGCCCCTATTCTCCTTCCCCCTGCCCTACGATGTCTTTGTGCATGCCCCTGCTCCATCCTTTTTGCCCACCATGTTCCATGGACCTGCCACTTCTATCTACTCTGAGTGTTCTGTTGAGCTGCCACTCCCCTCCCACCTGCCTAGCATTGTCAGATGACTGTAACCTGTCCCTGCCACCTCCACCCTGCCTGTCCACATGACATGCCCCTATCTCCTTCCTCCTGTCCTCCATGGTCCATTTTACTGCCACACCCTTCTGCCCTCCCTGGTCTGTTGTGCTGCAAGTGCTCCTCCTGCCTGCCCCACACGGTCTGTTGTGAGGCCCCTTCCCCTGAACTCTCTTGTCTGTGACCAGGTCCTGACCCTCCCTTCTATCCTCCATGGTCCTTTGTGCATGCCCCTGCACCCTCCTTCTTGCCCATCATAGCCATTGTGCTGCCACTAACCCTCCTGCTTGCCATGCATGGTCTTCTGTGCTGCCATGGCCCCTCCCACCTTCCTTGTGTGGTCAGCTAGCTGCCCCTGACCCCCTCCCCCCTTCCCTCCATGGTCCTTGTGTATGCCATCATAGTCTCACTGTTGCTCTCCATGGTGTGTCTTGTTTCTAGTGCCCATCCTGCCTGACCTCCATGGTCATCTTGCTGCTCCTGCCCTGCCCCCTTGCCCCCAGCCCTCTGTTTCCATGTGCAGACCCCTATTCCCTCCCTCCTGGCTTGTCTGTTCCATTGTAATGCCCCTGATCCGTCCCTCCTGCCTTTTATGGTCTGTTATGCTGCAGCTTTCTCTCCTGTATGTCCATTATGGTCAGCTAGCTACCATTGCCTCTTTCCCCTCTGTTCTCTGTTGTCCATGTGCATGGTCCTGTCCCCTCCCTATTGCTTTCTATGGATTGTTATGCTGCACTCCCGTCCCGCATGCCCTGTGTGGTGTATTGTGCTGCTGCAAACCCTGATGCCTGCCCTGTAGGGTCAGTTTGGTGCACCTCTCCATGTCCCTCCTGTCCTCTGTTATCCGAGTCCATGTCCCTACCCCAATTCCTCCTGTCTACCATGATCCAATGTACCATACTTGCAAACATTTTGAACTTGGTAAGAGGGAGATTTTGAAAAAAACTGGGGTATTGATTTTCCCCTTTGAGTTACATTGAAAAAGAGGAAAATGTAGACAGGAGACAGATCAAATAAAGCCCATTTGAGCTTAAAAACATTGGATGTTTCCTGGCTGAAACGGGTCTGTTGGCATGTATGGTTGTACTACCACTGCCTCTTCCTTCTGCCCACAATGGTCTATTATATTGCCACAGCCTCTCTTGCCAGTCCTGTATTGTTGGTTTGTTGCCCCTGCCCCCCTTTCCACTGCCCTCCATAGTCTGTTGTGCTGCCACTGCCCTTCCTGCCTGCCCAGTGTGGTCAAATTGTTGCCTCTGCACTCTCCTACCTTCCTTCAATTTTCAGAGTCCGTGCCCCTGGCCTCTGCCTCTCAACAGTATCCCAATGAACAACTAGATTGCTAACATTCTATATTTATTACAAAAGTGTGGAACGCCTGACGTCATCTTGATGTAATCAAAACTGTAATACCTAGAGCATTTCCGTTAGAAATTACATATATGAGAGGGTCTAACTTGCATCAAAATTATGGTTAGTGCTCTAAAAAACTAAAATGAGGACATGTTTTCTGAGTTTTCAAATAGCGACAAAGAACTTTTAAATTATTTGTAATCTTTATGTTTTTTTATCCAGTTGACCACTTGATTAAATGTTGCACTTAGGGGAGAGGATGTGGTGTGACTTCCAGAGCTGCAGACTTTGCAACTGGGGAACCAGGTTGGAGTTTCTGCTTCAGCTCAACATTCTGTGATTCTGGTCAAATCACTTAATCTCCCCATGTCTACAACCAAAATGAATTTGTTCTTGTGTGATGTAACCAATGCTCATGTAAAGCACTCCAATACCTGACAAGTCTGCACTATATAAAACGGGAAATACACAAAAAATAAGTGTTTTGCACACTTCTGTCATTGGGCTACATGTGGGCTACATCTCGGTGATATTTGTGCTGCATTTGGGCTCTTTTGTCTCTGGTGGCCATCTTGGGAGATTTATTTGTTATGAAGTTTCCTAATTTCCTCATTTACTGCAGTCTCCTCAGTAGGAAATGCTTTCAGTTTTTTACTTTGATTCCATCAAGAAGGTTTTCAGATATGTCACACATTTGCCATAAATTCTGAATGTTAGCACTCTAGTTGCTCATTAGATCACTGTAGTAAAGCTACTGCTCACCACGGAAGTCTGCTGCTGGTATTAAAAGTGCATGTTTCAGTCTGCATATCAGACATTTTTAATGAAATAGAAGAGGATTTGAGAAGTCACTCAAAATGTGCCCTAAGTTTTTCTTTTCTTCCTTCAGCACTAATCATAATTTCTATGGCAAAATGAACCCCCTCATTGTGTTCCTTTTTAAATTAAATGTTTTAAGTGTTACCAGTTTATTCCAATCAAGATGGCTTCAGGTGTGCCATACTTTTGTCATAAGTAAGACAGTAAGCGCTCTAGTTGTTCTTAAGAACACTCTGGGACATTCTGTCATTGGGCTATACTTGGGCTATATCTGGGTGATATTTGGGCTACATTTGGTCTCTTTTGTCTCTGGTGGCCATCTTGGGGGATTTATTTGTTATGAAGTTTCCTAATTTCCTCATTTACTGCAGTCTCCTCAGTAGGAAATACTTTCAGTTTTTTACTTTGGTTCCATCAAGAAGGCATTCAGATGTGTCACACATTTGCCATAAATTCAGAATGTTAGCACTCTAGTTGCTTATTAGATCACTGTAGTAAAGCTACTGCTCACCAGGGAAGTCTGCTGCTGGTATTGAAAGTGCATGTTTCAGTCTGCATGTCAGAATTCTTTTATGAAATAGAAGAGGATTTGAGAAGTCACTCAAATGTGCCCTAATTTTTCTTTCTGCAGCACTAATCATACTTTCTATGGCAAAATGAACCCCCTCTGTTTGTTCCTTTTTAAATTACATTTTTTAAGAGTTACCACTTTATTCCAATCAAGATGGCTTCAGGTGTGCAATACGTTTGTCATAAGTAGGACTGTTAGCGCTCTAGTTGTTCTTTAGAACACTCTGGGAAGCTGCAGTAGAACACAAAGGAATCAACTGACAGTCTCTGCCCTTGTTGGATGTACATGTTTTACTGAGAATGTCAAACTTCATTCTCACATGACTGAGAAAGATAATGTGAATTTACAGAAAATATGCTCTCAGTTTAGCTTATAGATCACCTTCCAAACCTCTGTGGGAAAAGCATGAGAAAATAGTTTTCTCTCAAACATGATTCATGATATCACAGCAGAAGGCTTTTTCACATGGTAAAATCACCTTAGAACACACCACAATTCCTAAAATGAGTATGGTACCATCAGCAAATGATTTATAATATAACTAAAGTCTTAAAACCTTATATTAACTGCAATGCTTTTTAATGAGGTGCTATCATGTATATTGGTCCCAAAATGGCTGCCAACACTTCTTAGATGAAGTACTGACAGCCAATCAGATCTCACGATGAGATGTGTGGTTAGGCTCCGCCCAGATATATCTATCTTTTTAAATCTAATTTTCTCAGGAACTACTGAACGGATTTACACCATTTAAGCAAAAGGCGCAAGTCTGAACTGATGACTACCTCTTTGCCAAATTTGGTGTAATTCCGTACAGCAGTTCGGGCTGTAGCTGAGTCAACAGGTCCTATGGGAAAATGCATGGGGAAAACACGTTTTGGGACCCCCCTTTATTCTCGGCCCCCGCTTGACGAATCACCGTGAAATTTTCAGGATAGGAGCGGACCAGAGCTGGCCAAAAGTTTGGAAAATTTCACGAGGATTCGTCAATCGGCACCAACTTTATTCCAAATAGAATCTTGTGGATTTCCTATGGAAAATAGGTCCTAACTATAACTACCTACTGGTGGCTGCCAGTAGGTAATATATATATATATATACATATATATATATATATATATATATATATAGTTTTTTTTCACCAATTTCCCTTATAAAGGAAGCACTGCACACCAAGGAAGTTATACGTTTTAAGGATTTCAGGGAATTTATTTTCGTGCAAGTATCACCAACATCCACCACCAACGCGTTTCAACCACAATCGGTCTTGCTCAAGGTGAGCAAGACCGATTGTGGTTGAAACGCGTTGGTGGTGGATGTTGGTGATACTTGCACGAAAATAAATTCCCTGAAATCCTTAAAACGTATAACTTCCTTGGTGTGCAGTGCTTCCTTTATAAGGGAAATTGGTGAAAAATTGATTACGAGGACTGGCCCGTTCTCGCCACTAGCACCCGCTATGAGAAAGAGCGCTCTCCTTTTGGGCCGTTTGACGACATATATATATATATATATATATAAATATATTTAAATAACAATATATGTGTGTGTGTTAAGAAAAAAATAGAAGCGGGGTTAAACTTAACTGTTAAGTTTATACCACGCATAAACACATATGCAAAAAAAGAATCAGAGACCTATGGGTAGTTTCCAAGTTTGGGTGAGATAGAAAGGGACAAATGGGCATATGTACAAGCCCCTATCGCCACTACAACGTCACTTTTACGGACGTTGTGGTGGCGATAGATGCTGCCCCTTATGAACAAGGCAGAGTTAACGCTATGGTTAGCGTGAAAGGGGCATGCAGTGGGTGTTGTGGAGGGCGTTCCACCGCAACACCCACTGTATTTGACGCTGCCCCCTATGTACAAGGGTGGCATATAGGAAGGTGTCTGTGGGACATGGCCCTTTTTGGCTAAAGTTCCCTAAACTTTTTGTTTTCCCCCTAGACCTTTTTTCTGACATGGTGTTGCCAACTTAGATGCTTTGAGTACTTTGCCACTGCTGATCAGTGTCAATGTGCAA
Source organism: Triturus cristatus (assembly GCF_964204655.1). NCBI lineage: Eukaryota > Metazoa > Chordata > Amphibia > Caudata > Salamandridae > Triturus > Triturus cristatus. Next base: position 1,101,775,214 of record NC_140579.1, read on the forward strand.
GGGCTCCCTTTGTAAAGTGTAATGGTAATTGGTTGTCCATGATTGGTATGTTTGCCTCACTAGTTAAGTCGCTAGTAAAGTGCACTATGTGTGCCAGGGCTGGTAATGCAACTGCTACTAGTGGGCCTGCAGCACTAATTGTGCCACCCACACATTTAACCTTAAAGGGAGAACTCAGGCCTGCCATTGCAGTGCCTGTGTGGAAATGTACCCTAAAGTGAGCACACTGATGAAGGGTCACCCTCTCATCCTCGGGTCCAAAGACTAACAAAATAGAGATCGGCACTGGAGTTGAAATAAAATAACAATATTATTAATCACTAATGAGTGTGACCACGTCCATACAACACTCTCGAGTGCTGCAAGAGGAAGTACACTGGATTCACAAACCATCGTTCTTTTTATACAGTTTTGTTGCAATGTAAGCATGTGGACAGAAATGGAAAGAACAAGTTTAGAAATAGCTAAGAGCAAAAAGGGCAGATAGATGACTACGTGGTCAGCAAATAGGGAGGGGGAGCAGGAATTCCTATGGCAGCAGTAAAGACCAGGTGGACTGGCAGCTACAAACCCCCAGCACGTACATTGCTTAGCCATGTTAGGAGGTCAACTAAAATAGATGACACATGCAGAGTGAAAAGGCGAACAGCAGGGGACGAAAGAATTACGAAGGAAATGAAATGGACACCACAGCCAAAATGACTTTTGCTTATGCTAATGAAAATATTACACGTTTTCCACAGACGACCCTTTTAGCATAAGCGGAGACATTTTCTTATTTCTTCAAAGGGGTATGATACACATCATTTCACAGATTTCTCGTTCTAGCGCCGGGACACCCCTGTTGGGGGTAGCTGCGTGCTCTAGAAGCGTAAAATACTTGGTGTAATTCCGTTCAGCAGTTCCTATGGAAATGAACACACGAAAAACAATTTTTGGGACCCCCCTTTTTTCTCCACCCCTGCTTGACGAATCACCCCCAAACTTTTAGTATAGGAGCTGATCTGGATAGACCTTTTTTTTGGAGAATTTCACAAAGATTCGTTAGACAACGCCAAAGATATTATCAAATCCAAGAACGCTTTTTCAATAGTAACGAGGTCCTAGCTATAACTCCCTACTGGCGACCACCAGTAGGTAATTAATATATATATATATATATATATATATTCACTGAAAAAGACATAGGTTTCAGGGGCGTTATAGTTAGCTGGACTTTTCACTCGTACAAAACCATTGAAATTCCCCCGTTATAGTTAGTTCAGCTAACTATAACTCGCGCGCCCGCAATGCACTGCTGATGACGTCACATATTACATCACTCATGACATGGTCAGTGACATCACTCATGACATCACTGATGACATCTCAAATGACATCACTGATGACATCACTGATGACATCATCCAGTGAATGTGTGTTTTTCTGAAAATTACATATGTTTTATATATGTATAGCTCAAGGTCGATGGAAGAATAAATGGGTATATAAGTGTCTAAATGGATGATTTGTTTTTGAAAAATTGATTGTATAACTGACTGATTTAGTGTATCTTAGTGAATACATGGCTTAGTGAGTAATGTTTAAATATGTAAATATCTGTATCAGTCTCTCACTTTGTGTATAAGTGGCTGCATGGGGTGGTGAGTAGCTACATGAGTGTCTATATAGGTTATTAGTTGGTTTTTTGAGTATCAGTATGAGTGTCTGAGTGTCTGTATGGTTCAGTGGGGGGTATTACGTAGTGCATAGGTGCATGAATGAGTGACTCACTGTTTGTATGTGTTGAAGACAGCATGTGTGCAGGACTGTATGGGTGGATGAGTGTGTGCATGTGTGTGTTAGTGAGTGAATGACTGTCTCAATACTGTCTTTATGAGTAACTACATATGTTTTAAACTAGTATATGTGACTATTGGTGTATATACGTGAGTATATGTGAGAGTGAGAGATTGGAAGAGTTCCTGTATGAATCAGTATGTGTTTCTATAAGTGATTGTTTAAAAGACTAAGTATGTGTAAGTTTCTGTAGAAGTAAGTGTGGTGGTGTGTGTATAACCGTATATGCAAGTAAATGGATATTTGATTCTTTATTAGCATGAGTGACTATGTGTGTGAGTAACTCTATGGATGAGTGGCGTTGTGTAACAGGATGTATAGGTGTATGAGTACATATGATGAGTGAGTACATGTATGAGTGACTGTATAGGACTGTTGGTGAATGAGTGGATGTGTATGTGGATCTTAGAATTACTGAATAGGTTGTTGTAACTGGTATTGGTATGTCCATTGTATTGAAATTTTTAGTTTCTATTTTTGAATGTGTGTATCAAAGGTTATATTAGGGGGAGAGGAGGTCTGCCACTCTATCACAAGGATGATGTCATCAGTGATGTCATCAGTGATATCATTTGAGATGTCATCAGTGATGTCATGAGTGATGTCACTGACCATGTCATGAGTGATGTAATATGTGGCATCATCAGCAGTACATTGCGGGCGCGCGAGTTATAGTCCAGCTAACTATAACGCCCCTGAAACCTATGGTTTTTTCAATGAATTTCTAAGGTTTTTTTAATGCTAATTCCTAACTATAACGTGCCTGAAACCTATGGTTTTTTCAGTGAATTTCAAAGGTATTTTAAATGCTAATTACTTACTATGCCTACAGAGATAGGACATGTGAAGAAAAAAGAAAAAACGCACAGAAAAAAATAAAGAAATGCAGAAAGAAGCAACAGAAGTCCTCAAAGACGAAGAAAAGTGCAGGAAGAAGGATAACGTGAAGAAAGAACAAAGAGAAGAGCAGAAAGAAGCCTTGTTGCAAAATCATCCTGTACCCTCAACTTTTTCAGACGGATACTGGTGGTAACTGAGTCTGACTAACCAGCCCTAGAGCCAGTGCTATGTTAAAAGACACTCAGAATACAGTGAAAACACCTACATACACTAGGGAACACTATGCGTTGGGGTCCCCCTGTGATTAGCATGACCTCCTCTGTAAGCCCCTAGTATATTATAGGGCAGGGGATTAAAACTACCTCTTAAAACGCGCCACAGGGCGTGTTTGCACATGTTACCTCAGGCGCCGTCCCCTCCCTTCCCCACTGTGTAAACACGCCCTGTGGCCGTTTTAAGTTGGAAGATTAAGTCCCCTTGAATCCTGAGGGTCCCTAGGGTCCAACTAGACCACTGGGTACCTCCAGTAAGCGCCACAGAGCTGCGTTGCAGAGAGATGTAAAAAGGGGCAAGGCCTAGACCACCTTTCTGCAATGCAGCGCAGTGGCGCTTACTGGAAGCACAATGTATTGCAAATTATATTTCAAGCCCCGGTTCATCTTATATCACACTTTTTGGTGCATAGTTTATACCATATACTATATCTAGTTTTCATTTGCAATCATGCTCTCAGGACTAGGTTCTATATAACACTGTGTCCACCTACCCTTTTCACGGGCATTACATTTTGCGGTGGGGGGTGGAGGGTCAGGGGGTGTTTCTGCCAAGTGAGCCCGGAGTCACAGTCACAAATGTCCTCTTCTTCCTGAATAAAAGTGAGATTATGCTGCATACTTGTTCATATTTTAAGTAGTTCGGACAGACACACATTTTAAAAACAATAAAGTTCCCAATACCCACCTTCTCTGAACAGTTAGCTTGCTGCCCCATCCACCTCCTCCCTATCCTCTGTTGTCTGAATCCATGAACTTGCCTCCTCCCTCCTGCCATGCATGGTCTGATGTGCTGTCACCGCCCTCCATTTAGCATGATGTACCAGTCCACTCCTCCTGCCCTCCATTGCCCAATTCTATGGCCTATCATTGACCTCCTGCTTAGCCTCTGTGCTTAGCTTGCTGCCCCTATTCTCCTTCCCCCTGCCCTACGATGTCTTTGTGCATGCCCCTGCTCCATCCTTTTTGCCCACCATGTTCCATGGACCTGCCACTTCTATCTACTCTGAGTGTTCTGTTGAGCTGCCACTCCCCTCCCACCTGCCTAGCATTGTCAGATGACTGTAACCTGTCCCTGCCACCTCCACCCTGCCTGTCCACATGACATGCCCCTATCTCCTTCCTCCTGTCCTCCATGGTCCATTTTACTGCCACACCCTTCTGCCCTCCCTGGTCTGTTGTGCTGCAAGTGCTCCTCCTGCCTGCCCCACACGGTCTGTTGTGAGGCCCCTTCCCCTGAACTCTCTTGTCTGTGACCAGGTCCTGACCCTCCCTTCTATCCTCCATGGTCCTTTGTGCATGCCCCTGCACCCTCCTTCTTGCCCATCATAGCCATTGTGCTGCCACTAACCCTCCTGCTTGCCATGCATGGTCTTCTGTGCTGCCATGGCCCCTCCCACCTTCCTTGTGTGGTCAGCTAGCTGCCCCTGACCCCCTCCCCCCTTCCCTCCATGGTCCTTGTGTATGCCATCATAGTCTCACTGTTGCTCTCCATGGTGTATCTTGTTTCTAGTGCCCATCCTGCCTGACCTCCATGGTCATCTTGCTGCTCCTGCCCTGCCCCCTTGCCCCCAGCCCTCTGTTTCCATGTGCAGACCCCTATTCCCTCCCTCCTGGCTTGTCTGTTCCATTGTAATGCCCCTGATCCGTCCCTCCTGCCTTTTATGGTCTGTTATGCTGCAGCTTTCTCTCCTGTCTGTCCATTATGGTCAGCTAGCTACCATTGCCTCTTTCCCCTCTGTTCTCTGTTGTCCATGTGCATGGTCCTGTCCCCTCCCTATTGCTTTCAATGGATTGTTATGCTGCACTCCCGTCCTGCATGCCCTGTGTGGTGTATTGTGCTGCTGCAAACCCTGATGCCTGCCCTGTAGGGTCAGTTTGGTGCACCTCTCCATGTCCCTCCTGTCCTCTGTTATCCGAGTCCATGTCCCTACCCCAATTCCTCCTGTCTACCATGATCCAATGTACCATACTTGCAAACATTTTGAACTTGGTAAGAGGGAGATTTTGAAAAAAACTGGGGTATTGATTTTCCCCTTTGAGTTACATTGAAAAAGAGGAAAATGTAGACAGGAGACAGATCAAATAAAGCCCATTTGAGCTTAAAAACATTGGATGTTTCCTGGCTGAAACGGGTCTGTTGGCATGTATGGTTGTACTACCACTGCCTCTTCCTTCTGCCCACAATGGTCTATTATATTGCCACAGCCTCTCTTGCCAGTCCTGTATTGTTGGTTTGTTGCCCCTGCCCCCCTTTCCACTGCCCTCCATAGTCTGTTGTGCTGCCACTGCCCTTCCTGCCTGCCCAGTGTGGTCAAATTGTTGCCTCTGCTCTCTCCTACCTTCCTTCAATTTTCAGAGTCCGTGCCCCTGGCCTCTGCCTCTCAACAGTATCCCAATGAACAACTAGATTGCTAACATTCTATATTTATTACAAAAGTGTGGAACGCCTGACGTCATCTTGATGTAATCAAAACTGTAATACCTAGAGCATTTCCGTTAGAAATTACATATATGAGAGGGTCTAACTTGCATCAAAATTATGGTTAGTGCTCTAAAAAACTAAAATGAGGACATGTTTTCTGAGTTTTCAAATAGCGACAAAGAACTTTTAAATTATTTGTAATCTTTATGTTTTTTTATCCAGTTGACCACTTGATTAAATGTTGCACTTAGGGGAGAGGATGTGGTGTGACTTCCAGAGCTGCAGACTTTGCAACTGGGGAACCAGGTTGGAGTTTCTGCTTCAGCTCAACATTCTGTGATTCTGGTCAAATCACTTAATCTCCCCATGTCTACAACCAAAATGAATTTGATCTTGTGTGATGTAACCAATGCTCATGTAAAGCACTCCAATACCTGACAAGTCTGCACTATATAAAACGGGAAATACACAAAAAATAAGTGTTTTGCACACTTCTGTCATTGGGCTACATGTGGGCTACATCTCGGTGATATTTGTGCTGCATTTGGGCTCTTTTGTCTCTGGTGGCCATCTTGGGAGATTTATTTGTTATGAAGTTTCCTAATTTCCTCATTTACTGCAGTCTCCTCAGTAGGAAATGCTTTCAGTTTTTTACTTTGATTCCATCAAGAAGGTTTTCAGATATGTCACACATTTGCCATAAATTCTGAATGTTAGCACTCTAGTTGCTCATTAGATCACTGTAGTAAAGCTACTGCTCACCACGGAAGTCTGCTGCTGGTATTAAAAGTGCATGTTTCAGTCTGCATATCAGACATTTTTAATGAAATAGAAGAGGATTTGAGAAGTCACTCAAAATGTGCCCTAAGTTTTTCTTTTCTTCCTTCAGCACTAATCATAATTTCTATGGCAAAATGAACCCCCTCATTGTGTTCCTTTTTAAATTAAATGTTTTAAGTGTTACCAGTTTATTCCAATCAAGATGGCTTCAGGTGTGCCATACTTTTGTCATAAGTAAGACAGTAAGCGCTCTAGTTGTTCTTAAGAACACTCTGGGACATTCTGTCATTGGGCTATACTTGGGCTATATCTGGGTGATATTTGGGCTACATTTGGTCTCTTTTGTCTCTGGTGGCCATCTTGGGGGATTTATTTGTTATGAAGTTTCCTAATTTCCTCATTTACTGCAGTCTCCTCAGTAGGAAATACTTTCAGTTTTTTACTTTGGTTCCATCAAGAAGGCATTCAGATGTGTCACACATTTGCCATAAATTCAGAATGTTAGCACTCTAGTTGCTTATTAGATCACTGTAGTAAAGCTACTGCTCACCAGGGAAGTCTGCTGCTGGTATTGAAAGTGCATGTTTCAGTCTGCATGTCAGAATTTTTTTATGAAATAGAAGAGGATTTGAGAAGTCACTCAAAATGTGCCCTAATTTTTCTTTCTGCAGCACTAATCATACTTTCTATGGCAAAATGAACCCCCTCTGTTTGTTCCTTTTTAAATTACATTTTTTAAGAGTTACCACTTTATTCCAATCAAGATGGCTTCAGGTGTGCAATACGTTTGTCATAAGTAGGACTGTTAGCGCTCTAGTTGTTCTTTAGAACACTCTGGGAAGCTGCAGTAGAACACAAAGGAATCAACTGACAGTCTCTGCCCTTGTTGGATGTACATGTTTTACTGAGAATGTCAAACTTCATTCTCACATGACTGAGAGAGATAATGTGAATTTACAGAAAATATGCTCTCAGTTTAGCTTATAGATCACCTTCCAAACCTCTGTGGGAAAAGCATGAGAAAATAGTTTTCTCTCAAACATGATTCATGATATCACAGCAGAAGGCTTTTTCACATGGTAAAATCACCTTAGAACACACCACAATTCCTAAAATTAGTATGGTACCATCAGCAAATGATTTATAATATAACTAAAGTCTTAAAACCTTATATTAACTGCAATGCTTTTTAATGAGGTGCTATCATGTGTATTGGTCCCAAAATGGCTGCCAACACTTCTTGGATGAAGTACTGACAGCCAATCAGATCTCACGATGAGATGTGTGGTTAGGCTCCGCCCAGATATATCTATCTTTTTAAATCTAATTTTCTCAGGAACTACTGAACGGATTTACACCATTTAAGCAAAAGGCGCAAGTCTGAACTGATGACTACCTCTTTGCCAAATTTGGTGTAATTCCGTACAGCAGTTCGGGCTGTAGCTGAGTCAACAGGTCCTATGGGAAAATGCATGGGGAAAACACGTTTTGGGACCCCCCTTTATTCTCGGCCCCCGCTTGACGAATCACCGTGAAATTTTCAGGATAGGAGCGGACCAGAGCTGGCCAAAAGTTTGGAAAATTTCACGAGGATTCGTCAATCGGCACCAACTTTATTCCAAATAGAATCTTGTGGATTTCCTATGGAAAATAGGTCCTAACTATAACTACCTACTGGTGGCTGCCAGTAGGTAATATATATATATACATATATATATATATATATATATATAGTTTTTTTCACCAATTTCCCTTATAAAGGAAGCACTGCACACCAAGGAAGTTATACGTTTTAAGGATTTCAGGGAATTTATTTTCGTGCAAGTATCACCAACATCCACCACCAACGCGTTTCAACCACAATCGGTCTTGCTCAAGGTGAGCAAGACCGATTGTGGTTGAAACGCGTTGGTGGTGGATGTTGGTGATACTTGCACGAAAATAAATTCCCTGAAATCCTTAAAACGTATAACTTCCTTGGTGTGCAGTGCTTCCTTTATAAGGGAAATTGGTGAAAAATTGATTACGAGGACTGGCCCGTTCCCGCCACTAGCACCCGCTATGAGAAAGAGCGCTCTCCTTTTGGGCCGTTTGACGACATATATATATATATATATATAAATATATTTAAATAACAATATATGTGTGTGTGTTAAGAAAAAAATAGAAGCGGGGTTAAACTTAACTGTTAAGTTTATACCACGCATAAACACATATGCAAAAAAAGAATCAGAGACCTATGGGTAGTTTCCAAGTTTGGGTGAGATAGAAAGGGACAAATGGGCATATGTACAAGCCCCTATCGCCACTACAACGTCACTTTTACGGACGTTGTGGTGGCGATAGATGCTGCCCCTTATGAACAAGGCAAAGTTAACGCTATGGTGAGCGTGAAAGGGGCATGCAGTGGGTGTTGTGGAGGGCGTTCCACCGCAACACCCACTGTATTTGACGCTGCCCCCTATGTACAAGGGTGACGTATAGGAAGGTGTCTGTGGGACTTGGCCCTTTTTGGCTAAAGTTCCCTAAACTTTTTGCTTTCCCCCTAGACCTTTTTTCTGACATGGTGTTGCCAACTTAGATGCTTTGAGTACTTTGCCACTGCTGATCAGTGTCAATGTGCAAGGGCTCCCTTTGTAAAGTGTAATGGTAATTGGTTGTCCATGATTGGTATGTTTGCCTCACTAGTTAAGTCCGTAGTAAAGTGCACTATGTGTGCCAGGGCTGGTAATGCAACTGCTACTAGTGGGCCTGCAGCACTAATTGTGCCACCCACACATTTAACCTTAAAGGGAGAACTCAGGCCTGCCATTGCAGTGCCTGTGTGGAAATGTACCCTAAAGTGAGCACACTGATGAAGGGTCACCCTCTCGTCCTCGGGTCCAAAGACTAACAAAATAGAGATCGGCACTGGAGTTGAAATAAAATAACAATATTATTAATCACTAATGAGTGGGACCACGTCCATACAACACTCTCGAGTGCTGCAAGAGGAAGTACACTGGATTCACAAACCATCGTCCTTTTTATACAGTTTTGTTGCAATGTAAGCATGTGGACAGAAATGGAAAGAACAAGTTTAGAAAGTCTTTGTATTGTATGCCATTTCAGCCCTGAAGAAGCCCGTGTTTGGGCGAAACGCGTTGGCTGACTGTTTTGTGCGAAGTGCAACAAGAACAATAAAAGACGGAAGAAATAACACATCTCTCTTTCATGATTTGTTCTGTGTTGTATTGAAACTGCTTGTATCATTATATTGCCTCTCATCCAGTTTATTTTTCAAGTATTTATTTACGCTCTACAGGCAGCAGAGCGTTTGAGGTGGGCAATATCTTAAGTTACTGGTGACTGATTCTGGTGGTGCAGTCTTCTGTGACCCGGCTGCTTCTCCTTTCCATGTATATGTCAATTTAGGGTCGATTTGCACACCGGACGCACATTTACTAATTATTACTCAAAGCTTTCTCTCCCATAATGAGTTTTGATGATGATAGAGAGGAATTAGCTAAAGACCTATTTAAACCAAATAGTGAGATCAAACAAACCATTTCTAATGGAACACTTAACAAAAAAGAAGGTCTTAAGAATAAGTTTCAAAAGCTTGAAAGGCTTAAGAAAAATGAGCTTTCAAAATGGTGGGATGGGGTAACACTCAAAAGATATCTTGAGAACAAAAAGGTCCCTAGAGGACTAAGGATACTTACATTCCCAAATTTTGATGATCTTGACCCAGACCTCCTACAGGATTGGGAGGATAACTTACATAATTCATCTTTTAATATGATGAAGATTTTGATCACACACGCAGAAAGAAAATGCCTCAAACTTCAGGCTGAGATTAAAACATTAGAGGAGGAAATTAAACAACTTAACTTAACAGAAGCCACAGCAAAGAATTATGTGATTCTTAAGGAACAGATAAGCAGTCATCAAATGGCTGTCAAGAATAGGAAACTTAATAAAATCATGCGTGACGACCGTGACTATGATCTAGGTCGCATCTTCACATTTGCCCCAAAGTTTGACAATATACAAGTTCCCAAAGATAAACAAACAGCGCCTTCTAACACTGGTAGTATATCTAGTATCAGTTTAAGTTCGGACGCTTCATCTATTGAGGATGCAGGCAGGGCAGATGTTACGGAACCAAATGCCCCAGGAGCCTGTTCTTCTACTTTTTTAGAGGAGGTTCTTCGCTTTCGAATTGGGAACAAAAAACCAAGAGACAAACCAGGAGAGGGGGTAGGAGAAAAAACGGCAGGAAAGGATCGTGTCTTGACAAGATTTCAAAAAAATCAAATGAACAAACGGTAGAGTTAGATAATGGGGATAGTGAAATACATTCATTTGAAACTGTTAATGATAATGACATGTCACATAACTTTGCCCTTACTTCCAAAGGTGATAATTTGGTCATCAATCTTTCTGATTACAACTTGAATGAACATGAATTCAATGTTTTGAATAAAGGTCTTGGATTTTGTCCCGTGTATGGGGGTTTGTTTTCGGACTTGCATGTCGATCTATTCAAGTTTGTAAGGCTTGCCAAACTCAAATGTCACTTTTCCCTTAACAACTATGAACGGTCGACTGTGTCTGTACCCAATGTATGCACTGATGTAACTGTCTCACATGTTAAAAATGTAGCCACATTATTGTCATTAGATTCAGACAATGAGTCTTCCTATGAACATGTACTTGCTAGCTTGAACATTGCTCCAGATTACACATGTGACAGTGGTCTTCGTAATTTTAGTAAATTCATGCCTCAGGGTGCACACCTAAATTCTTTGGATGTGTTTTATGAGCAGGTCACCAAAGAATTATATAACTTGGAAGACAAACATGGTAGTAGTTATAAGAAACACTTACAAGACAATCTAACCCCTTCAGAAAGAACTGCCATGCAGAATCTACGCAAGAATGGCAACATTATAATACGTGAGGCTGACAAGGGGGGCAACGTAGTCATTATGAATAGAACTGATTACGAGAAGGAGGTTGAAAGACAGCTTAGCAATACCACACACTACACAAAGCTTACTCTTAACCCCTGTACTGCGGCTACTGTTAGGATCAATACGCAACTAACCCATTGGAAGGATTTGGGCCTTATTTCTGATACGGAATATAGGTTTCTATCTATAAGTAACCCTAGATACCCTTGTATCTATTTGCTTCCTAAGGTGCACAAGAACATGCCATTTCCACCGGGACGACCAATTATCTCGGGAATTGGCTCCATGACAGAGGCACTGGCTCAATTTGTGGATACCTTTTTACAGCCGTTAGTCATTAACTTGCCCTCATACATTAGAGACAGCACTGATCTTTTAAACAAACTTATAGATCTGGATTGGGATGACAACATGTGGTTTGCCACATTGGATGTGAAATCACTATACACGTGCATAAAACGAGAGTTTGGTGAATTAGCTGTCGACTCTTACCTTTCTTCTAGACATGCTAGCCTATTGGATCACAACTTGATGATCTTAGGAATGATAGACCTAATCCTTGATAATAACTTCTTCATGTTCAACACCACCTGGTATAAACAAGAGCAGGGTACTGCTATGGGTTCGAAATTTGCACCATCATACGCGAACCTTTTTATGGGGTGGGTGGAGCGGACCCATGCATGGTCTGTAGCGGCAACAGATTGGACCAAACATATCCAATTCTGGGGCCGCTACATTGATGATATCATTATTATTTGGACGGGTACAGGGCCTGAACTTAAAGAATATCACAACTTCCTTAATGACAACACTCTAAATGTCAGGTTCACTCTGGAAATGTCCCAAACAAGGATTCAGTTCTTAGATTTGGAATTGTATGTCAAAGGGAATACCATTCATAGCACCCTACATAGGAAAGAAACAGCGGTAAATAGCATCTTGCATTTTACTAGCTTGCATCCCCCTTCAACAAAGAAAGCCATCCCATATGGGGAATTTCTGCGGATTCGCAGAAATTGTAGTGAAGATGGCAAATTTGTTGAACAGTCTAAAAAAACTATAGACAGACTGAAAAGGAGAGGATACCATGCGCAATTACTTAAGACCGCTGTTAGTAAAGTACAGAACATCAAGAGAGAGTCTATGCTAAATTGCTATAAAAAGAAGACTGACCACAACTCACAGAGATTGTCATTTATTACTACCTATTCAACCTTGAATCATGAGGTGTTCAAATCTCTGGGTAAACATTGGGCGCTTCTTAAGGGGACACCAGGAATTGGTAACATGCTTACTGAAAAACCATCTATGACATTTAGACGTAGCAGAACCATTAGAGATGTATTATGCCCCAGCTACACTCTGCAGAAGGTCATCAAACCACAATCATGGTTGAGCAAGCCTATTGGTTTTTATGTATGCAGCACATGTAACATCTGCCATTTGGGATGCAACAAAACACTAACATTCAGCTATAACAGCAAGACTAAACACAGGATTGTACATTTTATTAATTGTCTCACCACTTATGTTGTTTATGTCATTATTTGTGGTTGTGGTAAGGTCTATGTGGGTAGCACTACTAGACAACTTAAGATGAGAATTCAGGAACATCGAAGAGCTGTACTAAATGGAGACCTTTCGTATGCCCTAGTCTCGCATGAATGCACAGTGGGTGTGGACCGGGCTCGGTTCCAATTCCATGGAATTGACACTGTCACAAATAACAGCAGGGGTGGAGATAGGGCGCTCAGGTTGAGACAATTGGAGGCCAGATGGATCTGTACTTTGCGTTCGTCTATTGAGGGTCTGAATGCTGATAGGGAATTACATTATTTTCTTTAAACAGTGCATGGCCCTAAATAATATAACGTCTGGTCTCCTATTTTCTGGTCCTGTACACATACACGTTGGACTGTGTGTGACAATCACTCAAAGGTTCTTGTATGCTTTGTTGAATGTGATTAGTCTGTACTGTGTTCCTGTGCCAATGATTGTTCTAAGTACACATGCATTGGATTATGTTGTACCGAATGTATTTTTGAAAAATATTCTTTGGATATGAGTTGTTCCTGCTCTTTACAAATCTACTCAAATTTGAAAGACAACAGACCATTATTGACATTGTTGAAAACATGAGGTACTTGTCGATATTCTCTGTGTCTCCTCTCTTTTTCATGTACACCTTATTAAGTCTGGTCACCCTAATTCCTCTTTTTGGTGGAGGGTGGCTCTTGCTTTGCTTCTGTCTGATAGTTTTCCTCACAATAAGACGCTTCTCTGTGCAGCTTTAAATTAAGTGAAGATAGGGGATTGTGTGTGAATGTGGTATTTGACCACGTCAAGAGTGTAGTGCAAACATTCACCCCCCTTCTTTATAACAATGTTTCTCTTTATAGAGTCCATTGTTATCTGTTTTTGTTTGACACTCGTTTTAACCAATATCACATGCAATGCAATATATCAAAATATGGGTAGGAAGACGCCTATATTCACAAGCAAGAATAGGTGGGATCTACTACTTTTTTGGGTATTAAGCCGTCTTTGTACTTTCAATATTAGCCTAATTGCTTTTATCAATGAACCTATGTCGTCTATATGTTAGATGACTTTTGTGTGTGTCGTTTTAATAAAGTTTCGTGCAGTCAAAATTGTACATCACTTAGTTAATGTATAATTTCATGTACCCGCTACTATAATGCTGATTAATAGTTAAGGGCCAATATTCGCATTATGATTATGGCGTTAGCCTACAGCGCTATGTTTGGTGATCTTGGGGTTTGAAAACTATTACTAAAATAGGGTTAGTAGATGGACGTTCACTGCGGGCGTATAACCGGAAGTGTGAATACATGAGTGATTTAGATTCCCGTTCTAGTTGTTCTTCTTCTTTCTCAATCAGTTTGTCCCGGAAGCGCTATGGGCGTGAAACCGGAAGTATGTCAATTACATACAAACTTGACCCGGAAGCGTCTTAGTGCTATTGCTTCCTGCTTTGACGGTTTGGCGCTGATCGAGGTTTTTAAAAGCGCTTGTGCGGCAAAGTACTTTCTTCACTACTTGTCAGTCCTGGTACGGGACGTGAAATACGGGGACTGTGCTGGACAACCCATTTCGGACGTGGCTAATACCACTATACGGTGAGCTTATAATGCAGGGTGCTTATACTTAGCTTAGGCTCTGACACGCTGTAGGTCTTTCGTGAACGGGGTATCGAGTTGTGTATATCTTGTAGCCTCTAATATCCGGTTCCTTACTGATGGGTTTTTTTGTGTGTGCATAAGTATACACATCCCCCGTCTTTGATGTATAACGTTTGTGTGGCGTGGATGCCAACAAAGTAGACGGGTACCACTGAGTGGTTTGTTTGCTTGATGCGGGTTTTTAAACTTATATTCGTGTTTTTTATTTGTTCATTGGTGAATTAGTCACCGCAATGTCCGTTCTGAACATGCATGTGTCTGGTTCTTTGATCAGTTTCAAACATGTTTAGCAATTTATCTAGACCAGCGTTGTCGTTGGGGAAGCCCGACTTTGATTGCGGGCAGTTTTCTGTTCCTCCTTTTTCTTTCCTTTTTTGTTTTATGTCTCAACCGTATCACTCGTGATATGTAATGCGTTTGTGCGTAACCATGGGCTTAGGATATTCGAATGAAGTGCTTGATACATATTTTAGGATGATTTAATTGGATAAGCATGAAGGGTTGAATGCATTATCTGCAGTTGCTAAATTGCTCTCATGAGGTATGAGAATCGCAACCATTGAGTCGATATTCTTGTCTTACAGAATTAAGACCTCAGACAAAGATCGTTTACCCTTGGGTCTCTGAGGTCGCTGTGTCTCATTTTCGCCATACATTGGGTATGTCTTCTTTTTGACTATTTTTTGTCTCATATCTTGTTACTTTTTCTCTTGGCATCTTAATATTAGTCACTCACTTAGGAAAGGCCTTTCTACTTAATATAGCTTGACGGATTTGACCTCTTCCTTGTTGCTGATCATCAAAGAAATATCCTACGCTCTAAATAATTTTGGTAAGCTTTAATACATAACGCATTGGTGATTTAGCCATGTTTACTTTAGACTACAGGTTTTTATTTGTCTGTTTCTCTCACTTATGTTTGAAGCATCCACGTTACCATTGGGAGTGCGTGGAACAAGAGTCACTAATTTCCAAAGTTTTTTCTTTTCACGGGTGTGGTAGGGTCTTTCTCTCCTTTGCTTTATATATACACATTTTTCCTGGAATGTGTTCTGTTTCCTAAATCACGTGGATAAGATGGTGGTTCTTTCGCTTTTTCCTCTTTAGCGTTTCATTCATGGACATTTGACATTTTAGAAATTTTGTCTGTCTTTGATTATTTTGTGTGTTTCTTAAGAAAGTCTTTGTATTGTATGCCATTTCAGCCCTGAAGAAGCCCGTGTTTGGGCGAAACGCGTTGGCTGACTGTTTTGTGCGAAGTGCAACAAGAACAATAAAAGACGGAAGAAATAACACATCTCTCTTTCATGATTTGTTCTGTGTTGTATTGAAACTGCTTGTATCATTATATTGCCTCTCATCCAGTTTATTTTTCAAGTATTTATTTACGCTCTACAGGCAGCAGAGCGTTTGAGGTGGGCAATATCTTAAGTTACTGGTGACTGATTCTGGTGGTGCAGTCTTCTGTGACCCGGCTGCTTCTCCTTTCCATGTATAAGTTTAGAAATACCTAAGAGCAAAAAGGGCAGATAGATGACTACGTGGTCAGCAAATAGGGAGGGGGAGCAGGAATTCCTATGGCAGCAGTAAAGACCAGGTGCACTGGCAGCTACAAACCCCCAGCACGTACATTGCTTAGCCATGTTAGGAAGTCAACTAAAATAGATGACACATGCAGAGTGAAAAGGCGAACAGCAGGGGACGAAAGAATTACGAAGGAAACAAAATGGACACCACAGCCAAAATGGCTTTTGCTTATGCTAATGAAAATATTACACGTTTTCCACAGACGACCCTTTTAGCATAAGCGGAGACATTTTCTTATTTCTTCAAAGGGGTATGATACACATCATTTCACAGATTTCTCGTTCTAGCGCCGGGACACCCCCGTTGGGGGTAGCTGCGTGCTCTAGAAGCGTAAAATAATAATAATAATATTGCTAAATGGGCATTTGCATTTTGGACATTCATTTTAGATGGTAAACAAGTAGTACAAGTGGAAATACAGAGGGAACAGAGCATTGGCCCACATTGAATACATAAACAACAAGAGAAGGGAATTGCAATAATTATGAATAAGGCCGACAATATTTTCAGACCTCATACAGAAAATATGTTTCAGAACCATCCAGTCCAAGTCCATATTCCTGAGTCTTGATGTATCTCAATGGCTATTTTATGGATTTTAGAAATGGCATCATAGACAGAAGGGGCGTGTCCAGGGATGAACACGCAGCAGCTACTCCTGATGATGCATCTAGCATCATTCTATTTTGCAAAGTCACAATTCTCATAATTTGGAGTTCTTCTGTAATCTTTCCAAGAGCCATTGCTGTTTGATTAGTCACTGCCTCTACCACTCGGGTCAAGCGTCTAATTTTCCTATGGTTCAAAGCCGCACCAACAAAGAAAAAGAGTCCCAAATGAAAGTCAACATATTGCTGTAACGCAGTGTCAGTTTGATCCACTTCATCATTATTTATAGTTCTTTTGAATCAGTTCAATGAAATGTCATTAAACAATTTTTGATCTTTACGATAAGATGCAGGTGCTAAGAACACAGGAGGAAGCAAGAAGGACACATAGCATATTCCAGACCATCCAATTGGTAGATGATAGTAACCTTTACTTCCACAAATGAAATAAGTGCTGTGTGAGGATAGAAAACTGCTATTGTTCATTCCAGTGATATTCAATACTGTAGTACAGTCACTTTTTCCCACTGGGATACTGCCAAAACTACTCACACAAAGATTTGCTTGGGCTCTAGTAACAGCAATAACAGGAGGCCCATTTCATTTGGCTGTTCGAGTGTTGGGGAAAACGTATCTTGTGGAGGAATTTCCTTTTGCGAAACTCCTCCATTTCCCATACAATTCCTTTGGCTTGTGTGTCCCCTTCCTCATCGGGGTAACAAATCTTATTCAGCTGCGCATTAAGTCCTCCTACATCAACTAGAGTAATATAACTAATTTCAGAGGCCCACAACAGTGCGAACCAGGCTCTACAGGAGCCATTATGCGAGAATGGCAAGGGAATGAAAGGTGTTCCTCCCTTCTTCTGATGGGCTGGCATCATTCCTCATACCCAGCAGTTGGTAGTGTTTGTAGCATTATGAGTATGATGCAACATTTGTATGAAAGTGTTATTAAGATATTACATTCGATGCTTCTTTTCATGATAGGGAAGAGTGAAGTAATAATTTTCTGTGGGGACAGGAGTAGTAGCAGACAGTATGTTTCGAGCCGGAGTTACTTCCTCCACAACCCACATTATCACAGCAATAATGACAGCAGTCAAAGTTAGTCCAGTGATGAACATTGTGCATTTGCTAAAGACTTTTGCAGCATTTGATTTCTTCTCCTCAGGCATTTTCATCTCGTCGGCAAACAACAAAACAGATGATGCCCTAAGGTCCTGAGCAGGCCTTGGTGTCTTCACTAACGTTGAGACGAGTAGTCACTAAAAGGCTACCCACCTTTGTAGTCAGTCTTTAACCACCCAGGACAGTGGCTCAAACAGTCTCTCCTTGCAATTACATGTCTTTCTTCCTGGATTGAAGCAGATATCTAGATGCACCAGGAATTGTGTGGTCCGGGAAGACTTCCTCAGGCCCTTCAGGTGACGCTGCTCATCCTTTCTCGGTGACCAGGATGTCGCGGTGATCTGTCAGCACAGCTGGGCTCACGAGGGCATGCGGGGAATTTTTCGGTAATGGCTGGCATGAACCCAATTCTTCTGGTTGGTCACTGCAGTTCTGGTAGCAAGGAGGACTTACTCTGGGCACCGCCACCAAGGTGCCAAAGAATTTGTCAGTTGAAACGATTTAGTCAGCACGAAATCGCCAGGCCGCAGATCGTGGCCCTCACCCTGCGACCTGTCTGGAAGAGCTTCCCGCACCTGCTGATAAATAGAAGACAAGCTGTCAGTTAACTGGGACAAATAGTCGCTCATCAATATGTGGGGAACATCATGTATAGGGCGAGACTTAGGGACCCCCTAAATATTCATGGACCTTCCAAAGACAATTTCATATGGCGTAAGGCCAGATCGTGTATGTGGAATCGATCTGATAGAAAGCAAGGCTAGGGGCAGTGCATCAGGACATTTCAAAGACGTGGAAGCCTGTATTTGAGCCAATTTCAATTTCAGGGTGGAGTTGTAACGCTCCACCAGGCCTGCTGATTGTGGGTGAAAAGCGGCATGAAATTTCTGCTTAATCCCCAACCCTTTCATGACATATTCTACAACTTGCCCAATGAAATGAGGTCCGTTGTCACTCCATAGGACCCAGCAAATGCCGAATCGAGGAAAGAACTCCTTTAGGAGAACTTTTGCTGTCGTGAGAGCTGTATTACCCTTCGTAGCACACACCTCCACCCATTTACTGAAGGCACAAACCACTACTAGGACATATTTTAGATTATTACAGTGGTCAAACTGAATGTAATCCATTTGCAGGACCTCAAAAGGTGCAGTTGATGTTGCAAACCCTCCTGTTGGAGTTCGCGTTCCCTTTCCAGGATTATACTGGAGACAGACCAGACAAGACTGGACTATCTTTTTAGCAGTGCTGGCAATATCAGGATGATCCCAAACTTGCATAAGTTGTTTTGCTATTGAGAATGCACCAACATGTGCCGGCCCATGTGCCATGTGACTCAAAGGGTATAAGTATGCTGTGGGTAACTTCCACTTGGTCATATCTTATTCCTCCAGCAGCCCTCATTATCCAGTGTTCCCTCCTTAGACCATTGGTCTAGTTCACAGCTTTCCAAACTTCTCATGTTGGTGACACACCTTTTAGACAATCTCGACCTAGTGACACGGCAATGCGAGCGAGCGAAGCGAGCGAGCTCGAACCACTGAAGGGGGGTTTGGGGGGGTTCTCCCCCCGAGAATTGTTTTTTAAAAATAGTGGGCAAATGTTGCATTTTCAAGCATATTTGAGAAACCAGGAAGGTTAATAAAGCAACTGTGAATCTGTCTGTTCTTCACAAACGCTATCTTCACCAGCTTTTCGCTTCTCAATTATAAACTTATCCATTTTGAGTTACTGTTTGCCTTCCGGTAAAATGGAGAAATGTGGAAATCTAGAGATACGAAGAAAACGAGATACAAAGTTTAACATCCTTACTCCTTGCTTACAGTCCTCATTCTCTCTTGTAGCATTTCAGGATTTGAGTAGTAGATAATCATGTGAAATCAGAGCTCTCAGCATAAGGTGGGACAGAAGTAATAACTGCATTGACAATGGCTCGGACAGACTCAGGATGCCAAGTGACCTGTCCAGAACCCACAATTATATTCCATCCTTTATCAGAAGGCCATTACATTTCCATGCCATGGTCTTCCCCGCCAAACTAGATTGCTTGCATTCCTAAAAAACTAATTTATGTCTAATTTTTAATCTACCTATTTGAACAGGAAGCAATCAAGAGATAATCACATAAACAACCACATATTCCCCTGCTATGACACTGAAGCCTTTTTAGCTAGATCAGAGACAGGCAACGTAAATGAGGTAGCAGTGCGGCACGTGGAAAACATGACATTGGAGTGAAAGAGTCACACCAACATTGCCCATGGAAAATTCTAATTCAGTTGGAGGATGACATTTCTGAAACCTCTAAAATGGTTGGGAAATCAAACTGTTGCCCAAGCTGTGTTGAAAATAACGTCTGCCATCTTTCAAGAATCTAGTTCTAATCTAGTCAATAATATCACAGGACTTAAGATTGGTCTAGGAAACAAAGAAGCAAACACAAGGGGATGATGGACGGAGCGCTGACACGTTATAGACACTCCTCTCCCTCCCGAGTCACAGATCTGGGTTGAATCCATCATCATTCTTTAGCTCACTTCGCCATCTCAGTTCAGAACCAGCTATATGACAATGAATTTACACTGGAAGAGTAAGCAGTAAACACAGAGCTGGAATCTCAACCAATTTTGGAGTCAAAGACTGACAAAAGGGGGAGCGGAGTTCCAGAACCACATTCCAATAAGAAGAAAGAAAGGAACTGACGTCGGCCTACAGTGGTGGCGCTTATATGTAGCTCCACTCTGTCACTTCTGGTGTGGCACAAAGTCTACTATAAGCCGCACCACGCAACATAGAGGCGCACAGGAGCCTTGTTATTGAAAGTTTACGGATCCTGTCTGGCCCCTGAGGAATATTATCAAGCTAATAAATATATGTTTAGAATTATCCATCAGAATTAAGTGGCTTCTAAATTAAAATCATACCCCCCCCTCTCGTCATTTTAAATAGCAGAACAAACAAAAAAAGAACTATATTAATATGCCAAATCCTCAAAGCTTTGTAACATAATATTTTAAAAGCATTTTCAAATGTTAAGCAATGTATTTATCAACAACATTCCTGCTTTTCTGTCAGTTGTATTGCTGGAGCAGAGTTTTCTATTGAAAATTTATTGAGATTTAAACTCCAGTTTATGTTTATATGTCATAATTAAAATTACTGATAATTAATTATTAATCTTGTTAAAGTTTCTGATTAACCAACATTACTAATGAAAGAAATTACACGCGGGAATGCATTTATGTTGCTTATTAATACGTGAACTAAGTTGGTGAGCAAATTAATTAAATAAGTGTTGCTAAAGTCTTATTTGTAATGTGTTTGCGCTTTAAAATAACGTGCTTTTAATGCTTCTTTATGTTGCAGGTGGCTAGATAATTACATACACATAAGGGTATTAGTGGGAATTAACACTGTATAACTATTACGATGTAGTAACGTTGTTTTGGGTTTCTTTTGATTAAGATGGTCCGTTTTGGCCTAATCCAAGATGGCCGATATTTACAGCCTGCATTTAAGTAAATGAAATACGACGAGAGGCCTCGCTGAATATGGTTGGAAACCACCTGACCTCGGCCTCTGACTGTATTGAAAGTTTCCGTGAGGACAGCAGCTCTGGGCCTGCTGCCAGCTGCCCTTGGAGAAGAATAAAGCCACAATGAACTCTGATAAACTTGCGGTGGCTTCACTATGATTCCGAGGAAGAGCATTCATGGATGTAACATTTTTTAGATTGAGCTTCCTTCTTCCGTGTTTTTATTTTTGTGATTTTCGAGAGCGGAGGTTTTCTAAATGTTGCAAGTCAACATCCTTTCCTGCTCGCTCTGCTCGATGGCTCAACGGACGTTTAGAGTTTGTTTGTTACTTTCAATTTACAAGTTTCAGTATAAATATTGTTAGACTAGAGAGGGTCTGAGGCCACTTCTTCTTGAAGCTATGCTTGAGAGGATCAACGCTGATTGAGAGGACGGCGACTCGGGAGACTTTACTGAGAGACCTGTCCTGACCCAAATCCTGACATTTAGCTAGAATAGGTAATTATTAGAATAATGTTTTTGCTATTGATTGACTTTCATTTGAACTAATTTAGATAAAAGATAACCTTTGTTTGAATTCCAGTGTCGGGTGGTTATTTCTTTGTCATTTATTGGGTTCCAAATGTATTTCCAATGTTTAAAATCATGACTCAAGACAGATCTTTTAGGTCGCATTGACCTCGCTTTAGATGCAGATTGTTTAGGATTTCTCTCGTATATTCAGTGTGGATAGAGTAATAGAAAGAATGTTAGTGTGATGGGCCCTAGCGTATGATGAGTGTATGTGTGTATGACTGTGGAATTACTCTGTCCGTGGAAGTAGGGAGAATTTATATGCTCCGATCTGCAGCAGTTTCCTGGTAGCAGAGAATTGGCCAGAACGACATCTGAGTTGACTGAGAAAATTAGAGAACTAACAAAAAATCTAGAAGCAGTTACAGTGCCTGTAACCATAGGTCCGGTTATGCCTATTTTTGATAAACAAAGAATGGGTGAAAATGGTTTGACAGTTCCCTATGTAGGGAATGGTTTGGTTGGTTCTTGTTCTTTGGAGGAATCAGGAATGAGGACGGGAGAAAATAATTTGAGACAGCTGAGACATGACACATGTAGTGGAGGATCAGATGTACAGCCTAATTCAGGATTGAATACTGGTTGTTTGGGAGGATCAATTTTGGAACCACAAAGGATGGCAGAACAAGTGGGTGCAGTGAAAAGGTCTAGAGAAATAACAG
The DNA here is from genome assembly GCF_964204655.1 of Triturus cristatus. Taxonomy (NCBI): domain Eukaryota; kingdom Metazoa; phylum Chordata; class Amphibia; order Caudata; family Salamandridae; genus Triturus; species Triturus cristatus. The sequence continues at coordinate 1,101,797,630 of NC_140579.1, forward strand.
CTGAGGATTTGAATGATTGGTTGAAAGTTCTTCAAAAGAAGGATAAAGATTCACAGGCAATTGATGTAGCTAGGTTGCGCATAGAATTGGAGGAGCTTATCGCAGGAACAATTCCTACAGAAATGATAAAGAATCATCATGATGGAGAGTTGTTATACATGTGTAAGAGTATCACCTGGAGGGCTAAGAGTACACATGACAGATTAAAGAGTATAGCGAGTGAAATGGGAGTTGACATGGATAAGGTGAAAGCTTTGCAGAAGCCTTACAGAGTAGACTTCTCGGATAAGGACATTGAAAATCTAAATGGGGTTGGCAGAACAGGGCAGATTAAGGAAATGATTGCCTTATTGCGAAAATGGGGTGATGTGGAAAAGTGGAAGGATAGATGGTACAAGAAAAGGGAAGATTCAGTGGACAGGACTTATTCAGCTTTTCCAATGAGAGAAAAGGAAAAAACAGTGGATGCTTATCCTATGAGGGAGATTCCTGGAGGAGGATATGTACATGTCTCATGGACTAGACAGGATATTTTGTCATTTACGAATGATTTCCCTCGATTGAGAGAAAAGCCCGTCGAGTGGTATAGGCAGGTAGACAGGTTTGTGAAATTGTCAAAAGTGCTGTGGATTGATCTGAATAGTCTGTTTGATATAATTGTTCCAGCAGATTTGTGGGCAGAGTGTAAAATAGTTGTAGATTGGCCTGCTAAGGAGTACCCAAGAGACCCGAAAACAGGAGCTTCAGACCCGGAGGTCATGAGGAAATATGAACAGGTTATTGTGTTCCTGAAAAATAAGGTACCCCCGAAAGAGACAGACTGGGTTAAGATAGATCGAACACATCAGGAAGCGAAAGAATCAGTTCATGCTTTTTATGAAAGGCTGATACTGGCTTTTAAACAGTTCAGTGGAGATGAACACCTGGGTGATAAGGATTTGAGTCATTTTGTATACAGGTTTGTATATGGCTTGAGACCTGAAATCAGTGAAATGATACGTGAGCATACAGTTGATTGGCAGAGTAAAAAGATTGATGAAATCTTGAGACATGCAAAATACTTCAGTGATGAGATTGAGGCGAAACAGAGAAAGCTGAAAGAGAAAGCAATGTGGGCACAAGTAAAAGTTGCAGAAAGACAAGAAGCACAGATGGCGGAACAAGCAAATAATCCAGGAAATAGGCCCAGATATGGCACAGGAAAGGGAAAGGGGAATTTAGAAGAAGCCAAGAAGAAGTTCCCATGTCACAACTGTGGACAATTGGGGCATTGGAGATCCGAGTGTACCAATCCACCATTAGTGAGTAATGAGAATAAATCATTGAATCAACAGGTGCAGAACGAGGGGTGTAATCATCAGCAGCAACAGCAGAAGGTTGTCAGACAGCAGAGTCAAGAGCCAAACCGGCCCTTGCCGCAGAATAGAGGGTCTCAGAAATATAACCAGGACTCGGGATTCTACAATGATGAGCAGGTAAACAAACCGAGACGTACTAACCCGGTACAACAGTACTGGTTAAAGTATGAAGGGAGTGAGTCTGAAGGAGACTATTGACGGTGCCGAAGAGAGGAGGAAGAGTGCATACTTGGTGCAACTCTAGAAATAGACCAGGCAGGACCATTTGTAGATGGGAAAATAAATGGGGAGAGTGTTACTTTTTTGGTAGACACAGGAGCGACGAGATCAACTGTCAGGTCAGCAGATATAAGAAATCTTCCTCTCTCGGACGAAGCAATCCAAGTGGTTGGTGTAGCTAATACACAGATTAAGACTCGTCTTACCGAACCAGTAAGGGTAAGAATAGGGACATTTTCAGACATGCACAGATTTGTAGTCTGTGACACCAGTCCAGTGAACCTGTTAGGTAGGGACTTATTGTGTAAGATGAATTGCACAATTTTCTGTACTCCGGATGGAATAGCTTTTGAGACACCAGATGAAGATGTTCTGTACAGGATGACTCTAGATAATAGAGAGAGGGAAATTGTTGGAACATATGCTGTGTTTAACCCGGATGATTTGCCTCAAGAGTTGAGACACACAGTAAAAGCAGCGGTTTGGGATTTTACTGGAGAAGATGTGGGATTGATGAATAATGTAGATCCAGTGAAGATTTCAGTGAAAGAAGGAATAGTTTATCCTAATATCCCATAGTACAGATTGACACCAGAGATAATTGAGGGAATAACCCCTATAATTGACAAGATGATTCAACAGGGTGTTTTGAGAGAGTTACTGAGTAGCCCGTGTAATTCACCGATAATGGGGCTAAAGAAACCCAATGGGAAGTTCAGGATTGTACAAGATTTGAGAAAGGTTAACAAGATTGTGGTAGCATGTTGTCCCATTGTGCCAAATCCATCAGTGATTTTGTATCAGATTCCTCATGATGCTGAGTGGTACACGGTAATTGATTTGTGTCATGCTTTCTTTTCAATTTTATTGCATCATGACAGCCAGCCGATTTTTGCATTTCGGTTTGGACAGCGTATTTTGGCATGGTGTCGTATCCCACAGGGGTATACAGAGAGTCCTTCGATATTCAATCAGTTACTGAAGAAATCATTAGAGAGTTTGATCATGCCTGAAAGCTCAGTACTAGTGCAGTATATTGATGACTTACTTGTGGCATCGAAGACACGTGAAGCTTGTGAAGTAAATACCATAGCTTTACTGAATCATCTGGCAGATGGAGGGTTAAAGGTATCTCCAGCCAAATTGCAATTTTGCAAGAAAGAGGTGCATTATCTTGGACACAATATTGAAAAGGGTCTGAGAAAAGTGACCAATGACAGGATCAAAATTATCAGAGGAATGAGAGCCCCAATGACCCAGAGAGAAGTGAGGATGTTTCTGGGAATGGTGGGTTATTGTCGTCAGTGGATAAGTAATTTCTCCCTGATAGCAAAGACACTGATTAAGTTGACTAAAAGTGAGGTGAGAGACCCATTGGAACTGAATGCAGAACAAATGGCAGCATTTGAAGAATTGAAGAGCAGAATGTGTGAAGCTCCTGCTTTAGGAATGCCAGACTATGAGAAGGAGTTTTAGTTGTACTGCAGTGAGAGAAATGGATGTGCACTTTCAGTGTTAATCCAGAAACATGGACGACTGAGAAGGCCAATTGCATACTTCTCATCAACACTTGACCCCGTAGCTGTGGGTTTGCCAGGTTGCCTGAAAGCAGTAGCTGCTACATGCAGAAGTTTGGGACAGAGTGAGGGTATAATAATGGGATATCCTGTAAGGGTGTTCGTACCTCATGATGTGGCAATTCTTTTGACAAGAAGCAGAACTCAATATATGTCACATAGTCGGCTGACTAAATATGAGAAAATCATTCTGGGAGCATCAAATGTGACTCTTGAGAGATGTGTAAATGTGAATCCAGCAACTCTGTTGCCAGATGCTGAAAATGTGAATGTGGGAGATGATGTTGATCATGATTGTTTGGATGTGCTTGATTACTGTACAAAACCAAGACCAGACATAAGAGATCTGCCACTACCTGAGAGTGATCATGTGCTGTTTGTGGATGGATCATGTCTGAGAACTGATGATGGTGTGCTGAGTGCAGCATATGCAGTGTGCAAGGTTTCAGAAGTTATGGAAGCTTTGCCTTTGAAGGGAGTTAGATCTGCTCAAGTGGCTGAATTGGTGGCATTGATGAAAGCTTGCAAGATTGGGAAGAATCTGAGGGTGACTGTGATGACTGATAGTCAGTATGGATTTGGAGTGGTTCATGATTTTGGCCAACTTTGGCTTCAGAGAGGTTTCTTGACGTCGAGTGGGACTCCTATAAAGAATGCTGAAGTGATTGGGAAGTTGCTTGAGGCGATACAGCTGCCTAAAGAATTAGCAGTTGTAAAATGTGCTGCTCATGGACAAGGAGATGATTTTGTTACTCTTGGTAATCGATTTGCTAATGACATAGCACAGTATTGTGCAAAGAACAATCATTCGATTAACAGGGGACGAGAGAGGGAAATGTCTTTTTGTTCTGTGATGTTTACTAATGTCCTGGAAACATGGGATGAAGTGAAACAGTTGCAGGATGAAGCAGGAGATGAGGAAATGAGAGATTGGATCAAGGCAGGTTGTGCCCCAAGAGAGACAGATCATGTTTGGATCTATAGAGATGGAAGACCAGTAATGCCTAACTCGATGCTGTCTACAATGGCAAGAATGTATCATGGCCAGGGACATCTGGGGAGGGACGCTATGATTAGGTCCTTTAAACAAACCTGGTACAATGCAAAGTTTAGGCTGATTGCAGAGAGCATCTGTCAAAGATGTTTGATTTGTCAGCAGTTCAATACTGGAAAGAAGACAGTGGTGAGCCTAGGAACGATAGGCAGAGAAGGAGGTCCTTTTACCAGAATGCAAATAGATTTCATTGAAATGCCCCAAGTGAATAGATTGAGGTATGTTCTAGTGGTAGTCTGTTTGTTTTCAGATGGGTGGAGGCCTATCCGACCAGGAGAAATGATGGAATAACAGTGGCAAAGTTACTGTTAAGAGAGTTGATTCCTAGGTACGGGTTCCCAGTGACAATTGAGTCAGACAGAGGTGGACATTTCTACAATGAGCTCATGGGTTTAATTTGTGAAGCATTGAGTATACAGCAGAAGCTACATTGTGCATACAGACCAGAGGCTTCTGGTGTTGTTGAACAGATGAATGGCACAATCAAGAACAGAATTGGTAAGATGTGTTTAGCCACTGGAATGAAATGGCCTGATGTCTTGCCTCTAGTGCTAATGACTATTAGGTCTACTCCAGATAGAACCACAGGGTTGAGTCCACATTAAATATTGATGGGACGAGCAATGAGACATGCTTTCGTGCCTGTCAACAAGTTGATGACAATAACTGATGACATGATTTTGGATTACTGTAAAGGCCTGGCTGACGCAGTTCATTCTGTGTTTCACCAGGTTGGAGAAGACGCCACCACACTTGAAAAGAAGCAAGCCCATGATCTGAGTCCAGGGGACTGGGTGAGGATAAAAGTGCACAGAAGAAGAAATTGCTTGGTTCCGAGGTGGGGAAGGCCAAGACAAGTTATTCTGACTACGACAACTGCAGTAAAGTGTGCTGGTGTGAAAAACTGGGTTCATGCAAGTCATACTCTGAGAGTTCTGAATCCAAAGGATGGGACTGGTAAAGAGTATTTTGAAGAGTCAGATTCCAGTGATGATGCAGAGACTGAACCAGTGAGAAGAAAAAATAATCCTGAAAGGGGGAAGGAGAAAGAGAGCCAGGTGATTCTTTTTTCTTCCCGAGAGAGACTTCAAGAGAAACATTGAGAGTCTCAGAGGAGAGGTCAGATTCTGTAAGAGTGCCTGAAGTTCCAACAACGAGTGGTGAGGAAAGAGGAGGAAAGAGCAATTCCACAGAGACTACACCTAAGTCAGATGAAGAGATCGAGAATCCACTTGAGATTAATCCTGAAGAAGTAGGGTCAGAAGAAGATAGAGAGGGACAGATTGCGGAAGACCCCCGAGGAGGTGTAGGGAACATTCCTGATAAGCTAGGTGAAGGGACAAGTAGACAGCAAGAAGATTGCGTGTCGGAGACCTGAGGAGGGACAGTAGTAGGGAAATCTCAATCAGTGGAGAAGAAGTCTGTGGAAAAAGAGAAAATCGTTAATGAACAAGAGGCAAATGAAACAGAATCAGATGAAAGTGAGAATGAGAAATCAGAGGGTCGAGTTCTGAGAAAGAGAACTTGGATCGGAGAAAGAAATAATAAAGAAGTGAGACCAAAAAGGAGTGTAAGAGGAGATTTTTGGCCTAACAGGATAAAGAGGCTAAGGTACAGACTGACACGAACAAATTCATCAAAAGCTGAACAGGTGAACGAGGTGTCCAGTCAGAATCAAGCAAAGGGTGATAAACAAAAAGTCTCAAAAGAACCAGAGGAGATCAAGAGAATCAGAAAACCTAACCAGAAGTATAGGTCACCGGAATGGACGTACGTGGCACTGTCTGAAGAAGAAGAGGCAGAAAGTCAAGGAAATCCAGAGGGGACCTTACGAGAAGTGGTTGAGGAGGAGAAAACTGTTGGAATCCTGAAAGTTATCTTGACTGACATTGGAGAAGAGTCAGATGCACAGGATATTGAAGATCTGATACAGTTTGATGTTGCTGAAGAAGAAGTGAAAAGTGATGAAAATCCAAATTGAATAAACTGAAGGAGTCACTTGGAAAGAGTGAAAAGAAGAAAATCTAAAATTAAGCTGTTTGAAATAATCTAGTGTTCTAGAAATTCAGTAGTGGAGTAGTAGAGGCTAAGTCAAAAGACACTGCCAGAGTAATAAGATGGCTAACACAGAAAATAATCAAAGTAGATGTGCTTTCTTGAAAAGATGGTGTAGAATGTGCTGCTGCTGTACAGGATTATTAATGCTACTATGGAGTGTACTTGCTTTACTAGTTACATTTAGGGTTACAATAGACACTTTTGGAATACATACTGAGAATATGACTAACATAGGGAAGAGTTCGCAGAAAATAGTGCCAACTAGAATTAGTAACTTATACATACATAAAGATAGATCGATTAATGATTTTTCAAGCAATGTTTTTTCAAAATTGTTGTACGAATACGTAAAGACAATGGAAGTAAGCGATTGCTACGTCTGTATGCAATTGCATACATCCGTTTCAGAGGGAGTTACTTATCACCATCTTCCAGCTACATATGGGATTTCATGTAGTGTGTTAAGTAGTGTTTTTTATTTGTTAGGGAAGATAGATTATGAGATGTCTAACAAAGATAACATTTTTGGGCAATTGCCTATGGATAAGAAACTGAACCCTGCTAAAGAAGCTAACATTTTTGGTGAGATTTTTATTGAAAGAGAAGAATTAACTTTAGATTACATTTTTAGAAACAATTTAACTTGCAGTTTGAAAGAAGAAGAAAAGGCTTTCCTAGACATGGTAGAGAAAAGGAGAGTGAGCATGCATGAAAAGGCAGGGGAATATAAAATGAGTGAGACAATTTGGGATATTGAGATGGGAAAGGAGTTGAAGAAAAGGGCCAGTCCAACTTTGGCTTTAGATGCACCACAGAAGGGTAAACTATGCATTTCCAGAAGAAAATCCCAATATGATAGCTATTTTGTTGGGACTAGTGAGTGCCATGATACATACTTTATTGCAACAGGATGGAGATTCAGGGGTGGAGAAGATCCAGTTTTCCCGGGAGTGTATTATATTTGTGGGAATAAGGCTTATTACAGGTTGCCTGACCATTGGTATGGCACGTGTTATGTTGGCCTGGTCTTTCCAAAGATTTTCCATATAGATAAGATAGAAGATGCAGAACAGATTAATCTACTAACACGCTTTAAGAGAGAAACTTGGTCAGAAATTGTAGGTGATATTTTTGGAGCTTTAATTCAAGCAGTGGGAATTTCCTTAAATGCATATGGAATTCGGAAACTGTCAACAGTGGTGGATCGCTTATCAACAAGTACCGCTGGAGGGTTTCTTTTGGTAAATACGGAGATGATTGCCGTACGCGCCATGTCTATGCAAAATCGACTTGCCCTTGATATTCTATTGGCCAAAGAGGGTGGAGTCTGTGGAATGCTAAAAGTTCAACATTGTTGCAGTTACATTCCTGACGAAAGCAGAGATCTAAAGGTCTATATCAAAAATATTACTGATTTGCATGAGGAATTAGTGCCACTGGAAGCTGAAAGTATCTGGACTAAAATGGCTAATAAAATAGTTGCTGTTAAGAACTTCATCGCTAAAATAGGTAGTACCATAATTGGTAAGATATTATTTCCTTTGACATGTGTAATTGTTGCTTTATTGATACTCAGATTAGGGTGTTTGTGTTGTAAAAACAGGGGAGGGAAAAAGAAAATAATAAGAGAAAATACTGAGAAGAAACAAAAGAGGTCAAAGAGAGACCCACAAGAAATAGAATTAGAAGAATTGAGGGAGAGTGTTTACTTGGAGTCGAAGAGGGATGATGAAAGAGAGTCTGGTGTGTAGTGTCATAAAAAAGACATTTCAATTTCTCCTAAGAAATGGGGACTACATTTTTTTTTTGGGTTGGTTTTTGTGGTGATAATATATCACCAAAGGGGGGATTGCTGGAGCAGAGTTTTCTATTGAAAATTTATTGAGATTTAAACTCCAGTTTATGTTTATATGTCATAATTAAAATTACTGATAAGTAATTATTAATTATTAATCTTGTTAAAGTTTCTGATTAACCAACATTACTAATGAAAGAAATTACACGCGGGAATGCATTTATGTTGCTTATTAATACGTGAACTAAGTTGGTGAGCAAATTAATTAAATAAGTGTTGCTAAAGTCTTATTTGTAATGTGTTTGCGCTTTAAAATAACGTGCTTTTAATGCTTCTTTATGTTGCAGGTGGCTAGATAATTACATACACATAAGGGTATTAGTGGGAATTAACACTGTATAACTATTACGATGTAGTAACGTTGTTTTGTGTTTCTTTTGATTAAGATGGTCCGTTTTGTCCTAATCCAAGATGGCCGATATTTACAGCCTGCATTTAAGTAAATGAAATACGACGAGAGGCCTCGCTGAATATGGTTGGAAACCACCTGACCTCGGCCTCTGACTGTATTGAAAGTTTCCGTGAGGACAGCAGCTCTGGGCCTGCTGCCAGCTGCCCTTGGAGAAGAATAAAGCCACAATGAACTCTGATAAACTTGCGGTGGCTTCACTATGATTCCGAGGAAGAGCATTCATGGATGTAACATTTTTTAGATTGAGCTTCCTTCTTCCGTGTTTTTATTTTTGTGATTTTCGAGAGCGGAGGTTTTCTAAATGTTGCAAGTCAACATCCTTTCCTGCTCGCTCTGCTCGATGGCTCAACGGACGTTTAGAGTTTGTTTGTTACTTTCAATTTGCAAGTTTCAGTATAAATATTGTTAGACTAGAGAGGGTCTGAGGCCACTTCTTCTTGAAGCTATGCTTGAGAGGATCAACGCTGATTGAGAGGACGGCGACTCGGGAGACTTTACTGAGAGACCTGTCCTGACCCAAATCCTGACATTTAGCTAGAATAGGTAATTATGAGAATAATGTTTTTGCTATTGATTGACTTTCATTTGAACTAATTTAGATAAAAGATAACCTTTGTTTGAATTCCAGTGTCGGGTGGTTATTTCTTTGTCATTTATTGAGTTCCAAATGTATTTCCAATGTTTAAAATCATGACTCAAGACAGATCTTTTAGGTCGCATTGACCTCGCTTTAGATGCAGATTGTTTAGGATTTCTCTCGTATATTCAGTGTGGATAGAGTAATAGAAAGAATGTTAGTGTGATGGGCCCTAGCGTATGATGAGTGTATGTGTGTATGACTGTGGAATTACTCTGTCCGTGGAAGTAGGGAGAATTTATATGCTCCGATCTGCAGCAGTGTCACCATGGCATATGTCTGTGCAAAAAAGGACAAGAAGATACACAACACCCTGGCGTCCCTGTGTCAGGTTTAGCATACCAAGGCATATTAATCTCTACCCAAAGGTGGAAAGGTAAGGGAACATGGTAATCGGTGGAGCGGAGGCACAGTAAAGTAAGTGGACCCCATAAAAGCAAGACTAGACCAGTCAACAACAGAATGACAATCAACACATTGCAGCAGTATGAGTGATTGGGTGGACTATTAGCCATGGAGCGAACAGGCTAGAAAAGTAGATTGGATGCATCACAAACTGCTTTAAAAGATATGGAAGGAGCAGAACGCAGTCAGGCAGCTTAGAAGCTCTCGAATATGCGTCACAAAATAATCATAGGTACTGAACAGAAAGTGATAAAACTTACGGAAAGTCACATTTGGAATGGAATGGCTGGAACAATCTTGAGGGAGTGAGAGAAGCCTATTCAGTGTTACTAAACAAAGACGTGAGAGAAACTGCTGCCTCTTATGCAGGCAGTTAGCGGGAATAATTAACAATACGGCTACTCGTGTTAAATTAAAAGCCACCATATCATATGCTTACAACCATTTCCACATCATTTTTCATCAACCACCCCTGGAGGGAAGATCAGTAACTTCTTGTAACAGACTGCCCTGATCCAGCAAGCCACACAAACTAAACAACAGTCAAGGTGAATCATAACATCACAGGTTCAAGTAAGCAGAATATGGGTACATTTTGTCATTCTGATGCAGGATGAATCTACAGACATTCATAAATAATTATTCAGAAAGATGTTGAGCTTTCTGCGCCATAGCTTACTTAGAGAAAAAAAAACAAATAGAATATCCAAGGAATTAAATGAAACTCCATGTTTATGATCAACATTTTGCAGCATCCTAGATATGAACACAGACGTCTGGAAATGGGGTTTGGAGAGGAGCAGAAAGTAATAAGTAAGTCTGCATTGATGGTAATGCTGCCTAATGTATAAAAAGAACACACGTTTTAATTGTTCTGTACCAAAGGACAAGCATTATCCAGTAGGACGGTATTGGTGCGCTTTACATGACCTTTGCCACCCTCGTGTGAACAGGATCACATCTGCCTCTGAGATGCACTCCGGTGCCTTGCAGACATTCACCAGCAACAAACCTAGTTAACAGGAAACTGGAGCCCCGGCACCTAAACCAGCACACTCCATCGGGAACAGAGCTTTAACATTTACAAAATTAATCTGGGGGGGCAGAGGTCACCATAACAAAGGGAACAAGGCAGCGCGCTCCGCATCTGAAACGGGTGTTATTCAGTGGTCGAAGTGGGGGGAAAAAAGTAGGGGAACTGTGGGTGGAAAATCAGAGGGCGGGAATAACCCATGGACTGGGTCAGTGGGCAGAGTCAGAGGTGTGGCCAGAAAGAGCAAAACATCCCAATTTTTAGTATTTGTTTGGTATTTCACTGACCATTTACAACTTATTACATTATTTAACTCAACCAAGGGATACACATGTTTATTAAAGGTATAATATGAGTTATTGACGTTAAAATGTATTCACAAAGTGGGATACGTTCCCAATCACAAAATGTCCCAAATACACATAAAAGTGGAAGTACAAGCCATTTGTCTCCAAGCCATGCAGTTTCTGTCATCCGCACTTCTCCTCCCTTTTTCCACAAGAGCAGTTCAAACATGAATGACCAAATATCACAGTTTGCACATGTTTTCCACCTAATTATGGCTCTGCCATATTTGCCACATAATACGCCATCTGCTGCATAATTTGATGATTTTGACTAATAAATTGTTAATAGCTCAAATGGATCAAAAGTTACAAAAAATGTGACTCGTGTTGCTGCGAAGTGGAGGGCCCTTTCTCACTGCTGCTTTTGACTGTTACACTGGTACTAATGAGTCAAAATGTTTGCAGAAACTGTTTGCATGTATAAAAATGTAAAAATAATAAAGTATCAGAAAATATACCGCATTATGCTACAGAATTTTTGTTTGCTGCATAATTTAGTCAACACTTTGGAGTCAATGTGTTCTCTCTTGCTGCATAATTCTACTGGCCCCAAAGCAGGCAGCACATGTTAAGAGTGCTTGTGCATGGAGCAGAGAGGCCGTGAAGTTTGCGAACTTAGTTTGGTGTGCGTGCAAATCGTGCATTGCCGATCCCTGGTGAGTTGCACTACTATTGCTGGAACAAGGCCAATTGAGCTACCAGTGTGTGAGGCAGACTGACTTCAAGGGTCCTGTGACCTCAGTGACCAAGTAACTGTCACTCTGTGGTGTGTTGCTTTGTAAGCCTGACCGCAAGACTGGAGGTGAACTTCACCATGGATTGTGGTGGACAGGCCTTCATGGGTAACCCACAATTGCCACTGCTAGTGCCCACCTTCTGGTGTTAAGACACCCGGACTTCTACAGTCTAGCTGGGCCTTCTAAGGTCTAGCATGGGAATGTGCTCCCTCTGGAGAGTGGTTACGTGGAGTGGTCATGAAGGCTGAACTTGGTTCCCCAGACCCAAATTCGGCAGCTCTGGCCATAGTGCCACATCCTCTCCCACACTGAACACCATCCCGCCCCACTGAGAGAAACTCGCACTGCCTTCATCTATAACCCAGTTCTGCTGCGCTATAAACACCTGGATGTGACGCAATTCAAATTATGCACTAGACAAGTAATATGCTGCCAGAAAAAAAAGTAATAACATCTTGGGAAAATCAATTACTCATAGGGAATGCAAGATTAAGTAAAACATGTGAAATGTAAGCAGGAACAACGTGGTCTTAACAGGGCACAATGAGGAGAAATACTTTATTTATCCTTGTTTTTGCTGTTTTCATGTGTGCTGCATTGTGCAGCACACATAAAAACGGCAAAACCCCAGGCATGATTGTTTATGTACAGTAAGGTGTCCCTTCCTGCACATAAACAGTCATTTAAAAAATGACGGGTTGCAACTTCTATTTGTGCTGCACAAACCAGCACAAATAGAAGTTACAAATTGCCATTTAAGATTGTTTATGCGCAGGAAGGGACACCTTCCTGCACATATTCATTCCGCCGCAACGCAGGCACCCTTTCACTATGGTGCAAGGGAGACTGCGTTGGCGATAGGAAGCTGAAATTATCACCAGCGCAGGGGGAAACGCAGGGCTGCACCGTATTGTTGTAAATAAGGTGCAGCCCTGCATTTCAGATGTGGCGGAGCACGGCGTTAAACCATGAAGGCTAACTCTGCGCTCTGTCACTACTTTGTAAATATGCCCAGTTGTTTAAAGAAAGACGACAAAACAAGTGGCGCTTCTCTGGCAAACTCTGTAAAGGGGCCCTAATGTGTTTTGGTGTGAATAAAACCAATCTGGCCACTTTGCGACGACTCTGACATGCTCTATTTAGTTATTTTTAGTATTTTGAACGATTTTTCTCTCCGCCCTGAGGCTGCCCTCTGGAATGGAAAAATGTCAGAAAAAGACATTGTGGCATGTTATTTCACTATTTCTTCTCTGTTAGGTTTATTTTTATGTAAATTGGTATTAGTAAGGCTATTGGATCCCTTCATGTTCTAGTTCGGAACTCTGTTGTGTCTGTTTGAACTCTACAGGTCTTCGTGCTCCTGGGCCCTTGATGCCCGCAGTTTATCTTCAGCCTACAAATAAAGAACTACTATATTCTGGGGAACAACCTTTACAACGCAACTTTTACAACGCACTACCTTTACAACGCATTTTTTACAACGCATAATCCATTACAACGCATGACATTACAACGCATGACACTACAACGCATTTTTAAAAACTACCTTTACAACGCATTCCATTACAACGCATACTACCATTACAACGCATACCATTACAACGCATAATATTACACTACACTATCCAACACTTACCCTACTGTTGCACCCCCTGGAGTTAGAATAGTAATTTTTACCCCTATACTATCCAACACTTACCCTACTGTTGCACCCCCTGGAGTTAGAATAGTAATTTTTACCCCTATTCTATCCAACACTTACCCTACTGTTGCACCCCCTGGAGTTAGAATAGTAATTTTTACCCCTATACTATCCAACACTTACCCTACTGTTGCACCCCCTGGAGTTAGAATAGTAATTTTTACCCCTATACTATCCAACACTTACCCTACTGTTGCACCGCCTGGAGTTAGAATAGTAATTTTTACCCCTATACTATCCAACACTTACCCTACTGTTGCACCCCCTGGAGTTAGAATAGTAATTTTTACCCCTATACTATCCAACACTTACCCTACTGTTGCACCCCCTGGAGTTAGAATAGTAATTTTTACCCCTATACTATCTAATACTTACCTTAAATGCAATTTAATATTATGCGTTGTAATGGTATGCGTTGTAAAGGTAGTATGCGTTGTAATGGAAATGCGTTGTAAAGGTAGTTTTTAAAAATGCGTTGTAGTGTCATGCGTTGTAATGTCATGCGTTGTAATGGATTATGCGTTGTAAAAAATGCGTTGTAAGTGCATGCGTTGTAAAAGTGTGCGTTGTAACGTCATACATCCCTATATTCTTTATGAGAAGCGCCTTCAAAACATTACAGACATTTGCTGCAAAAGGGCTTTTTTCTTTTTTTGGATCCATTTCACAGGGAAACAAATAAAGGAAAGAGAGAGTAAAAGTTGGATTTTCACCAACAGAGAAGGACACGCTCAGAAGGAGAGGCAATAAGGGGAAAGAGAGGCAATAAGAATAAGGGGAAGACATGAGAGAGATGGGGGAAGCTGACAGCTGCTGAGTGGAAGCGGAGAAAAAGGAAGTGAGAGAGAGAGAGAGTCCTTTTCCTTCTATGCCCACACCGCCCATCCCCGCACGGCCATGAATGGCCAAAAGTTACCTACAAGCTTTCGCTATTTCTGCCGTCCCGGACACATTTCTAAAAAAAGAAAAGTAGGGGACTTCGACCACTGGTTTTATTTCATCTTGGGGCCTAAACAGAGTTTGACAATTTGAAGCATTTACGTGGGGAGCAGAGGTCACCGTGGCAAAGGGAGAAGGCCGCGCGCTCGCGCATCTGAAAAGGTGTTTTATTTCATCCTGGGGGCCTAAACAGAAAATTATGGACATTTACCTGGGGAGCAGAGGTCGCCGCCGGAAAGGGAACAGGGGCTCACGCTCGCATAACGCTTCTCGCTTCTCCTTCCTCCGCCTAGCCTACGCCGAACTGCGTCACTGAATCCGAATGCAAGAGCATTCACCCTAATCTGGATGCAGACGTCATCGGCGCGCGACACACCCACAGGTGGGAGGCGACACACTACCGTGTCGCGCCACACACTTTGTAAAGCACTGGTCTAGTTCGTCTGCAGAGGCAGATTGTTGCATGTCCAGCACCTCTTGCCTGGCATCATGCCAACGTTCAGCTTGTGACTTCACCACATACATAGATGTGGTACTTCGCTGCATTGCGGTCTCAAGGGCTGTGTGATCCGCAATGGTGTTACCTGCTCCTATTTTATCAGTCACTTTCTTGTGTGCACTACACTTAACAATTGCCACTTTCTTAGGATAGGTTAGGTCAGTAAGAAGATTATGCACTACTTCTCCATGCACTATCTGTGTCTCACGTGAGGTGAGGAACCCCGTTTGTTTCCATAAGCGACCAAAATCGTGTGCCAACCCGAAAGCGTACTGGCTGTCATTAAAAATGTTGCCAAGTAAGTCTGTACTAAGCTCACATGCTCTCGTCAGTGCAATCAGTTCAGCCGCTTGGGCCGACTTCTGTGGGATGCGAGCTGTCTCAACTACTGGCTGAAGTGTTGTAATAGCATAGGCAGCAGATGTAGTGCCATCAGGTAATTTTAAACATGAGCCATCAACCCATAACTCCCCATCAACACTAGAAAGAGGTGTATCTTGTAGGTCAACATGACCCTTTGTTTGCTCTTCAGTGAGAAATATACAATCATGTGACTCTTGTGACTGTGGCTGAGTAGCTGGAAATGGCAACAATGTGGCAGGGTTTAGTGTCAGGCATCTTTTTAACGTGATATGGGGGGCCAAAAGTGTCAATTCATATCCTGTCAAACGAGAACTTGTCAAATGTTGCGTCTTTGTTTGATTTAGCAAATCCTCAACTGAATGGGGTCCTAACACAAGCAATTTATGTGTCAAAACTATTCCTTTAAGATACAGGCATTGCCGCCTTTGCTCGGAAACATCCGGGCAGCGCGTGAGCGACTTGATCAAGGACAGCTGAAAAATATGTGCACGGGAGTTGTTTATTGCCGCGTGTCTGTGTTAAAACCGAGAGAGCACAACCTTCCCTTTCCTGGACATAGAGTGTGAAAGCTTTAGTATAGTCTGGAGTTCCTAATACTGGTGCAGAGCAAAGGGCTTGGCGTAACTGTTGGAAGACATTCTGGCACTCAGCAGTCCATGGGAGGGGCATCGAAGTGTCTTGAGTCAAAAGGGCCAACAAAGAATTAATATTATGTGAAAAACTGGGGATCCACTACCTACAAAAAGAAGTGAGGCCAATCAGTGCATGGACATCCTTCTGAGTACGGGGCACAGGAGTATCTAAAATGGTTTGAATGCGGTCTGGTGTGAGTACACGTCCCTCCATAGACAGGAGGTGACCTAAATAGGTAACCTGCTGTCTACAATATTGCAATTTCTTTCGCGTGACTTTGAGGCATATGTATGAAACTATTTTGCGATCGCAAACACTGCGAATCGCAAAAATCAGTGTTTGCGATCGCCAAATAGACAAACGCGATGTATGACACATTTTCAGATCGCAAAATAAAAAATCGCAATTTTTGCAATTTCTTCTTTTGTGAGGCCCGAAGTCTGCAAATTTCTTTGCGAATTCGCAGTCTGCGATACGCAGCATGCGAAAATCGCAAATAGAGAAATTCCCAGTTTGAGAATTCGCAAAGCAATGTATGAAAAATTCGCAAATTGCGAATTCCAAAAAATCTCAAATTTGCACATCAATTTTAGCACCAAGTCAATGCAGGTGGTAACCAGGTGCAAGCTATATAAACAAGCCCACAATGCAACAGGGACTTCAAGAATGGCATCGCTATTTGTGATAGCCAGGAGGCTGCAAATTCGGGCAGCAGCACAGAGGAGGAGGCGACAGGAATGGATCTTCAGAGTGCGCATCACTCTGTTCCAGCAGACTAAGGAGGAGATCTATGAGAAGTACAGGCCAGACTCAAAGACCATTTTAGACCTGATAGCGGAGCTGAAACTCCATCTGGAACACCCAACACACAGGACCAAAACAATTCCAACTCATGTGCATGTCCTGTGCTTACTGCACCTACTAGCCTCAGGGAGTTTTCAAGGGGTGATAGCAGTGGCAGGTGGGGTCTCCCAGAGTTGCCTGTCATGCTTCTGCCATGCATTCCTAGATGCAATGCTACAGAGGCTACATCACATACAATTCCCCAGCACACAACAGGCATTACAGCAAACAAAACTGGACTTCTACCAGATTGCACAATTCCCCCACGTAATTGGCTGCATAGATGGACCCATGTGGCCTTCACACCCCCATCAACCAATGAATATGTATTTAGAAATCGTAAATCATATCATTTCCTAAACATACAGGTCATCTGCAATGCCAAATATATCATCAATGATATTGTGGCTAAATACCCAGGTAGTTCTCATGACTCTTTCATCTTTAGACATAGTGGGATATACAGACGTCTCAATGCTGACGAGTTTGGTGAGGGCTACCTGCTAGGTAAGTGCATGTCAAACACCCCAACATACAGTACATCATTGGGGTGGGGGACATTGATTCACCTCTCGTTTCCATTCCTGCAGGTGACAGTGCATATGCAGTGCGGGACTTCATCCTGACACCATACCTAAATCCTGCCAATGCAAGTGAGAGGAGATACAACCGTGCATACAAATCTACATGCTGTGTAATAGAGCGGACATTTGGGATCCTGAAGAGCCGGTTCCGCTGCCTGCTAAAAGCGGAGGAGCACTCCAATACAGCCCTGAGACCTGCTGCAAGATTGTGGCTACCTGTGCAATGCTCCACAACAAAGCTATGAAAAAAGGCATCCCAATAGAACTGACTGATACTGATACTTCTAATGATGAGGGCCCAGGTCCCCCTGGCAGAGCAGCAGTTGGAGTTGGGGCAGCTGCCGGACGACAGAGACGGGAAGAGATCACACAGAACTACTTCTAGGTGTGTAATAATGACATGATGCAAAATATATTTTGCAGCAGGTCTGTGTTTATTCAAACCCTTAGCTGCAGGATAATATTTTGTCACACAGCCTGACAGACTCCATGAGTGTCGCTATACGTAACACATGTTATGTCCACAGTGCAGGTATGTATGCAAGTCTGGAGTCCTGTTGGAATGGGTTGCCTCACCCATTTGCGTGACTCAGTGTTGCCAGTTCATCTCCTCCTGGGACGGACTGCTGCTGCCCGATCTGGGTGCTGACTGCCCTCCCATAAGTCCACAGGTGTTGCACCCTGTCTCCCACTGCGCAGTCTTGGATCGGGCACTGGTGGGGTGATGCTGCTCCCGCTGGACACCTCCTCACTCTCCCCTGAGCTCAGGAGTGCTGTGCCACCTGTGTTTGCTGTCTGCAGTTGTTCCACAGCAGTGGTGACCTGCACCAGACCTTTCGCCACATCCTGGCAGTAGTGGGACATCTCCACTTGCATGCTGACGGTGCAACGTGTCTGGTGGATAGTGGCAGTGCACAGGTGGTTCACCGCCTTGGTGTAGTTGTTGAGACGGCTGTTGGCACGTTGGCTCATCCTGCGTCTGGCTGCCTGGTCCCTCTTTAATGTGGCACACAGTTCACGGATAGCACCTGCCATGTCCATTATGCCCTTCCCCATGTAACATAGGCTTTTGTAGACTGTGAACAGCTGCCGGTTGATGGAACGCATTGATTTTTGTTGCAGGCGCTGTATCTGCAGCATGCTGCCCTCCAGTCCAGCAAACACCGTGGCCTCTTCATCTGTGGCAAAGCTGGTGCTTGCCCTTGGCCTGCGTCTCACGGCTCCTTGCTCCCTATGTTGCAGTGTATGCTGTTCCGGCACCTGTGTCACACGCTGCCCTGACTCTGCCTGAGCATCATCCTCCCCTGTGGACTGTGTGTCAACCTCCAAAGGTGGCAGTGGTGCCACAATGGTGCGCTTTCTCCGTGGGACAGGAGTGGTCTCTGTGGTATGGTCGGGTCCCCCTGCCCTGCCTGCTCATCCATATGTTCCAACTCCTCAGCTCCTGCGCTGTCATCCTGTGTCCTAGGTTGTGCTGTGGATGGAAAGGGAACATTTGATTTTGTGACATTGTCTGCATTTCTCACTCAATAAAGTTTTCTCAATTTGTATTGGCTAACTGCTATCTATCGCTTTTTCCCTTTACAGGATTTCACATACTGCTTCAACATTGCTGTGTCTCATTGCCCCACTGTTATGCATCTGACTACGTCTCCCATGATGCATTGCTGTGTGTGCTGGAAAAAGTGGACCGGAGTGGCATAAGTAGTTTGTGTTTGGTGCATTCCTGAAATTGTGAATGGGATGGTGATGTGTGCGGCTGCATTTGGCATGCATCTTACCTTGGCTGGTGGTTGCAGGGTAGGAGCTGTCTATGTCAGCCACACCACTGATGCTTGGTGGACTCCACCAACTCCTCATGGGGTGTTGAGTCGGTTGAAGTTGATGTTCCACCCCTGGTCTTCCTGGCCTCGTTCAGCCTGGCTGCCACCTTCTCCTTGGACCTTTGGCGCATGTCGTACCATCTCTTCCTTAGCTCCTCGACCGTGCGCTGGGTCACACCCACAGCATTTACCTTCTCCTGTATATCCAGCCAGATCTTCCTCATTCTGGACTCAGATACATGGAGTGCCTTTTTGCCAAATAGTAGTTCATGGCTGCACACCATGTCCTCAATCAGCACCTCCTGCTCCCTCTCGCTGAACTTGTGCTTTCTCTTTCTCACTGCCCCCTCCTTGACCTTCTCTTTGTCCTGTGAATCCATTTTAGCTGTTTGGAAATGCTGTGCTCACTTCTCTGCCTCTCCTCACAGCCTCTGACTCTGCCTTAGGCAATCAGGTGCAGCATGTCACTCCCACTTCCTGGGTGTGATGTCATCAAGCTGCACCTGAATTACAGATTCCCTAAATTTGTGATTTTTTATTTGAAAATTTCGCAAATAAGGAATCGCTAAAACGGGATTCGCAGTCTATTCTGAGAATTTTTAGAAACTGCAAAATGTTTGCGACTTTTTCTTTACATCGCGATTTGTGATTCTCAAAATGCGATTCGGAAAAAATCGCATTTTGAGAATCGCAAGTCGCTTTTTTGATACATATGCCCCTTTGTGATTATGAGAAGCAAGAAATGATAACAGTAACAATGTACCTTCTTCACATTGCTCTGGAGTGTCAGCGGCTAACAAAATATCATCGACATACTGAATGAGGGCCACCCCTTTTGGTACAGGAAAGGAATCAAGTTGTCTTTTCAAAGCCTGACTGTAAATACCAGGACTCTTTGTATAGCCCTGTGGAGCTCTGCTGAACCGGAAGGATCTATTTTTTATATGCACAGGTGGAATAACCATTTAACCCACATCAGTATCTAATGTAGCCCACAAAGTACTAGGTAAGGATGCCAGAGTGACATCCTCATTGATAAGACAATGGATAATTGTAATTCAAAATAACATGCACACCTTCCGGAGAACAACATATTGTAGCACGAAAATATTTAAGCATATCGATACCCACAATGTTGTCAGGCATATTAGGGGAAAGCAAAAATGGACATGCTGCAGTGAATTTGTCAAGTCCAAATTCAAGTGGCTGTGAAAGCAGGCTAGGTGTAGATGTTCCATCGAACCCTATTGTTGTTATCATTGTGCCGGACAGTGGAGCCCTAGGAACCAATCTTTTAGACAGAGCACTACGGATAGCCCCTGTGTCAAGATCCCAAGACATTTGCGTCAACATAAGGACCCATTTGATCTACTGGCACCTCAACCAGTCCCTTACCCCATCCTAGGCATCCATATGCGTAATCGGAATCTGCAAGTGCATCAGCAGAATAATCAGACATTTGGTATTGATTTCGTCTATCAAAAGTATTAGAGTAATTTGGTCCTTGTTCAACTACCTCAAACCTGGGACGAGCTCCTGTACCTCCCCTGTTTCCTGAATTCCCTGGGTGTTCTCTCATACTTCCCCTTCCCCGCTGGTACTGCTGACCTCGCAAAAGAGGGCACTCAGAACGTCAATGCCCAGTCTCTTTACAATAAGCACACTGATCAGGGGTCAAATTTGCTCGAGGGAGAGGGGGCACTCCAGGTGTAGACATTGCACGTCCGCCTCTTCCACCTCCCCTAAATGGTGAGCCATATACTTGAGCCAACATAACTTTTGTCTTTAACTCTTTAACCGTCTTATCCTCCCTGCCTTTCGCTTCCTGTTCCTGTTGCTCATAATATTGGGCCATAGTTAAAAGGGAAACCGGGGAAGATGTGGTCCAAGAACTCTCACTAGCCTTTAAGCGACTAGCTATTTCCGGTAACATATTAGCGACAAATTTATCGACAAACAAATGCTTATCCGTATCATTGGCCAATGACTGGCCGCTAAAATCATGGAATGTCTCCTCAAATCCTGAAAAGATATCAGAAATTAACTCATCCTTTTTCGGTTTACAGGGCGCTAACATAGTCCAATCTATTTTCTTAAGGGGGAATGAAAGTCTTCAACTTAGTCACAATAGTTTTAGGAAGGTATAATATCTCCTTCTGAGGTTTCTGCGCAGGCTCCCTTTCCGCATCTACTTCTTCTAAATGTTCCCAGGTATCACCATATGCCACATTATCATCTATTTTACGTATTGTTCTCCACATATCAGCGGGGAAAATAAGCCCAAAGAACATATCAATATCTGGCAAGGTCATAGTGCAGGAGCTGATGGCTCCTTCCACCTCCTCATAAAAGGCGGCGGGATTTTTCCGGGAGTCGGACAAAGCAGCCTTAAGAGTCATAACATCTGCTCTACTCCAAGGAGTGTAAACCCAATTAAATATAAAATATCCTTTTGCATCAGAAGTTTTATCATCATTTGTTCCCGCACCCTTCGGAGGAACATACGGGGTGCAGCTTCATGCATTGGTTTCATAGTAATTTCACTACTACTGGGTTCATTCTCATCCACCGGAGCATCTACTTTCTGTGCTTGGGATTGAACTGTTTCTACAGCTTTATTTTTTCTAGCAAATTCTTGTTCCTTTCATAAACGCAGTGTGTCATTTCTTAATTTAACCACTCGTCTAATCATGTCAGGTAGGTTCGAAAAAAGGAAAGTCCCATCTACTAACTGTTTATAATCAGTACTTATATCATCTGGCTCTGTTTCATTAGAAATATGCCGCCAACCATATATTACCTCCCAAGAGAATTTTTCTACAAAATAAAATTGGTCCAAATCTTTCCATTGTTGAACCATAGCTACGAGGATCGGTGCAGTGGTAGTCCAGTGAGCTTCCTCTCTAGCAGCGGTTTTCAATGTATCTTTTTCTGCTTTAGTCAAAGTAGAGCGAGTCTGTCGCCCAGTTGGATTGTCTTTATCTTTATCCTCTGAGGAAGAGACCTCCTCGTCAGAGGCATCCATCTCAGGAGCACTTGGAGTGGGAAATTTATACGGGGGTGGGGGTCGTTCTAATAGGTTGCAATCATCCCAGGGTTTATTAGGTATGGGATAGATAGGGCGCCTAATAGGGTACTGACCATTTACCTCTAATCGACGTTTCCTATCTTCCATTTCTATTCTTTCCTTCATTTCTTTGTCTTTAAATTCCACCGCTTTTTGATATATCGTTTTCCGCTGCTCGTTCTCTGCTATAGCTTCTGCTCTATTCACTCTCACTTGCACTTCTTTATCCCACATAGGTACACAATCAAACATATCCTGTCTACACTTTCTTTTAAATAAACACTGCTCTACATATCGAACCTTTTTAGAATCGAATGGCCCAATCACTGGCCATTGTAAATCGGACTCTTTCTTTGTGTATTTGTTCCACAATGAACCATACATTATGGGACGAATACCATATTTAATATACATCTCTCTATTGGGCGTCCATTCTGGAGGAGCCGGCTGACTTTGCTCTAAATTTTTCTTGGTAACACAAGAGCAGCAACACCACTTACGGAGTGTGCTGAGAACAGGCATGTTTTCACAAGTGTATGTAAAATATTACTACTCCAAACAAATATTCCAAAGGAGAAAAATCTCCACATTACCTGCCTCAGTCTTTGCAAAGAATAAACACTAAATCCAAACCAAAAACCAAACAATCAACTCCCACCTGCCGATCTCTGGTCGACCTAATGAACACTGCAGCTTTACGCCAAAGAAAACCCCTGTCGAGACCGGCCACCACCCGAAGGGTCAAATCGGGAAAACTGGAACAGTCACATCGGCCTGCAATGATAAGGGTCTCCTCATGCAATGGGCATCCTCAGTAATATTTCGATCCTCTGTCAAGACCACTCCTTCGAACAGGGCCCCACGTGGGGCGCCAACTGTGGAAATGTACCCTAAAGCGAGCACACTGGTAAAGGGTCACCCTCTCGTCCACGGGTCCAAAGACTAACAAAATAGAGATCGGCACTGGAGTCAAAATAAAATAACAAGTTTATTAATCACTCATGAGTGGGACCACGTCCATACAACACTCTCGAGTGTTGCAGGAGGAAGTACACTGGATTCACAAACCATCGTCCTTTTTATACAGTTTTGTTGCAATGTAAGCATGTGGACAGAAATTGAAAGAACATGTTTAGAAATAGCTATCAGCAAACAAGGGCAGATAGATGACTACGTGGTCAGCAAATAGGGAGGGGGAGCAGGAATGCTTATGGCAGCAGTAAACAGTCAACAAATAACATCTAAGGCCAGGTGCACTGGCAGCTACAAACTCCCAGCATGTACATTGCTTAGCCATGTCAGGAGGTCAACTTAAATAGATGATACAAGCAGAGTAAAAAGGCGAACAGCAGGGGACGAAAGAATTACGAAGGAAACGAAATGGACACCACAGCCAAATTGGCTGTTGCTTATGCTAATGAAAATATTACACATTTTCCACACCTGCGCGCAGTTTGTTAAACTGCCGTGTTGTTCTGACAAGTGCACCCACTTGCCAGACCTTACCCTTCCCTTTCTATGCACATCAGACACTCCTATGGTAGGTCCAAGGTACCCCCTGGGCAGGGTGCAGTGCATGTGAAAGGTAGGACATGTACTAAGGTGTGTACCATGTCCTGACAGTGAAATAATCTCCATTTTGATTTTCACTGTGGAAAGGCCATCTTGCCCATAGGATAGAATGGGGGTCGGCTGTGTAATATGATTTCCAGCCTATCTTTCCAAAGGCTTAAAATGGAGAGGTGAAGTTTAGTATGCCTGAACTCACAATGTAATAATACATCCTTCTATGAAGGTGGTTTTTGCATTGTGTGTTTAGAAGCTACTCTTTTAGAAGTGGCTGGGTTTTTGTGCTCTAACATTTTTGTGTGTCTCTGCCTGGCTGTGGATTGACTGTCTGGATATGAAAGTGATAGGATCTGGGGAATGTCTTGACCCAGGGGAGGAGGTGAGACAGAAACTGGCTGACCTACATCTGGAGTGTAGGGGGAGGAGTAGCCCCTAGAGGTGAAGAGGCCTGGGTTGCTGCCATAATACAATGGTCCCATCTCCTGCTGAGTGATTGAGAATCCAGACCCCCACTAATCAAAGGAAGAAGGTGTCACTGGCTGGGAGGCACCCAGAACTGGTTTGAACAGGGGTCAGTGCCCCCTGAACACAAAGACTTCAAAGACATTTAGGGGTATAACTATGAGAGCTGAAGCCCCTGAACTTTGGAAAATTGATTGATCAAGTTTGAACAAGACTGAAGCTTCTTCGTGGTCAAGAGCAACCTTTGCCAAGGAAGAAACAACTGAAGAGACTGAAGGAAAGGACTGACCCTTGCTGTGTGTTCTGAGGCTGGCCTGCAGTTTGCTGTTTTAACCAAGGAGAGGCTAAAGGGACTTTGCTGTGTGCTGTGTCCTGCTGCTTGAAAGGACTCTGCTGTGTGCTGTGTCTGGAAGTAACTTATTCTCAAGGGCCCTAGGTGAGCTGGCTCACTGTTGCTGAAACTCAGGAACACAAAAGTTTCCAGGAGAGTCTCAGTGACGCTGTGTGTGTGTGCTTTTTGCAGTCTGAGACCCTCGTAAGAAGTTCCCTGTGATTGTGGGCACCTGGAGTCCAAGTGAGTCTCAGCGATGCTGTGTGCATGTGCTTTTTGCAGCCTAAACCCTTCGTGAGGATTGTCCTGTTATTATGTGCACCGGAGTCCAAGTGAGTCTCAGCGACACTGCGTGCGTGTGCTTCGTGCAGCCTGAGACCTTCGTCAGGAGTGCTCTGTGATCGTGCACACCCAGAGTTGAAGTGAGTCTCAGCGACGCTGTGTGCGTGTGCTTCGTGCAGCCTGAGACCTTCGTCAGGAATGCTCTGTGATCGTGAACCCGAAGCTCAAGCGAGTCTCAGCGACACTGTGTGCGTGTGCCCTGTTGCAGCCTGAGATCTTTGTAGCATCAACGGCCCGGACCGGCAGCCCCGGAGGAGCTGAGCCACTGGCCCGAGCCTTCTGTTGCCAGAGCGGGACCTCGAACCAACCTCATCGAGGGAGGGCCCGAGTCTCACTGCCCAGAATTCACAAAGATTGCATCGGAGGGCCAAGTCGCTGGAAGAGGAGAGGAGAGCGAGGTCGCACACCCAGGTAACGTGTGCCGACTCCTGGAGCGGTGTGTGGACTCGGAGGGAGATGCTCTCGGCCTCTCCCATTCCTGCAGCGCGAGCCTCTGCTTCGGCTTGTATCGCGGCCTGTACTTGCGGCAGTACTGGGGCTGGAGTGCGGAGCTGCACTTTTTGTCTCACCATACCCGTGTGGGGGCAACTGTTGACAGAGGCTGACTTTGAGTCAACACGAGTGGCGGAGAGACCGCCTAAGGCACCGTGATCGTGCTGGAGTGTATTACGCATTGCATTATTTCTGCATAACGAAATTCCTGATTGACGTATTACACATTGCCTTATTTCTGCATAACAAACTACCTGATTAGTGTATTACGCATTGCATTATTTCTGCATAACGAACTACCTGATTGTCTTATTACGCATTGCATTGTTTCTGCATTACAAACTATCTGATTAGTGTATTACGCATTGCATTATTGCTGCATACCAAACTACCTGATTAGTGTATTACGCATTGCATTATTTCTGCAGAACGAAGTACCTGATTGTTGCGTTACGCATTGCATTATGTTTACATTGCAAAGTACCTGATTCTAGCATTACGAACTGCATAGCAATGCATTAGGACTGCAGTGGAATGTTTAGAAGTGCTCATTAATATGACCAGAACTTACAAGGGCTGGCTGGCCTAACAAACGGCCAGGAGGAATATTAAAAAAAAATATGTTGGATTTATATCGTGTGGTCTTATCGTATATCTTTTTATATAATTTTATACTCGTTTTTATGAAACTCGTGTGGAGTCCATTTGTGGTGTCATCATTGGGTTGCTGTGAGCATGGTTGCAAATACTTTACACATTTGCCTTGAAGATAAGCCTGGCTGCTCTTGCCAAGCTACCAAGGGGGTGAGCGGGGGCTTTCTGCGAAGGTGTCCTTCCTTTCCCTGGCGTGGAAACGAGGATCCATATTTGGCCTAGGGTGCCTGCCTCAGCCAACCAATAATCCCGGGTCTAACAGTGTCCCTTTCTGTACATAAACAAACCGTTTCCTACACATAACCAATCCTCCCCTGCGCACAGTGCCTGTGTTGGCACTAAGTTGTTAAACTTAGCACCATCGGAGGTGGAAACTCAAGGCTGCACCACATTCTTGTAAATATGGTGCAGCCCTGCGTTTCTGAAGTGGCAGAGTGTGTCGTTAAGCCAAGGAGGCTAACGACACGCTCCGCCACTTCCTAGTACGTATCCCCCATAGGCTTTTGCCATTTGGCGTGGATAGCATTGTGCAAATTCAGAGTGTCACTGGTGTTGTAGGGTGCTCTATACAGAAGCTGCTCTCCACCTAAACTTGGGAACTACCCAGAGTTCTCTGCTTCTATTTTGCATAATTTATGCAGCACTCTATGTCTGAAAGTGTATGCACATATGTTTATACTTACCTGTAAAATACGTACGTTTTTAGTGGTAAAGGCATACTTGTGGTAAAAAAAGTAGTTGTAAAGACTTTCATTGTAAAGACACTGTCGTAATTCCAGTGTCGTTGCAAAGGAATTCGTGGAAAATGTCTTCATTGTTCCATCATTTATCCATTTGAGAAGTGAAGGGATCAATCTACTCCTCTGGGGGTGCAGGAGAGTGTTGGTCGGTAGAGTTTAAAAAGACAGCCACCCTCACATTTACCTGCCCATGCAATACTCGAGGACACGGAATACCCTTCATGTGGATAATAAACTTCATGCAGCACTTCAAATCTTCTGTTTTGAGAAAAAGAGTTACCCGTCCCTTCCAGGCTTCGTGTGCGTAATGGATCCAGCACTCCTTTCATTCACAATTAAAGTGTTTAATGAAAAAAAGTAAATTAAATATTTATTTTGCAGGTGCAACTGAACAATTGGCACAATACAGTCATTGCAGGATACGTCTACAATAACTGAACAGTCTCTTTGATAACATTGCCACTTTCCCTTCCCTCTTCTAAAACATGTAAGAGTACAAACATCACCCTTATTTCCAGCTTACGACCATGGGAGTGTATTTGATTTCTGAAAGCGACCTCATGTGTCGACTCATGATATTGCCTACCTCAGTCCTCATCTTGACACACCCGTGGAAGTTACTTGTGTTGTAAGCGTTACGGACAGTTGTGTGTCGTCCCCAATGTCCAACCCAAAGTATTGTCTCCAAGGGTCCCAGATCTTGTGGAATTTCTTGGGACATCCTCTACTGCGAGACGTGACACGTTCAGCCGCCATATATAAGTCCATTCCCTTTGTCCATTCCTGTAAGGTGGGTCCATCCGCAACCCCCATCTCCGCGCGATATCCCTTTTTGCGACTACCAACCCATAGAAGGTGAAGATTAGTTGCATTCTGGTAACATCTACATTATTTGCTATGCCCAATATCATGAAACGGGGCTCCACGGGTAGCGTCACCCCCAGAATGTCGCCCAGTAATTTAAGTACCTGCGTCCAATTTCATTGCAGCTCGGGGCAAGTCCAGACCATGTGGAAAAAGTCACTATTAGCCCCGAAGCAGGTCAGACAGGCTGACGAGTCAGCCCGTCCCATTCTGTGTAGCCGATCACGATCATAATAAGTGTGGTGTAGTATCTTAAGACGAAGCCTCGCCTTTATGGCTACCTCTCTGGGGTACATTAACACCGCCTCCCAGTCTATATCTTTTAGGGGTCCCATATCTCTCTCCCATCATATTCCCACAAGTCCGCCTGGGATGTTGTTGTTAACAGTTTTCTAAGTAACGGAGACCGCCTTATGAATTAGTTCCTCTTGTAAAAACCTACCTTTCAGAGGAGTATATTCCGGAAGTGGGTCATTTGGAATAGTCTCTTTCTGCCAGGCATGGCGTCATTGTGCGTATTTAAGAAATTTTGGAGTCTGTAATCAGAAACTCCTGTTTACGTTTTGCCCATGGTTTAAGCTTGCCATTTTGTACAACATCCCCTACCGTGGAGATCCCCAGGAGATCCCATGTCCCAAATCCTCTGAGCTTTCCTAGCTCCTTAAACCATGCTCCCTCCCAAAGCGGCGTGCTCCTCGTGACCCGAGTCGTCCAACCCATAGTTTTAGTCGCCTTTGCCCATGCGGACAAAGACACTCGAGTTGCGGGTAGCAATCGGGAGCTCCCCTTTCCTCCCTAAAGATTGTGTAAGTGTGTGTGCGGCCTTTCAAGGCGATAAGTGGGGTGGAGTCTACTCTTATGTATCCATTCATTAATGGGTATTAAGTGTGAGGCCCAATAGTAGGCTTCTATGTCTGGGAGCGCAATCCCTCCATTATACGGATAGGCCCACTTTTATTTACTTCTGGTTTCTGCCGGACCTCAGGCCCTATGTGGTCCGTTTAGGATTGAACCTTACTCAAAGACAATTGCTGGCCAGTCATGCATGTGTGGAGGTTGTACAAGGGCCAGGTTCCGATGCTGGAAAACAGTTTCTGGAAAGTTGTTTTTTCCAGTTCTACATTAATAGCCTTAAACCTCGGTTAGCAATACATTACTTTTGACATGTTTTCATCTTCTATTTATTTTATTAAGTTTATAATTTGAAAGGAAAAAACTACTGGATTTCAACGATCTTTCTATTTTTTTTACTGGTCTTGGCAGAAACAAAATTTGCTGCTGCATCATCATTTGTAATTTATTGTACTGATTTGCTCTATAAGCCAACTTTTAATTTCGATTGGTTTAACTTTCAGCATTATAGAACATCACCTGAAAACATGGGCACTAGTGGTTTTATTGGCCTTTTAGCGCTTTATAGATTTCCCTGTGTGATCGGTGGGTTGTTTTGATGTTCTTTTGCAGCTGCTGAATGCCATGGTATGCATTGATGCAGTCCCACAAATATGAGGCTGTTATTTGAAAAGCCAGTATTTGTTCAGTCTTATTAAATTTGATTACATTTGCTATATATTTGCATAAGCTTTGTAGCCAACGACAAATCTGATTTTTATGGACTACTGTTCTTTGTACGAGCAACTGAATTACATGTAAATCCAATCCATGTGGAAACGTTTAATATTTTACTTAGCATAAGCAACAGCCATTTTGACTGTGGTGTCCATTTAGTTTCCTTCGTAATTCTTTCGTTCTCTGCTGTTCGCCTTTTCACTCTGCTTGTGTCATCTATTTTAGTTGACATCCTGACATGGCTAAGCAATGTACGTGCTGAGGGTTTTTAGCTGCCGGTGCACCTGGTCTTAAATGTTAGCGACAAAAGTAAAAAATGTGGGTTTGCTGATTGACAACAGATTGACACTTTGCCAACAAACCAATGCCGTTGTTTCTGCTTCACACTTCCTTATAAAGAAAATAAGGAAGATTTTCCCGTATATTCCGGAAAACACCAGGAAAACAATAGTTTCTTCTCTCATTCAATCTAAATTAGACTACTGCAATGGGCTATATCTTAATGCCCAGAAGCAATGTCTGAAGAAACTCCAGATGATTCAGAATTCGGCAGCACGTCTATTGCTTAACATTCCCAGATACTGTCCAGTTTCCAACGACATTCGCAATTTGCACTGGCTCCCGGTGCCTCTGCGTATAAAATTCAAAGCCTTGTGCATTGTTTATAAAGCCATGCACCACATAGGCCCTTTATTTCTTCAGAATCACTTTGTATGGTACCGACCAGACATCTTCGGTCGATGGGGGCAAGATTATTGTTGGTACCAAGAATTCGCACGGCTCATTGGGGAGGCCGTAGCTTTTACTATGGCGCATCAAAACTGTGGAATGTCCTGCCTCTTGAACTTAGGAATGTCAGTTCTTTGACAGGCTTTAGAAAGCAATTCAAAACCTGGCTTTTTCAGTACTAGGTGGTAGCACGCGGCTTTTATTTTCTAGCGCCAAGACACCTTCGGGTATTTGTGCGCTTTTATAAATCTCCGTAACATTAACATTAACATTATCTGTTGACTGTTTACTGCTGCCATAAGCATTTCTGCTCCCCCTCCCTATTTGCTGACCAAGTAGTTATCCATCTGTCCTTGTTGTGCTGACAGCTATTTCTAAACTTGTTCTTTCCATTTATGTCCACATGCCTACATTGCAAAAAAACAGTATATAAGAACGATGGTTTGTGAGTTCAGGGTACTACCTCCTGCAGCACTTGAGTAGTGTTGTGTGGATGTGGTCCCACTCATGAGTGATTAATAAACTTGTTATTTTATTTCAACTCCAGTGCCGATCTCTTTTTGTAAGTCTTTGGAACCCGTGGACGAGAGGGTGACCCTGCACCAGTGTACCCCTAAAAAGGTAATTTTTTCCACAGTTGGCGCCCGACACGTGGGGCCCCATCGGAGACGCGGCTGTCCGAAGGAGTGGTCTCGACGGAGGATCGAAATATTATTGAGGATGCGCACTGCATGAGGAGACCCTTGTCTTTGCAGGCTGATGTGACTTTTCCAGTTTTCCCAATTTGACGCCCCAGGTGGTGGCCGGTCTCGAGTGGGGCTTTCTTTGGTGTACTTTTTGCAGTGACCATTAGGTCGACCATAGATCGGCAGGTGGGAGTTGGAGACTTCTGTTTGGTAAGGTTGCTGAAGCGGCACTCTTGATTTGCTTGGTTTGGTTTTTTGGTTTAGATTTAGTATTCATTCCTTGCAAAGACTAAAGGCAGGTAATGTGGAGATTTTTCTCCTTTTGGAATATTTGTTTGGAGTAGTAATATTTTACATATACTTGTGAAAACATGCCTGTTCTCAGCACACTCCGTAAGTGGTGTTGCTGCTCTTGTGGTACCAAGATTAGTTTGGAACAAAGTCAACCAGCTCCTCCAGAAGGGACACCCAATAGAGACATGTATGTCAAATATGGTATTTCTCCCATATTGTATGGTTCATTGTGGAACAAATACACAAAAAGAGTCTGATTTACAATGGCCAGTGAATGGGTCATTCGATTTTTAAAAAGGTTCAATATGTAGAACAGTGTTTATTTAAAAGAAAAAGTAGACAGGATATGTTTGATAGTGTACGTATGTGGGATAAAGAAGTGCGGGAGAGAGCAAAGAGAGCAGAAGCTATAGCAGAGAAAGAGCAGCGAAAAACGACAGATCAAAAAGCGGTGGAATTAAAAGACAAAGAAATGAAGGAAAAAATAGAAAAGGAAGATAGAGAACACCGATTAGAGGTGAATGGCCAGTATCCTATTGGGTGCCCTATCTATCCAGTACTTAATATGCCTCTGGATGATTGCATCCTATTAGAACGACTCCCACCCCCGTATAAATTTCCCGCTCCAAATGCCCCCGAGGATGAGGCTTCTGACGAGGAGCATTCTTCTTCTTCAGAAGATAAAGATAAAGACAAGCAAAGTGGGCGACAGACCCACTCTACTCTGACTAAAGCAGAAAAAGATACATTAAAAACCGCTGCTAGAGAGGAAGCTCGTCGGAGTACCACAGCGACAATCCTCATAAATATGGCTCAACCTTGGAAAGATCTAGACCAGTTATATTTTGTAGAAAAATTCTGTTGGGAGGTAATATATGGTTGACGGCATATTTCTGACGAATCCAATCCAATCCAATCCCATCATTTGTATAGCGCACTACTCACCCGGTATGGTCTCAAGGCACTGGGGGGAGGGTCCGCTACTGCTCTAATAGCCAGGTCTTGAGTTGCTTCCTGAAGGAGAGATGGTCCTGGGTCAGCCGAAGGCGGATGGGGAGGGAGTTCCATGTCTTGGCTGCCAGGTAGGAGAAGGATCTTCCTCCGGCGGTGGCTCTGCGAATGCGTGGTACGGCGGCGAGGCCGAGGCTGGTCGATCGTAGCTGGCGGGTGGGCGTGTAGAAAGTCAGGCGGTGGTTGAGGTACTTGGGGCCCAGGTCGTGGAGAGCCTTGTGTGCGTGGGTGAGGAGTCTGAACATGATCCTCTTGCTGACGGGGAGCCAGTGCAGGTCTCTCAGGTGGCCGGAGATGTGGTTGTGTCGGGGGATGTCCAGGACGAGTTGTGCGGAGGCGTTCTGTATGCGCTGGAGTCTTTTCTGTAGTTTGGCTGTGGTTCCGGCGTAGAGGGTGTTTCCGTAGTCCAGTCGGCTGGTGACGAGTGCCTGGGTGACCGTCTTCCTGGTTTCGGTGGGGATCCATCGGAAGATCTTACGGAGCATGCGCAGGGTGTTGAAGCACGATGAAGAGACGGCGTTGACTTGTCTGGTCATCGAGAGGGAGGAGTCCAGGATGAAGCCCAGGTTGCGTGCGTGGTCCGTTGGCTTGGGAGTGGTGCCCAGGGCAGGGGGCCACCAGGAGTCGTCCCAGGCAGAGGGGGCTGATCCCAGGATGAGGACTTACGTCTTGTCTGAGTTCAGTTTCAGGCGGTTGTTCTTCATCCACTCAGCGACGTCTTTCATCCCTTCGTGTAGGCTGGCTCTGGCGGTGCCGGGGTCGTTGGTGAGGGAGAGGATCAGCTGGGTATCGTCGGCGTAGGAGATGATGTTGAGGTTGTGTTGGCATGCGATGGCTGCGAGAGGGCTCATGTAGACGTTGAAGAGGGTCGGGCTGAGTGGTGATCCTTGTGGTACGCCGCAGATGACTTCGGTGGCCTCGGATATGAACGGGGGGAGGCGAACACTCTTGGTTCTGCCGGCGAGGAACAAGATGATCCACTCCAGTGCCTTCTCTTGGATTCTGATGTTGCTGAGGCGCTGTACTAGGGTGCGGTGGCAGACAGTGTTGAATGCCGCAGAGAGGTCCAGGAGGATGAGGGCCGCTGTTTCCCCGTTGTCGAGCAGGGATCTGATGTAATCGGTGGCTGCGATCAGGGCGATCTCGGTGCTGTGGTTGGCTCGGAAACCAGACTGCGAGGAGTCGAGGGATCCGTTCGTCTCGAGAAAGGCGGCGAGCTGTCTGTTGACTGTCTTCTCGATGACTTTGGCAGGAAAAGGGATGAGCGAGATGGGGCGGAAGTTCTTGAGGTCGGTGGGGTCCGCTGTTGGTTTCTTCAGTAGGGCGCTGAGCTCTGCATGCTTCCAGCTCTCCGGGAAGGTGGCGGTGGTGAAGGAGACGTTGATGATGTCCCAGAGTTGGGGTGCGATGATGGAGTCGGCCTTGTAGAAGACGTGGTGGGGGCAGGGGTCGGTTGGTGATCCAGAGTGGATGGTGTTCATCGTGCGGGTGGTGTCTTCGGTGCTGACCAGGGTCCAGTTGCAGATGGTGGTGGTGGGGGGCGTTGGTTCGGTGGTTGGGTGCGTGGTTGGTGCGCAGAAGCTGTTGTGTATGTCGGCGATCTTGCGGTGGAAGAATGAGGCAAGTGAGTCGCAGAGCGCTTGCGAGGGGGTGATGTCGTTGTTTCCGGCGCTGGGGTTCGAGAACTCTTTGACGATGCTGAAGAGTTCCTTGCTGTTGTGGGTGTTGTTTTCCAGTCGTTCTTTGAATGTTGACCTTTTGGTGGTGCGGATCAGCTGGTGGTGTATGTGGGTGGCGTTCTTGAGGGCAGTCATGTTTTCTGTGGTCTGGTCTGGTCGTGGCGCCAGGCTTTCTCGAGGGTGCGGCAGTTCTTCTTGGAGTTTTTGAGTTCGTCGGTGAACCAAGAGGCTTTCTTGCTGCCGGGTCTGCTGGGAGGGGTCTTCAGTGGTGCGAGGTCATCTGCGCAGTCGGTGAGTCACTGTGTGAAGATGCGGGCTGCTACGTTGGGGTCCGTTGCGCTGGCGGGAGGGTTCCGTCTGAGGGAGGTGGTGAGCTGGTCGGCGGTGATCTTGCTCCAGCTCCTGCGGGGAACCTGTTGCGGGTGGTGGTGGGTCGTGGTTCTCCTGAAGCTGAAGTGGACGCAGCTGTGGTCAGTCCAATGGAGTCCGGTGGAGTGGCTGAAGGAGATGTACTTGCTGGAGGAGAAGACTGGGTCAAGCGTGTGGCCGGCGTAGTGGGTGGGGGTGTTGACCAGTTGCTTGAGTCCGAGGTTGGCGAGGTTGTCCAGCAGGGTGGTGGTGTTGCTGTCATTGTTGTTCTCCAGGTGGAAGTTGAGGTCCCCTAGGAGGATGTAGTCTGAGGAGGCGAGGGCGTGTGGGCTGATGAAGTCTGCGATGTCTCCGCTGAATTGTGTGCGTGGTCCCGGGGGTCTGTAGATGAGGGTGCCTCTGAGGGTGGTCTTTGGGTCGGTGTGTATCTGGAAGTGGAGGTGCTAGGCGGCAGTGAATGTGTCGTCGGGGTTTGTCGTGATGCGGATGGTGTTCTTGTGGACGATGGCAATGCCTCCTCCGGTCTGGTTTACGCGGTCCTTCCGGGTGATCTTGTATCCGTCCGGGATGGCTATGGCGATGTCGGGCGCTGAGAAGGCGTTCATCCAGGTTTCCGTGAGGAAGGCGACGTCTGGTGATGTTGTGTCGAGCAGGTTCCAGAGTTCGACGGCGTGTCTGTGGACGGAGCGGGTGTTGAGCAGGATGCACTTGAGGTGGTTGTTGCTGGTGCTCGTCGGCTTGGCGGGTGCGGTGCAGGTCCGGAGGCAGGTGAAATTGCAGGCTTGGCAGGTGAAGGGTCCGTGGGTGCGTTTTGGGGTGGCTCGGTAGCAGGCGGGGTTCCGGCCGGGTTTGAGTGTGTTGAGGGTGGCGGCGTCGTAAGTCCATTGTGTGGGCTGGCATCTTCGGGGGCCAGGGGTCCTGGTGCCGGGCGCAGTCCAGCCGCGGACGGGCGTAGACGGGCTTGCCTTTGGCACGGCTTCGGCGCACAATCGGCGCGCCCGCTGCGCGTGCTCGCTGCGGGTACGCGTGGACTCCGCCATAAATGGCGAAGTGGGAGGGAGGAGCAGCTGGGAGGCGGGAGCGGGGCGGCGAATGGGGGTAGAGAAAGAAAAAGGGGGTGGGGCCACAGGGGAGCAGCAGCAGGGGGAAAGGAGAGCAGGAAAAACGGGCGAGGGGGCAGGTACACAGGACAAAAACGGGCAGTACAATGAGCACAGAGACAAGGCAAAATCCAAAATACAAGAAGAGAATAAAATACATAGCAATAAAATACAATACTTAGCGGGAGCGGCGACAAAACATGGGCGGAAAAACCGGTGCCTGCCAAGCAGGGGGGTAACTCCTTTACCCCAAGGGAGATTTCTTCAGTCAGCTGGGCAGCAGCTCGTCGAAGGTCAAGTCTGTGAAGTCCAAGATTATTCTGAGGCTCTGGGGCCACGTTATTCACCTTTATCCCCAAGATTAGGGGAGTGTCCAGAGTAGTGTCCACCAATGAGAGGTGAGGCGGGAAAGGGTGGCTACACCCTCTCCCCTTTGTGTGTTTCCCACCTGGGCGATGGGCAGGATGCCCCTGAACCAGTTCCAGGCGGTGTATGCAGAATGTAGGCGCTGTAGCTGCCTACGTGCAACTCTGAAAGGCAACATATGGTGCACCCACCCAGTTCCAATCCACATATCCTGTCTGGGGAGATGCTAGCACCTCCCTGCCACAGGAGACCTATTGTCCAGCTGGCGAGGCTGGGATTTTCCCCAGCAACAGCCAGCCAGCGGCGAACTCGAGGCAGCAGCGGTGGAGCCTGGCACACTCACGGGGAGTCGGTCAGTGTGTGGAGCGACCGGCCCTGAAGCAGGGACAAGGGTCACAGCTCACCACCGCGTGGACTCCGCCATAAATGGCCAAGTGGGAGGGAGGAACAGCTGGGAGGCAGGAGCGGGGCGGCGAATGGGGGTACAGAAAGAAAAAGGGGGCGGGGCCGCAGGGGAGCAGCGGCGGGGAGCGGGGGGAAAGGAGAGCGGGAAAAACGGGCGAGGGGGCAGGTACACAGGACAAAAAAGGGCAGTACAATGAGCACAGAGACAAGGCAAAATACAAAATACAAGAACAGAATACAATACGTAGCAATAAAATACAATACTTAGCGGGAGCGGCGACAAAACACAGGCAGAAAAACCGGCGAAGGAAAAATCAAAAGCTCAGCTGCAGGGCAGCGGCGAACTCGAGGCAGCAGTGGTGGAGCCTGGCACACTCACGGGGAGTCGTGCAGTGTGTGGAGCGACCGGCCCTGAAGCAGGGACAAGGGTCACAGCTCACCACCACGTGGACTCTGCCATAAATGGCCAAGTGGGAGGGAGGAGCAGCTGGGAGGCGGTAGCGGGGCGGCGAATGGGGGTACAGAAAGAAAAAGGGGTCGGGGCCGCAGGGGAGCAGCGGCGGGGAGCGGGGGGAAAGGAGAGCGGGAAAAACGGGCGAGGGGGCAGGTACACAGTCAAAAACGGGCAGTACAATGAGCACAGAGACAAGGCAAAATACAAGAACAGAATACAATACGTAGCAATAAAATACAATACTTAGCGGGAGCGGCGACAAAACACGGGTGGAAAAACTGGCGAAGGAAAAATCAAAAGCTCAGCTGCAGGGCAGCGGCGAACTCGAGGCAGCAGCGGTGGAGCCTGGCACACTCACGGGGAGTAGCGCAGTGTGTGGAGCGACCGGCCCTGAAGCAGGGACAGAACCAGCTGATCTAAAGGTTGATTATAAGCGGTTAGTAGATGATATACCTGATACGATTAGAAGAATAGTTAAATTACGAGATGAAATATTGCGTTTACGAAAGGAGCCAGAATTAGCTTGAAAAAATAAAGTTGTAGAAACAGTTCAGTCTCAGGCAAAGAAAGTAGATGCTTCGGTGGATGCGAACAATCCCCGTAGTAGTGAAGTTGCTATGAAACCAATGCATGAAGTTGCACCCCCGTATGTTCCTCCGAAGGGTACAGGAACAAATGATGATAAAACTTCGGATGATGCAAAGGAATATTTTATATATAATTGAGTTTACACTCCTTGAAGTAGAGCAGATGTTATGGCTCTTAAAGCTGCTTTGCCTGACCCTCGGAAAACTCCCGCCGCCTGCTATGAGGAGGTGGAATGAGCCATCAGCTCCTGCACTATACCTTGCCAGATATTGATATGTTCTTTGGGCTTATTTTGCCCCCTGATATGTGGAGAACAATAGGTAAAATAGATGATAATGTGGCATATGGTGATACTTGGGAACATTGAGAGGAAATAGATGCGGAAAGAGAGCCAGCGCAGAAACCTCAGAAGGAGATATTAGATCTTCCTAAAGCTATTGTGACAAAGTTGAAGACTCTCAAACCCCTAAGAAAATAGACTGGACTACGTTAGCGTCCTGTAAACAGAAAAAGGATGAGTTAGTTTCTGATTTCTTTTCAAGATTTGAGGATACATTCCATGATTTTAGCGGCCAGTCATTGGCCAATGATACGAGTAAACATTTGTTTGTTGAGAAATTTGTCGCTAATTGTGAGAAGTTGGCCTGGCATATGCTGTCTCCTAGTTATAGGGGACACCTTGCACCAGTCCAATTCGACTCTTACTGATGATAGGTTTAAGACAACCTTTAAAGAAAGCTATCCTAGTGGTAGCTGTGGAGAGCAGCCTTCAGGCTAAGTCTTGAAGGAGTGTTAAGCTTATTGTTTTACCATAGATAACCTCTTGAATGACCAAATGAAAGAGTAGC
Source organism: Triturus cristatus (assembly GCF_964204655.1). Classification (NCBI taxonomy): domain Eukaryota; kingdom Metazoa; phylum Chordata; class Amphibia; order Caudata; family Salamandridae; genus Triturus; species Triturus cristatus. Next base: position 1,101,835,327 of record NC_140579.1, read on the forward strand.
CCACACAGGTATATATATAAAATATATGTATTTATTCTAAACAGAATCCCACAAGTCTCTTTATGAGGCTGAGGCAAAGTTACAATTCAAACAAGCATTGATAGATACAATAAATAGCACTGGAATCATAGGGCCCCAGGGGGGGACCAAACCATATATTAAAAAAGTGGTATAAGAACCACGACAATTCTACAGACAATGCCTAGGGCATTTAGAATCGCTGGCCCCTTAAGAATCCACCCCAGGTTATGAGGAAGGGGACCCACGGGAGGCGCGTGCAGTGGAAATAGCTGCTATCGGGATCTCTATTAAAGCCTAAGGAGAATGTCGCGGTTTGATTTAAACAGATTAAAGTCACTTCTAGCTTCTGGTGGAAGTCGACGAAGTCCGTAGGAGCAGCAAAGTTCCAACCGGGTCACTTGCAGTGTTTCAGGTGCCTGCCAAGCAGGGGGGTAACTCCTTTACCCCAAGGGAGATTTCTTCAGTCAGCTGGGCAGCAGCTCGTCGAAGGTCAAGTCTGTGAAGTCCAAGATTATTCTGAGGCTCTGGGGCCACGTTATTCACCTTTATCCCCAAGATTAGGGGAGTGTCCAGAGTAGTGTCCACCAATGAGAGGTGAGGCGGGAAAGGGTGGCTACACCCTCTCCCCTTTGTGTGTTTCCCGCCTGGGCGATGGGCAGGATGCCCCTGAACCGGTTCCAGGCGGTGTATGCAAAATGTAGGTGCTGTAGCTGCCTACGTGCAACTCTGAAAGGCAACATATGGTGCACCCACCCAGTTCCAATCCACATATCCTGTCTGGGGAGATGCTAGCACCTCCCTGCCACAGGAGACCTATTGTCCAGCTGGCGAGGCTGGGATTTTCCCCAGCAACAGCCAGCCAGAGTCGTGTGGGTGGCGGGTAGTAGCCATTTTGTACTACGTGTGCACTTTTAAATTGGTGTCTAAATACTGCTGCTTTTCCCATATCGCCCCTCTAGCAGGGGGGAATCGTGCCCTCATGCCCATGGCTGGACTGGGGGTAGGATTCCTACATGTTTGACACCAAACACGATATGGTTCTGTGTAGCCATTCTCAAGTTATCACGCTATCGCAATAGACTTATAATGCGGTTAAGAGTATATGGTATGGCTACACTACAAACAACCCAGCAATGATTTTACGAAGGTTGCAGAGAGGCCCTACTCAGGTAGGGGTCCCCCCTCACACATACCTCAGCACCCTGCCTTGTAGGATTAGCAAGGCCTGCTATAGGGGTGACCTATGAGAGTATATGTGTTGTAATTGGGTGGGATATAGTGTACCTATATCCCTGTAAGGGGTGCTAGCACCACCTTACCCAGACTACAGTAGTAGTCTGGTGGTGTCAGTTTGTATGGCTGTCCCAGTGTGGCACAATAAGTGCTGCAGCCCTGGTAGGCCTAATGAGGGACCCATGCCCTGGGTACCTAGGGTACCATCTACAAGGGACTGTCAGGGCATCCTCAGCATCCAATTGGTTTGTACCTAGGGTACTCACATCAGTTTTAAGGAGAAAGCAGATAGGCGGGGGTCCTGGATAGCAGGATCCCAGCCAGACTAGTCAAAAACCACTCAAATACCAGGCAAAAAGTTGGGGGCAACCATTAGTCAGGGGGTGGTGTCCATCATATTGTACCGCTTTGTTTGCCATAAGTTGGCAGGGTATGCTCAGACGTGATTCCCTTGCTCACTTTGCCACTGGATTCAAGCAAGCCTGGCTGAAGATGGCTGAAATGCCAGAAACCGGTCCTAGGAAGCTTGTTTCCGGTCCAGGGAAGGCATGGCTTGGCAGTTCAGTCTGGACTGTTCCCATGAGGCACATGGTCAGACTGATTTGCATATGGCCATGTCTGAACTGGGGTGGCAGAATGGGCTAAAGAACGGTGATGGATCAAACCCAGATCTGTTGACTGGGTGTGAGTGTTTGATTGGTTCTGATGCTCCGTTCCATCACCACCCCCTTTTGTACCGCTTTGTTCGCCATAAGTTGGCAGGGTATGCTCAGACGTGAGTCCCTTGCTCACTTTGCCACTGGATTCAAGCAAGCCTGGCTGAAGACGGCTGAAATGCCAGAAACCGGTCCTAGGAAGCTTGTTTCCGGTCCAGAGAAGGCATGGCTTGGCAGTTCGGGCTGGATTGTTCCCATGAGGCACATGGTCAGACTGATTTGCATATGGCCATGTCTGAACTGGGGTGGCAGAGTAGGCTAAAGAACGGTGATGGATCAAACCCAGATCTGTTGACTGGGTGTGAGTGTTTGATTGGTTCTGATGCTCCGTTCCATCACCACCCCCTTTTGTACCGCTTTGTTCGCCATAAGTTGGGCAGGGTATGCTCAGACGTGAGTCCCTTGCTCACTTTGCCACTGGATTCAAGCAAGCCTGGCTGAAGATGGCTGAAATGCCAGAAACCGGTCCTAGGAAGCTTGTTTCCGGTCCAGGGAAGGCATTGCTTGGCAGTTCGGTCTGGACTGTTCCCATGAGGCACATGGTCAGACTGATTTGCATATGGCCATGTCTGAACTGGGGTGGCAGAGTGGGCTAAAGAACGGTGATGGATCAAACCCAGATCTGTTGTCTGGGTGTGAGTGTTTGATTGGTTCTGATGCTCTGTTCCATCACCACCCCCTTTTGTACCGCTTTGTTCGCCATAAGTTGGCAGGGTATGCTCAGACGTGAGTCCCTTGCTCACTTTGCCACTGCATTCAAGCAAGCCTGGCTGAAGACGGCTGAAATGCCAGAAACCGGTCCTAGGAAGCTTGTTTCCGGACCAGGGAAGGCATGGCTTGGCAGTTCGGTCTGGACTGTTCCCATGAGGCACATGGTCAGACTGATTTGCATATGGTCATGTCTGAACTGGGGTGGCAGAGTGGGCTAAACAACGGTGATGGATCAAACCCAGATCTGTTGACTGGGTGTGAGTGTTTGATTGGTTCTGATGCTCCGTTCCATCACCACCCCCTTTTGTACCGCTTTGTTCGCCATAAGTTGGCAGGGTATGCTCAGACGTGAGTCCCTTGCTCACTTTGCCACTGGATTCAAGCAAGCTTGGCTGAAGACGGCTGAAATGCCAGAAACCGGTCCTAGGAAGCTTGTTTCCGGTCCAGGGAAGGCATGGCTTGGCAGTTCGGTCCGGACTGTTCCCATGAGGCACGTGGTCAGACTGATTTGCATATGGCCATGTCTGAACTGGGGTGGCAGAGTGGGCTAAAGAACGGTGATGGATCAAACCCAGATCTGTTGACTGGGTGTGAGTGTTTGATTGGTTCTGATGCTCCGTTCCATCACCACCCCCTTTTGCATAATCAGCATTTTGGTCAGCATAGAGTTCAAATTTGATTATTCAGCACAAATTAGCATGACAATTATATTTACCTAAATCTTGATATCGGTGACCATTTCTCAAACCTTGTTAGCCCTGGATAAATCAATCCCTTTGGGTGAAATTGTCCAATCGAATGCAGGCTAATACTCAAATAAGTCCGGGAAAGTTATTTTCGCTCAGCACGACACAATCCCATAAATATCCGAAGGACCAGGCAATCGTGCAAGCAAATCGATCAACAGTCACCAACGCAAATTCGGGATGCACTTCTGGAACGCACTCTCTCTCTCTCCACTAGTAGTTTTTTCCCTCTTCTAAAGTCCCCTTTTTATAAGAAATTCTAGGATAACCTGCAACATTTTCTAAATCTACTCTGATTGGCTAAGCCCCTCAAATTTGAAATATTGGACATGGTTCCCAGAGTTTCTTGGTTCTCATGGAATTGAATATGTCATCCTTTGATTTGTACAGTTCTCATGCGAAAGGGTCCGAAGTATCAATATGCAGACCTCTGCGGACAGGTCGCCTTTGTCTTTTCTGTCATTCACACTAGTTGAGTTCTGGCAATCCTCCATGTTCCTATCCTTGACGAGGAACACTGTGCCCAAACTGGAGGACGCCTGGAGATCTTCAGAGCAATCCGAGTCTGCGCAGTAGACCTCGCGCTCACACGACGGTGGCCACTTCCGAACTCCATTTTGAATATTGCGGCTTAGCAGGCCCAAATGCCAACTTAAGCCAAACAAACATAAAAAGAAATTAATATACGGAAATGAAGATTCGAATGTTTAAACCCACACTAATCCCTTTATATATTAGTATTTTCCTATCTTATAGCAACATTTAAAGCAATAATATTCACCATTCCGCAATACCAGAAACAAAAGCAATATAAATCATGCAATTTTCTATACCAACACATTCTACAGTTAGTATGCGTACCACAGTTAGCCATTAGAATTATTTGCCATGCAATTAACATTTAGTCCCGCCTGTAATTCGTGTTTATTAAGGTGTACTGTCGATTAGTGATATCACTGCAAACAAATAGTACAGGTAAATAATTAGAATGATTATGTAATTAGTATTTTATCATGCAAATAGAGATGGAATACAAAATGTTGCTTTACCTGCTCCACCAATACTCCCTTTGGTGATTTTTAATATCACCACAAATCCCACTAAATTTCGTTTAAATTTTATGTTTTATGGAAATGATTTCTCAGTTCTCTTACTTTTGGTTACGTCACATCATTGTTTTCCCCCATCTCATCCTCTCTTGTTTTCTGATACATATTCTCTTTCCATTCTTCCAGTTCTATATCTCCCCTTTCTCTTTCCTTTGTTTCTTTCTCTCTTTTCTTGGCAACTTCTCTTTTTATTTTATTTTGGAACTTTCTTATTTTTATACATACACATCATAATCTCAAGATTAATACTAGTATTACCACACAAGTTACTAGAATTAGAATCTTACCTACAAATGAACTACCTAATTTGATCAAGAAGCTCTTTATAGTGGAAAACCCTTTACCAATATTTTCCCAAACACTTTCAACCTCCAGTGGAATAATTTCCTCATGCAAGTCCGTTATATTCTTAATATATTTCTTTAAATCCTGACTCTCGTCAGGAATGTAAGTATAACAATGTTGCACTTTCAGCATTCCACAGACTCCTCCCTCTTTTGCCAAAATATAATCAAGGGCAAGTCGATTTTGCATAACCATGGCTCTCATGGCAACCATTTCGGTATTTACCAGTAAGAACCCTCCAGCAGTGCTTGTCGATAAGCGATCCACTACTGTAGACAATTTTCTAATTTTATGTGCATTCAGAGATATTCCAACGGCTGGTATCAGTGCTCCAAAAATATCCCCTACAATTTCTGACCAACTTTCCCTCTTTGTACGTGTTAGTTTTCTACCTATCTCGTGCACACCATCTTTTCCTCTTCCCACATGAAATATCTTTGGGAAGACCAGGCCTAGGTAACATGTGCCATACCAATGGTCTGGCAACCGATAATAAGCTTTACTCCCACAGATAAAATATAATCCAGGGAATACCGGATCGTTTCCTACTTTAAATCCCCATCCTCCCATGATTCTATATGTATCATGGTATTCACTCGCACCTATAAAATAATTGTCATAAACAGTTTCATTTCTTCTGATGCACAATTTCCCTCTCTGAGGCCAATCTAAAGCCATTGCGAGACTCGTTTCTCGCTTCAAATGGTTTTCTTTCTCCACATCCCAAACTGTTGTCTCTCTCTTTCCCTCAGGTACCTTCCGTTGCATCTTAACTTTCCTCTCTTTCACCATGTCCAAGAAGGTCTTTTCTTCCTTCCTCAGACTACAAGTAAGATTATTCTTAAATACTGCTAGTCAATTCTCTAGTTTCTAAGAAATATTCACCTAACGTCTTACCAGGTTTTATCTTATTCAACTCAGGAACTACAGGTACTTGTGAGAAAATGTTACCATACCAGCGTTACCTGGTCTGAGCGCTAGGTTTACGGACACCTCGACTAGGGAGAATCGTTATCCCCCGGCTGCCAGACATTCCGCTGTTGCAGCCCATCCTCCATTACGAGAGGGTTTGGCTATTTGGAACTTGGACAAGACGGTTCTGGGACGCAGTGACGTCTCTCCCATCCAGGCTCTTGCTGACTTGGTAGTATAGGGCTTTCCCTGACTCCCAGTTTTTACCTTTTTCCTTACACATCGTCCTGAAGAAGCGCATCAGGATCCACTAGGGACCATAAGTTAGCGCGAAACATGTCGACCATTAGAGACCCCTAACACATTACACATCCCCACCACGGTTTGTGAGCAGGTTGGATAAGCATCTATCCCTCACCTCTACTTAGTTCAAAAGAGAGTCTCCAAACCTAGTTTTAATATACCTCTAGAACCTTTTATTTTCTGGGGTACCAAGTGGTAATTTTATTATCACTCACTTACACCACTTTGTCCCACACACCCACATGCACAAATACGGCACCTACTTCAAAAGATCTCCGTGAGGGACTGCAGCGCCACCCTCACGAGGAGCACCGCCCTATGATGATGCTTTACACTCGTGAGAGTGTGTGAGGGCACATAACCATAAGGAGGCACACTCCCACCTTTAGCACACTCAAATACCTTTCGGAGACAATTATCTTTTATCTCACAATCATAACTAGACTGTTGAGAATTCTTTCCTCCCCTTTAGGAACTGTGACCTTCTTGTGTTTACATTAACTTCTTAGGAGCAGTGGTACAGGACCTTCCTTCATTTTCTTCAACCAGCTCATCGTCCCTCCCCTTATGTTAGTGTATAAACTGTTATCTACATCAGAGTAATAATATTCTAATTTCCCTGTTTTATAAAACAAGCTTGCTAATACACTACAGGTTATTCCATATGTCACAGGAAGGTGGTGATATGTAACACCTTCTGACACCAATGCAGGTAATTGCATGCAAACATAACAATCTCTAACGTCCATAGTTTTTACATATTCATACAATAACTTTGAAAAAACGTTGTTAGAAAAATCTGTTATAGACCTATACTTATGCAGATCAGTTCTGTCTATCAATCTAGTTGCATGAGTATCATGAATCTTCTCTATATTAGTCTTGTTCTCAGTATGACCCTCTATCGTTTCGAACGTTACTTTAAATGAAATTAATAAAGACAATACACTCCACAGAAGCATTAGTAATCTTGTACAACAACAACACACTTTGCACCATCTTCGAAGGAACACACATGTAGATTTCCTATTGTCTGTGTTTGCCATTTCGGAAATGACCAGTGTCTTTTGACTTAGCCTCTTTTATTCACAACTAACTTTGTCTAAACCCAAGGCTCTAAGCGCCTACTTGGTTCTTTTCGGTTATAAGTTCTGTCCGGTATTTCAATCTCTCGGCAACTTTTCTTGTCACTTCAGTCTGGCATCTGATCGTCATTTACTTTGTTTTCACAATTTTGGTCCAGAATTTCCTGAACATCCGTCTCTTCTCTGATATCAGACAAGATAGCTCTCAGGATTTCCGACTCTTCTTCTTCTTCAACCACTTCTGGTACAGTCACACTTAGACTTTCTTGGCTGTCTGCTTCCTCTTGTACTTCGGGAAGTGCCACATACGTCCATTTCGGTGACTTATACTTCTGGTTGGGTCTCTTAATTAGTTTTTCCTTCTTCAACTGTGTCTGATCAGTGTCTTCTGATTTCTCTTGACTGGACACTTCATTCACTTGCTCTGCTTTAGATGGTTTCACTCTTGTCAATCGATACCTCAGTCTTTTTATTTTGTTTGGCCACATTTCTTCTTTCGCTGGCCTTTTCAACTTATTTCCCTTCTCACCTCGTTCCGTTTTCCAAGCTCTCTTCCTCAAGACTTGTCCTTCTTGTACATCCCCTTTGCTCTCCTCAGATTCAGTCTCAGTGTGACCTTTACCTTCTTTCGACATTTCCTTCACAACTTCCTGTTCCCTATCTACAGTTGTCCCCCCTCGTGTGTCTTCCACGCAATTTTCCTGCTGACTTACTGTCCCTTCTTCTACCTGGATGTGTGTTTTCCCTACGCCTCCTTGGGGGTCTTCCACAACAATCTTACCCTCACTCTCTGTATCTTATTCCTCACCTTCTACTTCTATGACCTCAGGTGGAATTTCTCTCGTACTTGCATGTGGAGCTTCTTTATCAAGGATTTCCTTGACAGTTTCTCTAATATTTTCTTTTACCTTTTCCTGTACTTTCACCTGTTCAGTATCTGACTCGGAGCTAGTATCAGAAATCTCCAATCGTCTCCTCAATGGCAAATTCTCTGGTTCTGTAACTTGGCTTGGTTCCAACTCTCCCCCTTCTCGGAGTTGGTCTTGCTCTGCTTTCTTCTGTTTCTGACTCGGAACTGGTATCGGATTCTCCCAAATATTCGTCTTCAGGTCTATTCACCGGACTAGGGATCCGAAGAGTATGACTCGCATGAATCCGGTTCTTTACTCTGGCACATTTCACAGCCGTCGTCGTGGTCAAAATCACTTGACGTGGTTTTCCCCAACATAGGACCAGACAAATTCTTCTTCTATGCACTTTGATCTTCTTCTATGCACTTTGATTCTCACCCAGTCTCCTGGACTCAAATCATGAGCTGGCTTCTTTTCAAGGGTGGTTGCATCCAATCCAACCTGATGAAACACAGAATGAACCGAATCAGCCAACCCCTTGCAATAATCCAACACAAAGTCATCAGATATAGGCAGTAGTTTGTTGACAGGAATGAAAACATGTCTCATCGCTCTACCCATAACAATTTCATGGGGACTCAGTCCAGTATTCCTATCAGGAATAGATTTAATAGTCATGAGCACTAGAGGCAAGACATCAGGCCATTTTAAACCTGTGGCCTAACACATTTTTCCCAATCTGTTTTTAATGGTGCCATTCATCTGTTCCACTACTCCAGAAACCTCTGGATGGTAGGCACAATGCAGTTTCTGTTGTACATTCAATGCTTCACAAATCAATTTTATGATTTCATTCTCAAAATGCTTTCCTCTATCTGACTCGATCGTAACTGGGAAACCAAATCTAGGAATAAACTCTCTCAAAAGGAGTTTCGCTACTGTAACCCCATCACTCCTTCTGGTTGGGTACACTTCTACCCAGCGTGAAAACAGACACACGACTACTAGGACATACCTTAACCTGTTACATGGGGGCATTTCAATTAAATCAATCTGCATTCTGGTAAAAGGACCTCCTTCCCGTCCTATCGTTCCCAAACTTACCACTGTTTTTCTTCCTGGTTTGTATTGCTGACATATTAGACATCTGTGACAAAGGCTTTCAGCTACCAACCGAAATTTTGCATTATACCAAGTCTGTTTGAAAAGTCTGATCATAGCATCCCTTCCTACATGTGCCTGTCCATGGTACATTCGTGCCATGGTAGAGACCATGGTATCAGGCATAACTGGTCTTCCATCCCGATAAACCCAAACTCTGTCTGCCTCTCGGGGTGCACATCCTGATTTTATTCACTGTTTATTTTCCTCTTCTCCTGCCTCTTCCTGTAACTGCCTCACCTCTTCCCATGTATTCACAGTGTTAGTAAAAAGTAAGAGACATGAGTTCATTTCCTTTTCCCTGTTCCGATTAACTGAATTCTGGTTACGAGCACAATATTGCGCTATGTCATTTGCGAATTCGTTTCCCGCTGATACGTAGTCAGCATTCTTCGAGTGGGTAGCACATTTTACTACTGCCAATTGCTTAGGCAGCTGTGTCGCCTCAAGCAATTTCCCAACCACTTCAGCATTCCTTATAGGAGTTCCACTCGACGTCAAGAGCCCTCTTTGGGACCAAATCTGCCCAAAATCATGCACAACTCCGAATCCATACTGACTATCAGTAATCACAGTGACTCTCAGATTCCTTCCCAATTTACATGCTCTTGTTAATGCAAACAGTTCAGCAACCTGAGCTGATCTCACTCCTTTCAGACAAGACGATTCCAATACAGCCGCTACAGTACACACTGCGTATGCTGCACTCAAAACTCCTTCTTCGGTTCTCAGACATGACCCATCCACAAACATCTCATATTCACTTTCTTTCAGAGGCACATCTAAACAATCATGATCCACGTCATCCTTCACTTCCACATTCACAGCATCAGGCAACAATGTTGAAGGATTTACATTGAGACACCTCACAAGGCTCACATTCGTAGCACCCAAAATGACCTTCTCATATTTAGTTAGACAACTATGCGTCATAAATTGTGTGCGGCTCCACGTCATGAGGTACAAACACTCTCACAGGATATCCCATCACAATCCCTTCACTCTGTTCCATGCTCTTACAAGTAGCAGCCATTGCTTTCAAACAACCAGGCAATGCCACAGCTACAGGTGTCAGGAAACAACAAGCTTGTGGACTTTTTGGTTTCCCAAGTTGTATAATTTGTTCTTCACAGAAGATGAATCATTGTAACCATGTACGTCTCCCTCAAATATTAGAAAATGACTAATGATGCTTTATTTTGTTTCATCATTGGTGTTCTCTTTCATTTACATTTAGAAATGCTTGTTTGTTTCTGTAGCTGCTTTTGGGTTCCACACGCATTTCCCAAATCACACGTGTAGAGACGATTATTTGCCCTTTCGTTTCGTTCTGCACGCATTGGATAAACACGTGTAGAAAGACGCTTTTGCTGGTTGCTAGGAAACCAGCGTTTACACGTGCGTATGAGGAAACGCCTTGGTACGGCTATAAATAACTGCAAGGCTGCATTCCAAGTGCTTGACTTCGTCGTTCCATCCCCGGCTCGCAGAGGAAGAAGGATTCTACACGGGCAGTGACGCCTTCTGGAAAGGGAATGCCTCCTTCCAACTCAGCAGCCAATTCGAGATTCACCTTCAGTTAAGTCCCGAGTTTCTTCGGGTTTACCATTATTTCTTTTTAGAACGCGCACATCACGCTCGATCTTTTTGGGCATTCACCTTCAGACTATTCAGCAAATGCGTGCAGAGTGACACAGAGAATCCCGAATGAGACTTTGTTGTAGCCTCTTTAAGGCGCTCGTTCTGTGGGACAAAGACTTCTGGCTTTTCAGTGAAAAGCGCGCAGAGTGACTTTTGAAAAGATTCCTGTTAAAGCGCTTGGTGTTCATGCAAAGTATTATTTGTTTTTGTTTCCTATTGTCAGAAAGTATGTGCTAGGAACTTCTAAGTATTCGAGGCAATCACAAGGAGAGTGAATGCGCTGCATGTATAATGTTTATAAATCGGGGGTATTTTTGAAATGTTTCATATAGGTTGTATGAAGGCCTTTTTCCCCAATGATTGTTGTTCTTTGCTGAAAAAGGCAATAACGAAATCACAACTAAGAGCTGAAAGACGTATATTGGGAAATGTACAGTTTTGACTGAATGAAAGGTGAGCAGAAGGTATAGAGAGTTCTAATTGGTAAATTCTGAGCTTTGCAAAAGGTTTTTTTTACAACAATCTTCTGCTTCTTGCGCTACAGTTTTACAAGCAATTATTAGTCAAACGTATTCACGCACAGAAAGAGGTGCATCTTTAGTGAGCTGAAAAAACTACGTTTAAAACAGGTGATCTTTGAATTAGAATATTAAGAGAGATTTGAGTTTAACCCTTTTAGTAAATAGGAATGTTTAAGGGTTGTTCCTTTTGTACTTTCCTTCAGCCCAAAAAGAACGCAAGCAATCTTCTAAGTAAGAACCCGGCTGGTCCAGGAGAAGAGTTGCAGTGTCTCTTTTCTTTGTGTGTTGTTCGTTGTCCCAATCCCCTTCCCTTTTGGAGTATTTGCCAACGTCGCTGTTATAATCAGTGAGGTTGAGAAATAGTCCAGACGGGTTTGGGAAATTTCTTCAACATCGCCCCTGTCAACTACCTGGATTTCAGGTGAGTGGTTCGACAATCACCACAACAGGATCTAGTACATCTGAAAAATATGCAATTGGTCGCCTTAATTTTCCATGCTTCTGTACCAACACCGAAAGGGCACATCCATCTCTCTCACTGCAATAGAGCTCAAACTCTTTCTCATAGTCAGGCATTCCAAGAGCTGGGGCTTCACACAGGCTGTCTCTCAATTGTTTAAAAGCCTTTAATTCTTCCTTGTTCAATTCAAGGGGGTCTTTCACATCACTCTTTGTCAAGTGTACCAGAGGTTTTGCAATCAGCAAAAAGTTGCTGATCCACTGACGACAATATCCAACCATTCCAAGAAACATTCTCACTTCTCTTTGAGTCATTGGTGCTCTCATTCCCTTTATTATTCTGATCCTATCTGCAGTCTCTTTTCTCAGGCCTTTCTCAATTTTATGGCCTAAGTATTGTACTTCTTTTTTGCAAAATTGTAATTTTGATGGGGATACTTTAAGTCCTCCATCCGCCAAATGATTCAGTAATGTAACTGTATCTACCACACAGGCTTCTCTGGTTCTCGATGCCACCAGTAAGTCATCGATGTATTGCACTAGTACTGAGCTTTCGGGTATTTTTAAATCTTCCAGAGATTTCTTTATAATCTGATTAAATATCGATGGACTTTCTGTATACCCCTGTGGGATTCGGCACCATGCCAAGGTACGTTCGCCGAACCGGAACGCAAAAATGTGTTGGGTGTTATGGGATTGAAAAGAAAGCGTGACACAGGTCAATGACCGTGTACCATTCTGCATCATGGGGAATCTGATATAGAATCACTGAAGGATTTGGTACAATGGGACAACAAGGTACAACTATTTTATTCACTTTTCTCAGGTCTTGCACTATTCTGAAAGTCCCGTTAGGCTTCTTCAAACCCATAATTGGTGAATTACATGGACTACTCATTATTTCCCTCAAGATTCCTTGTTCAATCATTTTGTCTATTATGGGAGTCACTCCTGCAATTATTTCGGGTGTCAATTTATATTAGGGAATATTCGGGTAACGTATTCCTTCTTTTACAGTTATCTTCACAGGGTCTACTCTTTTCATCAATCCCATGTCTTCTCCCGTGAAATCCCATACCTCGGGTTTAACTGTTTTCTTCAATTCCTGAGGCAATTCCTCTGGATCAAATACAACAAATGTCTCAGTAACCTCGGGTTCCATATTGGCCATGGTCGTTCTATATAGTACATCTTCATCAGGGGTTTCAAAAGCTATGCCATCTGGAGTACAGAAAATCGTGCAGTTCATCTTACACAACAAGTCCCTCCCTAACAAATTTACAGGGCTAGTATCGCAAACAACAAAGCGATGCATATCCGTGAATTTCCCTATGTGAGAAGTTGGCCTGGCATATGCTGTCCACTAGTTATAGGGGACACCTTGCACCAGTCCAATTCGCCTCTTTAGGTGATAGGTTAAAAGACAACCTTTAAAGAAAGCTATCCTAGTGGTAGCTGTGGAGAGCAGCTTTCAGGCTAAGTCTTGAAGGAGTGTTAAGCTTATTGTTTTACCATGGATAACCTCTTGAATGACCAAATGAAAGAGTAGTCCACACAGGTATATATTCAAAATATATGTATTTATTCTAAGAACAAATCCCACTAGTCTCTTGTGAGGCTGGAGGTAAAGATACAATTCAATAAAGCATTTATAATAACAATAAATAGCACTGGAATCACAGGGCCCCAGGGGGGGACCAAACCATATATTAAAAAAGTGGTATAAGAACCACGACAGTTCTGCAGACAGTGCCTAGGGCACTTAGGATCGCTGGACCCTTATGAAACCACCCAAGGTAGTGAGGAAGGGGACCCACGGGGAGCGTGTGCAGTTTTCAAACTACAGTCGGGATCCCTGTTAAACCCTATGGGAAATGTCGCGGTTGGAAAATGCAAGAATCTAGACACTTCTAGCAGGAGTTCAAGTTCAGGAGTTTAAAGTTAAGCTCTTGGAGGGCCCACACCCACGACAGTACCGAGGTACCACTGTTACCTGCCCCATGGAAGCCGGGTGCATAGGTCGTTTTCAGTGTTGGGTCGATGTCTCGTTTTCTATGGAAAAACGTGAAGAACTGCTGCTGGCGAGAAGCGTCGTCGATGTCGTGCAGATTGAAGATGTAGATCTTGAAGGTAAGGACCTGAAAGCAGAGGGGACAGAGTCTGGGTCACTAGCCAGTGACCAGGGGCCTCAGGAGAAAGAGCCCTTCAATGTCGGGTGCTTCCAGGTTGAAGACGGGTAGCTTGGATCAGCAGCCACGGGGTCCAGGAGGCTTCAAGGAAGGCCAGTTGCTGGAGGGCGACTGTCCCACGGAGGATAAAGGCCGCTGCGGTGTTAGTGTCCGGATTGGATTCACTCAGCCTTGGCAAGCGCAACCCACGCAAGAATCAAGAAACAGCTACGGTGCAGACCCACGAAGTCTGAGCAAGGTCTCCAGCGAGGAGACTGTAGAGCAGGCCTGGAGCAACCAGGGGAGCCCTTGAAAGTAAAGTTTGACCTCCGCTAGGGCCCCCCAGTCGAGACCGCGGGAGGCAGCAATTTGGAGTGCGTAAAGATGTGGCCACGGGTCGCCGGAGTGGGCTGGGGCGTCGTCCTTTGGCACAGGTGCTGAGAGGTTGGCTCAATGATGGGCCAAAGCACAACTTCCCCACTTGTCGGGTTCGTGTGCTGGGCAAGAGGTGACCGGTGTCCTGGGATATTGGGTATCTCGGCACACACGGGGTCCAAGGTGCTCAGCTTTGCTGTGCACACTCACTGGCCTCTGGGATGCTTGGGAACACACCTCAGGGTAGGCAGGAGGCTTCGATGTCCGTAGGACCAGCAGAGTTCCAACCGGGTCATTTGCAGTGTTTCAGGTGCCTGCCAAACAAACTCCTTTACCCCAAGGGAGATTTCCTCTGTCAGCTGAGCGGCAGCTCATCGAAGTTTTAAGTCTTTGAAGCAGAGTTCTCGTCCAAGATTAATCTGAGGCTCTGGGGACCCTGCACCCACCTTTATCCAGGGATTAGGGGAGTGTCTAAATCAGAGCCCACCAATGGGAGTTCAGGCGGGAAAGGGTGGCTGCACCCTCTCTCCTTTGTGTGTTTCACGCCGGGGCAGGGGACAGGATGCCCCTGAACCGGTCTGAGGCGGTGTATGCAGAAGTAGGCCCTGGAAAAGCCTACGTGCAAGTTTGAAAGACATCCTAAGGTGCACCCACCCAGTTCCAATCCACATAGTCTGTCTGGGGAGGTGAGGACACCTCCCTGCAACAAGATCCCTATTGTCCAGCTGCCGTGGCTGGAGTTCTGCCCAGCAACAGGCAGCCAGAATCGTGTGGGTGGCGGGTAGCATCCATTTTGTACTACGTGTGCTCTTTTAAATTGGTGTCTAAAATCAACCGCTTTTACCATATCACCCTACTAGCAGGGTGGAATCATGCCCTCTCTCCAATGACTGGATTGGGGGTATGATTGCAAGATGTTTGACACCAAACACGACATGGTTCTGTGCAGCCATTCTTAAGTTAGCATGCTATCGCGATTGATTATAATGCGCTTAAGAGTATATGGTATGGCTGCACTACAAACAACCTCGCATTCGTTTTTACGAAAGTTGCAGAGGGGCCCTACTCAGGTAGAGGCTCCCCCTCACACATATCTCAGCACCCTGCCATGTAGGATTAGCAAGGCCTGCCTCAGGGGTGACTTATGAGGATACATGTGTTGTATTTAAGTGGGATACAGGATACCTATATCCCTGTAAGGGGTGCAAGCACCACCTTACCCAGACTACAGTAGTGGTCTGGTGGTGTCAGTTTGTATGGCTGTCCCAGGGGTGGCACAATGAGTGCTTCAGCCCCTGGTAGGCCTCTGAGGGACCCATGCCCTGGGTACCTAGGGTACCATCTACAAGGGGCTCATAGGGTGTCCTCAGTATCCAATTGGTATGTACCTAGGGTACTCACCTCAGTTTAGAGAGGAAGCAGATAGGCTGGGGTCCTGGATAGCAGGGCCACAGCCTGGCTAGAGTAAAAAAAACAGTCAAAACATCAGCAAAAAGTTGGTGGCAACTATGCAGTCGATGCCAATCTCCTACACCCTATTTTAACTTTAACAGGCTCAGTAAGATACGTTTTTATCTGTCGATTGGAGACTCCAACTACTTGGATTGTGTCAGCTGATCTAACAGTTGAACGAGTAGCACCAGTATCTACTAGGAAAGTAATATTTTCATCATTTACCTTCCCATCAACAAAAGGGCCTGTCTGGTCTACCTCTAGAGTTGCGCCAAGTACGCACTCCTCTTCCTCTCCTCTGCACCGTCAATAACTCTCTTCTGACTCACTCTAATCGCGTTGCAGCCAATACTGCGAAACAGCACTAGCGCGTGGTAGCTTTGTTACCTGTACCTCCGTGTAGAATCCTGTCTCATTACTGTATCTTTGAGGGTTTTCGTGGAAAAGGTGGCTTTGGCACCTGACACTGTTGGGCAACAACCTGCTGCTGTCGCTGCAGTTGACAACTCACCTCATTCTGCACCTGTGGATTCAATGATGCATTATCGCCATTAGCACTTGGGGGCAATTTACACTCAGATTTCCAATGCCCTAATTTTCCACAATTATGACATGGCCACTTCTTTTTGGCTTCGTCTATACTAATCTGTCCCTTTCCTTTTCCAATATGAGGTTTTTGTCTCACAGGTCCCATGCCATTTGCTTGTTCAATCAGCTGAGCTCTTGCCTTTCTGCTACCTTAACCTGTGCCCACATGGCCTTCTCTTTCAGTTTGCGTTGTTTTGCCTCAATTTCGTCACTAAAATATTTTGAATGTCTCATTACTTCATCTATCTTTTTATTTTGCCAATCTACCGTATGCTGTTTAATCATTTCGCTCACTTCAGGTCTCAACCCATATACAAATCGATATACAAAATGACTTAAATCCTTTTCACTCAATTTTTCATCACCGCTGTATTGCTTAAAGGCTAACAAAAATCTTTCATAATAGGCATGGACAGATTCTTTAACTTCCTGGTGAGTTCTATCAATCATTATCCAATCAGTTTCTTTTGGAGGCACTTTATTTTTCAGGAAGGTGATTACCTGTTCATATTTTCTCATCACTTCTGTATCAGGGGCACCTGTTTTAGGATCCCTAGGATACTCCTGAGTGGGCCAACCTACCGTGATTTTACATTCTGCCCATAGATCTGCTGGCACAATTATATTGAACAGACCATTCAAATCTATCCACAGCACTTTTGATAATTTAACAAACCTTTCTACCTGTTGGTACCACTCCACCGACTTCTCCCGGAGCCTGGGGAAGTCATTTGTAAATGACAAAATATCCTGTCTAGTCCAGGGAATATGCAAATAACCCCCTCCTGGGATCTCCCTCATGGGACATTCTGTTACCATCGTCTCCTTTTCTCTTACCAGGAATGCCGAAAAGGTCTTATCTGTTGGATCATCCCTCTTTCGAAACATGTAATTATACCTTCCGCCACTCCGCTGCCTTTCTCTTTCATACATCTCGTCTTCCCATTCCGTTAAAGCTTCAAACTGAGTAGGTCTAGGTTCTAACCTCATCATCCTTTCTCTTAAATTCCGTAATACAGCTAAGTTGAATGAACCACTTTCTGGAAATGCTAGGACTCCATCTTCTTTAGTATACTTTACCCAATTATCTAACCAAATACATGTATGGTACCCATATTTTGCTACCATAAAATATGCGGACGATTTCGGTGGGGGAAGTAGCTGTCCTTTCCTAGTCACAATTGGCTTATTCTTTTTAAATAGACTTTTAATCTTCCCTAACCATGACTTTTTCTCCTTCTCTGGTGGGTTGTAATACATCATTTTCTCTTATTCTTTAGATCCAAATCGCTAGATCTCTAGAATCGCTTCTCTTCGACTATTCTGTTTGCTGTCCAATCCCAGCGCAACTCACACTAACGCACCAATCCGGGGCGTTTACGTCACACGGGTAATTCTCCAATCCTAGCGCGGCATGTACCAGCGCACCAATCCGTGAAAACCTCGTCTCTCTATGGCTGGCCAATCCCAGCGCGGTCTCTCTCTGACGTCAGCTGGTCTCGCTACTCCTGCTTCTGCTGACCTCTCCTTTACAAAATTTATCGGCAAACCTTTTCTTATGTTTTCCTCAATCAAAATCGGTTAGTAACGACATAAAAACACCACCATTGCCTGTACCGCTAAACTAAAGAGATAGTTTTATTCAATTACACAAGAATTCTGTATTTCTCGAGAGTAGCACTTACCTCTACCCTACCACAGAATTATTCAGTTTCACCGATAAAGTAGCACTTTCCTCTACCTTACCCTTCTAACAAGCAAAAAGGATAACCGTTTCTCTGGGGATAAAACACATGGGGAGACTATACTGCTCCTGAGAATTAAGGCCAGAGTTTCACGAGAGAACCTGTTGCTATTGCACTCACACACTTTCACACAGAAAATGTCCCTACCGATAACACACGACGATGTTACCAAATTGAACCCAGACAATGCGTTGTGCGACTTCCTTGCCACACGTTTTTCCCTGTGTACCTACAGGGCAACAAGTCAATACACGTGAAACTTCACTTGCCACACGTTTTCCCAGTGTACCTACCGGGCATCCAACTTCCTACATCCTGGAAGTCTTCAAAAACAACATAAAACGCGACGCGACTCACATAGAATGTTAGTACATAAATCAATAATCAATCAGCAATAATCAATAATCAATAATCACCAAACCAATGCAATAAAACCATCAATCTGCTACCAGAAAACTGCTCCAGTGGAAAGGGCAAATTTACATATCCTTCCCTGCGTCACAGACCCGTCTTCACACTAACTCATTCATACACGCATTCATTGGTGGGGCCCATAACACCAACACTCTTACGTCTCACTCCGAATCTGCACACAGGAGGAAAGAAGCGCTGGACATGTGGGGGTACCTTATTACCTATAGGGAAGGAAAACTCATTACAGTATATACACATTTACATCAGTACCTATAGAATCCTAACCTTAACATCAAGGCACTCCACCACTTGGTCGACGGACCAATCAGTAGGACTGGTTGATGGTGATTTAGATCCCGCTAAAACACATTAAAGCTTCGGAACCTTCTATCAATACCTTATTTAAAGAATCACAAACTCGTTTTCTGTTAATCAATGTTTAGTTTATCTAATTAATTTGCTTTCATTTGCATAATCAGCATTTTGTTCAACAGAGTTCAAATTTGATTATTCAGCACAAATTAGCATGACAATTATATTTACCTAAATCTTGAAATCGGTGACCATTTCTCAAACCTTGTTAGCCCTGCATAAATCAAATCCCTTTGGGTGAAATCGTCCAATCGAATGCAGGCTAATACTCGAATAAGTCCGGGAAAGTTCTTTTCGCTCAGCACGACATAGTCCCAAAGATATCCGAAGGACCAGGCAATCGTGCAAGCAAATCGATCAACAGTCACCAACGCAAATTCGGGACGCACTTCTGGAACGCACTCTCTCTTTCTCCACTAGTAGTTTTTTCCCTCTTCTAAAATTCCCTTTATAAGAAATTCTAGGATAACCTGCAACATTTTCTAAATCTACTCACTTTGATTGGCTAAGCCCCTCAAATTTGAAATATTGGACATGGTTTCCAGAGTTTCTTGGTTCTCATGGAATTGAATATGTGATCCTTTAATTTGTACAGTTCTCATGCGAAAGGGTCCGAAGTATCAATATGCAGACCTCTGCGGACAGGTCGCCTTTGTCTTTTCTGTCATTCACACTAGTTGCGTTCTGGCAATCCTCTATGTTCCTATCCTTGACGAGGAACACTGGGGCATATTAGCAAGGGCACTTTTTGCCGATAAAGTGTTGATTTTTTATCGCCCAATTACCAAGCTGTCGCTAACAGCAGTTAGTGACAGCTTCCAGGCGATAGTGACCGGTTTGGGGCCCGCTTTGCATGTCAGCGATATTTATCGCTAATGACATGCAAAGTGGGCGTACCCAGACTGATAGCGACTGAAAGCAGTCGCTAACACAGCTATCGCCTATTAGCAATACCCGCGGCGTGATAATTAAACGCGCGCTAACCGCCGTTAGCGCCAGGATTTTACACCTGGTAAAAACCTGACTTAGCCATAATAGTCAATGGGAGGTGGATTCTACGGCTAAGTCCCCATCTGCCTATTAGCAAGATTTTCCTTAGTGATAGGATTTTTATCGCTGGAAATATCACGTTGAAGATGGGATTCACGGCTATCGCTGGATTTTTATCACTGTGGAGATAAACGTTGGTAATACAGCGTTATCTCCGCGATAGAATCCAGCGATAGGAGGCGATAAAAAAATCGCGCTAAGTGCGGTTTGCGATAATGATCGCAAGTTGTTGCTAATATGCCCCACTGTGCTCAAACTGGAGGACGCCTGGAGATCTTCAGAGCCATCCGAGTCTGCACAGTAGACCTTGCGCTCACACGACGGTGGCCACTTCCGAACTCCATTTTGAATATTGCGGCCTAGCAGGCCCAAATGCCAACTTAAGCCAAACAAACATAAAAAGAAATTAATACACGGAAATGAAGATTCGAATGTTTAAACCCACACTAATCCCTTTATATATTAGTATTTTCCTAGCTTATAGCAACATTTAAAGCAATAATACTCACTATTCCGCAATACCAGGAACGCAAACCATTACAAAAGCAATACAAGTCATGCAATTTTCTATACCAACACATTCTACAGTTAGTATGCGTACCACAGTTAGTCATTAGGATTATTTGCCATGCAATTAGCATTTAGTCCCACGTGTAATTCGTGTTTATTAAGGTGTAATGTTGATTAGTGATATCACTGCAAACACATAGTACAGGTAAATAATTAGAATGATTATGTAATTAGTATTTTATCATGCAAATAGAGAAGGTATCCAAAATTTTGCTTTACCTGCTCCACCAGTGGACCGGGGTCAGAAGGGCTGCCGGCAGGCCTGCTTGCTTTGACCAGGTCCATAAATTCATCGTGTGAGATGTGTTGGAAGGAACGGATAGGCTGGGTTAGAGTATTCTTGGATTGTTGTTTTGTACAGTGGTTAGTGCTGGTGCTTTGTTTCTGTTTTAAGTACGAATCCAATGTGTCTGCTTTGTCTGTGTAATGATTTGCCAGTTTGTCTGTGAAATCTTGAGTAACAGGATGAGTTCCTTCTAGGAAATTTGGTTTGCGAAATTCATTGAGTATTTTATAGAATTCTTTATTGCACATTTAGCATTTTGAATTCTGTCTGAATAGTAGGCCTGGGCAGTATATTCCGTTTCGCTCGTGGAATTTGCAGAATTTGGGTAATTTCGCGGTCCCCGTAGAACGCGGAATTGCCCGAAATTCTGCGGTCAGCGGCTTCGCTGAATGTTTTGCTTATTCGCATTCTCAAAATGCGTGTTTGCAAGATATTTCCCCCAGAGCACGCAAACAGCGTTCGCGAACAGGAAAGAAGCATTACAAACAAGCAATTCCGCGTGTTCTCAGAATTTCTGCGTGCTCGCGGAGATTTTTTCCCATTTCGCGGAGCTTTGCGTAGCACGGCTATGCAAATTCTGCCCACCCCTACTGAATAGTACCTTTTCTACGCATTTTTGATAGCTGACTTGTATAATCTGTAAATATTTTGTAGGTGAAGGTTGTCTTGTTTGGCATTTGTTTTGAGCTAGGTACGTTGCAGCTTTCTAATTTGTTGTTTTATGTCTTTTATTTCTAAGTTTCTCCAAGGTGCTTTTTTCCCTTTGTGCTGTTGTGTGGTTTTGAGTGGTATCAGGATGTCAAAAGCTTCCTGTAGCCACTTATATAGATTTTGAACCGAAGTTATTGTTTCCAGATTTGTACTTGATGTTAGTTGCGTTTCCAAGTGTTCCAAATTGAGTTTGTTCCACGGCCGATAGGTGGATCGATGTAAGCTAGTTTTAGGTGAGTCCCTTAGTGTTGTTTTATGTTGGAAAGCAAGCAAGTGGTGGTCTGACCATGTGACTGGAGTTATAGTTTGAAAGGTAACTAGTTCAGTATTAGCAAAAATGACATCTAGGATATGTCCAGCGATGTGTGTAGGTTTGTGGACAATCTGATGCAGGTGCAGTGCCTCTAGGCCAGTGATTATTGTGTTTGGATGGGTCATATTGGGTTTCTCAAACCAAATGTTGAGGTCACCCAGAATACATAATTTGAAGTGCATTGTTATCAGGTTTGAAACTGTGTCTAGAAGTGCGTCTGGGAATGTCGCCTAGCTAGGTGGAGGTCTGTAAAGGAGCAGGAAGTTACAGGATGAAGACAGTGTAGTATTGCATCTTGTTAGAAGATCCTCACAATTCTTTATGGAGATGTCGTCAACTTTAGTGATATGTAATGTTTGCCTGAACACAACAGCTAGACCACCTCCTTTTTGCCTATACGCTTTTGGGTGATCGTTTGATAGCCTAGAGGAATGGCTTCATGTAGGACTGTTGCCATATCATCTCCCAACCATGATTCAGTTACGAATAGTATGTCTGGTTTTGCATCTGGGAGAAGGTCAAAGATGTGATGTTTGTTTTTAGAGAGGGATCGAGCATTTATTAGTAGACGGTTTAGATAATGGCCTTTGGTGATAGTGAGACTTTGTTTTGTAGTAGAGTAAACAGTAGGATGTGTGTTTGTAGCAGGTGTGTCTCTAGTGCTGGCATTAGCTGTATTAGGATAGCAATTGTGTAGCTGTTCTGTATCATGTTCCTCATCCAGCATGCTAAGAAGGCATTTTGATGGGATGTGCGTGTGTATGTGGTGGAGATGGTGTTTGAGAGTGAGTTGGTGTGCTGTGTTGTTTTTATGGTGTAAACTTGTTGTGTAGTAGACATGGAGAAGCAAAGTTGTGAGGTGTGGGACGTCGCTTATGTTGTTTGCGTGTGTTTATGGTGTAAGGTGTATGAGTCAGGGGTGGTGGTGCAGCATGTGGGTCATGTAGTAAGGTTCTAAATGGATGACAGGCGGTTAGAAGAGAGTTGCTGTGTTGCTGTATCTGTGTTAGGTGTGGTTGAAGAGAAAAAGCTTGGCTTTGGAGTTTGTTCCTTTGTGTGGTTTGAAAGGTGGGTGTATGTTTGTATTTTGTGATGTTAAGTATTTGGATGTGTTGCGCTTTGAAGATCTTGTTGTGCTGGTGTGTGTGATATGTTTTGTTTTTGAGGAGTAGTGAAAAGGGGTGCTGGCGTATTTGTTTCATTCAATTGATTTGGTTGTATAGTATTGTTTGTGAGAGGAGGTTGTAAGGTAGAGGGGGTGGTGATGTGTTTATGAGAAGAGTGTATGTTGTGTGTAGGAGGGAATGAAGTAGAGGTAAGAGTGTTTGTCTTAGACTGGTTTGTTGCATGAGTTAAAAAGTGTGGTGGTGTGCAGTGTGTGTGTTAGTGTTATTATGGTAGTAGGGAGAGGAGGGTGTTGGTTGAACAAATGATGGAAAAATGAATATATGTTTGTTATTGATAAAAGGTGGTCTGTTAGGTGTAATTAGAGCAGGGAGTATGTGTCTGGATTGGATGTAGTTATGTTTGGTGTTGAATGGGGTTGTGTTAGTGATGAGTGGATTGGTTAATGGTATAGGATAGAGTTGTGTACTGTTTGTAGGTGATGGTGGGTATGTGTGGTAGTTGGGATAGAAGGGTGTATAGATGTGGTTTGGTTGGGTTTGTAGTACATGCTGGTACATTGGTCCGTGCATAGGGTTGTGTGCGGTGTACAATTGGTGTGAATGTGTTAGTATGTTTGTGGATGGTGTGGGGTAGCTATTACTGAATGTGAACATGGGCAGCATTTCTGGCCCTAGTCCTGACCAGTCTTGAACAGGCTCAAACAGGTAATTGCCCTTGTCCTCTTCGCCCTTAGCCTCGACACCCGGGCTGAGACGCCCTAAGCCTCCGCCTTTTATAGCCCTAGTAATCAGGTGACCCCTTCAGTCAATGGGAACCCTGGCCCTAACCCTATCCAATCACAACACTAGCCCTAAAATCTAGAATCAATACGAGACCAGGACTTTAAGCCAATGTCAGCCCTAGTCCAAGCACCCAATAACTTTCAAAAACCCTGATCTCTACGTCCCATAGAGGCCCTAGCCCTACCAGTAGTCCCAACCCAAGTCCAAGCAACCAATAGATGTGGTCCGTCGGCTACGCTGCCGCCTCTGGTGCAGGAAACCACGGTTCGAGCCTCGAGGTTACGTCCACATCCTGTGATTCTGGGCAAATCACGTAATCTCCCCGTGCCTGAATGTGTAATGTAAATACGGTGCTATGTAAAGCACTCCAATACCTTCGGGTTGAGTTTGCGCCATATAAAATATGCAAAAAAATAAAGAAAATGGCACAGGAAGCCCTAGTCCCTACTTCCAATCGAAAGCCCAACCCTACTCTTAGTACCACACCTAGTCCAGCAACCAATCACACCAGCAGCCCTAATCGCTACTTCCAATTAAAGGCCTAACCCTAGCCCCAGTCCCACCCTAGTCCCAACAACCAATAACACAGGAAGCCCTAGTCCCTACTTCCTTTTTTTTTTTTTTTTTCAAGTTTATGTAAAACAATACAGTCATGGCTTTCAGTACTAAAGTACACAAACATTGGATATTACATCTCATATTCAATGGCAGTAAAAAAAGAAAAAAAGAAAAGATAGAAAAAAGATTTCAAAATATAAAGAAAAAAAAACATCAAGACAAGATATTACAGCATAAAAAGTACCCAGCAAAATAAACTGAACTATGATGGGGCAGAAAAAAAAATAAGAAGAGGAGTAAGAGGAGGACCACACTATAGAGCCTAGTCCTCACATTTCATAATACCGCCACCGGTCACAGTGGGGGAATGAAAAACATTTTAAACATACCCACTATTTAATCCATTCCTCCACCGGAGCCCATATCTTAGAGGCAAGCTTCCGCCTCCGCCTACCCTTTAATGAATATACTGAGAATTCCATCTTATGAATAGCAAGCAATCTAGTTCTCCAATTCATAAATGTCGGAGCCTCGGGGGAGATCCATTGTGAGGTTATACACAACCGGATCATAGACATAGCCCATTATCACCATCTCAGGAGTCAAGGTACACTGAATCTTAAGCGTAGAATTGATAAAACGCTCTATGTCTGATAGAAAATCAGACAAATTCGGACAAAGGAAAAACATATGACTTGTATTTGCTGCAAACAACCCACACCTTGAACAGTGGTCCCCCTTTCTGCTACCCCATTTTGCAATTCTTGCAGGCGTATAATACAAGTCGAACATCGACATATAGCTTTGGGTCCGGAGACTACCAGAAACCAAAACTTCGCTAGCAAGCTCCAGAGCCGAATTTAGATCAACACCAGTCTTCCCCAATTTGTCTGCCCACCTTAATCCTTGTGCACTCAAATCATCCGGGAAACTGGATAATAGATACCAATATACCATTCCTATTCTAGCTTTCTTTTGAATAAGTTCAAATATAGCTAATTTATCAAATAATGAGGGAATTCCGTCAAGATGTTTGTACAAAAAACTTCTGACCTGAAGATATTTTAAAAAATCGTGAGTATGCAGCTGAAATTTATCCTTAAAAGATAGAAAAGATAATTATTGACCATCCCCCACCAAGTCTCCTATAACCCGCAATCCATGTGCTTGCCAATCTATACATTGTCTGATCTTGGAAAATAGGGGGAGAAAGAAGTCGGGATGCTTTGAATGGAGTATATACATTGAGCTGATAGATGGACAATTTCCGCCGAATTTTCTGCCAGATTAGGAACATAGCATTGATTACCTTGAATCTAGTCCTTTTGAAGTAACTCAGCTCTAAGATTTCGACCAGGATACCCTTAGCCGCAGTACCTAAACCGATCTCAAAGATAGTAGGGCGATTGCATAGGGGAACTTCAATACTATCGCCTAGAAGCAGCACTCCCAAAGACTGTGCGATTGCCGACCAATAATATAACACCAGATTGGGTACCGCCCACCCGCCTTGATTCCGAGGAAGGCGCATCCACTTAGCAGCCCTACGAGAACGCCAAAACCCCCACAAAAACCTCTAGCAGATCCTGTCTGCCTTTGCCAAACTACTTTGCGACAGTACTAAAGGTATTGTCCTAAAAAGATATAAGAACTTCGGCAGTATAAGCATTTTAAGAACACTGCAACGACCATAGAGAGACAGATGTAGATGATCCAGTCGTTCTAATTTGGTATTTATTGCATCTATTACCGGAAGGATATTTAAATCCGGAATAGTGTCCACTGTCACTGTGATCATTACCCCGAGGTACGTTGCTTCACTAACCACTGGGGTCCCAGAGTGTGGCATATCTGGTGTTTGAACAACCTGGGTCTTGGCCACGTTTAACTTATAACCAGACACTAAGCCAAACTGCTCAGCAGACACCTTAAGTACCCGAAGTGCAGAAGAAACATCCGATATTAACACGACGATATCGTCTGCATAGGCCAGGGCCCGATACTCTGTGCCCCCAACTCTTATGGGTACTATGCTCCGATCCCCTTCAATTTTGCTCAAAAACGGGTTAATATATAAAGCAAACAGCAAGGGTGAGCACGGACACCCTTGCCTAGTGCCCCTACTAATATTAAAATAGCCAGTCTCCTGACCCGAAATACGAAGTGCTGCCTCCGGAGAGGCATACAATGCCCGAATAGCTTGGATATATTCAGTGCTAAAACCCTTCCACCTAAGCACGGCCCACAGAAACCCCCAGGAGACCCTGTCGAACGCCTTCTCAGGGTCCAACAGGATCACCCCGAGGGGAGAGACCGTGGCCTGAGCCCAATCCAGTAGGGCAATTACACGCCTGACATGGTCTGCTGTGTCACGACCCGGAATAAATCTGTGTTGGCGCAGAGATACTAATAAAACTATTACCTCAGCTAATCTGGAGGCTAATATTTTAGAGAATATTTTAGAATCACTATTAATGAGAGAGATTGGCTGAAAGAATGACGGACTCAACTCCGGCTTTCCTTTTTTTTTTAACAAAACAATTGTAGTCCGCCGCCATGAGTCAGGAACCGTGCCTTTCTGAGCAGCCCTAAAAACAGTAAGGAGATCATGCCGAATCTCTGCTAGAAATATCTTGTAGAACTCAAAGGGCACCGCGTCTGGGCCTGTGGCCTTGCCATTGGCCAAGGCTTTGACCGCTGACACCACCTCCTCCCATGAAATAGGAGCCGATAATATTTAATTCTGTTCTGGTGATATCTTCATAGTATCTTGGCCCAATAGGAAGGCCTCAATCTCTGACTCTAACTGAACACTATCAATATCCTCAGAATAGAGCTCTCCGTATTATTTTTGAAATACACCATTCACTCCTTCCTGGGTATCCTGAACCGTACCATTTTCGTCCTGAATTCTCGTGACGCGACTCTGTACACTTTTCTGATGGAGCCTCTTCGCCAGTACCCTTCCGGAGTTTTCCCCGTATTCAAACATCGTTGTACGATATTGAAGGTACTTAGCGGCCAGGTCCAAACAAAAAGACTCCAAAAGTTTAGATTTTATTATAGCGACAGCCTGCTGAGAGTGCTCTACATCGTGGCCGTTCTTAATTTTGGAGGCCAATTCTAATTCTGCTAATCTAAGCTCCTCCAAACGACCCTTCAATTGCTCTTGCCCTTGCTTCCACCAAAATGAAGAAAAACTTTTAGTCTCTCCACGCACTGCGGCCTTTAGAGCGTCCCAGACCACCTGATCAGGGGTGGTACCCCTATTAATGTCAAGAAATTCGGTTAACCATGTTCTTATATGTGCCTGGTAAATCTCGTCAAGCAAAAGCTTCCTTTCGAAAGACCACTGCCTGGGAGACTTCCTGATACGGGGCCAAGGACACTCAATAATTAATGAATTATGATATGATAAGATCCTGGGAGAGACAGAATAGAAGAGACTTCGGCAAGCTGATCTGAGACAAGAAAATAGTCAAGCCTGACCAATTTATTATGGGGAGCTGAATAGTACGTGTACCCATCATCCATTTTATTATGTCGATGCCACAGATCCGTCACCCCATGCTCTTGTACTAAGGCCTGAAGTGCCTTGAACACTTTAGGTTTCCTACCGCTATAATTACGATCGGCTGCCAAATTAAAGTTACTGGGTAAACTGATATTCAGATCCCCACAGATAAAAAGTGGATAAGGCCAGGTAGCTAATTCTACATTTAGATATTTAAGTACTTCAGGGTCGTCACTATTGGAACCATAGATTGTGCAGATAGTTAGCAACCTTTGGCCGACTAAAATCTCAGCTATAATCCATCTGCCCATTCTATCCTCTCGAGATTTTTTACAGACCCCTACTCCTCGCTTCAAAAGAATGCCCACTCCTCTGATCATAGAGGTCTGTATGGAACACGCTATTAAATCGTAGCCTGGCAACTTCAAGCAATCACGCCTCCCCCATGGTATGTGTGTCTCCTGTATGCATAATACGTCAACATGCATGGTATGCACAATTTTGGAGAATAATGCTCGTTTTTTGGGATCGTTAAGACCACATATGTTCCAAGAACTAAAAATGAGTCTATCCTGCCCCATAAGATCTAGATAAACATTCCCGCCTGGGCTGCCCTTTTTCCAAATTTGCAAACAAGAAAACCAATATACAACAACATAAATCAAGAACTAAAGCCATCACTGCAACATCTTTCCGGTACCAGTATGCCCATAAACCCTCTCGAACCCCCCCACCCACTCCCATCCCACCCCCGAGACAGCCCTCCCCCTTAACCCACCCAACCCTTACAACACCCTTATGTGGCAACAGGACCTAGGTCCTTGTGATGGGAAGAGCTGGTTGGACATTCTCCCCCGGCTTCCCTCACCCCTCAATAATAGGAGGTCGGGACTGGAGACATTTACCCTCAGATATATTCATGAGCCATGAGAAAAGAAAAGATATTAATATTTCTTTCCACCTTTTTTGAAGAAAACCAAAAGTATATACCCAGACCAGTCGCACTTGCCTATCACCGCTCCAGCCCCCAAGCCCTCATAAAGCTATTGGATTAAGACACCTCTAATGAAAAAAAAAAAACCACAGGTGAACCTTAGCTATATGGTGCCCAGATATTCCTTAGCCTGAATTTCAGACAAGAAAAATCTTGTTTGTCCCTGATGAATAATTTTCAATTTGGACGGGAAGAGCAAAAAAGCTTGTGCGCCCTTTGCCTGGAAAAGAGATATCAACTGTCGGAGCTGCCACCTCCGCTCTACTGTGGCGGGGCAAAAGTCCGGCCGCACAAAAAAAATCACAGTCTTTCCCCCGCCTCTTTCTATCAGGCCTTGCTAAGTCATATATCTTTTCCCTTGCCAGGAAGTTGTTGAGGCATATCAATATTGCACGAGGTTTGTCCCCTGAGGTTCCAGGCTTTTGCCGCTGCTTTAGCGGAGATCGATGGGCTCGCAGCACCTCCAGCTGCCAATCCCACTCCTTTACTTCCGGAAAAGCCTCAGAAAACAGTTCAACAACGAATTGCCTAATATCTCCACCTTCACGGCCCTCAGGAACCCCTAGGATCCTGAGGTTGTTTCTTCTGGCTCGATTTTCTAAATCAGTCAATTTCCAAAGAATGTCAGCCTTCTGAGCACCCATCAAATCAGTTGCGCACTTCTGCGCTGCTAAGTCATCCTCTAGATTTGAGATCCTCTCCTCGGCCACTCCAATTCTAGTAGCAATATCCGTACAGGTTTTGGCAACACTGCGAATAGAATTCTGAACTCTACGGCAGGCCCCCTGAGTGTGGACATTTTCCTGCCTTGCCTCCTCCCGATGCACCATCATCGTCTGATAAATAAGCGCAAGTGTAATTTCTCCCGGCGGCAGATCAGGCTGATTAAATGACATTGAAGAGACGGCCACTATGCCGCCTCCTGGACCATGCTGAGCAAAAAAGTTGTCGCGAAGCGATAGTCCCGAAGCTTCAAGACCCTCTCTCACAGGATCCCGAGAGCTTGGCCCATTTATTTTGCGTACCGTGCAGGGGCGACGGGAAGTTAGCTCCTCGCTGAGAACCTCATTCAGCCACCAATCTCCAGCATCACTGCCATCATCAGTCCATTCAGGATCATGCTCGTCCTCTTCCTCCAGAGAAGAGCCTGTATGGTCCGACAGAGAAAAAAATGTATCCCCCTCAGGTTCCTTGGAGGATTCATTGCCGTCAACAACATAGCGAGTTGGAGGGTTAATTGCCTTTGAGACCGAAATATTGGCAGTAGGGAGAGAAAGCCCAGGACTTGCAAAATTCTCAATACCCTGAACTACATCACCCATGATTTCCTTCACTGGGATGCTCGAACCAGGTAGCGGATGCCCATTTCCTGTTATATCTTTATATGTAACATTGACATTAAACCCCTGTTGCTCAGCCACTGAGTCTTCCTGACCTAAAAATGTGTTATCAGCCGATAAGGAGCCAGATACAACTGAAGATGAATGCCTCACTGCTTGTGGTTCTGCCGGTGCTTGTTCAGCTGCCCCGGCTGCCTCGACTGCTCCATGTTCGGAAGAAGTCTTGATTTTTGCTGTTAGATTATTAAAAAGAGCCGGCACTGTATGTTTGCCCTTGCCGGCTCCTTTGGAATTAGGGCCATTACGGGTAGCGCCTCCTTCTGTAGCGGCATTTCCGCTGCCCCGCGCTGCGTGTGGCGGACCTCCCGCGCCGATCTGGACCTCAGGTTTATTGACAGAAGCTGCGACAGCAGCCGCCGCCACAGACCGTGCCCTTGCAGCTGCCGCCGCGGCCGTCTTCACTTTCGGGGCCATACTTCCACGCCAATGCCTCCCGAGAATGAGCACACCGGGAGCGGAGCACCGATACGCCACCAAATACAAAGCAGCAGAACGCCAGTAGATGCTGCGCAGTTCGGATTCCGGCGTCGGGCGAAGGATCACCCTTAACATGCCACTGCTTTCCCCGATTGCTGGAGAGGTAAGTGGTGTCTTAGTCCTTCAAAAACACATTTAGAGGGGTGATTGAGCCAGAGGAGAAGCGCCAACTCACACGGCCAGACCCTCGGCTGCCATCTTGCCTGTCGAGCACCTAGTCCCTACTTCCAATAGAAATCCTAAACCTAGCCCTAGTCCCAACCCTACATTGATTGAATCCCAGACCCAGAAACCAATTAGAACCCTCAAATACCCAACCAATGAGGACACCAACCCCTATCCAATAGAAACATCAGATACAACCACCAATCAGTGTATACATGTACCAACCACTAGCAGACTATATAAGGTCCCAGCGACCTCAGACAAGGTTTGCTGGCCAGGGAGTTGGGAGCTGCTTCTCTTGTTCAGAATCTCCTAGGAGACAGACAGGCTCAATCCACACTTTGGACTTCTGCAGGTAAGGGCCTAATTTGTCCACTGACAATAGTGTTTGTATACAACTTGACTCCCTCTCCTGGCTCAAAAAACAAAGTGCACAGTCCCTATTAAACACAGTTTAAACAGCACACAGAAGATCACTGCTACCTCAGAGCACCCTCTTATGTAGATTATCCCTATTGCTGGGGGGTGGAGGGAGGAGGGGCTGGTTTCATTGACTTGTTAACACAAAAATGGTGGCTGGGGGTGCACTGCTTAACATACAGGTCTTAGCACAGAGACAAGGGGAAATTTGGAGGGAAAACTGATAGTCACCGGGAATGAGAGGGAAAAACTACAGAGATTTAGGACTGCAAATCCCACATTTCAACATGTTAAATGGACGCAATCATGGGCAGGAAAAACCACAAGTTTGAACACAAAACTGGTAATTAAATATGCGATCACGAGCAGGTTAAAACTACAATTTTAAACTGTAACAACCACAGGCAAAGACAGTAATCACAGATAGGTAAAATCGTTTTTTAACTTTTTTAGGAAAGAGACAGCACTAGTCTGCCTCCTTACCACTTCCTGGACTCTGCTCACTGCAATCTGGGACACAGGTAGGCTGCAACTCACAAGATGGAGGAGAATGATTTGGGGTGCACCCCGCAAAGCCTTAAGTTGCCTAGGCAGGTGTGAGGGGAGGGCTCAGAGTTGCCTGGGAGCTAACTAGCCAATCACCAGTCCTAGTCTGCTGGCCTGGGGGTGGGGGCTGGGACTGGGGAGCTGCTTCTCTTGTTCAGAATCTCATAGGAGACAGACAGTCTCAATCCACACTGGACTTCTGCAGGTAAGGTCCTAACTTGTCCACTGACAATAGTGTTTGTATAAAACTTTACTCTCTCTCCTGGCCAAAAAACGAAGTGCACAGTCCCTATTAAACACAGTTTAAACAGCACACAGAAGATCACTGCTGCCTCAGAGCACACTCTGAAGTAGAATATCCCTGTTGCTGAGGGGGGAGTAGGAGCTGGTTTCACTGACTTATTAACACAAAATGGTGGCTGGGGGTGCACTGCTTAACATACAGGTCTTAGCACAGAGACAAGGGGAAATTTGGAGGGAAAACTGATAGTCACCGGGAATGAGAGGGAAAAACTACAGAAATTTAGGACTGCAAATCCTACATTTCAACGTGTTAAATGGAAGCAATCATGGGCAGGAAAAACCACAAGTTTGAACACAAAACAGGCAATTAAATATGCAATCACGGGCAGGTTAAAACTACAAGACTTTATGAATGTGTCAAGCATATGGTTCTACTTCACATGTTTTAGGCAGCTACCCTATTAGCGTAGGTCACTCCACTTTTAAAAGTTTGCCATGCCCCTTTTAGAGACCCCACTGTTTTTTTTCATCCAACTTAAAGCTGTACCTTACCCTCCTCAAGCAAGGCAAAAATGCCTTTTCTTTGCTCATGCAGGCAGCTCTTGTACAAACACCAGCTGACACTGACTGCGAAGTAAGAGGAGGACTGGAGGACTGACTGATCCAGGAAGCCAGCCTTGGTCATTTTTATGATATTCTGGCCCTGCTGCTTTTGGACTTCACTGGAGGTTTTCTCATTTCTCCTTATTAGCATCCCTCAATTTTAAAGTATATTTTCAAAGATGTTCTTAGCAGCACCCATACTCTGCTCCATACTGCAGTTTCTATGGGAGGGCCCCACAGGCTCTCAACAGTAACCGGCTGACCTAACCCAAGTATCAGACTTCGAAGGTGGAGTACCACGTCACGCAACAGAGTATTGCAATTCTCACAAGTAGGAGAGCTCCTATCCAGCAAACACAGGCAGAGCTCAGCCAATTCAATGTTTCCTCGAGGCATTGGGCTTTATTAAGAACTGGTGGCGGCCCATCGCCAGTAACTGATTTGCTCTCGCTTTGGGTTGGTGGAGCGTAAATGCTGCAGACAGTGGTGCCCGGCGGGCTAAGTGACCTTGGGTGGTTGGCCAGAGCTCCTGCCTTGGTAAAACTTAAATGTGCACACTACTTAATGTCAGTCCCGATGGAATCCTTATCTCCTACCAGGGCCGGACTAGCCATAGGGGCACCGGGCATTTCCCCAGTGGGATGTAGGGGTGGGGGCCGGTTTTGCGGCCATGGGGGGGCTAGTTTTGTCACTGGGGGCTGGTGTTGCCGGCCGTCGAGTGGAATTGCCAGGGCTGCTTTGGCTTCCCAGTCCGACCGTGTCTCCTACCCTAAATAAAGTGGCACTGGCTTTGCACACAGTGAGCCCAGGTGGGTTTTGAAGTGAAGACAAAGTACATAGAACTAGACAGATCACAGTTCCGATTAATTAGTAGACCCCGATTTAGGAAGGCCCAAGTACTGATTGCAAAAATCTATTAGTAATGGCCTCTGAATCCCCATTCCCTTGGCAGTTGAATTATTACAGGAAGTGCAATCTATGATGTGGTCTCTTGTAAGCTATGGTGAGAGTATCTGGATGGCTTAACACAAAAACAGACCCCATGAACCCAGCGGAAAGCATTTGTTTTAAATGGTGCTATATGGAGGCATAATTTCAGTGAAAATAACAGGTGCTACCATGGCCCACCTCACTCACGCCTACTTTATCACCATTTGAAGGATGAGATACCGAGTTGTCTCTGGTGAGATTTTAACTAACCTAAAGTTTGCCCAAAGGTTTCTCCAGAAGCTGTGTGAAAAGAACTCATCTGTCCTCCTAGCAAACACATTGGGGCATCTGTACAAGGGGATTGCGCCACCAGAGCAACACTTTTATCGATGTTCTGGTGGTGCAATGCCCTGCATCATATTTACAAAGTGGCATTAAGTGGCTTAATGCCGCTTTGTAAATATGGTACCCTTTCACGGGGCGTGCAATGGGTGTTGCTGTGGGCATTACACCGCAACACCCATTGCTTTTTGATGATGTCCCAGATTTAGAAGGAGGAGTAGCAGCGCCAAAAACTAACGCCATGAAGTAGCAAGCGTTAGAACGGCACAACAAAGAGAAATACTTTTATTTCTCCTCGTTTTTGCTTTTTCTCTGTAGAAAGAGCAAAATGCCAGTAACAATTGTTTATGCGTAGGAAGTCCAGGCCCCTATCTTATGATCTATCACTTAATCAAAGAGCAATCTTTTGAAGTTTGTAGGCAGTCTCTTCCTTTTCCTTTCAGTGTGTGTCCCACGCAGCCTTGCCTCTTGCCTTCAGTTCTAACCTCTTTATCTTAAGGTGTCGCTTTCTTTCAGGCAAAATGAAAATGAGATGAGGGTGCTGGAACTGTATTTGTGTGAGGGCCCAGCAGAGATGCCAGTCATGGTCTAATCTTCTCACATTACTGTGATGGTTGTGAGGAAAAATATACATCTACATGTTTGCATCAGCCAAATAAGTGAATCAATCCCAAATTCTCCCCCACACTATCTCAGACCCACTGAGCTAACTATGTCAGTCTCTGACCAAACTGCTTGATCAGACCCTATGCTGGGTCTGGTGGCTCAGTGGACTAATGCGTCTACTGCAGGGGCCTGTGTTCGACCTCATGGTCACAGGTTCAAACCCCGGTGGGTCCACTCAGCCTTTCATCCATCTGAGGTCGATAAAATGAGTACCATTGAGTTGGGTAACAACAAACACCTGTTATTCAGCGCTAAGATACCCGTAGTGGTGAACGTGCGCTTTACAAATACACGTGTTATGCTATGTTATGTCTGTGCTCCTAAAATCACCGCTCCTTTACAAATCTATTCAAGCCTGACCCCAGGACCTTTATTGCCCTCTTTGACACGTCCTGGGTTAACAGCTGTGAAAAGCCTCTGAATCTTGCAGGTTTTGCTTAAACTTGCTTTCTGTTCCCATGTGTCCTTATTTTGCTCTATGTCTTGAGCTTGCATGACAATTCTATTTGTATATGTACAACCGTATTTGGCTTTGTCCACATCTAAGGATTTTACTGATGACAGCACTTTCTGCCCTATATATGCTCCCCTGAATATCTATGTGGAGCAGAAGAAGCTTGTTCCAAGACGTGACACTACGTCTGCCTTCTGCCTTGGCATGCCAATAAATGGTCAAAGGTGCAAGAACATTTCCTGTGTTTTGTGGCAGCTGGGGTCTGTTTGCTTTGCGTTGCTCTGAGGAGGGTTGGAAGATTTATTAGCCAACAATGGGGAACACTTGCAAAGCCAACCAATTGCAAACAGTGGGCGGGCGCTAATCCCCTCTATCTTCTTGGCAAGCCACAATATGTCTCCCAGCAGGCACCGCAGGGACTTTTTAGTAGGCTCGACCTAAAAAGATTTCATACTTAGGACCAGTGCCTTAAATACCATTTTAGAAGTGCAGGTACTCACTGTTTAGAGTACCTGTTTGCTCCCAAGAAGTGCTGGTATTTACAGCACTGCTTTGGAATTAACAAAACACTTTGGTCCCCCCCGCCCCTTCTCAACTGATCAACATGCCTGGGATGAAAGGTCTAGTGAGAGTACTGTAAGCTTTGGGTGGTGCCCGTGCAGGCAGTGGGCAGTGCTTGCACAATAGGTGGAAGTGTGCTGCTCCACTGGTGGAAGAGTGCTGCACCACTGGTGGAAGAGTGCTGCTCCACTGGTGGAAGAGTGCTGCTCCACTGGTGGAAGTGTGCTGCTCCACTGGCGGGAGTGCACTGCACCACTGCACCACAGGTGGAACTGCGCTGCTCCACTGTGGAAGAGTGCTGCACCACTGGTGGAAGTGTGCTTCTCCACTGGTGGAAGTGCGCTGCACCACTGGTGGAAGTATGCTGCTCCACTGGTGGAAGTGCACTGCTCCATTGGAGGCTGTGTGCTGCACCACAGGTGGAAGTGCGATGCATCACTGGTGGAAGTGCGCTGCACCACTGGTGGAAGTATGCTGCTCCACTGGTGGTAGTGCGCTGCTCCATTGGCGGTAGTGTGCGGCTCCACAGG
The DNA here is from genome assembly GCF_964204655.1 of Triturus cristatus. Classification (NCBI taxonomy): domain Eukaryota; kingdom Metazoa; phylum Chordata; class Amphibia; order Caudata; family Salamandridae; genus Triturus; species Triturus cristatus. The sequence goes on from NC_140579.1 coordinate 1,101,871,498, forward strand.
TGGAAGTTTGCTGCTCCACTAGTGGAAGTGTGCTGCTCCATTGGAGGGAGTGTGCTGGAAGTGCGCTGCTCCACTGGTGGAAGTGTGCTGCTTCACTGGTGGAAGTGTGCTGCTCCATTGGAGGGAATGTGCTGGAAGTGCACTGCTCCACTGGTGGAAGTGCGCTGCTCCACTGGTGGAAGTGCGCTGGTCCACTGGTGGAAGTGGGCATTGCCTCCTGAAAAACGTTTGGCCCCAGCACTAGAAATCCTGCCTCGTGAATGTAAATGAGACGGGATTTTTGAGAATCCTCATGAATGCCTTTTACGCCCCATGTTTCCTTTTATGTATAAAGCGCAAAATCGACCCGAAATTATTGGAGCGCTTTACACGAGCACCAGTTACATTATACAAGGACACATTCATATTTGGTAGGCACAGAGAGATTAAGTGATTTGCCCAGAATCACAGGATGCTGAGCCGACGCTGAGGCTCGAACCTGGCTCCCCATCACCAAAGTCGGCAGTTTGGCCTTAAGGCCACATCCTCTCCCCATACAGTGCCACATACGTACATTTGGCACAACAGGGAAAACAAGCCCAGGACACACAGCCAACACCGTTTAACCACTGCATCTGTAATGCAGTCGTACAGTGCTCTGTAGCTCTAACACCGTAGCAGAAAATATTACAGAAATATAGTTATTACGTCTCAATGCAAAGGTTTAACTGGAGACTGGAAAGGCCTCGGCAACTCGCCGGTGCAAGTACGTTGCATACGAGGCAGGCATATTGTTTATTGGAACAAACTGAAGAAAAAAACGAATCACTGTTTATATTGCATTGAAAGGCTGCAGGTTTTATCGAACAGTTTGTAAATTAAACGTAACAATAGCTTCTTTTGCTTTAAAAGTATGGTCAAATACAAAGTACAACACTGGATGCGATCATTACCAACAATGCACTGGTCTCTCTGAGAGCGATTTCTCCCATTGACTGGTCCGATAACCACCTCATTCTATTCAAGATTGACACACTAGTCAGCCACCAACCTATTTGTGATGACAAACCTAAACACTGGACCAGAAACATCAAATAAGTCCCTTTAGCCGAACTTGAATCCAGGATTCATGCCCATCTTCAACTCCAACCCTCATCATGGACGGCCGATGAGCTCACTACACACTTTAACTAAAAAATGACAGAGGTTTTAGACCAAGTAGCTCCACTCAAACTCAAACAATTGAGGCGAACCAAATCTAAACCCTTGTTTAACGTGGATCTGAATGATGAAAGGCGTCACCTCAGACAAACGGAAAGGTCTTGGAGACTAAACCCCTCGACCTTGCACCTAGTGCAACTTAGATCTGCTCGGCAGGCATACAAAAAACACATTTTCAGTGAAAAGGCGTCTTTCTTCCGCAGCCAACTAGATCTAGCGAAAAACAGACCGAGAGAACTCTTCAACATTGTCAAAAGCCAAACAAACTGCACTCCCTCTCAAGAAATCAAAGCCACCAAAGAGCGATGTGAAGAAATTGCCACCTTCTTCTCTAATAAAGTCTCAAAAATTGATCAATCCTTCATCCAAACCGCTAACCCTCCTTCCCTCTTTACCTGCCCCCCTTTAACAACCCTTGACCATTCAGAAAGAGTTCTTACCAAGGACAATCAGGTCTGCCTCCAGATAAAAAACAATGCGAATTGGCCCGACTGTGAGCTAATGTCGGAAAACGAGGTCTTCAGTATAATCTCTAACCTAAAACCTTCCTCCCACACTATGAACCCCCTCCCATCCACAATTATAAAATAACTCAACCACACCATTTCCCCTTTCTGGACAAAAATCATCAACGCCTCTCTCACCTCAGGCTGTGTCCCAGACTACCTTCAACTAGGACAAATCACACCCATTCTCAAGAAACCAGGGGCTGATGATCTTAACAACCTCAGACCTATGCTATGCTCAACGTCTCTGACGATATTCACCAGGCTTTAGATGAAGGTGATGCCTGCCTACTCATCCTTATTGACCTATCTGCGGTATTCGACACAGTAAATCATCCAGCGCTTCTGGAGACCTTGTCGAAGCGCTCCTGCATTAATGGCACAGTACTAAAATGGTTCACCTCCTTCCTTCAACACTGCTCGCAACAAATTAAAATCAACTCATGTCTCTCGAAGCCAACAAAAGTCACACTTGGGGTCCCGCAAGGCTCAATCCTCCCTCCGTCCCTCTTCAATCTCTTCATGGAGCCCCTCACAATCATCTTGAAAAAACCTGGGGTGAATTACCACCTTTACGCTGATGACACCCAAATCTATTTCAAAATCAAGTCTCCCAGCGACATCCGACACCTCAATGTCACTCTAACCGAAATCCAAACTTGGTTCAACGCTAACCACTTAAAGCTCAACCCAGATAAAACGGAACTAATCCTTTTCTCTCCAAAAAGCAACCTTCGACCAATCCAAGAATGGCTCAAGAATCTGGTTGCCCTAAACTGCCCCCTCGTCCTATCCGACTCAGTTAAGTCTCTAGGCATCACACTTGACAAGAACTTATCAATGGAGGCCCACATCAAAAACTCTGCAAAAAGTGCCCTTTTCTCTCTAAAACACCTCAAGAAATTGAAACCTTTTCTTCCCCATGATGACCTCAAGACAGTAGTCCAATCCCTAGTTCTCTCTAAAATCGACTACGGGAACACCATCGTAACAGGGACTCCAAAAGCTCACCTAGCCCTACTTAGGGCAGTGCTGAACATGGCCGCTCGACTCATATCTGGAGTAAAAAGATTTGAACACAGCTCTCAACTCCCTCAACTGGCTTCCCATGGAAGGGAGATGTATTTACAAGCTGGCCTGCATCACACAAAAAACCCTTCACTCTCTGGTCCCCAACTACCTGAACAACAAACTGATAAGAGCAGGTCAATCCAGAACACTGAGAAGCTCCATCTCACTCCTTCTTATTCCTCCGAAACTGAAAAAGAAAACGACCCAATACCGATCGTTTTCTGGCAACGCTCCCAGGATGTGGAACGCTCTCCCTAGAGTCCTCAGATGCCACCCCTCCTTCTCCTGTTTCAAAAGGGACATGAAACTCCATCTCCTTAACAAATACTTTCCTGACCAACATCAAATAACCTAGACTTCCATATCCGAGTTGACTCCTCTCTCTCTTGACATTCAAGGATAGTTGGTGACCGGACTGTGTTAACCACCTATTTTTTTGTTCTCTCCCCCCTCCAATGCACTGTTTACTTATTTCTCATGCTGTATTTTTTTTAATCTCTTGTTTGCTTCCTTACTGCCTGCCTACTATGTAATGCAATTTCCTTCTGTTTTTTACAGTGTGTATGTAAAGCACTCTGATACCTACGGGTCAAGCTAGTGCTATATAAAACTTTTAAAATAAATAAAAAATAAAATTAAGTATCACAGAATGTTCTGTGTTACATGTATGGTCGAATACAAAGTATCACAATATATTTTGTGTTAGGTTGTATCCAGCACACTTTTTCGAGTGGAGAAGAGGCGACACAAAAAACCTTGGCAATGTTATCTTGAAAACATTGAAACATTCTTAGAGGGGGAGGTGGCGGCCTCACTCTTCCCTGACCTCCCTCCTTCGGGGCTGTAAGACCTGGGGTCACCAAGCCCTAAGGGGGTGACGTGACTCGAGCGGCTGGGCACCCAAAGACTTATGTGTAAAGCGACCATACAACACACACATCCTCTGAGGCAGGAGACGCACACAATAAGGGACGCCACACAGTAGGATTTATGCAAATGACTCAAGTTTATCTAAGCAGTCAGATGTAAAAGCAGTTCATTAGATGGCAATGGCATTACTTGAATACATTAGCATTTGATTCTCCAGCATTTCATGATGGTGCCATAGGCAGTACCTGAATACATCAGCATTATATTCACCAGCGATTCACTAAGAGGCTATGGCCCCGCCTGTATACCTTAGCATCAGATTTGTGAGCTCTTATTCATAGTTTCAATGGTGATACCTGGTGAACCTGGGGGGAGCGGTAAATACAGCGGTTAATCTTGGCGCTGCGCCCCTCCCACTGCTAGCGTTTCGCTCCGCCGTGGCACCTCGCGCAGCGTCTGGTAATGATCAGCGCGGTGAAAGAGGACTGGGAACCGTAGCGCCACACCTGGGAACTAGTAGCGACTCAGGGCACCCTTCGCGGGCTTACCGCTACTCATGACACCACTAGCGCTTCAGCTGGAGGTCGCAGCGCTACTCAAACTAATCAGGCGTTAAGCGCTTCTGAGCAGAACTGACGAACACAGCACTACTCGTAATAATCAAGCATTAAACACTTTTGAGCAGGGCCCAAGAACATAGCACTACTCGTAATAATCAGGCGTTAAGCATTACTGGGCAGACCTTAAGAACATAGTGCTACTCGTAATAAGCAAGCATTAAACACTTTTGAGCAGGGCCTAAGAACATAGCACTACTCGTAATATTCAGGCGTTAAGCATTTCTGGGCAGACCTTAAGAACACAGTGCTACTCGTAATAAGCAAGCATTAAACACTTTTGAGCAGGGCCTAAGAACATAGCACTACTCGTAATATTCAGGCATTGCACCCTTCTGAGCAGTTTGTGAACCCTCAGCGCTACCCGTACTTAACAGGCCTCAAGCAGGCGGTCTCCTGATATGCGGCAGTCTCAAGGAAGGGGGGGGGGGGCAATCCCTCGGAGGGGAATCCGAGTCTCCGATGCAAGGAGGGAATCCCACGGAGGGGATCCCGAGTCTCCGAGTGCGGTGCCGCTCCCGATCGACAGGGGGCGCACCGGGTCCTTCCCAAGTCTCCCGGGGAGCAGGGGGGTGAGTCCCAGGCCTCCGCACGGCCACGCTACCTCCCAGCCCCCGGGGGTTACCTTGAACTCGGCGTCCTAGGAGTCTTCACTGCGGCAGGCGTTCTTCGCCGTCTCGGGCCCCACAGGTAATGCGCTCCGCGACGGGGGACGGTCCACAGCCTCTTACGACCCCGGCAGCGGCGGCGACGGCAGTAACGGGGCCCGACTCGCTGAAGGCAACCTCTGGCCTCTGGGCCGCGGCGGTGAGCGCGCTTCAGGTCCCCGCGCCAGGGGGGCATTGACAAATTAAGCGCGATGACTACGAGCTCAGCGCTCAACGTGGGACTGACGCAGGGGATCCCAGGCCAGATCAGGGAGCGCTGGGGTCACAGCGCTAGTACCTGGTTGATCCCCAGCAGTCCAGCAATCAGTCGTAACTTGAAGTTTCAGCATTCAGTTCTGGCACGAAGTTTCAGCATTCAGTTCTGGCACGAAGTTTCAGCATTCAGTTTTGGCATGAAGTTTCAGCATTCAGTTCTGGCATGAAGTTTCAGCATTCAGTTCTGGCATGAAGTTTCAGCATTCAGTTCTGGCATGAAGTTTTAGCATTCAGTTCTTTGTGGTGCAGATGTCACTGGCGCCCTTGGGGGGTTCTGTTCCTGGGGGTTAGGGATTGAGTTGGTGACTAGTTCCTTCCTAGTCAAGCTTGGCAGATGGCCCCTGGGTTCTCCTATCACTGGGCTAGATCAGTGGGCTGTACAGGATCCCTCACTCACTTAAAAGGCAGTACCTAAGTCCTGTCACTTTCAGAGGCATAAGTCCCTGGCTAGGCCCTACCGCCTAAAACTCATGTGTGGATTTTCCCCAGGTCTGCTTTACTCCCAGTGGCCAACTGACTAGAAAAAGTTCCCTCCCTCACTTAAGTAGCCCTAGGTCAGGTGACCTCTATCCAAGGCGGCAAAAGGAAAACCACACTCCCCTTCTAGAAGGTTCCAGCACATTCCAGGAGCTTCCCCATTCTACCTATGGGACAAAAAAGGCGGGCTGGTGTTGCAACATTGTTGTGGGGTTCCAGCCAGCTCCTGGCAGCTAGGGTGCTACTAGGAAAGACCACTCCGCAGTAGCAGGGGCCTGTGGCAGCCATCGTGGGAGAAGGGAGCACCTGCACCTTAACACTGATTGGCAATTAAAAGGCGCCCGGAGACCTAAGTCCAACATAAAAATGAGGGTGGAAAAAATGAGGCACGATCAAAAATAGATGGGGAGACCACCCTAGGGCTGACAGGTCTAACAGGGGCCCTCGCCTGGGCAATAAATAAAGTCCCTATCAGTTCAGAGAGCCGGAATGTTTACATTGTCCCCTCCCCATCTGTGTGCAGGCTGCAGGCCGACATTTCACAGCTGCGTAGAGTGAAGGGGGTAGAGCTGGGCTCGGAGATGCCAGGCTCTGCACAGTCCTGAGTTTTGCCACAGAAACATGGCTCAGAGCAGTCACCTGTGTGTCACTTCCTGCAAGGCCTGGTCTTGCCACCTAATTCAGGGCGTGAGCCTCTGTGTCACTTCCTGAAAGTCCCAGGCCTCGCGCCTGCCGGTTTAATTTACCACACGCCATGAGAAGGGTGGGAAAAGGAAAAAATGTAAACCAGACGACCTGGGGGGGGACACCTCTGTACAAATATGTGGAAAAGTGTGCATTTCAACACACATAACACTGAATCAGCGACACTGGTCAAAATTAGTTAACATTTTTCACCTTGAGAGAGGAGGGGTGGGGTTTGGGCCGATGTGTCACCCCCCGCCCTCCTAAACACTTTTCCCATGTCCTGAGGTGTTTTCGTGCCCTGGAATGGCATGGGCTTAGGCTGTGCACAGGCTTCAAACAGGAGCAGGAAACCCACCTTAAGTGGGATTTTCCAGCTCACCTTTTGATTTACCGTACCAGGTATTATTTAACCTCTGGATTTTATGTATTTATCCTTTTCTCAAATTTTATCTGTATTTACCATATTTATTTTGGGTTTTGTAAAAAAAAAAAAAAAAGAAGAAGATACTAGTATATTATCACATTTATTTAACCAGAAAATGTGCACTCATGCTTGAATGCCTGCCAGGTTTCAGTGATATGAATGCTCACTTATAGAGGTGGGCGAGCTAACAAATTAACAGGAAGGGTCAAGCTAGAGCAGGCCATGGCTCTGGCTTTGCTCTAAGGGCCCATGCACGAGCCGAGCCACAAACATATTTGGCATGTAAGACAGAGTGCAAGTGGGCGTGGACTTAGCCCTGCAAAGCTGCACCGATCACAGACAACGCACACCCCAGGGGCCTCTTCACAAAATCCAGCCGAGAAGACGCAATCGAAGAACCATGTGGCTATAAGCAAGGACGGTTTGCATATCCTTTCATGTGTAACCTGTTGGGGGACATGGAGGGGGCGTGAACAGTAGGGGACTAACACAGACTCTTGCCTTATATATACAACTGAGCAGCAAAAGACTCTATATAGACTACTCCAAAACTGTAGAGATGCACTTGTGAGGGGAACGGAACATAAAGACAGTAACTAACTACGCCCAGGGAGACGGAACGGCGATCCTGTCGTCGCACGTTCAGCATACGAGGTTTTGATGTAAGGGGGGCAGGAAGGGCAGGCGGGGTGGGGAGGGTGGGGGGTCGCCTGTCTTGTCTTTCCTTAATATTTCCGCTTTCTTCTACACTATCTTCATCATCCTATCTATACATTTCTATACAAGAAGGAACACTATGACCAGAACAAGTAGGACAAACAGCGACCCTAATCCGGGGGGGGGGGGGGCGTACAGGTATAATTCACCTTCACCATACCAGGGAACGAACCCAAGCGGGAGTGGGCTGCACACACTATACAATAGTGGGAGACTCAGAATAGGGGCTACCAGCGCTCAACCACCATAGCCAATGACACAAACCAACAAGCTTAACCTGGCATCTGACCTAAAGGTAATCTCCCTCAATGTCAAGGGCCTCAACCACCCAGTCAAGAGGGAAAAGATACTTGACTACCTGGCTAAGAGCAAGGGAGATGTGGTTCTGTTACAAGAGACCAAACTATCTCTGGAGGACACCAAGTTAGTGAAAGCCAACTGGATATCCCAGGTAGTGTGTTCACCGGCTGTAGGGAAGAAGCGCGGGGTAATTACATTGTTAACTAAGAACTCCAAGCTAACAATAGAAGCACATCACCACGACGAAGAAGGGAGAATCCTGATAACACACCTGAGAAGGGGGGAGGAAAGCATTCATGTTGCCAACATTTATGGCCCTAACACAGATGACCCCGAGTTTTGGGAGGGGGTCTCACACAAGCTGGAGGACATCCCCCATAACGACCTAACTGTAGTGGCAGGGGATTTTAACATTGCCCTAGACCACATACTAGACAGACAATCACACGGCCACTCTCAACCCTCAAATGCCCACAACAGACTAAAGAACATCTGTACCAGATTCAACCTCAAAGACCCATGGCGGCTCCAAGACCCGGACACTAGAGACTACACCTTTTACTCTAACCCACACAACTCGTACAGCAGAATAGACTACATACTGATCACAGGCCCACACACACACCTAATAGAACATACTGACATTGCACCTAGGCTAGTCTCAGACCACTCGTGCATCGGCATGCACCTGAGCGGGTGCCACAATGAAGAAATCCCCCGTAGATGGAGTTTTAATAGCGACGTCTTGTCTGACCCAGCAAACAAAACTAAAATAGAGGAGGCCATCAAGGACTACCTTAGCCACAACGACACACAAGACATTGACCCCACGATTGTTTGGGATGCACTCAAGACGACAGTCAGGGGACAATAATAGGAATCAAGGCCAAAATCAACAAAAACGCGAATCAACAACTGGACCAACTAGAGCAGGACATCAAAAGACTGGAAAATGCCCACGCCAGAATCATACAAGACACTAGCACCCTAACAGAGCTCACCAGGAAAAAATAAGAGTTCATCAAAATATTGAGCGAGAAGGCCGGGTTGTGGGTGAACAAATACAAGGCCATCAACCTTTGCAATGCTAATAGAGCGGGGAAGCTCCTAGCTTCCTACCTAAAGCACAAACAAAGACAATTCACCATCTCAACCATCACCGACTCACACAACAACACACATACAAGACATAAAGAAATCCTCCGAACCGTTTAAGAGTTCTATCAAGAACTCTATAAAAATGACCAGGTCTTAGACCAGGAAGAATGTACAAAATACCTAGACAGACTAGACCTCCCAAAACTAACGAATGAAGAAGCTCAAAAGCTAGGACAGGTAATAAGTATGGCTGAAATAGAGATGGCGGTCAAGTCCCTAAAGGACAACAAGGCACCAGGCCCAGATGGGTACACAGCCATTTTCTACAAGTCCTTTCTGTGGCACCTGAAACCCACAATGAAAAAGGTGTTCAACCACTGTGCGGAGAATGGACTAGTATCCCACTCCATGTCAGAGGCAAACATAATCGTTATCCCCAAGGAAGGCAAAGACACACTAATGCCTAAAAACTACAGGCCCATATCTCTAATTAATGTGGATTGTAAAATATATGCCAAAATCCTGGCTGCAAGACTAAACCCCATACTGCCAAGACTACTAAGCAACTCACAGGTAGGCTTCCTGAAGACCCGTATGTCACACGACAACACCAGACTCCTATGCCATATACTAGAACGCACCACCAAAATAGTGGAACCAGCGGTGGCTATCACATTAGATGCCGAGAAAGCTTACGACAGAGTATCTGGGCCTTCCTGGAACAATGCATGTGGTCATTTAACCTTGGGGAAACATTCAGACGGAAGGTAATGGCAATGTACGGGGACCCTAGAGCACGCATTGTAGTAAATGGTTCACTATCTGAACCATTCACTCTACAACGAGGAACAAGACAGGGCTGCCCCTTATCCCCCTCGCTATTCCTTCTGGTCTTGGAGCCCCTGATCAGAGATATCAAGTATAACGAGGAAGTGAAGGGAATCAGCATTAACGACGTAGAGGTCAAACTAGCCGCTTATGCGGACGACATCCTCATTGTGACAGAGCAACCTTCGTCCTCCATCACGGCCTTGTTAGAAACCATAGAAACATACTCAAACCACTCAGGATATAAGCTGAACAGGGACAAGTCAGAATGTAAACCCCTCAACGTCCACACCACTAGGGATGCACTAGGGGGTCGGGCCTGACTTGGCAAACGGGGTTCCTCAAATACCTAGAGATCCACTTTGGTAACGACCTTAAGTCCACACTAGACCAAAATGAGAAACTACTGCTGGGGAAGACAAAGACCCTCTTTGAGTCCTGGTCCCCCAAATTTATAACTTGGTGGGGCAGAATTGAAACAGTCAAGATGATGATCACCCCGATGATTAATTACCTGCTGGGCATGCTACCACTTCTGCTCACTAATGACTTCCACTGCAAATTAGACAAGATGATTAATAAATTCCTATAGCGAGGCAAAAAAGCAAGAATAAGCATAAAAAAACTAAGGCTAGACAAAAAATTGGGTGGATTAAACCTAGCAGACTACACAACCTTCCAAACAGCATTCCTAGCAAACCAAGGAGCATACTGGATGTCACCCCCTCAAGGGTACACGCCGGTATGGCTGTTAATCGAGAGAGCCATCCTAAACAACTTAGAACCATTGGTGCTACTGACAGCCAACAAACACACACACGCCTCCAACCCAATATTCAAAAACACAAAAATGGCCTTGCTCAAAATAGATAAGAAAATGGAGAACAGCGTAAGGAACTCGAATTGAGAATCCTTGTGGGGCAACACCAAGATTAAGTATAAGGGGAAATGCCTGTCTATAGAGACATGGAAGATGAAAGGAATCTCCTACCCAGCACAACTGGAAGAGGATGGTAACCCCATAACTTTCAGCACGCTAAAAGAGAGACATAGCCTACCTGACATCGAGTTGTATAACTTCTTAAAAATCAGAACAGCACTAACAAAAGCCAAACTAGCTCAACATGACCAGGGCCGTTTCTAGGTGTTTTGCCGCCCTAGGCGAGAATTGAAAAATGCCCCCCCCCCCCCCTCCCTGTCTGATTAGTGTCGGATGGGGATGCTCTATGATCGGTTCTGTGAGATTGGCATGACAATTACGCTGAAAAGTCCAATTAAAATGCATTTAAATATAAAATGTACTGCACACACATATATCTTAATATATATGTATATTATTTAAAGTGCCCTATTTGAATTACCTGGAAATAAAGACCTATTCTTCTTCGAAATTCCAGTTAGGACTGAATATTGAGACTTCATTATTTACTGTGTCATGCACTATATGAGTTTCTAACCCCTTCCACCATCTAAAGTAAGCCTTGATTACTTGACTTCTCTTCTTCACATTCCCTAAAGAGCCAAATAACCAGAGCAATTAACTTGATTGTCCAATTCGAATGCAGTGGTTATGGAGGCCCTGGGAAGCCAATGGTAGCAGATGGCACCCTGAGATCTTGAGACACAAAGCCAATGAACCATTAGGAAAAGCCTGCCATCCGTCTGAACATGTAATCTATGTCAGGACCGGAGGCTCAGATTATGCTTGTCTCTCTCTTATTTATTGCTCTGCAGCCTTAACAAAAAACACCAACAAAAGACTACAAATCCCATGAGTCTTTTGACAGTTCACAACAACCATAGAGGCAGTCCCATATAAACAACATCAAGGAACAGCACTTCCTCTTTCTTCATTGCTCGGCAGCCAGATAAGTGCTTTTCCTTGATCTTGTTTATGCCTATGTGGACTTTGTGCCCTTATTTACTCATTGAGGGCGTGATTGTGCTCATTGACAGTTGTTTGTACTTTATTTACTTCGAGGTCGGCGCTAACCTTTCTGTCGGCGAATGCCTCGTCAGCTGCGGTAGAACCCGCTTGCTGGTGGTGGTGGTGGGGGGGGACTTCCAGAGAGGTCGAGACAGCGCCATATGTGTTCACGGGTCCTTGAGCGCCTTGTTCACGCTCCGACCGGACTGCTATTCAGACCGCGGGGCGCGGACGGTGGGGGATTTTCCCCTGCGGCGCGCTCCCTTCTCCTCACACCGCAGACACAGTGCACCGTCAGCCCCGATAGAGGGTGCGGTGCGCGTGCGTAGATGGAGGGAGGGGGCATTCCTCCACATATTTGGCGTTCCTCTGCTGCTTTCGGCTCTTCTGACAGCTTCCGTCGAGAGGGCTGTCAGTTTCTTCATGCTCAGGGTGAAATCGGACGGACAGTGCTCGTATCCTTTGTTTAGTGGCTCCAGCATTGCGGTGCTTCCGCGGAGCAGCAACTGACTGCCTTGGTTGAGCAACAAGCCAATCGCCTCCTGGGCCTGTGCTGGTGCAGTTCTAAGACACCTACTTATATTTTGGTCAACACAATCTGGGTTTTTTCCTACTCCTCATATAATGGCGGGTGAGTTCATCTCTTGGTAACCCAAAGAGCAGGATAATTCACTTCTCATTCACTTGGGGTTGATGGATGCAATAGATGTATCCAGGGCCATTTCTAGGTGTTTTGCCGCCCTAGGTGAGAATTGAAAAATGCCGGCCTCTCCATTTTACTACCATCACTCTCTCTCCCTGCCAGCCAGGCTAGAGAGGCACACCCTCTACTGCCGAACCCTTCTGTGTTACTCTCATTTACTATCAGGAAACACAACAGTCAGTCCTGCAAACAACCTCAACGAAAGGCCCAGACCAGACCGTTACAGTAGCCATACATTCACAGATTTATGTACATGGATGCCCAATAGAGCCTTGTCTTTAAATACCACCAAGGCATCAAGTGCACCTCATTTTCAAAACCATTAAAAACAAAAATAGTAACTTGCATTGCCCACTCACCCAGTACCTGTCCTCAGTACCCATCAGTGAGCACAGACATCGGGGCTCATTTGGTCGTACCTGTCCTCAGTACCCATCAGTGAACACAGTCTTCTGTGCTCACTCGGCCAGTACCTGTCCTCAGTACCCCTTGATGAACACAGTTTTCAAAGTCACTGCCAGTACCTATCCTCAATATCCCTCAGTGAACACAGTTTTCAATGCTCACCCGGCCAGTACCTGTCCTCAATACCCCTCAGTGAACGCAGATTTCAATGCTCACTCTGTCAGTGCTTATCTTCAGCACCCCTCAGTGAACACAGTTGGCCATCACTGTCAGTACCTGTCTTCAGTGCCCCTCAGTGAACACAGTCTTCAATGCTCACTCGGTCACTACCTGCTCTCAGTACCCCAGAGTGAGCACAGTCATCAATGCTCCCTCGGTAGGTACCTGTCTTCAGTACCCATCAGTGAACACAGTCTTCATGCTCACTCGGTCACAACCTGCTCTCAGTACCCCCAGAGTGAACAGGGTCTTCAGGGCTCACTCGTTCAGTACCTGCCCTCAGTACTCCACAGTGAACACAGTCTTCAGGGTCACTTGCTCAGTACCTGTCCTCTGTACCCCTCACTCAACACAGTCTTCAATGCTCAATTGGTCCATATCAGTCCTGAGAGACCCTCCGTGAGTACCAATTCTCAGTGCCAGTCCTTAATACCCCTCCCTATTGTGCCAGCCCTCCGTGCTCCTCGCTCAATGCCAGTCTCAGTTCCACTCAGTGCCAGTCCTTAATGACAAATACTAGTCCTCGGACCCCCTTCCCCCTCCCCTCATTAATAGGAGTCTTCCATACTTCTTGTTCAGGGTCAGTCCTCTTTAAGCACCAGTCCTCAGTACTGCTCGCTCAGTAACAGTCCGCAGTGGCCCTGCGTGAGTACCAGTCCTCAGTGCCCTTCGCTCAGTGCCAGTCCGCATAATCCCTCTCCAGTGACAGTCCTCAGTGCCCCTCTGTTAGTAGCAGTCCTCAGCGCCAGTCTTCGGTACGCCTCGCTCAGTGCCAGTCCTCAGTGCCCCTCTGTGAGTACCAATGCTCGGTGCCAGTCCTCATACCCTTCACTATCATTCAATCAGTGCCAGTCCTCAGTGCCTCTCCGTGGGTAGCATCCCTCAGCACCTCTCGCTCAGTGACAGTCCTCAGTGCCCCTCTGTGTGTACCAATCCTCAAGACAGTCTGTGAGTACCAATCCTCGGTGCCAGTCCTCAGTGCCCTTCACTATCATTCAATCAGTGCCAGTCCTCAGTGCCTCTCCGTGGGTAGCCCCCCTCAGCACCTCTGGCTCAGTGACAGTCCTCAGTAGTGTCCTTGCTCTCGCGTCACTGGTGCACCTTCCCTCTTGCATGGATCATTGAACTCTCTGTCCTCGTGCCCTTCTCATCCCACATGCTGATGCCGGCACTCCCATCTTCACCCGGCTGCTCTTGCTTCTCCGATGGCGCCTCCCGCTTACCCTGGAGCGCTCCCTGCTTCCTCCTGCTACCTTTCACTTCTTCTCCTGCGCTCCCTTCTTATCCCCACAACCTCGGTGTTTGGCGCCTCTCTACCAGGAGGCCTCCTTCCGGATCCCCTCTCTCCTCTGCAGGTCTCTCTGCACCAGTCACTGTCCCTCGTGAATGGCTCCCTCTGACTCTCACATGTCACCCCATGCGCCTCTCCTCTCGCGGGTCTTTCTCTTCACCCCTCGCGTCTCCTGCACATTTCCCTCAGCTCTTCTCACGCCTCAGTTTGCAGTTGTTCCTGTGCACCTCTCCCCTCTCTCTTCCTTTGGTCCTCCTCTGCACCTCTCCTCTCTGAACTCCCCAGTCTTATCACCTCCTCTCCCGGGTCCTCTCTCCTCATTAAACTCCGCAGTGTATTGTTGCAGGACCGGGACGAGCAGTCTGGTGGAGATCAACAAACTGCAGCACTGATCTGCAGGACAGAAAAATCATGCAGAGCACACAGGGCACGACATAAGAAGCTGTTGTGCAGAAAAATCTACAGGCCAGGCAAAAACGCATAACGAGGAATGGCAGCACCATAGCCTGTCCCTGGGGATATGAACGGTGAATACGAGAGCTGTTCGCTGCAGCTCACCCACTTCTTCATGGAAAAATTACAGACAAGACACTTCCAGGAAATCTATCCACACGTTGACCGCACCTGGTGGCTGGTCTCTCAACCCCTTATTTGTGTTCCTTCTTACAGAGCGTTAGTCCTTCCGGTGCTGTGAAAGGACACTTCTCTAGGTCAGGCGTGGAATCAACCGCATTGGTGAGTCAGTCGTGGTGCGCATACACACCCTAAGCCCTTAAGACTGGATGGAAATTCATAGTTTTCCATAGTTTTGAGGGTTCTGGCGATGCAACAGGTTCTTCTTTTTTCAATTTAGGAAGAGGAGGGGTTATTTTTGTTCAAAAGTCGGAGTATTTGAGTACATATCCACTTTGCGGTTGGATTACCGAAATACATTTTGTTTAGATGCAAAATGTGCGTGTTTGTGAGATGTCTTGTATCACCAGTACTTTTTCCGAGTTTATCAATTGAGGGTGCTAAAGCACACTTCCGCATTAGGTAGTGGTAGTCAGCAGCGTGCATGCAGGGCCGTTTCTTCCATTCCCCGCTTATGCCGCCCTAACCATTTTGCCTCCCTAGGCGGCCGCCTAGTCTTGCCTAATGGTAGAAACGGCCCTGAACATGACTCATCAATTATACAATACATGACAAAACTCAACAGAATTGGCCACCAGGTATCGCACCTATACAAGCTATTATGTCCAAGAACTACCAAAATCAATGTAAAGCCAGCGAACTGCTGGTCAAAACAACTTGGTACCACACTAAACAAGCAGGAACTGACTCTCCTCTGGGCATCCCCCTCACGGAACAAAATCTCCCCAGTACTAGCTCAGACAAAATTCTGGCTGCTTCACAAGACCTACTGGACCCGGCTTGTCTATCAGCGCTAGGCCTAAGGGAAAGCGACTGTGCTGGAACTGCGAAAACGAAAAGGGGGACCTTGCACACCTCATCTTCTACTGCCCTAAAATTAAAGACTTCTGGGAGAAAATATTCATTTTCATAAAAAAAGCGCTGGGGTGCACATTAAAACGAGAGTTCTCTGCCCTTGCCACCGCTTTTATGACCGCAGAGCTAGATTCACAGCACAACAGGGATCTGTTAGACCTCCTCCTGACCTCAGCAGTGAAAATGGCCCTGTCCAACTGGAAGGATACAACTAAGACGACAATCAAAGGCTGGCTCAACTGGGTGACATACCTCAGAGGCGCAGATAGCACCGCACTGCGAAACTCACCCTGAAGACCGGCATCTAGGGGAATGTGGACATCACTGGACGAATACCTGGACCCCTACGAACCCCCGTGAACACAACTGAAGAGGGGCGACTGTCCACAAAACAAAACCCCACAGGACCAGAATAGGCCCACGGAAAAAGTACTCTTCTTGTATACTATCCTATCCCTTTCTCTTTTCTTTTCTATTTCATTTCCCTTTCACCTACCCTTAATCTCCTAGCAAGACATTGCAAAGGGGGGCAACCAAACACGTATAACACCTTCCTGTAACCATGGCAAAAACAGCCAAGTTCAGCTGATACCCTGTAATGGTAAAGCGGGCTTACCTGTTAATAAAATACGTTGAAATAAAAAAAAAGTAAGTAATACAACAAACATCCTAAACATGAAGCCAGTTCAAAATTCAAAAAAGCTTATTCCTTAACATGTGGATACATTTCAGTACTTTAGATTATATCACTGCATTCAGAAGTATTTATTAAAAGTGATAGTTTCTGAACATTAACTTATTTCTAGACGCTTGAGGTGGCAGTTTGAATAGTAGGCAGCTGGCGCATGAAAGCTTGGCTCGTTTTCGGGATGTGGAGCTAGGAGATATAATGGAAGATCACAGTAGATCACAGGATAGAAACGTGTAGGGTGACAGTGAGAAGAATCAGCATGACTGTGAGCTAGAAGGGTTTACTGAGAGATTCCAGTGCAGGACAGAGCAAGCTCCATAGGAGAAAGTAGAGTTCCTTCTCCCACTTTCCACCATTTCTTCAGTCAAACCTCTCTTGTATCTGCTTCTAAACTTGTTTACCTAGGCTATCAAGCTGCATAGAGGGTAAAGGCACTCGGTGTAAGAGGAGGAGTCCTCAACAGGGTGCTCTGAGACTTGACACCAGCAGTTGCCTAAAATAAAGCGGACTGAAGTGGGCTATTGTCGTACAAGATCTCGTCAAAGGTTGCTTAGCTAGCCGCTGTATTGAGACCACTATGTTTTAAGTCTCGCAAGGGTGGCTGTTTGGGTGTAGGATACATTTGTGATGCATGCAGGATGTAAAGTGCAGAACCCTGACATTTCCACCCCAGAATGTTTGAGGCAATGTGAAGCAATGGTAAGGAGATAGGGTTGAATCACCTAAAGTGACTAGTGACTCCTGGAAACGCAGTGGAAGAATCTAGCTTTGCAATACTGCGTAGTAGAAGATGAATTATTGGTGTGACAATCCATCCAAAGTAATTGCTTTAACTTTATTGATGTAAAGAAATCTAGAATTGAACATACAACTGTTTGTGTATGTGATCCCTCAAAAAGGTTGCCAGGGGATCACAGGCTACAAGCTCTCTCTGAGGGGACCATTTGTTCTTCTTCAGAAATTACTGCCCAGGTTCCCAGGGTTACAGAGTGGCCCCATATTTGTTGATAGTTTATTCCTTGAGGTGAGCAGGCATCCACCACAAATAATATTCCAGTTTTATTCAGCGATAATTTATCATACTTTTAAAAATCCGATACCACAAGATTCAAAATGTAAAATGTGTGATAATTATTGCCTTTTGCAATTTGTGCCTTGAAAATGGGGCATATAATGTGGATTTTGGTGCTTTGCACATCAAAATCCAAATGTACCAGTATTTTACCATGCATTTTCCTCTGGTGCAAATTTGTGCGACTTGTCATAACTACCACAAAACATGTAATTCTAATTCTTGTGGAAACAGAAGTTTGCACGAGGATTGGAAAATAATGGGTCACTTGCATCGAGGGCCTTTGGTCTCCTAAAACCACCTTCTACATAAGTTACATGCAGAAAACCACATTGGAAACTTTGCACCAATGAACTTGTGTTTTGGGAGCCAGTTCTGGAGGGAAGAAACTACAAGAATTCATCTTGAGGAAAACACAGTGCGAATATACGAATTGGAAGACCGATTGCAACCACTGAGGACATGCTCTCCGTAAGCTTGCCACCCGGTTTGAGGCGTTTTCAGAGAGTCGCTGGGGAACTCCCATGATGCTCTGAACCATATCACTGTGTTGCTTTGGATAAATGGCTTACATTCTCTAATTATTTATTTTAGGGTTAAATAAAAATTGTTTGTAACCTTTAAATGATTTCTACAGTTTTCTACAGCTGTGTGTCATTATCCTTACAGAACATATATCATTTCCTTAGCTGGGTATGCATTTTTAACAGGGCCGTTTCTACCATTAGGCAAGACTAGGCGGCCGCCTAGGGAGGCAAAATGGTTAGGGCGGCATAAGCGGGGAATGGAAGAAACGGCCCTGCATGCACGCTGCTGACTACCACTACCTAATGCGGAAGTGTGCTTTAGCACCCTCAATTGATAAACTCGGAAAAAGTACTGGTGATACAAGACATCTCACAAACACGCACATTTTGCATCTAAACAAAATGTATTTCGGTAATATCCAACCGCAAAGTGGATATGTACTCAAATACTCCGACTTTTGAACAAAAATAACCCCTCCTCTTCCTAAATTAAAAAAAGAAGAACCTGTTGCATCGCCAGAACCCTCAAAACTATGGAAAACTATGAATTTCCATCCAGTCTTAAGGGCTTAGGGTGTGTATGCGCACCACGACTGACTCACCAATGCGGTTGATTCCACGCCTGACCTAGAGAAGTGTCCTTTCACTGCACCGGAAGGACTAACGCTCTGTAAGAAGGAACACAAATAAGGGGTTGAGAGACCAGCCACCAGGTGCGGTCAACGTGTGGATAGATTTCCTGGAAGTGTCTTGTCTGTAATTTTTCCATGAAGAAGTGGGTGAGCTGCAGCGAACAGCTCTCGTATTCACCGTTCATATCCCCAGGGACAGGCTATGGTGCTGCCATTCCTCGTTATGCGTTTTTGCCTGGCCTGTAGATTTTTCTGCACAACAGCTTCTTATGTCGTGCCCTGTGTTCTCTGCATGATTTTTCTGTCCTGCAGATCAGTGCTGCAGTTTGTTGATCTCCACCAGACTGCTCGTCCCGGTCCTGCAACAATACACTGCGGAGTTTAATGAGGAGAGAGGACCCGGGAGAGGAGGTGATAAGACTGGGGAGTTCAGAGAGGAGAGGTGCAGAGGAGGACCAAAGGAAGAGAGAGGGGAGAGGTGCACAGGAACAACTGCAAACTGAGGCGTGAGAAGAGCTGAGGGAAATGTGCAGGAGACGCGAGGGGTGAAGAGAAAGACCCGCGAGAGGAGAGGCGCATGGGGTGACATGTGAGAGTCAGAGGGAGCCATTCACGAGGGACAGTGACTGGTGCAGAGAGACCTGCAGAGGAGAGAGGGGATCCGGAAGGAGGCCTCCTGGTAGAGAGGCGCCAAACACCGAGGTTGTGGGGATAAGAAGGGAGCGCAGGAGAAGAAGTGAAAGGTAGCAGGAGGAAGCAGGGAGCGCTCCAGGGTAAGCGGGAGGCGCCATCGGAGAAGCAAGAGCAGCCGGGTGAAGATGGGAGTGCCGGCATCAGCATGTGGGATGAGAAGGGCACGAGGACAGAGAGTTCAATGATCCATGCAAGAGGGAAGGTGCACCAGTGACGCGAGAGCAAGGACACTACTGAGGACTGTCACTGAGCCAGAGGTGCTGAGGGGAGCTACCCACGGAGAGGCACTGAGAACTGGCACTGATTGAATGATAGTGAAGGGCACTGAGGACTGGCACCGAGGATTGGTACTCAAAGACTGTCTTGAGGATTTGTACACACAGAGGGGCACTGAGGACTGTCACTGAGCGAGAGGTGCTGAGGGGTGCTACCCACGGAGAGGCACTGAGGACTGGCACTGATTGAATGATAGTGAAGGGTATGAGGACTGGCACCGAGCATTGGTACTCACAGAGGGGCACTGAGGACTGGCACTGAGTGAGGCGTACCGAAGACTGGCGCTGAGGACTGCTACTAACAGAGGGGCACTGAGGACTGTCACTGGAGAGGGATTATGCGGACTGGCACTGAGCGAAGGGCACTGAGGACTGGTACTCACGCAGGGCCACTGCGGTCTGTTACTGAGCGAGCAGTACTGAGGACTGGTGCTTAAAGAGGACTGACCCTGAACAAGAAGTATGGAAGACTCCTATTAATGAGGGGAGGGGGAAGGGGGTCCGAGGACTAGTATTTGTCATTCAGGACTGGCACTGAGTGGAACTGAGACTGGCATTGAGCGAGGAGCACGGAGGGCTGGCACAATAGGGAGGGGTATTAAGGACTGGCACTGAGAATTGGTACTCACGGAGGGTCTCTCAGGACTGATATGGACCAATTGAGCATTGAAGACTGTGTTGAGTGAGGGGTACAGAGGACAGGTACTGAGCAAGTGACCCTGAAGACTGTGTTCACTGTGGAGTACTGAGGGCAGGTACTGAACGAGTGAGCCCTGAAGACCCTGTTCACTCTGGGGGTACTGAGAGCAGGTTGTGACCGAGTGAGCATGAAGACTGTGTTCACTGAGGGGCACTGAAGACAGGTACCTACCGAGGGAGCATTGACGACTGTGTTCACTGAGGGGTACTGAAGACAGGTACTGACAGTGATGGCCAACTGTGTTCACTGAGGGGTGCTGAAGATAAGCACTGACAGAGTGAGCATTGAAATCTGCGTTCACTGAGGGGTATTGAGGACAGGTACTGGCCGGGTGAGCATTGAAAACTGTGTTCACTGAGGGATATTGAGGACAGGTACTGGCAGTGACTTTGAAAACTGTGTTCATCAAGGGGTACTGAGGACAGGTACTGGCCGAGTGAGCACAGAAGACTGTGTTCACTGATGGGTACTGAGGACAGGTACTGGGTGAGTGGGCAATGCAAGTTACTATTTTTGTTTTTAATGGTTTTGAAAATGAGGTGCACTTGATGCCTTGGTGGTATTTAAAGACAAGGCTCTATTGGGCATCCATGTACATAAATCTGTGAATGTATGGCTACTGTAACGGTCTGGTCTGGGCCTTTCGTTGAGGTTGTTTGCAGGACTGACTGTTGTGTTTCCTGATAGTAAATGAGAGTAACACAGAAGGGTTCGGCAGTAGAGGGTGTGCCTCTCTAGCCTGGCTGGCAGGGAGAGAGAGTGATGGTAGTAAAATGGAGAGGCCGGCATTTTTCAATTCTCACCTAGGGCGGCAAAACACCTAGAAATGGCCCTGGATACATCTATTGCATCCATCAACCCCAAGTGAATGAGAAGTGAATTATCCTCCTCTTTGGGTTACCAAGAGATGAACTCACCCGCCATTATATGAGGAGTAGGAAAAAACCCAGATTGTGTTGACCAAAATATAAGTAGGTGTCTTAGAACTGCACCAGCACAGGCCCAGGAGGCGATTGGCTTGTTGCTCAACCAAGGCAGTCAGTTGCTGCTCCGCGGAAGCACCGCAATGCTGGAGCCACTAAACAAAGGATACGAGCACTGTCCGTCCAATTTCACCCTGAGCATGAAGAAACTGACAGCCCTCTCGACGGAAGCTGTCAGAAGAGCCGAAAGCAGCAGAGGAATGCCAAATATGTGGAGGAATGCCCCCTCCCTCCTTCTACGCACGCGCACCGCGCCCTCACTCGGGGCTGACGGTGCACTGCGTCTGCGGTGTGAGGAGAAGGGAGCGCGCCGCAGGGGAAAATCCCCCACCGTCCGCGCCCCGCGGTCTGAATAGCAGTCCGGTCGGAGCGTAAACAAGGCGCTCAAGGACCCGTGAACACATATGGCGCTGTCTTGACCTCTCTGGAAGTCCCCCCCCCCCCCACCACCACCACCAGCAAGCGGGTTCTACCGCAGCTGACGAGGCATTCGCCGACAGAAAGGTTAGCGCCGACCTCGAAGTAAATAAAGTACAAACAACTGTCAATGAGCACAATCACGCCCTCAATGAGTAAATAAGGGCACAAAGTCCACATAGGCATAAACAAGATCAAGGAAAAGCACTTATCTGGCTGCCGAGCAATGAAGAAAGAGGAAGTGCTGTTCCTTGATGTTGTTTATATGGGACTGCCTCTATGGTTGTTGTGAACTGTCAAAAGACTCATGGGATTTGTAGTCTTTTGTTGGTGTTTTTTGTTAAGGCTGCTGAGCAATAAATAAGAGAGAGACAAGCATAATCTGAGCCTCCGGTCCTGACATAGATTACATGTTCAGACGGATGGCAGGCTTTTCCTTATGGTTCATTGGTTTTGTGTCTCAAGATCTCAGGGTGCCATCTGCTACCATTGGCTTCCCAGGGCCTCCATAACCACTGCATTCGAATTGGACAATCAAGTTAATTGCTCTGGTTATTTGGCTCTTTAGGGAATGTGAAGAAGAGAAGTCAAGTAATCAAGGCTTACTTTAGATGGTGGAAGGGGTTAGAAACTCATATAGTGCATGACACAGTAAATAATGAAGTCTCAATATTCAGTCCTAACTGGAATTTCGAAGAAGAATAGGTCTTTATTTCCAGGTAATTAAAATAAGTCACTTTAAATAATGTACATATATATTAAGATATATGTGTGTGCAGTACATTTTATATTTAAATGCATTTTAATTGGACTTTTCAGCGTAATTGTCATGCCAATCTCACAGAACCGATCATAGAGCATCCCCATCCGACACTAATCAGACAGGGGGGGGGGGGCATTTTTCAATTCTCGCCTAGGGCGGCAAAACACCTAGAAACGGCCCTGACTTTTAAGGTTCTTTGCTTACTGTTCGAACACGTGCCATACACAATTTCTCTGGGGATGGCTTTGATGCTTCGGTTGCTACCAAATGTGAGCCAATGTAATCTTAGCGAAACCTCTTTTCCTCTGAGGAGGGCGCTGAGTCGCAGCTTACTTCTAGAATGTGACATCTCCTCTGCACAGCCAGCCATTGGTATCCATGAACACGAACCTGAGGTGTAAGACAGTACCTCAGTTTATTTTTCTATTTTTGCATTCTCAGCCACGGTGCTGCAGCTCAAGTCGAAGTTTAGTTTATATAGTTGTAGAAGGCTGTCATACCTCTGCAACTTGAGAGAGAGTTCTTCTGTGTGATGCGTACGCCTGTAAACTAGTCCTGCTGAGTCTGTATGTTCTGTGTCTGCTGAAGAATAACTATGGCATCTGAGACCTGAACCTGTACATTACGTGTAAATTTAAAGACACCTCTGCTTTCTATTGCCAAAGCCTCTAAGTTCTGTGAAACTTGAGTGACAATTGCTTTAAAAACCAAGGAGCATATTTACAAGCAGGCGATAAAAAATTATCGCCGCTTTGCGGCCGTTTTCGTCCTAAAAGCAGCGATAATTTTATCGCCTAATTAGCAAGGCCACGCTAATGCGTGAAACCTTGCTTTAGCGTCAGGATTCCTAAAGCCCAGCTTTGCATCTCTAATGAGATGCAAAGGGGGCGTTGCTGACCTAACATGACAGGAGAAATGTCGCTAAGCGACATTTCTCCTATCATCAAGCCCCACGCTATGAAGCATAGCGTCAGGAAAAGTAGCGATAACCCCAGTTATCGCTACTTTCCTTACGCCTGCTTCAGGTCTGACTTAGCCATGATATCCTATGGAAGGTGGATATTATGGCTAAGTTTGTGAGTCCCTATCAGCAAGCTAACGCCACATTGCGTGAGATTATCGCTGGGTTTCCAGAGATAATCTCACATTAGGCAGTTAGCGTGAGGATTTTTATCGCTGAGGAGATAAGCGTTGCTAATAGCACGCCATCTC
This sequence comes from Triturus cristatus, assembly GCF_964204655.1. Classification (NCBI taxonomy): domain Eukaryota; kingdom Metazoa; phylum Chordata; class Amphibia; order Caudata; family Salamandridae; genus Triturus; species Triturus cristatus. The sequence continues at coordinate 1,101,895,214 of NC_140579.1, forward strand.
AGCGATAAAAATCCACGTTACCCGGCGATAATTATCCTCACGCTAAGAGCGCTGAGCGCTAATTATCGCCGGGTGTTGCTGATATGCCCCCAAACGTCTAATATCTGTGTTACTCAAACAGTATCTTGGTACTCTAATGCTAAAGTTTGTACCTTCGATGTTAATTGATGGATACATCTGCTGTGCGAGGCCCCTGCCTGTAAGGTTACAGAGTGTAACTAAAGTAATAGCTCTACTTTCTAAGGTCGCCGACTGTCAAATCTTTATAAAACGAGTAATTTCTCTGGTGGTTGAGGCCTATGCCTGTTCGATAATTCTGGTGCCTGGAGCCTCAGCTTGCAAGTTATGGGTCACCCAATGGCCAGCTCAACTGTCTGATACTTGAACCTGTACATTCTGTTAAGCACCTCAGAAACTGCTCTGCTGCCTAAGGTTGCCGCCTGTGGGATCCGTTTAGCTTTGGATTAGCTCTCCTGACTTAAGCCAAAGCTTGGATATGTCACCATAAGGTTAACTGTGCTGTGTGGGAAGCTATAAGCTTCTATGCTCTGTGAATCCCTATATAAATCTTAGGTGTCTTCAATGCCTGTAAGATCTGTGTATCCTGAAGGATAACTCTGTTCTGCTACACTTGAATCTGTATGTTCTGTGTTTCCCTAAAGGATTACTTTACTGTGAAAACCAGATAGTGTTGTTTTCCACAGTAGAGTAGAGTGCCTGAAGCTTAACACGGACAAAACTGAAGTTCTGATCTATGGCACACACACCGCCTTCTGGAATGACTGGCCATCAGAACTCGGACCCACCCACACTCCAAAAGACCATCCCCTCATCCTAAGTATCATCCTGGACAGCGAAGTCTCCATGAAACATCAGGTCAACGCCGTCTCCTCAGCCTGCTTACACATGCTCTGCATGCTCCGCAACGGCTTCAAGTGGCTCCCCATCAGCATCAGGAGAATGGCAGAGCAGGCCATTATCACCAGCCAGCTGGACTACAGCAATGTACCCTGTGAGCAATGCACTCAATGGAGGCACCACCACCGAACTCATGAAAAGACGCCACACAATTTCGAACGCAGGAGACAGACTGATCCTCAACTTGCTCAAGAGGACCCACATTACCCAGCACCTGAAGGAATACACTGACTCCCCATCCAGAAAAAATGCCAATTCAAGCTTCTGACCCATGCCTACAAAGACCTTGTTAGAAATGGGATTTCTGGCTAGCTGAGACTTGCGCCAAAGCGAGGCAGAAACCACCACTCCAGTCCGGATAAGGGAGTTACGCCTCTAAAATAACCCCTGCTCACCCCCTTGGTAGCTTGGCACGAGCAGCCAGGCTTATATTAGAGGCAGTGTGTAAAGCATTTGCACATAACCAACAGTAATACAGCGTACGCACTACAAAAGGACACCACACCAGTTTATCCAATATTTTTATTTAATTAAAATAAGACCAAAAACGATAAAAACTCCACAATACTATACTTAAAAGTTCACAGTTCAAAAACGACGTTGATTAAAAAGAGTTCCTTGGGTGGATAGCTCCGTCCAGGCTTCCACGGCGTCGTGAGCACACAAATCCGAAAACAGTTCTGGCTGACCACGGGGTTGCGGCCAACTACGGTGTCGGGAGACCCGCAAACAGTACCTTTCAGAGATGCAGGGCGATAGGGCCCTTGAAGTCACTCGCATTGCAGGTCGAGCTCCTCTCTGCTGGGATTAGGAGCTCTGCCGCCAACAGGCGTCGGGTGCTGCGGTGCGAAGTGCAGCGGTGCGGCTTGCGGTGCCCCCAGGTCGCGGTGCAAGCAGCGGCTCGGTGGCGGCGTCAGATGGCATCGTCAGTGAGACCAGGGTCATGGTGCGAGATGGAGGCGGTGCTCGTCACGGTGCTATCAGGTCACGGTGCAAGCAGCGGCATTGTCGTTGCTGGAGCGCTGTCATCGGATGACAAACTGGAGTCGATGACACCGGCGTCGGTGGGCCAAGGCTGCGGTGTGGGATGAGGGCGGTGCATTGTGTCACTTACGAGCGGTGCCCCCAAACCATGGTGCAAGCAGCGGTGCCGATTTTGGCGGGAAGGTGGCGGCGTCAGGAAGGCCACGGGATCATTGTGTAGCGAGGCAGTGCAGAGTGCGGGCCCACAGGTCGCGGTGTGAGCAGCAGCTCGGTGATGGCATCAGCAGGCATCCTCGGTGAGACCAGGGTCCTGGTGCGGCATGGCGGCGGTGCCCTCTGCGGTGCCCTCTGCGGTGCCCTCTGCGGTGCCAAAGCTTCGGCGTGAAGCAAGGCGGTGCGGAGTGCGGTGCCCACAGGTCGTGGTGCGAGCAGTGACTCGGTGATGGCATCAGCAGGCGTCCTCGGTGAGACCAGGGTTGCGGTGCAGCATTGCGGCGGTGCCCTCTGCGGTGCCTTCAGGGCACAGGTTCGGTAGGGTCGTCGTAGACATCGTTCAGTGGCGTTCTTCGGGTTGCAGCACAAAACACATAGTCCCCAGTGCTGCAGGTCGAAGAACCTGAAGTCTTTGCTATTCCTGAGACTTCGTGAACAGGGGGCAAGCTCTACCTCAAGCCCTTGGAGAGTCTCACCAATTTGGTTGCAGAAAGTCCAGTCCAGGCCTTTCACTGCCCACGACAGAAGCAGCCACTGCAGGTCAGCCCAGCAAAGCACGCAGCAAAGTGGTCTTTCCTCTTAGCAGTTCCTCCGGCGCTTCTCCTGTGCAAGTGTGCATCCAGGTGAGTTCTAAAATTCAGGGGTCTGGGACCTAACATTTGTACACAAAAATCCTTTGATCTGCCAGGCAGAGGGTGTAGGTGTCCGGCCAGAACCAGTTGGGCCTTCTCTGGCGTGAATTCCTGGCAGGAGGTGGAGACGGCTTTATCAGAGGCAGACCAGGACCTTTGAGGTGCAAGGAAATTCCTCCCCCTTCCCTCATCGCAGCCCAGGTCTAATCAGCCCTTTCCTGACCTATACAGACCATCTGGAGCCCCTCCGGCCCCCCAGTCTTCTGTCCTCGAAAACCCAGACAGGCAATCCACATTCCAGCAGAGGCATACGGGAAGACTGAGCAAAATAATACCCACTTTCTAAAAGTGGCCTCTATGAACTCAGAATAAAAAGGGCACCCTCGCTAAAGGCTGCGTCTTTAGACGCTGAGTTCAGGCATACCAAACTTCATTCACTTATACCTTTTTCGGGCTACGTACGTGGGTGGCACAATCCGTGCTGGAGGCCCACGAGTAGCGGTTGACTCACAAGCCCCGGCACCCGCAGTACCCTTTACTTGGGACTGACAAGTCACACATCCAATCAGAACACAATTTACCACAGGAGCACCAGTGCTCTAGCACCGATCAGCAGTGCGAAAAGCGCGTAGAAACGTTATACCAGCAAAAACAGTCAAAACCAGGATGGCAGAAAGCAAAAACTCGGGGGAAACACGCCAAAAGATGCCAAGTCTAACAGACCTCCACGACCAAAAACCCGCCTACAGAGCCATCGCCTGCTCTTCCACTGACCTCCCAGGAACCTCTGCTCCGCATGGCACACCCTCGCTCAGATACCACGCATCCGCTGCTCCAGAAGAGGCTCCTTCTCCTAAGTCGCCACCAAGTCGTAAAAACACCCTCCCCCTCTACCTCCGCACTTCACCCTTGTTGATCCGCTTCAGGAAGGGACTCAAGACCGGGCTCTTCAACTGAAACCTGCAACACAGCGCCTGGATACCCTTTCGATGATAAGACACGCTATACAAGTACCTCTCGATCTTGATCTGATCTAGAGTGCATCCTGAGCCTGTAAATTTTTTGTGTCATGGTGCGAGATGGAGGCGGTGCTCGTCACGGTGCTAGCAGGTCACGGTGCAAGCAGCGGCGTTGTCGTTGCTGGAGCGCTGTCATCGGATGACAAACTGGAGTCGATGACACCGGCGTCTGTGGGCCAAGGCTGTGGTGTGGGATGAGGGCGGTGCATTGTGTCACTTACGAGCGGTGCCCCCAAACCATGGTGCAAGCAGCGGTGCCGATTTTGGCGGGAAGGTGGCGGCGACAGGAAGGCCACGGCATCATTGTGTAGCGAGGCAGTGAAGAGTGCGGGCCCACAGGTCGCGGTGCGAGCAGCAGCTCGGTGATGGCATCAGCAGGCATCCTCGGTGAGACCAGGGTCGTGGTGCGGCATGGCGGCGGTGCCCTCTGCGGTGCCAAAGCTTCGGCGTGAAGCAAGGCGGTGCGGAGTGCGGTGCCCACAGGTCGTGGTGCGAGCAGTGACTCGGTGATGGCATCAGCAGGCGTCCTCGGTGAGACCAGGGTTGCGGTGCAGCATTGTGGTGGTGCCCTCTGCGGTGCCTTCAGGGCACAGGTTCGGTAGGGTCGTCGTAGACATCGTTCAGTGGCATTCTTCGGGTTGCAGCACAAAACACATAGTCCCCAGTGCTGCAGGTCGAAGAACCTGAAGTCTTTGCTATTCCTGAGATTTCGTGAACAGGGGGCAAGCTCCACCTCAAGCCCTTGGAGAGTCTCACCAATTTGGTTGCAGAAAGTCCAGTCCAGGCCTTTCACTGCCCACGACAGAAGCAGCCACTGCAGGTCAGCCCAGCAAAGCACGCAGCAAAGTGGTCTTTCCTCTTAGCAGTTTCTCCGGCGCTTCTCCTGTGCATCCAGGTGAGTTCTAAAATTCAGGGGTCTGGGACCTAACATTTGTACACAAAAATCCTTTGATCTGCCAGGCAGAGGGTGTCGGTGTCCGGCCAGAACCAGTTGGGCCTTCTCTGGCGTGAATTCCTGGCAGGAGGTGGAGTAGGCTTTATCAGAGGCAGACCAGGTCCTTTGAGGTGCAAGGAAATTCCTCCCCCTTCCCTCATCGCAGCCCAGGTCTAATCAGCCCTTTCCTGAACTATCCAGACCATCTGGAGCCCCTCCGGCCCCCCAGTCTTCTGTCCTCGAAAACCCAGACAGGCAATCCACATTCCAGCAGAGGCATACGGGAAGACTGAGCAAAATAATACCCACTTTCTAAAAGTGGCCTCTATGAACTCAGAATAAAAAGGGCACCCTCGCTAAAGGCTGCGTCTTTAGACGCTGAGTTCAGGCATACCAAACTTCATTCACTTATACCTTTTTCGGGCTACTTACGTGGGTGGCACAATCCGTGCTGGAGGCCCACGAGTAGCGGTTGACCCACAAGCCCCGGCCTTTACTTGGGACTGACAAGTCACACATCTAATCAGAACACAATTTACCACAGGAGCACCAGTGCTTTAGCACCGATCAGCAGTGCGAAAAGCGCGTAGAAACGTTATACCAGCAAAAACAGTCAAAACCAGGAGGGCAGAAAGCAAAAACTCGGGGGAAACACGCCAAAAGATGCCAAGTCTAACAGACCTCTACGACCAAAAACCCGCCTACAGAGCCATCGCCTGCTCTTCCACTGACCTCCCAGGAACCTCTGCTCCGCATGGCACACCCTCGCTCAGATACCACGCATCCGCTGCTCCAGAAGAGGCTCCTTCTCCTAAGTCGCCACGAAGTCGTAAAAACACCCTCCCCCTCCACCTCCGCACTTCACCCTTGTTGATCCGCTTCAGGAAGGGACTCAAGACCGGGCTCTTCAACTGAAACCTGCAACACAGCGCCTGGATACCCTTTCGATGATAAGACACGCTATACAAGTACCTCTCCATCTTGATCTGATCTAGAGTGCATCCTGAGCCTGTACATTTTTTGTCACCAAATTCAGTCAATTTCTTTTATTTTGAAGATGTAATGGAGCATTGTATCACCCCCCTGAAAATCTTTGCTTTTAGCAATACCATTACTTCAGTATTAAAATTGCTCCAAACATTTGTGCAATGGAAGCTGAAAGTTTGAGACACCAGCATTTTCAGCTGAAGGGGGCCCCTGTAATAGCCATGCTTTGTTATATAAGCAGAGAATTGTGTGCCCCTAAATTGGCACTTGTTATGCTTTCTGGAAGGCTTTCTGTCAAGGAAAGGGGGCTCATGTAAAGGATGGCAGCACAGCAAGACTTGCACACACTGCACTTTACAACACATGTACGAGTATCCTTTTCAGCGTGTGTCCAGGAAGCTGTACCATCCCACTGATGGTAAAGGCGCAGACCGCTCAAGGTTCCCAGGTCCATGGCTGAGTAGTTTTTCCAGTCCAGATTTGTTATTTGCATTCTGTTGCCCGTAGTTATGGTTGCCACCTGTGGGTATTTTACATACAGGGCCCAAATAGTGGAGAGAGATCAGCAATACAGTATTTTACCCTTTGCAAATGCACTAAGAATTGGCCTCAAGTACCTTATTCCAGTATGGGCAAACACAGCCTTTCCAGAATCTCAAAACAGGAACTTCCTGTGGTGAGCGTCTGCGTCACTTGTCGTTCTAAGCCGAGGCCTGTACGTGATCCCTCTAAGCCAGTGGTTCCAAAAATGTGCGCCGTGGCTCCCTGGGGAGCCGTCAAACCTAGCCAGGAGAGCCGCGCATCAAACACTTTAATGCATTTTATGTTGAAGGGTCTGTTGGCTTCAATTAAATTAATTTGACTTAAACGCATGATGTCAATGATTTGTAAGTAACATGGCTAAAGCTGTAAACATAGTGCTTAATTGTTGGCATGTCGAGGGAGATGACCTCCATATTTCAATGGATCCCCACGTTCCAACACTCCCAAAGTAAGCGGAAGATGGCTGATTAATTTTGTTAGACTAGTTTAATGCCAACAGTTGGAAGCAAGAAAAAGTTGTATGTGGTTTAACAAATCATGATTCACCCTGCTGGGACAGGTGTGTTGGCACGTATGACATGGGTAGAAGTGCATGTAAATATTCTTCAAGCGCAGAAACACTTTGACAATGGGGCCTACATGCATAGGGGAGCTATCTAGCACTGTGAGTGGGATAAAACAGTTTGAGAGGGGACTCTAAAAAAGGCATGGGCAAAGAAGTGTAACTAGTAATATTTTATTAGAGGCGCCGCCTTAGTAATAAGAAACACCCAGCGTATATGATTATAATTCCTTTATCAGCTTCATTCCAATTATTTTCAGGGAGAAAAAAGCAAGTACTCACAAGGCCAGGCGTACATACCCTCCACCCTCCAACAGAAGTAAAAGTGGGGAGCCACAGTCAATGGCCAATGGGTCAAGGGAATCGCGGGTCGAAAAAGTTTGGGAACCACTGCTCTAAGCCGAGGCCTGGATGAACCTAAACTCCTTTACGGCCCAGCCATGTCGGCCTAGTTTAAGCAATCTTCGTAATCAGCCCCCCGACCCTCCTTCCCGTCCGTGTGTCTCATCACGGACATGTAAACAAACACGGGGTATTGTCTTTTAATCACTACTCATCTGCAGCGAAGGATTAACATTAAGCCGATAGACGTACAGTCAGCCATTAAGCTGATAGACATAAAACCAGCTGGAATGGGTCGGTTGTTAACGTCACTTAAGAAAACATTCAGGCCTGTATCCTCTGCCATTATTTCTTCGTGGATACTTATTGAGAGGCAGGTAAAGACGTGGCAGACATGGGAGCTCCTTAAGGCAGGGCCACATATTGAAACAATATTAAATGGAAGGCAGATTGTGGTGGCCAGCAACTTGGTCAAATGCAGTGGCGTGCCAGCCAGTGATGCACTCGCTGCGAGCATAATGGGAACAAACTAAGGGATACACCACGTGTGATTTGCGTGTTGGAATGTATCAAGGTTCCATAGCGGGGTGTCTTTCAGCCTTCTACATATTGACCGTTCAAATTACTAGAACACTGTTAGTTTGACTTGTATTTTCAAGCTGTGGATTTATTTCACCAGAAGTACGGAGTATTTCAGGTCTTTGGTGTACAATAGAACAACGATCGTTCTAGCCAATCGCCTTGAAAAAGTCTCATGCGAGACCAAACACGTGTTGGCATTCTTGGCATTCTTGTTTTGATGGATATAACAACTATGGAGAAATAAATTGACATCAAATAGAAGACAATACACAGTGTGGACTCTGTTTATCTCAGACGTTCTGTAATATTGAAAGAATAAAAAGTGGCGACATTGCACTGAGGATAGACTTATACTTCTTGCTATAAATAAATTTGGAAACCCTAGAATTGGGACTTTGTGAAATACCAGGGGGTGTGCAATACTAATTTTCTTTTGTAATCAATTTTAATACACAACAGGTTTCTGCTTTGTTATTGGCATCTTAGGGTAGTAGGTGCTCTTGAGCTCAACAAGCACCCCGATATGATTTGAACAATCCAATTGATTCATACTGTATTACTATTAATGTCAGTGACATCGTTTGTTTGATTATGTGGTTCTTTTCCCTCCTTGGGAAACACTATTACCTCTGTATTTGTATACCACAGAAGAAAGTAGGTGAAAGGAAGAACAGGCGTGATTGAGATATTCCGAAGACCATATTTTTAGAATTGATACTTTTGAATTTTTATTCAGGACTCATTTGTCTGATACAGTTAACAAGCATTGACAAAGCCAATAGGTCGGGGCTTGTTTTAGGCATATGTTTGTTGTTTGATATGTGTGGGAGCAATGACAGAAAACCCACACAGTCACAACAAAATTCAGGACAGGAGGTATAATGTGTGGAGCACAGGATTTTAGTTCACATGTTTAAATCTACACCCTTTATTATATAGACCATGGCTCTTGGAAAGGATTTCTAGTTTTGTTTCTTTGGCTGTAGTCATTTCAGAAATTCCCCATTTTTACATCTCACTTACAGCAGCCAGTCAGGAGACCAGAATCTGGTTGTGGTAGGTGGGACATAAAGTGCCTGTGTGCTACAGGCATAAGATGAGTGGCATATGTCATATGAGACAGCCAGAATTGAAGGTACGGCTAACTTGAAGCCTCCAAAATAGTCTTTCCAAGATGCAGCCCAAAGTTAAAATATGCTATGAGATTTGTAATAATGCATTTGTGATGGAAAAAGAAAGCTACCAATACCAGAATGCGATGTTAAATAAAACAGTATTGTCTGATCTATTGGAGCCAGAAAAAGGATGCACTGAAAGCTCTCCATCATCTGAATGTCCCAGTCAGTGTCCCAGCTACCAGATAATCAGTCATGTTGGATATCGTCAGGTGTAGTTGGGTCCTGATTACGAGTTAGGCAGTGAAGGAATTCTCCCTGTTCTGTGTGGTCACCCCAGATTTTTCACCTTTTGCTGGACCCTGTGTTTTTGCTGGCAGTAGAACTCAGTCCACTTTAACACTGCTAACCAGTAGTAAAGTGTCTGTGCTCCCCGTTTTAAACATGGTTGAATTGGCATAATCATAATTGGCATGTTTAACGTACTCATAAGTCCCTAGTCTATGGTGCAAGGTGTATCTGGGTCATGTTAGTTAAGTGCCACTAGTATACTGCAGCACCTATTGTGCCATGCCCTACAGAGGAAGTGGAAACGTGGCTTCAGACCTTCTATTTTAGCCAGACTGTAGCAGTATAAAATCTACGATTCGACACCCTTTTGGCATATCAAATCTTTCCTTTTAAATATTTATGTCGCCCCTATGGTCCATGTATGGTATTTAAAAGTAGGACATGTAGAAATGTAATGTTAACATGTCCTTACAGCGACTACCCCCAAAACCCATTTCACTGGGACAGGCAGGGCTGGAATGGCCGTAGCGGACACCAGGTGTTTCCCCGGTGGGCCGCCAGGGTGGGGGCCATTTTTGGACCCTGGGAGGCCGTTCTTGTTACCCGGGGCAGCAATATCAGCCCCCTGTAACAAAATCAGCCGATATCGGCCCCAGCAAACAGCTCAGCTGCACCCCTCCCTCCCCCCATGGGGGCCGGCCGAGCAGTTTGCCAGGGCTGGTTTCGGTTCCCAATCTGGCCCTGGGGGCAGGCCTTGTTGTCCTATGTAGAAAGCCAGAGTACAGATTAAAATACTAATATTCTATGTCAGGAATGAGCCCAGCTTGAAAAATAATTAAAAAACTATTTTAATAGTTATTAGAAATCCAACTCAATTGCAAAGTCAGATTTCTAATGAATATTACAAATAGTCACTTTTTCAAAGTTAGCTTTTCCCTGTCTGAAGTTCCTGAAGGCTAATTTGCCTTTGACTCTACAGCTTCTTCCAGCCATTAATTAGCCTTATACAGGTGTGAAATGCATTCCAGGAGCAAAACATAGGCTGGCCTGAATGGGAAGAGATGACTCCTCTGAACTCCGCAGTATATGCAGGGTGGTGGCTGTGGGCATCCTTTTGGACATTAGTGTCAAATCCTGCTTTAATGACAGATTTGCTGAGTTTACGTATAACACTTGGGGCACACTTGAAAGGGGAGAGAACCAGATGCCAAAACCCTCTGTGGATCCACTGTCTGGTTGCGGAAGGATTGTGCTTTTTTCCTACCAGACGTCAGTCTCTGGATTTATTATGGGTACAAGGTATGTATAACACATGGGGCACATTTGAAAGTGTTGAGAACAGGATGCCAAGGCCCACTGTGGATCCACTATCCAGTTACTGAAGGACTCTGCTTTTGTCCCACCAGACTTCTGTCTCTGGACTTGTTGTGGGTACAGTGGCTGCCTCGTACTAGATTTTAGTGTTATATCTAAGAGGACACTAGGATTACCATATCACACTCCCGTCCCCCCACACACACAGCCTCAGACCTCAGAAGCCAGCTTAGTAAGGCTGAAGACCTTTGCCATCTTGAAAAATGTCCAAAGTGGGTTGGGGTGGCAGCTAGAACCTTTACTCCATTGGTTAGGGCTTGCTTGAGGAGTCATTGTCAGTTACTAGCTAGTGCCAGGCATAAATGTGACATTTCAGGAACCTACTGAAGAACAATTCATAGACTTGCAGAAGATCAGAAGAGGATTGGACCTGCTGTTTCTGACCGGAGAGGAGACCTGAATGACTAGGCCTGCTTCCTCTTGTACCCAGAACAAAGCAGTAGACTCCAAGTGTCATAAGGCTGAGCCCCTGTTGAAGCTACAGTGGTATAACAAGCTACAAAAGGCCTTTTCCTGCAAGCACCCAGCTAACCAATGGCAACTGAACTTGGACTGGACCCTGCTATTAGCCTCTGCGTGACACACTCTAATTTTCTAAGTGTCACATATTTTTGATGACCAATGCTTATTTTTTCTTATCGTACATTTCCCAACAGCTATAGAGAGAACATACAAACTGTAAAGACAGAGTGTGATAAAAATGTAAAACAAACATCACAAACGGAGAAAGCAGGTATGTGCAACAGTGACATAAAAGGACAGGGAGAGTCTGGTAAAGGATTAAGGAGGCATAAAGTGGATTTAAGTCAACCAGCCTTGACATTTAATTGCTCTGGCTGCTGGCTTCTCAACAGAGCTTCGGACACCAGCACTCTTTCTTTTACAAATTAAGCATTGGAAGGACTAAGTCAGAAAGAAAAATCTTTGACCAGGATGATCCTGGTTAGTGTATTCGACCTGTGCTTCATTGTGGTCAGCCTCAAATTGCACCTAGGTACCAGTTTAGCCTGACCACTGAGTTGGCCTAACAGCTAGGGCGGTTGACCTCGAATGTGGGGAACTGGGTTTGAGTCTCGGCAATGGCGCTGAACATCCTGTGATTCTGGGCAAATCACTTAATCTCCCTGTGCCTAACAAAAAAAATCATGTGTCCTCATGTAATGCAACTGGTGCTATGTAAAGTGCTCTGATACCCAATTCGGGTCAAGTTTGCGCTATTTAAAACTCTGTAAAATAAAAAGTAATTTGTGCTTTTTGGCGTTATTGCTACTTAAAACTTTTTAAATTCATATATTTGGATCCCCTGATTGGATTTTCTTTATTTTGGTGTCATTTTGTTTATTAAATTTGGCTCTATTCTTCCAAATCGGTTTGGGATTTTTATTGTTTTTCATTTAGACTTTATTACTGTTTTGGTTCTGCATTAATATTTTACACATTGCCCTAAGTTAAGCCTGTTTGCTCTGTGACATAGCTTTTCGGGGGCTGAGCTCAAGTTAATGTGGAGGCTGAGAGGGTTCAACCTGCCCAGGGTTGTGATTACTCCAATAAAAAATCAAAGTATAGGCAAAATTTCATGTGAAGATTTCCAGCATTCGGAATGACGATTAACAGCCGGTATGCCCGCTTCGATTAACAGCCGGTATGCCCGCTTCAAATTCTGCCTATTTTAAGTTAAACCACTCGTAATGGGGAATAACCATGTGGACAATGAATTGCCTTGCAGAATTCCCATAGTATTCCTTATTCCTTATTTCGAGGGGTATAACAAACACTTTTACCACCTGCTTTCAGCCGAGTGTGCAGGGACTTTTGTGTAGGGTGAGGGTGGAGGGAAGGATAGTTTTGGCAAAAGGAGGAGAAAAGTTTGCAGAGAGCGGGCATGAGGCCTGCTGTTGCAAAGCCTTGTGTGTCTACCTGCTGGTAGCAGGGTTGGATTGGGATCAAAAATAGGCCCATGCCTGGGCACCCTAAAAAGTGGCCCACATTTGCAGATTGCACCTTTTGTAAAACACTGCTTCAGTGTCTTAAGTATTAAGAAAAGAAGGAGGGGGGGTTCTCTAAAAGAGGCATGTTTTTTTAACTTCACTGAGATGGAAAAAACAATGCAAATGTTGCTGGGACTCTTTGTGCGCGGATGTGTCCACAGTGGTGAACCACACCTCAATATAAGTGAGGCCATTTCTGCTCAGGCCCCCTGCTCAATCTGCATAAATTAATGGGCCAGCCCAGTGAGAGACTGGGAATGACACCTCCGCCCGTTGGTAGAACTGGAGGTAATAGAGGCCCGTCTGCCTCTGGAAAGACCACTCAGGACCCCACTAGGCCGCTGGCGCCTTCTGAACAGCACGGACACAGCCTGAATCCAATTCCACACTGCCCAAAAAAGTGGCCCATAGCTGCAACTCAGATACCGGCCCATCGCCCATTGCCTGAGTGCCCACCTTACCAATCCGACCCTGGCTGATAGTACAAGCTGTAAACTCAGGTCCAGTGTTGCCACACCCTGGAAACCAGGTGTGGGATTACCAGGCGATCACGATCAGAGGGGAATTCCTTACCACAATTCTGCCCCATCTGACTCATAATCAGTGCCCAAGGGTCTTATGTCGTTAAAATATCCCATAATGTAGAACTTACATTTTGTGCAGTATCCTTTACCCATGCTGAAACAACCTCTCAGGGTGCCTTTGACGGCAGTGGCATAACACAAAATGATAGGTCTCCGTTGTGGTGAACAGAGCTGAAGCGTTGATCGGTTATAAAGTTGATTCATTCGGGCTTACCGATGGAGCGTGACTTCCCTCTCTGTCAGTCCTTCACAATTTCCAAACCTTGGAACGACACTGCTCCGGGGCCACACAGTAGAACCCTTAAACATTCTAATATCGTTAAATAACCAAAGTACAGCAGTCTCCCTTGCAGAATGTGAAGATGGGCCCCTAAGTCTCTCCATATCTCACAGATATTCATTGGCCTTAGCTGAAGGGGACCCCTAGATTGTGTGGGGGCCCCTGAAAGTTTGGGTTCCGCTCTGCGCCGCGGGAGCTTGCGTTACACCACGTTCTACCTACGGGATGTCGCTGTCTGGGCCCATCCCCCCAGGATGTCTGAGTAGGCACGTTGCTCACGGCCTCCTCTGCTCACACCCAGGCCTTGTCTACAACTGCTTCGCACAGGAGCCCCGCCCTATGAGGCTGAAGTTAGCTTCTTATTCGGCCAGCTTCTTATTCGCAGGCTGAAGTTAGCTTCTTATTCGGCCAGCTTCTTATTCGCAGGCTGAAGTTAGCATCTTATTCAGCCAGTATCTTATTCAGCCAGCATTTTATTTGCAGGAAACATTTTATATATGCAATCATAAATAATTCAATTAACTCCATCTTATGGGACTCTGCATTGCCATGCAGTGAATATGTTGTTTTGGGAATACAACACATACCACTATTACGTCTATTAGGATTTAGTCTGACATTAGCAATCTTTACACCAAAATATGGGGCACCTTTGCAACCATCACAATTTAAGCAATGGAGTACCTGTTTGTAAGTTGTCTGACCTGATCATAATTTGTGGCACCATATGGGTTGCCTTGACATCAAAGCATCCCCGGGTAGTTATATTCTAATAAGTAATCATACTTTCCCTATAAGAAATTCACATTGGATCACAATCATTTTAAAAACAATCCATCCTCCTACAAGATCCATAAGGACTTACACTGAGCCAAGCCATGTTACCACCTGTGCCCACTGTGCCACCCTCAGGCCAATGCATTCATATGGAGTTATTGATGAATAATTAACCTACATTTCTCCAATCAACATCACTTGGCTCACCCATTTTCATACTGATCCGAATAAAGGAAGTTCCCCTCTACACTTCTGATATGTAAACTGCCTGAGCCGAGCAAAATTTGCCACAACAGGTGGCACCAAACTGGTTGCCCTCACCTCAATGCATTCCTACATAGTTCCATGCAAAAAAAGTAACTGTGGTTCTCTTATAGGAAAAACACATTGGCTCGCAAAAATGTATTTTGTTTTTAAACCATACCACATCCCCCTACAAGCTCCATAAGGATTAATCCTGAGCCAAGCAACGGTCCCACTTGTGCCCACTGTGCCACTTTCAAGCCAATGCATTCCTATGGAGTTATAAACAAATAAGTAACCATCCTTTCTACCATGAAGATCAGCTTGGCTCACCCATTTTCACACTGATCCTAATAAAGGAAGTTCCCCTCTACACTTCTGATATGTAAACTGCCTGTGCCAAGCACAATTTGCCACAGCAGGTGGAACCAAACTGATGGCCGTCACCTCAATGCATTCCTATATAGTTCCATGCAAAAAAGTAACTGTGGTTCTCTTATAGGAAAAACACATTGGCTAGCAAAAATGTATTTTGTTTTTCAACCATACCACATCCCCCTACAAGCTCCATAAGGATTTATCCTGAGCCAAGCAACGGTTTCACTTGTGCCCACTGTGCCACTTTCAAGCCAATGCATTCCTATGGAGTTATAAACGAATAAGTAACCATCCTTTCTACCATGAAGATCAGCTTGGCTCACCCATTTTCACACTAATCCTAATAAAGAAAGTTCCCCTCTACACTTCTAATATGTAAACTACCTGAGCCGAGCAAAATGTGCCACAACGGGTGGCACCAAACTGGTTGCCCTCACCTCAATGCATTCCTATATAGTTCCATGCAAATAACTAATTGTGGTTCTCTTATAGGAAAAACACATTGGCTCAGAAGATGTATTTTGTTTTTCACCCATACCACATCCCCCTACAAGCTCAATCATGATTTAGCCTGAGCCAAGCAACGGTTCCACTTGTGCCCACTGTGCCACTTTCAAGCCAATGCATTCCTATGGACTTATAAACGAATAAGTAACCATTCTTTCTCCAATGAAGATCAACTTGGCTCACCCATTTTCATACTGGTCCTAATAAAGGAAGTTCCCCTCTACACTTCTGATATGTAAACTGCCTGAGCCAAGCACCATTTGCCACAGCAGGTGGCACCAAACTGGTGGCCGCCACCTCAATGCATTCCTATATAGTTCCATACAAAAAAAGTAACTGTGGTTCTCTTATAGGAAAAACACATTGGCTCGCAAAAATGTATTTTGTTTTTCAACCATACCACATCCCCCTACAATCTTCATAAGGATTTAGCCTGAGCCAAGCAACGGTTCCACTTGTGCCCACTGTGCCACTTTCAAGCCAATGCGTTCCTATGGAGTCATAAACGAATAACTAACCATCCTTTCTACCATGAAGATCAGCTTGGCTCACCCATTTTCACACTGATCTTAATAAAGGAAGTTCCCCTCTACACTTCTGATATGTAAACTGCCTGATACGAGCAAAATTTACCACAACAGGTGTCACCAAACTGTTTGCCCTCACCTCAATGCATTCCTATATAGTTCCACGCAAATAACTAATTGTGGTTCTCCTTTAACGAAAAACACATTGGCTCAGAAGATGTATTTTGTTTTTCACCCATATCACATCCCCCTACAAGCTCCATCAGGATTTAGCCTGAGCCAAGCAACGGTTCCACTTGTGCCCACTGTGCCACTTTCAAGCCAATGCATTCCTATGGAGTTATAAACGAATAAGTAACCATCCTTTCTCCAATGAGGATCAACTTGGCTCACCCATTTTCATACTGGTCCTAATAAAGGAAGTTCCCCTCTACACTTCTGATATGTAAACTGCCTGAGCCAAGCGCAATTTGCCACAGCAGGTGGCACCAAACTGGTGGCCGTCACACCAATGCATTCCTATATAGTTCCATGCAAAAAAGTAACTGTGATCCTCTTATAGGAAAAACACATTGGCTCAGAAGATGTATTTTGTTTTTCACCCTTTCCACATCCCCCTACAAGCTCCATAAGGATTCAGCCTGAGCCAAGCAACGGTTCCACTTGTGACCACTGTGCCACTTTCAAGCCAATGCATTCCTATGGACTTATAAATGAATAAGTAACCATCCTTTCTCCAATGAAGATCAACTTGGCTCACCCATTTTCATACTGGTCCTAATAAAGAAAGTTCCCCTCTACACTTCTGTTGGACTTGGCCCTTTTTCCCTCATTTTTTTCGTTTTTGTAGTGTTAAGGTGCAGGTGCTTACTTCTCCCAAGATGGCTGCCACAGACCCCTGCTACTGCAGGGTGGTCGTTTTTCATAGTAGCACCCTAGCTGCCAGGAGCTGGCTGGGACCCACAACAATGTTGCGACACCAGCCCGCCTTTTTGTCCCATAGGTAGAGTGGGGAAGCTCCTGGAATGTGCTGGAACCTTCTAGAAGGGAGGTGGGGTTTTACTTTTGCCGCCTTGGCTAGAGGTCACCTGACCTAGGGCTACTTAAGAGTGGGAGGGAAACTTTTGTGGTGAGTTGGCCATTGGGGTGAAGCAGAGCTGGAAGAATCCACCAGGAGTGTAGGCAGTAGGGCCTAGCCAGGGACTTATGCCTCTGAGAGTGACAGGATTTAGGTACTGCCTCTTAAGTGAGTGAGGTGCCCTGTGAATCCCACTGATCTTGCCCAGTAGTAGGAGGACCCAGAGACTCTCTGCCAGCCTGACTAGGAAGGATCTAGTCGCCCTCTCCATTCCTACCCCCTGTAACAGAACCCCTTAAGGGCGCCAGACACATCTGCGCCAAAAGACTTCATCTGTCAACTGAAAACTGAAACCTAACTTTAAGAACTGAGACTGCATGACAAGAGCGAGCTGTAAGCCTTGAATGCCAGAGCTGAGACTGCGTGTCCAAGCTAACCTATTGAACTAATTGCTAAACCGATTGCCAAGCCACTGGGGATCGACCAGGTACTAGCGCTGTGACCCCCGCGCTCCCTGCCCTGGTCTGGGACCCCCGGCAGCGTGCTCCGCTGAGCACTTTACCCCATCCTTAATTTGAGCCCCCCCCTGCGACGACGAAGCCAGCGCGCTCACCGCCGCGGCCTGGAGGCCTGGAACAGTGCCCTGCTGTGTCGCGAGGCCCAGGCGAAGCCCGGGGCCCCGTCGCTGCCGTCGCAGCCGTGTGAGGAGGTGCGCAAGGTCGGGGCCGAGTTCCCCCAACGTCGTGAGGACGGACGCCTGCTGACGCCGAGACGGAGGTAAGCCCGGAGGCCGAGATCCCCCCTGGTGCGCCCCCTGCTGGTCTGGAAACCACACCGCACTTGGCCCGGGTTGTCCCCTCCGTGGGAGTCCCCTCCCCTGCCTGCGCAACGGAGAGACCCCGCCGAGGGATCCTGTCCGTGTCCCCCCTTTGGTAATACTGAGCGCGGTGCTCTGTGAACTGCACCGGAGCATAGGGACCCGCTCCTCAAGTCCGGTCACCCTCCCCGCTGGAAGCCGCCCAAAGAACTGACTGACATTACCCTCGTGTGGCGCTTCACGCCACCGACCCTGCTTCCCCAGCCGGAGAGACCGGGACTGCGAGTAACCCACTGTGTTATGTGCTCTGCTCGAAAGTAAATTACATGCCAAGGAATGCGAGTAGCGCACTGTGTTATATGCTCTGCTCGAAAGTAATTACCTGCCCAGGAGTGCGAGTAGCGCACTGTGTTACATGCTCTGCTCGAAAGTAGATTACATGCCAAGGAATGCGAGTAGCGCACTGTGTGATATGCTCTACTCGAAAGTAATTACCTGCCCAGGAGTGCGAGTAGCGCACTGTGTTATATGCTCTGCTCGAAAGTAGATTACATGCCAAGGAATGCGAGTAGCGCACTGTGTTATATGCTCTACTCGAAAGTAATTACCTGCCCAGGAATGCGAGTAGCGCACTGTGTTATATGCTCTGCTCGAAAGTAGATTACATGCCAAGGAATGCGAGTAGCGCACTGTGTTATATGCTCTGCTCGAAATTAATTACCTGCCCAGGAACGCGAGTAGCGCACTGTGTTATATGCTCTGCTCGAAGGTAATGATGTGCAACTGATTACGAGTAACGCGTTGTGATAACTGTTCTACGCAAACGTTTCCATATGCAACTGATTGCGCGTAGCGCTGTGTTTTATATGCCTTGCTTCACAGTACTAGGGGCCAGTGGTCACGAGGAGCGCTCAGTTCGACGGGCGCCATGTTGATGAACCCAATGTTCCCCCTTACAAGTAGTGCGCTGTGTTAGACGGCCTGTTCAGGGAAAGACTTTACATAAGCGCGCACAGCGCTAGAATCTCCCGCATTTAACCCGCGGGCGTGGGTACATGAACGAGGTTAGGCACTGCATAGATATCACCAAGAGTGTCGCATGTACTGAACGATGGTATTATGATTCATGTATTACCTTGTAATTTCCTGAACTGCAACTGACCAGCTATACTTGGATAAACTTGAAGTATTTGCATAATTTAAACGGTGTGGCGTCCCTTATTGTGTGTGACTCTAGTCCATGAGAAGCGTGTGGTGTATGGTTGCTTAACACATAGCCCTCTGATTGCCTGACCGGCTCGCGCCACGTTACCGCCCTTAGGGCCTGGTGAACCCAGGTTCCTACAACTTCTGATATGTAAACTGCCTGAGCCAAGCAAAATTTGCCACAACAGGTGGCACCAAACTGGTTGCACTCACCTCAATGCATTCCTATATAGTTCCATGCAAATAACTAACTGTGGTTCTCTTATAGGAAAAACACATTGGCTCAGAAGATGCATTTTGGTTTTCACCAATATAACATCCCCCTACAAACTCCATCAGGATTTAGCCCGAGTCAAGCAACGGTTCCACTTGTGCCCACTGTGCCACTTTCAAGCCAATGCATTCCTAAGGACTTATAAACGAATAAGTAACCATCCTTTCTCCAATGAAGATCAACTTGGCTCACCCATTTTCACACTGATCCTAATGAAGGAAGTTCCCCTCTACACTTCTGATATGTAAACTGCCTGAGCCGAGCTAACTTTGCCACAACAGGTGGCACCAAACTGGTTGCCCTCACCTCAATGCATTCCTATATACTTCCATGCAAATAACTAATTGTGGTTCTCTTATAGGAAAAACACATTGGCTCAGAAGATGTATTTTGTTTTTCACCCATACCACATCCCCCTACAAGCTCCATCAGGATTTAGCCTGAGCTAAGCAACGGTTCCACTTGTGCCCACTGTGCCACTTTCAAGCCAATGCATTCCTATGGACTTATAAACGAATAAGTTACAATCCTTTCTCTAATGAAGATCAACTTGGCTCACCCATTTTCATACTGATCCTAATAAAGGAAGTTCCCCTCTACACTTCTGATATGTAAACTGCCTGAGCCAAGTACAATATGCCCCAGCAGGTGGCACCAAACTGGTGGCCTTCACCTCAATGCATTCCTATATAGTTCCATGCAAAAAAGTAACTGTGGTTCTCTTATAGGAAAAACCCATTGGCTCGCAAAAATGTTTTTGTTTTTCAACCATATCACATCCCCCTATAAGATCCATAAGGATTCATCCTGAGCCAACTAACGGTTCCACTTGTGCCCACTGTTCCACTTTCAAGCCAATGCGTTCCTATGGACTTATAAACGAATAAGTAACCATCCACTCTCCCATGAAGATCAACTTGGCTCACCCATTTTTATACTGATCCTAATAAAGGAAGTTCCCCTCTACACTTCTGATATGTAAACTGCCTGAGCCAAGAAAATTTGCCACAACAGGTGGCACCAAACTGGTGGCCGTCACCTCAATGCATTCCTGTATAGTTCCATGCAAATAAGTAACTGTGGTTCTCTTATAGGAAAAACACATTGGCTCGCAAAAATGTATTTTGTTTTTCAACCATGCCACATCCCCCTACAAGCTCCATAAGGATTTATCCTGAGCCAAGCAACGGTTCCACTTGTGCCCACTGTGCCACTTTCAAGCCAATGCGCTCCTATGGCGTTATAAACGAATAAGTAACCAACCTTTCTACCATGACGATCAGCTTGGCTCACCCATTTTCACACTGATCCTAATAAAGGAAGTTCCCCTCTACACTTCTGATATGTAAACTGCCTGAGCCAAGCCCAATTTGCCACAGCAGGTGGCACCAAACTGGTGGCCGTCACACCAATGCATTCCTATATAGTTCCACGCAAATAACTAATTGTGGTTCTCCTTTAACGAAAAACACATTGTCTCGCAAAAATGTATTTTGTTTTTCAACCATACCACATCCCTCTACAAGCTCCATAAGGATTCAGCCTGAGCCAAGCAACGGTTCCACTTGTGACCACTGTGCCACTTTCAAGCCAATGCATTCCTATGGACTTATAAATGAATAAGTAACCATCCTTTCTCCAATGAAGATCAACTTGGCTCACCCATTTTCATACTGGTCCTAATAAAGGAAGTTCCCCTCTACACTTCTGATATGTAAACTGCCTGAGCCAAGCACAATTTGCCACAGCAGGTGGCACCAAACTGGTGGCCGTCACACCAATGCATTCCTATATAGTTCCATGCAAAAAAGTAACTGTGGATCTCTTATAGGAAAAACACATTGGCTAGCAAAAATGTATTTTGTTTTTCAACCATGCCACATCCCCCTACAAGTTCCATAAGGATTTATCCTGAGCCAAGCACCGGTTCCACTTGTGCCCACTGTGCCACTTTCAAGCCAATGCGTTCCTATGGCGTTATAAACGAATAAGTAACCAACCTTTCTACCATGACGATCAGCTTGGTTCACCCATTTTCACACTGATCCTAATAAAGGAAGTTCCCCTCTACACTTCTAATATGTAAACTACCTGAGCCGAGCAAAATTTGCCACAACGGGTGGCACCAAACTGGTTGCCCTCACCTCAATGCATTCCTATATAGTTCCATGCAAATAACTAATTGTGGTTCTCTTATAGGAAAAACACATTGGCTCAGAAGATGTATTTTGTTTTTCACCCATACCACATCCCCCTACAAGCTCCATCAGGATTTAGCCTGAGCCAAGCAACGGTTCCACTTGTGCCCACTGTGCCACGATCAAGCCAATGAATTCCTATGGACTTATAAACGAATAAGTAACCATCCTTTCTCCAATAAAGATCAACTTGGCTCACCCATTTTCATACTGGTCCTAATAAAGAAAGTTCCCCTCTACACTTCTGATATGTAAACTGCCTGAGCCAAGCACCATTTGCCACAGCAGGTGGCACCAAACTGGTGGCCGCCACCTCAATGCATTCCTATATAGTTCCATGCAAAAAAAGTAACTGTGGTTCTCTTATAGGAAAAACACATTGGCTCGCAAAAATGTATTTTGTTTTTCAACCATACCACATCCCCCTACAATCTCCATAAGGATTTAGCCTGAGCCAAGCAATGGTTCCACTTGTGCCCACTGTGCCACTTTCAAGCCAATGCGTTCCTATGGAGTTATAAACGAATAACTAACCATCCTTTCTACCATGAAGATCAGCTTGGCTCACCCATTTTCACACTGATCTTAATAAAGGAAGTTCCCCTCTACACTTCTGATATGTAAACTGCCTGATCCGAGCAAAATTTGCCACAACAGGTGTCACCAAACTGGTTGCCCTCACCTCAATGCATTCCTATATAGTTCCATGCAAATAACTAATTGTGGTTCTCCTTTAGGAAAAACACATTGGCTCAGAAGATGTATTTTGTTTTTCACCCATATCACATCCCCCTACAAGCTCCATCAGGATTTAACCTGAGCCAAGCAACGGTTCCACTTGTGCCCACTGTGCCACTTTCAAGCCAATGCATTCCTATGGAGTTATAAACGAATAAGTAACCATCCTTTCTCCAATGAGGATCAACTTGGCTCACCCATTTTCATACTGGTCCTAATAAAGGAAGTTCCCCTCTACACTTCTGATATGTAAACTGCCTGAGCCAAGCACAATTTGCCACAGCAGGTGGCACCAAACTGGTGGCCGTCACACCAATGCATTCCTATATAGTTCCATGCAAAAAAGTAACTGTGATTCTCTTATAGGAAAAACACATTGGCTTAGAAGATGTATTTTGTTTTTCACCCTTTCCACATCCCCCTACAAGCTCCATAAGGATTCAGCCTGAGCCAAGCAACGGTTCCACTTGTGACCACTGTGCCACTTTCAAGCCAATGCATTCCTATGGGCTTATAAATGAATAAGTAACCATCCTTTCTCCAACGAAGATCAACTTGGCTCACCCATTTTCATACTGGCCCTAATAAAGGAAGTTCCCCTCTACACTTCTGATATGTAAACTGCCTGAGCCGAGCAAAATTTTCCACAACAGGTGGCACCAAACTGGTTGCACTCACCTCAATGCATTCCTATATAGTTCCATGCAAATAACTAACTGTGGTTCTCTTATAGGAAAAACACATTGGCTCAGAAGATGTATTTTGGTTTTCACCAATATCACATCCCCCTACAAGCTCCATCAGGATTTAGCCTGAGTCAAGCAACGGTTCCACTTGTGCCCACTGTGCCACTTTCAAGCCAATGCATTCCTAAGGACTTATAAACGAATAAGTAACCATCCTTTCTCCAATGAAGATCAACTTGGCTCACCCATTTTCACACTGATCCTAATGAAGGAAGTTCCCCTCTACACTTCTGATATGTAAACTGCCTGAGCCGAGCTAAATTTGCCACAACAGGTGGCACCAAACTGGTTGCCCTCACCTCAATGCATTCCTATATACTTCAATGCAAATAACTAATTGTGGTTCTCTTATAGGAAAAACACATTGGCTCAGAAGATGTATTTTGTTTTTCACCCTTACCACATCCCCCTACAAGCTCCATAAGGATTCAGCCTGAGCCAAGCAACGGTTCCACTTGTGACCACTGTGCCACTTCCAAGCCAATGCATTCCTATGGACTTATAAACGAATAAGTTACAATCCTTTCTCTAATGAAGATCAACTTGGCTCACCCATTTTCATACTGATCCTAATAAAGGAAGTTCCCCTCTACACTTCTGATATGTAACGTGCCTGAGCCAAGTACAATATGCCCCAGCAGGTGGCACCAAACTGGTGGCCTTCACCTCAATGCATTCCTATATAGTTCTATGCAAAAAAGTAACTGTGGTTCTCTTATAGGAAAAACCCATTGGCTCGCAAAAATGTTTTTGTTTTTCAACCATATCACTTCCCCCTATAAGATCCATAAGGATTCATCCTGAGCCAACTAACGGTTCCACTTGTGCCCACTGTGCCACTTTCAAGCCAATGCATTCCTATGGACTTATAAATGAATAAGTAACCATCCTTTCTCCAATGAAGATCAACTTGGCTCACCCATTTTCATACTGGTCCTAATAAAGGAAGTTCCCCTCTACACTTCTGATATGTAAACTGCCTGAGCCAAGCACAATTTGCCACAGCAGGTGGCACCAAACTGGTGGCCGTCACACCAATGCATTCCTATATAGTTCCATGCAAAAAAGTAACTGTGGATCTCTTATAGGAAAAACACATTGGCTAGCAAAAATGTATTTTGTTTTTCAACCATGCCACATCCCCCTACAAGTTCCATAAGGATTTATCCTGAGCCAAGCACCGGTTCCACTTGTGCCCACTGTGCCACTTTCAAGCCAATGCGTTCCTATGGCGTTATAAACGAATAAGTAACCAACCTTTCTACCATGACGATCAGCTTGGTTCACCCATTTTCACACTGATCCTAATAAAGGAAGTTCCCCTCTACACTTCTAATATGTAAACTACCTGAGCCGAGCAAAATTTGCCACAACGGGTGGCACCAAACTGGTTGCCCTCACCTCAATGCATTCCTATATAGTTCCATGCAAATAACTAATTGTGGTTCTCTTATAGGAAAAACACATTGGCTCAGAAGATGTATTTTGTTTTTCACCCATACCACATCCCCCTACAAGCTCCATCAGGATTTAGCCTGAGCCAAGCAACGGTTCCACTTGTGCCCACTGTACCACGATCAAGCCAATGAATTCCTATGGACTTATAAACGAATAAGTAACCATCCTTTCTCCAATAAAGATCAACTTGGCTCACCCATTTTCATACTGGTCCTAATAAAGAAAGTTCCCCTCTACACTTCTGATATGTAAACTGCCTGAGCCAAGCACCATTTGCCACAGCAGGTGGCACCAAACTGGTGGCCGCCACCTCAATGCATTCCTATATAGTTCCATGCAAAAAAAGTAACTGTGGTTCTCTTATAGGAAAAACACATTGGCTCGCAAAAATGTATTTTGTTTTTCAACCACCCACATCCCCCTACAATCTCCATAAGGATTTAGCCTGAGCCAAGCAATGGTTCCACTTGTGCCCACTGTGCCACTTTCAAGCCAATGCGTTCCTATGGAGTTATAAACGAATAACTAACCATCCTTTCTACCATGAAGATCAGCTTGGCTCACCCATTTTCACACTGATCTTAATAAAGGAAGTTCCCCTCTACACTTCTGATATGTAAACTGCCTGATCCGAGCAAAATTTGCCACAACAGGTGTCACCAAACTGGTTGCCCTCACCTCAATGCATTCCTATATAGTTCCATGCAAATAACTAATTGTGGTTCTCCTTTAGGAAAAACACATTGGCTCAGAAGATGTATTTTGTTTTTCACCCATATCACATCCCCCTACAAGCTCCATCAGGATTTAACCTGAGCCAAGCAACGGTTCCACTTGTGCCCACTGTGCCACTTTCAAGCCAATGCATTCCTATGGAGTTATAAACGAATAAGTAACCATCCTTTCTCCAATGAGGATCAACTTGGCTCACCCATTTTCATACTGGTCCTAATAAAGGAAGTTCCCCTCTACACTTCTGATATGTAAACTGCCTGAGCCAAGCACAATTTGCCACAGCAGGTGGCACCAAACTGGTGGCCGTCACACCAATGCATTCCTATATAGTTCCATGCAAAAAAGTAACTGTGATTCTCTTATAGGAAAAACACATTGGCTTAGAAGATGTATTTTGTTTTTCACCCTTTCCACATCCCCCTACAAGCTCCATAAGGATTCAGCCTGAGCCAAGCAACGGTTCCACTTGTGACCACTGTGCCACTTTCAAGCCAATGCATTCCTATGGGCTTATAAATGAATAAGTAACCATCCTTTCTCCAACGAAGATCAACTTGGCTCACCCATTTTCATACTGGCCCTAATAAAGGAAGTTCCCCTCTACACTTCTGATATGTAAACTGCCTGAGCCGAGCAAAATTTTCCACAACAGGTGGCACCAAACTGGTTGCACTCACCTCAATGCATTCCTATATAGTTCCATGCAAATAACTAACTGTGGTTCTCTTATAGGAAAAACACATTGGCTCAGAAGATGTATTTTGGTTTTCACCAATATCACATCCCCCTACAAGCTCCATCAGGATTTAGCCTGAGTCAAGCAACGGTTCCACTTGTGCCCACTGTGCCACTTTCAAGCCAATGCATTCCTAAGGACTTATAAACGAATAAGTAACCATCCTTTCTCCAATGAAGATCAACTTGGCTCACCCATTTTCACACTGATCCTAATGAAGGAAGTTCCCCTCTACACTTCTGATATGTAAACTGCCTGAGCCGAGCTAAATTTGCCACAACAGGTGGCACCAAACTGGTTGCCCTCACCTCAATGCATTCCTATATACTTCAATGCAAATAACTAATTGTGGTTCTCTTATAGGAAAAACACATTGGCTCAGAAGATGTATTTTGTTTTTCACCCTTACCACATCCCCCTACAAGCTCCATAAGGATTCAGCCTGAGCCAAGCAACGGTTCCACTTGTGACCACTGTGCCACTTCCAAGCCAATGCATTCCTATGGACTTATAAACGAATAAGTTACAATCCTTTCTCTAATGAAGATCAACTTGGCTCACCCATTTTCATACTGATCCTAATAAAGGAAGTTCCCCTCTACACTTCTGATATGTAACCTGCCTGAGCCAAGTACAATATGCCCCAGCAGGTGGCACCAAACTGGTGGCCTTCACCTCAATGCATTCCTATATAGTTCTATGCAAAAAAGTAACTGTGGTTCTCTTATAGGAAAAACCCATTGGCTCGCAAAAATGTTTTTGTTTTTCAACCATATCACTTCCCCCTATAAGATCCATAAGGATTCATCCTGAGCCAACTAACGGTTCCACTTGTGCCCACTGTGCCACTTTCAAGCCAATGCGTTCCTATGGACTTATAAACGAAGAAGTAACCATCCACTCTCCCATGAAGATCAACTTGGCTCACCCATTTTTATACTGATCCTAATAAAGGAAGCTCCCCTTTACACTTCTGATATGTAAACTGCCTGAGCCGAGCAAAATTTGCCACAACAGGTGGCACCAAACTGGTGGCCGTCACCTCAATGCATTCCTGTATAGTTCCATGCAAATAAGTAACTGTGGTTCTCTTATAGGAAAAACACATTGGCTCGCAAAAATGTATTTTGTTTTTCAACCATGCCACATCCCCCTACAAGCTCCATAAGGATTTATCCTGAGCCAAGCAACGGTTCCACTTGTGCCCACTGTGCCACTTTCAAGCCAATGCGTTCCTATGGCGTTATAAACGAATAAGTAACCAACCTTTCTACCATGACGATCAGCTTGGCTCACCCATTTTCACACTGATGCTAATAAAGGAAGTTCCCCTCTACACTTCTGATATGTAAACTGCCTGAGCCAAGCCCAATTTGCCACAGCAGGTGGCACCAAACTGGTGGCCGTCACACCAATGCATTCCTATATAGTTCCATGCAAAAAAGTAACTGTGGTTCTCTTATAGGAAAAACACATTGGCTCAGAAGATGTATTTTGTTTTTCACCCTTACCACATCCCCCTACAAGCTCCATAAGGATTCAGCCTGAGCCAAGCAACGGTTCCACTTGTGACCACTGTGCCACTTTCAAGCCAATGCATTCCTATGGACTTATAAATGAAAAAGTAACCATCCTTTCTCCAATGAAGATCAACTTGGCTCACCCATTTTCATACTGGTCCTAATAAAGGAAGTTCCCCTCTACACTTCTGATATGTAAACTGCCTGAGCCAAGCACAATTTGCCACAGCAGGTGGCACCAAACCGGTGGCCGTCACACCAATGCATTCCTATATTATTCCATGCAAAAAAGTAACTGTGGTTCTCTTATAGGAAAAACACATTGTCTCGCAAAAATGTATTTGGTTTTTCAACCATACCACATCCCCCTACAAGCTCCATAAGGATTTATCCTGAGCCAAGCAACGGTTCCACTTGTGCCCACTGTGCCACTTTCAAGCCAATGCATTCCTATGGACTTATAAACGAATAAGTAACCATCCTTTCTCCAATGAAGATCAACTTGGCTCACCCATTTTCATACTGGTCCTAATAAAGAAAGTTCCCCTCTACACTTCTGATATGTAAACTGCCTGAGCCAAGCACAATTTGCCACAGCAGGTGGCACCAAACTGGTGGCCGTCACCTCAATGCATTCCTATATAGTTCCATGCAAAAAAGTAACTGTGGTTCTCTTATAGGAAAAACACATTGGCTAGCAAAAATGTATTTTGTTTTTCAACCATACCACATCCCCCTACAAGCTCCATAAGGATTTATCCTGAGCCAAGCAACGGTTTCACTTGTGCCCACTGTGCCACTTTCAAGCCAATGCATTCCTATGGAGTTATAAACGAATAAGTAACCATCCTTTCTACCATGAAGATCAGCTTGGCTCACCCATTTTCACACTGATCCTAATAAAGAAGTTCCCCTCTACACTTCTAATATGTAAACTACCTGAGCCGAGCAAAATTTGCCACAACGGGTGGCACCAAACTGGTTGCCCTCACCTCAATGCATTCCTATATAGTTCCATGCAAATAACTAATTGTGGTTCTCTTATAGGAAAAACACATTGGCTCAGAAGATGTATTTTGTTTTTCACCCATACCACATCCCCCTACAAGCTCCATCAGGATTTAGCCTGAGCCAAGCAACGGTTCCACTTGTGCCCACTGTGCCACTTTCAAGCCAATGCGTTCCTATGGAGTTATAAACGAATAACTAACCATACTTTCTACTATGAAGATCAGCTTGGCTCACCCATTTTCACACTGATCTTAATAAAGGAAGTTCCCCTCTACACTTCTGATATGTAAACTGCCTGATCCGAGAAAAATTTGCCACAACAGGTGTCACCAAACTGGTTGCCCTCACCTCAATGCATTCCTATATAGTTCCATGCAAATAACTAACTGTGGTTCTCCTTTAGGAAAAACACATTGGCTCAGAAGATGTATTTTGTTTTTCACCCATATCACATCCCCCTACAAGCTCCATCAGGATTTAGCCTGAGCCAAGCAACGGTTCCACTTGTGCCCATTGTGCCACTTTCAAGCCAATGCATTCCTATGGAGTTATAAACGAATAAGTAACCATCCTTTCTCCAATGAGGGTCAACTTGGCTCACCCATTTTCATACTGGTCCTAATAAAGGAAGTTCCCCTCTACACTTCTGATATGTAAACTGCCTGAGCCAAGCACAATTTGCCACAGCAGGTGGCACCAAACTGGTGGCCGTCACACCAATGCATTCCTATATAGTTCCATGCAAAAAAGTAACTGTGATTCTCTTATAGGAAAAACACATTGGCTCAGAAGATGTATTTTGTTTTTCACCCTTTCCACATCCCCCTACAAGCTCCATAAGGATTCAGCCTGAGCCAAGCAACGGTTCCACTTGTGCCCACTGTGCCACTTTCAAGCCAATGCATTCCTATGGAGTTATAAACGAATAAGTAACCATCCTTTCTCCAATGAAGATCAACTTGGCTCACCCATTTTCACACTGATCCTAATGAAGGAAGTTCCCCTCTACACTTCTGATATGTAAACTGCCTGAGCCGAGCTAAATTTGCCACAACAGGTGGCACCAAACTGGTTGCCCTCACCTCAATGCATTCCTATATACTTCCATGCAAATAACTAATTGTGGTTCTCTTCTAGGAAAAACACATAGGCTCAGAAGATGTATTTTGTTTTTCACCCATACCACATCCCCCTACAAGCTCCATCAGGATTTAGCCTGAGCCAAGCAACGGTTCCACTTGTGCCCACTGTGCCACTTTCAAGCCAATGCATTCCTATGGACTTATAAACGAATAAGTTACAATCCTTTCTCTAATGAAGATCAACTTGGCTCACCCATTTTCATACTCATCCTAATAAAGGAAGTTCCCCTCTACACTTCTGATATGTAAACTGCCTGAGCCAAGTACAATATGCCCCAGCAGGTGGCACCAAACTGGTGGCCTTCACCTCAATGCATTCCTATATAGTTCCATGCAAAAAAGTAACTGTGGTTCTCTTATAGGAAAAACCCATTGGCTCGCAAAAATGTTTTTGTTTTTCAACCATATCACATCCCCCTATAAGATCCATAAGGATTCATCCTGAGCCAACTAACGGTTCCACTTGTGCCCACTGTGCCACTTTCAAGCCAATGCGTTCCTATGGACTTATAAACGAATAAGTAACCATCCACTCTCCCATGAAGATGAACTTGGCTCACCCATTTTTATACTGATCCTAATAAAGGAAGTTACCCTCTACACTTCTGATATGTAAACTGCCTGAGCTGAGCAAAATTTGCCACAACAGGTGGCACCAAACTGGTGGCCGTCACCTCAATGCATTCCTGTATAGTTCCATGCAAATAAGTAACTGTGGTTCTCTTATAGGAAAAACACATTGGCTCGAAAAATGTATTTTGTTTTTCAACCATGCCACATCCCCCTACAAGCTCCATAAGGATTTATCCTGAGCCAAGCAACGGTTCCACTTGTGCCCACTGTGCCACTTTCAAGCCAATGCGTTCCTATGGCGTTATAAACGAATAAGTAACCAATCTTTCTACCATGAAGATCAGCTTGGCTTACCCATTTTCACACTGATCCTAATAAAGGAAGTTCCCCTCTACACCTCTGATATGTAAACTGCCTGAGCCAAGCCCAATTTGCCACAGCAGGTGGCACCAAACTGGTGGCCGTCACACCAATGCATTCCTATATAGTTCCATGCAAAAAAGTAACTGTGGTTCTCTTATAGGAAAAACACATTGGCTCAGAAGATGTATTTTGTTTTTCACCCTTACCACATCCCCCTACAAGCTCCATAAGGATTCAGCCTGAGCCAAGCAACGGTTCCACTTGTGACCACTGTGCCACTTTCAAGCCAATGCATTCTTATGGACTTATAAATGAAAAAGTAACCATCCTTTCTCCAATGAAGATCAACTTGGCTCACCCATTTTCATACTGGTCCTAATAAAGGAAGTTCCCCTCTACACTTCTGATACGTAAACTGCCTGAGCCAAGCCCAATTTGCCACAGCAGGTGGCACCAAACTGGTGGCCGTCACACCAATGCATTCCTATATAGTTCCATGCAAATAACTAACTGTGGTTCTCTTATAGGAAAAACACATTGGCTCAGAAGATGTATTTTGTTTTTCACCCATACCACATCCCCCTACAAGCTCCATCAGGATTTAGCCTGAGTCAAGCAACGGTTCCACTTGTGTCCACTGTGCCACTTTCAAGCCAATGCATTCCTATGGACTTATAAACGAATAAGTAACCATCCTTTCTCCAATGAAGATCAACTTGGCCCACCCATTTTCATACTGGTTCTAATAAAGGAAGTTCCCCTCTACACGTCTGATATGTAAACTGCCTGAGCCAAGCACAATTTGCCAAAGCAGGTGGCAGCAAAGTGGTGGCTGTCACCTCAATGCATTCCTATATAGTTCCATGCAAAAAAGTAACTGTGGTTCTCTTATAGGAAAAACACATTGGCTCGCAAAAATGTATTTTGTTTTTCAACCATACCACATCCCCCTACAAGCTCCATAAGGATTTATCCTGAGCCAAGCAACGGTTCCACTTGTGCCCACTGTGCCACTTTCAAGCCAATGCATTCCTATGGAGTTATAAACGAATAAGTAACCATCCTTTCTCCAATGAAGATCAACTTGACTCACCCATTTTCACACTGATCCTAATAAAGGAAGTTCCCCTCTACACTTCTGATATGTAAACTGCCTGAGCCGAGCAAAATTTGCCACAACAGGTGGCACCAAACTGGTTGCCCTCACCTCAATGCATTCCTATATACTTCCATGCAAATAACTAATTGTGGTTCTCTTATAGGAAAAACACATTGTCTCAGAAGATGTATTTTGTTTTTCACCCATACCACATCCCCCTACAAGCTCCATCAGGATTTAGCCTGAAGCAAGCAACGCTTCCACTTGTGCCCACTGTGCCACTTTCAAGCCAATGCATTTCTATGGACTTATAAACTAATAAGTTACAATCCTTTCTCTAATGAAGATCAACTAGGCTCACCCATTTTCATACTGATCCTAATAAAGGAAGTTCCCCTCTACACTTCTGTTATGTAAACTGCCTGAGCCAAGTACAATATGCCCCAGCAGGTGGCACCAAACTGGTGGCCTTCACCTCAATGCATTCCTATACAGTTCCATGCAAAAAAGTAACTGTGGTTCTCTTATAGGAAAAACACATTGTCTCGCAAAAATGTATTTGGTTTTTTAACCATCCCACATCCCCCTACAAGCTCCATAAGGATTTATCCTGAGCCAAGCAACGGTTCCACTTGTGCCCACTGTGCCACTTTCAAGCCAATGCATTCCTATGGAGTTATAAACGAATAAGTAACCATCCTTTCTACCATGAAGATCAGCTTGGCTCACCCATTTTCACACTGATCCTAATAAAGGAAGTTCCCCTCTACACTTCTGATATGTAAACTGCCTGAGCCGTACAAAATTTGGCACAACAGGTGGCACCAAACTGGTTGCCCTCACCTCAATGCATTCCTATATAGTTCCATGCAAATAGCTAATTGTGGTTCTCTTATAGGAAAAACACATTGGCTCAGAAGATGTATTTTGTTTTTCACCCTTACCACATCCCCCTACAAGCTCCATCAGGATTTAGCCTGAGTCAAGCAACGGTTCCACTTGTGCCCACTGTGCCACTTTCAAGCCAATGCATTCCTATGGACTTATAAACGAATAAGTAACCATCCTTTCTCCAATGAAGATCAACTTGGCCAACCCATATTCATACTGGTCCTAATAAAGGAAGTTCCCATCTACACTTCTGATATGTAAACTGCCTGAGCCAAGCACAATTTGCCACAGCAGGTGGCACCAAACTGGTGGTCGTCACCTCAATGCATTCCTATGTAGTTCCATGCAAAAAAGTAACTGTGGTTCTCTTATAGGAAAAACACATGGGCTCGCAAAAATGTATTTTGTTTTTCACCCATACCACATCCCCCTACAAGATCCATCAGGATTTAGCCTGAGCCAAGCAACGGTTCCACTTGTGCCCACTGTGCCACTTTCAAGCCAATGCATTCCTATGAACTTATAAACGAATAAGTAACCATCCTTTCTCCAATGAAGATCAACTTGGCTCACCCATTTTCACACTGATCCTAATAAAGGAAGTTTCCCTCTACACTTCTGATATGTAAACTGCCTGAGCCGAGCAAAATTTGCTACAACAGGTGGCACCAAACTGGTTGCCCTCACCTCAATGCATTCCTATATAGTTCCATGCAAATAACTAACTGTGGTTCTCTTATAGGAAAAACACATTGGCTCAGAAGATGTATTTTGTTTTTCACCCATACCACAGCCCCCTACAAGCTCGATAAGGATTTAGCCTGAGCCAAGCAACGGTTCCACTTGTGCCCACTGTGCCACTTTCAAGCCAATGCATACCTATGGGCTTATAAACGAATAAGTAACCATCCTTTCTCCAATGAAGATCAAATTGGCTCACCCATTTTCATACTGATCCTAATAAAGGAAGTTCCCCTCTACACTTCTGATATGTAAACTGCCTGAGCCAAGCACAATTTGCCACAGAAGGTGGCACCAAACTGGTGACCGTCACCTCAATGCATTCCTATATAGTTCCAAGCAAAAAAGTAACTGTGTTTCTCTTATAGTAAAAACCCATTGGCTCGCAAAAATGTTTTTGTTTTTCAACCATATCACATCCCCCTATAAGATCCATAAGGATTCATCCTGAGCCAACTAACGGTTCCACTTGTGCCCACTGTGCCACTTTCAAGCCAATGCGTTCCTATGGACTTATAAACGAATAAGTAACCATCCACTCTCCCATGAAGATGAACTTGGCTCACCCATTTTTATACTGATCCTAATAAAGGAAGTTCCCCTCTACACTTCTGATATGTAAACTGCCTGAGCCGAGCAAAATTTGCCACAACAGGTGGCACCAAACTGGTGGCCGTCACCTCAATGCATTCCTGCATAGTTCCATGCAAATAAATAACTGTGGTTCTCTTATAGGAAAAACACATTGGCTCGCAAAAATGTATTTTGTTTTTCAACCATGCCACATCCCCCTACAAGCTCCATAAGGATTTATCCTGAGCCAAGCAACGGTTCCACTTGTGCCCACAGTGCCACTTTCAAGCCAATGCGTTCCTATGGCGTTATAAACGAATAAGTAACCAATCTTTCTACCATGAAGATCAGCTTGGCTCACCCATTTTCACACTGATCCTAATAAAGGAAGTTCCCCTCTACACCTCTGATATGTAAACTGCCTGAGCCAAGCCCAATTTGCCACAGCAGGTGGCACCAAACTGGTGGCCGTCACACCAATGCATTCCTATATAGTTCCATGCAAAAAAGTAACTGTGGTTCTCTTATAGGAAAAACACATTGGCTCAGAAGATGTATTTTGTTTTTCACCCTTACCACATCCCCCTACAAGCTCCATAAGGATTCAGCCTGAGCCAAGCAACGGTTCCACTTGTGACCACTGTGCCACTTTCAAGCCAATGCATTCCTATGGACTTATAAATGAATAAGTAACCATCCTTTCTCCAATGAAGATCAACTTGGCTCACCCATTTTTATACTGGTCCTAATAAAGGAAGTTCCCCTCTACACTTCTGATAAGTAAACTGCCTGAGCCAAGCACAATTTGCCACAGCAGGTGGCACCAAACTGGTGGCCGTCACACCAATGCATTCCTATATAGTTCCATGCAAAAAAGTAACTGTGGTTCTCTTATAGGAAAAACACATTGGCTCGCAAAAATGTATTTTGTTTTTCACCCATACCACATCCCCCTACAAGATCCATCAGTATTTAGCCTGAGCCAAGCAACGGTTCCACTTGTGCCCACTGTGCCACTTTCAAGCCAATGCATTCCTATGTACTTATAAACGAATAAGTAACCATCCTTTCTCCAATGAAGATCAACTTGGCTCACCCATTTTCACACTGATCCTAATAAAGGAAGTTCCCCTCTATACTTCTGATATGTAATCTGCCTGAGCCAAGTAAAATTTGCCACAACAGGTGGCACCAAACTGGTTGCCCTCACCTCAATGCATTCCTATATAGTTCCATGCAAATAACTAACTGTGGTTCTCTTATAGGAAAAACACATTGGCTCAGAAGATGTATTTTGTTTTTCACCCATACCACATCCCCCTACAAGCTCCATCAGGATTTAGCCTGAGTCAAGCAACGGTTCCACTTGTGTCCACTGTGCCACTTTCAAGCCAATGCATTCCTATGGACTTATAAACGAATAAGTAACCATCCTTTCTCCAATGAAGATCAACTTGGCCCACCCATTTTCATACTGGTTCTAATAAAGGAAGTTCCCCTCTACACGTCTGATATGTAAACTGCCTGAGCCAAGCACAATGTGCCAAAGCAGGTGGCAGCAAAGTGGTGGCCGTCACCTCAATGCATTCCTATATAGTTCCATGCAAAAAAGTAACTGTGGTTCTCTTATAGGAAAAACACATTGGCTCGCAAAAATGTATTTTGTTTTTCAACCATACCACATCCCCCTACAAGCTCCATAAGGATTTATCCTGAGCCAAGCAACGGTTCCACTTGTGCCCACTGTGCCACTTTCAAGCCAATGCATTCCTATGGAGTTATAAACGAATAAGTAACCATCCTTTCTCCAATGAAGATCAACTTGGCTCACCCATTTTCACACTGATCCTAATAAAGGAAGTTCCCCTCTACACTTCTGATATGTAAACTGCCTGAGCCGAGCAAAATTTGCCACAACAGGTGGCACCAAACTGGTTGCCCTCACCTCAATGCATTCCTATATACTTCCATGCAAATAACTAATTGTGGTTCTCTTATAGGAAAAACACATTGTCTCAGAAGATGTATTTTGTTTTTCACCCATACCACATCCCCCTACAAGCTCCATCAGGATTTAGCCTGACCCAAGCAACGCTTCCACTTGTGCCCACTGTGCCACTTTCAAGCCAATGCATTCCTATGGACATATAAAATAATAAGTTACAATCCTTTCTCTAATGAAGATCAACTTGGCTCACCCATTTTCATACTGATCCTAATAAAGGATGTTCCCCTCTACACTTCTGATATGTAAACTGCCTGAGCCAAGTACAATATGCCCCAGCAGGTGGCACCAAACTGTTGGCCTTCACCTCAATGCATTCCTATATAGTTCCATGCAAAAAAGTAACTGTGGTTCTCTTATAGGAATAACACATTGTCTCGCAAAAATGTATTTGGTTTTTTAACCATCCCACATCCCCCTACAAGCTCCATAAGGATTTATCCTGAGCCAAGCAACGGTTCCACTTGTGCCCACTGTGCCACTTTCAAGCCAATGCATTCCTATGGAGTTATAAACGAATAAGTAACCATCCTTTCTACCATGAAGATCAGCTTGGCTCACCCATTTTCACACTGATCCTAATAAAGGAAGTTCCCCTCTACACTTCTGATATGTAAACTGCCTGAGCCGAACAAAATTTGGCACAACAGGTGGCACCAAACTGGTTGCCCTCACCTCAATGCATTCCTATATAGTTCCATGCAAATAGCTAATTGTGGTTCTCTTATAGGAAATACACATTGGCTCAGAAGATGTATTTTGTTTTTCACCCTTACCACATCCCCCTACAAGCTCCATCAGGATTTAGCCTGAGTCAAGCAACGGTTCCTCTTGTGCCCACTGTGCCACTTTCAAGCCAATGCATTCCTATGGACTTATAAACGAATAAGTAACCATCCTTTCTCCAATGAAGATCAACTTGGCCAACCCATATTCATACTGGTCCTAATAAAGGAAGTTCCCATCTACACTTCTGATATGTAAACTGCCTGAGCCAAGCACAATTTGCCACAGCAGGTGGCACCAAACTGGTGGTCGTCACCTCAATGCATTCCTATATAGTTCCATGCAAAAAAGTAACTGTGGTTCTCTTATAGGAAAAACACATGGGCTCGCAAAAATGTATTTTGTTTTTCACCCATACCACATCCCCCTACAAGATCCATCAGGATTTAGCCTGAGCCAAGCAACGGTTCCACTTGTGCCCACTGTGCCACTTTCAAGCCAATGCATTCCTATGGACTTATAAACGAATAAGTAACCATCCTTTCTCCAATGAAGATCAACTTGGCTCACCCATTTTCACACTGATCCTAATAAAGGAAGTTCCCCTCTACACTTCTGATATGTAAACTGCCTGAGCCGAGCAAAATTTGCCACAACAGGTGGCACCAAACTGGTTGCCCTCACCTCAATGCATTCCTATATAGTTCCATGCAAATAACTAACTGTGGTTCTCTTATAGGAAAAACACATTGGCTCAGAAGATGTATTTTGTTTTTCACCCATACCACAGCCCCCTACAAGCTCGATAAGGATTTAGCCTGAGCCAAGCAACGGTTCCACTTGTGCCCACTGTGCCACTTTCAAGCCAATGCATACCTATGGGCTTATAAACGAATAAGTAACCATCCTTTCTCCAATGAAGATCAAATTGGCTCACCCATTTTCATACTGATCCTAATAAAGGAAGTTCCCCTCTACACTTCTGATATGTAAACTGCCTGAGCCAAGCACAATTTGCCACAGAAGGTGGCACCAAACTGGTGACCGTCACCTCAATGCATTCCTATATAGTTCCATGCAAAAAAGTAACTGTGGTTCTCTTATAGGAAAAACCCCATTGGCTCGCAAAAATGTATTTTGTTTTTCAACCATACCACATCCCCCTACAAGCTCCATAAGGATTTATCCTGAGCCAAGCAACGGTTCCACTTGTGCCCACTGTGCCACTTTCAAGCCAATGAGTTCCTATGGAGTTATAAACGAATAAGTAACCATCCTTTCTACCATGAAGATTAGCTTGGCTCACCCATTTTCACACTGATCCTAATAAAGGAAGTTCCCCTCTACACTTCTGATATGTAAACTGCCTGAGCCGAGCAAAATTTGCCACAATAGGTGGCACCAAACTGGTTGCCCTCACCTCAATGCATTCCTATATAGTTCCATGCAAATAACTAACTGTGGTTCTCTTATAGGAAAAACACATTGGCTCAGAAGATGTATTTTGTTTTTCACCCATACCACATCCCCCTACAAGTTCCATCAGGATTTAGCCTGAGTCAAGCAACGGTTCCACTTGTGCCCACTGTGCCACTTTCAAGCCAATGCATTCCTATGGACTTATAAACGAATAAGTAACCATCCTTTCTCCAATGAAGATCAACTTGGCCCACACATTTTCATACTGGTCCCAATAAAGGAAGTTCCCCTCTACACTTCTGATATGTAAACTGCCTGAGCCAAGCACAATTTGCCACAGCAGGTGGCACCAAACTGGTGGCCGTCACCTCAATGCATTCCTATATAGTTCCATGCAAAAAAGTAACTGTGGTTCTCTTATAGGAAAAACACATTGGCTCGCAAAAATGTATTTTGTTTTTCACCCATACCACATCCCCCTACAAGATCCATCAGTATTTAGCCTGAGCCAAGCAACGGTTCCACTTGTGCCCACTGTGCCACTTTCAAGCCAATGCATTCCTATGTACTTATAAACGAATAAGTAACCATCCTTTCTCCAATGAAGATCAACTTGGCTCACCCATTTTCACACTGATCCTAATAAAGGAAGTTCCCCTCTATACTTCTGATATGTAAACTGCCTGAGCCAAGCACAATTTGCCACAACAGGTGGCACCAAACTGGTTGCCCTCACCTCAATGCATTCCTATATAGTTCCATGCAAATAACTAACTGTTGTTCTCTTATAGGAAAAACACATTGGCTCAGAAGATGTATTTTGTTTTTCACCCATATCACATCCCCCTACAAGCTCCATCAGGATTTAGCCTGAGTCAAGCAACGGTTCCACTTGTGTCCACTGTGCCACTTTCAAGCCAATGCATTCCTATGGACTTATAAACGAATAAGTAACCATCCTTTCTCCAATGAAGATCAACTTGGCCCACCCATTTTCATACTGGTTCTAATAAAGGAAGTTCCCCTCTACACGTCTGATATGTAAACTGCCTGAGCCAAGCACAATTTGCCAAAGCAGGTGGCAGCAAAGTGGTGGCCGTCACCTCAATGCATTCCTATATAGTTCCATGCAAAAAAGTAACTGTGGTTCTCTTATAGGAAAAACACATTGGCTAGCAAAAATGTATTTTGTTTTTCAACCATACCACATCCCCCTACAAGCTCCATAAGGATTTATCCTGAGCCAAGCAACGGTTCCACTTGTGCCCACTGTGCCACTTTCAAGCCAATGCATTCCTATTGAGTTTTAAACTAATAAGTAACCATCCTTTCTCCAATGAAGATCAACTTGGCTCACCCATTTTCACACTGATCCCAATAAAGGAAGTTCCCCTCTACACTTCTGATATGTAAACTGCCTGAGCCAAGTACAATATGCCCCAGCAGGTGGCACCAAACTGGTGGCCTTCACCTCAATGCATTCCTATATAGTTCCATGCAAAAAAGTAACTGTGGTTCTCTTATAGGAAAAACACATTGTCTAGCAAAAATGTATCTGGTTTTTTAACCATCCCACATCCCCCTACAAGCTCCATAAGGATTTATCCTGAGCCAAGCAACGGTTCCACTTGTGCCCACTGTGCCACTTTCAAGCCAATGCATTCCCATGGAGTTATAAACGAATAAGTAACCATCCTTTCTACCATGAAGATCAGCTTGGCTCACCCATTTTCACACTGATCCTAATAAAGGAAGTTCCCCTCTACACTTCTGATATGTAAACTGCCTGAGCCGAACAAAATTTGGCACAACAGGTGGCACCAAACTGGTTGCCCTCACCTCAATGCATTCCTATATAGTTCCATGCAAATAGATAATTGTGGTTCTCTTATAGGAAAAACACATTGGCTCAGAAGATGTATTTTGTTTTTCACCCTTACTACATCCCCCTACAAGCTCCATCAGGATTTAGCCTGAGTCAAGCAACGGTTCCACTTGTGCCCACTGTGCCACTTTCAAGCCAATGCATTCCTAAGGACTTATAAACGAATAAGTAACCATCCTTTCTCCAATGAAGATCAACTTGGCCAACCCATATTCATACTGGTCCTAATAAAGGAAGTTCCCATCTACACTTCTGATATGTAAACTGCCTGAGCCAAGCACAATTTGCCACAGCAGGTGGCACCAAACTGGTGGTCGTCACCGCAATGCATTCCAACATAGTTCCATGCAAAAAAGTAACTGTGGTTCTCTTATAGGAAAAACACAATGGCTCGCAAAAATGTATTTTGTTTTTCACCCATACCACATCCCCCTACAAGATCCATCAGGATTGAGCCTTAGCCAAGCAACGGTTCCACTTTTGCCCACTCTGCCACTTTCAAGCCAATGCATTCCTATGGACTTATAAACGAATAAGTAACCATCCTTTCTCCAATGAAGATCAACTTGGCTCACCCATTTTCACACTGATCCTAATAAAGGAAGTTCCCCTCTACACTTCTGATATGTAAACTGCCTGAGCCGAGCAAAATTTGCCACAACAGGTGGCACCAAACTGGTTGCCCTCACCTCAATGCATTCCTAAATAGTTCCATGCAAATAACTAACTGTGGTTCTCTTATAGGAAAAACACATTGGCTCCGAAGATGTATTTTGTTTTTCACCCATACCACATCCCCCTACAAGCTCCATAAGGATTTATCCTGAGCCAAGCAACGGTTCCACTTGTGCCCACTGTGCCACTTTCAAGCCGATGCATACCTATGGGCTTATAAACGAATAAGTAACCATCCTTTCTCCAATGAAGATCAAATTGGCTCATCTATTTTCATACTGGTCCAAATAAAGGAAGTTCCCCTCTACACTTCTGATATGTAAACTGCCTGAGCCAAGCACAATTTGCCACAGCAGGTGGCACCAAACTGGTGACCGTCACCTCAATGCATTCCTATACAGTTCCATGCAAAAAAGTAACTGTGGTTCTCTTATAGAAAAAACCCCATTGGCTCGCAAAAATGTATTTTGTTTTTCAACCATACCACATCCCCCTACAAGCTCCATAAGGATTATCCTGAGCCAAGCAACGGTTCCACTTGTGCCCACTGTGCCACTTTCAAGCCAATGAGTTCCTATGGAGTTATAAACGCATAAGTAACCATCCTTTCTACCATGAAGATTAGCTTGGCTGGCCCATTTTCACACTGATCCTAATAAAGGAAGTTCCCCTCTACACTTCTGATATGTAAACTGCCTGAGCCGAGCAAAATTTGCCACAATAGGTGGCACCAAACTGGTTGCCCTCACCTCAATGCATTCCTATATAGTTCCATGCAAATAACTAACTGTGGTTCTCTTATAGGAAAAACACATTGGCTCAGAAGATGTATTTTGTTTTTCACCCATACCACATCCCCCTACAAGTTCCATCAGGATTTAGCCTGAGTCAAGCAACGGTTCCAAATCAAATTTTTTTTAAATCAAATTTATTTATTATGATTTGGCTCTCGAGGAGGGCCACATAAACATGTACAAACAAAACAACACAATCATCAAAAATACAAAAATTATAAAAAACATAGTATTCAAACCATAATAGGTACACTACAAACCAACAGTCCCACATGGCCGAGCCGGCACAATCTTCCAGAGAATTTAATAAATAGCTAAAAATCCTTTAAAAAAGTTAAAAACATAAGCACAAAACATTTCATTTGGTGGGCAATAAAGTGCATGAAGAAAATCTTGTAAAGTGACAATGCTGAGGCGAAGACAAATTACTTTAAGCCATCGCTTGCGCAAGCTTCGTAACATAGGACAAATCAAAAGTACATGCATACAGTCCTGATTATTTAATTTACATAGATTGCACAACGGTGAAGTGCCATGCCATTTAGACAACAACACGTTAAGAGGGATTAAGTCATGACGTAATAAAAACCAAAACCTACGGATCCCATGTGGCAGGTTCCACTGGGCATATGGTTGGGGCTGTTTCAACCTATAGGAGGAGACCAGCAGCTCCGCATTCCTTTTATCTCCAACAGTTTTTTTGTCGGATTGAAAACAATACTCCCACGAGGCCTCCCTGAGGACCTGCTTTAACTGCGTGGGAGAATAGGAGAAAAGAGCGCTTTCATCCAGTCTAAGGATTTTCACAGCCCTTCTAAAGTTGGTAACAAGTTTAGAGAACTCCTTAAAATTGCCCAAAAGTTCATTTTTGAGTAAAACTCGCAGGGTTCCTTCTCTCGCTCTGGCTAAGTTGGCTACCCACCTTATCAAGGCGCACAGCCCCTGAACCCAGGCACTCCTGAGTCCAAAATCCAGCCTGCAAGCAGCCAGTGAACAGGCATTATTAAAATTCGAGAGGGATCTTAGGAGTTTTCCCTCAGTCTTATGGCAAAAGTCCCAATATTTTATCTCAATTATTTCTATACCGTACAAGATGGTTGCGGGGATTTTAGCTCTAAATACTTCTAGAAGACTAGAAAAATGTCTTTTCCCCGTTGCCAGGTATAGGGACTTTAACCCATTGCCTTGGGCAAGAGCTTTGCAAGAGCAATGCTCTATATGAGAATTCTCGCTCATATTGGCTGAGAATATTTTCCCTAGAAACGTATAACAAGTTACGACCTCCAATCTAAGCCCTCCGATGGCCCAACCAAAATTTGTAGAGCGACATTTCTTCCTACCAGCAATACACATCACTTTACTTTTATTAATATTGATCTTCATATGATGCTCCCCAGCAAAGTCCTGAAGAGCCTGAAGCCTATTAGCCAGACCCACGGGAGTTAAATCGAGCAATAACACATCATCGGCATACATCAGACAGGCTATTGGCACCCCTCCTATCAACGGTGCAATCCCCTCACTACGGGACACAGCTGCAGGGAGGTCAGTTGTGTATAGGGAAAACAACAGGGGCGCCAGTAAGCAGCCCTGTTTAAGGCCATTCTGAGCTGGTATTTTAGCCGACAGCCCCCTTTCACCCCCCATTAAGACCCTGCACCAGGTCTCAGTGTGCAGAGCCCGTACCAATTCCAGTAGGTGAGTAGGGACACCCATCCTCATCAATTTTCTCCACAGCGTACCCCGATCCACTTTATCGAACGCTGTGGAGAAGTCAATGAAGGCGGCGTATACAACACCCCCTCTAACCTGGACATATTTATCAGTAATAACCTGAAGGGCAGTCAGGTTGTCCAGAGTGCCATGTTCCCTTCGGAAGCCAGTCTGTTCCAACGGCAAAATGTTGTGCTCCTCGACCCAATCAGAAAGAGATCTCAGGAGGCATTTCGCAAAGACCTTTCCGATGGAGTCGAGGAGCGCAATCATGCGATAGTTACTGGGACTGTCCCTTACTCCCTTTTTGAAGATAGGGACCAGAATGCTTCCCCTCCACGATGCAGGGACACATTTAGTAAGATGGCATGCCCTAAACAGGGGGTACAAGATTTTACTCCAGGTTGAAGGGTCTTGTTTTAGGACCGTCATCGGAAGCTCATCCGGTCCCATAGCCCCAGAGGATCTCATATTTTTTATAGCCAACTCGATTTCCTTCTCAGAAGGAGAGAAGACCGAGTCATCAGGGGCAACATGCATGAAGTTATCCACACCTATGGTCCCAATCCCTGCATATAATTCTCGGATGTGAGAGGACCATAGATCTTCTGATATAGCTATGGGAGTAGGGGAGTGGCGAGTACCACATCCTTTCCCAATTATTGCCCAAAAATCTTTAATGTTACCATAAGCAGCAGATTCCCTTAATTTAATCCATACTTCATCCTCCCTATCCCTTTTAATTTTTAGCTTAAGTCTGCTTCTCTTTCTTTTTAACCTAGCGATATCTTTCCCACGTTCCAATACCCTTTCGACGTACTGTGCACGGATTAGTTTGTTTAATTCCCTATTCAGATTACGGAGAGTTAGAGGAACTACCTCTCCTTTTTTCCTAGGGGGAACAGTTTTTTTAGCATTCAATAAAATCTTTGCCATGAATTCCTCAAAACAAACTATTTCATTTCCG
Source organism: Triturus cristatus (assembly GCF_964204655.1). NCBI lineage: Eukaryota > Metazoa > Chordata > Amphibia > Caudata > Salamandridae > Triturus > Triturus cristatus. Next base: position 1,101,939,077 of record NC_140579.1, read on the forward strand.
TTCCACTCTTCTAATTCCTTAAGGGTATCGGTCAGTAACTCCTGGACCCCATTAATGGCAGCATTATTCCAGAAGCATCTTCCAGATGTCAAGTGGAAGGTAGCCTCCCTGCCAGTTAGCGACCAAGATGCCATATTCATAGAATTTGATGAAATTAATAGTGACAATATACTATGGTCGCTCAGAGTCGTGGGTATAATCTTTAAGTCAAAAATCTGGGGAAACAGACTATAGCTGGCGATAGCATAGTCCAAAATGGATGACCCAAAGGGGGATTTATGGGTATGACTTGCAGGGGCGTCGGATGGAAATCTACCATTTAAGATAATGCCATCCCCGATCAGTAATTCTTTTAACAAAATCTTCCCCCTTTTATTTGTCTTTAAGTTTTCAGGGAAGAGCGTCTGGGGGATGCAATATGCTTCCTCCTTAGCTTTATCCCTGAAGAGTTTTAGACTAGCATTTGAAATTTTACAATTCAAATCACCGATAAGCAAAGTTACAGGAAAAGGAGGCGAATTTTTTATCTTATCCATATACTGGAGAACCCGCTGCAATTTATCATTAAAACATTCCTCAGGCGGAATATACACATTAAAAATTACCATGGAATATTTTACATTGTCATGGAACATATTTTCTAATGTTATTGTGTGGAAGAGTCTACTGGAATCAATATAATGGGAAAATCTCCATTGGAACTTATTTGACAGTAAACAGGCGAGCCCCCCCCTAGCATGCCCTTTCTTAGAGGACGCAGCCGGAACTTCCAAAACATAGAAATCTTTTAAAGGCGTTAACCTATCTATGCACCATGTTTCCTGGATGCACAATATATCCGCCTCCAGAGTAGATAAAAAAGTCATTTTCTCCGGGCTACTATGGAATCCGGCCGCATTCCAGGAAATTATATTTAAGGCTGGGTTAAAGATGGTGGAACAATTTGGGGTTATCCTTATTTTTTGTTGAAAGTGCACTATGTAGCCAATTCCACCGGTTATTATCATCATTGAGTATAGAATTCTCAGCTAGTGGAAGAGGCTTCGCGTGCGATACTATGCGTTTTCCCCTGGATACCCAAATTTTCAGGTCACTCAGAGGAGAGGTTACCCCGTTTTGTTCACCACCCCTCAACCCCTGTTTATCGAAAAAATTTGGCTTGCCTGGGGTAGAGATAGGTAGTATATCAATACCTAAGCGTTGAAAATTTTCAGCCTGTTCTAGTATCAGATTTGTTATAATGGGGGAATAAAATTTCACCCGAGTACTCACAACCCGACTACTACCCAACAAAGTTACCAATTCAATGTCTCTAGACTGAATGTGATAGAGACATTCAATCTCACTAAAACACTTGAGAAGCCAGGCTCTATTTAATAAGAGGTCAGTATCAAATAATGGGACAAAATCTAATACACGCACATCCACAGGAGCCTTTGACGTAATTACAGGCCGGGCCGGAGGGCGAGTAATTTCAGAGCCAATTGTTACCACAAAGGGGGGGGCCAAAGGGTTTAAAAACCCCGATGAATTAGGAGTTGGACCTCCAAAAGCACTCCGAAAAGGAGAGCCTCGGAGAGAGCCCCCAATTAGTGGTAAGTCCTCCGGGGGAGGCAGGCTGCCTTGTTCAAGTTCCTCCTCGACCAAAGCTGAAGAGGATAAATTCACACCAATGTCCACTTTTAAAGCAGTAGAAAAGGATTCCCCATTCCTTATTTCATTCTCCCTTGTCTCTATGCTTTTTTGGAAAATGATCCTCCGTTGCTTCTTCTTTCTATACTTTCGAGTGGGTTTCCTCTTACTAGCTTTGGTACTTTTTTGTTTACCATATGTTCTCTTTTCTTTATTGACCTCAGATTTATCAGCCAAGAGGTCTTTTCCGCCATCCGAGACAAAGATTGGAAATAGTTCCTGAACCGGTTTGGGTCCTGGCAAAACTTCATCCTCCTCCTCTATCTCCAGGACTAAATTCTTGATACAGTTAGAGGCTGCAGTATAAGGCAACTCCTTATGAGGGACCATAGAAGACTCTTTATTTTTCCTAGTTAGTTCGCTTCTAATGGCTTTAAATTTCCTCTCAGATGCAGCTTGTTCAGACTTAGGGGGAGAGACCTTACTCGCATCCGGCACTTTCTGCAGCAATACCTTTAAGATCTGGGTAACTGATTCCAGGATACAGTCCGAGCTGCCTACAAATTTCCCTAGAAGCAACAAGATTGAAGCAAGGAGTTGTTCCAGCGCGATCATGGACTCAGAGATCGGCTTTTCTCGTGCTTCTGCAGAACAGATATTATCCAGGAGATTGAGGTCGGGGCTCTTGGAAGAGTTTAACAAGTCAGAGATCTCATGACTGTTTAGCAACGGGGTGCTACTATACAGCATTAACCCTGATGGGGTGGCTCCCCCCTGAACTTTAAATTGCTCCAGGGATTCCACTTTAGCAGGGCTTACGTAGCGTCCCCAAAGTTCCAAATCAATGGATAGTGCAGACAGGTCATCCCCTGGCCTGTCATTCATTGAGAACTGAGGGGTCGATGGTATGTGCACTGGCTCACTTATATTCATCAACTTCCCAACTGTAGAGTCCCGCAAGGGAGACCCTTCTGCCATAGTTTGGGGGGCCCCCTGCTGGACCTGGGGAGATCGAGGCACAGAGGTAGTTGGTACATATGCTTCCAAGATTTTGGTGTCAGGATTATGTAGAGTTGCACATTTAGGCTCTTTTGTACCAGATGAGACCCAAAGTTCAGATAACAAACATTGTCTTTTTAAAGGTGGGATGGTTACAGCCTTGTGTCTTATACGGGAGGTAGTTAAAGTCTGGGCAGGATTTTCTCCCACTACCCTTCCTGAGCGTAAAGTTTTAGACATTTTCCACAGTAATTGGTAAGAAATGTGACAATATAAAATGGATAAAATCTGGAGTTGAGTCAGTCACTGGCACAGCAGGAAGGGTGCAGGATAGCTATCACAGTGTTTGCATTACAATGCCCAACTACTCTAATGGGCACGAATGCAAACAAGTACTTACAGTGTGAAGAAAAAGAGAAAAACAAATATGGGAAATAAGGGACCGGGCCCAGCCCGGCCTACCTCGGTCACTGAGGGCCACAGAGGGCCCGCCCTTTGCCCGGGCTTAGCCCGGCGCCGCCCGCGCGCGTCCCGCGACGCGGAGGGAGCCTCCTTCTCTTAAGCGCCTCCGTGCGCGAAGATTCAATTCAGCTGGTGAGCGCTCTGCCCTCTGGGAGCTGTAGTCTCCCCCTGCGATGGCCGCGCGATGGCAGGTAGCGGCTGCAGGGGAGACACACAGCGTCAGGGACCCGAGGGTAAGATATCAGGTAGGGGAGAATGCTTGTGATTCCTTCAATATCAGGACAGCGTCTGAGTATTCACCCGCTCCACCGAGGGAGCCTCCTTCTCTTAAGCGCCTCCGTGCGCGAAGATTCAATTCAGCTGGTGAGCGCTCTGCCCTCTGGGAGCTGTAGTCTCCCCCTGCGATGGCCGCGCGATGGCAGGTAGCGGCTGCAGGGGAGACACACAGCGTCAGGGACCCGAGGGTAAGATATCAGGTAGGGGAGAATGCTTGTGATTCCTTCAATATCAGGACAGCGTCTGAGTATTCACCCGCTCCACCGAGGGAGCCTCCTTCTCTTAAGCGCCTCCGTGCGCGAAGATTCAATTCAGCTGGTGAGCGCTCTGCCCTCTGGGAGCTGTAGTCTCCCCCTGCGATGGCCGCGCGATGGCAGGTAGCGGCTGCAGGGGAGACACACAGCGTCAGGGACCCGAGGGTAAGATATCAGGTAGGGGAGAATGCTTGTGATTCCTTCAATATCAGGACAGCGTCTGAGTATTCACCCGCTCCACCGAGGGAGCCTCCTTCTCTTAAGCGCCTCCGTGCGCGAAGATTCAATTCAGCTGGTGAGCGCTCTGCCCTCTGGGAGCTGTAGTCTCCCCCTGCGATGGCCGCGCGATGGCAGGTAGCGGCTGCAGGGGAGACACACAGCGTCAGGGACCCGAGGGTAAGATATCAGGTAGGGGAGAATGCTTGTGATTCCTTCAATATCAGGACAGCGTCTGAGTATTCACCCGCTCCACCGAGGGAGCCTCCTTCTCTTAAGCGCCTCCGTGCGCGAAGATTCAATTCAGCTGGTGAGCGCTCTGCCCTCTGGGAGCTGTAGTCTCCCCCTGCGATGGCCGCGCGATGGCAGGTAGCGGCTGCAGGGGAGACACACAGCGTCAGGGACCCGAGGGTAAGATATCAGGTAGGGGAGAATGCTTGTGATTCCTTCAATATCAGGACAGCGTCTGAGTATTCACCAGTAAGCAACGGTTCCACTTGTGCCCACTGTGCCACTTTCAAGCCAATGCATTCCTATGGACTTATAAACGAATAAGTAACCATCCTTTCTCCAATGAAGATCAACTTGGCCCACACATTTTCATACTGGTCCCAATAAAGGAAGTTCCCCTCTACACTTCTGATATGTAAACTGCCTGAGCCAAGCACAATTTGCCACAGCAGGTGGCACCAAACTGGTGGCCGTCACCTCAATGCATTCCTATATAGTTCCATGCAAAAAAGTAACTGTGGTTCTCTTATAGGAAAAACACATTGGCTCAGAAGATGTATTTTGTTTTTCACCCATACCACATCCCCCTACAAGTTCCATCAGGATTTAGCCTGAGTCAACCAACGGTTCCACTTGTGCCCACTGTGCCACTTTCAAGCCAATGCATTCCTAAGGACTTATAAACGAATAAGTAACCATCCTTTCTCCAATGAAGATCAACTTGGCTCACCCATTTTCACACTGATCCTAATAAAGGAAGTTCCCCTCTACACTTCTGATATGTAAACTGCCTGAGCCGAGCAAAATTTGCCACAACAGGTGGCACCAAACTGGTTGCCCTCACCTCAATGCATTCCTATATAGTTCCATGCAAATAACTAACTGTGGTTCTCTTATAGGAAAAACACATTGGCTCAGAAGATGTATTTTGTTTTTCACCCATACCACAGCCCCCTACAAGCTCGATAAGGATTCAGCCTGAGCCAAGCAACGGTTCCACTTGTGACCACTGTGCCACTTTCAAGCCAATGCATTCCTATGGACTTATAAATGAATAAGTAACCATCCTTTCTCCAATGAAGATCAACTTGGCTCACCCATTTTCATACTGGTCCTAATAAAGGAAGTTTCCCTCTACACTTCTGATATGTAAACTGCCTTAGCCAAGCACAATTTGCCACAGCAGGTGGCACCAAACTGGTGGCCGTCACACCAATGCATTCCTATATAGTTCCATGCAAAAAAGTAACTGTGGTTCTCTTATAGGAAAAACACATTGTCTCGCAAAAATGTATTTGGTTTTTCAACCATACCACATCCCCCTACAAGCTCCATAAGGATTTATCCTGAGCCAAGCAACGGTTCCACTTGTGCCCACTGTGCCACTTTCAAGCCAATGCATTCCTATGGACTTATAAACGAATAAGTAACCATCCTTTCTCCAATGAAGATCAACTTGGCTCACCCATTCTCATACTGGTCCTAATAAAGGAAGTTCCCCTCTACACTTCTGATATGTAAACTGCCTGAGCCAAGCACAATTTGCCACAGCAGGTGGCACCAAACTGGTGGCCGTCACCTCAATGCATTCCTATATAGTTCCATGCAAAAAAGTAACTGTGGTTCTCTTATAGGAAAAACAATTGGCTAGCAAAAATGTATTTTGTTTTTCAACCATACCACATCCCCCTACAAGCTCCATAAGGATTTATCCTGAGCCAAGCAACGGTTTCACTTGTGCCCACTGTGCCACTTTCAAGCCAATGCATTCCTATGGAGTTATAAACGAATAAGTAACCATCCTTTCTACCATGAAGATCAGCTTGGCTCACCCATTTTCACACTGATCCTAATAAAGAAGTTCCCCTCTACACTTCTAATATGTAAACTACCTGAGCCGAGCAAAATTTGCCACAACGGGTGGCACCAAACTGGTTGCCCTCACCTCAATGCATTCCTATATAGTTCCATGCAAATAACTAATTGTGGTTCTCTTATAGGAAAAACACATTGGCTCAGAAGATGTATTTTGTTTTTCACCCATACCACATCCCCCTACAAGCTCCATCAGGATTTAGCCTGAGCCAAGCAACGGTTCCACTTGTGCCCACTGTGCCACTTTCAAGCCAATGCATTCCTATGGACTTATAAACGAATAAGTAACCATCCTTTCTCCAATGAAGATCAACTTGGCTCACCCATTTTCATACTGGTCCTAATAAAGGAAGTTCCCCTCTACACTTCTGATATGTAAACTGCCTGAGCCAAGCACCATTTGCCACAGCAGGTGGCACCAAACTGGTGGCCGCCACCTCAATGCATTCCTATATAGTTCCATGCAAAAAAAGTAACTGTGGTTCTCTTATAGGAAAAACACATTGGCTCGCAAAAATGTATTTTGTTTTTCAACCATACCACATCCCCCTACAATCTCCATAAGGATTTAGCCTGAGCCAAGCAACGGTTCCACTTGTGCCCACTGTGCCACTTTCAAGCCAATGCGTTCCTATGGAGTTATAAACGAATGACTAACCATCCTTTCTACCATGAAGATCAACTTGGCTCACCCATTTTCACACTGATCTTAATAAAGGAAGTTCCCCTCTACACTTCTGATATGTAAACTGCCTGATCCGAGCAAAATTTGCCACAACAGGTGTCACCAAACTGGTTGCCCTCACCTCAATGCATTCCTATATAGTTCCATGCAAAAAACTAACTGTGGTTCTCCTTTAGGAAAAACACATTGGCTCAGAAGATGTATTTTGTTTTTCACCCATATCACATCCCCCTACAAGCTCCATCAGGATTTAGCCTGAGCCAAGCAACGGTTCCACTTGTGCCCACTGTGCCACTTTCAAGCCAATGAATTCCTATGGAGTTATAAACGAATAAGTAACCATCCTTTCTCCAATGAGGATCAACTTGGCTCACCCATTTTCATACTGGTCCTAATAAAGGAAGTTCCCCTCTACACTTCTGATATGTAAACTGCCTGAGCCAAGCACAATTTGCCACAGCAGGTGGCACCAAACTGGTGGCCGTCACACCAATGCATTCCTATATAGTTCCATGCAAAAAAGTAACTGTGATTCTCTTATAGGAAAAACACATTGGCTCAGAAGATCTATTTTGTTTTTCACCCTTTCCACATCCCCCTACAAGCTCCATCAGGATTTAGCCTGAGCTAAGCAACGGTTCCACTTGTGCCCACTGTGCCACTTTCAAGCCAATGCATTCCTATGGACTTATAAACGAATAAGTTACAATCCTTTCTCTAATGAAGATCAACTTGGCTCACCCATTTTCATACTGATCCTAATAAAGGAAGTTCCCCTCTACACTTCTGATATGTAAACTGCCTGAGCCAAGTACAATATGCCCCAGCAGGTGGCACCAAACTGGTGGCCTTCACCTCAATGCATTCCTATATAGTTCCATGCAAAAAAGTAACTGTGGTTCTCTTATAGGAAAAACCCATTGGTTCGCAAAAATGTTTTTGTTTTTCAACCATATCACATCCCCCTATAAGATCCATAAGGATTCATCCTGAGCCAACTAACGGTTCCACTTGTGCCCACTGTGCCACTTTCAAGCCAATGCGTTCCTATGGACTTATAAACAAATAAGTAACCATCCACTCTCCCATGAAGATCAACTTGGCTCACCCATTTTTATACTGATCCTAATAAAGGAAGTTCCCCTCTACACTTCTGATATGTAAACTGCCTGAGCCGAGCAAAATTTGCCACAACAGGTGGCACCAAACTGGTGGCCGTCACCTCAATGCATTCCTGTATAGTTCCATGCAAATAAGTAACTGTGGTTCTCTTATAGGAAAAACACATTGGCTCGCAAAAATGTATTTTGTTTTTCAACCATGCCACATCCCCCTACAAGCTCCATAAGGATTTATCCTGAGCCAAGCAACGGTTCCACTTGTGCCCACTGTGCCACTTTCAAGCCAATGCGTTCCTATGGCGTTATAAACGAATAAGTAACCAACCTTTCTACCATGAAGATCAGCTTGGCTCACCCATTTTCACACTGATCCTAATAAAGGAAGTTCCCCTCTACACTTCTGATATGTAAACTGCCTGAGCCAAGCCCAATTTGCCACAGCAGGTGGCACCAAACTGGTGGCCGTCACACCAATGCATTCCTATATAGTTCTATGCAAAAAAGTAACTGTGGTTCTCTTATAGGAAAAACACATTGGCTCAGAAGATGTATTTTGTTTTTCACCCTTACCACATCCCCCTACAAGCTCCATTAGGATTCAGCCTGAGCCAAGCAACGGTTCCACTTGTGTCCACTGTGCCACTTTCAAGCCAATGCATTCCTATGGACTTATAAACGAATAAGTAACCATCCTTTCTCCAATGAAGATCAACTTGGCCCACCCATTTTAATACTGGTTTTAATAAAGGAAGTTCCCCTCTACACGTCTGATATGTAAACTGCCTGAGCCAAGCACAATTTGCCAAAGCAGGTGGCAGCAAAGTGGTGGCCGTCACCTCAATGCATTCCTATATAGTTCCATGCAAAAAAGTAACTGTGGTTCTCTTATAGGAAAAACACATTGGCTCGCAAAAATGTATTTTGTTTTTCAACCATTCCACATCCCCCTACAAGCTCCATAAGGATTTATCCTGAGCCAAGCAACGGTTCCACTTTTGCCCACTGTGCCACTTTCAAGCCAATGCATTCCTATGGAGTTATAAACGAATAAGTAACCATCCTTTCTCCAATGAAGATCAACTTGGCTCACCCATTTTCACACTGATCCTAATAAAGGAAGTTCCCCTCTACACTTCTGATATGTAAACTGCTTTAGCCGAGCAAAATTTGCCACAACAGGTGGCACCAAACTGGTTGCCCTCACCTCAATGCATTCCTATATACTTCCATGCAAATAACTAATTGTGGTTCTCTTATAGGAGAAACACATTGGCAAAGAAGATGTATTTTGTTTTTCACCCATACCACATCCCCCTACAAGCTCCATCAGGATTTAGCCTGAGCCAAGCAACGCTTCCACTTGTGCCCACTGTGCCACTTTCAAGCCAATGCATTCCTATGGACTTATAAACTAATAAGTTACAATCCTTTCTCTAATGAAGATCAACTTGGCCCACCCATTTTCATACTGATCCTAATAAAGGAAGTTCCCCTCTACACTTCTGATATGTAAACTGCCTGAGCCAAGTACAATATGCCCCAGCAGGTGGCACCAAACTGGTGGCCTTCACCTCAATGCATTCCTATATAGTTCCATGCAAAAAAGTAACTGTGGTTCTCTTATAGGAAAAACACATTGTCTCGCAAAAATGTATCTGGTTTTTTAACCATCCCACATCCCCCTACAAGCTCCATAAGGATTTATCCTGAGCCAAGCAACGGTTCCACTTGTGCCCACTGTGCCACTTTCAAGCCAATGCATTCCCATGGAGTTATAAACGAATAAGTAACCATCCTTTCTACCATGAAGATCAGCTTGGCTCACCCATTTTCACACTGATCCTAATAAAGGAAGTTCCCCTCTACACTTCTGATATGTAAACTGCCTGAGCCGAACAAAATTTGGCACAACAGGTGGCACCAAACTGGTTGCCCTCACCTCAATGCATTCCTATATAGTTCCATGCAAATAGCTAATTGTGGTTCTGTTATAGGAAAAACACATTGGCTCAGAAGATGTATTTTGTTTTTCACCCTTACTACATCCCCCTACAAGCTCCATCAGGATTTAGCCTGAGTCAAGCAACGGTTCCACTTGTGCCCACTGTGCCACTTTCAAGCCAATGCATTCCTATAGACTTATAAACAAATAAGTAACCATCCTTTCTCCAATGAAGATCAACTTGGCCAACCCATATTCATACTGGTCCTAATAAAGGAAGTTCCCATCTACACTTCTGATATGTAAACTGCCTGAGCCAAGCACAATTTGCCACAGCAGGTGGCACCAAACTGGTGGTCGTCACCGCAATGCATTCCTATATAGTTCCATGCAAAAAAGTAACTGTGGTTCTCTTATAGGAAAAACACATTGGCTCGCAAAAATGTATTTTGTTTTTCACCCATACCACATCCCCCTACAAGATCCATCAGGATTTAGCCTGAGCCAAGCAACGGTTCCACTTGTGCCCACTGTGCCACTTTCAAGCCAATGCATTCCTATGGACTTATAAACGAATAAGTAACCATCCTTTCTCCAATGAAGATCAACTTGGCTCACCCATTTTCACACTGATCCTAATAAAGGAAGTTCCCCTCTACACTTCTGATATGTAAACTGCCTGAGCCGAGCAAAATTTGCCACAACAGGTGGCACCAAACTGGTTGCCCTCACCTCAATGCATTCCTAAATAGTTCCATGCAAATAACTAACTGTGGTTCTCTTATAGGAAAAACACATTGGCTCAGAAGATGTATTTTGTTTTTCACCCATACCACAGCCCCCTACAAGCTCGATAAGGATTTAGCCTGAGCCAAGCAACGGTTCCACTTGTGCCCACTGTGCCACTTTCAAGCCGATGCATACCTATGGGCTTATAAACGAATAAGAAACCATCCTTTCTCCAATGAAGATCAAATTGGCTCATCTATTTTCATACTGGTCCAAATAAAGGAAGTTCCCCTCTACACTTCTGATATGTAAACTGCCTGAGCCAAGCACAATTTGCCACAGCAGGTGGCACCAAACTGGTGACCGTCACCTCAATGCATTCCTATATAGTTCCATGCAAAAAAGTAACTGTGGTTCTCTTATAGAAAAAACCCCATTGGCTCGCAAAAATGTTTTTTGTTTTTCAACCATACCACATCCCCCTACAAGCTCCATAAGGATTTATCCTGAGCCAAGCAACGGTTCCACTTGTGCCCACTGTGCCACTTTCAAGCCAATCAGTTCCTATGGAGTTATAAACGAATAAGTAACCATCCTTTCTACCATGAAGATTAGCTTGGCTCACCCATTTTCACACTGATCCTAATAAAGGAAGTTCCCTTCTACACTTCTGATATGTAAACTGCCTGAGCCGAGCAAAATTTGCCACAATAGGTGGCACCAAACTGGTTGCCCTCACCTCAATGCATTCCTATATAGTTCCATGCAAATAACTAACTGTTGTTCTCTTATAGGAAAAACACATTGGCTCAGAAGATGTATTTTGTTTTTCACCCATACCACATCCCCCTACAAGTTCCATCAGGATTTAGCCTGAGTCAAGCAACGGTTCCACTTGTGCCCACTGTGCCACTTTCAAGCCAATGCATTCCTATGGACTTATAAACGAATAAGTAACCATCCTTTCTCCAATGAAGATCAACTTGGCCCACACATTTTCATACTGGTCCCAATAAAGGAAGTTCCCCTCTACACTTCTGATATGTAAACTGCCTGAGCCAAGCACAATTTGCCACAGCAGGTGGCACCAAACTGGTGGCCGTCACCTCAATGCATTCCTATATAGTTCCATGCAAAAAAGTAACTGTGGTTCTCTTATAGGAAAAACACATTGGCTCAGAAGATGTATTTTGTATTTCACCCATACCACATCCCCCTACAAGTTCCATCAGGATTGAGCCTGAGTCAAGCAACGGTTCCACTTGTGCCCACTGTGCCACTTTCAAGCCAATGCATTCCTATGGACTTATAAACGAATAAGTAACCATCCTTTCTCCAATGAAGATCAACTTGGCTCACCCATTTTCACACTGATCCTAATAAAGGAAGTTCCCCTCTACACTTCTGATATGTAAACTGCCTGAGCCGAGCAAAATTTGCCACAACAGGTGGCACCAAACTGATTGCCCTCACCTCAATGCATTCCTATATAGTTCCATGCAAATAACTAACTGTGGTTCTCTTATAGGAAAAACACATTGGCTCAGAAGATGTATTTTGTTTTTCACCCGTACCACATCCCCCTACAAGCTCCATAAGGATTTAGCCTGAGCCAAGCAACGGTTCCACTTGTGCCCACTGTGCCACTTTCAAGCCAATGCATTCCTATGGACTTATAAACGAATAAGTAACCATCCTTTCTCCAATGAAGATCAACTTTACCAACCCATTTTCATACTGGTCCTACTAAAGGAAGTTCCCCTCTACACTTCTGATATGTAAACTGCCTGAGCCAAGCACAATTTGCCACAGCAGGTGGCACCAAACTGGTGGCCATCACCTCAATGCATTCGTATATAGTTCCATGCAAAAAAGTAACTTTGGTTCTCTTATAGGAAAAAAACATTGGCTCGCAAAAATGTATTTTGTTTTTCACCCATACCACATCCCCCTACAAGCTCCATAAGGATTCATCCTGAGCCAAGCAACGGTTCCACTTGTGCCCACTGTGCCACTTTCAAGCCAATGAGTTCCTATGGAGTTATAAACGAATAAGTAACCATCCTTTCTCCAATGAAGATCAACTTGGCTCACCCATTTTCACACTGATCCTAATAAAGGAAGTTCCCCTCTACACTTCTGATATGTAAACTGCCTGAGCCGAGCAAAATTTGCCACAACAGGTGGCACCAAACTGGTTGCCCTCACCTCAATGCATTCCTATATAGTTCCATGCAAAAAAAGTAACTGTGGTTCTCTTATAGGAAAAACACATTGGCTCAGAAGATGTATTTTGTTTTTCAACCATACCACATCCCCCTACAAGCTCCGTAAGGATTTAGCATGAGCCAAGCAACGGTTCCACTTGTGCCCACTGTGCCACTTTCAAGCCAATGCGTTCCTATGGAGTTATAAACGAATAAGTAACCATCCTTTCTACCATGAAGATCAGCTTGGCTCACCAATTTTCACACTGGTCCTAATAAAGGAAGTTCCCCTCTACACTTCTGATATGTAAACTGCCTGAGCCAAGCACAATTTGCCACAGGAGGTGGCACCAAACTGGTTGCCCTCACCTCAATGCATTCCTCTATAGTTCCATGCAAATAACTAACAGTGGTTGTCTTATAGGAAAAACACATTGGCTCAGAAGATGTATTTTGTTTTTCACCCATACCACAGCCCCCTACAAGCTCCATCAGGATGTAGCCTGAGTCAAGCAACGGTTCCACTTGTGCCCACTGTGCCACTTTCAAGCGAATGCATTCCTATGGACTTATAAACGAATAAGTAACCATCCTTTCTCCAATGAAGATCAACTTGGCCCACCCATTTTCATACTGGTCCTAATAAAGGAAGTTCCCCTCTACACTTCTGATATGTAAACTGCCTGAGCCAAGCACAAGTTGCCACAGCAGGTGGCACCAAACTGGTGGCCGTCACACCAATGCATTCCTATATAGTTCCATGCAAAAAAGTAACTGTGGTTCTCTTATAGGAAAAACACATTGGCTCAGAAGATGTATTTTGTTTTTCACCCTTACCACATCCCCCTACAAGCTCCATAAGGATTCAGCCTGAGCCAAGCAACGGTTCCACTTGTGACCACTGTGCCACTTTCAAGCCAATGCATTCCTATGGACTTATAAATGAATAAGTAACCATCCTTTCTCCAATGAAGATCAACTTGGCTCACCCATTTTCATACTGGTCCTAATAAAGGAAGTTCCCCTCTACACTTCTGATATGTAAACTGCCTGAGCCAAGCACAATTTGCCACAGCAGGTGGCACCAAACTGGTGGCCGTCACACCAATGCATTCCTTTATAGTTCCATGCAAAAAAGTAACTGTGGTTCTCTTATAGGAAAAACACATTGGCTCGCAAAAATGTATTTTGTTTTTCACCCATACCACATCCCCCTACAAGATCCATCAGTATTTAGCCTGAGCCAAGCAACGGTTCCACTTGTGCCCACTGTGCCACTTTCAAGCCAATGCATTCCTATGTACTTATAAACGAATAAGTAACCATCCTTTCTCCAATGAAGATCAACTTGGCTCACCCATTTTCACACTGATCCTAATAAAGGAAGTTCCCCTCTATACTTCTGATATGTAAACTGCCTGAGCCAAGCAAAATTTGCCACAACAGGTGGCACCAAACTGGTTGCCCTCACCTCAATGCATTCCTATATAGTTCCATGCAAATAACTAACTGTGGTTCTCTTATAGGAAAAACACATTGGCTCAGAAGATGTATTTTGTTTTTCACCCATATCACATCCCCCTACAAGCTCCATCAGGATTTAGCCTGAGTCAAGCAACGGTTCCACTTGTGTCCACTGTGCCACTTTCAAGCCAATGCATTCCTATGGACTTATAAACGAATAAGTAACCATCCTTTCTCCAATGAAGATCAACTTGGCCCACCCATTTTCATACTGGTTCTAATAAAGGAAGTTCCCCTCTACACTTCTGATATGTAAACTGCCTGAGCCAAGCACAATTTGCCAAAGCAGGCGGCAGCAAAGTGGTGGCCGTCACCTCAATGCATTCCTATATAGTTCCATGCAAAAAAGTAACTGTGGTTCTCTTATAGGAAAAACACATTGCTTAGCAAAAATGTATTTTGTTTTTCAACCATACCACATCCCCCTACAAGCTCCATAAGGATTTATCCTGAGCCAAGCAACGGTTCCACTTGTGCCCACTGTGCCACTTTCAAGCCAATGCATTCCTATTGAGTTATAAACTAATAAGTAACCATCCTTTCTCCAATGAAGATCAACTTGGCTCACCCATTTTCACACTGATCCTAATAAAGGAAGTTCCCCTCTACACTTCTGATATGTAAACTGCCTGAGCCAAGTACAATATGCCCCAGCAGGTGGCACCAAACTGGTGGCCTTCACCTCAATGCATTCCTATATAGTTCCATGCAAAAAAGTAACTGTGGTTCTCTTATAGGAAAAACACATTGTCTCGCAAAAATGTATCTGGTTTTTTAACCATCCCACATCCCCCTACAAGCTCCATAAGGATTTATCCTGAGCCAAGCAACGGTTCCACTTGTGCCCACTGTGCCACTTTCAAGCCAATGCATTCCCATGGAGTTATAAACGAATAAGTAACCATCCTTTCTCCAATGAAGATCAACTTGGCTCACCCATTTTCACACTGATCCTAATAAAGGAAGTTCCCCTCTACACTTCTGATATGTAAACTGCCTGAGCCGAGCAAAATTTGCCACAACAGGTGGCACCAAACTGGTTGCCCTCACCTCAATGCATTCCTACATAGTTCCATGCAAAAAAAGTAACTGTGGTTCTCTTATAGGAAAAACACATTGGCTCAGAAGATGTATTTTGTTTTTCAACCATACCACATCCCCCTACAAGCTCCATAAGGATTTAGCATGAGCCAAGCAACGGTTCCACTTGTGCCCACTGTGCCACTTTCAAGCCAATGCGTTCCTATGGAGTTATAAATGAATAAGTAACCATCCTTTCTACCATGAAGATCAGCTTGGCTCACCAATTTTCACACTGGTCCTAATAAAGGACGTTCCCCTCTACACTTCTGATATGTAAACTGCCTGAGCCAAGCACAATTTGCCACAGGAGGTGGCACCAAACTGGTTGCCCTCACCTCAATGCATTCCTATGTAGTTCCATGCAAATAACTAACAGTGGTTGTCTTATAGGAAAAACACATTGGCTCAGAAGATGTATTTTGTTTTTCACCCATACCTCATCCCCCTACAAGATCCATCAGGATTTAGCCTGAGCCAAGCAACGGTTCCACTTGTGCCCACTGTGCCACTTTCAAGCCAATGCATTCCTAAGGACTTATAAACGAATAAGTAACCATCCTTTCTCCAATGAAGATCAACTTGGCTCACCCATTTTCATACTGGCCCTAATAAAGGAAGTTCCCCTCTACACTTCTGATATGTAAACTGCCTGAGCCAAGCACAATTTGCCACTGCAGGTGGCACCAAACTGGTGGCCGTCACCTAAATGCATTCCTATATAGTTCCATGCAAAAAAGTAACTGTGGTACTCTTATAGGAAAAACACATTGGCTCGCAAAAATGTATTTTGTTTTTCAAGCATACCACATCCCCCTACAAGCTCCATAAGGATTTATCCTGAGCCAAGCAACGGTTCCACTTGTGCCCACTGTGCCACTTTCAAGCCAATGCGTTCCTATGGAGTTATAAACGAATAAGTAACCATCCTTTCTACCATGAAGATCAGCTTGGCTCACCAATTTTCACACTGATCCTAATAAAGGAAGTTCCCCTCTACACTTCTGATATGTAAACTGCCTGAGCCGAGCAAAATTTGCCACAACAGGTGGCACCAAACTGGTTGCCCTCACCTCAATGCATTCCTATATAGTTCCATGCAAATAACTAACTGTGGTTCTCTTATAGGAAAAACACATTGGCTCAGAAGATGTATTTTGTTTTTCACCCGTACCACATCCCCCTACAAGCTCCATAAGGATTTAGCCTGAGCCAAGCAACGGTTCCACTTGTGCCCACTGTGCCACATTCAAGCCATGCATTCCTATGGACTTATAAACGAATAAGTAACCATCCTTTCTCTAATGAAGATCAACTTTGCCCACCCATTTTCATATTGGTCCTAATAAAGGAAGTTCCCCTCTACACTTCTGATGTGTAAACTGCCTGAGCCAAGCAAAATTTGCCACAGCAGGTGGCACCAAACTGGTGGCCGTCACCTCAATGCATTCGTATATAGTTCTATGCAAAAAAGTAACTTTGGTTCTCTTATAGGAAAAACACATTGGCTCGCAAAAATGTATTTTGTTTTTCACCCATACCACATCCCCCTACAAGCTCCATAAGGATTCATCCTGAGCCAAGCAACGGTTCCACTTGTGCCCACTGTGCCACTTTCAAACCAATGAGTTCCTATGGAGTTATAAACGAATAAGTAACCATCCTTTCTACCATGAAGATCAGCTTGGCTCACCAATTTTCACACTGATCCTAATAAAGAAAGTTCCCCTCTACGCTTCTGATATATAAACTGCCTGAGCCAAGCACAATTTGCCACAGCAGGTGGCACCAAACTGGTTGCCCTCACCTCAATGCATTCCTATATAGTTCCATGCAAATAACTAACAGTGGTTGTCTTATAGGAAAAACACATTGGCTCAGAAGATGTATTTTGTTTTTCACCCATACCACAGCCCCCTACAAGCTCCATCAGGATTTAGCCTGAGTCAAGCAACGGTTCCACTTGTGCCCACTGTGCCACTTTCAAGCCAATGCATTCCTATGGACTTATAAACGAATAAGTAACCATCCTTTCTCCAATGAAGATCAGCTTGGCCCACCCATTTTCATACTGGTCCTAATAAAGGAAGTTCCCCTCTACACTTCTGATATGTAAACTGCCTGAGCCAAGCAAAAGTTGCCACATCAGGTGGCACCAAACTGGTGGCCGTCACCTCAATGCATTCCTATATAGTTCCATGCAAAAAAGTAACTGTGGTTTTCTAATAGGAAAAACACATTGGCTCGCAAAAATGTATTTTGTTTTTCACCCATACCTCATTACCCTACAAGATCCATCAGGATTTAGCCTGAGCCAAGCAACGGTTCCACTTGTGCCCACTGTGCCACTTTCAAGCCAATGCATTCCTAAGGACTTCTAAACGAATAAGTAACCATTCTTTCTCCAATGAAGATCAACTTGGCTCACCCATTTTCACACTGATACTAATAAAGGAAGTTCCCCTCTACACTTCTGATATGTAAACTGCCTGAGCCGAGCAAAATTTGCCACAACAGGTGGCACCAAACTGGTTGCCCTCACCTCAATGCATTCCTATATAGTTCCATGCAAATAACTAACTGTGGTTCTCTTATAGGAAAAACACATTGGCTCAGAATATGTATTTTGTTTTTCACCCTTACCACATCCCCCTACAAGCTCCATAAGGATTTAGCCTGAGCCAAGCAACGGTTCCACTTGTGCCCAATGTGCCACTTTCAAGCCAATGCATTCCTATGGACTTATAAACGAATAAGTAACCATCCTTTCTCCAATGAAGATCAACTTGGCTCACCCATTTTCATACTGGCCCTAATAAAGGAAGTTCCCCTCTACACTTCTGATATGTAAACTGCCTGAGCCAAGCACAATTTGCCACAGCAGGTGGCCCCAAACTGGTGGCCGTCACCTCAATGCATTCGTATATAGTTCCATGCAAAAAAGTAACTTTGGTTCTCTTATAGGAAAAACACATTGGCTCGCAAAAATGTATTTTGTTTTTCACCCATACCACATCCCCCTACAAGCTCCATAAGGATTCATCCTGAGCCAAGCAACGGTTCCACTTGTGCCCACTGTGCCACTTTCAAGCCAATGAGTTCCTATGGAGTTATAAACGAATAAGTAACCATCCTTTCTCCAATGAAGATCAACTTGGCTCACCCATTTTCACACTGATCCTAATAAAGGAAGTTCCCCTCTACACTTCTGATATGTAAACTGCCTGAGCCGAGCAAAATTTGCCACAACAGGTGGCACCAAACTGGTTGCCCTCACCTCAATGCATTCCTATATAGTTCCATGCAAAAAAAGTAACTGTGGTTCTCTTATAGGAAAAACACATTGGTTAAGAAGATGTATTTTGTTTTTCAACCATACCACATCCCCCTACAAGCTCCATAAGGATTTAGCATGAGCCAAGCAACGGTTCCACTTGTGCCCACTGTGCCACTTTCAAGCCAATGCGTTCCTATGGAGTTATAAACGAATAAGTAACCATCCTTTCTACCATGAAGATCAGCTTGGCTCACCAATTTTCACACTGATCCTAATAAAGGAAGTTCCCCTCTACACTTCTGATATATAAACTGCCTGAGCCAAGCACAATTTGCCACAGCAGGTGGCACCAAACTGGTTGCCCTCACCTCAATGCATTCCTATATAGTTCCATGCAAATAACTAACAGTGGTTGTCTTATAGGAAAAACACATTGGCTCAGAAGATGTATTTTGTTTTTCACCCATACCACAGCCCCCTACAAGCTCCATCAGGATTTAGCCTGAGTCAAGCAACGGTTCCACTTGTGCCCACTGTGCCACTTTCAAGCCAATGCATTCCTATGGACTTATAAACGAATAAGTAACCATCCTTTCTCCAATGAAGATCAACTTGGCCCACCCATTTTCATACTGGTCCTAATAAAGGAAGTTCCCCTCTACACTTCTGATATGTAAACTGCCTGAGCCAAGCACAAGTTGCCACAGCAGGTGGCACCAAACTGGTGGCTGTCACCTCAATGCATTCCTATATTGTTCCATGCAAAAAAGTAACTGTGGTTCTCTAATAGGAAAAACACTTTGGCTCGCAAAAATGTATTTTGTTTTTCACCCATACCTCATCCCCCTACAAGATCCATCAGGATTTAGCCTGAGCCAAGCAACGGTTCCACTTGTGCCCACTGTGCCACTTTCAAGCCAATGCATTCCTAAGGACTTCTAAACAAATAAGTAACCATTCTTTCTCCAATGAAGATCAACTTTCACACTGATACTAATAAAGGAAGTTCCCCTCTACACTTCTGATATGTAAACTGCCTGAGCCGAGCGAAATTTGCCACAACAAGTGGCACCAAACTGGTTGCACTCACCTCAATGCATTCCTATATAGTTCTATGCAAATAACTAATTGTGGTTCTCTTATAGTAAAAACACATTGGCTCGCAAAAATGTATTTTGTTTTTCACCCATACCACATCCCCCTACAAGCTCCATCAGGATTTAGCCTGAGCCAAGCAACGGTTCCACTTGTGTCCACTGTGCCACTTTCAAGCCAATGCATTCCTATGGACTTATAAACGAATAAGTAACCATCCTTTCTCCAATGAAGATCAACTTGGCTCACCCATTTTCACACTGATCCTAATAAAGGAAGTTCCCCTCTACACTTCTGATATGTAAACTGCCTGAGCCAAGCACAATTTGCAACATCAGATGGCACCAAACTGGTGGCCGTCACCTCAATGCATTACTATATAGTTCCATGCAAATAAGTAACTGTGGTTCTCTTATAGGAAAAACACATTGGCTCGCAAAAATGTATTTTGTTTTTCAACCATACCACATCCCCCTACAAGCTCCATAAGGATTTAGCCTGAGCCAAGCAACGGGTCCACTTGTGCCCACTGTGCCACTTTCAAGCCAATGCATTCCTATGGACTTATAAACGAATAAGTAACCATCCTTTCTCCAATGAGGATCAACTTGGCTCACCCTTTTTCATACTGGTCCTAATAAAGGAAGTTCCCCTCTATACTTCTGATATGTAAACTGCCTGAGCCAAGCACAATTTTCCACAGAAGTGGCACCAAACTGGTGGCCGTCACCTCAATGCATTCCTTTATAGTTCCATGCAAATAAGTAACTGTGGTTCTCTTATAGGAAAAACACATTGGCTCGCAAAAATGTATTTTGTTTTTCAACCATACCACATCCCCCTACAAGCTCCATAAGGATTTATCCTGAGCCAAGCAACGGTTCCACTTGTGCCCACTGTGCCACTTTCAAGCCAATGCGTTCCTATGGACTTATAAATGAATAAGTAACCATCCACTCTCCCATGAAGATCAACTTGGCTCACCCATTTTCATAATGATCCGAATAAAGGAAGTTCCCCTCTACACTTCTGATATGTAAACTGCCTGAGCCGAGCAAAATTTGCCACAACAGGTGGCACCAAACTGGTTGCCCTCACCTCAATGCATTCCTATATAGTTACATGCAAAATAGTAACTGTGGTTCTCTTATAGGAAAAACACATTGTCTCGCAAAAATGTATTTTGTTTTTCAACCATACCACATCCCCCTACAAGCTCCATAAGGATTTATCCTGAGCCAAGCAACGGTTCCACTTGTGCCCACTGTGCCACTTTCAAGCCAATGCATTCCTATGGACTTATAAACGAATAAGTAACCATCCTTTCTACCATGAAGATTAGCTTGGCTCACCCATTTTCACACTGATCCTAATAAAGGAAGTTCCCCTCTACACTTCTGATATGTAAATTGCCTGAGCCGAGCTAAATTTGTCACCAAAAAGAGTGCCCTCACCTCAATGCATTCCTATATAGTTACATGCTAGTAAGTAATTGTGGTTCTCTTATAGGAAAAACACATTGGCTCACAAATATGTTTTTTGTTTTTCAAATATACCACATCCCCCTACAAGCTCCATAAGGATTTAGCCTGAGCCAAGCAACGGTTCCACTTGTGCCCACTGTGCCACTTTCAAGCCAATGCGGTCCTATGGAGTTATAAACGAATAAGTAACCATCCTTTCTACCATGAAGATCAGCTTGGCTCACCCATTTTCACACTGATCCTAATAAAGGAAGTTCCCCTCTACACTTCTGATATGTAAACTGCCTGATCCGAGCAAAATTTGCCACAGCAGGTGGCACCAAACTGTTGGACCTCACCACAATGCATTCCTATATAGTTACCTGCAAATAAGTAATTGAGGTTCTCTTATAGGAAAAATACATTTGCTCACAAACCTGTATTTTGTTTTTCACCCATACCACATCCCTCTACAAGCTCCATAAGGATTTAGCCTGAGCCAAGCAACGGTTCCACTTGTGCCCAGTGTGCCACTTTCAAGACAATGCGTTCCTATGGAGTTATAAACGAATAAGTAACCATAGTTTCTCCCATGAAGATCAACTTGGCTCACCCATTTTCATACTGATCCTAATAAAGAGAACACCCCTCCACACTGCCTATATGTCAATTCCTTGAGCAGATCAAAATTTGTCACAACAGGTGGCATCAAACAGGGTCCCCTCACCTCAATGCATTATGTCTGAATAGTTAATTGCATGTCCCTTATAGGAAAATCACATTGCTCACAAACACATATTTTGTTTTTCAAGCACACCACACCCCTATACGATCCATAAGGATTAATCCTGAGCCAAGCAATGTTTTTCACCTTTACCTACTGTTCCACCCTCAAGCAAATGCATTCATATCAAGTTATTAATAAGTATCTGTCCTTTCTTCCATGAAGATGAACTTTACTTACAAATGTTTTTATTGATCATAATAAATGGAGCATTACACATGATCCATGTACACTTTAACGCATTGTTCTACAGATATGTTCAAAATACAAAGGATTAGTTGCGTTGTGGCATTTAAGATGTCCTGTCATCTGTCAATAAGGTACCTGCAAGGCTGAAAGAATGGGAAGCCTTTATCCAGAAGTAGCAGGACAGAGGTTCAAAACATAAAAAATTGTTGAAAGATAGTATTGTAATGGGAAGTATGAAGGCAAAGGCTGAGGAGGGAAGGAGGGGACTGGGAACTATAGGAGCTTAGGCACACATGTGTTAATTGATACCTGCCTTCACAATTCTGCTCCTGCTCCAGACTTAACCATTATCAAGCTGGACTACATTTCTTTTGACCTCAGTCAGTCGGTGTTTCGGGTAGAACTTGCTGTGGTTTATCTTTTCTCTGGTAGGTATCATAACTCTTCCAGAATCTCCAACTTCCCGATCCTGTTTCTTGACTCCCTGTTTGGAGTTGTACCAACTTTTGTACTTGAGCTGGTGTTTATTCCTTCTCTCATTAATGAGGGGTGCATTTGTGTACACAGGTCTCCCACCATCCAACCATATGGGGTTCATTTTTGTGCAGGGCTCTCTACCCCTGAGGGACACAAAAGTGGAGACTCCTGTTATTAAGTTGGGGAATGTGTGGTAAGACCACAGGCACTCGCATAATGACTTGTCTACATCATGTCCATTAACCATGGCTAATTGGATATTTTCTTTAATCATGCAGTTCGCTCTTTCTATGAGGCCATTGGCCTTGGGACAATATAATGCGGTTTTTTTCATATGTGATTCCCATGTTGCTTAAAAATCCTTTCATCTCCTCTCACACAAATTGTACCCCATTGTCTGTGACTAGAGTTTGTGGAATCCCTTTGCAGCTGAACAAGTCACTCAAAAATTCAACAAGGATTTCGTAATAAAAAAAAAAAAAAAAGTTACTGATGAACCAACTGATTTACTTGTATCCTTGATGATTACCTGACACTGGTCACTTTAGGGCAGTTTCAGATGGGGGAGGGTGTAATTAATTGCTTCTTGATGTTTATGAACATAGGGTGTTCCGGACTCTCGTTTAAAAACATTTTTTTTTACATTGATTTTTATTTATCTTCTTGTATCTTGGTCTGAAGGGTTCCAGTTTTTAACTGTATATACGATATAGGTGTTGGACGTAGGTCTAAATGTATATACGATATATTTTTGGTTCTCTGCTCTATAAAAAAATGTCTTAAGAAAAAAAAGATTTTCGTAGTAGTGTGCGTCACAAATTTATATTTTATCCAGTGGGAGGTGTAGTCGATGAGTACCATCATGAATCTTTTCTGCTGTCCTAGGTTCTCCATAGGACCTATTATGCCCAATGCCAATTTGCTCCATGGCACTTTGGGTACCACAACTGGGCACAATGGTACTTTATGCACAGTCTTTGTCTTGTCACTTTTCGCACAGCTAGTGCACTCTTCTACTTTTTGTTCCACCCAAGAGTCCATATTGGGGAACCAGAAACGGTTCCTCGCTCTGTTCTTTGTTATGCTACTGCCTAAATGCCCTTCGTGAGCTAAGTCTATAATTTTTCCTCTCAATTTGGTAGGTGGTATGGCTTTGTCATTCCTGTATACCTTCCCACCAATCATGGATAGTTTGTGTCTGACCTCCCAGTAGCTCTGCAGATCTTCTTTCAGGTCCTTGCGCTTCTCAGGCCATCCTTTGTCAAGTAGTTCTTTGAACGAGCTTAACGTTTTGTCGGAAACCATCTCATCATTCCATTCACGTTCTGTTATGGCTTGTAATTGTATTGTATTGTATTGTATTTATATTTGTAGAGCGCAAATTGCTGCCCTGAGGCGTCCAAGCGCTGATGATAGCCAGAACCAGCCGGAAAACACAGGGGGGGGGAACGAGGTTAGAGGGGTGAATTAAAAAGGAAGGTTTTAAGCTGTTTACGGAATGAGGTAAGGTTAGAATCAGCTCTGAGGTGAAGTGGAAGGGCATTCCATGTCCTGGAGGCATTGTGGGCAAAGGTCCTGCCGCCACACCTGGATCGTTTTATTCTAGGGATCACAGCTAGAAAGGTCTGGCTGGAGCGGAGACTTCTATTGGGCGTGTAGTGAGTGACTAGGTTACGAGTAATAATTGGACCAGTGTCCCAGAAGGCTTGATGGGCAATGCACATTGCCTTAAAAAGAACTCTTTGGCGAACTGGTAGCCAGTGAAGGCTAGCCAGTCCGGCCCTTACAGAGTGTCTACGAGGAATCTCCAGCAATAAACGGGCTGCGCAATTCTGCACTGTCTGCAGCCTGCGCAAAACGCAGTCTGGGGCGCCGAGATAGAGCACATTATTAAAATCAAGACGTGATTGTATAAGCCCTTGTATAGCCACCTGTTTGGCTTCCATGGGGAGGAGGGGGAAGATTTTCTTTAACATCCTCATGATGCCAAAACAGGTAGCTGACAGCTTCGTGGCCTGTGTATTGAATGATAGGGATCTGTCCAGCCAAACTCCGAGGCTCTTGATGTTTTCTTTGGGAGATGGTAGAGGACCCAGACACGGGGGCCATAGGGCATCGGGGAGACGAAGATCCGGGGGACCTAGGAGCATCATCTCCGACTTGTCCCCGTTCAACTTGAGGGATGAGGAGGACATCCAAGTCTTCACCTCTTAAAGGCACTCTCTGAGCCCGCCTGACGCAGGAAGGTTATCATCCTGCGTCAGTGAGACCACCAGCTGCGTGTCGTCCGCATACGAGATGATCTTAATCCCGAAAGGGCGGACGACCTCAGCCAGTGGCCTCATGTATAGATTAAAAAGTGCGGGGCTCAGAGAGGAACCCTGGGGGACTCCACACTTCAGAGGTCTACTAGAAGACATGGACTCACCCTCGAAGACTCTAAATGATCTGTCCTCTAGAAAGGACTTAAACCATGACCAGGCTTTGTCCTTAATCCCAGCACAGGACATACGGTACAGCAGAGTGTCATGGCTGACTGTATCGAACGCTGCGCTTAGGTCAAGGAGGATCACTGCCACTGATCCTCCTTGATCCAGGATTGTTCTTGCTTCCTCGGTGACCATGAGGAGAGCGGTCTCAGTCCCGTGTTTTGGTCTGAAGCCCGTCTGTGTGGGGTCTAGCAGGTGAAAACTCTCCAAAAAATTTACTAGGTGATGGTTTACATGAGTCTCTAAGATTTTACTCACCCAGGGTAATAGGGAGATGGGACGATAATTGGCCAGGTCAGAAGGGTCTAAAGTGTTTTTTTTTAGTAGAGCTCTGACCATGGCCTGCTTCCAGACGGCCGGGACCATGCCAGAGATGATTGAAGCTTTTAGTACCTCCCTAATTATAGGTAGGGTCACCTGGGAGGCGGCCAAAATTATATCAGGGGGGGCTGGGTCATCCGGGGACCCGGATTTGACTCTCTTTTCTAAGGATTCAAGAGTTGTGAGGTCCAGTAGGGGGAAGTGAGTCAAAGTGGATTGGGGAAGTGGGGGGGGGGGGTAAGATGCTATGGCTTTATCGGGATAGGTCGGAAAGGTACTGTTTTTGATAGGGGGGAAAGGCTGAGTAGATGGTATTTACTTTTTGGTAAAAGAATTCAGCAACGTTGTTGCAGTGGGTGGTGGACTTATCGACCTGCACGGTGGGGGGAGGCTTCGTTAGTTGTTTTATAATGTGAAAAATCTCCTTTGGTTTCGATTTGGCCATCACTATACTATTGGAGAAATATGTGGCTTGGGCTGTTTTTACTTGCATTTTGTATTCACTGAGAGATTTGCGGTAGTGGGATTTATTGTCCGCCGCATAGTCCAAGCGCCAACGTCTTTCCAGTCTTCTACATAGACGTTTCTTGTCCCTAAGAGAGTTCGTATACCAAGGGGCCGTTTTTTGTGAACGTTTCAGTGTGGTCTTCCTTATAGGGAGTGTGGTATCTAGGGTTTGCGTGATCCAGTTGACATAGGCCTGGTTGGCTAGGCCAGGATCCTCGTGATCACAGGGTAGGGTACTAGCAAGTTCGGTAGCCCAGTTATCCACTGCAAGGCGGGACCACGCTCGCATGACCTTGATAGTGGGTATTGTCAATGGAGGTTTGACCGTGGTCCAGCTAAATGGAACCAGGAAGTGGTCAGTCCATGGCAAAGGGATAGATGGGCCGGCTTGGAGATCAGAGCAGTTGCTGAAGATGGGGTCCAGCAGGTGACCCTTTACGTGGGTGGGGGTGGTAACACGCTGAGTAAGTTGCAGGGCTGCTAGATCATCTGCTAAGGTAGCGGCTATGTGGTCTAGTGAAGAGTCAAAATGCAAATTGAGATCTCCAAGCAGAGTGAGGTTGGACGTGGCGTTGATTCGTTCGGCCATATTTAATGGTAGATTAGCGTGGAACTGCTTTGAGGGGCCTGGGGGGCGGTAGACAAGGGTGCCTGAGAAGCAACTGTTGGATGAGAGTTCGATATTAAAAGCAAGACTCTCACAGTCCGGGATGTTTTCCGGCATAACTCTACGGTGATATTGTTCTTTGTAGATAATTGCCAGACCTCCTCCTCTCCCTTTGGGTCGGTCTAGCCGACTGACTTGGAAGCCTGGCGGGAGAGCGTCTACAACCGCAGGGTCGGACTCAGAAGTCAGCCAAGTTTCCGTCAAAAACAGAATATCTGGATTGTGTTCCTCTATTAACAGTGCCATTTCGGCGCTGTGTTTCGGCAGGGAGCGGCAGTTCCGAAGGAACATGCGGTAGTCATGGGTAAGTTTCCGGCTAGGTTTAATGTTAAGGGGGATATGGCATGTAGGACATACAAGTGGCAGGGCGTCGGCGTGATAGATATGCCGAGGACAGATATTGGCAACGGGCCTAAGGCTGTAGAGGAATTCGGCACTATAATATCTGTGCTCTGACGCTTGCAGTGTAGGGGGGGAGGCCCTGGGCCCAGACTCGGCGCGGACGAGCGCAGACGAGCTTGCCTTATGCGCGCCTTCGGCGCGCAATCGTCGCGCCCGCTGCGCTCGTCCTCTGCGCTTCCTAAACATGCACATCTTTATAGATAGGGAGTGCAGAGGGGGCGTGGCCTCATAGTGGGCGTGTCCTACTCCGTGTGAGGAGAATGGCGTTTGTCAACAGCGGCGATTTTCGCCCTTCCCAACGCTCGTTTCAGCGTGAGAACAAGTGCCTGCACACAGCAGTCGTGTGACAGGTAAGGGGTGAGTGAGTATTAAAATTAGCAAAAATACAGGTTTAAAACAATCAGTTGTATGGCAAGGACAGGCATGTCCAGAAGTTCATCTTGCACTTCCCCTTCTAGCGGTGCCCTGGAGAGGTAGTCTGCTATGCCCTCCACAGGGCTCAGCCCTCCACAGGGCTTGGTCGCCCCACTCATTGCTGCCGCTCCTGCCTGCCTTTGCCGCCTCCTGCCTGCAGATTCCTTTGCTCGCTGCCCGCTGCTCCTGGGAATTTCCCGCTGCTCCTGGGAATTTCCCGCTGCCCGCTGCTTCTTGGAATTTCCCGCCGCTGCCTCCCTGCGGCCCCGCCCCCCTGTGATTCCATTCGCTGCCCCGATCCCGCCACCCAGCTGCTCCTCCCTCCCGGCTCCTTACTTAAGGGGACCGTAGGGGACCACAGAGTGTGACCGCTCAGCCCTCCACAGGGCTTGGTCGCCCCACTCACTGCTGCCGCTCCTGCCTGCCTTTGCCGCCTCCTGCCTGCAGATTCCTTCGCTCGCTGCTCCTGGGAATTTCCTGCTGCTCCTGGGAATTTCCCGCTGCCCGCTGCTTCTTGGAATTTCCCGCCGCTGCCTCCCTGCGGCCCCGCCCCCCTGTGATTCCATTCGCCGCCCCGCTCCCACCACCCAGCTGCTCCTCCCTCCCGGCTCCTTACTTATGACGCCCCCAGAGCGACCGCGCAGCGGACGCGCGCAGCGGGAGCGCCGATTGAGCGCCGATTGAGCGCCGAAAGTGCGCCAAAGGTAAGCCCGTCTGCGCCTGGACCGCGCCCAGCGCCAGACCCCCTGGTCCTCGCCCTCGCCAGCACACCCTGCACATCTACGACGCCAAAACCCTCCACGCACTCAACGCCGGCCGAAACACCGCCTGCTACCGAGCCACCCCGAGACGCACCCACGGACCCTTCACCTGCCTGACCTGCTGCTTCACCGGCCTCCGACCCAACACCGCACCTGCTAAACCGAGCCCCAGCAACAAACAACTGATGTGCATCCTGCTCAACACCCGCTCCGTTCACAGGCATGCCGTCGAACTCTGGAACCTCCTCGACTCGACAGCACCAGACATCGCCTTCCTGACGGAAACCTGGATGAACGCCTCCTCAGCGCCCGATGTCGCCATCGCCGTCCCAGAAGGCTACAAAATCACCAGGAAGGACCGCGTCAACCAGACAGGAGGAGGCATCGCCATCATCCACAAGAACACCATCCGCATCACGACCAACTCCGAAGACACCTTCACCTCCGCCGAACACCTCCACTTCCAGATACACACCGACCCCAAGACCACGCTCAGAGGCACCCTCGTCTACAGACCACCGGGACCACGCACACAGTTCAGCGAAGACATCACAGACTTCGTCAGCCCGCACGCCATCAATTCCACCGACTACATCCTCCTGGGGGACCTCAACTTCCACCTGGAGGACAACAAGGACCGCAACACCACTGCTCTGCTGGACAACCTGGCCAACCTCGGACTCAAGCAACTGGTAACCACCCCCACCCACTACGCCGGCCACACGCTTGACCCAGTCTTCTCATCCAGCAAATACGTCACCTTCAGCCACTCCACCAATCTATAGTGGACTGACCACAGCTGCGTCCACTTCAGCTTCAGTAAAACGATGACCCACCACCACCCTCAACAAGCCCCCCGCAGGAGATGGAACAAGATCACCGGCGACCAGCTCACCACCTTCCTCAGCCAGAACCCCCCCACCAGCTCAATGGACCCCAACGAAGCTGCCAACAACCTCACACAGTGGATAACCAACTGCGCAGACGCCCTCGCACCACTGAAGAAGAACCCCCCCAGCAGACGCGGCAGCAAGAAAGCCTCCTGGTTCACCGACGAGCTCATCACCTCCAAGAAGAACTGCCGCTCCCTGGAGAACACCTGGCGCACCAACCAGACCACAGACAACATGACGGCCCTCAAACACGCCACCCGCAAACACCACCAACTGATCCACGCCACAAAGAAGACAGCCTTCAAGGAACGACTGGACAACAACACCCACATCAGCAAGGAACTCTTCAGCATCGTCAAAGAGCTCTCCAACCCCGATGCCGGAAACAATGACATCACTGCCTCGCAAGACCTCTGCGACTTCCTCACAGCCTTCTTCCACGACAAGATCGCCAACATTCACAACAGCTTCGGCCCACCAACCACGAACCCCACCACCGAACCGATGCCCCCCACCACCACCCTCCGCACCTGGACCCCAGTCAGCACCGAAGACACAACACGCACAATGAACACCATCCACTCCGGATCCCCTACGGACCCCTGCCCACACCACATCTTCAACACGGCCGACCACATCATCGCACCCCACCTCCGCGACATCATCAACGCCTCCTTCAAGACCGCCACCTTCCCGGAGTGCTGGAAACACGCCGAGATCAGTGCCCTGCTGAAGAAACCAACTGCAGACCCCTCCGACCTCAAGAACTACCGCCCCATCTCGCTCCTCCCGTTTCCTGCCAAAGTCATCGAGAAGACCGTCAACAGACAGCTAGCCACCTTCCTCGAGACCAACGGATCCCTCGACCACTCGCAATTCGGCTTCCGAGCCAACCACAGCACGGAGACCGCCCTCATCGCAGCCACAGACGACATCAGATCCCTAATGGACAACGGGGAAACTGCGGCCCTCATCCTCCTGGACCTCTCCGCAGCGTTCGACACTGTCTGCCACCGCACCCTGGTACAGCGCCTGAACAACACCGGCATCCAGGAGAAGGCCCTGGAGTGGATCACCTCATTCCTCGCCGGAAAAACCCAGAGAGTCCGCCTCCCCCCGTTCCGGTCAGCGGCCACCGAAGTCATCTGCGGCGTTCCACAAGGGTCATCGCTCAGCCCCACCCTCTTCAACGTCTACATGAGCCCCCTTGCAACCATCGCACGTCAACACAACCTCAAGATCATCACCTACGCCGACGACACCCAGCTGATCCTCTCCCTCACCAGCGACCCGGACGCCGCCAGAGCCAGCCTACACGAAGGGATGAAAGACGTCGCCGAATGGATGAAGAACAGCCACCTGAAACTGAACTCAGACAAGACGGAGGTCCTCATCCTGGGATCATCACCCTCCGCCTGGGACGACTCCTAGTGGCCCTCCGCCCTGGGAGCCACCCCCAAGCCAACGGACCACGCACGCAACCTAGGCTTCATCCTGGACTCCTCCCTCTCGATGACCAGACAAGTCAACGCCGTCTCGTCTTCATGCTTCAACACCCTGCGCATGCTTCGAAAGATCTTCCGGTAGATCCCCACCGAGACCAGGAAGACGGTCACCCAGGCCCTCGTCACCAGTCGGCTGGAGTACGGGAACGCCCTCTACGCCGCCAAACTCCAGAAGAAACTCCAACGGATCCAGAACGCCTCAGCGCGACTCATCCTGGACATCCCCCGACACAGCCACATCTCCGGACACCTGAGAGACCTGCACTGGCTCCCCATCAACAAAAGAATCACGTTCCGACTCCTCACCCACGCACACAAGGCCCTCCACGACCTGGGCCCCAAGTTCCTCAACAGCCGCCTGACCTTCCACAAGCCCACCCGCCAGCTCCGCTCCGCCAGCCTCGCTCCCGCCACCGTCCCCCGCATCCGCAGAGCCACCGCCGGAGGAAGATCCTTCTCCTACCTGGCAGCCAAGACATGGAACTCCCTCCCCATCCACCTCCGGACAACGCAAGACCATCTCGCCTTCAGGAAGCAACTCAAGACCTATCTGTTCGAGCAGTAGCGTTCTCCCCCCCCCCCAGCGCCTTGAGACCCTCCGGGTGAGCAGTGCGCTATACAAATGCCTATGATTGATTGATTGATTGCTATGACATTGTCACCTCCTGGTAAATACTCGATCCTGAAACAATAACCCTCAAGGCCTAATCTCCATTTGGGTATGCGGGGAGATCCGCAGTTAGTTTTCTTGGTTGAAAACATGAATGTGAGCGGTTTGTGGTCCGTTAGGATGGTGAATTTTATGCCCCAAAGATAAAATTTGAAATGTAACATTGCCCAGAAAACAGCAAGTGCTTCCCTTTCCACTACGGAATAATTACATTCTGCAGAGGTTAGGCATCGGGAAGCATACGCAATGATGGTCTCGCCATGTTCTCCTTTTTGCGATAGGGTGGCTCCCAATCCCTTGTTGGATGCATCAGTGGTCAAGAATGTCTTCTTTTTGGGGTCGAATGACCCCAACGCAGGTGACCTTGTTATCTCATCTCTCAGGTTGTCTACCGCGGTGCTGTGTTTTGTTTCCCAAACAAAATCATTGCCTTTCCTTAAGAGATCACGTAGACATTCACATTTCTCTGAGAACCCTTTGATGTACTTGTATTCGATTAACCCTAGAATGGATTTGAGTTCTTCCTTGTTTTTTGGATCGGGGCATCCTTAACTGATTGAACTAGGCTGTGCTTAGGTTTGAACCCCTCGTGTGCCCCAAGTAGTCTACGGAACTGACTTTGATTTTACACTTGTTCTGCTTCACTGTCAAGCCAACTTCCATCAATTTACTGAACACTTTTCGTGATGTAGAATCATGCTCTTCTACAGTGGTACCGTATACTAAGATATCATCTTTGCAGCAGAACGTCTTTTCTATGCCGTTCAACAGTGTTTGCATTATCTTCTGAAAAACTGCAGCGGCCGATGCTAGGCCAAACGGCATCCTCTTAAACATGTAAGCCCCAAAAGGAGTGGTGAATGCAGTGAGGGGTCTAGACTGTGGGTGCAACTCCACTTGGTAGTATGCCATGGATAAGTCAATCACAGAAAATATTTTTGCATCACTCAAATTTTGGCTTGTCCATCTTGTTTCAGTTTGTGTTTGTCCTGAAGAACCAGGCTGAATTAGGCCTGGCGGCGCAGGGTACGCCTGAAATCTTCTGAGTTCACCTTCTAAATGTACAGAGACATGGAACACTGTTGGCATAGGAACTTCAATTTATTAGCTGCAGCTAGGTACAGTTGTCCTAGAAGTACATCAGTGGTAGGTTCTCAGGAGACTGCCACTTCAATCCGTGGCTCACAGTCTTTTATAGCGCTTGAATCCCCTAAAGCAACAACCCCCTCAATGTGCAATAAAAACAAACAAATCATCCACTAGCAAACATTCTTTGTACAAGATACAGGATAATAGGTAATAGAAATTCCTTCCCTAGGGTCGTGTTCTCTACCTGATCCTATAGGCCGGGTGGCATGAGCATTCCTAAGTTAAATTAATTTACAACAGGACGTGTTTGCGTGTTGCAGGTGGTGATTCGTAAAACAATTGGAGAAGGATCACCAAGGGTTAATAGATGGTTATCACTGGAATTAGTTGCTTTGAGCCGGGTCTCAGAATGTACTTTGCTCAGAGAGACAGGAAAAGGTCGTTTAACATGTTACAGTACAGAGTATGAAAGAAACGCTACGAAGGTCGTCGGTGCCTGAGTGAGGGCAACATCACAATGGTGTCAATACGCAAGATGGAGCCGTAATCAAATTTCCTCAGGAGAGAATGGAAAATTAGGGGGACAGCTGGGGTAGGTAAGTAATCATAATGGTGACAGCTCACGACTCTTCCCCCTCTATAGCTGCTGGGCAAGAGGCAATCTTTGCATAATTTCCAAAGCAGTGTTTGTACCCTATCAGCAGCAATGTCTGCAATTCAGGAAGCAAGGCTGAGCAGCAATTCCTCCCTATCAGATAGTAATATCTAGGAATTCTAGCTTTGCGTTCAGTTTTCAGACCATATCCATTTTGGGCCTGCCACTAGTAAATGTCCGTCCCCTTTCTTAGCTAGCATGGCCCATGCTGTTTGGGAGCTGTTGAGTAATCATGGGCCACTGGGCTGATTTCTCCGATTTTAGGCAATTTCTGAGTTTGCTTGTGGTAGGGTTTGACATATGCTGGTGTTTTTTCAGTTTCAGCACAGCACTTTTTAAGAAGGGCTTTACAATGTAGGTTGAATTCATCTTTCTGTATATTAGTACCCAAATTTGGCCGAGCCCATGCTTCCTCATGTGAAGTTGTTCTCAAAACTAAATGGCAAGGGGCACTGTTTCAGGCAGTAGTACACCAGGGCGTGGAGTAAACCTGGGCATGGAGGCTTTGCCTTTGATAGGCCCAAGCTAAATGACCCAAGAAACTGAGGCTATATCCTGCCAATTGGCATTCATCTGGTTGATATTGAAAATGATTTGTAATCTTTAACTTCCAGGCAACATAGGAGACAACAAGTTGCCTTTGAGGGAAATCAAAATGCAGCATTACTGTCAGGAGGGTGAGGGAATTGGGGTACCTTTGAGGTGCCTGGCGATGGGCCTTCCATCTGGGGTGGTGGACCTACAGCATCATCTGCTCTCAACAAGGGACAGCTGTACTCCATAAATGAAATGTATCTGTGTTTACTTACCCAGTTGCATTGGTGGTGCAAAACTGCAGGGCCCTTGGGTACAGCCCCACTGTTCTCCACTCCATTGAACACATGTGATGTCACTAAACAACTGAGTCCTGGAATCAGGGAAGGAAAATATGTTCACTTACTTGGAAAGAAAAATTTCAGAACTTGTGATAGTTTATTTATTTAGTAGCAGCATTGCATTTCCATCAGATATTTTTACAATTGAACAGTAAAGCAGTATAACAAACTGGTTCTATATATACTGCACCAAAGTGAGGTACTGTGTGTATAGAGTCCAAGAGTCTCCAGAGGTTTAAGTTAGATAAAACCTTACTCTCTAAAGTGGTAGCTTGGTCGAGCAGTAAGGCAGTATCAGAGGACAGTGTAAAGCATTTGATGTACACACTCAGTCAGCAAATGGTCTCACACACTCAAGAACTGAACTCTAGTCAAATTGTTTTGTATAAAAAAATATACTGTTGTTTTATTTCTAGAACCAAGCAAGCCTGGTACAGGTAAGCATATAAATACTTTGCAGTAGTTATTGACTTGTTTGAACCCCGTTCAGAATTGCAGTATAACTGGTACTTTTTTTAATCACAGGCTTAAGGAAGCAGTTTGCAACACATTGCAGGTATAGTACATTCAATTGAATGGGCTTTTTAACTAAAATGCAGTTAATTACTTTTCAGATTACTTTTCTAACCACAGGACTGGATCCTAGATTCAGCCCTGGGAAATTTCCTGAAAAGAGGTAAGTAAAAGCGTTTTGGTTAAAGGTATGATTTTTAAGGAAAATTATTGTATTTGAAAAGATGACACTTGCAAACTTTTTCACATAGAATCACCAATGTTATCCTATGGGAGGAAATTCACTTAGCAGGTAAGTTACTTTTGTGTTATTTTTGTAATCCAGTGCTGACTCCTAGATTCAGCACTGGGACATCTACTTAAAACAGGTAAGTAATTACGTTTTTGTAGTTTGCACGATTTTTAAAGAATATTCTTGTATTTCAAAAGTTGACACTTAGAAACTTTTTCACATAGAATCACCAATGTTATCCTATGGGAGGAAATCGGAAAATCACAGTTGTAATTATTTTTCCTAGTCAGTGCTGGGTACCTAGATCCAGCACTGGGATCTCTCCTGAGAACAGGTGAGTAGTTTCGATTTTGCTAACCAGACGAATTTTAGTGAATATTTCAAAGTTCCAAAACTCGACAGAAGAATTTCCAAGTGAAAACCAGTCAATGTTACCCTATAGAGAAAATGTAAGTTATCGGCTTTCAGGTAAGTACTCGGCTGGCAGAGTTAAGGTTCTGGGGCAAGACTCAGGGGTCTCCCAGGGTCAGTGGTTGTTGCACCTTCAGCGGCACTCAGGCAGCCGGGTGCAGAGTGTTGAGGCCCAATGTTATCCTACGGGTGATAGGGGACTCCGGTTGGTGGCTGCTGGCAAGCAGGCCACAGGGTTGTGGGAGCAAAGCTCCTAGGGTTAAGCTCAGGGCACGTTGGGGACCAAGTTAGCACCAAAGGGACACCCTCAGCGGCACTAGGGCAGCCGGGTGCAGGGTGCAGTTTTGAGGTTGGGCGCTCAGTTGAATTAAATGGAAATTCTCCGGGACAAAGAAACACTGCAGGCTCGGGGAAGAAGATCATCCAGGAGTGACCACCAGTTCGAGGGGTAAGTTGGGATGTAGATGGATGGTTAGGCACCACTGGGTTGGGCACACAAGGCCGTGGGGCATCGGGTGCAGGGGTGCCTTTAGACGTCGGATTTTCTTACCCGCTCTGGTCGTGGTAGGAGGGTCTCCTGGATTGAGGCTGCAGGCATCGTCTGGAGGCTTGAGGCAGGTCAGGGGTCGCCGGAGCTCGGGTCAGGATTGCCGGGGGGACTTCCTCGTGGTGTTTGTTCACTCAAACACAGGCCGGGCTCGGCGGGTGCAGAGGGTCCTGGATTCGCGGGTCCTGGCTGACACCAGAAGCTGCAGTTCAAACATGTCTGGTGTTCACGGGAGAAACAGCTTGGAAAGTGAATGCAGGCAGGCCCTCTGGGGTTTTTGAAGTTGCTGGCCGCTGGACACGCCGGGGTTTCGCAGGAGCAGGTTCGAGGGGAGACAGGCCTGTAGGGCTGGGGCCAAGTCAGTGGGCGTCGTCCTCTTGTTCGCTCTGCACGGCTTCTCATCCTTCTTTTCTTGTGGTTGCTGGATCTGAGGAAGGAAGGTTCAGGGTGCCCCTAAATACTAAATTTAGGGGTGTTACAGGTAGGTAAAGGGCAGGGACCAATGGGTCCCTTCCCTTTGGGTGGGTACACCCCCTATTCTGCCACTCTCCAGTGGAAAGGGGGCAGGAGCATGTCCCTGCTTGGCTGGGTCCCCCCATCCTCAAGATGGCAGGGACTCGAGGTTGTGCTTCACCTCGCTTCCCCCACCTTAGGGGTGGAGTTGGCAGAGGTGGGCACACCTCTCTTCCTCACTTTTTTTTTCCCGCCAGGTCTCCCGCCCAAAGTGGGGGGTAGAACCAGTGGGGACCAGTTGCTGAGTACAGCAAGTGGTCTGGAGAAACTCACAAAGGCGGCATGCCTTTGAATCTTCTCCTTCGTGAACCCCACCCATCCTGGGGGAGGAGGCTTGGCACCTCGTCCCAGGATGTGCATTGTTTCAGGCCCCCGAGAGCAGCAAGCTCTCGACCCAGGGGTCCAGAAACATGTTTGGTGGTGGCAGCCTGCGCAGCCACTCAGTCAGGTCACTGGGAGTTGGTCAAGTTTCAGGGGGCATCTCTAAGATGCCCTCTGTCGTGCATTTTGCATTAAATCCCACACTGGCATCAGTGTGGGTTCAAAGTGCTGAGAAGTTTGATACCAAACTTCCCAGTCGTCAGTGTAGCCATTATGGTGCTGTGGAGTTCGTAATGACAACCTCCCAGCACCATATACTCTTAATGGCAGCCCTGCACTTACAGGGCCCAGGAATGGACCTGGGCACTGTAGGGGTACAGGGTTCATGCACCTGTACCCTCACCACTCCGCATAGGGCACCCAGCTAGAGGGGTGACTGATGTATGCCAGGGCAGTGGTTTGTGGGCATGGCACACAGGGATGTGTGCCATGTCGTCTCTTTGTTTTGTTCGGCACCCAGACACTCAGCCTGCAAAGGCAGTGTGTGTGTGCCAGGGTACAGGGCCTCTAAGGGTGGCACAATTGGTGCTACAGCCCTCAGGATCCTTCTCTGGTCCCAGTGCCTTGGGTACATGGGGTACCATTTACTAGGGAACTACCTGTGGCCAGAGCTGTCAATTGGGTTTTGTTTTGGGGAAATAACACAAGCCCTGGGGTCCTGATTTGCAGGGCCCCAGAGCACATCAAGTCAAAGAGCATCAGTAGTCTGGCAACAAAAAAAAAAAAGGGGGGGGTTTACTGCAACCGAAACCCACTTTCTCACAAGCAGTTCATAAAATCTGAGAAGTTTGTGTAGTTGACTTAAAGGGGTCATTCATTAAATCATGTCTCAGTTGGTCTCAAATCCTGAGCAGACATCATCAAACAAAGGGATATACTAAAATTCATATTAAAACATTGGAATGTTGGGGTAGCTCCGGACCGATGATGTCTTCATAGACCTTTTGCTCTAACCTTCCAAAGTTTGCCTTTCTTTTTCTTCTTTGAAACATTCAACTCTGAGTGGGCTGAATAGTCTAATAGCATTATAACCCTTCTGCCTCAGGGTGTAATGGTGGCTGAAGGCCCTTTCCCTCGTTTCAGGCCCTTGCATAAGGCCCGGGCTTTTAACAACTGCGATAGGGGCAACAGCCTCTAATGCAATTGTTGGTATGCAGGAGTGGTCAAATAGAACTGACTGTTTTTTTTAATTTTTTTACTGAAAGATACCTTCAAAACTGAGGTTGCAATTAAGTGATGAATGGGGAATAACAGACAAATATGTACATTAATGCAAAATCTTTAAGGCTTCTTGCATTTATTTTGCAGTTTTATATATATACAGTGGCCACAGAGTGCATTTCATAAGAAGAAGAAGTATGATACAAGCACAGTATAACTGCAGCCCAACAACATAATTTACAGGCTATGAGGATAGTTCTAGGAAGACCCAAAAGTCATACAGGGAGAAGCGGTGAGAATAAAGCATACAGTTCGCCCTCTCTAGTCCAACTAAGCTCACTCTTAAAGTTCTCATGAGAAGGCAAGATGGCTGACTGTTAAGAGGCTCCCGCAGGTAGCTCCCCGGGCTAGGAATAACCACTTCGGCGTAAATCCCCAGAAAAGCCGCTCCGTTGGGCCCTTGCCTTGCTGGAACCGAGGCCAACATTCTTCCGACCCTGTACAGCTGAGAATAGGTGTAAACAGTGGCTATAACAGAGATCTTATGCTGCTCAGAGGGGTATGAGAAACCAAAAATGTGTCCTGGGCACTCCACTCCCCATCCCGCAGCAACATTTTCAGTCCTGTTCCAGGGACACTTGATCTACCCTGCTGAAGGTGCTAGTGCCCAGCACCATGCCCAACAGAGATCCGGCGCTCTACACTTATCACCTGCCTGGGATCTGGAGGCGAGGGGTGTCCCTTCTCTAAATACCAACTGCCTGAGGTCCGTCGTTATGCAGCCCCAGCTAGACCAAGAATACCACATCATGCTCGAGAGCTACCCCATACTTACATTGGCCTGATAGCGTTAACCGAGCACTAGGATGATCCTGCCTGCTACCCTTGCCTATTGTAGTCCTGAAGATTGCATCTTACAACGGTGAACGTCCCGCAGCGAGATTGCAGAATCGTTCCATCATTATTCTAGTTTTGCACTAGTCTAGGGATTCCTCCTGCACCCTATGCTACGTTCTACTGTCTTGTAATCTAGGGCATTTCCGAATGCCATCAGAGATCTGGCAGCTTCACCCCATCGCCTGCCTGAGCACTGAAGGCGAGGGGGTCATCCCCTATCTACATACTGGCTCAAGGACAAGATACAGCCCCAGCCTGGGCAAGGATGCCACTGGAATGCCAGTGAGCTGCCTCTTATACTTAAGCATTATATACTTATATACTATGTTATCCTTATATGCCTTTTTTACTCTCTTACACCAACATTATAGCTTATGCACACACCGTTTCCTTAGTCGACACACACCACTGCCCTTCCTAGACACTGTTGTCATATATTTGCGATTATTTCATGTAACTTATTAAAATTCAATCCTTAAAACTTGAAAAGATGGTTTATTTACAGCACGGCAATAGTACATCCATCAATCTCAGGGTTCAGATGTAACTGCCCTTTACAACAGAATAGTTCACCTTGGAGGCTCCAAATGGAACCTAGAACATACATAAAAGTACACATGTCGCATGCCTTAAAGGGATAGCTTACTGGAAGTCATTTGTGATTTGAGAATGTAATACATCCCCCTTATTACCAAACAAATTAGATATGGAACAACATTAAACATAATCACAGAATGATCTAGGTGCATTTCTAATGCGCACATTACTTTTAACCCTTGACGCCACTGATCCATCACATTGCACTATATGTGAACTATCATTGCCAGCAACATCATTTTTATGTATACCCAAATGTCTACCATTCTGAAAAGGACATTTGGCTAACCTCCTGGAATTCCAGACTCTCCCATCTTGGGTGATTACACTGTTCTTGAACACCTTCTTGATTTGTATAGGTCTACCATACTTACTAACTCCCTTATTAACCATTGCAGGTTTCAATATTCTGACCCAATCACCCACCATCCAATCTGGCTCCTTTGATTTCCACTTGTTGTCAAACCACAATCTAGTCTTACCTTGTTTGTGTTCAATCCTATTAGCAGTTTCATGTAAATTTACCTTTTGCTCAATGAATTCCTTACATTTTTCTCTGAACCACCAAGGACATACCTCCGAAGCTGGATCTCTACCTTTAAGTAATTTGAATGGACTGCTCTCTGTAGTGGAATGTGGGGTAATGCGATATACCCACAGTTTTTCCCTGAGCACACTCAACCAATTACCCTTTTGTTTTAAGGATTCAAATACAAAATTCTTAAGCACTCGGTTGAACCGCTCCACCTGACCATTCTCATGAGGTTCATACAGTGAGGTACGAATGTGTTGTATGCCACACCCTTTAAGAAAATTTTCCATCTCAAAAGAAACAAGTTGCACTCCATTATCAGAAATAAGAGTGGACGGACAACCTTCTCGTGAGAAAACTTCTTTAAAGAAGCTTATACCCGCACTTGTGGTCGCTTTAGGTACAAACTTGACCTCAGGCCATTTGGAGTGATAATCAATTAAAACTAGCGCAAAGCGTGACATTTCAGGTAACATATAAAACGGACCTGAAATATCAAACGCGACCTTCTTCCACGGTTCTTTTGGCCATTGAACTGTTTTTAACGGAGGAATATGAATTTTCAACATCTTGTCATTGGAACAACACTCATTACATTCTCTGACAGTACGGTCAATCAGCCTATCCATACCTGGCCACCAAAAATAGGATCTTATCAGACGTTTCATCGCAGATATGCTAGGATATGTTTTGTGTGCTAATTTGAGGATCAATTCTTGAATACCATGTGGAGGAATGCATTTACCCGCTTTTAACAGGAACTCTCCCTCACAAAGCAACTCATCAGCTACTTGGAAATACGGTAGTAACTCTGACCTTACATGATCCTTCCTTGGCCAACCTTCCATTACACATTTTCTGAGAAGAACCCATTTGTCATCTGCTTCTTGGCTCTCTTTCCAAAGTTGTTCCGTGATTTCTTGGTACTGTGAAGGAATCACATCAGAAATACCTAACACAAAGTCTACTTCCTTAACCAACCTGACACTACAATTACCATCGTCACAGGGAAGACGTGACAAGAAATCTGCAGTTACATTTTTCTTTCCAGGTATGAATTCAACCGTGAAATTATATTCTTGAAGTCTTGAAGTCAACCGAGCTATTCTATCTGTGGAATTCCAACCACCACCTGCTGTCAAAATATGGACCAAAGGTTTGTGATCCGTTCGGAGTACAAATTTGCTTCCCCACACATACATTCTATAGTCTTCCACCTCCCAAACACAAGCCAGCAATTCCCTTTCAATAACAGCATACTTACGCTCTGTCTCATTAAGAGTTCTGGATGAAAAAGCTACATTCCACTCTTTTCCCCCATCTCTTTGTGATAGAACACTACCAAGCCCATATAGACTGGCATCCACCGTGACAATACATTCTCTTCTCATTTTAAACGGTTTAAGTGTAGGGGCATTAACTATATCATTTTTGATATCTAAGAAAGCTTTACATTGTTCTTCACCCCAATCAAATGCTACCTTTTGTCTTAATAACTTCCTTAGGGGTTCCATCTTGGTATCAAACTTTTCAACAAATTTGCTGTAGTATTCACACATACCGGAAAAAGATAATAACTGTTCTTTGTTAATCTGGGCAGGAGCTTTTAAAATAGCATCGACGTTGGATTTCTTAGGAACCAAACCATTTCCAGACAGGGTATGCCCTAAATACTCTACTGAGCGTCTGAATAAATTGCATTTGTGTGCCTTAAGAGTAAGCCCAGCTTCCTCTAACCTCTTGCATACTTCATTTAAGTGTGCCTCATGTTCACTTTCATTCTTTGAAAAGACCAAAATGTCATCCTGGAAGCACTTTACATACACATCAATATCTTTGAAGATCTGAAACATGACTCTCTGAAAAACAGAAGCAGCTGATGACAACCCAAAAGGCATCCTGGTGTATTGGAAAAGTCCAAGTGGGGTGATAAATGCCGTATACTTCTTTGACTCCTCCGTTAGCTCAATTTGATGGTACGCAGATCTAAGATCGAGTGTCGAAAAAATCTGAGCACCATCAAACAGTGAGACAAGTTCAGTGATGTTGGGAAGAGGGTGACAATCAATTATAATGTTAGAGTTTAATGCTCTTAAGTCAACACAGACACGCAACTTCTGATCAGGCTTGCGTACTAAAACTATGGGTGAAACCCATTCAGCAGATTCGATTGGTTCAATAATATTATCTTTCAACAAGTCTTGCAACATGTCTTTCAGTTCATCTCTGACATTAATGGGTACCCCTCTTAACTTTTGTTTGACCGGTATCGCATTATCCTTTAGAACGATCCTGTGTGAAAAATTCTTTAACTTTCCTAACTTATCACAGAATACTTTGTCAAACTTATGCGTGACATACTATTATTGGTTACTGAAGCGTGGTTTACCGTTGTAACCATTAACATGTCCAGCTCATTACATAAAGAAATCGGATCTTTAGAACGTGGATTTAAGATAATGCCTAGTTCCCACTGATCACGCCACCCTAGCACATTTACCCCTTTGGTTGCAACATACAACTTCACATTAGCAGCTC
The DNA here is from genome assembly GCF_964204655.1 of Triturus cristatus. Lineage (NCBI taxonomy): Eukaryota > Metazoa > Chordata > Amphibia > Caudata > Salamandridae > Triturus > Triturus cristatus. Next base: position 1,101,981,165 of record NC_140579.1, read on the forward strand.
TTCCCCTAAATCCTAAAAGTACTCTAAAGAAACCTTCCATGTCAATTTTTGAACCATCAAAACTTTCAGCGTGAATGTCGGGTTGTTGCATATCCTTAATATCACAAATATTTTGTAATTTTTCATTAAAATACTCCCTACTAATAATTGTCCACGGCGAACCCGAGTCCACCATGAGTTCCAAGTTAGTGCCAAGTACATCAAAAGAACATTTGGGAGACTTCATACAGTTCCCTTTTTCTGGACCCATATGTGTAATGGATACAACAAAACCCCTGTCACGATCTTGGCTGTCATTCACGCTTGTAACTTTATTTGTATCCAAACCCCCGGACACGTTGCGTGCTTGCCCATTGGGACGTCTATCTCTGCAAACATTGCTGAAATGTCCTATACTGCCACAAACTTTACACTCTTTATTAATAGCTGGACATCCTTGAAAAGAGGCAATATGTGATCTGCTCCCACATGTATAGCAAACATAAGAATTATTAGGATGATCTTGCTTCCTTCCTGAAAAGTTACCGTAACTCTGTTTGGGTTTTCCTTGTAGTATGTTGGGATTTTTAGTTTCTCCCTTAGATTTGACAACACATATTTCTTCTTCCGCAGTGGACTTAATGGACTTTTGGCTTACTACATCCATCCATTTTTCTGACAGCTCCGTGGATTTGGCTATAGCTATAGCTTCATCTAACTTTGGATCCCCCATGACCCATAGTTTTTCTTGTATCTTCTTGTTCTTAACGTGAACAATTATTTGATCCCGAATCATTTCATCGGTGATGTTTCCGAAGTTGCAGTGTAGACTTAACGCTCTCAAAGCCATAAGAAAATCGTCGAAAGATTCCTCATCTTTTTGTGCCCTGGTATAAAATTTCAATCTGTTCAGGGCAATGTTTGATGTTGGTTTGAATCTTTTTTCTAATCTGGTCAAGGCTTCTACATACACATTTATATTATCACCCTGCCCCATCTGGGGAACAACTTGAGGCAAAGTTCTGAATACTTCTTGACCCTCCGAGCCAAGACAGTGAAGTAGAATGCTTTCTTTTCTTTCTGCGCCCATGCGTTCTCCATCTATGGCTTTCATGTAGTTAATAAACTCCTCTTTCCAACGTGGCCAAGGTATGGGCGGATCACCTTTGTTTTGAAGAAATTTACCTAGAGCTTCAAATTGTTTTTTTTTTTTTTTAAAGATATGAACAGTAAAAACAATGAGAATTTGTTGAAGATATAAGTCACTGCACACTTCCCTTGAACTAAGATACACTTGAAATAAATAAAACCATAATAAATAACCAGCTATAGTTCATAAACTCACTTGTTATGGTTCTTCTGTAGTTGATCTGTAATTCATTAAATATTCTTACATTGGCTCCCTCGATATCATTAACTAGCGATATCACTGTAATAGACTGAAAGACTGTGATAGCCACCGCCGGTTTCGTTAGGATTTGACTTCCGTGTTGATTAGTTGGTTGCTAAGTAACCACACAACAACATGGCTGTCTGACGCACGCAACGCACACGTAGCGTTGGCGTGGTGATGTCAGCACTGTGAGCCGTAGTCCCGTATTCCTTGGAACTGTGAGGAGGAATGGCGCGAACCGTGGAGCGAGGTTAACGGTGAGCGCTTGGTTTGAAGAATGCACACCCGGTAACCTGGTTGCCGATGTTTTATTTTCGTAGTGACAGTCCGCTAAACCTGCCAAAAAAAATCCAAGATTGCATGTGAATCTTGCGTGTGCTCCACGAGACTCCGCACTGCATACAAGGGTTTTAAACCACACAAAAAAATGGTGTGATGTGATGTCCCTTAAACGGCAGCGCAACCAGTCTTAAAACAATACAACGTGGCAGGAATTATTGTAGAACAGTAATCCTCGCATGAATTGAGTACGTAGATATTCAAGGTAGAAGAGGAAAAAAACACCAAAAAGAGAAAAACAACTTTTCCCCATAAAACGTGGGTTACTCCGCTCCCGTGCTGGATAAAGGCAGGAGTGTCTTCTTTCGCCGCTCGTCGCCAAATATTAAAATTCAATCCTTAAAACTTGAAAAGATGGTTTATTTACAGCACAGCAATAGTACATCCATCAATCTCAGGGTTCAGATGTAACTGCCCTTTACAACAGAATAGTTCACCTTGGAGGCTCCAAATGGAACCTAGAACCTACATAAAAGTACACATGTCGCATGCCTTAAAGGGATAGCTTACTGGAAGTCATTTGTGATTTGAGAATGTAACATAACTGCTTTCACTTCGTGTGTCATTAGTATAGCTATCACTGTTCATAGTATATTTCTGTAAACGCTGTTGCTATGTATTTCCATCTATTCTATGTAATTGTATTTAACCTTATGTAACTCTGGTAACTGTCTCTCCACCAACTATGCAAAGTGCTAGGATACCATCGGGTCGAGTTCATCACGCTATACAAACTGTAAAAATCTTGATACTGTTTGCCCTACTATCATCATGCAAGTAGCAGGTCTTCACTGATAGTCCACACTGTTATACCAAGCCTATATATATATATATATTGTTTTTCAATGGCCCAAGAGCTTCGAGGTCGCACTCGACTGCCAATTACCACTTCGGTTCAATTCACAAGGAAGCCAGCCTCTGCATGTCAGGTAAAATCTTTTATTCTTCCCAAACGCGTTTCGAGGCAGCAGCCTCTTCTTCCGTGGGTAGCTGAAAGCCTGTAACACAAAATTGCTGCGTTTTAGATATCCTGCCCCCAGTGGGTCCTTAGTGATGCATGCAGGGACATGTGGTCCTTTGTTTCGTGTAACATTATTAACAGCAATTTTCTTACTTTAAAAAGCCCTTCAGTGGGCCCCGCAATGCAAGGCAGACTCATTAGTTCCATATTGGCAGTGCTGTTTAGCATATCGGCAAAGTTCCTGTTTGCACAGCCTCTTTAATTTTCAAGATGGTGCAGACCTCCACGGCAGGACATCCGTGCAGTTAAATTGTTTTTCAATGGCCCAAGAGCTTCGAGGTCGCACTCGACTGCCAATTACCACTTCGGTTCAATTCACAAGGAAGCCAGCCTCTGCATGTCAGGTAAAATCTTTTATTCTTCCCAAACGCGTTTCGAGGCAGCAGCCTCTTCTTCCGTGGGTAGCTGAAAGCCTGTAACACAAAATGCATGCGTTTTAAATATCCTGCCCCCAGTGGGTCCTTAGTGATGCATGCAGGGACATGTGGTCCTTTGTTTCGTGTAACATTATTAACAGCAATTTTCTTACTTTAAAAAGCCCTTCAGTGGGCCCCGCAATGCAAGGCAGACTCATTAGTTCCATATTGGCAGTGCTGTTTAGCATATCGGCAAAGTTCCTGTTTGCACAGCCTCTTTAATTTTCAAGATGGTGCAGACCTCCACGGCAGGACATCCGTGCAGTTAAATTGTTTTTCAATGGCCCAAGAGCTTCGAGGTCGCACTCGACTGCCAATTACCACTTCAGTTCAATTCACAAGGAAGCCAGCCTCTGCATGTCAGGTAAAATCTTTTATTCTTCCCAAACGCGTTTCGAGGCAGCAGCCTCTTCTTCCGTGGGTAGCTGAAAGCCTGTAACACAAAATGCATGCGTTTTAAATATCCTGCCCCCAGTGGGTCCTTAGTGATGCATGCAGGGACATGTGGTCCTTTGTTTCGTGTAACATTATTAACAGCAATTTTCTTACTTTAAAAAGCCATTCAGTGGGCCCCGCAATGCAATGCAGACTCATTAGTTCAATATTAGCAGTGCTGTTTAGCATATCGGCAAAGTTCCTGTTTGCACAGCCTCTTTAATTTTCAAGATGGTGCAGACCTCCACGGCAGGACATCTGTGCAGTTAAATTGTTTTTCAATGGCCCAAGAGCTTCGAGGTCGCACTCGACTGCCAATTACCAATTCGGTTCAATTCACAAGGAAGCCAGCCTCTGCATGTCAGCTACCCACGGAAGAAGAGGCTGCTGCCTCGAAACGCGTTTGGGAAGAATAAAAGATTTTACCTGACATGCAGAGGCTGGCTTCCTTGTGAATTGAACCGAAGTGGTAATTGGCAGTCGAGTGCGACCTCGAAGCTCTTGGGCCATTGAAAAACAATTTAACTGCACGGATGTCCTGCCGTGGAGGTCTGCATCATCTTGAAAATTAAAGAGGCTGTGCAAACAGGAACTTTGCCGATATGCTAAACAGCACTGCCAATATGGAACTAATGAGTCTGCCTTGCATTGCGGGGCCCACTGAAGGGCTTTTTAAAGTAAGAAAATTGCTGTTAATAATGTTACACGAAACAAAGGACCACATGTCCTTGCATGCATCACTAAGGACCCACTGGGGGCAGGATATTTAAAACGCATGCATTTTGTGTTACAGGCTTTCAGCTACCCACGGAAGAAGAGGCTGCTGCCTCGAAACGCGTTTGGGAAGAATAAAAGATTTTACCTGACATGCAGAGGCTGGCTTCCTTGTGAATTGAACCGAAGTGGTAATTGGTAGTCGAGTGCGACCTCGAAGCTCTTGGGCCATTGAAAAACAATTTAACTGCACGGATGTCCTGCCGTGGAGGTCTGCACCATCTTGAAAATTAAAGAGGCTGTGCAAACAGGAACTTTGCCGATATGCTAAACAGCACTGCCAATATGGAACTAATGAGTCTGCCTTGCATTGCGGGGCCCACTGAAGGGCTTTTTAAAGTAAGAAAATTGCTGTTAATAATGTTACACGAAACAAAGGACCACATGTCCCTGCATGCATCACTAAGGACCCACTGGGGGCAGGATATTTAAAACGCATGCATTTTGTGTTACAGGCTTTCAGCTACCCACGGAAGAAGAGGCTGCTGCCTCGAAACGCGTTTGGGAAGAATAAAAGATTTTACCTGACATGCAGAGGCTGGCTTCCTTGTGAATTGAACCGAAGTGGTAATTGGCAGTCGAGTGCGACCTCGAAGCTCTTGGGCCATTGAAAAACAATTTAACTGCACGGATGTCCTGCCGTGGAGGTCTGCACCATCTTGAAAATTAAAGAGGCTGTGCAAACAGGAACTTTGCCGATATGCTAAACAGCACTGCCAATATGGAACTAATGAGTCTGCCTTGCATTGCGGGGCCCACTGAAGGGCTTTTTAAAGTAAGAAAATTGCTGTTAATAATGTTACACGAAACAAAGGACCACATGTCCCTGCATGCATCACTAAGGACCCACTGGGGGCAGGATATTTAAAACGCATGCATTTTGTGTTACAGGCTTTCAGCTACCCACGGAAGAAGAGGCTGCTGCCTAGAAACGCGTTTGGGAAGAATAAAAGATTTTACCTGACATGCAGAGGCTGGCTTCCTTGTGAATTGAACCGAAGTGGCAATTGGCAGTCGAGTGCGACCTCGAAGCTCTTGAGCCATTGAAAAACAATTTAACTGCACGGATGTCCTGCCGTGGAGGTCTGCACCATCTTGAAAATTAAAGAGGCTGTGCAAACAGGAACTTTGCCGATATGCTAAACAGCACTGCCAATATGGAACTAATGAGTTTGCCTTGCATTGCGGGGCCCACTGAAGGGCTTTTTAAAGTAAGAAAATTGCTGTTAATAATGTTACACGAAACAAAGGACCACATGTCCCTGCATGCATCACTAAGGACCCACTGGGGGCAGGATATTTAAAACGCATGCATTTTGTGTTACAGGCTTTCAGCTACCCACGGAAGAAGAGGCTGCTGCCTCGAAACGCGTTTGAGAAGAATAAAAGATTTTACCTGACATGCAGAGGCTGGCTTCCTTGTGAATTGAACCGAAGTGGTAATTGGCAGTCGAGTGCGACCTCGAAGCTCTTGGGCCATTGAAAAACAATTTAACTGCACGGATGTCCTGCCGTGGAGGTCTGCACCATCTTGAAAATTAAAGAGGCTGTGCAAACAGGAACTTTGCCGATATGCTAAACAGCACTGCCAATATGGAACTAATGAGTCTGCCTTGCATTGCGGGGCCCACTGAAGGGCTTTTTAAAGTAAGAAAATTGCTGTTAATAATGTTACACGAAACAAAGGACCACATGTCCCTGCATGCATCACTAAGGACCCACTGGGGGCAGGATATTTAAAACGCATGCATTTTGTGTTACAGGCTTTCAGCTGCCCACGGAAGAAGAGGCTGCTGCCTCGAAACGCGTTTGGGAAGAATAAAAGATTTTACCTGACATGCAGAGGCTGGCTTCCTTGTGAATTGAACCGAAGTGGTAATTGGCAGTCGAGTGCGACCTCGAAGCTCTTGGGCCATTGAAAAACAATTTAACTGCACGGATGTCCTGCCGTGGAGGTCTGCACCATCTTGAAAATTAAAGAGGCTGTGCAAACAGGAACTTTGCTGATATGCTAAACAGCACTGCCAATATGGAACTAATGAGTCTGCCTTGCATTGCGGGGCCCACTGAAGGGCTTTTTAAAGTAAGAAAATTGCTGTTAATAATGTTACACGAAACAAAGGACCACATGTCCCTGCATGCATCACTAAGGACCCACTGGGGGCAGGATATTTAAAACGCATGCATTTTGTGTTACAGGCTTTCAGCTACCCACGGAAGAAGAGGCTGCTGCCTCTAAACGCGTTTGGGAAGAATAAAAGATTTTACCTGACATGCAGAGGCTGGCTTCCTTGTGAATTGAACCGAAGTGGTAATTGGCAGTCGAGTGCGACCTCGAAGCTCTTGGGCCATTGAAAAACAATTTAACTGCACGGATGTCCTGCCGTGGAGGTCTGCACCATCTTGAAAATTAAAGAGGCTGTGCAAACAGGAACTTTGCCGATATGCTAAACAGCACTGCCAATATGGAACTAATGAATCTGCCTTGCATTGCGGGGCCCACTGAAGGGCTTTTTAAAGTAAGAAAATTGCTGTTAATAATGTTACACGAAACAAAGGACCACATGTCCCTGCATGCATCACTAAGGACCCACTGGGGGCAGGATATTTAAAATGCATGCATTTTGTGTTACAGGCTTTCAGCTACCCACGGAAGAAGAGGCTGCTGCCTCGAAACGCGTTTGGGAAGAATAAAAGATTTTACCTGACATGCAGAGGCTGGCTTCCTTTTGAATTGAACCGAAGTGGTAATTGGTAGTCGAGTGCGACCTCGAAGCTCTTGGGCCATTGAAAAACAATTTAACGGCACGGATGTCCTGCCGTGGAGGTCTGCACCAACTTGAAAATTAAAGAGGCTGTGCAAACAGGAACTTTGCCGATATGCTAAACAGCACTGCCAATATGGAACTAATGAGTCTGCCTTGCATTGCGGGGCCCACTGAAGGGCTTTTTAAAGTAAGAAAATTGCTGTTAATAATGTTACACGAAACAAAGGACCACATGTCCCTGCATGCATCACTAAGGACCCACTGGGGGCAGGATATTTAAAACGCATGCATTTTGTGTTACAGGCTTTCAGCTACCCACGGAAGAAGAGGCTGCTGCCTCGAAACGCGTTTGGGAAGAATAAAAGATTTTACCTGACATGCAGAGGCTGGCTTCCTTGTGAATTGAACCGAAGTGGTAATTGTCAGTCGAGTGCGACCTCGAAGCTCTTGGGCCATTGAAAAACAATTTAACTGCACGGATGTCCTGCCGTGGAGGTCTGCACCATCTTGAAAATTAAAGAGGCTGTGCAAACAGGAACTTTGCCGATATGCTAAACAGCACTGCCAATATGGAACTAATGAGTCTGCCTTGCATTGCGGGGCCCACTGAAGGGCTTTTTAAAGTAAGAAAATTGCTGTTAATAATGTTACACGAAACAAAGGACCACATGTCCCTGCATGCATCACTAAGGACCCACTGGGGGCAGGATATTTAAAACGCATGCATTTTGTGTTACAGGATTTCAGCTACCCACGGAAGAAGAGGCTGCTGCCTCGAAACGCGTTTGGGAAGAATAAAAGATTTTACCTGACATGCAGAGGCTGGCTTCCTTGTGAATTGAACCGAAGTGGTAATTGGCAGTCGAGTGCGACCTCGAAGCTCTTGGGCCATTGAAAAACAATTTAACTGCACGGATGTCCTGCCGTGGAGGTCTGCACCATCTTGAAAATTAAAGAGGCTGTGCAAACAGGAACTTTGCCGATATGCTAAACAGCACTGCCAATATGGAACTAATGAGTCTGCCTTGCATTGCGGGGCCCACTGAAGGGCTTTTTAAAGTAAGAAAATTGCTGTTAATAATGTTACACGAAACAAAGGACCACATGTCCCTGCATGCATCACTAAGGACCCACTGGGGGCAGGATATTTAAAACGCATGCATTTTGTGTTACAGGCTTTCAGCTGCCCACGGAAGAAGAGGCTGCTGCCTCGAAACGCGTTTGGGAAGAATAAAAGATTTTACCTGACATGCAGAGGCTGGCTTCCTTGTGAATTGAACCGAAGTGGTAATTGGCAGTCGAGTGCGACCTCGAAGCTCTTGGGCCATTGAAAAACAATTTAACTGCACGGATGTCCTGCCGTGGAGGTCTGCACCATCTTGAAAATTAAAGAGGCTGTGCAAACAGGAACTTTGCCGATATGCTAAACAGCACTGCCAATATGGAACTAATGAGTCTGCCTTGCATTGCGGGGCCCACTGAAGGGCTTTTTAAAGTAAGAAAATTGCTGTTAATAATGTTACACGAAACAAAGGACCACATGTCCCTGCATGCATCACTAAGGACCCACTGGGGGCAGGATATTTAAAACGCATGCATTTTGTGTTACAGGCTTTCAGCTACCCACGGAAGAAGAGGCTGCTGCCTCGAAACGCGTTTGGGAAGAATAAAAGATTTTACCTGACATGCAGAGGCTGGCTTCCTTGTGAATTGAACTGAAGTGGTAATTGGCAGTCGAGTGCGACCTCGAAGCTCTTGGGCCATTGAAAAACAATTTAACTGCACGGATGTCCTGCCGTGGAGGTCTGCACCATCTTGAAAATTAAAGAGGCTGTGCAAACAGGAACTTTGCCGATATGCTAAACAGCACTGCCAATATGGAACTAATGAGTCTGCCTTGCATTGCGGGGCCCACTGAAGGGCTTTTTAAAGTAAGAAAATTGCTGTTAATAATGTTACACGAAACAAAGGACCACATGTCCCTGCATGCATCACTAAGGACCCACTGGGGGCAGGATATTTAAAACGCATGCATTTTGTGTTACAGGCTTTCAGCTACCCACGGAAGAAGAGGCTGCTGCCTCGAAACGCGTTTGGGAAGAATAAAAGATTTTACCTGACATGCAGAGGCTGGCTTCCTTTTGAATTGAACCGAAGTGGTAATTGGCAGTCGAGTGCGACCTCGAAGCTCTTGGGCCATTGAAAAACAGTTTAACTGCACGGATGTCCTGCCGTGGAGGTCTGCACCATCTTGAAAATTAAAGAGGCTGTGCAAACAGGAACTTTGCCGATATGCTAAACAGCACTGCCAATATGGAACTAATGAGTCTGCCTTGCATTGCGGGGCCCACTGAAGGGCTTTTTAAAGTAAGAAAATTGCTGTTAATAATGTTACACGAAACAAAGGACCACATGTCCCTGCATGCATCACTAAGGACCCACTGGGTGCAGGATATTTAAAACGCATGCATTTTGTGTTACAGGCTTTCAGCTACCCACGGAAGAAGAGGCTGCTGCCTCGAAACGCGTTTGGGAAGAATAAAAGATTTTACCTGACATGCAGAGGCTGGCTTCCTTGTGAATTGAACCGAAGTGGTAATTGGTAGTCGAGTGCGACCTCGAAGCTCTTGGGCCATTGAAAAACAATTTAACGGCACGGATGTCCTGCCGTGGAGGTCTGCACCAACTTGAAAATTAAAGAGGCTGTGCAAACAGGAACTTTGCCGATATGCTAAACAGCACTGCCAATATGGAACTAATGAGTCTGCCTTGCATTGCGGGGCCCACTGAAGGGCTTTTTAAAGTAAGAAAATTGCTGTTAATAATGTTACACGAAACAAAGGACCACATGTCCCTGCATGCATCACTAAGGACCCACTGGGGGCAGGATATTTAAAACGCATGCATTTTGTGTTACAGGCTTTCAGCTACCCACGGAAGAAGAGGCTGCTGCCTCGAAACGCGTTTGGGAAGAATAAAAGATTTTACCTGACATGCAGAGGCTGGCTTCCTTGTGAATTGAACCGAAGTGGTAATTGTCAGTCGAGTGCGACCTCGAAGCTCTTGGGCCATTGAAAAACAATTTAACTGCACGGATGTCCTGCCGTGGAGGTCTGCACCATCTTGAAAATTAAAGAGGCTGTGCAAACAGGAACTTTGCCGATATGCTAAACAGCACTGCCAATATGGAACTAATGAGTCTGCCTTGCATTGCGGGGCCCACTGAAGGGCTTTTTAAAGTAAGAAAATTGCTGTTAATAATGTTACACGAAACAAAGGACCACATGTCCCTGCATGCATCACTAAGGACCCACTGGGGGCAGGATATTTAAAACGCATGCATTTTGTGTTACAGGATTTCAGCTACCCACGGAAGAAGAGGCTGCTGCCTCGAAACGCGTTTGGGAAGAATAAAAGATTTTACCTGACATGCAGAGGCTGGCTTCCTTGTGAATTGAACCGAAGTGGTAATTGGCAGTCGAGTGCGACCTCGAAGCTCTTGGGCCATTGAAAAACAATTTAACTGCACGGATGTCCTGCCGTGGAGGTCTGCACCATCTTGAAAATTAAAGAGGCTGTGCAAACAGGAACTTTGCCGATATGCTAAACAGCACTGCCAATATGGAACTAATGAGTCTGCCTTGCATTGCGGGGCCCACTGAAGGGCTTTTTAAAGTAAGAAAATTGCTGTTAATAATGTTACACGAAACAAAGGACCACATGTCCCTGCATGCATCACTAAGGACCCACTGGGGGCAGGATATTTAAAACGCATGCATTTTGTGTTACAGGCTTTCAGCTGCCCACGGAAGAAGAGGCTGCTGCCTCGAAACGCGTTTGGGAAGAATAAAAGATTTTACCTGACATGCAGAGGCTGGCTTCCTTGTGAATTGAACCGAAGTGGTAATTGGCAGTCGAGTGCGACCTCGAAGCTCTTGGGCCATTGAAAAACAATTTAACTGCACGGATGTCCTGCCGTGGAGGTCTGCACCATCTTGAAAATTAAAGAGGCTGTGCAAACAGGAACTTTGCCGATATGCTAAACAGCACTGCCAATATGGAACTAATGAGTCTGCCTTGCATTGCGGGGCCCACTGAAGGGCTTTTTAAAGTAAGAAAATTGCTGTTAATAATGTTACACGAAACAAAGGACCACATGTCCCTGCATGCATCACTAAGGACCCACTGGGGGCAGGATATTTAAAACGCATGCATTTTGTGTTACAGGCTTTCAGCTACCCACGGAAGAAGAGGCTGCTGCCTCGAAACGCGTTTGGGAAGAATAAAAGATTTTACCTGACATGCAGAGGCTGGCTTCCTTGTGAATTGAACTGAAGTGGTAATTGGCAGTCGAGTGCGACCTCGAAGCTCTTGGGCCATTGAAAAACAATTTAACTGCACGGATGTCCTGCCGTGGAGGTCTGCACCATCTTGAAAATTAAAGAGGCTGTGCAAACAGGAACTTTGCCGATATGCTAAACAGCACTGCCAATATGGAACTAATGAGTCTGCCTTGCATTGCGGGGCCCACTGAAGGGCTTTTTAAAGTAAGAAAATTGCTGTTAATAATGTTACACGAAACAAAGGACCACATGTCCCTGCATGCATCACTAAGGACCCACTGGGGGCAGGATATTTAAAACGCATGCATTTTGTGTTACAGGCTTTCAGCTACCCACGGAAGAAGAGGCTGCTGCCTCGAAACGCGTTTGGGAAGAATAAAAGATTTTACCTGACATGCAGAGGCTGGCTTCCTTTTGAATTGAACCGAAGTGGTAATTGGCAGTCGAGTGCGACCTCGAAGCTCTTGGGCCATTGAAAAACAGTTTAACTGCACGGATGTCCTGCCGTGGAGGTCTGCACCATCTTGAAAATTAAAGAGGCTGTGCAAACAGGAACTTTGCCGATATGCTAAACAGCACTGCCAATATGGAACTAATGAGTCTGCCTTGCATTGCGGGGCCCACTGAAGGGCTTTTTAAAGTAAGAAAATTGCTGTTAATAATGTTACACGAAACAAAGGACCACATGTCCCTGCATGCATCACTAAGGACCCACTGGGGGCAGGATATTTAAAACGCATGCATTTTGTGTTACAGGCTTTCAGCTACCCACGGAAGAAGAGGCTGCTGCCTCGAAACGCGTTTGGGAAGAATAAAAGATTTTACCTGACATGCAGAGGCTGGCTTCCTTGTGAATTGAACCGAAGTGGTAATTGGCAGTCGAGTGCGACCTCGAAGCTCTTGGGCCATTGAAAAACAATTTAACTGCACGGATGTCCTGCCATGGAGGTCTGCACCATCTTGAAAATTTAAGAGGCTGTGCAAACAGGAACTTTGCCGATATGCTAAACAGCACTGCCAATATGGAACTAATGAGTCTGCCTTGCATTGCGTGGCCCACTGAAGGGCTTTTTAAAGTAAGAAAATTGCTTTTAATAATGTTACACGAAACAAAGGACCACATGTCCCTGCATGCATCACTAAGGACCCACTGGGGGCAGGATATTTAAAACGCATGCATTTTGTGTTACAGGCTTTCAGCTACCCACGGAAGAAGAGGCTGCTGCCTCTAAACGCGTTTGGGAAGAATAAAAGATTTTACCTGACATGCAGAGCCTGGCTTCCTTGTGAATTGAACCGAAGTGGTAATTGGCAGTCGAGTGCGACCTCAAAGCTCTTGGGCCATTGAAAAACAACACACTATATATATATATATATATATATATATATATATATATATATGTTCTTTTACTCACTCTGTGGTCTGCATTGTTATTATATTCCTGCATGCTAGTCTGTGCTTATATGCTCTCTCTTCTCTTCCCACATCATCAATATTAGCCTGCTTACACTGTACCTGATACCCTATGCTTCTATGCTTTCTTGCTCATCTTACAACCAATACTTTAGCTTATGCACACATTCTTAGCTAAGCGGACACACCCCATTTTAACTACCTTGGAACTATATAGTCCATATTCCACACTGTTCTTCAGATGCACTGTTGCCATGTATCTGTCATTATGTCATGTAACTGTTTTTCACTCATGTAACTCGTACAACTATCACTGTTCATACTATACCTCTGTGTATATGCTGTTGCTATGTCTTTGTTGCCACTCTATGTAATTGTTTCTACCCATATGTAACTCGGGTAACTGCTTCTCTACCAACTATGTAAAGCACTCTGATACCTTAGGGTCGAGTTCGTGCTATACATAACTCTATAAATAAATAAATAAATACATTTAAAAAAGGATTTGTCATAGTAGCAGGGGAATGGTGTTACAGATTTGGATTTACATACACATCAAAAACAAGTAGACATTCATTAAAAATAAAAGATTCCTGAAAATATGCACATTTAAACCGTGTGATGGTTGTGAGATGTTGAGTTCTCCTGTGTCTTCTGGTGTGAGGAGATGCATTTTTTAGGGTTGTCTTGAACTCCTGCATGGAGGAGCTGGCCCTTATGGCTGGAGGATGCTAGTTCTATTTTAGGGAGACAACTTGGGAGAGGGATTGGAACCACGATAAAGCCCGCGCTGCTTTGCGTGAACCCTCGAGATTCTGAATGGCAGATCATAGGTTGCGGGTAGGGTTATAGTCGAAAACAATATGGGTGCGGTTTCATGAGCAGCATTAACTAGAAGTGTTTGTGACTTGTAATGGGTCTTGTTTCTTGCACAGAGCCAGCATGAATTGTGAGTGTACGCAGGGAGCTTATAAAGTAATTATGTAGCAAAATGTAAGACCTACCCGGTCGGGCAAAGGAGTGATGGGAAAGGCCAGAAGCACTGTCAAGATAATCTACTTTCTGATGGGTAGAAGGCCATGAATGGGCACATCTAACAATGTTTGGCTATAGCGCGAACTCGGCCCTAGGACATCGCAACGCTTTACATGAGCACCAGTTACGCTACAAAAGGTCCGATTCACTTTTTAGGCAACGGGAGAGATTACGTGATTTGCCCAGATTCAAACACTGTTGAGCGGGTGCTGGGTCTCGAACCGTTAACAGTGGCAGTCATGATTGACACCACTCACATGGTAGGAGTGAGAGAACACAATGGTTGGTAGGAGAAGGCGTAGAAGACAGGATCCAGGGAAGTTAATGGGAAATGGCTGAGAGGCTGGTGCCGCAGACGTCTACTACCTCTGTCTTGGAGGAAATGAGCAAGAGGGATTGTACCGCCATCTAGTGGCTAATATCTGTGAGACATGTGAGGTTGCTCAATAATCACTCGAGGCACGTTGTATATTACCGCTGTATTTATTTAGCGTACATGTGTAATGGTACCGAGGAGCGTCGGCCGGCACACACTCTCCTCTCGCTGCTCGGCGCGCTAATCCTGCGCGCGCACCCCCGGCGCCATCATGGCCGCCTGCGTCACGTCAACGTGACGTGACAACAACTAGACCGCTACATATCTCCCCCTTTTGCCAAACCAAAGATCAGTCACTTACAGTTCGCAGTTCAGTTCAAAGTCTTGGAACCTGGAAGGCCTTACAACTTGTCTTCCGCTCCTGGTCACCTTACCAATGTTCCCTCGAGCCCCTTGGCTCTGCGTCTCCTCGATTTCTGTTCCTCCACTCATCGCTCCTTCGCTATTCATATTGCCTCTCGGCCTGTCCATCTCTACCACTGGGGTCTCACCCCCTGACTCGCCTTCTTGCTCCTCTCCTGCACCTGCTTCTTCCATTTTTTCACTTCCGCCCGTCTTGTTCTCTTCATCCACGTCTTCCATGTCTTCACCTTCCGGACCCCACTGTTCCCATCTCAATATCTTGTTGCACCGGGCCATGCGGTCCTGCGACCACACGTTCCCATCACTGAGCAGGGCCGCTCGATCGTAAACTTCCTTAACCTGCATCGGCTTGCTGTACTTGCTGTCTCCCTTTCTTTGTAGGGTAGCCAGCTTTACTCTCACCCATTCTCCTCTCTCTAAATGAGTGTCCTTCACATTCCTCCTCTTATTGTAGTTGTTGGTGTAGATGGCTTGTGCTCTCTCCAGATTTGCTCTTACTACCGCCGGAGACCATTCGCTGGTCACCACCTTCTCCTTCCAGGTTCTGTTGTCGTGCGTGAAGGGTTCACGTCCTCTCAATATTTGAAACGGGCTGTACCCCGTGCTCGTGGGCGTTATTCTGTAGGCCCATACCATGTTCTCCAACGCTTTCTTCCAGTCTTTATTACAGGTGATGGCCGCTTGTATGGCCCCCATCACCACTCTGTTAAATCGTTCCACCAGACCGTTGCCTGCCGGATGGTATATGGCCGTGTGCTTTACAGAGATGCCATTTCTCCCCATGAATTGTTTCCATCTTTCCGACGTGAACTGTGGTCCATTGTCACTTAAGATGGACTTGGGAATTCCTTCTCGGGTGAATGTTTCCGATAGAAACTCCAGGATGTTCTCCGTGTCCATGGATTCGCTCACTTTTATTTCTGGCCATTTGGAATAACGGTCGATGAGGACACACACGTATTTCTGTATGCTCTGGTCATCCAGCACCGGTCCTAGAATGTCTATTGACAACTCTTCCCACGGGTTTGAGGGAGTGTCGAATTTTCCCAGGGCTGGACGTAGTGGTCTCAATGTTTTGTCGGCCCCCTGACATTGGGGACATTCTCTGACATGCCTCTCTGCTCTTACGTCCATACCTGGCCACCAGTAGTTCTGTTTCGATCTGGCCTTGAGTTTCCCTATGCCAAGGTGGCCTTCGTGTAATAAGTCCAGCAGCTTGTTGATGAGATTCGTGGGGGGAATTACTCTGTCTCCCCGGTAGATGAATATGCCCTTGTCTCCTACTGTCAGTTCTTCTTTCACGTCATAAAAAGGTTTGAGGTTGGTTTTCACCTTTTTCTTATCAGGCCACCCTTGTGTGATGTGCGCTCTTACTTCCTTAAGGTCCGAATCTTCTTCATAGGCTTCAGTCCACTCTTGTATGCTGATTATCTTCTCTTGGTCCTCTATGAGAGCTACCATCTCTCCTCTGTCCGCTGGGTCTTCTTCTCCCGGCTCCATGGCCGCCGCTCGACTCAAGTAGTCCGCCACTCGATTCTTGTTTCCAGGGATGTACTCCACATCGTATCTGAATTCCAACAGTTTTAAGGACATCTTCGATATCCGGGGCGTGGCACTGGCGTGCCCGCACGATGTTAATACCTTCACTAACGGCTTGTGGTCCGTCTTAAGCAGAAATCGGGTACCCCATAGGAACTGCCGGAACCTCGTCATGGCCCACACTACCGCCAACATCTCCTTCTCGATGACGCTGTACTTGCCTTCTGTCTCCGTCAGTGCTCTGGAGGCGAAGCTGATTGTCTCCATGTCCCCTCTTCCTCGGTCTTGCATGAGTACAGCGCCTAACCCCTTGTCGCTGGCGTCGGTGATGAGTATGGTGGCGCCTTGTGGGTCGTACCCCTTGAGTGGTATGGCTTCCAGGATTCCCTTTTTGATGACTTCAAATTCCGCTTGGGCTTCCGGTGTCCACTGAAACACCATGCTCTCTCTGGTCAGCCCCCTCATGTTGTAGGTCTTGGATGCGAAATGTACCACGAACTTGCTATAGTACTCCGCCATCCCCAGGAACGATCTGACTTCCTCCTTGTTCTTGGGGGGCGGTGCTTCAGCGATGGCTTTCACGTTCTCCGTCTTGGGTGTGATCCCCTGTCGCCCTATTTCATGGCCTAAATAGGTTACCGATTGCAGTCCCAACCGACATTTCGACCATTCTGCCGTGAGACCTTTGGCTTCCAGTGTTTGTAGTACTTTTTCTAGTTTCCGGTCATGATCTCTCCTATCTCTCCCCATCACTAGGATATCGTCCTGGAAGTACTGTACATCTTTGCAGTCTCTGAACAATTGGTGCATCATCTTCTGAAAGACGGCTGCCGCCGAGGCTAGTCCGAACGGCATGCGACAAAATCTGTAGCACCCAAACGGGGTGATGAACGATGTCAGGCTTTTGCTGTCCGGGTGTAGAGCTACCTGGTGGTAAGCTGATGTAAGGTCAATGGTGGAGTACCACTGAACTCCTCTGGTTTTTGCCAACATCTCCTCTATCTTGGGAAGGGGAAATTTCTCCACCACTATGTTTTTATTGAGTTCTCTCAGGTCCACGCAGAGCCTGACCTTCCCGTTGGGTTTCATCACGACCACCAAGGGCGCCAGCCATTCGGCGCAGGTAATGGGTTCAATGATGCCCTTCTTCTCCAGATCTTGGAGTTCTGTCTGGACGGCGTCCCTTACTGCAATGGGCACATTCCTCACTTTATGTGCTACTGGTGTGGCTCCTTCCTTAAGCACTATTTTATGTTGAAATTTCTCCATTTTCCCTACAGTGCCCCCAAACACTTTTGGGTAGTTTTTCTTCCATCTGTTCATGTCCGGCCATTCCTCCTGTTCTGTGAGCAGAATTTGTTCCTTCCCTCCTGGGTCGAGTTTTATGCCTAGGTCGCCCTGGTCTAACCATCCTAGGACGGAGGGTCCTTTCTCGGCCACATATAGTTTACACCACGCTGATCGGCCTCTGAACTCGAACAGTAGACGTCGGAAGCCTAGCATGGGAATGCGATCCCCATTATAGGTAACTGGTCGTATGTCTAGTTTCTCCAGATCAGGGCCCAACTTGGTTTGGAACTTTTCTTCCCACACTGCTCTCTGTATAATGGTAAATGGGGATCCGGTGTCTGCCACTACTGAAATGGTGATGCCGCCCATGGACATCTCTAGGACTGGTTTGGTTGATCTCTTGTCGTCTACGCTCAATACCTGATCGTATATACATAAGACGGTGACCACTTCTTCCTCTGTGGCTTCCTCCAGGTCTTCTTCGCTTTGGTCAACATATTTCACCACTCCTTTCTGTTGTTTCTTCCGACACACCTTCTCGTAGTGACCTATGATACCGCAGTGCAGGCATTTGGCTCGGAATGCCAGGCAACGTCTGTCGTGGGCTTCGTGGGACCAACTTCCACACCTGTAGCACGTTCTCTTGTTCTCACTGTTCGCTTGTTTCCCTTGCACTCTGCTAGTCCCTTTGGCTATGGGTTGTTTGTTTTTCTGGTCCTTGCGGTGATCTCCCTCCTGTATCCTGTTCACCATGGTTGGGGTGACCGCCTCCTTTTTTTTTGCATCAGCGCACCTCTTCGCGAGTTCTGCCCTCTTCACTATGACCAGTACTTCTTTGAGTGAGGTGTCCCCACTCGCCCACAGCTTGTCTTGCACGTTTGCACTAGTGGTGTGCATGACCACCTGGTCTTTTATGAATTCATCTTCCCACAGTGCGTACTTACACGGGGCTGCTAGCTTTCTCAACGCTGCTACATACTCTTCGATGGATTCCCCCACCTTTTGTTTCCTTTGCTGGAAGTTATATCTATCCACTGAAACACAGATGGCGGGGCGGTATCGCTCATCTAGGTCCTCCACTGCATGCGCGTACACATCGTCGTCTGTGTCTTCTCTCTTCGTTGGTGCTAGACTCTTGTATATTCTCAGTCCTTCTGGGCCCAGATTTAGTAGCAGGATGCGTTTTTTTCTCTGAGGAGTGAATTTCTCTTCATTTTCGTCCTCCAGGACCCCTATGAAATTGTCTATATATTCCTTCCAGTCCTCCCATTTCATCAGTGGGTCTCCGGGTTTCGTTAGGAATTGCACGGGTGCAATCGCATACCCTGCCGGGGTACTCATCTTCACCTCCTTGGCGCTCGTTCCGTCGGTGGCCTTGCTCGGGGGGCTGCCTGGGGTGTTGTTGTTGTTCCCTGTGTGCTTGATTCTCTGGGGGCTCTTGTTACTAGACCCCACTTCCTCCTCTTTGGTAGCCAGCGCAGCGCTCCCCGTACGTGGGTATGTGTGAAGGTGGCGCGTGTGCTCTTGGCCGTTTGTGGATAGCGTCGTCCCTGTGGCTTATATGCAGCTCGTGTGCTGTACTGTGGCACTGCCACGCTCCTCGGATGCTCCGTACCTCGGATCGTCCAACGTGGTTGACTAGGACGTTTCCCGTGACTCCACCGCTCCAGGCAGGCCTGTCTGGTGTTCCGTTTTGGGCCTGGTGACCTGCTTGCGTGTCTTCCTTCGCCTCGTGGGGCCACGTGGAGTGTTGCCCTCTCCTGTGCTCCCGCGTCGGTCTGGTCTCTATCCCGACCTCGTCGCCACTGTGAGGTTGCTCAATAATCACTCGAGGCACGTTGTATATTACCGCTGTATTTATTTAGCGTACATGTGTAATGGTACCGAGGAGCGTCGGCCGGCACACACTCTCCTCTCGCTGCTCGGCGCGCTAATCCTGCGCGCGCACCCCCGGCGCCAACATGGCCGCCTGCGTCACGTCAATGTGACGTGACAACAACTAGACCGCTACAAGACAGCCTTTTATTTTCAGCACAAGTGCTTCCTGAAACCAAAGGAGGAAGTGACATCATCAAGGGTGATGGAGTTTAAAGAAAAAAACATGTGGACCCAGGACAGAGTCTTAAAGGATCCCAACAAACAGAGCTCAACATTTTAGGGCAGCAAACTGGCTCAGCTCTCCATCCAGCACTTGTCCTTTACTAGCCACAACCAGGAACCTCTGATGGAGCTTAGATTTCACCTATAAAATATATGCATTATTATATGACAAAAAGCTGCAGACATGTTTTATAATGGCACGCAGATTGTGGCGCAATCAAGATGAAAACATCATAATGCTTCAGTTTGGAGGTGCTTTTATGTGAAAACATGCTTAATTAGTTGAACAGCCATGCTTATATGTGATTAATCCATATGTAATCTCACTATAGAATGCACATTCATTTAGAAAATGTATTTGTACCTTTAAAATGGCATCATGTATTTTTGCAAGAGTAGAAATGTGCTGAATTGTGTTTCACAGTGTAGAAAACCACGTGATTTTAGTTTGCCTTAGTGGACTAAACTGAAACAGTTTGGAATGTGCTACTTTTTCCCTAGCAACTTTCAATGAACGGGCTCTGAGCTTCCTCTGACCTTCAAAATGTTGCATATGTTTGTAGCCTGTTTAAACGTGGAGAGAAGAACACACTTTTTTTTCATAAATCACAAGACTGAAATTTGAACAGGAACAAGCCTGATTAATGACGTATCCAGTCAGGCCATGGGGGGATGATGTGTCTTGAAGTTTTCTGATTGAACCAGCTATGAGGACTGAGCACGTGACCTTTTCCTTGAAATATGGCTTACAAGTGGGAGGAGTGCCTCCTTTTTGCCTTGCTTTTCGTCTCTCTCCAGGCCCAGTTTCTGTGCTGGACACAGAGAAAGGGAGGGGCTGTATTCTGTGGGGGCTATGGTGCAGCTTGAGACAGAGACACAGACTAGCACAGCGAAGCAGAGGGAAAAAGCTGAAATGATCAGAACAGATTTATATTTTAGGTGCTAAATTGCATTTATTTCTCTTTATGGGATATTTTTGCCATTATTAATTATTGATTATTGTGCACCTAGAGAAAAAGATCATGTGTGGGTCTATAGGGATGGAAGACCAGTCATGGCAAATAGCATGCTATCAACAATGGCAAGGATGTATCATGGCCAAGGACACCTGGGGAGGGATGCTATGATAAGAGCATTTATGGAAACCTGGTACAGTCCAAAGTTTAGACTGATAGCAGAAAGTCTCTGCCAGAGATGTCTGATATGTCAGCAATTAAATTCTGGAAAGAAAACAGTGGTGAGCCTAGGAACAATAGGCAGGGAGGGAGGACCCTTCACAAGAATTCAGATAGACTTTATTGAAATGCCCCCAGTCAACAGATTGAGGTATGTCCTGGTGGTGGTCTGTTTGTTCTCCAGGTGGGTGGAGGCATATCCAACAAGAAGAAATGATGGGAAAACAGTGGCCAAATTACTGTTAAGGGAGTTCATCCCAAGGTACGGGTTCCCAGTAACCATTGAATCAGACAGAGGTGGACATTTTTATAATGAAATAATGGGTCTAATTTGTGAAGCATTGAGTGTACAGCAGAAGCTACATTGTGCTTACCGACCAGAGGCTTCTGGTGTGGTTGAACAAATGAATGGTACCATCAAAAAAAGAATTGGCAAAATGTGCTTAGCCACAGGAATGAAATGGCCCGATGTCTTGCCTCTAGTCCTGATGACCATTAGGTCTACTACAGACAGAACGACAGGTTTGAGTCCACATGAAATTATCATGGGACGTGCAATGAGACATGCATTTGTACCAGTCAACAAGTTGATGACAATAACTGATGACATGATTTTGGATTACTGTAAAGGCCTGGCTGACGCAGTTCAGTCTGTGTTTCACCAGGTTGGAGAAGACGCCACCACACTTGAAAAGAACCCAGCCTATGATCTAAGCCCAGGGGACTGGGTAAGGATAAAAGTCCACAGAAGAAGGAATTGCCTGGTTCCAAGGTGGGGAAGGCCAAGACAAGTCATCTTGACCACAACGACTGCTGTGAAGTGTGCTGGAGTGAAAAATTGGATACATGCAAGTCACACACTGAGAGTTCCAAATCCAAGAGATGGTACTGGAAAAGAATACTTTGAAGAATCAGATTCCAGTGATGATGCAGAAAGTGAGGCAGTAAGAAGGAAAAAGAATCCTGAAAGTGGGGAAAGTGAGTCAAGGGAAATTTTCATCCCACCAGAAGAGGTTCTGAAGAGAACAGTGCAAACTGCAGAAGCAAGTTCAGACTAAGAAGAATTACCCGAAGTTCCAATTGACAGTGACCAACACAAAAAGAAAGAAAGAAAAGAAAAGAACATTCCAACAGAAGAGACACCTGAATCACATGGGGAAATTGGACAAGTTCCACCTGAGATAAATATTGAAGAAAAAGGGACAGACAGAGACAGTGAGGGACAGATTGCGGAAAAACCCCGAGGAGGTGTAGGGAACATCAACAACAAGCTAGGTGAAGGGACAAGTAGACAGCAAGAAGATTGCGTGTCGGAGACCCGAGGAGGGACAGAAGTAGGGAAATCTCAATTGGTGGAAAAAGAGACTGTTGGAGAAAAGGAAGTTGTTGGGGAAAAGAAAACTGTTAATGAACAAGAGGCAACTGAGACAGAGTCTGAGGAAAGTGACAATGAGATACATGGAGGACGAGTTCTGAGAAAGAGAACTTGGCTTGGAGAAAGAAACAATAAAGAGGGAAAACAAAAGAGAAATGCTAAAGGTGATCTCTGGCCAAATAAGATAAAGAGACTAAGGTACAGACTGACACGAGTTAACTCTTCGAAAGCTGAACAAGTGAACGAAGTGTCAAGTCAAAATCTAACAAAAGAAGAAGAAACAAAGATACCTGAGAGAACTAAAAGAATAAGGAAACGAAACCAGAGGTACAAGTAACCGGAATGGACGTATGTGGCACTGCCTGAACAAGGAGAAGAGGCGGACAGCCAAGGAAGTCCAGAGGAGGCTTTACTGAAGGAGGTTGCTGAAGAAGAAGCTGTGGGAATCCTGAGAGTTATCTTGTCCGACATTGGAGAAGAGACGGATGCTCAGGACCTGATACAGTTTGATGATGATGAAGAAACAGTGAAAAGTGATGAAAATACAAATTGAGTAAATCCAAGGAAAATCACTTGGAGAAGAGAAGAAAAAGAAATACTAAAAATTAGTAGATTGTAATAATATGTTGGGTACTTGCTGCCATTAAAAGTTCGGTAGAGGAGTAGAAGAGGCTAAGTCAAAAGACACGGTCAAATTAACAAAATGGCTAACACTGAGAATAAAAGTAGATGTACCTTTCTGAAAAGATGGTGCAAGATGTGCTGCTGCTGTACAGGTTTATTAATGTTGCTTTGGAGCGTGCTTGCTCTATTGATTTCATTTAGAGTCACTATAGACACTTTAGAAGGTCATACTGAGAACAAAACTAATATAGGGAAAAGTTCACAGAAAATAGTACTGACTAGAACTAGCAATATACATATACATAAGGATAGGTCAATTAATGATTTTTCTAGCAATGTTTTTTCTAAATTGTTGTATGAGTACGTAAAGACAATGGAAGTAAGGGATTGCTCCGTCTGCATGCAATTACCTGCCTCTGTTTCGGAAGGAGTGACTTATCATCATCTTCCGGCTACGTATGGAATTTCCTGTAGTGTGCTGATTAGTATATTTTATCAGTTAGGGAAATTAGATTATAATATGTCTAATGTACATAATATTCTTGGGCAACTGCCTATGAATAAAGCACTGAATCCTGCAAAGGAAGGTAACACTTTAGGTGAGATTTTTTAAGAAACCAAAGAATTAACATTAGAATATGTTTTTAGAAATAATTTAACTTGCAGTTTGAAAGGAGAAGAGAATAATTTTCTAGACATGGTTGAGAGAAGAAGATTGAACATGCACAAGAAAGCAGAAGGGCATAAAATGAGTGACACAATGTGGGATATTGAGAAAGAAAAGGAGTTGAAAAACGGAGCCAGTCCAACTATGGCTATAGATGCCCCACAGAAAGGAAAACTGTGCATTACCAGGAAGAGATCCCAGTATGATTATTATTTCATAGGGACTAGTGAGTGCCATGATACATACTTTATTGCAACCGGATGGGGATTTAGAGGAGGAGAAGATCCAGTTTTCCCGGGAGTGTATTATATTTGTGGGATCAAGGCTTATTACCGTTTGCCTGACCATTGGTTTGGTACATGTTATGTTGGCCTGGTCTTTCCAAAGATTTTTCACATGGATAGAGTAGATGATGCTGAACAAACTAATTTATTAACACGCTATAGAAGAGAAACATGGACAGAAATTGTAGGAGATATTTTTGGAGCTTTAATTCCAGCAGTGGGAATTTCTTTAAATGCATTTGGCATTCGGAAGCTGTCAACTGTGGTGGATCGCTTGTCAACAAGCACCGCTGGAGGCTTTCTTCTGGTTAATACAGAAATGGTTGCTTTGCGTGCTATGGCGATGCAAAATAGACTTGCCCTTGACATTCTTTTGGCAAAACAGGGTGGAGTCTGTGGAATGCTGAAAGTTCAACATTGTTGCACTTACATTCCTGATGAAAGTAAAGATCTAAAGGTTTATATCAAAAATATTACTGATTTGCATGAAAAATTAGTACCACTGGAAGCTGAAAGTATCTGGACTAGAATGGCTAATAAGATGATTGCCATTAAGAATTTTATAGCTAAAATAGGTAGTACCATTTTTGGTAAGATATTATTTCCATTAACATGTGTAATTGTTGCATTATTGATCCTTAGATTAGGATATATGTGTTGTAGATATAGAAGAAATAAAAAGAAAATCACAAAAGAAAATGTTAAAAGGAGAAAAAAGAAACCAGAAAGAGATCCACAAGAAATAGAATTAGAAGAGCTAAGAGAAAGCATGTATATAGAAACTAAAAAGGAAGATGAGATGGAAACAAGGGTTTAAAAAAATGAACAAGAAGATATTTTGAATTCTTCCAAAAAGGGGAAACTAAATTGATTTTTGGGGGTTTTGATTTTTGTGGTGATTAGTTATCACCAAAGGGGGGATTGATGGAGCAGGGTTTTAATTTAAAACCGAATACCTGTTTAATTTTCGCATGTTATAACTAAAAGTACTACTGATTAATTATTAATTATTAAAAGTTTGTCAAATGTTGTCTAACCAACCTTATTAACAAAAGAATTACACATGGGAATGCTATTGCATGGCAAAAATAATAAGTGAACTAAGTTGGTGAGCGAACTGACAGAAATCGATGTTGCTTATGTGATGTTATTGTGTTTGCGCTTATAATTAATATGCATTAATGGCTTTTGATGTCGCAAATGGCTAGATAAATACACACACATAAGGGTATTAGCAGGGGAATAACACTGTATAATCATTTCCGTGCAGTAATTTTGTTTTATGTCTATTTTCACTTAAGTTGTCTAATGTGGCCTACCCGAAAATGGCTACCATCCGCAGCCTGCATTTGAGTAGATGGAAATTTTACAAAAAGGCTTCGCGCTGCCTGTGACCTTGCACCTCCGATGAACTGAAAAGCCATGAGCATGATGACAAGTCCAGGAAATCTGCCAAGTGCCCCTGGAAGATGGAGTTGTTGCAATTTTGAAATATTGACTTCATGAACTTATAATGATCCCACCATTTGATACAAATTTATCCAGTAGAGACATCCGTAGATGTATCGAATTAGTCATGGACATTCAATTTTTCTATTCATTATTTGGGACAATCTATGTGTGAGAAAATCTCGCACAATATCGAAAATGTACCAAGATGACATTATTTCCGCCATTCATCCGTTCTGAACAAAGAATTGTAACTTTATAAAATGTAAATTTTAGTATAAATACTAGTAGGCTAGAGAGGTCTAGCGCCACTTTTTCCCAAGCTGATGATCGGAGGTCCCTATGCTGACGGAGAGGACGATGACTACATGACGGCAGGAAACTCTAATTCTTCTACAGAGGACCGTTTCTGACTTAGGATCTGACATTTAGACAGAATAGGTAAATATGAGAGAAATGAATTTGCATTTAATTGGCTTTTCTTACAACTTTAGATAAACAAAAAATTCTGTTTGAATTTCTGTGTCGGGTGATTATTTCTGGTCATGTTTATTGAATTTATTTGTGTATTCTTTGCAATGTTTCGCTAGATTTAAAAGCAACTAAGCAGATGCCATTGACCTCAAAGTACAGGCAGATTGTATAGGTATTGAAAGGTGTGTTTCCCCTTATACATGGCACGGATAAGAGTGGTAGGATGAATGTTTGTGAAATGGGCCCCACCAGCGTGTGATGTGTGTGTGCGTGTGTGACTGTGAGACCGCTCCGTCCGTGGAAGTAGAGGGGATTCGGAAGCTCTGATCTGCACCACCTCCACAGGTGTTTCTGGGCTCTGTAGTCTTATGAATATTTCATAGTTCAATACTGTTAAAGGAAATAGACCTGGATCTCTGTGAGACACAGTCATTGTGCAATCTTTCTATTTTTTTTTTTTTTTTTGCAGTTTAAATAATACTCCAGCATTTCTGCACAACTTCTCTATGCACACTTCAGTCTGTTTGGAAAACTTCAGGAAAAGTATAGCCCAAACCAACAAGTTTCGGTGTAAGGGAAGATAACTTTGGAATCCGAGCCAACACAAAAAAACAAACAAAAAAAAAACAGATGGAATGAGAACCAGCCAGGGAGCTATAGCTGGAGTCCTATAGCCCAGTGAGCATGGGACCCACGTCTGGGTATTTTATTTATTTTATTTTGATTGTTTTATATTGCGCAAACAAGACCCTTGTGAGTATCAGAGCGCTTTACGAGTCATATGTAGAAAACAAGATAAAGCACACAGAGATATAGGTGAAACAGCTATACATAGCTTATACACGTACAAATAAGCTAGCCCAAAAAAGAAAAGGACAACTATGGAGCACAAGAACAGAACTAGTAATAATATACAGTAAAAGGACAAAGAGTTCACGTGAATTTAGCCATGAGGATCGCTTTCACTTCTTTTTCGAAGGAGGCAGTGGACGGGTTCATTCTTGTTTCAATGGGCAAAGCGTTCCAGATCCTAGGAGCCATACCAGAGAAGGATCGGTTATAGGATTTTTTCTTGGCAAATCGTTGTGGTTTTAGAAGAAGAGTCTTGGCACTCCTGGAGGCTCTGATGCCCACAGAGAGCACCAATTTCTGAGCTAGGTAGTGTGAGAATTGTGGTGTAAGGCCTTGTGCATCATACAAGCGATTTTCAGGTGAATTCTAGCTTCAAACGGTAGCCAGTTGAGGGCTCTCAGGTCAGGGGATATGTGAGAGTTTCTCTTTGAACCCGTGATGAGTCTTGCAGCTGAGTTGATAGTGGCTCTTAGTGGGGCTGTCGATTACCTTGGGAGGCCGCATAAGGTTACCGCCCCATATTCCACTCTAGGGATTACTAGGGCTTGAACTGCTTGTTTGAAATCGTAGGCTGGCAGAAAGGGTTTCAGTTTTTGCAGGGTCTTCAAGTGGAAGTTAGCTCCTTTTGTGGAGGCGCTGATATGCTTCTGCATCTTTAGGTTGCTGTCAAGTGTTACAACTAGCAATTTCGCTGAGTCGACAATGAGAGGTTGTCCTTTGAGAGCTGTTAAGTGCTTCAGCCAATCCAGGATAGTGGGAGTTTTGTTAGGGGGAGCAATTAAGAGGAATTCCATTTTGAGGAAGTTTAGTTTCAAATGGTTTTCGGCCAGCCATGTTTGGGTTTTTTGTAGTGTGGAGTTGAGTGATTTAATGTCATCAAGTGAGTGGATCTTGATGTAGATTTGGGTGTCGTCTGCATACATATGGAAGTGAATCTTTGCGATGCTGAGAAGAACGGCAAGAGGTTCCATAAAAAGGTTGAAAAGGGTGGGTGAGAGGGAGGAGCCTTGTGGAACTCCTAATGTGACTGGCATGGGGTTGGACAGGGATTGGTTTACCTTGAATGTTTGGGATCTATTTTGGAGGAAAGAGGCAAACCAGTTAAATACAGTTCCAGATATTCACATTCTGTGTTTCAGGAGTTCAAGCAGGTTGCCGTGTTTGACGGTGTCAAATGCTGATGACTGGTCGAGTAGGATAAGTAAACAAGCTTTGTTTTGGTCCGGGATTTCTAGAGCGTCGTCAATTACATGTGTCATGGCTGATTCGGTACTGTGACCTGCTCGGAAGCCTGATTGAAATTGGTTAAGCAAGTTGAATTGATCAATGTGACTGTTCAGCTGCATGTTAACGCATTTTTCCAGCAGTTTGGCTAGCATAGGTATATTAGAAATCGGACGATAGTTATTTAGGTCCGAGGGGTCAGCTGTTGTTTTCTTGAGGATAGGCGACACCTGACCTGTTTTGAGGATGTCTGGAATAGATCCTTGAAGGAGGGATGTATTTATGATCTTGGTCCAGAGAGGTAGTAACAGAGGAATGAAGTCTCTTAAGTAATTAGCCGGGAGCGGGTCTGTGAAATGATTGGAGGGTTTCAGAGCGGTTAGCGTCTTTAATATGGAATCTTCACAGTAAGTGTTGAAGTGGGACCAAGTTGCGTTGTTTTTAAGTTTGAATTTTGGGAGGTCGTTAGTTTGTGCACCAGCCGGAGGCAGTGATGAATTCTTTTTCAAGTCTGAGAGGGATAAGAGGTCCTTGAGTAGATCAGATTTTATGGATTCTGTTTTAGAGGCGAAGAAGGAGGCAAATTCATCACAATTGGGTAGATTAAGTGGGGCAGCATTAGGGAGACTGGGTACACTCTTAGTTTGGGTTTTGATATGATTGAATAGCTTTTTGGGGCAGTTCTTGGCTTGGTCTAGTTGAGTCCTGAAGAAGTCGGTTTTAGATTTTCTGATCTTTCTAAAATAGGAGTTTCTGGCGATTCTTAGCAGCTTGAGGTGGTCAGCTGAGGGTATGGCTCTCCAACGTCGTTCAATTACTCTGAGAGAGTGTCTGTCTTCATTTAGCCTCTCATCATACCAAGGGGTAGAGAGAGGGTGGCTAAGGAAGGAGAAAGCAGTAAAAGAAAATGCCACAGCAGGGAAAGCACTCAGAAAAATGAGAGGAAAGGAAGGAGAGAGAACTAAAAAACAAGTAAAAAACAAGGGATGTGGAGATGTGACCCTCCTACACCTCTATAAGGGAATCGCTTCCTAAAACAAACATCCACAGGAGTGGTTCATCTCTCAACTCAAAGATCAATTATATGTACACCACACATTTTCAGTCCATAATTCACAATTAAGAATGGTAAGACATGGTCATCTCAGTGAACAAATGTGAAAGTTGTTCCTTCTCCCCAAAAATCTTTATTTATCATCTTTTCTTAATATCACAGCATATGAACAATAGCCAATGTGTTTCGTCCACCTGGGACTTCTTCAGGGCTACAAAATACATACAAAACACAAACTTATTTACAATATACTTACAAACATTAAAAACTAAGTCTATTTACACTATACATTAGACCAGACACTACATAATATATCAGGTACCCAGATTTCATTTATTATCTTGGTCGCTCATTTGTTCACTTGAGGATCTGTATGAAAGTATCTAATAATAGCCTATATAACCTATACCCATTTTTTCATTTTTACACAGGGAGAGAAACAATAACACACATGATAAATCACATCGGTCACTAGGGAGACCGTGGGTCATACAAAAGGTGAGGTAATCATACATGTAAGAAATGAATTCAATTTGTGGAGAGACTCCTATCACTTTGTATTATTTATAGTTGTGCAAAAGCTGATTGACTAATTCTAGGTCACACAAAGCGATAAGTAATCATCCATATAATAAATCAAGTCAAATAATGGAGAGACTCCTTGCACTTTACATTGTTCATAAATGTACAACAGCTGATTGATTTATTAATCAAATGAGAGTACACTAACATACCTCAATATGCAAGAGGTCATCTCGCATATTCTACATGTTGTGATTTAGAACAAAGGAATATGGTGTTTGGGTTATGTCTGTAAAGAACACATATAGTAGTTTCATCACGATGTTGCACCACTTCAGAATAATCACATTTTTAATATGTCTTATTGCAACCCCAGACGTAATGGCAGTCAATAAGTGCACTCTTATCTGTGCATAAATAATGGCGCGCCACTTTGGTCAAAGCCTTATATGAGACCCCTTATGATTATGAGAGGTTTTAACTATTCAGTTAGGTAAAGCAAACAATGGTACTAGACTTAAAAACTTATCTGTGTCATTTTTGGACACATATAAACTGCGCCAATTATGCCATAGTTAATATAGCGCTCGTTCCTGACTCACATGGTAATTCTTAATAAGTGCATCAATGATTAAAGTCTTTATGACGGTCCATAGGGGCCATTATAATCAATTCTTTTAATGGTGCTTGACCGACTTGTAGGTTGGCAGAACCACAAGCGGACTCCTATGGGGAGGGCGCCATGTTGGAAACGCTATGTCTGCCTCGAGCTATATGTTAAGGCATTGGGTATTTATGGGGGCCATATTGGCATTTATATTTAACTGTCACTACCATTTTCCTGTTTTCTCACGGGTCACTTGCATTCATCCAATGCCTTAGCATACAGCTCAAGGCAGTTATAACTTTTCCAACATGGTGCCCATTATCACCATAGTCATCAGTTTGTGGATCTGACAACTTACAAGTCGGTCCAGCACCATAAAAGAATCAATCATGATGGCCTCCATGGGACCTCATAAATACCCATTACCTTAGCATATAGCTCAAAGCAGCTAAATTGGTCCAGCATCATAAAAGAATTGATTATGATGGCCACAATGAGCCCCATAAATACCCAATTTTGTGACACAATTTGCGACTCGCAAATTGGTGGGTCGTACATCTGGCCCTAAATCTGTATTTCAGGTGGCACAGGGGCACCTAAATAACTCTGAGACAGAGGGCACCTCTCCATCGCTTTCAGCCTGGGTTCAGTAAACTTTGCGCCTGATTTAGAGTTTGGTGGACGGAGTGAACTCTTTTGGGTCAGTGGAGGACAATAGCTCTGCCATCCACAGGGACTTCCACCTGTCAAACATTGTTAGCCTCCTGTCCTGAGGACTACTCTCTACATTGAAGGGGATGACCATCAAGCTGTTTCTGTCAATATAGGAAATGTTTGGTCGACGGTGATAGCTGGCTGTCAAACTTTTTAAATGGTTTTCGTTTTTCAAAAATAAACTCCCAAAGCAGGAGTTTTTATCCCAAGGTGTGGGGATAATTTTTTTCTGTCAGTTACTGCCAGGTTTTTCCTCACACTGGAAAAAAAAGCGTTTACACCATCCACACTAGATATAGTGGATAGTGTAAAGTCTGCCCTCTAATGGCACATACTCCATCAGGCAGTCACCGGCAGTGTTCCATCAACAGAGCCATCTGGAGTTTCATCAACCAACGGAATGGTATTGTTCACCTGACTCAAAGGGGCATATCAGCAAGGCGAGGCGCTTTTGCGGCCGTTTTCGGCTGAAAAGCGGCGATAATTTTATCGCCTAATTAGCAAGCTCACGCTGGCATGGGAAAACTTGCGTTAGCGTAGGAATTCCTAACGCCCAGCTTTGCATCTCTAATGAGATGCAAAGTGGGCGTTCCTGACCTGACGTGACAGGAGAAATGTCGCTAAGCGACATTTCTCCTATCATCAAGCCCCACGCTATGAAGCACAGCGTCAAGAAAAGTAGCGATAACCCCTGTTATCGCTACTTTCCTTACGCCTGCTTCAGGACTGACTTAGCCATGTTATCCTATGGAAGGTGGATATTATGGCTAAGTTTGTGAGTCCCTATCATCAAGATAACGCCACATTGTGTGAGATTATCGCTGGGTTTCCAGCGATAATCTCACGTTAGGCAGTTAGCGTGAGGATTTTTATCACTTTTTAGATAATCGTTGCTGATAGCACGCTATCTCAGCGATAAAAATCCACGCTAGCCGGCGATAATTATCCTAGCGCTAAGTGCGCTTAGCGTTAATTATCGCTGGTTGTTGCTGATATGCCCCTAAATGAGGCCGTTGGACAGTTAGTTTACCAGGCAGGGTACTCCATCACATTTGTGACAGAGTACCCTGTTTGCCAAACTCTAAATTATGCCCTTAATCTTTTACTGGGACAGCATATAATTTAAAAGATGTTGGAATCTTATCTCTTGTTGTTCGCTGTAGTTTTTTCCATGTCACTCCAGTTTAAGTGGACCACTGCAACTTGCAAATAACAACAAAAGCAACAGAAATACTAATAATGACAATGTAATTATAATAACTTGTCTTTTTTTTCTTGCTTCTTATGACACTTCTGATGTTCCTAAGTGCTGAAGAGGTCGGCTTATCAACACATTAACAGCAACCTAAATGGAATCACCTCACCACAATTGATCCTATTGCTCACGATCTCTTCTGACAAATGCAAGGAAAGATCCTCTGTTTAACAGCCCTCTAGTGGGGACCAAGGCCACTCAGTCCTTGTTTGCATACCTCAGATCTGCCAGCTCTAAACATTTTCTCAGTGTGGTCCTCTATCAGATTTGGGGTGCAGGCATTGGCTTTTACATAGCGCTTTCGTCCAAACCCTCAGAACGGTGAGTTACGAGGAGCAAGAACCGAAGGACCTCACCAGTGGAGGGAGCAGGATGGTTGCATATCGAAATATTGACAGCAGAAATACTGTGGTACCAAAATATTGTGTCAGAAATATTGGGGATAAAAATATTGAGTCTGTAAGTGCATACATAGACAGGGATAGATTATCTTTTATTCCACATCTATGTACCTTGAAGATATACAAGTCATCAAGGTACATATATGTGGAGCTAAAGTAAATCTGTACTCACCTATATAAACTCACCAACTCAATATATTTTTCCTCATTATTTTTGACATTATATTCAGGTAATATTTTTCAGTCGATATTAATGTGAAATCCCATAAGGACACTGCTACACAACATTATGTATATTAAAATGACTGGCACTGTTTTCAGCGGTGTGTGAGCAGGGATTGGAGGTGCTGCACCCGCTCCACAACAGCAACTAGCCCTATGTTAGGCCAATGAAGGCTTTAAGCTGCCTCAAACTCTCTCAACAGTGCAAACTAAGGCTGAGTCCCATATCCTGGGGAGGAAGTAAAGCTGGAATGAATTAAGTTGGTGCATACCATCCTAACACAAGGTGCATACTTTGTGTGTTGTGTTTGGACAAAAGTCCTTTGCATGGCTTTGCATAGCAGTAGCACCATGCTTTTAATGTTTTTCTGCCTTGCCCTGCATTTTGCCCCAGTGAGCTTGACAGACACGCGAGCGCACTGAAAGTGCTCCTTTTGATTTTTAGGTCCCGACTCCAGACACATTTTAGTTGCATGTCGTTGACAGACCTCTTGTAGAATATATCAAAAACTTACAGATGGTTTTGTGCCAGTCCTCTGCTTACCATTCTTGCTTTGCCATTCTCAATGTGATTGCTTAATATTCCATGGCTTTCCCTCCTGTTCTACAGTTTGTTCTTCCCTCGGGGTATAACCTCTTTACTATACTTTTGATTGGATGAAATGTATCTTTTCTGTAAGAAAGTAGATTATTATTTGGGGTGGGCTGTCACCCACCTCAATAGATAATAACACTAATTAGTCAGGATGAACCCCAAAGTCACTAAATTAACCTGAGCTCAACTCCCTGATAGCACAGTAAACTCCACAGAGCCAAAGTGTCCTAAAGAGAATTCCTTGGGTGCCACATCTATGGATGGCATCAGGCAGTGGATGGGGTGAATCCTGGACACTTTCTAACTAATGAGGAAAACAAATTCGGGGTAATCTTACCCACTTTTTCAGCACTTCATGTTTGACCTACTGCAAACAATACCACAGTGCCCCTCACTCTTAAAATCCAAAATGGAGAAACCCTTTCCTCCCTTGTGCAGAGCTCGCTCCTGTGGTGTGGCCAGGGAAATAAGCAGTCCCCTCCCTGTGTCGTCGCTCCTGTGGTGTGGCCAGGGAAATGAGCAGTCCCCTCCCCGTGTCGACTGCAAACCAGTTCTGGGAGTAGTTTCCCTCCCATTTGGTTCAGAGTCAGCCTGGCTAGTGTGGGACTTGGGGGACAAAGCTTTCAATTCTTCAGGTCTCTCCTTACACTCAACTGTGAAGTGGCAGGCATCACCTCTGCCCCTTGCAAGTTAATGAAGTTCCTGGGTCTGCCCCAACTCTCCTTTCTGGGTTGAAAGAGATCAAATGCCTCACACCCAGTCCAAACTTTCACCAGCCAGTGTTCTGCTGATGGTGCAATTTTCGGACCTCATTAAGGCCAAGTACTTGTTGGGCAGCAGCTAAAGAGTTTCTTCAAAGTGGCCTCCAGGAGCTTCAGACAGGCAGGCAAAAGGTGACTTTCTAAACATTACTTTTCCTCAATATTTATTAAATATTCAACTTCACCAATAAATTGGATTTTTAATAAATGTGAAAAATGGTCTTTGAATGACTATTTTAGCTGGCTCCTGTCAAAAGTTACAGATTCACGTTTATAATCGTACTTATACATGCTCTAGGATCCAGCTACAGCCCTGAGCGTAAAAACAGCTTTTGGGGGTTAGTCGCCGGATTAACATGCCAACTTTAATTTTGCACATGTTCCACTTCTAAATATCAGGTATTCTTCCTTGTGGGCAATATATCAACTTTAATGGTGATTAAAATGTAAAAGCACGGTTTCCTTCCTGTCAAAAATGGTTCTTTTGATAGGTTTGCCATCTGGTTTTTAGGCTGCTGTAGTCAGGCTACACATAGGAGGCCTGAAGCCATGTTTTACAGGCCCACTCTGTGGATCGCAGAAAAGGTGCTGCATTTAGCTTACAGGCCCTGGAAACATATTGTAAAGTGTATACTAAGGATTTATAGGCAAGTTAAATATGTCAATCAGGGATACGCCTATGTAACAATATTTAAAGGGGCTCACAAGCACTTTACTCTGGTTGAGCAGTGGTAATAGTGCACCAAGTTCTAAGTCCAGCAAAAAGAGGGTGCAGAAAAAGGCAAGAAATCTGGGGTGCCCATGCACAAATGCCAGATTTACTACACTACCACTCCTCACATTCAGGGAACACCTTTTTTTAGGTTTTTCCTAGACAGCCCATGGGTTGTCTCTGTGAGACATGTTGTTTGCATGCAGTGGGCTACCAGCCCACCCATAGCTTACCATTTGTTAGCTTCAGCGCAGCTCTCATTTCTCTTGTCCCTGTTTGTCACACCATGCAGACGTCATGTCCTCCTCATTGGTTGGCTCTCCCCTGGAGCATGGACCGAGTACATGTGCCCATCTACTGCTCATGTTTTTAGAGCTACTTCCTTTGCTTTGTGTTCAAGCACTCCAAATGAGGGCATATGTTTTGGTTTGTCTCCCATATCCCCTTCCATGTAGCTTCTATTCTCTCCCCTACCTTTCCCCATTCCATGTTGCCTCTTTTCCCTCCCTACCCCTCACTCTGTATTCTATACCACTGCACTCTACCCTACATCACTGCACTTTACACCACTACGCTCTACTCTATACCACTGCACTCTAAGCTGCACCATTCTACTCTACGCCTCTGCATTCTCTGCACCACTCTACTTCAAGCCACTGCCCTCTATGCCATTGCACTCTACGCCACTCTACTCTGTGCCACTCTATGCTTCTGTACTTTACGCCACTCTACTCTGCACAACTGTACTCCACTGCACTCACCTCACTGCACTCTATTCTGCACCACTCTACTCTCGGTCTACTCTAGGCCACTGCACTCTACGCCACTTTACTCTGGCACTCTTCTCTGTAACACTTTTCCCTAGGCAACTGCACTTTTCACCACACCACTCTACTCTAGGCCACTACACTCTATGCAACTATACTCTACTCTGTACCACTCTTCTCTACACCACTACACTCTATGCACCTCTTCTCTACACCACTCTGCTAAATGCCATTGCACTTTATGCCACTGGAGTCTAATCTGTGCCACTGCACTCTACTGCACTGCATTCTACATCACTTTACTCTGCACCACTGCACTCTATACCACTCTACACTACTCTGCACTACTCTGCACCACTGCACTCTAGGCCACTGCACTGTGTGCCACTCTAATCTGATCTGCACCCCTCTACCCCACTGCACTCTACACCACTGTACTCTACTCTATGCAACTCCACACCACTCTATGCCACTCTATACTGCTCCGCTCTATGCCACTCTACTCCCCATTACTCTACTCTATGCCACGACATTCTACAGGACTGCACTCTATACCACTCTACTCTGCACCACTCTATTGTTCACCACAGCAGTCTAATACACTCTACTTTACACATCTCAACTCTATGCCACTGCACTCTACACTGCTCTTCTCTAAGCCCCTGCTCTCTACGCCACTTGACTCTACTGTGCACCACTCTACTCCCCTGCACTCTACCCCCGTGAACAATGCACCTCTCTCCTCCACGCTGCACCACTCTACTCTATGCCACTCCATTCTACTCAATGCCACTCCACTCTGCTCTATGCAACTCCACTCTATGCCACTCCACTCTACTCTATGCCCCTCCCCTCCACACAGTGCCACTCTGTGCCAATCTACCCCACTCCACTTCATACAATGCCACTCTTCTCAATACCACTTTACGCCACTCCCAGCCTCTCTACACCATTCCATTCCACACCACTCTACTCCAAGCTTCTCCAGTCTACTCCACTCTAATCTACTCCACCCACTCTTTTTTTCACAGCTCTGCGCCAATCCACTTTAGGCCACTGCACTCTACACCACTCTACACCACTCTGCCCTATACCAGTCCACTCCACTGTACGTGACACCACTCTACTCTATACCACTTCGCTCTATGCCACTCCACTCCACTGTACGCCACTCTACTTATGCCACTCCACTTTACACCTCTTCACTTTTCTCTACACTACTCCAAGCCACTCTATGCCACTTTACTCCACTTCAATTATTGCCACCCCACACAACTCTAGGCCATGCCACTCAACTCTGCTCTGCTCCACTCCACGCTGCTGTACAGCATGGCTAAAGGACATTGGCAAAGCCAATAGCTCTTGGATAGGCAAAACCTATTGGCTTTGCCAAAGCTTATTTTTATGGCCACATGCCAAGAGAATCCATGTGTTTTACTTGTTCTCTCACTGGTGTGCTGCTTCCTCTCTTAAATATTCAAGCCCCGCGCTCGCAGTGTTGGTCCCCACCTTTCGCAGCTTGTCAGTGAAAGTGCAGCAAAAGTATTTTTTTGTCTGGACATGACTAAAGAGTAGAAGTGTAAGGGTTGTTTTCATTTATCTCCTGCATTCCACTTATTGCATTGAAACACAGGCCTTCACACACAAACATTTTAATGGCCTGAGGGAAGGCCCGTCCGCTGAACTTACTCATCTGCACTCGTTCAGCTGGTGTTTGAGGTAGATGGTGCACTTAGCATGACTACTCTATTCTATTTTAGGCATTTCTAGAGCTCCTGGCAATCCTAATGGGCCTCACAGTGCTGAGCAATAAACAATAACCCAGTATTTGTAAAGCGCGAACTAATCACCCCTAAGGGTCTCATGGTGCTGAGCAGAATGTCCAGACCCTATTTCACCAAGGATTAGACAAATAGCAAGGTTTTCAATTGCTTTCTGATACTCTCTTCCTCTCCGTCTTGCGTATCCTTAGAGGTAAGGAATTCCATAGCCTAGGGACCATATAGGCAACAGACCAACTGCCACTTCATGCCTTCTGGATCTTACAAATCAGCAGTTGACATGAGGCAACAGATCTCAAATTCCTGTTAGGAATGTAGGGTCGTAGCAGGTGTTGTACCTGCTGAGGGCCCTTGTTGTGGAAAGATGGATGGGCCATACAGAGGACTTTAAACCAAATCCTCTGTTTAAAAGGTATCCAATGCAGAGAGGCCAGCGAGCTCGACACAGAGTGGTGTTTTGTGATCCTTAAAAGAAAGCATGCCTCTGCATTTTGCACAACCTGCAGTCTTTATACTACATATTGGGAACTTCCAAGATAGAGGGAATTGCCATAGTACAAACATGACAGAACCAGGACCTGAACCACGAGCCTACGTGAGGGGAAAGGTAAGAACTCTAAGATTTATCCAAGCATTCTCAGGATGCCTAAACAACTGGCCACTAGTTACCTCATCTGTACATCCAAGGTGTGTTTGTTGGCCAGCCAAAGGCCCAGATTTGTATTGCCATTTTAGGAATGGGGTGGTTGCCTAAGGAATCGGACCAGCGATTAAAATCATTACCAACAACCATAATTTCGGCTTCGTCCCCATTAAGCTTCAGGCAACTAACTGCCATCCATTTTGATACTTCCTTCGGCCTGTAATCAAGCTGATCAGAGTTTGAGCATGCTTCAAGAGTAGGAGAGGTAGCTATCTGGGTGTTATCAGCATATGACACTATTGAACGGTCATAAGAGTGTACAAGCTCAGCTAGACAATGTACATACAGGTTAACTATTGTGGAGCTCAGAGAATATCCCTGAGGCACTCTATACTTCAAAGGATAAGCCTCCAAGTAGAAAGGCTTATAATAATCCTTAAAGCTCCTGCCCTTTAAAGACAATGGAAGCCATTTCAATGGTAGATTAACAACACCTGCCTGCTCCACCCTCTGCAGCAGAACTGAGTGTGACACGGTGTCAAAGGCAGCCGGAAGATACAACAATATGACTGTAGCCAAGCCACCACAGTCAAGGTTTTTTTTCAGTTCTTTCATAACAGCTGAAAGTGCAGTCTCTGTGCTGTGTCCCAACTGCAAACCCTTTGAGTGGGATGGAATCTGTTATGGTTTTCCACAAATAACAATAACTGCCTTGCCTGTCTGGGCAGCAAGGATATTGGCCTAAAACCTTCCGTTAATCTAAATTAATGGGATCTAATAAAGATTTTTTTAATAAAAGCCTAATGACTGCATGTTTCCAAAATGATGGAACTACACCACTATGTAGAGAAAGGTTGAACATCTCTAACAATAAGGGATAGAAAGTTGCTGCCCCATGAGTAAACATAGAAAGTGGGGCAGGGACACGTAGAGAACCCTATTTAACTTCATTCATTAATCCCATAAAGGACCTGGTTGTGATCTTGGCGAATGGGATACTCCGTCACAAACGTGACAGATATCCCGCCTGCTGTATTACAAGTTTCACGGTATGTAATGGAATTGAAATATGGCGGTCGGGATAGCCATTACGTTTGTGGTGGAGAATACCATCCGCCAAGATCGTAATCAGGCCCAAGTCTTCTTTTGTATTAAGGGGAAAAGCAACAAGCATTTACAATGCAATGGTCTCGGCATTGTTAAAGTTAGAGCTATTGGCATTGCTCATGACATTATTTTTGTTTATGTTTTTGTTTTTAAAACATTTAAAGAAACGGCATTGTTATTTACAATGTCAATAGCTTAATCTCTCTTAAATGCGAGCCCTATTGCATTTGCACCCACACACAGAGCCACACACACAAAGCCACCCACCCACACAGAGCCACCCACACAGAGCCACCTACACAGAGCTATTCACATAGAGCAACCCACACACAAATAGAGCCACCTACACAGAGCTACCTACACCCACACACACAGAGTTACCCACACACAGACAGAGCCACCCACGCATAGAGCCACCTACAAACAAAGCCACACACACACACACTCTCCCACACACACACACTCACACACAAATTCACACATACACACTTTCTGCTTACGTATACACACACATTCACTAATACATACACTCCTGCGAAGCTAAGGGGAAAGCAGTGCCTGGGGTCACAAGGTGCAAGACAAGGGTCGTAGGAGCGACCCATAAATGATATCCATGGAGTAGCTACGTGAACTCAAAGCAGCCGTGACTGTTGATTACGCTCCCAAACGGTCACTAGGCACAATGGCTCCCCCTAGTGGGACTCTTCAGTAGCAGCACAAAAATACTTTGAACAGTAAAAAATGTCTGTTGGGGGCAATATATGAACTATGGCACTGACCCTGTAGAAGAGAACGGCACATCCGAATACAGGCACGTGGTTACATTTCTGTTATATGTAATGTTCCGGCACACCAACCCTACTGAATACTATTTCCTGCAACCATTTAGAGGGTAAATGGAGTGACACAGAGAATGCATATGGGTAAAAACATAGAGATGTACATTGGTACAGTTTAATTTTATAAAGTTAATTGTTTTAGGGAATAGATGTGGCAAACCAATGTCCGTACAGAATAGTAATGAAAATAATTCTATAGAAAGTATATAAGAAAGATTATAAGGAACATAGGGGCCAGCCCACTGACCGCATATGTACATTATTAAATCTAGCATAAGGCTATATACTACATTTGGCATGGAGAACTCAAAATTGTCTCAGAAATGCTAGGTCCATATACAAAAAGACCACATATATTTGGGATAAATCCAATCAATTTAGATCCCTTCTGGACTCAGCCAAAAACTGACCGAAGCAACTCTTCAGTCCGGTCAAAACTGCCAATAACCCCTCTACGTCCACATCCATCAAATTTGATGACTCACCACCAAAAGCAGAGAAGTTTCTACAGTTCTTTGACTCCAAAGTACAACCGCTTTCATGTCATGACGTTCATCCTACCCGTCCCCTTGTGTGTTTCTCCAAAGACACTCGCAACTATTTCATACCATAACCAGTGCACTTCTATTTTTCCATTTCAAGCACTGACCATAACCGTCCTTTAAAAAGGAATGACTCATGGCACAACCCTCCTCTGACAGCACAACCAAAATGTGTAACTCATTACCTCCAAATCTGCGCACAACCACCTCGCCAGTGACTTTCAAAACGGACCTGATGGCCCTCCCCTCCAAGGCTATTTTAGCTAAGACATTGCAATTAATCCTGGCACAGACATCTACACTACCTCTGCCTTATCAGGTGCTTACAGCTCTTCACTGTTGTATTTACCTCTTCTAATGTTTTATGTTTTTCTGTAATGATCATTTTGTAATCCTCGACCTCCGTAACTATTTTGCTAGTATCTGGTCATTTTAAACCATCTTTAATTTCCTTGAAACTAAATATTATTTATTGTACAACGTTTTAGCACCTTTGGGTACAGTCCGGCCTCAATAAAAATGTATATATAAAAAAATACACTTCCTGGGGTTAATCCAACCTCCAGGGTAGTACCATCCCTCTCTCCCTCTCTTTCCTCGAGCCCCCACCCGGGATCACATTCCATTCACATCCCTCCCTTCACTAGGGTCCCCTCCAGTCACTTTCCCTCACCCGGTCACACCTTCCTCCACAAGGGTCACTTCGATTACGGTCACATTCTTTCACAGTCCTCCCCCCTCCCCTCCCCCCCCCCCCCTGACATCTCAGCCTCGAGGCCAACCTCCTTCCCACCCCTCCCTCGCGTATCCTCCCTCCCTCTGGGTCATTTGCACTGCTCAACACGACACCCTATTTTGAGGTCATGCCTCTGCCCTCTGGTCACCTTCCTCCCGCAGGCCTGGCTATCTCCTTCTCAAAAAGTTGCTTACTTTCAGATTCCTTTATCGCGAAACAGCCCTCCCCCCCCCCCCCATCTCCCTCACACCTCTCCCTCAGTGTCACATAACTGAATCACAGTGCCTCATTCTTTCGTGGTCACCTCTCTTCAGATCCCTCGCTCACTTTCGTGGCAACTTCCATCGCCAAGGAACCGGGATCACACGGTGGCAGGCTGGTCGAGCTGAAAACCAGCTCGTCTTTTGAGGCTACAAGCAGACAATGTCCATTAAGGGGTGTGGAAACAGCCCATGACATCACCAGCAGCCTCAGCAACCTTTTGATCTAGTTGTTTTGGTGGAAGGAGGAGGTCGATGAGGGCAGGGGACAGGGGCAGAAGGCCCTCTCATGAAGTTAGGGGCATAAAGCCCCGCCCCTTTCAAGGCTACGCCCCCTCCTCTTAGGACCGATGGTGATCTCAAGTCTGCAGTAGCATGCACGCGCTCTAAGTGGGCTCCTCTATCATGCAGTTGCTCATTCCCTGTATGTGATGGACAGCTCCTCAAGCCCCTGGGGGTTAAAGAGGGTCCCTCTACCCTGCCCCTGAATGCCCCGCCCCCCACCCACCTGTGAATGCCCCCACCCGACCCCTGAATGCCACTCTACTGAGCCTCTGAATGCCCCCACCCAACCCCTGGATGCTACTCCACCCAGCCCCTGAATGCCCCTCCACCCGTCCCCTGAATGCCCCTCCACACAGACCCTTAATGCCCCCATCCAACCCCTGGATGCTACTCCATCCAGATCCTGACTGCCCCTCAACACAGCCTCAGAATACCCCCCACTCAGTCCCTGAATACACCCCACTCAGCCCCTGAATGCCCCTCCACACAGCCTCTGAATGCCACTCTACCCAGCCCCTGAATACCCCCACCCAGCCCCTGAATGCCATTCTACCCAGCCCCTGAACAGCACCCCACCCAGCCCCTGAACTTCACTCCATTCAGCACCCGAAATGAATGCCCCCCATTAAGCCCCTGAATGCCACTCTACCCAGCCCCTGAATGGTACCCGAACCCGGCCCCTGAACTTGACTCCACACAGCCCCTGAATGCCCCCACCCAGCCCCTGAATGGCCCCCACCCGTCTCATTTTTGTACACGATCTTAAATCATTTCCCACCCGTGCACCATGCCGCACTCCTCGCCTCCTGAGTGAGTCTTCGTTATAAAGCGGCCCCCGAGCCATAGATACAGGCGACAACGGTCTCCACAATACAAACGATATAGCACATGTATCTGTACGTCTTACGCTTTGCCCTTCAACGGAGTCTCTTGCCATAGCGAGCGCCCCTGCTGGGTCTATGTGTTTGCCATTACAAAACTGACAATCAGGCCTTCCAAGCACGCCCTCCTAGCGGAGGGTGCCACCTGAGGTCCAGGAATGCCCGATCAAACGCCAGGGTTTGCGTTTTGGTTAATTGTATGTATATTTATGGCACGTGGCAATATTGGACATTCGGCATCGATGAAGTGCCCCGGATCAACGTTTGTTGCCCCTGTAAAAAAGTTTAGTATAGTGCTGCACCTGACTGCACAATCTCTCTAAAGACGTACCCCGGCACAATCTCTCTCCTGGTGCTCCTTGACACGCCATATAACACTCAAACTTCAGTTCAACAAGTTATTAAACAATAAATGAAACACGACAGCTTTCCAAATCAAGATGCATAGAAATCACCTACCAGCGGCGCTTGTGTCCGTGAAGTCCCAACGGCTGCTAGCACGTGCAGGTCTGTAGCTGCGTGTGTATGTACAACGCTGTGTGTGTTGAGCTATTTGTATAGTTATATGTGCGTGTACGCGTGCATGGAAAGTTGTGCTAGTAATCTGCGTAAAGTTACCTAGGTACAGTTATGCGTAAAGTTGTTTGGGTGGGTGCGTGCGTGCGCAAGCGTGCGCCTAAAGGTAGAGGCTACCTTTTAGTGCAGGTGCCTTGTTGAGATGCGTTCTGGCCCTCCAGTCGGTCTGACTCTACCTCCAGACTCCTGAGACTATCTGTGGAGCGACTTTGCAGCTGCCGTTTTACGGGAATTTGAGTTTTATGGGGGGAAAAAAGGCGGCGGCAGCGGTGCCCGCCCGCCTGCTGCTGAATAAATACTTGTATTTACCTCCCACGCCAGTCCTCTACGCTCGCACTTTTAAGAACCAAGGGGCATATCAACAACAACCGGCGATTATCACTAAGCGCACTTAGCGGTAGGATAATTATCGCCGGCTAGCGTTGATTTTTATCGCTGAGATAGCGTGCTATTAGCAACGCTTA
The DNA here is from genome assembly GCF_964204655.1 of Triturus cristatus. Taxonomy (NCBI): domain Eukaryota; kingdom Metazoa; phylum Chordata; class Amphibia; order Caudata; family Salamandridae; genus Triturus; species Triturus cristatus. The sequence goes on from NC_140579.1 coordinate 1,102,024,598, forward strand.
TCTCAATAGCGATAAAAATCCTCACGCTAAGTGGCTAACGTGAGATTATCGCTGGAAACCCAGCGATAATCTCACGTTAGCTTGTTGATAGGGACAGACAAACTTAGCCATGATATCCTCCTTCCATAGGATATCATGGCTAAGTCAGAAAAATACCAGACGTAAAAAAGCAGCGTTAACCGCGGATATTCATGATAATAGGAGAAAGACATTTCTCCTATTATTTAACTCTGGAACGCCCCCTTTGCATCTCATTAGAGATGCAAGGGGAAGCGTAGAGTAAAAGGGTGCTAACATGCAAATTTGCATGTTAGCACCCTGTTGTTGATAGGGTGCTAGTTTTATCTCTGCTTTTTTGGCTTTTAAAGCCAAAAAAGCAGAGATAACGCCCTTGTTGATATGCCCCCAAACCTGCTTCTGTGCACATTACCGGGGTCGGGCTGCTTTCACGGTAGCCCCTGCCCGCGGCCCTCGTGAGGGCAGTGACTGCGCCATGCGCATTCCCGCGCCAGGAGGGAGCTGCATAGCGCGCATAGTTTAGTGCCATTAGAAAGACACAAGGCCTCTGGAGCTCGACTGTCTTCTGAGTGCCTCAGTCTGGACAGCTGGTAGCACCGAAGTTAAAGCAATCGGGGGCATATCAACAACAACCGGCGATAATTATCGCTGAGCACACTTAGCGCTTGGATAATTATCGCCGGCTAGCGCCGATTTTTATCGCTGAGATAGCATGCTATTAGCAACGCTTATCTCCTCAGCGATAAAAATCCTAGCGCTAACTGGCTAACGTGAGATTATCGCTGGAAACCCAGCGATAATCACACGTTAGCTAGTTGATAGGGACTCACAAACTTAGCCATGATATCCACCTTCCAAAGGATATCATGGCTAAGTCAGTCCTGAAGCAGGTGTTAGGAAAGTAGCGATAACAGGTGTTATCGCTACTTTTCCTGACGCTATGCTTCATAGCGTGGGGCTTGATGATAGGAGAAATGTCGCTTAGCGACATTTCTCCTATCATGTCAGGTCAGGAACGCCCACTTTGCATCTCATTAGAGATGCAAAGCTGGGCGTTAGACATCCCCACGCTAAAGCAAGGTTTCACGCGTTAGCGTGGCCTTGCTAATATAGCGATAAAATTATCGCCGCTTTTCGGCTGGAAACGGCCGCTAAAGCGGCAATATTTTTTATCGCCTTGTTGTAAATATGCCCCTTAGCTTTGGGGCCAAGAAGGTAGTCGGGTGAGCAAGCACATTCGCATAGCTCCTGGCAAACCGGGTGAACTGTGTCTACCCGCGGCGTTGTGGGACCCACCCCACCACAGGCACTCACTCAGGCCAAGACCCTCAGCTAAATGGCACAACGAAACAGACACGAGCTTAAAGTCCGCTTTATCAGGACAGGTATGCAGCAGAAATTCACAACTAACTGCAATATACAGCAAACTCGCTTCACTAGTACATTTGAACAACCAATTCCCACACCCATAAACCTTCCCCAACATGAATAGCCCCCATCCAAACAATGCAAACAGTCAGCTCCACCCCCTTCAAGGTATGCACCATCCTTCTACACCTGATCCAAGAACTGCACCCCTGTACTCCACCTGCCAAGGCCCTCTAGCAAGGCCCCAACACTTCGTGCCTTGTGCCTGAGCCCCATGTTTGTCTGCCACCTGTCCTAACATCAGTGACAAGAGAAACGCAGCCATCCACACCATTAAAGGGGAGGGGATGTGGTCCGTCGGCTTAAACTGCCGACTTTGGTGCTGCCAACCAGGGTTCGAGCCTCGAGGTCGCGTCCACATCCTGTGATTCTGGACAAATCACTTAGGGGCATATCAACAACAACCGGCGATAATTATCGCTAAGCGCACTTGGCGCTAGGATAATTATCGCCGGCTAGCGTTGATTTTTATCGCTGAGATAGCGTGCTATTAGCAACGCTTATCTCAATAGCGATAAAAATCCTCTCGCTAAGTGGCGAACGTGAGATTATCGCTGGAAACCCAGCGATAATCTCACGTTAGCTTGTTGATAGGGACAGACAAACTTAGCCATGATATCCTCCTTCCATAGGATATCATGGCTAAGTCAGAAAAATACCAGACGTAAAAAAGCAGCGTTAACCGCGGTTAGCGCAGCTTTTTTTGTCTCTAACAGGGTTAGTGATATTCTTGATAATAGGAGAAATGTCGCTTAGCGACATTTCTCCTATTATTTAACTCTGGAACGCCCCCTTTGCATCTCATTAGAGATGCAAGGGGAAGCGTAGAGTAAAAGGGTGCTAACATGCAAATTTGCATGTTAGCACCCTGTTGTTGATAGGGTGCTAGTTTTATCTCTGCTTTTTTGCCTTTTAAAGCCAAAAAAGCAGAGATAACGCCCTTGTTGATATGCCCCCAAACCTGCTTCTGTTTAACACATTACCGGGGTCGGGCTGCTTTCACGGTAGCCCCTGCCCGCGGCCCTCGTGAGGGCAGTGACTGCGCCATGCGCATTCCCGCGCCAGGAGGGAGCTGCATAGCGCGCATAGTTTAGTGCCATTAGAAAGACACAAGGCCTCTGGAGCTCGACTGTCTTCTGAGTGCCTCAGTCTGGACAGCTGGTAGCACCGAAGTTAAAGCAATCGGGGGCATATCAACAAACAACCGGCGATAATTATCGCTGGGCACACTTAGCGCTTGGATAATTATCGCCGGCTAGCGCTGATTTTTATCGCTGAGATAGCGTGCTATTAGCAATGCTTATCTCCTCAGCGATAAAAATCCTAGCGCTAACTGGCTAACGTGAGATTATCGCTGGAAACCCAGCGATAATCACACGTTAGCTAGTTGATAGGGACTCACAAACTTAGCCATGATATCCACCTTCCATAGGATATCATGGCTAAGTCAGTCCTGAAGCAGGTGTTAGGAAAGTAGCGATAACAGGTGTTATCGCTACTTTTCCTGACGCTATGCTTCATAGCGTGGGGCTTGATGATAGGAGAAATGTCGCTTAGCGACATTTCTCCTATCATGTCAGGTCAGGAACGCCCACTTTGCATCTCATTAGAGATGCAAAGCTGGGCGTTAGACATCCCCACGCTAAAGCAAGGTTTCACGCGTTAGCATGGCCTTGCTAATATAGCGATAAAATTATCGCCGCTTTTCGGCCGAAAACGGCCGCTAAAGCGGCAATAATTTTTTATCGCCTTGTTGTAAATATGCCCCTTAGCTTTGGGGCCAAGAAGGTAGTCGGGTGAGCAAGCACATTCGCATAGCTCCTGGCAAACCGGGTGAACTGTGTCTACCCGCGGCGTTGTGGGACCCACCCCACCACAGGCACTCACTCAGGCCAAGACCCTCAGCTAAATGGCACAACGAAACAGACACGAGCTTAAAGTCCGCTTTATCAGGACAGGTATGCAGCAGAAATTCACAACTAACTGCAATATACAGCAAACTCGCTTCACTAGTACATTTGAACAACCAATTCCCACACCCATAAACCTTCCCCAACATGAATAGCCCCCATCCAAACAATGCAAACAGTCAGCTCCACCCCCTTCAAGGTATGCACCATCCTTCTACACCTGATCCAAGAACTGCACCCCTGTACTCCACCTGCCAAGGCCCTCTAGCAAGGCCCCAACACTTCGTGCCTTGTGCCTGAGCCCCATGTTTGTCTGCCACCTGTCCTAACATCAGTGACAAGAGAAACGCAGCCATCCACACCATTAAAGGGGAGGGGATGTGGTCCGTCGGCTTAAACTGCCGACTTTGGTGCTGCCAACCAGGGTTCGAGCCTCGAGGTCGCGTCCACATCCTGTGATTCTGGACAAATCACTTAGGGGCATATCAACAACAACCGGCGATAATTATCGCTAAGCGCACTTAGCACTAGGATAATTATCGCCGGCTAGCGTTGATTTTTATCGCTGAGATAGCGTGCTATTAGCAACGCTTATCTCAATAGCGATAAAAATCCTGACGCTAAGGGGCTAACGTGAGATTATCGCTGGAAACCCAGCGATAATCTCACGTTAGCTTGTTGATAGGGACAGACAAACTTAGCCATGATATCCTCCATCCATAGGATATCATGGCTAAGTCAGAAAAATACCAGATGTAAAAAAGCAGCGTTAACCGCGGTTAGCGCAGCTTTTTTTGTCTCTAACAGGGTTAGCGATATTCTTGATAATAGGAGAAAGACATTTCTCCTATTATTTAACTCTGGAACGCCCCCTTTGCATCTCATTAGAGATGCAAGGGGAAGCGTAGAGTAAAAGGGTGCTAACATGCAAATTTGCATGTTAGCACCCTGTTGTTGATAGGGTGCTAGTTTTCTCTCTGCTTTTTTGCCTTTTAAAGCCAAAAAAGCAGAGATAAAGCCCTTGTTAATATGCCCCCGTATCTCCCGTGCCTGAATATGTAATGTAAATTACGATGCTCATGTACAGCGCTCCAATACCTTCGGGTCGAGTTCGCGCTATATAAAAAATGCAAATAAATAAATAAATAAAGTGGAGCAAAATATTTCTCAAATCTTGCACTACAGCTAACCACGAGAAAGGGAGGGACCATAACCACAGCACAGCTGGAATTGTGCCCACTGCCCTTCACACTGTCCCTGTCACATAAATCCCACCCCTGAACTAAACTGCGCAGTCCTGCTAACCCACTGGCCTGCCACTCTCCATCCGCCCGAAGCAACCCACTGTGAATTATTTTCAAGCTGCCACCCCCGGGTGCCCTCAGTGGGCGGAGCGGAGCTAAATAACCAGACACTTAAAAGAGCAAAAGGCGCTTTATTAGGTCAGGTATGCAAGCTTCACAGTTAAATACAATATATAGCAAACCTTGCCTCACTAGCACATTTAAACATCACCCCAACATGAACCCCCCACCACCGAACAATTCAAACATTCAGCACCATCCCCTTGAATTTAGCATCCTCTTTTTTTTGTGTGCAATTTAAGACAGCGTGAACTTGACCCGAAGGGATCAGAGCGATTTATGTGAGCACCCGTTGCATTATAGATTAACACATCAATTTTTAGGCACAGGGAGATTAAGTGATTTACCCAGAATCACAGGATGCTTGAACCTCACGCCAGACTCGAACCTTGTTCCCCAACTTCTATGTAGGACGCTGTAGCCATTAAGCCACACCCACACGTGACCAAAGCGTTGCTCTCCTGTACTCCTTCTGCCAACGTCCACCCTACAAGGTCCCCACCCTTTGGGCATATTGTCAGAGCCCTATAATATCCTGCCAACCATGAAATTCCTAACTCCAGGCATTTTCCTGCACCACCTTTGTTATGCATGTTTATATGTAAATAGTTGGCTGTCGCTCCAACAGCCACAGAATACCAAACACACAGTCAGTCCTTCAAACAAGCTCAACACTTGTTAGATCATTTGTTCCTTGTTTGCAATAAGTACAGCTTGTTACCCATGAACGACAAATGTACCCCATCCTGACCCACAACAGTAAAATCCTTGTAATGTCACTATGATCAATCACCCCCATAGACTGGTAAAAACAATGCATCTCTCTATTAACCTTCCTCCTAGCTTTCTCAACCACATTAGATCTCACAGCACCCCACCAAACTCTTCTGGGGATCAGCGCCATCCAGAAGACCTATATACCTGACCAAAACCTTCCAACTGTTGACAGATTAATCTTCATTGTTTTTATCAAACCTAAACCAGATAACTGTACTAGATCATGGTCACCTAGGTGAACTGAATCAATAACACATGTGGGCAAGGCCTCGGACTCACCAAATTGGACGACCATAGCAATAACTGAACCTATTTCATCCCTCCTCTGCCTCACTATTCAATATTTGAGTTCAGCCACTGAAAACCCAGGGTTCTTTCCGAAAGGCTGTGTGGCGGCTTGCTTCGATGCCCACTTAACAAAGAAGTGCCCAATAATCCAAATTGAAAATAACGGCACGCTAGGACCAGCAACACAACCTGGAACAAAGAAGAAAACTATGGGGCATATCAGCAACAACCGGCGATAATTATCGCTAAGCGCACTTAGCGCTAGGATAATTATCGCCGGCTAGCGTGGATTTTTATCGCTGAGATAGCGTGCTATCAGCAACGCTTATCACAAAAGCGATAAAAATCCTAGCGCTAACTGCCAAACGTGAGATTATCGCGGGGAAACCCAGCGATAATCCCACAAAGTTTGGCGATAGCTTGCTGATAGGTCCTCACATACTTAGCCATGATATCCACCTTACATAGGATATCATGGCTAAGTCAGTTTCAAAGCAGGCGTAAGGAAAGTAGCGATAACAGAGGTTATCGCTACTTTTCTTGTCGCTATGCTGCTTTGCGTGAGGCTTGATAATAGGAGAAATGTCGCCACACGAAAGGCCTACCTGGCGGTGATCAGGAAAAGACACTGCCTCACCTGCCTATCACTGAGCCCCTCAATTTGTGCCCAGCACCCTGTTAACTATCCCTAACTGTCCCATAAACCCTTCCTCTAAACTAAACTGCCCAATCCTGCTGACCCCCAGGTGCCCCACATTGTACTTGTGGGGTGCTAGGCCAAGTCAGCTTCTAGAGACCCTCACCACATTTTGCTCCAGGTAAAAGGGTGGGTGGAGCATCAAAAAGGAGAAGGGGACCACGGATCAGAGCACTTACATTTCCAGGGTTCTACTCTAAGACGTCCTGTACCTAACATGGTCTTTTTCAAGTCTCAGATGGAACCATGGACATGTTATTGTTACTCAAGTGTGCTGTCTTATAAGGACTGCAAAGTTCGTGCCACTGAATTTTGGAGAATCGCGTTACAAGGCAGTCAACTGCATTATTTCATTCCATCCATGAAAGCTTATACAGATAAAATGCGTGCATGTTACAAAGACTGCTCAAAACAGACAGCTTCCCGTTTACATGTGAACACAGGCGAATGGAATGATATATGTGGTATACTCGAGATAAATTACTGAGCGCAATCCTCAGGCATTTCAAAATGTTCAGAAATATGGTGATAATTTGTGACTAGAAATAAAAACCCAACACCCAAAGACGTGTGTAAAGAGGGCATATATGGATCTTTTAAAGTTTGGGAGAAGTTTTCGGAACTTTAGAGTGAGCCCTGAAGAAGTGGTTTAAACCGCAAAACACGCGTAGGCTGTATGTACTCGGTTGGAGCTGAACAGGAGCAATAAACACACCATCAGCAAAAGGGTAAATAACACCCTTACCACAGCGAAACCACAAGGGGGAAACAAAAGAAAGGCAAGGGACTGTAAACTTAGGCATAGTTTAATGCTGAGACAACTCACTGCTCCCCGCCACGCTACTACTACATACCCTGTGATTCCTAAAATACTGCTCTGCCTAAGATACCGCAGAAGAAATCCAATTAACCTGGAAGTGAAAGTCTATGGCAGGTCTGTTACAGTCTAGTCCATTGCAGATCCCCAGCTTCCACTGTCCTATCCTCAACAATTTCCACTCCCCTCCCCACTCTCAAGGGATCATGGAAGATCTCCCTAGCTTTCCTTTTCATGATAGATGTGAATGGGACCGTGCTCGGCCTGGCGTGCTGATCCCGATATGTCACCATTGGTTGGTGGTGGGTTATATGTGCCCTGACCCCACTGCCCACGGCAGTGATCTAGCAGAGGAACTCAGTGGAGTTCAGATCCTTACTGATTACACAGGCACAGAGATAGCAAAGCCTTTTGTAATCAGTACAATCCCTGACTTAGCTACAAGCTATTCTTCCTACTAAAAACCTATATGCAAATCAATTCCTATTTTTTTTAAATAGCACAGGCATTCAACTTTTTGCTCAGTTACATTAAGTACTAACTGCATTTGTTTCTAAACTTATGTCACGCGTCACCCGTTAGCCTTGAACACCCAACCTCTGCTTTCAAAGTCGAGGCCCACAAAGGTGGTTCTCTGCATTTTGTAGTGTTATCTTGTGGTAAATTAATTCAATATTACCTCATCTCAGAATTTCTATACTTAATAATCATAATTTCAGTCAAAGCAAAGAGAGGAGTCCATGGTGTTCGAGTAAAACAAAGGGTCCAGTAACTCGAGTTAAGGGGAGAGCTCCAGCACCAAGCGGGTACAGGAGTGGTCTGCAGTTTTATTCAAACATCAGAATATTTATACAGTTTTCAGTCAATAGGAAAAAGAAGAAAGGAGAAGCGACAAGAAAAAGGGAAGTGACAAGCAGTAATTTCCAACAGATGTGTCAAGGTAGGGGCGTGTCTTGTGTCTCATGAGAGGGCATGTGATGTGTGGAAATGTGTTCTCTTTCAGTTGAAGGCCCTTACTCATTCGGAGGTTTATCTCTGGCTTAGAGTCAAGAACAGGAACCATCTTGTGTAAAACAGGAACTATCTTGCTGGTTCTGGGAATTGGCAGAACCACAGAAATGTGTGTTCACAGTGTACAGCCTTGTGCTTCCTCTATTAGTTGGTGTGGTTTCAGGGCCTAACCTCGCGCTTCCTCTTTCAGTTGGGGGTGGTCACAGGGCAGCTGGTGTGACAGGCTGAGTCACCAACAATGGACAGGATGTGGCTGAGTCTCTGGCACAACTGGGGGAAGGCACACAGGCAGGCTTCTTGGAATTGGCTTGACCACAAGGAGCGGGGGGTTGTGCAAGATTCAATGGGGATGTGAAGGACAGTTTTCAGACAAGTTGCTGAGAGCATGTCACACACAAAATGGGTGTTTGTCTGAGGCAAATGGCTACCAGGCAGAAACAGGGAAATGATGGGGCACAATTGTCAATTTTATTTCCACATTCTGCTGTTGTACTGAGACCATGGTGTAGGAGAGTAGGGTCTACTTCTTACAATTACCCCCACTTTTTGCTGATGTATCACTGTTTTCGACTTAGTCTGACTGGGATCCTGCTATCCAGGACCCCAGTCTAGCTGCTTTCTCCTCTAAATTGATTGCATATACTTTAGGTACACTCCAGATTGGATTCTGGGGTACTCTTATCAGTTCCTAGTATATGGTATACTATGCACCGAGGGCATAGGTACCCCAGAGGCCTACCAGGGCCTGCAGCATGTATTATGCCACCCCTGAGATACCATTCAAACTGACACCACAGGTCTGCTACTGCAGCCTGTGTAAGGTGGTGCATGAACCCCTTACTTAGATATAGGTTCACTATATCTATTCTAAATCACTGCACATATAAAGCTATCAGTCACCCCTATGGCAGGCCTTATCCATCCTGAAGGCAGAGTGTTGGGTTTTATGTGAGAGGGTGTACCTGCATGAGCAGAGCCGCTCTGCAGTGTTCGGAACCTATTTTCCGGGGTTGTTTGTGATGCAGCTAACCATATATATTTAAGTGCATTATAACCTCGCTGTAAATGCTAACTTTAAAACGGCTGCTTAGAAACATGTCGTGTTTGGTGTCAAACATCTTGGAATCATACCTCCCCGCCAGTAACTGGCGGGGGAGGTATGATTCAACCCTTCTAGAGGGACTTATATGACACACCGGTACACCCGGTACCAGCTTTCTCGACCTGGGCATCACAAAATGGATGCTGCAAGCCACAGACACAAGTCTGCTCTCCTGCTGCTGACCCAAGCTTGAGCAGGGAAAGGCCTGACAATAGATTTCCTGTCACAGGGAGGTGTGACCACGTCCCAGACAGGATTTAGTGTACTGTGGCTGGGTGGGTGCACTCTTAGAGTGTTTGAAGTCTGCACTGGGGGAACATTTGGTGTCCCTGTTCATTGTCCAGTTCAAACCAGTTGCAGGAGCCATTTGCACCTGCTCTGGCGCGAAACTGGACAAAGTACATAGGTGTAGTCACCCCTCTGTCCTGACCCTCCTATAAGTGGGTCCCCAGAGTTTGTCCCACCCCTTCCTTGGGTATAAAGTAGGAGCCCCTGACTACAGACGTTAGATTTTACCTGGACCAAACTCTGAAACAGAAACCAAGTACTTCGACGATCTGCACCGCGGGGCTGCAGGGGCCTTTGTTATGCCACTGCTTTTCACCATTGTCATATTATAGATGTGGGTGCAGCAGAAAAAGGAAACTGGTAGCCACATTGAATATGTGCCACAAATGAAAAGGCGCACTCCAAATTTACACCCCCTGACATCATATGAAAGGGAAATGTGGTCCCAGGAACTCCTCAGGCATTTTACTAGAGTCAGAGATGGAATCAGGCAGTCTGGTCTGCAAAAGAAGAGTTTGTACCTGCACTGAGAGGGCACTTTTTAGGCCTTACTTAGAAAGGACATGCATTGTCTCTGAGCGACATATTGTTTCACACAGTAGGCTTACAGCGCCCCCCCCCCCCATAGCTTACCATTTGTTAGCCTCAGCGTCGCTCTCATTTCCTTTGTACATGTGTGTCACATCATGCAGGCAGTATGTCTTCTTCTTGTGTTTGGCCCTCTCCTGGAGCACAGTCCAAGTATTTGTGTCCATCCACTACTTACGTTTATGGGGCTACTTTTTTATTTGTGCTCAGGCACTCTCTATGAGTGCTTGTGTTTTCAGTCCGTCTCCTATATCACCATCCATGTAACTTTTATTCCCTGCCATCAGTTCCCCTTCCATGTTGCTTCTTTTCCCTCCTACCCCCTACCAAGTACTTTACTCCACTGCACTCTATGCCACTTTGCTCTTCTCCGCACCATTCTACTCTACGCCACTGCACTTGACGTCCCATGCCACTCTACTCTGCACGACTCTGCCACTTCACTTTATGCCACTGTACTCTACATCACTATACTCTACGCTATGCACTCTATGCCACAGCACTCTACTCTTCAATGCTCTATGCCACTGCACTCTACACCACTGCACTTTATACCACTGCATTCTGCGACTCTACTCTGCACCACTGTACTTTATTCTACTGCACTCTACGCCACTCTTCTCTGCACCACTCTACTCTATGCTACTGAAATCTACACCACTACACTCTAAACAACTGCACTCTATGCCACTGCAGTCTACTCGGTGCCACTGCACTCTACACCACTGCTCTGTTCACCACTCTATTCTATGCCTCTGACCTCCATGTCACTCTACTGTACTCTGCACCACTCCATACTGAAGGACTGGGCAATTTCTAAGACCCAGCGGTGCCAGGGGACAACACCTGAAACCTTCTGGGTTCACCTGTTTTGGCTTACTTAACAAACAGAGACACGGGGTTCTTCCTCTGGCGTCAAAAGATCGTCTTTAATGACTGCAGTCAGGAACAGAAGTCACAGAAGTATCATGCAAGATAGATTCTAAGGAGACTGCTCGATTTGTACAAAGCAGGTCGCTCCTTAAATACTGAATATTCTGCTTCGGGCAAACATTCCTGCAAGTTTACAATCATTCCCGTTTCTGTATTCCAAACAATAAGATCACACAATATCACATTCCCATCTCCAGGTGTCTGGCCTTCAATCACATGTTTCTGACATCCCTCTATTGAAAGGCCGGACCGCCCCATAATAAAATTGGTCACCTCCTCATCATAAAAGGCTAAAGGGAAAAGCAGGAACAGATGCAGAAAATAGAAGAGTCAGATAAGACATATTCGTAGGCTAATAAAAGAAGCGTGGTCTATTGTGTCAGGGTCAGTAGCTTGGCTCAGGCAGGACAGGACAGAAAACCAGTACGGCAGGGTCCGCCTCAGGCGACAGGGTCAGCTTTCGCCAAGTCATGCAGAAGTCGGCAGAGCGCGCACTAGGGACTACGTGCCCTCGAGGTTACCTAATCAGGGTCATTGTTCGGACATCGCTCATTCACTGACTATGTGAGGGCAATGATACAAAATGGACGTCGTGCACGAAATGGAACCCGTAGGTTCGAGCACAAGAATCAGTAATACATGACGAATCCTTCAGTGCAGCGTTGCGAAAACGCTTGCTTTATATTAGACTCATTATTTGCAATTCGCTAATGCCAGGATCGTCACGGTACCATTAGCTCAGAAACATGGGTTCAGTTTCCACGGAACCTCAGACCCTCCTTTTGCCCATACATAGGCAAGCACTAATCGATATCCGAGTCGATACCTATTTTCATCAAATCACTGAGATGTTGCTGAAGCATCATCCTTTCCATCAATACCTCTCTAGTAACAGGTGGCCTTCTTACACACGTTGTGGCGCAAAGACCAAATAAGGCAGGACCACACTGGACACAGAGACAGCACGAAAACAGGAGAGCTAAGGCAGCCCCAATGATCATCAGAACCCTCCATCCCCACGCAGATAATAGGTTCCAAAACCATCCAGTTAGCGACCACTCCCCTTCATCCATATGTATAGAATCAGAGATCTTATGCAACTTGGAAATGGCCTCATAAACTGTTGGAGCATTATCCAGAATAAAAACACAGCAACTCGATCGGATCACTTTACACACTCCACCTCGATCAGCAAGTACCACATCAAGAACCATACGGTTCTGCAACGTCATAAGGCGATCCGCTTGAAGCTCAGCCGTCAAGTTACCAAGGGCACCAGCCGTTACATTAACAGTGGATTCAACTACACGAGTCAGTTGTCTCAGGTTCCTACTATTAACCATAGGTCCCCAAAACGGCAGAAAACCCTTGAGGAAGTCTCTCACTTCCTGACCCGCAGTGTCTTCCTGAATAACAACGCCCCTCACAATTCTGGCCTTGTGATAATCAGAGGCAGCCGTAAATGTAGGCGGCAGTAAGTTAGCAACATAACATGTTCCCGAAAAATCTGGGGGCAACCATGTGTATGCTCGGTCATAACAGACAAAGTATGTACCCTTGGCAGCCAAAAACGCAGGAGAAGACTGTGATGGAAAAACATACGTTTCAGTACAGTCACTCTTCCCTAGCTAAGCTCTCGTATTCTGACCATTGCCTTGCAAACAAAAACGACCTAAGTGTGGTACGACCCAAATCGGAGACGAGCTCTTGCGCTGTTTCTCACCCAGACTAATGCTATACCCAGTCGCATTCCAACCCACATAAGCTTGCAACTCGTCCTTAGGAATGGAAGAATATGCATCGATATCTCTACTCATATCGGCAACTCCTCTTACCAAGGCTTTATTGCTAGAGCTATATCTTGTGGAGCGTGGTGGTCGCGGGGGATAGGTCTCAAGCGCAAAGAGGAACATAGTCTGGAATGCCCATGATGACCCATTATAGCTAAAAGGCAGAACTAGATACGGGATACCTTTATCGACGGTATGCGGCATTAAACCACATACCCAGCAATTAGTCATATTCATCACTAGTTGGTGTTGGTGCAGGAGTTGAATAAATGAGTTGTTCACGAACTCAGAACGTCTCGCTTGTTCGTGTTCAGGTAAAAGGTGAAAAGAGTGCAAACAAGCAGTTGTAACAGGAAAGGAAACGTGAGGAGGCACCGTAGACATAGTAGGTACAAAAATTAACTGTGCACCAAAGACAATTCCACCCATCAGAGTTATCAAGACAATCAAAAACATTAGGGCACACTGGATCAGGAAACATTTGTTGTGCAATATTTCATGCAATTTCACTTTACGCTTAATCATAGTATTAACACCTCGCAGCGCAGGAAGCTCCATCCTCTACTCGAGCCGTCCGTGGCGGTTGGTTTGTACCTGTTCGGAAATGCGGCCGTTAGCCTTGGGAGTTCCCAAAGACCAACCGGGGGAACCGACCTAGCGTCTGGTAACCTGCAAATCAAAACTAGGCACACGTCACGGCCCTACGGCGAACCCGGATGGCCGGTTCTAAATGTATAAAAAATAAAATAAAAAAAACCAACGCACACAGCAAACTTCCTGGCTGAGGAGAATACAATTGTCCAAAGATGAGTTGTCAGGGCAGAGGGGGCAAAGGAAAAACACGAAAGGGTATTCACTTTATTAGTCCTTGGAATGGGAGCGGAAAGAGTAACGATGTCTTCCAGGTTGTGTCTGTTCTTCGAACAAGGGACCAGATGGCGAAACAGTGTTCAATTCTTCAGGTGAATGTTTGAACGGAGTAATGTTCGAATCCAGGGGCAAAGGCACAGTTCCAGGTGAAGCAGCAGTGTTCTTCAGGTTAGCAGACTCAAGACCTTTAAATTGTGCATCACTGAACGGGACAAGCCTAGGAACACACTCTGTCTCAGAATTGCCAATTCCCTGTCTAATCCATTTGTCATACGGTAAAGGAAGCGGTACACGTTTCGTATGGGCAGCGTGTACCCAATGCTTTCTTCCAGCCAATCGAACAGCAGTTTTTGTTGACAACAGGACCTGGAACGGTCCGATATATCTTGGCTCCAAGCTTCTTGATTTCCCAAAGTTCTTTACGACCACGAAATCGCCAGGCTGTAACTTGTGTCCTGGTCCCTCTGTTGGCTTTGGCAGAGCCTCAAAAACCTGTTGATGAATGGCACTTAGTTTAGCAGTCAAGTCATAAAGGTAATCGATCAACATGGGATATTCGAGCTGGGTGAATTCTTTAGGTCTAGGGACTCCCCAAACGTTCGCAGGACGACCAAACACAATTTCATACGGGCTAAGCCCTATTCGAGAGTGAACAGTCGCCCTAGTGGATAGAAGAGCCAGAGGCAATGCATCTGGCCATGACAACCCAGTGGTCGTTTGGATCTTGGCTAACTTCAATTTCAGAGTCCCGTTATAACCCTCAACAAGACCTGCGGACTGTGGGTGATTTGCACTATGGAACTTCTGTCTAATCCCCAAACCCACACACACGCTCTTCATGACCTTTCCCACAAACTCACTTCCGTTATCCGACCATACAATCCGTGGCATGCCAAACCTAGGGAAAAACTCTTTGAGAAGGACTTTGGCTGTGGACAGGGCTGTATTATCCTTCAAGGGGTAGGCTTCAATCCATCGTGAAAATGCAAAAACTACAACAAGGACATACTTAAGGTTGTTACACCTTTCCATATGAATGAAGTCTAATTGGATAACCTCAAAGGGACAAGTCGGGGGAGCAAAATGACCAGCTGGAGTTGGAGTTCCCTTGCAAGGATTATGCATCAGGCAAACCATGCAATTCTTAACCACCCTCTCCGCACACTTAGAAATTCCATCATTCTTCCATACCGGGGCCAACAACTTGCAAATTCCTTTCGCACTAATGTGTGCCATTCCATGTGCCATTGTAACTACTGCAAGCACATACGCATCAGGTAACATCCATCTTTGATGTTCTGACAGATCGATCCAACAACCAGTCGAATCCAATTTACCCATACTGTCTTTCCACACATTCTTCTCACTCTCAGTAGCCTCATTCTGAATTGACTTCACACTCTCAATCGTGTCTTCACACATTCCAGCATCCGTAACCCATCTTGCAGAACTTGCAACATACATTCGACTCGTCATGTTCTTTGCCGTCTTTTTCGCAATCTCATCTGCAAATGCATTACCACGACCAACATCATCCGTGACCTTCCGATGAGCACTACACTTCACAATCGCAACTTGCTTTGGCAAAGTAAGTGATTCCAGAAGCTCATTCACCAATTGTCCATGCTGTATTTTTGTCCCGTGGGACGTCAAAAATCCTCTCTCTCTCCATAATCGTCCAAAACTATGTGCAACACCAAACGCATACTGGCTATCGGTAAAGACGTTCACTCTCTTTCCCTCGGCCAAAACACACGCTCTCGTCAGCGCAATTAACTCTGCAGCTTGTGCAGAATTCTGACTTACTCTCGCAGTCTCAACAACCGTACTCAATGTCGTCACAGCATACGCGGCAGTCACATCACCGTTCGACAACTTAAAGCACGAACCATCCACATACAAAGTACCATCCAGATCTGACAACGGGGTATCTTTCAAATCGATCCGACCCTTCGTTTCTTCTTCAGTTCGCAAACAACAATCATGTGGTTCTGAATCGCTCGATTATACAGTAGTCGGCAACAATGTGGCTGGGTTCAACACATTACATCTCTTAATCTGAATATGACTTGCCAAGAGTGTCAGCTCATAGCCTGACAACCTAGCACTCGTGAGATGTTGAGTTTTTGTTCTGTTCAATAAAGTATCTACTGCATGTGGAACCATTACCACTAACATATTACTCATGACCAGACCAGCAGACTGTCGAATAGACACAGCAGCTGCCGCTGTCGCTCTAAGGCAACTCGGCAATGCTCTTGCTACTGGATCTAAGGTTGATGAAAAATACGCACACGGACACTGTTTATCACCAAATTGTTGTGTCAACACGCTCAACGCGCAACCCTCTCGTTCATGAACGTATAGTGTAAATGGTTTACTGTATTCGGGGGTACCCAACACAGGAGCTGAACACAACGCATCGCGTAGCTCAGAAAAGCTCTTCTGGCAGTCATCAGACCATGGCAGAGGATTCGAAACATCTTTGCACGTGAGAGCTAACAAAGGCTTTGCTAACAACGAAAAATTTGGGATCCATTGTCTGCAGTATGATGTGATACCCAAAAAGGCACGTACTTCTCTTTGAGTATTTGGCACAGTCATTTGAGCAATTGCTCTAATTCGTTCTGGGGTCAACCTTCTTCCCTCCTGTGAGAAGTTGGCCTGGTATATGATGCTCACTAGTTAAAGTGATCACCTTGTACCATGCCAAGCAACCCTTATGGTGTGGTTGTAAGTCAACCTTTTCGGACTAGCTGCCCTAGTGGTAGCGTAGGCTAAGCAGTCTTTGAGGCTAAACTCGTGATGCGTGTTAAGCCAGCTGTTTTACCAAATGCAACCCCCTTTTATACCAATGAAAGGACACCACACAGATATATATTCAAAATATATATGTATTTATTTCTCAAAGTAACCCCTAGTCTCTTTATGAGCACAGGAGCACAAATCGTCAAACAAGATTATCACAGAATACACAGAAGTTGCACTTTATATGGATAGGCCCTGGTGGCCACTCGAACCATATACTAAAATAGTGGTATAAGTACCACGAACAGGAAAGGGAAAAGGCCTAGGGCCTCTAGAATCGCTGGGCCTACAAGGAGCTAACGTCAGTTAGTGACCAGGAGGTCCACGGGTGGCGTGTGCAGAGCAAATAGTCACACGCGTGCTCCCATAGGTTTCAATGGGTGCGTAAAAAGTACAAAGTTACTGCAAAAGGAATCTTCCGGATGACCTAGGAACTTAAGATTTGGAACACAGGCACTAGAGATGTAATACTACACTTGGGCACAGGTGTGCCAGCTTTACCTCACCCACAGGAAGCGGGTGCATAGGCCTCGAAGTGCGTCGGGTTTCTTCTATCTGTTCCGTGGGGCCTGTAGACAAAAGTGCTGCAGGCGGTCGGTCGGGAAGAGATGCAGTGGATCCAAGAGTGGATCGGAGATGTTGAAGACCTGTAAGCAGAGGGGACAGTGTTCACAGTCACTAGCCAGTGACCAGCGTGGCACCAGGTGGGTACCAGGCGATGTCGGGTGCAAACAGGTGATGAGGGGTAGCTTGTCTCCGCAGCCACGTGGTCCCTGAAGGTCGACGACGTCCAGGAGTCGGCTCACGAGCTGTCCCACGCAGGCTCTCGCTGTCGGCGGTGTCGGCGACTTGATCGAAGCAAACAAGCCTTGGCAAAAGCAATTGCAGGAGGATTCGGAAATCAGCTGTTGGTTCTGACCAGCAAGGTCAGAGGGATTGCTCCTTTGGAGGGGAGCAAGGGCCAGTCTGGAGCAACCAGACCAGCGGTGTTTGTCGTAGATTTCGTCGCCAAGATGGCCACTAGCCAGCGGGCCAGCAACCGGTTAGGCGCGTCGAGTGGCAAAATGCAGAAGGGCCCCACGCAGATCGTGGAGATGCTGGAGGGCTCACCTTTGGTGCAGATGCTGCTCGAGGGTTGGGCTTCTCAGGACCCAAAGCACAACTTGGAGGGAGCCTCGGTTGTTGCACTGGTCAGCTTGTCGTAGTCGTTCCAAGATGGCTGGCTCCACGTGTCTCGGTGCCTCCACGGGTCTCCTCTTTTCAGGGACTGTGGATCGGGCGGTGAGAGGTCTGGAGGTCCAGGTCTTGTCAGTCTCTGGGCTCGGGCTCCGGCGGGAGGCGGCGGCAAAGCAGACGGTGATTCGCTGGATGGTGCTTGCGTTAGCAAGGTGGTCACTCCCTGACCACAGGGGAGATTTTCTTCAGTCTTCTGTGCAGCAGAATGTCGAAGTTCCCGTCTTCTTCTTAGTTTCAAGTTGATTCCAGGATGTCCGAAGTCTTAGGACACAGCTCCTACCTTTAAGCGGATTCTAGGGGCCGGACTACCTGCTAGGTCCCTCCCTAAGGGTGGGACCAGGAAGGGGGGTGGTTACACCCCCAATCCTTTGTCCAGCTCGCCCCAGGCCCGGGACTGGTGTGCCCCAGGACCGGTTTGAACTGGCATATGCACCGAGGCTCCTTGTGAGCCACAGGCATGTCTGGTTTCTTTCAAGCCCTACCTGACCAATACACAAAATCCTGTCTGGGGTGGTGCACGCACCTCCCCTGGCAGGAAACCCTTTGTCCACACCTCCCAAGCTGGAAGGACTCCCAGCAGCAGGAGGGCAGACTTGTGTCTGTGGTGGCAGCATCCATTTTGTGGAGCTGAGGCTATGTCTGATTTTACCCGGGTTTCAGGTACTGTACATGTCGTGTCCCTCTAGAAGGGTGGAATGCTAACCCCGTCGCCAGAATTGGCGAGGGGTTAGTATTCCAATTCGTATGACACCTTACTCGACATGTTTTGATAAAGCCAAACCAAAGATAGCATTTAACCGCGAGGTTCATAATGCACTTAAGAGTATATGGTATGACGATATCTGGAAACAGTAGAAGGAAGTTGTTCCGACCACTGCAGACAGGCTCAGCTCATGCCAGAGCACCATCTCACATGGAACCAAGCACTCTGCCTTCAGGATTGTTAAGGCCTGCCATAGGAGTGACTTATAGGTTACCAGGTGTCCCATTTAAGTTTAGGTATAGGTATACTACACCTAAGTAAGAGGTGATTACACCAACTTACCCCAGCTGAGTGATCAGCCAGTTGTGTCAGATTGTTAGGCCAAGCCTGGGGTGGCATAATACATGCTTCAGCCCCTGGCAGGCCTTGGATACACCAATGCCCTGGGTACCTAGTGTACACTGGTACAGGGGCTGACAGGGTGATCCAACCAATTGGGTATGTACCTAGGGTACATGGAGTCCATTTTACAGAGAGAGCAGATAGCCTGAGAGCCTGAATGGCAGGATCTCAGGCCAACTAAGTCGAAAAACCAGCTAGACACTAGGCAAAAATTTGGGGGTAACCATAGTCAGATATCCACCTTCCTACACAACCCCCCCCCAAACGAAGGGAGATAAGGCTGACCTTGACCAGGTAAGCCTATATTGCCCAAGTGGCCATATAAGGAGGAACCAGCACTGGCATGGTTACCCCCTGTCTCATGGTCCACTAAGCAATCCCTCACCCTAAGGGTATCAGAGGGTCTCCACCATAGGGAATCTCTACCTGTGGTGTGTCTTGGCAAAGTAAAAGGCTGGTGTTGAGATGGAGTACTGAAGTGAGTGTCCTCAAAGTGAGGCCTCAGCTTCCTCCAATCATCCTCCACCATGGATGCCTTTCTTTCTTTAACTGAGTTGCACTGTGCTCTCAGGGTCAGCCTCTGGCTACCTAAAGCTGGAGGCTGGGTCCCTTTTGTGGGCTTACTGGAGGGACAGGTCAGGTTTGGGGCCCTAAGGTCCCATGTTTGCCTGTGCCCAACAGAATCCCCCTGGGGGAGGTCCCTAACTACCTGTAAAGGAGATCCCTCAGGAATGTTTTTACCCATCACCTGACTAGGGCTACTAGCCAGGCAATCCTCATTCTTTTGATGGGGGGGTTCTTGTGGACAGGGGCCCTCTGGGGGTCCACTGGCCTCCCTGACCTCTGCAGCCCTGGGCTGACTGAGGCAGGGTAGAGAGAGGCAGGCTACCTGCACCAGACTGGATCCCACCTTGGAAGGGGCCACTGACATCAGAGGCTCTGCCAGGCCAGGCCTGGCTACCTCTGGGGCAGTTCCTTCACAAGGGGTGAGGTCAGATCCCTGAGGAGGCTGACCTTTTCCTAATGTCTGGGGAGAGGGAGACTTTTCTTCCTCCCCACTACTCTCAGTTTGTGTGGAGTGATCCATTGTTTCAGGCTTCACTACACCTATGTCAGTCTGAGTATAGGCTGAGACCATTACAGCCTTGCCAACCTTTTCAGGGGGGCACTCAGTTTGTGTTTGAGCTGTGACTGTCACAGCTCTGCCAGTCCCTACAGGGAAGTCTGTCTGTGCCTGGGCTGTGGCTACCACTGCCCTTCCAACCTTTTCAGGGAGGAAATCTATTTGGACAGGGGTTGTGAATGGCACAACCCCCCTACCCTTTTGTGAAAGGCCTACCATTTTAGAATGGGTGTCTTGTTCAACTCCAGCCCAAGCTGAGAGTTCTAAGTCATTCCCCAGTAAGCAGTCTACAGGCAAGGTTGGGGACACTGCTACCCTTTTAGGGCCAGTGACCCCTCCCCAGCTGAGACATACCTCTGCCATGGGATGACTGTTCTGTTTGCCATCAATGTTAGTCACCTGGTAGGAGAAACCGGGCAAAAGCTGCTCAGAGGGAACTAGCCAATGGGCCACCATTGTGATGCTAGCCCCAGTGTCTCTGTAGGCCTCAGCTTTTGTACCATTGATGTAGGGCTCCTGTCTGTACCTACCCAAAGTGTTGGGACAGGCAGTGAAGTTGGCAAACCCCATGCCACCATCACAGACAAGAGTGGTTGCTGTAGGGGAATTGGCTAAGCCAGGGTCCCCCTGTGTTCCCCAAGTAAACCCACCCAGATTTCTGGGGGCACTCCCACCACCTGGGGTATTACTGCTGACAGTAATAGGTGGTGTGACAGGAGTAATTGGAGGAACAGTTTTGTTTTTAGCCCTTGGGCAACCGCTGTCAGTTTTCCAATGCCCAGGAGTTTTACACTCATGGCAGTAGGGCTTTTTAGCTGTGGTAGAGGAGGGAGCTTGGGACCCACCACCCTGTGTGGAGTCTTGGGGCCCTGAGGAAGGTTTCTCTTTTTCTTTATCCCCACCCTTCTCTTGAGGCTTGGTGGTATCTTTCTTTTGGTCACCACCCTGGTTTTTAGGCCTGATCCTGGTCCTGACCCATTTATCTGCCCTCTTTCCCAATTCTTGGGGAGAGGTCAAATCTGAGTCTACCAGGTGTTGATGGAGAAGCTGGTTTTGACAATTACTTAAAATCTGCTCTCTCATCATCAAATTGTACAATCCTGTATAATCAGACACCTTACTTCCCAGCAACCAACCCTCCAAAGCCTTAGTGGCACATTCCACATATTCAGACCAGTCCTGAGTCTGTGTCTTCTGGGTGTCTCTGAACATTAACCTGTACTGTTCAGTGGTTAAGCCTAACCCATCAACTAGGACACTCTTTAGGACTCTGTAATTTCTGACATCCTCTTCTCTAACAGTGAGGAGTCTATCTCTGCCTCTCCCCTCAAAGGAGAGCCATAAGATTGCTGCCCACTGGTCTTCAGGAACCTGCTGCACTTTGCAGGCTCTCTCAAGAGCAGTCATCCATTTGTGGATGTCATCCCCACTTTTGTAGGGGGGCACAATCTTGGACAGGTTCCTATTGTCAAAGACCCTATCTTTGTCCCTAGGGACATTGCTGCCACCAGTGGGTATAGACCCACTCTCTCTATGCTGCCTAGCCTTGCTCAGTTTTTCTTCCATCAGGGCTACTTCTAGCTCCTGCTTCCTGATCCTCAGCTGGGCTTCTTGCATCTTGGCCTCATGTTCCCTCCTCTGAGGGGTGGTCATCCTTCTCCTGGAGTGACCTTGAGAGCCTCTAGAGCCATGGGAAGCATTGGAGTCACCTGAGCGATTCCTTTGCCTTCCAAGCCCTGTGTTAAGTCCACTGGGGAGATCCAGTGGGGTGAACCCACTGTCAGTCCCCAATAGCCTTAGTTTAGCTGGGCCAAGTATAACACTTGGCACTGGGCTAGTTCTCCCTTCATCCCCACTCACATCTGTATCCCCATCACTTTCTTCCTCTGTGGTAGGCATCCCATCTAAGGGGTGACTATTGGGAAGGGGTACTTCAGTGGCATCTTCAGAAGGGGGGCCTCCTGTTCCTGTCCCTAAGGGGGCTAACTGGGAAGCTTTCTTGAGTGCTCTCTGATTCTCATCATTCTGTAAGAGCTCTCTGAGCTCAGCAGAGTTTGGGTTCTTGGGCTGTTTAAGGCCTCTAAGAGTTGCCAAATGCCTGAGCTCATTCTGATTAAGGGTAGCAAAGCTGGATGGTGCCCTCTGGGGGTCACTCTCAACAGAGATGGGTACAGTGGACCCCTCTGCCCCGGCCATTGCTCTTAAGTGTGGGTGGATGTGTTGCAATCTACCTACACTTGGGTTTACCTACTAAACCTATCTAGTAGTTGTAGTCAGGGTGTGCTACTCCCTTTGCTCTACAACAACTAAGTTCAGTAGAACTTAAGTATATCTAATCTTGTTTTATATGTACCTACAGGTACCTATGTGATCTTTCAATTGGTAACCAAGAGATTACAATGGTAAAACACAGCAAGCTCAAATCCCACCGCTGCTCACCAATGTGAGAAGTTGGCCTGGTATATGATGCTCACTAGTTAAAGTGATCACCTTGTACCATGCCAAGCAACCCTTATGGTGTGGTTGTAAGTCAACCTTTTCGGACTAGCTGCCCTAGTGGTAGCGTAGGCTAAGCAGTCTTTGAGGCTAAACTCGTGATGCGTGTTAAGCCAGCTGTTTTACCAAATGCAACCCCCTTTTATACCAATGAAAGGACACCACACAGATATATATTCAAAATATATATGTATTTATTTCTCAAAGTAACCCCTAGTCTCTTTATGAGCACAGGAGCACAAATCGTCAAACAAGATTATCACAGAATACACAGAAGTTGCACTTTATATGGATAGGCCCTGGTGGCCACTCGAACCATATACTAAAATAGTGGTATAAGTACCACGAACAGGAAAGGGAAAAGGCCTAGGGCCTCTAGAATCGCTGGGCCTACAAGGAGCTAACGTCAGTTAGTGACCAGGAGGTCCACGGGTGGCGTGTGCAGAGCAAATAGTCACACGCGTGCTCCCATAGGTTTCAATGGGTGCGTAAAAAGTACAAAGTTACTGCAAAAGGAATCTTCCGGATGACCTAGGAACTTAAGATTTGGAACACAGGCACTAGAGATGTAATACTACACTTGGGCACAGGTGTGCCAGCTTTACCTCACCCACAGGAAGCGGGTGCATAGGCCTCGAAGTGCGTCGGGTTTCTTCTATCTGTTCCGTGGGGCCTGTAGACAAAAGTGCTGCAGGCGGTCGGTCGGGAAGAGATGCAGTGGATCCAAGAGTGGATCGGAGATGTTGAAGACCTGTAAGCAGAGGGGACAGTGTTCACAGTCACTAGCCAGGGACCAGCGTGGCACCAGGTGGGTACCAGGCGATGTCGGGTGCAAACAGGTGATGAGGGGTAGCTTGTCTCCGCAGCCACGTGGTCCCTGAAGGTCGACGACGTCCAGGAGTCGGCTCACGAGCTGTCCCACGCAGGCTCTCGCTGTCGGCGGTGTCGGCGACTTGATCGAAGCAAACAAGCCTTGGCAAAAGCAATTGCAGGAGGATTCGGAAATCAGCTGTTGGTTCTGACCAGCAAGGTCAGAGGGATTGCTCCTTTGGAGGGGAGCAAGGGCCAGTCTGGAGCAACCAGACCAGCGGTGTTTGTCGTAGATTTCGTCGCCAAGATGGCCACTAGCCAGCGGGCCAGCAACCGGTTAGGCGCGTCGAGTGGCAAAATGCAGAAGGGCCCCACGCAGATCGTGGAGATGCTGGAGGGCTCACCTTTGGTGCAGATGCTGCTCGAGGGTTGGGCTTCTCAGGACCCAAAGCACAACTTGGAGGGAGCCTCGGTTGTTGCACTGGTCAGCTTGTCGTAGTCGTTCCAAGATGGCTGGCTCCACGTGTCTCGGTGCCTCCACGGGTCTCCTCTTTTCAGGGACTGTGGATCGGGCGGTGAGAGGTCTGGAGGTCCAGGTCTTGTCAGTCTCTGGGCTCGGGCTCCGGCGGGAGGCGGCGGCAAAGCAGACGGTGATTCGCTGGATGGTGCTTGCGTTAGCAAGGTGGTCACTCCCTGACCACAGGGGAGATTTTCTTCAGTCTTCTGTGCAGCAGAATGTCGAAGTTCCCGTCTTCTTCTTAGTTTCAAGTTGATTCCAGGATGTCCGAAGTCTTAGGACACAGCTCCTACCTTTAAGCGGATTCTAGGGGCCGGACTACCTGCTAGGTCCCTCCCTAAGGGTGGGACCAGGAAGGGGGGTGGTTACACCCCCAATCCTTTGTCCAGCTCGCCCCAGGCCCGGGACTGGTGTGCCCCAGGACCGGTTTGAACTGGCATATGCACCGAGGCTCCTTGTGAGCCACAGGCATGTCTGGTTTCTTTCAAGCCCTACCTGACCAATACACAAAATCCTGTCTGGGGTGGTGCACGCACCTCCCCTGGCAGGAAACCCTTTGTCCACACCTCCCAAGCTGGAAGGACTCCCAGCAGCAGGAGGGCAGACTTGTGTCTGTGGTGGCAGCATCCATTTTGTGGAGCTGAGGCTATGTCTGATTTTACCCGGGTTTCAGGTACTGTACATGTCGTGTCCCTCTAGAAGGGTGGAATGCTAACCCCGTCGCCAGAATTGGCGAGGGGTTAGTATTCCAATTCGTATGACACCTTACTCGACATGTTTTGATAAAGCCAAACCAAAGATAGCATTTAACCGCGAGGTTCATAATGCACTTAAGAGTATATGGTATGACGATATCTGGAAACAGTAGAAGGAAGTTGTTCCGACCACTGCAGACAGGCTCAGCTCATGCCAGAGCACCATCTCACATGGAACCAAGCACTCTGCCTTCAGGATTGTTAAGGCCTGCCATAGGAGTGACTTATAGGTTACCAGGTGTCCCATTTAAGTTTAGGTATAGGTATACTACACCTAAGTAAGAGGTGATTACACCAACTTACCCCAGCTGAGTGATCAGCCAGTTGTGTCAGATTGTTAGGCCAAGCCTGGGGTGGCATAATACATGCTTCAGCCCCTGGCAGGCCTTGGATACACCAATGCCCTGGGTACCTAGTGTACACTGGTACAGGGGCTGACAGGGTGATCCAACCAATTGGGTATGTACCTAGGGTACATGGAGTCCATTTTACAGAGAGAGCAGATAGCCTGAGAGCCTGAATGGCAGGATCTCAGGCCAACTAAGTCGAAAAACCAGCTAGACACTAG
Source organism: Triturus cristatus (assembly GCF_964204655.1). Lineage (NCBI taxonomy): Eukaryota > Metazoa > Chordata > Amphibia > Caudata > Salamandridae > Triturus > Triturus cristatus. The sequence continues at coordinate 1,102,049,897 of NC_140579.1, forward strand.
GCAAAAATTTGGGGGTAACCATAGTCAGATATCCACCTTCCTACACCTCCTTTGACAAGAGATGACCTAAATAGGTTACCTCTTGGCGACAATATTGCAGCTTAGAAGGTGACACCTTGTGATGTAAATTGGACAAATGCTGTAGCAAAGATATCGTAGCTGCTTTGCAAGTTGTCTTGTCATCAGCAGCCACTAAAAGATCATCTACGTACTGGATCAAAGCAGCCCCATCAGGCAATACAAAGGTATCAAGCTGGCTTTTCAGAGCCTGACTATATATCGAAGGACTTTCACAATAACCTTGAGGTGCGCGCTTGAATCTGAAGTTACGACCACCCAAGGAGAAACCAAAAATGTCCCTACTCTCTTCGGCTATCGGGATGCTAAAGAAGGCATTCTTCAAGTCAATCACCGAAAACCAGGTAGCTGAAGCAGGAATCAATGTAAAAAAAGCTGTGATATCGGGAACCACAGGAAACTGCGGAACCACAATCTTGTTTACTTCTCTAAGGTCAATTACGAAACGATACACAGGAGGTTGGGAATAATCGGTACGTTTCAAAATCGGCAAAACAGGACTATTGCACACGTTACCTCGTGTTTCTTCGATCACACCCTTCTGGATCAAATCGTGGATAATCGCTAAGAGTGCTCGTTCACCATCGCTTGAAATTCGATACTGCGGAATTCGTGGTAACCTGACATTCGGTCTGAGCTGAACAACATATGGGGGAATTTCCAGAAGACCCACATCATTAGGGCCCGTAGCCCAAAGAGATTCGGGGAGCGAACGCAATTCTTGGGGAAGCCTATCTGTCGCCACATACATAGGAGAGATCACTTTCCTGCCCAATGTAAGTTGTACTCCCGATGGGGAACAATGCAATGTCGCATACAATCGTTTCAACAGGTCCAAACCCAGCAAGTTCTCACCACAACCAGTAGTCAAAATCAACGGTGCTTCTAACTTACATGGTCCAATTGAAAGGGACAAAGGACTAGAGACTGGATTACGAACAGGGGCGCCAGAGAATCCCACCGAGACATTAGTTAAGCTAGACAAGGGTGCGCCAGGGAGTTTAGAATGTTTGATTGAACTTTTTGCCGCACCAGTATCCAACAGAAAAGGCTCAACCACACTTGATAAAGCTACTGAAACGTAAGGCCCACTCTGATCAACTGGAACTGACACTACTCCCTCTCTTTGTCCATGGCTATCCTAGCAGTCATTATACGCAGTACTCTTGCCCTCGACATAGTAGTCATCTACATGGTACTGCGGAGATCTATCAGATTGCACCTTCGATTGGTCAAAACAATTAAGAGAACTTTGTGATGGAAGAGAACGCTCATTCTGGGAAGGCGTGACACCACGTCCTCTACCTCTAGAGATTTGTTGGAAACCACGACCTCTCTGAACTGGCACACCATTCATACGCTGTCACAGAGCAGGGCACTCGTTCTTATAATGACCCTCTTCCTTGCAGTATGCACATTGATTCAATCCTAACAATGGCCTAGAAACGAGGTACTCCGGTCTCAGTTGTACTCTCGGAAACGGTATCTGTTGCTGAAATTGCGTACGTTGCTGTGAATCGTTCTGATTCGAGCGAGGCGGATACGCCCGCTGCAACAACACCTTAGTCTTCAGGTCCTTCGTTTTCCTCTCTACACGTTCTTTTTCTTCCTTATCTCTATTCTCGTAATATTGGGCTGTGGCTAGAATCTGAGCCGTTGAAGAGACAGCCCAAGCACTTTCTGAGTCTTTCAACTTGTTGCACAAGTCAGGCAGCAAGTTAAACACGAACTTATCAACAAATAGTCTCTGGCCTCCCTCTGAACTCATATCTTGGCCACTGTGGTCCACAAAAGTCTCCTCAAATCGCGTGAAAAAGTCAGACACACTTTCATCCTTCTTCTGCTTACAGGCCGACAATTTATCCCAGTTTACTCTCAACGCTGGCATCAGCGTCTTCATTAGATTAACTATCCTACCTGGTAACTCCGCTACTAGGGGTTCAGGTTTTGCACCTCCTACTTGGACAGCATCCGCCGCTAAAATAGCAGTCCAGATACCACCTAACTCGTTCGGATGATCCTCATGGCGGATTTTCGCCCATACCGGTTGTGGCACTACATTGCCAAACAACACAGTAACCAGTGGGATTCTTACGTTGGTCTGGCAAAGTCTGTTTTAATGCTAGTACTTCAGACCTTTTCCATGTCACATGTATCCAAACTCTCTGAAAATGTGCCGGAGCGGCCGCAATACCTCTCCCTGCATCAGCCTGTACTGCATCACGCCATACTGGCGGAACCTCTCTCATAGGATACTGTCCTAACGTCTTCTTTGCCGAGGAATCATTCGCAAACAAAACTCAAGATTGGTAATACAGACCTATAGGCAAGAAGCCGTTCCAACGCATGTCTAGCATCAGAGCCCACAATCATACCTTTTGCAAATTGACTCTGGAGTTCGAGCATTTCAGCAGGGGCTGAGTCTAATTCGTCGTTGTCCCATTCGTCTCGCAACAACTTACACATCTCCTCAAACACATATCTCTGAGTCGGTTCATTCCACTGGGAAAATGTATCGTAAACTATACGACAACTATACCTATCGGGTTTCAAAATCCATCTATGAGCCATTGAATCTAATAATGCTCGTTCCCTAGACTCAGGGAGCTGGCTGCGTCTCTGCATGGAGTCAGAAACGACGGGCGCAATTAGCGACCCAAAAAGGGGAGACAGAAAACTAGGGACAGTGTCGGTTATTCGCCGACGAGCGGAAGGTGAAGTAGACATAAGGGCGGGAGAAACAGCATTCAGCGAAAGCGAAGGAGCAAAAGGGGTAACAGAAACAGGAGTGACAGGCGTAGTAAGGTGAGGTGTAGCAGTTAAAGACGAAAAAGGCAACCCAGGAAGAGGGCGTGCCGGAGGAACATAACCTTGCTGAGGAACAGGAGGTGGGGGAGGAACTACCACGGGCTGACCAGCAGCCGGTTGTACAGCAGGGGGAACAAAAAGGGCTGTAGCGCTGTGTACATAAGGAGGTGGTGACTTCAGTAAATAAGGCATCAGAGGATCCTTTTTGGGGTCCTCTTTCGGCTTATCGGGACATGATGGCAAAACAGGGTAGCACTTATCAATTGCCATGCGATGTTGTCTAGTGAAAATCTCGGTTGCTTTCTCTTCTTCATCTTCCTTAAACTGCCTAGCAGCTTGCATAGTCGAGACACCTTTTTCTCGCTTATCCTTTTTAGCCTGTTTGATTTCTTTCTGCTTGGCTTCTTTGCGCCATAGACGAAAGGAGTCAAACATCGCCGGCCGGGCTTTCTTCTTAAATAACTTCGCCTCCAAATTATCCAAAATTGCAGTTTCAAAACTACCATGTAATGGCCATCTGAGAACACCATCTTTCCTCGTATAGCGGACCCATACCTCGTTATACGTGATAGGGCCCACACCATGCTTCGAATAGAGCTCATAAGTCGGAGTTCCAACCGGAGGTATCGGACAAGAGTCCTCCAATCGGGAATCCTTGTTGCAACATCCAAGACAAGACAAGAAACCAAGACTACGGTTAGGCATTTTCGCTCACTAACCGAGTTTCAAACTTCAAGGGGCTATCTCTATCGATACACTCGTAAATGTACGAGACCCTCGGTTTTTGGGAACTGCAGCTACCAAATAATCCTAAGGACCAAACTAAACCAAATGCAATGGAGCCATGCAAACCAAAACTAAGGACCAAAGAACTCGAGTTAAACCTAAGGACTGGGAGCGACCCACGTATACTTAACTGAAAGATCAATGACGTCACCAGGAAGACCCGTCTATCGTCTCGCCGTACTAAGGACTACGCCAGGCTCCAAAACAGGTCAACAGTCAGGGCGCCAGTCCTTTGCAGCCGTCTGGAAGCGGGAACCTTCGCGGAAAAAGACCTTCGGACCACTTATGTGACATACATGGATCGATGAAGTGGGGTGCACCTCCCTCGGAAATTTCACACGAAGCTCCTCACAATCTTCAGGCTAGGACCGGAACCGCTCGATGTCACACCACGCTAGGGCGCCAACTGAAGGACTGGACAATTTCTAAGACCCAGCGGTGCCAGGGGACAACACCTGAAACCTTCTGGGTTCACCTGTTTTGGCGTACTTAACAAACAGAGACACGGGGTTCTTCCTCTGGCGTCAAAAGATCGTCTTTAATGACTGCAGTCAGGAACAGAAGTCACAGAAGTATCATGCAAGATAGATTCTAAGGAGACTGCTCAATTTGTACAAAGCAGGTCGCTCCTTAAATACTGAATATTCTGCTTCGGGCAAACATTCCTGCAAGTTTACAATCATTCCCGTTTCTGTATTCCAAACAATAAGATCACACAATATCACATTCCCATCTCCAGGTGTCTGGCCTTCAATCACATGTTTCTGACATCCCTCTATTGAAAGGCCGGACCGCCCCATAATAAAATTGGTCACCTCCTCATCATAAAAGGCTAAAGGGAAAAGCAGGAACAGATGCAGAAAATAGAAGAGTCAGATAAGACATATTCGTAGGCTAATAAAAGAAGCGTGGTCTATTGTGTCAGGGTCAGTAGCTTGGCTCAGGCAGGACAGGACAGAAAACCAGTACGGCAGGGTCCGCCTCAGGCGACAGGGTCAGCTTTCGCCAAGTCATGCAGAAGTCGGCAGAACGCGCACTAGGGACTACGTGCCCTCGAGGTTACCTAATCAGGGTCATTGTTCGGACATCGCTCATTCACTGACTATGTGAGGGCAATGATACAAAATGGACGTCGTGCACGAAATGGAACCCGTAGGTTCGAGCACAAGAATCAGTAATACATGACGAATCCTTCACTGCAGCGTTGCGAAAACGCTTGCTTTATATTAGACTCATTATTTGCAATTCGCTAATGCCAGGATCGTCACGGTACCATTAGCTCAGAAACATGGGTTCAGTTTCCACGGAACCACAATACCACTGCACTCTACACCACTGCACTCTACTCTGCACTACTCCACTCTACGACACTCTAGTCTACCCACTCCACTGTGTGCCACTCTACTGTATGCCACTCTACTCCTGTCCACTCCATTCCACTTTACTCTATGGCACTCCACTCTACACCACTCCACTCTATGCCACTGCACTCTTTGCCACTCCACTCCACTCTGCTCTACACCACTCCACTCTACTCCATTTCACTCTACGTCACTCCAAGCCACTCTATGCCACTCCAAGCCAATCTATTCCACTCCACTTTATGCCAATCCACTCTATGCCACTCTGCACCTCTCTATGCCACTCCACTGCACTCTACTCGACTTCATTCTGCTGTAGAAGATGGCTAAAACACTGGCAAAGCCAATAGCTCTTGCATAGGCGAAACCTATTGGCTTTGCCAACGTTTGTTTTTGTTATGTGGTGAATTTTCCTGGTCTACACCAGACACACCGGAAGAACGCCTGGTACTCACTGGGTCCATTAGCCATTTTATATGCCATGGCCCCTGTCGTCGCACGTAGGGTGGCAGGTACATTAATTTCAGCTGTCTACATTTCTAGAGATGGCCTTTTGTCTCCGGGTGTAACAAAATGCTGTACTTTGTATTTTGAGTTGGATTTTTCACCAATTAGAAAATGTAATTATCCAGATCCCACATTTTCCCTGGGGCCTTTCATCTGGATGCTTATGGAAAACTGTTCCCCGGTACTATTCGCACCGAAACCTCCATCCTGCTGGCTCTATGCTACTGAAATCTTAAAATTAAAAATGATTCAGCTTTGAGAGAAAATATTAGGTTACGCAGTTCCATTCTGTGGAAGAATTTGCAATATAAACTTTATTTGATTGAGTTGGTGGATATTTATATTCAGAAGCTGGACATATTTCAGTACCTGTGCCAACAGTAGAGCCTGTCCTTATTTCAAAGGTATGCAGCACTATAGAAATATTAAATCAGGTACATTTTCTATGGTTTCCAGTATAAGTGAGGGTCTGCTCTGAATGAACCTACCATCAACCACTTGTCTGTTAAACATAGCAGAGGTTTCTAATTAATGGCTAGATGGACTGGCCTGATACTTGCCTATTCAGTGCATTCCTGCACTCATACGCTTAATGGGAAGTCCTATTATGAATACTCACAGCCCTATGCAGTGAGCATATTCAAATGCTAGCATCTTTCCTTCTTAGCCCCTGGTAAGAGAAAGGACTATGGGTAGTTGACTGAAGAGGGGGTGGAGGGAGGAAGCAATACCCAGCATACGTGTGGTGTATATTTAAACTAATAAGAGCTTACGGTTTAGTGAGGCTAATTGTTGATTGATTATTTCATGCTACAGGAAACTGCATTTTTTTACAGCACAGTGTTTTTTCCATTTACACTGCCTCTTGATGGTACAGTTGTGTCTGATGTATACAAAAAATGATGAGTGGAATGCTTGAATTAATCTCAGCCGATGGTAATTACTTGAGGCCGAATCCCAGGACCATTTTCATCCTTATTAGAACTCATTTTAGCTAGTTCTAGTAGCACATTTTTCACTGGACCATTGTCTGAGCATACCTGTCCTACATATGGCATCACATGGAAGCATACAAAACACTGATAAATAGAATGGTTGAATTAATCTCTGCCACTGCTAATTGCTTGGGGTTGTATCTCAGTCCATCGTCCATTATTTTTTTGTACACCACGCCACCTCAGTTTGGACCCAGCCATATGCGAATCAGTCTTGACCCTACTCCAGTGGTAACAGTCCAGCCTGAACTGCCAGGCTCGGTCCTCCCTGAACTGCAATACAAGCAATCCAGGACTGGTTTTGCCCATATTGGGGTTGTCTCTGGTGCCAGAGTGTTGTTTGATAATTGTGGATTTTCCTACGGATTCTGAACTTTCTCTGATTTCCTTCCTTCAATGTGATATAAAAGCTGAATATGTCATATTCGATATCACCAGAGATACAGACCAGTCACTGGACAGCAGATGGATTCGATATAGTGAATTATCTGATGATTGGGAAATACTTCTATCCAATCATCGTCAATCTCTGCAATTAACTTTTGTGGACAAAGATGACACCCTAGGATTACTCCAAGAGCAGCTATATACCCATTCCTGGACTCTGAGTGGAGCTAAAGTGGTTCCAACTATTTGTGGGTGGTGCTTCTGCCTGATTGGTGTCAAGCACCCACCTTTCGGAACAAACCACTATCCAAGGTCTGCTGAAAGTAAACAATGTCAAGTTTGACAGATTCCTCAGATGTCTTTTATTTACTAAGACCTAAAACACTTCACATAATTGATTATCCCTTAATTTTGATCTCCTTTGCAGTACCTTTCCAGTCACATTATGGGAGAATGAGATCGCTTGTTCCATTTAAAGTGAGAAAATAGGATCAGCATTTGGATGGGACCACCACTTACATATAATAAGAGTATTTTTCTGTTGGGCTTCTTTGTCTGCATTAGAGATGATAAATGGGTTATTGATTGTGTTGTAGAAGAAGCATCATACAGGTGGCAGGTGACTGCAGAGGGGTCAGCTGGGTGCCTTGAGGTAGAAAGTCCAGCTTTAAACTCAGTGTGGTGAGATAAAGTAAAAGTGACACACAGTAGGTATTGCAGAAACTCTAGTAAACACCATGTAGGAGAGTAGGGTCTGCTTTCTATGTTCACCCCCACTTTTTGCTTTTTGCTTCACTGGTTTTCGACTTAGATGTGGCTGTGGGCCTGCTAATCAGACCCACAGCCCACCTGTTCTCTCTCTAAATTCATACTATGTACTTTAGGTACATAACCCAATTGGTAAGGATCACCTTCTAGGGCCCTGTACAGTGTACCTTAGGTACCCAGGGCATAGGTGTACCCTAGGCCTACCAGGGGCTGCAGCATGTATTATGCCACCCCTGGCTGGCCTTCCATTATGACACAACTGGCTGATCACTCAGCTGGGGCAAGGTCGCGTAATCACCCCTTGCTTAGGTGTAGTATTCCTATACCTACCTTATATATAGACACATGGGTAACCTATCAGTCACTCCTATGGCAGGCCTTAACAATCCTGAAGCAGTGCTTAATTTGTAAAATATTAAGTCCAGGTGCTCAAATTTTTGTAGGATGCCACACCCACTTTCCCCTGCTCCACCCACTGACTCCACCCACTTACTCTATTGGCTCCACCTGCATCCTCAACTGGCACCACTGAAAGCCCGATGTAATACCCGATCTGAATTTCAGCAAGGGAGCTTTCCTCAAGAAAGATATTGATACGAGGTCCCACCACCCCTGAGGAAATGTATTTAAAAATAAAATCAAAGGTGCATTTAAAGCACAATTTTGGAGTAAATTGGCTAAAATGATTAACAGGGAACAAGTTCGAACATGTACACCAGGGTGTATGTCTTTATGCCATATAAAACATGGCCACACCATCACCTTTCGCACAAACCACTTAAAACCTTGGTGCGTAAAACCTTGGTCCTTATGGCCCAGTCTGGCTTGTAGCCTTCAGATACTTCATTCTGGTGGGTCACTGCTCATTAAAGCTTCCCTTTCTTTGTCAGCTTTCCAATAATAGCTGGTCCCTAAACATCCAACTGACTGAAAACATGCAGTCTCTGCGACCTCAGGTATCTAGGTTGAGAAGATTTAGTTACTCTCACCTGTCCCCATGCAGAAGCAGAAGAGAGGAGTCTTGCACTCTGAAAAAGGCCTCCCCTCATACCGGAGGGAGCACTATTCACAAGTGATAGGGCCATACAACTCCCATTCTAAACAAACCGTAATCTGATTATTTCACCAATTAGTGCAGACTCAGCAGAGGTAAAACATGTTTACGATAGCTCTGCTTGTTAGAAGCTCTTCAATTCCATTGCATTGTGGTAGCTGTAGTTCTTTGCATCACACATTCTTGATCCCTTAATTTGTTTCTATTGCAATGGACATTGGGACGTGCACTACTGCAGAGCATGCAGTCAATCAATACAATTGTGAAGTGTTTGAGAATGCACTGCTGAACTGCACAACGCTGCTCTCATGTGAGAGCAGCGTCGTGACTGGGTGGGAGGGGAGCAGAGAAGCATTGAGGCGGCGGCCGGCAGCAGCAGTTGAAGGTAAGTTATTTTAGTTGTTTTCTATTTTTTTTAAATTAATTTATTCCCCTCCCACCCCCCCACCAAGTATTATTGGCAGTAACCACTACTGGTGTTACTCGAGGCAAAATAAATAGTTCTTTAAAGTTAAAAGCCAGCAGCAGTGGATGATGAACTGTAGCCGTGGACCCTGCACTATAAAACGATATTTTACATAATGAGCCACTTCAATACTTTGTAAACAAATACAGCATTGAACACTATACAGTTGATTGCAGAAAAACAAGACTACCAGAACGTGCCACTCCAGGCAAAATTCACATTCAGGTAGTCTTGTTATTCTGCCATCCACTGTGTAACCGTGTTCAGTGCTGTATTTATCTACAAAGCATTGAATTGGCTCATTAGGCAAACTAACGTTTTATAGATCGGGGCCCACAGCTCCAGTTCTTACTCCACTGCTGCTGACTTTTAACTTTAAAGAAAGAAGTAATTTTCCACAAAAGTTCAAAGGCAGCAGCATTGGAGGAAGAACTGCAGCCGTGTGCCTCGCGCTACAAAACCGTAATTAGCATAAAAATAGCCCTTACTTACTGGGACTGCGAGGCGGCATTTGTAGTTTTAAATAATCTGCGCAAGATGTCTGCTGCACGATTGATGGTTGCTTCGGTCGTCGGGTGATAAATTAATACTGTAGCTGCAGTATACTGGGAGGACCGCAGACGAAAACACTGCTCATTGGTCTGACTCTGGGCCCTAATACGATGATTCGCCAAGGAGGTACCTGGGCCAGACTACTATTATATTTTGCAATTGTTCATTGGCAGTGCACTAGGCTAGTGCGCTACCAATGAATGATTGCAAAATGGGATGTGACCTGTGACGTGTGACGGTGACCTACGCTAAGCCGAGGCAGGGATCCAGGCAGTTTCACTTTCTGGCAGTAGTTCGTGCCTCAAAATAAGGCGGGCAGCTGGGCTGCCGTGCTGCTAGCATCCCATTTCAAATATTTTATGCGCGCACTGTCACGTACGTTATTAACACTTCACAGGGGAGACTGGGACCCTACTCTCAACTTAGTGAGCAGCACGCATACATGTTATTACATTACCAATATAAATATTGTGTGCAGAGTAGATTAGAGAGTGTAGACCCGGCCCTGAGAAATAAGTGCCGGTGCTAAGCACCGGAAAGCACCGGCACAAATTAAGCACTGTCCTGAAGGCAGAGTGCTTGGTAACATGTGAGATGGTGCTCTAGCATGAGCTGAGCATGTCTGCAGCTTTCGGAACCATGTCCTTATAGCTGTTCTATGATATCGCCTACCATATACTCTTAAAGTGCCTTATAATCCTCGCGGTTATGGTAACTATGGTTTGGCTTTAACAAAACATGTCGTGTCTAACACTTTGGAATACTACCCCCACACCATTTCTGGTGATGAGGATAGTATTCCTCCCTTCTAGAGGGAGAAGACATGTTGAAGACCTACTGCCCGGTTAAAGTTCACCAGAGCCCCACCATCACAAAATGGATTCTGCTGCCACAGACACAAGTCTGATCTCCTGCTGCTGGGAGTCCTTCCAGTGAGGGAGGCTTGGACAATAGGTTTCCTGCCTTGGGAGGTGCTAGCACCACCTTAGACAGGCCTTAGTGTATTGGGGCAGGGAGGGATGAATGAAACGAGACACTGCCTGGGGCACACAAGGTGTCCCATGCATAGTCCAGTTCAAACCGGTGCTGGGGCACTCCAGCCCCAGTCCTGGCACAAAACTGGACAAAGGGAAGGGGGTGTAACCACCCCCCTCCCTGGTCCCACCCATAGGAGGGACCTAGCAGGTAACCCAGCCCCCCAGATTAGTATAAGAGTGGGAGCTGTGTCCCTAGGACTTTGGATTATCCTGATAACTGAAACTTGAACAGAAACTCTGGACCTTTGACATTCGACTACGGAAGAAGACTGAAGAATCTCCCTTGTGTCCAAGGAGTGGCCACCCTGTGCAAACAGGCAACATCAAGCGACCTGCTGTTTGCTTTGCCCGAAGTTCTACGAGGAACCGACTGCGGAGCCTGACCAGTGCCTTGACTTCCAGACTTCTCCGACCCTGATCCACATCCACAGCAAAGCTGAGATCCGTGGAGGTGACGAGAGACGTGGGACCAGCTACCTGGGAAAATTGGCTACTTGCTTCCAGCGCAGCTTCTGAGGCATCCTCGAAGTTGTGCTCTGGGGATTGAGAAGCCCCAACCCCGAGCACCATCTGCACCGAAGATCAGCCCTTCACACTCCACGAGTTCTGCGTGGGGCCCTTCTGCATTTTCCTGCTTGACGCGTCTGTCCGGTTGCTTGCCCGTTGGCTAGTGACCACTGCGACAACGAACCTTTGAATTTCCACTGCTGGTTTGGCTCCTCCAGACTGGCCCTTGCTTCCCTGTGAAAGAGAAGCACCTCAGGCCTTCCTGGTCTGCAACAGAAGCAAATCCTTCATTCTGCGTGGGTTGCGCTTGCCAAGGCTTGTTGTGTCCAAACTCGACATCGACGCCGCCGACAGCAAGAGCCTTCATGGGACAGCTCGCCTCCTGGTTCTGGTTGTCCTCGACGCCTCCTGGTACCCGTGGCTGCTGCGACAAGCTTCACCTCTTCACCTGCATCTTCACAACATCACCTGGTTCCTTTCCGGCTCCTGGCTGGTGACCTAGACTCTGTCCCCTCTGCTTGCAGGTATCCTCCTTCTTGATTCCATCCTTGGAATCCACCGGACACTCTTCACTGACTGCCTGTCAGCCTCTTTTCTTCAGGCATCCATAGGAGTCGACTACGAAATCCGACGCAATTTCACACCTATGCACCCGCAGCCCGTGGGCTAGGTAACTTGAGTACTCCAGTGCTCACAAGGGTATTGACTATCCAAGTGTATAGTTTCCAAGTCTCTAACTCCTAGTTCCTTCCGAAGGGTCCTAAAACTCTTAATTTCTAAATATTACTATTTCTATCGACTTTAATGCATTACGCGTGAGTGTTTCCACTCTGCACCTGAATCCCGTGAGCCTCCCACTGCCTAGCAACTGATAGGATAGTGTAGCCCCAGCGATTCCCTAGGCCTAGGCCTAACCTGTGTTCGTGACAGTGGTTCTTATACCACTTACTTAGTATATGGTTTGCGTGGCCCCTGGGGCCTAACTGTATTACTTACCTGTGTGACTTATGTATGCTTAAATAAGACTGTGTTGTACTTACCTCGAATCTCATAAAGAGTGCTGAGGGTATTTTGACTAGAATAAATACATTCTATTTTTATATATATCTGTTGTGGTGTCCTTTCATTTGGTATTCAAGGCATTGCAAATGGTATAACAGCTGGCTTCACATGCCATACAGAGTTTAGCCTAAGACTGTTCTTGTCCATGCTACCACTAGGATAGCTGGTCTATAAGGTTGACTTTACAACCAATCACCATAAGTGTTGTTTGGACTGATACAAGGTGTACACTAGAACTAGTGACATCATATATCAGGCCAACTTCTCACATTGGTGAGCAGCGATTGGGATCGTAGCTTGCTGTTGTGATGCCATTGCAATCTTGAAATATCAAATTGAAAGATCACAAGGATATTTGTAAGGTACATATAACATAGCTTATAAATACTTAAGTTCTACTGAACTTAGTTGTTGTAGGTTGAAGGGCCTAGCACACCCTGACTACAACTACTAGAGAGGTTTTACAACTAGTGTAGGTAGGTGCACACACCACACCCTCACTAGATCATGTCTCTGAGAGGAGATCAAGTTGATTCTCTCTCAGGAGGGGGATATCCTAGAAAGATACCCTCTAGATATGATACCCTAACTTTTCAGGAGATGAGACAATTGTGTACCTCCAGAAAGTTAAAACAGGGTTCAAACCCTACCCTCATTTATCTAGTGGAGATCTTAGAAGAGTATGATGCTCAGAAAGCCTCCCAGGATAGTGCCTTAAGTACCAATGAGGGTCTACCCTCCACAGAAGACTCCCCTCACAATACTGATCAAGATGAGTCAGCAGGGACTTCAGAAGATGAGGTAGACAGCCAGGTCCAAGTTAGGAGACTTAGCCAGGCTAACTTAAGCCTACATGGGAGTCTGACTGGGGTCCCCCCATTCAGACCCTCAAGTGGACTTAACCAGAGAAGCAGGAGAGGAAGATCCCCTTCAAGGGAATCTATCCTCTCCCATGTCTCTAATAGCTCCAATGCCTCTTCTCACAGGGGAATGACTTCTCCACAGAGAAAAGAGCATCAGGCCAGAATGAGGGAAGTCAATCTGAGGATTGAAAGGGAAGAACTTGCCCTTGCCAAAGAGAGACTTGCTCTGGCCAGAGAGCAAAAGTTAAGTGGGTTAGGACCCACTGGTGGCAGCAATATCCCTAAGGATAGAGACAGGGCCTATGATAATAGAAACCTGAGCAAGATTGTCCCTCCCTACAAGTGTGGGGATGACATCCACAAATGGATAACTGATTTGGAGAGGGCTTGCAAAGTACAGCAGGTACCCCAAAGTCAGTGGGCAGCTATCCTGTGGCTCTCCTTCTCTGAGAAAGGTAGAGACAAGCTCCTCACAGTTAGTGAAAAGGATGTTGACAATTACACTGTCCTGAAGAGTGCTCTGATTGATGGGTTTGGCCTAACCACTGAACAATACAGGTTGTTGTTCAGGGATACCCAGAAGACACAGACTCAGGACTGGACTGACTTTGTAGATTGTGCCACTAAGGCTTTGGAAGGCTGGTTGTTGGGTAGTAAGGTTAAGGACTGTACAGGATTGTATAATTTGATCATGAGAGTACAAATCCTTAACAACTGTCAAAACCAGCTGCTGCATCAACACTTGATTGACTCTGACCTAACTTCTCCCCAGGAATTGGAAAAGAAGGCAGATAGGTGGGTCAGGACTAGAGTTAAGCAGAAAAACCAGAACCAGGGCGGTGATCAGAAAAAGGCAGACCAGAAGGGTGATGAGCAGAAATCAAAAGACCAGAAGTCTTCACCAGGCCCCCAAAAGGCTGAGGGGGAGGGTGGTCTCAAAAAGGATAAAAAGAAAGATGGCCAAAAGAAACCTTGGTGTAACTATTGTAAGTCCAATTCCCATTCGTTTAGTGAGTGCACCAAATAGGACAAGCCCCCAACCGCCATTGCCCCTAAGGCAACTGTACCCCCTAGTCCAGCTGTAAGTGGTGGTTCCCAGCAAAAGGGTGTAATAGGGTTAACCCTGGGAACTGAAGTGGATTCTGGCCTAGTGAGAATACCCACTCAGGCTGTTCTGATCTGTGATGGGGACATAGCTTTGTCCTCTACTGTGGGTCCCAGTAACCTGGGCAAGTACAGACAGACTCCTTTGATCAACCAGAGAATGGCTCAGGCCTACAGGGACACAGGTGCTAGTGTCACAATGGTGACACCTGCCTTTGTGGACCCTGGACAGATCATGCTAGGTGAGAATTACCTAGTGACCAACGCTAGCAATGCCACTACCTCCCATAGTGTGGCAATTGTTAACTTCTCCTGGGGAGGGGTAACTGGCCTCAAGAAAGTTGTGGTAAGTTCAGATCTTCCTGTAGAGTGTCTGTTGGGAAATGACCTTGAAACTTCAGTGTGGGCTGAAATGGAGTATAGGACCCATGCAGAAATGCTGGGAATAGATGCACATGTCCTTGCTGTGACCAGGTCACAGGCCAAAAAGTGCACCACTGAACAAGTGCTGGATCCTGGGACAATGGACCAGACACAACCCAAGAGAAAGAGCAGTAGGGTTAAGGCTGTGCCTTCCCCCCTGCCTCAGGTAGAGAGTCAGCCCTCACAGGAGGATGATTCTGAGAGCCCTGAAGGAACTGTCCTAGAAGAACTGGAACCTGACCAGGTTGAGTTTCTTGGGACAGGGGGACCTTCAAGGGCAGATCTAAGGCAGGCCCAATTAGACTGTCCTTCTCTTGAACCCCTCAGACAGCAGGCTGCTGCTGATGCTGCAGGGAATGCTCACGGTACCCATTGAGTGTATTGGGATGAAGGGCTGCTGTACTCAGAGGCTAGAGACCCCAAGCCTGGTGCGTCCAGGAGGTTGGTCATACCATTGAGTTTCAGAGGCTTCCTTCTTACCTTGGCCCATGATATTCCCCTTGCAGGACACTTAGGCCAGAATAAGACCTGGGACAGACTTGTCCCTCACTTTCACTGGCCTCACATGTCAGAAGATACCAAGGAGTTTTGTCGCTCCTGTGTCACCTGCCAAGCCAGTGGCAAATCAGGTGGCACCACAAAGGCCCCCTCATACCACTACCTGTGGTGGGGGTTCCCTTTGAGAGAGTGGGGATAGACATTGTAGGACCAATGGACCCCCAAACAGCATCTGTGCACAGATTCATACTGGTGATAGTGGACCATGCCACCAGGTATCCAGAAGCTATAACCCTAAGGACCACAACAGCTCCTGTTGTGGCAAGGGCCCTACTTGGAGTATTCTCCAGAGTGGGTTTTCCAAAGGAGGTTGTCTCTGACAGAGGTGCCAACTTCATGTCAGGATATTTAACTGCAATGTGGAAGGAGTGTGGTGTAAACTAAAAAATTCACTACACCCTATCACCCACAATGCAATGGGCTTGTGGAAAGATTCAACAAGACCCTGAAAGGTATGATAAAAGGTTTACCAGACAAGCTTAGGCGAAGATGGGACATCCTTTTACCCTGCCTTCTGTTTGCTTACAGAGAGGTCCCACAAAAGGGGGTTGGCTACAGCCCTTTTGAGCTTTTGTTTGGGCATCCTGTAAGGGGACCCCTGTGTCTAGTAAGGGAAGGATGGGAGAGACCTCTCAGACAACCCAAACTGGACATAGTGGATTATGTACTTGGCCTCCGCTCCAGGATGGCAGAGTATATGAAGAAGGCTTCTAAAAACCTTGAGGCAAGCCAAGAAATCCAAAAAGCTTGGCATGACCAAAAGGCTGTGCTGACTGTTTACCAGTCAGGGCAGAAAGTGTGGGTGTTGGAGCCAGTGGCCCCAGCAGCACTCCAGGACAAATGGTCTGGACCCCACACTATTGTTGAACAGAAGGGAGAAGTCACCTACTTGGTGGACCTTGGGACTCCCAGAAGCCCCCATAGGGTGATTCATGTCAACAGGTTAAAGGCATATGTTGACAGGGCAGACATGGGCTTACTCATGGCTACAGATGAGGGGCAGGAGGAAGAGAGTGACTCTCTCCCAGACATGCTGACTCAGAACCCTGATGATGGTTCAGTTGATGGTGTGGTCTTTTCGGACAGCCTCACTGACCATCAGCAACAGGACTACAGGCAAGTTCTACAGGCCTACAGACATATGTTCTCTCTGACCCCAAGTCAGACAAACTGGTGCACCCATGAGGTGGACACTGGTGACAGTCTGCCTGTGAAGAGTAAAATCTACAGGCAACCTGACCATGTCAGGGACTGCATAAAGATTGAGGTATAAAAGATGTTGGAGCTGGGAGTCATTGAACCTTCAGAGAGCCCTTGGGCTAGTCCTGTAGTTCTTGTGCCAAAACCTCACACCCAAGATGGTAAGAGAGAGATGAGGTTTTGCGTGGATTACAGAGGTGTGAGAAGTTGGCCTGGTATATGCTGTTCACTAGTTCTAGTGACCACCTTGTACCATGCCAAGCAACCCTTATGGTGTGGTTGTAAGTCAACCTTTTCGGACTAGCTGCCCTAGTGGTAGCGTAGGCTAAGCAGTCTTTGAGGCTAAACTCGTGAAGCGTGTTAAGCAAGCTGTTTTACCAATAGTAACCCCCTTTTATACCAATGAAAGGACACCACACAGATATATATTCAAAATATATATGTATTTATTTCTCAAAGTAACCCCTAGTCTCTTTATGAGCACAGGAGCACAAATCGTCAAACAAGATTATCACAGAATACACAGAAGTTGCACGTTATATGGATAGGCCCTGGTGGCCACTCAAACCATATACTAAAATAGTGGTATAAGTACCACGAACAGAAAAGGGAAAAGGCCTAGGGCCTCTAGAATCGCTGGGCCTACAAGGAGCTAACGTCAGTTAGTGACCAGGAGGTCCACGGGTGGCGTGTGCAGAGCAAATAGTCACACGCGTGCTCCCATAGGTTTCAATGGGTGCGTAAAAAGTACAAAGTTACTGCAAAAGGAATCTTCCGGATGACCTAGGAACTTAAGATTTGGAACACAGGCACTAGAGATGTATTACTACACATGGGCACCGGAGTACCAGCTTTACCTCACCCACAGGAAGCGGGTGCATAGGCCTCAAAGTGCGTCGGGTTTCTTCTATCTGTTCCGTTGAGCCTGGGACAAAGATGCTGCAGGCGGTCGGTCGGGAAGAGATGCAGTGGATCCAAGAGTGGATCGGAGATGTGGAAGACCTGTAAGCAGAGGGGACAGTGTTCACAGTCACTAGCCAGTGACCAGCGTGGCACCAGGTGGGTACCAGGCGATGTCGGGTGCAAACAGGTGATGAGGGGTAGCTTGTCTCCGCAGCCACGTGGTCCCTGAAGGTCGACGACGTCCAGGAGTCGGCTCACGAGCTGTCCCACGCAGGCTCTCGCTGTCGGCGGTGTCGGCGACTTGATTGAAGCAAACAAGCCTTGGCAAAAGCAATTGTAGAAGGATTCGGAAATCAGCTGTTGGTTCTGACCAGCAAGGTCAGAGGGATTGCTCCTTTGGAGGGGAGCAAGGGCCAGTCTGGAGCAACCAGACCAGCGGTGTTTGTCGTAGATTTCGTCGCCAAGATGGCCACTAGCCAGCGGGCCAGCAACCGGTTAGGCGCGTCGAGTGGCAAAATGCAGAAGGGCCCCACGCAGATCGTGGAGATGCTGGAGGGCTCACCTTTGGTGCAGATGCTGCTCGAGGGTTGGGCTTCTCAGGACCCAAAGCACAACTTGGAGGGAGCCTCGGTTGTTGCACTTGTCAGCTTGTCGTAGTCGTTTCAAGATGGCTGGCTCCACGTGTCTCGGTGCCTCCACGGGTCTCCTCTTTGCAGGGACTGTGGATCGGGCGGTGAGAGGTCTGGAGGTCCAGGTCTTGTCAGTCTCTGGGCTCGGGCTCCGGCGGGAGGCGGCGGCAAAGCAGACGGTGATTCGCTGGATGGTGCTTGCGTTAGCAAGGTGGTCACTCCCTGACCACAGGGGAGATTTTCTTCAGTCTTCTGTGCAGCAGAATGTCGAAGTTCCCGTCTTCTTCTTAGTTTCAAGTTGATTCCAGGATGTCTGAAGTCTTAGGACACAGCTCCTACCTTTATTCGGATTCTAGGGGCCGGACTACCTGCTAGGTCCCTCCCTATGGGTGGGACCAGGAAGGGGGGTGGTTACACCCCCAATCCTTTGTCCAGCTCGCCCCAGGCCCGGGACTGGTGTGCCCCAGGACCGGTTTGAACTGGCATATGCACCGAGGCTCCTTGTGAGCCACAGGCATGTCTGGTTTCTTTCAAGCCCTACCTGACCAATACACAAAATCCTGTCTGGGGTGGTGCATGCACCTCCCCTGGCAGGAAACCCTTTGTCCACACCTCCCAAGCTGGAAGGACTCCCAGCAGCAGGAGGGCAGACTTGTGTCTGTGGTGGCAGCATCCATTTTGTGGAGCTGAGGCTATGTCTGATTTTACCCGGGTTTCAGGTACTGTACATGTCGTGTCCCTCTAGAAGGGTGGAATGCTAACCCCGTCGCCAGAATTGGCGAGGGGTTAGTATTCCAATTCGTATGACACCTTACTCGACATGTTTTGATAAAGCCAAACCAAAGATAGCATTTAACCGCGAGGTTCATAATGCACTTAAGAGTATATGGTATGACGATATCTGGAAACAGTAGAAGGAAGTTGTTCCGACCACTGCAGACAGGCTCAGCTCATGCCAGAGCACCATCTCACATGGAACCAAGCACTCTGCCTTCAGGATTGTTAAGGCCTGCCATAGGAGTGACTTATAGGTTACCAGGTGTCCCATTTAAGTTTAGGTATAGGTATACTACACCTAAGTAAGAGGTGATTACACCAACTTACCCCAGCTGAGTGATCAGCCAGTTGTGTCAGATTGTTAGGCCAAGCCTGGGGTGGCATAATACATGCTTCAGCCCCTGGCAGGCCTTGGATACACCAATGCCCTGGGTACCTAGTGTACACTGGTACAGGGGCTGACAGGGTGATCCAACCAATTGGGTATGTACCTAGGGTACATGGAGTCCATTTTACAGAGAGAGCAGATAGCCTGAGAGCCTGAATGGCAGGATCTCAGGCCAACTAAGTCGAAAAACCAGCTAGACACTAGGCAAAAATTTGGGGGTAACCATAGTCAGATATCCACCTTCCTACACAACCCCCCCCCAAACGAAGGGAGATAAGGCTGACCTTGACCAGGTAAGCCTATATTGCCCAAGTGGCCATATAAGGAGGAACCAGCACTGGCATGGTTACCCCCTGTCTCATGGTCCACTAAGCAATCCCTCACCCTAAGGGTATCAGAGGGTCTCCACCATAGGGAATCTCTACCTTTGGTGTGTCTTGGCAAAGTAAAAGGCTGGTGTTGAGATGGAGTACTGAAGTGAGTGTCCTCAAAGTGAGGCCTCAGCTTCCTCCAATCATCCTCCACCATGGATGCCTTTCTTTCCTTAACTGAGTTGCACTGTGCTCTCAGGGTCAGCCTCTGGCTACCTAAAGCTGGAGGCTGGGTCCCTTTTGTGGGCTTACTGGAGGGACAGGTCAGGTCTGGGGCCCTAAGGTCCCATGTTTGCGTGTCCAACAGAATCCCTCTGGGGGAGGTCCCTAACTACCTGTAAAGGAGATCCCTCAGGAATGTTTTTACCCATCACCTGGCTAGGACTACTAGCCAGGCAATCCTCATTCTTTTGATGGGGGGGTTCTTGTGGACAGGGGCCCTCTGGGGGTCCACTGGCCTCCCTGACCTCTGCAGCCCTGGGCTGACTGAGGCAGGGTAGAGAGAGGCAGGCTACCTGCACCAGACTGGGTCCCACCTTGGAAGGGGCCACTGACATCAGAGGCTCTGCCAGGCCAGGCCTGGCTACCTCTGGGGCAGTTCCTTCACAAGGGGTGAGGTCAGCTCCCTGAGGAGGCTGACTTTTTCCTAATGTCTGGGGAGAGGGAGACTTTTCTTCTTCCCCACTACTCTCTGTTTGTGTGGAGTGATCCATAGTTTCAGGCTTCACTACACCTATGTCAGTCTGAGTATAGGCTGAGACCATTACAGCCTTGCCAACCTTTTCAGGGGGGCACTCAGTTTGTGTTTGAGCTGTGACCGTCACAGCTCTGCCAGTCTCTACAGGGAAGTCTGTCTGTGCCTGGGCGGTGGCTACCACTGCCCTTCCAACCTTTTCAGGGAGGAAATCTATTTGGACAGGGGTTGTGAATGGCACAACCCCCCTACCCTTTTGTGACAGGCCTACCATTTTAGAATGGGTGTCTTGTTCAACTCCAGCCCAGGCTGAGAGTTCTAAGTCATTCCCCAGTAAGCAGTCTACAGGCAAGGTTGGGGACACTGCTACCCTTTTAGGGCCAGTGACCCCTCCCCAGCTGAGACATACCTCTGCCATGGGATGACTGTTTTGTTTGCCATCAATGTTAGTCACCTGGTAGGAGAAACCAGGCAAAAGCTGCTCAGAGGGAACTAGCCAATGGGCCACCATTGTGATGCTAGCTCCAGTGTCTCTGTAGGCCTCAGCTTTTGTACCATTGATGTAGGGCTCCTGTCTGTACCTACCCAAAGTGTTGGGACAGGCAGTGAAGTTGGCAAACCCCATGCCACCATCACAGACAAGAGTGGTTGCTGTAGGGGAATTGGCTAAGCCAGGGTCCCCCTGTGTTCCCCAAGTAAACCCACCCAAATTTTTGGGGGCACTCCCACCACCTGGGGGATTACTGCTGACAGTAATAGGTGGTGTGACAGGAGTAATTGGAGGAACAGTTTTGTTTTTAGCCCTTGGGCAACCGCTGTCAGTTTTCCAATGCCCAGGAGTTTTACACTCATGGCAGTAGGGCTTTTTAGCTGTGGTAGAGGAGGGAGCTTGGGACCCACCACCCTGTGTGGAGTTTTGGGGCCCTGAGGAAGGTTTCTCTTTTTCTTTATCCCCACCCTTCTCTTGAGGCTTGGTGGTATCTTTCTTTTGGTCACCACCCTGGTTTTTAGGCCTGATCCTGGTCCTGACCCATTTATCTGCCCTCTTTCCCAATTCTTGGGGAGAGGTCAAATCTGAGTCTACCAGGTGTTGATGGAGAAGCTGGTTTTGACAATTACTTAAAATCTGCTCTCTCATCATCAAATTGTACAATCCTGTATAATCAGACACCTTACTTCCCAGCAACCAACCCTCCAAAGCCTTAGTGGCACATTCCACATATTCAGACCAGTCCTGAGTCTGTGTCTTCTGGGTGTCTCTGAACATTAACCTGTACTGTTCAGTGGTTAAGCCTAACCCATCAACTAGGACACTCTTCAGGACTCTGTAATTTCTGACATCCTCTTCTCTAACAGTGAGGAGTCTGTCTCTGCCTCTTCCTTCAAAGGAGAGCCAGAGGATTGCTGCCCACTGATCTTCAGGAACCTGCTGTACTTTGCAGGCTCTCTCAAGAGCAGTTATCCACTTGTGGATGTCATCCCCACTTTTGTAGGGGGGCACAACCTTAGACAGGTTTCTATTGTCGAAAACCCTATCTTTGTCCTTAGGGACAATGCTGCCACCAGTGGGTATAGACCCACTCTCTTTATGCTGTCTAGCCTTGCTAAGTTTCTCTTCCATCAGGGCTACTTCTAGCTCCTGCTTCCTGATCCTCAGCTGGGCCTCTTGCATCTTGGCCTCATGTTCCCTCCTCTGAGGGGTGGTCATCCTTCTCCTGGAGTGACCTTGAGAGCCTCTAGAGCCATGGGAAGCATTGGAGTCACCTGAGCGATTCCTTTGCCTTCCCAGCCCTGTGTTAAGTCCACTGGGGAGATCCAGTGGGTTGAACCCACTGTCAGTCCCCAATAGCCTTGGTTTAGCTGGGCCAAGTATAACACTTGGCACTGGGCTAGTTCTCCCTTCATCCTCACTACTGTCAGTATCCTTTTCACTCTCATCCTCTGTGGTAGGCATCCCATCTAAGGGGTGACTATTGGGAAGGGGTACTTCAGTGGCATCTTTAGAAGGGGGGCCTCCTGTTCCTGTCCCTAAGGGGACTAACTGGGAAGCTTTCTTGAGTGCTCTCTGATTCTCATCATTCTGTAAGAGCTCTCTGAGCTCAGCAGAGTTTGGGTTCTTGGGCTGTTTAAGGCCTCTAAGAGTTGCCAAATGCCTGAGCTCATTCTGATTAAGGGTAGCAAAGCTGGATGGTGCCCTCTGGGGGTCACTCTCAACAGAGATGGGTACAGTGGACCCCTCTGCCCCGGCCATTGCTCTTAAGTGTGGGTGGATGTGTTGCAATCTACCTACACTTGGGTTTACCTACTAAACCTATCTAGTAGTTGTAGTCAGGGTGTGCTACTCCCTTTGCTCTACAACAACTAAGTTCAGTAGAACTTATGTATATCTAATCTTGTTTTATATGTACCTACAGGTACCTATGTGATCTTTCAATTGGTAACCAAGAGATTACAATGGTAAAACACAGCAAGCTCAAATCCAACCGCTGCTCACCAATGTGAGAAGTTGGCCTGGTATATGCTGTTCACTAGTTCTAGTGACCACCTTGTACCATGCCAAGCAACCCTTATGGTGTGGTTGTAAGTCAACCTTTTCGGACTAGCTGCCCTAGTGGTAGCGTAGGCTAAGCAGTCTTTGAGGCTAAACTCGTGAAGCGTGTTAAGCAAGCTGTTTTACCAATAGTAACCCCCTTTTATACCAATGAAAGGACACCACACAGATATATATTCAAAATATATATGTATTTATTTCTCAAAGTAACCCCTAGTCTCTTTATGAGCACAGGAGCACAAATCGTCAAACAAGATTATCACAGAATACACAGAAGTTGCACGTTATATGGATAGGCCCTGGTGGCCACTCAAACCATATACTAAAATAGTGGTATAAGTACCACGAACAGAAAAGGGAAAAGGCCTAGGGCCTCTAGAATCGCTGGGCCTACAAGGAGCTAACGTCAGTTAGTGACCAGGAGGTCCACGGGTGGCGTGTGCAGAGCAAATAGTCACACGCGTGCTCCCATAGGTTTCAATGGGTGCGTAAAAAGTACAAAGTTACTGCAAAAGGAATCTTCCGGATGACCTAGGAACTTAAGATTTGGAACACAGGCACTAGAGATGTATTACTACACATGGGCACCGGAGTACCAGCTTTACCTCACCCACAGGAAGCGGGTGCATAGGCCTCAAAGTGCGTCGGGTTTCTTCTATCTGTTCCGTTGAGCCTGGGACAAAGATGCTGCAGGCGGTCGGTCGGGAAGAGATGCAGTGGATCCAAGAGTGGATCGGAGATGTGGAAGACCTGTAAGCAGAGGGGACAGTGTTCACAGTCACTAGCCAGTGACCAGCGTGGCACCAGGTGGGTACCAGGCGATGTCGGGTGCAAACAGGTGATGAGGGGTAGCTTGTCTCCGCAGCCACGTGGTCCCTGAAGGTCGACGACGTCCAGGAGTCGGCTCACGAGCTGTCCCACGCAGGCTCTCGCTGTCGGCGGTGTCGGCGACTTGATTGAAGCAAACAAGCCTTGGCAAAAGCAATTGTAGAAGGATTCGGAAATCAGCTGTTGGTTCTGACCAGCAAGGTCAGAGGGATTGCTCCTTTGGAGGGGAGCAAGGGCCAGTCTGGTGCAACCAGACCAGCGGTGTTTGTCGTAGATTTCGTCGCCAAGATGGCCACTAGCCAGCGGGCCAGCAACCGGTTAGGCGCGTCGAGTGGCAAAATGCAGAAGGGCCCCACGCAGATCGTGGAGATGCTGGAGGGCTCACCTTTGGTGCAGATGCTGCTCGAGGGTTGGGCTTCTCAGGACCCAAAGCACAACTTGGAGGGAGCCTCGGTTGTTGCACTTGTCAGCTTGTCGTAGTCGTTTCAAGATGGCTGGCTCCACGTGTCTCGGTGCCTCCACGGGTCTCCTCTTTGCAGGGACTGTGGATCGGGCGGTGAGAGGTCTGGAGGTCCAGGTCTTGTCAGTCTCTGGGCTCGGGCTCCGGCGGGAGGCGGCGGCAAAGCAGACGGTGATTCGCTGGATGGTGCTTGCGTTAGCAAGGTGGTCACTCCCTGACCACAGGGGAGATTTTCTTCAGTCTTCTGTGCAGCAGAATGTCGAAGTTCCCGTCTTCTTCTTAGTTTCAAGTTGATTCCAGGATGTCTGAAGTCTTAGGACACAGCTCCTACCTTTATTCGGATTCTAGGGGCCGGACTACCTGCTAGGTCCCTCCCTATGGGTGGGACCAGGAAGGGGGGTGGTTACACCCCCAATCCTTTGTCCAGCTCGCCCCAGGCCCGGGACTGGTGTGCCCCAGGACCGGTTTGAACTGGCATATGCACCGAGGCTCCTTGTGAGCCACAGGCATGTCTGGTTTCTTTCAAGCCCTACCTGACCAATACACAAAATCCTGTCTGGGGTGGTGCATGCACCTCCCCTGGCAGGAAACCCTTTGTCCACACCTCCCAAGCTGGAAGGACTCCCAGCAGCAGGAGGGCAGACTTGTGTCTGTGGTGGCAGCATCCATTTTGTGGAGCTGAGGCTATGTCTGATTTTACCCGGGTTTCAGGTACTGTACATGTCGTGTCCCTCTAGAAGGGTGGAATGCTAACCCCGTCGCCAGAATTGGCGAGGGGTTAGTATTCCAATTCGTATGACACCTTACTCGACATGTTTTGATAAAGCCAAACCAAAGATAGCATTTAACCGCGAGGTTCATAATGCACTTAAGAGTATATGGTATGACGATATCTGGAAACAGTAGAAGGAAGTTGTTCCGACCACTGCAGACAGGCTCAGCTCATGCCAGAGCACCATCTCACATGGAACCAAGCACTCTGCCTTCAGGATTGTTAAGGCCTGCCATAGGAGTGACTTATAGGTTACCAGGTGTCCCATTTAAGTTTAGGTATAGGTATACTACACCTAAGTAAGAGGTGATTACACCAACTTACCCCAGCTGAGTGATCAGCCAGTTGTGTCAGATTGTTAGGCCAAGCCTGGGGTGGCATAATACATGCTTCAGCCCCTGGCAGGCCTTGGATACACCAATGCCCTGGGTACCTAGTGTACACTGGTACAGGGGCTGACAGGGTGATCCAACCAATTGGGTATGTACCTAGGGTACATGGAGTCCATTTTACAGAGAGAGCAGATAGCCTGAGAGCCTGAATGGCAGGATCTCAGGCCAACTAAGTCGAAAAACCAGCTAGACACTAGGCAAACATTTGGGGGTAACCATAGTCAGATATCCACCTTCCTACAAGAGGTCTCAATGCTGTCACTAGGATAGATGCCCACCCAATACCTAGGGCAGATGAGCTCATTGACAGATTGGCAGCTGCCAAATTTTTGAGTACATTTGACCTGACAGCAGGCTACTGGCAAATCAGACTAGCTGAGAGTGCAAAGGCCAAAACTGCATTCTCAACCCCAGGAGGACATTATCAATTTGTGGTAATGCCCTTTGTGAGAAATTGGCCTGATGTATGATGTCACTAGTTCTAGTGTATACCCTATATCAGTCCAAACAACCCTTATGGTGATTGGTTGTAAAGTCAACCTTATAGACCAGCTATCCTAGTGGTAGCATGGACAAGAGCAGTCTTAGGCTAAACTCTGAATGGCATGTGAAGCCAGCTGTGATACCATATATAATCCCTTGAATACCAAATGAAAGGACACCACAACAGATATATATATAAAATAAAGTGTATTTATTCTAGTCAAACCCTCAGCACTCTTTATGAGATTCGAGGTACGTACAACACAGTCTTATTGAAGCATACATTAAGTCACACAGGTAAGTAATACAGTTAGGCCCTAGGGGCCACGCAAAGCATATACTAAAAGAAGTGGTATAAGGACCACTGTCACGGAAATAGAATAGGCCTAGGCCTAGGGAATCGCTGGGGCTACACTACACTACCAACAGTTAGGAAGTGGGAGGCCCACGGGATTCAGGTGCAGAGTGGAAACACTCACGCGTAATGCGTATAATCGATAGAAATAGTACAGTTCTGAAATAAGCAGTTTTAGGACACTTCTGGAGTAGCTAGAAAGTCGAGACTCGGAAACTAGACCCTAGGATAGTCACTACCCTTGTGAGCACCGAAGTACCCAAGTTACCTAGCCCACGGCCTGCGGGTGCATAGGTGTGAACTTGCGTCGGGTTTCGTCGTGGACTTCTATGGATGCCTGAAGGAAAGTTGCTGACAGGCAGTCAGTGCAGAGTGTCCGGTAGATCCCAAGGCCGGGATCAAGAAGGAAGGGTACCTGCAAGCAGAAGGGACAGAGTCAAGGTCACTAGCCAGTGACCACGTGGAACCAGGAAGGAACCAGGCGATGTCGTGAAGATTGCAGGTGAAGATGTGAAGCTTGTCGCAGCAGCCACGGGTACCAGGAGATGTCGAGGACGACCAGGACCAGGAGGCGAGCTGTCCCACGAAGGCTCTTGCTGTCGGCGGTGTCGAAGTCGAACTAGGACTCACCAAGCCTTGGCAAGCGGAACCCATGAAGAATGGAGGACTTGCTTCTGGTGCAGACCAGGAAGGTCTGGCGTGCTTTTCTTTTGCAGAGGAGCGGAAGCCAGTCTGGAGGAGCCAAACCAGCAGTGAAGATTCGAAGGTGTGTCGTCGCAAACGCCGCTAGCCAACAGGCAAGCAACCGGACAGACGCGGCAAGCAGGAAAATGCAGAAGGGCCCCCCCGTAGGACTCGTGGAGTGTGGGGGGCTGATCTTCGGTGCAGATGGTGCTTGGGGTTGGGGCTTCTCAATCCCCGGTGCACAACTTCGAGGGTACCTCAGAAGCTGCGCTGGAAGATACTCGCCACTTTTCCCAGGTAGCCGGTCCCACGTCTCTCGTCGCCTCCACGGATCTCAGCTCGGCTGTGGATGTTGATCAGGGTCGGAGAAGTCTGGAAGTCAAGGCTCTGGTTGGGCTCTGCAGTCGGTCCCTCGTAGAACTTCAGCAAAGCAAAGGGTAAGTCTCTTGATGGTGCCTGTTTGCACAGGGTAGCCACTCCTTGGCCACAAGGGAGATTCTTCAGTCTTCTTCTTTCTTCGAATGTCGAAGGTCCAGAGTTTCTATTCAAGTTGCAGGTTCAGGATAATCTACTTTAGCAGGGCCCAACTAGCTACTAATATACTGGGCTAGTGGGCTGGGCTACCTGCAAGGTCCCTCCTATGGGTGGGACCAGGAAGGGGGGTGGCTACACCCCCTTTCCTTTGTCCAGTTTCGCACCAGAGCTGGGGCTGGAGTGCCCCAGCACCGGTGTGAACTGGACTATGCATGGAGCACCTTGTGTGCCCCAGGCATGTCTCATTCCTTTCAGCCCTCCCTGCCCCAATACACTAAAGTCTGTCTGGGGAGGTGCTAGCACCTCCCCAAGCAGGAAACCTATTGTCCAGGCCTCCCTGGCTGGGAGGGCTCCCAGCAGCAGGAGGTCAGACTTGTGTCTGTGGCAGCAGCATCCATTTTGTGATGCTGAGGCTTTGGTGAGCGTTAAACAGCAAAGTAGGATTGTAACATGTCTCTCCCTCTAGAAGGGAGGAATAATATCCTCATTACCAGAAATGGGATGGGGGTATTATTCCAAAGTGTTAGACACCTTACACGACATGCTTTGATAAAGCCAAACCATAGTTACCATAACCGTTTAAGATTATAAGGTACTTTAAGAGTATATGGTAGGCTATATCATAGAACAGCTATAAGGACATGGTTCCGAAAGCTGCAGACAGGCTCAGCTCATGCTAGAGCACCATCTCACACGTTACCAAGCACTCTGCCTCCAGGCTTGTTAAGGCCTGCCATAGGAGTGGCTGATAGGTACACATGTGTCTATATTAAGGGTAGATATAGGTATACTATATCTAAGCAAGGGGTGATTACACGACCTTGCCCCAGCTGAGTGATCAGCCAGTTGTGTCTGATTGGAAGGCCAGACCAGGGGTGGCATAATACATGCTGCAGCCCCTGGGAGGCCTAGGGTACACCTATGCCCTGGGTATCTAGGGTACACTGTACAGGGTCCAATAAGGTGATCCTTACCAATTGGGTATGTACCTAGGGTACATGGAGTCCATTTTACAGAGAGAGCAGATAGCCTGAGACCCTGAATGGCAGGATCTCAGGCCAACTAAGTCGAAAAACCAGCTAGACACCCGGCCAAAAGTTGGGGGTAACCATAGTCAGATATCCACCTTCCTACACACCCCCCCCAAACGAAAGGAGATAAGGCTGTCCTTGACAAGGTAAGCCTCTATTGCCTAAGTGGCCATATAAGGAAGAACCAGCACTGGCATGGTTACCCCCTGTCTCATGGTCCACTAAGCAATCCCTCACCCTAAAGGTATCATAGGGTCTCCACCATAGGGAATCTCTACCTTTGGTGTGTCTTTGCAAAGTAAAAGGCTGGTGTTGAGATGGAGTACTGAAGTGAGGGTCCTCAAAGTGAGGCCTCAGCTTCCTCCAATCATCCTCCACCATGGATGCCTTTCTTTCTTTAACTGAGTTGCACTGTGCTCTCAGGGTCAGCCTCTGGCTACCTAAAGCTGGAGGCTGGGTCCCTTTTGTGGGCTTACTGGAGGGACAGGTCAGGTTTGGGGCCCTAAGGTCCCATGTTTGCCTGTGCCCAACAGAATCCCTCTGGGGGAGGTCCCTAACTACCTGTAAAGGGGATCCCTCAGGAATGTTTTTAACCATCTCCTGGCTAGGTCTACTAGCCAGGCAATCCTCATTATTTTGATGGGGGGGGGGGTTCTTGTCGACAGGGGCCCTCTTGGGGTCCACTGGCCTCCCTGACCTCTGCAGCCCTGGGCTGACTGAGGCAGGGTAGAGAGAGGCAGGCTACCTGCATCAGACTGGGTCCCACCTTGGAAGGGGCCACTGACATCAGAGGCTCTGCCAGGCCAGGCCTGGCTACCTCTGGGGCAGTTCCTTCACAAGGGGTGAGGTCAGATCCCTGAGGAGGCTGACCTTTTCCTAATGTCTGGGGAGAGGGAGACTTTTCTTCCTCCCCACTACTCTCTGTTTGTGTGGAGTGATCCATAGTTTCAGGCTTCACTACCTCTATGTCAGTCTGAGTATGGGCTGAGACCATTACAGCCTTGCCAACCTTTTCAGGGAGGCACTCAGTTTGGGTTTCAGCTGTGACTGTCACAGCTCTGCCAATCTCTACAGGGAAGTCTGTCTTTGCCTGGGCTGTGGCTACCACTGCCCTTCCAACCTTTTCAGGGAGGAAATCTACTTGGACAGGGGTTGTGGCTGGCACAACCCCACTACCCTTTTGTGAAAGGCCTACCATTTTAGAATGGGTGTCTTGTTCAACTCCAGCCCAAGCTGAGAGTTCTAAGTCATTCCCCAGTAAGCAGTCTACAGGCAAGGTTGGGGACACTGCCACCCTTTTAGGGCTAGTGACACCTCCCCAGCTGAGACATACTTCTGCTATGGGATGACTGTTCTGTTTGCCATCAATGTTAGTTACCTGGTATGAGAAACCAGGCAAAAGCTGCTCAGAGGGAACTAGCCTATGGGCCACCATAGTGATGCTAGCTCCAGTGTCTCTGTAGGCCTCAGCTTTTCTACCATTGATGTAGGGCTCCTGTCTGTACCTACCCAAAGTGTTGGGACAGGCAGTGAAGTTGGCACACCCCATGCCACCATCACAGACAAGAGTAGCTGCTGTAGGGGAATTGGCTAAGCCAGGATCCCCCTGTGTTCCCCAAGAAAACCCAACCAAATTTTTGGGGGCACTCCCACCCCCTGGGGGATTACTGCTGACAGTAATAGGTGGTGTGACAGGAGTAATTGGAGGAACAGTTTTGTTTTTAGCCTTTGGGCAACTGCTGTCAGTTTTCCAATGCCCAGGAATTTTACATTCATGGCAATAAGGCTTTTTAACTGTGGTAGAGGAGGGAGCTTGGGACCCGCCACCCTGTGTGGAGTTTTGGGGCCCTGAGGAAGATTTCTCTTTTGTTTTATCCCCACCCTTCTCTTGAGGCTTGGTGGTATCTTTCTTTTGGTCACCACCCTGATTTTTAGGCCTAATCCTGGTCCTGACCCATTTATCTGCCCTCTTTCCCAATTCTTGGGGAGAGGTCAAATCTGAGTCTACCAGGTGTTGATGGAGAAGCTGGTTCTGACAATTACTAAGGATCTGCTCCCTCATAATCAAGTTGTACAATCCTTTATAGTCCTGCACCTTGCTGCCAGTTAACCAACCTTCCAAAGCCTTAGTGGCACAATCCACAAAATCAGACCAGTCCTGTGTCTGTGTCTTCTGGGTGTCTCTGAACAACAACAGATATTGCTCAGTGGTTAAGCCAAACCCATCTATCAGAGCACTCTTCAGGACTTTGTAATTGTTAGCATCCTCATCACTAACTGTGAGGAGCTTGTCTCTTCCTTTGTCAGAAAAGGAGAGTCACAAGATAGCTGCCCACTGACTCTGGGGTACCTGCTGTACTTTGCAGGCCCTCTCCAAAGCAGTCATCCATTTGTGGATGTCATCCCCATTCTGATATGGGGGGACTATCTTGCTTAGGTTTCTATGGTCGTAAGACCTATCCCTATCTCTAGGAATGTTGCTGCCACCAGTGGGTTCTGACCCACACAATTTTTGCTCTCTGGCCAGAGCAAGCTTCTCTTTGGCAAGGGCAAGTTCTTCCCTTTCAATCCTCAGATTGGCTTCCCTCATTCTGGCCTGATGCTCTCTCCTCTGGGGGGAAGTCATCCCCCTGTGGGATGAAGCATTGGAGCTTCTTGAGTGATAGGAGTGGAGAGAGTCCCCTGAGGGAGATCTACCCCTCCTATCTCTCTTTTTAAGATTACTTGGGGGCCTGTAAGGGAAGCGCCCATGCAAGCTCCCATGTAAGCTTAAATTAGCCTGACTAAGTCTTCTGACTGGGGTCTTGCTACCTCCCTCTTCCTCTGAGGTCTCTTCTAACTCATCTGTATCAGTTAAGTCAGGGGTCTCTTCTGTGGAGGGGAGGCCCTTATCTACAGCTATGGCACCATACTTGGCAGCTCTTTCAGCATCATAGGCCTCCAGAAGCTCCACTAGCTGTCTAAGGGTAGGGTTGGAACCCTGTTTTAATCTCCTGGAGGTACACAGTTGTCTCATCTCCTGGAAAGTGAATGCATCATATCTAGAGGGAATCTGTCCAGGATTCTCCTCTCCTGAGGGAGTATCAGTGTGATCTCCATTCAGGGACATGATTCTAGTGAGGGTGTGGTGTGTGCACCTACCTAAACTAGTTGTATCTACTAAACCTCTCTAGTAGTTGTAGTCAGGGTGTGCTAGGCCCTTCAACCTACAACAATTAAGTCCTGTAGGACTTAAGTATTTATAATCTATGTTATATGTACCTAAACAATATCTTATGTGATCTTTCAATTTAGTATCTCAAGATTACAATGGTATTACAACAGCAAGCTCAGATCCCAACCGCTGCTCACCAATGTGAGGAGTTGGCCTGATGTATGATGTCACTAGTTCTAGTGTACACCCTATATCAGTCCAAACAACCCTTATGGTGATTGGTTGTAAAGTCAACCTTATAGACCAGCTATCCTAGTGGTAGCATGGACAAGAGCAGTCTTAGGCTAAACTCTGAATGGCATGTGAAGCCAGCGGTGATACCATATATAATCCCTTGACTACCAAATGAAAGGACACCACAACAGATATATATATATAAAAAAAAGTGTATTTATTCTAGTCAAACCCTCAGCACTCTTTATGAGATTCGAGGTAAGTACAACACAGTCTTATTTAAGCATACATTAAGTCACACAGGTAAGTAATACAGTTCGGCCCTAGGGGCCACGCAAACCATATACTAAAGAAGTGGTATAAGGACCACTGTCACGGAAATAGAATAGGCCTAGGCCTAGGGAATCGCTGGGGCTACACTACACTACCAACAGTTAGGAAGTGGGAGGCCCACGGGATTCAGGTGCAGAGTGGAAACACTCACGCGTAATGCGTATAATCAATAAAAATAGTACAGTTCTGAAATAAGCAGTTTTAGGACACTTCTGGAGTAGCTAGAAAGTCGAGACTCGGAAACTAGACCCTAGGATAGTCACTACCCTTGTGAGCACCGAAGTACCCAAGTTACCTAGCCCACGGCCTGCGGGTGCATAGGTGTGAACTTGCGTCGGGTTTCGTCGTGGACTTCTATGGATGCCTGAAGGAAAATTGCTGACAGGCAGTCAGTGCAGAGGGTCCGGTAGATCCCAAGGCTGGGATCAAGAAGGAAGGGTACCTGCAAGCAGAAGGGACAGAGTCAAGGTCACTAGCCAGTGACCACGTGGAACCAGGAAGGAACCAGGCGATGTCGTGAAGATTGCAGGTGAAGAGGTGAAGCTTGTCGCAGCAGCCACGGGTACCAGGAGACGTCGAGGACGACCAGGACCAGGAGGCGAGCTGTCCCACGAAGGCTCTTGCTGTCGGCGGCGTCGAAGTCGAACTAGGACTCACCAAGCCTTGGCAAGCGGAACCCACGAAGAATGGAGGACTTGCTTCTGGTGCAGACCAGGAAGGTCTGGGGTGCTTCTCTTTTGCAGAGGAGCGGGAGCCAGCCTGGAGGAGCCAAACCAGCAGTGAAGAATCGAAGGTGTGTCGTCGCAAATGCCGCTAGCCAACGGGCAAGCAACCGGACAGACGTGGTGTTGGACTTGGCCCTTTTTGCAGGGTCATCCAAAAACTTTTTGCCTTCCTCCAGTATTTTTTCTGACCTGTTGTTGGCTGTTTTATGACTCTGGGCACCTTACCACTGCTGACCAGTGCTAAGGTGCATATGCTCTCCCTATGGTAAAATGTATACATTGATTGGTGTCCCTGATTGGTTCATTTGGTTTACTGTCAGCCCCTAGTAAAGTGCACCAGGAGTGCCAGGGCTTGTAAATACAAATACCGCTGGTGGGCTTGCAGCACTGGTTGTGCCACCCACAGAAGCGGCCTAGTAAAATGTGTCTAGGGTCTGCCACTGCAGAACCTGCGTGCAGTCTGGTACTGTCGCGCTGACTGCGCAAGTGCACCCACTTGCCAGTCCCTCAACCTTCCCTTAACTACATATTAGTCACCCCTCTGGTAGGCCCAAGGTCAGGGGGCATTGTAAGCATAAGGTAGGACATGCCCTGATGTGTGTGGCATGTCCTAATAGTGAATTACAGCCATTTTCGTTTTTCACTATTGAAGGCTACCTGCTCTCCATAGGCCAGAATGGGCTGCTGGAATTACTACACGCTGTAATCCCAGTGGACTCATAGAGCATGGTAGAAAGTCATGTTTAGTACGCCTGAACTCAGAATAATAAAATACTTCTTTTAGTAAAGTTTATTTTATTATCCTGCGTTTGTAAATACTACTTTTAGAAAGTTAGTATTTACTGACCTGGCCATTTCAGTCCGCCTCTGCTGTGTGTGTGTGTTCTGCCTAGCAACAGTAAGGAGCAGGGCTGGGGAATTCCAGGAGACAGGCTGGCTGCCAGGTGGTGGGTAGAGAGATTACACCAGGATGGGTGGGAGGAGTACACCTTGACTCTTGAATAGACCTGTGCTCTGCCACCACAAAGCCAGCACCGCCCCCTGTGGAGCGGCTGATGTCTCTGCCCTGCTGCTGAAAGGAAAGAGCAGAGTCACCACAACAAAGTGCTCCAAAACCGGAGTGAGCCAGGCCCAGGCCCCCTGGCGACAAAGAACAAAAGAAACTTGCTATAAAAGAAGGAGCCCTGCTCCTAAGAAATCAGATCCTGTTTGCGCCAAGAAGAAACTCTGCCTGAAGAGAAGGACCTGGAAAAGCTGCATGGAGGAGTACTGTCTCTAAGCCTGAGAGACTGGCCTGCAGTGGGTGCCTGTCTGCTGGAAGGAGAGGAAAAGACTTAAGGAAAAGACTTTGATTGAACTTGTGCTGAACTATCTCCAAGGGCTTGCTAGAGAACTTGCCTCCTGAACTGCGCCCCAGGAACATTGGGCGCTACCCCCCCCCCCTTTTAAGGAGAAGAGACGGCCGTGGGTGAACCTACACCGCTGACTCTGGAGAGACCTTGTGCCTTGGTCTCCCTAAACAAAGCGATCATCTGCCGCTGGAGTGACTGTAAACATCGTGAGGGCCCACCAGCCTAAACAACGTGAGCAACTACCCCCGTGAGCCGTCGCTCGCAAAGTGAGGAGGAGATCCCTGTCTAAACATCGAGCTCTGCGACCTTCCCCCGGGCCGCAGAAATCACCGTGAGGATTTGGGCACTGTTCGCCCCAACCGGACGAAGCCGACAGCGCGCTGCGCTGTGATCTTGCCCCAGGCTGCCCCCTCGGCTCCTGCCCTCGCTGGTGTGTGTGGAGAAACTGAGCAGTGCCCCCACGAAGCATCGCTGTCCACGGAGGAGCCGGGACCCAGACGCGACGTGGGACACTCGTGTTCAGCCTCTGCAGCCCCCCCCCGAACATTCCCGGTGAAGAAGTAAATTACTTGCGCCCCTTTGCGCTGAACGTACGGCCCGTACTACCTTTGTACGGACCGTACCGGCCTTGTGAATACTTTGGGACTCTGCGTCCGTAAGTTCGCCCTGTACTGCTCTGGGCTCTGGCACTGAAGTTTGCATCGTACCTGCGAGTGCTGCTGCCTGGGTGCGGAGCGTACTGACGGTGAGGACCTTGTGTGAGGCGTTGGTTCGCACTGAAGTTCGCACCGTACCTGCGAGTGCTGCTGCCTGGGTACGGAGCGTGTCTTGGGCTGTACGGACCGTACAGCATTGAAGAACATCAGCCGCGCTCACGCGTGAAGCGTGAGACTCAGCACGCGAAGCCAAACGTACATTCGACGTGCCCCCATCCAGTACGGCCCGTCTGGCTCAAGGCTTGGCGACGCGTACCTCACGCGAGAAGTGTGGGAAACGGCACGACGTACCGGAATAACCCCAAAGAGCGGATTTAAAGCGCTACGAAGCGCACAACCCCCCAAAAGACCTTATCTTACACAGAACTGTGGCATTTAAAGACCTGTGGACTGCCCTTTAGCCTTTGCAAGTAACTGGAACTGTGAGTAACCAAGACAACTGTATTTGAGCAACCTGCCTGCAAGAAATCCTTATATAAAAATATATATTTTACAGAAATACAGCCTTGTGTCTTTGTGTGGTGGGGAGGTGATTATTGTGTGGGACAACTTGAACGCTTAACCTAATGCCCTCTGGAAATTTAGCCTGACTGCTCGCGCCACGTTACCTAGAGGGTGAGCAGGGGTTATTTTTAAAGAGGTGATCCTTTGCCCTGACTTAGATGAAAAGGGTCCCTGCTTGTCGCAAGTGCATACCTGCGCCAACCAGAGACCCCGGATTCTAACACGCGACAAGCAGGAAAATGCAGAAGGGCATACTATCCTCGCGGTTATGGTAACTATGGTTTGGCTTTATCAAAACATGTCATGTAAGGTGTCTAACACTTTGGAATACTACCCCCACACCATTTCTGGCGATGAGGATAGTATTCCTCCCTTCTAGAGGGAGAAGACATGTTGAAGACCTACTACCCGGTTAAAGTTAACCAGAGCCCCAGCATCACAAAATGGATGCTGCTGCCACAGATACAAGTCTGACCTCCTGCTGCTGGGAGTCCTTCCAGCGAGGGAGGCTTGGACAATAGGTTTCCTGCCTTGGGAGGTGCTAGCACCGCCCTAGACAGAACTTAGTGTATTGGGGCAGGGAGGGATGAATGAAACGAGACACTACCTGGGGCACACAAGGTGTCCCATGCATAGTCCAGTTCAAACCGGTGCTGGGGCACTCCAGCCCCAGTCCTGGCGCGAAACTGGACAAAGGGAAGGGGGTGTAACCACCCCCCTCCCTGGTCCCACCCATAGGAGGGACCTAGCAGGTAACCCAGCCCCCAGATTCGTATAAGAGTGGGAGCTGAGTCCCTAGGACTTTGGATTATCCTGATAACTGAAACTTGAACAGAAACTCTGGACCTTCGACATTCGACTATGGAAGAAGACTGAAGAATCTCCCTTGTGGCCAAGGAGTGGCCACCCTGTGCAAACAGGCACCATCAAGCGACCTGCCGTTTGCTTTGCCCGAAGTTCTACGAGGAACCGACTGCGGAGCCCGACCAGCGCCTTGACTTCCAGACTTCTCCGACCCTGATCCACATCCACAGCAAAGCTGAGATCCGTGGAGGCGACGAGAGACGTGGGACCGGCTACCTGGGAAAATTGGCTACTTGCTTCCAGCGCAGCTTCTGAGGCATCCTCGAAGTTGTGCTCTGGAGATTGAGAAGCCCCAACCCCGAGCACCATCTGCACCGAAGATCAGCCCTCCACACTCCACGAGTTCTGCGTGGGGCCCTTCTGCATTTTCCTGCTCGACGCGTCTGTCCGGTTGCTTGCCCGTTGGCTAGTGACCTCTGTGACGATGAACCTTTGACTTTCCACTGCTGGTTTGGCTCCTCCAGACTGGCCCTTGCCTCCCTGTGAAAGAGAAGCACCTCAGGCCTTCCTGGTCTGCAACAGAAGCGAATCCTTCATTCTGCGTGGGTTGCGCTTGCCAAGGCTTGTTGTGTCCAAACTCGACATCGACACCGCCGACAGCAAGAGCCCTCGTGGGACAGCTCGCCTCCTGGTTCTGGTTGTCCTCGACGCCTCCTGGTACCCGTGGCTGCTGCGACAAGCTTCACCTCTTCACCTGCATCTTCACGACATCGCCTGGTTCCTTCCTGGTTCCTTCCTGGCTCCTGGCTGGTGACCTAGACTCTGTCCCCTCTGCTTGCAGGTATCCTCCTTCATGATTCCATCCTTGGAATCCACCGGACACTCTTCACTGGCTGCCTGTCAGCCTCTTTTCTTCAGGCATCCATAGGAGTCGACAACGAAATCCGACGCAAGTTCACACCTATGCACCCGCAGCCCGTGGGCTAGGTAACTTGAGTACTCTGGTGCTCACAAGGGTATTGACTATCCAAGTGTCTAGTTTGTAGGAGAGTAGGGTCTGCTTTCTATGTTCACCCCCACTTTTTGCTTTTGCTTTACTGGTTTTCGACTTAGATGTGGCTGTGGGCCTGCTAATCAGACCACCAGCCCTGCTGTTCTCTCTCTAAATTGATACTATGTACTTTAGGTGCATAACCCATTTGGATAGGATCACCTTATTGGCCCCTGTACAGTGTACCTTAGGTACCCAGGGCATATGTGTACCCTAGGCCTGCCAGGGGCTGCAGCATGTATTATGCCACCCCTGGCCTGGCCTTCCATTATGACAAAACTGGCTGATCACTCAGCTGGGGCAAGGTCGTGTAATCACTCCTTGCTTAGGTGTAGTATTCCTATACCTAACTTACATATAGACACATGTGTACCTATCAGCCACTCCTATGGCAGGCCTTAACAATCCTGGGGGCAGAGTGCTTGGTAACATGTGAGATGGTGCTCTAGCATGAGCTGAGCCTGTCTGCAGCTTTCGGAACCATGTCCTTATAGCTGTTCTATGATATAGCCTACCATATACTCTTAAAGTGCCTTATAATCTTAAACGGTTATGGTATCTATGGTTTGGCTTTATCAAAACATGTCGTGTAAGGTGTCTAACACTTTGGAATAATACCCCCATCCCATTTCTGGGGATGAGGATATTATCCCTCCCTTCTAGAGGGAGAAGACATGTTGTAACCTACTTACCCGGTTAAGGTTAACTAGAGCCCCAGCATCACAAAATGGATGCTGCTGCCACAGACACGAGTCTGACCTCCTGCTGCTGGGAGTGATCCTGGCAAGGGAGGCTTGGACAATAGGTTTCCTGCCTTGGGAGGTGCGAGCACCACCCCAGACAGGCCTTAGTGTATTGGGGCAGGGAGGGATGAAAAGAATGAGACATGCCTGGGGCACACAAGGTGTCCCGTGCATAGTCCAGTTCAAACCGGTGCTGGGGCACTCCAGCCCCAGTCCTGGCGCGAAACTGGACAAAGGGAAGGGGGTGTAACCACCCCCCTCCCAGGTCCCACCCATAAGGCGTGACCTAGCAGGCAACCCAGCCCCCCAGATTAGTATAAGAGTGGTAGCTGGGCCCCAGGAGATTAGATTATCCTGAACCTGCAACTTGAACAGAAACTCTGGACCTTCGACATTCGACGAAAGAAGAAGACTGAAGAATCTCCCTTTTGGCCAAGGAGTGGCTACCCTGTGCAAACAGGCACCATCAAGAGACTACCCTTTGCTTTGCTGAAGTTCTACGAGGGACCGACTGCAGAGCCCGACCAGAGCCTTGACTTCCAGACTTCTCCGACCCTAATCCACATCCACAGCTGAGCTGAGATCCGTGGAGGCGACGAGAGACGTGGGACCGGCTACCTGGGAAAAGTGGCTAGTATCTTCCAGCGCAGCTTCTGAGGCACCCTCGAAGTTGTGCACCGGGGATTGAGAAGCCCCAACCCCAAGCACCATCTGCACCGAAGATCAGCCCCCCACACTCCACGAGTCCTGCCTGTCCGGTTGCTTGCTCGTTGGCTAGTAGCCTTTGTGACGACGCACCCTGAAACCTTCACTGCTGGTTTGGCTCCTCCAGACTGGCTCCCGCTTCCTTGCAAAAGAGAAGCACCCCAGACCTTCCTGGTCTGCACAGAAGCAAGTCCTCCGTTCTTCGTGGGTTCCGCTTGCCAAGGCTTGGTGAGTCCTAGTTCGACTTCGACGCCGCCAACAGCAAGAGCCTTCGTGGGACAGCTCGCCTCCTGGTCCTGGTCGTCCTCGACGTCTCCTGGTACCCGTGGCTGCAGCGACAAGCTTCACCTTCACCTGCAATCTTCACGACATCGCCTGGTTCCTTCCTGGTTCCACGTGGTCACTGGCTAGTGACCTTGACTCTGTCCCTTCTGCTTGCAGGTCTCCTCTCTTCTTGATCCCAGCCTTCGGATCCACCGGACACTCTTCACTGACTGCCTGTCAGCAACTTTCCTTCAGGCATCCATAGAAGTCCACGACGAAACCCGACGCAAGTTCACACCTATGCACCCGCAGCCCGTGGGCTAGGTAACTTGGGTACTTCGGTGCTCACAAGGGTAGTGACTATCCTAGGGTCTAGTTTCCGAGTCTCGACTCTCTAGCTGCTTCAGAAGTGTCCTTAAACTGTTAATTTCTAACTGCTAGTAATTCCATCGACTTTTACGCATTACGCGTGAGTGTTTCCACTCTGCACCTGAATCCCGTGGGCCTCCCACTTCCTAACTGTTGCTAGTGTAGTGTAGCCCCAGCGATTCCCTAGGCCTAGGCCTATCCTATTTCCGTGGCAGTGGTCCTTATACCACTTCTTTAGTATATGGTTTGCGTGGCCCCTAGGGCCTAACTGTATTACTTACCTGTGTGACTTAATGTATGCTTAAATAAGACTGTGTTGTACTTACCTCTAATCTCATAAAGAGTGCTGAGGGTTTGACTAGAATAAATACACTTTATTTTATATATATATCTGTTGTGGTGTCCTTTCATTTGGAATTCAAGGGATTATAGATGGTATCACAGCTGGCTTCACATGCCATTCAGAGTTTAGCCTAAGACTGCTCTTGTCCATGCTACCACTAGGATAGCTGGTCTATAAGGTTGAGTTTACAACCAATCACCATAAGGGTTGTTTGGACTGATATAAGGTGTACACTAGAACTAGTGACATCATACATCAGGCCAACTTCTCACATTGGTGAGCAGCGGTTGGGATCTGAGCTTGCTGTTGTAATACCATTGTAATCTTGAGATACTAAATTGAAAGATCACACAGATATTGTTTAGGTACATATAACATAGATTATAATACTTAAGTCCTACTGGACTTAGTGGTTGTAGGTTGAAGGGAGTAACACACCCTGACTACAACTACCAGAGAGGTTTAGTAGAAACAACTAGTGTAGGTAGGTGCACACATCACACCCTCACTAGATCATGTCTCTGGGAGGAGATCAAGTAGATGCTCTCTCAGGAGGGGTAGGTCTGAAGAAGACCCCCTCTAGATATGATACCCTAACTTTTCAGGAGATGAGACAATTGTGTACCTCCAGAAAGTTAAAACAGGGTGCAAACCCTACCCTCCTTCAGCTAGTACAACTCCTAGAGGAGTATGATACTCTTAGGGCCTCACAGGCCAGTACCCTAGGTACAAAGGAGGGTCTACCCACCACAGATGAGTCAGATGAGACTTCAGATGAAGAGGTAGACAGCCAGAGCCAAGTGAAGTACTGGGAGTTTTAAGCCCAGCGGTGCAGGGGAACACACCCTATGACTTCGGGTTCTTCCTGTTTCAGACCTACAGAAACACAGAGTCTTCTGGGTGAAGTCAAAGATCAGTTTATTGGCTGCAGACCAATTACAGGTATCCTAGAAGTACAACAGCGTGTATGTTCTCAGGAGACAGCTTAAAGTTACAGAAACGGGCTTCTCCTTAAATACAAAATATCATGCTTCAGGCACACATTCCTTGGTTTACGATATGGCCATATAAATGTATACATTACAAACGAAAAGGCAGAGTCATGATGACCATCCCACATTCCAGTTAAGCCAGCCCACAATTATTTACCCAGCAAGGCTCAGATCCCACATCAGATATCGATAGGCCCCAATAAACACGAGCATCTCCTGTTTGGAAAACAAGCCATAAAGCAGGAACAGTCAGGTGTGAAAGAGATTAGCTGGAGGCTCGTGTGGGATGAAAAGGCTTTATGGTGTGTCAAACCCTGATGCTAATCACAGGTGGCCGTAGGACGGGGAGCTCGTGGGACCGGACTGACCTGGGGCAGCGGAGCCAAGCTGCCCAGGTCACAGAGAAGTCAAAGGAAGGCACATGTGCTCTAAAGGCCCGTATTTGCTCGTAATATGTAGCCTATGTGAGGGTAACCATAAGATGGCCACCGCTCTAAGATGGAACCCACGTAGTGATGTATAATAACGTATACACAGTGCATTCATAGCTAGAACGTTATACAAAGCACTTGTACATACCGCATTGACCATTCGCGGTTCGCTAATACCGGGATAGACAGGGGTAGGGCCCTGCCTCCTACGCGGTCCCAAATTTCAAAGTACCACAGACCCTCCTTTTGCCCTTACATAGGCAATAACTATGCTCACATCAATCCGAGTCTAGGTCAATATTCACGAAGTCATGGAGATGTTGCTGTAGCATCATCCTATTACTTAGCTCGTCCCTCGATACAGGTTTCCTTACACATAATGTAGCACAGAGGCCACATATCGCAGGAGCACACTGTATGCACAGACAGAACAGGAAAAGGATGGCTAAGATCATTCCAATGACCATCAGAATTTTCCATACGGTTCTGCAAAGTCATGAGGCGATCCGCTTGGAGCTCAGCTGTTAAATTACCAAGGGCACCAGCCGTAACATTAACAGTGGATTCAA
Source organism: Triturus cristatus (assembly GCF_964204655.1). NCBI lineage: Eukaryota > Metazoa > Chordata > Amphibia > Caudata > Salamandridae > Triturus > Triturus cristatus. The sequence goes on from NC_140579.1 coordinate 1,102,091,554, forward strand.
CCACACGAGTCAGTTGTCTCAGGTTCCTACTATTGACCATAGGTCCCCAAAACGGCAGGAAACCCAAAAAGAAGTCTCCCGCTTCCTGACCGGCAGTATCCTCCTTACTAATCACGCCTCTCACAACTCTGGTCTTGTGATAGTCGGAGGCAGCAGTGAATGTTGGCAGTAGCAAATTTGCAATATAACATGTGCCCGAGAAATCAGGGGGCAACCATGTATATGCTCGGTCACTGCAGACAAAATATGTACCCTTGGCAGCCAAAAATGCAGGGGAAAACTGCGATGGAAAAGCGTACGTTTCAGTACAGTCGCTTCTCCCCAGTTGAGCTCTTGGATTCTGACCATTACCTTGCAAACAGAACCGACCTATGTGGGGTACGACCCAAATTGGGGATGAGATTTTTCGCTGTCTTTCACCCAGACTAATACTATACCCTGTCGCGTTCCACCCTACATAAGCTCTCAATTCTTCTTTGGGAATAGATGAGTATGCGTCGATATCTCTGCTCATATCGGCAACTCCTTTCATTAAAGCTTTATTATTTGTGCTAGGTCTGATGGAACGCGGTTGTCGCGGGGAGAAGGCGTCTAATGCAAAGAGAAACATGGTCTGGAATGCCCATGACGATCCATTGTAACTAAACGGCAGCACTAGATACGGAATACCCTTATTAATGGTATGTGGCATTAAACCACACACCCAGCAATTGGTTGTATTCATGACTAGTTGGTGCTGGTGCAGGAGCTGAATAAACGAGTTGTTAACAAATTCAGACCGTCTAGCTTGTTCATGTTCAGGCAGAGGGTGAAAAGAGTGTGAGGAGACAGTAGGAGGAGGTATAGGCTGTTCAGTGGTTGCAATGGGCTCTTGGGAGGAGAAGAATACAAATCCTACAGTAAACACTACCATACTACTTAATATAAACAAACATAAAAATACAAAACGTTTGCTCTTCATTATTCTACACATTCTTGCTTTAAAGTTCATTTCCTCAGCGGGTCTCTCCATCTTGAAAAACTCCATCCTCTAATCGTGCCGCTCGCGGCGGGTGAGTTTCTTCTGCTAAGGGGTACGCCTGTCAGTCCAGGGAACGCCCTAGACCAACCAGAACCGTTGACCTAACGTCTTCGGCCTGTACCCCAAAGTCTTGGCACCGCGACCCTGCGGCTGAACCCGGATGGTGGTTCGAAAAACAAAAATCAAGAAAGTCCTTCAGATGGGAGAGTTATGATATCAAAAAACAAAAAGGAAAAGGAAAGAATATTTATTTGTCCATAGGCCTTGGTCTTAAGTTATAGTGAAAACGGCCAGGTACTGTCTGATCTTGAAACAAGAGTTCAGGCTCTGTGGTGTCCAATCGAGTTGACGGTGGCACGGCTTCTTGTAAAATATCGTCACTTTCCTGTGCTGAAGCTGTGCCTCTTACGCGTGCATCACTGAACGGCACGAAACGAGGTACAGTGTCTGTTTCAGAGTCAGCGATACCCTCCTGGACCCACTGGTCATACGGCAGAGGCAAAGGGATCCTTTTGATGTGGGCGCCGTGGATCCAGTTCTTTTTCCCCTTTACTCAAACAGCTGATCTTGTAGACAGAAGTACGAGATGAGGGCCAATCGAACGGGGCTCATCGTTGCTTTTGCGCTGGAAATTCTTGATGAGCACCCATGTGCCAGGGTCCATAGGGTGTCCTGGAGCTTCAGAGGCCTGGGGAAGAGTATCGTGCACCTGTTGGTGTAAAACACGCAATTTAGCCGTCAATTAGTACAAGTAATCAAGCAGTACTGGATGTTCGATTTCGCTGAATTTCGTCCGTCTTGGCACACCCCATACATTGGCCGGGCGGCCAAAAACCACCTCGTATGGGCTAAGTCCCACTCGTGAGTGTACGGTCATTCTGGTGGACAGGAGTGCTAGAGGCAGAGCGTCAGGCCATTTAAGACCGGAGCTCGCCTGGATTTTGGCCAGCTTGAGTTTTAGAGCGCCATTGTAGCGCTCTACTAATCCAGCTGATTGGGGGTGATTTGCAGCATGGAACTTCTGCTTGATCCCTAATCCCTCACACACATTCTTCATCACTTGGCCCACAAATTCACTCCCATTATCACTCCACACCATTCTTGGCATTCCAAACCTAGGGAAAAATTCCTTCACAAGGGCTTTGGCTGTGGATAGAGCAGTGTTGTCTTTTAGGGGATAGGCCTCTATCCATTTTGAAAAAGCGCAGACAACCACCAATACATATTTCAGGTTGTTGCACCTTTCCATGTGGATAAAATCTAACTGCAGAACTTCAAATGGATATGATGGAGGCGCAAAATGACCAGCTGGAGTTGGGGGTCCCCTACCAAGGTTGTATTTCAAGCATACCATACAATTCTTGACCACATTCTCTGCACACTTGGGAATTCCAGCATTCTGCCATACTGGAGCCAACAACTTACAGATTCCTTTCATACTGATATGTGCCATTCCATGTGCCATAGTAACCACTGGAAGCACATATGCATCAGGTAACAACCATCGCCTATGTTCTGACAGATCAATCCAACAACCATTCTCATCCAACTTACCCATACTTTCTCTCCACTTGCTCAACTCTTTCTCTGTGGCTTCAGCTTGAAGGGACTTTACACTCTCTATCGTGTTTTCACACATTCCAACATCACCAATCCATCTTGCAGGGCCTGCAACATACATTCGAGTCTTCACATCTTTTGCTGTTTCTTTCGCGACTTCATCAGCAAACGCATTACCACGACCAACATCATCAGTGATTTTCTTGTGCGCACTGCATTTCATAATCGCAACTTGTAACGGTAGGGTCAGCGACTCAAGGAGATCATTCACCAACTTGCCATTCTGAATTTTAGCTCCATGCGAAGTCAGGAACCCACGTTCTTTCCACAATCGCCCAAAACTGTGCGCCACACCAAAGGCGTACTGGCTATCCGTATATATGTTCACTTTCATTCCTTCAGACAACACGCATGCTCTCGTAAGGGCAATCAATTCTGCTGCTTGAGCCGAATTTTGTGGCACACGTGCAGTTTCAACAATCGTGTGCAAAGTCGTGATAGCATATGCAGCAGTCGTATCACCGTTTGGAAGCTTGAAACACGAACCATCCACCCATAAGGTACCATCACACTCAGTCAGGGGAGTATCTTTAAGATCTACTCTTCCTTTCGTCTCTTCTTCTGTTCTGAACAAACAATCATGTTGCTCAATCTCATCTAGGTCTGCTGGAATTGGTAATAGTGTAGCTGGATTCAACGTGTTGCATCTCTTTATGTGTATATGATTTTCTAACAGTGTCAGCTCATATCCAGATAATCGCGCACTAGTTAAGTGTTGTGTCTTGGTCCTGTTTAACAATGTGTCCACAGCATGTGGAACCATAACAATCAATGTGTTATCCATTACTAGGCCAGCAGACTGTCGAATAGACATAGCTGCGGCGGCTGTAGCTCTCAGACAACTTGGCAATGCCCTCGCTACTGGGTCCAAGGTAGGCCTGGGCGGTAAATGCCGTTCCGTTCGCGGAATTTGCGAAATTTGGGTAATTTCGCGTCCCGCGGAGAAAGCGAAATTGCAAAAAAAATCTACGTTCCGCAACTTCGCGAAATTTTTGCTTGTTCGCGTTCTCAATATGCGTGTTCGCGAGATATTTCACCCCGAGCACGCAAACAGCGATCGCGAACAGGAAAAAAGTATCGCGAACAAGCAATTCCGCGTGTTCGCGGAATTTCTGCATGTTCGCGGAGATTTTTTTACCGTTTCGCGGAGATTTGCGTAACGCGATTACGCAAATTCCGCCCACCCCTAGTCCAAGGTTGACGAAAAATATGCGCATGGACGCGGTCTGTCGCCAAAAGGCTGTGTTAACACTGATAATGCGCAACCATCTTTTTCATGAACATACAATGTAAAAGGCTTGCTGTAGTCAGGGGTACCCAACACAGGAGCTGAACACAATGCATTACGCAATTCCCAAAAACTTTTCTGACACTCTTTAGACCATGGGATAGGATTTGGTGTGTCTTTACATGTTAATGCTAACAAAGGTTTTGCCAGCAAGGAAAAATTGGGAATCCAATGCCTACAGTATGAAGTAATGCCCAAGAAAGCACGCACTTCTCTCTGTGTTCTAGGCACGCTCAACTGTGCAATGGCTTGAATTCTTCCTGGGGTCAGTTTCCTTCCCTCCTTCGATAAGAGATGACCTAAGTAGGTCACTTCTTGTTGACACTATTGCAGCTTTGAGAGAGACACTTTGTGATGAAAGGCAGACAAATGACGCAACAATGACAATGTAGCTTCTTTGCAAATCTTTTCAGTATCCGCGGCGATTAGTAAATCGTCAACGTACTGAATAAGGATAGCGCCACTAGGTAAAACAAGTGCATCAAGCTGCGCTTTTAAAGCCTGACTGTATATTGATGGACTTTCACAGTAGCCCTGTGGAGCGCGTTTAAAGCGGAAGCTGCGACCTCCTAAACTGAAGCCAAAAATGTCTCTGCTCTCCTCTGCAATTGGGATGCTAAAGAAAGCATTCTTTAGATCGACCACTGAGAACCATGCAGCGGAGGCTGGAATCATGGTTAACAAGGCAGTTATATCAGGGACAACTGGAAACTGTGGCACAACAATCTTATTAACCTCTCTAAGATCAATCACAAATCTGTAAACAGGTGGCTGTGAAGGGTCCGTTCGTTTTAAGACAGGTAAAATAGGACTATTACAAACATTGCCTCTTTTCTCTTCAATTACACCCTTTTTAATCAAATCACTGACAATTGCTAACAATGCTTTCTGACCTTCATTGGAGATCTTGTACTGGGGAATACATGGCAATCTGACATTGGCTTTTAAAGTGACCACGTATGGCGGTATTTCCAAAAGACCCACATCATTGGGACCAGTAGCCCAAAGGCCATCCGGAAGGGATGACAATTCAGGTGGCATTGCATTTTTAGACAAATAAATTGGGGAAATCACTTTCTTACCTAATGTAAGTTGTACTCCTGAGGGAGAACAATATAGTGTTGCATGCAATCTTTTTAGCAAATCTAAGCCTAACAAATTTTCACCAAAACCTGTCGTTAGGATGAGGGGTGCTTTTAACTCGCAAGGTTCAACAGAAAGTGACATAGGACTAGAAATCGGGTTCCTAACTGGGGCGCCAGAAAAACCTACTGAAACATTCATTTCGCCAGACAAAGGTGCGCCAGGGAGTTTCGAATGCATGATTGAACTCTTTGCAGCACCAGTATCCAGCAGAAAGGGCTCCGTTACATTTGCTGTAGTTACTTTAACATAGGGTCCGCTCTGATCCACTGGCACTGAAACAACTCCCTCTCTCTGTCTACGGCTGTCCTAGTAATCATTATCTTCTACATTGTCGTCTTCTGCATAATAATCATTATTATAGTACTGAGCTGTATTACCAGTTGCATTGGCTTGCTGATCAAAGCTATTTATGGTATTTTGAGGCGGAAGAGGACGCGCGTTCTGGGGAACATTTCCACGCCCTCTGCCTCTAGGAGCTTGCTGACCACCTCTACCTCTTGCGCCATACGCATTACTGTTACGCTGCATTAATTTAGGGCAACTATTTTTAAAATGACCTTCCTCTTTGCAATATGAACATTGATTGGGACCTACAGGGATTCGTGGTTGATAATACCCATTCATTTGCTGATTATTCTGAAACCGTTGGGGTTGCTGATAGATACCTTGTGTTTGCCTATAATTATTCTGTCCTCCACGTGGTGGATAGGCCTGCTGTAAAAGGACCTTTGTTTTCAGTTCTTTCGTTTTCTTATCTGTTCTATCCTTCTCATCTTTGTCTCTATTCTCATAATACTGTGCAGTAGCCAGTATTTGCGCTGAAGAGGAAACAGCCCAGGAACTTTCTGAGTCTTTTAATTTCTTACACAACTCGGGAAGTAGATTCTGCACAAATTTATCAACGAATAACCGTTGGCCACCTTCAGTGCTCATGTCTTGACCACTGTGGTCGATAAACGTTTCTTCAAACCTGGTAAAGAAATCGGACACTGTCTCATCTTTCTTCTGCTTACATGCGGATAGTTTATCCCAATTTACGCGCATCGCGGGCATTATAGTTTTCATGTATGTGATAATTCTACCAGGGAGGTCTGCTACTAAAGGGTCAGGCTTTGCTCCACCAACTTGTCTAGCATCTGCAGCAACGATATTAGCCCATGTACCCCCTAGCTCTGCAGCATGATCCGTATTACGGATGGATCCCCATAAAGGCTGTGGAACAACATTCCCGAATAACATATCTATTTCAGCCAGATTCATAACACACGATTCTGCAGTTTGGGATAACTCCTTATAATATCCTGTAGGGTTTTTACGGGGGTCAGGCTATGTCTGCTTAAGTGCTAACACCTCAGATCGCTTCCATGGGACATGCACCCAAACACGCTGAAAATGTGCTAGGACAGGTGGATTAGCATTTGGATCAGCAGGTCTCCAAACTGGGGAAACCTCACGCATCGGATATTGGCACGCTTTTACCTTTTTCCCCACAGGGAGTTCCTGTTCGAACAATGATTGCTGACAATCCCCATTTCTGAGGGACAGTAAAGTCGCAACTGCTTTATCTACATTGGGGCCCACAATTATACCTGTTTCAAAATCAAATCGCACTCGACACAATTCCTGTGGGTTTGGGTTTGCACCATTATCCTCCAATTCCTCACAGAGGAATTCACACATCTTATCGAAGACATACCTCTGTTTTGGGGCATCCCATTGGTGAAAAACGTTAACAACTGATTCCACATCATAGAGTGAAGGGAAACCAATCCACCTACGCGCCAGATGATCTAACACCTCTTTCTCGTCGGGACCAGGCAGCTGACTGCGCAATTGCTTACGCTGTAAACCAGGAGTCGTACTAGATGATCCAAAGAGAGGCGACATTAAACTAGTAACTACATTAGCTAGTCGTTGTCGTGCTGAAGGAGAAGTTGAGGCGAAAACAGGGGGATAGACAGAGGGAAGAAAAATGGATTCAGATACAGGTACCTGGGTAGTGTAAGAAGGAGCGCCAGGGGAAGCCGCTGGCGTGCTAGGCAAAGTCGCAGGAAGCGCGGGGGTAACAGGTAACAAAACTGGCGGCCCTTGAGAGGGCTGCACTGCAGGGATAGGAGCCAGCTGAAGAGGAGCTGGCGGCTGCGGGAAGGCTTGCGGCATATTTACTGGAGGCTGCACATTTACAAGCTGTGGAGGTGCTGTGGCATTTTGCGCATATGGGGGTGGCGAACTTAGCAAATGGGACATTAGGGAATCTTTCACTTTCTCTTTTGTCTCATCTTGCACAAGGGATGACAAAGCAGGGTAACATTTATCAATCCCTAGTTTGCGCTGTCTGTGTAGCTGTTCATTCATTTGTTCCTCCTCATTATCTTTAAATTGCACAGCTGCTTGCATCACTGACATACCTCTTTCTCTCTTATTTCTTTTCGCTAGCTTAATTTCCTTCTGTTTGGCTTCCTTTCGCCATAGGCGGAAAGAATGAAACATCGCCGGCCGGGCTTTCTTTTTAAACAATTTCACTTCCAAATTATCTAAGATATCTGTATCGAAACTACCATTTTGGGGCCATTTTAAAACACCGTCCTTTCTGGTGTATCGGATCCATACTTCATTATATGCAATGGGGCCCACGCCATGTTTTACATAAAGCTCATAAGTTGGAGTTCCAATTGGAGGAACCGGACATGAATCCTCTAACTGGAAATCCCTTCCACAACCCAAACAAAATAATCTTCCAAATACACTAGCACCAGGCATCTTCGCTCACTAGTCTAGTTCCAAACTTCAAAGGATTATCGATTACGATAGTCTCGTGAATACACGAGTCCTCTGGCTTTGGCGTTTGCAAACTCCAAATCAAAATAATCCCGAAGGATACCAAAAATCCTAAAGGATACCAAACAAAACTGGGAGACGCTCCACTTATACTTAACTGAATATCGATGATCAATGGCGTCACCAGAAGACTCTCTCGATTGTTTCGCTCTACCAAAATCGTCAAGGGTCCAAAACAGGGCGATTAATCAGGGCAGCAGTCCTTCGTAGCCGTCGGGACGCGGAGAACCTCGCAGAAAAGACTTTCGGACCATGTCGACATGCAGGGGTCAATGAAGTGGCGGTCTTCCTCCAGAATTTCCACACGAAGCCCCTCACGAACCTCTGGCTTGGACCGGTACCGCTGAAATCGCCCCACATTGGGCGCCAACTGAAGTACTGGGAGTTTTAAGCCCAGCGGTGCAGGGGAACACACCCTATGACTTCGGGTTCTTCCTGTTTCAGACCTACAGAAACACAGAGTCTTCTGGGTGAAGTCAAAGATCAGTTTATTGGCTGCAGACCAATTACAGGTATCCTAGAAGTACAACAGCGTGTATGTTCTCAGGAGACTGCTTAAAGTTACAGAAACGGGCTTCTCCTTAAATACAAAATATCATGCTTCAGGCACACATTCCTTGGTTTACGATATGGCCATATAAATGTATACATTACAAACGAAAAGGCAGAGTCATGATGACCATCCCACATTCCTGTTCAACCAGCCCACAATTATTTACCCAGCAAGGCTCAGATCCCACATCAGATATCGATAGGCCCCAATAAACACGAGCATCTCCTGTTTGGAAAACAAGCCATAAAGCAGGAACAGTCAGGTGTGAAAGAGATTAGCTGGAGGCTCGTGTGGGATGAAAAGGCTTTATGGTGTGTCAAACCCTGATGCTAATCACAGGTGGCCGTAGGACGGGGAGCTCGTGGGACCGGAATGACCTGGGGCAGCGGAGCCAAGCTGCCCAGGTCACAGAGAAGTCAAAGGAAGGCACATGTGCTCTAAAGGCCCGTATTTGCTCGTAATATGTAGCCTATGTGAGGGCAACCATAAGATGGCCACCGCTCTAAGATGGAACCCACGTAGTGATATATAATAACGTATACACAGTGCATTCATAGCTAGAATGTTATACAAAGCACTTGTACATACCGCATTGACCATTCGCGGTTCGCAAATACCGGGATAGACAGGGGTAGGGCCCTGCCTCCTACGCGGTCCCAAATTTCAAAGTACCACACAAGTAGGAAGACTTAGCCAGGCTAACCTAAGCTTACATGGGAGTTTGCATGGGATCCCCCCATACAGACCCCCAAGTGGGCTTACACAGAGAAGCAGGAGGGACAGATCCCCTTCAAGGGAATCCATCCACTCCCATGTCTCTAGCATCTCTAATGCTTCCTCTCACAGGGGAATGACTTCCCCTGAGAGAAAGGAGCATGAAGCCAGAATGAGGGAAGCTAATCTGAGGATTCAGAGGGAAGAACTTGCCCTTGCCAAGGAGAAGCTTGCTCTGGCTAGAGAGCAAGAGTTAAGTGGGTCAGAACCCACTGGTGGCAGCAATATCCCTAAGGAGAGAGACAGGCACTATGATAATAGAAACCTGAGCAAGATTGTCCCTCCCTACAAGTGTGGGGATGACATCCACAAATGGATAACTGCTTTGGAGAGAGCTTGCAAAGTACAGCAGGTACCCCAAAGTCAGTGGGCAGCTATCTTGTGGCTCTCCTTCTCTGAGACAGGTAGAGACAAGCTCCTCACAGTTAGTGATGAGGATGCAGACAATTACACTGTCCTGAACAGTGCTCTAATTGATGGGTTTGGCCTAACCACTGAACAATACAGGTTGTTGTTCAGGGATACCCAGAAGACACAGACTCAGGACTGGACTGACTTTGTAGATTGTGCCACTAAGGCTCTGGAAGGCTGGCTAGTGGGAAGTAAGGTTAAGGACTATACAGGATTGTATAATTTGATCATGAGAGAGCAAATCCTTAACAACTGTCAAAACCAGCTACTGCATCCACACCTGATTGATTCTGATCTGACTTCTCCCCAAGAATTGGGAAAGAAGGCAGATAGATGGGTCAGGACTAGAGTTAAGCAGAAAAACCAGAACCAGGGCGGTGATCAGAAAAAGGCAGACCAGAAGGGTAATGATCAGAAACCAAAAGACCAGAAGTCTTCACCAGGCCCCCAAAAGGCTCAGGGGGAGGGTGGTCCCAAAAAGGATAAAAAGAAAGATGGCCAAAAGAAACCATGGTGCAACTATTGTAAGTCCAACTCACATTGGTTTAGTGAGTGCACCAAAAAGGATAAGCCCCCAGCCACCATTGCCCCTAAGGCAACTGTACCCCCTAGTCCAGCTGTAAGTGGTGGTTCCCAGCAAAAGGGTGTAGTAGGGTTAACCCTGGGAACTGAGGAGGATTCTGGCCTAGTCAGAATACCTACTCAGGCTGTTCTGATCTGTGATGGGGACTTAGCTTTGTCCTCTACTGTAGGCCCCAGTAACCTGGGCAAGTACAGGCAGACTCCTTTTATCAACCAAAGAATGGCTCAGGCCTACAGGGACACTGGGGCTAGTGTCACAATGGTGACACCTGCCTTTGTGGACCCTGGACAGATCATACTAGGTGAGAATTACCTAGTGACCAACGCTAGCAATGCCACTACCTCCCATAGTGTGGCTATTGTTAACTTCTCCTGGGGAGGGGTAACTGGCCTCAAGAAAGTTGTTGTTAGTTCAGACCTTCCTGTAGAGTGTTTACTGGGCAATGATCTTGAAACTTCAGTTTGGTCTGAAGTGGAGTATAGTACCCATGCAGAAATGCTGGGGATAGATGCACATGTCCTTGCTGTGACCAGGTCACGGGCCAAAAAGTGCACTACTGAACAAGTGCTGGATCCTGAAACTATGGACCAGTCACAACCCAAGAGAAAGAGCAGTAGGGTTAAGGCTTTGCCTTCCCCCCTGCCTCAGGTGGTGGATCAGCCCTCCCAGGAGGATGATTCTGAGAGCCCTGAAGGAACTGTCCTAGAAGAACTTGAACCTGATCAGGTTGAGTTTCTTGGGACAGGGGGACCTTCAAGGGCAGATCTGAGGCAGGCTCAATTAGACTGCCCCTCTCTTGAACCCCTCAGGCAGCTGGCTGCTGCTGAGGCTGCAGGGAATGCTCAAGGTACCCTTAGAGTGTATTGGGATGAAGGGCTACTGTATTCAGAGGCTAGAGACCCCAAGCCTGGTGCATCCAGGAGGTTGGTCATACCACTGAAGTTCAGAGGCTTCCTTCTTACCTTGGCCCATGATATTCCCCTTGCAGGACGCTTAGGCCAGAACAAGACTTGGGACAGGCTTGTCCCTCACTTTCACTGGCCCCATATGTCAGAAGATACCAAGGAGTTTTGTCGCTCCTGTGTCACCTGCCAAGCCAGTGGCAAATCAGGTGGCACCACCAAGGCCCCCCTCATACCACTCCCTGTGGTGGGGGTTCCCTTTGAAAGAGTGGGCATAGATATTGTAGGACCAATGGACCCACAAACAGCATCTGGGCACAGATTCATACTGGTGATAGTGGACCATGCCACCAGGTATCCAGAAGCTATTCCCCTGAGGACCACAACAGCTCCTGTTGTGGCAAGGACCCTGCTTGGAGTATTCTCCAGAGTGGGCTTTCCAAAGGAGGTCATTTCTGACAGAGGTGCCAACTTCATGTCAGGATACTTGACTGCAATGTGGAAGGAGTGTGGTGTGAACTACAAGTTCACCACACCCTATCACCCACAGTGCAATGGGCTTGTTGAGAGATTCAACAAGACCCTAAAGGGAATGATAAAAGGTTTACCAGACAAGCTTAGGCGAAGATGGGACATCCTTTTACCCTGCCTTCTGTTTGCTTACAGAGAGGTCCCACAAAAGGGGGTTGGCTACAGCCCTTTTGAGCTTTTGTTTGGGCATCCTGTAAGAGGACCCCTATGTTTAGTAAGGGAAGGATGGGAGAGACCTCTCAGACAACCCAAACTTGACATAGTGGATTATGTACTTGGTCTCCGCTCCAGGATGGCAGAGTATATGAAGAAGGCTTCTAAAAACCTTGAGGCAAGCCAAGAACTCCAAAAAGCTTGGCATGACCAAAAGGCTGTGCTGACTGTTTACCAGCTAGGGCAGAAAGTGTGGGTGTTGGAGCCAGTGGCCCCAGCAGCACTCCAAGACAAATGGTCTGGACCCCACACTATTGTTGAGAAAAAGGGAGAAGTCACCTACTTGGTGGACCTTGGGACTCCGAGAAGCCCCCACAGGGTGCTTCATGTCAACAGATTGAAGGCATATGTTGACAGGGCAGACATGGGCTTACTCATGGCTACAGATGAGGGGCAGGAGGAAGAGAGTGACCCTCTCCCAGACCTGTTGACTCAGAACCCTGATGATGGCTCAGTTGATGGTGTGGTCTTTTCTGACAGCCTCACTGTCCATCAGCAACAGGACTGCAGACAGGTTCTGCAGTCCTACAGACATATGTTCTCTCTGACCCCAAGTCAGACAAACTGGTGCACCCATGAGGTGGACACTGGTGACAGTCTGCCTGTGAAGAGTAAAATCTACAGGCAACCTGACCATGTCAGGGACTGCATAAAAGTTGAGGTACAAAAGATGTTGGAGCTGGGAGTCATTGAACCTTCAGAGAGCCCTTGGGCTAGTCCTGTAGTCCTTGTGCCAAAGCCTCACACCCAAGAGGCTAAGAGAGAGATGAGGTTTTGCGTGGATTACAGAGGTCTCAATGCTGTCACTAGGACAGATGCCCATCCAATACCTAGGGCAGATGAGCTCATTGACAGACTGGCAGCTGCTAAGTTTTTGAGCACATTTGACCTGACAGCAGGCTACTGGCAAATCAGACTAGCTGAGAATGCAAAGGCCAAAACTGCTTTCTCGACCCCAGGAGGACATTATCAATTTGTGGTAATGCCCTTTGGTTTGAAGAATGCACCTGCCACTTTCCAAAGGTTGGTGAATCAAGTCCTTACTGGGTTGGATGATTATTGTGCAGCTTATCTTGATGATATTGCTGTCTTTAGCTCCACCTGGGAGGATCACCTGGTCCACCTGAGGAATGTTTTAGAGGCCCTGCAAAAGGCAGGCCTCACTATCAAGGCCACTAAGTGCCAGATAGGGCAGAGCAAGGTTGTATACCTGGGCCACCTAGTTGGTGGGGGTCAGGTTGAACCACTGGAGAGCAAGATCCAGACCATAAAGGACTGGACTCCTCCAACTACCCAGACTCAGGTCAGAGGTTTCTTGGGCCTGACTGGGTACTACAGAAAGTTTGTTAAGAACTATGGGTCCATTGTGACACCACTTAATGACTTGACCTCCAAGAAGATGCCAAAGAAAGTTCAGTGGACAGTAAGCTGTCAAAAAGCATTTGATGACCTGAAGTAGGCCATGTGCAGTGCACCTATTCTGAAAAGTCCAGACTACTCCAAAGAGTTCATTGTCCAGACAGACGCTTCTGAGTTAGGTGTGGGAGCTGTTCTTTCACAACTGAATGTAAATGGTCAAGACCAGCCCATTGCTTTTATAAGTAGAAGGCTGACCCCTAGAGAGAAACGTTGGTCAGCTATTGAGAGGGAGACCTTTGCTGTGGTTTGGGCCCTGAAGAAGCTGAGGCCATACTTGTTTGGCACTCACTTCAAGATTCAGACAGACCATAAGCCCCTCTTGTGGCTAAATCAGATGAAGGGTGAAAATCCCAAACTTCTTAGGTGGTCCATTTCCCTACAGGGGATGGACTTCACAGTGGAACATAGACCTGGGACTGACCATGCCAATGCAGATGGACTCTCCAGATATTTCCACTTAGAACATGAAGACTCAACTGGTCAAGGTTAGTTTAATGTCCCTAAGTTTGGGGGGGGGGGGTTGTGTAGGAGAGTAGGGTCTGCTTTCTATGTTCACCCCCACCTTTTGCTTTTGCTTTACTGGTTTTTGACTTAGATGTGGCTGTGGGCCTGCTAATCAGACCCACAGCCCTGCTGTTCTCTCTCTAAATTGATACTATGTACTTTAGGTGCATAACCCATTTGGATAGGATCACCTTATTGGCCCCTGTACAGTGTACCTTAGGTACCCAGGGCATAGGTGTACCCTAGGCCTGCCAGGGGCTGCAGCATGTATTATGCCACCCCTAGCCTGGCCTTCCATTATGACACAACTGGCTGATCACTCAGCTGGGGCAAGGTCGTGTAATCACTCCTTGCTTAGGTGTAGTATTCCTATACCTAACTTACATATAGACACATGTGTACCTATCAGCCACTCCTATGGCAGGCCTTAACAATCCTGGAGGCAGAGTGCTTGGTAACATGTGAGATGGTGCTCTAGCATGAGCTGAGCCTGTCTGCAGCTTTCGGAACCATGTCCTTATAGCTGTTCTATGATATAGCCTACCATATACTCTTAAAGTGCCTTATAATCTTAAACGGTTATGGTAACTATGGTTTGGCTTTATCAAAACATGTCGTGTAAGGTGTCTAACACTTTGGAATAATACCCCCATCCCATTTCTGGGGATGAGGATATTATCCCTCCCTTCTAGAGGGAGAAGACATGTTGTAACCTACTTACCCGGTTAAAGTTAACCAGAGCCCCAGCATCACAAAATGGATGCTGCTGCCACAGATACGAGTCTGACCTCCTGCTGCTGGGAGTGATCCCGGCAAGGGAGGCTTGGACAATAGGTTTCCTGCCTTGGGAGGTGCGAGCACCACCCCAGACAGGCCTTAGTGTATTGGGGCAGGGAGGGATGAAAAGAATGAGACATGCCTGGGGCACACAAGGTGTCCCGTGCATAGTCCAGTTCAAACCGGTGCTGGGGCACTCCAGCCCCAGTCCTGGTGCGAAACTGGACAAAGGGAAGGGGGTGTAACCACCCCCCTCCCAGGTCCCACCCATAAGGCGTGACCTAGCAGGCAACCCAGCCCCCCAGATTAGTATAAGAGTGGTAGCTGGGCCCCTGGAGATTAGATTATCCTGAACCTGCAACTTGAACAGAAACTCTGGACCTTCGACATTCGACGAAAGAAGAAGACTGAAGAATCTCCCTTGTGGCCAAGGAGTGGCTACCCTGTGCAAACAGGCACCATCAAGAGACTACCCTTTGCTTTGCTGAAGTTCTATGAGGGACCGACTGCAGAGCCCGACCAGAGCCTTGACTTCCAGACTTCTCCCACCCTGATCCACATCCACAGCCGAGCTGAGATCCGTGGAGGCGACGAGAGACTTGGGACCGGCTACCTGGGAAAAGTGGCTAGTATCTTCCAGAGCAGCTTCTGAGGCACCCTCGAAGTTGTGCACCGGGGATTGAGAAGCCCCAACCCCAAGCACCATCTGCACCGAAGATCAGCCCCCCACACTCCACGAGTCCTGCGTGGGGCCCTTCTGCATTTTCCTGCTTGCCGCGCCTGTCCGGTTGCTTGCCCGTTGGCTAGTAGCCTTTGTGACGACGCATCCTGAAACCTTCACTGCTGGTTTGGCTCCTCCAGACTGGCTCCCGCTTCCTTGCAAAAGAGAAGCACCCCAGACCTTCCTGGTTTGCACCAGAAGCAAGTCCTCCGTTCTTTGTGGGTTCCGCTTGCCAAGGCTTGGTGAGTCCTAGTTCGACTTCGACGCCGCCGACAGCAAGAGCCTTTGTGGGACAGCTCGCCTCCTGGTCCTGGTCGTCCTCGACGTCTCCTGGTACCCGTGGCTGCAGCGACAAGCTTCACCTTCACCTGCAATCTTCACGACATCGCCTGGTTCCTTCCTGGTTCCACGTGGTCACTGGCTAGTGACCTTGACTCTGTCCCTTCTGCTTGCAGGTCTCCTCTCTTCTTGATCCCAGCCTTGGGATCCACCGGACACTCTTCACTGACTGCCTGTCAGCAACTTTCCTTCAGGCATCCATAGAAGTCCACGACGAAACCCGACGCAAGTTCACACCTATGCACCCGCAGCCCGTGGGCTAGGTAACTTGGGTACTTCGGTGCTCACAAGGGTAGTGACTATCCTAGGGTCTAATTTCCGAGTCTCGACTCTCTAGCTGCTTCAGAAGTGTCCTTAAACTGTTAATTTCTAACTGCTAGTAATTCTATCGACTTTTACGCATTACGCGTGAGTGTTTCCACTCTGCACCTGAATCCCGTGGGCCTCCCACTTCCTAACTGTTGCTAGTGTAGTGTAGCCCCAGCGATTCCCTAGGCCTAGGCCTATCCTATTTCCGTGACAGTGGTCCTTATACCACTTCTTTAGTATATGGTTTGCGTGGCCCCTAGGGCCTAACTGTATTACTTACCTGTGTGACTTAATGTATGCTTAAATAAGACTGTGTTGTACTTACCTCTAATCTCATAAAGAGTGCTGAGGGTTTGACTAGAATAAATACACTTTATTTTATATATATATATCTGTTGTGGTATCCTTTCATTTGGTATTCAAGGGATTATATATGGTTTCACAGCTGGCTTCACATGCCATTCAGAGTTTAGCCTAAGACTGCTCTTGTCCATGCTACCACTAGGATAGCTGGTCTATAAGGTTGACTTTACAACCAATCACCATAAGGGTTGTTTGGACTGATATAAGGTGTACACTAGAACTAGTGACATCATACATCAGGCCAACTTCTCACATAGTTTCCAAGTCTCTAACTCCTAGTTCCTTCCGAAGTGTCCTAAAACTCTTAATTTCTAAATATTACTATTTCTATTGACTTTAACGCATTACGCGTGAGTGTTTCCACTCTGCACCTGAATCCCGTGGGCCTCCCACTGCCTAGCAACTGATAGGATAGTGTAGCCCCAGCGATTCCCTAGGCCTAGGCCTAACCTGTGTTCGTGACAGTGGTTCTTATACCACTTACATAGTATATGGTTTGCGTGGCCCCTAGGGCCTAACTGTATTACTTACCTGTGTGACTTATGTATGCTTAAAAAAGACTGTGTTGTACTTACCTCGAATCTCATAAAGAGTGCTTAGGGTATTTTGACTAGAATAAATACGTTCTATTTTTATATATATCTGTTGTGGTGTCCTTTCATTTGGTATTCAAGGGATTGCAAATGGTATAACAGCTGGGTTCACATGCCATACAGAGTTTAGCCTAAGACTGCTCTTGTCCATGCTACCACTAGGATAGCTGGTCTATAAGGTTGACTTTACAACCAATCACCATAAGGGTTGTTTGGACTGATACAAGGTGTACACTAGAACTAGTGACATCATATATCAGGCCAACTTCTCACAAACCACATAAGCAAACTACATGCACATGTGGCAGCCTCATGCTACGGCATTCTCAGACAACTTCGGAAAATACTGCCCCTGCTCCCAGACACAGAACACAGAATATTGGTTCAATCCCTGGTGCTGACACGCTTAGACCACTGTAACTTCCTATATCTGGGGTCCCCAAGTCTACCGTCAGCAAGCTGCAGGTGGTTCAGAACTGTGCCGCAAGGCTCCTACACAATGCTCCTAGAAATGTATCAGCCACACCGGTGCTGATGAAACTGCATTGGCTACCCATTACAGAACGAATAAAATTCAAATCGCTATGTATAGCACATAAATCTCTGTCGGGCACTGGTCCCAAAATACTAAAAAACCTGATATCGTTCTACTGTCCCTCTTGGACATTCAGATATTCAAATAAACTCCAAGCTAAAGTCCCCAAGATTAGGAGGACCAGAATGGCGGCCGCCTGTTCTCTTTAAATGCATCCACTCTTTGGAACTCGCTTCCCACCAAAATACGGGAAGTGACTAATCACCTTGAATTTAGTAAGAAACTGAAAACTTGGTTCCTTCAGCACTTGTAGTAAGATTGGATAACATCAGTGGCGACTCCGAGCGCTGGGATGCTTACGGGTAGCCATGCGCTATATCAAGAAATAAATAATAATAATAAATAATAATACTCACCTTTGTGAGATGGACAACAGCCATGAAGTTTCAACTTACATTTATATCACAGCTCTACACATCCTGAGAAAGCCATGTCTGAAGATTAAATAAAGGGAAAAATATCTGTGCTGGGACAGATTACCCTATGCAATCCATATGTCTACAGCACTTCCCTATGTTCGAATAGGAGGGTGGAGATTCATCTATCATTGGGCCACCCCATTCACTTAGTGTTCAACACTTGTCTCAATGCAATCAAAGAGCATTGAGCCTTAAAAAGGGCAGTTCCATCAAGGAAAAGTCACCTCCTTCTCCAAGGGAGGGCTTTGTCCTGCAGCAGATTGTTGATGCTTGTTCAACAGACTTTCGGGCCTGGGTACAGACAATAAAGCATCTAGAACAGCGATTACAAAGGATCTAATTTCATACAAATGCCTTAAAATTAAAATTGGAGTTTTAGCAAAACCAGACGGTTTTTGTTCCTAGCCATGTTTCCTGACTCTATTTTAATTTATTTTATTTGCTTGTTGGATGCGTTCCTTGCTTGTGTTTGTTGTAATCTACTCCCACCCAGGCCTGGATCCCCTCAAGGCCTTATTATGTGGGAGTGCTCCGACCAGAGTGTATGGTGTTCTGAATCTAGTGTTCATGACCTTGCCCATCTTCAAGTTGCCTCTCATGAAAAACCTCTCTGTCCAGCATAGCGCCACCGTTCTACTTTAGGGCACATGCCTTATTTGAAACACCTCATTATTCCATTCGCCCAGCATCTTTCTGTTATATCACATCCTCTCTTCCAAGCAGAGACCTATCTTACATCACCTCTTTTTTAAGTGCCACTCGTCTTTAAACCAAATTTCTATTAAATACCGCTTTCCTGTAGCGCCTCTCTTATTTAAAGCGCCCCCCCTTTTAATTTCTTCAGTGAAATGTCTCTTTCACTTAAACTGCCTTCCTTTCTTAAACCTTCTGTCTTTCCCTTAAATATCCTCTCCCACTTCAGTAAAGTGCCTCTGCCCTGTAAAGCGCCTCAGTCCTTGCCATGCGCGCACACAGTTTGCATACACTGAATGCCTCTGGGCTACACTGACCCTACGAGGTTGTACTGAATGGAGTATCAAGCATCAAGGGGCCCACTTTGGACACTGCCTGTGGCTAAATGAGTCCCGTAGCTTTAATAACTCGGGGAATAAACCAGGCCAGCCCAGCCCCTCCCTCCTTGGTGGCTGCCATCAAAACCTAATCTGGGCCACACTCAAGTGAGCCAAGGAGGCGCGTGCAGAGGGTTTGAGCTGCCAGTGCCTTGAAGGCCATAGTTTGTTCTGCGGCCCATCTCCAAAGCCCACCGCCCCCCAGACCAAGCAAGCGTAGGACTGGCCTCTGAACAAATCTGAGTCTCCTCCAGTACTGACCTGCGGGGCTGGCAGAGGCCGTGCACATCGCTGCATGCAGGCAGGGGCCATCAGATGCCACACTTCCTTTCACAGACCTGCGCCAGCGGAGACAACTGCGCGCCATCTAATTATGAAAGTGGAAGCCTCAGAGGCCCGGCCGGTCCGGGCGTGCGCATGCGCACCAACCATCTAATAAATGAAGAGGCTGTGGCGTGCGCGCACCATTTAATTCATGAAGATTTGAAGAGGCTTGCTTGCTGGCTCCGCTGAGTGAGGGGGCCCCTGGAGCGTGGGGGCCCCCATGCACCACGGGGGCTGCGGGGGCCTGTGTTACGCCCCTGCTGCCTTCTCTTTGCCTACAGAGAGGTTCCTCAGAAGGGGGTTGGTTACAGCCCTTTAGAACGTCTGTTTGGACATCCAGTTAGGGGTCCTTTATGTCTAGTGAAGGAGGGATGGGAGTTACCTCTCAAACCCCCTAAACAGGATATTGTGGACTATGTACTTGGTCTCCACTCCAGGATGGCTGAGTAAATGAAGAAGGCATCTAAAAACCTTGAGGCTAGCTGGAAATACAAAAGGCCTGGCTTGACCAAAAGGTTGTGTTGACTGTTTATCAGTCAGGACAGAAAGTATGGGTGTTGGAGCCTGTGCCCCTCCAAGACAAGTGGAGTGGCCCGCATACAATTGTTGAGCAGAAGGGAGAGGTTGCCTACCTGGTGGACCTTGGAACTCCAAGGAGCTCCCATAGCGTGCTCCGTGTGAACAGGCTCAAACCATAAGTTGATAGGGCAGACATGGGCTTGCTCATGGCTACTGATGAGGGACAGGAGGAAGAGAGCGATCCACTCCCTGACCTGCTCTCACAGAACCCTGATGATGATTCAGTTGATGGTGTAGCCTTGGCAGGCAGCCTCACTGACCAGCAGCAAATTGATTGCAGAAAAGTTCTGATTCAGTTTAGACATATGTTCTCACTGACTCCAAGTCAGACTACCTGGGCACATTTGGTGTCCCTGTGCATAGTCCAGTTCAAACCGGTTGCAGAAGCCATTTGCTCCTGATCTGGCACGAAACTGGACAAAGGACATGGGTGTAGCCAGCAGCGGTTTCGGTATCAGGGCGTAGAGACTGTGCCCCCTTTCCTTTCATAGCTTCTTGTAAACAAGATAAAGTACATAAATACAATTCAAAGTAGCGAAGGTTATATTAATAGGTAGTTTTGCGAAATTACAAGGCATGCCCGCATGCCCCTCCGTGAGAATGTGCACGATTCAGCACTAGGAGGGCTTACCCACGCACAGCCTGGGTATTTCCTCAAAGCGCTGTGATGTTAACTTAGTTTCTCCACCTTCTTCTGGAGCGTCCGTTTAAAACAGCCTGGATTGTTTAGCTTTCAAGCCCGGGCTGCACGAGTTTGAATGCCACTCAATACCAGCTACCCCCACCCTTCAGTATCTCGCCACTGGGTGAGGTGGAGCCACCAAGGTTCACAGACCACACCTCACCCCGTGAGGAGATGTGAAAGGGTGGGTTTAGGAAGCATGCGAAAGGCGCCACAGACAAAGCTATTTCGTCAGTCTGTGGCGTCAAGTCAGGCTTGAGTTATGGTGTTTACGGCCAGCCCAGGACGTGCCCTTTCATACTTGGCGCTGCATATTTGAGAAATGAGAATCCATTCGATCCTGCACTGCGAGCTGCCTGAGCACCATCAATAACGTAGGCAAATGAATGTGGGAGCTGCATCATATAAGGAATGGAATGTACAGCCATGCAGACAGTGCAAGAATCACAGCACGTTGAGGAGAGTTTCACTTGTGAAGCAGGAAAGGCCCTGGAAACATTATCATACAGGTAGGAATGCGATCACTGAGTACAACAGGTTTGTCTGAGGTGAGAAATGTCCAAACCTGCATTCTGGACGTCTTGGTTTAGTGAAGTAAATCAGGCTTGAAACAGGTTTTCATCTATATACCGCGCCACACACAAAGCTGTAAAGTTTGGAAATATTAATAAAGGTGTGGTGTAAAGACTGTGGAACTGGGGAGCCTAGTTAGGGTCATGGGGTCATCTTAATTAACATTCTGTGATTCTGTGCTGATCACTTAGTCACACCTGCCTAAAAAAACGAATACAAATGTGCTTGTGTAACATAACTGGTGCTCATGTAAAGGGCCATAAAACCCTTTGCGTAAAGCTCCTACTAGATAAAAGTTAAAAACTGTAAAAAAAGAAATCCTGATGAGTGTGAGGTAACGTTAAGTTTTCAGGTAAAATGGCCGGATCAGCAGCTCCCTCTAAAAAACTGCACAAATAAGCTGGAGAAAAAAGTCAAAATCTATTCCTTTCTAACTGCTGTGCTGTCTTCTCTGCAGCACAAATAGGGTCAGTACAAAGCTACTTACTGTTACAACTACATATGGTTCTTTTATCTCCCTTGCAGATCAAATGTGCTTAATGTTGTGGCAGTACTAGATGTAATCTGCAGGGAGAATAAAACAAGCACTAACAACGCCACTTAGTGTAGCTTTTTATTAATGAAATTTCTGGTTACTCAATGAGTGATGTTTGGTGTATGAGTGTGA
The DNA here is from genome assembly GCF_964204655.1 of Triturus cristatus. Lineage (NCBI taxonomy): Eukaryota > Metazoa > Chordata > Amphibia > Caudata > Salamandridae > Triturus > Triturus cristatus. The sequence goes on from NC_140579.1 coordinate 1,102,113,368, forward strand.
ATGGGTGAGTAATTGAATGTGGGGGTTGACTGTGTGGATAGGTAAATGTGAAGACTGGTCATATGAATTGGTTGAATGACCATAGGAAGCTTGATGCGGATGGGTGAATATGAGTGAGTAAGTGAAGGATGTAAGGTGGGAGAAAGTGAAATAATTGTTGGATGTGGGTAGGTAGGTAGGGGAATGATCTTAAGTGAGTAGTTGAGTGAGTAACTGGGTGGATGACTGTGAGAATGATAAGGTGGATAGACGAAAGCTTGTTAAAACACCATGAGTTGATTGAAATTCAACCTGCTGCCTTCAATAATCCATTTAAATAACTGAAAATATAACAGTGAGCGGGAATGGCAATGTGAATGAGTGGAAGGGTAGTTAGATGAGAATGTATGATTGAGTGAGTGAACAAGTGTGAGTGGGTGAACAGCAGAATGGGTGTGTGTAGTATATGGCTCAGAGGGGGAATGAGAGTGTATGGGTAGATGGATGAATGGGAGTTGATGAGAAATTGTGAGGATCATATGTTGGTAATACTGGTGAAGGTTTGAATGAAATCTGGTCAGTCTCCAGCCTCTTGACTCTTAGCTGGGTCTGAAGTCTCATTGGACTAATGCATCCACTAAGCCTTCTGACATGGCTGATGATCTCCACCCAACCTTTCACCCACTCTAGGTCGATAAAAGAAAATTATTGAGTTGTGCTAAAGTGTGTTCACCCTCTCTTCCCAAACACACTTTCCCTGAGAAAATCAGGCATCAGGTTGCTCACTATGCTAAATATCGTAGTGCAATCCTGTCTATGGACTTTCGCCTCACCACTTTTTGCAGCCGCCACTGCTAGACAGTATCCATGGTGCCCCGGTACCGCAGGTCCTATTGCTTATTAATTGAATAAACACATTGCTCTTTTGCTCCCTTGATTCTACAAGGATACTGACTTAAGCAGTGGGAATCTTATTACAGGAGGCGGTAAAGGGAGGCTAAAAATAACATAACACGTGTAGTTGATCTCAGTTACCTCGATGTAAAGAAAAATTATGTCTTACTTTTAGGAAGTCAACAGGAGCAGGTGCGGAGACTGATTAGTCCCGTTGGATTTGCGGAGGCCTTTAGAAAGAATTTTCTTTATTGAGCATTATTATATTTAAGAAACTCATACCTCCACTCCTGAAATATTTTGATCTATGACCGTACCTCCAGTGGTGAGGACATTTTGGATCAAGTATACAGCTCTAACCTATGAGGCCTGGTCCCTGGTTAACGCTGCACTTGAATTGGTTTAAGTACCATACAAAACTACTAAAGGAGTCGCCAAAGGAGGATACTTTGTGCCCCCTCGCTGAACAGCTAAGATTTGGGTTTTAGCCTTGAAAGAAACCGTTCTGCGCAATAGGAGGGATAGATTGTCCTCCATCACTTCGAAAATCGGATATAATGATCTGGGAGATGTGTTAGAATTTATTGTGAGCCTGAAGAAGGTGGTCAACTACTACGATACACTGAAATGCGTCGCTTTTTTAGGAAATATTCTGATAACACCTGGTCCTAACATAACAGGCCTCATAAACATCGGGTCTGAGGAGAAGACACGGAATGGATTTTATATATTAAATTGGTAACAACAAGAATATCCAATTCCATGTATTTGGGGTGCTCTCTGATATAGGACAAGCCTTTGTTAGTCTGACCTTTTTGAACATTATAAAGTTCTCCCTCTGTACTATGAATGCAATGTTTTTAATATATGTGTACAAATGAGATAAATGTATTACACGTTTTTTTATATATTTTACGATATTTGTTTACTGAATAAAGATATAGGATATATTCTTTTACATTATGCTCTTGGTTTCTATTTGGTGCTGATAAGTGGCCATTGGTTGAATGCAGCTTGTTTGAATTGGTTTGCACCGTATGCTACATAAGGAACACAAAGGGACCCTTTTGTTTGACTTATTTACTTTTAGGAAGAGCCCCTCAAGCACTAAGGGGCTGCTACAAATAACATGGAGCCCTGTGGCCAACATTATGTAACGGGAAAGAGTTGGTTGTCTCAGCAGACTTCTAACTTCTCGGTTTAATGTGGGTTCATTTTACCCCTAATCGTCCACACAGGTGAGGTGCCAGACTTAATTCTGAGATGTATGAAGTTGGCCTGGATACCTGCGAAGCCTCCTCTAGTTTCTCAGTAGCCCTGAATGTGAAGCTGGACTACTCGGTGTGTTTAAGCCCATCTGGCTGAGAATTCAAAATAATGGCCTAAAATCAAACTAATCTGAAAACTTTGCAAATCAAATCAGTAGGGTTCTCAGTCAAGTGCACTGTCAGTAGAAGAGTGATAATGCTCTTTTTCACAAACCCTCAGTGTCCGGTTAATGGGTCGAGTGAGTGTCCTATAATCAGTGCCCCAATTGGACACAGTTCAGAGGGAACTGAACTGACAATGGCTACTGGAACCACAAGCTCACCAGTTGGCAGTGGGGAACTAGGGAATGTATATATAGGGATAAGGGTCAACTAACGATTCAGATGATGACATCTTTGGAACTGTAAGGCCTGGGCAGAGAATGCGAACAGGTCAGGGGTCAAGAAGACTGGTTACAGCCACGAGGATACAACACTTAGGTCTGGGGTGAACAAAAAGTACCCTCCACATTCCTCTGGGAATATCAGGGTCCAGATAATGGCCATTCCAAAGTCAGGGGTGGGATAAGGCGTGGAAGAAGATACCAATCACCATAAATGTATCCTTGCAATGCTCTTTGCAGGTCTTTGATGCTATGGTCATGTAGATGCTTCCTGGATCAATTCTGGCCAGTTAGGCTGCAAGGTGTCAGATTGCTCACTTCTTTGAGATGACATTCACAGGTTTCAGTCAGCTGGCCTTTGTCCTCTGGGTCACGATCACTGGGTAAGATTTTCTCACAGCGCAGATCCCAGCATCAGGGCTTCTTCAGAGCGATAAAGCCTGCTCTTTGCTAAAAGGGCAACAGCAGCAATCAGAGGCCTGTTTGCGCCGAATTTCTTCTTTGCTGCTGAGTCTTCTTTCAAAGTCCTGATGAAGCACCAATGCAGTCTGTTTAGGGCCAGTATTGAGCCGTTTTTGAGGCACTGGGAAGAAGTCAAGGCCAAACGAAGCCCAAGTTTTCTTCCTGCCAGGAAAGAATACATATTCACATGCTCATATGGACTTCTGGAGTGTCAGAAGAGGAGCTGGTAACAACTGGTGAAAGGAAAGGAGGGTCTCACTCTGATTTCATCAGCTCAGGCTTTCTGGTGGCTAGACATTGCCCAGGCCAAACCAAAGCTGGCAAGGGAATCTTAGGTACTGTGACAGGCAGAGGCTGCGTTTAATGAAAGCAGATGTACATTCCCCGAGTTCACCAGATACGTACAGTGTCTCGGAGTCAGATCCCCATGTAGCTTGTCTCCTTCACAGGGAAGGACAAAGACAACCTGAAGGAAAGGCACCTTTTATTACAGGCACACTCAAGACCTCCTTGTGACACCATTCTCTCTCCTAGTTTCTCTCTTTCACTCTCCTTTGCTCTCTCTCTTTCTCTCTCTCTCTCTCTCTCTCTCTCTCTATCTTTCACTCTCCTTTGCTCTCTCTCTTTCTCTCTATCTTTCACTCTCCTTTGCACTCTCTCTCACACGCACTCTCTATCTCACACACCCACTCTATCTCACACACACACAAACGCACCCCAACACTCTGCAGTAAGGATGCTGCCTAAGGGGAAATGTAGTAAAGACTTTACAGAAGATAACTGGTAGGTTGCGTTCTCAATGGGGACCTTATAAGTGTTTAGCCATGCAATAGTTGATGTTGTTGCACCAAGGAAATTGTGCTGCATAACTAAATACTTATAAGGTCCCAAGAGCGAGACCTATTGGCTATGCCAATGCTTGTCATTCTGGAAATCTGGTCACCCTAGTTTGGGAAAACAAGCAATGGACAACAGAGAAGGAGGGCAAGAGTGGGAGAAAGCAACACAGAGGGTAGGGTAGCCAGAGCAACACGGAAGGAGTGGGGAGAACAAGCAACCGGTGACTGAGAAAAAGGGTGCAGGTGAAGGGAAGCAGCTCAGAGGCAGGAGTGAAGAGGAGAAGCGATGGGCCACAGAGCAACAAGGAGCCAGTGGCGTAACACAGGCCCCCGCAGCCCCTGTGGTGTTGGGGGGGCAAGCTGCAGGGCATAATATTCTGGCTGCAGAGCTCCTGATTGAGTTTGAAGGGGGCCCTTCCATGCACCTTGCTGGATGGCCCCCCTCAAGTTTAGTTAACGCCTGTGCAAGCATCGGGTGTGGGAGAAGCATATAGGTGCGAAAGCAATGGGTGGAGGACATGAGGGCAAACATAACTTGGAAGGGGATGGAGAGAAGCAGAAAAAAGAGATGGTAAAGAGACTATACTCAATGAGAGGGACAAAGACACGAATAAGAAGCAAGTAAATGAGAGTGACAGGAAAGTCAACCAATGGTAAACATTGGACAGACTCCAAGGCCCTGTATGTCAATCGCACAACGTGTCTTTTGCTTTGTGCTGTCTGGTACGCTCGATTTAGTGTAATGAGCCTTGGCTGCTGCAGCCAAATCCTGAAGCGATATTTCTGTCTGTTTGCTCCAGGAAAAAAATTGCGTTTGGTTGTCCCCCACCCACTGAAACCGGGTGAGGAAAATCAAACAACTTATAATCAGGTGGTGCGAAATTAACGCATAAACGTGTACTTTAATTTCACTTTGCCTAGGTTATAATCGGGCCTACGCTTCAAAACATATGTGGGTCACGTCGGTTCTGCAGCATTATTTTTGTCCACAATTATCTATTTATGACACTGGCACTATAACTCCAACAAGACTATTTTGTTCCGATTTCCCCGGCGCTAGCTCTTACTGGAATGGAGTGATTTGATGCAAATAAAGGAATGTTTACCGAAAATCCATACCAATCTGTAAATTATTCACAAAATGATAGCCTGCTGTTCTGAATGGCATCTGCAGAACGCATTTCCATTTCTAATAATACCATCTCCTCACGTGCACGCACACACAAACACATACACACTTAGCCATGTCATACTTCATGACAGAAAGACAACACGGAAGGTGAAATTAGAGTCAGTATTTTTTACATAAAGTCGACCACGGCTAGAAACCATGAAGCTTGCAGTGACAGGCGATGAGTACCATTAACATCATCAGTTCTATTTTTTTAATCCATTCTTAATTGGTTTTCTGTGGTGTTGCCGCATTGCATATTACAATTAACTAGAGAAGACATCAGGGCAATGATGCATCATCAAAAAACAAAACAAACATATGCTGCTGGTCATTAGTGGCAATAACGGGCAGATTGGCGCACCAGTTCCAAGTAAAACAAGCACGCGCGCCTCGCGCTGCAAGTTAAAAAAATGTCTGGCGAGTGGTGTGCGATGTGCATGCACCATGATGAGAGACGAAAGCCAGATGGCGCCTCTGCTCGTCATTGTGCGCGTAACTGCACGCTCGAGGCCAGCAAAAGCGTCTGGTAGGACTTTTTAAAGCCCAGTTACTAAATGTCTCGCCAGTGCAGCACATGCGCTGGCGAGACCTAAAAAGGACTGTACCCTCAACTCTGATCAGTTGAAGCCAAGCACTGTCTCGTGATAGGCTGGTATGAGTGGCAGTGGCAACCATCTATGAGAGTGCTTTTTGTGTACCCCCCACACCCCCCGACCAGCAGTGCCAAGGCCTTTGCTCTACGTATGTGAAGCATGAATACATCTAAACGGCACCAGAGCGCTATACATGGTCAAACATCTGCAAAAATTACAGAGCTTTTCAGTGTACTCATAGACGTTGGAAGACCTAGAGAAACAAGCATTTGCAATGCAATGCAATAGGTCTCGCATTTTCGCGAGTTCGAGCTATTGGCATTGTAAATGACAATGCCTTTTATTTTTGTTAGGTCTCGCCTGACCCAGCGCTTGCGCTGGTCTGGCCAGACTTAAAGTAAGGGCTTCAAAAAATGCTACCGCCGGCCACAGCTTGCAGTGCATGAGCAGAGGCGCCATATGGCACCACTCGCGCACATGCCCTGCAAGCTGTGGCCAACGTTAGCATTTTTCCCCCCGCCACAGCAGTCATTTCTCGAAGCGGGCGCTTGTTTTTTTTTTCTGTTTATTACTTATATGTAGTAATGGCGGCACCCGTGCTTTAGCTTAAACATCTTAGGCTAAGTAAAGATATAGGCAACTCTTTACTTTTGAAGCAATCTCGGCACCCAACTTTTTTTCTTTTTTTTGTTTTAAATCTTTATTTATTATTTTATATTATACAAAACAAAATCTCTTCAGAAGGATATTAGTTCAGACATGCAGGCAATAACAGTAATGTATCAAAAGGCAGGCATTTAGCATACAATGTTCTCGTTAATATACAGTATTTGCAGGGATCGGTATTGTTCCACATTAAAGCCATAGGAATGTCATCACTGTACATTTTCCAGCCCCTATCGTTACAAACCACATATATCATACTTCTATACAGTACTTCAATGGGGATCAGGGGCACAACAACAAGGTCAGTAGATGTCATTCTAAAGATGCATTATTCACGGCGTTTCCACAACATAGGCGCACGCTCCCCACAGCAGGGCAATCTATAGATTTCTCTAACCTTCCTCCCTTACCCGTGCACTGTGGCATGTGGATCACCTTCCTCTACGGTAGAACCAACCGCGTCAGTCGGGGCATCTACTTTGTGTGTTAGCAAGTAATTTGTGAGGGGGCCCCATATATTGCTAGGTCGGGAAGCGCAAGGGATCGTTTCCACGTAGATCGACAATTACTCCTGACAGTAAACCATGTCATGTAACCACTCCTTAAATTTAGGGGTACGCCCTCTCCCCCACCTGCAGGCCACTCTGCGTTTTGCTAATAAAAGAGAAATGGTAATATAGCGGTGATATGTTTTGGGGATGTGTTTAGTGTAACCGAGGAGCGCAGGCAAGGGGTCATACTCCAATGGCACGGACGTCATGTCAGAGATTGCACACACAACCTGGATCCAATATTCTCTTACCTGCCGGCATTCCCAGGCTAAATGTAGGAACCCCGCCCCATCTGTCACATTGATCCGAGTCCCTAAGCCCAAACCGAAACATCTTGGCCGGGGTACAATACATATGTTGCAAAAATTTGAAGTGAATTATGCGTAAGCGACAACTAGCAGATATGTGTGCAGTTTGTGCGCAGCAATATCGCCATGGTTCGTCCGTTATGTCAGCGCCCAAATCTGTGGACCAATGCGCCCGGGCCGCACTCTGTGGCTGTGTGCGCTCGGTTCTAATCGTCCTATATAAGGTGGATACCAAATGTCTAGGGTCGGCCATTTGTACCATCTGGTGAAGTGGCTTGAAGTTTGTGGGCTCCTGTGGGAAATGCGGGAGTATGGCACGCATGCCCTGTCTAAGATGTACATACAGAAAAAGATCTAAGGATGTGGGGCGTAGATCTCCAAAAAACTGTTCTGACGTGCAGAAAGTACCACTGCGAAACAGATCTCCCCAGGTCTCAACGTGCACCCGTTTACATAGTTGTCGAAATCCCGCCTCCTGCAGCAGGGATAGCTGTGGGTGATACAATTAGGGTAGTAACAAGGAGTACTGATGGGTCCCCCAGAGCATGTAGTATATAATGCCAGGCATCTACCGTGCTTGTAACTGTGGTCGGAGCAGTGTCGCGCGAGCGAGGTGGGGCGTGTATCAATCCGTCCAGTGGGATAGGTTCTGCTAGCCAGAGTTCCGCCGCGACCTGTGGCATGCACTCCGGCGGGTGGATCCAGAAATATGCATAGTGGGCCTGGGCACAAGCATGGTATAATTCAAAGTCCGGGATATCAAACCCACCTTGCTCATAGGGTCGTGTAAGTGTTGCCCATTGCACCCGGGGCTGCTTACCTCCCCAGTACAATCGTATCAATTCCGATCGAAGCATTTTGAAAAAATTACATCCTGGGTTGTAAGGGAGGTTCAGGAAAAGATATAGGAATTGCGGAAGGATCACCATCTTGATCAAGGGCGCTCTCCCTGCCATGGACAGGGGAAGGGATATTCACCTCGTGATGTGCATGGTAAGACGGTCCAAAGCCGTTCCGTAGTTGAGGCGGATCATTTCGTCCCTGTCCCCAGATACTTGGATCCCTAGATACCGCAAATCAGCATCACACCATTCCAACGGGTAGTCCAGGGGAAATTTGGGCACCGCCATCGTCAATGGCAGCAGCTGCGACTTTGCCCAATTAATATGAACTCCGGAAAGCTTCCCGTAAACAAGAAACTCCCGCAGTATAGGATTGAGGTTGTGTTGGGGATCCCGGACATATAGCGTCAGATCGTCTGCATAGAGCGAGATCAGTATTTGTCGGAGGGGGCATCGAAGCGCTCTATCCCTATGGTGTTGACGCAGTTTGCACGCCAGGGGCTCAATCGCGAGGGCAAACAATAAGGGGGATAGCGGGCATCCCTGTTTAGTCCCTCTAGTAATATGAATCGGCGACGACCGGCGCCCATTTATCAGTACCCTGGCAGTGGGTTGTTGATACAGCAATTGTATCCAAGACACAAATAGGGGGGGGGAAACCCATAGGAAGCAGTATGCCAAATAGATAATCCCATTCGACAGAATCGAACGCTTTTGTGGCATCCAAAAATATAGCGGCCAGCGGGAGTACTTGCGACACGTTTTGTACTATGGAGAGCAGCGTTCGGAGGTTATGTGTAGTCGCGCGCCCCGGAATGAAACCCACCTGGTCTGGTAAGACCAGCTTACCCATCAAGAGGAGCACCCGGTTTGCGATGAGCTTCGCTAGGATTTTAGTGTCACAGTTGAGGAGTGACAGCGGTCTGTAAGAGTCACAGGAGGAGGCCACTTTGTCTGGCTTCAGGAGGGAGTTATCAGAGCTTCCCTCATGGAGGGGGAAAGCACCCCACACTCCAGAGACTCCTCATACAGGTCCTTCAATATAGGGGCTAGTATGTCTATGTAGGATTTGTAAAATTCAGCGGGAAGGCCGTCCGACCCTGGCGCCTTACCGGACTTCTGCTGCATAATTGCTTCACGTACTTCATCTAGCTCAAATGGAGCACATAGGAACTCTCTATGATGGTCTTTGAGCAAGCCCAGTGCGACATCCCCTAGGAAAGTATCAAGTTCAAAATGATCCGTGCGTTTCGATGTGTATAACGTGGAGTAGTGTGATGTGAATGTGGCCAAAATACCTTCTGTATCCCTATGCGTCTCTCCATGAGGGTCAGTTATTTCTAAAATGTAGCTGGAGTAACGGGGCTTCTGTATGACCTCAGCTAGTGCCTTCCCAGGGCGCTCCCCCTCACCATATCGCCGAGCCTTCCAATATTTCCCCATAAATTTGGATTCCCGGAGCTCTGTCTCCGTGTACTCCGATAATTTAGATCGAAATTCTAAGTGTGTCTGCTCCTCCCCTCCCCCAGCCATGCGCACCTCCAACGTTTTAAGGTCTCTCTCCAACCTGTGGAGAGTACCGCGAATATCTCGTAATACACCAAAGCTCTTAGACATACATATGCCCCTGACCGTTACCTTGAACGCCTCCCATATGATTTCCACCGAGTCCACAGACCCCCTGTTTCTTTGAAAGCAATCCTGTACCTCCTCTAACAGTTCAGCATGAAACACCGCATCCAGCAGGGCAGTAGGTTGTAGTCTCCAACTGCCACGAGGTAACTCCCACCCGGGCATCGCCAGCATCAGCCGCACGGGTGAGTGATCAGAGTAAGTACGAGGTAGGTGGGTCACTCCCAAAAGGGCCGGCCCCAGTCCTCTTGACACCAGGCAGTAATCTATACGGGCCCAGGAGGCAGCACGGGATATATAGTGTGTACCCTCCCTGGCGGTGGGGTGCATGTGACGCCAGGTATCGATGAGACTCCCTTCTTCCAATGTCCCCTGTATCACAGCTTGTGACCTGTTATAGTGGTGTGGTGCTGTGTTGGACCTGTCATGGAGCGGGTTGAAGGCCACATTAAAGTCTCCACCCCAGATCACGTGAGTGGCCCCGACATCCATTATCTCTCCCCAGAGTACAGTAAAAAAGTCTGATGCGTCGGTGTTTGGGCCATAGCAGCACACAAATGCGACCGTATCAGCTCCCAACCTCCCCCACAAGAGAGCAAATCATCCCTGCGAATCTACAATCTCCCCTTGGGGGACAAACGGTGTGTGTCCCTTGATAAGTATAGCTACACCTCTTGCATAAGAGGAATAGGAGGAGAACAGCCTGTGCTCTGCCCATTTACCTGCAAAGGGTATGTGGCCCTGAGGGCTAAAATGTGTTTCCTGTATGAATGCTATGCTAATGTTATGGCGATCTAGGTAGGTGAGTATCTGCCTTCGCTTCCTGGGGTCTCCCAGCCCTCTCACATTCCAAGATAGGACACCTAGGCTGGCTTTAGGAGTTGAATCAGCCATGGGCCCTGTCTACTACAGCTTGTGAGGCCTGAAATATCATGCTACTCATGTTAAACATTAATACAACAACATTACACGGCATGTCTGTGAATAGGAGATTCCATACTAAACTCTGAACTTCACCCTCCCCGACCTCCCCCTCCCACTGCAGCATCCCAAACATGCCAGAAAAGAGTTCCCCACCCCCCTCCCCATCCCAACTTCCCAGAGTTACCAGGGCCATTAAACCCTTTCTGGGTATATTCAAAAACAGTAAAAGGGGGTTCTCCCAAGTGGTGACGTTATCTAAGTGGCCCACGAGTAACACTTACTCCCCCTGGGTCCAGCAGAGTAATACCGCCAGTCCCATCGGGGAAGCAAGGGTGCCCGGTGAAACAGTACCTTTCATCTCCACCACCAATTCTGGAAGAGAGAAGTAGTCCACTCAGAGATCTGTTATAAAGTGTAGCCATGGCACCCGGTTCCATGCCGAAGAGTATAACCCCGGCCGTCCCGGGCACACCGGCAGCCACCGATGAGGCTAATCCATGTCAGAGGTGGCCAGCGTTGAAGAGTCCTCCGGAGAATGGGATGGTTTACGCCTCCTCAATTGCTTCAAGAATTCCTCAGCTTGCTGGGGTTTCGTACAAAATGTTTGTTTGCCTTGATAGGTGATGCGGAGACGGGCAGGGTATAACAGGGCATAGTCTATTTGGGCTTGTCGCAGCTTCTGTTTAACCGGAAGAAATTTGCGCCTGTCTTCCTGCACAGCAGCGGTGAAGTCCGGGAAAATGGTAAACTGTACCCCTTCATAGTGCAGCTGCTTTTGCTCCCGTGCCTCCCGGAGGGCCACGTCACGGTCCCTGTAGTTGAGGAGGCGCGCTATATTAGGGCGCGGAGGGCTTCCCACGGGGGGCCTGGGGCCCAGTGAGCGGTGTACCCGCTCCACCACGAACTGAGAGGAAAGGGCCTCCGCCCCCACCACCGCTAGCAGAAGACTCTCGATGTACAGCTCCATTCTTCCTGTATTTGTGGTTTCCGGAATACCCAAGATTCTTATATTATTCCGTCGGCTCCTTGCTTCGATGTCCTCGTTTTTGGCAGCTATGACCTTCAAGAGCTTGTCCATTTGGGCCACTGTATTCTGCATGTGCGTGGTGGTGTCCTCTGCATCTGATATGCGGCGTTCGGTTTCCTTAATCCGTTCCTCATGGCCATCAAGCTTGCGGACTATGCTGTCCATGCGGGCATTCATCCCGTCCATCTTGTCGGCTAACGCTGTGATACTCTGTCGGACCTCAAGCAGTATGATTTTCATGTCAGCCTCCGATGTGGCGAGGGGTTCCCCGCTGGGCCCTACCGCGCCAGCCCCATCGCCCTCCGGGTTAGTCTTGGTATTTTTTTTTTGCTTCAAAATGGAGTCGGGACTGCCTGGCATCCGGTTTCCCCATGATGAGGGCGCAATAGGGGGGTATCTTGAGGCAATGACAAAACGCTACGGTCAGCGATGAGCTGCGCCTGGCAGGTTGTGTGTATTAATACTGTATCAGGGTGGGTCATCCGTACCCTACTTAGGGCATTGTGTTTCACAGGCCGCAACCAGACCTCAGTGTCAACGCAGCACGTCACCCCCGTAGGATAGGCGCCGGCATAAACTTCGCCGGCCACAGCACCTGAGTCGGTTATGATTGTGGTGCCCAAGCTCCCTCACGCTTCCAGTACACAAGGCCACAGCGCCAGCCTGCAGCCTTCGTCAAAACTCGTGTCTCGAGTAGCTTCAGGGCACTATGTCCACATCTTCAGCGAGCTCTCACAGGCGGTTTCTCTGCACTCTCCGCCACTCACGCACCTCTCAGTATGTGTTAGTCTATAGGGCCAACAGCGGGCTATCCTCCATCCACAGCAGACGCAGCCCTCCTCAGCCCTGCTCCCGCGGGCCGCGAATGACAGCGACGACCGGCCCACTGAAAACAGGGGGACCCAGAGGCAGCGATCTGCTTCCCCGTTCCGCCTCTGCCACTGCAGGTATGTGGCAATGCGAATGTAGCGATGTGGTCAACCACGGCAGGACCCGTAGCGACGGATCCTCCCGGACCCCTCCAGCACTCACCGCCAGGTAATCTCCCGCATGTTGCGTCCGGCTCTCTCCCCTCTGCACGGCAGGCCCTCAGCGCAGTGGCCTATAATATGCCTCCACCATCCTACGAGGCATTCACCAAAGATTGTGGAGCAGCGGGCCCATTAGCCGAGCGTCGCCACGCTCCACCGAGCAGGAGATTAAACAGCAGCAATGCGCAGTATCAATCCTCCACGCGATGAGGGAATTCAGCAAATCTATTCCTCTCCGTCTAAAGTTTGCTTCCGGTCCCTCAACCGCACAATCTGTCTTCTGTAAGGTCGCTCCTCTGAGTTGCAAGCGCCCCAATCGAGGCTCACCCGCCCCGTGATGTGAGGCCCGTATGCCTCGTGGGCGCCGCGGTCTAGCGTAGGGCATGCCTGCCGGGTCGCTGCTCCGGCCGATCTAGACTTTGTGCCGCTCGGTTCTATTGCAGCTGCCAACTTTCTCAGCCTGGCACCGATTCGGCTGTAACTTTCACCGAGGCGGCCCCTGTGAGTCTGGTATCGAAATCCGTCACTTGGGGGCGGCTGTGGGCAGGAGAAGAGGATCTGATGCCCGTATGCCTCGTGGGCGCTGCGGTCTAGCGTAGGGCGTGCCTGCCGGGTCCCTGCTCCGGCCGATCTAGACTTTGTGCCGGTAGGTTCTATCGCAGCCGCCAACTTTCTCAGCCTGGCACTGATTCGGCTGTAACTTTCACCGAGGCGGCTGTGGGCAGGAGAAGAGGATCTGATGCCGGATTATAACACCGGGCGACGGGAGCCTCACGCTATGGAGACCATTCCGTGCGTGCGCCACCTAGCGCCCCCCTCGGCACCCGACTTTAGTTTAAGATGTTTAAGCTAAAGCACGGGTGCCGCCATTACTACAGAGCAGTAATAAACAGAAACAAGCATTGCCATAGCCAATAGGTCTCGCTTTTGGGACCTTATAAGTATTTAGTTATGCAACTGTTGCATGGCTAAACACTTATAAGGTCCCAAAGGCGAGACCTATTGGCGATGCCAATGCTTGTTTTGGTTTTTGAAACACAAATAAAACGCATTGTCATTTACAATACCAATAGCTTAAACTTGCGTAAATGCGAGACCTATTGCATTGCAAATGCTTGTTGTTGTGAGCCTGGCTGGATGATCTGTGTTTCACTCACGCAGGGGCAGGGCTCACTTCACACCTCAGGCCAGTTCAAGCATCTGCCTAACCACTGTTATCATGCAGATGCAGCGATTAGGCTGATCACGGCCACAAACCCAGCCCAGCCCAGTTTGCAGCAGCTGAAAGGGATGTGGTGTCATATTGCGCTTTCAGTCCATGGCAGCCGGGCCCAGGTGAGGGGGGGCCACCTTGGGTCTCACACAATGGCACAATTTCAAAAGGATGATAGACTCATGAGGGGCCCCATCGTAGTTAGACAGCCGCGGGACCCTGGGCAGCTGCACACACTGCCCATGCCCAGCGCTGGCCCTGATTTGCCCTCGCGTTCTCCCCTTTCGAAAGTGCACTGCCTGCCTTTCGAGGGTGAACACGGCTAATGCTTACTATTGGTAGGGTGACCAACCGTCCGTAAATTTCACGGACAGTCCGTAATTTCGGCCGTCTGTCCGTTTAACGGAAGCTATTTGTCCGTAATTTTAACCGGGCACCGGTCGCACCACCCTAAAGCCGGCACAGCTTCCACCCACCTCCCTGCTTGACTCTGATGCAGTACCAAAGCTCAGATCCCCAGCAGCATTGGAAAGGCACAGCGGGATGGCCACCCTCACACCTTCCGCCCTTCATGAGCTGTTAAGAGGTGTTTGAAGGTGACTGAGAGGGAGGGGCTGCAGCTTCAAGAGCAGGGGCATCTATTCAGATGCAAAGAGCCCTGAATGCGTCATGTCTCTGCAATTTAGCGGGACTTCACACATTCCCTTTCTGCCCAGGGCCCCAAACACCCTAGAACCGGCCCTGATTACACCAGGCAGCACGTGGTTCTCTTCACAGAACTTAATTACTGTCACTAAATTGTAAGCAAACCTCGGTTTTTCAAACGTGCAGTCTTTAATGTAATAAAATAAAGAAACGGCACAATCGCACCCACTCTGATTAACAAAGTATGGAGGACAATCAGTTAAATCAGTTCTCTTGGAGTATCTCCTTTAAGTACTGTACATCACGGTGGGGGATGGCAAAACTAACATTTTAGAAAGAGAGCCTGTTGTCTCGTGGTCTTGTCCAGGAGGGGGTGAGGAGCCCTACCCCACCCTGGAAGAGACCAAGATGACCTAGAATGACCTAGAATGACCTAGAATACTGCATGCCCACCCCTGTGCCCACCCTGGTGGATCCTGTTCCCCCCCAGTGATGGCTCCTGTCCCCCCATGTGGTGGCTCCTGCCCCCCCCTGTGATGGCTCCTGCCCCCCCCCCCCCCTGTGGTGGATCCTGTCTCCGCCCTGGGTGGCTTCTGTCCCAGTCCTGGAATGGCTCCTGCAGTGAGGGCGAAGTTCTTGATGGGCCTCTTCTCAAAAAGGCTCAGCTCAAACTGAATATGAAAAGGTGGGCGAGTGAGTAAGTGAAGGGATGGGTGGATGGCTGGATGAATTAGTGAAAGGGTGAATGGATGAATGAACGATTGAATAGATGGATAATGAGAGAGGATGGATGGATTGATGAGTGAGTGGAAGGATGGATGAAAGAAAAGGTAAATAGCTGGATGTATGGGTGGAAGGGTAGCTGGATGGTTAAAAGGGTGGATGGATGAGTGAAAGGATGGATGAGTGAAAAGGTGGATGATGAGTGAGTGAGTGAGTGAGTGAGTGAGTGAGTGAGTGGGTGGACGGATGAGTGAAATGATGGATGGATTGAAGAATTGATAAGTGCAAGGGTGAATGGATGGACGGATGAGTAAAAGGGTGGGTGTAAGGATGGATGAGTGAGTGAAAGGGAGGGTAGATCGACAAAAGGATGAATAGATGAGTGAAGGAGTGAAAGGATAGATGGATGAGAGAAAGGATGGATGAGTGATAGGGTCAATGGATGGATTCATGAGTGGATGAGTAGATGGATGGGTGGGTGGATGGAACGAAGGATGGCTAAGTGAAAGGATGGCTGGATGGGTGAAAGGGTAAATGGCTGGATGGATGAGTGAATGGATGGATGGGTGGAAGAGTGGATGGATGAGTGTACAGATGGATAGGGTGAAAGGATGGATGGATGAGTGAAAGGATGGATGAAGGGATGGATGAGTGAAATGATATATGGAAGGATACATGATGGATAGGTTTGCAAATGGTTGAATATGTTTGGATATGGCTGGGCCTACTTATATACTATTGCGCGGCCTCCTCTGATGTGTCTGTAAAACTTACCTATTATCCTGAAGTTTTGTCCTGAATTTTGACCTCCTGTCCTGAATTTGTGTCCTGAATTTTGACCCTTTGTCCTGAATTTTTGCACTCACCGTCCTGAATTTGCACCAATGCCAGTTTGTCGCCCTAACTATTGGGCTCAATGCGCCTGGCTCTCTATGCAAGGGCAGGGTGCGGCGCCCCGCACGGGAGATGCATGCAGCTCAGAAAGACCCTGCATCCACCTCTTCCCAGCACTGCTCATCTTTTCACTGAGCTCCTATTTTTAGGCTGCTCCCACTTTCACTCGGATGCAGTCTGGAATGAGAAGTTTACAAGACACAAAGGAAATCCATTAGCGAGCCTTTTAAAAGCGCGCGCGCACTCGGTGAGGCCATATGACAGCCGCATACGGAAGGTGGACGAGGTGCTTGGCAGTCAGGTTTCCTCTCCGAGGGCTCGGGCTCCTTCCCGCCTAAATCATCTTCTCACTCGACACACCAGCTCGAGTTATGAGACAGTCAGCAGTTCCTCGCATAGGAGGATGCACCTTCACTAATTAGCTGTATGCAAAGGCCGGTTCGGGAAAGGCCCTGGGCCTGGTAATAAAACCTAACCCGCAGTGCGCGGACAGCTCAACCATCAGCTCTGCGGGGCTGGCCAAATGCAGGATACCTCAGCCAGGCTAGATTGACCAACGCCAGATTAACGGTTTCAGTGTCAGGGGGCGTTGAGTGGGATGGGTGGAAAGAGCGTTGATTGACAGCACCGCCTGCTGCACAAGTACTACTGTGCACAGAGGCTCATCTGTAAGCGTCAGACAGAGTTTTGTAGACTGTATGACAACTTGCTCAGGGTGCGTTGCCATGCAGAGAGCCAGTGTACAAAAATACAGTCATGAACCTGAAAGAAGACACCAATGAGAGGATTAGGAAATGCCCCAGGAGAAGGTGGGGGGTCGGGTCAGGCTAACAAGTTATAGGTACGAAGGTTGAAATGCTGACCTTATTGGTGTTTTATGGACTGCACATGCTATGGGAACATCTACTAAATGCAGGTTGAAATCTGCTCAACGGTTGTAGGAAATGTTTTAAATGGGAGTACATAAGTGCAGGCACTCTCTATTCAGAGAATCTACTTGCTACTGAGAAGTGTCGGGACTCTCCCATTAAATGTATTGCAGCAGAGGTGAAAACTGCAGGTACGCTCTCTTTCAAATTAAAGAAGTGCAGGTACACGGTACCGGGCAGCACCTGACCATTTAAAGTACTGGATGTAGGAAAATAAATGGATTCCTTGCTCCCAACATGTCAGAGTAAAGGATTCTTTCATGGCTATCAGAGGGTCAATCAGACAAGAATATTTCTGTTAGTTCTTCAGTAAGTTGCACAGCACTTCATTTGCACATTTCCTTGATTTTTGTGCGGAAAATGGGTTCTATGCTTGTTGCTAATTATAAAGCATGGAAAAAGGTTTACAGTAGCACACAGTATGGGTACATGAAAACGCAATAACCCGGATAACTAATCTCCATAAAATGGTGACCCCAGCCTAACTCCCAATAAAGGTCTACGTGAAACACGGACGCCTGTTGCGGAGCCAGTGCGTCCAGGGCCAGCTTTAGGGCGGTGCGACCGGTGCCACCGCACCGGGTGCAGGCTTCCTGGGGGCGCCGTGTTTGAAAGTTCATTATGCTTTTGAAGCACCGGCTGCAGCATTTCTTTCCCCCGGCAATTACCAGGCCTCACATAAATGTCAAGAAAACTCGTGTGATTAATTATCTTCCTGGAGAGAGATCAGTGTTTTGTAAAGTTGAGGTTTTGACTTAGGTGAAGTTAGTGCAGAGGGTTAATATGCCAGCTGCAAAGAACCTGTACCAAGTAGATTACAGAGTGTGTATGATGTAAACAGATCAGCAGGTTACTGCTTTCAAAAGAGACATCCTTTTGTTACTTGCAATTTATAACTTAAAGTCCTAATATAGAATAGTGAGGCATTAACTTTCATCATAGAACTGCATACACACTGCAAAGTATGCATTAGAACATTGATTAATGTTGCATAAAGTGTTAATTTGGCTCGAAATCGATTCTTATTTTTAAAGAAAACTCCCAACTATGCTGTTTCTTTTTCGACTCTGAGTTTGTGCTTCTCCACACCAAGCACTTTTAAACTATACTGCCTACCAGTATGGGTGACATGTGACTCCTACACTTTCAGTTCTTTGGCTTATGTAACAATTCCTATTCACTGATTTACACACGTATGATTGATTGTCTCTGTGTAATGTGTGTGTGATGCAAAGTGCTCGGACACCCTACACTGGTATGAGTGGCGCTATGTAACTAATTCAATGCATCTGAGAGAGTGTGTTTATGGAGACTTGGTCACTGTTAAAGGGTGCTAGTGAGAGAATCCGTGGTGAAGGTGGTCATTGGGGGGGCGCCAACAAACATTGTGGCACAGGGCCCCACCAGCACTAAAGCCGGCCCTGAGTGCGTCATGTGCCCAAGTGCAAGGAAAGAAACGGATCCCACTGTGAAATACAGCAATAATCATGGTTCAGAGCGCCTTCCCAGGCTTCTGGGCCCCGGTGCCACTGCACCTGCTGCACCATTTGAAGCCATGCCTCTTCTGGACACCAACTTGATAAATTCCATAGGAACTGAAACACTCCACTACATGATGCGCATGTCAAAGCGCAGTTCGGTGAACACCAACATAAACACAGTGACAGGCAACTGCTTTGGGAGCCTTGTATACACATTCGCAATGAGGCCTGAACAAATAGACGCCCCTGGTTTAGCGTGCAACGGCTAAGGTCCACTCAACACTCCTTACATCTCCTAAGCTTCTCTCTGTGAACCATACAGTTATTTTACATGCTTACATGCTTAAAGGAAAGCAAGATAACGTTTCCAGTACCGTTTTGTTATAATTTTTTTAATTCTTTGTTAACAGTTTTGTGGTACTGTAAATTTCGGAACCACGTATCTGGCATGATTCCAACATGACGATTTCTTTATCAACAGACCGAGAATGTTTAGGATACTATGCACAAGCATTTGCGTCACATTCGAGTGACGAGATCGCCTGAAATCAGAGTTTCTGTCCTAATACCTCGAGCTCCATTTTAGGGCGACAGCCATTTTGTGATTGCCCTCTCATAGGCAACAGGACTACGGCCGAGCATGGGTCTGAAGGACACACACACCTTCGCTGACTCCTCGGTGACCTGGGTGAACTGACTCCGCTGCCTAAGGCCAAACCTGTTCGGTCAGTTCCCTTCCCGCGGCCGAATGAGATTAGTATCATGGCCCAGCATATCACGAAACCTTTCATCACACACGAACCATGCCTAATCTTCTACACACCTGCCCCTGTTTCCCTCTTTATGACCCGTTTTACGAGGAGGAGGTGCTTGTTTTTATTGGGTGTCCGTCGATATCTGATGAAGGCGCTAAGCTTTGCCGGGTAATTGATTAAGGGCTGAACGAACTGAAATATGTACTTGCCATTATGACTCTGTCTTTTCCTTTGTAATGAATGCATGTGAATGATCATACCGTAAAACGAGGAATGTTTGCCTAAAGCATAATATTTGGTATATAAGGAGAAGGCTGGTTTTCGTAAGGGAGCAGTCTCCTGAGAATATACACGTGTTGTACTTCTAGGATACCTGTCACTGGCTGCAGCCAATGAATAAGATCTTTGACTTCACCAAGAAGACTCTGGTGCCGATCACGATCCGGTAAAAACCGGGTACGAACCGTCGGACGGAGCATATTCTCCGTCCGACGCGTACCCGGTCGTCAATTTCTACAAACAAGGAATCACGAATCGCACGGGTACACCATGACCGTACGATTCGTAAAAAAGTCCGACCGAACAAAAAAACACCTACCAATGCGATCCGGGAAAGTGCCGACCTGACGTCGGGACGCTCGCAGCCAGCCATTCACGACCCAGGAATCACGATTCGCACCGACGTCACCCCGCACGGTGAATATTTTGCGGCAGCCAAAAACTGCCGGGAAATCAGGACGACGCGAACAAGGACCACCAGTACGCGACGGACAGACGACGACGCGAACAAGGAGGACCAGTACGTGACGGACACACAGGACGACGCCACCAAGGAGGACCCGTACGCGACAGGACGACGCGATTGGAGTACCAGTACGCGACGGACAGACATGGACCCGAACCTACGAGTCATCCCTGCCCTCATAGCAGTCCACCTGCTCTACAGGCACCGACGCAGACGCCGCAGAAGGTCAGAATAACTAAGGGAGGGGGGAAAGTGGGGTGGGGTGGGGGTGGCACGACCAGGGCAGACCACAAAACAACCACATAAGTCACACATGGCCTGGACATACCTGACTCCCATGCCCTGGTCACCACGAGGGGGTGGGGGTGTGTCCTGATAGGCCAGCGACCGCCACAACGGAAGTCCGTCACCACGCGAACCGGCAACACAACCAGACAGGTACGTCCCGTACCCACGCCTCAAGAGCGTGGGTACGAGTCGTACCACGCCCACACACACGTCACCCCAACAATGGCGGGACGGATCTTACCCACGTGGCAAAGGCCTCGGTACGGCCCGCACAAGCATCACATAGCGTGGGGACGGATATGTACGGACCCTACCCCCACCCGCGTATGCATGGAGCGTACCCCCACCCCAACAGTGTAAGTACGACTCGAACCCTCACCCGCGGACGTACGGACCGTACCCCCCATGCCAACAGTGGAAGTACGACCCGTACCCCCACCCGCGTATGCATGGAGCGTACCCCCCATGCCAACAGTGTAAGTACGACCCGTACCCCCACCCGCGTATGCATGGAGCGTACCCCCCATGCCAACAGTGTAAGTACGACCCGTACCCCCACCCGCGTATGCATGGAGCGTACCCCCCACCCCAACAGTGTAAGTACGACTCGAACCCTCACCCGCGGACGTACGGACCGTACCCCCACCCCCACCAGTGTAAGTACGACCCGTACCCCCACCCGCGTATGCATGGAGCGTACCCCCCATGCCAACAGTGTAAGTACGACCCGTACCCTCACCCGCGTATGCATGGAGCGTAACCCCCATGCCAACAGTGTAAGTACGACCCGTACCCCCACCCGCGTATGCATGGAGAGTGCCCCCCACCCCAACAGTGTAAGTACGACTCGAACCCTCACCCGCGGACGTACGGACCATACCCCCACCCCCACCAGTGTAAGTACGAGCCGTACCCCCACCCGCGTATGCAAGGAGCGTACCCCCCACCCCAACAGTGTAAGTACGACTCGAACCCTCACCCGCGGACGTACGGACCGTACCCCCACCCCCACCAGTGTAAGTACGACCCGTACCCCCACCCGCGTATGCAAGGAGCGTACCCCCCACCCCAACAGTGTAAGTACGACTCGAACCCTCACCCGCGGACGTACGGACCGTACCCCCACCCCCACCAGTGTAAGTACGACCCGTACCCCCACCCGCGTATGCATGGAGCGTACCCCCCATGCCAACAGTGTAAGTACGACACGAACCCTCACCCGCGTATGCATGGAGCGTACCCCCCCACCCCAACAGTGTAAGTACGACCCGTACCCCCAACCGCGTATGCATGGAGCGTACCCCCCACCCCAACAGTGTAAGTACGACCCGTACCCTCACCTCGAATGCATGGAGCGCACCCACACCGTGTATGTCCCAAGCGTACATATCCAGAAATTGGAGGTGTGTGTGCAGAGTCCTCCCAGCAGTGCCCAGAGACAGGAGGGTGTGTGCAGAGTCCTCCCAGCAGTGCCCTGAGACAGGAGGGGTGGGTGCAGAGTCCTCCCAGCAGTGTCCAGACCCAGGAGGGGTGTGTGCAGAGTCCCCCCAGCAGTGTCCAGACCCAGGAGGGGTGTGTGCAGAGTCCTCCCAGCAGTGCCCAGAGACAGGAGGGGTGGGTGTGGAGTCCTCCCAGCAGTGCCCTGAGACAGGAGGGGTGGGTGCAGAGTCCTCCCAGCAGTGCCCTGAGACAGGAGGGGTGGGTGTGGAGTCCTCCCAGCAGTGTCCAGACCCAGGAGGGGTGTGTGCAGAGTCCTCCCAGCAGTGCCCAGAGACAGGAGGGGTGGGTGTGGAGTCCTCCCAGCAGTGCCCTGAGACAGGAGGGGTGGGTGCAGAGTCCTCCCAGCAGTGCCCTGAGACAGGAGGGGTGGGTGTGGAGTCCTCCCAGCAGTGTCCAGACCCAGGAGGGGTGTGTGCAGAGTCCTCCCAGCAGTGCCCTGAGACAGGAGGGGTGGGTGCAGAGTCCTCCCAGCAGTGTCCAGACCCAGGAGGGGTGTGTGCAGAGTCCCCCCAGCAGTGTCCAGACCCAGGAGGGGTGTGTGCAGAGTCCTCCCAGCAGTGCCCAGAGACAGGAGGTGTGTGTGCAGAGCCCTCCCAGCAGTGCCCTGAGACAGGAGGGGTGGGTGTGGAGTCCTCCCAGCAGTGCCCTGAGACAGGAGGGGTGGGTGTGGAGTCCTCCCAGCAGTGCCCTGAGACAGGAGGGGTGGGTGTGGAGTCCTCCCAGCAGTGTCCTGAGACAGGAGGGGTGGGTGCAGAGTCCTCCCAGCAGTGCCCTGAGACAGGAGGGGTGGGTGTGGAGTCCTCCCAGCAGTGCCCTGAGACAGGAGGGGTGGGTGCCCATCACTCCCAGCAGTGCCCTGATACAGGAGGGGTGTAACACATGTGTGTGAGGCCAGAATTATCCACATGCATACTGGCTACAAGGGAACATGTCCCCATGAACTCATGTCAACAGACTCCACACACAAGTACAGTGATCACCAAGGATGCCACGATTGTCGCAGGTGGAGACATGGCCCTGCATGCATGGCCAAAGTAGAAGGGCTCCGTCACACACACAGCTCATGTAGACACAGCTCTGCGCTAAACATTGGGAACACCCTGCAGGGAAGAAAGCTGGGTACACAGAGGAAGGAATACACCCTGGGACAAGTGCACCATGCAGTAACTGCTTACATGAACAAAGAAAGTTAGCCAACACCTTGTGATGGCACACAGATCACAGGGTCCCACCAATGAGCAGTACACTACTACACATCCCACACACCCAAACCCTTACACACCACCCAAAACCATGTAGCAGCCCCACCAACACCAATACCAGCATAGCAGTAGTGTGATAATGAAGACAAAATTAAGCTTTATTCAGCATGAGCACAATGTCCATGGATCGCAGGCAGTTCAATCTTCACAAAGCCCATAGGGCAGTCAATGATTCTCAGCTGGATGGGGGACACAGTGGGATGCGTGTCCCCTACATTGCCTGCACAGTCAAATGGCATCGTCTTCCACACTGGTGAGGGCATCAGGGGGGGGAGAAGCAACAGGCACCGCAGGGACATCAGGGCAAAGGGGCGGCGTTGTGGGTGCAGGGATGGAGGACTCCACCACAGGGGGTGGGTCAGTGCCAAAGGCGGAGGCCAGGATGGCACTACACACCTTTGCAAGGTCCTCCAGGGAGTCCCCTGCACCCGAAGGGACCTCAGGCCCCAAGGAGGGGGGGGGGTCAGAGGGATGGGTCGCAGCGCCACCGGGGGAGGGTGGAGACGGGGGGGAGACTCAACCACCCTGACCGGGGACCTCCTTGACCGCTTGCGTGGTGGTGTAACTGTGGGGCTCAGGGACAGAGCGGCCATGAAGGTGTCCTTGGGGGAGATGTGGCCAGGAGAGCTGAGG
Source organism: Triturus cristatus (assembly GCF_964204655.1). Classification (NCBI taxonomy): domain Eukaryota; kingdom Metazoa; phylum Chordata; class Amphibia; order Caudata; family Salamandridae; genus Triturus; species Triturus cristatus. The sequence continues at coordinate 1,102,137,009 of NC_140579.1, forward strand.
GGAGGGGATTTGGAGGGAGTGGACTGGGTGGAATGCGGACTCCCACTATGGCTGCGTGTCACACGTTTGCCCCCCGACCCAGTGGGTGTGCCTACCTCACCCTGTGTGTGCGTGTCAGGAGGAGTGCGGTGGACCTTCCCTGCTGGTGTGGTGCCCGTGTCCGTTGATGTGGGTGCATGCCGACGTCTGGGTGTACGTGTGACAGGCATGGGAGCGGGAAGTGTGGATGGGGCAGGGGTAGGTGGGGGGAGGTCGCGCTGCAGGAGACCCACTGCTGCAGTCAGTGTGGAGTCGATGGACCTCAGCAAGTTGCGTTGGTCAGCCTGCGATGAATGAATGCCCTCCAAGAAAGCCTCGATGTTGGTGAGGGTTTTGCCGTGGGCATGGAGGACATTAAGGATCGCAGCCTGACCAACCTGCAGTTGCCGCTGGATGTCCACAGACTCTGCATTGGCGGCAGCAGTGGAGACAGGGGCAGGGGGTGCGGTGCCTGGCAGGAAGGAGACATGCTGTGACCGGGCACGCTGGGAAGGGACACGAGCAAGTGGGAGGCGGCTGGTGGAAACTGAGGGGGCGGTGCGAGGTGTTGTTCCGCTGTCAGCTGCTGGTGCAGCCTCCGCCCACTCGGAGACATCGTCCCCGGACCTGTCAGCTTCGTAGTCTGATGTGCCAGTCGACAGGTCCTCGGCCACACTCTCCTCCGCCTCTGTACCACTCGATGTGCCAGACCCGATGTCACGGCTGGCACTGGTGCTCGGTCCCTCCGCCTGGTCTGTGTCCATGTCTCCCTCTGTGTCCCCCGACGATGCTGTGGGCAGGGTGGAGAGACAGAAATAATCAGACATCTGTACACATCTGTCACATGAGTCCAATCCACATAGGTAACATTGCATGGCCTGAAAAGGAAGATCCCTAACATCTACTGAACAGGGTACCGATGTAGGGCATGAAACACACAGTTGGTTGAGCCACCATGCCACTGAAATACCATGGAGAGCATGAGACAATAGCTAAACACAGGAAAAGGAGTCTGACATAGCACCCAGGCCCTGGGGACAATCCAGCACTGCATCTGCACCACACAGCGTTGGCGAAAATACCGATGACCAGGGACCATATCCATGAACTTGAGACACATGCTGCATAGGTAATGCTGAAAACATGCACAACATGACTCTGTCACTGCACATTGCGTGTGTGTCCAGACACATCACACACTGCCCAGACCCAGCAAGTGGTAATCAGGATTTAACACATAGGCATTGCCCGCCCCAACAAGACCCTACACGAGGCAAATTGTTGAGACACAGGTGGCACCAACATCTCATAGTCTGGGTGATACACACAGGGGCAGGCAAAAAGCGAGATTGAACGCCAAACAGCCAAGGTGCGCCTGTACAAATAATGTGGTACCAGTGCCCATCCTCAGATGAGTATAGCAAGACACACAGGCACTGGCAACTGTGAGTATGAAGAAGGACAATCAGGTCAGGCTGCACAGTGGACACCTGTACAAAATAGCACGTCTATATACATGGTGACAGGGGACAATGGCAGAGAGCACAACTTACGCTGTAGACACTGACAGTGGCCACGTTTATGATGACACATACACCACTGAGGAAAAGGTGCCCCAGGGGACAGTAGTGGGCACGCAACTACATGCTACTGAATGGTAATGACTGCAACACACGTCACCATCCCTGCACTATGTGTATCGCACACTCATGCACATCATGTCACAGGCCACTACATGGGACATGCGCGCTGTAAGGCATGACACATGAGAGACCAACTCCCATGTCTGGAGTCAGCATCAGTGCCAACTGATATGGAACCCACATGCAGTGAACTTGACAGTGCACAGGCAATGTCCCACAACCTGTTACACACCACCCCCACACATGATGCTACAGACATTGTTCCCGTGGACAAAACGCCAGCCTACATTACCCTGTGGAGGAGTGACTACACACAGACCAGGGAACACATTGCAAGGAGGGGAAGGGTGGCAGGGGCGCAGCGCTATACTGGGGCAAACAGGATCTGCACAGCACCTTTAAACCCTGCCAGTGAATTCATGCTACTGTGCCCTTACAAATGCCGGTGACACACAACAAACACACATGTACCTACCCCCTTCCGGCTGCTGCATCGCCTGTAAGCGCCTCTCCAGGTCTGGAAAGACCACCGGCAGCACACGCCTGTGGAGGTGGCTCAGACGGCGGCGGCCGCGGTTCTTGTGGCTCTCAGGTGAGTCCCCCAGCAGGAGCCGTGCAATCCTCCGCGTCCAGCACCGGATATCCTGCCAGCGTTTCCTCACCTGGGGAAGGCTCCGCCTCCGACCATCCACACGCCTCACGGCACTGACGGCGGTCAGCCAGATCTGCTCCTTGGCAGTGGCGCCTACCTGTGAGGTAGAACAAGTGACACCACATCAATACACCAGCCACATGTCACAGAGAGACATATGGGTACAAATTAGCTGGTTACAACAAGGCATGTCATGCAGCCAACGCATTGCACCTTTGTCATAGGGACATCATCCCCTGTTGAGGGGAAAAAGCACTACGTGCCACAGTGGGTACACAGGTGGAATGATGGCAATGTCACAATCAATGATCAAGGCTCACACTGTGCATCACACCCACCCCTCCTGTCTCAGGGCACTGCTGTTAGTGACAGGCACACACCCCTCCTGTCTCAGGGCACTGCTGGGAGCACACTGTACCCACCCCTCCTGTCTCAGGGCACTGCTGGGAGCACTCTGTACCCACCCCTCCTGTCTCAGGGCACTGCTGGGAGCACTCTGTACCCACCCCTCCTGTCTCAGGGCACTGCTGTTAGTGATAGGCACACACCCCTCCTGTCTCAGGGCACTGCTGGGAGCACACTGTACCCACCCCTCCTGTCTCAGGGCACTGCTGGGAGCACTCTGGACCCACCCCTCCTGTCTCAGGGCACTGCTGTGAGTGATAGGCCCCCACCCCACCTGTCTCAGGGCACTGCTGGGAGACATCAGGCACCCCCCCCCTGGGACCCCCCCGACAGTACATGGCATGTGTGTTACACCTGGACGCAATGGCAGAAGTCACAGTCACAACATAGGGACAGTCTGTGGCAGTGGCCTATGCACTCACCTGATACCCTGGTCGCCCATACAGCATGGGGTACTGTGGGAGGATCACATCCAGCAGAGCCATGTTCTCCTCCAGGGTGAATGGCTGTGTCCTCTCCACAGCCCTTGACATGGTTCCAGGGAATCAGTAGCAGCAGCTGGGTCGACGAATGCAAAGATGTGCAGGCAAGTGCTCCCTCATGGGACCTGGCTGCCTTATATGTGCCCTTCTGCCCAGTCTCATGCACAGGAGTACAGAGAGATTGGTCACTCACATTTGCATCCTATGTTTCCACCAATCCCTACAAACCTAGCAGTCTGTGTGTTCTCTATCGGTTTCATTCTCCTGCATGATGTCAGCCCCACAAACACATTGCAACAAAGTAGACAAATTCCAACTGACTTCTGCTGTGCACCTTCCAGAACAATTTCGAATTTTGAACTTGGTCTCCATGACAACCAGCATGCATGTAGGCCTTAATACTTGTCCCCTATGTAATTTGGAGCATCACACACAGGTACGGTGCGTGTGGGGGCCCTAGGGCACCCCAAATGCATGGCAACGGCCCGTACATGCATGCCTACCCTCTCCATCACTATGGGTCTGCACGCGTATGCGTACCCGTAGTGGTACGGACCGTACACTCGCATCTACGCTCACTATCACTATGGGTCTGCACGCGTATGCGTACCCGTAGTGGTACGGACCGTACACTCGCATCTACGCTCTCCATCACTATGGGTCTGCACGCGTATGCGTACTCGTAGTGATAGTGAGCGTAGATGCGAGTGTACGGTCCGTACCACTACGGGTACGCATACGCGTGCAGACCCATAGTGACAGTGAGCGTAGATGCGAGTGTACGGTCCGTACCACTACGGGTACGCATACGCGTGCAGACCCATAGTGATAGTGAGCGTAGATGCGAGTGTACGGTCCGTACCACTACGGGTACGCATACGCGTGCAGACCCATAGTGATAGTGAGCGTAGATGCGAGTGTACGGTCCGTAACACTACGGGTACGCATACGCGTGCAGACCCATAGTGATAGGGCCGTACACTCGCATCTACGCTCTCCATCACTATGGGTCTGCACGCGTATGCGTACCCGTAGTGACACGGACCGTACACTCGCATCTACGCTCGCCATCACGATGGGTACACATACGGCAGCACTCCCACAGTGATTTGGGAACATGCACAGGCCCTCTCAGCAGCAGTACGGCGGATTTTACACATCACTGTGGTAATAGGCGACACACATGTAGGAATAGGGCGGACATACTTGTCCATGGATGGACATACTTGTCCAGGAATGGACATCAAGGCATCGTCTGTGCATTACCACATGTGTGGGGCACAGGTGTCACAGGCTGTGATGTGGAACATGCCTCCTGAGTGGAGAAGGCACCAGATGTATGATGAGATGTGTACATGTGTACTGTGTGAGGGTGCAATGTGTGCCAGGCATGCCCTTGACTCCTTTGACATGTGTGCATGTGGGACTGCGCACTTGGGGTGAGCGTCACTGGCATGGCACCGACACCAACACACGGAAGTGTCCCATGATGCCAGGTACAGGGTTCATGACACATGACTTATCACTACCCACAGTGCACAATGTGACTATGCCATATATGTGTCCGGGATTTACATCAGGTTGATGTTGTAGCACCCTCAAAAGCTGCAGCCGTTGCAGCAACCAACATGTGGCTGTGTGTAGATTGTCATTGCACACTGTTCCCAACACCATGCCACATGTGTTCTCGGATGTGAGGTGCACATGTATGCAAGGGACACGGAGTAGCGTGACAAGGCCATGTCAGCAAACTCACAAGGAATGTGTGGTGAGTCATGACATGTGCACCTTCATGGCAAGGTGTGTGGGCTGGACTAGTGTAATGTCATGTGACCTGTGGCTCAAGTGTTCCGCTGCCAGTCTCTGCAATCGGCATCACACTTCTGCTGATGTGTGGGTGTATGTCACTCCTGTCTTGCGTCGGGCAGTGCACTTGCACTGGGACACAGCTATTTCCATGGCATGGCATGGGGAGGTTCTCAATCACCGTGTGTAGCTGGGTCTTGGAAGGAGTGTCACCTTGCATCCATACGTGTCCTGGGCATGTAGCACATGCCTGACTCCCTATGTGGCATGTGTGTATTGCCAGATTTACATGTGCTCAGTAGACATGAGTTGTTCTCGTAGTGCACTCACTCTTCCTTGTCACTTCCAAATTACTGCAGAGCGCCTCCTGTTGCCCGAAGAATTCCAGACTTGGCCACCTTGCAGGAGAATGACAGGATCCGGCTCTACCGCTTCACCCAACCGTTGATTCTGGAGCTGACGGCGAGACTGGCACCACACCTGCAACCGCAGCACAGGTATCCTACGGCACTGACACCCCAGCTGAAGGTAATGGCTGCCCTACATTTCCTTGCCACGGGTACCTTCCAAAATACCATAGCTCATGTTGGTGGCATGTCCCAGAGCATGTTCAGCGGTGTGCTGCATGATTTCTTGGAGGCCATGTTGATTCACCTGGATGACTTCATCAAGTTCCCAACCCCTGAACAGATGACTGAGGTCAAGCGTGGTTTCTATGCCCTGGGAGGGATGCCCCATGTCATTGGGTCCATAGATGGGACACATGTAGGTTTGGTACCACCACACGCACGGGAGGTGGCGTACCGCAATCGGAAGCACTACCACTCCATCAATGCCCTTGTGGTGTGTCTGTCCAACATGGTGATTTCACATGTCTGTGCTTGTTTCCCAGGATCAGCACACGATGCCTACATCATGAGGCGTAGCGGGATGCCTGATATGATGATGCAGCTGCGCAACGAACGAGCATGTGTTGTTGGTGGGTACAGTCTGTCTGTCCTGTATTCTGTTTGGCCGAGCAGCACTACCGCTTCGCCAGTTCTAACGATGTCCATGTGCTTCCCATGTAGGGGACGCTGGCTATCCCAACATGCCTTGGCTGCTGACACCTCTCCGCAACCCCATCACGCCGGCCCAGCTCCGCTACAACACCGCCCATGGCCGGACAAGGCGAGTGATAGAGAGGACGTTTGGCATGCTGAAGAGCCGATTCCGGTGCCTCCACAAGACCGGCGGCGCACTCCCATATGCCCCGGCAAAGGTTTGCAAGATCTTCATGGTCTGCTGCATGCTGCACAACATGGCAGTTGAAAGAGCTGTGCCACTCATCCTGAATCAACATGACGAGGACCATCCACCCGTGGAGGACGAAGGGCTTGGCAATGGGGCTAGTGATGTGGAGGATGTGGAGCCGCAAGAGGACATCCGGACTCGGCTCATACGCGACTTCTTTGCTTAGTGGTGAGTACCAGTGTCTGAGTGTGCACGCCTTGGTCCCCGTGTGGCATGTGTTGTGATGTGTGTGTCCACCTGCATGTATGGCACGTGAGTCAGAGGTGTGTGTGGGTGTGTCACTGGAGTGATGGTGGCAGTGATGGTAGTATTTCCCCAGTCATAATTGTGACCTAGCATGTTGTCATCCATACATGTGTCGAGTCAATGCACATGCAAGTGGCTGTGCTTTTTGTGGCTGACTTCTTGTGTGTCTCTCTTCCCCAGGTACCTGCGCATGCCATCTGCTGGTTGCATTGTTGTGGCACTGCTATTCCTCATGGACATGGCATCGTGGGCTGACTCAGCGTTACAGGCACGGACACGTTTGGAAGTCTCCATGGGGTAAGGGATGCATCTGGGGTGTATTGGGTGTGGCAGTTGTTCACTATGTGTGCACACTGCCCAGGTCGGGGTTTGGTTCCTCTGCAGTCATGTTGCATCCCCATGGGACACGACATGCAGCTGGGTACACCAGAATAGATGGGCTGCCTGGTTGTCAGTCATCAGTGATGGGATGGTGGATTGTGATGATGGCATCAATGTGTGTGACACTGCCCTCGGACACATACGGTTGACATTGGCTTGACATGGCGTGGGACTTCCACATCAGCGGATCTATGGTGTATGGCAGGCTCTCCGTGTGCAGTTGTGGGTATTTAGCTGTTAGCCGACGCTTGTGTGCCAGTACCATGGCTATCACGCATTTGTGCTGCAGAAGGGGGGTGCCAGTGTTTGAGCCACATGTTACTCCACATGATGTGTTCATGTGTACTTCAAGTTGCCTCTGCAATCCCAAAAACATGACTATTAAAGGTGTCCCTATGCCTCCAAGGTGCCTCTGCTCAGTCAATGCTGGTGTGTTGGCACGGTGCATCCTGCATGTCTGGCATGGTATTCCCAGATTGTGGCTATGTGTCAATGTGTCGAGTGGCAAGATGCAAGCTGTGTGTGTGTGCTGAGACTGTGTATTGGGCATGATGTCCATGACTGTGTGGGTAGTGTGACATGTGCCATCCCCATGCATCCAACGTTGTCCAGGCCCCCATTCTCTGCATCCACCGGACTCAAGCTTGCAGGACATGGTTCTGCCACCTGTCTACACGTACCTGGGTGCCCCCCAGGACACGGGCCAGGTTCCCTGACCTCTGCGCATGACTGTTGCTGTACTCAATGTGTCTGTCAGCACGGTTGTTCGGCCACCCCCTCAGCTGGTTCTGCACATCACGGGTGTGTATGGTGCTCCATGTCTGTCTTGCCTAATAAACTGTGACCCATGTGTCCTGTGCCAGACTCAGGCCCCAGGGTGTGGATGGTTGAAGTGAACAGATGACTCAGGCATGTTTAGACTGTACAAGACACATGTTAGGTAATAATGCTACCAGCAGGCATCTACTCTTAATAGTGTGATTTATTAGGGGGGGGGGGGGACAAAGTGGGGGGCTTTCCGGGATTAGGGAATCCAAAGTTCAGTAGGGGAGTTGGTGTCCTTGCCATTGGAAATCCTCATAGTCCATGCCACAGTCTTTGTCAACATTGGTCAGCCAGTGACCAGCAGGGCCATGTGGCAGAGAATGTCTCTTGATGCTGTGATGCTGTTGCTCCAGTGGGCCAGGTGCCAGGCCAGGTGTCCTGGGAGATGGTGATGTAGCAGCCACCCTCACGGTCCTTTCCGTGGACGACCCGGCTTCCTGCGGGGAACCTCAGCAGCAGGCCGTGACGACGTCTGGGATGCTCCGTCGGATGTTTCCTCCTCCTCCTCATGATCCCTCCCTGTGGGTGGTGATGTTCTCCGCCTTCTGGCACAGGGAGGGTCGGCCATGGTGTCGGCCATCCGACGGAGTTCAGCGTGAATCCCCTGGGACGCCGTCACTTGCTCAGCCTGTCTGTCCTCCATCCTCCGTTGGTGTAGCTGTAGACAGGCTATTAGCTCCGCATGTTGCTGGGCCTGCTGGACCTTGATCCCCTCGAGGACGGACACAACCTGGGCCATGCCCGTGGTGTCCTGCCGGTATGAGTCCAGGATGTTACGGACATGTGAAAATACCGGATCCCCAGCCAACTGGTCAGGCTCGCGCCTCCGCCGTCCTCCACTCCCACCACCCCTGCCCACTTGCGTCTGGCCTGCACTTGTGGGCACATCGGGTCTCTGGGACCCCTGAGGGGTGGCATTGGCGTTGTCGCCTGCCTCCTCCTGGGTGCCCGGGACACCGTGTCCCTCCTGGCGAGCCTGGCTGCATTGTGGTGTTGGGGCAGGGATCCTGGGTGTCTCCTGGGATGTGGCAGGAGTGGGGGTGGTGGTTGGCACGGTTGTACCTGACGCAGGTGCTGCAGGTGGTTGGACACCAGAGGGGCCAGGTCGGTCGGGGTCGTCCGCAGAGTGGTGAGAGTGGTCGCTGCCGGTGGGATCGGTCTCCTGCAGATCCGGGTCCTGTGAGTGTTCCCCCCCAGTGTTGGGGGGTGCAGCACGACGTTGACCTGTGTGTGAGAGAGAAAATGTTAATTTGGATCCATGCAACATCCATGTTTCATCCGTTACAAAGTTGGCACATTTCCTCTTGGAATTAGGATCTGTCTTGCATTCCACTCACAGTGCACTTGTGCATGTGTGTGTCCCTTGGGCACCAATTTGGCCCCTTTAACTATGTGTGGCACAGTCTTACTTGCTGCGTCAAGTGTGACTGCAGTCAGCAGTGGAGTGTGCATGTGTGCCGAGCTATGCATTTGCGCCTTCCTTGTAGCACTGTACATGTGCACATGGAGTGGATCCACACACTCATATGATGCAGGTGGCTGTCCTTGTGCTCGTGTACAGGTTGTGACATGGCCCTGCGTTTTGCCATGATGAAGAGGGGGGGTTCTGGCACTGGCCACCCTTGTCTACATGCACGCAGTCCACCTGCTGACGAGCAGACATTCCCACACACCACAGGACTGATTTGCTCTCCCTGTGTCTCCCTCCTTCTCTGTCCCCCTCTCCCTCCCTCTCTGTCCCCCTCTCCCTCCCTCTGTGTCCCCCTCTCCCTCCCTCTGTGTCCCCCTCTCCCTCCCTCTGTGTCCCCCTCTCCCTCCCTCTGTGTGTCAGCCTCCTCCCTCTGTCCATCTTCCTGTGTCTCCCTCCCTCTGTGTCCCCCTCTCCCTCCCTCTGTGTGTCAGCCTCCTCCCTCTGTCCATCTTCCTGTGTCTCCCTCCCTCTCTGTCCCCCTCTCCCTCCCTCTCTGTCCCCCTCTCCCTCCCTCTCTGTCCCCCTCTCCCTCCCTCTGTGTGTCAGCCTCCTCCCTCTGTCCATCTTCCTGTGTCTCCCTCCCTCTCTGTCCCCCTCTCCCTCCCTCTCTGTCCCCCTCTCCCTCCCTCTGTGTGTCAGCCTCCTCCCTCTGTCCATCTTCCTGTGTCTCCCTCCCTCTCAGTCCCCCTCTCCCTCCCTCTGTGTCCCCCTCTCCCTCCCTCCGTGTGTCACCCTCTGTCACCTTGGCCCAGCTTCCTGGGCACACACTGTTAGCAGATCTTTGAGTGGCCCTTGGCCTGTTTATGTGAGTTTGTTTCTGATCTCCAGGCACCCATTTTGTCTGCTGTGTGTCTGTGCGCTGCTGCTGTGGTGGTGTGTGCTGCCACTCTTTCACACTGTTGGCTGTTCATTAGCTGCTGGCATGTGCAAAACAGTGCCTTCACCCCCATGTGTTGATGCAAGGCATCCGCCATTTGCTGGCAAGTCATTCCTGTGTTGGGACACAGTGTTTGTCTGGCTGTGACCTAGGCCATATGGGCAGAGGGCATTGTTGTCTGCTTTGGAGTCGCACTATGTGATTCTTGGTGCCCAGCCTCCCGCCATCCGGGTTACCGTGTCATGTGTTGTTGTCTTCTGTGGCCTGTGACTTGACATTGTCCAGCTGGGTGCATGGGGCATGGTGGCAGCAGTGGCATGTGCCTGCTCATGGAGTGTGGTTGAGTAATGCGATGGCTTGTGGTGGTTGCGTGCCTGTTATTAATTTTGGTTGTGGTTGCAGTTCCCCCCATGTGAGGTGCGTTGTTTGTGTACTCACCCGGGTCTCGGAGTCCTTCTACTCCTTCAACTGCCTCCACCGGCAGTATGGCCATCACCCTCTCCTCCCAGGGATGGTACTGTACGGGTCTGCGGGAGGGCCCTCCTCCGGTGGCGTTGGCCTGGTCGTGTTCCTCCTGTCTCTTGGCTCTGACCCTCCTCCGCAGATCGTACCACCTGTTCTGGCAATCCTGCTTGGTCCTCCTGGTGTCCGCAACAGCATTCACAGCATCGACGATGGTCTGCCACATGGCTGTTTTGGCTGCCTGGCTGGTGCTTCTGACCAATGTTCCAAAGATCTGTGGCTCGACTCTGAGGATTTGATCAACAAGGACCTCCAACTCTCGGTGACTGAACTTTGGATTCTTGGTAGTGGGCATGGTGAGGGGTGTGGGTGGGGATGGTGTGGGTGTGGGGATGTTGGGGGGGGGTGTGGATGGTTGTGTGTGTGTGTGAATGTGATGAGAGGGTGTTTGTGAGGGTGGTCGTGTGAAGGTGTGCAAGTGTAAGATGTGGTGTCGCTTGTAGTCTGGTTCTGTGGTGTCTGGCAGCAGTGGGTCTGTTGCAAAGGCTCATGGTTTGTGTGTGTGGGCCCTTTTTATTGGTCCATGGGTGGGTGTGGCAGTGTTTGAATTTTGGGTGGGTGTGTTATAAGGAGTGGTGGTGTATTGGGCCTCTGTTTGTTTTTGACAGTTGCAGGTCAGTGATTGTGTTATTTTAGTGGTTGTTGGCCATGTTTAGTGGCTGTGTGCCTTTCGAATGGTGTATTGTTGAGTTGTTTTGTTTTGTCCTTGTTGTGTACGTGCGTTTTGAGCGTGTGTACGGTGTGTACATGGGCCATTTGGTTGTACGATTTGGTCCTTGTGTGTGGCTTTGTACGACTCGTACATGCGGTTGTGATGTTGGGGCATGGGGTGCGCTCCGTACTTAGGAGGTTGTGTTGGGGGTGCGCCAGGAACGTACTGGGGTGGGGGTACGACTGGAACGTACTGGGGTGTACATAGACGGTGGTACGACACGTACAGGGGTGGGGGGGTGTACATAGACGGTGGTACGACACGTACAGGGGTGGGGGGGTGTACATAGACGGTGGTACGACACGTACAGGGCTGGGGGGTGTACATTGACGGTGGTACGACACGTACTGGGGTGGGGGGGTGTACATTGACGGTGGTACGACACGTACTGGGGTGGGGGTACGACTGGAACGTACTGGGGTGTACATAGACGGTGGTACGACACGTACAGGGGTGGGGGGGTGTACATTGACGGTGGTACGACACGTACAGGGGTGGGGGGGTGTACATTGACAGTGGTACGACACGTACAGGGGTGGGGGGTGTACATTGACGGTGGTACGACACGTACTGGGGTGGGGGTACGACTGGAACATACTGGGGTGTACATAGACGGTGGTACGACACGTACAGGGGTGGGGGGGTGTACATTGACGGTGGTACGACACGTACAGGGGTGGGGGGGTGTACATTGACGGTGGTACGACACGTACAGGGGTGGGGGGGTGTACATTGACGGTGGTACGACACGTACTGGGGTGGGGGTACGACTGGAACGTACTGGGGTGTACATAGACGGTGGTACGACACGTACAGGGGTGGGGGGGTGTACATTGACGGTGGTACGACACGTACAGGGGTGGGGGGGTGTACATTGACGGTGGTACGACACGTACAGGGGTGGGGGGGTGTACACTGACGGTGGTACGACACGTACTGGGGTGGGGGTACGACTGGAACGTACTGGGGTGTACATAGACGGTGGTACGACACGTACAGGGGTGGGGGGGTGTACATTGACGGTGGTACGACACGTACAGGGGTGGGGGGGTGTACATTGACGGTGGTACGACACGTACTGGGGTGGGGGTACGACTGGAACGTACTGGGGTGTACATAGACGGTGGTACGACACGTACAGGGGTGGGGGGGTGTACATTGACGGTGGTACGACACGTACTGGGGTGGGGGTACGACTGGAACGTACTGGGGTGTAGGTAGACGGGGCTATGACACGTACTGGGGTGGGGGTGTGGCTCGAACGTACTGGGGTGTAGGTACACGGGGGGTACGACACGTACTGGGGTGGGGGTACGACTGGAACGTACTGGGGTGTAGGTAGACGGGGCTGTGACACGTACTGGGGTGGGGGTGTGGCTCGAACGTACTGGGGTGTAGGTACACGGGGGGTACGACACGTACTGGGGTGGGGGTGCGACTGGAACGTACTGGGGTGTACATAGACGGTGGTACGACACGTACAGGGGTGGGGGGGTGTACATTGACGGTGGTACGACACGTACTGGGGTGGGGGTACGACTGGAACGTACTGGGGTGTACATAGACGGGTGGGGGTATACATATACGGGGGGTACGTGTCGGACGTACGGGGGCTGGGGGGAGTGTTGGGCGCGTATGCGGGCACATGTCTCCATGGTTGCTATTGGTGTTCGGTGCGGACGGTGTTTTTTCCATACGGTTGTAGGCTCGGACGCACGGGATGGATCGTGATTCCTCGGTCGGACTTGGATTTTTACGTTTGTAAGGTAAATCGTCCGAGGACGTGTCGGACACATTTTCCGACCCGAGGACGTGTGGGGAATGATTCCCGGTGCGGTTCGTATGGACTTTTTACCATGCGAATCGTGATTGCCAGTTCGTACGGCACTTGTACGATTCGTACGGTAAAAAGACCCGATACGAGTCGCACGGGGGAATTTTTTACCGGATCGTGATCGGCACCTCTGTGTTTCTGTAGTCTGAAACAGGAAGAACTCGAAGTCTTCGGGTGTGTTCCCTGGCACCGCTGGGTTCCGAAAAACCCAGTACTTCAGTTGGCGCCCAACGTTGGGCGATTTCAGCGGTACCGGTCCAAGCCAGAGGTTCGTGAGGAGCTTTGTGTGAAAATTCTGGAGGAAGGCCGCCACTTCATCAACCCCTGCATGTCGACGTGGTCCGAAAGACTTTGCTGCGAGGTTCTCCGCGTCCCAACGGCTACAACGGACTGCTGCCCTGACTATCGCCCTGTTTTGGACCCTTGATGAATTGGTAGAGCGAAACGATAAACGTGTCTTCTGGTGACGTCATCGATACCTCAGTTAAGTATAAGTGGAGCGTCTCCCAGTCCTTAGTTTGATTACTTGGTTTGATATCCCCTTTGGGATCTTTTAATTTGGAACTTGCAAGCGCCAAAACCAAGGGACTCGTGTATTCACGAGACTATCGTATTCGATAATCCTTTGAAGTTTGAAACTAGACTAGAGAGCGAAGATGCCTGGTTCTAGTATATTTGGAAATTGGTTTTGTCTTGGTTATAATAGGGATTCCCGATTGGATGACTCGTTTCCGGTTCCTCTGATTGGAACTCCAACTTATGAATTATATGTAGGCCCACTCACATATAATGAAGTATGGATCCGTTACACCAGAAAAGATGGTGACTTAAAGTGGCCCCAATACGGTAGTTTCGACACAGAGATTCTGGATAATCTAGAGGTTAAACTCTTTAAGAAGAAAGCCCGTCCGGCAATGTTTGACTCTTTCCGCCTATGGCGTAAGGAAGCCAAACAGAAGGAAATTAAATTGGCAAAAAGAAATAAAAAAGAAAAGGGTATCTCGATAATGCAAGCTGCTTTGCAGTTTCAAGATAATGAAGAAGAACAGATGAGTGAGCAGTTGCACAGACAATGTAAACTAGTGATAGATAAATGTTATCCAGTTTTGCCGCTTCTTCAGCAAGATGCGTCAAAAGAAATAGAGAAAGATACTTTGATGTCACACTTGTTAAGTTCACCACCCCCTTATGCGCAGAGTGCTACAGCGCCTCCGCAACACCAAGTTGTGCAACATCCAGTTATTTTACATCAAGCTCCTCTACCGCCAGTTCCTCCTCAGTTGGCCCCTGCGCCTATGGTGCAGCCCCCTCAGGGGCCACCGACTTTGCTGCCTGTCCCCCCTTTACCTTCTACGACTTTGTCTACTACATCGACTGCCTCTCTTGGCGCTCTTCCTGATACTGTCTCTACATCTACGTCTACGCCTACTATGCTTCCCTCTGTTTTTTCCCCTGTTCTTTTGTCAGCTTCTCCTTCTGTCCGACAGAGAGTGACGGATACAACTGCTAGTTTTATATCACCTTTCTTCGGGTCGTCTGGTGTGACCCCTGATCCAAAGCATAAGCAGACGCGTAGTCAACTGCCTAATTCTCACGAGAAAGAGATGTTTGACCATATGGCGCGCAAATGGATTGTTCACCCATCAAGGTATAATTTGGAGTCTGTTATGGAGGTCTTTTGTCAATGGGAAGCACCGAAACAGAGATACGTTTTTGAACAGATGTGTGTTTTCCTTTGTGAGGAATTGGAGGATAACGATTTGGAAGCAAATCCGCAGGATGCATGTACGGTTTGAGTTTGAAAAAGGTACGATTGTGGGTCCCGAAGTCGAAAAAGCAGTTGCGACATTGTTATCTTTTAGGATTGAGGATCCTTCCCAGTCACTGTTTAAACATGACTCCTCTGGTAAAAAGGTGCGGCAGTACCCTATAAGGGAAGTCCCTCCGGTATGGAAGGACGCTGTTGCGGCCGATGCCGCTCAAGGTATTGCTGCTGCTCCAGCTAA
Source organism: Triturus cristatus (assembly GCF_964204655.1). Classification (NCBI taxonomy): domain Eukaryota; kingdom Metazoa; phylum Chordata; class Amphibia; order Caudata; family Salamandridae; genus Triturus; species Triturus cristatus. The sequence continues at coordinate 1,102,152,182 of NC_140579.1, forward strand.
TTTTCAGTGTGTTTGGGTACACGTCCCTTGGAAACGATCTGAAGTGTTAGCCCTTAAACAAACTTTACCCGACCCCCGTAAGAACCCTGCAGGATATTATAAGGAGTTATCGCAGACTGCAGAATCATGTGTTATGAATTTGGCTGACATAGACATGTTATTTGGGAATGTGGTTCCGCAGCCTTTGTGGGGATTGATTCGCAATACAGATCACGTGCAAGAGTTAGGCGCCACATGGGCTAATATTAGAGCTGCTAACGATGGGCAAGTTGGTGGTGCCAAGCCTGATCCCGTAGTAGCAGAACTCCCCGCTAGGATCATCACTTACATGAAAACTTTAATGCCTGCGATGCTTGTTAATTGGGATAAGTTATCTGCGTGTAAGCAGAAGAAAGATGAAACAGTGTCTGATTTCTTCACTAGGTTTGAGAAACGTTTATCGACCACAGTGGTCAAGATATGAGTACAGAAGGTGGTCAACGGTTGTTCGTTGACAAATTTGTGCATAATTTGCTTCCAGAGTTGTGTATGAAATTGAAAGATTCAGAAAGCTCTTGGGCTGTTTCCTCTTCAGCACAAATATTAGCTACTGCACAGTATTACGAAAACAGGGATAAAGATGAGAAAGATAGAGCAGACAAGAAAAATAAGGAATTAAAAAAGAAGTTCTTTTACAACAGGCTTACCAGCCAAATGGTGATCAGAGTAATTATCAGCAACCTCAACAGTTTCAGAAAAACATGCAAAGGTATGAGTTTACTCAACCGCGTGCCCCTGTAGGTCACAATCAGTGTTCATATTGTAAAGAAGAGGGTCATTTCAAGTATAGTTGTCCTATTTTGTTGCAGCGTGCTAATGGTGCATTTAGCACAAGAGGTCGAGGTGTTCAACAAGCTCCCAGAGGTAGAGGACGCGGAAGTCTCACCCAGAACGCGCGTCCCCTTCCACCTCAATATACACTGAATAGTTTTGACCAACAAACTAATGCGTCTGGTAGGACAGCTCAGTACTATAATGATGATTATTATGTGGAAGATGAGAATATGGAAGGTAATGATTGCTAGGACAGCCATAGACAAAGAGAGGGAGTTGTTTCAGTTCCAGTAGATCAAAGTGGACCGTATGTTAAGGTGACTACATCAGGTATGTCAGAGCCTTTTCTGTTGGATACTGGTGCTGCAAAGAGTTCTATTATGCACTCAAAACTCCCTGGCGCGCCTTTGTCTGGCAAGATGAATGTTTCGGTAGGTTTTTCTGGCGCCCCGGTTAGGAATCCGATTTCTTGCCCTATGTCCCTTTCTGTTGGACCTTGTGAATTGGAAGCACCCCTAATTTTGACAACAGGTTGTGGTGAAAACTTGTTGGATTGGATTTGTTGAAAAGATTCTATGAAACATTATATTGTTCTCCTTCGGGAGTACAACTTACACTGGGTAGGAAAGTGGTTTCTCCAATGTATTTGTCAAAGGATAAACTTCCGACAGAATTGTCGTTTCTTCCTGACGCCATTTGGGCTACGGGTCCTAATGATGTGGGCCTTTTGGAAATACCGCCATATGTTGTAACATTGAAAGCCAATGTTAAATTGCCACGCATTCCCCAATATAAGATCTCTAGTGAAGGTGAAAAAGCGTTGCTAGCGATCATTTATGATTTGATTGGAAAAGATGTGATCGAAAAGACCAGAGTCAACGTTTGCAATAGTCCTGTTCTGCCTGTTTTGAAACGTACTGACCCTTCTCAGCCACCTGTTTACAGGTTCGTGATTGATCTTAGAGAGGTCAATAAAATAGTTGTGCCACAGTTTCGAGTCGTTCCTGATATTACTGCCTTATTGACTATGATTCCAGCCTCCGCCGCCTGGTTCTCGGTGATTGACTTAAAGAATGCTTTCTTCAGCATCCCGATTGCCGAGGAGAGCAGAGATATTTTTGGTTTCAGCCTAGGAGGTCGAAGCTTTCGCTTCAAACGCGCTCCTCAGGGCTACTGTGAAAGTCCATCAATATACAGCCAAGCTTTAAAAACTCAGCTCGATGCGATTGTTTTACCTGATGGTGCTACCCTTATTCAGTACGTTGACGATTTACTAATTGCCGCAGATACTGAAGACATTTGTAAAGAAGCAACATTGTCGTTGTTGCGTCATTTGTCTAATCTACATCACAAAGTGTCGCTTTCAAAACTGCAATATTGTCGACAAGAAGTGACCTACTTAGGTCATCTCTTATCGAAGGAGGGAAGGAAACTGACCCCAGAAAGAATTCAGGCAATAGCAAAATTGAGTGTGCCTAGGACACAGAGAGAAGTACGTGCTTTCTTGGGCATTACATCCTACTGTAGACAATGGATACCTGGGTTTTCTCTGCTGGCCAAACCTTTGATAGCATTAACATGTAAAGATACACCAAATCCAGTCCCATGGTCTGAAGATTGTCAGAAAAGTTTTTCCAAATTGCGTGAAGCATTATGTTCGGCTCCTGTGCTGGGTACTCCTGACTACAGCAAGCCTTTTACACTGTATGTGCACGAGAGGGAAGGTTGTGCATTGTCGGTGTTGACACAGTCTTTTAGAGGCAAGCCACAGCGGCAGCAGCTGTTTCTATTCGACAGTCTGCTGGGTTAGTAATGAACAACACGTTGTTTGTTATGGTTCCACATGCAGTGGACACGTTGTTAAACAGAACCAAAACACAGCACTTAACTAGTGCTCGATTGTCAGGCTACGAGTTGACACTGCTAGCGAGTCATGTTCACATACAAAGGTGCAATATGTTGAATCCAGCCACGTTATTGCCGATTTCAGTGGAGACAGATGATGTTGAGCAGCATGATTGTCTTTTCAGAACAGAAGAAGAAACAAAAGGGAGAGTGGATCTCAAGGATACTCCCCTTGTAGAGTGTGATGGTACCTTATGGGTGGATGGTTCATGTTTCAAGCTTTCGAATGGTGATACGACTGCAGCATATGCTGTCACGACTTTGCATACGATTGTTGAAACTGCACGTATACCACATACTTCAGCCCAAGCAGCAGAATTAATTGCACTTACAAGAGCGTGTGTGCTATCGAAAGGAATGAAAGTGACCATATATACCGACAGTCAGTATGCTTTCGGTGTGGCCCATAGTTTTGGGCGACTATGGAAGGAACGTGGGTTCCTGACTTCACATGGAGTTAAAATACAAAATGGTCAGTTGGTGAATGAACTCCTTGAGTCACTGACATTGCCACTACAATTTGCGATTGTGAAATGCAGTGCACACAAGAAGGTTACCGATGATGTTGGTCGTGGTAATGCATTTGCGGATGAAATCGCAAAAGAAACAGCAAAGAATGTGAAGAATCGGATGTATGTTGCAGGCCCTGCAAGATGGGTTGGTGATGTTGGAATGTGTGAAGACACGATAGAGAGTGTGAAGTCTCTTCAAGCCGAAGCTTCAGAGAAAGAATTAAGTATGTGGAGAGAAAGTACGGGTAAACTGGATGAAAATGGTTGTTGGATTGACTTGTCAGAACATCGGCGATGGTTGTTACCCGATGCGTACGTGCTTGCAGTGGTGACAATGGCTCATGGAATGGCCCATACAGTGTGAAAGGGATTTGTAAGTTGTTGGCTCCAGTATGGTAAAATACTGGAATTCCTAAATGTGCAGAGAATGTGGTCAAAAACTGCATGTTATGTCTGAAATACAATCCTGGTAGGGGAACCCCAACTCCAGCTGGTCATTTTGCGCCTCCAACGTATCCGTTTGAGGTTTTGCAGCTAGATTTCATCCACATGGAAAGATGCAACAATTTGAAATATGTACTTGTTGTTGTTTGTGCCTTTTCAAGGTGGATAGAAGCATACCCTTTAAAAGACAACACTGCTCTGTCCACAGCTAAAGCCCTTGTCAAATAATTTTTCCCCAGATTTGGAATGGCGAGAATGGTCTGGAGTGACAATGGGAGTGAATTTGTGGGTCGAGTGATGAAAACAGTATGTGATGGACTGGGTATCCGGCAAAAATTTCACGCTGCAAATCATCCCCAATCAGCTGGATTAGTAGAGTGCTATAATGGCACATTAAAATTGAAGTTGGCCAAGATTCAAGCAAGCTCTGGTCTTAAATGGCCTGACGCTCTGCCTTTAGCACTCCTGTCAACAAGAATGACTGCGCACTCACGAGTGGGACTTAGTCCCTATGAAATCGTGTTTGGCCGCCCGGCCAATATATGGGAAGTGCCAAGGCCTACAAAATTCAGCGAGATCGAACATCCAGTACTGCTTGATTATTTGTATGAATTGACGGCTAAATTGCGTGTTTTACACCAACAGGTGCATGATACTCTGCCTCAGGTCTCTGAAACTCCAGGACATCCTATCAATCCTGGATCATGGGTGCTGGTCAAAAACTTTCAACGGACAAAGAATGATGAGCCCCGTTGGACCGGCCCCCATCTCGTCCTTCTTTCAACGAGATCAGCTGTTCGAGTGAAAGGGAAAAAGAACTGGATCCACGGCGTCCATTGCAAGAGGGTCCCTTTGCCTCTGCCATATGACCGGTGGGTCCAGGAGGGGATCGCTGATTCTGAGACTGAAACCGTGCCTCGTTTTCTGCCGTTTAGCGATGCACGTGTGAAGGGAACAAGCTCTGAGCAGGAAAGCAATGACATTTTGCAAGAGGCTGTGCCACTGTAAATACGATTGGACACTACAAAGCCTGAACTCTTGTTTCAAGACGAGACAGTACCTTGGAGAAATCGCTACAATTTGAGGCCAAGGACTATGGACAAATAAAATTCTTTTCCTTTCCCTTGCTATTTTTAATAATTTTGGCAAGTGCAGCTCTCTCTTTCATCTGAGAAACTTGCTTATTTTTGCTTTTTCGAACCGCCATCCGGGTTCAGCTGCAGGGTCGCGGTTGCCCAAGTCTTTGGAGTGCAACTGAAGACGTTAGGTCAGCAGTTCTGGTCGGTCCAAGGAGTTGCCCTGGACTGACAGAAGCATTTCCTTAACATAGAACACCCTACCACCGCGAGCAGCACTCAGAGAGGATGGAGTTTTTCGAGAATGAGAGACCTGCTAAACCAATGGACTGCAAAGACAGAACATGTATAATGATGACAAGAAAACGATTTTTGATGTTATGTATTTCCATGTTACTGAGTGTGATGACGATCTTCATAGGATATGTCTTATTCTCTTTCCAAGTAACATTCGCACCAACTGCACAGCCCATAACTCCTCCTACTGTTTCCTCGCATTCCCTTCATCCCCTGCCTGAACACGAGTCCGCTGGAAGATTGGAATTTGTCAATAATTCGTTCATTCAGCTCCTACACCAACACCAACTAGTAGTAAACATAACTAACTGTTGGGTGTGTGGCCTTATGCCCCATACTACTGATAAAGGTATCCCGTACCCACTCCTACCTTTCAGCCATAATGGTTCTGTGTGGGCATATAGAACAATGTTCATGTATGCTCATGAAGCCAACCCCCTACGTTCTGTGAAAGATAATCCCAAGAATAGTGCTCTAGTTAAGGGGATCGTGGATATGATTAGGGAAGAGATTTCCTATGAAACCACCCCAAGAGATGAGACACTAGCATATATTGGCTGGAATATGACAGGATATGAAGTTACTCTGAGTGAGAACCAGCGAGCAAAGAAATCCTCACCGATCTGGATTGTACCCCATCAGGGTCACCTATGTTTGCAAGGTTATGGCAAGAATCCCAGAGCTCAGTTAGGGAAAAGTATCTGCGCTGAAACTTACGTTTTTGCATCTCAGACTTCCCCTTCGTTCTTAGCAGCCAAGGGTACCTATTTCATCTGCCATGATAGAGCCTATACATGGTTGCCCCCGAACTTTTCGGGCACATGTTTTGTTTCGTTCCTGCTGCCTCCCACCTACACGACCGCGGCAGATTACCATAAGACAAGGATGGTTAGAGGCGTCATCAGTCAAGATGACACTGCAGGACAAAAATTTAGAGATTTCATAAAGGGTTCTCTGCCGTTTTGGGGTCCAATGGTTAACAGCAGGAACATAAGGCAATTGACAAGAGTGGTTGAATCCACGGTAGTTGAAACAGCCGGTGCCCTTGGTAATTTGACTGCTGAGCTCCAGTCGGATCGTCTTATGACTCTTCAGAACAGGGTCGCGTTAGACGTCATACTTGCAGACCGAGGTGGGGCATGTAGAGTGATCCAATCTAGCTGCTGTGTTTTTATTCCAGATAACGCTCCAACAGTTTTCCAGGCCATTTCCAAACTGCATAGAATCTCCGAATCTATTCACGTAGATAATGGGGAATGGTCATTGGCGGGGTGGTTCTGGGAACTGATATCCGCTTGGGGCTGGAAGATCCTGATAGTCATTGGAATGATCTTAGCTATTCTTTTCCTGCTCTGTCTATGTGTACAGTGTGCTCCTGTAATTTGTGGCATCTGCGCTACATCATGTATAAGGAAACCTGTAACACGAGACGAGCTAAGCAATAGGATGATGCTACAGCAACATCTCCGCGATTTTATGGACATAGACCTGGATTCAGACTAGCGGGAGTATATGTTATTGCCTATGTAAGGGCAAAAGGAGGGTCTGTGGTACTGTAAATTTCGGAACCACGTATCTGGCATGATTCTAACATGACGATTTCTTTATCAACAGACCGAGAATGTTTAGGATACTATGCACAAGCATTTGCGTCACATTCGAGTGACGAGATCGCCTGAAATAAGAGTTTCTGTCCTAATACCTCGAGCTCCATTTTAGGACGACAGCCATTTTGTGATTGCCCTCTCATAGGCAACAGGACTATGGCCGAGCATGGGTCTGAAGGACACACACACCTTCGCTGACTCCTCGGTGACCTGGGTGAACTGACTCCGCTGCCTAAGGCCAAACCTGTTCGGTCAGTTCCCTTCCCGCGGCCGAATAAGATTAGTATCAGAGCCCAGCATATCACGAAACCTTTCATCACACACGAACCATGCCTAATCTTCTACACACCTGCCCCTGTTTCCCTCTTTATGACCCGTTTTACGAGGAGGAGGTGCCCGTTTTTATTGGGTGTTCGTCGATATCTGATGAAGGCGCTAAGCTTTGCCGGGTAATTGATTAAGGGCTGAACGAACTGAAATATGTACTTGCCATTATGACTCTGTCTTTTCCTTTGTAATGAATGAATGTGAATGATCATACCGTAAAACGAGGAATGTTTGCCTAAAGCATAATATTTGGTATATAAGGAGAAGGCTGGTTTTCGTAAGGGAGCAGTCTCCTGAGAATATACACGTGTTGTACTTCTAGGGTACCTGTCACTGGCTGCAGCCAATAAATACGATCTTTGACTTCACCAAGAAGACTCTGTGTTTCTGTAGTCTGAAACAGGAAGAACTCGAAGTCTTCGGGTGTGTTCCCTGGCACCGCTGGGTTCCGAAAAACCCAGTACTTCAGTTTCTCCGGTCAAATCACGAAAATAGCAGGCCATTAGGCCAAGTCTCTGGAGCGCCAGGTGAGCGCTGTGAGGTCACTGGGCGCAGTCTCTTTTTTTGTGGTATCTTTGCACTGAATAGATGCATGTGACAGCTACTTCATTGGGTATTAACAGGTTTTGAAAACCGGGGACATTTATCAAACAATGAAGGGCTACTATTTCACAACCGCCGACAGGTATGGAATAACAAATCAATCCGTTTTTGTAAAGAGCAGTTTATCACCTGCGAGCGTAACTAGGCGCTGTGCTGCGAGCCAGGTCGTGAGTCCCGCAGTCAATGACAGCGCTTCTCAACCTGGAAATGAGAACGAGGCCCTAAAGGGATATATTCAAAGGAATCGGAAGCTTAACCTCGTGTGTGGGGTGTGTTTTTTTTTTTACTAAATTGCTTTCTGATAAGAGCCGATAATTCGTCCTGCTCGGAACACATTAAGCTCTAACTTTTCTTTATTTTCTGTTGACCATCTGAAAACTTGGACATGCACTCGTCGAAATCTGACGGGACCGCTGGTGGAAACGCGGGAGTGCCTTAGCAAATCCAAGACGCCTGGTCACCTGAATTAATGCAGTTGATTGTGAGCATCAGTCCTGAGGGGAGATTAGCGGGGACTCGCAGCTCCTACAACGGGCCCTCCCGCACCTGTCCTCATCGGTACGATGTAGGGTTTTAGTTGAATGGGTGGGCGGTCTCTGCTGCTTCTGAGGTGGGCAAACCACCACCGCCTTAGACTGGAGCCAGGAGTCCTGGTCCTGAAAATGAAAAGAGCAGCCCAGCCTTCGGATGACCCGCCATAGTTATTAGATGCGAGGAGAGACCCTATTCAACCTAAATTCGCTGTTTGTGTTGGGTCGGTTAACTATAAGCGAAGCAACTCCTCTGACGCTGTAAGTTAGCAGTGAGGTATAGTGATGTCCCTGGTGACATGGAGTTGTCTGGTAACGTTACCTACTGTGGAAGTTTGGGTTTTAGCCCAGGTCACAGTATCTACATTTCGGTCACCAAAAGAACAGTCTTTCAGGAGCTAAGTTTGTGAGGGGTTCTAAGTTTATAACAAAATCACCTGGTAAACCATGTGGTCATTCACAAAATAACACTTCTAAACTTAGTAAGGAGCTTAGCAGTAATCTACCCACTTACTTGTTTAAAATGAGGTTTAACGCACAGCTGTTTCAGGGAATCCCTACACCCGAATAAGAGTATTAAACTAATTTAGCAGCCCAATTGGTCAGAAGGTGCAGCGTTCTTTCAGGTTACACTATGGTAATGCTAACCAACATTTTGGGAACCTCTAGAAAGGTGGCGAAGCCAAGAAATGGGAATTGTATTTCTATCCAATTTCTTTGGAGTAGAGGCAGTTGTAAATTTGAGGAAGCCAAACATGACATGTATTCCGTCTTTAAATCTGGGCATCTGCAGCCTAAATCTGGGATGTTGGCATGTATGCTTGGTGCTGCCGACTATGGCACATTGTTTTAAGGTATGCTCGGCACTAAGTTTTGTTTGCAAGGGAATTGGAAAGATAAACGCAGTCATTTAAACTGTTCGATGTTGCAAGGCATTGTAGCAGCTCTCCAAGTCGCTGTGTACGGCCTGGTTGATATTTTTTTTGAGGGGGGCGGGGGAAATGCTCAAGGAGGGGAAAGGGCGGTGGCCCGGCATCTGCAGCTCGTTCTGTAATGGGCCCCGGAGCTAGATCTAAGCCCGAGCCTGCCATGGGGTGCCCCCTTACACCGTGGTTAAACAAAGCCCCTGCCTTGCTTTACGGGGCATTTGGTGAACGGGACTGGTCTCAGGGCCTCAACAGAGCTCTCCAAGCAAAGGAACGTTCGAGAATGCCTGACAATTGCCAGTGATGCTGCGGTGGGTACAATCCTCCAGAGCTCTCCACCTCAGCATACCTCCACCTCACGCATCTTACCTACCTGCGTAAGCACTATATCGCGCCTACCCACTGGATGAGCAGGGGAGGAACCAGACTATAGCCGCCATGCGATGGAGTGAAAACATATGGTTCCCAAAGAAAGCAAAGAAAAGGTGCAGACAGAACGAGAGCGAATCCTTACCACATGAGATCTCTTGTCTTTATGGGGCCATGTGTTTGAACACATGGCCCCATAAAGATAAGAAATCGCTTACAACAGAAGGAGAGCAGGCGAGCCAGTCCGGAGGGGCTTTAGAAAAAGGCCCAAGGGAGGCAACCCAAAAAGTTCATTTCGAATTGCAGGCCACCGTTTAGCATAAACGGTGACACCAGCCAATGGAAATGAGGGGCGGGGCTTAAAACCCCTTTCTGAAAATCCTCTCCTACAAAATCTCTCACGAAGGCGGAGCAGGGCTCTGCCCTGCAACGCACGCGAGACCTAAAAACACAGTGCAGGACAGGCCAAGTTGAGTAGCAGCAGGGTAGAACTGGAATCCCAGCCATGCGTGGACTTTCTGCCAAACAATGATCACGTTCAGTGAAGAAGCCATAAACCTGCAGGGCTCGCTGACCAACTAGACATTCAGTAGATGAGGCTAATGGCTATTCCACTCCTACTAGGTAGTCACCCCTCCCATCAGTCACATCCAGACAGGAACTGTGCTGCTCTCGACCACCTTTTGCTCCAGCGGTTGTGTTCCGCACATGCTCAGTGCAGACGTGAGCTTAGGAGATAAGCAGTGAGCAAAGAGCCACATTGCACGTGGCAGAGGCAAAGGCTGAGGTCCCCTCAAATCCTGCAAGTGCCCCACAACTCTCGGTCTACATTACCGAAAAAGCATCAGAAAAATTGCAGGTACCTCGAAGTGATACTCTAGCCAAGGCTAGAACACGCCCTCTGGTTTATGGCCTCTGCTGCAAGTCCACTACTACACACAAAGAAATAAGTGTCTGTCAGTGCTTGATTAGTAAAACATTAAGTGCCAGGGCTCTCGTCAGGAGGCCACGGCAGCTTACACCACACATTGCCCCTGCCATGCTGCCAATGATAGTTGCAACGCAAGTACTAACCATCACTCCTACAATTGTGACAATTCAAACTATTTCAGGCCTCCAAAGCTATAAGAATGGCTTAGGCGGCAGGTAATACTAATTTTTCATGTATATTTAGATAATAATAACCTGTTGTTGTGGTCATCTCTAAATTAACCAGACAGCTCCATCTTGTGGCAGACTGTCACAAGCGCAGGTGTTGACAATTAAGTGCTGGTGTAGAGCACCGGAAACCACGGCTCAAATTAAGAATTGGTGTCTGTGCTTTCCTTCCTCCCTTAATATTCACAACATGAGCTTTCTGTGGAAGCAAAAGGACAAGGGTTTTAAGTATGGATATACAACAATGTCCAGATTGGTATAGTTTCAGAACAATGCATCTACAGTTATACAATACTTAAAAAATGTATCGCCCTGTGCACCAAGTCAATAACACAATGTGTTCACTTAACACATTGAGAACATAGTTTTTTGTATTCATTTATGCAGCAATTGACTACATAAAAAGTAAAGCGATTCCTCTTTAATGTATTTTGGTCATTTTGGTACCTAATGACTTGGTGCACGTGACAACAGATATTTTAAGTGTGGTATAATTATTGATGAATTTCACTGAAATGATATCTATCTGGAGATTGTTGTATGCCTATTCCTTTCTCCCTCAGCATAACCTGGAGTATGACAATGACTCCACTGTGTCCTCCTTCCTCCCTCTACGAAGGAATGCTTCAGCCCTGCCTTGGTGCCATCTCTTTGTTTCTGCTGGAATCAGTCTGTGCTCGCAGGTGCGGCCGGCACATGTAACAGCGGTGGGGGTTGGGTGGGGGTGGGTTTTTGAGAAGTGGACGGACGATGGGATAGGGACGGTAAAATAAATAAAACCACTTACCTTGCACTCGCCACATCGCCGACTCCGTAATACGGCGAGCACAAGGTAAGTGGTTCTTATACATTTTTAGGTCTCGCCTAGCTATTGCATTTACGCAATCGCTATGCGAGACTCTAGTAAGAGGGGCATTTCAAAGTGCTCCCAAAAGTGGATTGCATGGCGAGCATGCGCACAATCACGTGCATTGTGCCGCCATGCAATCCGTTTGGGGAAGCGCTTCAGCCCACTGGCGCGTGCATGTTTAGCCACAGCCTCGGCATCATACTTCAAAGGGTCCGCTCCCCCACCTGGAATGCGCTCCCCCGCCCCCGCCACAGCATGCCGAGAGATTGTTTCAAGCTCACCTTCACCTCTTCACTGCAGGGTTCTTAAACGCTGGAACACGCTTGCCTTCGCCATTTCACTGCAGGGCTCTTTAGCGCTGTAACACACTCTCCTGCGCGTCTTCACTGCACAGCTCTTTGGTGCTGTAACATACTCGCCGGCACCTCTTCACTGCATGGCTTTCTGGCACTGTAACATGCCAGCCTTCACCTCTTGACTGTAGGGCTCTTATGCACTGTAACATGCTTGCCTTCACTGCTTAACTGCTGGGCTCTTTGGCGCTTTGACACCCTCGCCTGCGCCTCTTCACTGCACGGCTCTCTCAGCAGTAACACACTCCCTTGTGACTCTTCACTGCGGGGCTCCTAGGCGCTGTCACAGGCTTGTCTTCACCACTTCACTGTCAGGCTCTTTGGCGCTGTAAAATGCTTGCCTGCACCTCTTCACTGCAGGGCTTTTTGGCGCTTTAACATGCTCGCATGTGCCATTTCACTGCACAGCTCTATGGCTCTGCTCGCCTGCCTCACTTCATTGCAGGACTCTTCCGTGCTGTAACATGCTCGCTTTCAACTCTTCACTGCACGGCTCTTTGGTGCTGCAGCACGCCCGCCTGCACCTCGTCACTGCACAGCTCTTTGGCTGTACCCTGCTCGCCTGCCTCTCTTCACTGCACGGCTCTTTGGCGCTTATTTTGAAATTTCACTTCATTGAATGAGAGTGCTTCTGGACAAGTAGATGGAATAGAAACCATTAATTGTGCCCTACAACCTAGAAGCCATGTTTTTGTTATTAATGGTACACTGTGCTTACAGTACATATAGGGATACAGTCCACAACCAGAAATGGGACTTGTGGCAGACTGATGGCTTGATCGGGACTTGTGCGTTTCCAGAGTTGTTGCTTCCCGTGGGCACTGTTGTTCATTCAGCTTCAAAAATGAAGTTACCGAAGTGATCTTCCAGGTCCCCCCCAGTGTTATCATAAATCCTTTACGCACTTCCCTTATACTATGGCCTAGGTTTTTACTTACACTTACGTTACAACAGATTATCTTTACAAATTCCAGGGGGGAAAGTGAATAACACCTAAGGTCAAGAAGGAGATTTGATGTGATAATATTAACGTGCTGTGACCTAATTTTCTGCATCTCTGAGACCCAATCTGACCGGGCTTTAAAAGTGTTGTTTTTGGCTTTTGGACATATCTGGAGAGAACCTGTTCTCTACTATACCTTTTCATTTTGTAAAGAAAAAAAACTTTATCTGGGGCATTAAATAACTAACTACCAGTCCTCTAGTCTCACTACTGTAACTTTACAACTTTACAAAACACTATCGCAGCTAGGTATGACCCCATTTCATATGTTTGTGCATGGCACAGATGACCACGTTTGCTGTTTTTCAAGAAAATCGACCCAACCCGAGTTCCTGTGCCTCATGCTTCAAAAGGGGCACTGGAACTAAAGGTGTTGCAGGTGCTACAGCAACCCTTGACCTGGACACAGTTCTGAAACAGAGTGGAAAACAATAATTTCAATAATTTTTTCACACAGTATAAGTTGTTTGTTCAAAGGCAGTGACATATTAGTGGCAATTGAAGACAACCTAGAGAGCAGCTTTTTGGAAACACTGCACAATCCTTTGTCACGTAAATCTAGGTTTATGTTATATGTCTTCAAAAAGATGCCATTTGGTAACACACTTTTGTCACTCATCTTATCGGGCCCTATCGTGGCATGTGATATGCCTTCCTATTTAAAAAATGAAAAGAAATTAAAGCTCCAATTTAATGTTACAAATATTAACAAGCATTTGCAATGTAATAGGTCTCGCATTTACGCGAGTTTGAGCTATTGACATTTTGTTTTTAAAACCTAAATAAAAGGCAGCATCATTTACAATGCCAATAGCTTAAACTTGCGTAATTGCGAGACCAATTGCATTGCAAATGCTTGTTTTATTTTACTTTCCCTATCTCATCACCTGTCCACTTCTCCCCCCACCCGCCCTAACACTGTTATCTGTGCTGGCCGTGCCTGTGTGCACGTGTGCCCATTTGCCCTCCCTTTCCCTGGCACAGTTAAGACCTTTCACTGTGATCACGAACCTGGCCTGAGGTTGCAGATGCTGTCTTGGGTTGCAGTGTGATGCTGCCAAAATAATGCCATCTCTTCTAAAATTCATACCTATTCCATATCAGAGAGGCTTGACTTCAAATCCACCAGAGGGCACCATTCAGGAGCTGCTGCAACGAGTGTCTTGGTGAGTTTCATCCTGGCACCATTAGTGAACCTGACTTTCATGGACTGTTTTTCAAAATTCAGGCTAATCTTCTCTCTGGTGTACTGTTTTCTAACCAGGCAAGCGTCTGGCGCCTGCACGTTCGTCTTCTTCGCACTTCGAGTCACATCAGTGTTTGTCTTTTTATGGTCATTCCCACCCATTATTGTAGACATTGGTCCAGGTGGCCAGGTGTGGGGATGAACCTCAACAGAGGTACTGAAAAGAGGATGGAAGCAAATGATCATCTAGTCTACAAAAGCCTTACCCTGTGATCCTCACGGCTACTGGAATAAACACTGCTATTTCCCCATCTCTTTGTAGTTCCGGGGTTCTTCCTTGAAAATGTCGTGTGTCTGACTGGAGGTCTTCATCATGTGTTTGTCTGCATTATGACGCACCCACCATTTTTTAAATTTTCTGTTCCAAAATGGTGGACGACTTTGAGTGGTAATTTAAAACAAATAAATAATGTAGGCATGTGCAAATATACGTTTCCCAAACGGAGCGGACCAGCAGCAAATTGAGGTTGACATTAATGCCAAAAACTGTAAATATAAAATGTTTAAGAACCAAGATGTGAGGGGTGGGGAGCAATGGGGAAGCATATGGAGGGAGAATTCACTGGGGAACCTCACTATTGTGTAAGTGTGGGAGCAACCAACATGCCTAAGGACCAGTGTGGAGGAAGAAAACAATAAATACCCAAAAAAGACTGATGGGGATTCAGTTGACAAGATGGGGTAGAGGGGTAGGACGGAGCAACACTAAGCTTGCAGGTGTAGGCATGCCTTTTACTTCGAAGGGAGCGGCACATGAGAGAGAGCAACAAAACTTTCCTTAAATGCTGAAAAAAAAAGTAGTTTCCTGAATGTGAGCAGTGAAAGGATGCAAGTTATCTAATCGGAAGGATAGTAAAGAGGCTGTGCTTAAGGAGAGGAACAAATGCAATAAGAGCATGGAAAGCTATGGAAGAAGAAGCACCCAGATGAGTGACAAAGTCACTAATGGTAAGCATTGGGAGGGCTCAAAGTCCACTGTAAGTTTTTGTTGTGGTCCACAAAACGTCTTTTTGAAAGAGACAGCTAAATGCTGTGAGTAGGTGAGACCTAAAAATGGAGGTGACTATTTTGATAAATAACACTCATTTAAATAAACATGTACCATTCTTGAAATGATCTGTAAGAAAACCAGATTTGGGTAAAGGCTTGAAAATAAGAACCACTGGAAAAACCATATGAGTTTAAAAAGAAATTACACTGAAAGAAAATTCACTGCTACTACAATGCCCGGAAAGTACTCTTTGTGACCTTCTTGCCACAACTGTCTCACACAAATCTTCGACCTGATACTCTGTCTATTTTTTTCTCTTTTAAAAAGTATTAATGCAACTTCGGAGCAACTGAGTCCAGCGAGAAAGGAGGCTCATACAAAAAGGGTTAGGGGCTTCTTTATACAAGGCGTCTTCAGTCATGATAGATTGTACTTTAAGACCCACGTTTTTAGGTCGAGCCCGGGCAGCGCATGCGCTGCTCTGCGAGACATTCTGTATTCAGGTATGCACTTGAAGCTCCGCCCACTCTCTGCCCATCCTTTCGTTTGGCTCCTGCTACTGTCCTTTCTAAATGGTTGCTTTTGATTCGTTAATAGGCTTGTTAATCCTGCCTTAGTAACTGTTGTCTGCATTTGTAACCACCCATAACGACAGGACTTTTTACTTGTGTTGTTACACAGTCTGTTTTGGCTACAGGACGTGAGCACTATTTTCTTGAATGTCTTTAATCTAGATGCTTTTGCAGGCATGACAGGCTCTCCGTAACCCACCCTGTTTTCATGACAGCATGGCGCCCGATCATGGACGCTGCGCTTTATCTTTCAAAAATGCTCTCTGCACAGCACTTGTGCATGCGCTATGCTGCTTAAGAAATGCCTTTTAAAAGCACCCTATACTCATACGAAAGGGGTGGGACGAGATTAAAGTGAAAGTGCGCTATTACAAAAAAAATAATTTGTTTGTCAATTTGACAAACAAATGTTGTTTTTTTGTAAAAGCGACCCATACCGCTCTTTCACCTTAATGGCAGCCACACACCTTTCTTTAGATGCGGGTTGTCTAAAAAGAAAGGGGCATGGCCGCTATTAATGTGAAAGCGCAGCATAGGGCACTTTTACAAACAAACATTTGGAATGCAATGGGTCTCGCATTTGCAAGAGTTAAAGCTATTAGCATTGTAAATGACAATGCCTTTTATTTATGTTTTAAAAACAAAAACAAAAACAAAAAGCATTGTCATTTACAATGCCAATAGCTCAAACTCGCATACATTTGAGAACTATTGCATTGCAAATGCTTGTTTCTTTGGCTATTGTTTGACTGTCTTTGAAGCACATGTGCTGATGTCCTGGTTTATGGAAATTGAATATTTATAATGTAATGCAAGGTTTTTTTAAGCAATTACCTAGAAGAAGACTTGAAGAAACCCAGGTGTAAAATATTCTACTAAAACAAACTGTAATTTGTTGGTGATGATATTATCACTTAACGTGACATTAAAGAGTGTGTAGAACCAGCCCTAATCTTTGGGTTTCCACAGTTTTGCAAATGCATCCTCATGTGACTCTCTATTTTTTCCCCCATGGCGTTAGTAAAGGGGGGGGGCTTTTGCTTGCATCTCGTTTGTCTGCGTGTAGTGTCTGTTTTTTTTGCTTGTTTGTATCCAAAGGATTTTAGATGGCCCTTTAGTGAGCTCATCAATATGGGAATGGGTAGGCTGTAGCATTGTTGCTAAGTCCTTTGCCATTGTTTCATGTACAGTTTCACCTATCATTTGAGAAATATTCTCTCCCGAAGCTATCAAACTCTCATACATAATAGCATAGTCAAAAGAAGAGGCAGACTAGCTGATATATTCAAGGAAATATTAAATCTCACCAAAGCTGGGGGCGTTTCCATAAAAGGCTGTGAGACCCTTATCACTAGTTGCACCCTTACACAAATCTTTCTCCTGTAAATTCCACTTTCTTTACAGACCTCCACCTAGCAATGCAACATTCCAAGACACATTTATAGACAGTATCTAACCTTCTGACACTACACTCCAACCTGTGTATCGTAGGTGACCTAAACATATGGTTTGATGAACTCAATAGGGCCAATCCCAGAGCAATCATCACTAATCTAGACGCACTAAAAGTATATCAGATCGTCCCCAAAACCCACACAAATCACTGGACACATTCTAGATGTACTTTTTGTCAACAATGTCTAGTCACTTTCCAAAGAATTACTCCAGTTACATGGTCAGACCATCATCTGATAGCTTTCCAACACAAGGCACAACAACTCTCCACCTCAGGCCACCTTATAAACAAGTGCATGTCGACCTTGGAACAAACTGCATTTCAAGGACCTCGAAACACAACTAACAGCTAACACAGATCTGGACACAATAAATTCAGTTCGGAAACTCTGAGTGGCTTCTAGATCCTTTTGATATACTAATTTAAATAAAAACAACAACAAAAGTAAAAACAAAACTAGCACCCTGGATGAATGCATAAATAAAATTTGATAAAACAACAAATTGCAAAGCTGCAACATATTTGGCTCAAAATAAACAACACGCATGACAAACTTTTCCTACACAACAGAATATACAAGTCACCTATTCAAACAGAATTCAGAATGCAAAATGTGCAAATAAAGAATTATAAAATTCTCACCGAATTTCGTAATCCTACATGCACAGAAAGAAACCATACTATTTCCCAAGAATTTACTGACAAACTGGCAAATCATTACTCAACCAAAGCAGACATGTTGGGTTCCTATTTAAGCCATAAGGAAACCAACAGTCCTTTTCCAGCAATCCCTTTCAAGAGTAAACTGAATTTATGCTTTTTGTCAAAACAAGCTGGTCAGCTGGTTGCCACTGTGACCCATGTCCACCACCAATCTTCAAGAACATCCTTTTAACAACCTCTGCTGCCATCCCAGTCAGAGCAATCATCAATCATTCCTTGACAAAAAGAGTTCTTACTGAAGACTTAAAGTCATACATACACCCATTATTAAAGAAAATAAACCGGAACCCTCAAGACCCAAACAACTACAGACCTATTGAAAACAGGCCATTGCTCAGCAAACCAATAGAAAGAGTTGCATTCACCCAGATGTCTCAATTTATTGACGATAACTCCATACTTTCCGACTTTCAAACAGGATTCTGTCCCGGAAGAGGCACAGAAGCTGCCCTCATCACCATCTGGGATGACCTGAAAAACACAGTAGACCGCTACAGGGTCCCTGCACTACTGCTCTTGAACCTTTCAGCTGCCTTTGACATGGTTCATCATGACACTCTAATCCAAAGACTCTGCAAAGCTGGCATAGAGAGGTCTGCTCTTGACTGGATCACATCCTACCTCTAAACCGAACAAATGTCATCCATGTCCCCCCCAGGGGTCGCTCAAGCCTCTATCCTCTCACCCATGCTCTTCAACATCTACATGAAGTCATTACCGGCAATGATCAATTAATTTCGCCTCAACTGCTATAACTACGCAAATGAGACAAATACCTCTTAAACTGAAAGCCCCAAAGGCATTGGCAACTCAAATATCATCAGTTGTCTCAGAGTGGTTGTTCAGTGGATGGCATGGAGTGATCTCAAATTGAATGGGTCCAAAACTGAAATACGCACCTGTGGTGTCTGGAAAAATTATGGCCCACTCTGCGCCTGACAATCTGGGACCGCCTCCTAAAGTATCCAAGAAATTAAGAAATGTTGGATCTACTATGGACTCTAAGCTATTAATGAATGCCCAAGTCAACTAGTTAGCAAGAACAAGCTTCATTACTATGAAAACTCTGCAATGCTTCTTCCCCTACCTAAGATGTCTGCACACGTTCCAAACTACTATCTCACTTGTGCTGTCTAAACCTGAATATGCGGGCAGGCGTGATGGGGGGTAGGTGCTGAGAGCCAGTACACCCAGCGGAAACTCCCGTTAAGGTCCAGGTTACTCAAGCGCTAGCCTATGGAGCAACTCTCTTATTGCTACTAGGTTGCAGCAGGAGCGGGATGTAACTATTTAGTTTAAGCCTATCTGTAGTTAGTCACAGATGTGGCCCGCCCTGATGTAGTAGGGTTTCTTGACACCATCACTCACTCTCACTGTCACCTTCATGGTTTCTTGGTCCTGATGAAGCGCCACGGATCTTTATGACCAGCGAGACGCAAAACATGTTGACCTTCAGTTACTTAGGCACATTACGCCTTTTCTAGTACCCCATGACCTTCAGGGGTCTTTTATTCTGACAAGGGAACCTTTCTAATAAATTAATTCATCCTTGGTACCCAGTGGTCGAAGTGGGCGGGAACGGCAGGGCACGGCGTGCCCCTACTTATTTAATTCTAAAGATTCCATTCCCCTACTTTTTTATTTTGAACATGCGTCCCTGGACGTAAGAAATATCCAAGGTCTGCTGAGAAGGCTCGGCATTAGTGGCTGTTCGGGGACGGGCGGGGAGCAGGGAAGGAAAAGGTCTCCGTCTCTTGCTTCCTGCCCAGACAAGACAAGGAAGTTGTCCGCTTCTGCTCTGCCAGTGGCAGCTGCCCCCCCTCTTTCTTACCCTTATTCCCTCTCTGTCTGTCTAACTCCTCCTCACTTACCATGACTCAAGAAATGGTTCTCACCCTCTCTTTCTTCCTGTCGTTCATTTGTTCCCCTGTGAAATGGATGCAAAAAAGAAAACAACTTTTGCTGGAAATGCCGTTGTGACATTTTTATATTCCAAAGTGCAGCCTCGGAAATAAAAGGGTTCATAATATGAAAAATCAATAACTAAATAAAGCAAGATGGGGTGTTCTTAAAGTGGCCAGATTGTTTTTATTCAAACCCCAAAAAGATTAGAGTCACTTTACCGAGTTTGCCATAACTGGTTGATGGGTGGATTGGAAAACAAAATGTGTACGGCGGCTTTGTGTTCACGAATGTGGTCTTTTTAAACCATACTGCTTATGTTTTGTAAGCATATAAGCAGTGGACATTGAAATGGGTCCTTTCTGGGCCCTGTAGTTTTCAGGCAAAAATACTCGTTGATTTCTGCATAAATGTAAAAGCGTTAAGTTCACCATGTTGTTTCTGCTTACATTTCACATGCTTTATTTAATCTTTCATTCCCTATGAGTGTTTGCTTTTTAGGTCTCGTCTGACCCAGCGCATGCGCTGGTCTGGCGAGACTTATTGAGTGGGCTCCAAAAAGTGCTACCAGGCCAGCCTAGAGCTACAGTGCATGTGCGCGGGCACGCGCGCCCCGCTTTACCACAATTACTTTCACTTTCGGGGACGCACGGCCGCTTTGATGTTAGATCGTGATCCCGATCACGATCACTTTAACTTTCCCGGCCGCACGGCCGCTTTGTATAGCCAATAGTTCTTGCTTTTGGGACCTTATAAGTATTTAGTTATGGAACTGTTGCATGGCTAAACACTTATAAGGTCCCAAAGGCGAGACCTATTGGCTATGCCAATGCTTGTTCCAGGATGTTGTTACTTTTTCCTTTAGGCAGCATATTGCTCTTGCCTAGTGCGTAATTTGAATTGAGTCGCATCCAGTTGTTTATAGCAGGTCAAATTGGATTGAAGTTGAAGGTAGTGTGGATTTCTCTCAGTGGGGCAGTATGGTGTTCAGTGAGGGAGCGGATGTAGCACTGGGGGCAGAGCTGCCACATTTAGAACTAGGGAACCAGGTTCAGCCTTCATGACCAGTCCACCAGACCACTCTCCCAAGGGAGCACATTCCCATGCTAGACCTTAGAAGGCCCCGCAAAACCGGAAAAGCCCTGGTGTCTTAGCACCAGCAGGTAGACCCTAGCAGTGGCAAGTGTGGGTTAACCTTGAAGGCTTGCCCACCACAATCCATACTGAAGTTCACCTCAAGTCTTGCGGGCAGGCCTACGAAGTAGCAGACCCTAGAGCAACAGTGACTCTGTCACTGAGGTCACAGGACCCCTGAGAAGAGCCGACTCTAGGGCGGTGCGACCGGTGTGACTGCAACGGGTGCTGACTTTGAGGGGGGGCGTTGTAAATTATGGTTTTAAAAGCACTTGCTGCCTCCTTCCTGGCCTACAGCAATTTTCGGCAATAATAAAAATGTCATGATAACTCCGGTGAATAAACTTCTTCCTAGAGCGAGATCGGAGCTTTGTCTAGTGGAAGTTTTGACTCATGGAAAGATAGCGCAGAGGGTTAATGTGCCTGCTGCAAAGAAAATGTACCATGCCCATCACAAAGTGCACATATTTAAAATGTCAGTGGGTTACTGCTTTTGTCAGTAAGATCCTTTTGCTACTTGCAGTTTATAAGTTAAAATCCTAACAAAGAACAGTGAGCTATTAACTTTCATCTAAGAGCTGCATACAAACTGCAAGGTATAAACTAGAGCTTTTTGTTTTTTTCCCTAAGCCTTTGATTATCCTAATGTTGCAAAAGGTGTTTATTTGGATAGAAATCAATAATGATTATTAAAGAGAACCCCCAATCATGGTATTAAGTTGTAAATTCTGAGTTTGTGTTTTTCCAGATCAATCACTATTAAACTATACTGCCTACTAATATGGTTGTCATGTGACTCCTACACCTTGTAGTCCTTTGTCCTATGTAACATTTCCTATACAGTGATTTACACACGTAAAATTGATTGTTTCTGTGTATATTGCTGATGACAGAAACTCCATGGCTCGGAAACAAATGGCTTGTGCTTCCACTTTTAAGCATATTTGGGACATTCTGTGATTAGAAACATATCCCACTTTGTGAATTTATTTTAATGTCAATAACTCATATTAATCATTAAATAATCATGTGTATCCATTGGTTGTATTACATGACATAATAAGCTGTAACTGGTCAGTGAAATGCCATACAAATACTAAAAATTGGGATGTTTTGCCAATCCTGGCCACACCTCTAACTCCGCCCACTGTTCCAATCCTCAGGTTATTCCCGCCCTCTGATTCTCTGCCCACAGTTCCCCTACTTTTTTTCCCCACTTCGACCACTGTTGGTACCCCTTAGCCAGTTTTAACCTTTCACGCACCCTCTCACCACTCACATAGGACTCGCTCCCCACACACATTTGACGGCTGTTCAACAAAAAGATCTCTGCCAAAGTGGCCCTTCGGGGGACCTGCAGGGCATTGCAGCGCCGGCCCGACGAGGAGCAAATGCCCAATGGTGAAGCACGACATCCCTCGGGGTGTGTGAGGGCAACAATAGACAAGACGTGAGCTTGCCTCTTACTAGCGATCTCTAGACCTAGGACTTTTTCCTTCTTTCCTTTTGACTTTTTCCTTATCTTCTTCTGATTGTGGGTGACTTCGGGAACCACAACTTTGGAACAGTTACCCCTCATTTGATTTCGTAAACCTGATTATGCCCATGGCCTCTACAATGGATCACATCTATGAACTATGAAAATACTACAACAAATTCAAAACATTGCTGCCAGGCTACTCCTACATATAAAAACACAAGCCTACACCTCCCCTGCCTTAAGGGCCTACGTTGGTTACTGGTTGCCAGAAGTTGTACTTTCAAGCTGCTTTGTGTCACCCACAAAGCAAAACTTGGAACAGACCTCTTTTCATCAGAAAGAAGATCAAAAAATACATATAACAAAGAGACCTCCATTGCAGATTGGATGTCATGGATGACATTATTTAATGTGCCCCCCAACGTGGACGCACGGAGCGGACAATGCCAAAGGTAAGCCCGTCTGCACCCGTCTGCGTTCAGATCGCGGTCAGAGACAGATACGCTGCCCAATTATCTCCAGGTGTGTGCATTACTAGAGAATCCCTCCTTGCCCTAAATACTACACCAAGCAAATGCAAAAACCTATTTGATGTTAATAAATGGAAGAACCCCATTTGCTGTAAGACCTGTAAAAATGTCTTCATTCCAGTACAAGAAACACCGTTTAGTAATAGTCTGACCTCAAACTATCTACGAGGTGGTCTCATTAATCCTCGATCACTATGTAAACATGCTCAAAACATTTATGATTTAATCTTAGACGATAATCTATCAATCAAACACAACCCCACTGCCTGAAAATAATTTAATCAATAAGCTTAACGTTAAAGATCAAGAAAAAGGAAAATAGGTTACCCCATCTGGCATAATACAGTGTGCAAAAAAGGGGAAAAATTCATAAATATACCATGTTGTAGGATGGGTTAGCCACTCCCTATTTACAACACTAAGTTAGCATAACCGAGCCAACTGTTAGAAAGCCAGCTTGCCGTTTCTGCTGCTTTGCACGCGACACTGTTGTTATATGTTATTCATTTTAGAAATGCTTTCTCGACTTTGCCTTACAGGATAACAGTTTGTTGTTTAACATTCTTAACAGTGTGCTGCGACCTTCGTCTGTACATCATGTAAAGAACAAGTCTAGGACACTAGACGGTGCAGAGTGTTGTGTTCAGATTGATCGTACCACTTTTTAGACATGTCATACATGCAGCTGCCAATATCTGAAGGACAAGTGCTTTTAATATTGCAGGACAGAATGTTTAGATTCATTCGAACAGTAGAGCTGATGCATGAGAGAGCCTAGCTGATCCTGTGATGTGATTCTACTAAGCTGATCTATACGGTATGGGGTTCCCCCTGTTAGCCTAAGAGACCTTCTATTAGTATAATAAATAGTTACTAGAGAAAGGAGTGTGGCTGTTTACCACTGTCATTATTATTATGATTGCTCCTTTCATTTTGTATGGTATTGTAACAATGCTGATGGTTCTGATCTTAACCATTTGTCTACTAGTGTTAGCCAAAGTACTGCATCTTAGGACACGAGGTTTATAAAATAAACTCTTTAAACTTTACTGTGTCTGTATTATTTTGTTGTGGACTTCTAAATAAGTACAAACAGGTATTTCGGATTCCCACCACTCCTGAGAAATATCGAAGTCGCATGTTCTGGGTTGTCTATACATTGGGACCGCCTAGCTAGATCTAGGCTAACGAATGGGACACTAAGCTAGTCGGATATGGGGTTCTTGGTTCTGAGGGGAGTTTCTGGTACACCACAATTCTCTGAGGTCCTGGTTTCCTGCGCAAAGTTCTGTGCATAAGCAGAATCCCTGAAACAATGTGACCATTATTTTGGGGTATATACCCAAAGTTTATTATACAAGTCAATAATATACCGAGATATCAAAATTAGATAAATAAATATTACAATAGATACAATGACAGATAATAGATAAACAGTCTCACACACTCTTAATATCCAGGCGTAAGCAAAACAAGATCAAATGCACCGTGCAACCAACTCAGCCATGCAATCCATTCAAAACAGCACTCGTTCACTCACTCATCACATTGCAAGACAAAACCACACCCCAGCCGGCAGAATAACCTTCATGAAAGATGGTCCAACATATGGTACAAATGAATTCATACAGGAACTATTCCTGTAACTTGTTGTTGGCAATTTCAACAGTTTAACAATTTCTGTCCAATAGATGGTTGATGCATATTTTTTATATCTTTTATACAGACAAAACTACAGCATAAAGTACTAACTGTTGTAGGATGGTTGTGCTGATCAGCTGGGGACATGCGCCGACGCGTGTTTAGGTGAAAGACCCCGGGTGCGGGTCACACCTTCTTCAGGGCCCTAAACGTTAAGATGCAAAAGCAGCAAATGCCTGGGAAACCTGGACAAGTGCAAAGATCACAGAACAAAGGGACCTTTTCTGGCTAAAGGAACTGCTGAGAGTAGAGCTGACCTCATTGGATGGATACGGAGGGCCAGATAAATGACACTGTAGGGAAATTGGAGCAAAAGATATACCCGGCCATAGGTATATGAAGAAATCACTCTGACTGTGAAAAAGGGCAGCAAAAATGGTAACGAGTCACAAATGTCCAAAACACTCTTGTGCCGAGAATGCCATAGCGTCCCAAAGGACCCGAGTCCCTGGATCGTCAGAGTTCCAGCCGGAATGGATCCGGGGATGATAATCTATACTGCCTCTTTTTAGCAGAAACGTGGATTAAAGTGTGGTGCAACCCTGATATTGTCTCTGCCCTCCCCCCTATCTATCTCTCTGTGTCTATGCCATAGTAAATTCACAGATAGACCAGAGCAATGGGGATGAAGGCTTGCGATTATGTATCGCAGCACATTGAAATGCTCAATATTTGAAATAGCTGACCTTAAAGGGACAGAGAGTGTCGGATTCTGCTTTCAATTAGAGGACTCCTTTTCCTTCTCAGGACCACACCTGAATTTTTTGATCAGCATTGAAGATATCATGGGTTCGCTAACTCTTAGATTCTCTAATTTTACTGTACTGGGGGACTTTAATCTCTACTTATATATGCAAAATGTCCCGGGTACAACGAATTTCCTGGAAATCGTAGAAACGCTAGGCCTGAATTAACGGATATCTACACCCACCCTCAATACAGGACACACCCTGGATGGTATCTGTTCAAATCTCATGACCCTCATAGCTAATGCCCCAGTTAGCCTCACCTGGTATGACTATAAGTTTATACCTTTTGAAATTAGGTGCCAACAACACAAATATCCCCATTGCCTACACCTCCGTTATTCAAAACACCAGACGTAGGTGGAATGATATGGCAGCCTCTCCAGATCTCGGTATAAAAGCTTCAGCCTGCAGGCCCAGTCTGACAGGGGACCCATCAGTGGATAATCAACGTTTTACTCAATGGATGTCCACTCTTAGCGATAGTTTTGCCCCTCCTACCCTACTGAAAATTATTCGCTTAAGAAACTCTCCGCCCCCTGGTACATTCAAAACCTGAGAGAATTACACAGCCACTGCAGGAAACTAGAACGCAGATGGCGGCAACGTTACAAACAGGAAGAACTGACTCTGTTTAAAGCGGCCCTTAAAAACTACCACCAACAGATCAAAGCCAAAAAGAAGCTTTACCAACTTACTCAAACGGACTGATTCAGATAAAAAACACAATCTTTAAGATAGTAAATTCTGTCATCAACTCTATAATCCTTCAACAAGAGATTCTTCCATCATAGTCTCTTTGTGATCGGATTGCCGACTTTTTTGTACAGAAAGTCCAGTCTCTACAAAAATATTTCACAACACCCCTCTCTCCACCCATAGAGGTGCCCTGTAACCCAGGAGAGGATAGATTGTCCCTTGAAGCCTTTCAAGCTTTTAGCCTAGAACAATCCCGCCAGGCTATCCTTGCATGCTAATCAGCATCTCCCTTTGACCCATGTCCCCCTCACATTTTTCCTGCTAATATAGACACTATTAACCCAGTCATTAACAACATTAACAATGCCTCACTTCTATGAGCAGAAGTACCCAACAAATGGAAAATTGCAGCAGTCAAACTGCTCCAGAAAAAACAACTGGCTGATCCCACCACTCTCACTAATCTTCGTCCCATCTCTCTACTTCTATGCCATAGTAAATTCACAGAAAAACTAGTAAATACCCAACTTATGACCTACTTAGAAGAGACGAACATTGTACATCCCAATCAATCAGGTTTCAGGCCTCAGCACTCAATGGAATCAGCGCTTCTGCATACTGCTGAAGTCATTAAATCTGCCTTAGACCAGGGAAGAAATGCTACTGCTGGTCTTATTAGAGTAATCGGCCGCCTTTGACACAGTCGCAGATGGGGGAACAGCCATTACAACGCGGTTTTTACCACGCGCAGCTTTTACATCGCATGCGTTACAACGCATGCGATGTTACAACACAATGCCATTACAACGCAAGTCTTTACATCGACTTGCGCTAGATGGCGTGCTAACATTACAAACAGTGTAGTTTACTATCCCAACACCTTCCCTACTGTTACGTGGACTGGAGTTGGAATAGTAAACTACACTTTTCTAATGTTAGCACGCCATCTAGTGCAAGTCGATGTAAAGACTTGCGTTGTAATGGCATAGCGTTGTAACATCGCATGCGTTGTAACGCATGCGATGTAACTGCACGCGTTGTAATAACACGCGTTGTAATGTCATACATCCTCGCAGATGACATCTTACTGGACCGTCTCAAATCATATGGCATTTCTCATCTTGCCTTGGGTTGGCTGAAATCTTTCCTACAAAATCGAAGACAAGTTATTACTCTTGGCCAATATAAGTCAGCAGAAAAACCCCTGCTCTCCGGGTTTCCACATGGGGCCAATCTTAGCCCAGTGCTCTTTAGCGCCTATATAGCCCCCCTTATTAGTCTGATATTGTCTTTTTTTACATTGAGACTATCTCGTACGCGTATGATACTCAGATAATTCTGGTTTTAGTTAAAAACACCACACATGCTGAAGAAAATCTTCGACAGTGTCTTACAGCGGTCGTTCACTGGATGAAAGTAAACATTTAAAATGTAACTCGGAAAAAACGGAAATCATGCCACTAGGGAAATTCTCCCCCAGCCTATGGTGGCCCATAGACATCCCACCCCCTCCAAACACAGTGAAGGTAGCAAAGAATCTAGGGGTGAAATTCGTCTCAGCACTTTCCCTTCACCAGCAATCCCTAGCAGTGGCTGGGAAATGCTTTCTTTTGATAAAGTCACTCAAAAAGTTTTAGATCTTCCCTGCACGGCTAAAAAGGCAGTCGCAGTGGCCCCAATCACCTCTAGACTCGATTACTGTAACAGCCTTTATGCAGGAGCCAATAAGTCAGTCCTAAACAAATTACAGATGGTGCAACATCCGCTCGACTAGTATTAAAATGGCCTAGAACATCATCAGCATCATCTGCACTTAAGGCACATCTTTGGCTGCCAATCCATAAAAGAATCCTTTTTAAGATCTTGATAATTACTTTCAGAGCTTTTGATTCTTTAGGCCCCCAGTATCTCCGGGCCAGGTTTACTCGCTATGTGACACACCGCACACTCAGATCGTCCAATGCAAATCTCTTGAAGCCCCCTGATTTTAGGTTTAGCACAAAGGGTGGGAAATCTATTGCGGTACTTGGGACCAAAGCCTGGAACCTGCTCCCATCCATCTACGTTTCATTCAGAGGCCCTCTTCAGGAAAGCTCTGAAAACCTGGATCTTTACTGCCCTTAAGGCTCTATGTAGATCACTCATCTGACTCTCTCAGTTCTAGTAGTTTGTGTCCATTAGGGTTCCGCTCGGGCAATAATGCTCCTCGGAGTGAAATCTGCGCTCTACAATGACTTTATAACATAGTATATAACATTGTCACCTCAAGATACCAGCATACAAGACAAAAAGGCATGGGTGGAACATCTTTCTCTGTTCAAGCAGCCAAACTACGAAATTCATTACCCCAAAATGTAAGATATACAGATAACCATTTTTTCTTCAGAAGATTACTCAAGAACTGGCTCTTCCCTACATGACCACCATATTCAAAATACAAATGTACAGCAATAGTATGCACAAGAAACCAATGGTGTATATATGTGCGTTTATAAACATGCATACTATGATTATATTCATGTATTCAGCTGTGTGCATCTCTTTGTACAAATGCACATATTGCTTCTGAAATACTTTCTTATATTTATGCTTAACAAATGTACACATGTATATATTGCTTATACTTAAAAAAATGTCACTCCTTATATTTATGCTTAAAATGTACATAGGTCATTATATAAATACCATATAAGCATGTGACTGCATGCTTATGGATCTCTATTTATTATTATCACTTAGATCACAACACTAGTGTGCCGATTCGGATCCTGTAAAACCCGGGTATGAATGGTCGTACGGAGCGTATTCTCTGTACGACTCGTAGCCGGGAAATCCACCTTACAAACCAGCAAGTACGAATCGTACAGAAATACAATTTCCGTACGATTCGTAAAATACTACGTGCGGCTAAAAAATACCCACAATTCTGATCCGGGACATTGCGTACGTGACGTCCGGACGGAGTCAGGCAGCGTTTTACGGACAAGCAAGTACGATTCGTGCCTACGTCACTCGCACGGCTAATTTTTTACGGCAGCCAAAAGCTCCCGGGAAATTGAGGACGATGCGAAGAAGGAGCACCGGTACGCGACGGACAGCCATGGACCCAATCCTACGTGTCATCCCGGCCCTCCTAGCCTATGACCTGGTGCACCGAAACCGCCACGCACACCGCAGAAGGTCAGAACAACACCC
The DNA here is from genome assembly GCF_964204655.1 of Triturus cristatus. Classification (NCBI taxonomy): domain Eukaryota; kingdom Metazoa; phylum Chordata; class Amphibia; order Caudata; family Salamandridae; genus Triturus; species Triturus cristatus. The sequence goes on from NC_140579.1 coordinate 1,102,181,330, forward strand.
AGGGGCAAAGGGGGGGCGAGGGGCAGGAAACATAACCTCTACCTAATTTAAAAAATACCATATTTTGTACATACATTACCTTCAGGGTCTGGTCACTTCGGGGGCCATGTCCACCAATCCCTGCATCCCGCTACAACGGCAGTGGGCGTGTACGCGTACCCGTCACCACTACAATGGTGGTACGGGCTGTACCCACGCCCTCAGAGCATGGGTACAGCCCGTACCACCATTGTAGTGGTGATGTAGGGGTACGTGCCGTACCCAGGCCCTCAGAGCGTGGGTACGGCCCGTACCACCATTGTAGTGGTGATGTAGGGGTGCGCGTGGTATGGGCCGTACCCACGCTCTGAGGGCGTGGGTACGGCGCGTACCCCTACATCACCACTACAATGGTGGTACGGGCCGTACCCATGCTCTGAGGGCGTGGGTACGGCCCGTACCATGCGTACCCCTACATCACCAATACAATGGTGGTACGGGCCATACCCACACTCTGAGGGCGTGGGTACGGTGCATACCCCTACATTACCACTACAATGGTGGTACGGGCCGTACCCACACCCTGAGGGCGTGGGTACGGCCCGTACCACCATTGTAGTGGTGATGTAGGGGTACGCGTGGTACAGGCCGTACCCACGCCCTCAGAGCATGGGTACGGCCCGTACCACCATTGTAGTGGTGATGTAGGGGTACGTGCCATACCCACGCCCTCAGAGCGTGGGTACGGCCCGTACCACGCATACCCCTACATCACCACTATAATGGTTGTACGGGCCGTACCCATGCTTTGAGGGCGTGGGTACGGCCCATACCACCATTGTAGTGGTGATGTAGGGGTATGCGTGGTACGGGCTGTACCCACGCTCTGAGGGCGTAGTACGGCGCATACCCCTACATCACCACTACAATGGTGGTACGGGCCGTACCCACGCCCTCAGAGCGTATGTACGGCCCGTACCACCATTGTAGTGGTGATGTAGGGGTACGCATGGTATGGACCGTACCCAACCTATGAATGCGGGGGTACGGACCGCATCACCCGTACCCCTAGGGCACCAGTACATTTGTGATTCAAGGTGTACACATGCCACTAATGTTGGCTTAGGGCCTGGTGCAGCATATAACCAGTATATTGGGGTGTGTTCATGGCCAGGACGGCAGTGTACTGCACCAAGGGTGCGGGTGGGTGTGTGGGTGTCTACCTAGGATTCCCAGCAGTGGACAAAGACATGTGAGGTGTGGGTGCAGAGGAATACCAGCAGTGGAAAGAGACATGTGAGGGGTGGGTGCAGAGGAATACCAGCAGTGGACAGAGAAATGTGAGGGGTGGGTGCAGAGGAATACCAGCAGTGGACAGAGACATGGGGGTGGGTGCCTATCACTCCCAGCAGTGGACAGAGACATGTGAGGGGTGGGTGCCTATCACTCCCAGCAGTGGACAGAGACATGTGAGGGGTGGGTGCCTATCACTCCCAGCAGTCAACAGAGACATGGGGGTGGGTGCCTATCACTCCCAACAGTGGACAGAGACATGTGAGGGGTGGGTGCCTATCACTGCAAGCAGTGGACAGAGACATGTGAGGGGTGGGTGCAGAGGACTCCCAGCAGTGGACAGAGACATGGGGGTGGGTGTCTATCACACCCAGCAGTGGACAGAGACATGTGAGGGGTGGGTGCAGAGGAATACCAGCAGTGGACAGAGACATGGGGGTGGGTGCCTATCACTCCCAGCAGTGGACAGAGACATGTGAGGGGTGGGTGCCTATCACTCCCAGCAGTGGACAGAGACATGTGAGGGGTGGGTGCCTATCACTCCCAGCAGTCAACAGAGACATGGGGGTGGGTGCCTATCACTCCCAGCAGTGGACAGAGACATGTGAGGGGTGGGTGCCTCTCACTGCAAGCAGTGGACAAAGACATGTGAGGGGTGGGTGCAGAGGACTCCCAGCAGTGGACAGAGACATGGGGGTGGGTGCCTATCACTCCCAGCAGTTGACAGAGACATGTGAGGGGTGGGTGCAGAGGACTCCCAGCAGTGGACAGAGACATGTGAGGGGTGGGTGCCTATCACTCCCAGCAGTGGATAGAGACATGTGAGGGGTGGGTGCAGAGGACTCCCAGCAGTGGACAGAGACATGTGAGGGGTGGGTGCCTATCACTCCCAGCAGTGGACAGAGACATGTGAGGGGTGGGTGCCTATCACTCCCAGCAGTGGACAGAGACATGTGAGGGGTGGGTGTCTATTACTCCCAGCAGTCGACAGAGACATGGGGGTGGGTTCCGGTTCCTATCACTCCCAGCAGTGGACAGAGACATGTGAGGGGTGGGTGCCTATCACTGCAAACAGTGGACAGAGACAAGTCAGGGGTGGATGCAGAGGACTCCCAGCAGTGGACAGAGACATGGGGGTGGGTGCCTATCACTCCCAGCAGTGGACAGAGACATGTGAGGGGTGGGTGCATAGGACTCCCAGCAGTGGACAGAGACATGTGAGGGGTGGGTGCCTATCACTCCCAGCAGTGGACAGAGACATGGTGGTGTGTACATCATGAGCAGATGACCACAACTTCATGGGTGTATGTACGCATCCCTATTTTTCGACTATGTTGATAGTGCCATAACAAGACATCACTGACAGCAGTGTCCCACTCCCATAAGGATGGATGTCTTTCCCCCACTGCATGACACACCACATGTGGGTGTGAGGACAAATGACACATGCATACCCACCCCTGGCAGATGCAGCACAATACACACACAGAGATTATGCCACAAGACTGTATAGTCATGTCAATGCCCACTAAACTAAGAGAGCCAAAGGGAACACACACTGTCACGCACATCCCAGGACTGATAGGAATGTACAGGTGCTGGGACAGCCACCAAGATGTTTTCTCTCATGGAAGGAATAGTCTGGAGTTCCCACAGATACAATGCCCACAATTGTGAGTCAGGTGTCCAAATACCCTGCAGAACAAATACCATATGTGTGCTAGGCTAGGATTACACACATGCATAGTGCGGAAAAGGGACAATTTCTCCAAGAAGGCATGGCAACTTACTCAATACACAAGTACAGTCACTAGCAAGGATGGCACAGACGATGCAGCCGGAGACATTGCTGAGCAGGCATGGCCATAGTTGAAGGGATCCGTCACCAACAAAGGAAATGTAGACACAGGTCAGCACAACAATTGTGCAACTCCCTGCAGGGAAGATGTCAGGTGCCACAGAGGAAGGAACACTCCTTGGGACAATGTCTCCAAACACAATTAGCACACACAACCAAAGATTCTTTGCAGAGACCTTGTGATGGCACGCAGATACCATGGTCCACCCCATGAGCATCAGACTACAACATTTCCCTGAAACATAACAAATTACCACAACCCCAACTCCTGGAGCACCAGCACCAACATCAATACCTGAAATGCAATAGTGTTCAAAGTAAAAAGAAAATACTGTATTCAGCATTAAATGAAAAATAATTAAAGGACACTATTTACAAAGGCCAATGGCCAGTCCAGATCAGAAGTCCTTGGGGGGACACATGGCCACGCGTCTCCCCTAGCTTGCCTGCACATTAGAACCCTCAGGTTCGTCGACTGAGGGGGGGGGGGGCATCATGTGGGGAAGGCCCAGGCACCGCAGGGACAGGAGGTGTAAGGGTAGGTGTGGTGGGTGCAGGGTTGGACGCCTCCACCACAGGGGGTGGGGCAGTGCCAAAGGTGGAGGTGAGCTCGGCGCTGCACACTTCTGCCAGGGCGTCCAGAGTATCCCCTGCACCCTAAGAAACCACAGGCACAAAGAAGGGGGGGGGGGGTCGGAGGGATGTGGTGCAGCGCTACTGGGGGAGGGCGTGGACAGGGGGGGGGACTCAACTCCCCTACCCGTGGAGTGCCTTGCTCGTTTGTGGGCTGGTGAGCCAGTGGGGCAGAGGCCCAGCACAGCCAAGTAGCTCTCTTTGTCAGACTATGTGGCAGGGGAGCCGAGGGGAGTGCCTTTGGAGGGACTGGGTAGTGAGGACTGCGGACTCAGACTGTGGCTGCGTGTATGCCTGTGTGCCCCAGACCCAGTGGGTGTGCTTTTATCCCCCTGAGTGTGTGTGCTAGGAGGTGTGCGCCTGCCCTTACGTGTTTGTGTGCTGCCTGTGTCTGGTGGGGTGCGTGCTTGGGAATGTCTGGGTGTGCATGGGACAGGCATGGGAGTTGGAAGTGTGGATGGTGCAGGGGTAGGGGGGGGACGAAGCGCTGCAGGAGACTCACTGCTGCCGTCAGTGAAGAGTCCATGGACCTCAGCAACATCCGTTGGTCAGACATCGCTGCTGACATGCCCTCCATGAACGACACCATCTGTGTCAGCAGTGTGGTGTGGCCATGGAGGACATTCAGCATCGATGTGTGGCCAACCTGCAACTGCCACTGAATGTCCACAGACTCTGCAGTGAGGGCAGCAGGGGGGACAGGTGCAGGGGCTGCGGTGCCTGGCACGAAGGAGACATGGTGGTGCCCTGCATGGACAGAAGGGACCGGAGCAACTGGGAGGGCGGTGATGGGAATGGAGGGGGCAGTGACAGATGTTGTGCTGCTGCCAGGTGTTGTAGCAGCCTCCACCCCATCGAGGAGTTCAGCCTCGGACCCGTCAGCGTCGTAGTCGGTGTCGCCACCAGACAGGTCCTCCGCCTGACTCCCCTCGCCCTCCGTGCCACTTGCTCCCGCAGACTCGCCAGCAGTGGTGGCACCGGTACTGGATCCCTCCTCCAGGTCTGTACAGGTGTCTCCCTCGGTGTCCTCCGATGATGCTGTGGGCAAGGTGAAGATACATAAAATAATCAGTCACCTGTATACATCTGACACCTGAGTCCAAACAAAATATGTCACAGTGCATTTCAGGAAATGCATCATGAGTAACATCTAGAATACTCCGCACATATGTAAGCCCTGCACTTCCCAGTTGGTTGACCCACCATGCCATTTGGAAACAATGAAAATTAGGACACAACAGCAAATAACTTGATATCGAATTAAACTGAGAAGCTAGTGTCTGGGAACAGTTGAGCACAGCAAGACTATGAAGGCATGCCACCTCTTGTTCACTATGAATGAAACAGTATTGGTGCACCCAAGGCCAAATAACAGACCTCAATGCTGAAGGTGTCCCCACACTCAGAGACCTGTGAGTACTTTGGAAACCCAAACGAAATACATTGTGATCCCTTGGGAATAACAACACTTTACACAATCTCCATGTTTAGAATGTGTGAATGTGCCACTTTGTGAACAGAACACACATGTGCCTGTATAAAAGAAGTCACACAATGAGGTGCACACAAAACTACATTTACACAGTCATTGTATGAGCTGCCAACCTTATTCAAATAAGCCACTGTTAGGAAGAAATGGGGTTTCAGTAAGTACATATACATGGCACCACGGCGGTCTGGATGACTTGACACTCGTAAGTTGGTATCAGTAACAACCAAGGACTTACCCAAATGCAACCACACTGTGGGAACATGTATATGTATAATCTGAAAACAAGTGTTATTCGAACTGTGCCTTCCTTTAAAATGTGCCAGCATGTCCCCGGAAAGTGTAAAGGTGGTTTCTTGTGCACTTCCTTGGGCGACATCTGTCATGCAGGCACATATTGTCCTTCACAACAAAACATCAAAGTCAAGCATTGAAAAAATTGAGACATGTTGACAAGTGTAGTAAGTGCCAAGGTACAAGACTTCTTGACTAACAACTTGAATCATGCCACCTGTCACATGGCCATCCGTACCATGATGACACAGTTGGCAACACATCTGACCCACTGCCTGTCATGTGGAGTGGCACACATGTCCAAACACAGGACAATACATAAGATAATGGGCCTGCAATTGTGTCGGAATAAGGAGCACGTGCACTGAGGAGACACCCTCATGGGAACCAAGAATGTCCACACAGATGTCAGCACACAAAGACCAAACTACGTAGCATCTGGACCACACACTGGTGCCAAAAATGGATGAGCAGGAACAATGTATTTTAACTTTTGACACATGCTGTAAAGCACAAACATTAAACCCTGCACAACATGACTGGGTCACTGCATGTTGAGTGTCTATCCAGACAATTATCACACACAGGTCAGACCTGGCAAGGAGACATAAGGTTTGGACATGTAGGCTTTGCCCGCACAAACCCCCCATACCTGAGACAATGTGATTGAGACAGATCAAGAAGTTACATCTCTTAATCTGGGTTTACTAAAATGTGCATCAAGATCTCCTAAATGTACTCCACATCACCTTGTGAGGCTGCCAACACATATTTGTGACAAACAACCATCAACAGATAGTTGTACAAAGACACACAGGCACTGCCCAGTGTGAGGATACACAAGCCAAATGGGGTCACCCTGTACAGTGGACACATGTAGCACACTTTACATAAATACAAAAGAGGCCAGGGAACAATGCCACTGACGCCAACCTATGCTGAACACACAGAGAATGGGCACAGTGTTGGATGACACACATGATTCCGAGGCAAGGGTGTCTCAGGGGACTGTAGTGGGCACACTGCTCCATGGTCCTGGAATGATCTGACTGTAACATGAGCAAACGTCCCGGCACTATGCATATCTCCCACTCATGCACATCATGTCTGAGGCCACAACATCGGTCATGCATGCTGCAAGTCTGTTAATTTGAATCCTCACACTCCTATGTTGAGACTCAGCATCAGTGCCAAAAAATATGGACCCCCAAATGACTGAACAGAACAGGGCACAGGCAAGGTACCAACACATGTCACAGATCACCCCCACACATGATGCAGAAAGCAATGTGCACGTGGATTAACTGGCAGCCTAGATTACCATGTGCAATAGTGTTTACACACAGACCAGGGAACACATGTCAAGGAGGGGAAGAGAGGAAGAACAGCACCGGTTGACTTGGGGGAAAAGGATATGCACTGCACATATAAACCCTGGAAGTGTATCCAGGCGACTGAGCACTTCCAAAAGCTGATGACACACAACAAACACACATGTACCTACCACCTTCCTGCTGCTGCATCTCCTGTAACCGCCTATCCATGTCAGGGAAGACCACCGCCAGGACACGCTTCATCTGGTGGGTCAGGCGTTAGTGCCCACCGTGGGGGCGTGGAGGTGAGTCCTTCAGCAGGACCCGGGCGATCCTCCGGGTCCAGCACCGGATGTCCTGCCACTGTTTTCTCACTTGTGCTAGGCGCCGACTGCGACCCTCCACCGATCTCACGGCCCTGACGGCCTGCTTCCAGATCTCCCCCTTGGCGTAGGCAGTTACCCGTGAGGATGACAAAGTGAGACAACATCACTACACCTGCTCCATGTCAGAGAGACACACAATTGAACATCTTTGAAATGTTGAACAGGGCATAGGATGCTGCCAAGGAATTGCATCTTAGTCATATGGACATTGGCCTCTGTGGAAGCCCCAATGCACTACATGGCATGTAAAGTACACAGGTGGCATGAGGGGTGCGACACACTCCATGAACATGGCACACACTGCGCATCACAAGAGACACCAGGCTGATGGACAGCACCTCCAAGCAGTTACATGCCCCAGGCCACTGACACACACAGGCACAGATCAATCACATGCCATTGGCAACAGCGGATACAAACCTCACTCTGCACATGTGCCACTTGCCTGTGGGGGGTGACAGGTGTGGGGCTAGCTCAGCAAGTCAGACACACAGCACGGCTTACTTCTCACATCAGATGGGTAGAGCTGTTGCCTCCTCCATGCAGCTGTGGTGCAACACTTCACATAGACACTCACCATCATGACAAGGAACATTCACACACATCAATGTCCAGGGGGCGTACACATCACTTGGACACTCTCACCACAGCTCCACTCAACTCAGACACATCTGTGGGAACAGTCTCCTGTCACACCAGGGGGACCACTGAATCACCTCAGGACAATAGACAAAAAATGCCACAAAGGATTAGCCAGGCTGAATGTGTCATGCACTATGCAGTGAATGTCACAGTAAGCACAATGCAAGTGAGGAGTGCACACATGAACTACATCATGCTCTGAATGGAAGACATAAGCCATCCCCCCCCCCCTGGGACCCACTCTAAACAACATTGCATGTCTGTCACACCTGGACACAATGCCAGAAGTGACAGTCACAAAAAAGGTGCACAGTCAAAGCTAGTGGAGTCAGCACTCACCTGCTCCCCTGGTCTCCCGTACAGGCTGGGATTCTGTGGGAGGATGACATCAAGCAATGCCTCATTCTCCTCATGGGTGAAAGGCTGGGCCCTCTCCACAGACCTTGACATGGTGCCAGAGGAAGCACAGACAGCAGCAGTGGTGTTGACTGAAAGGTTGTGCAGGCAAGTGCCCTCTCATGGGTTCTGCCTGACTTATATCTGCCTTGCTGGGGTCTTTCATTTACAGGAGTACAGAGTGATTGGTGAGACTCATTTGCATCCTACGTTTCCTCCAATCCCTTTAAACATACACCAGTGACAGCATTTGCATGGTTCAAATTAGCAGCATCATGTCAAGTCAACAACCACTTTGCAACAATGTATTTTGTGGCCAACTGACTTTTCAAGGCCACCTGATGGAAAAATTTGAACAGAAAGCTCGGTATCCATGACAACCAGCATGCATTTATGGCTTAAAACTTGTCCCTTATCTGTCCCCTATGTAATATTCCAATCCCCACACAGGTACGGTGCGTTTCACACGTTCGCGTAGGCACTGGCAGTACACGTACGTGTACTACCTCAGTACACGTACGTGTACAACTAGTGCGTACATGTATGTGTACTACCTCAGTACATGTACGTGTACTCCCAGTGCCTACGCGTACGTGTACTGAGGTTGTACACGTTCGTATACTACCAGCGCCTACACGTACGTGTATGCACTAGTTGTACACATACGTGTACTAAGGCAGTACACATACGTGTGTACGTCCCGTAACACGCGTGCTCCTACAGCAACACTACTATAGTGATACGAACCGTACACACGCTCTGAGGGCGTGTGTACGGTCCGTATCACTATAGTAGTAGCTTACACTGGTGATAGGGGGCGCACACGAAATCCATGGAGGTCTCAGACTCGCACAAGGCTGTACATCAAGTCATTGTCATTTATGTCCTTCATGTGCAGGGCCTAGGTGTGTCAGGCAGTGATATTGCACATGTCCCCTCATGTTTGAGCACAATAGATATGTGATGACCTGTGTACACATGTCATGTGTGATGTGGCACTATGTTGCACACTTCCCCTTCACACTTTGCACATGTGTGTATGTAGTCCAAACGTGTCAAGCACAGCATCACAGGTATGGCACAGTCACCAACACCCGCAACTGTCGCCTGATGCCAGGGACAGGGACACTAATAACTGACATAGAACGACCAGCATGCTACGATGTAACTATGTCATGTGTGTGTCATGTGTTCCCATGAGCTGGCAGTTGGTGTCCGGTCAACTGCATCTGCTGTTGCTGCATCCAACATGTGACGGTGTGTAGATGGGCATGGCACACATCGACACACACCATGCCACATGTGGAATCCCACGTAACGTGTGTCTGTATGCATTGAACATGGGATTTTGACATGAGGACATATCTGCGTTGTCTAAATGTCTGTGTTTTCAGTTTACCCCTTCATCGCAATGTGTGTGATCTGTATATTTGACCTTCCATGTGACCTGTGCGTCTAGCTTGCCGTCAGCTGTCTGTATGAGATGACATCCTTCAAATGCAGATATGTGGATGTATGTCACTCCTGTGATGTCTATGGCTGTTCACTTACACTGGCCCACAGCTCGTTTCAGGGCATGTCATGTAGACTTGCCAATCAACGGTTGTATCTGGCTTTTCGTAGGAGTATCACCTGGCTGACATACGTGTCCTGGATGTATTGCACAGACCAGACTCTGTATTAAGCCGATGTGTATTAGCAGTTGAGCATGTGCTCACTTTATTGACATTGATGTTGTTATGTTCTCACTCTTCGTTATTCATTCCAATTTTCTGCAGGGCACTGCCTCTCCCCCGACCAATGCCAGACTTGGCTGCCATGAGGGAACGTGACTGCATAAGACGTTACCGATTCTCTCAACAGTTGATTGAGGACTTGACCGCCAAGCTGGCACCACACCTCCAACCGCGACACAGGTATCCTACAGCGCTGACCCCCAAGATGAAGGTGATGGCAGCCCTACATTTTTTTGCCACTGGTACATTTCAATTCACCATAGCTGATGTCGGTGGCATGTCTCAGACGATGTTCAGCCGTGTCCTGCATGATGTTTTAGAAGCCATGTTGGAGCACCTGGATGAATTCATCCATTTTCCGACTCCTGAGCAGTTGACAGGTGTCAAGGGTGATTTCTATGCCCTGGGAGGGATGCCCCATGTAATTGGGTCCATTGATGGGACACATGTGGCTTTGGTACCACCACAGGCACAGGAGGTAGCCTATTGCAACCGTAAACATTACCACTCTATTAATGCCCTTGTGGTGTGTCTTGCTAACATGCTGATTTCCCATGTCACGTTTTCCAGGGTCAGCACACGATGCCTACATCATGAGGCAAAGCAGGGTGCCACAAATGATGCTGCGGCTGCACAACGAACGAGCATGCCTTGTTGGTGTGTATACTCTGTTTGTCCTGTGTATTGCGGTATCTTTGTATCTTACGGCATCTCCTGACCCAATTCTTCACATGATGTTTCCATGTAGGGGACTCTGGCTATCCCAACATGCCATGGCTGATGACGCCTCTCCGCAACCCAAGATCAGCTGCAGATCACCGGTACAACAATGCACACGGGCAGACCAGTCGAGTGATTGAGAGGACGTTTGGCCTCCTGAAGAGCCGATTCCAAGGCCTTCACAAGACAGGCGGGTCCCTCCCATATGCACCGGCAAAGGTCTGCAACATCTTCCTCGTGTGCTGCATGCTGCACAACATTGCAGTGGAGAAGGCAGTGCCACTTATCCTGGATCCGGATGAGCTGGAACATCCACCCGTGGAGGATGAAGAGCTTGGTCACGAGGCAAGTGAGGAGGAGGAGGAGGAGGAGGACATCCGGAGTCAGCTCATACGCAACTTCTTCTCATGATGGTGAGTCACTGGGTCTGAGTGTGCATGCTTGGAGCCTTGTGTGGCAGGTGTTGCAATGTGTGTGTCCAGCTGACTGTATGCTAAGTGACTTAGAGGTGTTTTCTGATGTGTCACTCGAGTGATGATGTAATTCCACACATTTTAGCTGAGTCACTAAATTTTGAATTAGCATGGTGACAACATTATTCATGTAGAGTAAATGAACATGCATGCGGATAACAATATTTTCGCTGTCTCCTTGTGTGTCTGTCATCCCCAGGGTCTTGCGCATGTTGTCTGCTCGTGTCATCGTTGGCCTCCTGATATTCCTCATGAGTATTGCAACGTGTGCTGAATCAGCGTTCCATGCACGGACATGTTGAAAAGACATTTTGGGTAAGGATTGCAGCAAGGCATTTTGGGGGTGTTACGTGTTTTGAATGTGTGGGGACTGCTCCTGTGCATGTTGTGTTACCATGCATGCATGTCGACTCACCATGTGGCACATGACATGTAGCATGACTCCCATGAATTGATAGTCACCCTTCGTGACAGTCATCTGTAATGGTTTGTGGATTCTGAGGAAGGCATCAATGTGTGTAAAACTTCACTCAGACGCATACAGGATGCTACGGGTGGACATAGTGTGGGACATCAAGCAAGAACAAAGTAAACTCTACCCTTACAATTTAATGATGTACAATGTATCATATATAAAAAATAAACAGAGAATGACACCCAAATCAGATTAAAGAAATATGGCATACAAACACGTGAAAACACCAAACTAAATAGTGCAACTCTTTAGTTTATTTCATTTGTAAGTGTCACTTTTTATAATACATAAATAAAATTTGTTGATTTTTTATACAAAGATGGTCACAATAAACAAAGAACAACGTACATTGTAGCAAAATATATAAATGGATAAAGGTGTTAGACACACACAATAAATATCTGAGTTTTATACAAAAAGGAATATACCACAGTAGTGAATACAACAAACAACAGGTTCCCAAATACAGGGGAAAAGGTGAAGGAATGTTTTTTGATCAGAGCTACAAACACTCAAATTCAAACAGCCCACATTCATACAACATTACATAACTCATCCAACATCAGATCAAAAAGATTCTTGTGAACCCAACTCAAAGCAGTAACATCAGTAGTCCCATGATATTCTGATGGTTATTCAGGATAAATGTCGAAAAACACTTATCTAAAGTACACAATCAGTGGGAATGGAGAGGGCCCAACTAAACAACGCCGACGCGCGTTTCAGTGAGACAACTCCAACTCAGGAGTACCACCTTCTTCAGGGCGTAACAAAGACAAACTCCCACAAAAATGGGACCTGTTGAAAAATAAGGGTACATATAAACATAAAAATATAATACAGCCGAAACAAAAACAAAAACAGAAAGATGAATCAAAGATATATACAACAACACAAAACTGTATGCCATATAGCAACCAGAGAGTAATAAACTCCAAAATGGGTGTCAGACCCTTAACGATGAATGAGTAGATTTATTTATTTAATACCATTTGGATTGGAAAGCGATAAACAGGCACCAGAGCAATAGTTAAAAGAATGGAGATAAGTGAAAAAGATTCTCTTTTTATTTTTGGAAGGGCGAATAAAAATAAAGAAAGAGAAAAAAACTATTAATACAGACAATAGAAAAGACGAATCCGGAAGCATCTGTCCAAGCTTTATACAAACAAAAAGTACAGACTAATAAATAAACATAAACCGGTGAAGGGATATAAATGCACATAGGAGCTTACCTGTGTAGAGATAGAAAAAGGAGCTAAACGTTTTAGGAGCAGCTCAATCAGGCAAATAGTGGCATAGGGTGGATTAAGCGCTGTCCCCACTTAGCCTATTACTCTGTCCTATCTTCAGTTTGGTAGACAGTGAACAAATCCAAACGAGGGTCCTACTGGGATCTAAAATAAGAAGAACAAAAGGGACCCAGAAAGCGAAGATGTGATTATAAAAGCTGACCCGCTGTAGGAACTTAATTCATTAACCGTCGGTGAAACAGAGTAAAATAAAGTAAAACATCAAGGCAAATTTATAGAAAACGAAGAAGGAATAAAACCATTCACTACGAGGTAATTTATGCATACGTAAACGGACACAGACCTTATACAATCAGGGAATTTCTAGCTGAGGACCAGAAGGGATAAACTAAATGAAGAAAAAAACCGCTCACCTGAGCTCGCTTAAGAAGGCAAACAATTGCCGGATTCAAACGACGCTCTCAGGGTAGCATGATCATAGAATCCGCTGGCCCGTTTAAAAGGCCAAAAACGTCACGGGATACAAGTGGCGTTTTCAGAATGCCACGGCCATATCTATCATTTAACTGAAAAATAAAATCAAAACGAAAATAGAAAAAGAGAAAAAAGAGAAATAGGTCATGCCAGAGACAAAACAACAGGGTCCTAAACTGATACGCAGGAGGAGCAGCTAAGCTATAAATGCAGAGCTGAAAAGTGCCAGACTCGAAGAATCCCCTGTCAAAAACATTCACACAGAAAATACCTTGATAATAAGGTTCAGAGTTGGAGCTCGATCGGCCGTAAACCAAATAATGCGACCCCCAGAAGGATGGTTGCGAGGGAGAGACTTTCGCCGAGGTTGCTTTTGAATTCTCCAGGTGGGTCCCTCCCACACCGTCAGCCAATCGAAAAGGAGGGCATGACAAATAGGACGAATCCCGTAAGACTCTATCACCGAAGTAAGATTCGGGTTCTCCCGAGAGGTCACTCCCTCATGGTTACCTAATCAAGGTAGAGGACGTGACGGATAGGACCCGTGCATAAAAATAAAACGATAGCGAGGCGAATAGACAGATTGATAGAGGAGAAGAAAAAGAGACCAAAACATAACTCAAATGGCGTGTATCAACGGATCCAAGATACTAAATCGAAAAATATATAACTAGTCAGCCATAAAACGAAAAAACTAATGGAAAAGCCACAGAGAATGAATAAATAAATAAATAAATAAATAAAATAAAATAAAAAATAAAGAATGAAACAGATGAATAAAAAGATAGATAGAAAGGACCAGAATCGCTGACCTAAAGGATATAATAGAGATCCAAAAAATCAGAAAAGAAGATGTGAAAAAGGAATATGAGTAAATAATAAATATACAATCAAAAAGTAAAAAAGTCATGTACAGAATATGAAGTCAAAATAACGAAAAACCTTATAGGATAGCATTTTCCCATGGAAGAGATTCGTTGAGGCCTCTGTTCTTAGAATCAAGGACAAAAATCCAGAAAACTTCGCGTTTTCTACGCAGGTTGTCCGGGTTGGTGCCTTTTTGAACATTCATTTTTTCCAAAATAGTCCATCTTAGATCTTCCTCTTTGTGATTTTTCTCTGCCCAGTGAACCACCAGGGGAGCCGCATGTTTGAGCCGTCTGATGTTAGATTTATGCTCACCGATGCGAATTCTAACCTCCCTTGAGGTTTCACCGACATAGGTAAGCGGGCAGGGACACTGGATCGCATAGAAACAATTAGATGTCCTGCAGTTGGTCATCTCTTTAAGAACAGAAGTGAAGCCATTCACGCAGAATGAGGTACCCACAATGGCATTGGCACAGGCATGACATGTGCCGCATTTATGGTTGCCCCTCACCGGTGATGTTCCTTCAATCGACTTTTGTAGCCATGCTTTCTGGTCAGGGATCTTTGCTTTAACCAGTAGATTTCTGAGGTTCTTGTTTCTGCGGAAGGCAAAAACTGGTTTGGGCAGGGCCAATGATTGTTCGTCCAGATTCAAAAGGTGCCACTCAGAGTTTATGATCTGTCTAATCCTATTGTTAAAAGGAGAATGTCTGGTGACACAGACAAGTTTGTCATCCGTTTTTTGAGATTTGTTTTGAAACATGGAGTCTCGATTGTAAAAACGTGCCCTTTTCATCGCGTTTCTGACCAGCCTAGTGGGATACCCTCTGTCAATGAATTTCTGTTTCATAGTCTCAGCGTTGTGGAGGTAATCCTTGATGGAGGTACAATTCCTGCGTAAACGCAGAAACTGACTGAAAGGAATACCATCCTTCTGACTTCTGGGATGGAAACTTTCGAAGTGGAGAAGGGTATTTCTGGCAGTTGGTTTTGTGTAGAGGGACACCAAAAGCTTGAATTCGTGGTGACCCACCCAGACATCAAGGAATTCGAGCTTTGAGGTGCTAAAATGGGCAGTGAACCTGATGTTGCAGTCGGCCGCATTAAGCCATTCAATATACTCCACTAAGGAATCCTGGTCTCCCGTCCAAATGAAAAAAACATCGTCAATGTATCGCGACCAATGTCGTACATTCTCGAAAAAAGGTGCAACCTCATTGAAGATGTTGGATTTCTCATAGTCACCCATATATAGGCAAGCAATGCTTGGTGCGCAGGCTGCCCCCATGCTAACACCTTGCACTTGCTGATATATCTGCCCGTCAGCTGACTGTATGCTAAGTGACTTAGAGGTGTTTTCTGATGTGTCACTCGAGTGATGATGTAATTCCACACATTTTAGCTGAGACACTAAATTTTGAATTAGCATGATGACAACATTATTCATGTAGAGTAAATGAACATGCATGCGGATAACAATATTTTCGCTGTCTCCTTGTGTGTCTGTCATCCCCAGGGTCTTGCGCATGTTGTCTGCTCGTGTCATCGTTGGCCTCCTGATATTCCTCATGAGTATTGCAACGTGTGCTGAATCAGCGTTCCATGCACGGACATGTTAAAAAGACATTTTGGGTAAGGATTGCAGCAAGGCATTTTGGGGGTGTTACGTGTTTTGAATGTGTGGGGACTGCTCCTGTGCATGTTGTGTTACCATGCATGCATGTCGACTCACCATGTGGCACATGACATGTAGCATGACTCCCATGAATTGATAGTCACCCTTCGTGACAGTCATCTGTAATGGTTTGTGGATTCTGAGGAAGGCATCAATGTGTGTAAAACTTCACTCAGACGCATACAGGATGCTACGGGTGGACATAGTGTGGGACATCCCCCATAGGAGGCTCACTGGGGAATTGCAGCCTCTCCGTGTGCAGCAGGGGGTGTTTGGCCCACCTCCTTCACTTGTGTGCCAGTTCATTTGGATTTACAACATCTGTGTTGTGAAGGGGGTGTCCAGTGTAGGTCCCACATGTTCAGCCAAATGACCTGTGAGTCCGTTCATATTGATGCATTTCCCTTAGTGTGAGCCTGAGTAATAAAGGTGTTCCTCACACTCCAAGGGGCCTCATCTCTGTCAATGCAGGTCTCTTGCCACTTTGCATGCGGCATCTCTGGCATAGTTGTCAAAGATAGTGCATATGAGTCTATGTGTAGTTTAGCAACATGCATGCAGTTCTTCATGGATTCGAATGTGTATTGTGCATGAAGTCCATGGTTGTGTATGTATTTGGGCATGTTGGTCCCCACAACGGGCCGTCAACACCTGCTGAGGGTGTGTCTCCTGTACGCAGCTCCGCCTTCTGTTTCCTGATCCTGTGTCAGTCATCTTTGGTGATTGTGCATCCATTTTCTCGGGGTGTGCCATGGGTGACCGGACACTCCCTCCTTTACTTACGCCTGTTGCAGTTGTCCTTTCTGACATCCTTGTCTTTGTGTGCAACTCTTGGCATACTTTCCAGGGCATGGCGCCTGCTGCTGCAGCCCCTGCAGCAAGGGCCCACAAAGTAGCGGGATTCGCCAACACACACGCCTCAAAGATGCTCCTCCCTGCCTCCCTCCACCCATTCATTTGGCTGTCATCATCTTGTCTCTGCCACTGTTGCGGCCATGCGGTGCCAAAGGCAGGACCGTCAGCACATGCAACGTGCACATTGCAGACCCTCATGTCCTTGCATGACCCACAGCACACTACAGTCTGATGTTGTAGCCACCCTCCAAGCAATGTCTATCCAAAACTCAACCGCCTGCTCTCAGGCATACCCTAACCGCACACACAACAACTTTGCATGCTGAGTGTGCAACTCCAACTGCCTACAAAGCGCTGCCCCACCTTCCAGGCCCTGTCACACCAACCAGATCATGTCCCTCCTGCTCCACACAGGCTCCCTCCACCAGCAAGGCCATGGGAGTGGGACTCAAGCCTTCAGCATGTGGTATAGTGGTGTCATCTGGCACATGGCCCAGGGATCATCTCTCAGCGTGTCAATCTTCAATGTGTCCAGGACCCCCCTCTCCACCGTCACATGCGCACACAACCTCCACATCATGTCGTATGCCAATGACGCCCAGGTGCTCCTCAGCCTCACCAAAGACGCAGCCATTGCCAGTTCCAACATTCAAGAAGGCATGAGGTCCGTGGATGAATTGCTGAACATCAGCCACCTGAGGCTGGACTTGTACAGGACTGAGGTAATTATCTGAGGATTGTCCCCTTACAGCTGGCTCAACTCCTTGTGTCCCACCCGCAGGGGCCCTACACAAGCACCCAGTGGCCACGCACAGAAGATGGTGTGCATCATGGATTTGTCACTCACATTTGCCATGCAAATCACCAGCATCTGTACCTCATGCTGCAACACCCTCTGCATGATGCACATGATCCTCAGATAGATCCACTCCAAGGAAAGACAGACCTTCCCCCAGGTCCACGACACCAGCCGTGTCAACTACTGCCCCGCCCTCTACGGAGCAAGTACATCCAAACTCACGGGAAACTTGTCCACATCCAGGGTGCATCTGCACAACTCAGCTTCAACATACCGCACACCATAAACATCACCGTCCACCTGAGATAGCTGCAAGGGACCTTCACACTCCTCACACACACTCAGGAGGCAGTCAACAACCCCATACCCCAAAATCAACCTTGTGCGTCTGTCATCCAAGACCCCGTTGGCCCAACTCTATGCATCCGAACTTGGCCTGGACAACATTCTTCACATCCACAACACTCCAGCATGAAGGAGATGGTTCTCACGCCTGGACAAACATACCTGGGACTCCCTCCCCGGGAACCTCCACATAAGCCATGACCTCTAGGCCTTCATCATCCTCTTCCTGATTGGTGTGTCCGCACAGTATTTCAAGCCCCCCCCCCAGCAGCTTGAGGCCATCACAGGTGAGTATTGGGATCCCAGGCTGTATCGGATGATACATTGTGACCCATGTGTGTCCTGTACCGGACTCAGATCCCAGGGTATGGATGGCTGGAGTTAGTTCAACACTCAGGCATAGTTTGACATTTACACACATGTATGTTGTGGACTAATGCAGAATGACAGCAACATCTCATGACAAATAAATAGTTTTATTGTCGGTGGGGTGCGTGTTTTGGTAGAAAAAATAAGGTGCTCTACTGGGTGCCTAGAATCCAAAGTTCACGGGGGAGATGGGATCCTTGGCATTTGAAGTCATCAGAGTCCAGACCACAGTGTTGGTCATCATTGGTCAGACTGTGACCAGCAAGTCCATTTGGCAGAGAATGTCAGTCAATGATGTGCTGCTGTTGCGCATGAAGGCCAGGTGCCAGGCCAGGTGACCTTGGAGATGTGGATGGTCCGCTGCCTCTCACGGTCTTTTCCGTGGATGACCCACCTTCCTCCGGGGACCCTCAGATGCAGGCCTTGACCATGTTTGGGAGGCTCCGTCGGATGAATCCTCCTCCTCCTCCTCCCTCTCTGTGGCTGGTGCTGGTCTGCGCCTGGTGTCACAGGGAGGGTTGTCCATGTTGTCGGCGATCCGACGGAGTGAATGGCTCATGTCCCTTTGCACCGCCAGGAGCTCAGCCAGTCTTGCCTCCATCCGTCCTTGGTGTTGTTGTTGACTGGCGTGTTGCTCGGCCTGCTGATTCTTAATGTCTGTGAGGGTCGCCACTACCTGACTGATGGCCCTGGTGTCACGCCGGTATGCCTCCATGATGTTGCGTACGTGTGACATACCGGTTCCTTCAGCTGTCTGGTCAGGTTCTCGCCTCCACCTGCCTCCACTCCCACCACCCCTGCCCACACGAGCCTGGCCTGCCGTTGTGGGCACATCGGGTCTACGGGACCCCTGAGGGATGGCAGTGTCGGTGTTGGCTGCCTCCTCCTGGGTGCCCGGCGAACCTTGTCCCTCCAGGTCAGACTGGCTCAGTTGTTCACTGTGGGCAGGGCTCCTGGGTGTCTCCTGGGATGTGGCAGTAATGGGGGTGGTGGTTGGCACAGATGTACCTGAAGCAGGTGCTGCAGGGGCTTGGACACCAGAGGGGCCAGCTGGGTTGGGGTCATCCGCGGAGTGTTGTGAGGTGTCACTGCCGGTGGGATCAGGTTCCTCCCAAGCCTGGGACTGTGGTACTTCCCCCCCATTGTTGGGGGGCGATCCGTGACGTTGCCCTGTGTGTGAGAGAGAGACAATGTTAATGCTGTTTCATGCGACATCCATGTTTCATACATATTCTAGTTGCCACAGTTCCTCCAGGTAGTTGTATGTGCCTAGCATTCACATCAATGTTCACTTGTGGATGGGTATGTTGCAGGGGACTGATTGAAATGTTCTCCAGGGTGTTTGACATGTCGAATTTGGGCTTGGATGCTTTTTTGGCTGTGGCTTGATCTTGTTGTGTCACTCCATTGGCTGCCCCGGGGGTGTGTGCTTGTGTAAGGGGTGAGTGATCATCCCTCAGCCCGATGCTGTTCAACATCCACATGGCCCCCCTCACACAAGTGGCCCGCCACCACAACCTCAAAAACATCTCCTACGCCGACGACACCCAGCTCATCCTCTCCCTCACCAAGGACCCTCACACCGCCAAAACCAACATCCACGAGGGTTTGAGGGCTATCGCCGACTGGATGCGGAGCGGCCATCTGAAACAGAAATCGGACAAGACGGAGGTCCTCATCCTCGGACCCACACCCTCAGCCTGGGATGACTCCTGGTGGCCGATCGCTCTGGGGACATCACAGACACCCACCAAACACGCATGCAACCTAGGATTGATCCTCGCATCCTCCCTCTCCATGTCCAAGCAGGTCAACGCCGTCTCCTCCTCCTGCTACGACACCTTACGCACGCTCCGCCGGATCTACTGGTGGATCCCGACCTAAACAAGTAGAACAGTGACACAGGCCCTCGTCAGCAGCTGACTGGACTACGCCAATGCACTCTACGCAGGACTCCCATCCAAACACCAACAGCGGCTACAACGCTTCCGAAATGCCACCGCACAACTGATCGTCAATGCCCCCCGCCACAGCCACATCACCCCCCTCCTGAGTGACCTGCACTGGCTCCACATCGACAAGAGGATCACCTTTAAGCTCCTCACCCACGCACACAAGGCACTCCACACCGCCGGACAAGCCTACCTGCACATCATACTCAGCTTCTACACCCCTACCTGCCAGCTCCGCTCCGGCATCCTCGCCCTCGCAGCTGTCCCCCGCATCCAACGTACGGCCGCCTGCAGCAGATCCTTCTCCTACCTCGCCGCAAAGACCTGGAATACCCTCCCAACCCACCTACGACTGATCCAAGACCTACTTGCCTTCAGAAGACTCCTCAAGACCTGGCTCTTCGAGCAGTGGTGGACCCCCCCCCCCCTCAGCGCCTTGAGACCCTGACAGGTAAGTAGCACGCCTTACAATTACCCTGATCGATTGTTGATTGATTGACGGTGCCTGCTGGTGGGTGTGGTGTGATTTGGCAGTGGGTCTCCCAGGTGATGTATCTGTCCCCCCATGGCGCATGCTGCCATGTCAGTGAGTGTGAGTTCCTGTCCTAGATATCTGAGCTTGTTGTGTTTGTGTTTGAGTTTGCAGTTGTCACAGGAGGGCCTTGTGCTGCCTACAGCAGGGCCAAGTGTCAGCTACCTTGTCAGTACTTTGCCAGGCCCTGTGCATTGCGCATGGTGCATGGGTATGTACCTGGGCCATATGGGCTGAGGGCAATGGTGTCTGTTTCTGAGTTGTACAATATGTTTAGTGATCCCCACCCTCCCAGCATCCCGGACATCCTGTCTTGGGTTTGTAGTTTGTGTAGGCTGGGACATGGCATGGCCTTGCTTTGTGAATGGGGCATACTCATGTTAGTGGCATGAGCGTTGTTTTTGAGTGTGGTTGTGTCCGGTGAGGGCTTCGGGGTAGATGAGTGCATTTGTTGTAGTTGGGGTGTGGATGCCATTCCCCCATGTTACGTAAGTTGTTTGTGTACTCACCAGGCTCTCGAACTCCTTCGACTCCGTGTACTCCCACCGGCGGAAGCAGGGCCATCACCTTCTCCTCCCAGGGATGGCAATGTACCGGTCTGCGGGGCAGCCCACCTCCTGTGATGTTACTCTGGGCATAGTCCTCGTTCATTTTGCGCTTGACTGCCCTCCGCAGATTGTACCACCTAGCTTGGCATTCATTCCTGGTCCTTCTGATGGACGCAACAGCATTCATCCGATCGACGATCCTCTGCCACAGGCGTGTTTTTTCGGCTATGCTGGTCTGTCTGACCAATGTTCCAAAGAGCTGTGGCTCGACTCTGATGACTTCGTTGACAAGGATGTCCAGCTCCTCCCTTGTGAACTTTGGATTCTTGTCTGTGGGCATGGTGTGTGGTGTGGGTGTGGATGGTTGTGGGTGTGTGGGTGTGAATGTGTAGGTGTGTGTGTATGTGTAGAGGGGGCATGTGTGAAGGAGGTTGTGTGAAGGTGTGTAAGTTAAGGTGTATGGGTGCAGTTGTTTGTGTGTGATGTCTGTCAGCAGTGGGTCTGTTGCAAAGCCTCATGGTTTGTGAGTGTGGGCCCTTTTTATTGGTCCATTTGTGGGTGTGGCTGGGTTTGAACTTTTGGTGGGTGTGTTATAAGAGGTGGTTGTGAGTTTGGGCCTCTGTTTGCCTGTTTGGATGTGCCAGGTCAGTCTTTTAGATGTTTTTTGTCCTGTAGATGTGTTTTGTGGTGTTGTGCGAGTTGAATTGACCCTCCTTGTGCTGCTTTACAGTGTCCTGGTTCAGTACGAGTCATTTTCGCGTATGTAAGGTGCGTACATACGCTATGTTGTTGTACAGTGATCACATATGCAATGGTGTTGTACGATTCATACATACGCGATGCTGGGGTACGGTGCGTCCAAGTACAGGGCTGGGGTGGGGGGTATGGGGCGTACATATGCGGGTGCTGGGGTGGGGGGTACGGCACGTACATACGCGGGTGCTGGGGTGAGGGGTACGGCACGAACATGCGCGGGTGCTGGGGTGGGGGGTACGGCGCGTACATAAGCGGGTGCTGGGGTACGGCGCGTACATACGCGGGTGCTGGGGTGGGGGGTATGGCGCGTACATACGCGGGTGCTGGGGTACAACGCGTACATACGCGGATGCTGGGGTAGGGGGTACGGCGCGGACATGCGCGGGTGGGGTGGGGGGGCCGTACGACTCGTACCCCGGGCCCAAGTGTACCCGGGGTAGGGGTCGTACAAAGTTCGCTCTGTACGGGACGTTTTCCATACGCTTGTGTATTCGGGACGCCGGTACGGATCGGACTTGTGCGCTCCGACTTCAGTTTTACGACTCGTACGTAAATCTGTCCGGGGACGTCTAGTAGACTTTTCCCGATACGATTCGTATGTATTTTTACAGTACGAATCGTACTTCGCCGTTTGTACGGGACTTGTACGACTCGTACGTAAAAAAATACGGCTACGAGTCGTACGGTAATTTTTTTTACCGGATCGGAATCGGCACCTAAATATGATTATACAGAAAGTATGTGTAAATGTTAACTATTCCATATAATTATTGCAAAAAATTATGAATACATAATTCAAAATAATTCAATTAAAAAAAAATACTATTTAATGAATGGGGAAAAAACTCAAACATAATCAGGGTATGCATCTCTCTCTCTATCTACATATTTATACTTACTAGAGGAATGAAAATTAATTAATATATTTAAATAACATATAAATAAATAAATATTATTATATACACACATGCATGTATTACTCTATCATTATACCCACATGTAGGTAGATCAATGCATCAATAACATATAAGATGATGAGTATATGCTTAGAGGTTTGTTTACCTATTATACATTTGTCACAATGTGTTAATATGAATCTACGAATTGTAGTGCTTCACTATTGAAACACAGGTGGACAAATATAAAAAGAAAGGACAAAAACCCATATTAGATCAAATGAAAAAAACTTATTTTACAGCAAAAACGGAAAGCCTGAGTTTGTAAATATGTATCCTTGCATGTACATATGTGACTTTATCTAGTACAATTTTATATATACTCATTTTGTTTTCCATATACATATCCTGTTAAATTCTCTATGTGTGTATATCTCTTATGTGTGGCTATTTATCTACATGTTTATTTATTTTCCTCCCGCTGTAGAAAGGTAAAAAAGGAAAAAAGTATTAACTAATCTCCCTAAACCTCATCAAATCACCACTCTATGACTCATCCTGTTCCTCTTCCAAAATATACCCCACCGCCACTCTTTAACTCATTTCAAAATTCTTTTACTACTATGAACTCCCAAGCAACTAGTTCCAAACTCTTCCCTCCTCTATCCATCCTTTATCATAGTCACCCAACTAACAGGCTCTCTGTCTCCTTCCAAACCTCTTTTCCTACTATGAACTCCCAAATAATCCTTTCTAAATTCTTCTCTCCTATTCATCCAACTAACAGACTTACATTTCTACTACTCCCACCACTCCCAATAACATTTATATTTCCCCCTACTAATTCACCATTAATCTACCTTTGGGTTCCGCAGTAGGTGCTACTTGCAAAAAGTGATTATGTGCCTCTTAATGGGTAGTAAGTGCTATCTAAATGCAATTACAAGTGTTTCCATCCTCGGCATGACAATTTGCACTGTGATTTTATGCAAAAACATGGCATCAAAGTAACTGGTGTTCTCCCCCACTCTCATAAGTATTTAGGAAAACTTGGGCACAGATTAGGAAAATTTAGGCACAGAACAAAATCCACACAGACCTATGTAATGGAAATAATCCTCTCTCTGGTGAGAATATTATAGTTGCATTGTCACACAAACTCACAGCATGGCAATGAAATCCACCCACCACCAACTCTTCCAACATGTCATCAAACTTTCTTCCTCAGTCTGACCGTAGCATTGGCCACACTTTAATGTTCTCCACGTGTCATGGCCACCATAATCAGAGTAATTTCCCTAGAGATGCAGGCCCACCTCGGCCACCAACAGTTCAAACTGAATTTCATCAGGTGCTCTAATAATTATTTGGTGCAGTTACAATATTAAAACTTTAGCCTTTTTCTGGGGTCCTTGCAATGTTTCTCGATGACTCTGTGAATACACTCATTAATATGCAGGGCCGTTTCTAGGTGTTTTGCCGCCCTAGGCGAGAATTGAAAAATGCCCCCCCCCCCCTGTCTGATTAGTGTCGGATGGGGATGCTCTATGATCGGTTCTGTGAGATTGGCATGACAATTACGCTGAAAAGTCCAATTAAAATGCATTTAAATATAAAATGTACTGCACACACATATATCTTAATATATATGTATATTATTTAAAGTGCCTTATTTTAATTACCTGGAAATAAAGACCTATTCTTCTTCGAAATTCCAGTTAGGACTGAATATTGAGACTTCATTATTTACTGTGTCATGCACTATATGAGTTTCTAACCCCTTCCACCATCTAAAGTAAGCCTTGATTACTTGACTTCTCTTCTTCACATTCCCTAAAGAGCCAAATAACCAGAGCAATTAACTTGATTGTCCAATTCGATTGCAGTGGTTATGGAGGCCCTGGGAAGCCAATGGTAGCAGATGGCACCCTGAGATCTTGAGACACAAAACCAATGAACCATAAGGAAAAGCCTGCCATCCGTCTGAACATGTAATCTATGTCAGGACCGGAGGCTCAGATTATGCTTGTCTCTCTCTTATTTATTGCTCAGCAGCCTTAACAAAAAACACCAACAAAAGACTACAAATCCCATGAGTCTTTTGACAGTTCACAACAACCATAGAGGCAGTCCCATATAAACAACATCAAGGAACAGCACTTCCTCTTTCTTCATTGCTCGGCAGCCAGATAAGTGCTTTTCCTTGATCTTGTTTATGCCTATGTGGACTTTGTGCCCTTATTTACTCATTGAGGGCGTGATTGTGCTCATTGACAGTTGTTTGTACTTTATTTACTTCGAGGTCGGCGCTAACCTTTCTGTCGGCGAATGCCTCGTCAGCTGCGGTAGAACCCGCTTGCTGGTGGTGGTGGTGGGGGGGGGGGGGACTTCCAGAGAGGTCAAGACAGCGCCATATGTGTTCACGGGTCCTTGAGCGCCTTGTTCACGCTCCGACCGGACTGCTATTCAGACCGCGGGGCGCGGACGGTGGGGGATTTTCCCCTGCGGCGCGCTCCCTTCTCCTCACACCGCAGACGCAGTGCACCGTCAGCCCCGATAGAGGGCGCGGTGCGCGTGCGTAGAAGGAGGGAGGGGGCATTCCTCCACATATTTGGCGTTCCTCTGCTGCTTTCGGCTCTTCTGACAGCTTCCGTCGAGAGGGCTGTCAGTTTCTTCATGCTCAGGGTGAAATCGGACGGACAGTGCTCGTATCCTTTGTTTAGTGGCTCCAGCATTGCGGTGCTTCCGCGGAGCAGCAACTGACTGCCTTGGTTGAGCAACAAGCCAATCGCCTCCTGGGCCTGTGCTGGTGCAGTTCTAAGACACCTACTTATATTTTGGTCAACACAATCTGGGTTTTTTCCTACTCCTCATATAATGGCGGGTGAGTTCATCTCTTGGTAACCCAAAGAGGAGGATAATTCACTTCTCATTCACTTGGGGTTGATGGATGCAATAGATGTATCCAGGGCCATTTCTAGGTGTTTTGCCGCCCTAGGTGAGAATTGAAAAATGCCGGCCTCTCCATTTTACTACCATCACTCTCTCTCCCTGCCAGCCAGGCTAGAGAGGCACACCCTCTACTGCCGAACCCTTCTGTGTTACTCTCATTTACTATCAGGAAACACAACAGTCAGTCCTGCAAACAACCTCAACGAAAGGCCCAGACCAGACCGTTACAGTAGCCATACATTCACAGATTTATGTACATGGATGCCCAATAGAGCCTTGTCTTTAAATTCCACCAAGGCATCAAGTGCACCTCATTTTCAAAACCATTAAAAACAAAAATAGTAACTTGCATTGCCCACTCACCCAGTACCTGTCCTCAGTACCCCATCAGTGAACACAGTCTTCTGTGCTCACTCGACCAGTACCTGTCCTCAGTACCCCTTGATGAACACAGTTTTCAAAGTCACTGCCAGTACCTGTCCTCAATATCCCTCAGTGAACACAGTTTTCAATGCTCACCCGGCCAGTACCTGTCCTCAATACCCCTCAGTGAACGCAGATTTCAATGCTCACTCTGTCAGTGCTTATCTTCAGCACCCCTCAGTGAACACAGTTGGCCATCACTGTCAGTACCTGTCTTCAGTACCCCTCAGTGAACACAGTCGTCAATGCTCCCTCGGTAGGTACCTGTCTTCAGTGCCCCTCAGTGAACACAGTCTTCATGCTCACTCGGTCACAACCTGCTCTCAGTACCCCCAGAGTGAACAGGGTCTTCAGGGCTCACTCGTTCAGTACCTGCCCTCAGTACTCCACAGTGAACACAGTCTTCAGGGTCACTTGCTCAGTACCTGTCCTCTGTACCCCTCACTCAACACAGTCTTCAATGCTCAATTGGTCCATATCAGTCCTGAGAGACCCTCCGTGAGTACCAATTCTCAGTGCCAGTCCTTAATACCCCTCCCTATTGTGCCAGCCCTCCGTGCTCCTCGCTCAATGCCAGTCTCAGTTCCACTCAGTGCCAGTCCTTAATGACAAATACTAGTCCTCGGACCCCCTTCCCCCTCCCCTCATTAATAGGAGTCTTCCATACTTCTTGTTCAGGGTCAGTCCTCTTTAAGCACCAGTCCTCAGTACTGCTCGCTCAGTAACAGACCGCAGTGGCCCTGCGTGAGTACCAGTCCTCAGTGCCCTTCGCTCAGTGCCAGTCCGCATAATCCCTCTCCAGTGACAGTCCTCAGTGCCCCTCTGTTAGTAGCAGTCCTCAGCGCCAGTCTTCGGTACGCCTCACTCAGTGCCAGTCCTCAGTGCCCCTCTGTGAGTACCAATGCTCGGTGCCAGTCCTCATACCCTTCACTATCATTCAATCAGTGCCAGTCCGCAGTGCCTCTCCGTGGGTAGCACCCCTCAGCACCTCTCGCTCAGTGACAGTCCTCAGTGCCCCTCTGTGTGTACAAATCCTCAAGACAGTCTGTGAGTACCAATCCTCGGTGCCAGTCCTCAGTGCCCTTCACTATCATTCAATCAGTGCCAGTCCTCAGTGCCTCTCCGTGGGTAGCCCCCCTCAGCACCTCTGGCTCAGTGACAGTCCTCAGTAGTGTCCTTGCTCTCGCGTCACTGGTGCACCTTCCCTCTTGCATGGATCATTGAACTCTCTGTCCTCGTGCCCTTCTCATCCCACATGCTGATGCCGGCACTCCCATCTTCACCCGGCTGCTCTTGCTTCTCCGATGGCGCCTCCCGCTTACCCTGGAGCGCTCCCTGCTTCCTCCTGCTACCTTTCACTTCTTCTCCTGCGCTCCCTTCTTATCCCCACAACCTCGGTGTTTGGCGCCTCTCTACCAGGAGGCCTCCTTCCGGATCCCCTCTCTCCTCTGCAGGGCTCTCTGCACCAGTCACTGTCCCTCGTGAATGGCTCCCTCTGACTCTCACATGTCACCCCATGCGCCTCTCCTCTCGCGGGTCTTTCTCTTCACCCCTCGCGTCTCCTGCACATTTCCCTCAGCTCTTCTCACGCCTCAGTTTGCAGTTGTTCCTGTGCACCTCTCCCCTCTCTCTTCCTTTGGTCCTCCTCTGCACCTCTCCTCTCTGAACTCCCCAGTCTTATCACCTCCTCTCCCGGGTCCTCTCTCCTCATTAAACTCCGCAGTGTATTGTTGCAGGACCGGGACGAGCAGTCTGGTGGAGATCAACAAACTGCAGCACTGATCTGCAGGACAGAAAAATCATGCAGAGCACACAGGGCACGACATAAGAAGCTGTTGTGCAGAAAAATCTACAGGCCAGGCAAAAACGCATAACGAGGAATGGCAGCACCATAGCCTGTCCCTGGGGATATGAACGGTGAATACGAGAGCTGTTCGCTGCAGCTCACCCACTTCTTCATGGAAAAATTACAGACAAGACACTTCCAGGAAATCTATCCACACGTTGACCGCACCTGGTGGCTGGTCTCTCAACCCCTTATTTGTGTTCCTTCTTACAGAGCGTTAGTCCTTCCGGTGCAGTGAAAGGACACTTCTCTAGGTCAGGCGTGGAATCAACCGCATTGGTGAGTCAGTCGTGGTGCGCATACACACCCTAAGCCCTTAAGACTGGATGGAAATTCATAGTTTTCCATAGTTTTGAGGGTTCTGGCGATGCAACAGGTTCTTCTTTTTTTAATTTAGGAAGAGGAGGGGTTATTTTTGTTCAAAAGTCGGAGTATTTGAGTACATATCCACTACATATCCACTTTGCGGTTGGATATTACCGAAATACATTTTGTTTAGATGCAAAATGTGCGTGTTTGTGAGATGTCTTGTATCACCAGTACTTTTTCCGAGTTTATCAATTGAGGGTGCTAAAGCACACTTCCGCATTAGGTAGTGGTAGTCAGCAGCGTGCATGCAGGGCCGTTTCTTCCATTCCCCGCTTATGCCGCCCTAACCATTTTGCCTCCCTAGGCGGCCGCCTAGTCTTGCCTAATGGTAGAAACGGCCCTGTTAATATGTCTTCTGATAACACAGCTTACATCAGGATTTCATCGATCACAAACTTAATCGAAAGTACAAGACTCATCACCTCAATTACTTCTCAAGATATAGCTTCACAGAAATGTCTGGACAGAAAATCTATTGGTTTGTCTGAGTGACAGCAGTAAGAGACATCCTAGTCAATCCATTTTATGAAGCACAGTATTATTTATGTCTTTCATCTTCTTCTTTTGGCATGCGCTTGCAGTACTCCAGCTAAAAAATTTTGATGTTGGGCTGTTTTCTCCCCTTCTTTGGAAGACGCTCTTTGGACGGGTGTGATGTTCCTGCACTGAGGATGCTATTGCCCTTGTTGAACCCCTAATAATGCCAACCACTTCCTCCTTGACTACGTACTGAAAACCCTAACCAGCTGAGGAAACACTGGCACCTCAGCTTTCAGAGGCAGACAGTGGAAAGTGTTGAGACCAAAGTGCAGTTCGAATTGGCGATGCCCACTTGATATGAAGTGTAGAGGAAAATCAAGCACTCCTTCGGTCGGCAGTGGTATCAATAGTAGTAGTAGGGTCACCTTTCCTCTTGATTACATTGTAGGGCCACTCCATGCCCATGCAATTTTTTTTTCTTTCCTTTGTTGCCTAGAACAATCAGCTAGACTCAAAGTGATGGAGCCTGAACTTTCTCAATAATTCCAGACTCCTCCTGTCTTTGTCTTGAGTTTACTCTTCTCTTTTGCCTTCATGCGGGTCTGCATGGAGCGATAGCTTAACATGTCGTTCTCTCCCTTAGACACCAATTCCTGGAAATAAACAGTCACATTTTTGTAAGATACTGTGAAGCTCATAGTTGATGTAGAAACTAGTTCAAGGCACCAAACCTAACAATTCCACAGTTTACGGTTGAATTGGCTCTTCAAACGCACTTTAGTGAGGAAGAATACAACGTCTGCGATTGCAGTTGTTGCCTCCTGGCGCAGATGTTTAATTGTTACCCTCAGATGGAAAGTTTAGCCTCAAGAGTCTGCTCAACTCTTTGGGGGAGCTTGGGTGAGAAGTCAATTCATAGCCCTGGGTGGAGGGTCAGAGGGGGGTGGAGGTGAAGTGAAATTTGACACCCGATACAATACAACACAATTGATTACGCAGTACAGATCAATGCCCAGTCAGATATGTAACTATAAAAAGTATTTCCATTGATATTTATAGTATATATGTGTATTGGTATTTTTGTAGAGGAAACATATCTAGGTAAACGTAATTGGTGCTGTGGTGGGCTGCAGCTAGGTGAGAAGTTGTACGGAAACGTACAGAACATCATTTGGGGGTGGGGTAAAACTTTGAAGTACACAATGATATTATATTTCACATACTTACAATTTTATGCAAAGCGAGGGGGAGATTAAGTGATTAGCCCCGAAGGGATTAGAGCCATCGTCTCCACTTCATAAGTGAGCTGCTTAGCTATAAGACCATGGTGCCGATCACGATTCGGCAAAAACCGGGTACGAACCGTCGGACGGAGCATATTCACCGTTCGACGCGTACCCGGTCGTACCAAACTACAAACATGGAATTACGATTCGCACGGAAACACCTTTCCCGTACGAATCGTACAAAACCCCAACCGAACAAAATAAACGTACCAATGCGATCCGGGAAAGCGCCGACGTGACGTCGGGATGCACGCAGCCTGCCATTCACGAACCAGGAATTACGATTCGCACCGACGTCATCCCGCACGGTGAATATTTTCCGGCTGCCAAAAACTGCCGGGAAATCAGGACGACGCGAACAAGGAGGACCTGTACGCGATGGACAGACATGGACCCGAACCTACGTGTCATCCCGGCCCTCATAGCAGTCGACCTCCTCTACAGGTTACGACGCAGACGCCGCAGAAGGTCAGAACAACACCCATGGGCAAAGGGGGGGGGGGCAGGGGCAGGACACATAACCCCCACCCAAGTCACACAGCACACATGCCCTGGACATACCTGACCCTCAGGCCCTGGTCACTACGAGGGGGTGGGGGCGTGTCCAGCCAAGCCAGCGACCGCCACAACGGAAGTTCTTCACGACGCGAACCGGCAACACAACCATACAGGTGCGTCCCGTACCCACGCCTTAAGAGCGTGGGTATGAGTCGTACCACGCCCACACCTACGTCACCCCAACAATTGCGGGACGGCACGTACCCACGTGGCAAAGGCCTGGGGACGGCCCACACAAGCATTCCACAGCGTGGGTACGGCAATGTACGGACTGTACCCCCACCCGCGTATGCATGGAGCGTACCCCCCACCCCAACAGTGTAAGTACGACACGTACCCCCACCCACGTACGTACGGAGCGTACCCCCCACCCCAACAGTGTAAGTACGACACGTACCCCCACCCGCGTACGTATGGAGCGTACCCCCCACCCCAACAGTGTAAGTACAACACGTACCCCCACCCGCATACGTACGGAGCGTACCCCCCACCCCAACAGTGTAAGTACGACACGTACCCCCACCCGCGTACGTACGGAGCGTAACCCCACCCCAACAGTGTAAGTACGACACGTACCCCCACCCGCGTACGTACGGAGCGTACCCCCCACCCCAACAGTGTAAGTACGACCTGTACCCTCACCCGCGTACGCATGGAGCGTACCCCCCACCCCAACAGTGTAAGTACGACCCGTACCCTCACCCGCGTATGCATGGAGCGAACCCCCCACCCCAACAGTGTAAGTACGACCCGTACCCTCACCCGCGTATGCATGGAGCGCACCCCCCACCCCAACAGTGTAAGTACGACACGTACCCCCACCCGCGTATGCATGGAGCGAACCCACACCCGTGTATGTTCGAAGCGTACATATTGTGAATTAGGAGGGGTGTGTGCAGAGTCCCCCCAGCAGTGCCCAGACATATGAGGGGTGGGTGCCTATCACTCCCAGCAGTGCCCAGAGACAGGAGGGGTGTGTGCAGAGTCCCCCCAGCAGTGCCCAGAGACAGGAGGGGTGGGTGCCTATCACTCCCAGCAGTGCCCAGAGACAGGAGGGGTGTGTGCAGAGTCCCCCCAGCAGTGTCTAGAGACAGGAGGGGCGGGTGCAGAGTCCTCCCAGCAGTGCCCAGAGCCAGGAGGGGTGGGTGCAGAGTCCCCCCAGCAGTGCCCAGAGACAGGAGGGGTGGGTGCCTATCACTCCCAGCAGTGCCCAGAGACAGGAGGGGTGTGTGCAGAGTCCCCCCATCAGTGCCCAGAGACAGGAGGGGTGGGTGCAGAGTCCCCCCAGCAGTGCCCAGAGACAGGAGGGGTGGGTGCAGAGTCCTCACAGCAGTGCCCAGAGACAGGAGGGGTGTGTGCAGAGTCCCCCCAGCAGTGCCCAGACACAGGAGGGGTGGGTGCCCATCACTCCCAGCAGTGCCCAGAGACAGGAGGGGTGGGTGCAGAGTCCTCCCAGCAGTGCCCAGCGACAGGAGGGGTGGGTGCAGAGTCCTCCCAGCAGTGCCCAGAGACAGGAGGGGTGGGTGCGCCTATCACTCCCAGCAGTGCCCAGAGACAGGAGGGGTGTGTGCAGAGTCCCCCCAGCAGTGCCCAGAGACAGGAGGGGTGGGTGCAGAGTCCCCCCAGCAGTGCCCAGAGACAGGAAGGGTGTGTGCAGAGTCCCCCCAGCAGTGCCCAGAGACAGGAGGGGTGGGTGCAGAGTCCCCCTAGCAGTGCCCAGCGACAGGAGGGGTGGGTGCAGAGTCCTCCCAGCAGTGCCCAGAGACAGGAGGGGTGGGTGCAGAGTCCTCCCAGCAGTGCCCAGAGACAGGAGGGGTGGGTGCAGAGTCCTCCCAGCAGTGCCCAGAGACAGGAGGGGTGTGTGCAGAGTCCCCCCAACAGTGCCCAGAGACAGGAGGGGTGGGTGCCTATCACTCCCAGCAGTGCCCAGAGACAGGAGGGGTGGGTGCAGAGTCCTCCCAGCAGTGCCCAGAGACAGGAGGGGTGTGTGCAGAGTCCCCCCAGCAGTGCCCAGAGACAGGAGGGGTGGGTGCCTAACACTCCCAGCAGTGCCCATGGAACGCAAAGGGTGGAGTAGCCACAGATACCATGCCCACAAATGTCAGTCAGGTGCACAAAGACCCTGCAGTACATGTACCACATGTGTGCGAGGCTGGGAGTATACGCATGCATAGCGCCAAAAAGAAAACATGTCCACATGAAGTCATGTCAATAGTCCACACACACAAGTACTATGACTACCAAGGATGCCACGAATGATGCAGGTGGAGACATCGCTCAGCATGCATGTGCAAAGTTGAAGGAGTCCGTCACACACCCAGCTGATGTAGACACAGCTCAGCACCACATATTGGGAACACCCTGCAGGGAAGATGTCAGGGTACACAGAGGAAGGAATACACCTTGGGACCATTTCACCATGCAGCAACTGCGCACATGGACAGAGAAACCTAGCTAACACCGTGTGATGGCACACAGATACCAGGGTCCCCCCTATGACCAGCACACTACTACATTTCCCACACACCCAACACATGATTACCACCCAAACTCAGATCGCAGCCCCACCAACAGCAACATCAGAAAAGCAGTAGTGTTCAAAGGAAACAAAAATGGCTTTAATCAGCATGATCTTAAATAGTGTGCTAGTAGAAAGTTTAATATTTACAAAGCCCATAGGGCAGTCCATGAGTCACAGCTAGATAGGGGACACAGTGGGATGCGTGTCCCCTAGCTTGCCTGCACAGTTACATTCCGTCGTCTTCCACAGGGGTGAGGGCATCATGTGGGGGGGGAAGGAACATGCACCGCAGGGACAGGAGGGCGAAGGGTAGGCGACGTGGGTGCAGGGATGGAGGACTCCACCACAGGGGGTGGGGCAGGGCCAAAGGTGGATTCTAGGAGCGCGCTGCACACCTTAGCAAGGTCCTCCAGGGACTCCCCTGCACCCGAAGGAACCACAGGCCTCAAGGAGGGGGGGGGTCAGAGGGATGGGTCGCAGCGCCACTGGGGGAGGGTGTGGACAGGGGGGGACTCAAGCACCCTGACCGTGGACTTCCTTGACCGCTTGCGGGGTGGTGTCACTGTGGGGCTCAGGGACAGAGCGGCCATGAAGGAGTCTTTGGGGGAGATGTGGCCAGGAGAGCTGAGGGAAGGGGATTTGGAGGGAGTGGATTGGGTGGAATGCGGACTCCCACTCTGGCTGCGTGTCACACGTTTGCCCCCCGACCCAGTGGGTGTGCCTACTACACCCTGTGTGTGCGTGTCAGGAGGTGTGCGGCGGACCTTCCCTGCTGGTGTGGTGCCTGTGTCTGTTGTGGTGGGTGCATGCTGACGTCTGGGTGTATGTGGGACAGGCATGGGAGTGGGAAGTGTGGAAGGGGCAGGGATAGGGGGTGGGACGTAGCGCTGCAGGAGACCCACTGCTGCAGTCAGAGTCGAGTCTATGGACCTCAGCAAGTTGCGTTGGTCAGCCTGCGATGAATGAATGCCCTCCAAGTATGCCTTCATGTTGTTGAGGACCTGGCTGTGGGCATGGAGGACATTAAGGATCGCAGTCTGACCAACCTGCAACTGCCGCTGGATGTCCACAGACTCGGCATTGGCGGCAGCAGTGAAGACAGGGGCAGGGGGTGCGGTGCCTGGCAGGAAGGAGACATGCGGTGACTGGGCACGCTGGGAAGGGACACGAGCACGTGGGAGGCGGCTGATGCCAATGGAGGGGGCGGTGCGAGATGTAGGGCTGCTGTCAGATGGTGGTGCAGCCACCGCCCACTCGGAGAGATCATCCTCGGACCCGTCAGCTTCATACTCTGTTGTGCCAGTCGACAGGTCCCCGGCTTCACTCTCCTCCGCCTCAGTCCCACTCGATGTGCCAACCACGATGTCACCGCTGGCACTGGTGCTCGGTCCCTCTGCGCCGTCTATGTCCATGTCTCCCTCCGTGTCCCCCGACGATGCTGTGGGCAGGGTGAAGAGACAGAAATTAATCATACACCTGTATACATATGTCACATGAGTCCAATCTACTTAGGTTACAGTGCATAGCCTGAAACAAAAGAAGAGTTACAACTACAAAACAAGGTACATATGTAGGCCCTGCAAGACACAGTTGTTTGACCCACCATGCCACGGAAAAACTATGGAGAGCATGACACAATAGCAAATGAGATGACATGGAATTTTGACTGAGGAGCAAGGCCCTGGGGACAATCCAGCACTGCATCTGCACCACACAGCGTGGCAGGAAATAGGGATGAGCAGGGACCATATCCAGGAACTAGAGGCACATGCAGCATAGGTAATACTGATAACATGCCCACCCTGACTGGCACACTGCACCTTGAGTGTATGTCCAGACAAACATCACACACTGGCCAGTCCTAGCAAGGAGATTTCAGGTCTTGACATGTAGGCCATGCCCGCACCACCCACCCCCTACATGAGACAATTCTTTGGAGACACAGGAAGCACGTACATCTCTTAGTCTGGGTGAAATACACATGGGATGCAAAAATTCAATATTGCACACAAAATACCCAAGGTGCTCCTGTCCAAATAATCATGTACAAATGGGCATCATCAGATGATTGTAACAAGACACACAGGCAATGGCCACCGTGAGTATGTACTTGGAAAATCATGTCAGGCTGGACAGTGGACCTTGTACTACATTTCACGTCAATATACATGGTGCCAGGGGACAATGGCACAGAGCACAACCTATGCTGTAGACACAGAGATTGTCGACATTTTCGGATTACACACATGATACCTAGGAAAATATGCCCCTGGGGACAGTAGTGGCCACACAACTCCATGCTCCTGAATGGGAATGACTGCAACAAATGCTAACATCCCTGCACTATGCGTACCGCACACTCATGCACATCATGTCACAGGCCACCACATAGGACATGCGTGCTGGAAGGCCTCGCACTTGAGAGATTAACTCCCATGTCTGGACTCAGCATTAGTGCCAACTGACATGGAACCCACAAGTCCAGAACTGGACAGGGCACAGGCAAGGTCCCAAAACCTGTTACACACCACCCCCACACATGATGCTGCAGGCATAGTACACTTGGAGAAGGTGCCAGGCTACATAACCTTGTGACGGAGTGACTACACACAGACCAGGGAACACATTGCAAGGAGGGGAAGGGAGGCAGGAGAGCACTGCAATACTGTGGGTAACAGGATCTGCACAGCACCATAAAACCCTGGCAGTGTATCCATGGAACAGTGCACGTACAAATGCTGGTGAAACACAACAAACACACATGTACCTACCCCCTTCCTGCTGCTGCATCTCCTGTAGGCGCCTGTCCAAGTCTGGAAAGACCACCGCCAGCACACGCTTGTGGATGTGGGAGAGACGGCGGCGCCCGCGGTTCTTATGGCTCTCAGGTAAGTCCCCCAGCAGGACCCGTGCGATCCTCCGCGTCCAGCACCGGATATCCTGCCAGCGTTTCCTCACCTGGGACAGGCGCCGCCTCCGACCATCCGCACTCCTCACGGCGCTGACGGCGTCCAGCCATATCTGCTCCTTGGCAGAGGCGTCTACCTGTGAGGATGAACAAGTGACACTAAATCAATACACCTGGCACATGTCACAGAGACACAGATTAGAACACATTTGCTGTTTACAACAAGGCATAGTATGCATCCAACGCATTGCACCTTTGTCATAGGGACATGATCCTCTGGGGAAGGCCAAAAGCAGTACGTGCCATTGAAAGGACACAGGTGGAATGAGGGCAACTACACAATCAATGATCCAGGCTCACACTGTGTATCACACCCACCCCTCCTGTCTCTGGGCACTGCTGGGGGGACTCTGCACACACCCCTCCTGTCTCTGGGCACTGCTGGGAGTGATAGGCACCCACCCCTCCTGTCTCTGGGCACTGCTGGGAGTGATAGGCACCCACCCCTCCTGTCTCTCGGCACTGCTGGGGGGACTCTGCACACACCCCTCCTGTCTCTGGGCACTGCTGGGAGGACTCTGCACCCACCCCTCCTGTCTCTGGGCACTGCTGGGGGGACTCTGCACACAACCCTCCTGTCTCTGGGCACTGCTGGGAGACATCAGGCATTCCCCCCCTGGGACCCCCCCTACAGTACATAGCATGTGTGTCACACCTGGACACAATGGCAGAAGTCACAGTCACAAAAAAGGGACACATTCTGTGCCAGTGGACACTGCACTCATCTGATAACCTGGTCGCCCATACAGCATGGGGTACTGTGGGAGGATCACATCCACCAAAGCCATGTTCTC
The DNA here is from genome assembly GCF_964204655.1 of Triturus cristatus. Classification (NCBI taxonomy): domain Eukaryota; kingdom Metazoa; phylum Chordata; class Amphibia; order Caudata; family Salamandridae; genus Triturus; species Triturus cristatus. The sequence goes on from NC_140579.1 coordinate 1,102,218,538, forward strand.
CTCCAGGGTGAATGGCTGTGACCTCTCCACAGCCCTTGACATGGTTCCAGGGAATCAGTAGCAGCAGCTGGGTCATGGAATACAGAGATGTGCAGGCAAGTGCTCCCTCATGGGACCTGGCTGCCTTATATCTGCCTTGCTGGCCCATTTCATGCACAGGAGTGCAGAGTGATTGGTCACTCACATTTGCATCCTATGTTTCCTCCAATCCCTTCAAACCTAGCAGTCAGTGGGTTCTTATTCTGTTTTTTTCTTCAGCATGATGTCAACCCCACAAACACATTGCAACAAAGTAGATTAATTCCAACTGACTTCTGCTGTGCACCTTCCAGAACAAAATCAAAGTTTAAACTTGGTCTCCATGACAACCAGCATGCATGTAGGCCTTAATACTTGTCCCTCATGTGTCCCCTATGTAATTTTGAGCTTCACACACAGGTACGGTGCGTTCCGGGGCCCTAGGGCACCCCAAATGCATAGCAACGGCCCGTACACGCGTGCGTACGTTCACTATCACTATGGGTGTCTTCGCGTATGCGTACTCGTAGTGGTACAGCCCGTACACACGCCTGTACGCTCCCTATCACTATGGGTGCCCTCGCGTATGCGTACTCGTAGTGGTACGGCCCGTACACACGCCTGTACGCTCCCTATCACTATGGGTGTCCTCGCGTATGCGTACTCGTAGTGGTACGGCCCGTACACACGCCTGTACGCTCCCTATCACTATGGGTGTCCTCGCGTATGCGTATTCGTAGTGGTACTGCCCGTACACACGCCTGTACGCTCCCTATCACTACGTGTACGCATACGCGAGGACACCCATAGGGATAGGGAGCGTACAGGCGTGTGTACGGGCCGTACCACTACGAGTACACATACGTGAGGACACCCATAGTGATAGGGAGCGTACAGGCGTGTGTACGGGCCGTACCACTACGAGTACGCATTAGCGAGGACACCCATAGTGAAAGTGAACGTAGGCACGCGTGTACGGGCTGTACCACTATGGGTGTTCTTACGTATGCGTACTCATAGTGGTACGGACCGTACACATGCCTGTACACTCACCATCACGATGGGTACACATACGGCAGCACTCCCATAGTTATACGGGAAGGTACACAGGCCCTCTTAGCAGAAGTACGGTGTTTTTCACACATCACAGTGGTGACAGGCAGCACACAGGAAGGAATAGGACTGACATACTTGTCCATGGATGGACATCAAGGCATTGTCTGGGCAGTACTACATGTGTGGGGCACAGGTGTGAAAGGCTATGATGTGGCACAATACTCCTGAGTGGAGAAGGCACCAGATGTATGATGAGATGTGTACATATGTAATGTGTGACGGTGCAATGTGTGCCAGGCATGCCCTTGACTCCTTTGACATGTGTGCATGTCGTACTGCACACTTGGCATGAGCGTCACTGGCATGGCACGGACACCAACACACGGAAGTGTCCCCTGAGGCCCGGTACAGGGGTTACCACACCTGACATGTCACTACCCACGGTGCACGATGTGACTATGTCATGTATGTGTGGGGGGTTCACATTAGGTAGATGTTTGAGCTCCCTCAAAAGCTGCAGCCGTTGCAGCAACCAACATGTGTCTGTGTGTAGATGGCCATGGCACACTGTTCCGCACACCATGCCACATGTGGTATCGGATGTGAGGTGCGTATGTATGCATGGGACACGGAGTAGCGTAACAAGGACATGTCTGCATCCTCTCTATGAATGTGTGGTGAGTCATGACATGTGCACCTTCATGGCAAGGTGTGTGGGCTGTCCTAGTGTAATGTCATGTGACCTGTGGCTCTATTGTTCCGCTACCAGTCTCTGCAATCGACATCCTACTTCTGCTGATGTGTGGGTGTATGTCACTCCTGTCTTGCGTCTGGCTGTTCACTTGCACTGGGACACAGCTAATCCCATGCCATGGCATGTGGAGGTTCTCAATCTCCGTGTGTAGCTGGGTCTTGGTAGGAGTGTCACCTGCCAGCCGTATGTGTCCAGGGCATGTGGCACATACCTGACTCCGTATGTCGCATATGTGCATAGACAGATTAACATGTGCTCAGGACAAATTATTTGTTGTTGTGGTGCACTCACTCTTCCTTGTCACTTCCAAATTACTGCAGAGCGCCGCCTCTTCCCCGACCAATTCCGGACTTGGCTGCCATGCGGGAGAATGATTGTATCCGGTGCTACCGCTTCCCCCAACGGTTGATTCTGGATTTGACGGCGAGACTGGCACCACACCTGCAACCGCTGCACAGGTATCCTACGGCACTGACACCCAAGCTGAAGGTAATGGCAGCCCTACATTTTCTAGCCACGGGTACCTTTCAAAATACCATAGCTCATGTTGGTGGCATGTCCCAGAGCATGTTCTGCCGTGTGCTGCATGATTTCTTAGAGGCCATGTTGATTCACCTGGATGACTTCATACATTTTCCTACCCATGAAATGTTGACTGGGGTCAAGCGTGGATTCTATGCCCTGGGAGGGATGCCCCATGTCATTGGTCCATAGATGGGACACATGTTGCTTTGGTACCACCACACGCACAGGAGGTAGCGTACCGGAATCGCAAGCACTACCACTCCATCAATGCCCTTGTGGTGTGTCTGTCCAACATGGTGATTTCACATGTCTGTGCTCGTTTTCCAGGATCAGCACACGATGCCTACATCGTGAGGCATAGCAGGATGCCTGAAATGATGACGCAGCTGCGCAACGAACGAGCATGTGTTGTTGGTGGGTACAGTCTGTCTGTCCTGTATTTTGCGTAGACTTCCAGCACGACCGCTTCTCCTGTTCTAACGATGTCCATGTGCTTCCCATGTAGGGGACGCTGGCTATCCCAACATGCCATGGCTGATCACACCTCTCCGCAACCCCATCACGCCGGCCCAGCTCCGCTACAACACCGCCCATGGCCGGACAAGGCGAGTGATAGAGAGGACGTTTGGCCTGCTGAAGAGCCGATTCAGGTGCCTACACAAGACCGGCGGCGCACTCCCATATGCCCCGGCGAAGGTCTGCAAAATCTTCATGGTCTGCTGCATGCTGCACAACATGGCAGTTGAGAAAGCTGTGCCACTCATCCTGGATCAAGATGACGAGGACCATCCACCCGTGGAGGACGAAGGGCTTGGCAATGGGGCTAGTGATGTGGAGGATGTGGAGCCGCAAGAGGACATCCTGACTCGGCTCATACGCGACTTCTTTGCTTAGTGGTGAGTACCAGTGTCTGAGTGTGTACGCATTGGTCCCCGTGTGGCATGTGTTGTGATGTGTGTCTCCACCTGCATGTATGGCACGTGAGTCAGAGGTGTGTGTGGGTGTGTCACTGGAGTGATGGTGCCAGTGATGGTTGTATTTCCCCAGTCATAATTGTGACCTAGCATGTTGTCATCCATACATGTGTCGAGTAAATGCACATGCAAGTGGCTGTGCTTTTTGTGGCTGACTTCTTGTGTGTCTCTCTTCCCCAGGTACTTGCGCATGCCGTCTGCTGCTTGCATTGTTGTGGCACTGCTATTCCTCATGGACACGTCATCGTGTGCTGACTCAGCGTTACAGGCACGGACACGTTTGGAAGTCTCCTTAGGGTAAGGGATGCATCAGGGGTGTATTGGGTGTGGCAGTTGTTCACGATGTATGCACACTGCCCCTGTCAATGTTTGGTTCCTCTGCAGCCATGTTGCATCACCATGGTACACATGACATGCAGCTGGGTACACCTGAATAGATGGTCAGACTTGTTGACAGTCATCAGTGATGGGATAGTGGATTGTGATGATGGCATCAATGTGTGTAACACTGCCCTCGGACACATACGGTTTGCATTGGCTTGACATGCTGTGGGACTTCCACATCAGCGGATCAAGGGTGTATGGCAGGCTCTCCGTGAGCAGCTGTGGGTGTTTAGCTGTTAGCCGACACTTGTGTGCCAGTTCCATGGCTATCACACATTTGTGCTGCAGAAGGGGGGTGCCAGTGTTGGACCCACATGTTACTCCACATGAAGTGTTCATGTGTACTTCAAGTTGCCTCTGCAATCCCGAAAACATGACTAATAAAGGTGTCCCTATGCCTCCAAGGTGCCTCTTCTCAGTCAATGCTGGTGTGTTGCCACGGTGCATCCAGCATGTCTGGCATGGTTTTCACTGATAGTGGCTATGTGTCTATGTGTCGAGTAGCAAGATGCAAGCTGTGTGTGTGGGATGAGACTGTGTATTGTGCATGATGTCCATGACTGTGTGGGTATTGTGACATGTGCCATCCCCATGCATCCAACGTTGGCCAGGCCCCCATTATCTGCATCCACCGGACTCAAGCTTGCAGGACATGGTTCTGCCACCTGTCTACACATACCTGGGTGCCCCCCAGGACACTGGACATGATCCCTGACCTCTGCGCATGACTGTTGCTGTACTCAATATGTCTGTCAGCACGGTTGTGCGGCCACCCCCTCAGCTGGTTGGGCCCATCACGGGTGTGTATGGTGCTCCATGTCTGTCTTGCCTAATACACTGTGACCCGTGTGTCCTGTGCCAGACTCAGGCCCCAGGGTGTGGATGGTTGAAGTCAAAAGAGAACTCAGGCATGTTTAGACTTTACAAGACACATGTAAGGTAATAATGCAACCAGCAGGCATCTTCTCTTCATGGTGTGACTTTTTATTTTAGTGGGGGGGGGGGTATGACATGAGGGGCTTTCCGGGTGTTTGGAATCCAAAGTTCAGTAGGGGAGTTGGTGTCCTTGCCATTTGAAATCCTCAGAGTCCATGCCACAGTCTTTGTCAACATTGGTCAGACAGTGACCAGCAAGGCCATGTGGCAGAGAATGTCTTTTGATGCTGTGCTGCTGTTGCTCCAGTGGGCCAGGTGCCAGGCCAGGTGTCCTGGGAGATGGTGCTGTAGCGCCGACCCTCACGGTCTTTTCCGTGGACGACCCGCCCTCCTGCGGGGACCCTCAGAAGCAGGCCGTGACGATGTTTGGGATGCTCCATCGGATGTTTCCTCCTCCTCCTCCTGATCCCTCACTGTGGGTGGTGATGTTCTACGCCTTCTGGCACAGGGAGGGTTGCCCATGTTGTCGGCCATCCGACGGAGTGTATCGTGAATTCCCGTGTACACCGTCACAAGCTCAGCCTGTCCGTCCTCCATCCTCCGTTGGTGTTGCAGTAGACAGGCATGTAGCTCCGCATGTTGCTGGGCCTGCTAGGTCTTGATCCCCTCGAGGACGGACACAACCTGGGCCAGGCCCGTGGTGTCCTGCCTGTATGTGTCCAGGATGTTTCGGACATGGGAATATACCGGATCCCCAGCCAACTGGTCAGGCTGGCGCCTCCGCCGTCCTCCACTCCCACTACCCCTGCCCACTTGCACCTGGCCTGCCCTTGTGGGCACATCGGGTCTCCGGGACCCCTGAGGGGTGGCATTGGCGTTGTCGCCTGCCTCCTCCTGGGTGCCCGGGACACCGTGTCCCTCCTGGCCAGCCTGGCTGCTTTGTGGTGGTGGGGCAGGGATCCTGGGTGTCTCCTGGGATGAGGTAGGAGTGTGGGTGGTGGTTGGCCCCGTTGTACCTGACGCGGGTGCTGCAGGTCGTTGGACACCAGAGGGGCCAGGTTGGTCGGGGTCGTCCACAGAGTGGTGAGAGTCGTCGCTGCCGGTGGGATCGGCCTCCCGCAGAGCCGGGTCCTGTGAGTCTTCCCCCCAGTGTTGGGGGGTGAACCACGAGGTTGACCTGTGTGTGAGAGAGACAATGTTAATTTTGGTCCATGCAACATCCATGTTTCATCAGTTTCAAAGTTGGAACATTTCCTCTGGAAATTTGGATCTGTCTTGCATTCCACTCACAGTGCACTTGTGCATGGGTGTGTCCCTTGGGCACAGCTTTGGCGCCTTTAACTATGTGTGGCACAGTCTTACTTGCTGCGTCAAGTGTGACTGCAGTCAGCAGTGGAGTGGGCAGGTGTGACGAGCCGTGCATTGGCGCCTTCCGTGTTGCACTGTACGTGGGCACATGAAGTAGTTACACACACTTATATGATGCAGGTAGCGGTCGTTGTGCTCGTGCACAGGTTGTGACATGGCCCTGTGTTTTGCCATGGAGGAGAGGGGGGGTGCTGGCACTGGCCACCCTTGTCTACATGCACGCAGTCCACCTGCTGACGAGCAGACATTCCCACACACCACATGGCTGATTTGCTCTCCCTGTGTCTCCCTCCCTCTCTGTCCCCCTCTCCCTCCCTCTGTGTGTCAGCCTCCTCCCTCTGTCCGTCTCCCTGTGTCTCCCTCCCTCTCTGTCCCCCTCTCCTTCCCTCCGTGTGTCAGCCTCCTCCCTCTGTCCGTCTCCCTGTGTCTCCCTCCCTCTCTGTCCCCCTCTCCCTCCCTCCGTGTGTCAGCCTCCTCCCTCTGTCCGTGTCCCTGTGTCTCCCTCCCTCTCTGTCCCCCTCTCCCTCCCTCTGTGTGTCAGCCTCCTCCCTCTGTCCGTCTCCCTGTGTCTCCCTCCCTCTCTGTCCCCCTCTCTCTCCCTCCGTGTGTCAGCCTCCTCCCTCTGTCCGTGTCCCTGTGTCTCCCTCCCTCTCTGTCCCCCTCTCCCTCCCTCTGTGTGTCTGCCTCCTCCCTCTGTCCGTCTCCCTGTGTCTCCCTCCCTCTCTGTCCCCCTCTCCCTCCCTCTCTGTCCCCCTCTCCCTCCCTCTGTGTGTCACCCTCTGTCACCTCAGCCCAGCTTCCTGGGCACACACTGTTAGCAGATCTTTAAATGGCCCTTGGCTTGTTGATGTGAGTTTGTTTCTGATCTCCAGGCACCCATTGGGTGTAGTGTGTGTCTCTGCGCTGCTGCTGTGGTGGTGTGTGCTGCCACTCTTTCACAATGTTGGCTGTTCATTAGCTGCTGTCATGTGCAAAACAGTGCCTTCACCCCCATGTGTTAATGCAAGGCGTCCGCCATTTGCTGGCGAGTCTTTCCTGTGTGGGGACACACTGTTTGTCTGGCTGTGACCTAGTCCATATGGGCAGAGGGCATTGTTGTCTGCTTCTGAGTTGCACTATGTGATTGTTTGGGCCCACCCTCCCGCCATCCGGGTTACCGTGTCATGTGTTGGTGTCTTCTGTGGCGTGTGACTTGACATTGTCCAGCTGGGTGCATGGGGCATGGTGGCGCCAGTGGCATGTGTGTGTTCATGGAGTGTGGTTGAGTCATGCGATAGCTTGGAGTGGTTGCGTGCCTGTTTGTGAGTTTGGTTGTGGATGACGTTCCCCCCATGTGAGGTGCGTTGTTTGTGTACTCACCCGGGTCTCGGAGTCCTCCTAATCCTGCGACTGCCTCCACCGGCAGTATGGCCATCACCCTCTCCTCCCAGGGATGGTAGTGTACGGGTCTGCGGGACGGCCCTCCTCCAGTGACGTTTTCCTGGTTGTGTTCATCCGTCATCTTGGCTCGGACCCTCCTCCGCAGATCGTACCACCTGGCTTGGCATTCCTGCTTGTTCCTTCTGGTGTCCGCAACAGCATTCACAGCATCGACGATGGTCTGCCACATGGCTGTTTTTTCTGAAATGCTGGTCTGTCTGACCAATGTTCCAAAGAGCTGTGGCTCGACTCTGAGGATTTCATCGACAAGGACCTCCAACTCTCGGTTACTGAACTTTGGATTCTTGTTAGTGGGCATGGTGAGGGGTGTGGGTGTGGATGGTGGGGGGGGTGGGTGTGGATGGTTGTGGGTGTGTGGGTGTGGTTGTGCAGGTGTGTGTGTGAATGTGATGAGGGGGTGTTTGTGAAGGTGGTTGTGTGAAGGTGTGCAAGTGTAAGGTGTGGTGAAGCTTCTAGTTTGGTGCTGTAGGTTGTCTGTGGGGTCTGGCAGCAGTGAGTCTGTTGCAAAGGCTCATGGTTTGTGTGTGTGGGCCCTTTTTATTGGTCCATTGGTGGGTGTGGCTGTGTTTGAAGTTTGGGTGGGTGTGTTATAAGGAGTGGTGGTGTTTTGGGCCTCTGTTTGTTTGTGGCAGTTGCAGGTCAGTGAATGTGTTGTTTTGGTAGTTGTTGGACATGTTTTGTGGCTTTGTGCCATTCGAATGGTGTATTCTTGTGTCGTTTTGGTTTGTCCTGGTTGTGTACGTGCGTTTTTTGGCGTGTATACGGTGTGTACATGGCCCATTTTGTTGTACAGTGCTGTCCTTGTGTGTGGCTTGGTACGAGTCGTACATTCGGTTGTGATGTTGGGGTCTGGGGTGCGCTCCGTCCTTAGGATGTTGTGGTGGGGGTACGCTCCATGCATACGCGGGTGGGGGTACGACTCTGACGTACACGGGTGTAGGTAAACGGGGGTACGACATGTACAGGGGTGTACATACACGGGTGGGGCTTCGACACGTACACGGGTGTACATACACGAGGGGGTACGACACGTACAGGGGTGTACATACACGGTGGTACGACACGTACAGGGGTGGGGGTATGACTCGAACGTACAGGGGTGTACATACACGGTGGTACGACACGTACAGGGGTGGGGGTAGGACTCGAACGTACTGGGGTGTACATACACGGTGGTACGACACATACAGGGGTGCACATACACGGTGGTACGACACGTACACGGTTGGGGGTACGACTCGAACGTACAGGGGTGTACATACACGGTGGTACGACACGTACACGGGTGGGGGTACTACTCGAACGTACAGGGGTGTACATACACGGTGGTACGACACGTACAGGGGTGGGGGTACGACTCGAACGTACAGGGGTGTACATACACGGTGGTACGACACGTACACGGGTGGGGGTACGACTCGAACGTACTGGGATGTACATACACGGTGTTACGACACGTACAGGGGTGTACTTACATGGTGGTACGACACGTACACAGGTGGGGGTAGGACTCGAACGTACTGGGGTGTACATACACGGTGGTACGACACGTACAGGGGTGTACATACACGGTGGTACGACACGTGCACGGGTGGGGGTACGACTCGAACGTACAGGGGTGTACATACACGGTGGTACGACACGTACACGGGTGGGGGTAGGACTCGAACGTACAGGGGTGTACATACACTGTGGTACGACACGTACACGGGTGGGGGTACTACTCGAACGTACAGGGGTGTACATACACGGTGGTACGACACGTATACGGGTGGGGGTACTACTCGAACGTACAGGGGTGTACATACACGGTGGTACGACACGTAAAGGGGTGGGGGTACTACTCGAACGTACAGGGGTGTACATACACGGTGGTACGACACGTACAGGGGTGGGGGTACGACTCGAACGTACAGGGGTGTACATACACGGTGGTACGACACGTACACGGGTGGGGGTACGACTCGAACGTACAGGGGTGTACATACACGGTGGTACGACACGTATAGGGGGGGGTAGGACTCGAACGTACAGGGGTGTACATACACGGTGGTACGACACGTACAGGGGTGGGGGTAGAACTCGAACGTACTGGGGTGTACATACACGGTGGTACGATACGTACAGGGGTGTACATACACGGTGGTACGACACGTACAGGGGTGGGGGTACGACTCGAACGTACACGGGTGTACATACACGGGTGGGGGTTCGACACGTACACGGGTGTACATACAGGGGGGGGTGTACATACACGGGGAGTACGACTCGAACGTATGGGTGCTGGGGGGAGTGTTGGGCGCGTATGCGGGCACATGTCTCCATGGTTGCTATGTGAGTTCGGTGCGGACGGTGTTTTTACCATACGGTTGTAAGATCGGACGCACGGGTTGGATCGTGATTCCTCGGTCGGACTTCACTTTTCACATTTGTACGGTAAATCGTCCGAGGACGTGTCGGACACATTTTCCTACCCGAGGACGTGTGGGGAATTATTCCCAAGGCGGTTTGTATGGACTTTTTACCATGCGAATCGTGATTGCCAGTTTGTACGGCACTTGTACGATTCGTACGGTAAAAAGACCGGATACGAGTCGGACGGGCCTTTTTTTTACCGGATCGTGATCGGCACCCATGTCTCCGTTTAGAATTGTGAAAATGTGAAATCACTAACCCTAGCAGTTGAAGAGATGGCAAACAAAATCAATTTAGGTTTAATGGTCTGGTTGCAAATCGCAGAGAGGTGCCCATCTTTTCCTCTATAAAATGGGTGTAAAAGCCAGTGTTATCCTTTGCAGTAACACTGGAGGGGTCTTTGGTGTTATTACCATTATGAATTATGACTGCCTTCAAAACAAGTTATTTGGGGAAGGCAGCCTGCATTAGTTCTTCATAATCCTACATGCTTTGGGGCTACTTTACCTTAGCTTTAAAAAAAATAACTCCAATCACAACATTAATGTAAAACTCAGTCTTTTTCTAGTTCCTACTATATTCCGGCTTGAAATATTTTTGTCCCCTTCTGTTCTCCTGGGTTACAGGGTCTACCGTAGTTTATTGTAAAATGAGCAACGATTAGGGAATAGAACAACCCATAGCTCAATACTTGAGGGTCACAGTCAAGATTGTCGTAGCTTCTCTATTGCATCATCCCTATTACTTTACGGATAGTGTCAAGGGAAGTCCACCGGCTCCTGATCTGATGGTGGTGGTCAGGAAATGTCATCTCTCTCAGGCACCCCGCACAGTTGGGCGCCATGACCTTACAAGGGGAATCGCTCTGCATTCACCATTCGCTGTGAGGCTCTCTTTGGTCCCCAAGAGAACCAGGGGTCTTCTCCATTCTCGGTATCCTATCCAGAGCTAGATCTCTACAGGTACCACACCAGGCAGCTGTCACTCACTCCTTCTGGCAAGGCCACAGGCATTTGGTAATGAATTTTAAGCCACACTTGAGGTGGGTTAGAACATAGTTTATGTAGGATACGATGTATTGTACATATGTTTTTCAGTAAACCATGCTCCTCAGGTGCAGCTAAAAGGCTTCACCTCAATATGCACGTTATGCCAACAACCAGGCAGCCCTCCTGCAGTCAGTTAATGAAGAGTATTCACTCAAGGATAAGCAGTGTGACACTTTGCTGCCTCCTTTCTTCCAGGGGTAGACTAGAGCACAAGGAGAAAGTCACCCGTTTTGTCATCCTGGTGTTTCCCAGGAATTGGGGGCCACAGAAAGCAGTCAAACGGGGAAACACTTCAGACAAAAAACAAAACAAATGCAAGATCGCAGCATATATTCCAGGGTTGCCATCCCTGCAATAGGTAGGGACTGCGTGTCTCCAAAAATGAAAGTCTTCATACGTGTACGCCTGGTTTTAACTGTTGGAACGCAGTCATAACCATTACAGGGTCAGAAGCAGCCATATAAATAGGAGCATCAACTGTGAGACCTGGATCTAAGCCCTAGGGCTACCTTTGGGTCATGGATACACCAGGGGGAATATTGGAAATGGTACCTATTCGAATCACAGAAGGATTCTTGGTCATCTCCTGCTAATTGGGGTCCCCTTCAAAGCCTTGTGTGAACTTCTGACATTCTGAGACCTACTTTTAAACCTTGGTGTTCTACATACCTGAGCAAAGTCAGGTGAACATTATTCCAAGGTTACGACCCCTTGGTGTGACACTTACCGTCATGTGCTACCTCACCACCACCGGCACAGGATTTTTTTTTTATCAGACTTTTCACTTTCCACCCTGATTTCCTACCCTACAGTACCCTCCATATGTGGCACCCACAGCCTATCGTGGAGACATGTTTAGCCATCAATATTGCAATCTCACACATTTCTTTCACAGGAATAGAGTCCATTGTGTCAGCTCTGGATCATTTACCAAATCAAGGGTGGGCGAAAGAGACTTTCCAGGCTCTTTAAAGATTTGGCATCTGAGCCATGAATTATCAAATTTCTGCTCTCACTACCAATGCAGCACCATGCAGTTCCAATGTGAAAATGTCCTGCAAGAAAAACACCCATGGGACTATCTAGTCTTTGTGTGGCTCGACATAGCATGAAGCGCTCAAAGTCTACGGTCATTGGAGGTCAGACATAGACTTTGAGTGCTGTAGCGCCAACATGGATAGAGACTCACCAAAGTTTAGCGGAAGTGACATTACATCATTTAAACTGTTGTGACATCAAAAACATGGTAACTTGTCTCTACTAAGCCTCTCAATAGGATTCTATTTGGTGAGCTGCAGGAAAGGCAAGGGACGAAAACAGGGCTCTATTTCTGCTGCTATCCTGAGATTAGTGGTAGGAAGAGCTCTGCCAGTGGTACTAAAGGACAAGTCAGGGTTAGCAGTAGTTACACCTATGAGATGCATTAGTGCCACATAACTAGTCAAGCGAATAACTGACAGAATATCGAGGAGAAGAATATCGATCTGCCACAATATCGAGTTAAAAATATCGAGTGACAGAATATCGACTTCCTATCTGCAAACAGGTAAGTACAAAAATATTGAATCCTAAATATCGTTGTTAATAATATAGTTTGATAAATTAGCGACTTTTTTAAATGTCTTAAAAGAAAAAAAAATGAAATAATAAATATAATTAGGTAAAACATACTTAAAAGTAAGTAAAAAAGAAAAAATAATAATAAATAATAAATGTAATGTAAAAGAAAATTAAACTTCCATATTTAATTTTTGGTATGTATTAACTTAATATTAAAAAATAATCAAGATTTTTAATTATAAAATATTAAAAACATAATTTAAAATATAATTGCATATATATAAATAAACCTGTAATATAAATATAAAAATACATTATATATTATAAGTTCAAACATTAAAATAAATATATATATTTTTTTAATAATATTTTACACTACATTAAATATAACAATACTGAAAACATTGCATAGCGTAGGGGATACAATTAGTATTCCCACTCTAGCAAGTGGTACAGTAGGGAAAATGTTGGATAGCGGGTGGGTAAAAATTACTATTCCTACTCCAGTGAGTGCAACAGTAGGGAAAGTGTTGGATAGCGGGAGGGTAAAAATGACTATTCCCACTCCAGCGAATGCAACAGTAGGGAAAGTGTTGGATAGCGGGTGGGAATTTTTCAAAATTAATTTACCTCCCACCATTTTCCCCTATAAACGTCACCTACAATATGGTAACATATTAATAAATTAATATATTTAATTAACAATTAATTAATTAACTAATAACAATTAACAATAAAATTAATAACCATCAAATCTAAATTAATTCACACAATTAACACTATAAAATAACTTTTAATAAATATTATATAAAAAATTAATAAAAATTACATTAAACTCCCACCCCACTCCCCTATCAACTCTCAACCTGCTCATAAAACAGTTCACAATTAACACATTTGCAAATCAATTAGTAATTATTAATATCTAATTAATTACTAATTAATAAATAAATAACACAATTAACATAATTACCAATTAAATATTAATTAATATTTCTTTAATAATAAATTAATTAACTTAATTAACAATATAAATTATTAAATACTAAATTATTAATTAATAAAATAAATAATTAATTACTTTCAATTAAATTACTTCCCACCCTATTCCCCTATAAACTCACAACCCGCTACAGAATTAAATTACGCAAAAAGTAATTAACATATTATTAATTAATTCTAAATAATTCTTAAAAAATATATTATAATTAAATTACTTCCCACCCTATTTCTCTATAGACCCACAACTCGCTACAGTATTAAATTACGCAAAAATTAATTAATATAAAATTCATTACTTTAAAAATATTCAAACACACATTACAAAATATATACATACTTTTAACACAAATACTAACATACAAAACACACACAAAAAAAAATCGATATTATTAACAACAATATTTTGACAATCGATATTACTAACTTCGATCTTATTAAAATCTCTATATCTTACCTGCATGTTGATATTCTTAACCACTATATTTTTGCAAGTCAATATCCTGTCCACTCGATATTAAAAACTTGATATTTTGTCCATTCGATATTTTTAATTCGATATTATGACTAGTTACCTAGTCAGGTACCTAATCTGTGTAATTGAAGGGGTGTGATTACGCGGCAGCCGTCTTTAGGGGGACCAGACATCCTGGAAAACCTTGGACAGTCCTGGTTTTTCAAGGACTGTCACTGAGCCCAACACTTAGGGGCCGATTCCGATCCAGAAAGCTCTCCGACCGAGCCGGAGTGTTTTCCGACCGAGCCGGAGTCCTGCAGTCTGACCTAGCGAGTACGATGCGGCCGTATACTGCCGGACTCGGTTCGGTCGGACTCCCATAGAAGTCAATGGGAGCCGACCATACGACGTGTACATGGGCTCCTATTGACTGAATGGGTATGTCTCGCACAAGGGTGCCCCCTACAGTGGGTACGCGTCGGTACGCATACATGCCTGTGTTGGGGAGACCCTTGGGTCTCCCCCTGTGTCTGAGTCGTAGGGCTGCGGGTGACAGGGGGTCCGACGCGGACCCCCAAAGGCAACTTCCTGGACGTTTTACGAGCCGGACACTCCGGCTCGCACCGGCTGTCCGACGCGTACATCGTACTGGCTCAGTCGTAAATCGCATCCATTGTATGCCACGTTTAGCTTACAGCCGAGACATACGGAGCGGTTCGGACCCGAAAACGACTCGGTCGGTGAATTTCACGTAGCTCGCATCGTACTTGCTCGCTCGTACAGCTGTACAAGTCGGGCTGAAAACACGCGTACAGCTCATAATTTTTCCGTCCGGATCGCGTTCGGTGCCCTTCCGACCCGGATCGGAATCGGCCCCTTATTTGTAAAGAATATTCATGTTCCGTGATTTAAAGAAGGTCGATTGAGAGGGGTACTTAGGGACAGAAGTTCTGTGCTTGAGAGAGTCTCCTCCCGTGCTGCTTCACTCACGCAGCACATCAAGATGAAACGAGGGGCTGAATCAACATCAACAACCTCCCCTCTGGCTTATCCACCATGTTATGGTCGGGAATGGCAGAGTTAGGTCCACTGGAGAGACTTCGAGCCTCAGGGATTTGGGGAGCAGTGATGAGGGGGAGCAGAAGGTATCTCAATCAGACCACGGTGATATGGGGTGAACTGCTCATCTCTCCACCACCTCGAGCTCCCCCTTACAGAAACACATATTGAAGTTTATCCAGTCATGTTTTTTGCCATTTAAGTTCTGGCGCACAAATGGCTGCCATGGGCTAATGCAGGCACCCTTGCACCATGGTGTAAGGGTTTATGCGTTGAAATCAGGTTATTATTGTGGATGAAGGGACACTTTCATTCATAAAAAGAACTCTTATGCCACCCCTGAGGAGGTGTAGGTTTTTTTAAGCAGTCCCAGGTTTACAGCTTGTTGTAAATCTGGGAATGTGTCAAATGTCATGGGTGATACATGGGAACACCCACTGTGATGCCAATGGCACACCTCCCCATCGCAGTGTGAGTCAGTGCAGCGACTTGCGGTGCGGTGCCTCACACCATATCTACGAGGCCATGAAAAGCCACACAGGGTGGCGTACATGGCCTTGTAAATATAGGTGAGTCCAGTGCACCGCCAGAACGTCATAAAAAGTGACGTTCCGGTGGCACACTATGGTTGTAAGTAAGCCCCTGTGTATCCCCTCGCGCGCAGTACTACGGCATGGTGGTAGACCAAAGTCCAGTCATTCTAATAGTGACATCACAAGCATGAAGTTTATGTGTGAAAACAGAGTTAGGGAGCTAGGAAGTGCCAAAAAAAACTTTTCAAAAACACGTAAAGGGGATAGTACTTTTTGTCATGGGCCGGCTGACGAATATTTGCTGTATACGAAGGCTGTCTAGTCTTGATTCCTACTCATGGCTTTTTTTTCCCCCACCACCCCTATACTTTCTGTTTCTTTCTCTTAAGCGCGTAGCTTCCTTTTTCATCCCTACTTTCTTAATGTGTTGATACCGTTCTCTTCCGCCTTGCTCTAAGTCTGATGATGGGAAAATAAGTCTCAGTCCCCAAAAGTGAGGGGCAGGGCCAACCAGCGGCACAAATTAAGCACTGCTGGGGTCTTTAACGGATCAAAGAACAACAGTGCAAATGCTGTGAGCAGGGCCTTGATGTCATCTGGTGCTCAGGGCCCGGGTGTCCGGGATGATGCTCTAGAAGGGACCGGGGCTTGGGAAGTAAGACATCTCGTATTTTCTGGTGTCTGAGGTCCTGGTGCGAACTGCTGCTGGGGGCCGGGAAGACTTGGTTCGAGCCGTTTTGGAAGCAAGCAGACTGAATTTTTTTCCATTGCTGCTTAAAAATGTTCTCATTTCTTTTTCCACATTTTTTTTTCCTTTTGAACATCGCGTTTTCTCATTTTCTCCCTCTGAAAATAAGCTTCTGTGCGGAGAGCATTCCACCGAGCGCTGGAAGCCCAGACGGTGAATAAACAGAGAATACAACAAATACAATCTCAAGCAGAAGAACGAAAACACCCCTAAAGCCCGATCCTGCCTGTGTCCCGAGTTCCACCAGTGGATCCGAGCGTGTCTGCACCCCAGTGATGGCAGAGCCCACTGTGACTGCATCCCCTGCCCTGGCACAGCTCACTGTGACTGCACCCCTGCCCTGGCACAGCTCACTGTGACTGTACCCCCTGCCCTGGCACAGCTCACTGTGACTGCACCCCCTGCCCTGGCACTGCTCACTGTGACTGCACCCCCTGCCCTGGCACAGCTCACTGTGACTGCACCCCTGCCCTGGCACAGCTCACTCTGACTGTACCCCCTGCCCTGGCACAGCTCACTGTGACTGCACTCCCTACCCCAGTGATGGCAGAGCCCACTGTGACTGCATCCCCTGCCCTGGCACAGCTCACTGTGACTGCACCCCTGCCCTGGCACAGCTCACTGTGACTGTACCCCCTGCCCTGGCACAGCTCACTGTGATTGCACCCCCTGCCCTGGCACTGCTCACTGTGGCTGCACCCCCTGCCCTGGCACAGCTCACTGTGATTGCATCCCCTGCCCTGGCACAGCTCACTGTGACTGCACCCCTGCCCTGGCACAGCTCACTGTGACTGTACCCCCTGCCCTGGCACAGCTCACTGTGATTGCACCCCCTGCCCTGGCACTGCTCACTGTGACTGCACCCCCTACCCCAGTGATGGCAGAGCCCACTGTGACTGCACCCCCTACCCTGGCACAGCTCACTGTGACTGCATCCCCTGCCCTGGCACAGCTCACTGTGACTGCACCCCTGCCCTGGCACAGCTCACTGTGACTGTACCCCCTGCCCTGGCACAGCTCACTGTGACTGCACCCCCTACCCCAGTGATGGCAGAGCCCACTGTGACTGCACCCCCTGCCCTGGCACAGCTCACTGTGACTGCATCCCCTGCCCTGGCACAGCTCACTGTGACTGCACCCCTGCCCTGGCACAGCTCACTGTGACTGTACCCCCTGCCCTGGCACAGCTCACTGTGACTGCACCCCCTACCCCAGTGATGGCAGAGCCCACTGTGACTGCACCCCCTGCCCTGGCACAGCTCACTGTGACTGCATCCCCTGCCCTGGCACAGCTCACTGTGACTGCATCCCCTGCCCTGGCACAGCTCACTGTGACTGCACCCCTGCCCTGGCACAGCTCACTGTGACTGTACCCCCTGCCCTGGCACAGCTCACTGTGATTGAACCCCCTGCCCTGGCACTGCTCACTGTGGCTGCACCCCCTGCCCTGGCACAGCTCAGTGTGACTGCACCCCTGCCCTGGCACAGCTCACTGTGACTGTACCCCCTGCCCTGGCACAGCTCACTGTGACTGCACCCCCTACCCCAGTGATGGCAGAGCCCACTGTGACTGCACCCCCTGCCCTGGCACAGCTCACTGTGACTGCATCCCCTGCCCTGGCACAGCTCACTGTGACTGCACCCCTGCCCTGGCACAGCTCACTGTGACTGCACCCCTGCCCTGGCACAGCTCACTGTGACTGTACCCCCTGCCCTGGCACAGCTCACTGTGACTGCACCCCCTGCCCTGGCACTGCTCACTGTGACTGCACCCCCTGCCCTGGCACAGCTCACTGTGACTGCACCCCTGCCCTGGCACAGCTCACTCTGACTGTACCCCCTGCCCTGGCACAGCTCACTGTGACTGCACTCCCTACCCCAGTGATGGCAGAGCCCACTGTGACTGCATCCCCTGCCCTGGCACAGCTCACTGTGACTGCACCCCTGCCCTGGCACAGCTCACTGTGACTGTACCCCCTGCCCTGGCACAGCTCACTGTGACTGCACCCCCTGCCCTGGCACTGCTCACTGTGACTGCACCCCCTGCCCTGGCACAGCTCACTGTGACTGCACCCCTGCCCTGGCACAGCTCACTCTGACTGTACCCCCTGCCCTGGCACAGCTCACTGTGACTGCACTCCCTACCCCAGTGATGGCAGAGCCCACTGTGACTGCATCCCCTGCCCTGGCACAGCTCACTGTGACTGCACCCCTGCCCTGGCACAGCTCACTGTGACTGTACCCCCTGCCCTGGCACAGCTCACTGTGATTGCACCCCCTGCCCTGGCACTGCTCACTGTGGCTGCACCCCCTGCCCTGGCACAGCTCAGTGTGACTGCACCCCTGCCCTGGCACAGCTCACTGTGACTGTACCCCCTGCCCTGGCACAGCTCACTGTGACTGCACCCCCTACCCCAGTGATGGCAGAGCCCACTGTGACTGCACCCCCTGCCCTGGCACAGCTCACTGTGACTGCATCCCCTGCCCTGGCACAGCTCACTGTGACTGCACCCCTGCCCTGGAACAGCTCACTGTGACTGTACCCCCTGCCCTGGCACAGCTCACTGTGACTGCACCCCCTACCCCAGTGATGGCAGAGCCCACTGTGACTGCACCCCCTGCCCTGGCACAGCTCACTGTGACTGCATCCCCTGCCCTGGCACAGCTCACTGTGACTGCACCCCTGCCCTGGCACAGCTCACTGTGACTGTACCCCCTGCCCTGGCACAGCTCACTGTGACTGCACCCCCTACCCCAGTGATGGCAGAGCCCACTGTGACTGCACCCCCTGCCCTGGCACAGCTCACTGTGACTGCATCCCCTGCCCTGGCACAGCTCACTGTGACTGCACCCCTGCCCTGGCACAGCTCACTGTGACTGTACCCCCTGCCCTGGCACAGCTCACTGTGACTGCACCCCCTACCCCAGTGATGGCAGAGCCCACTGTGACTGCACCCCCTGCCCTGGCACAGCTCACTGTGACTGCATCCCCTGCCCTGGCACAGCTCACTGTGACTGCACCCCTGCCCTGGCACAGCTCACTGTGACTGTACCCCCTGCCCTTGCACAGCTCACTGTGACTGCACCCCCTACACCAGTGATGGCAGAGCCCACTGTGACTGCACCCCCTGCCCTGGCACAGCTCACTGTGACTGCATCCCCTGCCCTGGCACAGCTCACTGTGACTGCACCCCTGCCCTGGCACAGCTCACTGTGACTGTACCCCCTGCCCTGGCACAGCTCACTGTGACTGCACCCCCTACCCCAGTGATGGCAGAGCCCACTGTGACTGCACCCCCTGCCCTGGCACAGCTCACTGTGACTGCATCCCCTGCCCTGGCACAGCTCACTGTGACTGCACCCCTGCCCTGGCACAGCTCACTGTGACTGTACCCCCTGCCCTGGCACAGCTCACTGTGACTGCACCCCCTACCCCAGTGATGGCAGAGCCCACTGTGACTGCACCCCCTGCCCTGGCACAGGTCACTGTGACTGCATCCCCTGCCCTGGCACAGCTCACTGTGACTGCAACCCTGCCCTGGCACAGCTCACTGTGACTGTACCCCCTGCCCTGGCACAGCTCACTGTGACTGCACCCCCTACCCCAGTGATGGCAGAGCCCACTGTGACTGCACCCCCTGCCCTGGCACAGGTCACTGTGACTGCATCCCCTGCCCTGGCACAGCTCACTGTGACTGCACCCGTGCCCTGGCACAGCTCACTGTGACTGCACCCCCTGCCCTGGCACAGCTCACTGTGACTGCACCCCCTGCCCGGGCACAGCTCACTGTGACTGCACCCCCTACCCCAGTGATGGCAGAGCCCACTGTGACTGCACCCCCTGTCCTGGCACAGCTCACTGTGACTGCACCCCCTGCCCTGGCACTGCTTACTGTGACTGCACCCCCTGCCCGGGCACATCTCACTGTGACTGCACCCTCTACCCCAGTGATGGCAGAGCCCACTGTGACTGCACCCCTGCCCTGGCACAGCTCACTGTGACTGTACCCCCTGCCCTGGCACAGCTCACTGTGACTGCACCCCCTACCCCAGTGATGGCAGAGCCCACTGTGACTGCACCCCCTGTCCTGGCACAGCTCACTGTGACTGCACCCCCTGCCCTGGCACTGCTCACTGTGACTGCACCCCCTGCCCGGGCACATCTCACTGTGACTGCACCCTCTACCCCAGTGATGGCAGAGCCCACTGTGACTGCACCCCTGCCCTGGCACAGCTCACTGTGACTGTACCCCCTGCCCTGGCACAGCTCACTGTGACTGCACCCCCTACCCCAGTGATGGCAGAGCCCACTGTGACTGCACCCCCTGCCCTGGCACAGGTCACTGTGACTGCATCCCCTGCCCTGGCACAGCTCACTGTGACTGCACCCCTGCCCTGGCACAGCTCACTGTGACTGTACCCCCTGCCCTGGCACAGCTCACTGTGACTGCACCCCCTACCCCAGTGATGGCAGAGCCCACTGTGACTTCACCCCCTGCCCTGGCACAGGTCACTGTGACTGCATCCCCTGCCCTGGCACAGCTCACTGTGACTGCACCCCTGCCCTGGCACAGCTCACTGTGACTGCACCCCCTGCCCTGGCACAGCTCACTGTGACTGCACCCCCTGCCCGGGCACAGCTCACTGTGACTGCACCCCCTACCCCAGTGATGGCAGAGCCCACTGTGACTGCACCCCCTGTCCTGGCACAGCTCACTGTGACTGCATCCCCTGCCCTGGCACAGCTCACTGTGACTGCACCCCCTGCCCTGGCACTGCTCACTGTGACTGCACCCCCTGCCCGGGCACAGCTCACTGTGACTGGACCCCCTACCCCAGTGATGGCAGAGCCCACTGTGACTGCACCCCCTGCCCTGGCACAGCTCACTGTGACTGCACCCCCTGCCCGGGCACATCTCACTGTGACTGCACCCTCTACCCCAGTGATGGCAGAGCCCACTGTGACTGCACCCCCTGCCCTGGCACAGTTCACTGTGACTGCACCCCCTGCCCTGGCACAGCTCACTGGGACTGCACCCCCTATCCCAGTGATGGCAGAGGCCACTGTGACTGCACCCCCTGCCCTGGCACAGCTCGGCAAACATGTATGTACCCCAGCCCTGCCTATTCTTTTTGTATCCGCAGGCCCACCCTTGGGCAGAACAGTTCTGACATAGATCTGTGTGTCTCTGGACTCAGCCCTGGCAGAGGTCAGTGTGCCTGTACCTCATTCATGGCAGACGTCATTATAACTGCACTCCCTCCCTGATAGAGCTCAGCAAACATGTATGTACCCCAGACCCTCCTGATCTCCGTCAGTCTGGACTCCGCCCTGGCACTGCCCTCTCTGCCTGCACCGCAGCCCTGGCAGAGCTCAGTGCGTCTCCACCGCAGCCCTGGCAGAGCTCAGTGTGCATGTACCCATCTGATCAGCATATGTCTGTAACCCCAACCCTAGATTCCTAATGTGGGTGTGTCTGTACATCAGCCCAGCGGGGTGTCTCAGTGCTGCTGTTCCCAGGCCTCGGAGTGGGGTCAGTGTGTCTGTACCCACAGCCTGGGAGTATGGTGTTCCCCGCGTTGGCAGAGCACCGGGTGTCTAGATACTGCCAAACCTAGCAGAGGAGAGCGTGCTGGTACCTGGCAGAGAACAGTTTGTCTGTGACTGGCCCTGGCAGAGCGGCGAGTGGTCTCAGAGTGCCTGTGCCCCCACCCATGCCGAGTAACAGTATGCCTAACGCAAATTTGGCAACAGATCAATACTATTTTTCACACACACATTCCGTTCAATTTTATTAATCTCTTTTTAGGAAGTGTTTCAAAAGATTGGGACGCTCAAACTAAAAATGTTAGTATCATTGATTTACTTCTTGCTGTTGACTATTAATAAATTACGAAAACATGGAACGATTCTTTGAACCTATCTTTTCACCCATGTTGGTATGTAGTCTGTTAGAATCACAGATTAGACAGAGCATATGTTCACCCATTTACTATTGATACTAAAAGAGATCTCCTATGGTTACCCATAACCATAACAACTTTTTTAAACTGTTTTGCTCGAAGATCATACTTCCTAATCCTCAGATTGAAGAAGTTCCTAAACCTCCATGAATTTTCTTTTGTCTCATTGTTATTGACAATAATTGTTGTTACCTCTGATTATTCATAGATTTTTACATTAATGTTCTGTAATTATTAACTTTTTAATGATGGTTTATGAGTATCTTTTCTCTCTCTCTCCCTTTCTTTTCTTTTACATGTTTTAATATTTAATTTTCTATTCATAATGAATATCTTTTGTATTATTTTCCACTGTCAATGCACTTTTTTCTCAGTAAAATGTTATTATAAAATGAAAAACCAGTATGCCTGGGCCTCAACTGGTAGCAGACGGCGGGGTGTCTGTTCTCCTAGTATTGGCAGAACCGCTTTGTATCCCCGTACTGTCTGTAACCCAGTACCCAGCAGAGGGCAATGTGCCTGAGTCCACATATCTGGCAGAGACCGATGTGCCTATACTGTCAGCTACCTCTGAGTACGGCGTTTTGCACATTGATAGACAGCTGGCACACAGACACATTGCACAGCATAACGTGCGTACCCAGTTCTGACAACATGCAGTGTGTCTACTTCTGTCTCTCCACCCTCACACGGACAAAGGAAAGCAGCAGTGTGTATGTGCCACAGCCATGGCACACAGACCCCTCGCCCTGAGAAAGAGCAGCAAAGTGTCTGTTCCCTGTCCTTGCCGAGCAGAGTGTGTAAGTACCCCCAGCCCCAGCAGAATACACTGGGCGTGCCCCCCAGCCCTGGCAGATTACAGTTTACCTGCACCAGCCACTGTGGCACAGCACAATGCGCCCGTTCGCCAACCCTGGCAGAAGACAGTGCAGTGCCTGCTGTCCACCTAGCAGAACATTGTGTGCCTGTATCTCAGCAGCAGGCAGTGCAGTGACTGCTGCCAACCTAGCAGAACAGTGTGCCTGTATCCCAGCACTAGCAGAAGGCAGTGCAGTGCCTGCTGTCCACCAAGCAGAACATTGCGTGCCTGTATCCCAGCACTAGCAGAAGGCAGTGCTGGCATGCTGTCCACCAAGCAGATCAATGTGTGCCTGTATCCCAGCACTAGCAGAAGGCAGTGCAGTGCCTGCTGTCCACCAAGCAGAACATTGCGTGCCTGTATCCCAGCACTAGCAGAAGGCAGTGCTGGCATGCTGTCCACCAAGCAGATCAATGTGTGCCTGTATCCCAGCACTAGCAGAAGGCAGTGCTGGCATGCTGTCCACCAAGCAGATCAATGTGTGCCTGTATCCCAGTACTAGCAGATAGCAGTGCAGTGTCATCTGAACACCAAGCAGTGCCAAGTGCAGTACCAAGTGTGCCTGTATCTCAGCAGAACGCAGTGCAGTGCCTGCTGTCCACCTAGCAGAACACTGTGGGCCTGTATCCCAGCACTAGCAGAAGGCAGGGTTTCTGCTCCCCTCATCTCCGGACACACCTTCCAGGAAGAGATTTGCATGGCAGCGCCACAGACTGGCATGAAGAGAGGTTGGTATCTTTATCCGTGGCATAGAACAGCGGGGTGTGCCTGTATCCCGAGCTCTGGCTCTACCAGAGGGCATGGACCACCAGCCGGGCACAGCACTATTTGACCTGCTGTTGACTGCAGATGCCAGTGTCTGTGCACCCCTACTCTAGCAGTGAACCCTATAGCGCATGTGTTCCCCAAGCCTTAGAAGAGTACAGTGTACCAGTGACCAGTACCGGCACCTTGTAGTACCCTAGTCCAGGCGGAGCACGGTGCATCTAAAAGATGAACCCTTGCAGCGGCCCCTTATGTGCCCCCATCCCATTGCAGACAGTGGCACAGCGAGTCTGTATCCCCAGACCTGGCTTAACACCATGTGTCAGTACCGTCAGACCTGCCGAAGCGTCTGGCGTAGTACAGTGTGTCTGTGCCCCTAATCCTGGCAGAGCAAAATGGGTTTGTACACTTAGGAACGACACAGTTTGTCTGTACGTCCAGTACTGGCATGGCATAGGGTGTCTTTACCCTGTGCCCCGGCATGTAGCAGTACGTGATGTATCCAATCCTGGCACACCGCAGGGTTCATGTGCCACCTACACTGCTAGAGAAAAAATATTTATACCTTCACCTGATCCTCATCCGAACTCAGTGTGTTTGTGCCCAATATTGGCAGAACTCATTCGTTTTCCACCACCAACGCTGGAGGGATATCTGTAGCACCAACAATGGCACTAGTGTGTTTCTGTAAGCCCAATACTGCCAGACCATAGTACCCGTGCCCCTACTCAAGGCAGAAAGCGACAATGTGCATCTGTAAAGATAGATCTTCAGTGCGTTCGCATTGCACAGAATTTGTGTATTCCTAACATGTCTGTGTCCCCACCCTGCAGAATAGGGTATGTCTGAAACCCCAGCAGAACAGGGTATTTCTGAACCCTGGCTGAACAGGGTATGTCTGAACCCCTTGCTGAACAGGGTATGTCTGAACCCCTGGCTGAACAGGGTATGTCTGAACCCCTGGCTGAACAGGGTATGTCTGAACCCCTTGCTGAACAGGGTATGTCTGAACCCCTGGCTGAACAGGGTATGTATGAACCCCTTGCTGAACAGGGTATGTATGAACCCCTGGCTGAACAGGGTATGTCTGAACCCCTGGCTGAACAGGGTATGTCTGAACCCCTGGCTGAACAGGGTACGTATGAACCCCTGGCTGAACAGGGTATGTCTGAACCCCTGGCTGAACAGGGTATGTCTGAACCCCTGGCTGAACAGGGTATGTCTGAACCCCTGGCTGAACAGGGTATGTCTGAACCCCTGGCTGAACAGGGTATGTATGAACCCCTGGCTGAACAGGGTATGTCTGAACCCCTGGCTGAACAGGGTATGACTGAACCCCTGGCTGAACAGGGTACGTATGAACCCCTGGCTGAACAGGGTATGTATGCACCCCTGGCTGAACAGGGTATGTATGAACCCCTGGCTGAACAGGGTATGTCTGAAACCCTAGCCTTGAGAGTGAGCAACATAGCTTTTTTTTTTGGCAGAGTTTTATATAGCGCTAACTTGACCCGAATCGGGTATCAGAGCGCTTTACATAGCACCAGTTATGTTACATTAGGACACACATTCATTTTCGTTAGGCACGGGGAGATTAAGTGATTTGCCCAGAATCACAGGATGTTCAGCGTCATTGCCGAGACTCCAACCCAGTTCCCCAGATGCGAGATCGACCGCCCTAGCCGTTGGGCCAACTCCTCTCCCCTAAGTGTTTGCATCTCTCTCTATCCGCGCTGGAACACAGTGTTTCAGTACCAACAGCTTTGGCAGAGCAACGTCTGTCTATTCCTTTAGACTGAGGGGAGCATATTATGCCTGTACCTCCAGTTCTGGAACAGAGCTGCACAGTACCTCAAGTCCTGTTAGTGTAGTGTGTCTGTACCTTCAGTACTCTCAGTGTAGGGTTCCTGTACCCCCAGTCCCATCAGTGTACAGTATGTCTCTCCCTCCAGTCTGGTCAGTGTACTTTCTCTTTCTGTACGTCAGTCTACAGTGTGTCTCTACCACCAGTCCTGTCAGTGCACAGTGTATGTCTATCTCCAGTCCTGCCTGTGTGCAATGTTCTTATATCACCAATTCTGCTCAGTGTGCAGTGTTCCTTTTCATCCAGTCCTGCCAGTATGCAGTGTGTCTCTGCCTCCAGTCCTGCCAGTGTGCAGTGTGTTTGTACCGCCAGTGTGCAGTGTGTCTGTGGCTTTAGTCCTGCCAGTGTGTAGTGTGGCTGTACCGCCAGTGTGCAGTGTGTCTGTGCCTCCAGTCCTGCCAGTGTGCAGTGTGGCTGTGCCTTTAGTCCTGCTAGCGTGCAGTGTGCCTGTACCACCAGTGTACAGTGTGTCTGTGCCTCCAGTCCTGCCAGTGTGCATTGTGTCTGCAACACCAGTGTGCAGTGTGTCTGTACCGACAGTGTGCAGTGTGTCTGTGCCTTTAGTCCTGACAGTGTGCAGTTTGTCAGTGCCTTTAGTCCTGCCTGTGTGCAGTGTGTCTGCACCACCAGTGTGCAGTGTGTCTGTACCGACAGTGTGCAGTGTGTCTGTGCCTTTAATCCTAACAGTGTGCAGTGTGTCTGTGCCTTTAGTCCTGCCAGTGTGCAGTGTGTCTGCACCACCAGTGTGCAGTGTGTCTGTACCGACAGTGTGCAGTGTGTCTGTGCCTTTAATCCTGACAGTGTGCAGGTTGTCTGTGCCTTTAGTCCTGCCAGTGTGCAGTGTGGCTGTACCTCCATTTCTGTCAGTGTACAGCAGGTTTGTATTTGCCTTCAGCCCTGTCAGTGGACACTCCCTCTGTACCTCTGCCACAGAGGGGCCGATTCCGATTCCGGCAGCAAAACAAACCAACGACACGGACCCGGACGGAATACCGACCGACACGGACCAGCGCTGTACGACCTGTGCAGTACGATGCAATGTGTGTGAATTACAACCGACACGTACGGAATACAAGCTGTACGACCGAGCCGTAGGGAAAATAGTAGTGATCCGGCTGGAAATCCGACGCGAATATCACCGACTGACACGAACCCGGAATGAACCCGATCGACCCGTACCCGCGATGTACGATTTGCGCAGTACGATGCAAAGCGTGTAAAACCAGACCGACTCGCACGGAGACCAAGCCGCACGACCGACACGCACAGACAACCCGGCATATAAGCAATAGAGACCGCCGCGACCAACGCGTACCAAACACAGAAGATAGGCAGCGTGAACGAGGCGGAGAAGCCCGCACGAGACAACAGCAGCGTCCGTTTCCGTCACATGAACGTCTCCTTCATGCCTACAAAACCCAAAGGAAAAAAGACAAAAAAAGGACCAAACAAGCAATGACAAAGCCAATAAATACCACAAAAAAAACATGGGACAAAGACACACCCACAACTCCAACTATATAAAGGACTACAATCACTACCATCATCCCTTGCAAACAGGAGACACAGCCAGCAGCAAACACTAGTACACAGCAACCACAGACACACTCACAACTCCTCCATCACACAACTCACACACCATCAGCACCTCATACAAAAGCACACATACATACACCCAGCAAAACCAACACTAACCCACCCTCACTTGCACCCTCACACACACATCCCTCACCACCACCACCCATCACCATGCCCCCAAAGAAGACTCCAAAGTTCACAGATAGTGAGTTAGAAGTGCTGGTAGACGAGATCATCAGAGTAGAGTCACATTTGTTTGGTACATTGGTCCAAAGGACCCCCATCTCACAGAAAACCAAGATGTGGGCAAGGATTGTGGACAAGGTGAATGCCCAAGCACCAGCAAGGCGCACAAAGGATGATATCCAGAACAGGTGGTATGACATGCGCAGGAGGGTCAAGAAACTCATCGAAAAAGATCACGCCCTGAGTCAGTGCACCGGCGGTGGCCCTCCTGCCAAACCAGTCTACTTCAGGACCTGGGAGGAGAAGGTGCGGGACATCCTACCACAAGAGAGCATCCATGGCCTAACAGACATCCCAGATCCTGGTGAGTACGCAAACAACATACCCAAGATTGTGTGGCAAGGGGACAGTGAAACCATGCACTGCAAGCAAAGCTACACTAACCAATAGATAATCAGCCCAAGATGTGTATGCCAGTCAGACAAACACAATACCTGCCATCTCAGAGTGACTGGGAACTGTGTCATGACATGCACCAACCTACAAACAAATAGAGCAAGCCAGTGGTACAAAGCCAAATAGACCCTGCCAGACAGTTTGCCACCACAAACACACCACCTCACAGAGCAGCTGACTGTCAGGAAGGAATAGTGGGGATGCAGGTGAAGTGAGTGTATCCAAAAGCATGATAGGGCCTGTAGTCACAGATAATGCTCCCCCTCCTGATTGGCCCATCAAGACCTCTCTGAAACATGCCCACATCACAGGGAGTGGAAAATGACTGACAAGATGGCTGACACTGTCTCCTGCTGTGGGGAGCACAAGGCCCTGCTCGGGGTTGTGTGCAAACCAGAAGCAGGACACCACTGACTGACATCCTGAAAGACAACTTGCACGCCCTACAATGGAAGCACGTTTCATGATGGGAAGGAGGACTGACAGCCCTGACCATACTTACCAGCATGGGGAGACACCCCCCCCAACACAAACTCCACACAACTCACCGGGTACAATGCATTGACACACACCTCATTGAAATATCAGCAAAAGATGCCCCGTACTGGGTGCTGCTGTGTGAAGCACAGGGGCTCACTTTGGACTTGTAGCCAAACAAACACCAGGACTCCACAGTCAGCCATCTTGCCATTGCTGTCACACCCCCTCACAGAGAAGCAGAGTCAAGAGGTAGGAAGTATTGGCATGCTGGGAAGGGGGGTGTAGCCAAGAGTATGATGGGACTTGCAGTCACAAACAAGCTACACCCACCCACATGGCCCAGCAAGATCAAACTGAACCATACTCGCCTCACAGGGAGTGGGAAGGGACTGACAAGATGTCTGACACTCGGCTCTGTTGTGGGGAGCACAAGGCCATGCTGGGAAATGGCCAACAACAATATCAAACTCTGTCCGTGACAAGCTGGGAAAAAGCAGTGTATAGGCAGGCATCTGTTCGAAAAGTAGAAAAAGTCATGTTTGTGAACCATTGATGCATGTAGAAACATAAATCACATTGTGTGTCTCTTCCAAACACAGGTGGTGCTGGGCACCCAGCACCAAATGATGAGGATACCCAGTCCCAGACTCTGGCGGATACTGAGCTCTCTGGTCTGACTCTCTCACTCTCCTCTTCGGATGACGACGACCAACCTGGCCCCTCCGGTGTGAGCCATCATGCAGCACCATCAACATCTGCACCCCCTGTACCCACGCCTCCAGCATCTGGACACTGACAGGGCACCCCCGCCAACACGGACAGACCAAGGCCAATCAACATCCACAGCACAGGGACACAGGACCCCCTGGAAGCTACAGCAAACACCACCAGCAACACCACCCAAGGGGTCCCAGTGTCACCTGTGCATCCCGCCGCTGGTCCTGCCCATGTGGAGAGGGGTGGGAGGCACAGGGCGTGCCTTGCAGAGGGGTCTGGACTGCATGATGACCCCCACCTGGCACGCATCTTAGATGCGTACCAGGGTAGCACCGGAGGATTTGGCCAGGTTGTGGGGATCCTCAAGGACATGCAACACGAGCAGGTCGCCCACCATGCCCGCATGGAGGCCAAGTGGGATGACATTACTGCGGTGCATCGGGACATACTCCAATGCCTCTGCCAGATCAACACCAACCTGTCCACACCCCCCTGTGTGCCCACAACATCTGTCGCAACACCATCTGCCAGCGCCACAGGAAGGGAGGAGGACTCTGGCGGAGAGTCCCCTGCACCGCAGAGGCCTGCACATGACGATCTCCCCCGGAAGAAGAGGGGTCGTCCGAAGAAGGACATGTGAGAGGCAGATGTCCCAGCACATCCCCCAGGGCCTCTAAACCTGTTCTAGACAATGTCCTTTGTGCGCAACCCGTTCACCTTGTCCAATCGCACACAACTCGCCCACATGACATGGAGGGTTCATGTTGGGCCAATGTATCAGATGACTGTGGACTTTACTCTGGAAATTTCATCTACCAGCACTTCCAACTCCAATGTGAACTTTGGATTCCCAAACCAATGTACAGCACCCACCATCCTGTGCACTTCCCTCACACATGTTTGTAAATAAACTCACTAGTACACCATACTTGCCTCTGTTGTGATTCCAACTTGTCATGTTCAGGGAGATGTCGATCTGCTACACAACACAGTGCATGCCAAATACTGCAACAATGTGACCAAAGTAAGGTGAATCATGGTGATGTCACACATGTGAGGGAGATACACCACTACGGCAACACAAAACATACTCACCATAGCCATGTTACTCATCACACCCAATGATGTTGACCTGAAACGCATTGGCATGCACAGACACAACACCAACCCCAGTCAGTGGTAACAAGTCCACAGGTGAGGTAAGCAGATGTCACTCAGATGTGGGAAGACAGACAACGCACATAACAAAGCATAGCAAAGGTTCATTACACATCAGCAACACGTTTATTCCACAATAGTTGCACGGTAATTCTACGTAACAGTGGACACACGTTCTCAATGTGTTGGAGAATGGAAGTCCAGTGATTTGTGGTACATCAGTTGATGGGAATTGTCAACTTCCACACTGGTGTTGGCTTCTGGGTGTTGGGGGTCAGTGTTGACCACACAATAGGCAAAGTACCCTGGGAAGGACAGACAAGATACAGTCAAAAGCACAGAAGAACAGGAGAGAAATGCAATGCAAATGCACAAAACATGTTGCAAGACACCTACACAAACACTAGTTAGCAGTACTACCCTGTTGTGGAGTACACACCACCTGAATGGACACATCACAGCACTCATCCAGCCAAGTGGCACACAGACACACTCAGACAGCAACAGAGCTGGCACAACACATTCCAAGCACCTCCATACATTCACATAACAACCCTGGAAATTCACATTTAGGTGAAGAAGTTGTTGATGAGCTGTGAGCGGACGTCACCATCATCTTCTTCATCACTGGCATCTTGGCCCAGGCCGGGATCCTCCACAGGTGCCGGAGGTTGGTCATCGTCATCCTGGATGAGAGGCACCTCCTTCCGCACCGCTATGTTGTGTAGCATGCAGCAGACAAGGATTATTTTGCACACCTTTGCCGGCTCATATGGGAGGGCCACACCGGTCTTGTCCAGGCAGCGAAAGCGGCTTTTCAGGAGGCCGAATGTCCGCTCAATCACCCTCCTGCTCCGACCATGTGCCTCATTGTAGCGCAGCTTGTCTGGCGTCACAGGGTTCCTGAGGGGTGTCAGCAACCACGGCATGTTGGGGTATCCGGAGTCACCTACACACACAAAAATGAACCAGTAGCTGAGTTTTGTAGGAGTGCAGAATACAACATTGACAAACACACATAATGAGAAACAGTCAGTACACACCGATAAGCCAGGCATGCTGAGCTGGCATCTGTGACATCAGCGCTGCAATGCGACTACTTCTCATAATGTAGGCATCGTGCACAGAACCAGGGAACCGTGCACACACGTGTTATCGACATGTCAGCAAGACAGACCACCAGAGCATTGATTGAATGGTATTGCTTCCTGTTACGGTATGCCTGCTCATGTGCCTGTGGTGGTATCAGAGCAACATGTGTCCCATCAATAGATCCGATGACGTTCGGCATCCTCCCCAGTGTATAAAAGGCATCCTTTATTTCAGGGAGTTCAGCTGGGATCGGAAACTTGATGTACAGGTCGAGGAATTGCAACTTCCCCTCCAAGACATCGCGTAGCACCTGACTAAACATCGTTTGTGACATCCCACCAGCAGTAGCCACAGTGTACTGGAAGGTACCAGTAGCAAAGACGTGCAGGGCTGCCATCACCTTCACCTCTGGGGTCAGTGCTGTAGGGTATGTCCGGCCAGGTAGCAGATGTGGTGCCAACTGCTCCGCCAACTCCGCAATCAGTGGCCTGGTGAAGCGGTACCGTCTGATGTAATCGCGTTCCTGCATGGTTGCAAGGTCTGGGAACGGCCGATGGACAAGTGGTGCCCTGCAGTACAGAAATGCACAAAGGAATATTGTCAGTTCATCCACCCATGTGGCCATGACCACGATCAATATCACATGCTAGATCATGACATTACACAATGTACTGTGGTGTATGCTGTTGGTCATGGACACATATGTCACCTACAAGACCACCACGTCACATCTCAATTCCACATGTCCACATAAGTCCCATGTAGTGCAATGGCCAATCATCTGGCTGTGTCACCCAACCTATGTGCTGCTGCAACATTCCAAACACACACCACAATGACAATTGAGGCCTCATGTCTCCCAGGCATCACAGATCTTTGCCATGCAGAAACCCAGGGTCCCTGTATTGCCACATCAACACAGCAATGGACATGGCGTAGCACGTACACACCACAAGGCAAGCGTAAGTCCCACAGGTAATGGCCACTCTTGTTCCTGCCGGCCCTACATGTATGTCTCTTAGACACACACCCCATCAAGGGTGATGCATATACCACATGGATGTGGAGACTGTCGCCCATTGGGCACATTTGATCAGACACATTTGAGACACAACATGCACACAGACTGTGGGTGCACATCAGTATTGTGGCTACAGGTCTCACTGTGACGTACATGCCATCACTCTCAGGATTCAGGGTGTATGTGACCTGTCCTAAACATATCCAACCTGACACTGTGTCCTTGACTCATGCCCATTACTGTACAATTGCACATCACAGTGGTAATGTGCACAACACACAAAGGATTCTGCCCCCATGTACACGTGCACAGCCTGGGAGTGGCTGCACAAAGTGCCAGCCAAAAATCCAGATGTGGCTCCCCCAAACACCCAGGGAATGCAGCCTTACATGCCATGGGATACTGTGTGGCCAATGATGTAGTGTGGTAGGTGTGCACAGGTGTCCCTGGCCAGTATATGTGTGTTGCATCCATATGATAGTCACACTAATGAGGTCCGACGCAGGTGACACTGCGTACGCATTGCACGGGTC
Source organism: Triturus cristatus (assembly GCF_964204655.1). NCBI lineage: Eukaryota > Metazoa > Chordata > Amphibia > Caudata > Salamandridae > Triturus > Triturus cristatus. Next base: position 1,102,251,426 of record NC_140579.1, read on the forward strand.
ATGTCTGAGCCGTGCGTACGCTTTGTCATTGAATGCAATGAGGACCGACGCAGGTGACAATGCGTACGCATTGCACGGGTCATGTCCGAGCCGTGCGTACGCTTTGCCATTGAATGCAAGGAGGACCGACGCGAGTGACACAGCGTACGCATTGAACGGGTCATGTTCGAGCCGTGCGTACGCTTTGTCATTGAATGCAATGAAGACCGACGCGGGTGACACTGCGTACGCATTGCACGGGTCATGTTCGAGCCGTGCGTACGCTTTGTCATTGAATGCAATGAGGACCGACGCGGGTGACAATGCGTACGCATTGCACGGGTCATGTCCGAGCCGTGCGTACGCTTTGTCATTGAATGCAATGAGGACCGACGCGGGTGACACTGCGTACACATTGCACGGGTCATGTCCGAGCCGTGCGTACGCTTTGTCATTGAATGCAATGAGGACCGACGCGGGTGACACTGCGTACGCATTGCACGGGTCATGTCCGAGCCATGCGTACGCTTTTTCATTGAATGCAGTAAGGTTCGACGCGGGTGACTATCATGCATACGCGTCGGACAGGCATGGTCCGAGACAGGCGTTCGCCTTGGACATTGAATCGTATGGAGACGGGTGCATGTGTATATTCAAAATACACGTTGTACAGTCAGTTGAACGAGCCAGGCGCACCCATTGGCTCCAGACTGTCATGGAGACGGATGCGGATTCAAAACTTGTACGAGTTGTGCACTCGAAATTCAGTTGGATGCATACAACAATGTTGCAATTTCAAGTGTTCCATGAAGATGAAGATTTGAACGATGCGGAAGGCGTGTACGAGTCGTACTTTTAAATGGAATCGCCAGATTCATAGAATGCAACCTTGTTGGACCTATCACTTGGGACACATGGCACAGATTCTGCCTCTGCAGCACAGATATAAGGCTGGCTAGCCCCCAGGGAGCTCACTTGCCTGCACTACATGCTCCTGTACCACATCCCTGCTACCACTGCTGCTGTCTCTGCATCCTCTGACTCCTGCTATGGCACGTACTCTGGAGAGGGCCCCAGCCTTCACTGAGGAGGAGAACCAGGCCCTGCTGGATGGGCTCCTTCCACAGTACAGCAAGCTCTATGGAAAACCAGGGGAGCAGGTGAGTGTGCAGTCCAGTGACTTCCTATTTATGCATGTTGTCTGACTAGCAGTACTAGCAGTGTGTACACCAGTGGCAAGCATTCTCACTGACTACTTTCATCCCCCAAAGTTTGTAGATACATGTAATGAATAGGTTTCCTGCTGCTAAAGTGCATTATTGCAAGCTTAAACTATCCAGGCATTGTTAACATGTCAGACATGCAGGTGATTTTTCATTCCCCATGGTTGCACTACCTGTGTCATTCATTTCCCTTTGTGATGATGACATGTATATCCAAATGTGTGCTGCACAAATCTGGGGCATGTGTGTTAATGTACTTCTCACTTTGTCATCCTCACAGGTTGATGCCCACCAGAAGCAGGAAATCTGGCTGACCATCGCCCGGGCTGTTCGTTCTGTGGGGGTCTACAAGCGCCGGATCCGCAACTGCCAAAAGAGGTGGCAGGACCTTCGGGGCTGGACCCGGAGGATAGCTAGATTCCAGCTGAAGCTGTCACCTCCACGCAGGAGGGGCGGACACCGGACCCTGACTCCCCACATGCTCCGGATACTGCCAATGGTCTTCCCGGACCTGGATAGGCAGCTGAAGGCCAGACAGCAGCAAGAAGGGGGTAAGTCCATGCCTAATCTGTGTACTATGTCTGACATGCTAATAGCAGTCTTTTGGCCTGGTCACACTTCCACATTACGTAGGTCTTGTAGTACAATACTCAGGTCCCTCAATTGTGTGATGCACCCTCCTCATCTGTTCCACAGGTGTGGCCCCTACAGTCTGTTGCTTGTGTCACTAGGGCACTGTGTCCCTGCAGTCAGCTATGCTTCAGCTACCGGTCAGCATCTGTTCCCGTGACTCTGTTGTGTGTTTCATGTGTGGGTCAATTGTTTACACAATGCCTGAGATCTGACATGTGATCTGTGTGTGCCCTTGAGATGTGTTCCAATTGCTGGTCTGACTCGCAACATGTGGCTGGGGTATTCCAAACAAACCCATGCAGCAGGGACTCCAATTGTGGGGCCTCAGGAGTATGTATATCAAGTATGTCACACATGCTTAGCCACCTGACTACTGTCCAGGGCCAAACACTGTTTCACGTAGACCTGGCCAGTCATGCCTCCTCAAGAGCATTTTGAAACACTCTGTCATCCCACTCCTGTGTATGAAATTGCAGGTTGTGCTTAGTGACATGTGCCCTCAGGTGTCTGCCTCTGTGTCATTAGGCTGTGGCTTGTTGTTATGTACAACTGCGGTGTCCATGATTCAGAGGGTCAGCATGACATCTGAGATGTGACTGTGAGAGACAAGACCTGTGTGACATATAGGTGTGTGATCACCTGACAGCGCACAATGGTGTATGCAACTGTGTCCTTCATGCAGCTGGGTTACATGCATGGCAGACTGTGATGTGTTAATGTACAGGGATTTGTGTTTGCAGAGACTCATATGTCTGATTTGCATGATGTGGGATCTTCTGGGTCCTGGATATGTTGTTTGCATGGGATGAGCAAGTGCGCTGGTCATCTGCAGAGTTAGCTTTACCCCTGAGCTAGGATTGTGAGTCAGTGCATATTGTTGTTGTCTGGATGCCCTGCCCCTGTGACAGGAGACAGTGTTGACTGACTTTCAGGGCATCCCAGTGCCATGGCATTGAACTTGCTATGAGTGATCCTGCATTGTGTTCAAGTGTGCACCATGCACCCCATTGTGGCATTGCCCATCAGGACATGAGTACATCATAGTGTGTGTTGCTGGCATGCATCACAAGCATGTGAAATGAGTCTCTGCCCATCCCTTCATCCGGACACCTGTACTGAGTCAGTAGCAAGAGATGTGCTGTGTGTATAGTGACATACACCTACATGTTCATTTGCATGTACAACTAATGTGTGGGTGGTGCATGTTGGCACATTGGGGTGTTAGCATCCAACATGCAACAGACATATGTGTGAAAGTGAAGGAGGGATATGTGTGCCATGGGTGATGTTGAGAATGACAATTGTCTTATTCTAAACAGTGTTGGCACTTTGAGCTGTGTTCAGCTGATGATGCCAGGGCTTGCCCTGTGATGTGATGTACTCACTGTGGTGTGTGCAGTCGGTGCAGGTGACTGATGTTGTTCTCTTACTTCCTATTCCTATCCAGATACATCCACGGCCACAGGAGGGGACAGCTCCACAGACCAGGAGGATCCACAGAGCCTTACAGGGACAGAAGGAGAGGAGTCGGGTGGACCCAGTGGCACCGAGGGCGAGTGGAGCCACACAGAGGAGTCGTCAGCACCACCCCACCAGCTGAGGGCCACAGCAGCTCTGAGGATGACTCCCTTGTGGAGGCGGGTGTCAGCAGCCACCAAACCCCAGCTAGTGAGGCTGTCCCCGCCACCACCACCACCATCACCACCACCACCACCACCCTCCCATCGGCTCCCATCCCAGAGGTCCCTGTGGGCTCCCGTGTTTGTGAGCATGTCTCCTTTGTGCAAGGCACCGCACCCCCTGTGTACCCTGCTGCCCTGAGTGAGGAGTCTGTGGACTCACTTAGACAGATCCATGTAGGGCAGATGTCGATGCTTGAAGGTCCTCCATGCACACACAGGTCTGTTCACACAACTAGTGTCATTCATGGAGGGCATTTCCTCGGGCATGTCTGCCCTACAGAGGACCAATCAGTCCGTGGCCTCCTCCCTGACGGCAGCAGTGTCCCTCCTCCAACAGTCCCGCACCCCTCCAACCCCTGCACCACCCATGATTCCTTGCACCCTACCTGTCCCAAGCACAAAAACCCCCAAACCAAGGTCTAGACGGGCACCCAAGCAAGTGCAGGGGAATGATACCACACTCAGAGGGGCTGGTTTGCAGACACATACATAGTCATCCACAACCACTCCGCAGTCCTCCGAGACCTCTCCCTCCCAGCCCCCTTCCCTTGCCTCACCTGCAACCCCATCTCCCCAGAAGCTCTTCCTCTGTGACCTTGGCCTCTTCCCCACCGACCCATCAGATCCTGATTACAACGGGAAGAGGAAGTCCCCACACACAGAGGGGAGTGCCCCTCACACCCGGACACCCTCCCCCAGGCGCAGTCAGACAGAGACCCCCACCCGCAAGTCCCCCCGGCGCCAGAAGAGTAAGACCCCCCCGCCACCACGCAGCTCCAAGGCAAAGTCTCTGTCATCCATCCCCCAGGCCACCACACCAGAGGTTCTCCCGCCACTCCCTGCCCCGGGTTCCCCCACCCACAGATACACCATCCCCAAAATGCTAAGGCCATCCCCCCCTAGCACTTGCTCCTCCACACCTGGTCAGACAGTTAGTGCCACTGATGTGGGGACCGTGTCCCCCCCCAGCCCTGCCCTGCCGATCTCACCAGCCCCCCATTCCGCTCTCATGGATGTAGGCACTGCATTGGAGTCCACAACCACCCCGTTTGACTTGGGCACTGCAGTGGTGAGCCAATCCACCCCATCTGACCTGCCCAATGGAGTTGTGCCGGCACCCACCCCATCTGACTTGTGCTCCACAGTTGTGACAGCACACACCACTTCAGTCAGCTCCACTGCAGTTGCAAGTGTCTCGCCTGCATCCACCACCCCTTCACTGCCTCCTTCTGCTGTGCCCTGATCCTGTCCCTGCCCCATGTATGCTCCTCCGAGGGGATGACCCCGGTCCTTAGCAGTGCAGGCAAGCAAGGTGTGACAGTTGTCACTCTACTTCACTCCTTGGCATTTGGACATGGACTAGCCATTGGCCTTTTGTTTGAACAGACGTTTAACTTTTAATATGCTGAATAAAGCTTTTTTCTTTATCCCTGTGAACTTGATTTAGCTGTACATTATTTGATTATGTTTAACATGCCCTTGCACCTGTGATGCTTTGTTTACAATGTTGAATACTGATGTGTTGCTGTGAGGTACTCCCTGTGGTCTATGAGATATGTATCCTATTCTGGTGGGTATCCATGTCATCCTTTGCAGCTACCTGGGTGTGTCAGGATTCACTATTTGTGGACATCTCTCTGTGAGCATTTCATTTGCATGGTCACATCTCAGGCTTGCACCCATGCACATATGATGTGCTTCCCATTGTCCAATTTGTCACTTCCACAGACTTTGTGCTCCTCAACACTGGACCTACAGGTGTGGGCATCATTGGTATAGGAGCAACTGGGTCCTCTGTGCAACTTGCTAGACATATGTTTTAGGTATATGCAGATGACTTAGGGGAGACTCACGTACCCAGGCTGTTGTGACCAGAGCCTTCATTGTGTGGTAACTGATGGCTGACTGACCAAGTGTTCTGCAGACATGAGTGAGACTTGCAGTGAATATGTTTGGCACAGCTAGGCTTCCACAGGAGTTGTGTCCCCTCAAGTAAGTGTGTTGTCCAGTAACATGGCCTGGGCCTATGGTGTGTGTTATATGAGCATGTGTGTGTGTGTCCACATCCCTGTTCATACACAGACAGTGTTCCCTTGATATGTTCCTGTTGTTGATGCTTGCTGAGTGGTACTGGGTTCATCCCACTACTTTTCCAATGGGCTACCATATGTGTGGGTGCATGACACACTACTGTTAATTTGTGTATCATCATTGGGATTTGTCAGTTCTGAGTGGTGATGATGTTGTCAGACACAGATGGGACACAGTCAGGGTTCCTCAAGGCACCTGTTTATTTGGTAACTACTGTAGTTGTCCCTAGTTGGTAGTTGTCAGTGATTGAGACATTTGTATGTGTGTGTGACTGCTCCCACTTGTCGGGTTCATGGCTGCGATGCTGGCAGGTGTCAGCATGTGTGCCTTGTGGTTCTCCTTGGCTTCTGCATTGTCCTGGGACCGTGGCAGGGATTCTGAAGGTTACGTGAGCTTTGAGGTCATGGCCATGTACCGCATACTGTGAAGTATGTCTGTCATTCCCCAGGGTTGTAAACTGTCCTTGTGTGATGTGTCTGTGCACCTTTGTTCCTCCCAACATTCCTGTGTTTGTCATGGGTGCATGTGCAATGTCGCCTGTCCATGTGGGCTTCACAGATACACATTGTTGCAGTTCAGGGTGTGTGGTGTTGAGGGTGGACTGATGTGAATGTTTGCATGGATGGTCCCCTAGCTCCCGTATGTCCATGGATGAGGGGCCATGCTGAATGATTTGTGTTTGTGTATGTGTGATGTACGTTTGTGGTACAGGACACGTCTGGGTTTCCCAGTTTGTACGACATCTGCCTTTGTCATCACAGTGGAGGTGTCATGCATGCTTGTGTCACCCCAATGTCTGGTCCCTGGGGGTAGTGCTGTTGTGTGTCAGTCTCTTGCTGTGTTAGTTGGTTTACATTCCAGCTTGTGTCACATGTGTCTGTTGTGCTCCCTCTCATCTCCCAATGCCTGATTGCCCACTGAGGGTGTCCCAATGATGGTTTACTTTTGTATGGCACTGTGCCCACATCTGTGTCACTGTGGTTCTGCCCCCCTCATGTGTTGTGTAGCTGCCTGTGGATACTGTGACACACACACACACATGCTGTGTCAGATGTGCAGTGTGAGGTTGCCTGTTTGGGTTTGTGCATCTGCACCAGTGCATTGGTATTGCTGTTGTGGGCCTTTGTCTGGATGCTGTTTCTGTGATTTTGCCTGCTGTCCCTGTGAGTCATATCACATCATTGTGCACATTCATCCTGGTTGTTAGGTGCCATTGCTGGCATGGAATGTGAGTTTGTGAGCTGACACCTACAGTCTACACATGTTGTTTTGATTGGTGTGTCTATTTTCGAGATGTGTGCATGCTTGGTGATGGTCACTTCTGCTCTTGTGTTATTGTACACTGTATGCATTGTCAGCCCCCATGTGTGGTGCTTGTCTGCACATGGCCGAGAGTGTGTTATGTTTTCACAGCACTGTTAGTCTCACCACATCTCTATGTGTATGGGACACAACGACTAGTTTGCCCCAGATGTGTTTAATGTGTTGGGAGCAGGGATCATACTGCTGTTTGTTATTTGCAGCTTTAAACATGATGACACTTACCTTTTGGTCACTGTGATGAGGGGGGGGTTTAGTCCCCATCACCACAATGCTCAACATCTGCTGCATTATGGAAGCCCACACTTAACTTCTGTTCTACACAGTGAGGGGGTGTTCTTTTTACATTGCCACAGTGCTATGGTGATGCTTGTCTTGTGTATGTCACACTCATGTGTTGGTCACACATGTGTTGTTACTTACATTGTATGTTCGTAGCCATAATCACTGTTGTGGGCATTTGTCACAGACTACACACTGTTGACATGATGTTAGGGGGGATGTATTTTGCTGACATGCCTGATGTTGGAGTATGCTGAAGGTGTTGCGCATCACCCATCCTATGGGTGGGGGTGGCAGTAGTGATGGGCAACATAAGCCCTATGGCTGGGGTTGGCAGGGGTGATGGGCAACATAAGCCCTATAGGGGTGGTGGCAGGGGTGATGGGCAACAGGTCCCCTGTGAGTGGGGGTGGCAGGGGTGATGGGCAACATAAGCCCTATGGCTGGGGGTGGCAGTAGTGATAGGCAACAGGTCCCCTATGGGCGTGGGTGGCAGGGGTGATGGGCAACATAGGCCCTATGGCTGGGGGTGGCAGTAGTGATGGGCAACATAAGCCCTATGGGTGGGGGTGGCAGTAGTGATGGGCAACATAAGCTCTATGGCTGGGGGTGGCAGTAGTGATGGGCAACATAAGTCCTATGGCTGGGGGTGGCAGTAGTGATGGGCAACATAAGCCCTATGGCTGGGGGTGGCAGTAGTGATGGGCAACAGGTCCCCTGTGAGTGGGGGTGGCAGGGGTGATGGGCAACATAAGCCCTATGGGGGTGGTGGCAGGGGTGATGGGCAACAGGTCCCCTGTGATTGGGGGTGAAAGGGGTGATGGGCAACATAAGCCCTATGGCTGGGGGTGGCAGGGGTGATGGGCAACAGGTCCCCTGTGAGTGGGGGTGGCAGGGGTGATGGGCAACATAAGCCCTATGGCTGGGGGTGGCAGGGGTGATGGGCAACATAAGCCCTATGGCTGGGGGTGGCAGGGGTGATGGGCAACAGGTCCCATGTGAGTGGGGGTGGCAGGGGGTATGGGCAACATAAGCCCTTGGCTGGGGGTGGCAATAGTGATGGGCAACAGGTCCCCTATGGGTGTGGGTGGCAGTAGTGATGGGCAACATAAGCCCTATGGGTGGGGGTGTTAGTGGTGCTGGCCATGCAACCCCTATGGTGGGCTGTTGTTAGTGGCCAGGATGTGGATCCCCTATATGTGTGTGCCATTTTGTGGGTACGTGTAGTTTGTTTATGTGGTAGGTGTCTGACTTACCGCCTGCGCCGTCGGTTCCTGAGCCGGTCATAGATGTAGAGTACTGGTATGACCAGCGCGATGGGATTCATGATGTGTTTGTGTCATACACGCTGCTTGTTGCTCCGTCTCGTACCCGTTGCAAGCTGGTCTATCTCGTAGCCGTGTATTGATTATGCTTGTTTTCTGGATGCTGTAACGTCCCGTACGTGGCGACCCATCCGGCGCGTAGGAAGTACGCATCGTACTTGTCATGCCGGAAACTGCTATGGATACTGCTTCCGGGCCACTCGGTTCAGCGTTAGGAGTTACGGCTCGGACAGAGAATGGAGCTTGAATCACAGCCTACGTGTCGGTCGGGGTTTTGGCAGTTATGCGCATCGTACTTACTCTACAGGACAGACCGGCTCTGGGTACGTGTCGGTCGCACGGTAAGGCTGCGGACAGCTGTCCGACCGGCTATCGGAATCGGAATCTGCCCCAGAGTGATACAATGTTCCTGTACTACAGTCGTGTCAGCGTGCAGTGCCTGTCAGTGTGCCGAGCCTGGGAGTCCAGGGTGTGTCTGTGTCCATCCTATCAGCAAACAGCGCGGCTCAACACTCAGAACTGGCAAAGAACATTCATCCTTTATCCACAAACCTGGGAAACGGTGACAAGTCATAGCTGCACCCACCGCTGCCAGATTGTGTGTGTACCCCAGACCTCCGCACCACAATGTGTCTGTCCCCCTAGCCCCCCCAGAAGTCACTCTATCTGCCGCCGATCCTGGCAAACCAGTGGGTCTGGGAGTGAGTAGCACAGTGGGTCTGCACCCCAGGCATGGCAGTCCGTCTGTCCCTCCAGTCACAGAAGGACAGAGGTGACTCTCCCCAAGCCCTCATGCGAAACAGCGTGCCTGTATACCAACCCCTGCCATCTTCATACTGTCAGCTCTAGCCCAGCCCTAGCCGAGCAGTGTATGTCCCCCTGGCAGGCCGCGGTACAGTGTGCAGAGGACAAGTGTCTGTACCCAGACCCGGCACTTCACTGTTTGTCTGTACTGTCAGTCCATCGAGCCCTGTAAGAGCAAAGTGTACCTATCTATGCCCCAGTACTAGCCACGGGTGCTGCAGCTCGTGTGTACTGCAAGCAGAGCACACCGAACCTGTACTGAGAGCCCACGCAAAGAAAAGTGCGTTTGTAGCCAAGCCCTGGCAGAATGCTGTGTGTCTGCAGCCCATCCCTGGCAGCGAGCAGTTCTAGAGTCCAAGCCCCGACAGCTGTGGTAGATATTGTCTGTGTCCCCCAGGCCTGGCTCCGCCCCTGTACTTGTTCTGGTAGCCCTGGCAAAGCACAGTGCGTTTGTAATCATGCCCTGGCAGAATGCTGTGTATGTATTGTACAGCCCATCCCTGGCAGGGAGCAGTTCTAGAGACCAAGCCCTGACAGATGTGGCAGAGATTGTCTGTGTCCCCAGGCTTGGCTCCGCCCGGTGTACTTGTACTGAGAGCCCTGGCAAAGCACAGTGCGTTTGTAGCCAAGCCCTGGCAGAATGCTGTGTGTCTGCAGCCCATCCCTGGCAGAGAGCAGTGCTAGAGGCCAAGCCCCGGCAGCTGTGGTAGATATTGTCTGTGTCCCCAGGCTTGGTTCCGCCCGTATATCTGTACTGGAGCCCTGACAAAGCACAGTGCGATTGTAATCAAGCCCTGGCAAAATGCGGTGTATGTATTGTACAGCCCATCCCTGGCAGCGAGCAGTGCTAGAGCCCAAACCCCGACAGCTGTGGTAGATATTGTCTGTGTCCCCAGGCCTGGCTCCGCCCCTGTACTTGTACTGGGAGCCCTGGCAAAGCACAGTGAGTTTGCATCCAAGCCCTGGCAGGATGCTGTGTGTCTACAGCCCATCCCTAGTAGCGAGCAGTTCTAGAGGCCAAGACTCGACAGCTGTGGCAGAGAGTGTCTGTGTCCCCAGGCCTGGCTCCGTGTAATACGTTGTATACATTTCTGTGATGGCTTCTTTAATATGTTTCCTTTCACGTGCTGCACATTGTATTCATGAGCTTACGTTCTCCTTCTGAGCTCGTGTTTCCTTAATGTTCTGTTAGTTGCATGCGCGCGGTTCATGTTATGCGCGCATGCATTTATTGAACAAGCCTGCCCCTGCGTTCAACCTCCTCCCTGAACTATGAACGGTCTCGCTGGTCAGTTGTCGTTCATACTTCTGAGAGGAAGGACGCACTCCAGTGGTGTGATCGATTTATCTTCAATAAACTCTCAAGACTAAGGGGCAGATCTATATTGGAGATGCGCCACTTTTACGCCGCCGTTGCGTCACTTTTGTGACGCAGCGGCGGTGTAAACCCTGCGCCACGTTGCGCCATATTTACATGGTGACGCATCTATGGAGATGCGTCACGATGTAAAGCCCTGCGCCACGTAAAACCTGCGTCAGGTTTCACGTGGGCGTGTCGACAGAGGGGGGGGGGCGTTCCGTCGCAGGAACGCCCCTGAAAAGTGACTCAGTCAAATCTATAAGATTTGACTGAGTCACTTTCCCAACGCTGATGCGCCAAAACCCTGCGCCTGCTTGAAGCAGGCGTAAGGCTTGACGCACCATGTTAGGGATAGGGTAGGTTGGAACAGTGCTGGAGTTGCGTCGCGCTTGCGACGCAACTGAAGCACTGCGCCAACCTTACGCCATCGGATGCGTCACGCATCTGTTTATTCCTGCGCCATGATGCGCCGCATTGTAAATGCGGCGCATCATGTGTGGCGCAAGGGTAAACTTGCGTGACGCATCATTCCTGGCGCATCCTTTCCGATTTGCAGGGATGCGCCAGGAAACATAAATCTGCCCCTAATTCTTCTTGTCTACATTGGATTACTTCGTTTTATTTGGAAGAAACCACACTTTTCATTTGGTGACGAGTTACTTATCTTCTAATTTTTCACACCACAAAGATTGTGTCTCCTACCTTCACTGATACAGCGGATTTGTCAAGTGTCTTCGGTCAAGTCACCATTTAAAAGGCATTTCGCTTCTTCCGTCCCGCTGAGGAAACCCTCTTGCAAACCTTGTACCCAACCGAAGAGGCGAGTTTCCGGATTAGCGCAGGTCCTCCTTCTTCAGTGACGTACCTCCCGCCGGGTGAGTTCCGTTTTTGGTGTGCTAACCTCTCAATCCGGAAGAATAGGATTGATTGGTTGATGCACCCAACAACTTCCCTTTCTTTTAAACGCGCACTGTGATTGGCCTCACGCGCGTGTGTTTGTTTTACGCATTTACCGGAGCGAAATTGACGAAGCTCACTGGAAACTGCCTTTGAGAGATTGTATGTAAGTTTTTACACGCTCCACACGTGTGCAACTTTTACTTTACATTTATTCAGTACAAAACTAAGATTGTCATTTAATCAAATCTCTATGTAAAACCAGCCCTTTATCATCACAATTACTGTACATCTTCAATGGCTTCTCAGCAAATCTGTCAATTGGATCAGTTTCTACCAAGACAGGGCAAACCAAGAGAGCCATGGAAACTTTGGTTTAAATCCTTTGAAAATTATTTGGTGGCTATAGATGCTGAAAATTATTCTCCCAAACGCAAGCTAGCGATTCTTTACAGCTTTCTGGGCAGCGCTGGGCGTGAAACCTTTGATAATTTACCAGTTACTATTCCACCACCAGGTGAAGGAGATGGATTGAACGTTTACACTGATGCTGTCAACAGGTTGAACAAAAAATTCTTAGAACAACCAAGTGTAATGCTGGAGAGATTTAACTTTATGAAAAGAAAACAGAATTCAGATGAGTCCATTGAGGATTATATCTCAGTTCTAAGGAATTTAGCTGCAAACTGTAACTTTGGGGCTGAGCTAGATTCTTATATAAGAGATCAATTTGTCTACAGCTGTTTTCACAAGAAGATTCAGGAACGATTACTCAGCTGCAGAGATCCTTCCCTATCTGAGGTCATTGACCTTACCAAAGGCATTGAGAGATCTATTATCACATCAAAGTGTTTAAGTAATGACAGTGTATCGCCCGTTGACATGATTCAAAATGATCCTCACATTAACAATATTTCTTACAGGTCTAAATTTTTAAAATCTTTTCCACAGAAGCAAAACAAAACTAACTCATTTTGTTTTAGGTGTGGGTCGAAATCACATTTAGGTGATAGCCTGCTTTGTCTGGCACTGGGAAAGAAATGTACAAAATGTGGAAAAATGGGTAATTTTTATATTGTATGTAGAAGCAAGAAAATGGTTAGAGTCAGTAGTCTTGATACCGATGAGGCTTCTAAAAATGTTAGTGTTGAATCTAATCAGTCACTTGACGACAACCTTGAGAGACTTATGCTTTCTATTGACTCTCAAGATTTGACTCTTTCTGTACAGAAAGTTAAGGAACCATTATGTGAAGCCATTATTGGAGATGTTAAAATTGACATGATGGCTGATTCTGGAACACCTGTCACCATTATTTCAGACACTCTCTTGGATGACTGTTGGGCTTTTAAGAAACCGTTACAACCATTAGACATTATTCCAAAAGCATATGGTGGTCATATAATTGAAATGCTTGGATATTTTACTGAATTTATTACATGTCTAGATCGCAAAAATTTTACTAAAGTGTATGTGGATCCTAAAGGAAAAATATTGTTGGATGGCAGGATCTAGCAAAGATGGGCTTGAAGTTAGTTCCTGGTTCAGAAAACCCTATTCAAGTTAATATTGAAATCTCTATTTCTTCTGTTCATGGTAATAATTTGCATGACTTTACAAACATTGCTGAAACCATGTTCACAGAATTTCCTGAAGTTATTACCCCAAACATAGGTAAAGTTAAAAAGGTGAAGCATGTTATTAAACTAAAAGATAACGCTATACCAATTTCACATAAGGTTAGACCCGTTCCCTTAAGTGTTAGAAATGACCTTAAGGTCTTACTAGATAAACTGGTCAATGAAGGTATTATAAAAACTACAGAGTCTTCAGAATGGGTCAGTCCAATTGTAATAGTAAGAAAAAAGGACAATTCGATTTGTCTATGTGCCGACTTGCGCACACTTAATAAAAACATTATAGTGGATGGTCATCCATTACCGAAGATACAGGATTTGTTATCTAACATTGCTGGTGCAACCTGTTTTATCATTCTGGATTTAAGGTCAGCAAATCATCAGATACCGCTATCCAGCTTGTCCACTGATCTAACCACATTTGTCACACCTTTTGGGGCATATAAGTATCTAAGACTGCCCTTTGGCTTAGCCTCAGCGGCAAGCGTTTTCCAGAGATTTATGGACCACATGTTAGAGGGTATTGAGTCAGTTCAAGCTTATCAGGACGACGTTTTAATTTATTCAAAAAATAAGGTTGAGCACATATCAACTCTCAGGAAAGTTCTCAACAAGTTCAGAGAATTTGGGGTTACTTTAGGCACTGATAAATGCAAATTCATGGTCGAGTCCCTTGATAACCTAGGGCACACTATATCTGCTTCAGGAATCAGACCCAAATTTTCTCTTACTCAAGCCATTTATGAAGTTGTTGTACCCAAAAACAAAGACCTTTTGAGATCATTTTTGGGTATGACAGAGTACTATTCGAAGTTTATTTCCAATATTGTGCAACCTCTACGTATCTTGTTGAAAAAGAACACAAGTTTTTCCTGGGGAAGTGAAGCACAACAAGCTTTTGAGTTAATTAAAAAACTCATTCTTCAAGCTCCTGCACTTTCTCCGTTTTCACCTATTTATTTATTTATTTATTTTAGTGTTTTATAGAGCGCGAACATGACCCATGAGGGTATCAGAGCGCTTTACATGGTTAACAGGAGAAAAAAACATCATAGAGAAACAGTGCAAACAGTAAAGTATCAAAAGCAGAGAAATATAACATATAGGGGGGGGATGAGGGAGCATGGGGGCAAAGGGTGCACACATGAGAGCTTAAAATTCAAGCTAGGGTTGGCGGAGACCGTGGCCCCCTTGGGTCTCGATGGAGTCCGGTTATAGAGTTGCGGAAGACGCAATAGTCATGGAATCAAGCAGCAAGTCATATCTGCTGAGAGGAGGACTTAGTACAGGAATTTACCCATGAGGAAGGTTTTGGCTTCCTTCTTGAAGCGAGCAAGAGTGGGGATTCTTCTGATAACGGGCGGGAAGGAGTTCCAAATTCTTGGTGCTGCCCCGGTGAATGCCCTATTGTAGGTTCTTTTTTTACGAAAGTGGGCGGGTCGGAGCAGGAGACTGTTAGTGGATCGAGATTTCCTGTTTCCTCCCGATAGCACAAGCTTCTGTGAAAGGTATGCAGGGGAGTTTGCGTATAAGGCCTTGTGTGTAATGCATGCCAGTTTCAACTGTATTCTGGCCTCTATAGGGAGCCAGTTTAGGGCTTTCAGATGTGGAGAGATGTGGTCGAATTTCCTGGTGCCGGTGAGTAGTCTGGCTGCCGCTTTGAGATAGGCTTTTAGCGGTGCCAAGGAGCGCTTGGGTAGGCCTGTGAGGGTGGAGCATCCAAATTCCAGTCTGGATATGACTAGAGCTTGGACTGCCATTTTCAAATCTGGAGCATCGATGAAGGGTTTTAATTTCCAGAGGTAGCTCAGGTGGAATCTGGCTGCCTTGGCCATTGAATTAATGTGGTCACGCATGTTCAGGTTGCAGTCAAGAAAGATGCCCAGTGATTTGGCGGAGTCCACGATGGTCGGGGGACAATTTAGGGCTGTGATGGCCTTGAACCACACCTGTAGCTCCAGGTTGGCTTTGGATGGGGAGATCAGGAGAAATTCAGTTTTCTTGGCGTTGAGTTTTAGTTGGTTAGTGGCAAGCCACTGAACGGTTAGTTTCAGGGTTTCGTTCAGGGCGAGGACCTCCTTGAGTGAGGAGATATTGATGTAAATTTGGGTGTCATCCGCGTACATGTGGTAGGAGATATTGGCGGAGCGTAGAACTTCAGTGAGAGGCTCTAAGTAAAGATTAAAGAGGGTAGGAGACAGGGTTGAGCCTTGAGGGACTCCAACCGTGACCGGGGTGGGAGCGGATAGTTTGCCGTCAATGAGGAATCTTTGAGATCGGTTATGGAGGAAGGACCTGAACCATTCAACGACAACGCCATCCAGACCCATTCTGTGTTTAAGGCGTTCAAGTAGTTTTTCATGATTGACCGTGTCGAAGGCGGAAGATAGATCTAAAAGGATTAGGAGGCATGTTTTGCCTTGGTCCAGGGCTTGGAGGGCGTCGTCCACAATGTGGAGCATGGTTGTTTCAGTGCTGTGCCCTGGTCTGAATCCCGATTGGAAGTCGTCCAGCAGGTGGAAGTTGTCGATGTGTTGACTAAGCTGGTATTGTACGCATTTCTCTAACACTTTGGCTAGTAGGGGTATATTAGAGATGGGTCTGAAATTGTCTGGTGCGGCGGGATCAAGCATTGTTTTTTTTAGAATAGGAAGGACTTGGCCGGCTTTCAAGGGGTCCGGAATCGATCCCTGCTGGAGAGAGGCGTTGATCATCGCGGTCCAGCAAGGAACAATGGCACGGGAGGCCGCAGCGAGGCAGTTGGATGGTAGCGGGTCATTGAAGTGGTTGTTTGGGTTTAATGTAGAGAGGATTTTAGCAATGGAGTCTTCGTCGTAGACTTTGAAGTCAGTCCAGCAAGCTTCGTTTTTGGGTAAGGTCGAAGATGAGGGTGCATGGGGAGGCAGTTGGTCATGAGGGGGTTGAGCGCAAGAGGCGGTACTAAGTTCGATTCCTAGGGAGGCAATTTTTTCGGCGAAGAAGGAGGAGAATTCATCCGAAGATATAAGAGATTTCTGGGATTCTTTAGGGGTTTTGGCCAGCTTGTTTGATTGAAGTTTAACCAGTTCAAAGAGCTTGCGGGGCCTATTCGTGGCATTCCCCAGTTCGGATCTGAAGTAATCTTTTTTTGAGTTGAGGATGTGTCTGTTGTATGAGTTTCTTGCCTGCCAGAGAAGTTTGAGGTGCTCGGTAGATGGGTACTGCCTCCATATTCTTTCGGCTTGACGTAGGGATCTCCTCTCTGAGTTGAGGGAGGCGGAGAACCAGGGGTTTCTGTCTTTTATTTGTGTTCTCTTTAGTTTCAGGGGGGCAAGGTCGTCTAGAATGTTCGACATAGACGCCGAATAATGGTCATAGAGGTCATTGATTGTGGTAGTGTTCGAGGTCGGGTAGAGCTCAAGTTTGCAGCGAGCCTCCAGCTTCGTAAGGTCCAGATTTTTGGTGTCCCTGATCCAGCGTTTGGGAATCATCGGTTGTAGGGGCTTAGTCTTGATTGATCCGGGTAGGATGAAGGAGATGGTGTGGTGGTCGGACCAGTCACAAGGGTCGATAGAGATGAGTTTGACTACAGAGTCCTTGGATATGATCCAGTCCAGGGTGGCTCCTTTTGAGTGAGTTGGTAGGGAGCAGGATTGAGTCAGGGCTTGGTCATTTAGGAGGTCTTTGATGGTATTGACGTGAGGGTCATTGGGGTCATTCCAGTGGAGATTGAAATCACTGAGGAAGATCTCTTTGGAATTAGAGGCAATTTTTGAGGTGATGACTTCCAGTAGGTGATCGGTGAAAGAGTCATTAGAGCCAGGGGGGTGGTAAAAAATGTGCAAGTTACAAAGGTGAAGGGCGTTGTTGGTGAGGGAGAGTGAGAGATACTCGCAGGAGTCGGTAGTGAGCGTTCCGAGTTCCTTGACCAGGAGGGAGGATCTGTAGATGCAGGCGAGGCCTCCGCCCTTTCTGTTCGACTGCCTGTCTAGCCTAGCAATGTTGTAATTAGGAGGGACTAATAAGTCCAGACAAGGGGAGGAGTATTCATTTAGCCAGGATTCAGTAAGAATAGCTAAGTCCAGGTTTTTGTGCAGGATGAGGTCAGCGATATCGGCTGCATGTTTAACTGCTGAACGACAGTTGATTAGGAGACCTGATAGTGGGGGGTCTGGGGGAGTGTCAAGTGTCTGGGAGGATGGAAGAATTGGCGCAAGATTGCTTTTAACCACATTTCTATTACGTCGTGTGGTTGGCCTGTTGGGGTTGATGGTGACCGTGCTGATGGGGTGTGCATGACCTGTGACAGGAGGGCAGGGGTTGGCTAGGGCAGTATTGTAATCTTGGAGGATAGCAAGAATTTCGTCTTCAGTGAGGTCAGCTGGGGTAGGGGAGGTGGGTGGGGAATTGTAGGAGAGTGCCAGAGCTCGGGATTCCGCTTCAGAGATGCGGCAGGGTTGCTTGCGCGGGCGTAGGTGTCTTAAGGGAAGCGGGAGAGGGAGCATGGGGGGCGCATTTGACTGTGGGGGGGTGGATGAGGTTTGAGGTTCGCAAGGGAGAGTTCAGCGAGGTGCAAGAGGTTCATAAGGTCCAGAATGGAGCAGTGGATGCTCTGAGTTAGGGTGGATGCTCTGGAGTACAAAGCTTCTAGGTCGATGAGGGCTGGGGGTGTTGGCAGGGAGGGGGGCGGGGGTTCAGGAGCCGATGTTAGGGTAGGGGGGGGGTCCATGGTAAGGATCACAGAGTATGCTGGGAGGGGAAAGAGGAACTATGGTGGGGGCTGTAGTGGGGGTATGCAGGTTGCTAGGCATAGTGGGCGGGTAGGACGGAGGGCTGCTGGTGATGGAGTCAGTGCTCCTGTCCGTATCGTGAACGTGGTTTCTGAGGAGGGTGAACCGGTCAGCGAATTTGTTAAGGTTATTAGTTGTGGCTTGGACCTGGACACAAATGTATTTTATCTTTTGATGCGAGTCAAAATGGCTTAGGAGCTGTTCTCTGCCAATGGATCAACGGTAGGGAGAATACGGTGGCTTTTTCTTCTAGATCACTCTCTATTGCAGAATCCAACTACAGCACAATTGAGCGAGAAGCACTTGCTTGCACATGGGCTGTGGAAAAGTTTTAAACTTTCATTTGGGGCACACAATTAGAATTTTTTTCTGAGCATAAGCCTTTAATACATCTACTAAATGGAAATGGGACAGGTAAAGCTTCCTCGAGACTTGTTCGCTTACTTTCACGTTTACATGAATACAACTTTATCATAAAGTACATACCTGGTGGTCGTGATGCAAGAGCAGATTGTCTTTCCAGGTTGTCATTGAAGGATAACACTTCATCTTCCAGGTTTGATGATGTAGAATGTGTGGTAGCTTCTGTTGAGGATTTTAATACTGAATTACCTCATATTACTCAAGATGATTGGGTTAAAGCTTCTGAGGAAGATTCCATTCATTTGGCGGTAAAAAAACATGATTGTGTCAGGTTGGCCTAAAGAACGTTCTCTACCTTCCCCTTTAAAATCTTTTGCACAAGTTAATCAAGAACTTTCCCTAGTTGAAGGTTTGGTCATGCGTGGTGATCTTGCAGTTCCTCCAACATATTTGTGCATTAACATTTTTAAGATTGCACATGAAGGGCATTTAGGTATAGGTGCTACATCAAGGAGGTTGAAAGAAAATTTTTGGTGGCCTGGTTTAGATTCAGATGTTACAAATTGGATAAATTTGTGTGAAACATGTCTTGTATCTGATAAACACTGAAAAACCATAAAAACACCTCTACATAATGTTCCAGTTCCAGAAGAGGCTTGGACAAAATTAGCTCTGGATATTTCAGGGCCATTTGAAGTACTTTCTAAAGACAAAAAATATATATTAGTATTAGTAGATTATTATTCAAAGTGGGTGGAATTTGAATTTTGTTCTTCGCCCAGCACATCGTCTGTGATTGACTTTCTCTCTAGAATTTTTCTTTCAGAAGGATTTCCAAGAGAGTTAGTCACAGATAATGGTTCTCATTTTACTTCAAATTTAATGGAGAATTTCTTGTCTGTTCATGCCATTAAACATTTAAAAGTTGCTTTTTATTCTCCTTTGGCCAATGGTTTAGTGGAACGAATGAATAGATTTATAAAAGAGGGCATTCAATCGGCTTCAGCTATTAATATACCTGTAGACATGTTTCTAAAAAAAAAGATCTGGTCATATCTCACTATTCCTCACTCTTCGACCGGGGTTTCACCCTTTAGACTGCTCAAGAAGAGAGATCCAAATGGTACACTTTGTCCTTCTTGGATTAGAATGTTAAGAAAGAATGATAATTCATGTTTGATTTGCAAAGATAAACAAAACATGCTTAAAAATGGTGCAGTTCAACAATCTATACAAAAGAAAAACTTTGATACCAGAGGTTGTAATTATACTCATGATTTTAAAATTGGGGACTGGGTTATGATTAAATCCCCAAAGAAAGTCAAGAAGGGTCTTTCAAAACTATCACTTCCTGTAAAAATTCTTAAATTGTCTAAAGGTTCGTTGTTTCTGGGTCATAAAGGTTGGTGGAGCAAGAGAATGTTGGTCAAATTAACTCCAGATCAAGCCAGTGAAATTTTGTCTAAGAAAAAGAATGTTCATCAAGATGATTTACATTTTTCATACTTTTCAAATGATTCCACCTCAGATGATTCCTTGATATCATCCAGAAATGATTTTACAGTGCAAGCTCTTACTGATTCTGTGTCAAGCTCTTTCTCATCTAATGAACCTCAAAGTATTGTTACTCCCATGACTCCTGACCCTATTTCCATAAGACCTACTCGTAATTGTACATTTCCCTCAAGATACAAGGATTTTTATTTTTATTAATATCAATTTATGTTTTTCTTTGTGAAAGGAGAAGGGTGGTGGGCGGAATTTGCGTGATTGCGTTACGCAAATCTCCGCGAAACGGTAAAAAATCTCCGCGAACACGCAGAAATTCCGCGAACACGCGGAATTGCTTGTTCGCGATGCTTTTTTCCTGTTTGCAATTGCTGTTTGCGTGCTCGAGGAGAAATATCCCGCGAACATGCATTTTGAGAACGCGAACAAGCAAAAATTTCGCGAAATCGCGGAAAGCAGACTTTTGAGCAATTTCGCGTTCTCCGCGGAACGCGAAATTACGCAAATTCCGCAAATTCCGCGAGCGGAACGGAATTTGCCGCCCAGGCCTAGATGTAATATGTTGTATACATTTCTGTGATGGCTTCTTTAATGTTTCCTTTCACGTGCTGCACATTGTATTCACAAGTTTACGTTCTCCTTCTGAGCTTGTGTTTCCTTAATGTTCTGTTAGTTGCATGCACGCAGTTCATGTTATGCGCGCATGCTGTGTGATTATGTTTTGAATTTGCATTTATTGAACAAGCATTCCCGTGCGTTCAATCTCCTCCCTGAACTATGAACGGTCTCGCTGGTCAGTTTGCGTTCATACTTCGGAGAGGAAGGACGCACTCCAGTGGTGTGATCGATTTATCTTCAATAAACTCTCAAGACTAATTCTTCTTGTCTACATTGGATTTCTTCGTTTTATTTGGAAGAAACCACACTTTTAACTCCGCCCCATGTACTTGTACTGAGAGCCCTGGCAAAGCCCAGTGCGTTTGTAGCCAAGCCCTTACAAAATGGTGTGTGTCTGTAAGCCATCACTGGCAGCGAGCAGTTCTAGAGGCCAAGCCCCGACAGCTGTGGCAGAGATTGTCTGTGTCTCCAGGCCTGGCTCCTCCCCGTGTACCTGTACTGGAGCCCTGGCAAAGCCCAGTGTGTCTGTTCCCGAGCCATGCAACCCATACCTGGCATCGCGCAATGGGTCTTTACCCCAATCCCTGGCGCAGCACAGGGACCACGAAGACAAACCACTACATCTGTGCAAAGCATCGTGCCCGGCCATTCCCAATGGGAACTCGTTAAGGGAATCTCTATTTAACAGCCTGATGAACACATGATGAAAGCATTCCCAGCCAGGCCCCATAACCACCTATTTAATCACAAACAAACTCTGCTGAACCATCAGAGGAAAGAGTCAGAGCAGTTAGACACGAAATCCTTCCCCGGTGTGCACAAACTGCCCACTAGACACCAGCAGACAATAAAATGTCAAAGCCCACCACAGGCACTCTAAACAGCAGGGGGAAAAAATCCCACCAAACACATTCCTGTTTAAATAAAAAAAAAGATACAGCTCTGATGAAGGAAGCACTGACCAGCCACTGCACAGGCAGACTCCTGGCCAAATCAGACTACTGAATGTGTTGTCATTACTGGACATCATAGCAGATGGTGGGCGTGTCAATGCACTGATTGTATTAGATCTGTTGGCAGCATTTGAATAGAAGAAAACGTATAAAGTGTTGCATTCACCCGAGGGCATCTTGGCGCTCAATACATTATGCACAGACCACAGACACCACCCGACAGCATCCTTCATTGAAACAGACACATTAGACAGCCACTCAGAGCCTTCTGGAGCCCTGGTACTGGTCTGTGGCTTGGATCTGAAGTGGCTGATTGTTCCACAGACCCGCCCCAGAGATGAAAGAGCTCTGCTGCCCATCCCTGCTTCCTTCACTCGAGGGACAACACATAATAGTTTTTAGTGGGAGTGAAGCTCTCTGTGGAATATATAGTATTTGAAGTTGATTACCAGAGGGTTATTCAAACAGAGATGTTTAAACGGGATTCTGACAGGAAACCAGTGCGGATCCCTTCTTCGTTTGAGGATCAGACTCGATTTTTCTACAGTTCGCATACTGTTCAACCCACCAGATTTTAAATCCACTATAATGCGTTCAATGCAGTCTTTGTAAGACCAAGATACAGTATAATACAATAGCCAGTTCTGGGTAAAACACATGATGATACTAGTGGTTTATATAAATGTTTAGGTATAAAAGGAAAGATTTTTCTAATAACCTTCAATGAATAAAAGCATGATGAAGTTAAGGCTCCGATCTGATGACTCTTTTTTTTAAATTGAAATCCATATATTACAAAAATTAGCATCTTAATATTCATACGTCAAAATGTCGAAATTCATACATCAAAATTCATCAATATCATCGGATTTACAGGAATTAAAAACTTAACATAAACACTTAGGGGTCGATTCCGATCCTGTATTTTTTTTCCCGTACGACTCCTATCCGTAATTTTTCCCGTACGAATGATACAAGTCCCGTCCCACCCGTGAAGTACGATTCGTACGGGAAAAATACATACGGATCGGCCCCATCCGTACGAATTTGATCGGGAAAAGTTGTACGAGACGGACCCGGCCACTTTTCCGTACGAATAAAAAAAATACAGTCCGAGGGGACAAGTACGATCCGGACCGGCGTTCCGATTTAGGATTCGTACGAAAAACGTCCTATACACGGGGAATGACTTTACCCACTACAAAGCAAACTTTGTACGACTCGTATCCCAGGAAAAGTAGTACCCGGGGTGCGAGTCGTACAGGCCCCCCATGCATATGTATGCACCTCACAACAAAATCACGTATGTATGTACCTCACAACAACATTGCGTATGTACACACCTTACAACAACATCATCGCGTATGTACGGTGCGTACCCCAACATCGCGTATGTACGCACCTTACAACAACATCATCGCGTAAGTACAGTGCGTACCCCAACATCACGTATGTACGCACCTCACAACAACATCATCGCGTATGTACGGTGCGTACCCCAACATTGCGTATGTACGCACCCCACAACAACATCATCGCGTATGTACGGTGCGTACCCCAACATCGCGTATGTACACACCTTACAACAACATCATCGCGTACGTACGGTGCGTACCCCAACATCGCGTATGTACGCACCTTACAACAACATCATCGCGTATGTACGGTGCATACCCCAACATCGCATATGTACACACCTCACAACAACATCATCGCGTATGTACGGTGTGTACCCCAACATCGCGTATGTACGCACCTCACAACAACATCATCGCGTATGTATGGTGCATACCCCAACATCGCGTATGTACGCACCCCACAACAACATCATCGCGTATGTATGGTGCGTACCCCAACATGGCGTATGTACGTACCTTACAACAACATCATCACGTATGTACGGTGCGTACCCCAACATTGCATATGTACGCACCTCACAACAACATCCCGTATGTACACACCTTACAACAACATCATCGCGTATGTACGGTGCGCACCCCAACATCGCGTATGTACGCACCTCACAACAACATCATCGCGTATGTACGGTGCGTACCCCAACATCGCGTATGTACGCACCTCACAACAACATCGCGCATGTACGCACCGTACATAGGCAATGTAAAACAGCACAAGGAGGGTCTATTCGACTCGCACAACATCACAAAACACGTCTACAGTGCACAAAACATGGAAATGACTGACCTGGCCACATCCAAACAGGCAAACAGAGGGGCAAACTCACAACCACCCCTTATAACACACCCACCAAAAATTCAAACTGAGGCCCACCCACAAATGGACCAATAAAAAGGGCCCACACACACAAACCATGAGCCTTTGCAATAGACTCGCTGCAGCTAGAGAGCACACACCAACAACTGCACCCATCCACCTTAACATATACACCTTCATACAACCTCCTTCACACATACCCCCTCTTCACATTCCGACCCACACCTTCACATTCAGACCCATACACCCACAACCATCCACACCCTCACCCCACACCATGCCCACAGACAAGAATCCAAAGTTCACAAGGGAGGAGCTGGAGATCCTTGTCAATGAAGTTATCAGAGTTGAGCCACAGCTGTTTGGAACATTGGTCAGACAGACCAGCATAGCCGAAAAATCACGCCTGTGGCAGAGGATCGTCGATAGGGTGAGTGCTGTTGCACCCATCAGAAGGACCAGGACTGAATGCCAAGCCAGGTGGTACGATCTGCGGAGGTCAGTCAAGCAAAAAATGAATGATGACTACGCCCAGAGCAACATCACTGGAGGTAGTGGGCCCCGCAGACCAGTACATTTCCATCCCTGGGAGGAGAAGGTGATGGCCATGCTTCCGCCGGTGGGAGTACATGGACTTCAAGGACTTCCAGAGCCTGGTGAGTGCACAAACAACTTACGTAACATGGGGGTAATGGCATCCACACCCCAACTACACCAAATGCACAGAACTACCCCCAAGCCCTCACCGGCCAGAACTACAGTCAAAAACAACGCTAATGCCAATAACATGTGTATGCCCCATTGAGAAAGCAAGGCCATGCTATGCCCCATGCTACACGAAGCACCAACCCAAGAATGGATGTCCGGTATGCTGGGAGGGTGGGTGTCACAAAACACATTGTTGAAATCCAAATCAGACACAATTGCCCTCATCCCATATGGCCCAGGTACATACCCATGCACCATGCGCAATGCACAGAGATTGGGAAAGTACTGACAAGATAGCTGACACTTGGCCCGGGTGTAGGCAGCACAAGGCCCTCCTGTGACCAGTGCAAACACAAACACCAAGACAACAAGGTCAGATATCTAGGACAGGAACTCACACTCACTGTCATGGCAGCATGCTCCATGGGGGGACAGCTACATCACCTGGGAGCCTGTGAGAAGTTGGCCTGGTATATGCTGTTCACTGGATAAAGTGACCACCTTGTACCATGCCAAGCAACCCTTATGGTGTGGTTGTAAGTCAACCTTTTCGGACTAGCTGCCCTAGTGGTAGCGTAGGCTAAGCAGTCTTTGAGGCTGAACTCGTGAAGCGTGTTAAGCCGGCTGTTTTACCAAATGTAACCCCCCTTTATACCAATGAAAGGACACCACACAGATATATATTCAAAATATATATGTATTTATTTCTCAAAGTATCCCCTAGACTCTTTATGAGCACAGGAGCACAAATCGTTAAACAAGACGTTTATACAGAAGTTGCACTTTATATGGATGGGCCCTGGTGGCCACTCAAACCATATACTAAAATAGTGGTATAAGTACCACGAACAGGAAAGGGAAAAGGCCTAGGGCCTCTAGAATCGCTGGGCCTACAAGGAGCTAACTTCAGTTAGTGACCAGGAGGTCCACGGGTCGCGTGTGCAGTGAGGAAAGTTACACGCGGGCTCCCATAGGTTTTCAATGGGTGCGTAAAAGTTTAAAAGTTACTGCAGAAAGGGTCTTCTGGATGGACTACGATCTTAAGATTCAAAACACAGACACTAGAGATGTTTCTCTACACTTGGGCACCAAAGTGCCAGCTTTACCTCACCCACAGGAAGCGGGTGCATAGGTCTCGAAGTGCGTCGGGTTTCTTCTATCGATTCAATGGAGCCTGATGACAAAGATGCTGCAGGCGGTCGGTCCAGAAGAGATTCGGTGGATCCAAGAGTGGATCGGAGTTGTAGAAGACCTGAAAGCAGAGGGGACAGTGTTCACAGTCACTAGCCAGTGACCGGCGTGGCACCAGGTAGGTACCAGGCGATGTCGGGTGCAAACAGGTGGTTAGGTGTAGCTTGTCTCCGCAGCCACGTGGTCCCTGAAGGTCAACGACGTCCAGGAGACGAGTCACGGGCTGTCCCACGCAGGCTCTCGCTGTCGGCGGTGTCGGCGACTCGAAAGAAGCAAACAAGCCTTGGCAAAGGCAGGAGTCGTGGAAGGAGAGGAAAGCTGATTGTTCTGACCAGCAAGGTCAGAGGGGCTGCTCTTTTGGAGAGCAGCTAGGGCCAGTCTGGAGCAACCAGACCAGCGTTGTTGATTTCAAAATAGGTCGCCAAAATGGCCACTAGCCAACGGGCCAGGGACCAGGCAGGCGCGTCAAGATGCAAAGTGCAGAGGGGCCCCACGCAGATCGTGGAGATGCTGGAGGGCTCACCTTTGTTTGGTGCAGATGCTGCTCGGTGGTTGGGCTTCTCAGGATCCAAAGCACAACTTGGAGGGAGCCTCTGTCGTTGCACTTGCAGCTTGTCGTCGGTCTTCCAAGATGGCTGGCTCCACGTGTCTCGGTGCCTCCACGGATTCCTTCTTTGCAGGGACTGTGGATCGGGCTGGAGGTCTAGGTCTTGTCAGGCTCTGGGCTCGGGATCCGGCGGGAGGCGGCGCCAAAGCAGATGTTGAATAGCTGGTTGGTGCTTGCGTTAGCAAGATGGTCGCTCCCTGACCATAGGGGAGATTTCCTTCAGTCCTCTGTGCAGCAGAGCATCGAAGTTCCCGTCTTCTTCTTGTGGTTAAGTTGATTCCAGGATGTCTGAAGTCTTAGGACACAGCTCCTACCTTTAAGCGGATTCTAGGGGCCGGACTACCTGCTAGGTCCCTCCCTAAGGGTGGGACCAGGAAGGGGGGTGGTTACACCCCCAATCCTTTGTCCAGCTTGCCCCAGGACCGGTTTGAACTGGCATAGTCACCAAGGCTCCTTGTGAGCCTCAGGCATGTCTGGTTCCTTTCAAGCCCTACCTGACCAATACACAAAATCCTGTCTGGGGTGGTGCTCGCACCTCCCCTGGCAGGAAACCCTTTGTCCACGTCTCCCAAGCTGGAAGGACTCCCAGCAGCAGGAGGGCAGACTTGTGTCTGTGGTGGCAGCATCCATTTTGTGGAGCTGAGGCTATGTCTGATTTTACCCGGGTTTCAGGAACTGTACATGTCGTGTCCCTCTAGAAGGGTGGAATGCTAACCCCGTCGCCAGAATTGGCGAGGGGTTAGTATTCCAATTCGTATGACACCTTACTCAACATGTTTTGATAAAGCCAAACCAAAGATAGCATTTAACCGCGAGGTTCATAATGCACTTAAGAGTATATGGTATGACGATATCTGGAAACGGAAGAAGGAAGTTGTTCCGACCACTGCAGACAGGCTCAGCTCATGCCAGAGCACCATCTCACATGGAACCAAGCACTCTGCCTTCAGGATTGTTAAGGCCTGCCATAGGAGTGACTTATAGGTTAACATGTGTCCCATTTAAGGTTAGGTATAGGTATACTACACCTAAGTAAGAGGTGGTTACACCAACTTACCCCAGCTGAGTGATCAGCCAGTTGTGTCAAATTGTTAGGCCAGGCCAGGGGTGGCACAATACATGCTTCAGCCACTGGTAGGCCTTGGATACACCAATGCCCTGGGTACCTAGTGTACACTGGTACAGGGGCTCACAGGGTGATCCAATTCCAATTGGTTATGCACCTAGGGTGCATAGTGTCAATTTAGTTAGAGAGAACAGCAGGCTGGGGGTCTGATTAGCAGGCCCACAGCCTCAATATGTCAAAAACCAGTGAAGCAAAAAAAGCAAAAAATTTGGGGTGACCATAGGATAGCAGACCCTACTCTCCTACACAACCCCCCCCCCAAACGCAGGGACATTAAACTAGCCTTGACCAGTCTCGTCTTCATGTCCTAAGTGGAAGTACCTGGAGAGACCATCTGCATTCCCATGGTCTGTACCTGGCCGGTGCTCCACTGTAAAGTCCATCCCCTGTAGGGAAATGGACCACCTAAGCAGTTTGGGGTTTTCACCCTTCATCTGATTTAGCCACAAGAGGGGCTTATGGTCGGTCTGAATCTTGAAGTGAGTGCCAAACAAGTATGGCCTCAGCTTCTTCAGGGCCCACACCACAGCAAAGGCCTCCCTCTCAATAGCTGACCAATTCTTCTATCTGGGGGTCAACCTTCTGCTAATAAAAGCAAAGGGTTGGTCTTGACCATCTACATTAAGTTGTGACAGCACAGCTCCCACACCCAACTCAGAAGCATCTGTTTGGACAATAAACTCTTTGGAGTAGTCAGGACTTTTCAGGATAGGTGCAGAGCACATGGCCTTCTTCAGGTCATCAAATGCCTTTTGACAGCTTACAGTCCACTGAACCTTTTTGGGCATCTTCTTGGATGTCAGATCATTAAGAGGAGTCACAATGGACCCATAGTTCTTAACAAACTTCCTGTAGTACCCAGTCAAGCCCAAGAAAGCTCGAACTTGAGTCTGGGTGGTTGGAGGGGACCAGTCCTTGATGGATTGTATCTTACTCTCCAGTGGTTGAACTTGGCCTCCACCTACAAGGTGGCCCAAATACACAACCTTACTCTGCCCTATCTGGCACTTAGTAGCCTTGATAGTGAGGCCTGCCTTTTGCAGAGCCTCAAGTACCTTCTTCAGGTGGATCAGGTGATCCTCCCAGGTGGAGCTAAAGACAGCAATGTCATCAAGATATGCTGCACAAAAGTCATCCAACCCAGTAAGGACTTGATTCACCAACCTTTGGAAGGTGGCAGGTGCATTCTTCAGACCAAAGGGCATCACCAAAAATTGATAATGCCCACCTGGGGTTGAGAATGCTGTTTTGGCCTTAGACTCCTCAGCTAATCTGATTTGCCAATAGCCAGCAGTCAAGTCAAATGTGCTCAAAAACTTAGCAGAATCTAGTTTATCTATGAGCTCATCTGCCCTTGGAATAGGATGTGCATCTGTCCTAGTGACAGCATTGAGTCCTCTGTAATCCACACAGAACCTCATCTGTCTCTTGCCATCTTTGGTGTGAGGTTTGGGGACCAGAACCACTGGGCTAGCCCAGGGACTCTCTGAGGGTTCAATGACACCCAATTCCAGCATTTTGTGTACCTCAGCCTTTATACAGTCCCTGACGTGGTCAGGTTGTCTGTAAAGTTTGTTCTTCACAGGCAGACTGTCACCAGTGTCCACTACATGGGTACACCAGTCAGTTTGACTAGGTATCAGTGAGAACATATGTTGAAATGATTGTAGAACCTGTCTACATTCAATCTGCTGATGATCAGTGAGGTTGCCTCCAAGGGTCACTCCTTCAACTGAGCCATCTTCAGGGTTCTGAGACAACAGGTCTGGGAGAGGGTCACTCTCTTCCTCCTGTCCCTCATCTGTAGCCATGAGCAAGCCCATGTCTGCCCTGTCAACATATGCTTTTAACCTGTTAACATGGAGTACCCTGTGGGGACTCCTGGGAGTTCCTAGGTCCACCAAGTAGGTAACCTCTCCCTTCTTTTCCAGGATTGTATGGGGTCCAGACCATTTGTCTTGGAGTGCTGCTGGGGCCACTGGCTCCAACACCCATACCTTCTGTCCTGGCTGAAACTCAACCAAGACAGCCTTTTGGTCATGCCAAACTTTCTGTAAGGCCTGGCTTGCCTCAAGGTTTTTGGATGCCTTCTCCATATACTCAGCCATCCTGGAGCGGAGACAAAGTACATAGTCCACTATGTCTTGTTTAGGCTTTTTGAGAGGTAACTCCCATCCTTCCTTCACTAAACACAGTGGGCCTCTTACAGGGTGCCCTAACAACAATTCAAAGGGGCTGTAGCCAACTCCTTTTTGTGGGACCTCTCTGTAAGCAAACAGAAGGCAGGGTAGAAGGATGTCCCATCTTCGCCTGAGCTTTTCAGGTAATCCTTTGATCATACCCTTTAGGGTCTTGTTGAATCTCTCAACAAGCCCATTGCATTGTGGGTGATAAGGAGTGGTGAACTTGTAGTTGACACCACATTCCTTCCACATAGCTGTCAAGTATCCTGACATGAAGTTGGTACCTCTGTCAGAAACCACCTCCTTAGGAAACCCCACTCTGGAGAATACTCCCAGCAGGGCCCTGGCCACAACAGGAGCTGTAGTGGTCCTAAGGGGAATTTCCTCTGGATACCTGGTGGCATGATCCACTACCACCAGTATAAATCTGTGCCCAGATGCAGTGGGAGGATCCATGGGACCCACTATATCTATTCCCACTCTTTCAAAGGGGACCCCCACCACAGGTAGTGGTATTAGGGGGGCCTTTGTTGTGCCACCTGATTTGCCACTGGCTTGGCAGGTTACACAGGAGCGACAAAACTCCTTGGTATCTTCATTCATGTGAGGCCAGTGAAAGTGAGGGACAAGCCTGTCCCAAGTCTTGTTCTGGCCTAAGTGTCCTGCTAGAGGAATATCATGGGCCAAGGTAAGAAGGAAGCCCCTAAATTGCAGAGGTATAACCAACCTCCTGGTTGCACCAGGTTTTGGGTCTCTAGCCTCTGAATAAAGGAGCCCATCATCCCAATACACTTTATGGGTACCTTGAGCATTCCCAGCAGCCAGCTGTCTGAGGGGTTCAAGAGATGGACAGGATAACTGAGCCTGCCCCAAGTCATTCCTGGAAGGTCCCCCTGTCCCCAGAAACTCAACCTGATCAGGTTCAAGCTCTTCAGGGACAGTTCCTTCAGGGTCCTCTAGATCATCTTCCTGGGAAGGCTGATCATCACTTGGAGGCAGGGAGGAAGGCACAGCCCTAACCCTCCTGTTCTTCTTCTTGGTAGGTGCTTGGTCCATTGTTCCAGGATCCAAGACCTGTGGTTCAGTAAGGCACTTTTTGGCCTGTGACCTGGTCACAGCAAGGACATGTGGTGATATACCTAACATCTCTGCATGTGTCCTGTACTCCACCTCTGACCATAGAGAGCTCTCTAGGTCATTGCCCAACAAACATTCTACTGGGAGGTCTGCACTAACCACAACCCTTTTGAGGCCAGTTACCCCTCCCCATGAGAAGTTAACAACTGCCACACTATGTGAAGTAGTGGCATTGCTGGCATTGGTCACCAGGTAGTTCTCACCTGGTATGTACTGTCCAGGGTCCACAAAGCCTGGTGTCACCATAGTGACACTGGCACATGTGTCCCTGTAGGCTTGAGCCACTTTTTCATTTATTAGAGGAGTCTGTCTGTACTTGCCCAGGTTACTGGGGCTCACAGTCAGGGACAAATCCATGTCCCCATCACAGATCAGGACTGCCTGTGTCAGGGTTCTGTCTAAGTCAGAATCTCCTTCAGTTCCCATAGTGATTCCCACTACACCCTTTGTCTGGGGACCAACACTGCTAACAGTAGTACTGGGAGCAGGTGCCTTAGGGGCAACAGTGTTGGGGGCTCTACCCTTCTTACAATCACTAGTCCAGTGAGTTGTATTCTTGCAAGATTTGCACCAGGGTTTCTTTGGACCTTCTTTCTTCTTCCCTTTAGGCTGGGACCCACCCTCGTTAGTACTAGTTTGGGGCCCTGTTGAAGACTTCTGGTCTTTAGATTTCTGATCTCCACCCTTTTGGTCTGTTTTCTTCTGATCACCCCCTTGGCCCTGGTTCTGGTTCTTTTGCTTAACCCTGGTTCTGATCCATTTGTCTGCCTTCTTTCCCAATTCTTGGGGAGAGGTCAGATCTGAGTCAACCAAGTGTTGATGCAGTTGCTGGTTCTGACAGTTATTTAAAATCTGTTCTCTCATCATCAAATTGTACAATCCTGTATAATCAGATACCTTACTTCCCAGCAACCAACCCTCCAAAGCCTTAGTGGCACATTCAATGTATTCAGACCAGTCCTGAGTCTGTGTCTTCTGGGTGTCTCTGAACATTAACCTGTACTGTTCAGTGGTTAAGCCTAACCCAGCAACTAGGACACTCTTCAGGGCTCTGTAGTTTCTGACATCCTCCTCTCTAACAGTGAGGAGTCTATCTCTGCCTCTACCTTCAAAGGAGAGCCATAAGATTGCTGCCCACTGGTCTTCAGGAACCTGCTGCACTTTGCAGGCTCTCTCAAGAGCAGTTATCCATTTGTGGATGTCATCCCCACTTTTGTAGGGGGGCACATACTTGGACAGGTTCCTATTGTCAAAGACCCTATCTTTGTCCTTAGGGACAATGCTGCCACCAGTGGGTATAGACCCACTCTCTTTAGGTTGCCTAGCCTTACTCAGTTTCTCTTCCATCAGAGCTACATCTAGCTCCTGTCTCCTGATTCTCAGCTGAGCTTCCTGCATTCTGGCCTCATGCTCCCTCCTCTGAGGGGTGGTCATCCTTCTTCTGGAGTGACCTTGAGAGCCTCTAGAGGCATGAGAAGCATTAGACTCACCTGAGTGATTCCTCTGCCTCCCACGCCCCTGGTTAAGTCAACTAGGGAGATCCAATGGGGTGACCCCATTGTCAGTCCCCAGTAGCCTTAGGTTAGCTGGGCCACGTATAACACTTGGCACTGGACTAGTTCTCCCTTCATCCCCACTACCTTCTGTCTCAGTACCCTTATCACTTTCATCCTCTGTAGTATGATTCTCATCTAAGGGGTGACTTTTGGAAAGGGGTACCTCAGTAGCATCTTCAGAAGGGGGGCCTCCTGTTCCAGTCCCTAAGGGGCCTAACTGGGAGGCTTTCTTGAGAGCTTTCTGATCTTCATCAGCTTGTAAAAGCTCCCTGAGTTCAGCAGAGGTAGGGTTCTTGGGCTGTTTAAGGCCACTGATATTTGCCAACTGCCTGAGCTCATTTTGGTTTAGCGGTACAAAAGGGGGTGGTGATGGACTGTTCCCATGAGGCACAGGGTCAGACTGATTAGCATATGGCCATGTCTGAACTGGGGTGGCAGAGTGGGCTAAAGAATGGTGATGGATCAAACCCAGATCTGTTGACTGGGTGTGAGTGTTTGATTGGTTCTGATGCTCCGTCCATCACCACCCCCTTTTGTACTCATTTTGGTTTAGGGTAGCAAAGATGGATGGTGCCCTCTGGGGGTCACTCTCAACAGAGATGGGTACATTGGACCCCTCTGCCCCAGCCATTGCTCTTAAGTGTGGGTGGATGTGTTGCAATCTACCTACACTTGGGTTTTCCTACTAAACCTATCTAGTAGTTGTAGTCAGGGTGTGCTACTCCCTTTGCTCTACTAAGTTCAGTAGAACTTAAGTATATTTAATCTTGTTTTATATGTACCTACAGGTACCTATGTGATCTTTCAATTGGTAACCAAGAGATTACAATGGTAAAACACAGCAAGCTCAAATCCAACCGCTGCTCACCAATGTGAGAAGTTGGCCTGGTATATGCTGTTCACTAGTTAAAGTGACCACCTTGTACCATGCCAAGCAACCCTTATGGTGTGGTTGTAAGTCAACCTTTTCGGACTAGCTGCCCTAGTGGTAGCGTAGGCTAAGCAGTCTTTGAGGCTAAACTCGTTAAAAGCGTGTTAAGCAGGCTGTTTTACCAAATGTAACCCCCCTTTATACCAATGAAAGGACACCACACAGATATATATTCAAAATATATATGTATTTATTTCTCAAAGTATCCCCTAGACTCTTTATGAGCACAGGAGCACAAATCGTTAAACAAGACAACGTTATAATATACAGAAGTTGCACTTTATATGGATGGGCCCTGGTGGCCACTCAAACCATATACTAAAATAGTGGTATAAGTACCACGAACAGGAAAGGGAAAAGGCCTAGGGCCTCTAGAATTGCCGGGCCTACAAGGAGCTAACTTCAGTTAGTGACCAGGAGGTCCACGGGTCGCGTGTGCAGTGAGGAAAGTTACACGCGGGCTCCCATAGGTTTTCAATGGGTGCGTAAAAGTTTAAAAGTTACTGCAGAAAGGGTCTTCTGGATGGACTACGATCTTAAGATTCAGAACACAGACACTAGAGATGTTTCTCTACACTTGGGCACCGGAGTGCCAGCTTTACCTCACCCACAGGAGGCGGTGCATAGGTCTCGAAGTGCGTCGGGTTTCTTCTATCGATTCAATGGAGCCTGATGACAAAGATGCTGCAGGCGGTCGGTCCAGAAGAGATTCGGTGGATCCAAGAGTGGATCGGAGTTGTAGAAGACCTGAAAGCAGAGGGGACAGTGTTCACAGTCACTAGCCAGTGACCGGCGTGGCACCAGGTAGGTACCAGGCGATGTCGGGTGCAAACAGGTGGTTAGGTGTAGCTTGTTGCCGCAACCACGTGGTCCCTGAAGGTCGACGACGTCCAGAAGTCAAGTCACAAGCTGTCCCATGCAGGCTCTCGCTGTCGGCGGTGTCGGAGACTCGAAAGAAGCAAACAAGCCTTGACAAAGGCAGGAGTCGTGGAAGAAGAGGAAAGCTGATTGTTCTGACCAGCAAGGTCAGAGGGGCTGCTCTTTTGGAGAGCAGCTAGTGCCAATCTAGAGCAACCAGACCAGCATCGTTGATTTCAAAATAGGTCGCCAAAATGGCCACTAGCCAACGGGCCAGGGACCGGGCAGGCACGTCGAGATGCAAAGTGCAGAGGGGCCCCACGCAGATCGTGGAGATGCTGGAGGGCTCACCTTTGGTGCAGATGCTGCTCGGTGGTTGGGCTTCTTAGGACCCAAAGCACAACTTGGAGGGAGCCTCTGTCGTTGCACTTGCAGCTTGTCGTCGGTCTTCCAAGATGGCTGGCTCCACGTGTCTCGGTGCCTCCACGGGTTCCTTCTTTGCAGGGACTGTGGATCGGGCTGTGAGAGGTCTGGAGGTCCAGGTCTTGTCAGGCTCTGGGCTCGGGCTCCGGCGGGAGGCGGCGGCAAAGCAGATGTTGAATAGCTGGTTGGTGCTTGCGTTAGCCAGATGGTCACTCCCTGACCATAGGGGAGATTTCCTTCAGTCCTCTGTGCAGCAGAGCGTCGAAGTTCCCGTCTTCTTCTTGTCGTTAAGTTGATTCCAGGATGTCTGAAGTCTTAGGACACAGCTCCTACCTTTAAGCGGATTCTAGGGGCCGGACTACCTGCTAGGTCCCTCCCTAAGGGTGGGACCAGGAAGGGGGGTGGTTACACCCCCAATCCTTTGTCCAGCTCGCCCCAGGTCCGGGGCTGGTGTGCCCCAGGACCGGTTTGAACTGGCATATGCACCGAGGCTCCTTGTGAGCCTCAGGCATGTCTGGTTCCTTTCAAGCCCTACCTGGCCAATACACAAAATCCTGTCTGGGGTGGTGCTCGCACCTCCCCTGGCAGGAAACCCTTTGTCCACGTCTCCCAAGCTGGAAGGACTCCCAGCAGCAGGAGGGCAGACTTGTGTCTGTGGTGGCAGCATCCATTTTGTGGAGCTGAGGCTATGTCTTATTTTACCCGGGTTTCAGGTACTGTACATGTCGTGTCCCTCTAGAAGGGTGGAATGCTAACCCCGTCACCAGAATTGGCGAGGGGTTAGTATTCCAATTCGTATGACACCTTACTCGACATGTTTTGATAAAGCCAAACCAAAGATAGCATTTAACCGCGAGGTTCATAATGCACTTAAGAGTATATGGTATGACGATATCTGGAAACGGTAGAAGGAAGTTGTTCCGACCACTGCAGACAGGCTCAGCTCATGCCAAAGCACCATCTCACATGGAACCAAGCACTCTGCCTTCAGGATTGTTAAGGCCTGCCATAGGAGCAGTGCTTAATTTGTAAAATATTAAGTACAGGTGCTCAAATTTTTGTAGGATGCCACACCCACTTTCCCCTGCTCCACCCACTGACTCCACCCACTTACTCTATTGGCTTCACCTGCATCCTCAACTGGCACCACTGAAAGCCCGATGTAATACCCGATCTGAATTTCAGCAAGGGAGCTTTCCTCAAGAAAGATATTGATACGAGGTCCCACCACCCCTGAGGAAATGTATTTAAAAATAAAATCAAAGGTGCATTTAAAGCACAATTTTGGAGTAAATTGGCTAAAATGATTAACAGGGAACAAGTTCGAACATGTACACCAGGGTGTGTGTCTTTATGCCATATAAAACATGGCCACACCATCACCTTTCGCACAAACCACTTAAAACCTTGGTGCGTAGCACTTTTATATGATAGAGTGAGCATGCTTGCAAACGTGAAGTATACAAATAAAATCTCTAGTGCTGCAAAATTTTACACCAAAAACCTGCTGGATGTGTGTTGCATACAGATATTAGAAACACTTCAATATAAGTCAGTTTAAAAAAAGCTGGAGTAGTTTGGAACGTGTAGAAAGTGGAAACATACAGAAAGAGATTCTAGCTTTTCTCTATCTATGGAGTGCAAAAATATATATTTTCTCTGCTTGTTTATGTAAACTATTAAAATAAAGCAGAAGAGAGAGATAGCAAATGCTGTAATATGCTGCTCTAGATGGAATTGTTGCAGCTAAGCAACAATATGTTCATGTCACAACTTAATTTGTGCCTGGGAGAGGTGTGAAGAGGTATGAATGGAAATAGAGGCCCTCAGCTTTAGCCCTCTCCTTGTTTACACCAATGAATAAAAGGGGGAGTAAATGAAAGAAAATAGCAGCCTAGGATCACTCAAATTGGCTAAGTAGGGAAGCCAGCAGTGATCCCAGGTTTTCAATTTTCACTGCAACTCAGACACCAAGTGGGAATGTTTTTCTGACATCAAAGGGTAACATTTTGTCCTGAAATACGATAATATAGCAAAGGTGACAAGCAGAATTAATTTTCTTTTTAACGGGCATACGAGTTCTTCATGAAAGGGAGATCCTGAATACTCTGTGGCTGTCTTGCAGCATATGGTACAACTAGGTTGGTGAGCTGTCCTGAATAACGGCCAATTGGCCCCATAACATGTGCCACTGCTTCCTTTAGCCAGTACAAGGTTTTCAAGAGCAGAGCACACTACGTTGTGGGACTTCTAGTTTCACTTTATAAGATTTCGAGAATGTGTGCTGATGGCAGATAAACAAGACTACCTGAACATGCTACTCAGGGGCAGCTCCTCCTGTGTCCCCCTCCCACATGCCCTACCCTGGCCAGTACCCTCAGTATGACCTATTCCCCCACGACCACCTCACATTACGATCAGGCCCTTGCCCCACGTATGCCTTAGATTTGCATGTGGCTCCCTTACACTCCAGTTTGGCGTGCAACCCCCTCGCACAGCTGTCTGGCTTCTGCCCCATCACACTCCAGTCTTGCTTGTAAAACCCCCTTCAGTCAGAGTGCGCTTGTACCTCCTTGGGTCCCAGTCTAGTTTGTAGCCCCTTACGCTCCAGCCTGGCATGTGCAACATCCCCGTCCTTATGGCCCAGTCTGGCTTGTAGCCTTCAGATACTTCATTCTGGTGGGTCACTGCTCATTAAAGCTTCCCTTTCTTTGTCAGCTTTCCAATAATAGCTGGTCCCTAAACATCCAACTGACTGAAAACATGCAGTCTCTGCGACCTCAGGTATCTAGGTTGAGAAGATTTA
The DNA here is from genome assembly GCF_964204655.1 of Triturus cristatus. NCBI lineage: Eukaryota > Metazoa > Chordata > Amphibia > Caudata > Salamandridae > Triturus > Triturus cristatus. The sequence goes on from NC_140579.1 coordinate 1,102,288,632, forward strand.
GTTACTCTCACCTGTCCCCATGCAGAAGCAGAAGAGAGGAGTCTTGCACTCTGAAAAAGGCCTCCCCTCATACCGGAGGGAGCACTATTCACAAGTGATAGGGCCATACAACTCCCATTCTAAACAAACCATAATCTGATTATTTCACCAATTAGTGCAGACTCAGCAGAGGTAAAACATGTTTACGATAGCTCTGCTTGTTAGAAGCTCTTCAATTCCATTGCATTGTGGTAGCTGTAGTTCTTTGCATCACACATTCTTGATCCCTTAATTTGTTTCTATTGCAATGGACATTGGGACGTGCACTACTGCAGAGCATGCAGTCAATCAATACAATTGTGAAGTGTTTGAGAATGCACTGCTCAACTGCACAACGCTGCTCTCATGTGAGAGCAGCGTCGTGACTGGGTGGGAGGGGAGCAGAGAAGCATTGAGGCGGCGGCCGGCAGCAGCAGTTGAAGGTAAGTTATTTTAGTTGTTTTCTATTTTTTTTAAATTAATTTATTCGAACCAAGTATTATTGGCAGTAACCACTACTGGTGTTACTCGAGGCAAAATAAATATTTCTTTAAAGTTAAAAGCCAGCAGCAGTGGATGATGAACTGTAGCCGTGGACCCTGCACTATAAAACGATATTTTACATAATGAGCCACTTCAATACTTTGTAAACAAATACAGCATTGAACACTATACAGTTGATGGCAGAAAAACAAGACTACTAGAACGTGCCACTCCAGGCAAAATTCACATTCAGGTAGTCTTGTTATTCTGCCATCCGCTGTGTAACCGTGTTCAGTGCTGTATTTATCTACAAAGCATTGAATTGGCTCATTAGGCAAACTAACGTTTTATAGATCGGGGCCCACAGCTCCAGTTCTTACTCCACTGCTGCTGACTTTTAACTTTAAAGAAAGAAGTAATTTTCCACAAAAGTTCAAAGGCAGCAGCATTGGAGGAAGAACTGCAGCCGTGTGCCTCGCGCTACAAAACCGTAATTAGCATAAAAATAGCCCTTACTTACTGGGACTGCGAGGCGGCATTTGTAGTTTTAAATAATCTGCGCAAGATGTCTGCTGCACGATTGATGGTTGCTTCGGTCGTCGGGTGATAAATTAATACTGTAGCTGCAGTATACTGGGAGGACCGCAGACGAAAACACTGCTCATTGGTCTGACTCTGGGAGGTACCTGGGCCAGACTACTATTATATTTTGCAATTGTTCATTGGCAGTGCACTAGGCTAGTGCGCTACCAATGAATGATTGCAAAATGGGATGTGACCTGTGACGTGTGACGGTGACCTACGCTAAGCCGAGGCAGGGATCCAGGCAGTTTCACTTTCTGGCAGTAGTTCGTGCCTCAAAATAAGGCGGGCAGCCGGGCTGCCGTGCTGCTAGCATCCCATTTCAAAGATTTTATGCACGCACAGTCACGTACGTTATTAACACTTCACAGGGGAGACTGGGACCCTACTCTCAACTTAGTGAGCAGCACGCATACATGTTATTACATTACCGATATAAATATTGTGTGCAGAGTAGATTAGAGAGTGTAGACCCGGCCCTGAGAAATAAGTGCCGGTGCTAAGCACCGGAAAGCACCGGCACAAATTAAGCACTGCATAGGAGTGACTTATAGGTTAACATGTGTCCCATTTAAGGTTAGGTATAGGTATACTACACCTAAGTAAGAGGTGGTTACACCAACTTACCCCAGCTGAGTGATCAGCCAGTTGTGTCAAATTGCTAGGCCAGGCCAGGGGTGGCACAATACATGCTTCAGCCCCTGGTAGGCCTTGGATACACCAATGCCCTGGGTACCTAGTGTACACTGGTACAGGGGCTCCCAGGGTGATCCAATTCCAATTGGTTATGCACCTAGGGTGCATAGTGTCAATTTAGTTAGAGAGAACAACAGGCTAGGGGTCTGATTAGCAGGCCCACAGCCTAAATATGTCAAAAACCAGTGAAGCAAAAAAAGCAAAAAATTTGGGGTGACCATAGGATAGCAGACCCTACTCTCCTACAGAGCCCCACTGCAAAATCACACTACACCCACCAGCAGGCCCTGTCACACACACCCCTTACACAAGCAGACACCCCCGGGACAGGCAATGGATTTACCCACTGTCACAATGGACATGTAACACAACAACACCAATACATAGCCGAAGAAGCATCCAAGCCAAAAATCTACATGTCAAAGACTCAGGAGAACATATCAATCTGTCCCCCGCAACATACCCATCCACAAGTGAACATTGAGGAGAATGCTAGGCACATACAACTACCTGGAGGAACAGTGCCAACTTGAATGTGTATGAAACATGGATGTTGCATGAAACAGCATTAACATTGTCTGTCTCTCACACACAGGGCAACGTGATGAATCTCCCCCCAACAATGGGGGTGAAGAATCACAGTCCCAGGCTTGGGAGGAACCTGATCCCATGGGCAGTGACGGCTCTCAACACTCCGCGGATGACCCCTACCGACCTGGACCCTCTGGTGTCCAAGCCCCAGCAGCACCTGGTTCAGGAACATCTGTGCCAAACACCACCCCCATTCCTGGCACATCCCAGGAGACACCGAGGAGCCCTGCCCGCAGTGAACAACTGAGCCAGTCTGACCAGGAGGGACAAGGTGCGCCGGGCACCCAGGAGGAGGCAGACAACACCGCCACTGCCATCCCTCAGGGGTCCCGTAGACCCGATGTGCCCACAACAGCAGCCCAGGCTCGTGTGGGCAGGGGTGGTGGCAGTGGAGGCAGGCGGAGGCGAGAACCTGACCAGCCAGCTGAAGGGACCGGTATGTCACACATAGACAACATCATGGATGCATACCCGCGTGACACCAGGGAGTTCAGCCAGGTAGTGGTGACCCTCACAGAGATGAAGAACCAGCTGGCTGAGCAACACGCCAGTCAACAAGAACACCAAGGACGGATGGAGGCAAGACTGGTTGAGCTCCTGGCGGTGCAAAGGGACATAAGCCATTCACTCCGTCGGATCGCCGACAACATGGGCAACCCTCCCTGTGCCACCAGGCGAAGACCACCACCAGCCACAGGGAGGGAGGAGGAGGAGGATTCGTCCGATGGAGCGTCCCAAGCATCATCAAGGCCTGCATCTGAGGGTCCCTGGAAGAAGGTGGGTCATCCACGGAAAAGACCGTGAGAGGCAGCAGACCATCCACATCTCCCAGGTCACCTGGCGTGGCACCTGGCCTCCATGTGCGACGGCATCACCTCATTGACTGACATCATCTGCTACATGGACTTGCTAGTCACAGTCTGACCAATGATGCCAAACACTGTGACCTGGACTCTGATGACTTCAAATGCCAAGGATCCCATCTCCCCCTGTGAACTTTGGATTCTATGGTCCCTGTATTGCACCTTTTGCTGTGCACAAATCATGCCCCAGACCTATAATAAAAAAAAATATAATTGTAATTTTATGTTGCAGTCATTTAGCATGAGTCCACAACATACCTCTGGGGATATGTCAAAGTATGCCTGAGTGTGGAAATAACTCCAGCCATCCATACACTTGGATCTGAGTCCGGTCGAGGACACACATGGGTCACAATGTATCACCAAATACAGACATGGAGCCCAATACTCACCCATGATGGCCTCAAGCTGCTGAGGGGGGCTTGCAATACTGCTCAGACAGACCAATTTGGCAGAGTATCATGAAGGTGTAGAGGTCATGGGTCATGTTGAGGTGCCCGGGGAGGGATTCCCAGGTTTGTTTGGCGAGGTGGGAGAACTATCTCCTGCATGCAGTTTTCCTGTGGATGTGATGAATGGTGGCCAGGGCAAGGTGTGATGCACGGAGTTGGGCCAACGGGGTGTTGGATGACAGACGTCCAAGGTCGGTTTTGGGTCTGGGGTTGTGGACCGCCTCCTGAGTGTGGTTGAGGAGTCTGAAGGTGATCCTGCAGCAGACAGTGAGCCATTCTAGCTATCTCAGGTGGATGGTGATGTGGCTGGGGCAGGGGATGTTGAAGATGAGGTGTGTGGATGCACCCTGGATGTGGACAACTTCTCCTGCAGTTTTGCTGTTGTTCCTCTGTAGAGGACGGTGCTGTAGTTGACCCGGCTGGTGTTGTGGACCTGGGGGACGGTCTGTCTTGCCTTGGAGTGGATCTATCTGTGGATCATTAGCAGCATGCGGAGGGTGTTGCAGCATGAGGTACAGATGGTGTTGAGTTGCATGGTAATTGTGAGCGATGAGTCCATGATGAACACCAACTTGCATGCGTGGCCACTGGGTGCTGGTGCGGTGCCCAGGCCGGTGTGACACAAGGAGTTGACCCAGCCGTAAGGGGACAATCCTCAGATGATGGCCTCAGTCCTGTCCAAGTCCAGCCTCAGGTGGCTGATGTTCATCCATTCGTCAACGAATCTCATGCCTTCTTGAAGGTTGGATCTGGCAATGGCTGGGTCTTTGGTGAGGTTGAGGAGCAGCTGGGTGTCAATGGCATACGAGATGATGATGAGGTCGTGTGCGCATGTGATGGTGGAGAGGGGGGTCATGGAGACATTGAATATCGTCACGCTGAGAGATTAGCCCTGGGGCATGGGCCACATGACCCCAGTGTACTACATGCTGCAGGGTGGAGGCCGACTCCCTGGGCCTTGCTGGTGAGCTACTTGTTGATTTAATCCTGGGCCCTCCTCTGGATACCAGTGTTGGAGATGTGTGAGCTGACAGTGTGGTAGCACATGGTGTAGAATGCCGTTGAGAGGTCAAGGGGGGTGGTCTCACCATTGTTGAGCAGGGCAAAGTTGTGGCAATGATGACGGTTGCATTGGTGTGATTACTGTGGAAGATGTTCTGGTGCCGGTTGCCTGGAGCTGTTTGCGCAGAGGAAGTTTGTCAGTTGCTCGTTGAGTGTCTTCCTGATGACATTTGCTGGGTAGGGAAGCAGGGTGATGTTCCAGGAGATCCTGCGGTACTGCCGTCCGTTGTTAAAGAAGGGCCTGGGTCTCTGCATGCCTCCAGCTCCCATGGAATGTGGCAAACTCAAAGGAGACATTCAGGACGCGCTGGACGTGGTCTTCAAGGATGGGGAATGATGTGGTTGAGATGTTGTGTGGGAAGGGGCCTGATGGAGAGCCAGAGTGGATGGTCCACATGAGCCAGGTGGTGTATTTGCTGCTGACGGGAGTCCAGAACCTGAGGGGGGTTTGTCCCGTGGATAATAGTGCTGTCTGCCTCTGTGTGCCAAGGCTGTCATGTATGGCCATGAGCTTGCAGTGGTAGAAAGTTGCAAGGGATTTGATCTGCCTTGCAAGGATGGGGTGTCTTTTGGATGGAGAGCTGCTGTCAGTCCACTCACAATGCTGATGAGCTCCTTCATGTCGTGTGTTGTGGTGCCTCGGGCCTATCTGAAGGATCTCCACTTGTCCTTCCTGATGATATGGTGATTGCTGTGTGTGGAGTTTTCCAGGGATGTAAGGTAACTGTTGGTTCTTTGTGTTGCAAGGTTTGCACAAGAGTCCGGCTAGATCTGTATGAGTCCAGTAGGTCTGCCTTGTCCCAGGTGGCTTAACTGTTGTTGTGCTTCACAGGAAAGTCCGTCAATGTGGCAAGATTGTTGGATCAGTTGCTAATCCAATGTGTGAGGTTGCAGGGTGTGAGGGGGTGTTGGTTCGAGTGTCCCACACAGCTTGTTTGTGGCGACTTACATCAAGCATCTTTGGGGGATCAGTAGCGGGGTGTGGGGCAGTGTGTTGCTTGTCGGAGACGTGGATGCAAATGTTGATGGACCAATGATGGATGGTGGTGTGGTTCTCCTCCAGCAAGAAGTTACTGGCCCCCAGCCACATGTAGCCTGTGGAGGTGAGGGCGTGCATGCAGATGTACGTGTTGATGGCTTTGGGGATTTGTGGATCTAGGCCTGGAGATCTGGAGATGAGAGTAACTCTGAGGGTTGCCAGGGGGTTGGTGCAAAACCGGATTTGTGACTCTGAGGGTGTACTTGTGAATAAATTGCAAGTCATCCGCCGGGATTGTTGTTGCCGTCCCTGCGGGTGATCTTGTATCCGTCAGAGATGGCAATGAAGAAGTTGTGTGCTGAGGATGCTTTTATCCATGTTACTGTCATGAAGGTGATGTGTGGGGCTGTTGTGTTGAGGAGGTAACAGAGTCCAATGGCGTGCTGGTGGACGGAGCGGGTGTGGAGTAGGAGGCACATGACCTGCTTGTTCTGAAAGGGTCTGGTAGGCGGGGCAGCGCTGTGTAGGCAGTTGGAGTTGCACACTCGGCATGCAAAGGTGTCGTGTGTGCGCTTAGGGGTTGCCTGATAGCAGGCGGTTGCTTGTCTGGTGGACATTGCTTGGAGGGATGGCTGCAGCATGAGCCTGTTGTGTGACGTGGGTCATGCAAGGACCAGAGGGTCGTGCACTGTGCATGTTGCAGGCGCAGACGGTCCTGCCTTTGGCATGGCATTGGCACAACAGTGGCACAGACAAGCTACTGGCTGCATTAAGAATGGGTGGAGGGGGGAAGGGAGGAGCATTTTGGAGGCGTGTGGGTTGCAGAATCAGGGCACTCGGTGGTGCGGTGCCACAGGTGAGGCAGCAGCAGGCGGAAGGGGTGAGAAACTAGGCAAAAAGTAGCACACAAAGACAAGGAGGTCAGAAAGGCACAGTGCAACAGGTGTATGTAAAGGAAGGAGTGTCAGGTTACTCATGGGTCACTCCGAAAAAATGTATGAAGAATCAACAAAAATGATGGCCACAGGATCAGGCAACAAAATGCGGAGCTGCGCACAGGAGACACACCGTCAGCAGGCGTTGACGTCCCATTGTGGGGAGCAACCTGCACAAATACATACACAACCAGGTACTTCATGCACAATAGAGATTATTAGCCATGAAGAAATGTATGCATGTTGCCGAAGTAAACATACACTCAATTGCTCAACCTTTGACAATTATGCCATAGATGACGCATGCAAACTGGCAAGAGATATGCAGTGACAGAGATGAGGCACTTTGGATTGTGTTGAACACCTTTATTGCACAAACTCACACAAAGGGAAATGCATCCATACAAACAGACTCACAGGTCAGTTGACAGAACATGTGGGACATACGCTGGACCCCCCCTTCACAACACGGATGTTGTAAACCCCAATGAACTGGCACACAAGTCAAGGGGATGAGCCAAACACATCCTGCTGCACACGGAGAGGCTGCAAATCACCATAGAGCCTGTTGTTGTGATGTCCCACACTATGTCCACCCGTAGCATCAGCAATGTTTCAGTGGCAAGGTTTACGCACATTGATGCCTTCATCAGACTCCACACTCCACTACAGATGACTGTCAAGAAGGGTGACTATCATGTCATGAGAGTGATGCTACATGTTATATGCTCCATGGTGAGAAGACATGTATGCATGGTACCACAACATGCACAGAAGCAGTCCCCACACATTCCCAACCCGTACCACCACCAAAAAGCCTTGCTGCAATCCTTACCCAAACTGACAGTTCCACATGTCCGTGCATGGAACGCTGATTCAGCACACGTTGCAATCCTCATGAGGAATAGCAGGAGGACAAAGATGACAAGAGCAGACAACAGGCGCAAAAACCTGGGAATGACAGACACACAAGAAGTCACCTAAAACAAATCTCGCCGCACACATGGTCAGTTACGAAACATGAACAATGTTGGACACATGCAAATTTCCAAGAAAGCCTCTCCGCAAAACTGTGTGGCATGACATCATCACTCGAGTGACACATCAGTACACACATCAAAGTCACTTTGCATTCAGTCAGCTGGACACACACATTACAACACATGCCACTCAATGCTACAAGCTTGCACACTCATACCCAGTGACTCACCATTATGAGAAGAAGTTGCGTATGAGCTGACTCCGGATATCATCCTCCTCCTCCTCATCACTTGCCTCGTGACCAAGCCCTGGATCCTCCACGGGGGGATGTTGCTGCTCATCAGGATCAAGGATGAGTGGCACTGCCTTCTCAACGGCCATGTTGTGCAGCATGCAGCACACAATGAAGATTTTGCACACCTTCTCCGGTGCATATAGGAGGGACCCGCCTGTCTTGTCAAGGCACCAGAATTGGCTCTTCAGGAGGTCAAACGTCCTCTCAATCACTCGCCTGGTCTGCCCGTGTGCATTGTTGTACCTGTGATCTGCAGCTGTTCTTGGGTTGCGGAGAGGTGTCATTAGCCATGGCATGTTGGGATATCCAGAGTCCCCTACATGGAAACATCATGTAAATAAGTGGGTCAGGAGATGCCGTAAGAGCCAAAGATACCGCAAGACACAGGACCAACAGAGTATACCCACCAACAAGACATGCTCGTTCATTGTGCAGCAGCAGCATCATTTGTGGCACCCTGCTACGCCTCATGATGTAGGCATTGTGTGCTGATCCTGGAAAACGTGCACAGACATGGGAAATCAGCATGTTAGCAAGACACACCACAAGGGCATTTATTGAGTGGTAATGTTTACGGTTGTGATAGGCTTGCTCCTGTGCCTGTGGTGGTACCAAAGCCACATGTGACCCATCAATGGACCCAATGACATGGGGCATCCCTCCCAGGGCATAGAAATCACCCTTCACATCTGTCAACTCCTCAGGAGTAGGAAGTTTGATGAATTCATCAAGGTGCTCCAACATGGCAGCCAAAACATCACGCAGGACATGGCTGAACATTGCATTGTGCTTACTGTGACTTTCACTGCATAGTGCATGACACATTCAGCCTGGCAAATCCTTGGTGGCTTTTTTCCTATTGTCCTGAGGTGATTCAGTGGTCCCCCTGGTGTGACAGGTGACTGTACCTACAGATTTGTATGAGTTGAGTGGACCTGTGGTGAGAGTGTCCAAATGATGTCTACGACCTCATGGACATTGATGTGTGTGAATGTTCCTTGTCACGTGGGTGAGTATCTATGTGAAGTGTTGCACCACAGCTGCATGGAGGAGGCAACAGATCTACCCATCTGATGTGACAAGTAAGCCGTGCTGTGTGTCTGACTTGCAGAGCTAGCACGACACCTGTGACACCCCACTGGCAAGTGGCACATGTGCAGAGTGAGGGTTGTATCCGCTGTTGTCAATGACAGTCGAGTGATCTGTGCCTGGGTGTGTCTGTCTAGTCTGCTGAGGGTGCGTCAGTGGAGTGGGACATGTGACTGCTTGACACGTGCTGGCCATCAGCCTGCTGTTGCATGTGCTGCACAGTGTGTGCCATGATCAGTGAGTGTGTTGCACCCCTCATGCCACCTGTTGACTTTCAATGCCATGTAGTGCATTGGGGCTTGCACACAGGCCAATTTCTTATTGTGAATGATGCAATTCCTGTCAGCATCCTATGCCCTGTTCAACATTTCAAAGATGTTCAGATGTGTGTCTCTGGGACATGGAGCAGGTGTATTGATGTTGTGTCACTTTGTCATCCTGACAGGTAACTGCCTACGAGAAGGGGGAGATATGGCGGGACATCATCAGGGCCGTGAGATCTGCGAGGGATCATAGTCGGGGGCTGCCACAGGTCTGCAAGAGGTGGCAGGACATCTGGTGCTGGACCCGGCGGATCACCCGGTTCCAGCTGGGGATCGCCACTCCTCGCCCCCACGGCAGGCGCCGACGCCTGACCCCCACATGAGCCGTGTCCTGGCGGTGGCTGACCTTGATAGGCAGTTACAGGAGAGACTGCAGCAACGAGGGGGTAGGTACATGGTTGTATGTTGTGTTATGTGTCACCAGCTTTTGGAAGTGCTCTGTATCCTGGATACACTCCCAGAGTTTATATGTGCAGTGCATTTTCTGTTCCCCAATGTCACCTGGTGCTCCTTTTCATCCCTTCCCCTCCTTGACATGTGTCCCCTGGTCTGTGTGGAATCACATTTGCACATGGTCGTCTAGGGTTCCAGTAAATCTAAGTGCACATTGCTTTCTGCATCATGTGGGAGGGTGGTCTGTGACTTGTGTTGGTACCTTGCCTGTGCCATGACCAGTTCACTATGTTGGGGGTCCATATTTGTTGGCACTGATGATGATTCTCAACATAGGAGTGTGAGGTTTCAACTGAACACCCTAGCACCATGCATGCCCAATGTTGTGGCCTCAGACATGATGTGCATGAGTGGGAGATATGCATAGTGCCATGACGGTTGCTCATGGTACAGTCAGCTCATTCCAGGAATACGGAGCAGTGTGCCCACTACAGTCCCATGAGACACCCTGGCCTCCTAATCATGTGTGTCATCCAACACTGTGCACATTCTCTGTGGGTTCAGCATAGGTCTGCCTCTGTGGCATTGTTCCCTGGCCTAGTTTGTATTTTTCAAATGTGTGCTACATGTGTCCACTGGACAGGGATACACCATTTTGCTTGTGCATACTCACACTGGGCAGTGCCTGTGTGGCTATTCACAACAAGCTGTTGATGGTTGTTTGTCACAAATATGTGTTGCCCGACCCAGGAGGTGATGTTGTGTAAATCTAGCAATTTTTGCTGCACAGTTTTTGTTACCCTGAATAAGAGGTCACTTCTTGATCTGTATCAATCACACTGACTCAGGTATGGGTGGTTGCGTGGGAGAGGCCTACATGGGCAACCCTGATTTTTCCTTGCCAGGTCTGACCTGTGTGTGAGAATTGGCTGTACAAAGAATCACCGTGCAGTGCCCCTGTGATGGTGGCCAGTGCTTAATGTTCGTGCTTTTCAGCCTGTGTCATTTTTTTCATAACATGATTCCTGCTCATACATTTTTGGCACCTGTGTGTGGTTCAGATGCAACGCAGTTTGGACTTTATGTGCTGACATCTGTGTGGACATTCTGGCTTTCCATGAGGGTGTCTCCACAGTACAGCTATGCTTTTTTACAACCCAATTGCAGGCCCAGTAGCTCATGCATTGTCCTGGGTGTGGACATTGGTGCCACTCCAGATGACAGGCAGTAGGTAATATGTGTAGCCAACTGTGTAATCAGGTGATGGATGGCCATGTGACAACTGACATAATTCACGTTGTTACTCTAAAAAAATTGTACCTTGGCACTCACAGCACTTGTCAACACTTCTTCATGTTTTAAATGTGGTAATGTGATGATTTGTGTTAAGAACACTGATGTGCCTGCATGAAAGATGTCTCCCAAGGAAGTGCACACCAAACAACATTTCCACTTTCATGGAACACGCTGGCACCTTTGCAAAGAAGCCACTGTTAGAATTAAATGGTGTTGCAGATTCTCCATATACATGTTCCCACAGTGGTCTTGATTTTGTGAGACTCCTTTGTTGTTGGTGAGACAAACTAACAAGTCTCAAGACATCAAGACCTCCGTGGGCCCATGTATATGTACTTTCTGCAACACCATTCATTTCTAACAGTGGCTTCTTAGAAAAGGTGCTAGCTTCTTCAATGACAGTGTAAATGTAGTTTTGTGTGCACTGCCTTGTGAGACATATTTCATGCAGGCACATGAGTGTTCATTTCACGAAATGGTGAATTGGCACATTCAAAACATGTCGATTGTGTAAAGTATTGTGAGTCCAGAGGTACCAACATTTTTTCATTTTGTGTTCCAAATTACTTACAGGTCTCTGAGTGTGGTGACACCTTGAGTATTGAGGTGTGTTAGTTTACGTTGGGTGCACCACTACTGTTTCTTTCAGGGTAAACAAGAGGTGGCCTGACTTCATTGTATTGCTGTGCTCACCGGTTCACAGACACTAGCTTCTCGGTGTATTTCTCATTCAAGTTGTGGCCTGGTGTGTTCTTTTTTTCCTTGTGTCCAAGTGGCATAGTGGGTCTACCAACTGGGCAGTACAGGGCTTACATATGTGCGGAGTAATCTAGCTGTTACTCATGATGCATTGCCTGATATGCACTGTGACCAATTGTTTTTGTGCTCATGTGTCAGATGTATACAGGTGACTGATGCATTTCTGTTTCTTCTCCTTACCCACAGCATCATCATCCGCAACAGAGGGAGACACCTGCACGGACCTGGAGGAGGGACCCAGCGACAGTGCCACCAGTGCTGTAGAGTCAGGAGGAGCCAGTGGCACGGAGGGCGAGGGGAGTCAGTCAGAGGACCTGTCTGGACACGATACCAGCTACGACGCCGACGGGTCTGACGCTGACCTCCTGGAGGAGGCGGAGGCTGCAACACCACCTGGCAGCATCCCCACATCTGTCCCCGCCTCCTCCATTACCATCTCCGCCCTCCCAGTTGCTCCCGTCCCTTCTGTCCGTGCGGAGGCCCAACATGTCTCCTTCGGCCCAGCCACCGCACCCCCTGCTCCTGTCACCCCTGCTGCCCTCAGTGAAGAGTCTGTGGACATACTGCGGCAGTTGCAGGTTGGGCAGGCATCGGTGCTGAATGTCCTCCATGGACACACTAAACTGCTCACACAGATGGTGTCGTTCATGGAGGGCATGTCAGCAACAATGTCTGACCAACGCAGGATTCTGCGGTCCATGGACTCTTCCCTGACGGCAGCAGTTACTCTCCTGCAGCGCTCCATCCCCCCCACCCCAGACCCATCCACACTTCCCTCTCCCATGCCTGTCCAACGCACACCCAGACAGTCACAGGCAAGCACCCCACCAGACACAGCCAGCACACCCCCAAGTAAGGCAAAGCGCACACCTCCTGGCACGCACACTCAGGGGGAAGTAGGCACACCCACAGGGTCTGGGGACAGACGACATACACGCAGCCACAGTTGCAGTCCGCAGTCCTCACAACCCTGTCCCTCCAAAACCACTCCCCTTGGCTCCCCTGCCAAACGCTCAAACGCTCACCCACGAAGATCTTTATGGGTGAGCTGGACCTCACCCCCCACTGAGCGACCACCCCACAAGCGGGCGAGGAAGTCCCCGGGCACGGGAGTTGAGTCCCCCACCATGTTGACCCCTCCCCCAAGAGCACTGCACCCCATCCCTCACCCACCACACCCTCCGTTGACCCTGGGGAATCCTCTGGTGCAGGGGTTAGGCTGGATGTCCTAGCAGCAGTGTGCAGCGCCGAGCTCACCTCTACCTTCGGCGCTGCCCCAACCCCTGTGGTGGAGACATCTGTACTGCCACAGATGATGCCCCCCCCCCCCCCGGTCGACAAACCTTGAGGTTCCTTTGTGCAGGCAAGCTAAGGGTAGACGCGGTCCACTACGTCCCCCCTTTTGTTTTACTTTCAACACTATTGCATTTCAGGTACTTGATGTTGGTGCTGAGGCTCCTGGAGTTGGTGTTCTGGTAATGTGTTAGGGTTCTGAGAAATGTTTTTGTATGATGGTCATGAGGTGGACCATGGTATCTGTGTGTCATCACAATGTCTCTGCAAAGAATCATTGGTAGTGTGTGTTCATTTTGTTTTGCGACATTGTCCCAAGGATTGTTCCTTCCTCTGTGGCACCTGACATCTTCCCTGCAAACAGTTGCACAATTGTTGTGCTGACCTGTATCAACATTTCCTTTGTTGGTGACGGATCCCTTCAACAATGGCCATGCCTGCTCACCGATGTCTCCTGCTGAATCGTCTGTGCCATCCTTGCTAGTCACTGTACTTGTGTTTTGAGTATGTAGGAATGCCTTCAGGGACAAATTCCCCCTTTTCAGCACTATGCATGTGTGTAATCACGGCCTACCACACAAATGGTACTTGTTATGCAGGGTATTTGGGCACCTGACTCACAATTGTGGGCATTGTATCTAGGGGACTTCCACCCTATTCCTTCCATGAGAGACAACATCTTGGTGGCTGGACCAGCACCTGGACATTCCTATCAGTCCTGGGATGTGTGTGACAGTGTGTGTTCCCTTTGGCTATCTTAGTTTTGTAGGCAGTTACATGACTATACAGTCTTGTGGCATGATATCAGGGTGAGTATTGTGCTGCATCCGCCATGGGTGGGTATGCATGTGTTATATGTCCTCACACCCACATGTGGTGTGTCATGCAGTGTGTGAAATACATCTATCCTCCTGGGAGTGGGACACTGCTGTCAGTGATGTGTTGTTATAGCACTATCATCATAGTCCAAAGTTAGGGATGCGTTCATACCACCATGTAGGTGTGGTCATCTGATAATGATGTACACCCCCCATATCTCTGTCCACTGCTGGGAGTCCTGTGCACCCACCCCCATGTCTCTGTCCACTGCTGGGAGTCCTCTGCAGCCACCCCCATATCTCTGTCCACTGCTGGGAGTCCTGTGCACCCACCCCCATGTCTCTGTCCACTGCTGGGAGTCCTATGCACCCACCCCCATATCTCTGTCCACTGCTGGGAGTCCTGTGCACCCACCCCCATATGTCTGGACACTGCTGGTATTCATCTGCACACACCCCTCATATTGCAGGCCACTGCTGGTATTGATCTGCAGCCACCCCCATATGGCTGGCCACTGCTGGGAGTCCTGTGCACCCACCCCCATATGGCTGGACACTGCTGGGAGTCCTCTGCACCCACCCCATGTCTCTGTCCACTGTTGAGAGTCCTGTGAACCCACCCCCATATGTCTGGACACTGCTGGTATTCATCTGCACACACCCCTCATATTGCAGGCCACTGCTGGTATTTATCTGCAGCCACCCCCATATGGCTGGCCACTGCTGGGAGTCCTGTGCACCCACCCCCATATGTCTGGACACTGCTGGGATTCCTCTGCACCCACCCCCATGTCTCTGTCCACTGCTGGGAGTCCTGTGCACCCACCCCCATATGTCTGGACACTGCTGGTATTCATCTGCACGCACCCCTCATATTTCAGGCCACTGCTGGTATTCATCTGCAGCCACCCCTCATATGGCTGGCCACTGCTGAGAGTCCTCTGCACCCACCCCCATGTCTCTGTCCACTGCTGGGAGTCCTGTGCACCCACCCCCATGTCTCTGTCCACTGCTGGGAGTCCTGTGCACCCACCCCCATATGTCTGGACACTGCTGGTATTCATCTGCAAACACCCCTCATATTGCAGGCCACTGCTCGTATTGATCTGCAGCCACCCCCATTTGGCTGGGCACTGCTGGGAGTCCTCTGCACCCACCCCCATATGTCTGGACACTGCTGGTATTCATCTGCACACACCCCTCATATTGCAGGCCACTGCTGGTATTCATCTGCACCCCCCCCTCATATTGCAGGCCACTGCTGGTATTGATCTGCAGCCACCCCCATTTGGCTGGGCACTGCTGGGAGCCCTGTGCACCCACCCCCATATGTCTGGACACTGCTGGTATTCATCTGCACCCACCCCCATATGTCTGGACACTGCTGGTATTCATCTGCACACACCCCTCATATTGCATGCCACTGCTGGTATTGATCTGCAGCCACCCCCATATGGCTGGCCACTGCTGGGAGTCCTGTGCACCCACCCCCATATGTCTGTCCACTGCTGGGAGTCCTCTTCACCCACCCCCATGTCTCTGTCCACTGCTGGGAGTCCTGTGCACCCACCCCCATATGTCTGGACATGGCTGGTATTCATCTGCACACACCCCTCATATTGCAGGCCACTGCTGGTATTGATCTGCAGCCACCCCCATATGTCTGGCCACTGCTGGGAGTCCTGTTGCACCCACCCCCATATGTCTGGACACTGCTGGGAGTCCTGTGCACCCACCCCCATATGGCTGGCCACTGCTGGGAATCCTCTGCATGGACCCTCCCACCCCCTTGGAGCAGTACACTGCTGGCCTGGACCTACACTCACACCAATATGAAGGTAACATGCAGGGCCAGTCCATAAGCCCACATTCCTGGCGTGTGTACGCCTCGTATCCCAAATGTACTGGTGCCGTAGGAGTACGTATGCAACGCACCGTACCCATGCATTCATTGCGTGTGTACAGTCCGTATCACTGTTCTACTGATGCCATAGGAGTACGTGTGCAACACACCGTACCCACGCATTCATTGCATGGGTACAGTCCGTATCACTGTTCTACTGGTGCTGTAGGAGTACGTGTGCAACGCACCGTACCCACGCATCCATTGCATGTGTACGGTCCGTATCACTGTTCTACTGGTGCCGTAGGAGTACGTGTGCAACGCACCGTACCCACGCATTCATTGCGTATGTATGGTCCGTATCACTGTTCTACTGGTGCCGTAGGAGTACGTGTGCAACGCACCGTACCCACGCATTCATTGCGTGTGTACGGTCCATATCACTGTTCTACTAGTGCCGTAGGGGTATGTGTGCAACGCACCGTACCCACGCATTCATTGCGTGTGTACGGTCCGTATCACTGTTCGACTTGTGCCGAAGGGGTACGTGTGCAACGCACCGTACACGTCCACTTCCGTTGTAGCGGTACACAGGGGTTGCTGGCCACTCCCCCCCGTGACCAGACTCTGGTAGTAATGTATGGGCTCCATATTATAGGTTTGGCTTTGGGTATGGGGTATGTGTGCTGCCCCTCACCCCCCCTGACACCTGGGTGTTGTTCTCACCTTCTGCGGCGTGTGCGTCGGGTCCGGTGCACCAGATCGTAGGCTAGGAGGACCGGGATGACATGTACGATGGGGTTCATGGCATGTACGTCGCATACCGGGGCTCCGTTGCGTAGCGGTTCGCGTCGGACTCTGCTTTTCCGGCTGTGTTTGGCTCCCGTAAAAAAAGAGCCGTACGGAGTGACGTAGGGACGAATAGTACTTGCTGGGCCGTAAACCGCTGCTTGAATGCGTCCGAACGTCGCGTACAAGCTGTTCCGGATCAGAATCGTTGTTTTTTTTTGACCCGTATGGTCTTTTGTACGAAACGTACGGAAATAGGCTTTCTGTACGAATCGTACTTCCTAGGTTGTACGGAAAGTTTACCGGGTACGAGTCGTACGGAGAAAATGCTCCATACAACGATTCGTACAGCCTTTTTCCAGGATTGGAATCGGCCCCTTAATCAGAAATTCATCAAGCTAGTAAATCAGAAACAACATTTCAAGTCCAATAGCTTAAAATGTCTATTGCCCTAAAATATCGTCCATTGCCCCATAGTCCCATCAACTTTAAACGTATTTTCAAATCTTCCGTTCCTAAAAACATAAACCTAGTAAAAGTACGTATCAAAAATATAACTTGGTCCTAAATAGTTCACTTAAATCCCCAAAACCCCTCTAAGCGGAGTGTAGTGCTACTACCATTTTCCTAAAAATCCACCAATTCTGTTGAATTAAGCATACCCATTAAAAAACTCTGCCCAGATCTTGTCAAATTTCTTCAGCCCACCAGTTCGTAGGGCATATGCTTGTTCACTTCTTTTGACCTGTTCCATTTTCCAGATCCATTCATATTTTCATGGTTTTAGATCTGATCGCCACCTTTGAAGTAGAAGTGACCTGGCAACTGCCATTTCAATATAAAGGAGTTTTATCGTTTTATCAGGTAGGCTGAGATCTGGGTCATAACCAAGGACTATCAACAAGGCATTGGGACCACTTGTTAATATGCTTTCTGCTGTTAAATGATCAAAAATGTCGATCCAAAATTTCTGGATCAGGGGACAGTGTGAGATTATGTGAGGGATGATTGTGGCACCGAAAACACTGCCCTGATTGATTTGGATAGGCCTTAGCTATAAAGCTAGGAGTTCTATACAGTAGCCACTTACTAAAAAATAGCATCCTTTGCCAATTGGCCCCCCTCAGCGTGTTGAATTTTAATCTATTTATTGTAGACCAGACGTTTGCATTAATTTCCAACTCCTCATATTTTTCCCATTTAATTATGGCCTTAGCTTCCAGATCTATCCCCTTGATTAAGTCAAGACGTTCTTTCCAAACCCCCGTTTTTTTTAAAGCTGTATCTTCTAATAAGTCATAAACTAGACTTTTCTGATTAGTAATCTGGACCAAGTCCAGATTACTAAAAAACTTCCTAAGAACGTTATATGACCCCAGGAGAAGGAAATTACTGGGGATTAAACAAGACATTTCATCCATATTCAACCATCTATCATTCCGCAGGAAATCTGAAAGTTTCCAGAACCCTGCCTTAGTCTAATTTTGAATGATAGTAGATGAATCTTTAATTCCTGCTGAGGAAATAAGACCTGCTATAAGAGTTGAACTATTTATTACCCGGATAGAGTATCTTTTATAAAAAGCCTGACGTTTATGGTAAAACCAATGTAGACACTTATACCGTACTAATTTAGGAGATCTGAAAATTGATAGTGGGCAACGGATCTGATTATCTTTACAAATTATATTCATAAAAAAATTAACAAAGACACCCAAATGTAATTCCTGCTTAAATCTAGGCATATAGGGGCCGATTCCGATCCTGTAAAAAGGCCCTACGAATCGTCGTACGGAGCGTTTTCTCCGTATGACTCGCACCGGGTAAACTGTCCCTACAACCTAGGAAGTACGATTCGTACAGAAAGCCTATTTCCGTACGAATCGTACAAAAGACCGTACGTGGAAAAAATACCTACGATTCTGATCCGGAACAGCTTGTACGCGACGTCCTGACGTATTGAGGCAGTGGTTTCCGGCCCAGCAAGTACGATTCGTCTCCACGTCACTCCGTACGGCTCTTTTTCTACGGGAGTCAAACATAGCCGGAAAAGCAGAGTTTGACGCGAACCGCTACGCAACGGAGCCCCGGTACGCAACGTACACGCCATGAACCCCATCGTACGTGTCATCCCGGTCCTCTTGGCCTACGACCTGGTGCACCACACCCGCCGCACACGCCGCAGAAGGTGAGAACAACACCCAGGGGCCAGGGGGGGTGAGGGGCACGAAACATTCCCCATAACCAAACCCAAACCTATAATATGGAGGCCATACATTACCACCAGGGTCTGGTCACTTTGGGGGGCGTGTCCAGCAACCCCTGCGTACCGCAACAACGGAAGTGGACGTGTACGGTGCCTACCACACGTACCCCTACGGCACCATGACAACTCAGGTACAGACCGTACCCACGCATGAAGGCGTGGGTACGGTGCGTACCACGCGTACCCCTATGGCACCATGCCAACTCAGGTACGGACCGTACACACGCATTAATGCGTGGGTACGGTGCGTACCACACGTACCCCTACGGCACCATTACAACTCAGGTACGGACCGTACCCACACATGAATGCGAGGGTACGGTGTGTACCACACGTACCCCGTTACGGCAGCAGTAAATTTGGGATAGGATGTGTACACACGCCAGGAATGTGGGCCTAGAGGACTGGCCCAGCATGTTACCTTCATATTGGTGTGTGTGTAGGTCCAGGCCAGCAGTGTACAGCCCCAAGGGGGTGCGTGGGTGGGTGCATATGACTCCCAGCAGCGTCCAGACATATGAGGGGTGGGTGCAGAGGACTCCCAGCAGTGGACAGACATATGCGGGGTGGGTGCATATCACTACCAGCAGCGTCCAGACATATGAGAAGTGGGTGCATATCACTAGCAGCAGTGTCCAGACATATGAGGGGTGGGTGCAGAGGACTCCCAGCAGTGGACAGACATATGTGGGGTGTGTGCAGAGGACTCCCAGCAGTGTCCCACTCCCAGGAGGATGGATGTCTTACACACACTGCATGACACACCACATGTGGGTGTGAGGACATATAACACATGCATACCCACCCATGGCGGATGCAGCACAATACACACCCAGATTTCATGCCAACAGACTGTATAGTCATGTAACTGCATACAAAACTAAGATAGCCAAAGGGAACACACACTGTCACGCACATCCCAGGACTGATAGGAATGTCCAGGTGCTGGTCCAGCCAACAAGATGTTGTCTCTCATGGAAGGAATAGGGTTCAATTCCACCAGATACAATGCCCACAATTGTGAGTCAGGTGCCCAAATACCCTGCATAACAAGTACCATTTGTGTGGTAGGCCGTGGTTACACACATGCATAGTGCTGAAAAGGGACAATTTGTCCCTGAAGGCATTCCTACATACCCAAAACACAAGTACAGTGACTAGCAAGGATGGCACAGACGATTCAGCAGGAGACATAGGTGAGCAGGCATGGCCATTGTTGAAGGGATCCGTCACCAACAAAGGAAATGTTGACACAGGTCAGCACAACAATTGTGCAACTGTTTGCAGGGAAGATGTCATGTGCCACAGTGGAAGGAACACTCCTTGGGACAATGTATCCAAAGAAAAGGAACACACACTACCAATGCTTCTTTGCAGAGACATTGTGATGGCACACAGATACCATGGTCCACCTCATGACCATCATACAAAAACATTTCTCAGAACCCTAACACATTACCAGAACAACAACTCCAGGAGCCCCATCACCAACATCAAGTACCTGAAATGCAACAGTGTTGAAAGTAAAAGAAAAGGCTTTATTCAGCACACAAAAATAATAAATTAAGAAGACACTATCTACAAAGGCCAATGGCCAGTGTGGCCAGGAACACACACTACCAATGCTTCTTTGCAGAGACATTGTGATGGCACACAGATACCATGGTCCACCTCATGACCATCATACAAAAACATTTCTCAGAACCCTAACACATTACCAGAACAACAACTCCAGGAGCCCCATCACCAACATCAAGTATCTGAAATGCAACAGTGTTGAAAGTAAAAGAAAAGGCTTTATTCAGCACACAAAAATAATAAATTAAGAAGACACTATCTACAAAGGCCAATGGCCAGTCCTTTGTTATAGTCCAAGGATGGACGTAGGGGATTGTGTCCACCCCTCCCTTGCCTGCACAAAGTAACCCTAAGGTTTGTCGACAGGAGGGGGGCATCATCTGTAGCAGGACCAGGCACCGCAGGGACAGGAGGGGGTTGGGTAGGTGTGGTGGGTGCTGGGCTGGACGTCTCCACCACACTGCTGCCAAGGCGCCCAGAGTAACCCCTGCACCTGAAGAGACCCCAGGGCCAACAGAGGGGGGGGTGGCCGAGGGATGGGGTGCAGCGCTCATGGGGGAGGGGGTGGACATAGGGGGGGACTCAACTCCCCTGCCCGGGTACTTCCTCGCACGCTTGCGGGGTGGTGTCACAGTGGGGGTGAGGGCCAGCCCACCCATGTAGAGCTCTTTGGGTGACAGTTTGGCAGGGGAGCTAACGGGAGTAGTTTTGGAGAGACTGGGTTGTGAGGACTGCAGACTCTGACTGTGGTTGCGTGTCTGTTGTTTGCCCCCAGACCCTGTGGGTGTGCCTAAATCCCCCTGAGTGTGCATGCCAGGAGGTTTGCGCAGTGCCTTACTTGGGGGTGTGCTGGATGTATCTGTTGGGGTGCGTGCCCGTGACTGTCTGTGTGTGCGTTGGGCAGGCATGGGAGAGGGCAGTGTGGATGGGTCCGGGGTAGGGGGGGGACGGAGCGCAGCAGGAGAGAAACTGCATCTGTCAGTGAAGAGTCCATGGACCGCAGAATCCTGCGTTGCTCAGACATCATTGATGACATGCCCTCCACGAACGACACCAACTGTGTGAGCAGTTTAGTGTGTCCATGGAGGACATGCAGCACTGATGCCTGACCAGCCTGCAACTGGCGCAGTGTGTCCACAGACTCTTCACTGAGGGCAGCAGGGGTGACAGGGGCAGGGGGTGCGGTGCCTGGTCCGAAGGAGACACGGTGGGACCCTGCACGGACAGAAGGGATGGGAGCAACTGGGAGGGCGGAGATGTCAATGGAGGAGGCGGGTACAGATGGTGGGATGCTGCCAGTTGTTGGGGCATCCTCCGCCTCCTCAGGGAGTTCAGCCTCGGACCCGTCAGCGTCGTAGATGCTCTCGCCTCCAGACAGGTCCTCTGACTGACTCCCCTCGCCCTCCGTGCCACTGGCTCCTGCTGACTCCACAGCACTGGCGGCACTGTCGCTGGGTCCCTCCTCAAGGTTCATGCAGGTGTCTCCCTCGCTTGCGGATGATGATGCTGTGGGCAATGAGAAGAAACCAAAATGCATCAGTCACCTGTATACATCTGACACATGAGCACAAGAACAATTTGTCACAGTGCATATCAGGCAATGCATCATGAGTAACAGCTAGCTTACTCCGCACATATGTAAGCCCTGTACTGCCCAGTTGTTAGACCCACCATGCCACTTTGACACCAGGAAAATACATACACAAAAGGCCACAACTTGAATGAGAAATACACTGAGAAGGTAGTGTCTGTGAACCGGTGAGCACAGCAATACAATGAAGTCATGACACCTCTTGTTTAGCCTGAAAGAAACAGTAGTGATGCACTCAAGGTAAACTAACACACCTCAATACTCAAGGTGTCACCACACTCAGAGACCTGTAAGTCCTTTGGAACACAAAACAAACAAATGTTGCTACCTTGGGACTCACAATACTTTACACAATCTACATGTTTGGAATGTGCCAATTGGCCATTTCGTGAAAACAACACTCATGTGGCTGCATGCAATATGTTGCACAAGGCAGTGCACACAAAAGTACATGTACACTGTCATTGATGAAGCTGGCACCTTTTCTGAGAAGCCACTGTTAGAAATAAATGGTGTTGCAGAAAGTAGATATACATGGGCCCACGGAGGTCCTGATGTCTTGAGACTCGTTAGTGTGTATCACCAACAACAAAGGAGTCTCACAAAATCAAGACCACTGTGGGAACATGTATATGGAGAATCTGCAACACCATTTAATTTGAACAGTGGCTTCTTTGAATAGGTGCCAGTGTGTTCCATGAAAGTTGATATGTCGTTTGGTGTGCGCTTCCTTGTTAGACTTTTTTCATGCAGGCACATCAGTGTACTTAACACAAATCATCCAATTTCCACATTTAAAACATGAACAACTGTTGACAAGTGCTGTGAGTGCCAAGGTACAATTTTGGAAGAGTAACAACTATAATTATGTCAGTTGTCACCAGGCCATCCGTCACCTGATTACACAGTTGGCTACACATATGACCTACTGCCTGTCATCTGGAGTGGCACACATGTCCACACCCAGGACAATGCATGCGCTAATGGGCCTGCAATTGGCTGGTAAAAAAGCCCAGCTGTGCTGTGGGGACACCCTCATGGCAAGCCAGAATGGACACACAGATGTCAGCACACAAAGTCCAAAATGCGTTGCATTTGAACCACACACAGGTGCAAAAAATTTATGATCAGGATTCATGTTGGTAAAAAAATTACACAGGCTGCAAAGCACGAACATTGAGCACTGGCCACCATCACAGGGGCACTGCACAGTGTATTTTTGTACAGGCAATTTTCACACACAAGTCAGACCTGGCAATGAAAAATCAGGGTTGCACATGTATGCCTCTCCCGCACCCCCCCCCCCCATACCTGAGTCAATGCGATTGATACATATCAAGAACTGACACCTCTTATTCTGGGTTACAACAACTGTGCTTGAAAAATAGCTTCATTTACACAACATCACCTCGTGGGGCTGCAAACACATATTTGTGACAAACAACCATCAACAAATTGCTGTGAATAGCCACACAGGCACTGCCCAGTGTGAGTATGCACAAGCAAAATTGTGTATCCCTGTCCAGTGGACACAGGTAGCACACATTTGCAAAAAACAAACTAGGCCAGGGAACAATGCCACAGAGGCAGACCTATGCAGAAACACAGAGAAAGTGCACAGTGTTGGATGACACACATGATTAGGAGGCCAGGGTGTCTCAGGGGACTGTAGTGGGCACAGTGCTCCGTGGTCCTGGAATGAGCTGACTGTACCATCTTCAACCGTCATGGCACTATGCATATCTCACACTCATGCACATCATGTCTGAGGCCACAACATTGGTCATGCATGCTGCAAGGGTGTCCAGTTGAAAGCTCACACTCCTATGAGGAGAGTCAGCATCAGTGACAACAACTATGGACCCCCAACATAGTGAACAGGTCATGGCACAGGCAAGGTACCAACACAAGTCACAGACCACCCTCCCACATGATGCAGAAAGCAATGTGCACTTAGATTTACTGGCACCCTAGATGACCATGTGCAAATGTGATTACACACAGACCAGGGGAAACATGTCAAGGAGGGGAAGGGATGAAAAAGAGCAACAGGTGACATTGGAGAACAGAAAATGCACTGCACATATCAACTCTGGGAGTGTATCCAGGCTACAAAGCGCTTACAAAAGCTTGCAACACATAACATGACAAACAGCCATGTACCTACCCCCTCCTTGCTGCAGTCTCTCCTGTAACTGCCTATCGAGGTCTAGAAAGACCACCGCCAGGACACGTCTCATTTGGGGGGTCAGCCGTCGGCATCCACCGTGGGGGCGAGGAGGGTCCAGCCGCAGCTGGACCCGGGCGATCTGCCAGGTCCAGCACCGGATGTCCTGCCACCTCTTGCTGACCTGTGGCAGCCGGCGACTACTCTCCCCCTCAGATCTCACGGCCCTGACGATGTGGTTCCAAATCACCCCCTTCTCGTAGGCAGTTACCTGTCAGGATGACAAAGTGACACACCATCAATATACCTGCTCCATGTCCCCGAGACACACATTTGAACCTCTTAGAAATGTTGAGCAGGGCATAGGATGCAGACAGGAATTACATCATACACAATAAGAAATTGGACTGTGTGCAAGCCCCAATGCAATACATGGCATTGAAAGTCAACCGGTTGGCATGAGGGTTGCGACACACTCACTGATCATGCCACACACTGTGCAGCACATGCAACAGCAGGCTGATGGCCAGCACGTGCCAAGCAGTCACATGTCCCACTCCACTGATGAACCCTCAGCATACTAGACAGACACACCCAAGCACAGATCACTCGCCTGTCATTGACAACAGCAGATACAACCCTCACTCTGCACATGTGCCACTTGCCAGTGGGGTGTCACAGGTGTCATGCTAGCTATGCAAGTCAGACACACAGCACGGCCTACTTGTCACATCAGATGGGTAGATATGTTGCCACCTCCATGAAGGTGTGGCACAACACATCACATAGACACTCACCAACATGTAAAGGAAGATTCACACACATCAATGTCCATGAGGTCGTACACATCATTTGGACACTCTCACCACAGGTCCACTCAACTCATACACATCTGTGGGTACAGTCACCTGTCACACCGGGGGGAGCACTGAATCACCTCAGGACAATAGGAAAAAAAGCCACCAAGGATTTCACAGGCTGCATGTGTCATGCGCTATGCAGTGAAAGTCACTGTAAGCACTATGCAAGTGAGGAGTGCACACAGGGATTACATCAGGCTCTGCATGAGAGACATCAGCATGTCCCCCACCCTGGGACCCACTCTAAACAACATAGCATGTCTGTCCCACCTGGACACAATACTGACAGTCACACAACAGGTGCCTAGGCAAAGGTAGTGGACTCAGCACTCACCTGCCCCCCGGTCTCCCATACAGGCTGGTGTACTGTGGGAGTAGGGTGTCCAGCAAGGCTTGATTCTCCTCCTGGGTGAATGGCTGGGCAATCTCCACAGTACGCGACATGGTCCAGAGGAAGCAGAGACAGCAGCAATGTTGTCGACTGGAAAGTTGTGCAGGCAAGTGCCCTCTCATGGGTTCTGGCTGCCTTATATCTGACTTGGTGAGGGGCATTCATTTAGAGGAGTACATAGTGATTGGTAAGACTCATTAGCATCCTACGTTTACTCCAATCCCTTTAAACATACACCAATGACTTTAAACATACACCAATGACAGCATTCGCATCGTTCAAATTTAGAGCATCATGTCAAGTCAACAACCACTTTGCAACATTGTATTTTGTGGCCAACTGACTGTTCCAGGACACCTGATCGACACTTTCCAACTGAAAACTCTGTCTCCATGACAACCAGCATGCATTTAGGGCCTAATACTTGTCCCTTATGTGTCCCCTATGTAATTTTGAAATCCACACACCGGTACGGTGCGTTTCACATGTACCCCTATGGCACAAGTACAATGGTGAAACGAAGCATACACACGCGATGATAGCAGGTGTACGGTGCGTTTCACACGTACCCCTACGGCACAAGTACAATGGTGAAACGAAGTGTACACACGCGATGATAGCAGGTGTACGGTGTGTTTCACACGTACCCCTACGGCACCAGTTGTACAGTGCGTTTGACAGGTACGTGTACTACTAGTGCGTACGTGTACGTGTACGCACTAGCAGTAGACATACCCGTACGCACTAGTAGTAAACTGACCCGTACGTGTACTACTAGTGCGTACACGTACATGTACTACCCTAGTACACGTACGTGTACGCACTAGTAGTACACGTATGGGTACGTGTACTACTAGTGTGTACAGGTACGTGTACTACCTTAGTACACGTACGTGTACCACTAGTACGTACACGTACGTGTATTACCTTAGTACACGTGCGTGTACGCACTAGTAGTACACGTACGGGTATGTGTACTACTAGTACGTACACGTATGTGTACGCACTAGTAGTACACGTACGGGTACGTGTACTACTAGTGCGTACACGTACGTGTACTTAGTACACGTACATGTATGCACTAGTAGTACACGTACCCGTACGTGTACTACTAGTGCGTACACGTGCGTGTCCTAAGGTAGTACACGTACGTGTACGCACTAGTAGTACACGTACCCGTATTTATACTGCTAGTGCGTACACGTACGTGTACTAAGGTAATACACCTACGTGTACGCACTAGTAGTACATGTACGTGTACTAAGGTAGTACACATACGTGTACACACTAGTAGTAGACGTACCCGTACGAACTAGTAGTACACGTACCCGTATGTGTACTACTAGTGCGTACACGTATGTGTACTAAGGTAATACACATACGTGTATGCA
This sequence comes from Triturus cristatus, assembly GCF_964204655.1. Classification (NCBI taxonomy): domain Eukaryota; kingdom Metazoa; phylum Chordata; class Amphibia; order Caudata; family Salamandridae; genus Triturus; species Triturus cristatus. The sequence continues at coordinate 1,102,315,416 of NC_140579.1, forward strand.
CTAGTAGTACACGTATGTGTACTAAGGTAGTACACGTACGTGTACGCACTAGTAGTACACGTACCCGTATGTGTACTACTAATGCATACACGTACGTGTACTAAGGTAGTACACGTACATGTACACACTAGCAGTAGACATACCCGTACGCACTAGTAGTAAACGGACCCGTACGTGTACTACTAGTGCGTACACGTACATGTACTACCCTAGTACACGTACGTGTACGCACTAGTAGTACACATATGGGTACGTGTACTACTAGTGTGTACAGGTACGTGTACTACCTTAGTACACGTACGTGTACCACTAGTACGTACACGTACGTGTATTACCTTAGTACACGTGCGTGTACGCACTAGTAGTACACGTACGGGTATGTGTACTACTAGTACGTACACGTATGTGTACGCACTAGTAGTACACGTACGGGTACGTGTACTACTAGTGCGTACACGTACGTGTACTTAGTACACGTACATGTATGCACTAGTAGTACACGTACCCGTACGTGTACTACTAGTGCGTACACGTGCGTGTCCTAAGGTAGTACACGTACGTGTACGCACTAGTAGTACACGTACCCGTATTTATACTGCTAGTGCGTACACGTACGTGTACTAAGGTAATACACCTACGTGTACGCACTAGTAGTACATGTACGTGTACTAAGGTAGTACACATACGTGTACACACTAGTAGTAGACGTACCCGTACGAACTAGTAGTACACGTACCCGTATGTGTACTACTAGTGCGTACACGTATGTGTACTAAGGTAATACACATACGTGTATGCACTAGTAGTACACGTATGTGTACTAAGGTAGTACACGTACGTGTACGCACTAGTAGTACACGTACCCGTATGTGTACTACTAATGCATACACGTACGTGTACTAAGGTAGTACACGTACATGTACACACTAGCAGTAGACATACCCGTACGCACTAGTAGTAAACGGACCCGTACGTGTACTACTAGTGCGTACACGTACATGTACTACCCTAGTACACGTGCGTGTACGCACTAGTAGTACACATATGGGTACGTGCACTACTAGTGTGTACAGGTACGTGTACTACCTTAGTACACGTACGTGTACCACTAGTACGTACACGTACGTGTATTACCTTAGTACACGTGCGTGTACGCACTAGTAGTACACGTACGGGTATGTGTACTACTAGTACGTACACGTATGTGTACGCACTAGTAGTACACGTACAGGTACGTGTACTACTAGTGCGTACACGTACGTGTACTTAGTACACGTACATGTATGCACTAGTAGTACACGTACCCGTATGTGTACTACTAGTGCGTACACGAGCGTGTCCTAAGGTAGTACACGTACGTGTACGCACTAGTAGTACACGTACCCGTATTTATACTGCTAGTGCGTACACGTACGTGTACTAAGGTAATACACCTACGTGTACGCACTAGTAGTACATGTACGTGTACTAAGGTAGTACACGTACGTGTACACACTAGTAGTAGACGTACCCGTACGAACTAGTAGTACACGTACCCGTATGTGTACTACTAGTGCGTACACGTATGTGTACTAAGGTAATACACGTACGTGTATGCACTAGTAGTACACGTATGTGTACTAAGGTAGTACACGTACGTGTACGCACTAGTAGTACACGTACCCGTACGTGTACTACTAGTGCGTACAGGTACGTGTACTAAGGTAGTTCACGTATGTGTATGCACTACTAGTAGACGTACCCGTACGCACTAGTAGGACACGTACCCGTACGTGTACTACTAGTGCGTACAGGTAAGTGTACTAAGGTAGTACACATACCTGTACGCACTAGTAGTACACGTACCCGTACGTGTACTACTAGTGCGTACACGTACGGGTACACACTAGTAGTACACGTACGGTGCATGCACTGGTAGTACAGTGCGCACCCGTACGTGTACTCATTTCACACGCTTACAATGGTAATACAGGCATACACATGACAGGAATGGAGGGCTACGAGTCGCACATGGATGTCCATCAAGTACTTGTCTTTGCATACTTACATGTGCAGGCCCTAGGTGTGTTAGCCAGTGTTATTGCACAGGTCATCTCATCTAGTTGCACAATTGATGTGTGCTGACCTGTGGACACATGTCATGTGTGATGGGGTACTATGTGGCACACATCACCTTGCCACTTGCCACATGTGTGTCTGTAGTCCAACTGTGTCATGCACAGCAGCAGTGGGATGGCACAGTAATCAACACCCGCACCTGTCTCCTGATGCCAGGGACACTCTCTCAACTAACAGGTCTCGATCACCGTGCCCCTTTGGGACTATGTCAGGTGTGTGTCATGTGTTCCCATGAGCTTAATGTCAGTGTCCCGTCAACTGCATCTGCTGTTGGTGCATCCAACAGGGGTCTGTGTGGAGATGGGCATGGAACACGTCTACGCACACCATGCCACATGTGGATTCCCACGGCTGTAGGGTTTGTGTGCATCGTGCATCATATTTTCCCAGTCAGACATGTATCTCAATGGCTGTGTTTTTTAGTTGTCATGTGTACCCCTTCATCGCAATGTGTTTGATATGTACATTTGACATTCCATGTGACCTGTCCGTGTGCCTTGCAGTCAGCTGTCTGGATGAGATGACATCCTTTCAATGCAGCTATGTGGATGTGTGTCACTCTGGTGATATCTCTGGCTGTTCACTCAGACTGTCCCCCAGCTCATTTCAGGGCATGTCATGTAGACTTGACAATCAACAGGTGTATCTGTCTTTTTGTAGGAGTACCAGCAAACGTGCATATGTGTCCTGGATGTATTGCACACATCCGACTCCATAGTTACCTGATGTGTATTAGCAGTGTAGCATGTGCTATGTTCATTGACATTGATGTTGGCCGACTCTCAATCTTCATTCATCCAAACAATGTCTTGCAGGGCACCACCTGTCCCAAGACTAATGCCAGACTTGGGTGCCATGAGGGAACGTGCCTGCATCCGACGTTACAGATTCACTCAACAGTTGATTGAGGACTTGACCGACAGGCTGGCACCACACCTCCAACCGTGACATAGGTATCCTACTGCACTGACCCCAAAGATGAAGTTGATGGCAGCCCTAAATTTTTTTGCCACAGGTATGGTTCAATTCACCATAGCTGATGATGGTGGCATGTCACAGACAATGTTCAGCCGTGTCCTGCGTGATGTTTTAGCAACCATGTTGGAGCACCTTGATGAATTCATCACATTTCCTACTCCTGAGGAGTTGACAGATGTCAAGGGTGATTTCTATGCCCTGGGAGGGATGCCCCATGCCATTGGGTCCATTGATGGTACACATGTGGCTTTGGTACCACCACAGGCACAGGAACAAGCCTATCGCAATAGAAACCATTACCACTCGATAAATGCCCTTGTGGTGTGTCTTGCTAACATGCTGATTTCCCATGTCTGTGCACGTTTTCCAGGATCAGCACACGATGCCTACATCATGAGGCATAGCAGGGTGCCACAAATGATGCTGCGGCTGCACAACGAACGAGCATGTCTTGTTGGTGGGTATACTCTGTTTGTCCTGTGTGTCGCGGTATCTTTGTTTCTTACGGCATCTCCTGACCCTGTTTTTTACATGAAATTTCCATGTAGGGGACTCTGGATATCCCAATGTTAGAATTGGGAATCTCTGGTTGGCACAGGTATGCACTTGTGACAAGCAGGGACTCTTACTTCTAAGTCAGAGTAAGGGGATCACCCTTTCAATTAACCCCTGCTCACCCTTTAGGTAGTGTGGCGCAAGCAGTCAAGACTATTCTCACGGCGTCATAGGTTAAGCATTTGTGAACACATACAGCAATACAATGACACACCACAAATGGATACCAGTCAAGGTTGTATCAAAAATAGTTCTCTTTATATAAGGCTTAGCACAAGACCAGAATAACGAATAAAATGACCACAGTATTATTTTAAAGTTCAATGTTCTTGTAGAAAGGCTTAAAATGCAAAAATAGGCTTCTTTTAGTTAAAATACGCTTCGTTTACATAAGTACACTTCTGTCAAGGCTCTGTACGGTTCGTACCTGGATGTGCGACTCGTTGGCATTCAAAACAAGGGAAGTATGAGTCAGACAATTGTTGCGGACTCCGGGGTCCGTGACATGCACGCTGCAGTGCGAACAGAACAGAGTACCTTGGTGTTGTAGGGTCGCGACGGACAGTGCGGGACAAGTCGATGGGTCCGGGTCGTAGCTCGGCAGCGTATTCGGATGCTGGTCGGGTCGCGGCGTCGGTACGCGGCGTTGGTACGGGACCTTCAGGGATACGTGCGGATGGCCCAGATCGGCTTGCAGAGTCCGTGGCGTTCGGCGTTCGAGCTGTACCTTCGGTGCGGATAGGCGGCGACACTTCTCGGTGAGCCGTACAGCGTACGGGGAGGATCTGTGTGATGCGGCTTCTCGACTCTGAGCACGGCACAGTGCAGTACGTTAGCAGCGTACGGACCGTACCTGCGGGACAACGAAGCTTGGGTCCGGCGTACAGGATTAGGCAGCCAGGGGTGTACGACTCGAATCGGCGGGGAAGGTTAGGTGCGATGCGGCCGGGAGGGATACGGTGCGTACTAACGCTTTTAAATCAGTGTAGACACACGGTGCCGGGCGGCAAAGACACGGCTTCGCAGCGGATGGGGTACGGGTCGTACCGGGGCCAAATCCAGCGGGAAACAAGCAAGAATTGTCCAGGCAAATCAATTTTGGAAGGCAGATGAGTCCAATGGTCCTGGGACCCAGTTCAGGGGGCAAGCTCTCTTCCAAGCCCTTGGAGATTTGTTGAAACAAAGTGCAAAGTCTCTTTTAGTCCTTTCCTCTCCTTTCTCAGCAAGGCACCAACTGCAGGCCAATCCCCCAGGTTAGGGAAAGTTACTCCTCCTTCAGCTTCTTCCAGGTCCTTCTAGTCAGGCAGAGTTTCTTCGTGGTTCAAGCAGGATCTGATTTCTTAGGAGCAGGGCTCCTACATTTATACCAAGTTTCTTTTGTCTTTGCAGGCCTGGGGGTCCTTTGCCTAATCCCAGTCCAGTTCTTTTCAGTGAGGAGCACTTTGTTGTTGGGACTCTGGCTTCTTCTTTCAGCAGGCAGGGCAGAGACATCAGACGCTCCACAGGGGGTGGAGCCAGCATTGTGGGGGCAGAGCACTGCCCTATTCAGAGTCAAGGTGCACTCCTCCCACCCATCCTGGTGTAATCTCTCTATTCACCACCTGGTAGCCCCAGCCTGTCTCCTGGAACTTCCCAGCCCTGTCACTCAAGCTACACACAAAGAAGATAGCCTCCCCCCTCCAGAGGCGGACTGAAATGGTTAGGCACGCAAAGGCTAACTTTCTAAAAGTAGCATTTGCAAACACAGGATATTAAAATAACCTTTGCTAAAAGACGTATTTTATTATCCTGAGTTCAGGCATACTAAACATGAATTTCTACCATGCTTCCTGAGTCTGCTAGGATTATAGAGTGTTATAATCTAGCAGCCCATTCTGGCCTATGGAGAGCAGGTAGCCTTACAATAGTGAAAAACGAAAATGGCTGTAATTCACTATTAGGACATGCCACACTCAGGGCATGTCCTACCTTATCCTTACAATGCACCCTGCCCTAGGGCCTACCTTAGGGGTGACTAACATGAAGGTAAGGGAAGGTTTAGGGACTGGCAAGTGGGGACACTTGCCCAGTCAGCATGACAGTACCAGACTGCATGCAGGTTCTGCAATGGCAGACCTTAGACACATTTTACCAGGCTGCTTCTGTGGGTGTCACAACCAGTGCTGCAAGCCCACTAGCAGCATTTGGATATACAAGCCCTTGGCACCCCCGGTGCACTCTACTAGGGACTGATAGTAAACCAAATAAGCCAAACATGGGAGTCAATTCACATAATACATTTTCCCATAGGGAGCACTTGCCCTGTGGCACTGGATGGCAGTGTCACAGGGCCCTGAGCAGCTAACACCAGCACAAAAATACGTTGAGGCACAGACAAAAATGGAAGGGTGACCCACGACAATGGTGCCAGGTCTAACACCCAACATGACATGGCTAATGACAACTCTCCGCAACCCAAGAACAGCTGCAGATCACAGGTACAACGATGCACATGGGCAGACCAGGCGAGTGATTGAGAGGACGTTTGGCCTCCTGAAGAGCCGATTCCAGTGCCTGGACAAGACAGGCGGGTCCCTCCCTTATGCCCCGGAGAAGGTCTGTCGAATCTTCCTCGTGTGCTGCATGCTGCACAACATGGCAGTTGAGAAGGCAGTGCCACTCATTCTGGATCCGGATGAGCAGGAACATCCACCCGTGGAGGATCAAGGGCTTGCTCACGAGGCTAGTGATGAGGAGGAGGAGGAGGAGGATATCCGGAGTCAGCTCATATGCAACTTCTTCTCATAATGGTGAGTCACTGGGTATGAGTGCGCAAGCTTGTAGCATTGAGTGGCATGTGTTGCAATGTGTTTGTCCAGCTGACTGACTGCAAATTGACTTGGATGTGTGTTCTGATGTGTCACTAGAGTGATGATGTCATGCCACACAGTTTTGCGGAGAGACATTCTTTGAAATTTGCATGTGTCAAACATTGTTCATGTTTGGTAAATGTCCATGTGTGCGGTGAGAATTGTTTTAGGTGACTTCTTGTGTGTCTGTCATTCCCAGGTAATTAGCGCCTGTTGTCTGCTCGTGTCATCGTTGTCCTCCTGCTATTCCTCATGAGGATTGCAACGTGTGCTGAATCAGCGTTCCATGCACGGACATGTGGAAAGGTCAGTCTTGGTAAGGTTTGCAGCAAGGATTTTTAGTGGTGGTATGGGTTTGGAATGTGTGGGGACTGCTTCTCTGCATGTTGTGGTACCATGCATACATGTCTTCTCACCATGGAGCATATAACATGTAGCATCACTCCCATGACATGATAGTCACCCTTCTTGACAGTCATCTGTAGTGGAGTGTGGCGTCTGATGAAGGCATCAATGTGTGTAAACCTTGCCTCTGAAAAATTGCAGATACTCCGGGTGGACATAGTGGGTGACATCACAACAACAGGCTCCATGGGAAATTGCAGCCTCTCCGTGTGCAGCAGGATGTGTTTGGCTCATCTCCTTAACTTGTGTGCCAGTTCATTGGGATTGACATCATCCGTGTTGTAAGGGGGTGTCCAGCGTATGTCCCACATGTTCTGTCAACTGACCTGTGAGTCTGTTAATATGGATGCATATCCCTTTGTGTGTGTATGTGGAATAAAGGTGTTCAGCACAATCCAAAGTGCCTCATCTCTGTCACTGCAGCTCTCTTGACAGTTTGCATGCGTCATCTATGGCATAATTGTCGAAGATTGAGCATCTGTGTGTATGTGCACTTTGGCAACATGCATGCAGTGCTTTATGGCTAATGATCTCTATTGTGCATGAAGTACCTTGTTGGGTATGAATTTGTGCAGTTTGCTCCCCACAACGGGACGTCAACGCCTGCTGATGGTGTGTGTCCTTTGCGCATCTCCGCATTTTGTTGCATGATCCAGTGGCTGTAATTTATGGTGATTGTTCATACATTTTCTCGTAGTGACCCATGAGTGACCTGACACTCCTTCCTTTACATACACCTGTTGCACTGTGCCTTTCAGACCTTGTCTGTGTGTGCTACTTTTCCCGTAATTTCTAACCCCTTCCGCCTGCTGCTGCCTCACCTGCGGCACCGCCCCACCGAGTGCCCTGATTCTGCAACCCCCACGCCTCCGAAATGCTCTGCCCTTCCCCTCCACCCATTCAAAATGCAGGCAGCAGCTTTTCTGTGCCACTGTAGCCCCAGCGTTGTGCTAAAGGCAGGTACGTATGCGCCTGCAACATGCACAGTGCACGACCCTCTAGTCTTTGCATGACCCACGTCACACAACAGGCTCATGCTGCAGCCACTCTCGAAGCAATGTCATCATGACAATCATCCTCCTGCTATCAGGCAACCCCTAAGCACACACACGACACCTTCGCATGCTGAGTGTGCAACTCCAACTGCCTACACAGCGCTGCCCAGCCTACAAGACCCTGTCAGAACAACCAGGTAATGTGCCTCCTACTCCACACTCGCTCCGTCCACCAGCACGCCATTGGACTCTGTTACCTCCTCAACACGACAGCCCCACACATCACCTTTATGACAGTAACCTGGACAAAAGCATCCTCAGCACATGACGTCTTCATTGCCATCTCACACGGATACAAGACCACCCGCAGGGACGGCAACACCAGTCCCGGGGGATGAATTGCTATTTATTCACAAGTACACCCTCAGAGTCACAAATCCGGGTTTTCAGCAACTCCATGGCAACCCTCAGTGTAAGACTCCTCTACAGATCTGCAGGACTACATCCACTATTCCGCTAAGCCATCAACACGTATATCTGCACGCACGCCCTAACCTCCACGGGCTACATGTGGCTGTGTGCCAGTAACTTCTTGCTGGAGGGGAACAACATCACCATCCATCATTGGTCCATCAACATTTGACTCCACGTCTCCCACAAGCAACACACTGCCCCACACCCCGCTCCCGATCCCCCAAAGATGCTTGATGTAAGTCACCACAGACAAGCTGTGTGAGACACTCAAAACAACCCCCCCGCCACACCCTGCAACCGCCCGCACTGGATCAGCAACTGATCCAACAATCTTGCCACATTGACGGACTTTCCTGTGAGGCACAACAACAGTTCATGCACCTGGGAGAAGGCAGACCTACAGGACTCCTACAGACTTAGCCGGACTCTTGTGCAAACCTTGCAACTCAAAGAGCCATCATTTGCCTTACAGCCCTGGAAAACACCACACACAGCCATCACCATATCATCAGCAAGGACAAGTGGAGATCCTTCAGATAGTGCCGAGACACCCAAACACACAACATCAAGGGGCTCATCAGCATTGTGAGTGAACTGACAGCAGATCTCCATCCAAGACACCCCAGCCTTGCAAGGCAGATCACATCCCTTGCAACTTTGTACCACTGCAAGCTCATGGGCATACACGACAGCCTTGGCACACAGACGCAGACAGCACTATTATCCGCAGGACAAACCCCCATCAGGTTATGGACTCCCATCAGCAGCAATGACACAACCTGGCTCATTGTAACATACACTCTGGCTCTCCATCAGGTCCCTTCCCACACAACATCTAAACCACATCATTCCACATCCTTGAAGCCCACGTCCAGCGCGTCCTGCATGTCTCCTTTGAGTTTGCTACATTCCATGGGTGCAGGAGGCATGCAGAGACCCAGGCCCTTCTTAGACAACGGACGGCCGTACCCTGCTTCCCTACCCAGGAAATGTCATCAGGAAGACACTCAACAAGCAAATGACAATTTTCATCCATGCAACCTTCTCCAGCCAATCGGCACCAGACCATCTTCCACAGTAATAACACCACTGCAACCGTCAGCATTGCCACCACCAACGACAACTTTGCCATGCTCAACAATGGTGAGGCCACCACCCTTGACCTCTCAACGGCATTCTACACCATGTGCTACCACACTGTCAGGTCACACATCTCCAACACTGGTATCCAGAGGAGGGCCCAGAGTTAAATCAGAAAGTCGCTCACCCGCAAGGCCCAGGGAGTCTGCCTCCACCCTGCAACATGTAGTACACTGGTGTCATCTGGCCCATGCCCCAGGGCTCTTCTCTCAGCGTGACGATCTTCAATTTCTCCATGACCCCCTCTCCACCATCACATGCGCACACGACCTCATCATCATCTCGTATGCCATTGACACCCAGATGCTCCTCCAACTCACCAAAGACCCAGCCATTGTCAGATCAAAACTTCAAGAAGGCATGAGATCCGTTGAGGAATGGCTGAACATCAGCCACCTGAGGCTGGATTTTGACAGGACAGTAGTCATCATCTGAGGATTGTCCCTGTTAGAAATGGGATTTCTGGTTGGCTAGGGCTTGCGCCAAAGTCAGGCAGAAGCCACCACTCTAGTCAGGGCTGGGGAGTTACACGCCAAAGATAACCCCTGCTCACCCCCTTGGTAGCTTGGCACGAGCAGTCAGGGTTATCCTGGAGGCAATGTGTAAAGCGTTTGCGCGCGCACCCAGCAACAACACCCAAGGCCCACCACAAAAGAAACTCCACACAAGGTATTATATAAAAATAGCCTTTGTATTATACCAAAACACATTAGATAATATTCACACAATTTACACTGTGCCAACTGGCACTGGGCACAATTTTACAAGGGATTATATGTACAGGGGACAGGGCCACATGGACCACTGTCAGGAATTAGCACTTTTAGAACATAGCACTTAGAACATAGGATATAAAATTACTGTAGCACAAAATAGAACATGTAGCACACAACCAGTAACCACTGGTAACAGGTAAGTACCACCTACGCAACCCTAACCACCTTAGGAAAATATCGCGCAGGGAACTAGGACCTCACTAGCACCACCTGTACTAGGAGAACACAACCACCTAAGTATCACAATACCTGTAGGGGTATAAGCACATTACACATGATGCATAAAAACACATTCAGAGATGTAAACACAAGGCACATGACGCATAAAAACACATTCAGAGGTGCAGGTTAGGAACAATAACGCAAAACTCACGTAAGTCACCACCTGTGACAGTCCCTAGGCCAACTGGCCTCGTAGGGGGCTAGGAAGCCCTGTGTCCCAATGTCAGGGGAAGGGTGCGCAGGCTGTGCAAGCCAAAGCGTAAAGGGGGCACAACCTACACGTTGCAGCTGCCCACTAAGTGCTGGGCAGCTGTGAAAATGAGCATGGGCACCACTGTGCCTTGAACACGAGTCTGTCCACCCTTGGAGCCTTCTAGGCTTTGAACAAATATCTGCCGCGTCGTTGGAGCCTTCCGGGCTCTAAAACAAATATGCCCCCAAAAGCGTGGGAGCCTCGTGGGCTCTAGGTCACGAATATGGCCCCCGATAACTTTGGAGCGGCCCGCTGCCTTCCGGTGCCACTCTGATCACCAAAGAAATGCCCCCGACGTTGGAGCCTCTAGAACAATTGCCCCCTTGAACGTTGGAGTCCCGCTCGGGGGACTCAGCAAGATAAAAAGAAGGCCCCCTCTACATTGGGGCCTCACGGGGCTCGGGAAACAACAATGCCCCCAACGAGATCCGATCGGAGCCCCACTCACCGGGATTTCCGACGCGCCGACTCTGCTCTCTGGTGTTGGCTGCCGCATCCGCGGGGCTCTCCTTGTGGTCACGGGAGCCCCGCCTTCAAACCGGCTGCTGGCGTCTCCGGAGTGGCAGGTCCCAGAGCGGGGTGTTGACGTGGCGTTCTTCAGTCACGGCGTCTGTCTCCCGGGGCTCAAATCAGCCGCGAGTCTTCGGTGGGAGGCGGGGTAGGCTCCCGCCCTTCTACTTCCGTTTCTGGTTGTCCCGGAGGCCCGCCCTCGGCCTGCCTGACTTCCTGGTCGGGCGCCGGAGGGGCGATTTGCGGGCAAATGCCGGGTGGGCACCGGCTCTTTTCAAATGCAATAAATCGAGGTGGGCACTCGATATGGGCGGCAATGTCCCTGTCAGGGTGGGCACCTGCCAGGGGACCTCAGGGTCGGCCTAGAACGGGGCAAATGCCGGGTGGGCACCGGCTTCCAGAAATAAAGCGCTCCTAGCGCTAAGGATAAAAGTGAAAGCGCTCTCAGCGCTAAAGGCAAGTCCAGCAAAGTTCTCCCCTGCATGCAGCAAGGCAGGGGGGGGCAAGGCTGGGTCCAGAGCCAGCTCACTGGGCCTCCAGGCAGGGATGTAGTCCAAGTGGCGGTCCTCTGGCCCAGCAACAGCAGCAGCCCCCTCCGGCAGGATCCTGGCAGAGAACATTTTTCATGGGGTCACAGCCCCTTCTTATACACAGAACACCTTTGTCTCAAGGTGCAGGGGAGGGGTGAACCAGTTACAACTGGTTCCTGAGCACTTTGTTTTGCTCAGCCCCTCTCCCTATTCAGAGAGCAGGCCAGGGTCATCAGTCGCACCACAGGGGGCGGAGCCAGCATTGTGTGGGGAAAGCCCAGCCCTATTCAGGTCCTAGGTGTACTCCTCCCACCCATCTAGCTGCTGAATTCCCTATTCACCACTGGGTGACTCCTCCTGACTCTGGGGATTCCCTAGCCCGTCACATGACCTCAGCCAGCCAATCACGCGACAGGCAGTCACTGCACACGCACAGCCATGTCTAGAAGTGGCACTTCCACACTAGACACACACATGCTGCATACATCATTGCGCAGCATTCAATCACACGAGTCCGCACATACTAGACTCGACCCTGTACACCCCACGCATCAGGAAATACCAGGGGCACATACATTCCCTATGCATTCCTATGGGAGGGCAGGCCTATCTCACCACATGCACTCAGTGTGCGCACGCACTTTACTCTGGGACACAGGAAAAGTGAGCAGAAACCAAAAATCACTACCACCAGGTCACCAGTAAAAGCAAAACGTTTAGGGGTGAACCTGCCAGAAGGGCCAAGTCCAACAGTCCCCCTACAGCTGGCTCCACTCCTTGTGTCCCTCTGGTCTGTGCACCACACCAGCACCCAGTGGCCGCGCACGCAAGCTGGTGTTCATCATGGACCCATCGCTGACAATTACCATGCAACTCACCACCATCTGTACCTCATGCTGCAACACCCCCCACATGCTGCAAATGACCCACAGATGGATCCACTCCAAGGCAAGACAGACCGTCCCCCAGGTCTACGATACCAGCCGGCTCAACTACAGCAGCGGCCTCTAGGGAGAACAACAGCAAAACTGCAGGAGAAGTTGTCCAAATCCTGGGTGCATCCGCACACCTCATCTGCAACATCCCCCACCCCAGCCCCATCACCGTCCACCTGAGATAGGTACAATGGCTCACTGTGTGCTGCAGGATCACCTTCAGACTCTTCAACCACACTCAGAAGGCAGTCCACAACCCAAGACCCAACACCGACCTTGGATGTCTGTCATCTAAAACCCTGTTGGCCTAACTCCATGCAGCCCACCTTGCCCTGGCCACCATTCATCACATCCACATAAAAACTGCATGTAGGAGATAGTTCTCCCACCTCGCAAAACAGACCTGTGACTCCCTCCCCGGGCACATCAACATGACCCATGACCTCTACACCTTCATGATACTCTACCAAATTGGTGTGTCTGAGCAGTATTGCAAGCACCCCCTCGGCATCCTGAGGCCATCACGTGTGAGTATTGGGCTCCATGTCTGTATTTTGTGATACATTGTGACCCATGTGTATCCTCAACCGGACTCAGATCCAAGTGTGGGGATGGCTGGAGTTTGTTCCACACTCAGGCATACTTCGACATATCCCCACATGTATGTTGTGTAATCATGCTAAATGACTGCAACATAAAATTTCATGTCTTAATTTTTTATTTATAGCTCTGGGGCGAGATGGGATCCTTGGCATTTGAAGTCATCAGAGTCCAGATCACAGTCTTTGGCATCATTGGTCAGACTGTGACCAGTAAGACCACTTGGCAGATGATGTCAGTCAATGAGGTGATGCTGTCGCACATTGTTAAAAATGGGATTTCTGGTTGGCTAGCGCTTGCGCCAAAGCCAGGCAGAAACCTCCACTCTAGTCAGGGCAAGGAAGTTACACACCAAAGATAACCCCTGCTCACCCCCTTGGTAGCTTGGCACGAGCAGTCAGGCTTATCCCGGAGGCAATGTGTAAAGCGTTTGCGCGCACACCCAGCAATAACACCCAAGGCCCACAACAAAAGAAACTCCACACGGTTATATATAAAAATAGCCTTTGTATTATACCAAAACACATTAGATAGTATTCACACAATTTACACTGTGCCAACTGGCACTGGGTGGAATTTACAGGGGACTATTTACACCAGACATGGCCCCATGGACCACTGTCAGAACTAGCACAAATCACCAATTGTAAATGTAGACATGTAGACCAAATAATAAATGTAGCGCACAACCAGTAACCACTGGTAAAAGGTAAGTACACCCTACGCAATCCTAAACACCTTAGGCATATATCATGCAGGGAACCATGAACTCACTAGCATAACCTATACTAGGAAAACAGTCTTCTATGCATAGACACAGTGAGGAATAAAAATAGCATAAAGGTAATGTACATTACGCAAACATACACAGGTAAGAATAACCATGTGCCCTAGGTGAGGGCACAACACAGGAAAATTGTCCCCAGGCCAACTTGGCCTCTCAGGGGCTCAAACGCCTTTTATCCAAAATGTCAGGGCTGGGCTGCCAAAGCAGAGTAAGCAACAGGGCACAGGGGCACAACTTAAATGTTGCAGCTGCCCACTAAGTGCTGGGCAGCTGGGAAAATGAGCCTGGGCACTAGCGTGCCTCCTGAGCCCCTCTCTGGGACTCTAAATTAAAAATGCCCCCAACGTGGTAGCTGCCTGCGTTCTTGCATGGCAGCTGGGGAAATTAGGCCAATAACCAAGCTCTGGCACTACCGTGCCTCTGGGCCCCGCTCTGGGGCTTTTTCCATCAATTATGGGCACGTGGCAGCTGCCCACTGCGAGGCGGGGCAGCTGTAGAATTCTGTGAGCCCCGACCCTGAGACTCAAAGAGAAGTAGGCCGCCCTCTCGTTGGAGCGGCACACTGTTCCTGCGGGGCCGCTCGGGTATGCCGGCACCAGTCCTGGGCCTCGCTCTTGTTCCCCGTCTCAGCTCCACTCACCGGGAGTTTTGCAGCAACGTCTCCGCGTCCTCCCCGGCCGTCAACACTTCTCTTGCGGCACGGCTGGGACACGGCGCTTCTGCCTTCTCCCTCGGTTAGCGGCACCACTCGCGGGACTCTCTCCAACCCTGGGAGCCCCGCACCGCACTCGAACCTGGCTTCACCCGGTCCCCCTCCTCGGGACCGGGACTCTGTTCTGGGTTTGCCTCCCCCCTCTCTCCAGCTACGGGGGAAGGCGGAAAGCGAGCCCGCGAGGCTCCGGACAAGCCGCGCGTCACGATACCCTGCCCACCACCAGGCGGGACTGCTTTGACTTCCGGGTCGCCGCGGGCAGCGCGGCGGCCCCTTGTTCTCGGCGGCGGCGATAATACGGGGTAGGCTCCCGTTGCAACTATTTCATAAGCGGGTGGGCACCCGCCAACGAGCACTGCAATGCGGGGTGGGCACCCGCTTTACGATAGGCAAATCCTTAAGGCGGGTGGGCTCCCGCTTTTCAAACAAATAGGATTGCGGGGTGGGCACCCGCTCGGAAAGCAGCCAAAAGCGGGGAAATCCCTACGTCGGGATTCCCTTGGAAATGATCATAGTCCAGCGCTGTTCCTCCCAACGACGGCGCTCCTCAGGACTGTAAAGCGCTCTTCAGAAAATAAAAATACAGCGCTTCTTGGCCATGGAAAACAGAGCGCTCCTCCAAGGATGGCAAAGTTCAGGGAAAGTCTTTCAGGAAGCAGGGGGGCAAGGGCTGGGCCCAGGGGCCAGCTCACAGGGCCCTCCAGGCAGGGAGGCAGTCCCCAGTGGCGGTCTCTCCTGGCGCCCAGCAGCAGCAGCAGGCCCCCCCTCCAGTTAGGATCAGAAGAACATTTTACATGGGGCCGCAGCTCCTTTTTATACACAGGTTTCCTTTGTCTCAAGGTGCAGGGAAGGGGTGAACCAGATGCAACTGGTTCCTGAGCACTTTGTTTTGCTCAGCCCCTCTCCCTATTCACAGAACAGGCCAGGGTCATAAGTTGCCCCACAGGGGGCGGAGCCAGCATTGTGTGGGGAAAGCCCAGCCCTATTCAGGTCCCAGGTGCACTCCTCCCACCCATCTGGATGTAAATCTCCCTATCCACCACTGGGGCAGACCCATCCTGACTCCTGGAGCCAGGCACACCAGCCAATCACAAGCCAGACAGTCACTTCATATTTACTACACAGACATGCCAGCTTCTAGAAGTGGCACTTCTACACTAGACACACTAACGCCGCACACAGCATCGCGCAGCATTCAATCTCACGAGTTTGCACATACCAAACTCGACCCTGCACTCCCCACGTGCCAGGAACTACCATGGACACATACATTCCCCATGCATTCCTATGGGAGGGCAGGTCAGTCTCACTAACTGTAACACAGAGCGCACGCACTTTCCACTGGGACACAGTGTAAAAGCGCCTAGAGGCCTAAAACCACTCACACAACATAGGGAAAAAGTTAGGATAATTGCAAAAAGTATTGGGGGTGAACCTGCCAGAAGGGCCAAGTCCAACACACATGAAGGCCAGGTGCCAGGCCAGGTGACCTGGGAGATGTGGATGGGCCGCTGCCTCTCGTGGGACCCTCAGATGTAGGCCTTGACGATGCTTGGGACGCTCCGTCGGACGAATCCTCCTCCTCCTCCCTCCCTGTGGCTGGTGGTGGTCTTTGCCTGGTGGCACAGGGAGGGTTGCCCATGTTGTCGGCGATCCGACGAAGTGAATGGCTTATGTCCCTTTGCACCGCCAGGAGCTCAGCCAGTCTTGCCTCCATCCGTCCTTGGTGTTCTTGTTGACTGGCGTGTTGCTCGGCCTGTTGGTTCTTGATCTCTGTGAGGGTCAGCACTACCTGGCTGAACTCCCTGGTGTCACGCCGGTATGCCTCCATGATGTTGTGGATGTGTGACATACCGGTCCCTTCAGCTGGCTGGTCAGGTTCTCGTCCCCGCCGTCCTCCACTCCCACCACCCCTGCCCACACGAGCCTGGCCTGCCGTTGTGGGCACATCTGGTCTACGGGACCCCTGAGGGATGGCAGTGTCGGTGTTGTCTGCCTCCTCCTGAGTGCCCGCCACACCTTGTCCCTCCTGGTCAGACTGGCTCAGTTGTTCACTGCGGGCAGGGCTCCTCGGTGTCTCCTGGGATGTGGCAGGAATGGGGGTGGTGGTTGGCACAGATGGTCCTGAACCAGGTTCTGCAGGGGCTTGGACACCAGAGGGTCCAGGTCGGTCAGGGTCATCCGCGGAGTGTTGAGAGGGGTCGCTGCCGGTGTGATCAGGTTCCTCCCGAGCCTGTGACTGTGATTGTTCCCCCCATTGTTGGGGGGATATTCCTCACGTTGCCCTGTGTGTGAGAGACAGAGAATGTTAATGCTGTTTCATGCAACATGCATGTTTGATACACATTCAAGTTGGCACTGTTCCTCCAGGTAGTTGTATGTGCCTAGCATTCTCCTCAATGTTCACTTGTGGATGGGTATGTTGCGGGGGACAGATTGATATGTTCTCCTGAGTCTTTGACATGTCAATTTGTGGCTTTGATGCTTCTTCGGCGATGTATTGGTCTTGTTGTGTTGCATGTCCATTGTGACAGTGGGTAAATTCATTGCCTGTCCTGGTGGTGTCTGCTTGTGTAAGGGGTGTGTGTGACAGGGCCTGCTGGTGGGTGTAGTGTGATTTGGCAGTGGGGCTCCCAGGTGATGTATCTGTTGCCCCATGGAGCATGCTGCCATGACAGTGAGTGTGTGTTCCTGTCCTAGATATCTGACCTTGTTGTCTTGGTGTTTGTGTTGACACTGGTCACAGGAGGGCCTTGTGCTGCCTACACCCAGGCCGAGTGTGAGCTATCTTGTCAGTACTTTCCCAATCCCTGTGCATTGCGCATGGTGCATGGGTATGTAGCTGGGCCATATGGGATGAGGGCAATTGTGTCTGATTTGGAGTTCAACAATGCGTTTTGTGCCACCCACCCTCCCAGCATACCGGACATCCATTCTTGGGTTGGTGCTTCATGTAGCATGGGACGTAGCATGGCCTTGCTTTGTCAATGGGGCATACACATGTTATTGGCATTAGCGTAGTTTTTTAGTGTGGTTCTGGCCGATGATGGCTTGGGGGTAGTTGGGTGCATTTGGTGTAGTTGGGGTGTGGATGGCATTACCCTCATGTTACGTAAGTTGTTTGTGTACTCACCATGCTCTGCAACTCCTTGTAGTCCATGTACTCCCACCGGCAGAAGCATGGCCATCACCTTCTCCTCCAAGGGATGATAATGTACTGGTCTGCGGGGCGCACCACCTCCAGTGATGTTGCTCTGGGCGTAGTCCTCATTCATTTTGCGCTTGACCGCCCTCCGCAGATCGTACCACCTGGCTTGGCATTCATTCCTGGTCCTTCTGATGGGTGCAACAGCATTCACCCTATCGACGATCCTCTGCCACAGGCGTTATTTTTCAGCTATGCTGGTCTGTCTGACCAATGTTCCAAACAGCTGTGGCTCGACTCTGCTGACTTCATTGACAAGGATCTCCAGCTCCTCCCTTGTGAACTTTGGATTCTTGTCTGTGGGCATGGTGTGGGGTGAGGATGTGGATGGTTGTGGGTGTGTGGGTCTGAATGTGACGGTGTGGGTGTGAATGTGTAGAGGGGGTATGTGTGAAGGAGGTTGAGTGAAGGTGTATCTGGTAAGGTGGATGGGTGCAGTTGTTGGTGTGTGCTCTGTAGCTGCAGTGAGTCTGTTGCAAAGGCTCATGGTTTGTGTGTGTGGGCCCTTTTTATTGGTCCATTTGTGGGTGTGGCTCAGTTTGAATTTTTGGTGGGTGTGTCATCAGAGGTGGATGTGAGTTTGCCCCTCTGTTTGCCTGTTTGGATGTGTCCAGGTGAGTCCTTTCCATTTTTTGTGCAGTGTAAACATGTTTTGTGGTGTTGTGCGAGTCGAATAGGCCCTCCTTGTGCTGTTTTCTAGTGTCCGTGGTACAGTACGGTACAGGGGTACGAGTCGTACAGACACACGGCCCCATGCGTTGTGTATGTACGGGGCATAGGCCGCCATTGCTATGTACGGTGCGTACACCGCCATCGCTATGTACGGTGCGTACACCGTCATCGCTTATGTACGGTGCGTACACCGCCATCGCTATGTACGGTGCGTACACCGCCATCGCTATGTACAGTGCGTACACCGCCATCGCTATGTACGGTGCGTACACCGACATTGCTATGTACGGTGCGTACACCGCCATCGCCTATGTACGGTGCGTGTACGGTGCGTACACCGCCATCGCTTATGTACGGTGCGTACACTGACATTGCTATGTACGGTGCGTACACCGCCATCGCTATGTACGGTGCGTACACCGCCATCGCTATGTACGGTGCGTACACCGCCATCGCTTATGTATGGTGCGTACACCGACATTGCTACTGTACGGTGCGTACACAGACATTGCATTTGTACAAGTCATTCCCCGTGTACGGGACGGACGTTTTCCGTACAAATCGTAAATCGGTAAGCCGGTCCGGATCGTACTTGTACGCTCGGACTGTGTTTTTACGATTTGTACGGAAAAGTGTCCGGGTCCGTCTCGTAAAACTTTTCCTGCTACGATTCGTATGGTTCAGGCCGATCTGTATGTACTTTTTCCTGTACGAATCGTACTTCACGGGTCGAACGTGACTTGTACGATTCGTACGGAAAAAAATACGGATACGAGTCGTACGGCAAAAAATAATACAGGATCGGAATCGGCCCCATAATGTGCACAATATGCGTAATAATATTCCTTCAAATTGGGGAGAGCTAGCCCACCATTTGCCCTCTCCTCATATAAAGTGCTCAGTGCAATTCGGGAGACCTTTTTACCCCAGAGAAATGATGTAAACATAGACTCTAGTTTCAGAAAAAAGGAATTGACTAAAACACAGGGAATTGCTGAGTTAAAAAGTGGAAGCACAGACATTTTAATTAGTGCCACCCTGCCTAGAATAGATAATGGAAGAGGATGCCATCGGGTAAGCAGATCCTGAACTTTTCGTAGTAATGGAACAAAATTTAAATCATATATTTCTGAAATCAATGGTGAGAAATAAACCCCTAAATATCTCTTCGGATTTGTGTTCAAGCATGAGATAATGTCGGGGTGCAAATCCCTGGATGCCCCACTGCCACATACTGTTCAAAAATCTGGAAGGCCGTTGCCTGCACTTCCTTCTCTGGTTTTATAATGAGCATAATGTTGTCTGCATATAATTTAATTTTGTCCAGATTTGGAAGCGGGGGGCAGATATCCCTGTTGTTCCTGATGGCTATCGCAAGAGGTTCAATGAAAAAAGCAAATAGGACCGGGGATGGCAGACATCCCTGTCTAGTTCCTCTTTTGACTTTTACTTGGCCGGCATTAGCTGCATTAATAATAATATTGGCCTCAGCATTCAGATATAGCTTTTCAATCAACCTCGTAATTTTAGAGGGAATGCCAAATTTGCCCAGGATACAAAATAAAGATTCCCAGATCACCAAATCAAATGCCTTTTCGGCATCTAAAAACAGCACCAAGGCTTTTATCTTCTGGGTTCAAAATAATCATGTGCCTCCACCAAAAAGTATGTGTTCGTGCCAAGTTGCCTTCCAGCAATAAAACCATTCTGATCCTGATGAATTAAATATGAAGCAATTCCATTGAAACGATTAGCTAAAAGTTTAATAATTATTTTGTAGTCAGAGTTTAAGAGCGTAATGGAACGATATGAATTGGGGTCTTCACTATTTTTACCTTTTTTTTAAAAACTGACTACACTTCCTTCTCTAAATGACAGAGGGATAGGCCCACCCTCAAAAATTGAATTTATGACTAATAATAAAAAGTCCCCAATTACACCTAAGAATGTTTTAAAAAATTCTGCTGGCAGACCATATGGGCCGCAGGCTTTACCATTTGGAAGATTTTTAATAACCTCCCCTAACTCTTCTTTTGTAAAAGGGTTTATCATATGCCCTTTATCCTCCTCAGATACCCCAGGTACTTCGTATTCCTGCAAAAAATCTTCCAATGATGAAATATCGATTGGTAATTGCTGGCCATAGATTTCCTGGACTATTATCTCTCCTATTTCTCCCGAATCCTCCGTACGGGAACCAGAGGTGGGGCATCTCAGGGCCAATATTTGATTACTTGCAGCCCGTTCCCTGGCCTGCCAAGCCAAAAATCTCCCCGTGTAGGTGCTTTCTTCATAGGTCTTTTGCCTATCCTGCTGGAAAAGGGTATCGCTTTTAGCATTATATACTTCAGTCAGGTCCCGCTTAGCCTGAACCCACTGACGTTTATTCAAGGCCCAGGGGTTAGAGAGAAACCTTTCTAAAGAGTCTTCCACTTTTTGCTCTAATAACTGTTTTTCTCCCTTCCTTTTTCTTGAATTCTCTGCATCTTTACCTATAACTAGGCCTCGAAAAAAGGCTTTAAATGAATCCCATACCACATGGGTTGGAGCAGAGTCAAGATTTCTCTAAAAAAAATTTGTGTTTTACTAGAAGACACCCAATCCTCTTCTAGCAAATATTGTTGGTTTAACGACCACCTTTTAATAAATGAACTACCTTTACCCAATGCTAACTCCAGAACCACCAGTGCATGGTCAGAAAATCCATTTTGAAGAATTTTCTGCTGTAAAAAGACAAATTTCCTGGAGATAAGAAAGAAATCGATGCGTGAAAAAGTGAGAAATCTCCCTGAGAAACAAGTGTAGGCAATATCCTTCGGAAATGCTGTTCACCAGGGGTCAATAATATCAAGCATTGAACTATAACTAAGTATTGTTTTAAGAGTTTTTCTCTTTAACTGTCTTTTTCAGTTAGATGAGGAATCAATCCTGGGATTCATTAGCAAATTAAAAATTGCCTCCCACGATCAACTCTCCCGGGACTTGGATTAATGATTGAAAGAGTTCCTCATATGGGAGGGGATTATCCTCAACTGGGGCATATATACTAGCAAACGTCAGAGGTCGATGGTCCACATTACAAGTGACCCAGCACCATCTTCCACTTTGGTCGCTCGCAGAATTGACCACCTCCACCTGAAATTGTTTATTAGGAAAATTCACCGTCCCCCTATGGGCTACTGAGGGAGAAGAGAAACCCCTATAAGCTGCCCAGGCTCTGAACATTGCAAACTCGGAGATTTTCCCCGCTGGTATATGGGTTTCTTGTATTAAAATGACCGAGGGATTCTCTATTTTAATCCAAGCCTCAATGGCCCGCATTTTCCTTTTATTATTAAGGCCATTCCCATTAAACAAAACTACTTTCACTATTTCCTTATTACCCATTACGTAAAAAGAGTAGTTTTCTGAATGTCCCCATGTTCAAAGAATATTCCTTTTACAAACTCTGAAAAAAGCCTCCAAACCAGATCTAACAGAGGTGACGGGTTCTCCTTTCTTGCTCTCACATAACAATCAACAAATGAGTATGAACTTAAAATATGGATTTCATTTTTTCCCCCATGCTCCCAAACCCAACCCTTGAACCATTGTCGCCCGAGCAGATGTCCGCCCCTGCTCAGAGGCCGACAACATGTCCCACCCACCCTACAACAGGCACGCTGACTTGGTGCCTAGTGCAGCTGAATGACACCCTCCCCCTACCCTCACTTCCCCCTCCTACACTGCAAAAACTAAAGTTGAACCGCCTTGTACTATCATTAACCTTCTACACCTTATGCTAACACCTTATCTTTTCACCTGCTATTCTCATTTGACCAAGACTCAGAGAAAAAATAAAAAACAAAATTACAGTAATACAGTCCTCAAGGGATGAATAGCCCATTCCCAACCCAAAGATACATACCCCCCAGCCTTTCAACCAAATACTGGCGTCAAGCCACTAGGGTTTATTCGCCCAAATCTCTTGTAGTAAACCCTGTGCCTCTGCGACATTACAAAAGATATGAAATTTGCCCTTAATTAGCACTTTGAGCTTACTCTGCTGAGCTATCACGGCTTGTGCCCCTTGAGCTTTAAACAATTGAAGAATTTTGACTAAATCTTTCCGCCTTTTTGCTGTGGAGGCTGTCATGTCTGAAAAAATATGACACACTGGCACTTCTGCCAAAGAAAACTGTCTTTGCCTGATTGCTCTTGACACAATCTGCTCCTTGACCCTAAAGTCTCCAAAGTTTACCTGGATCGTCCGGGGGAACTTTGCATTAGAGGGGAGATGTGCGGGGACCCGATGAGCTCTCATTATTGTCAGATCCCCCTTAAATTCTGGAAGGACATTTTCCTTTATGAAGGATTCAATCCAATGTAGCATCTGCTGGCCCTCCAAACCCTCCGGAATGCCCAGGGTTTGGAGATTAGAACGTCTGCACTGATTCTCCAACTCCTCCAGCTTCATTTCTAGTGAGGCTCTCTGGAACTGGAAGGTAGTCCCTTTACGGTTCAGAGATGACATTTGATCCTTCAATTGGGAAATCCTGGTTTCGGCCTCCAAGAGCCGTGCCGGGACCTGTGCCATGGATTCCTCAATCTTCGTCAAGCGGGCATTTATTGCAGCGATCTCATTAGATTGTGAGGTTTTTAGGTCCAGAATTTCTTCCAGAATTAAATTAAGGAGTCTCTTAGCGTCGCATTGCATAGAAAAGGAACCGCCACCTTGAGGGGGATCAATCTGAATAGCATTTGATCTATCCTCCGCCATGGAACTCTCTGGACCCGTCAGCTCAGGGACCACTGGTGAGGTCGACATAGACACTTCTGCGTACCCCGGCATTGAAATATGCATGGGGTCTCCCCCAACTGATGGATTTAAGAGACCTGAAGATGGAATAGAGGGAAGGGAAAGAGGCGATTGACTGCCAGGCTTGGAGACTGAAGTCTCTGGGCCGGCATCCAATAAGCTATCTGCTACTAAAAGGTCGTCACCTTCCGTCCCCTGCATTGCTTCTACTTCAATCAAAGGCCCATCCTGTTTGGCTTTGATAAAAATAGGGTACTTTCTGGCCTCAAGAGTTTCGCCCGCTGACTTTCCGGAGGTCAAAGTCTCTTTAGTGGAAGCAGAAGGAATTGGTGAATCCACGGTTGAAGAAACCATCTCACTGGGGCTAATGGGGGAATCCAAGTCCACCATATCAGCCTCAAGCTGATCCTGTTGGGCCGATCAGCATTCGCCAATCCCACAAGCTCCGATGAAAGAGGAAGATCTTGTCGAAATACGGCTGCATAGTTCAACCGCGCTGTGGCCTGGGCTGCGCGCTTTTTAACCTTTTGACCTGGAGTCGGCGATTTAACCGGAGTTGTTCCCTTTGCCCCTTTGACAGGCTTTCTCATAATGTCCTCCTTACAGTGCCCCTCTGCCGATAGCTGGTAAAAATGCTGCCCAGAACTCTGTCAGAGTAAATTAAAGGGGATCTGCCCAGCAACCCTCAACCAAGACAGGTGAGTAAGAGAAATACCACTTACCCGCTCTTGGTGAGAAACCTGGGGTCCCTAATGATGCTCCCAACGCCACGCCTCGGCAGTCCACCGTTGTCGAAAGAAAAAAAAAAAGGCAGGCTGGCTGCAGTCAGACCACCGGACCGCTCTCTCGGGACTCTCAGAGCAGTCCTTTTTCTTTTAAGGGGCCCTTTAATTGCCTCGAAAGCGGGGGGAAAAAAAACCACCGGGCGCTGGGCACCAGAAGGAAATGTGACCACTTTGGAAGGAAAGGAAAATATATTGCTAGTTCGCTGTTCAAAGGAGCTGCTCTCCGGGACTCCGCAGCTCCGGGAACATCGGCGGCAGCTCCTATCTGCTCGCGGCGTCTGACGTCAGAGGAAGTGAGGGGGAGTGGTAACGGCCTGCTCTCTCAGCCGATCGGCATCACCGCCCAATCCGATTGCACGAAGTTATGTGAAGGTTCCAGCATTTTCTATTCTCTTTCCAACTCTGATCTGATGACTCATGGACATATGTTCATCCATATGGATATCGATTTATTTTACGGTAGACAACAGGGAAGGAGCTATACCCTAGCCACTAGGCCATAGGGAGACCGTCGACCTGGTCACACTCTTCCCAGTAGCAGCAGCAGCTGTCCCATTGTATTTGTGTTAAATTGCAGAAATTGATAGACCATCCCAGAGTGTACTGTTGTGAGGTATAATGTTAGATTACCTGTAGACGTAGGTCAATTTTGATTCAGTCTCAAACTTAGGGGCCGATTCCGATCTGGGTCGGAAGGGCACCGAACGCAATGCGGCCGGAAAAAATTTGAGCCGTACTCGTGTTTTCCACCCGACTCGTACAGCTGTACGATGCGAGCTACGTGAAATTCACCGACCGAGTCGTTTCAAGGTCCGAACCGCTCCGTACGTCTCGGCCGTAAGCTAACCGTGGCATGCAATGGACGCGATTTATGACCGAGCCAGTACAATGCACTCGTCGGACAGCCGGTGCGAGCCGGACACTCCGGCTCGCAAAACGTCTGGAAAGTTGCCTTTGGGGGTCCGCGTCGGACCCCCTGACACCTGCAGCCCTACGACTCGGACACAGGGGAGACCCAAGGGTCCCCCCAACACAGGCATGTACGGTACAGATGGCACCGGCGTGTACCCACTGTAGCGGGCGCCCTTGTGCGAGACGCACCCATTCAGTCAATGGGAGCCCATGTACGCGTCATACGACCGGCTCCCATTGACTTCTATGGGAGTCTCACCGAACCGAGTCCGGCAGCATACGGCCGCATCGTACTCGCTCGGTCGGACTGCAGGACTCTGACTCGGTCGGAAAACAATCCTGATCCAGCTCGGTCGGAGAGCTTTCCGACCCGAATCGGAATCGGCCCCTCAGTTGTATGTTGTCCGCATAGGACCCTGCTGTGCAGCCAAAGGGTTTAATGAGCACCAGGAGCAGTCAAACATATATACTGAATAAAGTGGGTGATAAAGGCAACTCCTAAAGCACTCCGCACAAAACTTCCTGAGATGGGGTAACATTACTATGTAAGGTTGATTCGCTAATACGGAAATACAGGAACCTCATTGAGAGGCACCGCTCACCCAGGCTAAGAGCCATAGCCGACTTGAATCACTGACAGAATATCGACATAAAAAATATTGACATAAAAAATATCGGAGCCGAAATATCGATGTCAAGAATATCAAAGTCCTATCTACATTATGGTAAGTACAAAAATATTGAAAAAAAAATATCGTTATAAAAAATATCGTTGTTAAAAATATTGTTTTTTTAATGTTAAAAATGAATATAAAATAAAGTAAATGATACATATATTTAAAATAAACATAGTTAAAATATGTTTAAAATTATCAGTAATATATATAATGTAAAAACAATTAAACATATACATATAAAATATAATATATATACTTACTTAATAATATTAACAATTAATTATTTTAATAACTTATACATTGTTAAAAAACATTTTATAAGTTATAAATACATACATACACATACAAAAATAATATAAATAAAAAATGTATACCAAATTAAAAAAAAAAATTATTAAATAAATTATACACTACATTAACTAAAACAGTAAATATTGGATAGCGTAGGGGTAAAAACTACTATTCCCACTTCAGAGAGTGCAAAAATAGGGAAAGTGTTGGATAGCGTAGGGGTAAAAATTACTATTCCAACTCCAGAGAGTGCAACAGTAGGGAAAGTGTTGGATAACATAGGGGTTAAAAGTACTATTCCAACTCCAGAGAGTGCAACAGTATGGATAGTGTTGGATAGCATAGGGGTTAAAATTACTATTCCAACTCCAGAGAGTGCAACAGTAGGGAAAGTGTTGGATAGCGTAGGGGTAAAAATTACTATTCCAACTCCAGAGAGTGCAACAGTAGGGAAAGTGTTGGATAGCATAGAGGTTAAAATTACTATTCCAACTCCAGAGAATGCAACAGTAGGGAAAGTGTTGGATAGCGTAGGGGTAAAAATTACCATTCCAACTCCAGAGAGTGCAACAGTAGGGAAAGTGTTGGATAGCGTAGGGGTAAAAATTACTATTCCAACTCCAGAGAGTGCAACAGTAGGGAAAGTGTTGGATAGCGTAGAGGTTAAAATTACCATTCCAACTCCAGAGAGTGCAACAGTAGGGAAAGTGTTGGATAGCGTAGGGGTAAAAATTACTATTCCAACTCCAGAGAGTGCAACAGTAGGGAAAGTGTTGGATAGCGTAGAGGTTAAAATTACAATTCCAACTCCAGAGAGTGCAACAGTAGGGAAAGTGTAGGATGGCGTAGAGGTTAAAATTACTATTCCAACTCCAGAGAGTGCAACAGTAGGGAAAGTGTTGGATAGCGTAGGGGTAAAAATAACTTACTAATAATTACAATACATTTTTAAAAATAAATAATAATGTAATTATTAAATAACAATAAATTAATTAGCTATACCAATAAATAAGTACTTAAAAATAATTACCAATTAATAATTAATTAACAAATAAATTGATGAAAATACAATTAAATAATAATTATCAACAATTAATTACCAAATAACAATAAAACAAAAAATAATTAATTTTCAATACCAAAAAACAATAAGCATTCAAAAATATTTAGCAATTAATAATTAATTAACAATACATTATTGATAAATACCAATACATATTAATTAATGACAATTAATTACCAATTATTAATTAATGAGCAAATTAATTTCCAAAACATAAACATATTAATTATTAAAAAGGTATTACCAATGAATTATTAATTAACAATAAATTAATTATCAATAATCAACAATAACATAAATAATTACTTAATTACAATTAAATTACTTCCCACCCTATTGCCCTATAAACTCACAACACACTTCAATAATAAATTAATACACTTAGGGGCCGATTCCAATCCTGGAAAAAGGCTGTACAAATCGTTGTATGGAGTGTTTTTCCCGTACAACTCGTACCCGGTGAACTTTTCTTACAACCTTGGAAGTACGATTCGTACAGAAAACCTCTTTCCATACAAATCGTACAAAAGACCATACAGCTAAAATAAACCAACGATTCTGATCCGGAACAGCTTGCACGCGACGTCTGTATGTATTTAAGCAGCGGTTTCCAGCCCAGCAAGTACGATTCGTCCCTACGGTACTCCGCACGGCTGTTTTCTTACAGGAGCCAAAAACAGCTGTAAAAGCAGAGTCCCCAGGGATACTACGAGTCGTACAGGCATACACCCCCGTGCGTTGTGTATGTACGGTGCGTACCCCAACATCGCGTATGTACTGTGCATACCCCCAACATGGCATACCCCAACATCGTGTATGTACGCACCATACATACGCGATGTTGGGGTACGCGATGTTGGGGGTAAGCACAGTACATACACGATGTTGGGGTACACACCGTACATACACAACGCACGGAGGTGTATGCCTGTACGACTCGTACCCCTGTACGACTCGCACCCCGGGAACAACTTTTCCCAGGATACGAGTCGTACAAAGTTCGCTTCGTAGCGGGTAATGGCATTCCCCGTATACGGGACGTTTTCCGTAAAAATCGTAAATCGGAAAGCCGGTCAGGATCATACTAGTACGGTTGGACTGCATTTTTACAATTTGTATGGAAAAGTGTCCGGGTCCGTCTGGTACAACTTTTCCCGATCCGATTTGTAAGGATCGGGCCGATCCGTACAAATCGGATCGGGAAAAGTTGTATTTTTCCCGTACGAATCGTACTTCACGGGTCGGACTGGACTTGTACGATTTGTATGGAAAAATGTACGGATACGAGTCGGGCGGGAAAAAAAAATACAGGATTGGAATCGGCCCCATTGTGTCCCTACGATATTTCAAACTCGATATTATTGTAGGTCGAAATTAAAAACTCGATATTTAGACTGTTTACCAGCCGACTTCGCTCCTCAGCCAGGCCTGACGCGTCTTTGCCATCCATGGAGGCAGCCACCTTTTGCTAGCTGCTTCATCAACTGCTTGCATACTGCTCTTTCTGTGACTTTACTCATAGCGAGTAACAAGGTGATGGGTCTATAGTACTCCCTCTCAGAACTACCGAAGTTACATTTCTTTCAAAGAGTCAACCCTTACAAACCCTTTCTTCCAATCCAATGGAAGTGTACCTGTACTTAAAGGCAGGTTTACAATCCTTGTCACATAAGGAGAGAAGACCAATGCACATTCTTGTAAAAGGGGAATAGGAATTGCATCATCTGGAGACCCTGATCTTGTATCCAGTATTCTACCCTTATCTCCTATTCTCTCACCTCTTAAAAAGAGGCCCAGTTCAAGGATGCCTCCACCACCTGATCTAGGCTGTCAGAAGTGGTTATAGCCTCCATATCTGATTTCACTTTATCATAAATCTTCTTAATCTTTAGAGAGAATTATGTTGTCCGGTTCATTACAGAACACCTGGGATGATCTAAATGTGCTTGAGATGCAATAAGTTTGCATAAAATACTTTACTGTGCTACACAATTCCCTCATTATATTCTTGACATTTAAAACAGAAGCGGCCAAATAATTTGATTTTGCTTCTGTATAGTTGTTTTAAATAATTTTGTAACTGTTGCTTATAGCTAGCTAAATCCTTCCCAAGATAGTTAGCTCTCCATTTCCTCTCTACTTTCATCACCAGGAGTTTCTCTTGTTGCAAAGCGTCTGCAGACCACTTATTTGTGACCGTATTCCGATAATTCCTACTTGTCTTCATGGGCAACTTGTCTTCTGGTGTGGTGTGGAGCACTTTAATAAATATGTCCCAAGCCTGAGTGACACATTGACAACTCAGTACTAGCCTTAGCGAAGCAGCTATTCTTACTAACACATGCTCTTCATAAAATTCATCAATGCCTGTCTTAATATGATACTTGTGTATGGCAAAGGGTTTTATTTACGTCCCATAATATAACAAAATAATTAAATTTGATCCATCAATCATAAGATATTCTGCGTCAAGGTGCATTGAACTACTTCAGGGAGAACATTCTTCATAAGCAAGTCTATTTTTTGTCTGAGTACAAGCAATGTGTTTCAATTTCACCTAGGGGCCGATTCCGATCCTGTAAAAATATTCCCCGTACGACTCGTATCTGGATTTTTTACCGTCCGAATCGTACAAGTCCCGTACAAACTGGCAAGTACGATTCGTATGTTAAAAAGTCCATACGAATCGCATTGGCTAAATTCCCCGACACGTCCTCGGGTCGGAAAAGGTGTCCGACATGTCCCCGGACATTTTTACGTAAGAATCTGAAAACTGAAGTCCGAGCGCGCAAGTACGATCCTTTCCGTCCGTCCAAATGCACAACCGTATGGAAAAAACACCGTACGGAGCGAACTCCTATAGCAACCATGGAGACATGTGCCCGCATACACGCCGAACACCCCACCCCAGACCCCGTATGTACGCGCAGAACACCCCCCCAGCCCTCGTATGTACGCGCGGAACACACCCCCCAGCCCCCGTATGTACGTGCCAAACGCCCCCCCGTCTGCGGATGTACGCGCCGAACCCCCACCAGTGTATGTTCGGAGCGTACCCCCACCCGTGCATGTATGGAGCGTACCCACACCCGTGTATGTACGCGCCGAACCCCCACTAGTGTATGTATGGAGCATACCAACACCTGTGTATGTTTGGAGCGTACCCCCACCCGTGTATGTTCGGAGCGTACCCACACCTGTGTATGTTCGGAGCGTACCCCCACCTGTGTATGTACGGAGCGTACTCCCACCCGCGTATGTTCGGAGCGTACCCCCACCCGTGTATGTTCGGAGCGTACCCACATCTGTGTATGTTCGGAGCATACCCTCACCCGTGTATGTTCGGAGCGTACCCCCACCCGTGTATGTTCGGAGCGTACCCCCACCCGTGCATGTATGGAGCGTACCAACACCCGTGTATGTACGCGCCGAACCCCCACCAGTGTATGTATGGAGCATACCAACACCCCACCAGTGTATGTTCGGAGCGTACCCCCACCCGTGTATGTACGGAGCGTACGCCCACCCGTGTATGTATGGAGCGTACCAACACCCCACCACTGTATGTTCAGAGCGTACCCCCACCCGTGCATGTATGGAGCGTACCCACACCCGTGTATGTACGCGCCGAACCCCCACCAGTGTATGTATGGAGCGTACCAACACCCCACCAGTGTATGTTCGGAACATACCCCCACCCGTGTATGTATGGAGCGTACCAACACCCCACCAGTGTATGTTCGGACCGAACCCCCACTAGTGTATGTATGGAGCGTACCCCCACCCCACCAGTGTATGTTCGGAGCGTACCCCCACCTGTGTATGTTCAGAGCGTACCCTCACCCGTGTATGTTCAGAGCGTACCCCCACCCGTGCATGTATGGAGCGTACCCACACCCGTGTATGTACGCGCCGAACCCCCACCAGTGTATGTATGGAGCGTACCAACACCCCACCAGTGTATGTTCGGAGCGTACCACCACCCGTGTATGTACGGAGCGTACACCCAGCCCCCCCTGTATGTACGGTGCGAAACACCACCACCAATGGACGGTGCGGACCAACACCCTGCCCGTGTCTGAACGCACCCTACCCCAGGCCCCTACACCAGCACCCTCACCCAACCTCGCGCATGTATGAGTCGTACTAAGCCATAGCAAAGGTCAGCACTGTACAACAACATGGCCCATGTACGCACCGTACAGACGCCAAAAACCCTCGTACTGAACCAGGACAAAGCAAAACAACACAAGGAGAGTCAATTCGATTCGCACAACACCACAAAACATGTCCAACAAGCCCAAATACATCCTATACACTGACCTGCAACTGCCAAACAGCCAAACAGAGGCCCAAAACACAACCACTCCTTATAACACACCCACCCAAAGTTCAAACACAGCCACACCCACAAATGGACCAATAAAAAGGCCCAACACACACAAACCATGATCCTTTGCAACAGATCCACTACTGCCAGACCACAGAGACAACGCACTGCACCATACTACATACATCAATACACCTTACACTTGCACTCCTTCACACAACCACCATCACACACACCCCCTCATCACATTCACACACACACACCTTCACAACCGCACTCACACACCCACAACCATCCACACCCACACCCCCACAACCATCCACACCCCACACCATGCCCACTAACAGGAATCCAAAGTTCACAAAGGAGGAGCTGGAGATCCTTGTCGACGAAATCATCAGAGTCGAGCCACAGCTCTTTGGAACATTGGTCAGACAGACCAGCATAGCCGAAAAATCAGCCATGTGGCAGAGGATTGTCAATTCTGTGAATGCTGTTGGGGCCACCAGAAGGACCATGCATGAGTGCCAAGCCAGGTGGTACGATCTGCGGAGGACGGTCCGCCGCAAAGTGACGGAATGATCACAACCAGGGGAACATCACTGGAGGAGGGCCGCCCTGCAGACGGGTACAATACCATCCCTGGGAGGAGAAGGTGATGGCCACGCTGCCGCCGGTGGGAGTACACAGACTAGAAGGAGTCCGAGACCCTGGTGAGTACACAAACAACTCACCTCACATGGGGGAACGCCATACACAACCAAAATCCCAATCATGCACGCAACCCCCCCAAAGCCAGTACCGGACACAACCACACTCCAAAACACACACACATGCCACTAGCGCCTCCATGCCCCATGCACCAAGCAGACCATGCCAAGTCACAAGCCACACAAAACACCAACACAAGACAGGATGTCCCCGATGCCGGGAGGGTGGGCCTCAAAACTAACATTGAGCAACTCAGAAGCACACAACAATGCCCTCAGCCCATATGGCCCAGGGCACAGCCATACAAACAGTGTGTCCCCACACAGTACTGTGTTGCCTGCAAATGGTGGCCGCGTTGCAGGATGACATGGGTATGAAGGCACAATTTGCACATAACAGCAGCTAATGAAGATGCAACACTCTGAAAGAGTGTCAGCACACACCGCCACAGCAGCAGCGCAGACTCAGACACTCCGCCCAATGGGTGCCTGGTGATTAGAAACAAACCCACATGAACAAGCCAATGGCCTTTGAAAGACCTGCAAACTGTGTGTGCCCAGGAAGCTGGGCTGAGGTGACAGAGGGTGACACACAGAGGGAGGGAGAGGGGGAGAGAGAGGGAGGGAGACAGAGGGGGACACAGGGAGACAGACAGAGGGAGGGAGGAGGGTGACAGAGGGAGGGAGAAAGGGAGACAGAGGGAGACGGACAGAGGGAGGAGGGTGACAGAGGGAGGGAGAAAGGGAGACAGAGGGAGACAGACAGAGGGAGGAGGGTGACAGAGGGAGGGAGAAAGGGAGACAGAGGGAGACGGACAGAGGGAGGAGGCTGACAGAGGGAGGGAGAAAGGGAGACAGAGGGAGACAGACAGAGGGAGGAGGCTGACAGAGGGAGGGAGAAAGGGAGACAGAGGGAGACGGACAGAGGGAGGAGGGTGACAGAGGGAGGGAGAGAGGGAGACAGAGGGAGACCAAATCACCCTTGGGTGGTGTGGCCATGTCCGCTCGGCAGCAGGTGGACTGTGTGCATGTAGACAAGGTTTGGCAGTGCCTTAACCCCCCCTTTTTCCTTTGAGAAACACTGGGCCATGTGTCAATCCGTGCACGAGTACATCCGTGCTGCAGGCACAAACCTAACCTTACACCCAGTATACCCACCCACTGTGTTTGTCAGAACCCTGTCACAAATGCTTAAGTTACCTACCTGCATTCTCAAATAGCATGGAAAAAACACCACTTGGCCACGTACACTGCAACACGTAAGGCGGCTCTGCATGGCTCGCTACGCCCGCTCACTACACTGCTGCCTGCGTTCAAAAAAGATGCATCAACTAAGATTGTGTCACACATAGGTAAAGTGTCGAAAGCTGTGGCCAAGGGACATACCCATGCACAAGTGCACTGTGAGAGGAATGCAAGACATATCCAACTACCCAGAGGAACTGTGCCAACTCACAAAATGAATGAAATATGGATGTCGCATGTAACACAATTAACATTGTCTCTCTCACACACAGGTCAACGTCGTCGATCTCCCCCCAACACTGGGGGGAAGACTCACAGGACCAGGCTCTGCGTGAAGAGGACCCCACCGGCAGCGACGACTCTCACCACTCCGTGGATGACCCAGACCAACCTGGCCCCTCTGGTGTCCAAACACCTGCAGCACCTGTGTCAGGTACAACTGTGCCAACCACCACCCCCATTCCTGCCACATCCCAGGAGACACCCAG
The DNA here is from genome assembly GCF_964204655.1 of Triturus cristatus. NCBI lineage: Eukaryota > Metazoa > Chordata > Amphibia > Caudata > Salamandridae > Triturus > Triturus cristatus. Next base: position 1,102,349,431 of record NC_140579.1, read on the forward strand.
GAGCCCTGCCCGCACCCGACAACACAGCCAGGCTGCCCAGGAGGGACAAGGTGCTCCGGGCACCCAGGAGGAGGCAGGCGACAACGCAAATGCCATCCCTCAGGGGTCCCTGAGACCCGATGTGCCCACAATGGCAGGCCATGCGCAAGTGGGCAGGGGTGGTGGGAGTGGAGGACGGCGGAGGTGCGAACCTGACCAGTTGGCTCAGGAACCGGTAATGTCACACGTCCGCAACATCCTGGACACATACCGGCGTGACACCAGGGGCATCAGCCAGGCCGTGGAGGCCCTCAACCAGATAAAGAACGTGCAGGCCGAGCAATATGCCAGTCAACAGCAACACCAAGGACGGATGGAGGCAAGACTGGCTGAGCTCGTGGCGGTGCAAACGGACATGACCCGTGTACTCCGTCGGATGGGCAACCCTCCCTGTGCCACCAGGCGAAGAACATCACCAGCCACAGGGAGGGATCAGGAGGAGGAGGATTCATCCGACGGAGCATCACAAGCATCGTCACGGCCTGCTTCTGAGGGTCCCCGCAGGAAGGTGGGTCGTCCACGCAAAAGACTGTGAGAGTCAGCGGAACATCACCATCTCCCAGGTCACCTGGCCTGGCACCTGGTCCTCTGGCCCAACAGCAGCACATCAGTAAATGACATTCTCTGCCACATGGACTTGCTGGTCACTGTCTGACCAATGTTGACAAAGACTGTGGCATGGACTCTGATGACTTCCAATGGCAAGGATATCAACTCCCCCAGTGAACTTTGGATTCTACACACCCGGCAAGCACCTCTAGTCATCCCCCCCCCCCCAAACACGTACCCCACCACAAATAAAATTCACCACTATCAAGAGATGATGCCGTCATTTTGCATTATTCCATTACATGTGTGTGTTGTAAAGTCAAACGATGCCAGAGTATTTTAAATAACTACAACCATCCATACCCTGCGGTCTGAGTCTGGCACAGGACACACATGGGTCACAATGGGGGAACAGCCATTACAATGCGGTTTTTACCACGCGCAGCTTTTACATCGCATGCGTTACACCACATGCGATGTTACAACGCAATGCCATTACAACGCAAGTCTTTACATCGACTTGCGCTAGATGGCGTGCTAACATTACAAATAGTGTAGTTTACTATCCCAACACCTTCCCTACTGTTACGTGGACTGGAGTTGGAATAGTAAATTACACTTTTCTAATGTTAGCACGCCATCTAGTGCAAGTCGATGTAAAGACTTGCGTTGTAATGGCATAGCGTTGTAACATCGCATGCGTTGTAACGCATGCAATGTAACTGCACGCGTTGTAATGACACGCGTTGTAATGTCATACATCCGTCACAATGTATCATCCAATACAGACATGGAGCACCATACTCACCCGTGATGGGCCTAACCAGCTGAGGGGGTGCCCGCACAACTGTGCCTACAGACCTATTTAGAAGAGCAACAGTCATGCACAGAGGTCAGGGATCATGTGGAGTGTCCTGGGGTGCTACTCCCAGGTATGTGTAGACAGGTCGCAGAACCATGTCCTGCATGCTTGAGTCAGGTGGATGTGGAGAATGGTGGGCCGGCCAAGGTTGGATGCATGGAGATGGCACAATGGGGTCTTGGATCACAGTGCCACAAGGTTGTGTTGGGGTTGTGGGCTGCATCCTGAGTGTGGGCGTGGATTGAGAAGGTCATCCTGCAGCTGGCAGTGATCCATTCCCCCCATCTCTGTTGGACGTTGATGTGGCTTGGTCGCCGGATGTAGAAGCAGAGCTGTGCAGATGCACCCTGGATGTGGACAAGTATCATGGGAGTTGTAACGCACATGTCCGTAGAGTGCATGGTAGGATTAGACACGGATGTTGTAGTTGACCTGGGGGATGGTGTCTCTTGCCTTGAGGTGGATGGAACTGGGGATCTTGTGCATAATGCAGAGTATGCTGCAGCATGAGGCACAGATGCTGCTGATCAGCATAGCACATGTCAGCAAGCAATCCATGATGAACACCAGCTCGTTTGCGTGGACACTGGGTGCCCTTGCTGCAGGGCCTGCAGCAGCATGATCCATGTCAAGAAAACAATGCCACAAGTTGCACACAAAGACAAGGATCTCAGGAAGGATCTATGCAAAAGGTGTATGTCAAGGAAGGAATGTCTGGTTCAACATGGCACACACACACACAATGGATGCACATGCAGCACAGTGGCCGTCGTGGAGACTGACATGCCACAATACCTACACAGCCATTGACTTCATGCACAATACAGTTTCTAATCCCTGACAAACAGCTTGCATCTTGCTACTCTACACATAGACTCATATGCACTATCTCTGATAACTATGCCAGACATGCCGCATGCACAGTGGCAACAGACCACCATTGACAGAGATGAGGCACCTTGGAGGCAGAGGGACACCTTTATTAGTCATGTGTGTCGGAATGTAATGTCAACACAAACACAGGTCATGTGGATGAACATGTGGGACCGACACTGGCACCCCCCTTTGCACCACAGATGCTGGAAATCCATAGAACTGGCACACCCCCTGCTGCTCACGGAGAGGCTGCTATACACCATTGAGCCTCTAATGGGGAATTCACACACCATGTCAACCCGGTGCAACCCGTATGTTTCCGAGGGCAGTGTTACACACATTGATGGCTTCATCACAATCCACAATCCCATTACAGATGACTGTCACCAAGTCTGAACATCAATTCAGGTGAATTCAGCTCCATTTCATGTGCCCCATGGTGATTCTACATGTATGCAAAGTAACCAAACATGAACAGGAGCAGTGCACACACATTCCAAACAAATACCACACCCAAAAAGCCGTGCTGCATCCCTTACCCTAAGGAGATTTTCAAACTTGTCCGTGCATGTAACGCTGATTCAGCACATGTTGCTGTGTTCATGAGGAATAGCAGGAGCACAACAATGCCACCAGCAGACAGCATGCGCAAGTACCTGTGGATGAGAGACACACAAGTAGTCAGCCAAAAGAAGCACATCCGCATGCATGTGCATGTACTCGACATGTATAAGGTTGTCAACATGCTAGGTGACAATGATGACTCTGGAAAAACATTCTTCTATTGCACCATCACTCGAGTGACACATCCAAACACACCTCTGACTCACTTGGCAGACATGCAGATGGACACACACATTGCAACACATGCCACACACGGCCCAATGCGTGCACACTCAGACACTGGAACTCACCACTAAGCAAAGAAGTCGCGTATGAGCCGACTACGGATGTCCTCCACCGCCTCCTCCTCCTCCACATCACTTGCTTCATCACCAAGCCCTTCATCCTCCACGGGTGGATGGTCCTGCTCATCCGGATCCAGGATGAGTGGCACACCTTTCTCCACTGCCATGTTGTGCAGCATGCAGCACACGAGGAAGATCTTGCAGACCTTCACCGGTGCATATGGGAGTGCGCCGCCGGTTTTGTGGAGGCAACGGAATCGGCTCTTCAGGAGGCCAAACGTCCTCTCTATCACTCGCCTGGTCTGCCCATGGGCGTTGTTGTAGCGGTGCTCGGCAGCCGTGCTGGGGTTGCGGAGAGGCGTGATCAGCCATGGCATGTTGGGATAGCCAGCGTACCCTACATGGAAACATCATGGACAAAAGTGGGTCAGGAGAAGCAGTAAGACAGGAAGATGACGCTAAATACAGGACTGCCAGAGTATACCCACCAACAATACATGCTCGTTCGTTGCGCAGCTGCAGCATCATTTCAGGCCTCATGATGTAGGCATCGTGTGCTGATCCTGGAAAACGAGCACAGACATGTGATATCACCATGTTGGCAAGACACACCACAAGGGCATTAATGGAGTGGTAATGCTTGCGGTTCCTATACGCTACCTCCTGTGCCTGTGGTGGTACCAAAGCCACATGTGTTCCATCTATGGACCCAATGACATGGGGCATCCCTCCCAGGGCATAGAACTCACGCTTGACACCTGTCAACTGCTCAGGATTTGGGAATTTGATGAACTCATCCAGGTGATCCAACATGGCCTCTAAAAAATCATGCAGAACATGGCTGAACATGGTTTGGGACATGCCACCGACATGAGCAATGGTATATTGAAAGGTACCCGTGGCAAAGAAATGTAGGGCTGCCATCACCTTCATCTTGGGTGTCAGTGCAGTAGGATACCTGTGTAGCGGTTGGAGGTGTGCTTCCAGCCGGGCGGTCAAGTCCTCAATCAACGGTTGGCTGAAGCGGTAGCGGCGTATACAGTCACGTTCCCTCAGGGCAGCCAAGTCTGGCCTTGGTCGGGGGAGAGGCGGAGCCCTGCAGTAAATTTGAAGGGACAACGAAGAGTGAGTGCAGTACACCACCAATGTCAATGTACTGAGCACATGTTCAACAGGCAATACACATATGCTACATACAGAGTCAGGTCTGTGCAACATATCCTGGACACGTATGCCAGGCAGGTGACACTCCTACCAAGAGCCAGCCACAAACGTGGATTCTCAAGCTCAACATGACATGGCATGAAACTAGCGGTGGGCCAGTGTGAGTGAACATGCAGACGCATCACAGGAGTGCCAGACATCCGCATATGTGCAGAATAAGTATGTTAATCATTCAGACAGGTTGCTTATGCGTACGCCATAGTAATACGACCCGTACACGCGTGTGTACGGTCCGTATTACTATGGCGTACGCATACGCGAGCACTCCCATAGTGATAGGGACCCTACACACGCGTGTACGGTCCGTATTATCATGGCGTACGCATACGCCAGCACTCCCATAGTGATAGGGACCCTACACACGTGTGTATGGTCCGTATTACTATGGCGTACGCATAAGCCAGCACTCCCATAGTGATAGGGACCCTACACACGCGTGTACGGTCCGTATTACTATGGCGTACGCATACGCCAGCACTCCCATAGTGATAGGGACCCTACACACGCGTGTACGGTCCGTATTACTATGTCGTACGCATACGCCAGCACTCCCATAGTGATAGGGACCCTACACACGCGTGTACAGTCCGTATTACTATGGCGTACGCATACGCCAGCACTCCCATAGTGATAGGGACCCTACACACGCGTGTACGGTCTGTATTACTATGGCGTACGCATACGCCAGCACTCCCATAGTGATAGGGACCCTACACACGCCTGTACGGTCCGTTTCACTGCATTTGGGGTGCCCTAGGGCCATGGAACGCACCGTACCTGTGTGTAAATATTGAAATAACATAGGGGACACATGAGGGACAAGTATAAGGGCCTAAATGCATGCTGGTTGTCATGGAGACCGAGTTTAAAGTTTGCATTTTTGCATCAGGTGGCCAGCAGAAGTCGGTTGGAAACAATATACTTTGTTGCAAAGTGGTTGTTGACTTGACATCATGCTCAATTTTTAAACCATGCAAAGCCACTCACTGGGGTAGGTTTAAAGGGATTGGAGGAAACGTAGGATGCTAATGTGACTGACCAATCACTCTGTACTCCTGTAAATGAAACAGGCCAGCAAGGCAGATATAAGGCAGCCAGGTCCCATGAGAGAGCACTTGCCTGCACATCCTTTCATTCCACAACACTGCTGCTGCTCTTGATTCCTCTGGCACCATGTCCAGGTCTGTGGAGAGGGCCCAGCCATTCACCATGGATGAGAATATGGCGTTGGTGGATGTTATCCTCCCACAGTACACCATGCTGTATGGTCGACCAGGGGAGCAGGTGAGTGCAGACTCCATTAGCTTAGACTGTGCCCCTTTTTTGTGACTGTGACTTCTGGCATTGTGTCCATGTGTGACAGACATGCAATGTTGTTTAGAGTGGGTCCCAGGGTGGGGAAGGCCTCATGTCTCCCATGCAGAGCATGCTATAGTTCCTGTGTGCACTCCTCACTTGCATAGTGCTTACTGTGACAATCAATGCATGGTGCATGCCACATTCTGCCTGGCTACTCCTCCTGGGAATGTTGTTTCTACAGTCCTGATGTGATTCTGTGGTCCCCCCAGTGTGACAGGTGACAGTACCCATAGATGTGTGTTTGTTTAGTGTACCTGTGCTGTGAGTGTCCAAATGATGTGTTCGTCCCCTGGACATTGGTGTGTGTGTGTAAGTCCCCTGTTATGTGGGTGAGTGCATATGGGGAGTGTTGCACACCAGCTGCATGAGGGATGGATATACCCTGCCCATCTGATGTGAGCAGGGAGCAGTGCTGTGTGACTGCCGTACTGAGCCAGCCCCACACTTCTGACACCCCTCAGTCTAGTGGGACATGGGCAGAGCGAGGTTTGTACCCGCAGTTGGCAATGGCAGGTGATTGTCCTGTGCCTGTGTGTGTCTGTGTACTCTGCTGAGGTTGCGTCAGTGGGCTGGGGCATGTGACTGCTTTGAGGTGCTGTACATAATCCTGGTGTAGCTTGTGATGCACAGTGTGATCCAGGATCATTGATTGTGTGGCAACCCTCATGTCACCTGTGTACTTTCAATGCCACGTAGTGCATTTGGCCTTCCCCAGAGGATAATGTCCCTATGACAAAGGTGCAATGAGTTGCCTGCATACCATGGCCTGTTCAAACAAGACAAATTATTAATATGTGTGTCTCTGTGTCATTGCTCAGGTGTATTAAAGTATTCTCACTTTTGCATCCTCACAGGTAGGCGTCCATGCCAAGAGGGAGATATGGAAGCAAGCCGTCAGTGCCGTGAGGAAGACAGAGGGTCGGAAGCGGCGCCTAGCCCAGGTGAGGAAACGCTGGCAGGATATCCGGTGCCGGACGAGGAGGATCGCACGGGTCCTGCTGGGGGACTCACCTGAGAGCCACAAGAACCGTGGGCGCCGGCGTCTGACCCACATCCATAAGCGTGTGCTGGCGGTGGTCTTCCCCGACTTGGATAGGCGCTTACGGGAGAAGCAGCAGCAGGAAGGGGGTAGGTACATGTGTGTTTGTTGTGTGTCACCAGCTTTTGGAAGTGCGCAGTTGCATGGATACACTGCCAGGGTTTAAATGTGCAGTGCATGACCTGTTCTCCAAAGTAAACCGGTACTGTTCTTCCTCCCTTCCCCTCCTTGCCATGTGTTCCCTGGTCTGTGTGTAGTCACTCTTGCACAAGGTTATCTAGGCTGGCAGTTAATCCAAGTGCCCAATGCTTGCAGCATCATGTGTGGGGGTGGTGTGTAACAGGTTTTGGGACCTTGCCTGTGCCCTGGCCAGTTCAGTCATTGTGGGGTCCATGTCAGTTGGCACTGATGGTGAGTCCCGACATAGGAGTGTGTCTTAAAAGTGTACTGCCTTACAGCATGCATGTCCAATGTTGTGCCCTCTGACATGATGTGCATGAGTGGGAGTAATGCATAGTGCAGGGACGGTTGCTTCAGTTGCAGTCATATCCATCCAGGACCATGGAGGAGTGTGGCCACTACCGTGCCCTGGGGCACCTTTTCCTAGGTATCATGTGTGTCATCCAACAATGTGGACATTCTCTGTGTCTTCGGCATAGGTTGGGCTCTGTGGCATTGTACCCTGGCCTCATCTGTATTTACGTAAACTGTGCTACATGTGTCCACTGTACAGTGTGACCCAATTTTGCTTGTGCATACTCACAGTGTGCAGTGCCTGTGTGTCTTGGTACGACAATCTGATGATGGTTGATTGTCAATGATATATGTGGACAGGCGCAGCAGGGGTAGTTTGTGTACAATCAGGATTTAGTGCAGGCCATGTGTTTTTATCCCAGAGTAAGAGGTGTAAGTACTTCCTCTGTCTCAATCACATTGTCTCAGGTAGGGGGTGGTTTGTGCGGGCAAGGCATACATGTAAAAATCTGAAGTCTCCTTGCTAGGTCTGGCCTGTGTGTGATGTTTGTCTGGACATACACTCAAGGTGCAGTGACCCAGTCATGTTGGGCATGGTTTAATGTATTAGCTTTGCAGCATGTGCAAAAAGTTTATAGACATGGTTCCTGCTCATCCCTTTTTTGGCAACGCTGTGTGGTGCAGATGCTGTGCACGATTGTCCCCAGAGCCTGGCTCCTCTGTCCAATTTGATATCAAGTAATTTGCTGTTGTGTCATGCTCTCCATTGTTTCTCAGTGGCATGGTGGGTCAACCAACTGTGTGTTGCAGGGCCTACATATGTACCTTGTATTGTAGATGTTACTCATGTTGCTTTTCAGGCTATGCACTGTGACCTATGTAGATTTGACTCATGTGACATATGTATACCGGTGTCTGATTATTTCCTGTCTCTTCACCTTGCCCACAGCATCGTCGGGGGACTCCGAGGGAGACACTGGCACGGACCGTGAGGAGGGATCGAGCACCAGTGCTGTCTTGTCTGGCGCATCGAGTGGCACGGAGGCCGACGGGAGTGCAGCGGAGGACCTGTCCAGTCCCACCACCGACTATGACGCTGACGGGTCCGAGGCTGAGCTCCCAGAGGGGGCGGAGGCAGCTACCACAGCTGAAAGCAGCACTCAATCTCTACCCGCCCCCTCCATTACCATCACCGGCCTCCTACTTGCTCGGGTCCCTTCCCGCCGTGCTAGGTCACCACGTGTCTCCTTCTTGCCAGGCACCGCACCCCCTGTCCCTGTCTCCACTGCTGCCGTGAATGCCGAGTCTGTGGACATCCTGCGCCAGTTGCAGGTTGGTCAGACTGCGATGCTTAATGTCCTCCATGGCCACACCCAAGTGCTCACCCAGATGGAGGCATACATGGAGGGCATCTCAGCGGCGCAGTCTGACCAACGCCAGTTGCTGAGGTCCATAGACTCGACACTGACTGCAGCAGTGGATCTCCTGCAGCGCTGCGTCCCCCCCTACCCCTGCACCATCCACACTTCCCACTCCCATGCCTGTCCCACGCACACCCAGATGTCCCCATGCACGCACCCCACCAGACACAGGCACCACACCACCAGGGAAGGCCAAGCGCACACCTCCTCTCACGCACACACAGGGTGAAGTAGGCACACCCACTGGGTCGGGTGGCAAACGGAAGACACGCAGCCACAGTGGGAGTCCACATTCCTCACAACCCACTCCCCCTGAATCCACTCCCCTCAGCTCTCCTGGCCAAGATGCCAACAAAGATTCCTTCATTGCCGCTCAGCCCCTGAGCCCCAAAGTGACACCACCCCGCAAGCGGTCAAAGGAGTCCCCGGTCAGGGTAGTTGAGTCCCCCCCCCGTCCACACCCTGCCCCAGTAGCGCTGCGACCCATCCCTCCGACCCCCCCCCCTCCTTGGGGCCTGTGGTTCCTTCGGGTGCAGGGGAGACACTGGGGGACCTTGCAACCGTGTGCAGCGCCATTCTCACCACCACCTTTGGCGCTGCCCCACCCCCTGTGGTGGAGTCCTCCGTCCCTGCACCCACAACACCTACCCTTGCCCCTCCTGTCCCTGCGGTGCCTGGTCCTTCCCCCCCCACATGATGCCCCCCCCTGTGGAAGCAAAGGAGGTATGAACTGTGCAGGCAAGCTAGGGGACACGTGTCCCTATGTGTCCCCCACCAGGAATTGGACTATGGACTGCCCCATGGGCCTTGTACATATTGAACTTTTATTAACAATTTTTTTTTTTCATGCTGAATAAAGAAATGTTTTATTTTTCCTTTGTACACTACTGCTTTTCTGGTATTGCTATTGGTGGTGCTGCTCCATGATTTGGGGTGGTGATAATGTGTTAGGTGTCTGCGAAATGTTGTGGTGTGCTGCTCATGGGGTGGACCCTGGTATCTGTGTGCCATCACAAGGGCTCTGCAAATAATCTTTGGTCATGTGTGTTGTTACTGTATGGTGAAATTGTCCCAAGGTGTGTTCCTTCCTCTGTGGACCCTGACATCTTCCCTGCAGGGTGTTTCCAATATGTTGTGCTGAGCTGTGTCTACATTTCCTTGGTGTGTGACGGATCCGTTCAACTTTGGCCATGCATGCTGGGCAATGTCTCCACCTGCATCATTAGTGGCATCCTTGGTGGTCACTGTACTTGTGTACAGAGTTTATTGACATTACTTCATGTGGACATGTTCCCTTTTACACACTATGCATGTGTGTACTCCCAGCCTCGCACACATGTGTTACGTGTTCTGCAGGGTCTTTGGGCACCTGACTGACATTTGTGGCCATTGTATCTGTGGGTACTCCACCCTTTTCTTTCCATGGGTACTGCTGGGAGGACTCTGCACCCACCCCTCCTGTGTCTGGGCACTGCTGGGAGGACTCTGCACCCACCCCTCCTGTGTCTGGGCACTGCTGGGTGGACTCTGCACCCACCCCTCCTGTGTCTGGGCACTGCTGGGAGTGATAGGCACCCACCCCTCCTATGTCTGGGCACTGCTGGGAGTGATAGGCACCCACCCCTCCTATGTCTGGGCACTGCTGGGAGGACTCTGCACCCACCCCTCCTGTGTCTGGGCACTGCTGGGAGGACTCTGCACCCACCCCTCCTGTGTCTGGGCACTGCTGGGAGGACTCTGCACCCACCCCTCCTGTGTCTGGGCACTGCTGGGAATGATAGGCACCCACCCCTCCTATGTCTGGGCACTGCTGGGAGTGATAGGCACCCACCCCTCCTATGTCTGGGCACTGCTGGGAGGACTCTGCACCCACCCCTCCTGTGTCTGGGCACTGCTGGGAGGACTCTGCACCCACCCCTCCTGTGTCTGGGCACTGCTGGGAGGACTCTGCACCCACCCCTCCTGTGTCTGGGCACTGCTGGGAGTGATAGGCACCCACCCCTCCTATGTCTGGGCACTGCTGGGAGTGATAGGCACCCACCCCTCCTGTGTCTGGGCACTGCTGGGAGGACTCTGCACCCACCCCTCCTATGTCTGGCCATGTACGCTCGGGACATACACGGGTGGGGGTACGCTCCGGACATACACGGGTGGGGTGTGGGTACGCTCCATTCATACACGGGTGGGGGTACGCTCCGTACATACACTGGCGGGGTGTGGGTACGCTCCATTAATACACGGGTGGGGGTACGCTCCATACATACACGGGTGGGGGTACGCTCTGTACATTCCCGTACCCACGCTCTGCAGGCCTGGGTACGGCCCGTACCCATGCCTTTGGAACGTGGGTACGGTGCGTACCACCATTGTTGGGGTGCCGTAGGGGTCCGCATCGTACCCAGGCCTTAAGAGCGTGGGTACGGGTCGTACCACGCGTACCCCTATGTCACTCCAACAATGGCGGTACGGCCCGTACCCATGCTCTTCAGGCCTGGGTATGGTATGTACCCCTACGGCACCCCATTGGGGGTCCGCACCGTACCCAGGCCTGAAGAGCGTGGGTACAGGCCGTACTGCCATTGTTGGAGTGATATAGGGGTACGCGTGGTACGAACCGGACCCACGCTCTTAAGGCCTGGGTACGGTGCGGACCCCCAATGGGGTGCCGTAGGGGTACACACCGTACCCAGGCCTTCAGAGCGTGGGTACGGGTCGTACCACGCGTACCCCTACATCACCCCAACAATGCTGGTACGGCCCGTACCCAGGCCTTTAGAACGTGGGTACGGGCCGTACCGCCATTGTTGGGGTGACGTAGGGGTAGGCGTGGTACGATCCGTACCCACGCTCTTAAGGCGTGGGTACGGTACGGACCGGAATTGTTGTGTTGCCGGTTCGCGTCAACATCCACTTCCGTTGTGGCGGACGCTTGCGTTGCTGGACACGCCCCCACCCCCTCGAGGTGACCAGGTCCTGCAGGTCAGGTATATCCAGGGCATGTCTGATTTGGGACTTGGGTGGGGGTTATGTGTCCTGCCCCTGCCCCCACCTTTGCCCCTGGGTGTTGTTCTGACCTTCTGCGGCGTCTGCGTCGGTTCCTGTAGAGCAGGTGGACTGCTATGAGGGCTGGGATGACACGTAGGTTTGGGTCCATGGCTGTCCGTCGCGTACAGGTGCTCCTTGTGCACGTCGTCCTGATTTCCCGGCAGTTTTTGGCAGCCGGAGAATATAATCCGTGTGCGGTGACGTTGGTGCGGATCGTACTTCCTGGTTCGTGAAACGCAGCCTGAACGCGTCCCGACGTCACGTCGGCGCTTTCTCGGATCACATTTGTATGTATATTTTCGTCAGTCGGTGTTTTGTACGATTCGTACGGAAATAGTGTTTCCATGCGAATCGTACTTGCATTTTTGTAATGTTTTTTGACCGGGTACGAGACGGACGGAGAAAATGCTCCGTCCGACGGTTCGTACCCAGTTTCTCCAGGATCGGAATCGATGCCCTAATGCCTTGATGAAATAGTAACGTGGAATTGCCCCTTGAGTCAGCATTTTCTCCCTACCTTTTATTATCAACTGGCTCTGTTGGCTTCCCATCTACTGCACATAGATGATGTCAAAGTCATCCATTGGTTGGAGGTTGAGTTGTTTCCACACTACCTTGATGATGATCGGGGGAAGAAGGGTAGCCATTGTCTCCAACTGAATTCTGAGAAATAGTGAAACAAGTAAAGGGACAGTCAAGATATGGAACTTTCCTTTCTGGCCCCCAATCCTTTGGTAGCTATCCCAATCTGGTAGGATTGTCCAAGGAAGTAGCCTGAAAATATGCCCGCTTGTCCACTTACATATTGTAATTTAGGTTCATAAGTAGCACATTCACATACTCCTTTTTCATGTTGAAGTCCATGATATACTGATTCGTTTTTGTCTTTAATAATTTGTAGTTGTGTTGCTATTTAATTGAGATACCAAGGGCATCATTAGGAAAGTCCGCCCGCCATTCTTTCGTAGAATGGGACTGCCAGCCATAGGTGCGGGGGTCCCATGGGTGACATTAGGATGCGCCCGCCACACTGGCGGGCGCATCCTGCATTCTTGATATTGTGGCTGGCGGTGCTCTCAGCACCACCCGCCGCAATGCCAAAAAGGCATGTCGTGCAGTTCCATGCACAACGTGGCAGGCACCGCGCGGTGCCTGCCTTGTTGTGCATGGAATTGCAGGGGGGCACCATAGGTACCCCCATGTGCACCCTCACCCCCCAGAATCCCTGGGGGCCCGCTACGGGCCCCCAATGGCGAAAACCGCCTGCCTTTCCAGAAAGGCAAGACCCCGCATGCATCATAATATGGATGGCGGTGTCTACCAGATCTGGCAGATCAACTTGAGGTCTTTGCTGTTCCTAAGGCTTCTTGAACAGGAGGCAAGCTCTACCTTAAGACCTTGGAGAAACTAAAATGCAGAAACTCCAGCCCTGTCCTTTCACTACCCAAGACGCAAGCAGCCACTGCAGGCCAGCACAGCAAAGCACACAGCAAAGTGGTAGTCTCTCCACACAGCTTCTCCGGCTCTTCTTCTTGGCAGGTTTCTTGATCGAAAAGAATTCTAAAGTTCTGCAGTCAGGGCCCCAATATTTATACCACATTTGCCTGTGAAGTTGGTACAAACAAAGTTCCACTGTCATACATAAACCAGTTCTGCCTGGCTCAGGCCAGGTTAACATGGCTAAGACAAATGAATGTCTACTTTTACATACCACCTGTATTTTAATGCTGACATGATATGCCGAGTAAGCTTTATGCATTTCTTTTCATTTGGAGAATACGGTCCCACAGAACAGAGAACAGCAATAGGAACCAAAATGATTTCTACCACAAACAACCATAATGTAATGGTTTCCATAGTGTACACCAAAAAGACTAAATGTATTGATACATCACAGGAAAATACTTTAAAAAGATCAACTTTGTTGTTGTGCCTGCCTCCAGTAACTTGCATGGGCCATATATTGAACGTGATCTATGCTATTAGCTTCAGCATTCCTTATCATTGTTAGATCCTAAATCAAAAACCTTTGATTTAGGATCACTTTGAAAGCACTGTCACTTTTACTAAGCACAAACGTGGAGGTTTTAGTTTTAGTTCAAACTGATAACTCTTGATGTACTCACAATAATGAAAAATGATAAGTTGTTTAACAATGGCCTTTTTTCTCATCTTTTTTATTCAGAATTGTGAGTGTTGCTGTGTTGAATTTATTTTATTGAACTTGATCCCAGTCTAAGCAGCAGAAAGTAAACAGGAGACTGATTACCTTCTGTTTTTGCGTCTACGCTTGCCCCTTTGACACCAAGGGTCGCAAATGGAGTGCCAGGGGTCACAAACGAAAAGTCAGAGTTCTCAGCTGTGACCCCTGGTGACCCCTAAATGATGTCCATGATGACATGCCTGTTAGTATGAAGATATCCTAAGCCGCAGGACTCCAGTGTGACACACTGATAAATGGCATGCTTTATGCAAGAGATTTTGTAAAGCCTGGGCGTTGAACTACGCTCCGTTCACGGAGCTTGCGAAGTTTAGGCAACTTTGCGATTCGCATAGAGCGCGAAGTTGCAGATTTCTACGCAATCTAGCGCGTAGCGTAGTAGTTTTGCTTCCTTGCGCGCTCAATATTCATTCTCGCGCGCGCGGTAAGGTCTTACCGTGATTCTGCGATCGCCAACTTGCTTTTCTGCCCGTTCGCGAGCGCTACAAAGATTTGTACTATGGCTGCCCAATCCAGCGAGAGTGTGCGAACGCGGACACGTCATTCGGGAGCGCGAGCTGACTTCCGGCGGCTGTCTTGGTAAAATCGCGATCCCGAACATGCAAAAACTACAATCTGGCAAAGAATATCTCTCGATCTTCATAAAACCTTCTCTAAAATGATCATTTAGCTCATAAAACTCCTCAGATTGTGATTTTGCTGTAGTCTTTTGTGTAAGGAGGAGTCCTTTAATTTTTTTAACTCTTTTTTTCAAGAGGAAGGAAGTGCCCCTGAGTCTACAACTTCCTATCCTGTCCAGCAGGCTCCTCCCAGTGCTTAATGCATGTGCTGTTCACTTTCATTTGGATTTGGAGCTGGAAGGATCACTTTTTGTGTCTGTCTGCTCATACCATTGGATTGGATTTATTTGAGGACTTTTTGATTTGAGATTTAATTTACTACAAGTGAGTTGGACAATTGGTGTGTTTGTGTCATTGGGGCTTGTATTTGTATTACCTACATTTTTCTGGGTTTTTCATTGTTTTTAAAAATTATTGTTGTGGCGGGTGGCCTGTGCTTTCAATAGGGGCCTAGTTGTTTTTCTCTGCAATTTCAGCTAGTAGGGTACCCATGGGTTCATGTTTCGTGGTATCTGTAGAATTTTCAACATCATGTAGGGCATGGATGGCATAGGATTATTTGTAATGCCAAATGTGGCTGTGGTGTATTTCTCTGTTGGTGTGTGTGTGAAATACCTTTGTGGGATGTGTGTGCTTGATGTGTAACTTCTTTCCAATCCTTTCGTAGCCCTGTTCATTTTCATTTGTGGATTAAAGCTGTGTTGTTTAGCAGGCCTCCTTTGTCCGGTCATATATTATAGGCCTGCTTCAGTTCATTGTTTTCCATGGCCTGTTGTGACTGTGAGTGCCCATGTGGCTTGTGGCAATTTTGTGGTGGTAGTTTAGTAGTGTGTGCTTCTTTTTCCATAAAGGCCTGTATTTCTTTTCTTTGTTCCCCTTGGATTATGCTTGTTGTTGTGTCCTCCTGGCCATGTGTGTGGCGGCCATATTTTTAAGGCAGGCATTGTGCTTTTGCCATAGGCTTACATTGAGTGTCCCAAGCTTGTGGCCTAGTCCGCCAATAGGCCCAGAGGTAGTCAGCCTCAAATCTTTGGTGCGTTATTTAAATTTACAGTTTGTGTTGTCTGTTGATTTTCTTTTACACCATGGATGGCTTTGGATTTTATTGCAAAAGGTGTTTTTTGGGGTGGAATAGCATTTTGTGTGTGTTAAATAAATAGGGCTTTTTAGGCAGTATGTATGCCTAGGGATTCAGCTCGCGTACTTTTGGTAACTCTGCACAGCGCAACAACGCGGACTTACAGTTTTCGTCATTTTCGCGCTCGCAATATGCGTGTTCGCGCACGCGATAAATCCTTTTTGTACAGTTCGCGATCCCGAACACGCAGCTTTTGCAATCTGGCAAACAATATCGCGCGAGCAACATAGATCCTTCTAGAAAACGCTTTTTTGTGCATTTCTGCTAAAAAAAACTCCTCAGGTTGTCATTGAGCTGTAGGTTTGGAGCACGGAGAAGCTTTTATTTTTTTCAAAATATTTTTATGAGAAGAAGTAAGTTCCACAGACACTAAAACTTCCTGTTCCTGTCCTTTGTAATCACTTTTTGGTTATTTGTGGTGGGTGGCCTGTGCATGTGTGTGGCGGCCATTTTAGGAAGGCAGGCATTGTGCTTTTGCCATAGGCGTACATTGACTGTCTTCCATTTCTTGTTGTTGTGGGTGTGTGGCGGCCATTTTGTGGAGCCATCCAAGCAGTGTGCTTGCTTTTGCCATTCTGTTCCAAGCTTGTGGCCTAGTCCGCCAGTAGGCCCAGGGGTAGTCAGCCTCAAATCTTTGGTGCGTTATTAAAATTTACAGTTTGTGTTGTCTGTTGATTTTCTTTTACACCATGGATGGCTTTGGATTTTATTGCAAAAGGTGTTTTTTGGGGTGGAATAGCATTTTTTGGGTGTGTGTTAAGTAACTAGGGCTTTTTAGGCAGTATGTAAGCCTAGGGATTCAGCTCGCGTACTTTTGGTAACTCTGCACAGCGCGACAACGCGGACTTACAGTTTTCGTCATTTTCGCGCTCGCAATATGCGTGTTCGCGCACGCGATAAAGCCTTTTTGTACAGTTCGCGATCCCGAACACGCAGCTTTTGCAATCTGGCAAACAATATCTCGCGAGCAACATAGATCCTTCTCGAAAACGCTTTTTTGTGCATTTCTGCTAAAAAAACTCCTCAGGTTGTCATTGAGCTGTAGGTTTGAAGCACGGAGAAGCTTTTATTTTTTTCAAAATATTTTTATGAGAGGAAGTAAGTTCCACAGACACTAAAACTTCCTGTTCCTGTCCTTTGTAATCACTTTTTGGTTATTTGTGGTTGGTGGCCTGTGCATGTGTGTGGCGGCCATTTTAGGAAGGCAGGCATTGTGCTTTTGCCATAGGCGTACATTGACTGTCTTCCATTTCTTGTTGTTGTGGATGTGTGGTGGCCATTTTGTGGAGCCATCCAAGCAGTGTGCTTGCTTTTGCCATTCTGTTCCAAGCTTGTGGCCTAGTCCGCCAGTAGGCCCAGAGGTAGTCAGCCTCAAATCTTTGGTGCGTTATTTAAATTTAAAGTTTGTGTTGTCTGTTGATTTTCTTTTACACCATGGATGGCTTTGGATTTTATTGCAAAAGGTGTTTTTTGGGGTGGAATAGCATTTTTTGGGTGTGTGTTAAATAAATAGGGCTTTTTAGGCAGTATGTAAGCCTAGGGATTCAGCTTGCATACTTTTGGTAACTCTGCACAGCGTGACAACGCAGACTTACAGTTTTCGTCATTTTCGCACTCGCAATATGCGTGTTCGCGCATGCAATAAAGCCTTTTTGTACAGTTCACGATCCCGAACACGCAGCTTTTGCAATCTGGCAAACAATATCTCGCGAGCAACATAGATCCATCTCGAAAACGCTTTTTTGTGCATTTCTGCTAAAAAAACTCCTCAGGTTGTCATTGAGCTGTAGGTTTGGAGCACGGAGAAGCTTTTATTTTTTTCAAAATATTTTTATGAGAGGAAGTAAGTTCCACAGACACTAAAACTTCCTGTTCCTGTCCTTTGTAATCACTTTTTGGTTATTTGTGGTGGGTGGCCTGTGCATGTGTGTGGCGGCCATTTTAGGAAGGCAGGCATTGTGCTTTTGCCATAGGCGTACATTGACTGTCTACCATTTCTTGTTGTTGTGGGTGTGTGGCGGCCATTTTGTGGAGCCATCCAAGCAGTGTGCTTGCTTTTGCCATTCTGTTCCAAGCTTGTGGCCTAGTCCGCCAGTAGGCCCAGAGGTAGTCAGCCTCAAATCTTTGGTGCGTTATTTAAATTTACAGTTTGTGTTGTCTGTTGATTTTATTTTACACCATGGATGGCTTTGGATTTTATTGCAAAAGGTTTTTTTTGGGGTGGAATAGCATTTTTTGGGTGTGTGTTAAATAAATAGGGCTTTTTAGGCAGTATGTAAGCCCAGGGATTCAGCTCGCGTACTTTTGGTAACTCTGCACAGCGCGACAACGCGGACTTACAGTTTTCGTCATTTTCGCGCTCGCAATATGCGTGTTCGCGCACGTGATAAAGCCTTTTTGTACAGTTCGCGATCCCGAACACGCAGCTTTTGCAATCTGGCAAACAATATCTCGCGAGCAACATAGATCCTTCTCGAAAACGCTTTTTTGTGCATTTCTGCTAAAAAAACTCCTCAGGTTGTCATTGAGCTGTAGGTTTGGAGCACGGAGAAGCTTTTATTTTTTTCAAAATATTTTTATGAGAGGAAGTAAGTTCCACAGACACTAAAGCTTCCTGTTCCTGTCCTTTGTAATCACTTTTTGGTTATTTGTGGTGGGTGGCCTGTGCATGTGTGTGGCGGCCATTTTAGGAAGGCAGGCATTGTGCTTTTGCCATAGGCGTACATTGACTGTCTTCCATTTCTTGTTGTTGTTGGTGTGTGGCGGCCATTTTGTGGAGCCATCCAAGCAGTGTGCTTGCTTTTGCCATTCTGTTCCAAGCTAGTGGCCTAGTCCGCCAGTAGGCCCAGAGGTAGTCAGCCTCAAATCTTTGGTGCGTTATTTAAATTTACAGTTTGTGTTGTCTGTTGATTTTCTTTTACACCATGGATGGCTTTGGATTTTATTGCAAAAGGTGTTTTTTGGGGTGGAATAGCATTTTTTGGGTGTGTGTTAAATAAATAGGGCTTTTTAGGCAGTATGTAAGCCTAGGGATTCAGCTCGCGTACTTTTGGTAACTCTGCACAGCGCGACAACGCGGACTTACAGTTTTCGTCATTTTCGCGCTCACAATATGCGTGTTCGCGCACGCGATAAATCCTTTTTGTACAGTTCGCGATCCCAAACACGCAGCTTTTGCAATCTGGCAAACAATATCTCGCGAGCAACATAGATCCTTCTCGAAAACGCTTTTTTGTGCATTTCTGCTAAAAAAAACTCCTCAGGTTGTCATTGAGCTGTAGGTTTGGAGCACGGAGAAGCTTTTATTTTTTTCAAAATATTTTTATGAGAGGAAGTAAGTTCCACAGACACTAAAACTTCCTGTTCCTGTCCTGTGTAATCACTTTTTGGTTATTTGTGGTGGGTGGCCTGTGCATGTGTGTGGCGGCCATTTTAGGAAGGCAGGCATTGTGCTTTTGCCACAGGCGTACATTGACTGTCTTCCATTTCTTGTTGTTGTGGGTGTGTGGCGGCCATTTTGTGGAGCCATCCAAGCAGTGTGCTTGCTTTTGCCATTCTGTTCCAAGCTTGTGGCCTAGTCTGCCAGTAGGCCCAGAGGTAGTCAGCCTCAAATCTTTGGTGCGTTATTTAAATTTACAGTTTGTGTTGTCTGTTGATTTTCTTTTACACCATGGATGGCTTTGGATTTTATTGCAAAAGGTGTTTTTTGGGGTGGAATAGCATTTTTTGGGTGTGTGTTAAATAAATAGGGCTTTTTAGGCAGTATGTAAGCCTAGGGATTCAGCTCGCGTACTTTTGGTAACTCTGCACAGCGCGACAACGCGGACTTACAGTTTTCGTCATTTTCGCGCTCACAATATGCGTGTTCGCGCACGCGATAAATCCTTTTTGTACAGTTCGCGATCCCAAACACGCAGCTTTTGCAATCTGGCAAACAATATCTCGCGAGCAACATAGATCCTTCTCGAAAACGCTTTTTTGTGCATTTCTGCTAAAAAACTCCTCAGGTTGTCATTGAGCTGTAGGTTTGGAGCATGGAGAAGCTTTTATTTTTTTCAAAATATTTTTATGAGAGGAAGTAAGTTCCACAGACACTAAAACTTCCTGTTCCTGTCCTGTGTAATCACTTTTTGGTTATTTGTGGTGGGTGGCCTGTGCATGTGTGTGGCGGCCATTTTAGGAAGGCAGGCATTGTGCTTTTGCCACAGGCGTACATTGACTGTCTTCCATTTCTTGTTGTTGTGGGTGTGTGGCGGCCATTTTGTGGAGCCATCCAAGCAGTGTGCTTGCTTTTGCCATTCTGTTCCATGCTTGTGGCCTAGTCTGCCAGTAGGCCCAGAGGTAGTCAGCCTCAAATCTTTGGTGCGTTATTTAAATTTACAGTTTGTGTTGTCTGTTGATTTTCTTTTACACCATGGATGGCTTTGGATATTATTACAAAAGGTGTTTTTTGGGGTGGAATAGCATTTTTTGGGTGTGTGTTAAATAAATAGGGCTTTTTAGGCAGTATGTAAGCCTAGGGATTCAGCTCGCGTACTTTTGGTAACTCTGCACAGCGTGACAACGCGGACTTACAGTTTTCGTCATTTTCGCGCTCGCAATATGCGTGTTCGCGCACGCGATAAAGCCTTTTTGTACAGTTCGCGATCCCGAACACGCAGCTTTTGCAATCTGGCAAACAATATCTCGCGAGCAACATAGATCCTTCTCGAAAACGCTTTTTTGTGCATTTCTGCTAAAAAAACTCCTCAGGTTGTCATTGAGCTGTAGGTTTGGAGCACGGAGAAGCTTTTATTATTTTAAAAATATTTTTATGAGAGGAAGTAAGTTCCACAGACACTAAAACTTCCTGTTCCTGTCCTTTGTAATCACTTTTTGGTTATTTGTGGTGGGTGGCCTGTGCATGTGTGTGGCGGCCATTTTAGGAAGGCAGGCATTGTGCTTTTGCCATAGGCGTACATTGACTGTCTTCCATTTCTTGTTGTTGTGGGTGTGTGGCGGCCATTTTGTGGAGCCATCCAAGCAGTGTGCTTGCTTTTGCCATTCTGTTCCAAGCTTGTGGCCTAGTCCGCCAGTAGGCCCAGAGGTAGTCAGCCTCAAATCTTTGGTGCGTTATTTAAATTTACAGTTTGTGTTGTCTGTTGATTTTATTTTACACCATGGATGGCTTTGGATTTTATTGCAAAAGGTGTTTTTTGGGGTGGAATAGCATTTTTTGGGTGTGTGTTAAATAAATAGGGCTTTTTAGGCAGTATGTAAGCCCAGGGATTCAGCTCGCGTACTTTTGGTAACTCTGCACAGCGCGACAACGCGGACTTACAGTTTTCGTCATTTTCGCGCTCGCAATATGCGTGTTCGCGCACGTGATAAAGCCTTTTTGTACAGTTCGCGATCCCGAACACGCAGCTTTTGCAATCTGGCAAACAATATCTCGCGAGCAACATAGATCCTTCTCGAAAACGCTTTTTTGTGCATTTCTGCTAAAAAAACCCCTCAGGTTGTCATTGAGCTGTAGGTTTGGAGCACGGAGAAGCTTTTATTTTTTTCAAAATATTTTTATGAGAGGAAGTAAGTTCCACAGACACTAAAACTTCCTGTTCCTGTCCTTTGTAATCACTTTTTGGTTATTTGTGGTGGGTGGCCTGTGCATGTGTGTGGCGGCCATTTTAGGAAGGCAGGCATTGTGCTTTTGCCATAGGCGTACATTGACTGTCTTCCATTTCTTGTTGTTGTTGGTGTGTGGCGGCCATTTTGTGGAGCCATCCAAGCAGTGTGCTTGCTTTTGCCATTCTGTTCCATGCTAGTGGCCTAGTCCGCCAGTAGGCCCAGAGGTAGTCAGCCTCAAATCTTTGGTGCGTTATTAAAATTTACAGTTTGTGTTGTCTGTTGATTTTCTTTTACACCATGGATGGCTTTGGATTTTATTGCAAAAGGTGTTTTTTGGGGTGGAATAGCATTTTTTGGGTGTGTGTTAAGTAACTAGGGCTTTTTAGGCAGTATGTAAGCCTAGGGATTCAGCTCGCGTACTTTTGGTAACTCTGCACAGCGCGACAACGCGAACTTACAGTTTTCGTCATTTTCGCGCTCGCAATATGCGTGTTCGCGCACGCGATAAAGCCTTTTTGTACAGTTCGCGATCCCGAACACGCAGCTTTTGCAATCTGGCAAACAATATCTCGCGAGCAACATAGATCCTTCTCGAAAACGCTTTTTTGTGCATTTCTGCTAAAAAAACTCCTCAGGTTGTCATTGAGCTGTAGGTTTGAAGCACGGAGAAGCTTTTATTTTTTTCAAAATATTTTTATGAGAGGAAGTAAGTTCCACAGACACTAAAACTTCCTGTTCCTGTCCTTTGTAATCACTTTTTGGTTATTTGTGGTTGGTGGCCTGTGCATGTGTGTGGCGGCCATTTTAGGAAGGCAGGCATTGTGCTTTTGCCATAGGCGTACATTGACTGTCTTCCATTTCTTGTTGTTGTGGGTGTGTGGTGGCCCTTTTGTGGAGCCATCCAAGCAGTGTGCTTGCTTTTGCCATTCTATTCCAAGCTTGTGGCCTAGTCCGCCAGTAGGCCCAGAGGTAGTCAGCCTCAAATCTTTGGTGCGTTATTTAAATTTAAAGTTTGTGTTGTCTGTTGATTTTCTTTTACACCATGGATGGCTTTGGATTTTATTGCAAAAGGTGTTTTTTGGGGTGGAATAGCATTTTTTGGGTGTGTGTTAAATAAATAGGGCTTTTTAGGCAGTATGTAAGCCTAGGGATTCAGCTTGCATACTTTTGGTAACTCTGCACAGCGTGACAACGCAGACTTACAGTTTTCGTCATTTTCGCGCTCGCAATATGCGTGTTCGCGCATGCAATAAAGCCTTTTTGTACAGTTCGCGATCCCGAAAACACGCAGCTTTTGCAATCTGGCAAACAATATCTCGCGAGCAACATAGATCCATCTCGAAAACGCTTTTTTGTGCATTTCTGCTAAAAAAACTCCTCAGGTTGTCATTGAGCTGTAGGTTTGGAGCACGGAGAAGCTTTTATTTTTTTCAAAATATTTTTATGAGAGGAAGTAAGTTCCACAGACACTAAAACTTCCTGTTCCTGTCCTTTGTAATCACTTTTTGGTTATTTGTGGTGGGTGGCCTGTGCATGTGTGTGGCGGCCATTTTAGGAAGGCAGGCATTGTGCTTTGCCATAGGCGTACATTGACTGTCTTCCATTTCTTGTTGTTGTGGGTGTGTGGCGGCCATTTTGTGGAGCCATCCAAGCAGTGTGCTTGCTTTTGCCATTCTGTTCCATGCTTGTGGCCTAGTCCGCCAGTAGGCCCAGAGGTAGTTAGCCTCAAATCTTTGGTGCGTTATTTAAATTTACAGTTTGTGTTGTCTGTTGATTTTATTTTACACCATGGAGGGCTTTGGATTTTATTGCAAAAGGTGTTTTTTGGGGTGGAATAGCATTTTTTGGGTGTGTGTTAAATAAATAGGGCTTTTTAGGCAGTATGTAAGCCCAGGGATTCAGCTCGCGTACTTTTGGTAACTCTGCACAGCGCGACAACGCGGACTTACAGTTTTCGTCATTTTCGCGCTCGCAATATGCGTGATCGCGCACGTGATAAAGCCTTTTTGTACAGTTCGCGATCCCGAACACGCAGCTTTTGCAATCTGGCAAACAATATCTCGCGAGCAACATAGATCCTTCTCGAAAACGCTTTTTTGTGCATTTCTGCTAAAAAAACTCCTCAGGTTGTCATTGAGCTGTAGGTTTGAAGCACGGAGAAGCTTTTATTTTTTTCAAAATATTTTTATGAGAGGAAGTAAGTTCCACAGACACTAAAACTTCCTGTTCCTGTCCTTTGTAATCACTTTTTGGTTATTTGTGGTTGGTGGCCTGTGCATGTGTGTGGCGGCCATTTTAGGAAGGCAGGCATTGTGCTTTTGCCATAGGCGTACATTGACTGTCTTCCATTTCTTGTTGTTGTGGGTGTGTGGTGGCCATTTTGTGGAGCCATCCAAGCAGTGTGCTTGCTTTTGCCATTCTGTTCCAAGCTTGTGGCCTAGTCCGCCAGTAGTCCCAGAGGTAGTCAGCCTCAAATCTTTGGTGCGTTATTTAAATTTAAAGTTTGTGTTGTCTGTTGATTTTCTTTTACACCATGGATGGCTTTGGATTTTATTGCAAAAGGTGTTTTTTGGGGTGGAATAGCATTTTTTGGGTGTGTGTTAAATAAATAGGGCTTTTTAGGCAGTATGTAAGCCTAGGGATTCAGCTTGCATACTTTTGGTAACTCTGCACAGCGTGACAACGCAGACTTACAGTTTTCGTCATTTTCGCGCTCTCAATATGCGTGTTCGCGCATGCAATAAAGCCTTTTTGTACAGTTCGCGATCCCGAAAACACGCAGCTTTTGCAATCTGGCAAACAATATCTCGCGAGCAACATAGATCCATCTCGAAAACGCTTTTTTGTGCATTTCTGCTAAAAAAACTCCTCAGGTTGTCATTGAGCTGTAGGTTTGGAGCACGGAGAAGCTTTTATTTTTTTCAAAATATTTTTATGAGAGGAAGTAAGTTCCACAGACACTAAAACTTCCTGTTCCTGTCCTTTGTAATCACTTTTTGGTTATTTGTGGTGGGTGGCCTGTGCATGTGTGTGGCGGCCATTTTAGGAAGGCAGGCATTGTGCTTTGCCATAGGCGTACATTGACTGTCTTCCATTTCTTGTTGTTGTGGGTGTGTGGCGGCCATTTTGTGGAGCCATCCAACCAGTGTGCTTGCTTTTGCCATTCTGTTCCAAGCTTGTGGCCTAGTCTGCCAGTAGGCCCAGAGGTAGTCAGCCTCAAATCTTTGGTGCGTTATTTAAATTTACAGTTTGTGTTGTCTGTTGATTTTCTTTTACACCATGGATGGCTTTGGATTTTATTACAAAAGGTGTTTTTTGGGGTGGAATAGCATTTTTTGGGTGTGTGTTAAATAAATAGGGCTTTTTAGGCAGTATGTAAGCCTAGGGATTCAGCTCGCGTACTTTTGGTAACTCTGCACAGCGCGACAACGCGGACTTACAGTTTTCGTCATTTTCGCGCTCGCAATATGCGTGTTCGCGCACGCGATAAAGCCTTTTTGTACAGTTCGCGATCCCGAACACGCAGCTTTTGCAATCTGGCAAACAATATCTCGCGAGCAACATAGATCCTTCTCGAAAACGCTTTTTTGTGCATTTCTGCTAAAAAAACTCCTCAGGTTGTCATTGAGCTGTAGGTTTGGAGCACGGAGAAGCTTTTATTTTTTTCAAAATATTTTTATGAGAGGAAGTAAGTTCCACAGACACTAAAACTTCCTGTTCCTGTCCTTTGTAATCACTTTTTGGTTATTTGTGGTGGGTGGCCTGTGCATGTGTGTGGCGGCCATTTTAGGAAGGCAGGCATTGTGCTTTTGCCATAGGCGTACATTGACTGTCTTCCATTTCTTGTTGTTGTGGGTGTGTGGCGGCCATTTTGTGGAGCCATCCAAGCAGTGTGCTTGCTTTTGCCATTCTGTTCCAAGCTTGTGGCCTAGTCCGCCAGTAGGCCCAGAGGTAGTCAGCCTCAAATCTTTGGTGCGTTATTTAAATTTACAGTTTGTGTTGTCTGTTGATTTTATTTTACACCATGGATGGTTTTGGATTTTATTGCAAAAGGTGTTTTTTGGGGTGGGATAGCATTTTTTGGGTGTGTGTTAAATAAATAGGGCTTTTTAGGCAGTATGTAAGCCCAGGGATTCAGTTCGCGTACTTTTGGTAACTCTGCACAGCGCGACAACGCGGACTTACAGTTTTCGTCATTTTCGCGCTCGCAATATGCGTGTTCGCGCACGTGATAAAGCCTTTTTGTACAGTTCGCGATCCCGAACACGCAGCTTTTGCAATCTGGCAAACAATATCTCGCGAGCAACATAGATCCTTCTCGAAAACGCTTTTTTGTGCATTTCTGCTAAAAAAACTCCTCAGGTTGTCATTGAGCTGTAGGTTTGGAGCACGGAGAAGCTTTTATTTTTTTCAAAATATTTTTATGAGAGGAAGTATGTTCCACAGACACTAAAACTTCCTGTTCCTGTCCTGTGTAATCACTTTTTGGTTATTTGTGGTGGGTGGCCTGTGCATGTGTGTGGCGGCCATTTTAGGAAGGCAGGCATTGTGCTTTTGCCACAGGTGTACATTGACTGTCTTCCATTTCTTGTTGTTGTGGGTGTGTGGCGGCCATTTTGTGGAGCCATCCAAGCAGTGTGCTTGCTTTTGCCATTCTGTTCCAAGCTTGTGGCCTACTCTGCCAGTAGGCCCAGAGGTAGTCAGCCTCAAATCTTTGGTGCGTTATTTAAATTTACAGTTTGTGTTGTCTGTTGATTTTCTTTTACACCATGGATGGCTTTGGATTTTATTACAAAAGGTGTTTTTTGGGGTGGAATAGCATTTTTTGGGTGTGTGTTAAATAAATAGGGCTTTTTAGGCAGTATGTAAGCCTAGGGATTCAGCTCGCGTACTTTTGGTAACTCTGCACAGCGCGACAACGCGGACTTACAGTTTTCGTCATTTTCGCGCTCGCAATATGCGTGTTCGCGCACGCGATAAAGCCTTTTTGTACAGTTCGCGATCCCGAACACGCAGCTTTTGCAATCTGGCAAACAATATCTCGCGAGCAACATAGATCCTTCTCGAAAACGCTTTTTTGTGCATTTCTGCTAAAAAAACTCCTCAGGTTGTCATTGAGCTGTAGGTTTGGAGCACGGAGAAGCTTTTATTTTTTTCAAAATATTTTTATGAGAGGAAGTATGTTCCACAGACACTAAAACTTCCTGTTCCTGTCCTGTGTAATCACTTTTTGGTTATTTGTGGTGGGTGGCCTGTGCATGTGTGTGGCGGCCATTTTAGGAAGGCAGGCATTGTGCTTTTGCCACAGGTGTACATTGACTGTCTTCCATTTCTTGTTGTTGTGGGTGTGTGGCGGCCATTTTGTGGAGCCATCCAAGCAGTGTGCTTGCTTTTGCCATTCTGTTCCAAGCTTGTGGCCTACTCTGCCAGTAGGCCCAGAGGTAGTCAGCCTCAAATCTTTGGTGCGTTATTTAAATTTACAGTTTGTGTTGTCTGTTGATTTTCTTTTACACCATGGATGGCTTTGGATTTTATTACAAAAGGTGTTTTTTGGGGTGGAATAGCATTTTTTGGGTGTGTGTTAAATAAATAGGGCTTTTTAGGCAGTATGTAAGCCTAGGGATTCAGCTCGCGTACTTTTGGTAACTCTGCACAGCGCGACAACGCGGACTTACAGTTTTCGTCATTTTCGCGCTCGCAATATGCGTGTTCGCGCACGCGATAAAGCCTTTTTGTACAGTTCGCGATCCCGAACACGCAGCTTTTGCAATCTGGCAAACAATATCTCGCGAGCAACATAGATCCTTCTCGAAAACGCTTTTTTGTGCATTTCTGCTAAAAAAACTCCTCAGGTTGTCATTGAGCTGTAGGTTTGGAGCACGGAGAAGCTTTTATTTTTTTCAAAATATTTTTATGAGAGGAAGTAAGTTCCACAGACACTAAAACTTCCTGTTCCTGTCCTTTGTAATCACTTTTTGGTTATTTGTGGTGGGTGGCCTGTGCATGTGTGTGGCGGCCATTTTAGGAAGGCAGGCATTGTGCTTTTGCCATAGGCGTACATTGACTGTCTTCCATTTCTTGTTATTGTGGGTGTGTGGCGGCCATTTTGTGGAGCCATCCAAGCAGTGTGCTTGCTTTTGCCATTCTGTTCCAAGCTTGTGGCCTAGTCCGCCAGTAGGCCCAGAGGTAGTCAGCCTCAAATCTTTGGTGCGTTATTTAAATTTACAGTTTGTGTTGTCTGTTGATTTTATTTTACACCATGGATGGCTTTGGATTTTATTGCAAAAGGTGTTTTTTGGGGTGGAATAGCATTTTTTGGGTGTGTGTTAAATAAATAGGGCTTTTTAGGCAGTATGTAAGCCCAGGGATTCAGCTCGCGTACTTTTGGTAACTCTGCACAGCGCGACAACGCGGACTTACAGTTTCGTCATTTTCGCGCTCGCAATATGCGTGTTCGCGCACGTGATAAAGCCTTTTTGTACAGTTCGCGATCCCGAACACGCAGCTTTTGCAATCTGGCAAACAATATCTCGCGAGCAACATAGATCCTTCTCGAAAACGCTTTTTTGTGCATTTCTGCTAAAAAAACTCCTCAGGTTGTCATTGAGCTGTAGGTTTGGAGCACGGAGAAGCTTTTATTTTTTTCAAAATATTTTTATGAGAGGAAGTAAGTTCCACAGACACTAAAGCTTCCTGTTCCTGTCCTTTGTAATCACTTTTTGGTTATTTGTGGTGGGTGGCCTGTGCATGTGTGTGGCGGCCATTTTAGGAAGGCAGGCATTGTGCTTTTGCCATAGGCGTACATTGACTGTCTTCCATTTCTTGTTGTTGTGGGTGTGTGGCGGCCATTTTGTGGAGCCATCCAAGCAGTGCGCTTGCTTTTGCCATTCTGTTCCAAGCTAGTGGCCTAGTCCGCCAGTAGGCCCAGAGGTAGTCAGCCTCAAATCTTTGGTGCGTTATTTAAATTTACAGTTTGTGTTGTCTGTTGATTTTCTTTTACACCATGGATGGCTTTGGATTTTATTGCAAAAGGTGTTTTTTGGGGTGGAATAGCATTTTTTGGGTGTGTGTTAAATAAATAGGGCTTTTTAGGCAGTATGTAAGCCTAGGGATTCAGCTCGCGTACTTTTGGTAACTCTGCACAGCGCGACAACGCGGACTTACAGTTTTCGTCATTTTCGCGCTCACAATATGCGTGTTCGCGCACGCGATAAATCCTTTTTGTACAGTTCGCGATCCCAAACACGCAGCTTTTGCAATCTGGCAAACAATATCTCGCGAGCAACATAGATCCTTCTCGAAAACGCTTTTTTGTGCATTTCTGCTAAAAAAACTCCTCAGGTTGTCATTGAGCTGTAGGTTTGGAGCACGGAGAAGCTTTTATTTTTTTCAAAATATTTTTATGAGAGGAAGTAAGTTCCACAGACACTAAAACTTCCTGTTCCTGTCCTGTGTAATCATTTTTTGGTTATTTGTGGTGGGTGGCCTGTGCATGTGTGTGGCGGCCATTTTAGGAAGGCAGGCATTGTGCTTTTGCCACAGGCGTACATTGACTGTCTTCCATTTCTTGTTGTTGTGGGTGTGTGGCGGCCATTTTGTGGAGCCATCCAAGCAGTGTGCTTGCTTTTGCCATTCTGTTCCAAGCTTGTGGCCTAGTCTGCCAGTAGGCCCAGAGGTAGTCAGCCTCAAATCTTTGGTGCGTTATTTAAATTTACAGTTTGTGTTGTCTGTTGATTTTCTTTTACACCATGGATGGCTTTGGATTTTATTACAAAAGGTGTTTTTTGGGGTGGAATAGCATTTTTTGGGTGTGTGTTAAATAAATAGGGCTTTTTAGGCAGTATGTAAGCCTAGGGATTCAGCTCGCGTACTTTTGGTAACTCTGCACAGCGCGACAACGCGGACTTACAGTTTTCGTCATTTTCGCGCTCGCAATATGCGTGTTCGCGCACGCGATAAAGCCTTTTTGTACAGTTCGCGATCCCGAACACGCAGCTTTTGCAATCTGGCAAACAATATCTCGCGAGCAACATAGATCCTTCTCGAAAACGCTTTTTTGTGCATTTCTGCTAAAAAAACTCCTCAGGTTGTCATTGAGCTGTAGGTTTGGAGCACGGAGAAGCTTTTATTTTTTTCATAATATTTTTATGAGAGGAAGTAAGTTCCACAGACACTAAAACTTCCTGTTCCTGTCCTTTGTAATCACTTTTTGGTTATTTGTGGTGGGTGGCCTGTGCATGTGTGTGGCGGCCATTTTAGGAAGGCAGGCATTGTGCTTTTGCCATAGGCGTACATTGACTGTCTTCCATTTCTTGTTGTTGTGGGTGTGTGGCGGCCATTTTGTGGAGCCATCCAAGCAGTGTGCTTGCTTTTGCCATTCTGTTCCAAGCTTGTGGCCTAGTCCGCCAGTAGGCCCAGAGGTAGTCAGCCTCAAATCTTTGGTGCGTTATTTAAATTTACAGTTTGTGTTGTCTGTTGATTTTATTTTACACCATGGATGGCTTTGGATTTTATTGCAAAAGGTGTTTTTTGGGGTGGAATAGCATTTTTTGGGTGTGTGTTAAATAAATAGGGCTTTTTAGGCAGTATGTAAGCCCAGGGATTCAGCTCGCGTACTTTTGGTAACTCTGCACAGCGCGACAACGCAGACTTACAGTTTTCGTCATTTTCGCGCTCGCAATATGCGTGTTCGCGCACGTGATAAAGCCTTTTTGTACAGTTCGCGATCCCGAACACGCAGCTTTTGCAATCTGGCAAACAATATCTCGCGAGCAACATAGATCCTTCTCGAAAACGCTTTTTTGTGCATTTCTGCTAAAAAAACTCCTCAGGTTGTCATTGAGCTGTAGGTTTGGAGCACGGAGAAGCTTTTATTTTTTTCAAAATATTTTTATGAGAGGAAGTAAGTTCCACAGACACTAAAGCTTCCTGTTCCTGTCCTTTGTAATCACTTTTTGGTTATTTGTGGTGGGTGGCCTGTGCATGTGTGTGGCGGCCATTTTAGGAAGGCAGGCATTGTGCTTTTGCCATAGGCGTACATTGACTGTCTTCCATTTCTTGTTGTTGTGGGTGTGTGGCGGCCATTTTGTGGAGCCATCCAAGCAGTGCGCTTGCTTTTGCCATTCTGTTCCAAGCTAGTGGCCTAGTCCGCCAGTAGGCCCAGAGGTAGTCAGCCTCAAATCTTTGGTGCGTTATTTAAATTTACAGTTTGTGTTGTCTGTTGATTTTCTTTTACACCATGGATGGCTTTGGATTTTATTGCAAAAGGTGTTTTTTGGGGTGGAATAGCATTTTTTGGGTGTGTGTTAAATAAATAGGGCTTTTTAGGCAGTATGTAAGCCTAGGGATTCAGCTCGCGTACTTTTGGTAACTCTGCACAGCGCGACAACGCGGACTTACAGTTTTCGTCATTTTCGCGCTCACAATATGCGTGTTCGCGCACGCGATAAATCCTTTTTGTACAGTTCGCGATCCCAAACACGCAGCTTTTGCAATCTGGCAAACAATATCTCGCGAGCAACATAGATCCTTCTCGAAAACGCTTTTTTGTGCATTTCTGCTAAAAAAACTCCTCAGGTTGTCATTGAGCTGTAGGTTTGGAGCACGGAGAAGCTTTTATTTTTTTCAAAATATTTTTATGAGAGGAAGTAAGTTCCACAGACACTAAAACTTCCTGTTCCTGTCCTGTGTAATCACTTTTTGGTTATTTGTGGTGGGTGGCCTGTGCATGTGTGTGGCGGCCATTTTAGGAAGGCAGGCATTGTGCTTTTGCCACAGGCGTACATTGACTGTCTTCCATTTCTTGTTGTTGTGGGTGTGTGGCGGCCATTTTGTGGAGCCATCCAAGCAGTGTGCTTGCTTTTGCCATTCTGTTCCAAGCTTGTGGCCTAGTCTGCCAGTAGGCCCAGAGGTAGTCAGCCTCAAATCTTTGGTGCGTTATTTAAATTTACAGTTTGTGTTGTCTGTTGATTTTCTTTTACACCATGGATGGCTTTGGATTTTATTACAAAAGGTGTTTTTTGGGGTGGAATAGCATTTTTTGGGTGTGTGTTAAATAAATAGGGCTTTTTAGGCAGTATGTAAGCCTAGGGATTCAGCTCGCGTACTTTTGGTAACTCTGCACAGCGCGACAACGCGGACTTACAGTTTTCGTCATTTTCGCGCTCGCAATATGCGTGTTCGCGCACGCGATAAAGCCTTTTTGTACAGTTCGCGATCCCGAACACGCAGCTTTTGCAATCTGGCAAACAATATCTCGCGAGCAACATAGATCCTTCTCGAAAACGCTTTTTTGTGCATTTCTGCTAAAAAAACTCCTCAGGTTGTCATTGAGCTGTAGGTTTGAAGCACGGAGAAGCTTTTATTTTTTTCAAAATATTTTTATGAGAGGAAGTAAGTTCCACAGACACTAAAACTTCCTGTTCCTGTCCTTTGTAATCACTTTTTGGTTATTTGTGGTTGGTGGCCTGTGCATGTGTGTGGCGGCCATTTTAGGAAGGCAGGCATTGTGCTTTTGCCATAGGCGTACATTGACTGTCTTCCATTTCTTGTTGTTGTGGGTGTGTGGTGGCCCTTTTGTGGAGCCATCCAAGCAGTGTGCTTGCTTTTGCCATTCTATTCCAAGCTTGTGGCCTAGTCCGCCAGTAGGCCCAGAGGTAGTCAGCCTCAAATCTTTGGTGCGTTATTTAAATTTACAGTTTGTGTTGTCTGTTGATTTTATTTTACACCATGGATGGCTTTGGATTTTATTGCAAAAGGTGTTTTTTGGGGTGGAATAGCATTTTTTGGGTGTGTGTTAAATAAATAGGGCTTTTTAGGCAGTATGTAAGCCCAGGGATTCAGCTCGCGTACTTTTGGTAACTCTGCACAGCGCGACAACGCAGACTTACAGTTTTCGTCATTTTCGCGCTCGCAATATGCGTGTTCGCGCACGTGATAAAGCCTTTTTGTACAGTTCGCGATCCCGAACACGCAGCTTTTGCAATCTGGCAAACAATATCTCGCGAGCAACATAGATCCTTCTCGAAAACGCTTTTTTGTGCATTTCTGCTAAAAAAACTCCTCAGGTTGTCATTGAGCTGTAGGTTTGGAGCACGGAGAAGCTTTTATTTTTTTCAAAATATTTTTATGAGAGGAAGTAAGTTCCACAGACACTAAAGCTTCCTGTTCCTGTCCTTTGTAATCACTTTTTGGTTATTTGTGGTGGGTGGCCTGTGCATGTGTGTGGCGGCCATTTTAGGAAGGCAGGCATTGTGCTTTTGCCATAGGCGTACATTGACTGTCTTCCATTTCTTGTTGTTGTGGGTGTGTGGCGGCCATTTTGTGGAGCCATCCAAGCAGTGCGCTTGCTTTTGCCATTCTGTTCCAAGCTAGTGGCCTAGTCCGCCAGTAGGCCCAGAGGTAGTCAGCCTCAAATCTTTGGTGCGTTATTTAAATTTACAGTTTGTGTTGTCTGTTGATTTTCTTTTACACCATGGATGGCTTTGGATTTTATTGCAAAAGGTGTTTTTTGGGGTGGAATAGCATTTTTTGGGTGTGTGTTAAATAAATAGGGCTTTTTAGGCAGTATGTAAGCCTAGGGATTCAGCTCGCGTACTTTTGGTAACTCTGCACAGCGCGACAACGCGGACTTACAGTTTTCGTCATTTTCGCGCTCACAATATGCGTGTTCGCGCACGCGATAAATCCTTTTTGTACAGTTCGCGATCCCAAACACGCAGCTTTTGCAATCTGGCAAACAATATCTCGCGAGCAACATAGATCCTTCTCGAAAACGCTTTTTTGTGCATTTCTGCTAAAAAAACTCCTCAGGTTGTCATTGAGCTGTAGGTTTGGAGCACGGAGAAGCTTTTATTTTTTTCAAAATATTTTTATGAGAGGAAGTAAGTTCCACAGACACTAAAACTTCCTGTTCCTGTCCTGTGTAATCACTTTTTGGTTATTTGTGGTGGGTGGCCTGTCCATGTGTGTGGCGGCCATTTTAGGAAGGCAGGCATTGTGCTTTTGCCACAGGCGTACATTGACTGTCTTCCATTTCTTGTTGTTGTGGGTGTGTGGCGGCCATTTTGTGGAGCCATCCAAGCAGTGTGCTTGCTTTTGCCATTCTGTTCCAAGCTTGTGGCCTAGTCCGCCAGTAGTCCCAGAGGTAGTCAGCCTCAAATCTTTGGTGCGTTATTTAAATTTAAAGTTTGTGTTGTCTGTTGATTTTCTTTTACACCATGGATGGCTTTGGATTTTATTGCAAAAGGTGTTTTTTGGGGTGGAATAGCATTTTTTGGGTGTGTGTTAAATAAATAGGGCTTTTTAGGCAGTATGTAAGCCTAGGGATTCAGCTTGCATACTTTTGGTAACTCTGCACAGCGTGACAACGCAGACTTACAGTTTTCGTCATTTTCGCGCTCTCAATATGCGTGTTCGCGCATGCAATAAAGCCTTTTTGTACAGTTCGCGATCCCGAAAACACGCAGCTTTTGCAATCTGGCAAACAATATCTCGCGAGCAACATAGATCCATCTCGAAAACGCTTTTTTGTGCATTTCTGCTAAAAAAACTCCTCAGGTTGTCATTGAGCTGTAGGTTTGGAGCACGGAGAAGCTTTTATTTTTTTCAAAATATTTTTATGAGAGGAAGTAAGTTCCACAGACACTAAAACTTCCTGTTCCTGTCCTTTGTAATCACTTTTTGGTTATTTGTGGTGGGTGGCCTGTGCATGTGTGTGGCGGCCATTTTAGGAAGGCAGGCATTGTGCTTTGCCATAGGCGTACATTGACTGTCTTCCATTTCTTGTTGTTGTGGGTGTGTGGCGGCCATTTTGTGGAGCCATCCAACCAGTGTGCTTGCTTTTGCCATTCTGTTCCAAGCTTGTGGCCTAGTCTGCCAGTAGGCCCAGAGGTAGTCAGCCTCAAATCTTTGGTGCGTTATTTAAATTTACAGTTTGTGTTGTCTGTTGATTTTCTTTTACACCATGGATGGCTTTGGATTTTATTACAAAAGGTGTTTTTTGGGGTGGAATAGCATTTTTTGGGTGTGTGTTAAATAAATAGGGCTTTTTAGGCAGTATGTAAGCCTAGGGATTCAGCTCGCGTACTTTTGGTAACTCTGCACAGCGCGACAACGCGGACTTACAGTTTTCGTCATTTTCGCGCTCGCAATATGCGTGTTCGCGCACGCGATAAAGCCTTTTTGTACAGTTCGCGATCCCGAACACGCAGCTTTTGCAATCTGGCAAACAATATCTCGCGAGCAACATAGATCCTTCTCGAAAACGCTTTTTTGTGCATTTCTGCTAAAAAAACTCCTCAGGTTGTCATTGAGCTGTAGGTTTGGAGCACGGAGAAGCTTTTATTTTTTTCAAAATATTTTTATGAGAGGAAGTAAGTTCCACAGACACTAAAACTTCCTGTTCCTGTCCTTTGTAATCACTTTTTGGTTATTTGTGGTGGGTGGCCTGTGCATGTGTGTGGCGGCCATTTTAGGAAGGCAGGCATTGTGCTTTTGCCATAGGCGTACATTGACTGTCTTCCATTTCTTGTTGTTGTGGGTGTGTGGCGGCCATTTTGTGGAGCCATCCAAGCAGTGTGCTTGCTTTTGCCATTCTGTTCCAAGCTTGTGGCCTAGTCCGCCAGTAGGCCCAGAGGTAGTCAGCCTCAAATCTTTGGTGCGTTATTTAAATTTACAGTTTGTGTTGTCTGTTGATTTTATTTTACACCATGGATGGTTTTGGATTTTATTGCAAAAGGTGTTTTTTGGGGTGGGATAGCATTTTTTGGGTGTGTGTTAAATAAATAGGGCTTTTTAGGCAGTATGTAAGCCCAGGGATTCAGTTCGCGTACTTTTGGTAACTCTGCACAGCGCGACAACGCGGACTTACAGTTTTCGTCATTTTCGCGCTCGCAATATGCGTGTTCGCGCACGTGATAAAGCCTTTTTGTACAGTTCGCGATCCCGAACACGCAGCTTTTGCAATCTGGCAAACAATATCTCGCGAGCAACATAGATCCTTCTCGAAAACGCTTTTTTGTGCATTTCTGCTAAAAAAACTCCTCAGGTTGTCATTGAGCTGTAGGTTTGGAGCACGGAGAAGCTTTTATTTTTTTCAAAATATTTTTATGAGAGGAAGTATGTTCCACAGACACTAAAACTTCCTGTTCCTGTCCTGTGTAATCACTTTTTGGTTATTTGTGGTGGGTGGCCTGTGCATGTGTGTGGCGGCCATTTTAGGAAGGCAGGCATTGTGCTTTTGCCACAGGTGTACATTGACTGTCTTCCATTTCTTGTTGTTGTGGGTGTGTGGCGGCCATTTTGTGGAGCCATCCAAGCAGTGTGCTTGCTTTTGCCATTCTGTTCCAAGCTTGTGGCCTACTCTGCCAGTAGGCCCAGAGGTAGTCAGCCTCAAATCTTTGGTGCGTTATTTAAATTTACAGTTTGTGTTGTCTGTTGATTTTCTTTTACACCATGGATGGCTTTGGATTTTATTACAAAAGGTGTTTTTTGGGGTGGAATAGCATTTTTTGGGTGTGTGTTAAATAAATAGGGCTTTTTAGGCAGTATGTAAGCCTAGGGATTCAGCTCGCGTACTTTTGGTAACTCTGCACAGCGCGACAACGCGGACTTACAGTTTTCGTCATTTTCGCGCTCGCAATATGCGTGTTCGCGCACGCGATAAAGCCTTTTTGTACAGTTCGCGATCCCGAACACGCAGCTTTTGCAATCTGGCAAACAATATCTCGCGAGCAACATAGATCCTTCTCGAAAACGCTTTTTTGTGCATTTCTGCTAAAAAAACTCCTCAGGTTGTCATTGAGCTGTAGGTTTGGAGCACGGAGAAGCTTTTATTTTTTTCAAAATATTTTTATGAGAGGAAGTATGTTCCACAGACACTAAAACTTCCTGTTCCTGTCCTGTGTAATCACTTTTTGGTTATTTGTGGTGGGTGGCCTGTGCATGTGTGTGGCGGCCATTTTAGGAAGGCAGGCATTGTGCTTTTGCCACAGGTGTACATTGACTGTCTTCCATTTCTTGTTGTTGTGGGTGTGTGGCGGCCATTTTGTGGAGCCATCCAAGCAGTGTGCTTGCTTTTGCCATTCTGTTCCAAGCTTGTGGCCTACTCTGCCAGTAGGCCCAGAGGTAGTCAGCCTCAAATCTTTGGTGCGTTATTTAAATTTACAGTTTGTGTTGTCTGTTGATTTTCTTTTACACCATGGATGGCTTTGGATTTTATTACAAAAGGTGTTTTTTGGGGTGGAATAGCATTTTTTGGGTGTGTGTTAAATAAATAGGGCTTTTTAGGCAGTATGTAAGCCTAGGGATTCAGCTCGCGTACTTTTGGTAACTCTGCACAGCGCGACAACGCGGACTTACAGTTTTCGTCATTTTCGCGCTCGCAATATGCGTGTTCGCGCACGCGATAAAGCCTTTTTGTACAGTTCGCGATCCCGAACACGCAGCTTTTGCAATCTGGCAAACAATATCTCGCGAGCAACATAGATCCTTCTCGAAAACGCTTTTTTGTGCATTTCTGCTAAAAAAACTCCTCAGGTTGTCATTGAGCTGTAGGTTTGGAGCACGGAGAAGCTTTTATTTTTTTCAAAATATTTTTATGAGAGGAAGTAAGTTCCACAGACACTAAAACTTCCTGTTCCTGTCCTTTGTAATCACTTTTTGGTTATTTGTGGTGGGTGGCCTGTGCATGTGTGTGGCGGCCATTTTAGGAAGGCAGGCATTGTGCTTTTGCCATAGGCGTACATTGACTGTCTTCCATTTCTTGTTATTGTGGGTGTGTGGCGGCCATTTTGTGGAGCCATCCAAGCAGTGTGCTTGCTTTTGCCATTCTGTTCCAAGCTTGTGGCCTAGTCCGCCAGTAGGCCCAGAGGTAGTCAGCCTCAAATCTTTGGTGCGTTATTTAAATTTACAGTTTGTGTTGTCTGTTGATTTTATTTTACACCATGGATGGCTTTGGATTTTATTGCAAAAGGTGTTTTTTGGGGTGGAATAGCATTTTTTGGGTGTGTGTTAAATAAATAGGGCTTTTTAGGCAGTATGTAAGCCCAGGGATTCAGCTCGCGTACTTTTGGTAACTCTGCACAGCGCGACAACGCGGACTTACAGTTTCGTCATTTTCGCGCTCGCAATATGCGTGTTCGCGCACGTGATAAAGCCTTTTTGTACAGTTCGCGATCCCGAACACGCAGCTTTTGCAATCTGGCAAACAATATCTCGCGAGCAACATAGATCCTTCTCGAAAACGCTTTTTTGTGCATTTCTGCTAAAAAAACTCCTCAGGTTGTCATTGAGCTGTAGGTTTGGAGCACGGAGAAGCTTTTATTTTTTTCAAAATATTTTTATGAGAGGAAGTAAGTTCCACAGACACTAAAGCTTCCTGTTCCTGTCCTTTGTAATCACTTTTTGGTTATTTGTGGTGGGTGGCCTGTGCATGTGTGTGGCGGCCATTTTAGGAAGGCAGGCATTGTGCTTTTGCCATAGGCGTACATTGACTGTCTTCCATTTCTTGTTGTTGTGGGTGTGTGGCGGCCATTTTGTGGAGCCATCCAAGCAGTGCGCTTGCTTTTGCCATTCTGTTCCAAGCTAGTGGCCTAGTCCGCCAGTAGGCCCAGAGGTAGTCAGCCTCAAATCTTTGGTGCGTTATTTAAATTTACAGTTTGTGTTGTCTGTTGATTTTCTTTTACACCATGGATGGCTTTGGATTTTATTGCAAAAGGTGTTTTTTGGGGTGGAATAGCATTTTTTGGGTGTGTGTTAAATAAATAGGGCTTTTTAGGCAGTATGTAAGCCTAGGGATTCAGCTCGCGTACTTTTGGTAACTCTGCACAGCGCGACAACGCGGACTTACAGTTTTCGTCATTTTCGCGCTCACAATATGCGTGTTCGCGCACGCGATAAATCCTTTTTGTACAGTTCGCGATCCCAAACACGCAGCTTTTGCAATCTGGCAAACAATATCTCGCGAGCAACATAGATCCTTCTCGAAAACGCTTTTTTGTGCATTTCTGCTAAAAAAACTCCTCAGGTTGTCATTGAGCTGTAGGTTTGGAGCACGGAGAAGCTTTTATTTTTTTCAAAATATTTTTATGAGAGGAAGTAAGTTCCACAGACACTAAAACTTCCTGTTCCTGTCCTGTGTAATCATTTTTTGGTTATTTGTGGTGGGTGGCCTGTGCATGTGTGTGGCGGCCATTTTAGGAAGGCAGGCATTGTGCTTTTGCCACAGGCGTACATTGACTGTCTTCCATTTCTTGTTGTTGTGGGTGTGTGGCGGCCATTTTGTGGAGCCATCCAAGCAGTGTGCTTGCTTTTGCCATTCTGTTCCAAGCTTGTGGCCTAGTCTGCCAGTAGGCCCAGAGGTAGTCAGCCTCAAATCTTTGGTGCGTTATTTAAATTTACAGTTTGTGTTGTCTGTTGATTTTCTTTTACACCATGGATGGCTTTGGATTTTATTACAAAAGGTGTTTTTTGGGGTGGAATAGCATTTTTTGGGTGTGTGTTAAATAAATAGGGCTTTTTAGGCAGTATGTAAGCCTAGGGATTCAGCTCGCGTACTTTTGGTAACCCTGCACAGCGCGACAACGCGGACTTACAGTTTTCGTCATTTTCGCGCTCGCAATATGCGTGTTCGCGCACGCGATAAAGCCTTTTTGTACAGTTCGCGATCCCGAACACGCAGCTTTTGCAATCTGGCAAACAATATCTCGCGAGCAACATAGATCCTTCTCGAAAACGCTTTTTTGTGCATTTCTGCTAAAAAAACTCCTCAGGTTGTCATTGAGCTGTAGGTTTGGAGCACGGAGAAGCTTTTATTTTTTTCATAATATTTTTATGAGAGGAAGTAAGTTCCACAGACACTAAAACTTCCTGTTCCTGTCCTTTGTAATCACTTTTTGGTTATTTGTGGTGGGTGGCCTGTGCATGTGTGTGGCGGCCATTTTAGGAAGGCAGGCATTGTGCTTTTGCCATAGGCGTACATTGACTGTCTTCCATTTCTTGTTGTTGTGGGTGTGTGGCGGCCATTTTGTGGAGCCATCCAAGCAGTGTGCTTGCTTTTGCCATTCTGTTCCAAGCTTGTGGCCTAGTCCGCCAGTAGGCCCAGAGGTAGTCAGCCTCAAATCTTTGGTGCGTTATTTAAATTTACAGTTTGTGTTGTCTGTTGATTTTATTTTACACCATGGATGGCTTTGGATTTTATTGCAAAAGGTGTTTTTTGGGGTGGAATAGCATTTTTTGGGTGTGTGTTAAATAAATAGGGCTTTTTAGGCAGTATGTAAGCCCAGGGATTCAGCTCGCGTACTTTTGGTAACTCTGCACAGCGCGACAACGCAGACTTACAGTTTTCGTCATTTTCGCGCTCGCAATATGCGTGTTCGCGCACGTGATAAAGCCTTTTTGTACAGTTCGCGATCCCGAACACGCAGCTTTTGCAATCTGGCAAACAATATCTCGCGAGCAACATAGATCCTTCTCGAAAACGCTTTTTTGTGCATTTCTGCTAAAAAAACTCCTCAGGTTGTCATTGAGCTGTAGGTTTGGAGCACGGAGAAGCTTTTATTTTTTTCAAAATATTTTTATGAGAGGAAGTAAGTTCCACAGACACTAAAGCTTCCTGTTCCTGTCCTTTGTAATCACTTTTTGGTTATTTGTGGTGGGTGGCCTGTGCATGTGTGTGGCGGCCATTTTAGGAAGGCAGGCATTGTGCTTTTGCCATAGGCGTACATTGACTGTCTTCCATTTCTTGTTGTTGTGGGTGTGTGGCGGCCATTTTGTGGAGCCATCCAAGCAGTGCGCTTGCTTTTGCCATTCTGTTCCAAGCTAGTGGCCTAGTCCGCCAGTAGGCCCAGAGGTAGTCAGCCTCAAATCTTTGGTGCGTTATTTAAATTTACAGTTTGTGTTGTCTGTTGATTTTCTTTTACACCATGGATGGCTTTGGATTTTATTGCAAAAGGTGTTTTTTGGGGTGGAATAGCATTTTTTGGGTGTGTGTTAAATAAATAGGGCTTTTTAGGCAGTATGTAAGCCTAGGGATTCAGCTCGCGTACTTTTGGTAACTCTGCACAGCGCGACAACGCGGACTTACAGTTTTCGTCATTTTCGCGCTCACAATATGCGTGTTCGCGCACGCGATAAATCCTTTTTGTACAGTTCGCGATCCCAAACACGCAGCTTTTGCAATCTGGCAAACAATATCTCGCGAGCAACATAGATCCTTCTCGAAAACGCTTTTTTGTGCATTTCTGCTAAAAAAACTCCTCAGGTTGTCATTGAGCTGTAGGTTTGGAGCACGGAGAAGCTTTTATTTTTTTCAAAATATTTTTATGAGAGGAAGTAAGTTCCACAGACACTAAAACTTCCTGTTCCTGTCCTGTGTAATCACTTTTTGGTTATTTGTGGTGGGTGGCCTGTGCATGTGTGTGGCGGCCATTTTAGGAAGGCAGGCATTGTGCTTTTGCCACAGGCGTACATTGACTGTCTTCCATTTCTTGTTGTTGTGGGTGTGTGGCGGCCATTTTGTGGAGCCATCCAAGCAGTGTGCTTGCTTTTGCCATTCTGTTCCAAGCTTGTGGCCTAGTCTGCCAGTAGGCCCAGAGGTAGTCAGCCTCAAATCTTTGGTGCGTTATTTAAATTTACAGTTTGTGTTGTCTGTTGATTTTCTTTTACACCATGGATGGCTTTGGATTTTATTACAAAAGGTGTTTTTTGGGGTGGAATAGCATTTTTTGGGTGTGTGTTAAATAAATAGGGCTTTTTAGGCAGTATGTAAGCCTAGGGATTCAGCTCGCGTACTTTTGGTAACTCTGCACAGCGCGACAACGCGGACTTACAGTTTTCGTCATTTTCGCGCTCGCAATATGCGTGTTCGCGCACGCGATAAAGCCTTTTTGTACAGTTCGCGATCCCGAACACGCAGCTTTTGCAATCTGGCAAACAATATCTCGCGAGCAACATAGATCCTTCTCGAAAACGCTTTTTTGTGCATTTCTGCTAAAAAAACTCCTCAGGTTGTCATTGAGCTGTAGGTTTGAAGCACGGAGAAGCTTTTATTTTTTTCAAAATATTTTTATGAGAGGAAGTAAGTTCCACAGACACTAAAACTTCCTGTTCCTGTCCTTTGTAATCACTTTTTGGTTATTTGTGGTTGGTGGCCTGTGCATGTGTGTGGCGGCCATTTTAGGAAGGCAGGCATTGTGCTTTTGCCATAGGCGTACATTGACTGTCTTCCATTTCTTGTTGTTGTGGGTGTGTGGTGGCCCTTTTGTGGAGCCATCCAAGCAGTGTGCTTGCTTTTGCCATTCTATTCCAAGCTTGTGGCCTAGTCCGCCAGTAGGCCCAGAGGTAGTCAGCCTCAAATCTTTGGTGCGTTATTTAAATTTACAGTTTGTGTTGTCTGTTGATTTTATTTTACACCATGGATGGCTTTGGATTTTATTGCAAAAGGTGTTTTTTGGGGTGGAATAGCATTTTTTGGGTGTGTGTTAAATAAATAGGGCTTTTTAGGCAGTATGTAAGCCCAGGGATTCAGCTCGCGTACTTTTGGTAACTCTGCACAGCGCGACAACGCAGACTTACAGTTTTCGTCATTTTCGCGCTCGCAATATGCGTGTTCGCGCACGTGATAAAGCCTTTTTGTACAGTTCGCGATCCCGAACACGCAGCTTTTGCAATCTGGCAAACAATATCTCGCGAGCAACATAGATCCTTCTCGAAAACGCTTTTTTGTGCATTTCTGCTAAAAAAACTCCTCAGGTTGTCATTGAGCTGTAGGTTTGGAGCACGGAGAAGCTTTTATTTTTTTCAAAATATTTTTATGAGAGGAAGTAAGTTCCACAGACACTAAAGCTTCCTGTTCCTGTCCTTTGTAATCACTTTTTGGTTATTTGTGGTGGGTGGCCTGTGCATGTGTGTGGCGGCCATTTTAGGAAGGCAGGCATTGTGCTTTTGCCATAGGCGTACATTGACTGTCTTCCATTTCTTGTTGTTGTGGGTGTGTGGCGGCCATTTTGTGGAGCCATCCAAGCAGTGCGCTTGCTTTTGCCATTCTGTTCCAAGCTAGTGGCCTAGTCCGCCAGTAGGCCCAGAGGTAGTCAGCCTCAAATCTTTGGTGCGTTATTTAAATTTACAGTTTGTGTTGTCTGTTGATTTTCTTTTACACCATGGATGGCTTTGGATTTTATTGCAAAAGGTGTTTTTTGGGGTGGAATAGCATTTTTTGGGTGTGTGTTAAATAAATAGGGCTTTTTAGGCAGTATGTAAGCCTAGGGATTCAGCTCGCGTACTTTTGGTAACTCTGCACAGCGCGACAACGCGGACTTACAGTTTTCGTCATTTTCGCGCTCACAATATGCGTGTTCGCGCACGCGATAAATCCTTTTTGTACAGTTCGCGATCCCAAACACGCAGCTTTTGCAATCTGGCAAACAATATCTCGCGAGCAACATAGATCCTTCTCGAAAACGCTTTTTTGTGCATTTCTGCTAAAAAAACTCCTCAGGTTGTCATTGAGCTGTAGGTTTGGAGCACGGAGAAGCTTTTATTTTTTTCAAAATATTTTTATGAGAGGAAGTAAGTTCCACAGACACTAAAACTTCCTGTTCCTGTCCTGTGTAATCACTTTTTGGTTATTTGTGGTGGGTGGCCTGTCCATGTGTGTGGCGGCCATTTTAGGAAGGCAGGCATTGTGCTTTTGCCACAGGCGTACATTGACTGTCTTCCATTTCTTGTTGTTGTGGGTGTGTGGCGGCCATTTTGTGGAGCCATCCAAGCAGTGTGCTTGCTTTTGCCATTCTGTTCCAAGCTTGTGGCCTAGTCCGCCAGTAGGCCCAGAGGTAGTCAGCCTCAAATCTTTGGTGCGTTATTTAAATTTACAGTTTGTGTTGTCTGTTGATTTTATTTTACACCATGGATGGTTTTGGATTTTATTGCAAAA
Organism: Triturus cristatus; assembly: GCF_964204655.1. Taxonomy (NCBI): domain Eukaryota; kingdom Metazoa; phylum Chordata; class Amphibia; order Caudata; family Salamandridae; genus Triturus; species Triturus cristatus. The sequence goes on from NC_140579.1 coordinate 1,102,392,744, forward strand.
GGTGTTTTTTGGGGTGGAATAGCATTTTTTGGGTGTGTGTTAAATAAATAGGGCTTTTTAGGCAGTATGTAAGCCCAGGGATTCAGCTCGCGTACTTTTGGTAACTCTGCACAGCGCGACAACGCGGACTTACATTTTTCGTCATTTTCGCGCTCGCAATATGCGTGTTCGCGCACGTGATAAAGCCTTTTTGTACAGTTCGCGATCCCGAACACGCAGCTTTTGCAATCTGGCAAACAATATCTCGCGAGCAACATAGATCCTTCTCGAAAACGCTTTTTTGTGCATTTCTGCTAAAAAAACTCCTCAGGTTGTCATTGAGCTGTAGGTTTGGAGCACGGAGAAGCTTTTATTTTTTTCAAAATATTTTTATGAGAGGAAGTAAGTTCCACAGACACTAAAACTTCCTGTTCCTGTCCTGTGTAATCACTTTTTGGTTATTTGTGGTGGGTGGCCTGTGCATGTGTGTGGCGGCCATTTTAGGAAGGCAGGCATTGTGCTTTTGCCACAGGCGTACATTGACTGTCTTCCATTTCTTGTTGTTGTGGGTGTGTGGCGGCCATTTTGTGGAGCCATCCAAGCAGTGTGCTTGCTTTTGCCATTCTGTTCCAAGCTTGTGGCCTAGTCTGCCAGTAGGCCCAGAGGTAGTCAGCCTCAAATCTTTGGTGCGTTATTTAAATTTACAGTTTGTGTTGTCTGTTGATTTTCTTTTACACCATGGATGGCTTTGGATTTTATTACAAAAGGTGTTTTTTGGGGTGGAATAGCATTTTTTGGGTGTGTGTTAAATAAATAGGGCTTTTTAGGCAGTATGTAAGCCTAGGGATTCAGCTCGCGTACTTTTGGTAACTCTGCACAGCGCGACAACGCGGACTTACAGTTTTCGTCATTTTCGCGCTCGCAATATGCGTGTTCGCGCACGCGATAAAGCCTTTTTGTACAGTTCGCGATCCCGAACACGCAGCTTTTGCAATCTGGCAAACAATATCTCGCGAGCAACATAGATCCTTCTCGAAAACGCTTTTTTGTGCATTTCTGCTAAAAAAACTCCTCAGGTTGTCATTGAGCTGTAGGTTTGGAGAACGGAGAAGCTTTTATTTTTTTCAAAATATTTTTATGAGAGGAAGTAAGTTCCACAGACACTAAAACTTCCTGTTCCTGTCCTTTGTAATCACTTTTTGGTTATTTGTGGTGGGTGGCCTGTGCATGTGTGTGGCGGCCATTTTAGGAAGGCAGGCATTGTGCTTTTGCCATAGGCGTACATTGACTGTCTTCCATTTCTTGTTGTTGTGGGTGTGTGGCGGCCATTTTGTGGAGCCATCCAAGCAGTGTGCTTGCTTTTGCCATTCTGTTCCAAGCTTGTGGCCTAGTCCGCCAGTAGGCCCAGAGGTAGTCAGCCTCAAATCTTTGGTGCGTTATTTAAATTTACAGTTTGTGTTGTCTGTTGATTTTATTTTACACCATGGATGGCTTTGGATTTTATTGCAAAAGGTGTTTTTTGGGGTGGAATAGCATTTTTTGGGTGTGTGTTAAATAAATAGGGCTTTTTAGGCAGTATGTAAGCCCAGGGATTCAGCTCGCGTACTTTTGGTAACTCTGCACAGCGCGACAACGCGGACTTACAGTTTTCGTCATTTTCGCGCTCGCAATATGCGTGTTCGCGCACGTGATAAAGCCTTTTTGTACAGTTCGCGATCCCGAACACGCAGCTTTTGCAATCTGGCAAACAATATCTCGCGAGCAACATAGATCCTTCTCGAAAACGCTTTTTTGTGCATTTCTGCTAAAAAAAACTCCTCAGGTTGTCATTGAGCTGTAGGTTTGGAGCACGGAGAAGCTTTTATTTTTTTCAAAATATTTTTATGAGAGGAAGTAAGTTCCACAGACACTAAAGCTTCCTGTTCCTGTCCTTTGTAATCACTTTTTAGTTATTTGTGGTGGGTGGCCTGTGCATGTGTGTGGCGGCCATTTTAGGAAGGCAGGCATTGTGCTTTTGCCATAGGCGTACATTGACTGTCTTCCATTTCTTGTTGTTGTGGGTGTGTGGCGGCCATTTTGTGGAGCCATCCAAGCAGTGCGCTTGCTTTTGCCATTCTGTTCCAAGCTAGTGGCCTAGTCCGCCAGTAGGCCCAGGGGTAGTCAGCCTCAAATCTTTGGTGCGTTATTTAAATTTACAGTTTGTGTTGTCTGTTGATTTTCTTTTACACCATGGATGGCTTTGGATTTTATTGCAAAAGGTGTTTTTTGGGGTGGAATAGCATTTTTTGGGTGTGTGTTAAATAAATAGGGCTTTTTAGGCAGTATGTAAGCCTAGGGATTCAGCTCGCGTACTTTTGGTAACTCTGCACAGCGCGACAACGCGGACTTACAGTTTTCGTCATTTTCGCGCTCACAATATGCGTGTTCGCGCACGCGATAAATCCTTTTTGTACAGTTCGCGATCCCAAACACGCAGCTTTTGCAATCTGGCAAACAATATCTCGCGAGCAACATAGATCCTTCTCGAAAACGCTTTTTTGTGCATTTCTGCTAAAAAAACTCCTCAGGTTGTCATTGAGCTGTAGGTTTGGAGCACGGAGAAGCTTTTATTTTTTTCAAAATATTTTTATGAGAGGAAGTAAGTTCCACAGACACTAAAACTTCCTGTTCCTGTCCTGTGTAATCACTTTTTGGTTATTTGTGGTGGGTGGCCTGTGCATGTGTGTGGTGGCCATTTTAGGAAGGCAGGCATTGTGCTTTTGCCACAGGCGTACATTGACTGTCTTCCATTTCTTGTTGTTGTGGGTGTGTGGCGGCCATTTTGTGGAGCCATCCAAGCAGTGTGCTTGCTTTTGCCATTCTGTTCCAAGCTTGTGGCCTAGTCTGCCAGTAGGCCCAGAGGTAGTCAGCCTCAAATCTTTGGTGCGTTATTTAAATTTACAGTTTGTGTTGTCTGTTGATTTTCTTTTACACCATGGATGGCTTTGGATTTTATTACAAAAGGTGTTTTTTGGGGTGGAATAGCATTTTTTGGGTGTGTGTTAAATAAATAGGGCTTTTTAGGCAGTATGTAAGCCTAGGGATTCAGCTCGCGTACTTTTGGTAACTCTGCACAGCGCGACAACGCGGACTTACAGTTTTCGTCATTTTCGCGCTCGCAATATGCGTGTTCGCGCACGCGATAAAGCCTTTTTGTACAGTTCGCGATCCCGAACACGCAGCTTTTGCAATCTGGCAAACAATATCTCGCGAGCAACATAGATCCTTCTCGAAAACGCTTTTTTGTGCATTTCTGCTAAAAAAACTCCTCAGGTTGTCATTGAGCTGTAGGTTTGGAGCACGGAGAAGCTTTTATTTTTTTCATAATATTTTTATGAGAGGAAGTAAGTTCCACAGACACTAAAACTTCCTGTTCCTGTCCTTTGTAATCACTTTTTGGTTATTTGTGGTGGGTGGCCTGTGCATGTGTGTGGCGGCCATTTTAGGAAGGCAGGCATTGTGCTTTTGCCATAGGCGTACATTGACTGTCTTCCATTTCTTGTTGTTGTGGGTGTGTGGCGGCCATTTTGTGGAGCCATCCAAGCAGTGTGCTTGCTTTTGCCATTCTGTTCCAAGCTTGTGGCCTAGTCCGCCAGTAGGCCCAGAGGTAGTCAGCCTCAAATCTTTGGTGCGTTATTTAAATTTACAGTTTGTGTTGTCTGTTGATTTTATTTTACACCATGGATGGCTTTGGATTTTATTGCAAAAGGTGTTTTTTGGGGTGGAATAGCATTTTTTGGGTGTGTGTTAAATAAATAGGGCTTTTTAGGCAGTATGTAAGCCCAGGGATTCAGCTCGCGTACTTTTGGTAACTCTGCACAGCGCGACAACGCGGACTTACAGTTTTCGTCATTTTCGCGCTCGCAATATGCGTGTTCGCGCACGTGATAAAGCCTTTTTGTACAGTTCGCGATCCCGAACACGCAGCTTTTGCAATCTGGCAAACAATATCTCGCGAGCAACATAGATCCTTCTCGAAAACGCTTTTTTGTGCATTTCTGCTAAAAAAACTCCTCAGGTTGTCATTGAGCTGTAGGTTTGGAGCACGGAGAAGCTTTTATTTTTTTCAAAATATTTTTATGAGAGGAAGTAAGTTCCACAGACACTAAAACTTCCTGTTCCTGTCCTGTGTAATCACTTTTTGGTTATTTGTGGTGGGTGGCCTGTGCATGTGTGTGGCGGCCATTTTAGGAAGGCAGGCATTGTGCTTTTGCCACAGGCGTACATTGACTGTCTTCCATTTCTTGTTGTTGTGGGTGTGTGGCGGCCATTTTGTGGAGCCATCCAAGCAGTGTGCTTGCTTTTGCCATTCTGTTCCAAGCTTGTGGCCTAGTCTGCCAGTAGGCCCAGAGGTAGTCAGCCTCAAATCTTTGGTGCGTTATTTAAATTTACAGTTTGTGTTGTCTGTTGATTTTCTTTTACACCATGGATGGCTTTGGATTTTATTACAAAAGGTGGTTTTTGGGGTGGAATAGCATTTTTTGGGTGTGTGTTAAATAAATAGGGCTTTTTAGGCAGTATGTAAGCCTAGGGATTCAGCTCGCGTACTTTTGGTAACTCTGCACAGCGCGACAACGCGGACTTACAGTTTTCTTCATTTTCGCGCTCGCAATATGCGTGTTCGCGCACGCGATAAAGCCTTTTTGTACAGTTCGCGATCCCGAACCCGCAGCTTTTGCAATCTGGCAAACAATATCTCGCGAGCAACATAGATCCTTCTCGAAAACGCTTTTTTGTGTATTTCTGCTAAAAAAACTCCTCAGGTTGTCATTGAGCTGTAGGTTTGGAGCACGGAGAAGCTTTTATTTTTTTCAAAATATTTTTATGAGAGAAAGTAAGTTCCACAGACACTAAAACTTCCTGTTCCTGTCCTTTGTAATCACTTTTTGGTTATTTGTGGTGGGTGGCCTGTGCATGTGTGTGGCGGCCATTTTAGGAAGGCAGGCATTGTGCTTTTGCCATAGGTGTACATTGACTGTCTTCCATTTCTTGTTGTTGTGGGTGTGTGGCGGCCATTTTGTGGAGCCATCCAAGCAGTGTGCTTGCTTTTGCCATTCTGTTCCAAGTTTGTGGCCTAGTCCGCCAGTAGGCCCAGAGGTAGTCAGCCTCAAATCTTTGGTGCGTTATTTAAATTTACAGTTTGTGTTGTCTGTTGATTTTATTTTACACCATGGATGGCTTTGGATTTTATTGCAAAAGGTGTTTTTTGGGGTGGAATAGCATTTTTTGGGTGTGTGTTAAATAAATAGGGCTTTTTAGGCAGTATGTAAGCCCAGGGATTCAGCTCGCGTACTTTTGGTAACTCTGCACAGCGCGACAACGCGGACTTACAGTTTTCGTCATTTTCGCGCTCGCAATATGCGTGTTCGCGCACGTGATAAAGCCTTTTTGTACAGTTCGCGATCCCCGCCCCGAACACGCAGCTTTTGCAATCTGGCAAACAATATCTCGCGAGCAACATAGATCCTTCTCGAAAACGCTTTTTTGTGCATTTCTGCTAAAAAAACTCCTCAGGTTGTCATTGAGCTGTAGGTTTGGAGCACGGAGAAGCTTTTATTTTTTTCAAAATATTTTTATGAGAGGAAGTAAGTTCCACAGACACTAAAACTTCCTGTTCCTGTCCTGTGTAATCACTTTTTGGTTATTTGTGGTGGGTGGCCTGTGCATGTGTGTGGCGGCCATTTTAGGAAGGCAGGCATTGTGCTTTTGCCACAGGCGTACATTGACTGTCTTCCATTTCTTGTTGTTGTGGGTGTGTGGCGGCCATTTTGTGGAGCCATCCAAGCAGTGTGCTTGCTTTTGCCATTCTGTTCCAAGCTTGTGGCCTAGTCTGCCAGTAGGCCCAGAGGTAGTCAGCCTCAAATCTTTGGTGCGTTATTTAAATTTATAGTTTGTGTTGTCTGTTGATTTTATTTTACACCATGGATGGCTTTGGATTTTATTACAAAAGGTGTTTTTTGGGGTGGAATAGCATTTTTTGGGTGTGTGTTAAATAAATAGGGCTTTTTAGGCAGTATGTAAGCCTAGGGATTCAGCTCGCGTACTTTTGGTAACTCTGCACAGCGCGACAACGCGGACTTACAGTTTTCGTCATTTTCGCGCTCGCAATATGCGTGTTCGCGCACGCGATAAAGCCTTTTTGTACAGTTCGCGATCCCGAACACGCAGCTTTTGCAATCTGGCAAACAATATCTCGCGAGCAACATAGATCCTTCTCGAAAACGCTTTTTTGTGCATTTCTGCTAAAAAAACTCCTCAGGTTGTCATTGAGCTGTAGGTTTGGAGCACGGAGAAGCTTTTATTTTTTTCAAAATATTTTTATGAGAGGAAGTAAGTTCCACAGACACTAAAACTTCCTGTTCCTGTCCTTTGTAATCACTTTTTGGTTATTTGTGGTGGGTGGCCTGTGCATGTGTGTGGCGGCCATTTTAGGAAGGCAGGCATTGTGCTTTTGCCATAGGCGTACATTGACTGTCTTCCATTTCTTGTTGTTGTGGGTGTGTGGCGGCCATTTTGTGGAGCCATCCAAGCAGTGTGCTTGCTTTTGCCATTCTGTTCCAAGCTAGTGGCCTAGTCCGCCAGTAGGCCCAGAGGTAGTCAGCCTCAAATCTTTGGTGCGTTATTTAAATTTACAGTTTGTGTTGTCTGTTGATTTTCTTTTACACCATGGATGGCTTTGGATTTTATTGCAAAAGGTGTTTTTTGGGGTGGAATAGCATTTTTTGGGTGTGTGTTAAATAAATAGGGCTTGTTAGGCAGTATGTAAGCCTAGGGATTCAGCTCGCGTACTTTTGGTAACTCTGCACAGCGCGACAACGCGGACTTACAGTTTTCGTCATTTTCGCGCTCACAATATGCGTGTTCGCGCACGCGATAAATCCTTTTTGTACAGTTCGCGATCCCAAACACGCAGCTTTTGCAATCTGGCAAACAATATCTCGCGAGCAACATAGATCCTTCTCGAAAACGCTTTTTTGTGCATTTCTGCTAAAAAAACTCCTCAGGTTGTCATTGAGCTGTAGGTTTGGAGCACGGAGAAGCTTTTATTTTTTTCAAAATATTTTTATGAGAGGAAGTAAGTTCCACAGACACTAAAACTTCCTGTTCCTGTCCTGTGTAATCACTTTTTGGTTATTTGTGGTGGGTGGCCTGTGCATGTGTGTGGCGGCCATTTTAGGAAGGCAGGCATTGTGCTTTTGCCACAGGCGTACATTGACTGTCTTCCATTTCTTGTTGTTGTGGGTGTGTGGCGGCCATTTTGTGGAGCCATCCAAGCAGTGTGCTTGCTTTTGCCATTCTGTTCCAAGCTTGTGGCCTAGTCTGCCAGTAGGCCCAGAGGTAGTCAGCCTCAAATCTTTGGTGCGTTATTTAAATTTACAGTTTGTGTTGTCCGTTGATTTTCTTTTACACCATGGATGGCTTTGGATTTTATTACAAAAGGTGTTTTTTGGGGTGGAATAGCATTTTTTGGGTGTGTGTTAAATAAATAGGGCTTTTTAGGCAGTATGTAAGCCTAGGGATTCAGCTCACGTACTTTTGGTAACTCTGCACAGCGCAACAACGCGGACTTATAGTTTTCGTCATTTTCGCGCTCGAAATATGCGTGTTCGTGCACGCGATAAAGCCTTTTTGTACAGTTCGCGATCCCGAACACGCAGCTTTTGCAATCTGGCAAACAATATCTCGCGAGCAACATAGATCCTTCTCGAAAACGCTTTTTTGTGCATTTCTGCTATAAAAACTCCTCAGGTTGTCATTGAGCTGTAGGTTCGGAGCACGGAGAAGCTTTTATTTTTTTCAAAATATTTTTATGAGACGAAGTAAGTTCCACAGACACTAAAACTTCCTGTTCCTGTCCTTTGTAATCACGTTTTGGTCATTTGTGGTGGGTGGCCTGTGCATGTGTGTGGCGGCCATTTTAGGAAGGCAGGCATTGTGCTTTTGCCATAGGCGTACATTGACTGTCTTCCATTTCTTGTTGTTGTGGGTGTGTGGCGGCCATTTTGTGGAGCCATCCAAGCAGTGTGCTTGCTTTTGCCATTCTGTTCCAAGCTTGTGGCCTAGTCCGCCAGTAGTCCCAGAGGTAGTCAGCCTCAAATCTTTGGTGCGTTATTTAAATTTACAGTTTGTGTTGTCTGTTGATTTCCTTTTACACCATGGATGGCTTTGGATTTTATTGCAAAAGGTGTTTTTTGGGTGGAATAGCATTTTTTGGGTGTGTGTTAAATAAATAGGGCTTTTTAGGCAGTATGTAAGCCTAGGGATTCAGCTTGCGTACTTTTGGTAACTCTGCACAGCGCGACAACGCGGACTTACAGTTTTCGTCATTTTCGCGCTCGCAATATGCGTGTTCGCGCACTCGATAAAGCCTTTTTGTACAGTTCGCGATCCCGAACACGCAGCTTTTGCAATCTGGCAAACAATATCTTGCGAGCAACATAGATCCTTCTCGAAAACGCTTTTTTGTGCATTTCTGCTAAAAAAACTCCTCAGGTTGTCATTGAGCTGTAGGTTTGGAGCACGGAGAAGCTTTTATTTTTTTCAAAATATTTTTATGAGAGGAAGTAAGTTCCACAGACACTAAAGCTTCCTGTTCCTGTCCTTTGTAATCACTTTTTGGTTATTTGTGGTGGGTGGCCTGTGCATGTGTGTGGCGGCCATTTTAGGAAGGCAGGCATTGTGCTTTTGCCATAGGCGTACATTGACTTTCTTCCATTTCTTGTTGTTGTGGGTGTGTGGCGGCCATTTTGTGGAGCCATCCAAGCAGTGTGCTTGCTTTTGCCATTCTGTTCCAAGCTAGTGGCCTAGTCCGCCAGTAGGCCCAGAGGTAGTCAGCCTCAAATCTTTGGTGCGTTATTTAAATTTACAGTTTGTGTTGTCTGTTGATTTTCTTTTACACCATGGATGGCTTTGGATTTTATTGCAAAAGGTGTTTTTTGGGGTGGAATAGCATTTTTTGGGTGTGTGTTAAATAAATAGGGCTTTTTAGGCAGTATGTAAGCCTAGGGATTCAGCTCGCGTACTTTTGGTAACTCTGCACAGCGCGACAACGCGGACTTACAGTTTTCGTCATTTTCGCGCTCACAATATGCGTGTTCGCGCACGCGATAAATCCTTTTTGTACAGTTCGCGATCCCAAACACGCAGCTTTTGCAATCTGGCAAACAATATCTCGCGAGCAACATAGATCCTTCTCGAAAACGCTTTTTTGTGCATTTCTGCTAAAAAAACTCCTCAGGTTGTCATTGAGCTGTAGGTTTGGAGCACGGAGAAGCTTTTATTTTTTTCAAAATATTTTTATGAGAGGAAGTAAGTTCCACAGACACTAAAGCTTCCTGTTCCTGTCCTTTGTAATCACTTTTTGGTTATTTGTGGTGGGTGGCCTGTGCATGTGTGTGGCGGCCATTTTAGGAAGGCAGGCATTGTGCTTTTGCCATAGGCGTACATTGACTGTCTTCCATTTCTTGTTGTTGTGGGTGTGTGGCGGCCATTTTGTGGAGCCATCCAAGCAGTGTGCTTGCTTTTGCCATTCTGTTCCAAGCTAGTGGCCTAGTCCGCCAGTAGGCCCAGAGGTAGTCAGCCTCAAATCTTTGGTGCGTTATTTAAATTTACAGTTTGTGTTGTCTGTTGATTTTCTTTTACACCATGGATGGCTTTGGATTTTATTGCAAAAGGTGTTTTTTGGGGTGGAATAGCATTTTTTGGGTGTGTGTTAAATAAATAGGGCTTTTTAGGCAGTATGTAAGCCTAGGGATTCAGCTCGCGTACTTTTGGTAACTCTGCACAGCGCGACAACGCGGACTTACAGTTTTCGTCATTTTCGCGCTCACAATATGCGTGTTCGCGCACGCGATAAATCCTTTTTGTACAGTTCGCGATCCCAAACACGCAGCTTTTGCAATCTGGCAAACAATATCTTGCGAGCAACATAGATCCTTCTCGAAAACGCTTTTTTGTGCATTTCTGCTAAAAAAACTCCTCAGGTTGTCATTGAGCTGTAGGTTTGGAGCACGGAGAAGCTTTTATTTTTTTCAAAATATTTTTATGAGAGGAAGTAAGTTCCACAGACACTAAAACTTCCTGTTCCTGTCCTGTGTAATCACTTTTTGGTTATTTGTGGTGGGTGGCCTGTGCATGTGTGTGGCGGCCATTTTAGGAAGGCAGGCATTGTGCTTTTGCCACAGGCGTACATTGACTGTCTTCCATTTCTTGTTGTTGTGGGTGTGTGGCGGCCATTTTGTGGAGCCATCCAAGCAGTGTGCTTGCTTTTGCCATTCTGTTCCAAGCTTGTGGCCTTTTCTGCCAGTAGGCCCAGAGGTAGTCAGCCTCAAATCTTTGGTGCGTTATTTAAATTTACAGTTTGTGTTGTCTGTTGATTTTCTTTTACACCATGGATGGCTTTGGATTTTATTACAAAAGGTGTTTTTTGGGGTGGAATAGCATTTTTTGGGTGTGTGTTAAATAAATAGGGCTTTTTAGGCAGTATGTAAGCCTAGGGATTCAGCTCGCGTACTTTTGGTAACTCTGCACAGCGCGACAACGCGGACTTACAGTTTTCGTCATTTTCGCGCTCGCAATATGCGTGTTCGCGCACGCGATAAAGCCTTTTTGTACAGTTCGCGATCCCGAACACGCAGCTTTTGCAATCTGGCAAACAATATCCCGCGAGCAACATAGATCCTTCTCGAAAACGCTTTTTTGTGCATTTCTGCTAAAAAAACTCCTCAGGTTGTCATTGAGCTGTAGGTTTGGAGCACGGAGAAGCTTTTATTTTTTTCAAAATATTTTTATGAGAGGAAGTAAGTTCCACAGACACTAAAACTTCCTGTTCCTGTCCTGTGTAATCACTTTTTGGTTATTTGTGGTGGGTGGCCTGTGCATGTGTGTGGCGGCCATTTTAGGAAGGCAGGCATTGTGCTTTTGCCATAGGCGTACATTGACTGTCTTCCATTTCTTGTTGTTGTGGGTGTGTGGCGGCCATTTTGTGGAGCCAGCCAAGCAGTGTGCTTGCTTTTGCCATTCTGTTCCAAGCTTGTGGCCTAGTCCGCCAGTAGGCCCAGAGGTAGTCAGCCTCAAATCTTTGGTACGTTATTTAAATTTACAGCTTGTGTTGTCTATTGATTTTCTTTTACACCATGGATGGCTTTGGATTTTATTGCAAAAGGTGCTTTTTGGGGTGGAATAGCATTTTTTGGGTGTGTGTTAAATAAATAGGGCTTTTTAGGCAGTATGTAAGCCTAGAGATTCAGCTCGCGTACTTTTGGTAACTCTGCACAGCGCAACAACGCGGACTTACAGTTTTCGTCATTTTCGTGCTCGCAATATGCGTGTTCGTGCACGCGATAAAGCCTTTTTGTACAATTCGCGATCCCGAACACGCAGCTTTTGCAATCTGGCAAACAATATCTCGCGAGCAACATAGATCCTTCTCGAAAACGCTTTTTTGTGCATTTCTGCTAAAAAAACTCCTCAGGTTGTCATTGGGCTGTAGGTTTGTAGCACGGAGAAGCTTTTATTTTTTTCAAAATATTTTTATGAGAGGAAGTAAGTTCCACAGACACTAAAACTTCCTGTTCCTGTCCTTTGTAATCACTTTTTGGTTATTTGTGGTGGGTGGCCTGTGCATGTGTGTGGCAGCCATTTTAGGAAGGCAGGCATTGTGCTGTTGCCATAGGCGTACATTGACTGTCTTCCATTTCTTGTTGTTGTGGGTGTGTGGCGGCCATTTTGTGGAGCCATCCAAGCAGTGTGCTTGCTTTTGCCATTCTGTTCCAAGCTTGTGGCCTAGTCCGCCAGTAGGCCCAGAGGTAGTCAGCCTCAAATCTTTGGTGCGTTATTTAAATTTACCGTTTGTGTTGTCTGTTGATTTTCTTTTACACCATGGATGGCTTTGGATTTTATTGCAAAAGGTGTTTTTTGGGGTGGAATAGCATTTTTTGGGTGTGTGTTAAATAAATAGGGCTTTTTAGGCAGTATGTAAGCCTAGGGATTCAGCTCGCATACTTTTGGTAACTCTGCACAGCGCGACAACGCGGACTTACAGTTTTCGTCATTTTCGCGCTCGCAATATGCGTGTTCGCGCACGCGATAAAGCCTTTTTCTACAGTTCGCGATCCCGAACACGCAGCTTTTGCAAACTGGCAAACAATATCTCGCGAGCAACATAGATCCTTCTCGAAAACGCTTTTTTGTGCATTTCTGCTATAAAAACTCCTCAGGTTGTCATTGAGCTGTAGGTTTGGAGCACGGAGAAGCTTTTATTTTTTTCAAAATATTTTTATGAGAGGAAGTAAGTTCCACAGACACTAAAACTTCCTGTTCCTGTCCTGTGTAATCACTTTTTGGTTATTTGTGGTGGGTGGCCTGTGCATGTGTGTGGCGGCCATTTTAGGAAGGCAGGCATTGTGCTTTTGCCATAGGCGTACATTGACTGTCTTCCATTTCTTGTTGTTGTGGGTGTGTGGCGGCCATTTTGTGGAGCCAGCCAAGCAGTGTGCTTGCTTTTGCCATTCTGTTCCAAGCTTGTGGCCTAGTCCGCCAGTAGGCCCAGAGGTAGTCAGCCTCAAATCTTTGGTACGTTATTTAAATTTACAGCTTGTGTTGTCTGTTGATTTTCTTTTACACCATGGATGGCTTTGGATTTTATTGCAAAAGGTGCTTTTTGGGGTGGAATAGCATTTTTTGGGTGTGTGTTAAATAAATAGGGCTTTTTAGGCAGTATGTAAGCCTAGAGATTCAGCTCGCGTACTTTTGGTAACTCTGCACAGCGCAACAACGCGGACTTACAGTTTTCGTCATTTTCGCGCTCGCAATATGCGTGTTCGTGCACGCGATAAAGCCTTTTTGTACAATTCGCGATCCCGAACACGCAGCTTTTGCAATCTGGCAAACAATATCTCGCGAGCAACATAGATCCTTCTCGAAAACGCTTTTTTGTGCATTTCTGCTAAAAAAACTCCTCAGGTTGTCATTGGGCTGTAGGTTTGTAGCACGGAGAAGCTTTTATTTTTTTCAAAATATTTTTATGAGAGGAAGTAAGTTCCACAGACACTAAAACTTCCTGTTCCTGTCCTTTGTAATCACTTTTTGGTTATTTGTGGTGGGTGGCCTGTGCATGTGTGTGGCAGCCATTTTAGGAAGGCAGGCATTGTGCTGTTGCCATAGGCGTACATTGACTGTCTTCCATTTCTTGTTGTTGTGGGTGTGTGGCGGCCATTTTGTGGAGCCATCCAAGCAGTGTGCTTGCTTTTGCCATTCTGTTCCAAGCTTGTGGCCTAGTCCGCCAGTAGGCCCAGAGGTAGTCAGCCTCAAATCTTTGGTGCGTTATTTAAATTTACCGTTTGTGTTGTCTGTTGATTTTCTTTTACACCATGGATGGCTTTGGATTTTATTGCAAAAGGTGTTTTTTGGGGTGGAATAGCATTTTTTGGGTGTGTGTTAAATAAATAGGGCTTTTTAGGCAGTATGTAAGCCTAGGGATTCAGCTCGCATACTTTTGGTAACTCTGCACAGCGCGACAACGCGGACTTACAGTTTTCGTCATTTTCGCGCTCGCAATATGCGTGTTCGCGCACGCGATAAAGCCTTTTTCTACAGTTCGCGATCCCGAACACGCAGCTTTTGCAAACTGGCAAACAATATCTCGCGAGCAACATAGATCCTTCTCGAAAACGCTTTTTTGTGCATTTCTGCTATAAAAACTCCTCAGGTTGTCATTGAGCTGTAGGTTCGGAGCACGGAGAAGCTTTTATTTTTTTCAAAATATTTTTATGAGAGGAAGTAAGTTCCACAGACACTAAAACTTCCTGTTCCTGTCCTTTGTAATCACGTTTTGGTTATTTGTGGTGGGTGGCCTGTGCATGTGTGTGGCGGCCATTTTAGGAAGGCAGGCATTGTGCTATTGCCATAGGCGTACATTGACTGTCTTCCATTTCTTGTTGTTGTGGGTGTGTGGCGGCCATTTTGTGGAGCCATCCAAGCAGTGTGCTTGCTTTTGCCATTCTGTTCCAAGCTTGTGGCCTAGTCCGCCAGTAGTCCCAGAGGTAGTCAGCCTCAAATCTTTGGTGCGGTATTTAAATTTATAGTTTGTGTTGTCTGTTGATTTCCTTTTACACCATGGATGGCTTTGGATTTTATTGCAAAAGGTGTTTTTTGGGTGGAATAGCATTTTTTGGGTGTGTGTTAAATAAATAGGGCTTTTTAGGCAGTATGTAAGCCTAGGGATTCAGCTTGCGTACTTTTGGTAACTCTGCACAGCGCGACAACGCGGACTTACAGTTTTCGTCATTTTCGCGCTCGCAATATGCGTGTTCGCGCACTCGATAAAGCCTTTTTGTACAGTTCGCGATCCCGAACACGCAGCTTTTGCAAACTGGCAAACAATATCTCGCGAGCAACATAGATCCTTCTCGAAAACGCTTTTTTGTGCATTTCTGCTAAAAAAACTCCTCAGGTTGTCATTGAGCTGTAGGTTCGGAGCACGGAGAAGCTTTTATTTTTTTCAAAATATTTTTATGAGAGGAAGTAAGTTCCACAGACACTAAAACTTCCTGTTCCTGTCCTTTGTAATCACGTTTTGGTTATTTGTGGTGGGTGGCCTGTGCATGTGTGTGGCGGCCATTTTAGGAAGGCAGGCATTGTGCTTTTGCCATAGGCGTACATTGACTGTCTTCCATTTCTTATTGTTGTGGGTGTGTGGCGGCCATTTTGTGGAGCCATCCAAGCAGTGTGCTTGCTTTTGCCATTCTTTTCCAAGCTTGTGGCCTAGTCCGCCAGTAGTCCCAGAGGTAGTCAGCCTCAAATCTTTGGTGCGTTATTTAAATTTACAGTTTGTGTTGTCTGTTGATTTTCTTTTACACCATGGATGGCTTTGGATTTTATTGCAAAAGGTGTTTTTTGGGTGGAATAGCATTTTTTGGGTGTGTGTTAAATAAATAGGGCTTTTTAGGCAGTATGTAAGCCTAGGGATTCAGCTTGCGTACTTTTGGTAACTCTGCACAGCGCGACAACGCGGACTTACAGTTTTCGTCATTTTCGCGCTCGCAATATGCGTGTTCGCGCACGCGATAAAGCCTTTTTGTACAGTTCGCGATCCCGAACACGCAGCTTTTGCAATCTGGCAAACAATATCTCACGAGCAACATAGATCCTTCTCGAAAACGCTTTTTTGTGCATTTCTGCTAAAAAAACTCCTCAGGTTGTCATTGAGCTGTAGGTTTGGAGCACGGAGAAGCTTTTATTTTTTTCAAAATATTTTTATGAGAGGAAGTAAGTTCCACAGACACTAAAACTTCCTGTTCCTGTCCTTTGTAATCACTTTTTGGTTATTTGTGGTGGGTGGCCTGTGCATGTGTGTGGCGGCCATTTTAGGAAGGCAGGCATTGTGCTTTTTGCATAGGCCTCCAAGCTTGTGGCCTTGTTTAATAATTGTGATGACCACCCACCAGACACTAATAAGTTATATATTATATTATGGATCTTTTGACTGATGTTCTTCTGGCCTTTTTGCTTTTAGGTGCACAAAAGACAGATGAGGTGTGTCATCATCATCCACTGTTGTGGTGCCAGACCGACGTCCTGATGCTGTACACAACGTGACGTGTGAGTGACCTGACCAGGCATCTCTGCAACTTGTGCAACTGACTGCTGTTTTGACATCTGTTGAAGATGCCCCCAAAGAAAGCAGGTAGCAGGTCCTCCGGTACCCAGAATGTTGCCATGGAGAAGAAGGAACAGAAGAAGAAGGAAGTGTTACTTAAGTCTGGTGTGCCTCCCAAATCCTTTTTTGGTACACCAAAAATGACGCCTGCATCAGCGGTGTCGGGGGGCCAAGCTGGGGGCAGCACCTCCACATCAGTGGGCCCAACCCACCAACCCAGGCCCAAGCAGATGAGTGTGGAAGAGGTAGCCAGCCTTATGATGGAAAGCAGTGATGCTGAGCCTGAACTAAACTTATCGCTATCTCAAAGTAGTACACAATCAACGCAGGAGGGAACATCATCAACACAGCAGATAAGTGGTCAACAGCCGCAGCCACCGCCCGCAATAGTAGCTGTTGTTCCTCCCGAAGTAGGGGCAGTTCAGGAAATTGAGCCTCATGCAGAGGAAGAAGAGGAAGCCACTCCTTTAGAAGTTCCATTGGCTTCCAAATCCCCAGCAAGGAAAAGGAGGGTTAGTACATCAAGTTCTTCACCAAGCCCCCCTTCTGATGAGCTAGATGCCACTTGGAAGCCACAAACTGAGTCTGAGAGGGAAACACATCACAAGAGCAGGCATGGGAAAAGGAAGGTTCCAGAAAGCCTTACACTTATGGATGTTGATGTAGAAGAGCAGGATGATGATGATGATGATGAGCCAGTCATCACAAACATCACTCCCGGGCCTGAGGAGATGGAGACCAACATTTTTACACTATCCAAAATGGATGCGAGGGATGTAGCACGCATACCTCCAACACAGGTAACACCAACAAGACCTCCAGCTTCCATATTTACATTAGCAAAGGGCCGGCAGCGTCCTACATCCAGCACAACAAGCACCACCTCAGCAGAAGTAGGTAGTGGTCCTGCACAGAGTCAAATTCAACACACACCCTCCAGTTCATCCGGCATTGGAAGTGGGAGTGGCACCTCCAGCAGGAGACAAAAGTTAAGCTCCCCAGTGTGGGACTTCTTTACGGTTAGCGGAAAGGAGGAGAACATTGCTATATGCTCCGTTTGTCATACCTGTTAGTCGTGGTAAGCTTGGTACAAACTATGGTACCGGAGGTCATATGACCCATCTGAAAAAACACCACGCAATCCAGTGGGAGGAGCACCTTAGTCGCTTCAAAACTGGAACCATTGGCCATAAACGAGAGGAAAGTCCGCTCCCGGTGGAACAGGAAGAAGAGGGAGACATTGTCTGTGGTAGTGGTACACAAAGTAGCCCTGTCCCCAGCACTGCAGTGGTAACGCCCACATCCTCAGCCACATCTCATTGGCACAAGAGTAAGAGTCAGCCTGAGACACCAAGGAGTACTGCTGGCCCAAAAAGTGCGACGTTGACCACAGGAAGGAATACCATGCAGCCTACCATTCTTAGCATGTTTAGTAGGCCGGAGGGGCAGTACGAACGCAACCACCCAATAGCACGTTTGTACAATGCAAAGCTGGCAAAAATGTTAGCACTGGACCTTCTCCCTTTTTCTTTTGTTGAAGGGGTGGGTTTTCTTGAGTTTGTGACCACCATCTGCCCAAAATGGAAAGTTCCCAGCCGCTACTATTTCGCAAGAGTTGCTGT
Source organism: Triturus cristatus (assembly GCF_964204655.1). Lineage (NCBI taxonomy): Eukaryota > Metazoa > Chordata > Amphibia > Caudata > Salamandridae > Triturus > Triturus cristatus. The sequence goes on from NC_140579.1 coordinate 1,102,410,042, forward strand.
TCCAGCACTACATCACGACGTGCTGGAATTGCTTGGAAAAGCCTTAAAACACAGTGCTGTTCAGAGTTTACACCTGACAACAGACATGTGGACCAGTTGCCAAGCCACTGATTACATGTGCATCACTGCACACTGGGTCTCTTTTTCGGGTGTTAAAGATAAGATATCTGACGGTGTTGTTGACACCGCTGAGATTTTTAAAGACACTCGCAAACATGCAACTGTAGCCATGTTTGCTATGGAGAAATCTCATACTGCTGCTAACATTTTGGATGAGTTTAACAGCAAGGTGTTTGAGTGGCTGCGACCAAGAGGTCTTACCATTGGTTTTGTTGCCACGGACAATGGCAGTAATGTAGTTAGGGCCATGAAAGATGGTGGCTATTTCAGGGTGCCATGTTTGGCACACTGCATTAACATTGTTGTTCAAGACTTTCTGAAAAATGAAAGCAAAGTCAGCAGCTTACTGACCACCTGCAGAAGAATATGCACACATTTCAACCATTCTTTTAAAGCCCGGAAGGAGCTGAGGGTCATTCAACGTGACCATAAAATGCAAGTCAAAGCACTCATCCAAGAGGTGCCAACACATTGGAACTCAACGTATTACATGCTTGGCGTCTGTTTGAGCAGTATATACCACTTAATGCTTATGTCATGAAAAGGTCTGGGGATCCTACTGTGAAAGGCTTGAGAGTTGAGATGGCCCAATGGGACCTTGTCAAAAGCCTGACAGAGATGCTACTTCCTTTTGTGGTCTTCACGCGTGAAGTGAGCAGGGAGGACTGTACTATGGGCCAAGCTATCCCATTGTTGTACATGCTAGAGCAAGAGCTGAAGGAGGTGTCAGAAATGTACGCAGGTGTGGATGACAAAGTAGACACATATTATTTGGCAGACACCTTATCCGCTCACTTATCTCACAATAAAAGGACTCAAAATAACATTGTGTCACATCCACATTACATTACTGCCTCAATTTTGGATCCACGTTACAAATTATTGCTGCGCAGTAATGAAGTCATTCCTTTTTCAGAAGTGAATGTTGCCCAGTACAAAACTTTGATAGCTGAGGAAGCCACTGAGTTTGAAAACGAAAGGATCTTCATTAAAGGCCCGCCCCCCAGGGCAGAAAAAGTACTGCAGGGCACCCAGAGCCATGTTCTACTTCAGAGGCCAAGAGCAGTGCGTTTGCCTCCCAGCAGTCAACAACACTGCCAGCAATAACATCAACAGCACCAACAGGATCATCAGGCACATTTAAAAAAACGGCAGGTGATTGGTTTCTACGGAAAGGGTATTGTACGTCCATGACTGATGCAAAGGCAAAAGAGGCCCAGGAAATCGGAGCACCCCTGAACATTGAGCGGATGGTTCAGGCCTATCTAGATGACACAACAGAGGTCTTCATGGAGCAAAGCCCATTGATGTATTGGCATGGGAAAAGAAGCCAATGGCCAGTGCTCAGCAGGCTGGCGATAAAGTATGTGGCTTGCCCTGTTGCAAGTGTCTCTTCAGAGCGTGTTTTCAGTGCTACTGGTGCCATTTTTACTGTCAAAAGGACCAGTCTCTCGCCCAAAAGCGTTGAGAGGTTAACCATGATCAAAATGAATCAACACCTTATACCACCGGAGTACAAAATACGTGAATCACAGCAGGAAGAGGAGAGCGACTTCGATGACATAAGTAGTGGGTTGTTAGACATACTTCTGTCTGAACCACCAGAGTTTGAGGATGAGCTCCTATTCCCTGACAACTAGGCATACAAATTGTTCTCCCTTCCTTTATTTGTGTGTGACTGTGTATCTGTTTTTCTGGTTCAAAATCTTATCACAACAAATCCATCAACAGTCTCCTCTTTTTATTTCCCTATTGAGGTTGCACGTCTGTGCATAACTGTCCACTCCACTCCTCAGGGTCCTGCTCCATCTTCCTTACTCTCCCTAAGTACATTTCAAGCAAGCCAGACATTGGATGGAGATGGAGAATAGTACAATACATGTTGCCTCTAACAGTACCACCATAAGAAGTGAAACGTGACTCCAGCTATATTCCATTTTGTTTCCAAGCCGAAAGAAACTCATCACTGACTGGCAGAAGGCTAGGCAGGCATCAGATCAGACAGCCAAAGAGAACACCAAGACAGGTAATGAGTGATTATTGTGAATGATGGTGGCATGCATTGCATTGGATGCTGGCTGACTACGAATAATTGTGCATGAAGTAGAACTAGACTAGTTTATCGACAAAGTAAAAGTGACTCAGGTGTGGTGACAGTTAATGTTTCCTTGTTGTTTAATAATAACCACATTGTACTCCTACCATTGCAGGTGCCGGCCAAAATCCGTTGCAATTTAGTAATATGGAATATATTCTAAACTTAATCAGTCACTACAGACTGAGTTGGTGTTGGAGAAGAAGTACCACACGGTCATCATCATGATGCTGCTGAGCATACTATCTTTGCACACAGTCAGTTGGATCGGAGAAAATTGATGGAATAACTGCATTTCATGGGCTGACTTAAAAGGTAAACAGTTTGAACAAGGACTAGAGCACAGACCTAGGCTAGATGTCCGTGTAGTGGTGTGGACTGGAGTAGAGTGTAGTGGTATGAGGGACAGTGGCGCATTGATTTATTCACTTCGTTTGGAAAATGCTCGTTTGCTGCAGTGCATATGACATTTCTCTGGCTCGCTCAAAATGTAATTAAGGGGTAGGGTGCCTGGCCTGTGCCGCGGTTCTCCTATTCTGTGGCTGTGCTGGCTCCTGAGTCCTGTCCCGTTGTTGTTGTACCTTAATGCTGTAGAATAGACACTTATGTATCCTATCCAAGCTGCCTCAGTCTGAAAGTGTTCTCTCCAGAGTGTTGTCTTCTCGTCTTGCACTCCACTGTAATTGAGTTTATTGTTTTAAATGCAGTAATTTTTCAATACCCCATTTGTTTTTCCATCTACACTTACAGGCCGGCCTTTAACCTGTGCTATAGTGGGAGAAACGACTCACACTTACCTTACCAATCCGCATCAGGCAGGCAGTGGTACCCAAGATTGATGTGCGGAGTGTCCATGGAAGGGAGGACCAAGAGGAATGACGATAATGATGCAACTCCACATTTGGACCAGGATAATACAGTAACTTTAGTATCATTCATCATTCGTCTTTAAATTTATTTGATTGCTTTTTTCTCTTCAATCATTACGACTGTGTCTTGTGGTTTGTTTGGTAATTGATCCCTACAACTATTTTTTAATTTCCTTTGCTTGCTTGAAAAATAAAAGTAAGCCCGGTACAGCATGTAATTGGGTTCGGTCTGAGCTCTGAGGGCGGCAGACAGGCAAGGCAAATTTCAATTTCTTCCCTGACTGTACTGTCTCATTGGGTAATAGGTATAGTAAGTACAACTCATTATCATTACCATCAAGTTCTCTTCCTCAGCATGCATGCATTTGCTTTTTCTGACTTTATACTTTGATTTCTTTGATAATGGATCATGGTCGTCTTACAAGATTGTGTTTTACTTTTGTTGTGTCCATGCACACTGTCTGGTTTTTTTTCTCAAACCTTTCCCAAAACCCCACTTCCCATCCATTCATCAATCCCTAACCCTCTTCCCCCGGGAGGTGTGATGTGATGACTACATTATGTACACCAATTGATCACACACTTGCTGGGGCAGATGTGGTGAAAGCAACACTAATTGAATTTCAACTGAGGCTGTGCAAGGATCTTCTTCTGCTAGCCCACCCATGCTGTCGTTTACTTTGTGTTCTGTTCTACTACTCCTCCCACAGTCTCTCAGTCAAGTGACTTTCTCTTTCTTTTTTCAAATGCTATTGCCAGTGTCTACTACTACCACCACAATAATGGCATCTTGTCCGTTAATTTGGGAAACCAACCATGCAGCCATCAGTGTGCCGAACTTCATCATCAATTGCAGGTAAGATAAGTTTTGTGGGAGGTATGGACTAGGAGGAGAGACTGACAGTACTATTATGACAATTAAAATAACTCAGTGAGGGGTACTGCATCTATCGGTTTGTGAGTTACCAAATCGGCAGATCTTTTAAATCAAACACTGGCTGTGGGCATGCAGCAGCACGGAAACAAAGTAAACAACCATGTAACTTAGATTGAATTCAGAAAACTGTAATCCACCACAAAACATTAACATTGTATAAGTAAATAATAGTATATATTTAATACCCCTAACAAAAATAAACTATCCCACTCTGACCTAACCCACCCCCCTCCCTAACCCCAACCAATGTCCAAAACGAAAGTTGCGAGTCCCAAATGTCCGGAAAAATCTCCAACGCCCACAAACCCACCCACCAACAAAAGGAATTAAAAAAGGGGCAAATGACGAGGTCCTCTATCGTCGGCGGGCCTTGAGGTGTTTATCCACCAGGATCTTTACCAGCTCCTCCAGGTTCTCCTCCAAGCGGGCCACCCGGCGGAGCAGCTGGTGGCGAAATGCCCTGCAGTTACATGCAGGGTGGGGGGCAGCAGTGCTTGAAATAGATGGGCGCCGGCGGCCGGCTGCCGGACCACGGCGCCATGAAAGTGGAGGCAGGGCCTGACTGGGGCCCGGGGCATTGGAGGAGGCTGCAGCTGCAGCCGCCTCCTCCTCCTCCGCCTGAGCCACCAGCCGGCGATAATGTTCACAGATGGCCTCCAGTTTCCGGCGCCGGGCCCTAGCGGCCAACTCCTTCCGAGATGGTTTTGTTGGTGTGGAAGGAGTATCTAGAATCAAGAAAGAAAAAGAACATGTTGTAGCCAATACTCTTAACACTGAAATCATTCAACACATAGTGTCACAGTATCACTAGAAAGCACAGTTCATAACATTTGTGATTTGGTGGTAAGTATCTCTACTCCCCCTTCCTTGGACTCTAACATTTGTGGGAGTTTCCGACATTATAAATATAATCGTACAATGTACTCCGGTACACCAGTTGTGTTGTTGTCATCTGTAGTTTAGCCCAATTACATAACCTTGTTGTAGCCGGCATGCCAGCTCAGTCAGCTAAGCTTGCACCCAAGAGAAACAGATATGAGCCACATGATGCAGACTCACGTTAGTTTTATTTACTACTACTGTCTGCAGGTGGGGAAGCTCATATTTTTGTATGACGCCTTATGGCCGTTGGCACTGGCCATACTCTGTTACATGGGGGCAAATGGCATGCACAATTTTACTTACACCCTGCCATGGGTACTACAAAAAGGCTGATTATTTAACTGATCCAATGATCATTGCTCAAATTCATATTATAGATGCTAATACGATACGACATCAGGCCAGTAGCAGTCAGTGGTGGGAGTGCTGCCGGGCGGTGAGTCGGTGACGTGGGAAGGTGCAGGGTGGGGATAGTAAACTATGGATTAAGGACAATCACAGGTAATTAAACAATACATTAAAAAAAGAAAAATTGCTGCACGCACTGCATCGCATTCGGCGGTGCAGCGCGCACATTGGAAATAATGTTATTTATTTTTATGTTGATTACCTGTATTTGGCCGTAATACACAGTTTACTCGCCAGTGCCACCCACCCGTCCCCTCCCCATGTCGCCGCCCGCAAACACTCCCACCACCAACCGCTACTGCAGAGGGTACTTTGCTTTCATTGATTGTGTAACCAATAACCATAAACAACAGATAGGCCACCCTTTGCAGGCTGGCTGCCACAATTCGAAAATAAATTAATAATAATAGGTAGGGAGTGGTCCCCAGAGTGGGAGGAAGGGGCTTCCGCTTGATAATGTATATATATATATAAATATATATGACGTGCTTGCAAACTACTGCAAGTGTACTGTATTCTGCTAATACTACCTATATTCCCCTAGGCTTTGCTACTGTCGCACTGTTTCTTTTACATTTTCTTCAAAGTAAGAATCTCCAGTGACACTTTCCAATCCTATACTGTCTATAGTACATCCAGGAATACATCCATTCAAGTAAACGTTTATCCTTCTTTTTTATATCTCTCATACTTAGTTGGTTTCACCAACAACCACCCATGCTTCCGCTCCTTCCTTGCTTGCCTTGGCTTTGAGTTTGAATTTGAACCAAACAACGCTGATTTTTGCTATCTAGCACTATCCACCCATACTTTGTCGCCCAACCAGGCAGGCATTCTTTCACCTTCCACCCATCCTTCAACAACCCTTGCATCTGATCTGATTACTATCAGCCACCTATGCATGCTTCCAACAACATATCCTTCTCTGCCAGTCAGTCATATTATTTATCTCGCCCGTCCTTCCACCCTTAGTTCTTTCCCTCTTTGTTCAACACATCCATCAATGTCATCTGATCTGAGTTTGACTTCTCCATAAAACCTTCACACAGCTGATTTTGGAGTCAAATCGAAGAGGCCATTGGTTACTCTAATCACGCTGCTAATGGTAAGTAAAGGGTGTCTTCTTCAACCGTTGTATAATAATAAGTCGCACAGTACAGTGAAATAGTGAACATACTTCCATCTAGTAGTAATGTCAAGAATTAATGAATATAACTTACCGCCGCCGGCCACTGCTGCTGCATCCCCCCCTGTCTCGTCTGCAGGTGCCGCCACTTCGCCTGCCCCCTCCGGAATGGCCGCATCGCTGGCCCCGACGGCACTGGTGGATGGTAGTGTGCCTATAAAAAAAATCACAAATTTTTAGATGCCTGGAAACCTCCCCTATTTTAAGTGTTGTTCACTTGGAACATTGAAAAAAAAGTTAATACAACATACATCAGCACTAGACAGTATGTACAGTCAGTAGACAGACACTAGTGGTGATATGGTTCCACTTCCTAGGGTCATCTAGTCCTACTCTACTCTTTTGAAAGTTAGCCTGAGCCATGTGTAACCCTTTTAGATTCATCATGTTGACTACTACTCTTTTGGCGCATATTTAATTATACCTGCAAGCTTAGTGAGATGTGCAGTAGAGTAGATGCCTTTGAGGCCACTTGACTGTTGCGTACAAGTGACGAGGTCGGAAAAAAACACACTTATTGAGTTTGTTTAGTTCATATTACTTAGCCATCACATACATGTTACAATTTTTGCCATGACTGCAAAATGCGTCCATTCACCAGTATCCTATCTAACGGCTGACTCGCAGTATTTTTCTCATAAAATAGGTGGATGATTCCCTTCTACAAACCAGAGATTTACAGAACATATTATGATGCAAGATTATGTAACCAGTATTTCTACGTTCTACGGTGAGGGGTCTTCCAGAATTCTAAAGATCTTGTTGTCATGCACTTGTAAATGTTTACTGTTTTAATGTTAGGCTTTTTGCTGGCTTATTGACTATGGCTGTAGTAAAATAAATTTAATATTAACGATGTACAGAGTTTGATACTTGTTTCAAATGAACCTTTTGAACTTACACATAGACTCTGTGGTATTTGGTGTGGTGGGGTGGACTTACACAAGTGAGTCTGCAAAATGGTATTATTATGTTCTGGGTTGTCTGTCTCAGTCATCATCAACATTTTGTATCTTCTTCGTGGGGGGGTTCGGGAGTGGGACCCTAATGTGAGACACTATAGCTAGTCGGTCAGGGGATCCTGGGTTCTTCGGACTTGAGGTGTGATCAGTAAGGTCCAACCTCCCATCAGCAACATCCTATTTTGTTGTGCATAGTTCTGTATGTGGCTCTGCAGAATCACTAGACAATAGTAGTATCATGTACTATCCGATCAAAAATACTAGTCAAATATCTGGTTGGCCATTTTGTTTGTGGTAATTGTCAAAACCTCAACATTGAGAAGACTTGAAGAGGACAACCCAAAGGACAGGAGGACACAGTGGCTAGAGCTATTGGTCGATCAGAGTTTTATTATTCCAAAGAAAACCTTCTATAAAGCGTGGGCAGCTGTGCAAGCTTCGCTACAGACAGAGTAATATAATAGTAATAGTAGTAGTAGTAGTGCAGAGAGTCATAGCAGAGGCAGTTAGAAGCAACTTAGTTAGAGGCAGGGATAAACAGAATTTGGAAACAGATCGTCAAGGTCAAAGAAGTAAGCTTTTGTAAAAATAGAATTAGAAAGTGGAACCATAATTTATAGTTCGGAAAAAAAAGATGCAGGAAAAGTTAGGGAAATATAAATGTCAATATAACCACTGGAGAACTTACTGGGGCCAGCAGCAGGAGCCTCGGTAGAGGAACGGTCCTCCTGTGGGTCCCCCGCCGACTCCGACCCCGTCTTGTTGCCCCTGGGTGGTGCTGATGATCATGTAAAATATAATAAAGAAAGAGACAAACATTAAGGAGTGCTGTGAAAGAAATAATAATAAATCATTTGGAAAAATAAGTCAAACAAGATTTTAGGAAACAACTATTGCGATAAAATTGAACTATCTAATCAGATGGATCAACTACTGGCTTCTTCCTGCATTCACGGATCGTCTACTTATTTATGAACACTCCAGTGTTCCATAATCATTCTGATGACAAATACTAACGAAGCCTAGTAAGTACCACCTGACCTACACCACCTATTCCAGACGGGCCAATTGTTCACTAAGTCTGCATTTCCATTTTTTTTCAGCCATCAAATGCATAGATGAGATGGAGGACACATGCATACATTAGTGCATACATAGAAGATACAACAAATTGTGGGTTGGTTGCATGATTCTGATCTAGTTCTGCTACTGACTGACCATGCTAAGCCTACCACTCACTAAACAAAGTACAAAAGGTTCGACGGAGGACTGGGGTAAGCAGCACTCAGTGACAGAGGAGGCGTCATGCAGACCGCATAAAACAATTATTAACTAATACTAACAAACTAAACCTAGTATCCAATATCCATCCACCACTATTTCACAGTAGGACAATGGAAGGACTAGAGTCTCTCTAACAAATCGCATTACCTAACTTCAGTTCTCTAAAATAAACTCTTATATAATCAGCATCAGCACAAGCTAGCGCAAACTAAGTTGCAAACAAGTAAGAGTACCACCGAGCACCTGGGTCCTTAAATCAAAGAACATTTTGCTTTTTGGAACTTAATTTACCAGCAACGCTTGGCACGCAGCAGTAATCTTGTTGCTCATCAAATTTAATATACACAATAAGTTACTCACCAAGCCCGATGACCTCGACACCTAGCAGGTCCAACAGGTCCTGCTCCCGGTCCAGGATGTCGGACCACCGGTGGGCTAGTTGATTGTGGGTGCGCCGGACCCCAGAGCACCGGAACACGGCCCGGCGCACCTTCGCCCACCGACGGTGCCGCTCTTGGGTAGCATAGCCGGAGCCGGGCCTGCCGCCTGCTGCCAAGGTCAAGGGGAGGTGGTGCTGGATGAAAAAAACAAGGGCGGCCACCTCCTCCTCCCCAAATAGTTGCCGGGCCTGCACCCCTGCAGGACGCATTCTGCCGCAAGGCAGGCGGGCCTTCTGTGCTCCTGCAGGTCCCTTGCCACTGGGACTTGCTGTGCCCTTGGCCATGGCTCTGGGGTGGGTGGGAGGTGGAAAAGAAAAGTTAGAAGGGGAAAAAAAGTTAGGGGGAAGAAGATAGAAATAACAAAAACACAGTAAAAGTAGAAATAAAATGGAAAATATAAACTTAGGTAAAGAGAGAGATAGATAATAATTTTAAAAAGTCAGAAAAAATGTTTTAAAGACAAAGGATGGCAAAGATAAAGGGAGGATACAAAAGTAGGCCCAGAACCATAGCATAGAGTGAAAAACAAGATGACCGCGCCCATTCGCGACCGCGTGGGTAAGTTCGCGCGATATTTCTCGCGAACATGTACTATTCATCGCGAACAAGTAAAATGCGCTCCCGAACACGTCAATGCACATCGCGAACACGCTATCCGCGACCCGGAACAGGAAATAAGGCCTCGCGAGTGGGCGGGACAATAGAAAAACAAGATGGCCGCGCCCATTGGCGACCGCATGGGTAAGATCGCGAGATATATCCCCCGAGCATGCAAACAGCTCCCCGAACATGCTTACCGCGCTCGCGAACAAGAAAAAGCCATCGCGAACAGGTTGCCACAAGCAACTACGCAAGCTCCCGAAGCTACGCGAAGGTCGCGTAGTGCAATGACATCTTCGCGAAGCTTCGCGAAGCGCGGCTACGCGAACTACGCCCGCCCTTAATTTTGTACTTCTGTCACCCAAGGTATTAGGCTTAAAACTCGGCCACAGAGAACCTAGATAGAGAGCAATCAGTGCTAGGACTAGACATTAGTCTGAAACAGTATTCAGATTATTTTATTAAGAGGAAGGATATTCGTGGGTGGTGTAGGAGAGTAGGATCTGCTTCTTATAGTTACCCCCACTTTTTGCTGATGTTTCACTGTTTTTCGACTTTAGTCTGGCTGGGGACCTGCTAACCAGGACCCCAGCCTAGCTGCTTCCTCTCTAAATTGATTACCAGTACTTTAGGTACACTCCAGATTGGATTCTGGGGTACCCTTATAAGTTCCTAGTATATGGTATACTATGTACCCAGGTCATAGGTACCCCAGAGGCATACCAGGGGCTGCAGCATGTATTATGCCACCCCTGGGAAGCCTTCCAAAATGACACCACAGGTCTGCTACTGCAGCCTGGGAAAGGTGGTGCATGCACCCCTTACTGAGACATACGTTCACTATATCTCTCCATATCACTGCACACGTAAACCTATCAGTCACCCCATTGGCAGGCCTTAACAATCCTGAAGGCAGGGTGCTGGTATCAAGTGAGAGGGTGCCCATGCATGAGCAGAGCCCCTCTGCAGCTTTCGGAACCTTTATTCCGGGGTTGTTTGTGATGCAGCCAGACCATATACTCTTAAGTGCATTATAACCAAACGGTAAATTCTAACTTTGGAATGGCTGCATGGAAACTTGTCGTGTTTGGTGTCAAACACCTTGGAATCATATCCCCATACAAGTAACTGGTGTGAGAGTATGATCCCACCCTTCTAGAGGGAGAGACATGACAGCACGGGTATACCCGGTACCAGCTAACAGAGCCCTGGCATCACAAAATGGATGCTGCCAGCCACAGACACGAGTCTGCCCTCCTGCTGCTGGACAAAATTCCGGGAGGGAAGGCTTATAGGTTTCCTGTCACAGGGAGGTGTCACCACCTCCCAGACAGGCTTTAGTGTATTGGGGCTGGGTGGGTGCACTCCAAGAGTGCTTTGAAGTCTGCACTGGGGGCACATTTGGTGTCCCTGTGCATAGTCCAGCTCAAACCGGTTGCAGGGGCTACCAGCCCCTGCTCTGGCGCAAAACTGGACAAAGGAAATGGGTGTAGCCACCCCTCTTTCCTGACCCTCCCGTAGGTGGGTCCCTAGAGTTTGTCCCACCCATTCCTTGGGTATAAGATAGGAACCCCTGGCTACAGGACTTTAGATTGCACCTGGACGAAACCCTGATACAGAATCGTGGAACTTTGAAGATCTACAAGGCGCTAGATGACTGACAAATCTCCCTTGGAGTAAAGGAGTTACTCCCCTGCAAGGCAGGCACCTAAGATGCATCTGACCGGTTTGCATCTCCGAAGCTTCCGCCGGACTCCGAAGAATATGCAACACAGGAGGTGGGTTCCCAGAGGCCAACTCAAGCTCCTAGCAAAGCTGAGACCCGTTGCCCTCGTAGGTACTGTGGAACCGGAACCGCTGAACACCGTGCACATTTGCAAGTGCATATGCTTCTCGTCAATCCTTGAGGCTGTGCTTTGGGCTACTTGTAGTCCACACCCCGAGCAGTGTCTCTACTGAAGATTACTGGCCTACACTCACCGAGTGTCTTGTGGGCTGGTATTGTGTGATTCCTCTCGAGGTCCCTTCGCGATCCCTGGTCCGTCGACTGGTGGGTCCCTGTGAGGAGACAACTCTAACTTTAATTGGGCTTACCTGGTTGCTCCAGACATGCCCTGACTCTCCATTGCTTGGGGAGTCCCCAGGACCTTGCTGGTCCGCACCGAATCATCTTTTCTCTTCCTGCGTGGGTTGCTGTTGCCAAGGCTTGTTGGGTTCAATCTGAGCACCGACACAGCAGCACTCGACATCCTTTGTGGGACAGCCCGAATCCAGCTCCTGGTTGTTGTCGACACCTCCTGGTCCTCGTGGCTGCAGAGTCAAGCTTCACCTCTGCGCACCTGAAACACCCGACATCGGTGGGCATTCGTCTATCGAGCCCCTGGTCACTGGCAAGTGACCCAGACTCTGTCCCCTCTGCTTTCAGGTTCTTCTGATCTTTGATCCAGGTTTGGATCACACCAGACACTTTTCCTCTTCCTGGCAGCAGCACTTTGAAGCAGATCGTCATTGAAATCAACGACGATTTTGACACCATTTGACACCTATGCACCCGGCTTCCCTGGGTGAGGCAACTCGAGTACTCCGGTGCTCCCGTGGGTGCTGGCCCTAGAACCCCCTAAGTATAAACGGATTTGCTCAAAGTCCTCTCCTAAGTGTCCTTAACTTCTAAAATTCCAACCGCGACTTTCCCATAGAATAGTACGGGGCTCACGCCTGTGTTTTCACACTGCACGCGTGCCCCGTGGGTCTTCTGTGTCACTACCTTGGGTGGTTCCTTGGGGTCCCAGCGATTCTACATGCGCTAGGCACTGTGTCTAGTCAAGTCGTGGTTCTTATACCACTTTCTTAATATATGTTTTGGCCCGCCCCTGGGGACTATTGTATATTGTGCTATTTACTGTTGTTTTAGAACTGTATTATTGTGTATCTTGGACTCTAATGTCATAAAGAGATTAGTAGTGAGTGTTTAGAAATAAATACATATATTTTATATATACCTTGAGTGGTTCTCCTTTCATTTAGTGATTCAAGAGGTTATAATCTGGTAAACCAAGCTGCTTTACACTCCTTGAAGACTTAGCCTGAAGGCTGCTCTCCATCGCTACCACTAGGATAGCTTTCAATAAAGGTTGTCTTTAAACCTATCATCAATAAGGGTTGTTTGGACTGGTACAAGGTGCTCACTATAACTAGTGGACAGCATATACTAGGCCAACTTCTCACATTGGTGTGCAGCGGTGGGATTCAAGCTTGCTATTGCTTTACCAGATAATCTCTTCGAGTAACTAACTAAAAACTACTATAGGTACATAGGTACATATAAATCAATTCTAGAATAAAGTAAGTTGGGTTAGCAAAGGGACCAGCAAACCCCTTTTACCCAATTCAAGAAAGTCTAGTAGCTCCCACTAGGTTAGGTAGGTGCAAAACCTCACTACACTAGTATGTCTTCAAGACCTGAAGCCAATGGCTCCTTGTCATCCAAGTATGACCATCTCACATTCGTGGAATTGAGAAATATGTGTACAGCTAGGAAGTTGAAGACAGGGAGGAGTGAAAACACTCAACGCCTCATGGAGGCTCTGCTGATAGATGATCTCAGAAAGACCCCAGGGTCTGATGAGGCAGGCAGGTTGGGTGGGGCAGCACAAGAGGAAAGGCCAAGAGGTGACAACACCTATGACCAGGACTCTGAAGCTGACCAGGAGGATCAAGATGATTCTAACCTGGAAAATCCAATCCATTCTGAAGGTGAGGGAGAAGGCCTCAGTGGCCCTCTCCATACCCCACCTGGAAGGGTTGGTGGTGTGCCAAGAAGAACAAGATCTCCTTCTCTGGAGTTTAATCATTCTGGTACATCTGTAGGGACCTCTGTCTCTCATAGGACCATTTTCCCTCACCAGAGGGAGTCCTCTTCTGTGAGAAAGTGCAGACTGCTTTAGTTTGAGAAAGCTAAGCTTAGGATCAAGAGAGAGCAGTTGGCATTAGATAAGGAATCCCTGGAGCTCCAGAGAGCGTCACACAGATGGGGGTTAGAGCCCCATGGTGGCAGCAACAGTGTCCCTAGAGGTAGAGATCATACTCATGACTATAGGAACCTGAACAAGATTGTCCCTCCCTACCAGAGTGGGGGTGACATCCACAAATGGATAACTGCACTGGAATGGGCCTGTAAAGTACAGAAGGTCCCTCGGGAGCAGTGGGCAGCAATCTTGTGGCTCTCCTTTGCAGACAAAGGAAGAGACAAGCTCCTCACTGTTAGAGAAGAGGATGCTGACAATTACAAAGTCTTTTAGAGTGCACTGATAGATGGGTTTGGTCTAACCACTGAACAGTACAGGTTTACGTTCAGAGATACCCAAAAGGCACAGACTCAAGACTGGGTTGACTTTGTAGATTGCGCTACTAAGGCTCTGGAAGGCTGGTTACTTGGCAGTAAAGTGTGTGATTTTAAAGGATTGTACAATTTGATTATGAGGGAGCAGATCCTTAATAATTGTCAAAATCAGCTGTTGCATCAGTACCTGGTGGACTCTGATCTGACCTCTCCCCCAAAATTGGGTCAGAAGGCAGACAAATGGGTCAGAACCAGGGTGAGGCAGAGGGTTCAGAACCAAGGTGGTGACCCCAAGAAGCAGGATTCCAAAAACTCTGAAAAGGGTGAGGACAAGGGTAAAGACCAGAAGTCTTCTCAAGGAAAAGGCCAAAAGAAACCATGGTGTAAAATCTTTAAACAGAAAACCCAGTCAGTCAGTCAAAATTACTTTATTCGGTTTCATAACAAAAACCATAAAAGCATATAAATATATACAATATAAATAACATTTAACAATAGACACTACAAATGAGTTAAAAAGGCATACAAGGTACTTGGTTACAATTCATGAATTACCCAGATAATGATTATGTCCAAGAAATTTTCTTCCTTAATCTCATTGAGATTGCTAGAAATTTGGCAATATTAAAAATCTCCCACGTAGATCCCAGCAGTTGTAAATATAAAAGGGCAGGTTTAACTTGCCTAAAACCTTTCTCCTTAATAAGGGGGATAATATGTTTTTTACGAATGGGAGACAGGTGTTTACAAAAGAAGATAAAGTGTACTGTATCTTTGAGGGAAAATCCGTCACAGGAACAGATTCCCAAGTCCTTCTCCCTAGACCACCCTGGGGAATCGGTGAGCAAAAGATGAAATTTGTTCAGTCTGAACTTGGTAAGTAAAAAACGATGATTCATGTTGTTAACAATAACCAAGTAGGGTTCAATACTGTTAGAAGTAATTAATAACTGATGAGCCCTGACTGAGGGTTTAAATAGCTCCTTATCTTCTCTTTCTAGAGTTATCCGCTGTTTGTGTTCAGCTTTCACCCATTTTAGGTCCCCCTTAGTTAAGTTGCCAGGTACATCAAATAGATCTGGACGACCTAATTCTCTGGATAAGTTCTTAATATAATTTATCCAAGGGATGGAGGTGCCATACTCAAGAGATAAACAATCCTTTAAGATCGCATGATTTAATTCCAAATCAGGGTTTAGCCAAATTGTAATCCATTTTAGCAAAGGAGCTAGAGCAATACGGTCCACAAGATGATCTATCCCGCATTCCTGATGAACAATAAAGGCAGGGGTTGACTGAGGTAGACATAAAATAGATTTTAAAAATTTGTCTTCAACTATTTGAAGAGTTTTTACATCTTTAATTCCCCATAAATCGGCCCCGTACGTTGCTATAGAAAGACATTTAGCAACATAAATGTTCAAAATGGCCTGCATGGGCTTCACCCCCAGTTTGCGGGCAAAGTCTAGTAAAGCTAAGGTGGACCTAACAAAAACATTACGCTTAGCTGCCAATTGCGGAGACCAATTGAGTTTATCATCAAAGATAACCCCCAAATAGGGAAATCTACTAACGCGGGATAAAACATGCCCTTTGCAATACAAGCTCTTAGCTTTTTTTGCTTTACACCCCATAATCATGACATGAGATTTGGAAAAATTCACACTGAGATCAAGTGCTTTCATAAAATTTGCAAATGAGTCCAGCAAACATTGCAAACCCACAGGAGTACGTGCTAGCAGGGCGGCATCATCGACATATAATAGTGCCGGAATAGAGAATTTGCCAGCTCTTGGAATATCCTTGCACGATTTAGTCAAAACAGCACCTAAATCATTAATATATAAAGTAAAAAGCAGGGGGGCTAAAATACAGCCCTGTCTAACACCATTCGAGATACCAATCCTACTAGTACAATTACCCAGGCGGTCATATCTGACGGTGGCGGTGAGATCCCTATGTAGATCAGCCAGGAAAAATACAATGTTTTCATCAATGCCACACTTAAGAAGCAAATCCCACAGCTTTGACCGGTTCACTCGGTCAAATGCCGAGGACAGGTCCATAAAGGCAAGATATAATTTCCCTTTTTTGGCAATGGTGTATTTGCCTATTAATAAATATAGGTTCAGACTTTGATCTATAGTACCTCGGCCTGCTCTGAACCCATATTGTAAGCAAGAAAGGGTCTCATTTTCCTCCAGCCACGCAGTTAGTTTCCCCAAAACTACACGCCCTAGGACTTTGACTGCAGAATCGATAAGGGAGATAGGGCGGTAACAGCTAGGGTCCCCCCTGCAACCTTTTTTAAAAATGGGTATAATCACGGATTCAGACCAGGTGTCCGGGATGCCTGAGACACAAATCCTATTAAAAACATTCATTAAAACCACGGACCAAGTCTCAAGGTCAGATTTATAAAGATCAACCGGAACACCATCCGGGCCCGGGGCTTTGTTGCTTGTCATCTTTTCAATGGCCTCGACTACCTCGGTCTTAGTAACCGATAAAGTATATTGATTTACAAAGGGGGACAACGGGGTCAACGCTCCATTTCTAACCCCTTCATAGACTGACTTAAAATGGGTACACCACAAGTCTTCCCCTATACCACAATCTAGTTGGCCGTTGCAAGCGTCGCGAAAATAGGGTTTGTTCACCACAGACCAGAACTTTGCACTATTTCTAAGAACATCCACGGAAGCTAATTCCACCCAAGCATCCTCTCTAATCTTTCGCTTTCTAGTTTTCAAGGCTTTATCATATTCTTTCCTAAGCATAGCGATGATCGGCCTATTGATAGGTTTACAACGTAAAGCAGCCTTCAGCCTTCTGTTTGCCAGAGAGCAGTTACTATCAAACCATCCTAAGTCAGTATTATCATTACCCTTGGCTGGGCAACTGAGATCAGCAGAGATTTGGGAACAAATTGCCGAGTAAGCCTCTAGTACTTCATTATTCCCGGCCTCCAGATTCAAACAAGTATTTATCTCGGGACCCACCTTCCTTTTTAAATTAGAATGAAAGTCCTCCGGAATTTTTTTGTTCCATCTAATCCTGCGATTCTGGTCAGAGGGGCGGATATTAGATTTATCCATCCTGCCCGGGGTTTTAGTAGGGATGATAAGAGTTTCTGAAAAGCTAAGGACCACAGGGTTATGGTCACTGAAATGTGACCACATCGCCTTGTAACCGTGAATCATGTTACCAAGTGCAAAGCTAATAAAAATGTAATCGATGACAGAATGTTTACCATTCCCTTTAAAAGTGGGAATTTCCTCCGACGTCAAAAAGGGGAGTATAAGGCCAAAATCTGCTAAGATTGACTCAAGACAGTCTCCCTGGACAGAGTGCTCAAAATGAGCATCACCTTGTGCAGATGATCCTAGAGGATCAAAAGACAGACAAGTGTCAGGACAGCCGTGGATATTAAAGTCACCCGAAATTATAATAAAACAGTCATTATGGTTAGCGTCTTTATAGGCCGCCAAAAAGCGTGTTAAAGCTAAGAGATGATCAGTTGTGGTGACTCTTTCAAAAGAATTATAAAAATTTACGATTAAAAGAACGCCTCCTTCTGACAGGGAAATTTGTACAGCCAAACTGTTCCGAGAGTCTGTATCTATTTGGATCTGATGGCCCGATATGCTAGCGGAGATTAAGGTAACCAGCCCACCCTTTGCCCTCCCCGCGTTTGAAGGTACAGCTGGAACAAAGAAACTCCTGTAGCCATCAACGGACAAGGTATTCTCTGTGTCCCGGGTTTCTTGTAAACTAATGATATGTCCTGAACCTATAAGTGACCGCCAAGCTGGGTCATCAATTTTATTTTTCAGCCCAGCTATATTCCAACTGACCAATCTAAATAGATTGCCCACTGAACCAAACGTAGATACGGCAAGACTATCATCCAATGGCTGCAATATGTTTTCATCACAGCCAGTTGCCCCGCTATCTAGGGTATTACGCTCTGCCAGTGTCCCTAGTCATTCGTTATCATTTAGATTTGAGAGAGCGTCAAATCTGTTAGAAATAGGGACAGCATAGTTGTTTAAGCTAATACCCCTAGAGGGGTCACACAGTGACGGCCCGACTTGAGAAGGAGGATAAAAGAAGCCCAAAGGAAGAACATTAACAAAATCCGTCTGGATTCTCATTGTCCCCGCCTGTTTCAATATATCTTCAACCAGCCTTGGAGATCTAAAGCTTACAACAATGCAATCACCTGTCAGACTCTTGTTTGTCCTACCCACCCACGGAACCCTTCTGATCATCATAAAATTATTAGCAAGATGTTGACCCAAAACGGTTTTTCTGGATAAGAAGTGGATAGCCTTGTTTTTCAGAGAGGTCCAGTGTTCTCTTTTATCCCCTTCTAGTTTTGGGACATTAGCTAAAATAATGGTGTATGGACAGGCCTCAACAGGTAGGTGCAGGGAATCCCTCTTGTCATAGTTAGCTAAAAAGCCGGGCCCCCTTTCAATATTCTGTGAGCCCGAAACCACCGTTTGAGTTGTACTCGTAGGATTTAAAGCTATGGGTGGTGGATTTACGCCAGAAGCCAGGGTGGAACCATAATGTACTGGTTATTGGGGTACAGTGATTATAGTATCCAGCAGATTATTAACCGAGGCAGTGACTGAGTTAAGAGAGTTAATTGCTCGGGTACTAGAACCAGGGATAGAAGCCTTAGGAGTAAGGTGTGACTCAATTATATTCAGCCGCTCCTCAATGCGCCTCAGGGTAACCAATAACGGAGCAGTAAATGATTTAAGGTGCTCATCGAGAATGTTTATGAGTTCTGACATAGATTTTTCGCTATTTCTATCGGTAGAACTACCCAAGGCTGATTTAGTGCTAGCATTCCCTGCCGCTCCCAGGTTCTCACTAACTGAGAGTGGAACCTCAGTAGTGGTTTTGTTCAATCCAGGAGCGGGATTATTAGCTTTAGATAGTTTTGCCGGTTTTCTATTACCCTGTGGGTTGTCCTTCGCCTTCCTTTTCCCCGTGGCAATTTTACCACCACCAACAGTCAAATTAGACCTAATTCTTGATTGTCTGGTACGAACTACAGGGGGGGATTGTACAGGACTCGCTATAGTTGAAGGGGGTGACATGATTGTAGGACTAACATTAATACAAGAGCCATTCCTATTCTCAAGTAAATGCACATCATCCTCAAGAATATTATTTGATGAACAAACTACAGCGGGTGATAAAGGTACAGATAATCTAATGGGGTCCAATGATAGTCTTCGTTCGACTGAAGCGATCTCTTTCACAATGGCAGATTCTGCCTGTTTTAAATAACTGTCCAAGGTCCCCCTACCCGCAACCCTTGAGCCTGCTTTAGAAGACCCTTTCGACATTCTTCCACCAAGCAGCACAGAGCACAAACCACCCAACTAGTAATCACCTGTACAGTTCCCAGGATAGATGAACACTCCAACAGTCACTTTACAGGGGGCTGTCCCAACCCAACCTCTATCGGCCTCTGAGGGCCTAAGAGGGCCCGCCCTTTGCCCGGGCTTAGCCCGGCGACCGCCCGCGCGCGTCCCGCGACGCGGGAGGTCAGCGTCCTTTTAAGCGCCTCTGGGCGCGCAGGTAGCGTCACGGGTCGCTAGGGCAGCTGGGAGCTGTAGTACGCTCCGCTTTCCAGTCCGCGAAATGGCGTTGCGGCGATGTCAACGTGGCAGCCCAGGAACAGCAGGACTCAGACGAGGTGAGGAGAGCAGAGCACGAACAGCGACCCCCGACCAGCAGCAGGTCAGACACAGACACAGTCAGCAGGGCTCCAGGATTCAAACTTCCCGCTCTTCCAAAAGATCAGCGTCCTTTTAAGCGCCTCCGGGCGTGCAGGTAGCGTCACGGGTCGCTAGGGCAGCTGGGAGCTGTAGTACGCTCCGCTTTCCAGTCCGCGAAATGGCGTTGCGGCGATGTCAACGTGGCAGCCCAGGAACAGCAGGACTCAGACGAGGTGAGGAGAGCAGAGCACGAACAGCGACCCCCGACCAGCAGCAGGTCAGACACAGACACAGTCAGCAGGGCTCCAGGATTCAAACTTCCCGCTCTTCCAAAAGATCAGCGTCCTTTTAAGCGCCTCCGGGCGCGCAGGTAGCGTCACGGGTCGCCAGGGCAGCTGGGAGCTGTAGTACGCTCCGCTTTCCAGTCCGCGAAATGGCGTTGCGGCGATGTCAACGTGGCAGCCCAGGAACAGCAGGACTCAGACGAGGTGAGGAGAGCAGAGCACGAACAGCGACCCCCGACCAGCAGCAGGTCAGACACAGACACAGTCAGCAGGGCTCCAGGATTCAAACTTCCCGCTCTTCCAAAAGATCAGCGTCCTTTTAAGCGCCTCCGGGCGCGCAGGTAGCGTCACGGGTCGCTAGGGCAGCTGGGAGCTGTAGTACGCTCCGCTTTCCAGTCCACGAAATGGCGTTGCGGCGATGTCAATGTGGCAGCCCAGGAACAGCAGGACTCAGACGAGGTGAGGAGAGCAGAGCACGAACAGCGACCCCCGACCAGCAGCAGGTCAGACACAGACACAGTCAGCAGGGCTCCAGGATTCAAACTTCCCGCTCTTCCAAAAGATCAGCGTCCTTTTAAGCGCCTCCGGGCGCGCAGGTAGCGTCACGGGTCGCTAGGGCAGCTGGGAGCTGTAGTACGCTCCGCTTTCTAGTCCGCGAAATGGCGTTGCGGCGATGTCAACGTGGCAGCCCAGGAACAGCAGGACTCAGACGAGGTGAGGAGAGCAGAGCACGAACAGCGACCCCCGACCAGCAGCAGGTCAGACACAGACACAGTCAGCAGGGCTCCAGGATTCAAACTTCCCCATTGGACAAGTGATTGTACCAAGTCCAAAGACTCAACTCCAGCCACCATTGCCCCTAAGGCAACTGTTCCCCCTAGTTCAGCTCCAAGTAGTGGTACTGAGAATAAGGGTGTAGTAGGGTTAACCCTGGGTTCTGAGGTGGACTCTGGCCTAGTCAGAGTTCCAACTCAGGCTGTACTGATCTGTGATGGAGGCATGGATATGTCTGCCTTTGTGAGTTCCAGTAATCTGGGCAAATACAGACAGCAGCCTTTAATCAATGGAAAATAGGCTTTGGCATTCAGGGACACGGAGGCAAGTGTCACAATGGTGACAAAAGATCTTGTGGCTCCTGAGCAGATCATACTTGGTGAAATGTACCAAGTGACCAATACTAGAAATGCAGGACAGACCATTCCTTGGCAGTTGTTAAGTTCTCCTGGGGAGTGGTAACTGGCCTTAAGAAAGTTGTGGTAAGTGCAGACCTCCATGTTGAATGCTTGCTTGGCAATAATTTGGAAACTTTAGCTTGGGCTGAAGTGGAGCTCAGGACTCATGCAGAAATGTTGGGAATCCCTGCACATGTGTTTGCTGTAACCAAGTCACAGTCAAAAATGTCAAAAACTGAACAGGCCCTGGATCCTGGAAGAATGGACCAGGTGTACCCCAAGAAAAGGAGCAGCAGGGGTAAGGCAGTGTCTTCCCCCTGGTTCAGGAAGCAGATCAGCCTCTTGAGGGAGATGATCTCAGGCCTGAAGAAGGAACTGTCCCAGATGAGCTTGAACCTGATCAGGTTGAGTTCTTGGGGACAGGGGGCCCTTCTAGGGCGGATCTGAGCCAGGAGCAGCTGGGGGTAATCAGCTGAATTTTCGTCAAATTCATTTCCAAGGTGTTGCAGTGTTGTTATGTTATGTTATGTTATTAGTACTTATAAAGTGCAAGCAATTTCCCAAAGGTGTCAAGGCGCTAGCACTATGGGTGCGCGGTGACAATCACCTATCAAATACATTTCTGGGGAACTTTGTTTCATTGATTTCTTTTGTGTTGTGGCATTGTGCCAGTTCCTATTTGTGCCATAGTTTTAGTTGTTGTATTTCCATGTCGCCCTACCATAGCTCCTCTAGCTTATTTCATAAGAAGTTGTGTGACCGTCTCTATCTGTCCACTGTATCTTCATGCCAATGACACGCTGTGGGATGCAGGACTATGCTAGTAGCACGTTGTTGGTGATACTCGGTGTCTGTTATTAGTTCTTGGGTGTAACTGTATGTCCAAGGGCTTTTATTGATTGTAGTTTTGTCCCAATTGTCCTTTGTTGATGTTGGTTAGTGCAAAAGGCTTTTTGGTGGTGTTTCCCACCATTGTCTCTTTCTTGGGAGCATTTCTGTGCTGTTAGGTGAAGCTTTTAGCTAATGGCTCTCCCTTGTATTTTTTCTAGGGTTGGCATTAATCATTAGAATGGACGCCCTCCACTTCTACCTTTTTGTTGGCCTCATGTTGATGGTAGATGCCTTTGGTTATGAGTATGACTTTGCTGGGATTCCCGTCATGGCTGACCGATCGATACCAAAGGGGATGATGGACGGAGCGTTTGAGCAAATCAAACACTCACCCCCAGTCAACTGATCTGGGTTTAATCCATCATCATTCTTTAGCCCACTCCACCATCCCAGTTCAGACATGGCCATATGCAAATCAGTCTGACCATGTGCCTCATGGGAACAGTCCAGCCCGAACTGCAAAGCCATGCTTCCCTGGACCGGAAACAAGCATCCTGGGACCGGTTTCAGGTTCATAACCCTCATCAGCCAGGCTATCTTGAATCCAGTGGCAAAGTGAGCAAGGGACCCATGTCTGGGCATACCCTGCCACCTTAGGGCGAACAAAGCGATACCAAAGGGGATAATGGACGGAGTGTTTGAGCAAATCAAACACTCACCCCCAATCAACTGATCTGGGTTTAATCCATCATCATTCTTTAGCTCATTCCACCACTCCAGTTCAGACATGGCCATATGCAAATCAGTCTGACCCTGTGCTGATCCCCGTCATGGCTGACCGCTCGGCACGCGAGCCCACCATCTTCTCCTTCAGAGGCAAGGGTTATTCAAGTCCCGTGGCCTGTCGAGCGGTGACAGTTGTCCCCTAAACTGTGTCTGCCCCTTTCAGTGGCCTGGAACAGTGTACTGTGACCACGGAGGCCATAACACAACGCCGTCAGGCCTCCCTGCTCACACCCAATACCTCTACCTCCAAGGCAATCGTCTGAAAGGGCTGCGACGAGCAGACTTCACCAGCGTTACAGAGCTGCGGTGACTGGTGCTGGACTGGAACCAGATTACCAACAAGCTGCTGGAGAGCGGGGTTCTCGCAGGCTTCACCGGGCTGCAGAAACTGCTGATGAACCGAAACAACTTGACTAGTGTTCCTGGACCATTGCCGCCTGGGCCGAACCAGCTTTGGTTGGCATACAACCAGATCTCTGAGGTGCCTTCCGACTCCCTGAGGGGCCTGGTCAACCTCACCCTCCTGCTCTTGCAGGGCAACCTGCTGAAGACCCTCAGGGATGGAGCCATGAGGGGTAAGAGGAAAGGGACAGTGGATTAAGTGGCTAAAGAGAGCAGCAGTGAGGGTTTTAGAAGGGACAGAATGTGGGTCAACAGGTGGTTGTGAGTGAAGTGAGGGGGTCAATAAGGGATGAAAGAGAGTAAGAGGGACTCTGTGTGGTGTAAAAAGGAAGGAATGCATACCAAAGAGCTGACAGAGGAATTAAAAAAGGAATGAGGTCAAAGAGTGGAGCGCAGGAAAGAGGCAGGTGCTAGGCCAGTGTGAAGAGGCCTTTAAAGAATTGAGGTGGAAGGATGGGCGGCATTGATGGGTGATAAAGGACTGAGTAGAAGAGGAACATGGAAGAGAGGTTAAATAAAGTGACTAAGTGGTAACAATGATGTGATGTAAAAGGGCATAGAAAGGACCGGTAAATGCTAAGGGGCATGGGTGGGGTGATGATAACTCACAGGGGCCATAAGAGAACATATGCTATTGAAAAAGTGCATAACAGGTCAAAGGGAATGAAAAAAGACCTTCAAGAGTAAAAGGACCTATAATGGGGCCTTAATGGATACGCAGTCATGGTAGGGGCAGTAAATAGGAAGAAGGAATAGGAAGCACCAATCAAAGGTAAGAGGTTAGGGAACAACCCATAAGGCAGTGGTGTTCAAACTTTTTAATGCTGCACTCCAACCCCCCCACCCCCCAGTGAAAAACAAAAATCATCAGGCCCCCCCTCAGAGTAAATTGGCAATATTAAAATATGTCTTACTTATTTAACATTGCAGTTAAGTTCTGTTACCATTTTAAAAATGCAATCGAATACGTGATTGCAAAACATTTTTTTCTGCTCAGGCAGGCCTTACTAACATGTAAAAGTACCCATGCTAGCTAGGATATAAATGACAAAAGATGTCAGTGATGGCCCATTACAGAGCGGCTTACTGCCACTCATTTCTGTCAGCTTAAAGCAAAACATTGTTATCAGCATAATGCTTTTGTTTTGCCTGAGCCCCCCTGGGATCACTTAAGCCCTCCCCCCTCCCTCCCCCCCCCCCCCCAGGTTTGAAGATCTCTGCTACGTAGTATAAATGGGTGTGGAAAAGAGGAATAACGATAAAGAATAACCACAAAGAATTAGGAGAAGTGAAAGACTGTGGAGAAAAGGCAGTGAGGGTTAGGAGAGCAGGTAACAAGCCCATAAAGGGCAAGAGAGAAGGAAATGGCTTCAAGTGGTTAGGAAAGAATGGAAAGTGGATGTAGGAGGAAGTGAATTCCAGAAGCTGAAATTAAGACAAGTGGGCACGAAAACACCACATAGGCAGTAAAAGAGCACGAAAAGGTGCAAAGGGGTGCAAAAGAGCATGTAAGGGAGCCACAACAGTCTGAAGGGAATGGAAAGAAGCCATGAGTCCAAAGAGGGCTGCAAACAGCCCATGCAGGCCATGAAGACATGTAGTCCAGTCACGTAATGATAAAGGGCATGGAAACTAACCATGCACAAACTGCATTGAGAGTGTAAGTGAACAAGAGAAAGAGCTAAATGCTATCAGCATCAAAACGGTCACACAGGATTAAAAACCACAGTAAGGAATGTACAACAGAGGAATGCAGGGGCAAAAGGCATGGAAAGAGGCTATAAAGAGCCTGGGGCAGCTCCTCCGTTATGGCAGAGATACGTTGCCCCACTGCTGGAACCAGCAGACATATGTAAAGTAAAATGATAATAAAGAAGTTAATAAAACTGCTTTGTTATCATTTTATCTTACTCCAAAGCGGAGCCACAGCCGAGTCTTGAGGGTTGGGCCAGCAGGAGGATTGGTCAGAGCACTGCCAGTGCGCATCTCAGTTTGGTCGGCTGTCTTAGGACGGCCAAACTTACATGCACACTAGGATATCTTTGGGCTGTTGCTTGGAGATATCAGCAGGGCTCAGGAGCACAGGCTGCCAGTCTCTGCTGGAGCATGGAACCAGCCCACTCCGCTCAATCCCTACGCTTCTTGCATTCTGGGTAATACTAGCATCAGGGTAGCATCTGGATTGCCGCATGGGAGTCTGGGAGCCTGTGTGAACATCGTCGGAGCAGAAGAGGAGGCGAGGTGGCGTGGCGGCGGATGTCAGGCTGCAGGTAAGTTCTATTTTTCTTTATTCTTTTCCCCGCTCTGCCCACCAATTTGCCCTTGTAGCAGCCACACCTGTAAAGAGCCAGAGCATAAAAAAAAGACTATAATGTGTTACTGGCCCATGAGGCGTATTAAGGAGTAAGAGCATGGAAGGATTGCAAGTTTATGGACAGGGGCCAAAAAGGGCAAGACGGTATGAAAATGGGCCATGATGATTCAGGGGGCACTGTAAGAAGGTACATGGGGGTCCTATTAGCTCAGGGAGCAGAGAAAGAGGGTGAAGAAGGCACATAAAGGCCATTTAAGTTAGAAAAGGGTAGGGGAAGGGGCCATGAAGCATAAGAGTGTTTGGAGAGGGGCATGTGGTAAGTGGCTAATGTAAAGAGCTCTGATTGAAGAAATTAAAGACTGGGGCGTGGAGTGGTAAGAAGGGGTGGATATTGGCTAGCAGTGTGCTGAGTTGGTAAGAATGAGAGAGGGGAGGGGAATGGGCAGGGCACTGATGGCAGCAGAGGACTACTCATTTGTGAAAGGAGACAAGAAGCAGTAAGAAGGGAACTGGTGAAAAGGAATGGGAAGGGTGGGTGAAGGGAAACTGAGTACTGAAAGGTACCAAGGTGCTTAGAGAACATCCAAAAGGGCCAGCAGGGATAATGGTGGAGCATGCTAAGGAGCACAGAAAGGAACTTAAGGTGTAAATGGGCATTGCCAGGAAGGGTAAAGTTTTGGGATTGAGCCTTGAATGGTGAAAATGCATGCAAAGCGGACACAAGTGATGTTTTAAAGGTTCTGTAAAGGTAAGTTTTAGCCTAAAGCAGCTTCAGTGGGTCTGTTGCCATAACATATAAAATGGTTTCAACTCATTCAAACAAATTCCCAAAATGGACAGTATCAGTCTGATGAAACCAGTTTAAACCCATGATCTGAGATGCTAGAAGCCTGCCTCTTACTCAGGCTGGTGGAGCGCTCTCTAAAAATGTGAGGTCTCAACCATTTTCAGAAATTCATGCTGTCCCCAATTAGTTGGATTTCCATCACATCAGGACCAACAAATTATTGTTTTTTTCCCCAGAAACACTATGGTTAATGGTGTGGATCATAGCATGGAGACGGAAGGCAAGCATGGGTGCATGCCTTACAGCATTGATTGGATTGCGGTCTGTCCAATCCGATCCTTTGGGAGTTTGAACGTTTTTTCATATGGTTTATTAGGTGGGGCACAGAGCTGAAAGTCCATCATGGACAGTACCAGGACACAATTCAGACAAGTATGTGAAGGGTCAGGGAAGGTGGTGGACATGCCTTCGTGCATAAAATCAGCTGGGCAGCCCTGTCTTTGAAAACGTGCAGCTTCTGCCCGTCCTTCTTTGGAAGTTCTTTATATTGGGGTAAAAAAGCAAGAGGCGGGCCAAGGATGGGTGCGAGAGGAAGAAATTGGGAACATGAGGGGTGAGTATCAGCTTATATTAGAGATGGCATCCAATACAGACTATCTCAATAGATTTCTCTAGTTTTCCTTTAAAGCTCACTCCAAGGTTCCACGGATTGCATGAACAAGCACTGAGAGTGGGTTGATGGTTCAGTAGTCACTCAAAAACTCAAAGGGACCTGTAGAATAACTCATAGTGGACAAATCAGGTAAACCGCATGCACTTTATCTCTCTGTTTTTCTGCAGCCTCACTTTCAGTGCTGCAGCCCAAGACAGGATAAAAGTGCCATTCTGGCCACTCAGGCACGAGGCGAATACACTTCCTACATAGGCTATATGCAATACAGCATCCTTCCAAGGAAGAACAGTGTAGTGTGCTACCCACCACACATGGCACTTTAAACCTTCCATGATGTATGAAGCACAACAAATGCAACTACAATCACAGGAGGACTGGTGGAAGAGAAGGAGGACATAGACAGAAGTAAACTAGCCAAGAGGGGCTCAAGGGGATATAATACAGAAATTAAGTGTAAGGGGGAGGAATGAGGGACAAAGAAAGGTAAGTGGAAAGGAATGAGCCCAAGGGAAGAAATGTGGACAGAACAGATAAAAGGAAGTAAAGAAGGAGAACATGTGGTTTTGGAAGCGAGGAACGGTGAAAAGTAAAAGAATGGGGTCGAGGAAGGGCAAGAGGTGAAGGAATGGGAGGTTGACCAGCACACTTAAGAGGATTGAAAATGACAGCAGGCGGTGTATAAGGGCTGGGCATGGGTGGGACCGGATAAGTGGAGGCCAGGGTAAGATGGTAAGAAAGGGGGATCATCAGGAGTAACAAAGGATGAAATAAACCCATGACCCAGGGTTAATGGGGCAGAAAGAGGATACAGTATGGGCAGAGGTAGAAGAGTTGGGGTCTAGCAGTGCAAGTGAGGAACTAAGAGGCTTTTGGAGAGGCAGGAGAAGAGGGAATGAGGGTCAAGTGGGCTAAAATGAGGAATACACCAGGTGGAACAAGCGAGAAAGCAATGGGCATGGGGGTGGGGGAGGCAGGAGGAGAAAGGCATTGATTGGATTCAGCTGAGATGCCAGGCTCTGGAATGAGGACCTGGGACCAGTGAGCAGTGTGGAAAGAAGCCATAGTGGCACAATTTGATTGTGTTGTAAAATGTTATGTTAAACAGATTCCCAACTTAATAGGGATGTGGCCCATTTAATACAAAATTACACGTTTTTTAAAAGCCCCTCAAGGTTACCGAAATCCTGCTACATAGCCCAAAAACCTGCATTGACTTTTGTGTGCCTCAATTATTCTTAACACAAAATGAAAAATTAATTTGACAGATAACCACAATAGCAATATCTGATTTGCATACTCTTGACCAAATTGGCAATCCGTCATTTCCCGCATCTTCAAATCTGGATGGGTTTTCCAGTCAAGCCCCAAAAGCATCTTGCATAGTCATTCAACATCTTCCTACTGAAAACTGAGAAATTGACTAAGGGCCTTATTGAGGGTTTGATGGAGGTGGAGTTCCACCACCAATCTTTGAGCCGCAGGGCTCCAAACCCATGTGTCTGCCGCAACATTTAAGTTGGGGGAACTGCTGATTGTGCCTGGGTGGAGCTTAAGCCATCTTTGCTGGCACATGGTGTTTGGCGGTGGTCTGTCCGGCATACCACCTCCACCTACAGTTTATGGGAAAGGTCTACCCTGAAGTAAATTTTCCCAGCCTGCATTTCAACCCGGACAGAGCGATTCATCACTGATGTACTGTAGCACTTCTTGTACAGAAGCTGCCTATCCTCCCGGTGTGCAGTAGTACTTTTATGGAAGAGGTCTGTTTTCCCTTATGTTCAGCAGCACTTCTACACATGCTTCGTGTTCTCTCAAGCGTACAAAAGCTCTCTATAGCTAAGATTTACAGTAACACTCCTACCGATGATGCATCCTCTCCAAGGTTTACTTTAGGCCCTCTATAGTTGCTCACTGTTCTCCTAGATTTATGCAGCTGCACCTCTAGAAAGGATTTCCTGTCTTTCATGTGTCGCGTATTTGATTTATTTTTATTGAGCATGCAAATACCAAAGGGCATCCTGGCGGTAGTGGAAGAAGGCAGAGAAAAGCAGAGTGTAAAGAGATATGTTTTGGAACTTTTTCAAAACTTTAACAGATGTGGTACTGAGTGTATTAAAAGGGGAAGATATTCCAAGTTAAAGCTGTGGTAGTGGAAAGAGCATGGCCGCCCATGCAAGTTTTTCTTTTTAAGTGGGACTATCACAAGGAAGGAGTTAGAGGAGCCGATTTATATGCTGAGAATGACATATCATTTTTGGGAGGAGAACAGAAAAGTGACAAAAGTATAAGGCCTTGAGTATATTTCTTCTGAATGGGAAGCCAGTGCAAAGACAGGAGACACAATTTCAAAGCTGCAATAATGATGTGACCAACATCATTTGGAATAATTTGCAGTTTGTATGTGAAGGTCTGAGGAAGGCCAACATACAAAGAATTACAGCACTCCAATCTACTCAAAATCAGAGACTGGACTAAAATCTGTTTTGAAGATGGAGGGAGGAAAGGAGTTATTTTTCTTATAACTTTAAGCATATCGAGGCAGGTAGCCATGAGTCTGAAGATGTGATCCCTGAAAGAGAAATTAGGGTAAAAAAAGATTCCCAAATTATGAGCAGATGTTGTCAGAATAGGACAATAGATCAGTATTCAGGGAGTGAGTGAGTTAGCTTTCATCTAAGTAACTAATGATTTAAGGAAGCTCTGATAATGTGTCTGAAGAGTGTGTAGAGGCCCTTTGACTTTGAAAATAATTTGGGTGTCGCCAGTTTATGCCTAAAAGGCCAGGCTGAAAGATGCAATGAGATTGGCCAAGGCAGCTACAGATAAAACAGGAACCCTGAAAGACATTGCAATCAATTGGTTTAGATGTGGAGGACCCTATCAGAAAGGAGGAGAACCACTCAAGCACCATTTTACCCTCTGATCCAAACCTGTCTCATTCTGGTCAGTAAGATGTTATGGAGTGAGAGCTCACAGGTGCCTGATTTACAGTCTCTTATTTGATGGATCTTTTTTAAGTTGACTGAGACGCCAAGGGAGTTAGCAATAATAAAACAATTCAGTCTTCGTGAAGCCCATTTGGCCACACAATAAGGACCAGGAATCAGTGACTGAAGTTAATGAATTTTATGTCCAATTAATAGTCAGTTCAATATATATGTTTGTGAGGAGAATATTAAAGAGATCCAAGATTATATGGCAAGCTGAAATATTGCAGTCGGTTAAGTGTCAGTAGGAAAAAATACAAAATAATCACAGCCACAGCAATACAAAAACTAAGAATTAGACATGGGTGTTCCTTAAAGAAGCTCTGTTTCTCTCTCCTAAACATGAATGCATTCTAGAATTATCTAATCAAGGTTCTAAGTCTAGAATAAGGATGGTTTATAGAGTGTGGTCTTAAGGACATTCGAAAATGCAAGAAGGTGTCAGCATCAGCCGCAACCCGTGGAGGGAGTTCCGTGGGGCAGAGAGGCAGGGCGGGGGGTACTAAAAACCGGAATATGGATAATTGGAGGTAAGTAAACAATTAAATAAATAAAACAAATTTCGTAGTGCGCGCTGCATTGCATTTTGCTTTAGTTTAGTTCAAGGATAATCAACAGTCTTGGCAAGAAGTGCCAGGGGTGGGGGGATAGTGTGGGGCTGGAGAAACGTTGTCTAGAGTGTGCTCTCCTGAGTGGGTAGAACAGTGAACTTGTGGGACTCAGATACATTTTAGGGGACACAGGTGGACGATTGATAGGGTAAACCTAGAAATTCACAATCTTTGGGATATAATATAATCCAATCGATCACAGTAAAAGAGGATTTGTATATAAGTGCAATACCACCTCCAGGGCAGTTAGTACGAATGTGAGTGAAGAATTAGTTAGTCTGGAGGAAAGGCTAAGGAAATATTAGGTGCTGAGTGTTTTTTAATCATGTTTCAGTAACAGCCATTATAACCAAATAAAAATCAATAGATACATACCTAAATTCAAGTACACTTTGGCCAGGGCATACATTATTCAATGACACACCATATTATGATTGTTTTCCTTCAAAAAGAGAAACCTGTAAGAAAATGGTTTGGATGATCCTAAAATAGACTCGGGGTAGTAGGGAAAAGCAATAGGAAAACCATCATTAGGTGGAGGTATACTGGGAATTGAAGGCTATTTTGTAGCATAGGGAAAGAATTCCAAAGTGACTGGGCGAATCAAACATAGAGGTGCATTGCACAGCATAAGAATATTATTGTGACTCGCAGAGACACTATTGCACCAGGGCGCAATGGTGTCTCCGTGGAGAATGTCAGCTGATTTCAGTGTCAGCGCTAGGAAACGAGGAGGAGAGTGCCATATTTCTGTAAATATGGCTCTCTCTCCCTCTCTCCTTTTCACACAGCGCAGCATGTGTGGCTGTTGCACTGCACTGTGTGAATAAGTGGTAGCTCTGGCCCAAAGGGGCTTATTTGCAAACCCCCTGCGGTGCAGGTGTGTCACTTTTTAAATGGGAGAAAAAGTCACTCAGCAGCGGTGCAAAGGGCTTGTAAATAAGCCCCCTAAGCATTAATCTTTGATGTAAAACAGGAGAATGAGATGGCCATCTAGAAGGTGGATTTCATAGTGTGAGAGAACCTAGGGTCAAGCCTGACTTTTGTGACTGACTAAAGCGTGTGATCCAATTGTTATACTTCAGCCAGTTTCCTTTTTCTTCATTAACACATATGAGAGAACAGTCAAATATATGAGTTCAGAATGTGTTCTTGCAGGAGTAATTCTATGTTCATTTTTAAAAACTATAACTTTGAATAAATGTCTCTCATTGCAGTGAAATAATATGATGTACTAGGGTGAAACGTGCCCCACACATTTAATACACTTTTTGGAGGTATTTTGAGGAGGAAATGTTATTTTACCATGATGTTTGTTGCACGATTGACATGCCAAATATTTTAATTGCTCAGCTTGCAAAGCCTCGCCAGACCCTTGGCTCAGCTCTTCTTGTTAATTTCTTGGCAGCGTTTAATACCGGGGGTTTATAAGAGGCTGTGTCCAGGTTCCAGGCAACAACAACATCACATTCTATCTATAAACAAATTACAAGTAAGGTTACTCTGGTCCAATGGCCTTGCGCTTGCTCATACCCATAGAGCTTTGTAACCGGTATGGCTCAGGTTACATATGGTACCAAAAGTTGAGGAGGATTTACTCTGAAACACTTAGAGGCATATTTATGGAAAGTCAAGCAACACTGTGCAGAAAGTCACCTTGCTTCTCTGTGTGACTGAGAAAGGGCAGGAATGAACCGTATTTAAAAGTATGCAGTGTATTCCTGCGTTTCCCCCTGCGCTGGTGCTGTTTTGACTGCCTAGCTCCAACACATGTTCCCTTGCACCATGGCGCAAGGGTGCCGCGTTGGACGTAGGATTGTTTTTCTGCAGGAAGGGGCATCGTCCTGCACAAAACCAATCATGAGAGACATATTCCTCCTTCTATGTGTGCTACAGACTGTAGCACACATAGAAAGAGAAAGCAAAGAGGAGTAATAAAGATATTTATACCCATTTCACCTCCCCTGGGAAGGTGTAGCATTTTGGTGCATTCCCATGTTTATCAGTTCTGGTAAATCTGGGAATGCGTCAAAATCTATGGGAGTTGCTTGGGAACATCCACGGGATGCCCATGGAACGCAAAGTAATGCAGCACAGTGATTACGTTACTCCAGATTTATGAAGCCACTCAGGGCCACGCAAAGTGGCCTTCGGTGGCTTCATAAATCTTATTTTTGAGTTCCGTCGCGCATGCACCACGCTGCATGGTGCAAGTGAGACACAGCTGTGCTCTTAAATATGGTGCTTATTACAATACATTTTATTTTGATTTTAACTTCCTTTCATGTACTGCTTTAAAAAACCACACTTTAAAAAGGATTCACATTTCTTAGCAGATCCATGAAGCAGAATTATACTGTTTCCAAAATGAGTTCATCATTAATCATACCGATTTCTGCCCAAGTTTATACCCATCCTTACAGTCCAATACAGCCTCATGTGGCTCTTCTTCATTTTTTTAGAGGTTGTTCCAATTTAATTGATTACATCTCAACTCTAGGATTTTCTCAAAAGTTCTTTAACAGACTTAATTGGTGATCCCATCCATCAAAAGAGTCCTAAGCTTCATAAACAATTTTTAATTAATAATCAGAATTTCCAATTTAGGACCATGATATTTAGAAAGTCATCAGCATGAATCAAAAAATCTGAGCTGAAGTATCTGACAAGGAGCGAACACGTGTTTTCGGGTGCGCTGCAGCTCCTTCAGGGTTCACTTACAGCCTAGAAAACAAAACATCTCTTCTTACAACCTACATTACTCAAATAATCATATAATTAACACATTAGAACCATCCACAATATATTAAGTTATGGTGAAATATGGAAATTTCCAAAAGAAATCCACACCGTATACTGGGTAGGTATTGGTAAACAATGCCAGAAACCCCTCCTATTTTGAATGCTCGACCACAATACCATACAAAGCTACATTTCAAAATTACATTTAGAAAGTTCTCCCCAACCTAATATAATAAAGAAGCATGTTTACCGTAATTATCTAATGTTTTTCACCCAGATCAATTCCAATTACTAACTAGATGTGGTAAGAGTTGAAAGAGAAAAATAATCATCTTATAAAGGAGCCCTGTTTATAATTGTCTTTTCAAGTTTCGTGGTAAGCGCCTAGACGTTCCTTATATTGTTAGCAGTTTAAGTTTTCCTCGGCATCCTGACATATCACAAGGGTTACCAATATTATTTCTTGTCTCTCCCTATGATCAATAGGAGTGCATTACAAGCACGCTTTCTGTGGAAAACCACTACTTCAGCCCATTCAAATGCTGAACATCTTGTGAGCAACATGTGGGTAGGGCCAGAGCCCCTCCCAGTAGTGATTCTTCAAGCCCTTTTTAGGTCGAGGACCGCCGGTCTGCCGAAGGCAGAACCGGAAGTCGGA
Organism: Triturus cristatus; assembly: GCF_964204655.1. Classification (NCBI taxonomy): domain Eukaryota; kingdom Metazoa; phylum Chordata; class Amphibia; order Caudata; family Salamandridae; genus Triturus; species Triturus cristatus. The sequence goes on from NC_140579.1 coordinate 1,102,444,155, forward strand.
GATTTAATGACTTGGAGAAGAGGGGCTTGAACCCGCCCCTCTTCTCCCCTGTTCTCCATTGGCTGGCCTCTTCAATGCTGGCCAGCCATTGGAGAAGAGGTCCCGTCACTCTGATCAGGCCCCGTCCTTTTCGGATCGGGGGGCGTGTTTTTTGCAGAAAGTCTAATTAACAGCAAAACACGCTCCCGAATCCGAAAACGACGCTGCGTTTCTCCGAGGCATTTCTGCTTTGCCTCGGAGAAAGGCGGTGGTGTCCCGGCGTCTGACGCATTTTTTAATACACAATGTACACCCCTCACCGACCTGTGTGTGCTGTGTTTTCTCCATGCACACAATGTGTGCCCATCACAGTCCTGCCTGTGTGCTGTGTTTACTCCATGCACACAATGTTTGCCCCTCATAGACCTGTGTGTGTGCTGTGTTCCCTCCTCATACACACTCTGTGTGCCCCTCACAGTCCTTGCTGTGTCCTCTCCATGCACAGTCCTGCCTGTGTGCACTGCTCTTCCGTACACACTGTGTGCCCCTCACAAGTCTGCCTGTGTGCTGTGTTCTATCTCTACACACACACGGTGTGTCCCTCACAGTCCTGCCTGAATGCTGTGCTCCCTCCTCATGCACTCACGGTGTGCCCCTCACGGACCTGCCTGCGTGCTGTGTTCCCTCCTCATGCACACATTGTGCCCCTCACAGTCCTGCCAGTGTGCACTGCTCTTCCATGCACACTGTGTGCCCCTCACAAGTCTGCCTATGTGCTGTGTTCTCTCTCCATGGGGGGGGGGATGGGGGCTGGTGTCTGGCTGCATCCAATGCCTCTCTCCGTGCATTGACACACACTGTGCCATGTAGATGAGAGGGCACTGCTACATATGTGCCCCTTGGGTGCTCAGTACATGCACACTCTGCCCCCCCCTCCCCGGTTTATAAATAAGCCAGGCTCCCCATATGTGAATGGAAAGGTCTCCGGACACAGACCGTTTTTTAGGTCTCGGGACCATCCGGTCTGCCGAAGGCAGAACCGGAAGTCGAGAGATTTAATGTTTTGGAGAAGAGGGGCTTGAACCCGCCCCTCTTCTCCCCTGTTCTCCATTGGCTGGCCTCTTCAATGCTGGCCAGCCATTGGAGAAGAGGTCCCGTCACTCCGATCAGGCCCTGTCCTTTTCGGATCGGGGGCGTGTTTTTTGCAGAAAGTCTAATTATCTCCTCCAGCCAATGGCTGGAGGAGATAACAGCAAAACACGCCCCCGAATCCGAAAACGACGCTGCGTTTCTCCGAGGCATTTCTGCTCTGCCTCGGAGAAAGGCAGTGGTGTGCTTGTTGTGAGATCTGCCCGGATGAACACCATGGAGCCTAATGTCAGCACATGTGTGGGAACTGTCTTTAAATATCCGACGTATTTATCGCGTCACAAATATGGATTAATTGGATAAGTGAAAGCAGAGCGAGTCAGCGGCTCCAAAAATCCAGGTTTTCAAAGATTTTCTCTAGCAGAGTGAATGAGGCGGAGATGACGGGGGAGTGTATTCCATGCTTTTACCCCAAGAACGGCTACTGATTCCCCTCCCTTTGTGTTACATCTAAACAATGGGTTTTAGTAGGTTTGCTGACGAGGATCTTGGACGGCTTGCGGTGAGTCCATTCCTTGCAAACATGGGGCTGTGGGATAGCGGAGGCATTTCCGTATGTAGCGCTTACCCCAGCGACAGGAAGTGGATGATCACGCGTCGGCGCCCGCTGGCCGTAAGTGTCCTGGCAGTCCGTTTTTAGGGAAGACAAGCGTGTGAGCCTGTGCAGAGACACTTGTCCGACTGAGCGGCAAGTGCGTGGGCAGCCGCGGGCGCTGCTCGTGTGACCTGTGGTAGCAGCGGCCCTCCTCCTGCCTTTTCTTTAGCTTGCTCTGGTTTTTCATGATTATTACGGTATAGTGCCGACTTAAAGGGAGCTACTCCAGCTTGGACATGTTAAGGGCTATAGGAAACTCCACCAGCGTTTCGCTGTACCGTGGCGTAATGCATGTTCTTAAACAGCGCTGGCTACTAACATAAAACTCCCTTGTGCTGCATTTTCATGCAAAGACCTACTGGCCTTTAGGGACATTTGAAGATGTGTGTACTACCCACAAAATGGGGAAGTTGTTAGGGCTATGGAAAGTGTATAATGTAAGCCAACACTGCTATCGTTTCAAAACTCCCGTCCTGACTGACTCCTTCCCCGCCGTTATCTCAGTCACCGTCCTGCTGTGCAGTGTCTCGGACGCCCCGTCCTTGCGAGAAATGCCGAAACCACCTGATATGTGGTAAACTTTACTCAAAACTATCGTTTCATCGGACGCGCCGGCCTGTCGCCTGAGTCCAATGGGCTGACAAGTGGCTGACTGCCTGTGCCCACAACACTAGTGGCACCAATTTGTAGAGAACTGCTCTCATTTCCTGATGTGACTGACAGCGCCGCAGCCCAACGGCCCCTTCAGAGGGAACCTGCGTATTTGGAAATGTCTAGATTACCTTTCATGTGCCCGACTTCTTCCCAGCCCTACTGGTCTCTTAGACCCACTTGCTTGTATGAAGCCCCTCAGATTGTCCAACACGTACCCTAGCGAGAACCAGATGTCTGTGTGCCAAATCGAGAGAGTTCTCGGGGGCGGGGCGCTACTGCTATCGGGGGAAGCACGTGCCTTGCAGTAATCACTTTCTTGCAGCGCTTTACCGGCATCCGGCGCTAATTCAGGGAAAGCCCACTCATTTACTCAGCGAGTCACGTAGCGCCGCTGGAAAGGAAGTTCACTGTATCAGCTCAGCACTTAGAAATTCATCAAGGCGCTGAGCTAAGCCGTCACGTGACCGCAGTCACAAGAACAGTCCGTCCATTCAGCGCCTCCCCGGATATAGCGGATTTGCATCAGCCTTGGTTGCCCCTGCGCGTGGTGACTCAACAAACACACGTTCCACGCGGTGTCACTTGATACAATATTGGAGGATGTGTCACGTCCTGCTTCCCTGAAGTGGCGGCGTCTCCCCTGCACCCTAAATAGCACCACCCTCCCTCGAGCTCGGTCTATAAATGTTTGGTGCCTCCGGATGGCACTGTACAGACGGCTCCACGCTGTTTGGTTTTGCTAAATGTATTGAAATGTTATTTGTCAGATGTACCCTTTAGGGAAATTCGGTGCTTACTGTGGCCACAGGGAAGTGCAGCAGCTCTCTGCCCCCACCGGCGAGGTCCCAACCCCCATGGCAGTGTACACTTTAATGCTACAATGCAACGGTCTCGGCATTGTTAAAGTTAGAGCTATTGGCATTGCTCATGACAATGCCGTTTCTTTAAATGTTTTAAAAACAAAAACATAAACAAAAATAATGTCATGAGCAATGCCAATAGCTCTAACTTTACCAATGCCGAGACCGTTGCATTGTAAATGCTTGTTTAATTACGTTTTGACATCCTTCGAATCCTTAGATTGCATTTTCCTCCTCTGCCTTTTTGTGAAGACATGTAATGATGTAATGATTGGGGGGTGGGCTCCGATTAGAGAACTGTGAGCAGCGGGGACAGAGATCCGTGCCTTGTGCAGTCTGCAGGTTACAACACGTGTGAGTGTCGAGGGACGAGCAGAGCTGGTGGGGGTGCTGCAATGGGTTATGGTTGGGGATGCCCCCTCCCCCTTAGAATCCGTGGACAGCGGGGGGTGGGGGGTTGAATCGTTTGAAGGAAGGTTTTCATTGTCGGTTTCTTTGGCGCAGGCTCTGGAGGGAGATTGCATTCAGCCTGTCTGCTAGACAGATTCCCTCAGGAGGATGATGGATGACACAGCCCTGCAGCCCCCTCCTCCCCCCGCCCCCACCCCTGCTCTCTCAGAGCGACTTTACAGGCAGAGCCGGGAGGAGCAGAGTGTGTGTGTGTGTGTGTGGGGGGGGGGTTTAAAATAAACACACCAAACGACGGCCCCTGAGCCCCGGACATCGACTGAGCCGCTATCAGAAATTAACCAGCATATCAATGTATCCAATATCGCCTAAAAACAATATCTGTGGGCTGGTGGGCGCTAAACTGCTCACTTCCTACAAACATGCATTAAAAATCCCCACCACCCGTTTTCCAAGTGGTGCTTGTTTAAATAAACAACACACAAACACTTCATCTGCTCTTCAAGTATTGTGTAAGTACAAGAGCAGCGCGAAGTGACGCAGGAAAAACAGTTTCATACAGCGCTTAAGAAAGGCGCTGTGAGATGATTTGATGCTATGTTGCTATGGATTCATAAGCACACGGTCACCCTTTGGCCTCCAGGCACTACTGTTGTTGACATCTGAACTTCTCCTACTCAGGAACAGCACATCCACGACTGCTTGAAAAGCGCTTCAGCGCTGGAAACAGCGCTATCCTCAGACACGGGCTGCCGGCCGGGTCCACGACATATTTAGATCGCTCTAAAGGACCATATGCAACAAGGCCATAGCGCTATCTTAACAACGGAGTGCAGCAGCGACCATTCGGCGCTGTAACCTTCGCATTGCTAGCGCAGGCCCCGGTTTAGAAAAATCACTTTCTGAGAAGTTCTTTAATGAAGGCAAAATTATTTTAGTGCTCGTGCGAACGCCAAGAACGGAACTGCTTTTCGGCTCGACTGTTACACCACCTATAATACTATATTTATAATTCGTATTTCGTGTTTTACAGCACCTAAGCCTCGAGAACAGGCGCTGAACTGCCGAATGTCATTTACACGAGTTTCACATATTTTATTTTGATTGAGTTCGGGTAGGAGTTTGTCTGCTGCCTCTGGGCACAAAACTCGCGCCCTGTACCCCGTTTATTGCCCACTTTTTGCGAGAATTTCAACATGGTGTGGTAAACACCAGCACGTGTCCTGGGTCCCCACTGCGGAGTCCGTCCCCCAATAATGGAACCGTCTATGATGGGCCGGATTCAGCACTGAGCGGTTTGTGTGAGACGACGCGCGAGTCATTACTCGCGAACCTGCGGACCCCGCGGGGGTTCATAAATAAAAGCTTTGGAACCCCGATATTCCATGTGGTACTGGCGCCTTTCGATCACAAATACTGATTTTACAACGTGCATTTGCGAGGGAACCCGGACGCGTTACTATTGTTTTTTTTAAAATGAGAAATATTATTTATAGCCAAATATTGAAATAATTGTTATAATCGTAACTATCCCGAGTCTTCGCCCTCGCTTTGTTCTAGTGCCATTTGAGTAATATCTAATATAAACTAAAAATTACATTTTTTGTATTTTATTTTTGTTCACATGACAGCTGTTATTTTTTTGTACATGTATTAGTAGTTCTTTTTCTCGTTGATTTATTATTACCATTATTATGTTATTAAAAACCCATAATAATAGCACTAATAGTAAAGCAATTATTTCTAGCCAGGAACGGTCTGTTTCTAGACCGATGTCGTCACGTCCGGTGTTTACATGGGTAAACTTTGCCTGCTAGCCTGGATTCGGCTGCTCCATTTTCTGAATGTGTCCTGGGGTGCAGGGACCGGGTGCCTGGGAGACCAGCCCCTCCCGCACCCCTCTTTCTGCAGCAGTGTTGAAGGGTCTGGAGGTGTTTCTATGGCTACCTCCTGGGCTGGGGGTCAAACGGGGGGGGGGGGGCCCTCTGCGCAGCTCGTTTATCACTGTCACCCTCTAATGACGCCCTCGGCAGAGCTCTATTGGCGGCAATAATTACATTACTGCAGGACCGGGCGCTCAATGCAAGAGCTAAGCACAAAACTTCTCCCCGGCCGGGCTGGCCACAAAAAGGGCGGAGGGGGGCACATGCCCAGCAGCTAAAGAAGAGCTTGCTTTTTAGGTCTCGGCTCGAAGGCTGCGCTTGCGCAGTCTCGATCCGAGATTTAATGACTTGGAGAAGAGGGGCTTGAACCCGCCCATCTTCTCCCCTGTTCTCCATTGGCTGGCCTCTTCAATGCTGGCCAGCCATTGGAGAAGAGGTCCCGTCACTCCGATCAGGCCCCGTCCTTTTCGGATTGGGGGGCGTGTTTTTTGCAGAAAGTCTAATTATCTCCTCCAGCCAATGGCAAGAGGAGATAACAGCAAAACACGCCCCCGAATCCGAAACCGCCGCTGCCTTTCTCCGAGGCATTTCTGCTTTGCCTCGGAGAAAGGCAGTGGTGTCCCGGCGTCTGACGCATTTTTTAATAATCTTTCTGTACACACGCGCAAACACAGGCACTCTCGTTAGACCAGAGACAGTTAATTCGTTTTCGAAACGCCATTCGGGTAAGTGTCGGTACCACTATTGTATTTTCTACTTCACTTGTCGGTTTTCGCGAGTGTAATACATCGTTGTATTTTTCAGAATTACCGTCTTTTATCTCCAATGAGAGTCCGGTTCACCTAAAACTCATTGCCTCGTGAGTTTCTTTACTGTTAGTTCCTTTTAACCTCTACTCCTTCCGCATCCAAGTCCCAGTTCACTATCTACACTCAGCCCGCCCCCGACCCCCACGTCCTCCACCACCAGCTTCCCCAGAATGTCTTCTTCCCGGCGCGCGCACACTACATATATATTGCTCCAGGAACTGACGTAGCGCAGCTCCGCATCTTCAACCCAAACAGGGGACGGTGGGGGCGGTCTGTGTGTTTTATTTTTCAGGGCTCAATGTCGCTGCCTGTAGCACCTAAGACGTCGACATTGCGCGGTAGCATTTTAGCGCTATTAAATTGCCGGCAATAGATGGGCTAATTGAAGCTGGTGCCAAAGGGACATCGCGGAGCTAGTAACAGCGCCTCCCCAGCTAAGGTTAGATTGTCCTGTGACATTTAAACCTATGTATTAGTGCTGGAAGCACAAACCTCTTTGTGCAAATAACATTTGTGACAAGCAGCTTTGTTGTTGTGTTAGATTAAAACGCTTGAGTTAAACAATAGTGAGTGTTGCCCGTTTTGCATGCATTATTGCTCCATTGGTAACATACTGCAAGGCCTAGTTATTTCAAGATAAAAGTTAGTGTTTTGTGCCTGGGCTAAGAGGAGTAAGTCTCCAACGAGGGTCCAGAGGAATGTTTTCTATCGGTTTCACTTTCTTTCTAACGCTCTTCTCCGAGCACCCCTAGGAGACTCTCTCTGACGTCATTCTCCTGCCATCTAGTTGACCTTCAACCGCACACTTCCAAAACCTCATTAAGGGTCTGAGCAGCAACCAATAGGAAAAGTCATGCTTAATTTTTAGTGATAAATGCAAAGATCTAGAAACAACGGTGCCACTTCTGCTTTGGCTCCCAAGATTAATGTGTATGTGTCTATATCTATGTGTGTGTGTGGTTCTGTATGTGTGTGCGTGTGGCTGTGTGTGTATGTGTATGCGGCTCTGTGTATGTATGTGTGGCTCTGTGTGTGTGTGGGAGGCTCTATGTGTGTGTGTGTGTGTATGTGTGTGCCTCTGTGTGTGTTGCTCTGTGTGGGTGGCTTTTTTTTAAGGTGGCTCTATGCGTGGGTGGCTCTGTGTGTGAGTGGCTCTGTGTGGGTGGCTCTATTTGTGTGTGGGTTGCTCTATGTGAATAGCTCTGTGTAGGTGGCTCTGTGTGGGTGGCTCTGTGTTTATGGGTGGCTTTGTGTGTGTGGCTCTGTGTGTGGGTGCAAATGCAATAGGTCTCGCATTTGAGATAGATTAAGCTATTGACATTGTAAATAACAATGGTGTTTCTTTAAATGATTACAAAACAAAAACATTAACAAAAAAAATGTCATGAGCAGTGACAATAGCTCTAACTTTAACAATGCCGAGACCATTGCATTGTAAATGCTTATTTTACGATCCCATAAGGTCAGACAACAACCGTGCTGTCTAGTCAGACCTAGAAATGGTTTGAACAGTAAGGAGAGGTACCTTCTATCAGTAGCCCTCTCTGTCTGCCTCCTGGTCACTCAGGTGTACTTTGGTCCTCCGGTGGAGGAAGCTTGTTCTCCCAGTGACTCTCCATGATCTTTTAAGATATTTGACTGTTGTATGAGCATATTTTCTCCCCTTCCATTAGTTTTCCAATAAGAATCATCATGTTGTCCCTTTTCTTGCTCTTTTGAGATCTGAAGTCCCTGAACCTCCTGGATCTGAGTCAGAACCGGTTTCATGAATTCTCGCGTTGCATCCCACCCTCGGTGCAGCAGCTCTACCTCTCCCACAACTCACTCTCAGACCTTCCTGCAGACTCTTTTGGGTCCTTCAAAGACTTGCGCTACCTGCGGCTCTCACACAACAACCTGAGTGACGAGACTGTGCCAGTGGGGGCCTACAACCTATCCTCACTGGTAAAGCTAGACCTGGCCTACAACCGGTTCCTGTGGGTTCCCTGGGTGCCACAGAGCCTGCAGTACCTCTACCTGGAGGGGAATCAGATCCAAGGTGAGGAAGATGAGTGCACAGCTTGGGCAGGACACTGCATTCCTTCCACTTGCAGGCCATGGCCATTCACCCTGATGAGCTGAGCTCTTCATCGTCTTACTTGGGCCTCTACTTTTTACACATTCATCCATGCAGGCCTATTCAAAATGTATATTTAAAAAAAGAAATACTTCCCAAGGCAGGAGCTTCATGAACCCGCCGCTTTAGCAGCTACAGCTGAGGTTTTTTATGGGCCTCTTTTATCTGCAACTTGGTAGATGAAAGCTCATAATTAATGCTAAAAGAAATAAAGAAAGGTCGATGGAAAAGGGAAACCAGGATGGATAGGTGGATGAAAGGATAGATGGATGAGTGGGTGAAAGGATTATTGGATGAAATAATGTATGGGTGAGTAGGTGAAAGGATCAGTTGGTGAAAGGATAGATGGGTGGGTAAAAGGATGAATGGATGGGTGAGTGAAAGTGAAAGTATGAGTGGGTGAAACTTGACTATTGCAGTCGCACCTTGACTATTGTATTTCTCTGTACTTAAATATCAATAAAGTCACCCTAAATAGACTTCAGGCTATTCAGAACGCAGATGCTCATTGTAGGAAGGTGGAATCTGCCTACATGGTTGCCCCCACTTTTTTTCTGGTGTTTTGATGGTTTTTGACTAGTCTGGGATCCTGCTATCCAGGACCCCAGCCTATCTGCTTACTTAAATGACATGGTGTGCATATTAGATGCACTAGTGATTGGATACTGTGGTACCTTATGAGCCCCTAGAATATGGTACCTTAGGTACCAAGGGCATAGGTACTTCACAGGCCTACCAGGGGCTGAAGCATGTATTATGCCACCCCTGGGAAGCAGACTAAATCTGATACCACAGGCCTGCTACTGCAGCCTGGGTGAGGTAGTGTTAGCACTCCTCACTGAGGTATAGGTTCCCTATATCTCACCATACACACACATATAAACCTATCAGTCACCCCTAAGGCAGGCCCTATCAATCCTGAGGGCAGGATGCTTGGTTTACAATGTGAGGGGGTGCCTCTGCATGAGCAGGGCCCCTCTGCAGCTGGCAGAGTCTATTATCTGTGGCTGTTTGTGGATGCGGTTAAACCATATACTCTTCAGTGCATTATAACCTCCCGGTAAATACTAACTTTGCAATGACTGCATCAAAACATGTCGTGTTTGGTGTCAAACAACTTGGAATCATACCCCCACACCAGTAACTGGTGTGGGAGTATGATCTCACCCTTCTAGAGGGGAAGACATGTACCTACTGTGGAAACACGGTAGAAATCTGAAAGAGCCTGGCATCACAAAATGGATGCCACCAGCACAGACACTGGGCTGCCCTCCTGCTGCTGACTGAAACTCGCAGTGGAGGAGGCCCAACAATAGGCATTCTGTCACAGGGAGGTGCCACCACCTCCCAGACAGGATTTAGTGTATTGGGGCTGGGTGGGTGCACTCCTAGAGTGCTTAGAAGTCCTGCACTGGGGGAGCAGTAGGCTCCTCTGTGCATATGCCAGCTCAAACCGGTTCAGGGGCTACCTGCCCCTGCTCTGGCGCGAAGCTGGACAAAGGGAAGTGGGTGTAACCTCCCACTCCCCTGACCCTCCCATAGGAGTGGTCATAGAGCTAGTCCCTCCCTTTCCTTTAGTATAAGATAGGGAAACCTTGCCATTGCAAATCAGATATCCCTGGACGACGCTCTACAAGAAGAATCCTGGACCTTCGACGTTCCACTACCTTTGGAAGACTGAAGAATCTCCCTTGGAGTCAAGGACTGACTCCCCTACTTGGCAGGCACCAAAAACTTGAATCAACAGTCGCAAACTTTCCCGCTCCCGCTGGACTCCAAAGTCCCTGCAGCCCCAGAAGTAGATTTCCTGACTTCTTAATGACCATTGTGAGTCCCCAGAAAACTTGAGGCGAGTGGACCCCACGAGTGACGAGGAACAGCAATACCTGGGTACTATGCACTATTGACAAGTGCAACCCCTTCACCACATTCTACGAACTTGTGCATTAGATCACATGTGGTCTAAGCCTCCAGCAGGATTTCCCTTGAAAATCAGAGGCCTACCTCATTCCAAGTGACCGTGGGCTCCTGTGAAGCGAATCCTCACGAGGGGTCTTTGCGATCCCTTGCCGGCTGGCTTGGGGGTCCTCTGAAGACTTTCTCATCAAACCAAAGAGCTCTCCTGGTTGCTCCAGGCCTGCCCTGACTTACCTTTGCTGGGTGAGTTCCTCAGACCTTGCTGGTCTGCACCGCTGACTTTCTTCACTTTCCACAAGACTTGCTGTTGCCAAGGCTTGTTGGCTCCAATCCGGTTGCCAACACCTCAGTAAGCTGCAAACTTTGTGGGACACTCTGAATCCAGCTCCTGGTCATCATCAACACCTCCTGGACCTCGTGGCTGAAGAGTCAAAACACCCTTGATCACCTGAAATCACCTGACTTCCGTGGGCATCCATCTTCCTGGCCCCGGGTCACTGGCAAGTGACTGTGAACACTGTCCCTTCTGCTTTCAGGTCTTCTTCATCCTGAATCCAGCCTTGGATTCCACCGGACACTTCTCCAGTCTTCACAAGCAGCAAAACTTCTTCGGCTTCCATTGAAAACGACGACGCGACCCGACACCAAAAGACACCTATGCACCCGGCTTCCCTGGGTGAGGTAACTCATGCACTCCGGTGCTCCTGTGGGTGTTGGCCCTCGAACTATTTACCTTGTAAGTGGCTTGCTTGTAGACTCTCTAGAAGTACCCTAAAACTTTAAAATTCCAACCGCGACTTGCTCCATTGAAATCAATGGGGAACCCGCGGCTGTGTTCTCACACTGCACGCGTCCCCGGTGGGTCCTTTACTTACCTGCCTTGGGTGGATTAGTGAGGCCCCAGCGATTCTACAGGCCCTAGGCATTGTCCCCTTGCAAGTCGACATTCCTAAACCTCTTTTTTAGTATATGGTCTGGTACGCCCTTAGGGCCCCAGCCATATTTGTGCTTAACTTATTGTGAAACGTTGATATTTGCATATGTTCCTGACTTCTAATCTCATAAAGAGATTAGTAGAGTGTGTCTAGTAATAAATACATATATATTTGATATATATACCTGTGTGGTGTCTTTTCATTTGGTAATTCAAGAGATTATAAGGTCAAACAAGCTGCTTTACATTCCTCTGAGACTTATCCTGAAGGCTGCTCTCCACAGCTACCACTAGGATAGCTTTCTTTAAAAGGTTGTCTTAAACCTATCTACCATAAGAGTCGAATTGGACTGGTGCAAGGTGGCCACTATAACTAGTGACCAGCATATTCCAGGCCAACTTCTCACACTCGTCTAGTCCTGGACGTTCCAAAATGTCCGTCCGTCAGAGAGGGCATTCCTTCCCTTCACTGGCTACTGGTCAGGAAGCGTGTGACTTTTAAAGCCCTTAGTCTAGTTCACACTGCTCTCCACTGGCAGGGGCTGTTGCACTTGACAACTGCCTTCCACTGGTATATTCCCAATAGACAGCTGAGGTCTGCCTCTCTTAGAAAGGTGGAGATACCTAGATTTCAAAAAGCCAGGTTGGGGGGGCGGCGGTCCTTTCAGGTCGCTGCTGCCAAGTTGCAGAATACACCACCCACTCATATTGCAAGTCTTTCTTACCAGGCTGCCTTTCACAAGCAGTTGAAAACCTAGCTTTTCTCCCTTCCGTAATGGATAGGTTTGGTCTCCTCTCTTGTAGTTGCTCTTACTCTTTGCTATCACTATGACACTCTTGGGTATAATGCGCTCTACAAATTTTCAAAAATATAAAAAATACAAAGGATGGATTGATGGGTGGGTGAAAGGATGCATGGATGAAAGGATGGATGGATGAATGAATGGGTGAAAGGATAGGTGGATGAAATGCTCGATGGGTGAGTGGGTGGAAGGGTGGGTGGGTGGGTTAAAGGATGGATGGATGAGTGGGTGAAACTATGGATGGGTGGGTGAAAGTATGGGTGGATGAAAGTATGGATGGGTAGATGAGTGGGTGAAATTATGGGTGGATGAGTGGGTAAAAGGATTGTTAGATGAAAGGATGGCAGAGTAAATGGAATTTGAGATGACAAAAGGGTGAATGGGTGAGTGAACAGATGGCAAAGCAAATGAAAATCAGAGGCTGGATGATGTGTGAAAGGATGAAAGAGTAAATGGAAATCTGAGAGGATGGATGAGTAAATGGAAATCTGAGAGTATCGATGGATGGGTGGCTGAAAGGATGGCAAAGTAAATGAAAATCTGAGAGGATGGCTGCATGGCATAGTACATGGAAATCTGAGAGGGTGGATGGATGGATGGCATAGTACATGGAAATCTGAGGATGGATGGATGGTTGAATAGATAGACAAAAGGGTCAGTTGATGGATGACAGCCTTTATAGATGGAAGGGTAGGTCAAAGGATTGGTGAATGTATGGGTGGATGGATGTATGGATGGATGAATGCATAGATGATGGATGTATGAACACAGGGATGGATGGAATGGCCAATGGATTGTTGGAATGGTGAAATATCGAATGATGGGTGACAGAATGGATTGATGACAGAATACAAAGGTGAAATGGTAGAATCAACGAAAGGATGACTGTATAGATGCTTGGCTGAAGAGGCAAGAGAGCTCCTCTAGGGAGAGTTAAGCTCACTTGCTTTGCTTGCTTGGTGCCATCAGAATTTTGGTTCAAAGAGGGGGGTATTTAAACTTTCTGGCTACTCCCTTGTCCCAAAGGGTTTCCAAGATATATTGAAGTCATGTGTGAAAGGTGTTACAGTAGTAATGGTTTGGGGTTAAGAGTAAAAGGGTGGGCTTGGGGGTAGATGTTAAAGTTATCACATTAAGGCTTTGGGGAGTAGGGTGGAGGGTTTGATGTATAAGGGTTAATCATTAAGGGGTTTTACATTAAGATGTTAGGAGTAAAGGGTTAGGGGTATACAGTTAATGATATAGGTAGGGGGTAGAGGTATATGTTTAAAGATGTAGGATTAGCCATTTTGTACATAGGTTTGTTTAATTTAAGGTGTGTTTATGAATATTATAGTTATTTTTAGGAATCTGTACCACAAGAAATTGAAGTGTTTCTTTTGAGAGTAACATTGCACAGTTAATATCAATGAAACATACTTCAGCTTTGCAGTGATGTACGTAGAAGTGTTAAATCAAACTGATACTATTTCTCAGCAAAAATAAAATCGAATTAACAATGTACAGCCTTATTTGCCTCAGTCCTTCGCCCTCAATCTTCATATCATAATCCCTCTGTGCTTCAGACTTGTGCTCATGTACAGTTCAGCCCTTATCTGCGGTAGCCGCAACCGTTCCGCCATATAGGCTTCAGAGGCTTCTATCCTTTACCGATGTATGCCTCTGCCCCTCATGCCTGTGAGCCCCAACTCTACCCCCTTAAATTACCTCAGTCATTCCCTTTGTAGATTCCAGATCTTTGCCTGTGTTGCCTCAGACGTATCATCACACATGTAGGCTGCAAGCCTTCAAAAAATATGTTGGATTTTAGGCTTTTAGGAAGCACCCTACCTGCCTATTGGGTGCAGGATGCATGTAGCTTCCTGCATTTAAGTAGGTTCCACATTCCACCCCCTGCAGATTTTAACCCTTCACAGGTGTAGGTCTCACTCCGGTCTGATATACTATTCAGTCTGAGCACTTAGGGCCAGATTTATTAATGATCTGCACCAGGTCCGTATTACAAAAGTGACGCAAACCCTGCACAAAGTATTGGAGTGGGATTTACTACCTAACCCATACAAGGATTTGCTTTGGAAAGTTCAACAAAGTAAGGCTAAGCTGTGATATGCCGTATTTTGCACTACTTGCATCACCAGGGCATTCCGTCTGTAGTACACAGGCATTCCCATGCATCCACCCATGGGTTTTGATGTAAAATGTTAATATTGAAAAATCCAATGTTGATGTACACCATGATATATGTAAGTATAATAACGAACTTGCATCTCCGTTGTTGAATTTACCTGATTTGACCTCCCCCTCAACCCTGAGTCAAATATGTGGTCAGGCAGGCCCTGTGACCTAGGCCTGAAGAAACTGATTGACAGATCACAGGTGGGGTGGGACACATAGCCCTTAAACTAGGGGTGGGCGGAATTGGCGAAATTCACTTCCGCAAACTATCGCAAAAATGTTGAAAATCTCCGCAAACACGCCGGAAATATCGCGAAGACGCGGAAGTTTTTTTCCCGCCTGTTCGCAGTATTTTTTACGTGATCGTGGCTCGCCAACTTACCCATGCGGTTGCTCACGGGTGCGGCCATCTTATTTTCACTTGTCCTGCCCGCTCGCGTTCGATATGACGTGCCTGCGTCCTCACGCTCTCGCTCGCGGTGGAGAATGACGTGTTCGAGATCGCAATCTTCTCATACTCTCGCGGTGCATGATCGCGAGAAGAAAGACGTGATCACGTGACAAATTACGTGCTCGCGCGACAAATGACGTTAATGCGGGCGCGAACTGTCGCGAGACAGCGCAAATGGCTACCAACAATCCAACATCTCGTGGAGAACGCGACCGGATAGGGAAAACTTGTTGGCGAATGCGGGGATTCAGGTAAAGCGATCGCGCGCACGCGAGAATGTATTTTTTTACAGCGCGAGCAAGAAAAAAATTACCGGTAAAATGCGGGTTGCAGCAATCTTGACATTTTCGCGCTTTCCACGGAACGCGAAAATGCCAAATTATCGCAATTTTCGCGAGCGGAACGGAATTTTGGCCCAGGCCTACCTTAGACCAGCACATAAACAGGAAAACCCAGTTTGATCCTACAGAGAGGCAGCGACACCATAATGGTCTCAGGAGATTGGGCCAAATAAAACATGTTTGGCCAGAGGGGCGTGCATTCCCAAAACACCATAAAGTCAGATGCCACTCAAAGTTAGGAACACGCAGCCAATTAGAAAACAGCATGCACACTACACGCAGTGATCACACTCTCCCCATGACGAATATCTGGACATGTACCCACTCGCCCTGCATTTTATCCGCGCAAGTCCACCTGCGCTTCTTATCAAACAACCAGATTTACGGGTTCATGACTAGGCCCAGATTTCTGTCTCCAGAGGAATGTGCAAATTGTTTTATGATGCGTCATGTAATGTATAAAATGACGGTCAAGACCAATGTGCCTTGAGACAGTCTTCAGACCCCAACTCTGTTGCCTGCTCTTCCGACCGCTGCGTTAAATTAAACCAACTGCTCCTCATTTGCCAAACGACTCTTGTCTTTAAAGGTAAATTCATATTCAAGCAACAAAAGCACTGTTTACTAAAATTTGTAGGCAGGGATTTGCCCCAAAACCATACGCCTACTCGAGGCAGGTGTAACAAGAAGAAATCTTTTGATTTCTCCTTATTTGTCCAACTTTGGATGTGTGGTACATTTTAAAGCACATATACAAAGTAATAAAAGTCTTAAAGGAAAGTTTTTGTACTAAAAGGTTCCCCATCCAGTACAAGACCTATGCTGTAGAGAACGCACACACCCTAGCACTATGGCACAAAGGTGTGTGCTTTGACACACAACAGCCAGAGCTGGGGGAGGGAAAAATGGGCCATATTTTAGTAGATATGCCACATATTTTCTCTCTCCTTTTGATGCGTTGCATCAAATATTAGTAAATACGGGCCCCAATCCCGTTCATGGGAAACGGCCACTACAACGCAGCCGTTTCAACGCATAACCATAACCACGCATGCATTACAACGCATGCGTGGTTACAACGAAAAGCCTTTACCACGCATACTTTTACTACGAAATTCGTAGTAAAGGCATGTGTGATAAAGTGAAAAGGAAAAAAAAGGGGGGGGTTGGGGGGTCACCCCCCCCTCCAAAAAAAGCGTGGGATTAAAAAAGAGGGCTTGGGGGGGCACCCCCCAAAATATAAAAAATAAAAAAACGCACCTGATTCCGTAATTTTAAGAGAGATGTGGAGACAATCCACGTCATTAGGGGAAACGGAAAGACACTTCCGCTTCCTCCTAATGGCGTAGAACGTCACCAAGGAAGATCGAGGAGAGGATAGATAAGGGGGAATGAGGAGGTGGTGTCGTGGAGGGAAAAATATAAATGGTAGAATTTTAGTGTGATATCCTTTAACAAGAAAATGCCATTAACATGCATAATTTAACAAAGAAAATCGTTGAAAAAGTATGCGTTATAAAGGCATTTTCGTGGTAAAGGATATTCGTGGTGATGGCATTCGCGATGTAACGCATGCGTGGTAAAGGCATGCGTTACAACGGAATGCGTTGTAAAGTCATACATTCCCCGTTCTTCAGCACCTTCTGCTATTCCGATAAAAAAACGACACACAGCTCTGTTAATGCATCTCAGTCCTGCAAACCTTCAACACCTCGTGGTACACCATTTCTAGCCAGCATGACTGCTCTGCAAACTCACTTCAGTCCTAGCCTGTTGCATCCTCAGCTAATGCAGTACTGGAAACCGCAACAGCTCTGTCGAAGTACCTCTCTACTTGTTCGAAGCTTTCTTTGCTTCTGTTTTAGAAATAAGAGTAAAAGACAGCTCCACAAATGCATCTCATTTCTGATATGCAAGTCCTTTTCGATTACAATATACAGCTCTTCACATATATCCCACCCCAGACTTGCTATCCCAGTATTGGAGCTAACACACTGTTCCCAAATCTGCCAGTGTATGGGAAGCCGTTCATGTCAAAATTACAGATCCCCATATAAGGCACCTCCTGAAATGCATAGAGTGCTCCTAAATAAATTTGACACACACCAGAATGAATGTAACATGTGTCTAAACAAATATGAAACATGGCATTGTGAATATACTACTTAGTGGACAATAGGAATAATCCACACTCTGAATTGGATAAAAGGTATACCAAGATGTATAGCAACTATGCTGAAATGAATATGACTGTTGCTGAAAAGAATACAACAAGATCTCAAGTGAATATAAACTTTAATGAAATTATATAGACTGGTGATGAAATGAATATGACCCACATCAGAACGAATATGGCACATATTAAATTGAATTTGACACTCTTTAAAATGACTGTGACACACATGAAATGAATGTCAGACATACAGCAATGAATACAATATAAGGTGAAATAATTATGACT
The DNA here is from genome assembly GCF_964204655.1 of Triturus cristatus. Classification (NCBI taxonomy): domain Eukaryota; kingdom Metazoa; phylum Chordata; class Amphibia; order Caudata; family Salamandridae; genus Triturus; species Triturus cristatus. Next base: position 1,102,461,690 of record NC_140579.1, read on the forward strand.
AGTGTCAGAATGAATATGACTAACACTAAACTGAATATAACACGTTAATATAAATATGATTCTAGTTGAAATACATTTTGTGTGCAATTTAAATGAATATGGCCCACACTGAAATGAATATGAGAAGCTTTAAACTGAATACAACATGCATTGGAATCAATGAAACATGGCAGAATAAACAAAAGAACTGAAGTGAATATAAATCTTATTGAAATGATATACACCAGTGCTGAAATGAATTTGACCCACACTGGAACAAATATGGCACATAGTAAATTGAATTTGACACTCTTTAAAATGTACATCAATTAATACAAGCCATGTTCAAATGAATATGACACATGTTCAAATGAATAAAAGACCATTTAAAATAAATATGACTAGTGTCAAAATTAATATCACTAACACTGAACTGAATGTGACACATGTTATTATTAATATGATTGCAGTTGAAATGAATTTGATGTGCATTAAAAGGAATATGGCCCACACTGATATGAATATGAGAAGCTTTGAACTGAATACAACATCCATTGGAATCGATATGGCACATATTACATTGAATGTGACACTTTTTCAAATGACTGTGACAGACATGAAAGGAATGTTAGACAATCAGCAATGAATGCAAGCCATGTTCAAATGAATATGACACATGTTCAAATGAATACAAGATAAGGTGAAATATTTATGACTAGTGTCAAAATGAATATGACTGACACTGAACTGAATATGACACATTTATATAAATATGATACTATTTGTAATACATTTGGTGTGCAATTAAAATGAATTTGGCCCACACTGAAATGAATATGAGAAGCTTCGAACTGAATACAACATGCATTGGAATCAATGAAACATGGCAGAATAAACATACTATCTATTGGACAATATGAATAACACACATTGAATTGGATATAAGATAAACCGAGACATATAGCAACTAGGCTGAAAGGAATATGACTGTTGCTGAAAAGACTACAACAAGATCTCAAGTGAATATAAACCTTAATGAAATGATATAGACTGGTGATAAAATGAATATGACCCACATTGCAACGAATATGGCACATGTTAAATTGATTTTGACACTCTTAAAAATGACTATGACACACATACAATGAATGTCAGACATGCAGCAATGAATACAAGGCATGTTCAAATGAATAAGACACATGTTAAAATGAATACAAGATAAGGTGAAATAATTATGACTAGTGTCAGAATGAATATGACTAACACTGAACCGAATACAACACGTTAATATAAATATGATTCTAGTTGAAATACATTTGGTGTGCAATTTAAATGAATATGGCCCACACTGATATGAATATGAGGAGCTTTGAACTGAATACCACATCCATTGGAATCGATATGGCACATATTACATTGAATGTGACACTTTTTCAAATGACTGTTAAAATAATATGACCTAGGCTTGGATGAATATGGCCTGGTTTAAGATTAACATGATGCACATTAAATAGGATGCATTGAAATAAATATGACCTAATTGGAAATGAGTATGACACATTTTGAAATTATTATGACCTACATTAACATCAGTTTGACACCTTTTAGAATTAGTATATCACACACCAAACAAATAATAAAGTCAAATGAAGTAAATAAAATCTGGACTGACATGATTATAGCATGGACTGAAATTAATGTGTAGTTCACCTAATCAACTATGACGTCCTATGATGAATATGATATGCACATAAAATAAAAGGGACTGCTACAGTTAACCAACAACTGCCTAGATAAATAAATATTACGGAGGTGCCTGAATTCAGTAGCACTGGAAGGCACATGACATTGTGGCCCAATCAAAATACAGGACAAGTCAAACAGGAAAACCAACTTCTGAAAATGCTCAGTCCTTGAGTTTTTAGCCCTTAGAGAGCATGGCTTTCACAAATGCCTCTACATTTAATTTTTTGCTAATTTTGCTTGTTTGTTTCTTAAATGAGGCATTATCAGATGACCTTGTAGACTATCTCACCTCTTTAAAGTCATGCTTTTTTGCTTTAGATAGAGCTTTGTTGTGTGTTGATATTAATTGTTTGGAACTCCTGCAGAGAAAACTGGAGAGCCATTTGGAAATTTTAATCGCCATATTAACGGCCTACAATCTTTCTGGAAGTGCGACCATCACTGTGAGCTTCATTTTGGAAGAGTTGTGTAGGCTCACTTCTGTTTCCATTACAAACATTGAAAACAAGATCACCAGTTTGTCAGCTGTTTCTGCGAGTACTTTCCATACACCTGCAGCAAATCAAGGAGTAGGAAGGCCAAGGTAAGTTCAATTTTATTATTTCAGTCACACTGTTTTGCAACTGGCTTTTTACAGTCTATTTTAATTATTTTTCTGCAGGTTTCTTGTTTCAAAAGAAAATATGGAGTACCTATGGGAGATTGGATTTTCATGGGCATCGATTGCATCATGTATGAACATAAGTTCCTCAACTCTTTACAGACGAAGAGTTGAAATGGGTTTGTGCACATCTTCTGAAAATAGATTTACCAATATAAGTGATGCAGAGCTTGATCAACAAATCATAAACATTCTAAGTTCAACGCCTGATTCAGGAGAAAGTTATGTAAGTGGAAGCTTGAGAGGTAGAGGACTAAGAATTCAAAGATGGAGAGTGAGAAATAGACTTCATCTTCTTGACCCTGTTGGTAGAGCAATTAGACAACGTACGGCTATTCGACGAAGGGTGTACCATGTGCAAGGTCCAAATCATTTATGGTAAAGCATTCCAATCTATCTATCTATCTATCTATCTATCTATCTATCTATCTATCTATCTATCCATCTATCCATCTATCCATCTATCCATCTATCCATCTATCCATCTATCCATCTATCCATCTATCTATCTATCTATCTATCTATCTATCTATCTATCTATCTATCTATCTATCTATCTATCTATCTATCTATCTATCTATCTATCTATCTATCTATCTATCTATCTATCTGTATATCTATCATGTATAGGTTACTTCTCCCTCTACGAGTGTCAGTGATTCACTCTAACAATGTTTGATAAGTGATTTATTTAGGCCAAAACTAGAATATGCTATCCAAACTCTTTGCCCTTCAGCAACAACTCTGAGCTTCAGACCATGCCCTGTTTCCAGAGATTTTGCACTAAGGCCATATGCCCCATGTCATTTCTAAAATCCTCCAAACCTATTGCATATGGCTGTGTTGGGTGTTGTTTAACAGTAGTGAATTGTGTAGTATTAATGTTTTCTGTTGTGTTCGTGTAGTTTTGCTCGGTGTAGTGTTGCTGTGTTGTTACGTTTGCTGTTTTGCTTTCATCTTGTGTTTTTGTGCCCTCTAGACCTTTTGTTGTTTTCTGCGGTGATGCTGGTTTTCGCTGTGTTCTTGAGTGGTTCAATTGTTTTTATATTTTGAGACTATCCAAATGTATGGGTCTGGTCAAAGGCACCACTCCTGCAAACCAAAGTGAGGTTGTTCAAAGTTGAAGGCAATTTCCAGTAGGCACACCGGCTTTGAGGACTGGCTGTACACTGGGGCCCAGATTTACTTTTCGTTCACAGAACGCTGACACAAAGACAATTTTCTGCACTGCGTTGTGCGGAAGGGAGAAAACAAAAATGCTCTGTATTTACAAAGATATGGAGTATAAGCCCCTTGAGCTTCCAGCCCCGCTTGCAACCTATGCACCCCAACTTCCTTTATTCCACAAATCGCTTAATTCATTGATGGTGCAAAAGTCCACAGTTGTATTACATATTGCCATATACAAACGTTATAACAATTCAATCAATCAGGTAATTCCTGCCTCCTTGCTTCAATTTTGACAGCACAACCCTTTTTTGACAGTGCCCTGAGCGAAAGCCATTTTTTTGCGGCCTCTAGGCTACACCTTGCTGACAAGTGTTGAGGGGTGGCCCTCATGCCTGAACCTGGCTGCAAATGCCATGTCCGCCCTCTGCTGGCCTGTCGCCTGCTCCCTGTGCCCCACCCGTAAGACATCCCAAGGACACGGGTTTGAGCAGCTCCTCTTTGGCTATTCAGCTCTGACTGCTTTCCCTCTGTGCAACTCCGCCCTGCCTGAGCCCTACATCTGCCTATGGCTGCGACGCCCGTATTTCAGGTGTGGGTGGGTGGGTCAACGGCAAATGCACATGTTCTTGGTGGGGGCCCCCGCCGCCCTTAAGACCTGGTGCATCCCCAGAGGGCTCCCTAAACCTCTCACTGCCCCTCCCTAAACTCCTCCCTAATCCTTCCTCTTTATTAATTTATATATTTTATGCATTTTTATATAGCGCTGACTTTACCCGAAGGTGTCAGACCGCTTCTTTAGTAGTAAGTATGCTGTTTTCTCCATCCACTTCCCTGTCCCTTCCAAATTTACAACTAAAAGGTATACTTACTTGTGCGGAGACTTCACTCTCATGATGGAGATCTATGCTCAGAAAAGTTAAGAGCAGTAGAGGTGGAAACTATGCACAGAGGCTTGTGAATACCATTGTCAGTATGCTAGTAGTGCTACTGTAGTACTACGAAATGCAGTTAATGACTAGCCCTCAGGGCAGTGGCTTAACACAGGCTCCCACAGCCCCGTGGGGTCCCCCCCCCCAGCACAGTGCTCAGGCCTGAGAGCTCTGGGTTAAATTCTGAGAGTGGGCCCATCCATGTACCTTGCAGGGGGCCCCCCTCAAATCTTGTTACGCCTCTGCCTCCGGGTGTCTAACATAGCTGAATCTAGATAATTATTTGCAAACCCTCTGAGAGAGCATCACCTCACATACCTATCCTGTTAGATATAATTTTGAAATTAGGATTTTGAGGTTTTTTTTAAGGCATTAAAAGAATGTAATAATTCCCATAGAGGGGTGATTAAGTTTCATACTCTAGCACCACTTTCTGAGAAAGCCTGGGTGAGACTTCTGGTTTCTTGAAGGCTAGAGTTTATTGTAGGAGAGAGTCTGCACTCTGTAGTATACTTGATCGCCAGAGATTACCAAATTGTCAGCTAGATAGCTGGGGGGAGGTGTTGAGTATAGATTTATGGATAATGAGGGCTATTTTGTAAATACTTCTGTTCTCTACGTAAATCTTTTTTAGTGATGTGGTATGATCAGACATCAACCAATCTTCAGTGTTGATGGCTGCTTTTAATAGCGAAAGGTGAATTATCAAAATTCAGAAAGCAAGGAAAGATTATAAGAAACTCTCGAGAGGACAAAGGTTTGCGTCACAGATCTGATGGTATTTTGTTGAATGATGGATTTAATGCCTCCTACGAGTCTGTTTTGGTGGTTAGCGTTTTGAGCTTGGGCATCGATGTGATCCTGTAAGTGCCTTTATTTCAAGGGTCAAGCAATCATTATAATTGTTTGCAGTCCTGCATGTTTAGTTTCATCTAACCATATTTTCACTGGATTGGTGCATGTCAATGTAGAGAAGAAGAAGAGCTAAATCTTTGTAGGGGTTTACCTTTTGCTGTTGGTGACAAAATACCTTAAGTAATTTTAGGGTCTCACCCACTTCAAATAATATCTTCTAGTGAGGAGACTCTCAGACAGAGCTGCAGTTGTTCACATACAAGCAACAGGAGATGTTTGAATGATTCAGAAGTGAGAAGATGTGTTCTGTGTATGCACTAAAGAGTGTCAAGAAAAAAATTGACTATTAGAGTACTCCTTGGTAGTGAGGCCTAGGGGTCGATTATGAGTTTGGCGGTCCAACCGCCGTTAGACGGTGTCTGTGAATGCCAGTACACTGCTGTGCTGGAGCTCTCCCGGCTGCCGTATTACGAGTTACCAGGGTGGCCAGTGGAGTGGCTGCAGTGGAGGGTAGGATATCCCCATACATATCAATGAGTATGTGTAGATTTCGACTGCATATGTGTTAAATGCTTACATATGCACAATATATACATGGTAAGATACCATCTATATATTAAGATACTATATCCCCATACATATCGATGCATATGTGTTCATTTCGACTGCATATGTGTTCAATGCATACATATGCAAGATATATATATGGTAAGATACCATTACCCATTACCGGGCTCCGAGCCATATGTGTGCAGTCCCGGCAATGGGTATATGTTATGATATGCACTTACGTGTATTTTGGTATACTTTTCCTCAGGGTGAAGATCCACCTCGAAATCTCTAAGAAAAAACAGGACAGGTGTAAGTATGCACCCCAAACTCTTCCTCTCTGACTTCCAAACTGCGAAGGTTAACTGGCAGAAGAGCAAACTTATAATACGGTCAGCGGTCTTGCACCGCTTGACTCCCCAATGGGTGCTGCCTTTCCGTGACCATCATGCCGGAAGTTTACCTTGTGCTGGCAGTGCCGACGGTTCAACTAAGGTCCCAGCACAGGCAACACTGTCAACTCGTAATACGGCGGATGGACTGCCGCCCTCAGACTGCCACCACCAGCCCAGCAGTCTATGGACCGCCAAACTCGTAATCAGGCCCTATGTTTTTTGACAGGAAGTTTGCTAGTTTTATTTTCAGGGATCAGTTTTTCTTAGGGTTGGGGCACAGATTCCCAACCACTGTTCAAATGTTTTCAAAAGGATGGCATGATTTACTATATTAAGTAACTCTGACTGTGATAAACTGGGAAGAATGAGTAAACATCATTAGAGTAGGATTTTGACAGCATCATCTACTATTTGTACCATACCAGTTGTTGAGTTACAGCCTGCAAGGAATGTTGATTGAAGATCATAGAGGAGCTTGTTTGTGTTTCATTGCTAAAAAGCATTGATTATTTCATTATGTGGCTTTCCAAAACTTATATAGGAAAGGTAATTTGAAAAATGGTCAGAAATTACCTTGATTTTCGTAATCGGATCACTGTTTTCTGAGCACAAGAATGACTTAGCGGATTTTCAAATTGTCCTGGCACCATGCGCTGCCTTCGGGAGTAATTGGCAAAGATCGTTATGTCTTGAATGGATTATATGCTTTATTCGCCTCGCTGGCATGTAGTGGCAGAAGTGACAGGAGGGTCTTAGATTAGCAACAGTCTTTGTTAATACTGCCTGGTTTATCTTATAAAACAAAGATCAAATCTGTGCGGACTCACAGACTAGTAGGAATGGGAGTTTCTCAGGAGTATCAACTATGAGAGTTCTACTTCTCTTATTTTGTACTGGAAGAATGTAGATACTTTTTCACACTGTCTCTTGTATTGTAGTGGAGGCGGAACTAGAGATATACACATTGCTATGATAGCATAAGCGTCTTAGACATTAAAACGCCATCTTGCCACTTTTGCTGCTCTTGCACACGACACTGTAGATAGATGTTATTATATGAAAACTGCTTGCTTGCTTTTTCTTCACATGAGAAAGGTCTGTTGTTCACATTGCTAGACGTGCACCGCGACCTTGGTCTGAACATTGTGTGCAGAAACAGTCGGGGCTAACAAACAATGTATGCTTTTGAATTCAGGTTGATCGGCCCATGCTCTAGCCATAACACACACACAGCTGCAAATATCTGAAACTCGAGTGCCTTTAATATTGCAGTTTGCATGCATGAGACTCACATTCTGGAGAAGACTTTTTCCAGACACAGAGCAAAGCTGATCCTGTGATGTGATTCACCTAAGCTGTTATTTACGGTATGGGGTTCCCCATTCAAACCTAGAGACCTTCTATTAGTCTAATAATACTAGCTTACTAATGAAGGGAGGGTGGTTGTATTCCACTATCATTTGTAATATGATTTCTCCCTTTATTTTCTATGGTATTGTAACAATGCTGATGGTTTTTATTTTTAATAATTTGTCTGCTTATGTTAGCCAAAGTACTGCATCTTGGGACACGTAGTTTATAAAATAAACATTTTACACTTTACTGTGTCTCAGAATACTCTTGTTGTGGACTGATATGAGAATAATAACGAACAGGTATTTCTAATTCCCACCATTCCTAAGAGTATTCTAAGTCGCATGTTCTGGGTTGTCTAATCATTGGTAGCTTCGAAATGATACGAAGAGCGAATGAGACACTGACCGGATAGGGTTCTGGGTACTCAGGTGAGTTTTTGGTACACCGCAATTCACTGAGGTCCTGGTTTCCTGCGCATAGTTCTGTGCATGAGCAGAATCCCTGCAACAGGATTTTTTGATGGCATGTAACAACAGTTGGGGTTTTCTATTGTTTTTAACAATTTCAAAAAGCTTCTTGCTTTAATTTTTTACAATATAGATCCCTTATTAATAAAGAAGGTGTTGGTCTCCAATATGTGATTATACTATACCTTCCATTTTTATCTTACCTTTTCCCGTTTAAAGTGGAAGTGTATCGCCTTCATATTCTGTCTGTTGTGCTAAGAATTTTCCTTTATTCATATAATTATTAGCAAATTAGTACAAAGAAGAGGGATTATTTTGCCTTTTTTTAAAGTGAAACAATTTCATCTGCCATGTCAATCATGGTTTCATTATAATGTGCTGTTAAACAAGTAATGTTGGGTTCATTTATGTTGTTGGCTAATTTTGTAATGTTCTTCTATTCAAGATAGAGCAGTTTGTGTCCCTGCAATTTTTCGTTCAGATCGTCTGTTTGTTTAATTGACCCATGACATACGTTTTGGTACATAAAAAGGTGAAAGATAGTGGGAGGTGGAGAAAGCGGTCAACCAACTTTTGGTTTTTGCTCTTGATGCAGACGTTTTTGACTATTGGGAAGCTGATTGTCAAATTTTCAAATGAGTTGGTGCTGAGCAAAAAGGAATGAGTTGTATGTTATGTTGCCAAGTATTTCTAATGTGCACGTACACCAAAAAGGTTTCATGGCGTTGGGGCAAAAGAGGCAAGGAACTCGGAACTTATCCATAAGCTTGTCTAAAGAGCCATATTTTTAGCGAGGTCGTAAAGCTTCCATGGGAAGTTGTGACTCTAATGAGTCAGGGAAGAGAATTCCACATGTGTGGAGCAGTCACAGCAAACCTTAGGCACTCAGTCTATTTTTCCTGTACTTGGGAACCACAAGCAGATTTTGATGAGCTGATCTAAGGTTACGTTTGGGGGTATAGTCCTGGATTCTGGAGTTCACAAAAGTAGGATATTCACCATTATGCGATTTAAAAATAATGCACCCAGTTTTAATTAAGGACCTTTGGCCAGTGTAATTTTGACATCAGAGGTTTAGTGTGGAGCCATACGAGCCTGGTTTGGAACCAGCGGCAGCTTCTGTCTCTGTCCCTTAGGAAGTCCCAGATAGAGTGAGTTTGCATAGTTGATGGGGACATAACCAAGGCGATTATAATCTGAGTAATAGCCTTGAGTGATAAGATAAAGTTACTGCACTTACCTGAGGCTTCATAGATAGATTCCCATCTATCATGACCCCAAGGCTCTTGCCTGTTTTTTTCTTCACTGGTCAAATGGAAGGATTTCAGCTATGCATTTTGTTTTCAGGCGTCACAATTTCAGTCTTATCTGAATTCAACTTTAACTCATTACAACTCATTCAGTCACAACTGTATAACATGGTGCTTCAGAAACATTATGCAGATTCTGTTGTGTCATCGATGTTGAAAAGCAACTGCATATCATTAGTGTACTTGTATATGTTCACCATCTGTTCCTGTAGGGTGCGGACTAGGGGGCGGATACCGAGGTTGAAAAGATGGGGGGGACAAAGAGGACCCCTGTAATACTCCTCAGTTAAGTTCTACCTTGGATTAGGAAAAAGGAGTGAGATGTGCTGATTTTGAACATCCAGAATGGAAGGACTTTATCCAGTTTAATGCCGACTCCTTCACATGTGCGACCCTGACATATTTGATTAAGATGTCGTGCGCTCTACTGTGTCAAAGGCTGCAGATATGTCTAACAGTACCAGTGCCTGGGTCACACCTGTGTCTGTTTCTTCTTGCATATCACTAATTACGGAGAGAATAGAGTCTCAGGCATGGGCAGGGCATGTGCATGGGCAGGCCAAAACCCGGACTGGTGGTGATTGAGAAAAGAGAAGTCCTCTAAGAATGTGCTTAAAGGTTTGGTAATGTGTGCCTTTAGTAACTTGGCTAAGTAAGGGAGGAGTGAAATGGGCTGTAGTTTTTCAATATGGAGGGATCGTCCTCAGCTTTTTTTTGAAGTGGGATGACTACCGCCTCCTTCAAGGTATGGGTGACAATGCCTTGACTTAGGGATAAGTTAAGCAGAAAGACCACAGGATCTGGAAAATGTGAGAAGATTTCTTTTAGGATCCGTAGGGGACAGGTGTCTTTTGGAGAGCCAGATTTGACCTTAGTCATCAATTTCCACTTATCAGCTTTAGAGATGGCCGGTAAAACTTGTGTTATATGGAGTGTTATAAAATTCACATCTTCCGAGCCAGTAGTGCTACTTAGGAGGCTGGGAGGAATATTGTCTATAATCAACCGTATTTGGTCAATGAAAAAGAAGACTAAGTAGTCATACTTGAGCGATCAGGGTTAGAAAGTTTGCTGACAGTATCAAGTATTTCTTCAGTTTTGTTGCCAGAATGTAGGATTTTATTTAATAAATAGGCATATTTAGCCCCCCAAATTGATTTCTTGTAGGCTTTTAGTCGCACCATGAAAATGTCCTTATTCTCCGGAGTAGATGTTTTCTGAAATTTTCGCTATAACTGGCATTGCTCAAGTTCAGCTTTTGTTAGTTCCTCTGTGTACCATTTTGAGGGTTCATGGTGGTGAATTGGTTTTGTTTTCTGTTTCAGGGGGGATACGTTCCTGGCTTCCTTGAGCCAGGAGGATATGGGTGAATCTAGTTTAATGGTAATGTTCTCTACCGTTACAATTGGTAGGGGAGTAAGTTTGGTAAAATAAAGTGAGTCATTTAAAATGTTTTATTTGTATCTCTCTACTTGTGACTGAAGCTACCTATAAAGATGTATTTTGTTGTTGAATGGATTCATTCCCCTCTTTTCCGTAAACTTCTTTTTCAACTCTGAGCCTTCCCTGTCTTCAAAATAATTTCTTCCTATTGGAGAAGTTAATTAAATTAAAGGAGAAGGTTTGATTTGATTTCACCTTTACTCATGTAATGTTAATAATCAGCAATCAGTGTTTCCAGTAATTCTTTATGGGCACTAAAACACATAATCATTGATTTTGGTATGGGGATAGTGGCCACAAGAGGAGATCCAACCCTTAGATATGCACCTAAATCCGTTCAATTCATAATGAAGGTCATAGTGTTGTTTTTTTGATTTACACTAATGTATGAAATATTTATTCACCATTTTAAAGTTTGTTTATTTTTTTATTTATCAGGCATATTGACAGTAATCACAAGCTGATACGGTGGAGGTTTGTCTTCCATGGCTGCATCGATGGCTTCAGTAGAGCAATTATATATGTGAAATGTTGCACCAACAATCGAGCAGGCACAGTTCTTAACCTTTTCAGAGATGGAATATCCAGATTTGGACTGCCATTGAGGGTTAGAGGCGACATGGGTGTTGAAAATGTTGATGTTGCACGTTACATGATATGTAGAAGAGGATTAAACAGAGGCAGTTTTATTTGTGGTCGAAGTGTTCACAATCAACGTATTGAGCGATTGTGGGGAGAGTTAAACAGAGTTGTTGTTCGTTACTTCAAGGATTTGTTCTTTTGGATGGAACAAAATGGAATATTAGATATTCAAAATGAAATCCATCTTTTTGCACTGCACTTTATTTACCTAAAAAGACTAAATAAAGCAGTTGCTGAGTTTGTGAACCAATGGAATAATCACCATTTGCGTACAGAAGGGCACTTAACTCCTTTACAGTTATGGACTCGTGGTATGCTCTGTGCCACCTCCATGTTAGACACCTTTTGTGTAGGAGATGATTATGGTGTTGATAACTATGGGTACACTTTTACTGCTGAAGTAAACAATTCTGTACAGGTCCCGGAAAATGTTATAATTTTAGGAGAAGAAGACAGGGTGGCACTAGAGAATTCAATGGACCCAGACACCAATCATTCTAATCATGCAGTAGACATTTTTATAAGCACATGTAATTTTATTGCAAATCTAATTAACAATGTCGACAATGCTTAAATTCTAAGTAGTTCGTTTTGCTCTCCGATATGCTCCAATGTTTTGTTTTCTCCTTGTTTTTATGCATCATTGAGCAAGGTATATAGCAATTTCTTTACTAATGTAAAAATGACATTTTTTGTACAACACTAAGTATTTGTGATGTCAGTGGTTGCATTCCACACTGTGGACTTACAATTAGTGGAGCAAAAAATATATTGTTATTAAACATGGCCTTTGTTGGTCTCATTATTTAAAATAATAAACTGTGGTAACCCTGAGCTGGACAGCAAGTGGAAACTGTTTTAAGCTTGAAAGTGTTGGTGCTAGTTGTAATTGTGTGTTTCAATGACCACTAAACATGCAGTAATTTTAAATATGTTCTGAATGCAAAATCATTTCAGAATATTGTCAGCAGAGGATGTAACTTAAACATATGACTTTTATGATAAAATGAGCGATGACACATTCTACCCCTGCAGAGGTAAAGTTAAATAGATTAAAATTAGTGTCACATAAATCATCAAAACTACTAGGATAATGTTCAGGCACTGTAAATTAAAATAAAATACACAAACATACAAATATCATAGTGAACATTAATAGCTTAATGTATTGGATTAAAAGGACATCACTTGAAATTATTATACCATGGAACATATGGAAAAAAAGCAAATTCTTGGTGAAAAATTAGAGGCACATACAGGATATATGAGCCCATAGACAGTTGGAATTATTTCGCTTTCCCTCATGGTTGATTTTAGAAACTGGTGTTTGGAGGCTCAGTTGCAGAGATTATGTTGTTCGGATACAGATTCATACTTCCAAATTGTCAGCACTGTAGCATAGATTCAGAGCTTTACTTTCGTAATGTTATGTTCGTATTACACTATACTTGAAATGATTTTTTGCTGATTGTTTCCTTGTTAATTGTTGTCAGAAATGCCCCTCTTAAGTGTAGGTGATACCTTGTTTTGGCCTCTCCAAAATGAGAAGACTCTTTGCGCACAATACCCATCAGCCAAGAAGACACTATTTACCGTTACCTATGAAAAAACACATTCCCTTTGCCCATTGTTACACATTTGTAATTTACATGACTGCCTATCTTCATTGGTATCATTTAGGTGATTGCTTATATTTGCTGCCTGATACAGTGAAAGAATGCATTGTTAATACTTTCTACTGGTACTGAACTAGAAAAACCATTAGAAGCTGTAGTCGAGTGATCAACAAATAAGGTGACACTTTCAGAAATGTCCTCATAAAGTGTTTACAATTGCATTAGTGTACCTACAGTGTTCAAATTCTCATTTTGCTGCAAGAAAAAGTCTGATTTAAACTGATGAGTTGGACATGAGGAATTGCTCCTCTTTACATGCTCGACTTCTTTTTTGGCTGAATATATTGCTTTTTTAGACTCTGCACAACATGGTTCTGCTATCAACGCCCAGTGTATGTGTTCTCAACCCTAAAACTTTTAAAACATGGTACAAGGTGATCACTTTAACTAGTGAGCATCATATACCAGGCCAAGCAACCCTTATGGTGTGGTTGTAAGTCAACCTTTTCGGACTAGCTGCCCTAGTGGTAGCGTAGGCTAAGCAGTCTTTGAGGCTAAACTCGTGAAGCGTGTTAAGCCAGCTGTTTTACCAAATGCAACCCCCTTTTATACCAATGAAAGGACACCACACAGATATATATTCAAAATATATATGTATTTATTTATCAAAGTAACCCCTAGTCTCTTTATGAGCACAGGAGCACAAATCGTCAAACAAGATTATCACAGAATACACAGAAGTTGCACTTTATATGGATAGGCCCTGGTGGCCACTCAAACCATATACTAAAATAGTGGTATAAGTACCACGAACAGAAAAGGGAAAAGGCCTAGGGCCTCTAGAATCGCTGGGCCTACAAGGAGCTAACGTCAGTTAGTGACCAGGAGGTCCACGGGTGGCGTGTGCAGAGCAAATAGTCACACGCGTGCTCCCATAGGTTTCAATGGGTGCGTAAAAAGTACAAAGTTACTGCAAAGAGGATCTTCCGGATGGACTAGGAACTCAAGATTTGGAACACAGGCACTAGAGATGTAATACTACACTTGGGCACAGGTGTGCCAGCTTTACCTCACCCACAGGAAGCGGGTGCATAGGCCTCGAAGTGCGTCGGGTTTCTTCTATCTGTTCCGTGGAGCTTGAAGACAAAGATGCTGCAGGCGGTCGGTCCGGGAGAGATGCAGTGGACCCAAGAGTGGATCGGAGATGTTGAAGACCTGTAAGCAGAGGGGACAGTGTTCACAGTCACTAGCCAGTGACCAGCGTGGCACCAGGTGGGTACCAGGCGATGTCGGGTGCAAACAGGTGATGAGGGGTAGCTTGTCTCCGCAGCCACGTGGTCCCTGAAGGTCGACGACGTCCAGGAGTCGGCTCACGAGCTGTCCCACGCAGGCTCTCGCTGTCGGCGGTGTCGGCGACTTGATCGAAGCAAACAAGCCTTGGCAAAAGCAATTGCAGGAGGATTCGGAAATCAGCTGTTGGTTCTGACCAGCAAGGTCAGAGGGATTGCTCCTTTGGAGGGGAGCAAGGGCCAGTCTGGAGCAACCAGACCAGCGGTGTTTGTCGTAGATTTCGTCGCCAAGATGGCCACTAGCCAGCGGGCCAGCAACCGGTTAGGCGTGTCGAGTGGCAAAATGCAGAAGGGCCCCACGCAGATCGTGGAGATGCTGGAGGGCTCACCTTTGGTGCAGATGCTGCTCGAGGGTTGGGCTTCTCAGGACCCAAAGCACAACTTGGAGGGAGCCTCGGTTGTTGCACTGGTCAGCTTGTCGTAGTCGTTCCAAGATGGCTGGCTCCACGTGTCTCGGTGCCTCCACGGGTCTCCTCTTTTCAGGGACTGTGGATCGGGCGGTGAGAGGTCTGGAGGTCCAGGTCTTGTCAGTCTCTGGGCTCGGGCTCCGGCGGGAGGCGGCGGCAAAGCAGACGGTGATTCGCTGGATGGTGCTTGCGTTAGCAAGGTGGTCACTCCCTGACCACAGGGGAGATTTTCTTCAGTCTTCTGTGCAGCAGAATGTCGAAGTTCCCGTCTTCTTCTTAGTTTCAAGTTGATTCCAGGATGTCTGAAGTCTTTAGGACACAGCTCCTACCTTTAAGCGGATTCTAGGGGCCGGACTACCTGCTAGGTCCCTCCCTATGGGTGGGACCAGGAAGGGGGGTGGTTACACCCCCAACCCTTTGTCCAGCTCGCCCCAGGCCCGGGACTGGTGTGCCCCAGGACCGGTTTGAACTGGCATATGCACCGAGGCTCCTTGTGAGCCACAGGCATGTCTGGTTTCTTTCAAGCCCTACCTGACCAATACACAAAACCCTGTCTGGGGTGGTGCACGCACCTCCCCTGGCAGGAAACCCTTTGTCCACACCTCCCAAGCTGGAAGGACTCCCAGCAGCAGGAGGGCAGACTTGTGTCTGTGGTGGCAGCATCCATTTTGTGGAGCTGAGGCTATGTCTGATTTTACCCGGGTTTCAGGTACTGTACATGTCGTGTCCCTCTAGAAGGGTGGAATGCTAACCCCGTCGCCAGAATTGGCGAGGGGTTAGTATTCCAATTCGTATGACACCTTACTCGACATGTTTTGATAAAGCCAAACCAAAGATAGCATTTAACCGCGAGGTTCATAATGCACTTAAGAGTATATGGTATGACGATATCTGGAAACAGCAGAAGGAAGTTGTTCCGACCACTGCAGACAGGCTCAGCTCATGCCAGAGCACCATCTCACATGGAACCAAGCACTCTGCCTTCAGGATTGTTAAGGCCTGCCATAGGAGTGACTTAGAGGTTACCAGGTGTCCCATTTAAGGTTAGGTATAGGTATACTACACCTAAGTAAGAGGTGATTACACCAACTTACCCCAGCTGAGTGATCAGCCAGTTGTGTCAGATTGTTAGGCCAAGCCTGGGGTGGCATAATACATGCTGCAGCCCCCGGCAGGCCTTGGGTACACCAATGCCCTGGGTACCTAGTGTACACTGGTACAGGGGCTGACAGGGTGATCCACTTCCAATTGGTTATGCACCTAGGGTGCATAGTTTTAATTTAGTAGAGAGAACAGCAGGCTGGGGGTCTGATTGGCAGGCCCACAGCCTCAATATGTCAAAAACCAGTGAAGCAAAAAGCAAAAATTTGGGGTGACCATAGGATAGCAGACCCTACTCTCCTACACAACCCCCCCCCAAACGCTGGGACATTAAACTAGCCTTGACCAGTCTCGTCTTCATGTCCTAAGTGGAAGTACCTGGAGAGACCATCTGCATTCCCATGGTCAGTACCTGGCCGGTGCTCCACTGTAAAGTCCATCCCCTGTAGGGAAATGGACCACCTAAGCAGTTTGGGGTTTTCACCCTTCATCTGATTTAGCCACAAGAGGGGCTTATGGTCGGTCTGAATCTTGAAGTGAGTGCCAAACAAGTATGGCCTCAGCTTCTTCAGGGCCCACACCACAGCAAAGGCCTCCCTCTCAATAGCTGACCAATTCTTCTCTCTGGGGGTCAACCTTCTGCTAATAAAAGCAATGGGTTGGTCTTGACCATCTACATTAAGTTGTGACAGCACAGCTCCCACACCCAACTCAGAAGCATCTGTTTGGACAATAAACTCTTTGGAGTAGTCAGGACTTTTCAGGATAGGTGCAGAGCACATGGCCTCCTTCAGGTCATCAAATGCCTTTTGACAGCTTACTGTCCACTGAACCTTTTTGGGCATCTTCTTGGATGTCAGGTCATTAAGAGGAGTCACAATGGACCCATAGTTCTTAACAAACTTCCTGTAATACCCAGTCAAGCCCAAGAAAGCTCGAACTTGAGTCTGGGTGGTTGGAGGGGACCAATCCTTGATGGACTGTATCTTACTCTCCAGTGGTTGAACTTGGCCCCCACCTACAAGGTGGCCCAAATACACAACCTTACTCTGCCCTATCTGGCACTTAGTAGCCTTGATAGTGAGGCCTGCCCTTTGCAGAGCCTCAAGAGCCTTCTTCAGGTGGATCAGGTGATCCTCCCAGGTGGAACTAAAGACAGCAATGTCATCAAGATATGCTGCGCAAAAGTCATCCAACCCAGTAAGGACTTGGTTCACCAGCCTTTGGAAGGTGGCAGGTGCATTCTTCAGACCAAAGGGCATCACCACAAACTGATAATGCCCACCTGGGGTTGAGAATGCTGTTTTGGCCTTAGACTCCTCAGCTAACCTGATTTGCCAATAGCCAGCTGTCAAGTCAAATGTGCTCAAAAACTTTGCAGAAGCTAGTTTGTCTATGAGCTCATCTGCCCTTGGAATAGGGTGTGCATCTGTCCTGGTGACAGCATTGAGTCCTCTGTAGTCCACACAGAACCTCATCTCTCTCTTGCCATCTTTGGTGTGAGGTTTGGGGACCAGAACCACTGGGCTAGCCCAGGGGCTCTCTGAGGGTTCAATGACACCTAATTCCAGCATTTTATGTACCTCAGCCTTTATACAGTCCCTGACGTGGTCAGGTTGTCTGTAAAGTTTGTTCTTTACAGGCAGACTGTCACCAGTGTCCACAACATGGGTACACCAGTCAGTTTGACTAGGTATCAAGGAAAACATATGTGAAAATGATTGTAGAACCTGTCTACATTCAGTCTGCTGATGGGCAGTGAGGTTGCCTCCAAGGGTCACTCCTTCAACTGAGCCATCTTCAGGGTTCTGAGACAACAGGTCTGGGAGAGGGTCACTCTCTTCCTCCTGTCCCTCATCTGTAGCCATGAGCAAGCCCATGTCTGCCCTGTCAACATATGCTTTAAGCCTGTTAACATGGAGTACCCTGTGGGGACTCCTGGGAGTTCCTAGGTCCACCAAGTAGGTGACCTCTCCCTTCTTTTCCAGGATTGTATGGGGTCCAGACCATTTGTCTTGGAGTGCTGCTGGGGCCACTGGCTCCAACACCCATACCTTCTGTCCTGGCTGATACTCAACCAAGACAGCCTTTTGGTCATGCCAAGCTTTCTGTAAGGCCTGGCTTGCCTCAAGGTTTTTAGATGCCTTCTCCATATACTCAGCCATCCTGGAGCGGAGACCAAGTACATAGTCCACTATGTCTAGCTTAGGCTTTTTGAGAGGTAACTCCCATCCTTCCTTCACCAAACACAGTGGGCCTCTCACAGGGTGCCCAAACAACAATTCAAAGGGGCTGTAGCCAACTCCTTTTTGTGGGACCTCTCTGTAAGCAAACAGAAGGCAGGGTAGAAGGATATCCCATCTTCGCCTGAGCTTTTCAGGTAATCCTTTGATCATACCCTTTAGGGTCTTGTTGAATCTCTCAACAAGCCCATTGCATTGTGGGTGATAAGGGGTGGTGAACTTGTAGTTGACACCCCATTCCTTCCACATAGCTGTCAAGTATCCTGACATAAAGTTGGTACCTCTGTCAGATACTACCTCCTTAGGAAACCCCACTCTGGAGAATACTCCCAGCAGGGCCCTGGCCACAACAGGAGCTGTAGTGGTCCTAAGGGGAATTGCCTCTGGATACCTGGTGGCATGATCCACTACCACCAGTATAAATCTGTGCCCAGATGCAGTGGGAGGATCCATGGGACCCACTATGTCTATTCCCACTCTTTCAAAGGGGACCCCCACCACAGGTAGTGGTATTAGGGGGGCCTTTGTTGTGCCACCTGATTTGCCACTGGCTTGGCAGGTAACACAGGAGCGACAAAACTCCTTTGTATCTTCATTCATATGAGGCCAGTGAAAGTGAGGGACAAGCCTGTCCCAAGTCTTGTTCTGGCCTAAGTGTCCTGCTAAAGGAATATCATGGGCCAAGGTAAGAAGGAAGCCCCTAAATTGCAGAGGTATAACCAACCTCCTGGTTGCACCAGGCTTGGGGTCTCTAGCCTCTGAATAAAGGAGCCCTTCATCCCAATACACTTTATGGGTACCTTGAGCATTCCCAGCAGCCTCAGCAGCAGCCAGCTGTCTGAGGGGTTCAAGAGAGGGACAGGATAACTGAGCCTGCCTCAAGTCAGCCCTTGAAGGTCCCCCTGTCCCCAGAAACTCAACCTGATCAGGTTCAAGCTCTTCAGGGACAGTTCCTTCAGGGTCCTCTAGATCAGCTTCCTGGGAAGGCTGATCATCACTCTGAGGCAGGGGGGAAGGCACAGCCTTGACCCTCCTGTTCTTCTTCTTGGTAGGTGCTTGGTCCATTGTTCCAGGATCCAAGACCTGAGGTTCAGTGAGGCACTTTTTGGCCTGTGACCTGGTCACAGCAAGGACATGTGATGATATACCTAACATCTCTGCATGAGTCCTGTACTCCACTTCTGACCATAGAGAACTCTCTAGGTCATTGCCCAACAAACATTCTACTGGGAGGTCTGCACTAACCACAACCCTTTTGAGGCCAGTTACCCCTCCCCATGAGAAGTTAACAACTGCCACACTGTGTGAAGTAGTGGCATTGCTGGCATTGGTCACCAGGTAGTTCTCACCTGGTATGTACTGTCCAGGGTCCACAAAGCCTGGTGTCACCATAGTGACACTGGCACATGTGTCCCTGTAGGCTTGAGCCACTTTGTCATTAATTAAAGGAGTCTGTCTGTACTTGCCCAGGTTACTGGGGCTCACAGTCAGGGACAAATCAATGTCCCCATCACAGATCAAGACTGCCTGTGTAAGGGTTCTGTCTAAGTCAGAATCTCCTTCAGTTCCCATAGTGATTCCCACTACACCCTTTGTCTGGGGACCAACACTGCTAACAGTAGTACTGGGAGCAGGTGCCTTAGGGGCAACAGTGTTGGGGGCTCCACCCTTTTTGCAATCACTAGTCCAGTGAGTTGTATTTTTACAATGATTGCACCAGGGTTTCTTCTGACCTTCTTTCTTCTTCTTGGACTGTTGGGACCCACCCTCCTTAGCAGTAGTTTGGGGCCCTGTTGAAGACTTCTGGTCTTTAGGTTTCTGATCTCCACCCTTTTGGTCTGTTTTCTTCTGATCACCCCCTTGGCCCTGGTTCTGGTTCTTTTGCTTAACCCTGGTTCTGACCCATTTGTCTGCCTTCTTTCCCAATTCTTGGGGAGAGGTCAGATCAGAGTCAACCAAGTGTTGATGCAGTTGCTGGTTTTGACAGTTATTTAAAATCTGTTCTCTCATCATCAAATTATACAATCCTGTAAAATCAGATACCTTACTTCCCAGCAACCAACCCTCCAAAGCCTTAGTGGCACATTCAATGTATTCAGACCAGTCCTGAGTCTGTGTCTTTTGGGTGTCTCTGAACATTAACCTGTACTGTTCAGTGGTTAAGCCTAACCCATCTACCAGAACACTCTTCAGGACTCTGTAGTTTCTGACATCCTCTTCTCTAACAGTGAGGAGTCTGTCTCTGCCTCTTCCTTCAAAGGAGAGCCAGAGGATTGCTGCCCACTGGTCTTCAGGAACCTGCTGTACTTTGCAGGCTCTCTCAAGAGCAGTTATCCATTTGTGGATGTCATCCCCACTTTTGTAGGGGGGCACAACCTTAGACAGGTTCCTATTGTCAAAGACCCTATCTTTGTCCTTAGGGACAATGCTGCCACCAGTGGGTATAGACCCACTCTCTCTAGGTTGCCTAGCCTTGTTCAGTTTTTCTTCCATCAGGGCTACTTCTAGCTCCTGCTTCCTGATCCTCAGCTGGGCTTCCTGCATTCTGGCCTCATGTTCCCTCCTCTGAGGGGTGGTCATCCTTTTCCTGGAGTGACCTTGAGAGCCCCTAGAGCCATGAGAAGCATTGGAGTCACCTGAGCGATTCCTTTGCCTCCCAAACCCTGTGTTAAGTCCACTGGGGAGATCCAATGGGGGGAACCCATTGTCAGTCCCCAATAGCCTTAGTTTAGCTGGGCCAAGTATAATACTTGGCACTGGGCTAGTTCTCCCTTCATCATCACTACTGTCAGTATCCTTTTCACTCTCATCCTCTGTGGTAGGCATCCCATCTAAGGGGTGACTATTGGGAAGGGGTACTTCAGTGGCATCTTTAGAAGGGGGGCCTCCTGTTCCTGTCCCTAAGGGGGCTAACTGGGAAGCTTTCTTGAGTGCTCTCTGATTCTCATCATTCTGTAAGAGCTCTCTGAGCTCAGCAGAGTTTGGGTTCTTGGGCTGTTTAAGGCCTCTAAGAGTTGCCAAATGCCTGAGCTCATTCTGATTAAGGGTAGCAAAGCTGGATGGTGCCCTCTGGGGGTCACTCTCAACAGAGATGGGTACAGTGGACCCCTCTGCCCCGGCCATTGCTCTTAAGTGTGGGTGGATGTGTTGCAATCTACCTACACTTGGGTTTACCTACTAAACCTATCTAGTAGTTGTAGTCAGGGTGTGCTACTCCCTTTGCTCTACAACAACTACGTTCAGTAGAACTTATGTATATCTAATCTTGTTTTATATGTACCTACAGGTACCTATGTGATCTTTCAATTGGTAACCAAGAGATTACAATGGTAAAACACAGCAAGCTCAAATCCAACCGCTGCTCACCAATGTGAGAAGTTGGCCTGGTACAAGGTGGTCACTAGAACTAGTGAACAGCATATACCAGGCCAACTTCTCACAATCATCTTCCAGGTCTTTTTTGAAGTTGTGCTTTGGGCTCTGAGTAGCCCCGGCCATGCGCACCTACAGCATCGAAGATCTCTGGCCTCCACTCCACGAGTGACCCGTGGGCCAGTTTCCAGTGCGACTGCTCGAGGCTCCTTCACGATCACTAGCCCATTCGCTAGTGGGTCCCCACGAAGGCAACTCCTTTTCTGCTTGGGCTTTCCTGGTTGCTCCACACGTGCCCTGACTTGCCCCCACTGGGTGAGTCCCCCAGACCTTGTTGGTCTGCACCGACGTCTTTTTACTATTTCCACTTGAGTTGCCATTACCAAGGCTTGTTGGGTCCATTCTGGTCACCGACACCGCAGCACTCGAGAGACTTTGTGGGACAGCTAGAATCCAGCTCCTGGTCATTGTCGACACCTCCTGGACCTCCTGGCTGAAGAGTCAAGACACCCGTCAACTCACCTGAAGCACCCGACCAGGGGCATTGGACTATCGTGCCCCTGGTCATTGGTAAGTGATCCAGACTCTGTCCCCTCTGCTTTCAGGTTCCTTCAATCTTCGATCCAGGCTTGGATATCTTCGGACACTTCTCCTCTTCACGGCAGCAGCACTTCTTTGCCAGCTTCCATTGAAAACAACGCCGCGACCTGACACCAAAATACACCTATGCACCCGGCTTCCCTGGGTGAGGTAACTCGAGTACTCCGGTGCTCCCATGGGTGTTCGCCCTTGACACCTCTAAGTCCAAAAGGGTTTGCTTGTAGTCGTCCTCTAAGTGTCCTTAACTTGTAATTTTCTAACTGCGACATTCCCCATAGAAGTTAACGGCGATTCGCGCCTGTGTTCTAACAATGCACGCGTCCCCCTTGGGTCCCCTATGTCCTTGGGTGGTTCGTTGGGGCCCAAGCACTTCTAAAGGCTTTATGCCTTGTGTCTAGTTCAGTTGTGGTTCTTATACCACTTTATTGGTATATGGTTTGGTACGGCCCTAGGGCCCAAATGTGTATTTGTGCTTTTACTGTTGAATACTGACTTGCAACTTAAGTACTTCGAACTCCAGCCTCATAAAGAGACTAGAGGGGTGTGTTTTATCTTAAATACATATATTTTGAATATATACCTGGTGTGGTTGTCCTTTCATTTGGTCATTCAAGAGATTATAGACTGGTAAAACAAGCTGCTTTACATTCCTTCAAGACTTAGCCTGAAGGCTGCTCTCCATAGCTACCACTAGCTTTCAATAAAGGTTGTCTTTAACCTATCACCATAAGGGGTTGTTTGGACTGGTACAAGGTGCCCACTTTAAGTAGTGGACAGCATATACCAGGCCAACTTCTCACAAGAGGCACTGGACCCAGGGGTCTAAGTGTGGCCACTGTAGTCCAATTATGGCTTTGCTTTAGTACCCGGCATGTGGTGGAGCGAGTTCTCCTCTCCAGCATTAGGGTTCATTGCACTCTTGATATTTCACCACAAAACGGAGAGCTCTGGTTGCCCCACGTCTTTGTTGTGCATAAGAAATCCTGTTTTTTTGTCTTTGCATTCTGGGATTTATAGTCTTCCATGTATAATGGGTACACTAAAAATACAAATATCGAATGCAAAGGACCAGGCATAACTGGATAAGCTAATCAAAAGCGGCATGGCACAAATTCTCCTGCAAATGACAGTTTCAATTAAGAAAACCTCTGCATACTTTGCGGCCAAGAGGCCCCATGGCATTTGTGACATTCCGAAACATCACTGGCTTTTAAACAAACTGCACAATGCATTCTAGAACTTGAGAGTTTTTCCCAATTTTCTTTTAGTACCAGAACATTTTAAAATAATGTATATTTGCCACGTTGCATCACAAGCTTCCATTTGAGCCTTAAGCATTATGCTTCTTTATTCACAAGGAAGGTCTCTCTTCCTTAAATGTAATGTTTTAAAAGATTTTTGTTATACATGCTTATTTGCTGTTTATATCTGAAGTGTGTACTTATGCAGTCATGTCCTACACAACTCTGTATTCATTTGGCAGTTCAATAAATGTATCTCTGCCTATGACATACAGAATATGTGCATTTCCACTGATATAGTTTTCAGTCTGGCATAGCCAAAGAAGCCAAGGAGCTGAGAGCTTCCAACACTTTGTTACAGATGCTTTATGCTACGTCGCCTTTTCTTTTGTCTGATTGTGGTCTAGTTCATTAGAAAATCATGTGCCTGCTTGCTATTTGCACTGTTAGAAAACCCTGCCTCATGGATTACCCCACAGCGATGACTCAAGTGATACCTGCTCACTGGCTCCAACTTCCAGGGAGAGACTTCTAAGAGTGTGGAAGTCATGGTGCATTGTCCAGTGATTTGTTTTAGCCTTCCTAGATCCTTTCATAGAAAGCACCTACCTTAAGTTATACTGTTTAGTGGCCACTCTCCCGAAGAAATCCAGGACCATTCAGATTCCTAAGAAGGTATCCATGTCCTCAAGTGATGAAGACAAGGAGTAGATTAACTAACAGTTTACGACACAAAAGTGACGCAAACCGGTGCAAAATGTTTATTTGGGATTAACTGGAATGTCTTGTAGTTCCTAGGAATCCCCAGGACCTGTATGTTTTGGATGACCTAAACTGAGGGTTTTGGTGTCCAAACTGACTCCGGACACCCCCACAGGATACATCAGCCGCTAGACCAGCTAGCTCTACAGTACTATTACCACCCCCCTGTATCCTACAGTGGTGTAGATAGTTTCTGGCAACCACTGAACATGACAACCCTGATTCCTCAGGGATCGTGGAGAACAGTACAGTACTTTTCACTCAGTTCCCTCGTGCTTACTTATTCTCAGAAAATATACAGGATGGCAATTAGGACGTTT
The DNA here is from genome assembly GCF_964204655.1 of Triturus cristatus. Lineage (NCBI taxonomy): Eukaryota > Metazoa > Chordata > Amphibia > Caudata > Salamandridae > Triturus > Triturus cristatus. The sequence continues at coordinate 1,102,486,203 of NC_140579.1, forward strand.
TTAATAAGTATTTATTGGTCTACCGTCAGTCTTGTGTAAAACATATTTGCTGCACCAATTAGGAGGCAGAAGCATGCGAAAGAAATCGCCAGAACTAATATCGAAAACAGTAGATACATTTCTACAATAGTTCTAAGAAGATGAACATATATAGCTTAGATAAGACAGTAGTACCTGCATACTCCTAAATGAGCTCCCTACGTACTTTGCCTAAATTTACGTAGCCTGGATATGCAGGTGTAGCATGTATGTGTGCTTATATGTATAAAGCCAATAATTCCCTAGGGAAGCTCCAACCCCCTCACCTGATGGTAGAGAAACAAGGACCCCGTCTCAGTTCCGAGGATGACACCCCGCAAGGGATGTCAGACCGCTGCTTGTCAAAGATTCAGCATGCAGGACCCTGTGCCAGCGTGGAAGGAATTCTCCTCTAATTTTCAGGGGGGAATAAGAGTCTTCTATACTAGAGTGGTCACTCTAGGTTTTCTTCTCGAATCAATATGTTTTGGAAACAATCATAAGTGTTATGAAAACAATCATAAATGTTTTCCTAAAATAAATGCGATCATGCCCAGTGGGCCTGTTGGCCAAGGATGAAAAAAGTGGTGACCCTTATACAGAATAATTATGCAGTGCCTGAGGACATGTTTATGTATGTCAGGTACAGGGATTATGATAATATACCAAGAGCCTGTTCAGGAAGAGACAGAGCGAACTACTAGGTAAAAGGTCACCCATACAGAAGCGTTATTGTCATGTGGATGGAACAATGTATGTAAAAAGGGGCATACATGACAGGACTTTCCTAACGAACATGACAGCCACTCCTCATCAAAAGGTCAACAGGGTTAGCTAGATACTTTTAAAGTTAAGGCCATTAAAACGAAGGCCATTAAAACGCATAAAAAGCATAAAATCATTTCTAAATAAAATACCAAAAAGCTTTTAAAAGTATTCATAAAAGAAAAGCCCTTCTTCTAAAAATGTTCAAAAGGTCTTCTAAATTAAAATATGTGGTTATTATTACACTGAGCACCTTGAAAGCCAGGATAAAAATAAAACAAAGTCAGGTTTGACCTTCAATTTAGTAAATGTTTAAAAACTTTGCCTAATAGTTCCCAGCACAGGGAAGGCCAGATTGTTTATGAATCCCGTGCTGAAGACTCAACATTGGTAACCATAGCGTCCGCAGGTGGCAATCCCTCCAGCACTTCCAATATCATGTTGAGTGAGCAAAGATGGTCATCTCTGGTTTCCACAGCAGCCACCGGGGAAGAATTAGATGCCTGCATGCCTGGAACCGGTGCCTGTACCTCTGGAGCAGAGCCAATTTAACTTCCAGCAGGAGCAAAAGCATCCCTTGGGGGCTCCAAAAATGCTGTCATCAACATGTGAATACGCTGTGGACAACTGTACACGTGGGCCTTTAAAGGTTCCAGGAGCATGTTTATGTCCGGGGGCTCAACCAATCGAAGTGTCAGACACAGGTCCAACATGTAGCCGAATCCGCAGAAGAGGCATCGGAACACAGGCACAACACAGTCAAGCCAGACCAGTCTAAAAGACAGGAACCAATGCTCACTCAGCTCTCAAAGCCCAGGTGCACCGAGGTAGAACACCATACACTCACAACAATGTTGTTCCAGCAGTGTTCTCACCATGTCTTGAGGGATTGGGATGTCTGTTGCGAATCAATAGGATTAAAATTAGTATGCCCGCCCACTGATAGCAGGACCAGAGGAAGCCCTCCAAAAATGCTTCCAAGTACGGAGTGTATGAAAGCTGGAATTACCCCAAAAATGGTCTGAAAGGTGCTTAACAGACCTGATCCAATATGCTTAAATAAGTGTATGATCCCCCTGGTATCAGCCATGTTAAAGATACGATGAACCATTTCTCCGAAATGGAGCGGGAAGTTCGTCCAAACCAGGGCCTGTATCTCAGCCGAAGACCTTGCATCCTGGAGATCAAAAGTCTCTCGGGCTGAAGTTAAGGCCACATTTTGTTGAAAAAACATGGCTTTCAGTCTGCTCAGTGAATCAAACCTTATACTGGAAACATTCAATGAAGGCCACAGAGGTGCCTCCCTAATTGTGCGAGCTGGGGGAAACAATACTTGCTTACAACAAACAACCCTGGAGCTTACTGTGACTTGATATGCAATGCCTGGCACCGTCCCGCAACAGCCTTGATCATTCAGCATTAAATAACTCCCATTTGAGAGTAACTCGAAAACTGGATGAATCACTGCAGCTGGGGGGCCTTTCAAGTAGCAAGATAAGTTTGCTATTGAAGCATTACATGCTCCGTGAAGCGAGACTTCCTTGCACACTAAAGACCCACTTAAAGCCTTCTCACAGTCTGTACACTTAAGAAAACTTCAGTGTCCTTATTTCTACATCTATATCTGTAGGCCAACTCACAGGTTTCTTGTATGTACCCTTCACCCAGTGCTTCATACCTTCCTACCTGGTGGTATCTAAGGCAGTATTGGAACTGGAATGTCGTGATTGGCAACGTGATATACCCATGAATTAACCATTCCGTAGATGGTGACTCTGCTACTGTAAAAGGTAACTTCTCTAATTTTTCAATGAGCAGCATGATGTACTTTGCAACTCTGCGCGCCATGGTCTTTTGTCTGTCTGTAAGTTCATAAGCTGAAAACAGACTTCTGTCGTTAATGTACCGCCATGGCACGTGGCCAGAACGCAATGATTGTAGAGTCCAGCTTAAAAGCATAATGGAGCGCAACTGAGATTGCCCATGTTGTAAAACAGACAAATCTTATTCCTGTATGTCAGTTGCTGAGGACACAATGTTGCCCTGTGAAAAAATATGATAAGAAAGTGTGGTCATTCCATTGTTCACCACAGCTAAGGACTTTTCTAGGTTAATTCTATCAATCTCATGTAATCTCTCATCAGTTTCCTTTTTGGAGACTTTCCACAGTTCATTGTAGATGGCATATAAGAAGCGTTTTTACGCAGTTTCTAAGGACCTAGCAAGAAATCCCTAAGATTCGTGTTCTCAGACAGAAGGGACAAGTGTTGTTTCAACTGTAATAGTGTTGAGGTCTTTAGCCACTCTAGGCATAACTTCCCAACAGTATAAGAAGTCACTACCCCTGGGTCATCTATGTGTACATAGCGTGGTTCAGGCCTATGGATACTAAACCCTCCGGGGTACCCTTGAATCTCGACTGACAACTATTTGTGTTGATAGGCCAAACCAACCATCCCTTCCAATTGTGAGTGGATGAATTGTATGTACCATTCTGTATCATTGCACTCAGCACCTCCTCACTTGTCAGTGTATCATCTGAAAGACTATCAATAGGTGTGGACAAGGGGATACATGGTGTTTTCAGGTCTTTTACTTTTGCAAACTCGTAGCAGGTAGTCTGTTGCACTGTTTTGTTCAGGAAGAGTATCTGTAATGGTATGAGGCAAGCTCTGAATAAAGCCTCAGTTCCCTGAACCTGTCCTTCTTTTGTCCCCCAGATCAATTTTGTGTCTATTGTGTCCCTTCAATTGTCGAAACCCTGTATAGACAGTTGGGAGATAAAAGGTGCTATATATATATCAGCTTCGTGTTTCTCAGCATAATGTTCTTTGCAGTTGCATTCGTCTGTGCAAGCTTACAGTAGTATGAAGCTGGGTCTGATGTATTAAACCCTGAAAAGTATGCACATTTCTGTGTAAATGTGGCAGAACTACCTTTCAGTGGTGTTGAGCAATGTTCCCAATGATGGTAAGTGTTAAAAGGGTGTGGAACGTTTGCTTTGTGCAAAATGTGATGACCATAATGTCGGTAACAATAAATGGTATAAAAATCAGGTGTATCCTGATACAATTCCCTGTAAGAAAATGAAGCAGATTGTTCTAGATCTGAGAGCTTAGTATTTACAGTTTCAATGTCCCAATCATCAGAGAGTGTATTTGGGGTAATGAAATCATTCAATGAAATTTTAAATACATGTGAAATTTTCAAATGTTCAGTAGGACCAAATACATCATATGAAATCCTACCCCAAAATATACCATTGGGTACTGGAACTGCTGTAATGTTCACTAGGGTCAGGTCTCTCTGTTGGTGGGATGACGTATGTGGTTTCAGGACCAAGTTCACAGATTGTACTGCAGAGCGTTCTGGGAAGTAATGTCCATTTAGTAGTAGGAAAAAGACAGTTACTATACCAATCCAAATGATCAGGAACATGATCCCTAATGCAAACCAAAGATGCAACCAAGGGGACACAAAGTAAGTTTTTTTCAGCCAGAGATAGAAATGTCGAAGTCTTTCTTTTTGGGAAACGGATGGCATTCGCTCAGGTTCACTTGGATCTGAAGAAAAGTCATCGAAGTTGATGAAGTAGCCAGACGCAGTTCGATCGATTTTTGGCAGCTCCGCTGCATTTGTAAAGCTAGCAAGCATCTCTTTTGGAGGCACATTGATGTAGATATCATTATTAGGCAGAATTGCAATTTGAGTTTCAGTTATATTAGCATTTTGTTCAATTTCAACTGGTGTTATTCACACTCCATTATTGGATACTCCTGCACTTTGCGTAGGGGAGTCCTGAAACGTTATTAGTCTTTCCATCTAAACCTCCTCTATAGGAACAAGAGGACATCTGCGGCTACTCAGCACCCCACGCAACCTACTGTTGAGAATGGGCCACATAGTGTGGTTTGATCAGGTCAATGGAGACGAATCTTCTTTCTTTTTGGCAGGCAAGAGACATAAGAAGTACTGTTCTTGTTCCTTCGACAGCCAGGACAGGTACAGGTGTTCTGTAAGATGGCCCAAACTCCTTCTTGTCCATGACCTTTTCTCTGACCAGGTCCCCAATCTTCGAGACCCAGGCAGGTCTTGCTGGAACCGGTTTCACTTCCCCAGTGGTGATGCGTTTTTCTTGGACGTTGCTTTATAATGCCCAGAATTCTTGTAAAACAATTGAGGTCAGTTACCCACATTAATAACCCAAACAGGATCTCATAGGGGGTATGGCCTCCCAAGGATTTTCTTGGCATGTTGTTAAGTGCCCTCTGGACCCCATACAGGTGGTTGACCCAACGACCGCCTGCACATAATACCCTTGCTGTTAAGGATTGCTTTGGGTACCAGTTTGTCCTCTCCACCACAAAATTTCCCTCAGGATGGTAGGGGGAGGAGTACCGCAAGGCCACGCCCAGACGTCCCATGGCTTCCTTGTAAGCCTGCGAGCTAAATGCAGGGCCACGGTCAGAATTTGACGTGCCAATTGCGTATGTCCTGATGAAGACTCACAAATCCTTTATAACAGTTCAGGCGACAGCCAAACGCTGTGGCCAAACCCATAAAAATTTAGAGCATGAATCCACTGCCACCAAGATGTACTTGTGGGCCCCATCTGAATTGAGGGGGCCGCAGTGGTCCAAATAGACACATGCAAGAGGTCTGTCTGAAATGAGTAGTGATGTTTGCAGTGGCCGTGCGATGGTCGAACCTTTCATCTCCTGACAGATGTCGGACTTTAGGACATAACCCTTGGCCTGTTTGGACAAACCTGCCCACTAATATTGTTGCTTGAACAATGAAAATGTTGCAGTGACTCCTCCATGTGCTAAGCCCAGACCCTTGTGTGCAGCTAGAATGAAACATAATCTGCGATCCATGTTTGGTAGGAGTCTATCCCCCACTTCTGAAATTTGCGGATATGGTGTATTTTGCGCATCTAATTTGTAGGAGTACTTGAGTGGAAAGCCTTTTAGCATGGCAGAACCGTTCTTGGAGGCGTTGAAAGCTATCAATATGTCTCCGTCTATCCTCGTGCTAGAACGAGTGATTGCAGCAACGGCAGCAGTTTGCACTGTCACCTTGGCAGCTTCATCAGCCAGTAAATTCCCTTCAACGTGTATGCCAACACGCTGATGACTCAAGGTGTGAATAACTTGAGCCCGTAGCAGGCATTGTTTCAGCTTTGCCACCGGCTCCTATAACAATTTATGTTTTATTGTGCAACTCTGGTATCTCTAAACCCATTCTATACCCAGTAATAAAGATATTCATTTTAAGACTGTACACAGTAGAACGAATCGCACACTATCAGTGTGGGAAATTCCTGATCCGTATATTGTAGTGCTAGTATCAGGGCTTTTAGTTCTGCCAGCTTTGCTGTGCAGTCTCCTAGAGATTGTGTAGTTGTATTGCTGGAATGTTATTTACCGTCCCGCATAAGATCCCTTCATTATAGCACATGCTGCGCTATACTGTTGTTTACTTCCGATGGCAGGCTGAGCAGAACCATCTGTGTAAATGATGTACTCATATTTTTCTAGAGGCAAGATTTCATTCGGGACAGGGTATTCTTGTGCGTACTGCAGGAATGATTGTGTTTCAGTTTAGGATCATATTTGTTATCTACGTCTGTTGCGGTGAGAGAATTAGCCCATTGTATCCATCGTGGCTGCAGCGCTTTTGCATTTGGAATGCTAGCTTTGGTAACAGCTTCTAAAGTTGGTACCGGGGTTACAACTTTTATGCATTTTCCCTGTCTCTCACTAACGCAGTCTGCACTGCTGTCAGTATTTTTTCTGTGGCTGCAAATCGCATTTCAGCATTCGTTTATAAATGTAATTTGTATGCAATTGGGACTTTCATTGAAAGTGATGTATGTATATCCTGATAAATCCGGGACCACCAGGATCACCAAGTTGGTAGAATTCACACGTGTGTGCAAATGTTTTCAGCTATCATGTCAGTCTGAACGAAACGGTCCCTGTGTTCACTGATGTGCTGTGAAATCAGGTCTGATTAAGTAGTTGAAAGGTTTTACTGTTTCTGCGTAATCCAGAATGTATGTTCTGCCAAAAATGTAGTAATCCTAAAATGGATTGCAAACCCTTCAGAGTCGGTAAATAGACATAATATCGAATTAGAAATATCGAATAAGAATAATATCGAAGTAGAAATATTGATATTGCCCTAATATCGAAGTATAGAATATCGTTGTAATAAATATCGCTTAGATTTTTATGTTTAAAATATCGAAGTATAAAATATCGATGTAGTAATATCGTTTGTAGATAATATGGATTTATTAGTGTTGTGAGAAATATCGAAAAATAATATATAGAATGTGTAAAATATCGATTTTCTATATATCGAATTAATAAATAGTTTTATTTTATGTATTATTATTTAAATTGTTTAAATATTATAATTAATTTATTTAAATAATTTTATGTAAAATATGTTTTAGGAGCGGGATGTTGGGTTATTAGGGGATAAGGGTGGGGAGTGTTTTAAAAATATTAATATAAAATTACATATAAATTACGAAATTTAGAATTTTAAATAATTAAACATTTAGAAATTTAAAAATAATTTCAAAATTATATAATTTAAATTTTTAAGTAAATTTGAAAGTTATATTTGAAAATGTATTGAAAGATTGAGAATTTAGAGTTATAAATGTTAATTAAAGTTTTAAGTAATTATTTTGTTTGAGGAGCGGGATTTAGGTTAATAGGGAATGAGGGTGGGGAGTGTTTTAAAAATAATAGTATAAAATCAGATATAAAATAAGAAATTTATAAATATAAATATTATAAAAAAGCGAAATTTTAATTTAAATTAGAAATTATATATTTTACATTTATAAATTCAAATTCACAAAAAAATGGTAAAAGGCATAGGAATCTTGATATTACATATTGATAAATTTAAGTATTATTTTTAATTAAACATTTAGTTATAGGAGTGGGATAATGGGTAAATAAGGGATAAAGGTGGGTATTTTTTTTATAAAAATATGTAATATTTATCATTATAAATTACAAATAACAAAATAATAGAGTAGTAAAATGTATGTTTTACATTGGAATATAGTGATGTACTCTAAAAGATATTTTATTCATTTCTATAGTATTGTATTTCAATATAAATGAATAATGTTGGGGTTGTGAATTATTATTTATATATGTTTACTGACCAGTATATTACCACACAAAGAAATTAATTATGTGGGAATAGTAAAATGTATATGGTTAATGTTCTGCAAATTCCCTGACTTTCAAATAACTGGAGTGGGAATTGTAAAATATATATATTTGCTGTGCAGCACCTTCTTGGATTTAATGTTAAGTGAAGTGAGAATAGTAAGTTAGATATAGGGTTAGTGTCCAGAGCATTCCTTAACTTTAACCTAAGTGGAGTGGGAATACTAAATTATATAGGGTTAATGTCCAGCACCTTCCCTGACTTTATGTTAACTGGAGTGGGAATAGTAAATTAGACAGGGTTAGTGTCTAGCACCTTTTCTGACTTTTATCTAAATGGAGTTGGACTAGTAACTTATATAGGGTTAGTGTTCAGCACCTTCCCTGACTTTAAGATAACTGCAGTGGGAATAGTAAATGATGTTGTATTAGTGTCCAGCAACTTCCATGACTTTATGTTAAGTGGAGTGGGAATAGTACATTATATAGGGTTAGTGTCCAGCACCTTCCTTGCCTTTATGTTAAGTGGAGTGGGAATGGTAAATTATATAGGGTTCGTGTCCAGCACCCTCCATAATTTTATGTTAACTGTAGTGGGAATTGTAAATTGTACAGGGTTAGTGTCCAGCACCTTCCCTGACTTTATGTTAACTGGAGTGGGAAGAGTTAATTATATAGGGTTAGTGTCCAGCACCTTCCCTGACTTTATGTTAACTGGACTTGGAATAGTAAATTATGTATGGTTAGTGTGCAGCAGTTTCCATGAATTTAACCTAACAGGAGTGGGAATATTAAATTATATAGGGTTAGTGTCCAGCAACTTCCTTGACTTTATCTTAACTGGAGTGGGAATACTAAATTATATAGGGTTAGTGTCCAGCACCTTTCTTGACTTTAATCTAAATGGAGTTGGAATAGTAACTTATATAGGGTTAGTGTCCAGCACCTTCCCTGACTTTAAGTTAACTGCAGTGGGAATAGTAAATTATGTAGTGTGAGTGTCCAGTATCTTCCCTGACTTTATGTGAAGTGGAGTGGGAATAGTAAATTATATAGGGTTAGTGTGCAGCACCTTCCTTGACTTTATGTTAACTGGAGTGGGAATAGTAAATTATATAAGGTTACTGTCCAGCACCTTCCATCATTTTATGTTAACTGGAGTGGGAATAGTAAATTCTATAGGGTTAGTGTCCAGCACCTTCCCTGACTTTATGTTAACTGGAGTGGGAATAGTAAATTATATAGGATTAGTGTTCAGCACCTTACTTGACTTTATGTTAACTGGAGTGGGATTAGTAAATTATGTATCGTTAGTGTGTAGCAGTTTCCATGAATTTAACCTAACTGGAGTGGGAATATTAAATTATATAGGGTTAGTGTCCAGCAAATTACCTGACTTTATGTTAACTGGAGTGGGAATAGTAAATTATATAGGGTTAATGTCCAGCACCTTTCCTGACTTTTATCTAATTGGAGTGGGAATAGTAAATTATATAGGGTTAGTGTCCATCACCTTCCCTGACTTTAACATAACTGGAGTGGGAATAGTAAGTTATGTAGGGTTAGTGTCCAGCACCTTACCTGACTTTAACCTAACTTGAGTGGGATTAGTAAATTATATAGGGTTAGTGTCCACCACCTTCCCTGACTTTAAGATTTATATTATGTTTATGTAATTTTTTGGGGATTTAAACAATTTATATTATTAATTGTAGAAATATTATAACATATTTAATTCAAATTTTATTACTATAAGATATGTATATTACGTGGAGTTAGTATGTATTTGTATTGTGTTAATGAAGTATATTTTATTATTTTGGTGCCGATTCCGATCCGTTAAAAAAATTTACCGTCCGACTCGTATTCGTATATTTTTACGTACGAATCGAACAAGTACCGTACAAACTGCGAAGTACGATTCGTACGTGAAAAATACATAAGAATTGCGTCGGGAAAATGGCCTGAGACGGAGCCGTAAATTTTTACGTCCGAATAGCGTCTGGAAAAGTGTCCGATAGGGAGCCGGACATTTTTACGTGCAATTCGTAAAACAGAAGTCCGAGCGCGCAAGTACGATCCGTACCACCCATCCGAATACACAACCGCATGTAAAATGCCCCGTACGGAGCGAACGCTGTAGCCTACATGTACACGGGTAAACTTGTGCCCAAATACGAGTCGTACAGCCCCCCTCACCCTGCACATGTCAGCACCGTACCCCCATATGTCAGCACCGTACCCCCCCTCCGCACCGTACCCCAACACCGTAGCACAGCCCGCACCTGTACGCACCGCACCCCAACACCGTAGCCCAGCCCTGTACCTGTACGCACCGTACCCCAACACCGTAGCCCAGCCCGTACCTGTACGCACCATACCCCAACACCGTAGCCCAGCCCCGTACCTGTACGCACCGTACCGCAACACCGTAGCACAGCCCACACCTGTACGTGCCGCACCCCAACACCGTAGCACAGCCCGCACCTGTACGTGCCGCACCCCAACACCGTAGCACAGCCCGCACCTGTACGCGCCGCACCCCAACACCGTAGCACAGCCCCGCACCTGTACGCACCGTACCCCAACACTGTAGCACAGCCCGCACCTGTACGCACCGCACCCCAACACCGTAGCACAGCCCCGCACTTGTACGCGCCACACCCCAACACCGTAGCACAGCCCCGCACCTGTACGCACCGTACCCCAACACCGTAGCACAGCCCGCACCTGTACGCGCCGCACCCCAACACCGTAGCACAGCCCGCACCTGTACGCGCCTCACCCCAACACCGTAGCACAGCCCGCACCTGTACGCAGCGCACCCCAACACCGTAGCACAGCCCCGCACCTGTACGCACCGTACCCCAACACCGTAGCACAGCCCGCACCTGTACGCGCCACACCCCAACACCGTAGCACAGCCCCGCACCTGTACGCACCGTACCCCAACACCGTAGCACAGCCCCATACCTGTACGCGCCGTACCCCAACACCGTAGCACAGCCCGCACCTGTACGCGCCGCACCCCAACACCGTAGCACAGCCCGCACCTGTACGCGCCGCACCCCAACACCGTAGCACAGCCCGCAGCTGTACGTGCCGCACCCCAACACCGTAGCACAGCCCCGCACCTGTACGCACCGTACCCCAACACCGTACCCCAGCACCCTCACCCAGCATCGCGTATGTACGGACCGTACCTACGCGAAAAAGACTCGTACAGAACCAGGACACAGTAAAACAGCACAAGGAGGGTCAATTCGACTCGCACAACACCACAAAACACGTCAACATGACAAAATACATCTCTATGACTGACCTGCCACATCCAAACTGCCAAACAGAGGACCAAATCACAACCACCTCTTATAACACACCCACCACAAATTCAAACACAGCCACACCCAAAAATTGTACCAATAAAAAGGGCCCACACACACAACCCATGAGCCATTGCAACAGACCCACTGCTCACAGACACCACAGACAAACAACTGCACCTTACTCGCACCTTACTCACACCTAAACTACACCTTCAGTTACACACCTTCACACAACCTCCTTCACAAACAACCCCTCTTCACCTTCACACACACACCCTCACATTCATACCCACACACCCACAACCATCCACACCCACACCCCACACCATGCCCACTGACAAGAATCCAAAGTTCACTACGGCGGAGCAGGAGCTCCTTGTCAACGAAGTCATCAGAGTCGAGCCACAGCTGTTTGGAACATTGGTCAGACAGACCAGCATAGCCCAAAAAAACAGCCTGTGGCAGAGGATCGTCGATAAGGTGAATGCTGTTGCGCCCATCCGAAGGACTAGGCATGAATGTGGTACGATCTGCTCAGGGCAGTCAAGAGGAAAATGAATGAGGAATACGCCCAGAGTAACATCACTGGAGGCGGGCTGCCCCGCAGACCCGTACATTACCATCCCTGGGAGGAGAAGGTGATGGCCACGCTTCCGCCGGAGGCAGTACACGGAGTCGAAGGAGTCGCAGAGCCTGGTGAGTACACAAACAATTCACGTAACATGGGGGGAATGGCATCCACACCCCAACTACAACAAATGCATTCACCTACCCCCAAGCCCTCACCACACACAACCACACCCTAGAAACCACGCTCATGCCACTAACGTCTCCATGCCCCATTCACAACTAAAGGCAATGCCATGTCCCAGGCCACACCAACCACAAACCCATGACTGGATGTCCGGGATGCTGGGAGGGTGGGGCTCACACAACACATTGTGCAACTCAGAACCAGACACCAATGCCCACAGCTCATATGGCCTAGGTACATACCCACGCACCATGCCCAATGCACAGGGACTGGCAAAGTAATGACAAGGTAGCTGACACTTGGCCCTGCTGTAGGCAGCACAAGGCCCTCCTGTGACCACTGTACACTCAAACAACAACTCCACTAGCTCACATACCCAGCACAGGAACTTACACACACTGTCATGCCAGCATGCACCATGAGGGGACAGACACATCACCTGGGAGACCCAATGACAAATCACACTACACACAACAGCAGGCCTCGTCACACACCCCCCCTCACACAAGCACACACCCCCGGGGCAGGCAACGGATTCACCGACTCTCACAATTGACATGTGACACAACAAGACCAATCCATAGCCAAATAAGCATCCCAGCAAAAAAACTACTGGCAAACACTCAGGAGCACATACCAATCTGTCCCCCGCAACATACCCATCCCCAAGTGTACATTGAGAGGAATGCTAGGCACATCCAACCACCTGGAGGAACTGTGACTACTTGAATATGTATGAAACATGGATGTGGCATGAAACAGCATTAACATTGTCTCTCTCTCACACACAGGGCAACGTCATCGACCTCCCCCCAACTATGGGGGAAACAATCACAGTCCCAGGCTCAGCGTGAAGATGACCCCACCGGCAGCGACGACTCTCACCACTCCGTGGATGACCCCGACCAACCTGGCCCCTCTGGTACCCAAGCCCCTGCAGCACCTGCGTCAGGTATATCTGTGCCAACCATCACCCCCATTCCTGCCACATCCCAGGAGACACCCAGGAGCCCTGCTCGCACCGAACAACACAGCCAGTCTGACCAGGAGGGACAAGGTTCTCCGGGCACCCAGGAGGAGGCAGACGACCCGATGTGCCCACAACGGCAGGCCCGGCTCGTGTGGGCAGGGGTGGTGGGAGTGAAGGCAGGCGGAGGCGAGAACCTGACCAGCCAGCTGAGGGAACCGGTATAGCACACATGCGCCACATCCTGGACACATACCGGCGTGACACCAGGGGCATCAGCCAGGTAGTGGCGACCCTCAACGAGATTAAGAACCTGCAGGCCGAGCAACATGCCAGTCAACAACAACGCCAAGGACGGATGGAGGCAAGACTGGCTGAGCTCCTGGCCGTGCAAACGGACATGAGCCGTTCACTCCGTCGGATTGCCGACAACATGGGCAACCCTCCCTGTGACACCAGGCGAAGACCAGCACCAGCCACAGGGAGGGAGGAGGAGGAGGAGGATTCCTCCGACGGAGCATCACGGACATCGTCAAGGCCTGCATCTGAGGGTCCCCGGAGGAAGGTGGGTCGTCCACGGAAAAGACCGTGAGAGTCAGCGGACCATCCACATCTCCCAGGTCACCTGGCCTGGCACCTGGCCCTCTGGCGCAACAGCACCACCTCACCCAATGACATTCTCTGCCACATGGACTTGCTGGTCACAGTCTGACCAATGATGACCAACACTGTGGTCTGGACTCTGACGACTCCAACTGACAAGGATGCCATCTCCCCCTGTGAACTTTGGATTCTATGCACCCGGTAGAGCACCTTACTTCATCCACCAAAAGACTTACCCCACCAAAAATAAACACTTAAGTTTGTCATGAGATGTTGCTGTCATTTGGCATTATTCACCAACATATATGTGTGTAAATGTTAAACTATGCCTGAGTGTTGAACTAACTCCACACATCCATACCCTGGGAACGGAGTCTGGTACAGGACACACATGGGTCACAATGTATCATTCAATGCAGACATGGAGCACAATACTCACCTGTGATGGCCTCAAGCTGCTGAGGGGGTGCTAGGGAAACTGTGAGGACACACCTATTTGGAAGAGTAACATTAAGGCGTAGAGGTCATGCCTCATTTGGAGGTTCCCGGGGAGAGAGTCCCAGGTATGTGTTCCCAGGTGGGAGAACTATGTCCTGCATGCAGGAGTACGGTGGATCAGAAGAATGGTGGCCAGGTCAAGGTTGGATGCACGGAGATGGCACTACGGGGTGTCGGATGACAGTGGTACAAGGTTGGTTTTGAGTCAGGGTTGTGGCCTGCCTCCTGAGTGTGGGTGAGGAGTCTGAAGGTCATCCTGCAGCACACAGTGATCCATTGCAGCTATCTCTGCTGGACGGTGATGTGACTGGGGCACGGGATGTTGACGCTGAGGTGTGCAGATGCAGCCTGGATGTGGACAAGTGTCCCTGGATTTTGGATGTGGCTGCTCCGTAGAGGGCAGGGCAGTATTTGACACGGATGTTGTCGTGGACCTGGGGGATGGTCCGTCTTACCTTGGAGTGGATCTATCTGGGGATCATGTGCCTAATGCTGAGGGTGTTGCAGTGTGAGGTACAGATGCTGGTGATTACCATGGCAAATTAGAGCAAGCAATCCATGATGCACAACATCTTGTGTGCGTGGACACTGGGTGCCTGTGCGGGGCCGCTGTGGGTGGGACACAAGCAGTTGAGCCAGATGTAAGGGGACAATCCTCAGATGTGGTCCTCAGTCCTGTACAAGTCCAGCCTCAGGTGGCTGCTGTTCTGCCATTCATCTATGGATCCCATGCAATCTTGAATATTGGAACTGGAAATGTCTGCGTCCTTGGTGAGGAGCGCCTGGCTGTCAATGGCATACGAGTTGATGATGAGGGCGTGTGCGCATGTGATGGTGGATAGGGGGTCCTGGACACATTGTAGATTGACACGCTGAAAGATGATACCTGTGCCATGTGCCTCACGACGAAAGCATACTACATGTAGAAGCCTTGAGTCCCACTCCCATGGCCTTGCAGGGGTACAGATCCGGTGGGGAGTAGGAGGGACATGACCTGGTGGGTGTGACAGGTCCTGGAAGGCGTGGCAGCGCTGTGTAGGCAGTCGGAGTTGCACACTCATCATGCAAAGGTGTTGTGTGTGCGCTCAGTGCATACCCGAGAGCAGGCGGGAGATGTGTGGATGGACCTTGCTTGGAGGGTGGCTGCAACATCACACTGTAGTGTGATGTGGGTCATGCAAGGACATGAGGGTCGTGTAATGTGCACGTTGCATGTGCAGACGGTCCAGCCTTTGGTACCGCGTGGCCGCAACTGTGGCACAGACAAGACGAAGACAGCCAAATTAATGTGTTGAGGGAGGAAGGGAGGAGCACCTTTGATGTGTGTGTGTATTGCCAAATCTGGAAACTATGTGTGCCCTTGCTGCAGTGGCTGCAACAGCAGGCGGCATGTCCTGGGAATTATGCCACAATATCCACACAAAGACTAGGATGTCAGAAAGGACTACTGCAACAGGTGTATGTCAAGGAAGGAGTAACCGGTTTGCAATGGCACACACAGAGACAAAGGATGCACAATCACCAAAGATGACTGACACCGGATCATGAAACTGAAGGCCGAGCTGCGCACAGGAAACACACCCCAGAAGGTGTTGACGGCCCGTGGGGGGGACTAACATGCCAAAACACATACACAGCCATGGACATCATGCACAATAGAGAATCAAATACATGAAGAACAGCATGCAGGTTGCTAATCTACACATAGACTCATATGCACAATCCTTGACAACCATGCCAGAGATGCCGCATGCACAGTGGCAAGAGACCTGCATTGACAGAGATGAGGCACCTTGGAGGCTGAGGAACACCTTTATTACTCAGGCTCACACATATGCAAAAGCATCAACATTAACAGACTCACAGGTTTATTGGATTAACATGTGGGACCTACACCGGACACCCCCTTTGCACCACAGATGCTGTAAATCCATTGTATTGGCACACAAGTGAAGGGGTTGAGCCAAACAGCCCCTGCTGCACACGGAGAGTCTGCAATTCCCCATTGAGCATCATATGGGGATGTCCCACAATATGTCCACCCGTAGCCTCCCGTATGTTTCAGAGGGAAGTTGTACACACATTGATGCCTTCATCACAAACCACAATCCCATAACAGATGACTGTCACGAAGTGTGACCATCAATTCATGTGAGTCATGCCACATGTCATGTGCCCCATGGTGAGTCGACATGTATGCATAGTAACGTAACCTGCACAGGAGCAGTGCCCACACATTACAAACAACTACCACACCCAAAAAGCCTTGCTGCAATCCTTACCCAAAGGAGAATTTTAATCATGTCCGTGCATGTAACGCTGATTCAGCACACGTTGCATTACTCATGAGGAATAGCAGGAGCACAACGATGCCACGAGCAGACAGCATGCGCAAATACCTGGGGATGAGAGACACACAAGAAGTCAGGAAAAACATAGTCATCCGCATGCATGGTCATGTACTCTACATGAATAAGGTTGACACCATGCCAGTTGTCAATTGAGTGTGTCAGCTAAAATGTGTGGAATGACATCAGCACTCGAGTGACACATCAGCACACACCTCAAAGTCACTTAGCATACAGTCAGCTGGACACACACATTGCAACACATGCCACACAAGGTTCAAAGCGTGCACACTCAGACCCAGGGACTCACCATTATGAGAAGAAGTTGCGTATGAGTTGACTCCGGATGTCATCCTCCTCTTCCTCCTCCTCCTCACTTGCCTCGTGACCAAGGCCGTCATCCTCCACGGGTGAATGTTCCTGCTCATCGGGATCCAGGATGAGTGGCACAGCTTTCTCCACTGCCATGTTGTGCAGCATGCAGCACACAAGGAAGATTTTGCAGACCTTTACCGGTGCATATGGGAGGGACCCGCCGGTCTTGTGGAGGCACCGGAATCGGCTCTTCAGGAAGCCAAACCTCCTCTCAATCACTCGCCTGGTCTGCCCATGGGCGTTGTTGTAGCGGTGATCTGCAGCTGTTCTCGGGTTGCGGAGAGGCGTCACCAGCCATGGCATGTTGGGATAGCCAGAGTCCCCTACATGGAAACATCATGTAAAGAAGTGGATCAGGAGATGCCGTCACATACTAAGATAACGCTGAATACTGGACAAACAGAGTCTACTCACCAACAAGACATGCTCATTCATTGTGCAGCTGCAGCATAATTTCTGGCACCCTGCTATGCCTCATGATGTAGGCATCGTGTGCTGACCCTGGAAAACGTGCACAGACATGGGAAATCACCATGTTAGCAAGACACACCACAAGGGCATTAATAGAGTGGTAATGTTTACGGTTACGGAAGGCTACCTCCTGTGCCTGTGGTGGTACCAAAGCCACATGTGTCCCATCAATGGACCCAATTAAATGGGGCATCCCTCCCAGGGCATAGAACTCACCCTTGATACCTGTCAACTGCTCACGAGTTGGAAAATAGATGAATTCATCCAGGTGCTCCAACATGGCTTCCAAAATAAGCCTGGGCAAAGCACTACGCTACGCTCGCGTAGTTTGCGAAGTTCGCGCTACTTCGCACTACGCGAATTGCACGTAGCACAGTGCGAACACGCGTAGCGTAGAGTTGCATAGTGCTGCGGTCATTTTTTGCTTGCTCGTGGTCCTCAACGTCAAGTTGGCGACCGCGAGCATGGAAAATAAACCTCCCGGCGAGATTCCCAACTCAAGGAGTTCAGGTTTCTCATTGCGAGTGGTCGCGTTTGCTCGCGACCGCTCGCGATGAGAAACTACCAGTTTGCGTTGAGAAAGCTGCCGCTCGAGTAAAAATCTACTCGAGCAGCAGAAAACTACAGCTCGCACTGTGCAAGATGTCATTTTCAATGATTGCACAGTGCCGGTTGCTTGTCTGCACTGTGCAATCATTGAAAACGACATCTGGCACAGTGCGAACAAGGTACTACGCAGTTTGCGAAGTGCTACGCGTAGCTCGCGTAGTGCGAACTGCACTTTGCGTAGCTTCGCGAAGTGCTACTTCGCGAACTACGCCCGGCATGGACGTTTGACTCGTCCGTCCATAGGATTTGTTCCTGCCCTTCGAGCCATGCGATCCCCAGCGATTTAGCCCTCTGTTACTCCACCCGAGGCTTTTTTGATTTGATGCCCACGCCAGGCTCCCGAATTCCGGTTTCCTGGCTTCATACCTCCTTGATGCTGAACATTCATTGACACATTGATTTTACGTTGTTTCACAACTTGGTCAATCTCTACCCTTGGAATTCTTGCACGGAATTTACGCCCAGCACACGTTTATTTATGACCATTGTCCTGATGATGGCCTGGAATCAATCAGGCTGAAACGCCGTCGACAACCCTCAGCAAAGAACTTTGGCTTTTTTTCTGTGGTCACTTATAAATTCGTTCAAATTTGATTGTACATAATCATATCTTGACCATATTGTCATTATCATTTTATCGCCGTTCACGCTGTCTTCACCTATTGTGCTCACTGCGCCGTTCACTATCACTAGCACGCCCAGTGCTCACTTGTGTGTTTTTGGTCATCTGTACCTTTATTGTACCGTAGTGCTGTTATAACTACCTGCAATACAAACCTTTTTCTACTCTCTTGGTGGTCTCCCGTCCTTTCCCTTGTGATTTCATTATTGTTTTGAAATTTGCCTTTGAATGACTTCCAGTTGAGACATTGTTGTTTTGTTAAACAGGGTTATTCCAAAACATCATGCAGGACATGGCTGAACATGGTCTGAGACATGCCACCCACATCAGCTATGGTCAATTGAAACGTACCGGTGGCAAAGAAATGTAGGGCTGACATCACCTTCATCTTGGGGGTCAGCGCAGTCGGATAACTGTGTCGCGGTTGGAGGTGTGGTGCCAGCCTGTTTATCAGGTCCACAATTAACCGTTGGGGGAATCGGTAGCGGCGTGTGCAGTCACGTTCCCTCATGGCAGCCAAGTCTGGCATTGGTCGGGGGAGAGGCGGTACCCTGCAGAAAATTGGAAGGAATAACGAAGATTGAGTACATTACTACACCAATGTCAATGAACTGAGCACATGTTCAACAGCTAATACACATATGCCACATACAGAGTCTGGTCTGTGCAATACATCGTACACACGTATACCAGCCAGGTGATACTCCTACCAAGAGCCAGCTACAAACATGGATTGTCAAGGTCTACATGACATGCCATTCAAGTAGCTGTGGGTCAGTGTGAGTGAACAGCCAGACACATTACAGGAGGGACATACATCCACATATGTGCATTTGAAGGATGTCATCTCATACAGACAGCTGCCGGCAAGCTAGACGCACAGGTCACATGTCATGTCATGGAAAAAGGACAGACCACACACCTTGCCATGAAGGGGTACATGTCAAATATGATCACACAGACATTGAGACTACGCAGATATGTCCTAAGCTCGCAAGTCCCTGTTAGATGCATACAGACACACGTCACGTGTTATTCCACATGTGTCCTGGTGTGCGTAATAGTGTGACATGGGCATCTACACACAGACACATGTTGGATGCAGCTACAGCAGATGCCGTTGACGGAACACCAACAGCAAGATCATGAAATACGTCTCGTACCTGCGTATGTACGGCCCGTAGCACTATGGCGTACGCCTACGGCAACACTACCCTAGTGCTACGGGCCCTACACACGCGGGTACGGCCCGTAGCACTATGGTAGTGTTGGCATAGGCGTACGCCATAGAGATACGGGCCGTACATACGCGGGTACGAGCCCTATCTCTATGGCGTATGCCTACGGCAACACTACCCCAGTGCTACGGGCCGTACCCGTGTGTGTAGGGCCCGTAGCACGATGGTAGTGTTGGCGTAGGCGTACGCCATAGAGATACGGCTCGTACCCGCATATGTACGGCCCGTAGCACTATGGCGTATGCCTACAGCAACACTACCCTAGTGCTATGGGCCCTACACACGCGGGTACGGCCCGTAGCACCTGGGTAGTGTTGCCGTAGGCATACGCCATAGTGATACGGGCCATACATACGCGGGTACGGCCCGTATGTCTATGGCGTACGCCTACGGCAACACTACCCTAGTGCTACGGGCCCTACACACGCGGGTACGGCCCGTAGCACTAGGGTAGTGTTGCCGTAGGCAAACGCCATAGTGATACGGGCCGTACATACGCGGGTACGGCCCGTATCTCTATGGCGTACACCTACGGCCTGTAGCACTGGGGTAGTGTTGGCGTAGGCGTACGCCATAGAGATACGGCTCGTACCCGCGTATGTACGGCCCGTAGCACTATGGCGTACGCCTACGGCAACACTACCCAAGTGCTACGGGCCCTACACACGCGGGTACGGACCGTATCACTGGAGTAGTGGTGCCCTAGGGGTACGTGTGGAACGCACCGTATCTGTGTGTGGATAGTGAAATTACATAGGGGACACATGAGGGACAAGTATAAGGGACTAAATGCATGCTGGTTGTAATGGAGACCGAGTTTCCAGTTCAAATGTTTGCGTCAGGTGGCCAGCAAAAGTAGGTTGGAGACAATATACTATGTTGCAAAGTGGTTGTTGACTTGACATCATGCTCAAATTTTGAACCATGCAAAGGCCCTCACTGGGGTAGGTTTAAAGGGATTGGAGGAAACGTAGGATGCAAATGAGATTGACCAATCACTCTGTACTCCTGTAAATGAAACAGCCCAGCAAGGGAGATATAAGGCTGCCAGGACCCATGAGAGAGCACTTGCCTGCACAACCTATCATTCCACACCACTCATGCTGCTCGTGATTCCTCTGGCACCATGTCCAGGTCTGTGGAGAGGGCCCAGCCATTCACCCAAGAGGAGAATGAGGCGTTGCTGGACGTCATCCTCCCACAGTACCTCTGCCTATATGGGAGACCAGGGGAGCAGGTGAGTGCTGACTCCACTAGCTGTGACTGTGCCCCTTTTTTGTGTCTGTCACTTCTGGCATTGTGTCCAGGTGGGACAGACATGCAATGTTGTTCATGGTGGGTCCCAGGGGGGGATACCTTATGTCTCCCATGCAGAGCCTGATGTGGTTCATATCTGCACTCCTCACTTGCATTGTGCTTACTGTGACAATCACTGCATGGTGCATGCCACATTCAGCCTGGCTAATCCCCTTGGGAATGTTGTTTCCATAGTCCTGATGTGATTCTGTGGTCCCCCCAGTGTGACAGGTGACTGTACCCACAGATGTGTGTGAGTTGAGTGTACCTGTGGTGATAGTGTCCAAATGATGTGTACGGCCCCTGAGTGTCTATGTGGAGTGTTGCACCCCAGCTGCATGGAGGGTACAAATGCCCTACCCATCTGATGTGAGCAGGGAGCCGTGCTGTGTGTCTGACGTGCTAAGCTAGGCCCACACCTGTGACTCCCCCCATTCAAGTGGCACATGTGCAGAGTGATGTTTGTACCCGCAGTTGCCAATGGCAGGTGATTGTCCTGTGCCTGTGTGTGTCTGTGTTCTCCGCTGAGGTTGCGTCAGTGGCCTGGGGCATGTGACTGCTTTGAGGTGCTGTCCATTATCCTGGTGTTGCTTGTGATGCACAGTGTGAGCCATGATCATTGATTCTCTCGCACCTCTCATGCCACCTGTGTACTTTAAATGCCACGTAGTGCATTTGGCCTTCCCCAGACGATAATGTCCCTATGTCAAAGGTGCAATGAGTTTGCTGCATACTATGCCCTGTTCACACAAGCCCAATTGTTCTAATGTGTGTCTCTGTGACATGCAGCAGGTGTATTGATGTTGTCTCACATTTTCATCCTCACAGGTAGCCACCTACGCCAAGGGGGTGATTTGGAAGCGGGCCGTCAGGGCCGTGAGGTCAGTGGAGGGTCGCAGTCGGTGCCTGGCCCAGGTGAGGAAACGCTGGCAGGATATTCGATGCTGGACCAGGAGGATCGCCCGGGTCCTGCTGGGGGACTCACCAGAGGGCAAGAACCGTGGGCGACGGCGCCTGACCCACCAAATGAAGCGTGACCTGGCGGTGGTCTTCCCTGACATGGATAGGCGGCTACAGGAGAAGCAGCAGCAGGAAGGGGGTAGGTACATGTGTGTTTTTTGTGTGTCACCAGCTTTTGGAAGTGCTCAGTCGCCTGGATACACTGCCAGGGTTTATATGTGCAGTGCATATCCTGTTGCCCAAAGTCAACCGGTCCTGTTCTTCCTCCCTTCCCCTCCTTGACATGTGTTCCCTGGTCTGTGTGTAGTCACTCTTGCACAAGGTAATCTAGGCTGGCAGTTAATCCAAGTGCCCAATGCTTGCAGCATCATGTGTGGGGGCGGTCTGTGACATGTATTGGGACCTTGCCTGTGCCCTGTCCAGTTCAGTCATTTGGGGGTCCATATTTGTTGGCACTGATGCTGAGTCTCAACATAGGAGTGTGAGGATTCAAATTAACATGCATGACCGATGTGGCCTCAGACATGATGTGCATGAGGGGGAGATATGCATAGTGCGGGGACGGTTGCTCCTGTTGCAGTCAGATCTATCCAGGACCATGGAGCAGTGTGGCCACTACAGTCCCCTGAGACACCTTTTCATAGGAATCATGTGTGTCATCCAACACTGTGGACATTCTCTGTGTCTTCAGCATAGGTTGGCCTCTGTGGCATTGTACCCTGGCCTCATTTGTATTTACGTAAAGTGTGCTACATGTGTACACTGTACAGGGTGACCCAATGTGGCTTGTGCATCCTCACACTGGCCAGTGCCTGTGTGTCTGTGTACAACTATCTGATGATGGTTGTTTGTCAATAATATGTGTGGTCAACCCCACGAGGGGTAGTTAGAGTGCAATTAGGCTTTAATGGAGCCCATTAATGTGATCCCTGATTAAGAGGTGTAAGTCCTTCCTCTGTCTCAATCACATTGTCTCAGGTGGGGTTGGGGTTTGTGCGGGCAAGGCCTACATGTCCAAAGCATATGTCTCCTTGCCAGGTCTGGCCTGTGTGTGATGATAGTCGGAACAGACACTCAACAAGTATTGACCCATTCATGTTGTGCAGGGTTTAATGTTTGTGCTTTGCAGCATGTGTCAAAAGTTAAAAGACATGGTTCCTGCTCATCCATTTTTGGCAACGGTGTGGTCCAGATGCTGTGCTCGACTGTCCACAGACACTAGCTTCTCTGTATAATTCGATATCAAGTTCTTTGCTGTTGTTTCATGCTCTCCATTGTTTCAAAGTGGCATGGTGGCTCAAACAACTGTGTAGTGCATTGCCTACATATGTGCGAAGTATTGTAGATGTTACTCATGATGCTATTCATGCTATGCACTGTGACCTATGTAGTTTGGACTCATGTGTCATATGTATACAGGTGTCTGATTATTTCCTGTCTCTTCACCTTGCCCACAGCATCGTCGGGGGACACCGAGGGAGACACCGTCACGGACGTGGAGGAGGGATCCAGCACCGGTGCCACCAGTGCTGGGGAGTCTGCCGCAGCAAGTGGCACGGAGGGCGAGAAGAGTCAGGTGGAGGACCTGTCCAGTCCCAACACCGACTATGACGCTGACGGGTCCGAGGCTGAGTTCCCAGAGTGGGTGGAGGCTGCTCCCACAGCTGAAAGCAGCAGTACATCTCTCGCCGCCCCCTCCATTCCCATCACCGCCCTCCCACTTGCTCGGGTCCCTTCTGTCCGTGCTAGGCAACCACATGTCTCCTTCGTGCCAGGCACCGCACCCCCTGCCCCTATCTCCCCTGCTGCCGTCAATGCCGAGTCTGTGGACATCCTGCGGCAGTTACAGGTTGGTCAGACATCGCTGCTTAATGTCCTCCATGGCCACACCAGACCCCGACTGCTGACACAGATGGTGTCGTACATGGAGGGCATGTCATCAGCGATGTCTGACCAACAGATGTTGCTGAGGTCCATAGACTCATCACTGACGGCAGCAGTGGGTCTCCTGCAGTGCTCCGTCCCCCCCTACCCCTGCCCCATCCACACTTCCCACTCCCATGCCTGTCCCAAGCACACCCAGACATACCCATGCACGCACCCCACCAGATACAGGCAGCACACCAACAGGGAAGGCCAAGCGCACTCCTCCAGTCACGCACACACAGGGGGAAGTAGGCACACCCACTGGGTCGGGGGGCAAGCGGCAGCCACGCAGCCACAGTGGGAGTCCGCAGTCCTCACGACCCACTTCCTCCAAAACCACTCCCCTTAGCTCCCTGCCCAACAGTTGGACAAAGAGTCCTTCATGGCCAGTCTGTCCCTCAGCCCCAGTGTGAAACCACCCCGCAAGCGGTCGAGGAAGTCTCCAGGCAGGGGAGTTGAGTCCCCCCCTGTCCACACCCTCCCCCACTAGCGCTGCAACCCATCCCTCTAACCCCCCCCTCCTTGGGGCCTGTGGTTCCTTCGGGTGCAGGGGAGACGCTGGCAGACCTTGCAACCGTGTGCAGCGCCATCCTAACCACCACCTTTGGCGCTGCCCCACCCCCTGTGGTGGAGTCGTCCGTCCCTGCACTCACAACACCTACCCTTGCCCCTCCTGTCCCTGCGGTGCCTGGCCCTTCCCCCCCACTTGATGCCCCCCCATGTGGATGGAAAGGAACTGTGAACTGTGCAGGCAAGCTAGGGGATACGCGTCCCAATGTGTCCAATCCCCCCGGAATTCGCATATGGACTGGCCTATGGGCCTTGTATATAGTGTACATTTCGAATCCAATTTATTTTTATGCTGAATAAAGCATTTTGTTTTTCATTTGCACACGAATGCTTTTCTGGTATTGCTGTTGGTGCTGCTGCTCCCTGAGTTGGGGTGGTGATAATGTGTTAGGTGTCTGGGAAATGTTGTAGTGTGCTGCTCATGGGGAGGACCCTGGTATCTGCGTGCCATCACAAGGTCTCTGCAAATAATCTTTGGTCATGTAAGCTCTTACTGTATGGTGACATTGTCCCAAG
The DNA here is from genome assembly GCF_964204655.1 of Triturus cristatus. Lineage (NCBI taxonomy): Eukaryota > Metazoa > Chordata > Amphibia > Caudata > Salamandridae > Triturus > Triturus cristatus. Next base: position 1,102,511,267 of record NC_140579.1, read on the forward strand.
GAGTGTTCCTTCCTCTGTGGCACCTGACTTCTTCCCTGCAGGGTGTTTCCCAATTGTTGTGCTGACCTGTGTCTACAGTTCCTTGCTGTGTGAGGGATCCCTTCAACTTTGCCCATGCCTGCTCAGCAATGTCTCCGCCTGCATCGTCTGTGCCATCCTTGGTAGTCACTGTACTTGTGTATGGAGTATGTTGCCATGGCTTCATGTGGACATGGTCCCTTTTCCGCACTATGCATGTGTGTACTCCCAGCCTAGCACACGTGTGTTACTTGTTCTGCAGGGTATTTGGGCACCTGACTGACAATTGTGGGCATTGTATCTGTGGGTACTCCACCCGTTTCCTTCCATGGGAGGCAACAACTTGTTGGCTGCCCCAGCACCTGTACATTCCTATCAGTCCTGGAATGTGGGTGACAGTGTGTGTTCCCTTAGGCTCTCTTAGTTTAGTGGGGTTTCACATGAGGATACAGTCTTGTTGCATGATCTCAGTGTGTGTATTGTGCTGCCACCACCAGGGGTGGGTATGCATGTGTAATTTGTCATCACACCCACATGTGGTGTGTCATGCAGTGGGGGAAGGACATCCATCCTCATGGGAGTGGGACACTGCTGTCAGTGATGTGTTGTCATGGCACTATCAACATAGTCGCACATTGTGGATGCCTTCATGCACCCATGAAGTTTTGCTAATGGGAGGATGATGCACACACCCCCATGTCTCTGTCCACTGCTGGGAGGCCTCTGCACCCACCCCTCATTTGTCTGGGCACTGCTGGGAGTGATAGGCACCCACCCCTCATATGTCTGGGCACTGCTGGGAGTGATGGGCACCCACCCCTCATATGTCTGGGCACTGCTGAGGGTCCTCTGCACCCACTCCTCATATGTCTGGGCACTGCTGGGAGTCCTCTGCACCCACCCCTCATATGTCTGGGCACTGCTGGGAGTGATAGGCACCCACCCCTCATATGTCTGGGCACTGCTGGGAGTGATAGGCACCCACCCCTCATATGCCTGGGCACTGCTGGGGCTCCTCTGCACCCACCCCTCATATGTCTGGGCACTGCTGGGAGTGATGGGCACCCACCCCTCATATGTCTGGGCACTGCTGGGAGTGATAGGCACCCACCCCTCATATGTCTGGGCACTGCTGGGAGTGATAGGCACCCACCCCTCATATGTCTGGGCACTGCTGGGAGTCCTCTGCACCCACCCCTCATATGTCTGGGCACTGCTGGGAGTCCTCTGCACCCACCCCTCATATGTCTGGGCACTGCTGGGAGTGATGGGCACCCACCCCTCATATGTCTGGGCACTGCTGGGAGTGATAGGCACACACCCCTCATATGTCTGGGCACTGCTGGGGGTCCTCTGCACCCACCCCTCATATGTCTGGGCACTGCTGGGAGTGATAGGCACCCACCCCTCATATGTCTGGGCACTGCTGGTAGTGATAGGCACCCACCCCTCATATGTCTGGGCACTGCTGGGGGTCCTCTGCACCCACCCCTCATATGTCTGGGCACTGCTGGGAGTCCTCTGCACCCACCCCTCATATGTCTGGGCACTGCTGGGAGTGATGGGCACCCACCCCTCATATGTCTGGGCGCTGCTGGGAGTGATAGGCACACACCCCTCATATGTCTGGGCACTGCTGGGAGTGATAGGCACCCACCCCTCATATGTCTGGGCACTGCTGGGGGTCCTCTGCACCCACCCCTCATATGTCTGGGCACTGCTGGGAGTCCTCTGCACCCACCCCTCATATGTCTGGGCACTGCTGGGAGTGATGGGCACCCACCCCTCATATATCTGGGCACTGCTGGTTGTGATAGGCACACACCCCACATATGTCTGGGCACTGCTGGGAGTGATAGGCACCCCCTTCATATGTCTGGGCACTTCTGGGGGTCCTCTGCACCCACCCCTCATATGTCTGGGCACTGCTGGGAGTGATGCGCACCCACCCCTCATATGTCTGGGCACTGCTGGGATTGATAGGCACCAACCCCTTATATGTCTGGGCACTGCTGGGGGTCCTCTACGCCCACCCCTCATATGTCTGGGCACTGCTGGGAGTGATAGGCACCCACCCCTCATATGTCTGGGCACTGCTGGGGTCCTCTGCACCCACCCCTCATATGTCTGGGCACTGCTGGGAGTGATGGGCCCCCACCCCTCATATGTCTGGGCACTGCTGGGGGTCCTCTGCACCCACCCCTCATATGTCTGGGCACTGCTGGGAGTGATAGGCACACACCCCTCATATGTCTGGGCACTGCTGGGGTCCTCTGCACCCACCCCTCATATGTCTGGGCACTGCTGGGAGTGATGGGCCCCCACCCCTCATATGTCTGGGCACTGCTGGGGGTCCTCTGCACCCACCCCTCATATGTCTGGGCACTGCTGGGAGTGATAGGCACACACCCCTCATATGTCTGGGCACTGCTGGGGGTCCTCTATGCCCACCCCTCATATGTCTGGTCACTGCTGGGGGTCCTCTACGCCCACCCCTCATATGTCTGGGCACTGCTGGGAGTGATAGGCACCCACCCCTCATATGTCTGGGCACTGCTGGGAGTGATAGGCTCACACCCCTCATATGTCTGGGCACTGCTGGGGGTCCTCTACGCCCACCCCTCATATGTCTGGGCACTGCTGGGAGTGATAGGCACCCACCCTTCATATGTCTTGGCACTGCTGGGAGTCCTCTGCACCCACCTCTCATATGTCTGGGCACTGCTGGGAGTGATGGGCACCCACCCCTCATATGTCTGGGCACTGCTGGGAGTGATAGGCACACACCCCTCATATGTCTGGTCACTGCTGGGGGTCCTCTGCACCCACCCCTCATATGTCTGGGCACTGCTGGGAGTCCTCTGCACCCACCCCTCATATGTCTGGGCATTGCTGGGAGTGATGGGCACCCACCCCTCATATGTCTGGGCACTGCTGGGAGTGATAGGCACACACCCCTCATATGTCTGGGCACTGCTGGGAGTGATAGGCACCCCCCCTCATATGTCTGTCCACTGCTGGGGGTCCGCTGCACTCACCCCTCATATGTCTGGCCACTGCTGGGAGTGATGGGCACCCACCCCTCATATGTCTGGGCACTGCTGGGAGTGATAGGCACACACCCCTCATATGTCTGGGCACTGCTGGGGGTCCTCTACGCCCACCCCTCATATGTCTGGGCACTGCTGGGAGTGATAGGCACCCACCCCTCATATGTCTGGGCACTGCTGGGGGTCCTCTGCACCCACCCCTCATATGTCTGGGCACTGCTGGGAGTGATAGGCACACACCCCTCATATGTCTGGGCACTGCTGGGGGTCCTCTATGCCCACCCCTCATATGTCTGGTCACTGCTGGGGGTCCTCTACGCCCACCCCTCATATGTCTGGGCACTGCTGGGAGTGATAGGCACCCACCCCTCATATGTCTGGGCACTGCTGGGAGTGATAGGCTCACACCCCTCATATGTCTGGGCACTGCTGGGGGTCCTCTACGCCCACCCCTCATATGTCTGGGCACTGCTGGGAGTGATAGGCACCCACCCTTCATATGTCTTGGCACTGCTGGGAGTCCTCTGCACCCACCTCTCATATGTCTGGGCACTGCTGGGAGTGATGGGCACCCACCCCTCATATGTCTGGGCACTGCTGGGAGTGATAGGCACACACCCCTCATATGTCTGGGCACTGCTGGGGGTCCTCTGCACCCACCCCTCATATGTCTGGGCACTGCTGGGAGTCCTCTGCACCCACCCCTCATATGTCTGGGCATTGCTGGGAGTGATGGGCACCCACCCCTCATATGTCTGGGCACTGCTGGGAGTGATAGGCACACACCCCTCATATGTCTGGGCACTGCTGGGAGTGATAGGCACCCCCCCTCATATGTCTGTCCACTGCTGGGGGTCCTCTGCACTCACCCCTCATATGTCTGGCCACTGCTGGGAGTGATGGGCACCCACCCCTCATATGTCTGGGCACTGCTGGGAGTGATAGGCACACACCCCTCATATGTCTGGGCACTGCTGGGGGTCCTCTACGCCCACCCCTCATATGTCTGGGCACTGCTGGGAGTGATAGGCACCCACCCCTCATATGTCTGGGCACTGCTGGGGGTCCTCTGCACCCACCCCTCATATGTCTGGGCACTGCTGGGAGTGATAGGCACACACCCCTCATATGTCTGGGCACTGCTGGGGGTCCTCTACGCCCACCCCTCATATGTCTGGGCACTGCTGGGAGTGATAGACACCCACCCCTCATATGTCTGGGCACTGCTGGGGGTCCTCTGCACCTACCCCTCATATGTCTGGGCACTGCTGGGGGTCCTCTGCACCCACCCCTCATATGTCTGGGCACTGCTGGGAGTGATGGGCACACCCCCTATGTCTCTGTCCACTGATGTGGATCGTAGCACAACACCCACCCACCCGCCCACACACTCTGAAGCCCTGGGTATGGGCTGTACCACCATTGTTGGGGTGCCGTAGGGGTATGGCCCATACCCAGGCCTGAAGAGCGTGGGTACGGGTCGCACCACGCGTACCCCTACGTCACACCAACAATGGTGGTACGGCCCGTACCCAGGCCTGAAGAGCGTGGGTACGGGTCGCACCACGCGTACCCCTACGTCACACCAACAATGGTGGTATGGCCCGTACCCAGGCCTGAAGAGCGTGGGTACGGGTCGCACCACCCGTACCCCTACGTCACCCCAACAATGGTGGTACGGCCCTTACCCACGCTCTTCAGGCCTGGGTACGGGCCGTACCACTATTGTTGGTGTGACGTAGGGGTACGCGTGGTGCGACCCGTACCCACGCTCTTCAGGCCTGGGTATGGGCCGTACCCTTACGGCACCCCAACAATGGTGGTAGGGCCCGTACCCAGGCCTGAAGAGCGTGGGTACGGGCCGTACCACCATTGTTGGTGTGACGTAGGGGTATGGGTGGTGCGACCCGTTCCCACGCTCTTCAGGCCTGGGTATGGGCCGGACCACCATTGTTGGGGTGACGTAGGGGTACGCGTGGTGCGACCCGTACCCACGCTCTTCAGGCCTGGGTACGGGCCGTACCACCATTGTTGGTGTGACGTAGGGGTGCGTGTGGTGCGACCCGTACCCACGCTCTTCAGGCCTGGGTACGGGCCGTACCCCCAATGTTGGGGTGACGTAGGGGTAGGCATGGTACGACCCGTACCCACGCTCTTCAGGCGTGGGTACGGTGCGTACCACAATTGTTGTGGTGACGGGACGCTTCCACGTCCACTTCCGTTGTGGCGGGACGCAGGCCTTGGTGGACACGCCCCCACCCCGAGTGACCAGTCCCTGGAGGTACGGTATGTACAGGGCATTTATACATTTTGCCTTGGGTGGGGGTTATGTTTCCTGCCCCTGCCCCCCACCTTTGCCCCTGGGTGTTGTTCTGACCTTCTGCGGCATCTGCGTCAGTTCCTGTGCACCAGGTCGTAGGCTATGAGGGCCGGGATGACACGTAGGATGGGGTCCATGGCTGTCCGTCGCGAACAGGTGCTCCTTCCTCGCGTCCTCCTCAATTTCCCGGCAGTTTTTGGCTCCCGTAAAAAATACTACGTGCGGAGTGACGTAGACACGAATCGTACTTGCTGGTTCGCAAAACGCTGCCTGACTCCGTCCGGACGTCACGTATGCGGTGTCCCGGATCGGAATTGTGGGTATATTTTAGCCGGTCGGTGTTTTGTACGAATCGTACGGAAATGGTATTTCTGTACGAATCGTACTTGCGCGTTTGTAAGGTGATTTTCCCGGGTACGAGTCGGACGGAGAAAACACTCCGTACGACGGTTTGTGCCCGGGTTTTACAGGATCGGAATCGGCACCTTAATATTTGAAAATAGTTAATTATTAGAATATTAAAAAAAAATGTATTAAAAATATATGTAAGTGAAACATTATATACTAATAAATCATTTACAAAATAATGAGACATTTTTCTTCTTTGAACAAGCTTTATTGTTGTGGAAGAAAGTAGAAAGATTTTTTTATTTACAGAATGGAGTATACATTAGTAGACTTAATGAAAACATGATATTTTTTATTAATTTATGTAATGTTTTAAGTAAAACAACATTTCTTGAAATAATCACATTTTATAACATAAGTATTGATAATTTACAAAAAAAACATTTTTAACAATTGTCTGAAAAAAATTATATTTACAGTATTTATCTAGAAAATGTTTTATAGCATTTATACATAAAATAAATCATTGGCTATTTTGTGGTCAAGTGGTCAAGATGCTACGTAGTTTGGTCTGTGTGTGCTGACATCTGTGTGGACATTCGTGCTTGCCATGAGGGTGTCTCCTCAGTGCAGGTGCTCCTTATCCCGGCACATTGCAGGCCCATTAGCTAATGCATTGTCCTGTGTTTGGACATGTGTGCCACTCCACATGACAGGCAGTGGGTCAGATGTGTTGCCTACTGTGTCATCATGGTACGGATGGCCATGTGACAGGTGGCATGATTCAAGTTGTTAGTCAAGAAGTATTGTACCTTGGCACTCACTACACATGTCAACATGTCTAAATTTTTCATATGCTTCAATTTGCTAGTTTGTTGTGAAGGACAATAATGTGCCTTCATGACAGAACTATCCCAAGGACGTGCAAAAGAAAGTACATTTACACTTTCCGTGGACACGCTGGCACATTTTAAAGAAAGGCACAGTTTGATTACCACTTGTTTTCTGATTATACATATCCATGTTCCCACAGTGTGTTTGCATTTGGGTAAGTCCTTGGTTGTTGCTGATACCAACTTACGAGTGTCAAGTCATCCAGACCACCGTGGTGCCATGTATATGTACTTACTGATACCCCGTTTCTTCTTTACAGTGGCTTTTTTGAATTCGGCTGGCAGCTCATACAATGACTGTGTAAATGTAGTTCTGTGTGCACCTCATTGTGTGACTTCTGTTATACAGGCAGATGTGTGTTCTGTTCACAAAGTGGCACATTCTCACATTCTAAACATGTACATTGTGTAAAGTGTTGTGAGTCCCAAGGGATCGCAATGTTTTTCGTTTGGGTTTCAAAAGTACTCACAGGTCTCAGAGTGTGGGGACACCTTCAGCATTGAGGTTTGTTATTTGGCCTTGGGTGCACCAATACTGTTTCGTTCACAGTGAACAAGAGGTGGCATGCTTTCATAGTCTTGCTGTGCTCAACTGTTCCCAGACACTAGCTTCTCAGTTTAATTTGATATCAAGTTATTTGCTGTTGTGTCCTAATTTTCATTGTTTCCAAATGGCATGATGGGTCAACCAACTGGGAAGTGCAGGGCTTACATATGTGAGGACTATTCTAGATTTTACTCATGATGCATTCCCTGATATGCACTGTGCCATTTTTTTTTGGACTCATGTGTCAGATGTATACAGGTGACTGATTATTTTCTGTATCTTCACCTTGCCCAGAGCATCATCGGAGGACACCGCGGGAGACACCTGCACGGACGTGGAGGAGGGATCCAGCACCGCTGCCACCACTGCTGGCGAGTCTGCGGGAGCAAGTGGCACGGAGGGCGAGGGGAGTCAGGTGGAGGCCTGTCTAGTGACAACACTGACTACGACGCTGACGGGTCCGATGCTGAACTCCTCCAGTGGGTGGAGGCTGCTACGACACCTGGCAGCAGCACTACATCTGTCACCGCCCCCTCCATTCTCATCACCGCCCTCCCAGTTGCTCCGGTCCCTTCTGTCCGTGCTAGGCAACACCATGTCTTCTTCGTGCCAGGCACCGCACCCCCTGCTCCTGTGCCCCCTGCTGCCCTCACTGCAGAGTCTGTGGACATTCTGCGGCAGTTGCAGGTTGGGCAGACATCGATGCTGAATGTCCTCCATGGCCACACCAGAATGATGACACAGATGGTGTCGTACATGGAGGGCATGTCATCAGCGATGTCTGACCAACGGATGTTGCTGACGGCAGCAGTGAGTCTCCTGCAGCGCTTCGTCCCCCCCTACCCCTGACCATCCACACTTCCCACTCCCATGCCTGTCCCAAGCACACACAGACATTCCCAAGCACGCACCCCACCAGACACAGGCAGCACACCAACACGTAAGGGCAAGCGCACTACTCCTGGAACGCACACTTAGGGGGATGAAGGCACACCCACTGGGTCTGGGGCACACCGGCATACACGCAGCCACAGTCCGAGTAGTCCGCATGCCACACTACCCAGTCCCTCCAATGGCACTCCCCTCGGCTCCCCTACCACACAACCTGACAAGGAGGCCTACTTGGCTGTGCTGGGCCTCAGCCCCTCTGGCTCTTCAGCCCGCAAACGGGAATGGCACTCCACGGGTAGGGGAGTTGAGTCCCCCCCCTTTCCACCTCCTCCCCCAGTAGCGCTGCACCCCATCACTCCGACCCCCCCTCCTTTGCACCTGTGTTTTCTTCGGGTGCAGGGGATATGCTGGAAGACCTGGCAGCAGTGTGCAGCGCCGAGCTGACCTCCACCTTTGGCGCTGCCCCACCCCCTGTGATGGAGGCATCCGTCCCTGCACCCACCACACCTACCCTTCCACCTCCTGTCCCTGCGGTGCCTGGTCCTTCCCCACATGATGCCCCCCCAGTCGATGAACCTGAGGGTTCTAATGTGCAGGCAAGCTAGGGGAGACGCGTGGCCATGTGTCCCCCCCAAGGGCTTCTGATCTGGACTGGCCATGTGCCTTTGTAAATAGTGTCCTTTTATAATTTTTCATTTAATGCTGAATAAAGCATTTTCTTTTCACTTTGAACACTATTGCATTTCAGGTATTGATGTGGGTGCTGATGGTCCAGGAGTTGGGGTTGTGGTAATGTGTTATGTTTCAGGAAAAAGTTGTAGTCTGATGCTCATGGGGTGGACCATGGTATTTGCCTGCCATCACAAGGTCTCTGCAAAGTATCTTTGGTCGTGTGTGCGATTTGTGTTTGGAGACATTGTCCCAAGGAGTGTTCCTTCCTCTGTGGCACCTGACATCTTCCCTGCAGGGAGTTGCACATTTGTTGTGCTGACCTGTGTGTACATTTCCTTTGTTGGTGACGGATCCCTTCAACTATGGCCATGCCTGCTCAGCAATGTCTCCGGCTGCATCGTCTGTGCCATCCTTGCTAGTCACTGTACTTGTGTATTGAGTATGTTGTAATGCCTTAATGGCGACATTCACCATTTTCTGCACTATGCATGTGTGTTATCCCAGCCTAGCACACAATTGGTACTTGTTCTGCAGGGTATTTGGGCACCTGACTCACAATTGCGGGCATTGTATCTGTGGGAACTCCACCCTATTCCTTCCATGAGAGGCAACATATTGGTGGCTGTCCCAGCACCTGTACATTCCTATCAGTCCTGGGAGGTGGGTGACAGTGTGTGTTCCCTTTGGCTCTCTTAGTTTAGTGGGCATTGACATGAGTATACAGTCTTGTGGCATGATCTCTGTGTGTGTATTGTGCTGCATCCGCCAGGGGTGGGTATGCATGTGTCATTTGTCCTCACACCCACATGTGTTGTGTCATGCAGTGGGGGAAATACATCCATCCTCATGGGAGTGGGACACTGCTGTCAGTGATGTGTTGTTATGGCACTATCAACATAGTCGAACATTAGGGATGCGTACATACACCCATGGAGTTGTGGTCATCTGATCATGATGTACACACCCCCATGTCTCTGTCCACTGCTGGGAGTGATAGGCACCCACCCCTCACATGTTTCTGTCCACTGCTGGGGGTCCTTTGCACCCACCCCTCATATGTCTGGGCACTGCTGGGAGTCCTCTGCACCCGCCCCTCACATGTCTCTGTCCACTGCTGGGAGTGATAGGCACCCACCCCTCACATATCTCTGGCCACTGCTGGGAGTGATAGGCACCCACCCCTCACATGTCTCTGTCCACTGCTGGTATTCCTCTGCACCCACCCCTCACATGTGTCTGTCCACTGCTGGGAGTGATATACACCCACCCCTCACATGTCTCTGTCCACTGCTGGGAGTGATAGGCACCCACCCCTCACATGTGTCTGTCGACTGCTGGGAGAGATAGGCATCCACCCCTCACATGTCTCTGTCCACTGCTGGGAGTCCTCTGCACCCACCCCACACATGTCTCTGTCCACTGCTGGGAGTGATAGGCACCTACCCCTCACATGTCTCTGTCCACTGCTGGGAGTGATAGGCACCCACCCCTCACATGTCTCTGTCCACTGCTGGGAGTGATATGCACCCACCCCTCACATGTCTCTGTCCACTGCTGGGAGTGATATGCACCCACCCCTCACATGTCTCTGCCCACTGCTGGGAGTGATATGCACCCACCCCTCACATGTCTCTGTCCACTGCTGGGAGTGATAGGCACCCACCCCTCACATGTCTCTGTCCATTGCTGGGAGTGATAGGCACCCACCCCTCACATGTCTCTGTCCACTGCTGGGAGTAATATGCACCCGCCCCTCAATGTCTCTGGCCACTGCTAGGAGTGATAGGCACCCACCCCTCACATGTCTCTGTCCACTGCTGGGAGTGATATGCACCCACCTCTCACATGTCTCTGGCCACTGCTGGGAGTGATAGGCACCCACCCCTCACATGTCTCTGTCCACTACTGGTATTCCTCTGCACCCACCCCTCACATGTCTCTGTCCACTGCTGGGAGTCATAGGCACCCACCCCTCATATTTCTCTGTCCACTGCTGGGAGTAATAGGCACCCACCCCTCACATGTCTCTGTCCACTGCTGGGAGTGATAGGCACCCACCCCTCACATGTCTCTGTCCACTGCTGGGAGTGATATGCACCCACCCCTCACAATTCTCTGGCCACTGCTGGGAGTGATAGGCACCCACCCGTCACATGTCTCTGTCCACTACTGGTATTCCTCTGCACCCACCCCTCACATGTCTCTGTCCACTGCTGGGTGTGATAGGCACCCACCTCTCACATTTCTCTGTCCACTGCTGGGAGTGATAGGCACCCACCCCTCACATGTCTCTGTCCACTGCTGGTATTCCTCTGCACCCACCCCTCACATGTGTCTGTCCACTGCTGGGAGTGATATACACCCACCCCTCACATGTCTCTGTCCACTGCTGGGAGTGATAGGCACCCACCCCTCACATGTGTCTGTCGACTGCTGGGAGTGATAGGCATCTACCCCTCACATGTCTCTGTCCACTGCTGGGAGTCCTCTGCACCCACCCCACACATGTCTCTGTCCACTGCTGGGAGTGATAGGCACCCACCCCTCACATGTCTCTGTCCACTGCTGGGAGTGATAGGCACCCACCCCTCACATGTCTCTGTCCACTGCTGGGGGTGATATGCACCCACCCCTCACATGTCTCTGTCCACTGCTGGGAGTGATATGCACCCACCCCTCACATGTCTCTGTCCACTGCTGGGAGTGATATGCACCCACCCCTCACATGTCTCTGTCCACTGCTGGGAGTGATAGGCACCCACCCCTTACATGTCTCTGTCCATTGCTGGGAGTGATAGGCACCCACCCCTCACATGTCTCTGTCCACTGCTGGGAGTGATATGCACCCGCCCCTCAATGTCTCTGGCCACTGCTAGGAGTGATAGGCACCCACCCCTCACATGTCTCTGTCCACTGCTGGGAGTGATATGCACCCACCTCTCACATGTCTCTGGCCACTGCTGGGAGTGATAGGCACCCACCCCTCACATGTCTCTGTCCACTACTGGTATTCCTCTGCACCCACCCCTCACATGTCTCTGTCCACTGCTGGGAGTCATAGGCACCCACCCCTCACATTTCTCTGTCCACTGCTGGGAGTAATAGGCACCCACCCCTCACATGTCTCTGTCCACTGCTGGGAGTGATAGGCACCCACCCCTCACATGTCTCTGTCCACTGCTGGGAGTGATATGCACCCACCCCTCACAATTCTCTGGCCACTGCTGGGAGTGATAGGCACCCACCCGTCACATGTCTCTGTCCACTACTGGTATTCCTCTGCACCCACCCCTCACATGTCTCTGTCCACTGCTGGGTGTGATAGGCACCCACCTCTCACATTTCTCTGTCCACTGCTGGGAGTCCTCTGCACCCACCCCACACATGTCTCTGTCCACTGCTGGGAGTGATAGGCACCCACCCCTCACATGTCTCTGTCCACTGCTGGGAGTGATAGGCACCCACCCCTCACATGTCTCTGTCCACTGCTGGGAGTGATATGCACCCACCCCTCACATGTCTCTGTCCACTGCTGGGAGTGATATGCACCCACCCCTCACATGTCTCTGTCCACTGCTGGGAGTGATATGCACCCACCCCTCACATGTCTCTGTCCAGTGCTGGGAGTGATAGGCACCCACCCCTTACATGTCTCTGTCCATTGCTGGGAGTGATAGGCACCCACCCCTCACATGTCTCTGTCCACTGCTGGGAGTGATATGCACCCGCCCCTCAATGTCTCTGGCCACTGCTAGGAGTGATAGGCACCCACCCCTCACATGTCTCTGTCCACTGCTGGGAGTGATATGCACCCACCTCTCACATGTCTCTGGCCACTGCTGGGAGTGATAGGCACCCACCCCTCACATGTCTCTGTCCACTACTGGTATTCCTCTGCACCCACCCCTCACATGTCTCTGTCCACTGCTGGGAGTCATAGGCACCCACCCCTCACATTTCTCTGTCCACTGCTGGGAGTAATAGGCACCCACACCTCACATGTCTCTGTCCACTGCTGGGAGTGATAGGCACCCACCCCTCACATGTCTCTGTCCACTGCTGGGAGTGATATGCACCCACCCCTCACAATTCTCTGGCCACTGCTGGGAGTGATAGGCACCCACCCGTCACATGTCTCTGTCCACTACTGGTATTCCTCTGCACCCACCCCTCACATGTCTCTGTCCACTGCTGGGTGTGATAGGCACCCACCTCTCACATTTCTCTGTCCACTGCTGGGAGTGATAGGCACCCACCCCTCACATGTCTCTGTCCACTGCTGGGAGTGATAGGCACCCACCCCTCACATACCCACTCCTCACATGTCTCTGTCCACTGCTGGGACTCCTAGGCTACACCCACCCACCCGCACCCTTGGTGCTGTACACTGCTGTCCTGGCCATGAACACACCCCAATATACTGGTTATATGCTGCACCAGGCCCTAAGCCAACATTCGTGGCATGTGTGCACCTTGTATCACTAATGTACTGGTGCCCTAGAGGTACGGGTGATGCGGTCCGTACCCACGCCCTCAAAGCGTGGGTACGGCCCCTACCACCATTGTAGTGGTGATGTAGGTGTACACGCCGTACCCACGCCCTCAGAGCGTGTGTACGGCCCGTACCACGTGTACCACAACATCACCACTACAATGGTGGTACGGGCCGTACCCACGCCCTCAATGCGTGGTTACGGCCCGTACCACCATTGTTGTGGTGATGTAGGGGTACGCGTGGTACGAGCCGTACACACGCTCTGAGGGCGTGGGTACGGCGCGTACTCCTACATCACCACTACAATGGTGGTAAGGGCCGTACCCACGCCCTCAGAGCGTGTGTACGGCCCGTACCACGCGTACCCCTACATCACCACTACAATGGTGGTACGGGCCGTACCCACGCCCTCAATGCGTGGGTACGGCCCGTACCACCATTGTAGTGGTGATGTAGGCCGTACACGCGCTCTGAGGGCGTGAGTACGGCGCGTACTCCTACATCACCAGTAGAATGGTGGTACGGGCCGTACCCACACCCTCAGAGCATGTGTGCGGCCCGTACCACGCGTACCACTACATCACCACTACAATGGTGGTACGGGCCATACCCACGCCCTCAATGCGTGGGTACAGCCCGTACCACCATTGTAGTGGTGATGTAGGGGTACCCGTGGTACAGGCCGTACACACACTCTGAGGGCGTGGGTACGGCCCATACCCCTAGGGTACAGCACGTACCACCATTGTAGTGGTGATGTAGGTGTACGTGCCGTACCCACGCCCTCAGAGCATGTGTACGGCCCGTACCACGCGTAACCCTACATCACCACTACAATGGTGGTACGGGCCGTACCCACGCCCTCAGAGCGTGTGTACGGCCCGTACCACGCGTACACCTACATCACCACTACAATGGTGGTACGGGCCGTACCCACGCCCTCAATGCGTGGGTACGGCCCGTACCACCATTGTTGTGGTGATGTAGGGGTACGCGTGGTACGAGCCGTACACACTCTCTGAGGGCGTGGGTACGGCGCGTACTCCTACATCACCACTACAATGGTGGTACGGGCCGTACCCACGCCCTCAGAGTGTGTGTACGGCCCGTACCACGCGTACCCCTACATCACCACTACAATGGTGGTACGGGCCGGTACGGGCAGTACCCACGCCCTCAATGCGTGGGTACACACGCTCTGAGGGCGTGGGTACGGCGCGTACTCCTACATCACCAGTAGAATGGTGGTACGGGCCGTACCCACACCCTCAGAGCGTGGGTACGGCCTGTACCACGCGTACCCCTACATCACCACTACAATGGTGGTACGGGCCATACCCACGCCCTCAATGCGTGGGTACAGCCCGTACCACCATTGTAGTGGTGATGTAGGGGTACCCGTGGTACAGGCCGTACACACGGTCTGATGGCGTGGGTACGGCCCATACCCCTAGGGTACGGCCCGTACCACCATTGTAGTGGTGATGTAGGTGTACGTGCCGTACCCACGCCCTCAGAGCGTGTGTACGGTCCGTACCACGCGTAACCCTACATCACCACTACAATGGTGGTACGGGCCGTACCCACGCCCTCAGAGCGTGTGTACGGCCCGTACCACGCGTACCCCTACATCACCACTACAATGGTGGTACGGGCTGTACCCACGCATTGAGAGCGTGGGTACGCCCCGTACCACGCGTACCCCTACATCACCACTACAATGGTGGTACCGGCCGTACCCACGCCCTCAGAGCGTGGGTACGGCCCGTACCACCATTGTAGTGGTGATGTAGGTGTACGCGCCGTACCCACGCCCTCAGAGCGTGTGTACGGCCCGTACCACGTGTACCCCTACATCACCAAAACAATGGTGGTACGGGCCGTACCCACGCTTTGAGGGCATGGTTACGGGCCGTACCACCATTGTAGTGGTGATGGGTACGTGGGGATTGGTGGACACGCCCCCCAAAGTGACCAGACCCTGGAGGTAATGTATGGACAGTATATGGTATTTTTAAAATTAGGTAGAGGTTATGTTTCCTGCCCCTCGCCCCCCCTTTGCCCCTGGGTGTTGTGCTGACCTTCTGCGGCGTGCGTGGCGGTTTTGGTGCACCAGGTCCTAGGCTAGGAGGGCCGGGATGACACGTAGGATGGGGTCCATGGCTGTCCGTCGCGTACCGCTGCTCCTTCTTCGCGTCGTCCTCAATTTCCCGGGAGTTTTTGGCTGCTGTAAAAAATGATCCGTGCAGAGTGACATAGGCACGAATCTTACTTGCTGGTCCATAGAACGCTGCCTGACTCCGTCCGGACGTCACATACGCGATGTCCCGGATCGGAATTGTGGGTATTTTTTCGGCGCACGTAGTTTTTGGCGATTCGTACGGAAATGGTATTTCTGTACGAATCGTACTTGCTGATTTGTAAGGGGCATTTCCCGGGTACGAGTCGTACGGAGAATACGCTCCGTACGACCATTCGTACCCGGGTTTTACAGGATCGGAATCGGCACCTAATTAATAAGAATTTTTAATAATGTGTAGAGTTATAAAAGCAAAGTAATGAACTATAATAATAATACATATGTATTTATATTCATTATGAATATAATTTTATTAAGTATAAATAATTACAAAGTAATTTTTGAAGATTAAGAATTTTTTTTGTAATATTTACAGGTTATTACTATGCTTTTTTCACTGTATTATTTTTTTTAAAGGGATTTAAGCAGATATTTTTTTTTTACTGGGACTATTTTGTAACCGCGTAATGTTCTTTTGGGTCATTTTGGACTGGAGATGCTCGCGGTTGGAAGCTGCGTCGCGTTCAGTAAGGTAACGGGAATTTTAAGTATTATATGTTACTAAATACTTATGTTTAAGTGTAGTTAGGATGTATATAGTGTATTTCTTGTTAGCTCGTCGTGTTTTTGGTGTGTTGTAGGTGTAAGTTGTGTTTTAGTCTGGTGTCGTGGTTTAGTGTTTGAGACCTAGGTGCCGATTCCGATCATCTAAAACCCGGGTACGAATGGTCGTACGGAGCGTATTCTCCGTCCGACTCATACCCGGGAAATCCTCCTTGCAAACCAGCAAGTACGAATCGTACAGAAATACCATTTCCGTACTGAAGTACTAAATAAAAATCCCAAGGGCCACACTTACCAGTGGCCCGCAATACATATTTCAAATAATAGTCAGTCGGCAATGGAGAAGGTTCAGAAGCTTTATTGGCCAAAGCAAAACTCTATATAGAGGAGCCTCATCGATCCTCATCCATCAGGTGCGCCGAGGAAGACTGCTGGCTCCTTGACAAAACCACACTTATATACATAACAGATTCAGCATACAAAGCCATACAAGTGGAAAAGTACCAGTTAGTCCATGGGCTCCTGGATGAGCTCATACAGTGTTAGGTTTCAGCCTTACACAAAGGGTTGCTATCTATACAGAGGAGGTCGGCAGGGTGACTCCCTTTTCATTCCAGGGCCTGCAGGAATTTGCTTGATACTCCCTACAGCAGATGTGACCTTGGGCCTTGGCCGTAAATACCACTAACCTGTCTCTGGGCTGGTAAGAACTAAATCAAGAAGATGGTAGGCAAGGGAAAGCACGTGATCTGACACGTGGTCTATCACAAACCAAGATGGCTACAGTATGGTTTTCGGCCCTTTTTGTCGTGCAGGAAGAAACGAAAGGAAACGCTTCTTCTAGAACATATCAATAGGTGTTTATGTAGATCAGAATACCGTCATAGATACATTGTGCTAACTTTACATGGTGCGAATAAACAGAACGAGTGATTTTTATCCTTCAGATCGGCCCTTTTAGCATAATGTAGCTAACATACCAACTCAATCTTCAAAGATGCCTTCATCTATCTGCATCATGTCATATATCTCCTTCTGTACTAACTGAGTGCCTATCTTAGCTGGGCGCGGTTTAGATTCGGGAAGGGCAAGAAGGAGTCGATTAGTGCAATAAGAACAGCAGGCAGGTCCACATTGTATGCAGACACAACAGGTGAAAAGGAAACCTACTATACCCAAAAGGATCATGAGCAATTTCCATCCCCAAGTGGCAAAGAGGCCGCAGAACCAGCTAGAAAGGGACCAGGTACCGGTGTCTGTGTGAATTTCAGATGCAGTTTTTTGAATGGCTAAATGTACAGAGGGGGCGGAGTCAGGTATATACACACAGCAAGAACTGCCGATCACTCTGCATACTCCTCCACGATCAGCTAAGATAACATCTAAAACCATACGATTTTGAAGCGTTACAAGCCTGGTCGCCTGAAGCTCAACAGTTAGGTTAGTTAGTATTCCGGCAGTGATATTCACTACTCCCTCTACCACTCTAGATAACCTTCTGATTTCTTTATTGGTCAAAATGGGTCCCCATAGGGGCAAGACTCCTTTCATTATGTCCACAAAGTGTTGTGCAGGAGTATCGGTCTGATCAGTGGCATCCCCCGTGGTAGCTCGTTTTCCTAAGCTCCGTCGGTTCAGTGAATGGGTTTTATGATAATCAGAAGGGGCTATATAGACTGGTGGGTATAGGAAAGACAAATAACATCTCCCTGACCATCCTCTGGGGAGCCATGTGTATGCATTTTCCCCATATACAAAATACACATTCGGGGGAGTAAGCATTGGTGGGCTACTGAATGTTCGTAATCTGTACGTATAATTGCATTTACTAGATCCAACTGCTAAGTGACCAGTGCCATGTACACAAAAGGAAGATGACGCATCCGGGACCGGAATAACCTTATCATCTGATACATTTCGTTCTTGAAAATATTTGAAATACTCAGTGAAATTGAAAGACATAAAATCCAATACTTCATCCCTTAACCAGGTGTCATTTGCATATTCAGTATACTCATTCATGCAAGCAGTTGGGTCTAGTGTACCATCTGTACCATCTTCATTCGGGCTGAATCCCTGATGTACTTCTATATATGCTAGAATCATTTCGTAGTCTTTTTCAGAAAATCGGTGTTCATCAACAGTATAGTGCGTATATATCATCGACAGCAATTTAAACCATGCTTCACAACTGCCTAGGTATGACAAGGGCATCGAAATGAAAAGATCATGTTTGTGCATAACCGAGGGGAGGAGGCCACAGACCCAGCACTTCGTAGCATTGGTTAAACTATGGGTCTGGTGCAGCATTTCAATAAAGGCATTCTTTACATATGTCTGACAATGTCTTTCCTTATGAGGGGCGAAAGTATGGAAATGATGCTCTTCAGGAACAGGAGTAGAAGTTACCAGGGTGTGCACAGGGTGACGACATTCTAAATAAATGAATACACTTAAACATGTTACTAGTGATACAGTTATTATAGCTATGAAGACTATCTTAATACGCAAACTCCAAGTAGAAAACATAGGCATATATGGGTGCAGAGGCCGTGGAGCTATAGGCCGCTCCTCTTCGGGAACAAAGCAAGCAAAGGGATACATTCTTGCTAAAAGTCCAACTATAATCTAAGGGGAATGTGCCTACTTGCAGTCCAACCTGCCAGAGGCTGCTTCTTTCCTGTGTCCGTTTAGAGCCTCACAGGCAGACTCCTATTGTTCATCAAAAAAGAAAAAATACCAAAACAAGAAAATTGCAAAAACTTCTCGCGTTGGGGCTGCACTTGACGCAGCTCTTACTGGAAACTCCACCTTAGGCCCCACTAATCAATCAATGTCTCTATTTTTCTTTCTGAACAGAACTTTACTGAAAGTTCGAGCTCTCAACTGGTTCAGTCCAGTGTTCTTTTACATTATACCAGGATTTACTCAAGTCTCTCTTCTCTTTCTCTAGACTGAACCTGGTATCTTTGCTCTTTGTCGGGCCGCAGGTTATAGCGAACATGACCAGGTGTTCGGGGATCAGGGAAAAGAATAGGCACAGTAGGATCAAAAGTGTGTTCTTTCGGATCAGATGCAGCATTACCGGGAGCAGAGCTGATCGTCGGGCCAGCCGCTGTAGGCGTTGTTGAACTCACAGTGCCTCCCTCTAGCCCGTTCAGTTCTTCTCGGGCTTTGGAGAGAGATGAATCTTCAGTGAGCTGCTCACCGTCAGGCACTGACCCTTCACTCTGTTCCTGCAGGTCACCCGGCAATGGGAGAGGAACTCTTTTCAAATGTGACACGTGAATCCAGTGCCGCTTCCCTTCAACCTTAACAGCAGTTCTTGTGGAAAGGAGTATCTGATGGGGTTTGGTCCATCGCGGATCCAAACTCGATTTTTGCTGGTAGTTCCGGATCAAAACCCACTGTCCAGGTTCAAGACGATGTCCAGGACCCTCCGGCAGGGACTGCAATACCGCTGATATCTGTTGATGAATGGAACGAAGATCTTTAGTTAATGCATAAAGATAATCTGTCAAAATTGGGTACTCGATGTCCCTAAAGGATTTTGGTCTCGGTACACCCCAGATATTAGCGGGCCTACCAAATATCACCTCATATGGTGATATTCCAGAGCGAGAGTGAGGAGTGGTTCTTACGGACAACAATTCTAAGGGTAAGAGGTCAGGCCATGTCAACCCTGTAGTGTCTTGCAGCTTAGCTAATTTCAACTTTAAAATCCCATTATACTTTTCTACCAACCCTGCTGATTGGGGGTGGCGGGCAGCATGAAACTTTTGTCTAATGGATAAACCACTACAAATGTGTTCGATAAGGTTGGCATTAAAATGTTTTCCATTGTCACTCCAAATTACACGTGGCAAACCATAGCGAGGAAAAAATTCCTTTACTAGAGCTTTAGCTGTGGCTAGAGCGGTATTCTCCTTGGTGGGGTATGCTTCCACCCATTTACTGAATGTGCAAACCACTACTAGAACATACTTGAGATTATTTACCCGCTCTAATTGAATAAAGTCCATTTGTAACACCTCAAAGGGTAAGGTGGGGGGCGCAAAATTCCCTTTCAATACAGGGACACTACCTCCTGGATTATGCTGTAAACAGATCATACAGTTCTGAACCAGATGTGTTGCAGTTTTATTAATATTGGTGTTATACCACACAGAATCTAGTACTGCACAAATACCTTTAACACCTATATGCGCAGGGCCGTGCGCCATAGATACTATCACATTCACAAATGCGTTTGGCAGTAACCACCTGCATTTGTCTGACAGGTCGATCCAACATCCATTTTCATCTAGTTTCCCTATCTGCTCTTGCCAATGCACTAGTTCTTCAGGGGTCGCTTCTTGTTGTATTTCTCTAACACTATCCATAGTGCTATTGAATATTTCTGTTTCTACCATTCCTCTCGGTGAACTGGCTACAAACATAGAGGTGGTGTTTGACTGGGCAGTTTCTTTAGCGATTCTGTCAGCAAATGAATTTCCTTTGCCTACATCATCGATCACAGCTTTATGGGCGCTACATTTAACAACAGCAATTTCCTTTGGTAAGGTCAGGGCAGTCAACAGTCTCAAGACCAGCGGCCGTTCCTTATCTTCAGGCCATGTGAAGTAAGGAAACCCCTTTCTGCCCATAACCTTCCAAAGTTATGTGCTACACCGAAAGCGTAGTGGCTATCGGTGTAGACATTCACTCTCAAACCTTCACTTAACTCACAAGCTCGAAGCAAGGCTACTAATTCGGCAGCCTGGGCAGATTGATAAGACACTTTGGCTGTTTCAACTACAGTTCGGAGAGTGGTAATCGCATAGGCAGATGTGGTAGTGCCATTCGGTAACTTAAAACATGAGCCATCGACATATAACTCCACTTGTGGGTCAGATAAGGGAGTGTCTATCAGGTCTATCCGTCCCTTTGTTTCTTCCTCTGTCCGAAACATACAGTCATGTATGTCCGGATCTTGCTCTTCCGAAGGGAGGGGTAGTAACGTGGCAGGGTTCAGAGTGGCACATCTTTTGATAGTGATGTGGGGTGCGAACAGGATCAATTCATACCCTGTAAGACGCGCACTAGTTAAGTGCTGCGTCTTGGTCCTGTTTAATAATACATCCACAGCGTGAGGCACCATCACTGTGAGGTCAGTGTTCAGGACGAGCCCTTCTGATTGTCGAATTGCCACCGCAACAGCCACCGTGGCCTTTAGACAACTGGGAAGTGCTCTGGCGACATTATCCAATACCGCCGAAAAATATGCACAAGGTTTTGCTTACCACCAAAACCCTGTGTTAACACAGAAAGCGAGCAACCGTCCACCTCATGCACGTAGAGTGTAAAAGGCTTCCGGTAATCAGGAGTGCCAAGCATAGGAGCAGAACACAGAGCAGACTTCAGAGAGACAAAAGCATCCTGACATTCAACAGTCCAAGGTAACGGTTCATGCACATCTTTAGTTGTCAAGTATAGTAGGGGTTTAGTCAGAAGGGAAAAGTTAGGAATCCACTGGCGACAGTAAGAGGTTATGGCAAGGAAAGCGCGGACATCACTCTGCGTGCAAGGAACAGACATGTTAGATATAGCTGTTATACGATCAGAAGTTAGACGTCTACCCTCCTTCGACAGGAGATGACCTAAATAAGTCACCTCCGGTCGACAATATTGAAATTCAGACAAGGATACCTATTACCATGTTTGGCCAAATGCTGCAACAATTGAACTGTAGCATCTCGGCAACCCTGTTCAGTATCCGAAGCCACCAATAGATCATCTATGTATTGTAACAGTGCGTTACCATCAGGCAGAATTAGAGTATCCAATAGGGCTTTGAGCGCTTGACTATAAATACTAGGGTTTCTGTATAGCCCTGGGGAGCGCGACAAAAGCGGAAGCTGCGACCAGCTAATGAGAATCCGAAAAGATATCGGCTATCAGAATGAATGGGAATGCTGAAGAAAGCCTTTTTCAGATCAATCACAGAAAAATATTGAGCTGTAGGAGGAATCATAGTCAATATGGTGGTTATATCAGGCACCATGGGATACTGAGGTACCACGATCTTGTTTATTTCTCGCAAATCAATCACAAAACGATATGTATCTACATAATCAGGATTGCAATCTATGGGGGCCCTTTTAAGAATAGGAAGAATGGGACTATTACACATATTGGAGGTTGTCTCTTCCACCACCCCAGATTGGATCAGATCCTGAATAATGGACAACAAGGCTCGTTCACCTGCAGGGGCAATTTTATATTGCGGTATTTTCGGTAACCGAGCATTTTGCTTCAGGGTAATTGAGATTGGGGGTATCCTTAACACACCCACATCAGTGTCTCCGGTAGCCCAAAGGGTTTTTGGAATCTCTGCAAATTCAGGGGGTAAGGTGTCCGTCTTAGAGAAGTACTGCACCGAAGGGGCTTGGACAGTCAAATAGACACCGTCTGGGGAACAATATATACGAGCATATAATCTTTTCAGTAAGTCTATGCCTAATAAATTCTCCCCACATTGCGATGTTAGAAGGAATGGCGAATCAATAGAAATAGGACCCAGAGCGAAAGAAAGAGGTCAGGAAATGGGGCTCACCACCGGAGTTCCAGACAAACCTACGGACACATTATCTTGGCCAGACAGAGCAGCCCCAGGGACAAGGGCATGTGAAACAGAACTGTTCATAGCTCCTGTGTCAACTAGAAACTTACCCGATGCGCCCATTAAATGTGCATTAACATAAGGTCCGTTCTGATCTATAGGAATTGACACACGTCCCCCACTCTGCCTTTGGCTGTCCTATGCACGAGGAAAGCCTGCCAATGCATCGCTGCCACATTCTTCATTGAAGTACTGCTTTCCCTGACCATGATCAAAATAGTTCTGACTATTCCCACCTTGTCCAGACTCCTCTTGTCGTGTATGTCCACCTCAACTACCACCACTGCGTCCTCTCCCTTGGCCTCGTGTATTGTTGTTTTGCGCATATAACAATGGACACTGGGAACGCCAATGCCCTTCCTGTTTACAAAATGCGCATTGGTTTATTCCTAAATCAGTTCGTCCTCCACCCGGTACTTGGCCCGCCCCTCGTGGAGCAGAGCTCGGCCCTCCCCAACCCCTACCACGGCCTCTCTCAACCTGCTGTAACAGGACCCGCGTTTTTAAATCCTTTGCTTTCTTTTCCGTCTTATCCTTACTTTCATTCTCTCGGTGCTCATAATATTGAGCCATGCTTAATATAATCGAGGGAGTAGACGTCGTCCAAGTACTTTCTGCGGCCTGGAGTCGGGCCGAGATTTCGGGCAGTAAATTTGTCACAAACCTGTTGACAAACAGGCGTATACCACCCTCCTTGGATAAGTCCTGGCCACTGAAGTCAATAAAAACGCCTTCAAATCTAGTGAAAAAATCCGACACACTCTCATCTTTCTTCTGTCGGCATGCTGTCAATTTATCCCAATCCACTTTCCTAGGCGGGATTAGCGAATGCATGTATGTAATTATTTTGTCAGGTAGCAATAATATTTCGTCCCTGGGCTTATCTCCGGGTTTTCAATCTTTATCCCAATCTTTCAATTGATCCCATGTTCCTCCAAATTCAGTCATATGGTCTTGGTCATGTACCTGACGCCATATATCCACTGGTACTAATAGAGCAAAGAATAATTCTATATCGGCCAATGTCATTACTGCCGATGAGGCGGCTTCAGTAAGTTCTTTGTAATATGCTGTAGGATTCTTCCTAGGGTCAGGCAAATGAGCTTTCAATGACAGCACTTCACTGCGTTTCCACGGGGTGTACACCCACTGCTCCTGAAAATGAGCATCTGCTTGCGGGCGGGTAACCGCCCCGTAGCATCCCTTATTTCAGTAATTTCTGGATGATAACTAGGGTGGACCTCACGCATTGGAAAATGCGCGGAATCCGCAGGACCAGCAGATTGAAGTTGGGTTCTATAACTAACCAATGTTCCAACATTTTTGAACACCTCCTCCTGGGTCAATTGAAATTTGTGCGCATGGTCATGAATGGTATACAATATTACCGGAGCCTTCCCCCCTGTATGAACTTGTTCCCATAATGATATCAGGCATGCGGCCATATGGTCTAATGCATGCTGTTGCATCACGGGCTCAAAGTCTCTCATAGTGCTCCATATGTCGGACACAGTGTAAATAAGGTGTCCCATCCATTGTGATGCTTGTAGCGCAACAACCTCCCTTTCCTCCACTTTTAAGGCTGACCGGGTAAACAGTTTCTTGCCTTCAAGAGAACCGGGCGGATGTACCGGAGTAGAAACAGCTGGTAAGGGAGTTGCGCTCGCCGAAGAAGAGGTCAACACATGGGGAGAATAGGCTGCCCCAGGTGACAGCTGAACATTTCCAGCTGTCAAAGATGACAACAAATTGGGCAATAGAGTCATAATCTCTGTAACAGACGAGGACAACCGGGACAAATTGGTTTGAGGCGCGAGAAGGGGAGGGGCTGGAGGTGCCGACGCAGCAGGAGCTACCGTCGTCACAGCTGAGACTTGCGCAGGGGCCGCTGGATCTGCAACGGCTGATACCGGGGCAACTGGTACCGCCGGGTATAACCGTTGCGGGACATATGGGGGTGGTGGGCGCAAGTCCAATAAATCTCCAATTTCATCTTCGGCGTCGGGCCAAGGTACGTAACTTTTATCGGCCTGTAACCTGAACTCACGATTCACACATTCAATCCCTTCTTCTGTTAGGGCTCTGTCGTAGGCAGCAGCCTTCTGAGTAACTGTTTGCCCTGCCTTAACTCTAGCTAGTTTCTCTTCTCTCATTCGCCTCCGCTTAGATTCTTCTGCCAGATGTTTAATGCATCAAACATAGACTGCCTACTGCGTCTAGAAAAAAACTGATCCTGTAAAAAGGCAATTTTCTTTTCATCGAAGGAACCCGTTTGGGGCCATTGCAATTCTTCATTACCTCTGGTATACTTATGCCACAAAGTATTAAACAATAGAGGAGTTATTCCATGTTTTATGTACAGGAAATGAGCCTTATGTCTGAACCATGCCTGAGCCAACGCGTTTCGTCGAAAATGGCATTAAGCCTACGACTTTTTCAAGGCTAAAAATAACATGAGAATCATACTTTAAATTAACACATGTATACAAACAAATCGAGAAAACCCAAAACACTTACACCCAGTGCAAAGGGCTAATCAAGAGAGTTCATTGGTGACAATACAACGTATAAAAACTCAAGTAAGAGTATAATATTGTTGCATCAGCAAAATAATTTCATAAACAAATCATCAACATAATTTCCATGTAATCCATCACGTCACAACCCTTATTATATACATAGTCTGATTGCATCTAGTGAGAGCGTGACAGATCAAAAAATCCCAAGAGTCCAATGGTGAGTATTATATGTATAAAACCCATTGTGTCAGTCACACTCAGTTTTCTAGATATAAGGTACCTGTTTAATTCCTATTTGTAATTGGATCTGTAAATATCAGAGAAGGAAATTATTTAAGACAAGGCAATGGTCTTAATCAGCTTGGTGTCTTATTTGGTCAGGAAATACACACATTGTCATCTTGTATCTTACCTTGATAAAGGTAATTGAAATCCATACTAGTAAGTCCACAGGATAAAATTAAGTTTTCCCAAGTTTTATAGTTAAATTTTAACTTCCTCAACAATGCTCAGTCCAATCTGTAAGAATACGGAAATACACAAATCTGTGTTAGCCACCGGTACCACAATGTCTCAGATCAGAAAATTAAAAGTCAAGAATTAGCCTGACAACATTAAATATGCATCTCGACAGTACCAGAACCTATCATTTGCTACGTTATACACTGATGAAAAGACGACAAAGTGGCCACTTCGTATTATTAAATATTCCGTAACCAAATGTAAGTTTATGGTTATCGACTAACATGGAAAGAAACTACAAAGTCTATTTATTCAAAACGATTAATTTTAGTTGCACAGAAAATTCCCAATTATCATACCTCCGTGGTCTTCCCACGTTCAACAATTCACGGCGTCCATTACCGTCGTGTTAACGTGACCCAATAAGGTTCACGAGATTCCGCACCTACAGTGTCAAGAAATAAATTCTAAGTATACACAACATACCGCAAATGTTCCATTTGTATTTGGAACAGCAACAATCGTAACACGTACCTTCAATTCTCTGTGTATCTCCCAATTACAGGCTACCGCCATCACTTCCTGGTTCTTCCTTCAAATAACCTTATCAGAACACAAAAGAAGGACTATCCCGTGTTATGGCACAATCCGCTCCATCTTAAGATGGGAAGTGCAACTCATTCATTTAAGGGGCCTCACCCCTTACCGATTACAATACTATTTATGATGTTACTGAATTCTAACAATTTAATCAATAATTAGACGTAAATAATTATGCCAAAATAAACTTATATCACTAAAAGGTAATTAACATTATTTTACATAGGGGTTTATTATCGAAATATGAACAGCAATTACTACTTGAAGTTACCCCATTTTAAAAATGGGAGATCAAATCATATATGTTACAACTCTATCTCCAAGCCTTGCACAAATTACCAGTAAGGTAAGTAATAAAGTATATTACTTAAAACTTATATTTAAATCACTCAGGGCCACTTACCAAAACAACAAAGAATTTTTTTTATCATCATATAAATGATATAGTCAATAAGATTTATAAAAGATACAAAAATAAGACCACGCCCAACGATGCTATTATACCAACATCATACCTGCCAATTGAGAATTACAGCTAGAGATCGGAAATTCAATATGTAGTTTAAAAGGCCACCAGAAATACTACGAATTTATTAGTCCAGTACTTAATCAACCAAGAAATATTGTAATTCCTGGTCAAAATGAAGGCCGTCCTCTACGGCCCTCAGACGCATAATCCATTTTGCCTCTGTCCTACGTAATTTCAATTCCCTATTACCACCCCGTGGATCCAGTTTTACATGTTCAATACCAAAAAATACAAAAGTTTTGTTAGGACCCTGTGCCGTACAACTGTGTACATGTTCAGCTATTGGGTATCGAGAATCATTATTTTTAATTGCTCGTAAATGTTCAGCAACACGTTCTTTCAACGCTCTAATGGTACTTCCCACATAGATCTTGGCACATTTACACTCAATAATATATACAACATACTTAGTGCTGCAAGTAATATTTGTTGTTATAGTAAATGTTCTACTGTCATTAACCTGAAAATCACGTGTCTTGTCCTTGGCACATCTACACATTCCGCAATGACCACACTTATAAAAGCCCTTAGAATATTGTGTTAGCCAGGACTCCGATTGTCTGTCCATAGGATAACTGGGGCTCAATAAAGAGCCAAGACTTTTACCTCTTCGATAAGGTATTTGTGGTTGTTCACTTAGACAATCTGCTAAAGTTTTATCCAATTTCAAGATATGCCAATGTTTGTACATACTTTTCCTGAGTGAGGCACTTACAGGGGTGAAGTCCGTTATTAACCTAATAGGTTGTGCTTTTGGTACAATATCCTTCACAGATTTCAGCGTGGATATGCGTTTCATCTTTAACACCCTTTGTTTTGCCATATATATATCATGTTGATTGTAACCTCTCTGGAGGAATCTTTTCTCCATATCACATATACAAGATCTAAAATGTAAGTCATCACTACAATTCCGTTTTGCCCTTACCATTTCTCCGAAGGGAATTGCTGTCAATTGATGTCTGGGATGAGCACTTTTAGCGTGCAAGATGGCATTACAGGAGGTGGGTTTCCGATATAAGTCACTCTGAATACAATTGTTGCTAATGTATAGTTTCACATCTAGTAATATCACACTAGTAGCACTAAACTGAGTAGTACATTTAATGTTCATCTCATTGCTATTCAAATAATCAACAAATTCCTGTAGTAATGATTCAGTTCCATTCCATATCATGAGGCAGTCGTCAATGAACCTTCCCCAATAAAGAATATGTCCATTCCAACCACTCCCTGATGGCCCCCAGACGATCACCTCCTCCAGCCAGCCCATAAAGAGATTGGCGTAGGCCGGTGAAAACCTGGAACCCATCGCCACACCTTGGGTTTGTTTAAACCATTCATCCTTAAATAAAAAATAGTTATTTGTAAGTATTAATTCTGTCATAGCCAGTATCATTTGCGTATGTTCCCACTGAGTAGCAGGCCTCTTGGATAGGAAATGATTCAGTGCTTTCATGCCCAATTCATTTTTAATGCTGGTATAAAGTGATACCACATCTAGAGTCACTAATATCATCCCTGGGTCCCATGTAAAGTCACTTAATATATTAAGAATATGTCGTGTGTCTTTAATATATAATGGTAAGTTAACAACTATGGGTTGTAGAAATATATCCACAAATTGTGAAAGACGTTCGGTTGGTCCCCCTATTCCTGATACTATTGGTCTTCCCAGTGGAAATGGAAGATCTTTGTGAATTTTCGGCAGTGTATATAGACAAGGATACCGAGGACGATTTACTTTAAGATATAAGAACTCATCCTCGTCTAATAAGCCAATATCAGACCAAGTCTTCAAACAAGCATTAATGATATTTGTAAGTGCATACATAGGATTATAGGGTACTCTTTCATAACAAAGTTTGTTGTTCAATTGAGAATATACCTCTTGTTCATAGTCAACTCTATTCATTAGCACTATGTTTCCACCTTTGTCTGCTTTACGTATAATCAATTCAGTATTTGTCAAAAGTGAATTTAATGCATGTCTTTCTTCAGTGGTCAAATTATCTTTAATAAAATTCATAGCTGGCATTTTCTTCATACTTAGATCAATATCTCTAATGACCAAATTATGAACAATTTCTATATTGTTCCCACTCACTAAATTTGAGGACCACTTAGACTTGCTCTTAAGTCCACTGGATATAGTCAAATCTGTTCTGATGTCCAAATCTCTCAAAACCTTAGAGATAGTCACAGGATCTTTTTCTAACTCCGTTATTGATAGTAATGTAACGGTATCTTGGATATCATCAATTGTTAAATTAGACACAGGACTTGATATTTCAGATGCTAACCCTTTATTAGGTTTAGGATTGGATGCAAAATACTTTTTCAATTTAAGACGTCTAATGAACCTGAAAAGATCAATCTTAATGTCACATACGTCTCCTTTGTAAATAGGACAGAATCCCAAGCCCTTTTTAAGTAAAGAAATCATATCACTAGATAATACAATATCAGACAGATTCACTACCTCCAATTCTTCTGAATTTACATGAATCATTTCTTGTTCCAAGATCGCGTTTTCATGCCCGCTCTGTCTCCTCCTGTTACCTCCTTTCTTTCCCCTTCTTGTGTATTTCCGGTGCCTGTCCTTGTTGCTAGTTCTCTGTTTCCCCTCTTTATGCGGTTCACTTCTTGTAAAAAAGAAGAGTTCCCCAATGGTTGTAATTGTCTGACCAGCGAACCAGATACATTCTCTGCATCACTACCACTGGTCACCACTGAACTTAAAGAAGCATTGCTAGAACTAGTGAATACAGGTTCCACTGTAGATTTGTTCTTGTCCATTTGTATGAGATAATCGTACTTTTTAGCAAATGTAAAAACTCTCCCACTATTATAATCAACCTCGTCACGTTTTAATGTTCGGGCTTTTCTCTGTCTTATGTCATTTTGGTGGTTTGATAAAACACCCTTCAGGATTTCATAATTTTTAAGAGTAGGTTCTGGTAGGTTAAGACCTGAAATCTCCGTCTCTAACTGTGCAATCTCAATTTGTAATTTCTTAGCTTTACGCCCAGCATTTTCTATCAAGATCTCCATCAATTTCATTGAGCTTGATGTTAACTCTTTCTCCCAGATCTCCAAAAGATCCTCGTCCAGATCATCATATGTGGGTATTATCTGCGAGCGGAGACCCCTAGGAATTCTATTTAATTTCACATACTGCTTCAAAGTTGCTCCGTCCCACCATTTGGACATCTCAGAACATTTTAATCTTTCTAACCTGATAAATTTATCACGTAATCCTTCATTCTTCTGTTGGTTGCTACCCTTTACTGCTTCCGTAATTGTTCTCCCTTTGCAGAGGTTATCAAAAAGCTGCGCTGCGAGCCTATCTCTGTCCAAATTATCACTCATCCTGAGATACTGTAACTATTTAGTGCCTTCAGTGCTGCCTACCCTAGTTAAAGTCAAAAGGGAAATTGGGTGTAAAGGGTTTTTAGAAGCGCACATAAAGTATTCACACTAAAGTAAATCAACAAAGCATATTTTGTACGGTGCATCCAAAAAGAGAGGAAACACCCTGACCTCCCAAGTTAAATCCAAGGAATAGTATGATAATTACAGTTTTTTCGGAGCACACGTAAATCAATCAAAACAAATTGTTACAGAATAATACACATGAAAGGAATTAATTTCTTGTTCTTCTTCTTTTAATATTCATAGGTCTTCTCATTCTTTAGTTTTCTGAGCCTTATGTCTGAACCATGCCTGAGCCAACGAGTTTCGTCGAAAATGGCATTAAGCCTACGACTTTTTCAAGGCTAAAAATAACATGAGAATCATACTTTAAATTAACACATGTATACAAACAAATCGAGAAAACCCAAAACACTTACACCCAGTGCAAAGGGCTAATCAAGAGAGTTCATTGGTGACAATACAACGTATAAAAACTCAAGTAAGAGTATAATATTGTTACATCAGCAAAATAATTTCATAAACAAATCATCAACATAATTTCCATGTAATCCATCACGTCACAACCCTTATTATATACATAGTCTGATTGCATCTAGTGAGAGCGTGACAGATCAAAAAATCCCAAGAGTCCAATGGTGAGTATTATATGTATAAAACCCATTGTGTCAGTCACACTCAGTTTTCTAGATATAATGTACCTATTTAATTCCTATTTGTAATTGGATCTGTAAATATCAGAGAAGGAAATTATTTAAGACAAGGCAATGGTCTTAATCAGCTTGGTGTCTTATTTGGTCAGGAAATACACACATTGTCATCTTGTATCTTACCTTGATAAAGGTAATTGAAATCCATACTAGTAAGTCCACAGGATAAAATTAAGTTTTCCCAAGTTTATATAGTTAAATTTTAACTTCCTCAACAATGCTCAGTCCAATCTGTAAGAATACGGAAATACACAAATCTGTGTTAGCCACCGGTACCACAATGTCTCAAATCAGAAAATTAAAAGTCAAGAATTAGCCTGACAACATTAAATATGCATCTCGACTGTACCAGAACCTATCATTTGCTACGTTATACACCGATGAAAAAACGACAAAGTGGCCACTTCGTATTATTAAATCATTCCGTAACCAAATGTAAGTTTTTGGTTATCGACTAACATGAAAAGAAACTACAAAGTCTATTTATTCAAAACGATTAATTTTAGTTGCACAGAAAATTCCCAATTATCATACCTCCGTGGTCTTCCCACGTTCAACAATTCACGGCGTCCATTACCGTCGTGTTAACGTGACCCAATAAGGTTCACGAGATTCCGCACCTACAGTGTCAAGAAATAAATTCTAAGTATACACAACATACCGCAAATGTTCCATTTGTATTTGGAACAGCAACAATCCTAACACGTAACTTCAATTCTCTGTGTATCTCCCGATTACAGGCTACCGCCATCACTTCCTGGTTCTTCCTTCAAATAACCTTATCAGAACACAAAAGAAGGACTATCCCGTGTTATTGCACAATCCGCTCCATCTTAAGATGGGAAGTCCAACTGATTCATTTAAGGGGCCTCACCCCTTACCGATGAGGTATGATAATTGGGAATTTTCTGTGCAACTAAAATTAATCGTTTTGAATAAATAGACTTTGTAGTTTCTTTCCATGTTAGTCGATAACCATAAACTTAGATTTGGTTACGGAATGATTTAATAATACGAAGTGGCCACTTTGTCGTTTTTTCATCAGTGTATAACGTAGCAAATGATAGGTTCTGGTACTGTCGAGATGCATATTTAATGTTGTCAGACTAATTCTTGACTTTTAATTTTCTGATATGGGACATTGTGGTACCGGTGGCTAACACAGATTTGGGTATTTCCGTATTCTTACAGATTGGACTGAGCATTGTTGAGGAAGTTAAAATTTAACTATATAAACTTGGGAAAACTTAATTTTATCCTGTGGACTTACTAGTATGGATTTCAATTACCTTTATCAAGGTAAGATACAAGATGACAATGTGTGTATTTCCTGACCAAATAAGACACCAAGCTGATTAAGACCATTGCCTTGTCTTAAATAATTTCCTTCACTGATATTTACAGATCCAATTACAAATAGGAATTAAACAGGTACATTATATCTAGAAAACTGAGTGTGACTGACACAATGGGTTTTATACATATAATAGTCACCATTGGACTCTTGGGATTTTTTGATCTGTCACGCTCTCACTAGATGCAAACAGACTATGTATATAATAAGAGTTGTGACGTGATGGATTACATGGAAATTATGTTGATGATTTGTTTATGAAATTATTTTGCTGATGCAACAATATTATACTCTTACTTGAGTTTTTATACGTTGTATTGTCACCAATGAACTCTCTTGATTAGCCCTTTGCACTGGGTGTAAGTGTTTTGGGTTTTCTCGATTTGTTTGTATACATGTGTTAATTTAAAGTATGATTCTCATGGTATTTTTAGCCTTGAAAAAGTCGTAGGCTTAATGCCATTTTCGACGAAACGCGTTGGCTCAGGCATGGTTCAGACATAAGGCTCAGAAAACTAAAGAATGAGAAGACCTATGAATATTAAAGGAAGAAGAACAAGAAATTAATTCCTTTCATGTGTATTATTCTGTAACAATTTGTTTTGATTGATTTACGTGTGCTCCGAAAAAACTGTAATTATCATTCTAATCCTTGGATTTAACTTGGGAGGTCAGGGTGTTTCCTCTCTTTTTGGATGCACCGTACAAAATATGCTTTGTTGATTTACTTTAGTGTGAATACTTTATGTGCGCTTCTAGAAACCCTTTACACCCAATTTCCCTTTTGACTTTAACTAGGGTAGGCAGCACTGAAGGCACTAAATAGTTACAGTACCTCAGGATGAGTGATAATTTGGACAGAGATAGGCTCGCAGCGGAGCTTTTTGATAACCTTTGCAAAGGGAGTACAATTACGGAAGCAGTAAAGGGTAGCAACCAACAGAAGAATGAAGGATTACGCGATAAATGTATCAGGTTAGAAAGATTAAAATGTTCTGAGATGTCCATATGGTGGGACGGAGCAACTTTGAAGCAGTATGTGAAATTAAACTGCCTAGGGGTCTCCGCTCGCAGATAATACCCACATATGATGATCTGGACGAGGATCTTTTGGAGATCTGGGAGAAAGAGTTAACATCAAGCTCAATGAAATTGATGGAGACCTTGATAGAAAATGCGGAGGGTAAAGTTAAGAAATTACAAATTGAGATTGCACAGTTAGAGACGGAGGTTTCAGGTCTTAACCTACCAGAACCTACTCTTAAAAATTATGAAATCCTGAAGGGTGTTTTATCAAACCACCAAAATGACATAAGACAGAGAAAAGCCCGAAAATTAAAACGTGACGAGGTTGATTATAATAGTGGGAGAGTTTTTACATTTGCTAAAAAGTACGATTATCTCATACAAGTAGACAAGAACAAATCTACAGTGGAACCTGTATCCACTAGTTCTAGCAATGCTTCTTTAAGTTCAGTGGTGACCAGTGGTAGTAATACAGAGAATGTATCTGGTTCACTGGTTAGACAATTGCAAGCATTGGGGAACTCTTCTTTTTTACAAGAAGTGAACCGCATAAAGAGGGGAAACAGAGAACTAGCAACAAGGACAGGCACCGGAAATACACGAGAAGGGGAAAGAAAGGAGGTAACAGGAGGAGACAGAGCTGGCATGAAAACACGATCTTGGAACAAGAAATGATTAATGTAAATTCAGAAGAATTGGAGGTAGTGAATCTATCTGATATTGTATTATCTAGTGATATGATTTCTTTACTTAAAAAGGGCTTGGGATTCTGTCCTATTTACAAAGGAGACGTATGTGACATTAAGATTGATCTTTTCAGGTTCATTAGACATCTTAAATTGAAAAAGTATTTTGCATCCAATCCTAAACCTAATAAAGGGTTAGCATCTGAAATATCAAGTCCTGTGTCTAATTTAACAATTGAGGATATCCAAGATACCGTTACATTACTATCAATAACGGAGTTAGAAGAAGATCC
This sequence comes from Triturus cristatus, assembly GCF_964204655.1. Lineage (NCBI taxonomy): Eukaryota > Metazoa > Chordata > Amphibia > Caudata > Salamandridae > Triturus > Triturus cristatus. Next base: position 1,102,545,639 of record NC_140579.1, read on the forward strand.
TGTGACTATCTCTAAGGTTTTGAGAGATTTGGACATCAGACAAGATTTGACTATATCCAGTGGACTTAAGAGCAAGTCTAAGTGGTCCCCAAATTTAGTGAGTGGGAACAATATAGAAATTGTTCATAATTTGGTCATTAGAGATATTGATCTAAGTATGAAGAAAATGCCAGCTATGAATTTTATTAAAGATAATTTGACCACTGAAGAAAGACATGCATTAAATTCACTTTTGACAAATACTGAATTGATTATACGTAAAGTAGACAAAGGTGGAAACATAGTGCTAATGAATAGAGTTGACTATGAACAAGAGGTATATTCTCAATTGAACAACAAACTTTGTTATGAAAGAGTACCCTATAATCCTATGTATGCACTTACAAATATCATTAATGCTTGTTTGAAGACTTGGTCTGATATTGGCTTATTAGACGAGGATGAGTTCTTATATCTTAAAGTAAATCGTCCTCGGTATCCTTGTCTATATACACTGCCGAAAATTCACAAAGATCTTCCATTTCCACCGGGAAGACCAATAGTATCAGGAATAGGGGGACCAACCGAACGTCTTTCACAATTTGTGGATATATTTCTACAACCCATAGTTGTTAACTTACCATCATATATTAAAGACACACGACATATTCTCAATATATTAAGTGACTTTACATGGGACCCAGGGATGATATTAGTGACTCTAGATGTGGTATCACTTTATACCAGCATTAAAAATGAATTGGGCATGAAAGCACTGAATCATTTCCTATCCAAGAGGCCTGCTACTCAGTGGGAACATACGCAAATGATACTGGCTATGACAGAATTAATACTTACAAATAACTATTTTTTATTTAAGGATGAATGGTTTAAACAAACCCAAGGTGTGGCGATGGGCTCCAGGTTTTCACCGGCCTACGCCAATCTCTTTATGGGCTGGCTGGAGGAGGTGATCGTCTGGGGGCCATCGGGGAGTCGTTGGAATGGACATATTCTTTATTGGGGAAGGTTCATTGACGACTGCCTCATGATATGGAATGGAACTGAATCATTACTACAGGAATTTGTTGATTATTTGAATAGCAATGAGATGAACATTAAATTTACTACTCAGTTTAGTGCTACTAGTGTGATATTTCTAGATGTGAAACTATACATTAGCAACAATTGTATTCAGAGTGACTTATATCGGAAACCCACCTCCTGTAATGCCATCTTGCACACTAAAAATGCTCATCCCAGACATCAATTGAAAGCAATTCCCTTCGGAGAAATGGTAAGGGCAAGACGGAATTGTAGTGATGACTTACATTTTAGATCTTGTATATGTGATATGGAGAAAAGATTCCTCCAGAGAGGTTACAACCAACATGATATATATATGGCCAAACAAAGGGTGTTAAAGATGAAACGCATATCCACGCTGAATTCTGTGAAGAATATTGTACCAAAAGCACAACCTATTAGTTTAATAACGGACTTCACCCCTGTAAGTGCCTCACTCAGGAAAAGTATGTACAAACATTGGCATATCTTGAAATTGGATAAAACTTTAGCAGATTGTCTAAGTGAACAACCACAAATTACTTATCGAAGAGGTAAAAGTCTTGGCTCTTTATTGAGCCCCAGTTATCCTATGGACAGACAATCGGAGTCCTGGCTAACACAATATTCTAAGGGCTTTTATAAGTGTGGTCATTGCGGAATGTGTAGATGTGCCAAGGACAAGACACGTGATTTTCAGGTTAATGACAGTAGAACATTTACTATAACAACGAATATTACTTGCAGCACTAAGTATGTTGTATATATTATTGAGTGTAAATGTGCCAAGATCTATGTGGGAAGTACCATTAGAGCGTTGAAAGAACGTGTTGCTGAACATTTACGAGCAATTAAAAATAATGATTCTCGATACCCAATAGCTGAACATGTACACAGTTGTAAGGCACAGGGTCCTAACAAAACTTTTGTATTTTTTGGTATTGAACATGTAAAACTGTACCCACGGGGTGGTGATAGGGAATTGAAATTACGTAGGACAACGGCAAAATGGATTATGCGTCTGAGGGCCGTAGAGGACGGCCTTAATTTTGACTAGGAATTACAATATTTCTTGGGGGATTAAGTACTGGACTAATACATTCGTAGTATTTCTGGTGGCCTTTTAAACTACATATTGAATTTCCGATCTCTAGCTGTAATTCTCAATTGGCAGGTATGATATTGGTATAATAGCATCGTTGGGCGTGGTCTTATTTTGGTATCTTTTATAAATCTTATTGACTATATAATTTATATGATGATAAAAACATTTTCTTCATTGTTTTGGTAAGTGGCCCTGAGTGATTTAAATATAAGTTGTAAGTAATAGACTTTATTACTTACCTTACTGGTAATTTGTGCAAGGCTTGGAGATAGAGTTGTAACATGTATGATTTGATCTCCCATTCTTAAAATGGGCTAACTTCAAGTAGTAATTGCTGTTCATATTTCGATAATAAACCCCTATGTAAAATAATGTTAATTACCTTTTGGTGATATAAGTTTATTTTGGCATAATTATTTACGTGTAATTATTGATTAAATTGTTAGAATTCAGTAACATCATAAACAGTATTGTAATCGGTAAGGGGTGAGGCCCCTTAAATGAATGAGTTGGACTTCCCATCTTAAGATGGAGCGGATTGTGCCATAACACGGGATAGTCCTTCTTTTGTGTTCTGATAAGGTTATTTGAAGGAAGAACCAGGAAGTGATGGCGGTAGCCTGTAATCGGGAGATACACAGAGAATTGAAGGTACGTGTTACGATTGTTGCTGTTCCAAATACAAATGGAACATTTGCGGTATGTTGTGTATACTTAGAATTTATTTCTTGACACTGTAGGTGCGGAATCTCGTGAACCTTATTGGGTCACGTTAACACGACGGTAATGGACGCCGTGAATTGTTGAACGTGGGAAGACCACGGAGGTATGATAATTGGGAATTTTCAGTGCAACTAAAATTAATCGTTTTGAATAAATAGACTTTGTAGTTTCTTTCCATGTTAGTCGATAACCATAAACTTACATTTGGTTATGGAATGATTTAATAATACGAAGTGGCCACTTTGTCGTTTTTTCATCGGTGTATAACGTAGCAAATGATAGGTTCTGGTACAGTCGAGATGCATATTTAATGTCGTCAGGCTAATTCTTGACTTTTAATTTTCTGATATGAGACATTGTGGTACCGGTGGCTAACACAGATTTGTGCATGTCCGTATTCTTACAGATTGGACTGAGCATTGTTGAGGAAGTTAAAATTTAACTATATAAACTTGGGAAAACTTAATTTTATCCTGTGGACTTATGGATTTCAATTACCTTTATCAAGGTAAGATACAAGATGACAATGTGTGTATTTCCTGACCAAATAAGACACCAAGCTGATTAAGACCATTGCCTTGTCTTAAATAATTTTCTTCTCTGATATTTACAGATCCAATTACAAATAGGAATTAAACAGGTACCTTATATCTAGAAAACTGAGTGTGACTGACACAATGGGTTTTATACATATAATACTCACCATTGGACTCTTGGGATTTTTTGATCTGTCACGCTCTCACTAGATGCAATCAGACTATGTATATAATAAGGGTTGTGACGTGATGGATTACATGGAAATTATGTTGATGATTTGTTTATGAAATTATTTTGCTGATGCAACAATATTATACTCTTACTTGAGTTTTTATACGTTGTATTGTCACCAATGAACTCTCTTGATTAGCCCTTTGCACTGGGTGTAAGTGTTTTGGGTTTTCTCGATTTGTTTGTATACATGTGTTAATTTAAAGTATGATTCTCATGTTATTTTTAGCCTTGAAAAAGTCGTAGGCTTAATGCCATTTTCGACGAAACGCGTTGGCTCAGGCATGGTTCAGACATAAGGCTCAGAAAACTAAAGAATGAGAAGACCTATGAATATTAAAGAAAGAAGAACAAGAAATTAATTCCTTTCATGTGAATTATTCTGTAACAATTTGTTTTGATTGATTTACGTGTGCTCCGAAAAAACTGTAATTATCATACTAATCCTTGGATTTAACTTGGGAGGTCAGGGTGTTTCCTCTCTTTTTGGATGCACCGTACAAAATATGCTTTGTTGATTTACTTTAGTGTGAATACTTTATGTGCGCTTCTAGAAACCCTTTACACCCAATTTCCCTTTTGACTATGTACAGGAAATGGTTGGGACTGCCTTCCGGTGGGGCAGGCTGGTTTTCGGCCAGACGGGAGCCACCAGTCCGACAACAACAACCAAAACAATTCAATTTACTGAAACACGGCATTGTTAGTTAACAGACAAACACTAATAACGTACAAACAAATTCTTGTATCACATATAACACATATTGATTGTTCCTATATAAAGTTTTTTTGTTTTCAGTTCAACCTCAACCTACTTATTCAAACTTGATACATCCAAACAAACGAACCGAGCCCGTCGACTCCCGTTCGTGGAGAATTATTCAAAATACCGGACCGACAGAATCACAACGAGCAGTCTTCCAAAAAGACTGGCAAGAGGCAGTCAGACAGGTGCGACCACGGACTGGACTACAGACCATCCTATGACCTCCTTGGTTCACCACAGAGACCGTTCTGATGTGGTGCAAGCATCCATCACCTCAGGTATGTCTCATGGCTACCCAAGTACAGTCACAGGCTTTTCCGAATACAATCCGGCCGTGTGTTACACACAGGTAACAACTAGGCATCTGAGCAGTGTCTCCAAATCACAAAAGATCCGCGGAGTCTCTACAGTCAGCCCCTACCGGACCACCCTGCAAGACCTTCGTAATTCTCCTAGGGTACTTCTGACCCCCAAATCAAAACACAGTTAACTGTTCCAAATGCACCGCTCAAAAGAGGGCGTCAAACAAACAAATTACTCACCGGGTGCACCCAGGTACGGACGTTCGTTTTCCGCTTCCAACTTCTTGGGACCAACACGGTCAGCTCCTGGGTTAAGCCCGTAGGACACGGTGAAGGGCTACTAGCAGCAGAAGACACCTTGATCTGGAGTGCGGAGTGGAAGTGTCAAAAGTCAGGGAGAGGGAAAAAATAAAATCCCTCTTCACCACCCGCCCGACCAGGAGGCCCTCAATCCTACCACCCGAATACGGGGGGAGGAAAAGACCCTATCACGGGGTCCCACCAGAGTCGCCAACTGAAGTACTCAATAAAAATCCCAAGGGCCACACTTACCAGTGGCCCGCAATATATATTTCAAATAATAGTCAGTCGGCAATGGAGAAGGTTCAGAAGCTTTATTGGCCAAAGCAAAACTCTATATAGAGGAGCCTCATCGATCCTCATCCATCAGGTGCGCCGAGGAAGACTGCTGGCTCCTTGACAAAACCACACTTATATACATAACAGATTCAGCATACAAAGCCATACAAGTGGAAAAGTACCAGTTAGTCCATGGGCTCCTGGATGAGCTCATACAGTGTTAGGTTTCAGCCTTGCACAAAGGGTTGCTATCTATACAGAGGAGGTCGGCAGGGTTACTCCCTTTTTGTCCCAGGGCCTGCAGGAATTTGCTTGATACTCCCTACAGCAGATGTGACCTTGGGCCTAGGCCGTAAATACTACTAACCTGTCTCTGGGCTGGTAAGAACTAAATCAAGAAGATGGTAGGCAAGGGAAAGCACGTGATCTGACACGTGGTCTATCACAAACCAAGATGGCTACAGAATGGTTTTCGGCCCTTTTTGTCGTGCAGGAAGAAACGAAAGGAAACGCTTCTTCTCGAATATATCAATAGGTGTTTATGTAGATCAGAATACTATCATAGATACATTGTGCTAACTTTACATGGTGCGAATAAACAGAACGAGTGATTTTTATACTTCAGTACGATTCGTAAAAAACTACGTGCGGCTAAAAAATACCCACAATTCTGATCGGGTACATCGCGTACGTGATGTTCGGGCCGAGTCAGGCAGCGTTTTACGGACCAGCAAGTACAATTCGTGCCTACGTCACTCTCATTTTTTACGGCAGCCAAAAACTCCTGGGAAATTGAGGACGACGAGAAGAAGGAGCACCGGTACGCGACGGACAGCCATGGACCCCATCCTACGTGTCATCCCGGCCCTCCTAGCCTATGACCTGGTGCACCGAAACCACCGCGCACGCCGCAGAAGGTCAGAACAACACCCAGGGGCAAAGGGGGGGCGAGGGGCAGGAAACATAACCTCTACCTAATTTAAAAAATACCATATTCTCTACATACATTACCTCCAGGGTCTGGTCACTTCGGGGGGCGTGTCCACCAATCCCTGCGTCCCGCTACAATAGCAGTGGGCATGTACGCGTATGCTGCACCAGGCCCTAAGCCACCATTTGTGGCGTGTGTACGCCTTGTATCACAAATGTACTGGTGCCCTAGGGGTACGGGTGATGCAGTCCGTACCCCCGCATTCATAGGTTGGGTGGTACGGGCCGTACCCACGCCCTCAGAGCGTAGGTACGGCCCATACCACCATTGTATTGGTGATGTAGGGGTACGCGTGGTACGGGTCGTACCCACGCCCTCAGAGCGTGGGTACGGCCCGTACCACCATTATAGTGGTAATGTAGGGGTACGCGCCGTACCCACGCCCTCAGAGCGTGGGTACGGCCCGTACCACCATTGTAGTGGTGATGTAGGAGTACGCGTGGTACGGGCCGTACCCACGCTCTGAGGGCGTGAGTACGGCACATACCCCTACATCACCACTACAATGGTGGTACGGGCCGTACCCACTCTCTGAGGGCGTGGGTATGGCACGTACCCCTACATCACCCCTACAATGGTGGTACGGGCAGTACCCACGCTCTGAGGACGTGGGTACGACCCGTACCACGCGTACCCCTACATCACCAATACAATGGTGGTATGGGCCGTACCTACGCTCTGAGGGCGTGGGTACGGCCTGTACCACCCAACCTATGAATGCAGGGGTACGGACTGCATCACCCGTACCCCTAGGGCACCAGTACATTTGTGATACAAGGCGTACACACGCCACAAATTTTGGCTTAGGGCCTGGTGCAGCATATAACCAGTATATTGGGGTGTGTTCATGGCCAGGACAGCAGTGTACTGCACCAAGGGTGCGGGTGGGTGGGTGGGTGTCTGCCTAGGATTCCCAGCAGTGGACAAAGACATGTGAGGTGTGGGTGCAGAGGAATACCAGCAGTGGACAGAGACATGTGAGGGGTGGGTGTAGAGGAATACCAGCAGTGGACAGAGACATGTGAGGGGTGGGTGCAGAGGAATACCAGCAGTGGCCAGAGACATGGGGGTGGGTACCTATCACTCCCAGCAGTGGACAGAGACATGTGAGGGGTGGGTGCAGGGGACTCCCAGCAGTAGACAGAGACATGGGGGTGGGTGCCTATCACTCCCAGCATTGGACAGAGGCAAGTGATTGGTGGGTGCCTATCACTCCCAGCAGTGGACAGAGACATGTGAGGGGTGGGTGCCTATCACTCCCAGCAGTGGACAGAGACATGGGGGTGGGTGCCTATCACTCCCAGCAGTGGACAGAAACATGTGAGGGGTGGGTGCAGAGGACTCCCAGCAGTGGACAGAGACATGTGAGGGGTGGGTGCCTATCACTCCCAGCAGTGGACAGAGACATGGGGGTGTGTACATCATTAGCAGATGACCACAACTCCATGGGTGTATGTACGCATACCTAATTTTCAACTATGTTGATAGTGCCATGTCCCACTCCCATGAGGATGGATGTCTTTCCCCCTCTGCATGACACACCACATGTGGGTGTGAGGACAAATGACACATGTATACCCACACATGTATACCCACCCCTGGCGGATGCAGCACAATACACACACAGAGATCATGCCACAAGACTGTATAGTCATGTCAATGCCTACTAAACTAAGAGAGCCATAGGGAACACACACTGTCACACACATCCCAGGACTGATAGGAATGTACAGGTGCTGGGACAGCCACCAAGATGTTTTCTCTCATGGAAGGAATAGGGTGGAGTTCCCACAGATACAATGCCCACAATTGTGAGTCAGGTGCCCAAATACCCTGCAGAACAAGTACCATATGTGTGCTAGGCTGGGATTACACACACATGCATAGTGCGGAAAAGGGACAATTTCTCCATGAAGGCATGGCAACATACTCAATACACAAGTACAGTGACTAGCAAGGATGGCACAGACGATGCAGCCGGAGACATTGCTGAGCAGGCATGGCCATAGTTGAAGGGATCCGTCACCAACAAAGGAAATGTAGACTCAGCTCAGCACAACAATTGTGCAACTCCCTGCAGGGAAGATGTCAGGTGCCCCAGAGGAAGGAACACTCATTTGGACAATATCTCCAAACACAAATAGCCCACACGACCAAAGATTCTTTGCAGAGACCTTGTGATGGCACGCAGATACCATGGTCCACCCCATGAGCATCAGACTACAACATTTCCCTGAAACATAACACATTACCACAACCCCAACTCCTGGAGCATCAGCACCAACATCAATACCTGAAATGCAATAGTGTTCAAAGTCAAAAGAAAATGCTTTATTCAGCATTAAATGAAAAATAATTAATGGACACTATTTACAAAGGCCAATGGCCAGTCCAGATCAGAAGTCCTTGGGGGGGACACATGGCCACACGTTTCCCCTAGCTTGCCTGCACATTAGAACCCTCAGGTTCTTCGACTGGGGGGGGCATCATGTGGGGAAGGACCAGGCACCACAGGGACAGGAGGTGTAAGGGTAGGTGTGGTGGGTGCAGGGCTGGACGCCTCCACCACAGGGGGTGGGGCAGCGCCAAAGGTGGAGGTGAGCTCGGCGCTGCACACTTCTGCCAGGGCGTCCAGAGTATCCCCTGCACCCGAAGAAACCACAGGCACAAAGGATGGGGGGGTCGGAGGGATGGGGTGCAGCGCTACTGGAGGAGTGGGTGGACGAGGGGGATTAACTCCCCTACCCGTGGAGTGCCTTGCCCGTTTGCGGGCTGGTGAGCCAGTGGGGCTGAGGCCCAGCACAGCCAAGTAGCTCTCTTTGTCAGACTGTGTGGCAGGGGAGCCGAGGGGAGTGCCTTTTGAGGAACTGGGTAGTGAGGCATGCGGACTCAGACTGTGGCTGCGTGTATTCCTGTGTGCCCCAGACCCAGTGGGTGTGCCTTTATCCCCCTGAGTGTGCGTGCCAGGAGGTGTGCGCCTGCCCTTACGTGTTTGTGTGCTGCCTGTGTCTGGTGGGGTGCGTGCTTGGGAATGTCTGGGTGTGCATGGGACAGGTATGGGAGTGGGAAGTGTGGATGGGGCAGGGGTGGGGGGGACGAAGCGCTGCAGGAGACACACTGCTGCCATCAGTGAAGAGTCCATGGACCTCAGCAACATCCGTTGGTCAGACATCGCTGCTGACATGCCCTCCATGAACGACACCATCGGTGTCAGCAGTGTGGTGTGGCCATGGAGGACATTCAGCATCGATGTCTGGCCAACCTGCAACTGCCGCTATTAGGAAGAAATGGGGTTTCAGTAAGTACATATACATGGCACCACGGCACTCATAAGTTGGTATCAGCAACAACCAAGGACTTACCCAAATGCAACCACACTGTGGGAACATGTAAATGTATAATCTGAAAACAAGTGTTATTCGAACTGTGCCTTCCTTTAAAATGTGCCAGCGTGATCCCGGAAAGTGTAAAGGTGGTTTCTTGTGCACTTCCTTGGGAGACATCTGTCATGCAGGCACATTATTGTCCTTCACAACAAAACATCAAAGTCAAGCATTGAAAAAATTGAGACATGTTGACAAATGTAGTGAGTGCCAAGGTACAAGACTTCTTGACTAACAACTTGAATCATGCCACCTGTCACATGGCCATCCGTACCATGATGACACAGTTGGCAACACATCTGACCCACTGCCTGTCATGTGGAGTGGCACACATGTCCAAACACAGGACAATGCATAAGCTAATGGGCCTGCAATTGTGTCGGAATAAGGAGCACCTGCACTGAGGAGACACCCTCATGGGAACCAAGAATGTCCACACAGATGTCAGCACACAAAGACCTAACTACGTAGCATCTGGACCACACACTGGTGCCAAAAATGGATGAGCAGGAACAATGTATTTTAACTTTTGACACATGCTGCAAAGGACAAGCATTAAACCCTGCACAACATGACTGGGTCACTGCATGTTGAGTGTCTGTCCAGACAATTATCACACACGTCAGACCTGGCAAGGAGACATAAGGTTTGGACATGTAGGCCTTGCCCGCACAAACCCCCCATACCTGAGACAATGTGATTCAGACAGATCAAGAAGTTATATCTCTTAATCTGGGTTTACTAAAATGTGCATCAAGATCTCCTAAATGTACTCCACATCACCTTGTGAGGCTGCCAACACATATTTGTGACAAACAACCATCAACAGATAGTTGTACATAGATACACAGGCACTGCCCAGTGTGAGGATGCACAAGCCAAATGGGGTCACCCTGTACAGTGTACACATGTAGCACACTTTACATAAATACAAATGAGGCCAGGGAACAATGCCACAGAGGCCAACCTATGCTGAACACACAGAGAATGGGCACAGTGTTGGATGACACACATGATTCCGAGGCAAGGGTGTCTCAGGGGACTGTAGTGGGCACACTGCTCCATGGTCCTGCAATGATCTGACTGTAACATGAGCAACCGTCCCGGCACTATGCATATCTCCCACTCATGCACATCATGTCTGAGGCCACAACATCGGTCATGCATGTTAATTTGAATCCTCCCACTCCTATGTTGAGACTCAGCATCAGTGCCAACAAATATGGACCCCCAAATGACTGAACAGGACAGGGCACAGGCAAGGTACCAACACATGTCACAGACCACCCCAACACATGATGCAGAAAGCAATGTGCACGTGGATTAACTGACAGCCTAGATTACCATGTGCAATAGCGTTTACACACAGACCAGGAAACACATGTCAAGGAGGGTAAGAGAGGAAGAACAGCACTGGTTGACTTGGGGGGAAAGGATATGCACTGCATATATAAACCCTGGCAGTGTATCCAGGCGACTGAGCAGTTCCAAAAGCTGGTGACACACAACAAACACACATGTACCTACCCCCTTCCTGCTGCTGCATCTCCTGTAACCGCCTATCCATGTCAGGGAAGACCACCGCCAGGACACGCTTAATCTGGTGGGTCAGGCGTCGGCGCCCGCCGTGGGGGCGTGGAGTTGAGTCCTTTAGCAGGACCCGGGCGATCCTCCGGGTCCAGCACCGGATGTCCTGCCACCGTTTTCTCACTTGTGCTAGGCGCCGACTGCGACCCTCCACCGATCTCACGGCCCTGACGTCCTGCTTCCAGATCTCCCCCTTGGCGTAGGCAGTTACCTGTGAGGATGACAAGGTGAGACAACATCACTACACCTGCTCCATGTCAGAGAGACACACATTTGAACATCTTTGAAATGTTAAACAGGACATAGGATGCTGCCAAAGAATTGCATCTTAGTCATATGGACATTGGCCTCTGTGGAAGCCCCAATGCACTACATGGCATGTAAAGTACACAGGTGGCATGAGGGGTGCGACACACTCCATGAACATGGCACACACTGTGCATCACAAGAGACACCAGGCTGATGGACAGCACCTCCAAGCAGTTACATGCCCCAGGCCACTGACGCAACCTCAGCAGAGTACACAGACACACACAGGCACAGATCAATCACATGCCATTGGCAACAGCGGATACAAACCTCACTCTGCACATGTGCCACTTGCCTGTGGGGGGTAGCAGGTGTGGGGCTAGCTCAGCAAGTCAGACACACAGCACGGCTTACTTCTCACATCAGATGGGTAGAGCTGTTGCCTCCTCCATGCAGCTGTGGTGCAACACTTCACATAGACACTCACCAACATGACAACGAACATTCACACACTTCAATGTCCAGGGGGCGTACACATCACTTGGACACTCTCACCACAGCTCCACTCAACTCAGACACATCTGTGGGAACAGTCAACCTGTCACACCAGGGGGACCACTGAATCACCTCAGGACAATAGACAAAAAATGCCACAAAGGATTAGCCAGGCTGAATGTGTCATGCACTATGCAGTGAATGTCACAGTAAGCACAATGCAAGTGAGGAGTACACGTACGTGTACTGAGCTAGTACACGTACGTGTACTAGCTCAGTACACGTACGTGTACAACTAGTGCGTACACGTACGTGTACTAAAGGTACACGTACGTGTACAACTAGTGCGTACACGTACGTGTACTACCTCAGTACACGTACGTGTACTCCGAGTGCCTACGCGTACGTGTACTGAGGTAGTACACGTACGTGTACTACCAGTGCCTACACATACAGGCACTGGTAGTACACGTATGTGTACTACCTCAGTACACGTACGTGTACAACTAGTGCGTACACGTACTTGTACACGTACGTGTACTCCCTCAGTACACGTATGTGTACAACTAGTGCCTACACGTATGTGTACTGAGGTAGTACACATACGTGTACGCACTAGTTGTACACGTACATGTACTAAGGCAGTACACATACGTGTGTACGTCCCGTAACACGCGTGCTCCTACAGCCACACTACTATAGTGATACGGACCGTACACACGCCCTCAGAGCGTGTGTACAGTGCGTTTCACATGCTTACACTGGTGATAGGGGGCGCACACGAAATCCATGGAGGTCTCAGACTCGCACAAGGCTGTACATCAAGTCAATGTCATTTATGTCCTTCATGTGCAGGGCCTAGGTGTGTCAGGCAGTGATATTGCACATGTCTCCTCATGTTTGAGCACAATAGATGTGTGATGACCTGTGTACACATGTCATGTGTGATGTGGCACTATGTGGCACACTTCCCCTTCACACTTTGCACATGTGTGCATGTAGTCCAAACGTGTCAAGCACAGCATCACTGGTATCGCACAGTCACCAACACCCGCAACTGTCACCTGATGCCAGGGACAGGGACACTAATAACTGACATAGAACGACCAGCGTGCCATGATGTGACTATGTCATGTGTGTGTCATGTATTCCCATGAGCTGGCAGTTGGTGTCCCGTCAACTGCATCTGCTGTTGCTGCATCCAACATGTGACGGTGTGTATATGGGCATGGCACACATCTACACACACCATGCCACATGTGGAATCCCACGTAACGTCTGTCTGTATGCATTGAACATGGGATTTTGACATGAGGACATATCTGTGTTGTCTCAATGTCTGTGTTTTCAGTTTCCCCGTGTACCCCTTCATCGCAATGTGTGTGATCTGTACATTTGACCTTCCATGTGACCAGTGCGTCTAGCTTGCCGTCAGCTGTCTGTATGAGATGACATCCTGAAAATGCAGCTATGTGATGTATATCACTCCTGTGATGTCTATGGCTGTTCACTTACACTGGCCCATAGCTCGTTTCAGGGCATGTCATGTAGACTTGCCAATCAACGGTTGTATCTGGCTTTTCGTAGGAGTATCACCTGGGTGGCATACATGTCCTGGACCAGACTCTGTATTAAGCAGATGTGTATTAGCAGTTGAGCATGTGCTCACTTCATTGACATTGATGTTGTTATGTTCTCACTCTTTGTTATTCATTCCAATTTTCTGCAGGGCACCGCCTCTCCCCCGACCAATGCCAGACTTGGCTGCCATGAGGGAACGTGACTGCATAAGACGTTACCGATTCTCTCAACAGTTGATTGCGGACTTGACCGCCAAGCTGGCACCACACCTCCAACCGTGACACAGGTATCCTATAGCGCTGACCCCCAAGATGAAGGTGATGGCAGCCCTACATTTTTTTGCCACCGGTACGTTTCAATTCACCATAGCTGATGTCGGTGGCATGTCTCAGATGATGTTCAGCCGTGTCCTGCATGATGTTTTAGAAGCCATGTTGGAGCACCTGGATGAATTCATCCATTTTCCGACTCCTGAGCAGTTGACAGGTGTCAAGGGTGATTTCTATGCCCTGGGAGGGATGCCCCATGTAATTGGTTCCATTGATGGGACACATGTGGCTTTGGTACCACCACAGGCACAGGAGGTAGCCTATCGCAACCGTAAACATTACCACTCTATTAATGCCTTTGTGGTGTGTCTTGCTAGCATGCTGATTTCCCATGTCTGTGCACGTTTTCCAGGGTCAGCACACAATGCCTACATCATGAGGCGTAGCAGGGTACCACAAATGATGCTGTGGCTGCACAACGAACGAGCATGTCTTGTTGGTGGGTATACTCTGTTTGTCCTGTGTGTTGCGGTATCGTTGTATCTTACGGCATCTCCGGACCCACTTCTTCACATGATGTTTCCATGTAGGGGACTCTGGCTATCCCAACATGCCATGGCTGATGACGCCTCTCCGCAACCCAAGATCAGCTGCAGATCACCGTTATAATAATGCACATGGGCAGGCGAGTGATTGAGAGGACGTTTTGTCTCCTGAAGAGCCGATTCCGGTGCCTTCACAAGACAGGCGAGTCCCTCCCATGTGCACCGGCACAGGTCTGCAACATCTTCCTCGTGTGCTGCATGCTGCACAACATGGCAGTGGAGAAGGCAGCCCCACTCATCCTGGATCCGGATGAGCTGGAATATCCTCCCATGGAGGATGAAGGGCTTGGTCATGAGGCAAGTGAGGAGGAGGAGGAGGAGGACATCTGGAGTCAGCTCATACGCAACTTCTTCTCATGATGGTGAGTCACTGGGTTTGAGTGTGCACGCTTGGAGCCTTGTGTGGCAGGTGTTGCAATGTGTGTGTCCAGCTGACTGTATGGTAAGTGACTTAAAGGTGTGTTCTGATGTGTCACTCGAGTGATGATGTAATTCCACACATTTTAGCTGAGACACTAAATTTTGAATTAGCATGGTGACAACATTATTCATATAGAGTAAAAGACCATGCATGAGGATAACAATATTTTCGCTGTCTCCTTGTGTGTCTGTCATCCCCAGGGACTAGCGCATGTTGTCTGCTCGTGTCATTGTTGGCCTCCTGATATTCCTCATGAGTATTGCAATGTGTGCTGAATCAGCGTTCCATGCACGGACATGTTGAAAAGAAATTTTGGGTAAGGATTGCAGCAAGGCATTTTGGGGGTGTTACGTGTTTTGAATGTGTGGCGACTGCTCCTGTGCATGTGTGGTTACCATGCATACATGTCGACTCACCATGGGGCACATGACATGTAGCATGACTCCCATGAATTGATAGTCACCCTTCGTGACAGTCATCTGTAATGGTTTGTGGATTCTGAGGAAGGCATCAATGTGTGTAAAACTTCACTCAGACACATACAAGATGCTACGGGTGGACATAGTGTGGGACATCCCCATAGGAGGCTCACTGGGGAATTGCAGCCTCTCCGTGTGCAGCAGGGGGTGTTTGGCCCACCTCCTTCACTTGTGTGCCAGTTCATTTGGATTTACAACATCTGTGTTGTGAAGGGGGTGTCCAGTGTAGGTCCCACATGTTCAGCCAAATGACCTGTGAGTCTGTTCATATTTATGCATTTCCCTTAGTGTGAGCCTGAGTAATAAAGGTGTTCCTCACACTCCAAGGTGCCTCATCTCTGTCAATGCAGGTCTCTTGCCACTTTGCATGCGGCATCTCTGGCATAGTTGTCAAAGATAGTGCATATGAGTCTATGTGTAGTTTAACAACATGCATGCAGTTCTTCATGGATTTGAATCTGTATTGTGCATGAAGTCCATGGTTGTGTATGTATTTGGGCATGTTGGTCCCCACAACGGGCCGTCAACACCTGCTGAGGGTGTGTCTCCTGTGCGCAGCTCGGCCTTCTGTGTCCTGATCCTGTGTCAGTCATCTTTGGTGATTGTGCATCCATTTTCTCGGGGTGTGCCATGGGTGACCGGACACTCCTTCCTTTACATACGCCTGTTGCAGTCGTCCTTTCTGACATCCTTGTCTTTGTGTGCAACTCTTGGCATACTTTCCAGGGCATGGCGCCTGCTGCTGCAGCCCCTGCAGCAAGGGCCCACAAAGTAGCGGGATTCGGCAACACACACGCCTCAAAGAAACTCCTCCCTGCCTCCCTCCACCCATTCATTTGGCTGTCATCATCTTGTCAGTCCCACTGTTGCGGCCACGCGGTGCCAAAGGCAGGACCGTCAGCACAGGCAACGTGCACATTGCACGACCCTCATGTCCTTGCATGACCCACATCACACTACAGTCTGATGTTGTAGCCACCCTCCAAGCAATGTCTATCCAAAACTCAACCGCCTGCATTCAGGCATACCCTAACCGCACACACAACACCTTTGCATGCTGAGTGTGCAACTCCAACTGCCTACACAGCGCTGCCCCACCTTCCAGGCCCTGTCACACCAACCAGATCATGTCCCTCCTGCTCCACACAGGCTCCCTCCACCAGCAAGGCCATGGGAGTGGGACTGAAGCCTTCAGCATGTGGTATAGTGGTGTCATCTGGCACATGGCCCAGGGATCATCTCTCAGCGTGTCAATCTTCAATGTGTCCAGGACCCCCCTCTCCACCTTCACATGCGCACACAACCTCCACATCATGTTGTATGCCATTGACACCCAGGTGCTCCTCAGACTCACCAAAGACGCAACCATTGCCAGTTCCAACATTCAAGAAGGCATGAGGTCCGTGGATGAATGGCTAGACTTGTACAGGACTGAGGTAATCATCTGAGGATTGTCCCCTTACAGCAGGCTCAACTCCTTGTGTCCCACCCGCAGGGGCCCTACACAAGCACCCAGTGGCCACGCACACAAGATGGTGTGCATCATGGATTTGTCACTCACATTTGCCATGCAAATCACCAGCATCTGTACCTCATGCTGCAACACCCTCTACATGATGCACATGATCCTCAGATAGATCCACTCCAAGGAAAGACAGACCATCCCCCAGGTCCACGACACCAGCCGTGTCAACTACTGCCCCGCCTTCTACGGAGCAAGTACATCCAAACTCACGGGAAACTTGTCCACATGCAGGGTGCATCTGCACAACTCAGCTTCAACATCCCGCACACCATCAACATCACCGTCCACCTGAGATAGCTGCAAGGGATCACTGTGTGCTGCAGGATGACCTTCACACTCCTCACACACACTCAGGAGGCAGTCAACAACCCCATACCACAAAATCAACCTTGTACGTCTGTCATCCAAGACCCCGTTGGCCCAACTCTATGCATCCGAACTTGGCCTGGACAACATTCTTCAAATCCACAACACTCCAGCATGAAGGAGATGGCTCTCACGCCTGGACAAACATACCTGGGACTCCCTCCCCCGGAACCTCCACATGAGCCATGACCTCTAGGCCTTCACCATCCTCTTCCTGATTGGTGTGTCCGCACAGTATTTCAAGCCCCCCCTCAGCAGCTTGAGGCCATCACGGGTGAGTATTGGGATCCCTGGCTGTATCGGATGATACATTGTGACCCATGTGTGTCCTGTACCGGACTCAGATCCCAGGGTATGGATGCTGGAGTTAGTTCAACACTCAGGAATAGTTTGACATTTACACACACGTATGTTGTGGACTAATGCAGAATGACAGCAACATCTCATGACAAATAAATAGTTTTATTGTCGGTGGGGTGCGTGTTTTGGTAGAAAAAATAAGGTGCTCTACCGGGTGCATAGAATCCAAAGTTCACAGGGGGATATGGGATCCTTGGCATTTGAAGTCATCAGAGTCTAGACCACAGTGTTTGTCATCATTGGTCAGACTGTGACCAGCAAGTCCATGTGGCAGAGAATGTCAGTCAATGATGTGCTGCTGTTGTGCATGAAGGCCAGGTGCCAGGCCAGGTGACCTGGGAGATGTGGATGGTCCGCTGCCTCTCACGGTCTTTTCCATGGACGACCCACCTTCCTCCGGGGACCCTCAGATGCAGGCCTTGACGATGTTTGGGAGGCTCCGTCGGACGAATCCTCCTCCTCCTCCTCCCTCCCTGTGGCTGGTGCTGGTCTGCGCCTGGTGTCACAGGGAGGGTTGCCCATGTTGTCGGCGATCCGATGGAGTGAATGGCTCATGTCCATTTGCACCGCCAGGAGCTCAGCCAGTCTTGCCTCCATCCGTCCTTGGTGTTGTTGTTGACTGGCGTGTTGCTCGGCCTGCTGATTCTTAATGTCTGTGAGGGTCACCACTACCTGACTGATGGCCCTGGTGTCACGCCGGTATGCCTCCATGATGTTGCGTACGTGTGACATACCGGTCCCTTCAGCTGTCTGGTCAGGTTCTCGCCTCCGCCTGCCTCCACTCCCACCACCCCTGCCCACACGAGCCTGGCCTGCCGTTGTGGGCACATCGGGTCTACGGGACCCCTGAGGGATGGCAGTGTCGGTGTTGGCTGCCTCCTCCTGGGTGCCCGGCGAACCTTGTCCCTCCAGGTCAGACTGGCTCAGTTGTTCAGTGTGGGCAGGGCTCCTGGGTGTCTCCTGGGATGTGGCAGTAATGGCGCTGGTGGTTGGCACAAGTGTACCTGAAGCAGGTGCTGCAAGGGCTTGGACACCAGAGGGGCCAGGTGGGTTGGGGTCATCCACGGAGTGTTGTGAGGTGTCGCTGCCGGTGGGATCAGCTTCCTCCCGAGCCTGGGACTGTGGTACTACCCCCAGGTAGTTGTATGTGCCCAGCATTCACATCAATGTTCACTTGTGGATGGGTATGTTGCAGGGGACTGATTGAAATGTTCTCCAGGGTGTTTGACATGTCAAATTTGGGCTTGGATGCTTTTTTGTTGTGTCACATGTCCTTTGTGAGAGTGGGTGACTCCATTGGCTGCCTCTGGGGTGTGTGCTTGTGTAAGGGGTGAGTGATCATCCCTCAGCCCGACGCTGTTCAACATCCACATGGCGCCCCTCACACAAGTGGCCCGCCACCACAACCTCAAAAACATCTCCTACGCCGATGACACCCAGCTCATCCTCTCCCTCACCAAGGACCCTCACACTGCCAAAACCAACATCCACGAGGGTCTGAGGGCCATCGCCGACTGGATGCGGAGTGGCCATCTGAAACAGAACTCGGACAAGACGGAGGTCCTCATCCTCGGACCCACACCCTCAGCCTGGGATGACTCCTGGTGGCCGATCACTCAGTGGACATCATGTACACCCACCAAACACGCACGCAACCTAGGATTGATCCTCGCATCCTCCCTCTCCATGTCCAAGCAGGTCAATGCCGTCTCCTCCTCCTGCTACGACACCATACGCATGCTCCGCCGGATCTACTGGTGGATCCCGACCTAAACAAGTAGAACAGTGACACAGGCCCTCGTCAGCAGCTGACTGGACTACGCCAATGCACTCTACGCAGGTTTCCCATCCAAACACCAACGGCGGCTACAACACTTCCAAAATGCCTCTGCACAACTGATCGTCAACGCCCCCCGCCACAGCCACATCACCCCCCTCCTGAGTGACCTGCACTGGCTCCACATCGACAAGAGGATCACCTTTAAGCTCGTCATCCATGCACACAAGGCACTCCACACCGCCGGACAAGCCTACCTGCACATCAGACTCAGCTTCTACACCCCCACCCGCCAGCTCCGCTCCGGCATCCTCACCCTCGCAGCTGTCCCCCGCATCCAACATACGCCCGCCTGCAGCAGATCCTTCTCCTACCTCACCGCAAAGACCTGGAACACCCTCCCAACCCACCTACGACTGACCTTAGACCTACTTGCCTTCAGAAGACTCCTCAAGACCTGGCTCTTCAAGCAGTGGTGGAAATTCCCCCCCCCCACTCAGCGCCTTGAGACCCTGACAGGTAAGTAGCGCGCCTTACAAGTACCCTGATCGATTGTTGAGTGATTGACGGTGCCTGCTGGTGGGTGTGGTGTGATTTGGCAGTGGGTCTCCCAGGTGATGTATCTGTCCCCCCATGGCGCATGCTGCCATGTCAGTGAGTGTGAGTTCCTGTCCTAGATATCTGAGCTTGTTGTGTTTGTGTTCGAGTTTGCAGTTGTCACAGGAGGGCCTTGTGCAGCCTACAGCAGGGCCAAGTGTCAGCTACCTTGTCAGTACTTTGCCAGGCCCTGTGCATTGCGCATGGTGCATGGGTATGTACCTGGGCCATATGGGCTGAGGGCAATGATGTCTGTTTCTGAGTTGTACAATATGTTTAGTGATCCCCACCCTCCCAGCATCCCGGACAGCCTGTCTTGGGTTTGTGGTTTGTGTAGGCTGGGACATGGCATGGCCTTGCTTTGTGAATGTGGCATACTCATGTTAGTGGCATGAGCGTTGTTTTTGAGTGTGGTTGTGTCCGGTGAGGGCTTGGGGGTAGGTGAGTGCATTTGTTGTAGTTGGGGTGTGGATGCCATTCCCCCATTTTACGTAAGTTGTTTGTGTACTCACCAGGCTCTCGAACTCCTTCGACTCCGTGTACTCCCACCGGCGGAAGCAGGGCCATCACCTTCTCCTCCCAGGGATGGTAATGTACCGGTCTGCGGGGCAGCCCACTTCCTGTGATGTTACTCTGGGCATAGTCCTCGTTCATTTTGCGCTTGACTGCCCTCCGCAGATTGTACCACCTGGCTTGGCATTCATTCCTGGTCCTTCTGATGGGCGCAACAGCATTCACCCGATCGATGATCCTCTGCCACAGGCGTGTTTTTTCGGCTATGCTGGTCTGTCTGACCAATTTTCCAAAGAGCTGTGACTCGACTCTGATGACTTAGTTGACAAGGATGTCCAGCTCCTCCCTTGTGAACTTTGGATTCTTGTCTGTGGGCATGGTGTGGGGTGTGGGTGTGGATGGTTGTGGGTGTGTGGCGTGTGAATGTGTAGGTGTGTGTGTATGTGTAGAGGGGGTATGTGTGAAGGAGGTTATGTGAAGGTGTGTAAGTTAAGGTGTATGGGTGCAGTTGTTTGTGTGTGATGTCTGTCAGCAGTGGGTCTGTTGCAAAGGCTCATGGTTTGTGAGTGTGGGCCCTTTTTATTGGTCCATTTGTGGGTGTGGCTGGGTTTGAACTTTTGGTGGTTGTGTTATAAGAGGTGGTTGTGAGTTTGGGCCTCTGTTTGCCTGTTTGGATGTGCCAGGTCAGTCTTTTAGATGTTTTTTGTCCTGTAGACGTGTTTTGTGGTGTTGTGCGAGTCGAATTGACCCTCCTTGTGCTGTTTTACAGTGTTTTAGTTCAGTACGAGTCGTTTTCGCGTATGTAAGGTGCGAACATACGCTATGGTGTTGTACAGTGACCACATATGTAATGGTGTTGTACGATTCGTACATACGCGATGCTGGTGTACGGTGTTGGGGTACGGTGTGTCCAAGTACGGGGCTGGGGTGGGGGGTACGGGGCATACATACGCGGGTGCTGGGGTGGGGGGTACGGCGTGTACATACGCGGGTGCTGGGGGTACGGCGTGTACATATGCGGGTGCTGGGGTGCGGGGTACGGCACCTACATACGCGGGTGCTGGGGTACGGCGTGTACATACGCGGGTGCTGGGGTGGGGGGTACGGCTCGTACATACGGGGGTGCTGGGGTACGGCACTTACATACGCGGGTGCTGGGGTGGGGGTACGGCGCAGACATGCGCGGGTGGGGTGGGGGGGCCGTACGACTCGTACCCTGGGCCCAAGTGTACCCGGGGTAGGGGTCGTACAAAGTTCGCTCCGTACGGGACGTTTTCCATACGCTTGTGTATTCGGGACGCCTGTACAGATCGGACTTGTGCGCTCGGACTTCAGTTTTACGACTCGTACGTAAAACTGTCCGGGGACGTCTCGTAGACTTTTCCCGATACGATTCGCATGCAGTTTTTTTACAGTACGAATCGTACTTCGCCATTTGTACGGGACTTGTACGACTCATACGTAAAAAAATACGGATACGAGTCGTACGGTAATGTTTTTTACCGGATCGGAATCGGCACCCTAGTGTTTATAGTTAAGAATGTGAGTAAATATGTGTTGTTGTAAACTGATGTTATAGTATTTTATGAATGTATTTTGGTGGGTGGGTATGTTTTCCACTTTTTTTCCAGGTTAATTTTCATCGATGTTCCGTTGGAGAGAAAGACGCGTTTTTTTTTTTTTTAAGGTGTGGTTTAGTTGATTTAACTAATATAGGGGCATATTAACAAGCCAGGCGATAAAATTATCGCCGCTTTAGCGGCAGAAAACTGCCGCTAAAACGGCGATAATGGGCTTGATAATATGCTCTATGGAATTCCAATTGAAGCCCATGTTAGATGTCCTTTACATATAACATGGGCTTCAACTGGAATTCAATAGAGCATATTATCAAGCCCATTATCGCCGTATTAGCGGCAGTTTTCTGCCGCTA
This sequence comes from Triturus cristatus, assembly GCF_964204655.1. Lineage (NCBI taxonomy): Eukaryota > Metazoa > Chordata > Amphibia > Caudata > Salamandridae > Triturus > Triturus cristatus. The sequence continues at coordinate 1,102,568,057 of NC_140579.1, forward strand.
AAGCGGCGATAATTTTATCGCCTGGCTTGTTAATATGCCCCATTGTTATCACACTTTTTTTCGGGATTTCCTGGAGCGTTTGTTTTACTATTTCAGGGTTTGGATGTTATGCTGGAGAGAGAGACGCGTTTCGTTTGTTATTAAAGTATGTTTTAGTTGATTCATCTAATAAAGTTATCACACTTTCTTTTTTCGGGATTTCCTGGAGCGTTTTTTTAACATTTTTATATCTTTTTCGGGTTTTTGAGTTCTTGGATTTGTCGAGGATGGATTTGTATTGGACCTCTTGAATTTTTGCATTTTTTTTTGGGACATTTTTTATTATTACCATGGATTGACAGATAAATGCAAGGATTATTACTTGTTGGCATTCATCTTCTATGGCTCAATCAATCGTAAGTTTCTTTTTTGTTAATTGTTTGGGTGGGAAATGTTTTTATAAATCATTGTTTTATATATATAATATTTTGACAAATAATATTTAATTGTATATATATATATATATATTTAATATATGTATAAATATTGTATATGACAATTACATATTATTTGTGGAAATATAGTACTAATATATGTGTGTAAGTGTTTGTTGTGTCAACTAATTTTAGCTGTAGATAGGTATTTTATAAGATGGTTTTGGCTATTAGCGATAGGTAGTCTAGGCCTCTTGTTGATGGGTATAGGCTGACCTGACTTTGTAGTAGCTCAAACATTTGTTTAGTTTGCTTAGTTAATTTAGGACCAATTTGAGTTACAGATTGTTGCATCCGTAATTCTTGGTAGCTTTGTTCTTTTTGTATACATTCCAGGAATTTTTGTAGGGTAGGTTTTCCTCTGGTTGTAGTTGCTAGGAAGGCATTATGCCATCCTTCAACGCTATTATTTGTTTTGGCTTCTTTATTTAAGGTACTTAGGTAGACATTCCACCAAGGAATGTGGAACTTTGGTTGTCTTCTATGCCCTGATCGGTGTAATCTTCCCACCCAGGTGTCCTCAAAGTAGTCTAGGAGTTGGCTTAATTTGTCTTCGTTTCTTTTGTAATAGGGGCTTTCTATTAGAATATTATAGTGCTCTGCTACATCTGTTACAGGTACATATGCTAGTGCTATTAGTTTTTTAACCTGGTAGGCGAATGTACTATCTGTAGCATATTGTACACTTTGGGTTGATTTTTGCAGATGTCTCCACAGACTCTGGTTAAAATGATAATAGCAACCTTGTATTGCTGTGTGTGAATAATGTTTTAGTATAGCATTTATCATGGCTAATTCGAAACCAATAATTATTTTTAGTGGACCATAATTATTGGTTTCTTTTATTTTAGTTAGGATATCTATGTATGTAGTTTGCTGTTTATTTGGTAATAGGGCATAGATGAATGGAATGTTAGACTGTTGGTACAATCCATGCACTGTGTAGAGCTGGTAGAATGGTTTGGACAGACTTTGAAAGTTCCATCCATCATTCAGGTGTGACATTGTTGTAATGTCACAAAATTGTTTGTAGTAGCAAACATAATTATTCTTTTCTCAGGGCATTTGTTATAAAAAAAATAAATGGTTCTTTAGTGTGAGTAATGCTTAATTCTGGGGGAATGACTACTTCTTCGAAGGTTTTAGGGGTAGGTAGAGTACTTGTTGTTGCTTTATTCTGTCTGGAAATAGTTCTTTTTAAACAAAGTATTGAGGGTAATTGTCCTGATGCATGTTGGGGTATTTTTAATAATTCCTCTTTGAGTATTTGGGTGGTGGGTTTATCAGTACTAGTACTTGCTTCTTTAATACTTTCCAGAGCATTTCTAACCTCAATCTCTGTTATATTGGGGGGGGGGGGGGTGATTATGTTCTTTTACAAAAAGAACAGTAGTCTCTTGAGTAGTAGCTCTACCATAGCATTTGTTTGAGTAGTATTTGCTGCACTTCCAAAACATTTTGAGACCAATTTGCTTTTCTTGTGTATACACATACCCCATATAACATAACAACATTTTAATTTTTTGAAACATTATAAATTCAGCACCTTCAGTCATGTTGTTCTGTGTTATGCTAGGGGAGATTAAAAAAACAATGTTGTAAATACATAAAATGATACATATTTGTTAAATATATTTACATTTGAGTGAATATACTTACAATGTTTAGTTTGATATGCCCAAAAATGTTCAGGAGATGGTTTCAAGCTTTCTGTTCAATTTAGAAGAAGTGTTTTCTGTTGGTAAGAGAAAAAAAAGATGTTAATAGTTGTATTAATTTTTTTATATGTGATAGGGTTTTAGGGGAAATGTTATATTTGGGTTGCTATTTCAAGGTGTTTAATGATTGTGAATTATATACTTACTTTTTTATTTTTTAAAGTAGGTTCTTGTGTTGAAAGTACTTTTGGATGGTTTTGCAGTTTTCTGTAGAGGAGAGAAAAAAGTAATAAAATATATTTTAGAAAATTTTGTTTTAATAATTTTTCTAGGTGTGTAGGAAAAATAAAAATAAACTTACATTGATCAATATTTGACTGGTGGGTATGTAGAAAATATCTTGCTGTGTTTAGAAAATATCTGTAGAGGAGACATGAATGTAATTAAATAAAGGTTAGTAAATTGTGTGTTAGAAATATTTTGAGCTGTAGCTTAGTAGTCTTGTTATATTTTAAATACAGTTTAACTTACTTGTGTAGTTGTGAAAAATTCTTTTGGAGTAGAAATATTCTTTCAGGATACAGTTAAGCAGCGTTTCACATTCCTCTTTATTTTCGGTTAGTAGTGTGAAAGTGATGCAGAAATGTAGTGTTTTTATAGTGTTTATTTAATTAGTTGCTTCATTTCATTGGATTAATTTAAAAAGTGAGAAATTCATTGGTCTACATGAATGGTTTTTATGGTTGTGGCTGTTTGTTTCCATATAAGGGAAACACTAATTAGTAGCTTATTAGTACAAAGTGATGTTATTATTTTCAGTTTTAAATGTATAAAAGATTGTTGTGAATTTGATATAATGCAAGTATGATAATTTGCAAAGCTTTTATGTTAGTAATTAAAGTTTTATTGTGTATGATATTTGAATTTTTATATGTACATGTGTTTGTAAAAAATAAATCATGTTATTTAAGTGTTTAGTCATGTGTTATAATGCTAATGTACATTATCTGCTAAAACTATATTTTATTTAGCTGTTTTTAGATAGTCGATATAGTGAAAAATCCGATATTTTGCTTGTCTATATTTAGGTTTCCGATAATTTTGTTAGTTACAATTTATTTTGATGTTTGACAATATTTTTGTTAATGATATTTATTCATTCGATATTATGAGATACAATATTTTAGTTAGACGATATTGTGTACTCAATATTATTGTTTATAAATAAGTATTGTGAGTCGATATTATTGTACTCGATATTTTGACAACGATAATTTTTGTATTCGATATTGTTGGTATCGATATTATGTCAGTGATCCTTCAGAGTCTTCGAAGGTTGAAGCAGTGCACACTTTTCTAAAAAGTTGGCTGCCAGGCTCTAGCTCATATCCCAAAAATAGGACATTGAGTTGGGCTATTTTTGATATCTTGAAATTAAATTTATAGCCCAAATTGGTGAATCCCACAATTATGTTGCTCATCCTGCCCAAGTGTTCAAGTAATTCATCGTCAGTGAGATAGATGTCATCTACATAGGACACTGCCTCCTCGTCGCATGTTTGTAATAATTTCGATACTCTTGCCTAGAATAGCCCCGGGCTGTTCTTATACGCTTGGGGCAAATGACAGAGGTGACTCTAAGTCCCGAGGGCAGGAAATGCTGTCAAGTATCTGCTTTCTGGAGCTATATTTTGGCTGAAGAATCCATTCGAGACATCTAGGTGCCGATTCCGATCCTGTAAAACCCGGGTACGAATGGTCGTACGGAGCGTATTCTCCGTACGACTCGTACCCGTGAAATCCTCCTTACAAACCAGCAAGTACGAATCGTACAGAAATACCATTTCCGTACGATTCGTAAAAAACTAAGTGCGGCGAAAAAATACCCACAATTCTGATCCGGGACATCGCGTACGTGACGTCCGGACAGAGTCAGGCAGCGTTTTACGGACCAGCAAGTACGATTCGTGCTTACGTCACTCCGCACGGCTCATTTTTTACGGCAGCCAAAAACTCCCGGGAAATTGAGGACGACGTGAAGAAGGAGCACCGGTACGTGACGGACAGCCATGGACCCCATCCTACGTGTCATCCCGGCCCTCCTAGCCTACGACCTGGTGCACTGAAACCGCCGCGCACGCCGAAGAAGGTCAGAACAACACCCAGGGGCAAAGGGGGAGCGAGGGACAGGAAACATAACCTCTACCTAATTTAAAAAATACCATATTCTGTACATACATTACCTCCAGGGTCTGGTCACTTCGGGGGGCGTGTCCACCAATCCCTGCGTCCCGCTACAACGGCAGTGGGCGTGTACGCATACCTGTCACCACTACAATGGTGGTACGGGCCGTACCCACACCCTCAGAGCGTGGGTACGGCCCGTACCACCATTGTAGTGGTGATATAGGGGTACGTGTGGTACGGGCCGTACCCACGCTCTGAGGGCGTGGGTACGATCCGTACCACCATTGTAGTGGTGATGTAGAGGTACGCGTGGTACGGACCGTACCCAACCTATGAATGCGGGTGTACGGACCGCATCACCCGTACCCCTAGGGCACCAGTACATTTGTGATACAAGGCGTACACACGCCACGAATGTTGGCTTAGGGCCTGGTGCAGCATATAACCAGTAAATTGGGTTGTGTTCATGGCCAGGACAGCAGTGTACTGCACCAAGGGTGCGGGTGGGTGGGTGGTTGTCTGCCTAGGATTCAAAGCAGTGGACAAAGACATGTGAGGGGTGGGTGCCTATCACTCCCAGCAGTGGACAGAGACATGTGAGGGGTGGGTGCAGAGGACTCCCAGCAGTGGACAGAGACATGGGGTGGGTGCCTATCACTCCTAGCAGTGGACAGAGACATGTGAGGGGTGGGTGCCTATCACTCCCAGCAGTGGACAGAGACATGTGAGGGGTGGGTGCAGAGGACTCCCAGCAGTGGACAGAGACATGGGGGTGGGTGCCTATCACTCCCAGCAGTGGACAGAGACATGTGAGGGGTGGGTGTCTATCACTCCCAGCAGTGGACAGGGACATGTGAGGGGTGGGTGCAGAGGACTCCCAGCAGTGGACAGATACATGGGGGTGGGTGCCTATCACTCCCAGCAGTGGACAGAGACATGTGAGGGGTGGGTGCCTATCACTGCAAGCAGTGGACAGAGACATGTGAGGGGTGGGTGCAGAGGACTCCCAGCAGTGGATGGAGACATGGGGGTGGGTTCCTATCACTCCCAGCAGTGGACAGAGACATGTGAGGGGTGGGTGCCTATCACTCCCAGCAGTGGACAGAGATATGTGAGGGGTGGGTGCAGAGGACTCCCAGCAGTGGACAGAGACATGTGAGGGGTGGGTGCCTATCACTCCCAGCAGTGGACAGAGACATGGGGGTGTGTACTTCATTAGCAGATGACCACAACTCCATGGGTGTATGTACGCATCCCTAATTTTCGACTATGTTGATAGTGCCATAACAACACATCACTGACAGCAGTGTCCCACTCCCATGAGGATGGATGTCTTTCCCCCACTGCATGACACACCACATGTAGGTGTGAGGACAAATGACACATGCATACCCACCCCTGGCGGATGCAGCACAATACACACACAGAGATCATGCCACAAGACTGTACAGTCATGTCAATGTCTACTAAACTAAGAGAGCCAAAGAGAACACACACTGTCACGCACATCCCAGGACTGATAGGAATGTACAGGTGCTGGGACAGCCACCAAGATGTTTTCTCTCATGGAAGGAATAGGGTGGAGTTCCCACAGATACAATGCCCACAATTGTGAGTCAGGTGCCCAAATACCCTGCAGAACAAGTACCATATGTGTGCTAGGCTGGGATTACACACATGCATAGTGCGGAAAAGGGACACTTTCTCCATGAAGGCATGGCAACATACTCAATACACAAGTACAGTGACTAGCAAGGCTGGCACAGACGATGCTGCCGGAGACATTGCTGAGCAGGCATGGCCATAGTTGAAGGGATCCGTCACCAACAAAGGAAATGTAGACACAGGTCAGCACAACAATTGTGCAACTACCTGCAGGGAAGATGTCAGGTGCCACAGAGGAAGGAACACTCCTTGGGACAATGTCTCTGTTAGAGTCGGGGATCTCTGGTTGGCGCAAGGTTGCCCTTGTGTCAAGCAGGAACCCTCTCCTCCACGTCAGGGCGCAGGATAACCCCTTGCGAATGACCCTTGCTCACCCTCTAGGTGCGTGGCGTGAGCAGCCAAGGCGATTCCTCAGGCGTTGTTTGGTTAAGCACTTACAATCACACACACAGTAAATACATCAATCCCCCCAGAAACGGACACCAGCCTTGGATATGTAGAAAAATACGCTTCTTTATGTAAAAATAGGTATATATATCTCAGCAGACTTATCACAAGACCAATAACGGTTTCGCTATGCCACCAGGTTGTAAAGCAGGCAAAGGTTCTTTGTTCGTAGTTTTAAATGGAGACCTTGTAGTCTCTTGCAAATGTTACTTGTGGTTCCAGTACTCACAGAGATCGGCTCCTGCGAACGGGGAAATAAGGCGATGCGGGCCCCGAGCCCGATACTGGAACTTCTTTCGTGATGTGGAGAGTCGGCACAGGTCGGTGCGACTCTCAGCTTGGGAAGTGGTCTTGGGTCCTCGATCAGCGGGTGTGGGCAGGTAGGCAGGCGCGGCCAGCGACCCTCAGCACGGCGGTGCCGGGGGGGTCTCCACAGCGGGGGCGGCGCGGCCTGAGATGTCCGGGGATAGCGAAGCGGGGTCACAGGGCACGGTCAGTGCAGCTGGATGACCCGGCGTAGATCACAGTCGTCGGACGGTTTCCGGCGGGAGGGGTGATAGCGCGGTCAGCGCGCTCCAGTAGCAGGCGGTGACAGGGATGCAGGCGACCTGGCCCGGGGACAGAGAGCGGCTCTGGACGGAGCGGGGCTCTCACGGGTTTGAGGCAGGCAAGCTTCTGAGTGTCACGGCCCTAGGAGGGGCGATGAGGGGCGCAGTCTCTTTCCAGCGGGATGCACACACGGCTCGAATTGGAGGACGAGCAAAAGCACAGAGAACCCACTGGTCCTGGGGTTCAGTTCAGGGGGCAAGCTCAGATCAAGCCCTTGGAGAATGTTCAAGCACAAAGTAGCAAAGTCTTTTCAGTAAGTCTCTTCCTCTCCTTTCTCAGCAAGGCAAGCAGCAGGCCAGCTCCTCCAGCGTCTTCTTCTCCTTCTAGTCGGGCAGAGGTTCTTTGTGGTAAACAGGATTCTGATTTCTTAGGAGCCAGGCTCCTACTTTTATACCATGATTCTTTTGTTCTTTAGCGCCAGGGGGCCTAGGCCTGGCTCAGTCCAGTTCTGGAGCACTTTGTTATGGTGACTCTGCTCTTTCCTTTCAGCAGCAGGGCAGAGACATCAGCCGCCCCACAGGGGGCGGCGCCGGCTTTGTGGTGGCAGAGCACAGGTCTATTCAAGAGTCAAGGTGTACTCCTCCCACCCATCCTGGTGTCATCTCCCGGCCCACCACCTGGCAGCCAACCTGTCTCTGGGGATCCCCCCCCCCTGCTCCTTACTGTTGCTAGGCAGAACACACACACACACAGCAGAGGCGGACTGAGATGGTCAGGTCAGTAAATACTAACTTTCTACAAGTAGTATTTACAAACCCAGGATATTAAAATAAACTTGGCTACAAGAAGTATTTTATTATTCTGAGTTCAGGCATACTAAACTTGACACTCTACCATGCTCTCTGAGTCCACTGGGGTCACGGCGTTGGCGTGATCCCAGCAGCCCATTCTGGCCTATGGAGAGCAGGTAGCCTTCAATAGTGAAAAACGACAAGGGCTGTAATTCACTACTAAGACATGCCACACACATCAGGGCATGTCCTACCTTATGCCTACAATGCACCCTGCCCTTGGGCCTACCAGAGGGGTGGCTAATATGTAGGTAAGGGAAGGTTTAGGGACTGGCAAGTGGGGGCACTTGCGCAGTCAGCGCGACAGTCCCGGACCGCGCACAGGGTCTGCGGTGGCAGATCCTAGACACATTTTTCAAGGCCGCTTCCTTTGGGTGGCGCAACCAGCGCTTCAAGCCCACCAGCAGCATTGGCATTCACCAGCCCTGGCACCCCTGGTGCACTCTACTGGGGACTGACAGTGAATCCAATAAACCAATCATGAACATCAATTACAGGTACACTTTACCTAGGGAGCACTTGCACTGCGGCACGGATTAGCCGTGGCGCAGTGCCCTGAGCGGACAACACCAGCAAAACAATCGAGGCACACCATCAAAAAGTGGAAGGGAAACTCACGCCAAGGTGCCAGGTCTAACACGTGTCCCCTCCAGCTGAAATGTGGGGAGAACTACCCTTGCCCAGGGGGTTCCTCGTCACTAAGGCAGAAATACCTGGACAGACCGTCAGCGTTGGCGTGATCTGTACCAGGACGGTGTTCCACCGTAAAGTCCATACCCTGTAGGGAGATGGACCACCTCAACAGTTTCGGGTTCTCACCCCTCATTTGCATCAACCATCTGAGGGGCCTGTGGTCCGTCTGAACCCGGAAGTGAGACCCAAACAAGTAGGGTCTTAGCTTCTTCAGCGCCCAGACCACAGCAAATGCTTCTCGCTCAATTGCACTCCACCTACTTTCCCGTGGAAGTAACCTCCTACTGATGAAGGCTACGGGTTGGTCCCAGCCCTCCTCAGTCATCTGTGAGAGAACAGCCCCTACACCATGCTCTGAAGCGTCTGTCTGCACTAGGAATTCCTTGGAGAAGTCAGGGGCCAAGAGCACGGGCGCCGTGCACATGGCAGTCTTCAGGGTGTCGAAAGCTTTCTGACAGGTGTCAGTCCAGATCACGTTCCTGGGCTGCTTCTTGGAAGTCAGCTCTGTCAAGGGGGCAACGATCGTTCCATAGCCCTTGACAAACCTCCTGTAGTACCCAGTGAGCCCCAGGAAGGCCCTCACTGCGGTCTGCGTCTTGGGGGGTTCCCAAGCCAGGATGGTCTCAATTTTGGGTTGCAAGGGTGCCACCTTGCCACTCCCCACTTGGTGTCCCAAGTACACCACGGAACCCTGCCCGATCTGGCACTTGCTTGCCTTGATCGTGAGGCCTGCTCGGCGCAGAGCCATCAACACTTCCCAGAGGTGGCGCAGGTGTTCGGGCCAGGTGGCGCTGAACACTGCGATGTCATCCAGGTAGGCGGCACTGAACGCATCCAGCCCAACCAGTACCTGGTTGACCAACCTCTGAAAGGTGGCAGGGGCATTCTTCATTCCAAATGGCATGACTCGGAACTGGAAGTGCCCATCTGGTGTAGAGAATGCTGACCTCTCTTTGGCCCCATCGGTCAAGGCGATCTGCCAGTACCCAGACGTTAAATCAAACGTGCTGAGGAACCGGGCAGCCCCCAGCCGATCAATGAGCTCATCAGCTCTGGGGATGGGGTGCGCGTCAGTCTTCGTTACTGAATTGAGTCCTCTGTAGTCCACACAGAACCGGAGTTCAGGTGTGGCTCCCGGCGCAGCAGCTTTGGGGACCAAGACCACGGGGCTGGACCAAGGACTGCTGGAGGACTCCACCACCCCTAGCGCAAGCATCTTGGAGACCTCCTCCTTGATGCAAGCTCCGACCCTGTCAGTTACCCTGTAAGCCTTGTGCTTCACAGGTAAGCTGTCTCCTGTGTCCACATCATGGACGCACCAATCTGTGACACCAGGAACCAGGGAGAACCTATCGGGAAACTGCCCCAGCAAGTGGCGGCAATCTTCCTGTTGTTCGGGCGTCAGGGTGGGTGAGAGGTTAACTCCATCCACTGACCCATCTTTCTCAGAGGCTACTAAGAGGTCAGGAAGAGGCTCGGTCTCCTCTTCCATTCCATCATCAGTGGCCAGCAGCATGCCCACTTCGGTCCTCTCTAAGTGGGGCTTAAGGCGGTTAACATGTAGGACCCTCAAAGGGTTCCTGGGAGACTGCATGTCCACCAAGTAGGTGATAGGACTTTTGCGCTCCACAACCTCAAATGGACCTGTCCACTTATCCTGAAGTGCACAAGGCTCCACTGGGGCCAAGACCCACACCTTTTGTCCAGGTTGAAGCTCTACCAGAGTGGCATTCCGGTCGTACCACCGCTTCATCTCCTCCTGGCTGGCTTCCAGATTTGCCTCAGCAAGTTGCCTGAAACGCCGAGTCTGGTTTCGGAAGGCCAGCATGTAACTGTATACATTCTGGGGAGGTTTCCTGGGAGATTGCTCCCAGCCTTCCTTTACCAAACTCAGAGGTCCTCTTACCGGGTGACCATACAGAAGCTCAAAGGGGCTGAATCCTAGAGACTTCTGTGGCACCTCTCGGTAAGCGAAGAGCAGGCATGGCAAGAGGACGTCCCACTTACGCCTCATCGGACCGTCCAGGCCCATGATCATGCCTTTAAGGGTTCGGTTGAATCTCTCAACCAACCCATTTCCTTGGGGGTGGTAAGGAGTGGTGAACTTGTAAGTTACCCCACACTCCTTCCACAGGGATTTCATATATGTGGATATGAAATTGGTCCCCCTGTCGCTCACCACCTCTAGAGGGAATCCCACTCGGGAGAAAATTCCCATCAGTGCCCGTCCCACCACGGGGGCCGTCACTGTCCTCAGAGGGATGGCTACAGGGTACCGGGTGGCATGGTCCACCAAGACCAGGATGAACCTGTTGCCCAGGGCTGTCTTGGGGTCCAGAGGCCCCACAATATCAATACCCACTCGTTGGAATGGCGTACCGACCACAGGGAAAGGTTGTAGAGGAGCCTTGTGCTTCCCTCCGCTCTTACCACTTGCCTGGCAAGTCTGACAGGTTCTGCAGTAGGAATCTGAATTCTTGTGCATTTGGGGCCAGTAAAAGTGGGTGACAAGCCTGTCATAGGTCTTGTCCATCCCCAAATGTCCTGCTAACGGCACATCATGAGCCAGCCCCAGTAGGAAGGTTCTGAACTTCTGGGGTACCACCAGCACACGGGCTGACCCAGGTTCAGCAGCCTTAGGCTCGGAATACAGGAGGTCACTCTCCCAGTACACGTAGTGTGTTTTGGCCTGAACACCATTGGCCTGGTCTGCAGCCTGCTGCCGCATACCCACGAGAGAAGGGCATTCTTACTGCTCCCTGCAGAATTCCTCCCTGGAGGGACCTCCTTCTTGCTGCCAATGGGTCAGCTCAGGCAGGTCTCCCAGTTCGGCAATCTGTTCCCCGGTAGGCTCCAGAGCATCCCCCTCAGGGTCTACTTCCTCCTGGGCCGTGGGAACTTCGGGGGCAGGTTTCCCGCGCCTCCTGCGCCTTCTCCCTAAGGCCGGTTCCTGGACCTCTCCCTCAGGCTCCAGGACCCTCTCAACACCCCTACTGGCTGCCATGGACCGGGTGGTCACGCACGCCCAGTCGGGCAGACCCACCATCCTCAGATGCGTGGTCTTCTCCACCTTTTCCCAAGGGGAGCTCTCCAGGTCGTTCCCTAGCAGACAGTCTACAGGCATGTCAGTTCTCACAGCGACTTGTAGAGTACCAGAGACCTCCCCCCACTCAAAGGGAACTTGAGCCATTGGACAACGACTCTCTATGTTGTCAGCATTGACAACCCTACAGTAGGCATTGGGTACAATCTGCTCTTGAGACACCAGGTGTTGCCTCACCGAGGTCACGCTGGCTCCTGTATCTCTAAGAGCCTCCACCTTCTTTCCATTGATGGTCACTACTTGCCCATATTTCTTAGTGTTCAACGGTAAGTAGGTTTCAGGGACCATCTCACTGTCTCCTAGCGAGACTAGGGTCATCTGCCCGGGACCCCCACCCTCCTGGACTGCTACCTCCTCCCCAAAGTTAACACTAGCTACTTGCCGGGGTGGAGCACCAGTGGGTGCGGTCTTACCAAACAGGCGACACTTAGGATCAGAGGCAATGTGACCCGGGTCACCACACCTATAACAATTGAAGGGCCCCTTTGGAACAGGTCTACCTGTCGGGGCCCCGTTCTGCTGCGGGGGTGGGGGAGGCTGAGAACCCTTCTGCTGGTTCCCTTGGGAATTACTTTGGGGGCCTTTTTGGAACCCCTTCTGTTTACCCCTGTCCCCCCCACTCTTCTGCTGGGGACCCTGCCCACCTTTGGCGGAGTCTCCCACTTGACCCTTGTGGACCCTGGTGCTGAGCCAGCGGTCCGCCTCCTCAGCAAGCTTCCTTGGGTTGGACAGCTTGCTATCAATCAGGTGCTGGCGTAGCTCAGGAAAACATTGACTGGACAAGTGCTCCCATGCAATTAAATCAAGCAGCCCTTGATAATCATTCACTTTGCTACCCTTCACCCAACCATCCAGTGCTCTGCAGAAAAAGGTTACATACTCCACATACGTACTCTCAGGGATCTTCTTAGTCTCCCTGAACCGCTGTCTATATAGCTCAGGAGTTAACCCATACCTGGTCATTAAAGCTTCCTTCATATGGGGGTATGAGGCTTGGAGATCTAAGGGTAAATCTAACAGTGTGTCACGCCCTTCAGCAAGGAACCTTCCCCACAACCCCGCTCCCCAGTCTTTCTCAGGGACCCGGTGTGAAGACATGGCCACCTCGTAGGCTCTAAACCACTGCCCTATGTCATCCTTTCTAAAATACTCCTTTACTACATCTTTGGGGATGTACACCTTGGACTCTACCTGCACCGGTGGAGTGCTGCCACCAGAAGGAGCGGTGTCCAAACTTTTCGCCTTCAGCTCCAACTCCTTCAATCTTATATCATGATCCATTTGGCGTTGTTGTGCCTCCAGGGCCAACTTCTGCTTCTCCATTTCCATTTGTCCTGCCAACTTTGCCATCTCCATTGCATGCGCCCTGTCTGCTGCCCTGTCTGCCAGCTCCTCTGGCGACCGGACTCTGCTGGGCTCCTCAAGGTTGTCGGGTGGAACGATGTCCCCCGCATTCCGTGGGTCTCTTGACTCCTTCCAGGCTCTCAACGCCTTGGTGTACTGGGGCTTCCTCTTGAATCCAGCATGGGGAACTCGGAATTTTACACTGTAGCCTTTCAATTGCTCCATCGAGTAGCCTTCCAGTCTCTCCCAATCCACCTCATCTATTCCAGAAATCACAGAGAGTGCCCTTCCAGCGGAGAGTGAGCCAGGCATGGTTGCAGTAATGGCAGATGTCTCAACAAAGTTCCAAAAATGAAAACCTGTGGCTGCGTTATTTGGTCTGCTCTCACTATCTGGTGATTAATAATTCACTGTATGCAAATTACAAGTGCAAATCCGAAATCCCACCCGCTGCCACCAATGTTAGAGTCGGGGATCTCTGGTTGGCGCAAGGTTGCCCTTGTGTCAAGCAGGAACCCTCTCCTCCACGTCAGGGCGCAGGATAACCCCTTGCGAATGACCCTTGCTCACCCTCTAGGTGCGTGGCGTGAGCAGCCAAGGCGATTCCTCAGGCGTTGTTTGGTTAAGCACTTACAATCACACACACAGTAAATACATCAATCCCCCCAGAAACGGACACCAGCCTTGGATATGTAGAAAAATACGCTTCTTTATGTAAAAATAGGTATATATATCTCAGCAGACTTATCACAAGACCAATAACGGTTTCGCTATGCCACCAGGTTGTAAAGCAGGCAAAGGTTCTTTGTTCGTAGTTTTAAATGGAGACCTTGTAGTCTCTTGCAAATGTTACTTGTGGTTCCAGTACTCACAGAGATCGGCTCCTGCGAACGGGGAAATAAGGCGATGCGGGCCCGAGCCCGATACTGGAACTTCTTTCGTGATGTGGAGAGTCGGCACAGGTCGGTGCGACTCTCAGCTTGGGAAGTGGTCTTGGGTCCTCGATCAGCGGGTGTGGGCAGGTAGGCAGGCGCGGCCAGCGACCCTCAGCACGGCGGTGCCGGGGGGTCTCCACAGCGGGGGCGGCGCGGCCTGAGATGTCCGGGGATAGCGAAGCGGGGTCACAGGGCACGGTCAGTGCAGCTGGATGACCCGGCGTAGATCACAGTCGTCGGACGGTTTCCGGCGGGAGGGGTGATAGCGCGGTCAGCGCGCTCCAGTAGCAGGCGGTGAAAGGGATGCAGGCGACCTGGCCCGGGGACAGAGAGCGGCTCTGGACGGAGCGGGGCTCTCACGGGTTTGAGGCAGGCAAGCTTCTGAGTGTCACGGCCCTAGGAGGGGCGATGAGGGGCGCAGTCTCTTTCCAGCGGGATGCACACACGGCTCGAATTGGAGGACGAGCAAAAGCACAGAGAACCCACTGGTCCTGGGGTTCAGTTCAGGGGGCAAGCTCAGATCAAGCCCTTGGAGAATGTTCAAGCACAAAGTAGCAAAGTCTTTTCAGTAAGTCTCTTCCTCTCCTTTCTCAGCAAGGCAAGCAGCAGGCCAGCTCCTCCAGCGTCTTCTTCTCCTTCTAGTCGGGCAGAGGTTCTTTGTGGTAAACAGGATTCTGATTTCTTAGGAGCCAGGCTCCTACTTTTATACCATGATTCTTTTGTTCTTTAGCGCCAGGGGGCCTAGGCCTGGCTCAGTCCAGTTCTGGAGCACTTTGTTATGGTGACTCTGCTCTTTCCTTTCAGCAGCAGGGCAGAGACATCAGCCGCCCCACAGGGGGCGGCGCCGGCTTTGTGGTGGCAGAGCACAGGTCTATTCAAGAGTCAAGGTGTACTCCTCCCACCCATCCTGGTGTCATCTCCCGGCCCACCACCTGGCAGCCAACCTGTCTCTGGGGATCCCCCCCCCCGCTCCTTACTGTTGCTAGGCAGAACACACACACACACAGCAGAGGCGGACTGAGATGGTCAGGTCAGTAAATACTAACTTTCTACAAGTAGTATTTACAAACCCAGGATATTAAAATAAACTTGGCTACAAGAAGTATTTTATTATTCTGAGTTCAGGCATACTAAACTTGACACTCTACCATGCTCTCTGAGTCCACTGGGGTCACGGCGTTGGCGTGATCCCAGCAGCCCATTCTGGCCTATGGAGAGCAGGTAGCCTTCAATAGTGAAAAACGACAAGGGCTGTAATTCACTACTAAGACATGCCACACACATCAGGGCATGTCCTACCTTATGCCTACAATGCACCCTGCCCTTGGGCCTACCAGAGGGGTGGCTAATATGTAGGTAAGGGAAGGTTTAGGGACTGGCATGTGGGGGCACTTGCGCAGTCAGCGCGACAGTCCCGGACCGCGCACAGGGTCTGCGGTGGCAGACCCTAGACACATTTTTCAAGGCCGCTTCCTGTGGGTGGCGCAACCAGCGCTGCAAGCCCACCAGCAGCATTGGCATTCACCAGCCCTGGCACCCCTGGTGCACTCTACTGGGGACTGACAGTGAATCCAATAAACCAATCATGAACATCAATTACAGGTACACTTTACCTAGGGAGCACTTGCACTGCGGCACGGATTAGCCGTGGCGCAGTGCCCTGAGCGGACAACACCAGCAAAACAATCGAGGCCCACCATCAAAAAGTGGAAGGGAAACTCACGCCAAGGTGCCAGGTCTAACAGTCTCCAAACACAAATAGCACACACGACCAAAGATTCTTTGCAGAGACCTTGTGATGGCACGCAGATACCATGGTCCACCCCATGAGCATCAGACTACAACATTTCCCTGAAACATAACACATTACCACAACCCCAACTCCTGGAGCATCAGCACCAACATCAATACCTGAAATGCAATAGTGTTCAAAGTAAAAAGAAAATCCTTTATTCAGCATTAAATGAAAAATTATTAAAGGACACTATTTACAAAGGCCAATTTCCAGTCCAGATCAGAAGTCCTTGGGGGGGACACATGGCCACGCGTCTCCCCTAGCTTGCCTGCACATTAGAACCCTCAGGTTCGTCGACTGGGGGGGGCATCATGTGGGAAAGGACCAGGCACCGCAGGGACAGGAGGTGTAAGGGTAGGTGTGGTGGGTGCAGAGCTGGACGCCTCCACCACAGGGGGTGGGGCAGCGCCAAAGGTGGAGGTGAGCTCGGCGCTGCACACTTCTGCCAGGGGGTCCAGAGTATCCCCTGCACCCGAAGAAACCACAGGCACAAAGGAGGGGGGGGGTCGGAGGGATGGGGTGCAGCGCTACTAGGGGAAGGGGGTGGACAGGGGGGGGACTCAACTCCCCCACCCGTGGAGTGCCTTGCCCGTTTGCGGGCTGGTGAGCCAGTGGGGCTGAGGCCCAGCACAGCCAAGTAGCTCTCTTTGTCAGACTGTGTGGCAGGGGAGCCGAGGGGAGTGCCTTTGGAGGGACTGGGTAGTGAGGTATGCGGACTCAGACTGTGGCTGCGTGTATGCCTGTGTGCTCCAGACCCAGTGGGTGTGCCTTTATCCCCCTGAGTGTGCGTGCCAGGAGGTGTGCGCCTGCCCTTACTTGTTTGTGTGCTGCCTGTGTCTGGTGGGGTGCGTGCTTGGGAATGTCTGGGTGTGCATGGGACAGGCATGGGAGTGGGAAGTGTGGATGGTGCAGGGGTGGGGGGGGACGAAGCGCTGCAGGAGACTCACTGCTGCCGTCAGTAAAGAGTCCATGGACCTCAGTAACATCTGTTGGTCAGACATCGCTGCTGACATGCCCTTCATGAATGACACCATCTGTGTCAGCAGTCTGGTGTGGCCATGGAGGACATTCAGCATCGATGTGTGGCCAACTTGCAACTGCCGCTGAATGTCCACAGACTCTGCAGTGAGGGCAGCAGGGGGGACAGGGGCAGGGGGTGCAGTGCCTGGCAAGAAGGAGACATGGTGGTGCCCTGCACGGACAGAAGGGACCGGAGCAACTGGGAGGGCGGTGATGGGAATGGAGGGGGCGGTGACAGATGTTGTGCTGCTGCCAGGTGTTGTAGCAGCCTTCGCCCCCTCGAGGAGTTCAGCCTCAGACGCGTCAGCTTCGTAGTCGGTGTCGCCACCAGACAGGTCCTCCGCCTGACTCCCATCGCCCTCTGTGCCACTTGCTCCCGCAGACTCGCCAGCAGTGGTGGCACCGGTGCTGGATCCCTCCTCCAGGTCCGTGCAGGTGTCTCCCTCGGTGTCCTCCGATGATGCTGTGGGCAAGTTGAAGATACAGAAAATAATCAGTCACCTGTATACATCTGACACCTGAGTCCCAACAAAATATGTCACAGTGCATATCAGGAAATGCATCATGAGTAACATCTAGAATACTGCGCACATATGTAAGCCCTGCACTTCCCAGTTGGTTGACCCATCATGCCATTTGGAAACAATGAAAATTAGGACACAACAGCAAATAACTTGATATCAAATTAAACTGAGAAGCTAGTGTCTGGGAACAGTTGAGCACAGCAAGACTATGAAAGCATGCCACCTCTTGTTCACTGTGAATGAAACAGTATTGGTGCACCCAAGGCCAAATAACAGACCTCAATGCTGAAGGTTGTAGGAGAGTAGGGTCTGCTTTCTATGTTCACCCCCACTTTTTGCTTTTGCTTTACTGGTTTTCGACTTAGATGTGGCTGTGGGCCTGCTAATCACACCCACAGCCCTGCTGTTCTCTCTCTAAATTGATACTATGTACTTTAGGTGCATAACCCATTTGGATAGGATCACCTTATTGGCCCCTGTACAGTGTAGCTTAGGTACCCAGGGCATAGGTGTATCCTAGGCCTACCAGGGGCTGCAGCATGTATTATGCCACCCCTGGCCTGACCTTCCATTATGACACAACTGGCTGATCACTCAGCTGGGGCAAGGTCGTGTAATCACTCCTTGCTTAGGTGTAGTATTCCTATACCTATCTTATATATAGACACATGTGTACCTATCAGCCACTCCTATGGCAGGCCTTAACAATCCTGGAGGCAGAGTGCTTGGTAACATGTGAGATGGTGCTCTAGCATGAGCTGAGCCTGTCTGCAGCTTTCGGAACCATGTCCTTATAGCTGTTCTATGATATAGCCTACCATTTACTCTTAAAGTGCCTTAGAATCTTAAACGGTTATGGTAACTATAGTTTGGCTTTATCAAAACATGCCGTGTAAGGTCTCTAACACTTTGGAATAATACCCCCAGCCCATTTCTGGGGATGAGGATATTATCCCTCCCTTCTAGAGGGAGAAGACATGTTGTAACCTACTTACCCGGTTAAAGTTAACCAGAGCCCCAGCATCACAAAATGGATGCTGCTGCCACGACACAAGTCTGACCTCCTGCTGCTGGGAGTGATCCCGGCAAGGGAGGCTTGGACAATAGGTTTCCTGCCTTGGGAGGTGCGAGCACCACCCCAGACAGGCCTTAGTGTATTGGGGCAGGGAGGGATGAATGAAACGAGACACTACCTGGGGCACACAAGGTGTCCCATGCATAGTCCAGTTCAAACCGGTGCTGGGGCACTCCAGCCCCAGTCCTGGCGCGAAACTGGACAAAGGGAAGGGGGTGTAACCACCCCCCTCCCAGGTCCCACCCATAAGGCGTGACCTAGCAGGCAACCCAGCCCCCCAGATTAGTATAAGAGTGGTAGCTGGGCCCCAGGAGATTAGATTATCCTGAACCTGCAACTTTAACAGAAACTCTGGACCTTCGACATTCGACGAAAGAAGAAGACTGAAGAATCTCCCTTGTGGCCAAGGAGTGGCTACCCTGTGCAAACAGGCACCATCAAGAGACTTACCCTTTGCTTTGCTGAAGTTCTACGAGGGACCGACTGCAGAGCCCGACCAGAGCCTTGACTTCCAGACTTCTCCGACCCTGATCCACATCCACAGCCGAGCTGAGATCCGTGGAGGCGACGAGAGACGTGGGACCGGTGACCTGGGAAAAGTGGCGAGTATCTTCCAGCGCAGCTTCTGAGGTACCCTCGAAGTTGTGCACCGGGGATTGAGAAGCCCCAACCCCAAGCACCATCTGCACCAAAGATCAGCCCCCCACACTCCACGAGTCCTGCGTGGGGCCCTTCTGCATTTTCCTGCTTGCCGCATCTGTCCGGTTGCTTGCCCGTTGGCTAGCGGCCTTTGTGACGACACACTTTGAAATCTTCACCGCTGGTTTGGCTCCTCCAGACTGGCTCCCACTTCTTTGCAAAAGAGAAGCACCCCAGACCTTCCTGGTCTGCACCAGAAGCAAGTCCTCCGTTCTTCGTGGGTTCCGCTTGCCAAGGCTTGGTGAGTCCTAGTTCGACTTCGACGCCGCCGACAGCAAGAGCCTTCGTGGGACAGCTCGCCTCCTGGTCCTGGTCGTCCTCGACGCCTCCTGGTACCCGTGGCTGCAGCGACAAGCTTCACCCTTCACCTGCAATCTTCACGACATCGCCTGGTTCCTTCCTGATTCCACGTGGTCACTGGCTAGTGACCTTGACTCTGTCCCTTCTGCTTGCAGGTACCCTTCCTTCTTGATCCCGAACTTGGGATCCACCGGACACTCTGCACTGACTGCCTGTCAGCAACTTTCCTTCAGGCATCCATAGAAGTCCACGACGAAACCCGACGCAAGTTCACACCTATGCACCCGCAGCATGTGGGCTAGGTAACTTGGGTACTTCGGTGCTCACAAGGGTAGTGACTATCCTAGGGTCTAGTTTCCGAGTCTCGACTCTCTAGTTGCTTCAGAAGTGTCCTTAAACTGCTTATTTCAAAACTGTACTATTTCTATCGATTATACACATTACGCGTGAGTGTTTCCAATCTGCACCTGAATCCCGTGGGCCTCCCACTTCCTAACTGTTGGTAGTGTAGTGTAGCCCCAGCGATTCCCTAAGCCTAGGCCTATCCTATTTCCGTGACAGTGGTCCTTATACCACTTCTTTAGTATATGGTTTGTGTGGCCCCTAGGGCCTAACTGTATTACTTACCTGTGTGACTTAATGTATGCTTAAATAAGACTGTGTTGTACCTACCTCGAATCTCATAAAGAGTGCTGAGGGTTTGACTAGAATAAATACACTTTATTTTATATATATATCTGTTGTGGTGTCCTTTCATTTGGTATTCAAGGGATTATATATGGTATCACAGCTGGCTTCACATGCCATTCAGAGTTTAGCCTAAGACTGCTCTTGTCCATGCTACCACTAGGATAGCTGGTCTATAAGGTTGAGTTTACAACCAATCACCATAATGGTTGTTTGGACTGATATAAGGTGTACACTAGAACTAGTGACATCATACATCAGGCCAACTTCTCACATTGGTGAGCAGCGGTTGGGATCTGAGCTTGCTGTTGTAATACCATTGTAATCTTGAGATACTAAATTAAAAGATCACACAGATATTGTTTAGGTACATATAACATAGATTATAATACTTAAGTCCTACTGGACTTAGTTGTTGTAGGTTGAAGGGAGTAACACACCCTGACTACAACTACTAGAGAGGTTTAGTAGAAACAACTAGTGTAGGTAGGTGCACACACCACACCCTCACTAGATCATGTCTCTGGGAGGAGATCAAGGAGATGCTCTCTCAGGAGGGGCAGGTCTGAAAAAGATCCCCTCTAGATATGATACCCTAACTTTTCAGGAGATGAGACAATTGTGTACCTCCAGAAAGTTAAAACAGGGTGCAAACCCTACCCTCCTTCAGCTAGTGCAGATCCTAGAGGAATATGATGCTCTTAGGGCCTCACAGGCTAGTACCCTAGGTACAAGGGAGGGTCTACCCACTACAGATGAGTCAGATGGGACTTCAGATGAAGAGGTAGACAGCCAGTGCCAAGTAGGAAGACTTAGCCAGGCTAACCTAAGCTTACATGGGAGTTTGCATGGGGTCCCCCCATACAGACCCCCAAGTGGGCTTAACCAGAGAAGCAGGAGAGACAGATCCCCTTCAAGGGAATCCATCCACTCCCATGTCTCTAGCATCTCTAATGCCTCTTCTCACAGGGGAATGACTTCCCCTCAGAGAAAGGAGCATGAAGCCAGAATGAGGGAAGCTAATCTGAGGATTGAGAGGGAAGAACTTGCCCTTGCCAAGGAGAAGCTTGCTCTGGCTAGAGAGCAAAAGTTAAGTGGGTTAGAACCCACTGGTAGCAGCAATATCCCTAAGGATAGAGACAGGCACTATGATAATAGAAACCTGAGCAAGATTGTCCCTCCCTACAAGTGTGGGGATGACATCCACAAATGGATAACTGCTTTGGAGAGGGCTTGCAAAGTACAGCAGGTACCCCAAAGTCAGTGGGCAGCTATCTTGTGGCTCTCCTTCTCTGAGAAAGGTAGAGACAAGCTCCTCACAGTTAGTGATGAGGATGCAGACAATTAAACTGTCCTGAAGAGTGCTCTAATTGATGGGTTTGGCCTAACCACTGAACAATACAGGTTGTTGTTCAGGGATACCCAGAAGACACAGACTCAGGACTGGACTGACTTTGTAGATTGTGCCACTAAGGCTCTGGAAGGCTGGCTAGTGGGAAGTAAGGTTAAGGACTATACAGGATTGTATAATTTGATCATGAGAGAGCAAATCCTTAACAACTGTCAAAACCAGCTACTGCATCAACACCTGATTGATTCTGATCTGACTTCTCCCCAAGAATTGGGAAAGAAGGCAGATAGATGGGTCAGGACTAGAGTTAAGCAGAAAAACCAGAACCAGGGCGGTGATCAGAAAAAGGCAGACCAGAAGGGTAATGATCAGAAACAAAAAGACCAGAAGTCTTCACCAGGCCCCCAAAAGGCTCAGGGGGAGGGTGGTCCCAAAAAGGATAAAAAGAAAGATGGCCAAAAGAAACCATGGTGCAACTATTGTAAGTCCAACTCACATTGGTTTAGTGAGTGCACCAAAAAGGATAAGCCCCCAGCCACCATTGCCCCTAAGGCAACTGTACCCCCTAGTTCAGCTGTAAGTGGGGGTTCCCAGCAAAAGGGTGTAGTAGGGTTAACCCTGGGAACTGAGGAGGATTCTGGCCTAGTCAGAATACCTACTCAGGCTGTTCTGATCTGTGATGGGGACTTAGCTTTGTCCTCTACTGTAGGCCCCAGTAACCTGGGCAAGTACAGACAGACTCCTTTTATCAACCAAAGAATGGCTCAGGCCTACAGGGACACTGGGGCTAGTGTCACAATGGTGACACCTGCCTTTGTGGACCCTGGACAGATCATACTAGGTGAGAACTACCTAGTGATCAACGCTAGCAATGCCACTACCTCCCATAGTGTGGCTATTGTTAACTTCTCCTGGAGAGGGGTAACTGGCCTCAAGAAAGTTGTTGTTAGTTCAGACCTTCCTGTAGAGTGTTTACTGGGCAATGATCTTGAAACTTCAGTTTGGTCTGAAGTGGAGTATAGGACCCATGCAGAAATGCTGGGGATAGATGCACATGTCCTTGCTGTGACCAGGTCACGGGCCAAAAAGTGCACCACTGAACAAGTGCTGGATCCTGAAACTATGGACCAGTCACAACCCAAGAGAAAGAGCAGTAGGGTTAAGGCTTTGCCTTCCCCCCTGCCTCAGGTGGTGGATCAGCCCTCCCAGGAGGATGATTCTGAGAGCCCTGAAGGAACTGTCCTAGAAGAACTTGAACCTGATCAGGTTGAGTTTCTTGGAACAGGGGGACCTTCCAGGGCAGATCTGAGGCAGGCTCAATTAGACTGCCCCTCTCTTGAACCCCTCAGACAGCAGGCTGCTGCTGAGGCTGCAGGGAATGCTCAAGGTACCCATAGAGTGTATTGGGATGAAGGGCTACTGTATTCAGAGGCTAGAGACCCCAAGCCTGGTGCATCCAGGAGGTTGGTCATACCACTGAAGTTCAGAGGCTTCCTTCTTACCTTGGCCCATGATATTCCCCTTGCAGGACACTTAGGCCAGAACAAGACTTGGGACAGGCTTGTCCCTCACTTTCACTGGCCCCATATGTCAGAAGATACAAAGGAGTTTTGTCGCTCCTGTGTCACCTGCCAAGCCAGTGGCAAATCAGGTGGCACTACAAAGGCCCCCCTCATACCAATACCTGTGGTGGGGGTTCCCTTTGAAAGAGTGGGCATAGATATTGTAGGACCAATGGACCCACAAACAGCATCTGGGCACAGATTCATACTGGTGATAGTGGACCATGCCACCAGGTATCCAGAAGCTATTCCCCTGAGGACCACAACAGCACCTGTTGTGGCAAGGACCCTGCTTGGAGTATTCTCCAGAGTGGGCTTTCCAAAGGAGGTCATTTCAGACAGAGGTGCCAACTTCATGTCAGGATACTTGACTGCAATGTGGAAGGAGTGTGGTGTGAACTACAAGTTCACCACACCCTATCACCCACAGTGCAATGGGCTTGTTGAGAGATTCAACAAGACCCTAAAGGGAATGATAAAAGGTTTACCAGACAAGCTTAGGCGAAGATGGGACATCCTTTTACCCTGCCTTCTGTTTGCTTACAGAGAGGTCCCACAAAAGGGGGTTGGCTACAGCCCTTTTGAGCTTTTGTTTGGGCATCCTGTAAGAGGACCCCTATGTTTAGTAAGGGAAGGATGGGAGAGACCTCTCAGACAACCCAAACTTGATATAGTGGATTATGTACTTGGTCTCCGCTCCGGGATGGCAGAGTATATGAAGAAGGCTTCTAAAAACCTTGAGGCAAGCCAAGAACTCCAAAAAGCTTGGCATGACCAAAAGTCTGTGCTGACCGTTTACCAGCCAGGGCAGAAAGTGTGGGTGTTGGAGCCAGTGGCCCCAGCAGCACTCCAAGACAAATGGTCTGGACCCCACACTATTGTTGAGAAAAAGGGAGAAGTCACCTACTTGGTGGACCTTGGGACTCCCAGAAGCCCCCACAGGGTGCTTCATGTCAACAGATTGAAGGCATATGTTGACAGGGCAGACATGGGCTTACTCATGGCTACAGATGAGGGGCAGGAGGAATAGAGTGACCCTCTCCCAGACCTGTTGACTCAGAACCCTGATGATGGCTCAGTTGATGGTGTGGTCTTTTCTGACAGCCTCACTGTCCATCAGCAACAGGACTGCAGACAAGTTCTGCAATCCTACAGACATATGTTCTCTCTGACCCCAAGTCAGACAAACTGGTGCACCCATGAGGTGTACACTGGTGACAGGGACTGCATAAAAGTTGAGGTACAAAAGATGTTGGAGCTGGGAGTCATTGAACCTTCAGAGAGCCCTTGGGCTAGTCCTGTAGTTCTTGTGCCAAAACCTCACACCCAAGATGGTAAGAGAGAGATGAGGTTTTGCGTGGATTACAGAGGTCTCAATGCTGTCACTAGGACAGATGCCCACCCAATACCTAGGGCAGATGAGCTCATTGACAGACTGGCAGCTGCTAAGTTTTTGAGCACATTTGACCTGACAGCAGGCTACTGGCAAATCAGACTAGCTGAGAATGCAAAGGCCAAAACTGCTTTCTCGACCCCAGGAGGACATTATCAATTTGTGGTAATGCCCTTTGGTTTGAAGAATGCACCTGCCACTTTCCAAAGGTTGGTGAATCAAGTCCTTACTGGGTTGGATGATTACTGTGCAGCTTATCTTGATGATATTGCTGTCTTTAGCTCCACCTGGGAGGATCACCTGGTCCACCTGAGGAATGTTTTAGAGGACCTGCAAAAGGCAGGCCTCACTATCAAGGCCACTAAGTGCCAGATAGGGCAGAGCAAGGTTGTATACCTGGGCCACCTAGTTGGTGGGGGTCAGGTTCAACCACTGGAGAGCAAGATCCAGACCATAAAGGACTGGACTCCTCCAACTACCCAGACTCAGGTCAGAGCTTTCTTGGGCCTGACTGGGTACTACAGAAAGTTTGTTAAGAACTATGGGTCCATTGTGACACCACTTAATGACTTGACCTCCAAGAAAATGCCAAAGAAAGTTCAATGGACAGTAAGCTGTCAAAACGCATTTGATGACCTGAAGCAGGCCATGTGCAGTGCACCTATTCTGAAAAGTCCAGACTACTCCAAAGAGTTCATTGTCCAGACAGATGCTTCTGAGTTGGGTGTGGGAGCTGTTCTTTCACAACTTAATATAGATGGTCAAGACCAGCCCATTGCTTTTATAAGTAGAAGGCTGACCCCTAGAGAGAAACGTTGGTCAGCTATTGAGAGGGAGGCCTTTGCTGTGGTTTGGGCCCTGAAGAAGCTGAGGCCATACTTGTTTGGCACTCACTTCAAGATTCAGACAGACCATAAGCCCCTCTTGTGGCTAAATCAGATGAAGGGTGAAAATCCCAAACTTCTTAGGTGGTCCATTTCCCTACAGGGGATGGATTCACAGTGGAACATAGACCTGGGACTGACCATGCCAATGCAGATGGACTCTCCAGATATTTCCACTTAGAACATGAAGACTCAACTGGTCAAGGTTAGTTTAATGTCCCTAAGTTTGGGGGGGGGGAAGTTGTGTAGGAGAGTAGGGTCTGCGCTCTATGTTCACCCCCACTTATTGCTTTTGCTTTACTGGTTTTCGACTTAGATGTGGCTGTGGGCCTGCTAATCAGACCCACAGCCCTGCTGTTCTCTCTCTAAATTAATACTATGTACTTTAGGTGCATAACCCATTTGGATAGGATCACCTTATTGGCCCCTGTACAGTGTACCTTAGGTACCCAGGGCATAGGTGTACCCTAGGCCTAGCAGGGGCTGCAGCATGTATTATGCCACCCCTGGCCTGGCCTTCCATTATGACACAACTGTCTGATCACTCAGCTGGGGCAAGGTCGTGTAATCACTCCTTGCTTAGGTGTAGTATTCCTATACCTATCTTATATATAGACACATGTGTACCTATCAGCCACTCCTATGGCAGGCCTTAACAATCCTGGAGGCAGAGTGCTTGGTAACATGTGAGATGGTGCTCTAGCATGAGCTGAGCCTGTCTGCAGCTTTCGGAACCATGTCCTTATAGCTGTTCTATGATATAGCCTACCATATACTCTTAAAGTGCCTTATAATCTTAAACGGTTATGGTAACTATGGTTTGGCTTTATCAAAACATGCTGTGTAAGGTGTCTAACACTTTGGAATAATACCCCCATCCCATTTCTGGGGATGAGGATATTATCCCTCCCTTCTAGAGGGAGAAGACATGTTGTAACCTACTTACCCGGTTAAAGTTAACCAGAGCCCCAGCATCACAAAATGGATGCTGCTGCCACGACACAAGTCTGACCTCCTGCTGCTGGGAGTGATCCCAGCAAGGGAGGCTTGGACAATAGGTTTCCTGCCTTGGGAGGTGCGAGCACCACCCCAGACAGGCCTTAGTGTATTGGGGCAGGGAGGGATGAATGAAACAAAACACTACCTGGGGCACACAAGGTGTCCCATGCATAGTCCAGTTCAAACCGGTGCTGGGGCACTCCAGCCCCAGTCCTGGTGCGAAACTGGACAAAGGGAAGGGGGTGTAACCACCCCCCTCCCAGGTCCCACCCATAAGGCGTGACCTAGCAGGCAACCCAGCCCCCCAGATTAGTATAAGAGTGGTAGCTGGGCCCCAGGAGATTAGATTATCCTGAACCTGCAACTTGAACAGAAACTCTGGACCTTCGGCATTCGACGAAAGAAGAAGACTGAAGAATCTCCCTTGTGGCCAAGGAGTGGCTACCCTGTGCAAACAGGCACCATCAAGAGACTTACCCTTTGCTTTGCTGAAGTTCTACGAGGGACCGACTGCAGAGCCCGACCAGAGCCTTGACTTCCAGACTTCTCCGACCCTGATCCACATCCACAGCCGAGCTATGATCCGTGGAGGCGACGAGAGACGTGGGACCGGCGACCTGGGAAAAGTGGCGAGTATCTTCCAGCGCAGCTTCTGAGGTACCCTCGAAGTTGTGCACCAGGGATTGAGAAGCCCCAACCCCAAGCACCATCTGCACCGAAGATCAGCCCCCCACACTCCACGAGTCCTGCGTGGGGCCCTTCTGCATTTTCCTGCTTGCCGCGTCTGTACGGTTGCTTGCCCGTTGGCTAGCGGCCTTTGTGACGACACACCTTGAAATCTTCACCGCTGGTTTGGCTCCTCCAGACTGGCTCCCGCATCTTTGCAAAAGAGAAGCACCCTAGACCTTCCAGGTCTGCACCAGAAGCAAGTCCTCCGTTCTTCGTGGGTTCCGCTTGCCAAGGCTTGGTGAGTCCTAGTTCGACTGCGACGCCGCCGACAGCAAGAGCCTTCGTGGGACAGCTCGCCTCCTGGTCCTGGTCATCCTCGACGCCTCCTGGTACCCGTGGCTGCAGCAACAAGCTTCACCCTTCACCTGCAATCTTCACGACATCGCCTGGTTCCTTCCTGGTTCCACATGGTCACTGGCTAGTGACCTTGACTCTGTCCCTTCTGCTTGCAGGTACCCTTCCTTCTTGATCCCGAA
This sequence comes from Triturus cristatus, assembly GCF_964204655.1. Classification (NCBI taxonomy): domain Eukaryota; kingdom Metazoa; phylum Chordata; class Amphibia; order Caudata; family Salamandridae; genus Triturus; species Triturus cristatus. The sequence continues at coordinate 1,102,595,456 of NC_140579.1, forward strand.
CTTGGGATCCACCGGACACTCTGCACTGACTGCCTGTCAGCAACTTTCCTTCAGGCATCCATAGAAGTCCACGACGAAACCCGACGCAAGTTCACACCTATGCACCCGCATCCTGTGGGCTAGGTAACTTGGGTACTTCGGTGCTCACAAGGGTAGTGACTATCCTAGGGTCTAGTTTCCGAGTCTCGACTCTCTAGTTGCTTCAGAAGTGTCCTTAAACTGCTTATTTCAAAACTGTACTATTTCTATCGATTATACGCATTACGCGTGAGTGTTTCCACTCTGCACCTGAATCCCGTGGGCCTCCCACTTCCTAACTGTTGGTAGTGTAGTGTAGCCCCAGCGATTCCCTAGGCCTAGGCCTATCCTATTTCCGTGACAGTGGTCCTTATACCTTTTCTTTAGTATATGGTTTGCGTGGCCCCTAGGGCCTAACTGTATTACTTACCTGTGTGACTTAATGTATGCTTAAATAAGACTGTGTTGTACCTACCTCGAATCTCATAAAGAGTGCTGAGGGTTTGACTAGAATAAATACACTTTATTTTATATATATATCTGTTGTGGTGTCCTTTCATTTGGTATTCAAGGGATTATATATAGTATCACAGCTGGCTTCACATGCCATTCAGAGTTTAGCCTAAGACTGCTCTTGTCCATGCTACCACTAGGATAGCTGGTCTATAAGGTTGACTTTACAACCAATCACCATAAGGGTTGTTTGGACTGATATAAGGTGTACACTAGAACTAGTGACATCATACATCAGGCCAACTTCTCACAAAGGTGTCCCCACACTCAGAGACCTGTGAGTACTTTGGAAACCCAAACGAAATACATTGTGATCCCTTGGGAATAACAACACTTTACACAATCTCCATGTTTAGAATGTGTGAATGTGCCACTTTGTGAACAGAACACACATGTGCCTGTATAAAAGAAGTAACACAATGAGGTGCACACAAAACTACATTTACACAGTCATTGTATGAGCTGCCAGCATTATTCAAATAAGCCACTGTTAGGAAGAAATGGGGTTTCAATAAGTACATATACATGGCACCACGGCGGTCTGGATGACTTGACACTCGTAAGTTGGTATCAGCAACAACCAAGGACTTACCCAAATGCAACCACACTGTGGGAACATGTATATGTATAATCAGAAAACAAGTGTTATTCGAACTGTGCCTTCCTTTAAAATGTGCCAGCGTGCCCCCGGAAAGTGTAACGGTGGTTTCTTGTGCACTTCCTTGGGAGACATCTGTCATGCAGGCACATTATTGTCCTTCACAACAAAACATCAAAGTCAAGCATAGAAAAAATCGAGACATGTTGACAAGTGTAGTGAGTGCCAAGGTACAAGACTTCTTGACTAACAACTTGAATCATGCCACCTGTCACATGGCCATCCGTACCATGATGACACAGTTGGCAACACATCTGACCCACTGCCTGTCATGTGCAGTGGCACACATGTCCAAACACAGGACAATGCACAAGCTAATGGGCCTGCAATTGTGTCGGAATAAGGAGCACCTACACTGAGGAGACACCCTCATGGGAACCAAGAATGTCCACACAGATGTCAGCACACAAAGACCAAACTACGTAGCATTTGGACCATACACTGGTGCCAAAAATGGATGAGCATGAACCATGTATTTTAACTTTTGACACATGCTGCAAAGCACAAACATTAAACCCTGCACAACATGACTGGGTCACTGCATGTTGAGTGTCTGTCCAGACAATTATCACACACAGGTCAGACCTGGCGAAGAGACATAAGGTTTGGACATGTAGGCCTTGCCCGCACAAACGCCCCATACCTGAGACAATGTGATTGAGACAGATCAAGAAGTTACATCTCTTAATCTGGGTTTACTAAAATGTGCATCAAGATCTCCTAAATGTACTCCACATCACCTTGTGAGGCTGCCAACACATATTTGTGACAAACAACCATCAACAGATAGTTGTTCATAGCCACACAGGCACTGCCCAGTGTGAGGATGCACAGGCCAAATGGGGTCACCCTGTACAGTGGACACATGTAGCACACTTTACATTAATACAAATGAGGCCAGGGAACAATGTCACAGAGGCCAACCTATGCTGAACACACAGAGAATGGGCACAGTGTTGGATGACACACATGATTCCGAGGCAAGGGTGTCTCAGGGGACTGTAGTGGACACACTGCTCCATGGTTCTGGAATGATCTGACTGTAACATGAGCAACTGTCCCGGCACTATGCATATCTCCCACTCATGCACATCATGTCTGAGGCCACAACATCGGTCATGCATGCTGCAAGTCTGTTAATTTGACTCCTCACACTCCTATGTTTAGACTCAGCATCAGTGCCAACAAATATGGACCCCCAAATGACTGAACAGGACAGGGCACAGGCAAGGTACCAACACATGTCACAGACCACCCCCACACATGATGCAGAAAGCAATGTGCACGTGGATTAACTGGCAGCCTAGATTACCATGTGCAATAGTGTTTACACACAGACCAGGGAACACATGTCAAGGAGGGAAAGAGAGGAAGAACAGCATCGGTTGACTTGGGGGAAAAGGATATGCACTGCACATATAAACCCTGGCAGTGTATCCAGGCGACTGAGCACTTCAAAAAGCTGGTGACACACAACAAACACACATGTACCTACCCCCTTCCTGCTGCTGCATCTCCTGTAACCGCCTATCCATGTCAGGGAAGACCACTGCCAGGACACGCTTCATCTGGTGGGTCAGGCGTCGGCGCCCGCTGTGGCGGCGTGGAGGTGAGTCCTTCAGCAGGACCCGGGCGATCCTCCGGGTCCAGCACCGCATGTCCTGCCACCGTTTTCTCACTTGTGCTAGGCGCCGACTGCGACCCTCCACCGATCTCACGGCCCTGACGGCCTGCTTCCAGATCTCCCCCTTGGCGTAGGCAGTTACCTGTGAGGATGACAAAGTGAGACAACATCACTACACCTGCTCCATGTCAGAGAGACACACATTTGAACATCTTTGAAATGTTGAATAGGGCATAGGATGCTGACAAGGAATTGCATCTTAGTCATATGGACATTGGCCTCTGTGGAAGCCCCAATGCACTACATGGCATGTTAAGTACATGGGTGGCATGAGGGGTGCGACACACTCCATGAACATGGCACACACTGTGCATCACAAGAGACACCAGGCTGATGGACAGCACCTCCAAGCAGTTACATGCCCCAGGCCACTGACACAACCTCAGCAGAGTACACAGACACACACAGGCACAGATCAATAACATGCCATTGGCAACAGCGGATGCAAACCTCACTCTGCACATGTGCCACTTGCCTGTGGGGGGTGACAGGTGTGGGGCTAGCTCAGCAAGTCAGACACACATCACGGCTTACTTCTCACATCAGATGGGTAGAGCTGTTGCCTCCTCCATGCAGCTGTGGTGCAACACTTCACATAGACACTCACCCACATGACAAGGAACATTCACACACATCAATGTCCAGGGGGCATACACATCACTTGGACACTCTCACCACAGCTCCACTCAACTCAGACACATCTGTGGGAACAGTCACCTGTCACACCAGGGGGACCACTGACAATAGACAAAAAATGCCACAAAGGATTAGCCAGGCTGAATGTGTCATGCACTATGCAGTGAATGTTACAGTAAGCACAAGGCAAGTGAGGAGTGCACACATGAACTACATCATGCTCTGCATGGGAGTCATAAGCCATTCCCCCCCCGGGGACCAACTCTAAACAACATTGCATGCCTGTCATACCTGGACACAATGCCAGAAGTGACAGTCACAAAAAAGGTGCACAGTCAAAGGTAGTGGAGTCAGCACTCACCTGCTCCCCTGGTCTCCCATATAGGCTGGGGTACTGTGGGAGGATGACATCAAGAAATGCCTCATTCTCCTACTGTGTGAAAGATTGGGTCCTCTCCACAGACCTTGACATGGTGACAGAGGAAGCACAGACAGCAGCAGTGGTGTCGACTGAAAGGTTGTGCAGGCAAGTGCCCTCTCGAGGGTTCTGCCTGACTTATATCTGCCTTGCTGGGGTCTTTCATTTACAGGAGTACAGAGTGATTGGTCAGGCTCATTTGCATCCTACGTTTCCTCCAATCCCTTTAAACATACACCAGTGACAGCATTTGCATGGTTCAAATTAGCAGCATCATGTCAAGTCAACAACCACTTTGCAATAATGTATTTTGTGGCCAACTGACTTTTCAAGGCAACCTGATGGAAAAATTTAAAAAGAAAAATCGGTATCCATGACAACCAGCATGCATTTATGGCCTAAAACTTGTCCCTTATGTGTCCCCTGTGTAAATTTCAAATCCCCACACAGGTACGGTGCGTTTCACACGTACGCGTAGGCACTGGGAGTACACGTACGTGTACTACCTCAGTACACGTACGTGTACAACTAGTGCGTACACGTACGTGTATGCACTAGTTGTACACGTACGTGTACTAAGGCAGTACACGTACGTGTGTACGTCCCTCAACACGCGTGCTCCTACAGCAACACTACTATAGTGATACGGACCGTACACATGCCCTCAGAGCATGTGTACGGTGCGTTTCACACGCTTACACTGGTGATAGGGGGCGCACACGAAATCCATGGAGGTCTCAGACTTGCACAAGGCTGTACATCAAGTCATTGTCATTTATGTCCTTCATGTGCAGGGCCTAGGTGTGTCAGGCAGTGATATTGCACATGTCTCCTCATGTTTGAGCACAATAGATGTGTGATGACCTGTGTACCCATGTCATGTGTGATGTGGCACTATGTGGCACACTTCCCCTTCACACTTTGCACATGTGTGCATGTAGTCCAAATGTGTCAAGCACAGCATCACTGGTATGGCACAGTCACCAACTCCCACAACTGTCGCCTGATGCCAGGGACAGGGACACTAATCACTGACATAGAACGACCAGCGTGTCACGATGTGACTATGTCATGTGTGTGTCATGTGTTCCCATGAGCTGGCAGTTGGTGTACCGTCAACTGCATCCGCTGTTGCTGCATCCAACATGTGACGGTGTGTAGATGGGCATGGCACACATCTACACACACCATGCCAAATGTTGAATCCCACGTAACGTGTGTCTGTATGCATTGAACATGGGCTTTTGACATGAGGACATATCTGCGTTGTCTCAAGGTCTGTGTTTTCAGTTTTCCCATGTACCCCTTCATCGCAATGTGTGTGATCTGTACATTTGACCTTCCATGTGACCTGTGCGTCTAGCTTGCCGTCAGCTGTCTGTATGAGATGACATCCTTCAAATGCAGATATGTGGATGTATGTCACTCCTGTGATGTCTATGGCTGTTCACTTACACTGGCCCACAGCTCGTTTCAGGGCATGTCATGTAGACTTGCCAATCAACGGTTGTATCGGGCTTTTCATAGGAGTATCACCTGGCTGGCATATGTGTCCTGGATGTATTGCACAGACCAGACTCTGTATTAAGCAGATGTGTATTAGCAGTTGAGCATGTGCTCACTTTATTGACATTGATGTTGTTATGTTCTCACTCTTCGTTATTCATTCCAATTTTCTGCAGGGCACCGCCTCTCCTCCGACCATTGCCAGACATGGCTGCCATGAGGGAACGTGACTGCATAAGACGTTACCGATTCTCTCAACAGTTGACCGCCGCACCACAACTCCAATCGTGACACTGGTATCCTAAAGCGCTGACCCCCAAGATGAAGGTGATGGCAGCCCTACATTTTTTTGCCACCGGTACGTTTCAATTCACCATAGCTGATGTCAGTGGCATGTCTCAGACGATGTTCAGCCATGTCCTGCATGATGTTTTAGAAGCCATGTTGGAACACCTGGATGAATTCGTCCATTTTCCGAATCCTGAGCAGTTGACAGGTGTCAAGGGGGATTTCTATGCCCTGGAAGGGATGCCCCATGTAATTGGGTCCATTGATGGGACACATGTGGCTTTGGTACCACCACAGGCACAGGAGGTAGCCTATCGCAATCGTAAACATTACCACTCTATTAATGCCCTTGTGGTGTGTCTTGCTAACATGCTCATTTCCCATGTCTGTGCACGTTTTCCAGGGTCAGCACACGATGCCTACATCATGAGGCGTAGCAGGGTGCCACAAATGATGCTGCGGCTGCACATCGAACGAGCATGTCTAGTTGGTGGGTATACTCTGTTTGTCCTGTGTGTTGCGGTATCTTTGTATCTTACGGCATCTCCTGACCCACTTCTTCACATGATGTTTCCATGTAGGGGACTCTGGCTATCCCAACATGCCATGGCTGATGACGCCTCTCCGCAACCCAAGATCAGCTGCAGATCACCGTTATAATAATGCACACGGGCAGACCAGGCGAGTGATTGAGAGGACGTTTGGCCTCCTGAAGAGCCGATTCCGGTGCCTTCACAAGACAGGCGGGTCCCTCCCATATGCACCGGCAAAGGTCTGCAACATCTTCCTCGTGTGCTGCATGCTGCCCAACATGGCAGTGGAGAAGGCAGTGCCACTCATCCTGGATCCGGATGAGCTGGAACATCCACCCGTGGAGGATGAAGGGCTTGGTCACGAGGCAAGTGAGGAGGAGGAGGAGGACATCCAGAGTCAGCTCATACGCAACTTCTTCTCATGATGGTGAGTCACTGGGTCTGAGTGTGCATGCTTGGAGCCTTGTGTGGCAGGTGTTGCAATGTGTGTGTCCAGCTGACTGTATGCTAAGTGACTTAGAGGTGTGTTCTGATGTGTCACTGGAGTGATGATGTAATTCCACACATTTTAGCAGAGACACTAAGTTTTGAATTAGCATGGTGACAACATTATTCATGTAGAGTAAATGACCATGCATGCGGATAACAATATTTTCGCTGTCTCCTTGTGTGTCTGTCATCCCCAGGGTCTTGCGCATATTGTCTGCTTGTGTCATCGTTGGCCTCCTGATATTCCTCATGAGTATTGCAACGTGTGCTGAATCAGCGTTCCATGCACGGACATGTTGGAAAGACATTTTGGGTAAGGATGGCAGCAAGACATTTTGGGGGTGTTACGTGTTTTGAATGTGTGGGGACTGCTCCTGTGCATGTTGTGTTACCATGCCTACATGTCGACTCACCTTGGGGCACATGACATGTAGCATGACTCCCATGAATTGATAGTCACCCTTCGTGACAGTCATCTTTAATGGTTTGTGGATTCTGAGGAAGGCATCAATGTGTGTAACACTTCACTCAGACAAATTCAGGATGCTACGGGTGGACATAGTGTGGGACATCCCCATAGGAGGATCACTGGGGAATTGCAGCCTCTCTGTGTGCAGCAGGGGGTGTTTGGCCCACCTCCTTCACTTGTGTGCCAGTTCATTTGGATTTACAACATCTGTGTTGTGAAGGGGGTGTCCAGTGTAGGTCCCACATGTTCAGCCAAATGACCTGTGAGTCTGTTCATATTGATGCATTTCCCTTAGTGTGAGCCTGAGTAATAAAGGTGTTCCTCACACTCCAAGGTGCCTCATCACTGTCTATGCAGGTCTCTTGCCACTTTGCATGCGGCATCTCTGGCATAGTTGTCAAAGATAGTGCATATGAGTCTATGTGTAGTTTAGCAACATGCATGCAGTTCTTCATGGATTCGAATCTGTATTGTGCATGAAGTCCATGGTTGTGTATGTATTTGGGCATGTTGGTCCCCACAACGGGCCGTCAACACCTGCTGAGGGTGTGTCTCCTGTGCGCAGCTCGGCCTTCTGTTTCCTGATCCTGTGTCAGTCATCTTTGGTGATTGTGCATCCATTCTCTTGGGGTGTGCCATGGGTGACCGGACACTCCTTCCTTTACATACGCCTGTTGCAGTCGTCCTTTCTGACATCCTTGTCTTTGTGTGCAACTCTTGGCATACTTTCCAGGGCATGGCGCCTGCTGCTGCAGCCCCTGCAGCAAGGGCCCACAAAGTAGCGGGATTCGGCAACACACACGCCTCAAAGATGCTCCTCCCTGCCTCCCTCCGCCCATTCATTTGGCTGTCTTCATCTTGTTTGTGTCACTGTTGCGGCCACGCGGTGCCAAAGGCTGGACCGTCAGCACATGCAATGTGCACATTGCACGACCCTCATGTCCTTGCATGACCCACATCACACTACAGTCTGATGTTGTAGCCACCCTCCAAGCAATGTCTTTCCAAAACTCAACCGCCTGCTCTCAGGCATACCCTAACCGCACACAACACCTTTGAATGCTGAGTGTGCAACTCCAACTGGCTACACAGCGCTGCCCCGCCTTCCAGGCCCTGTCACACCAACCAGATCATGTCCCTCCTGCTCCACACAGGCTCCCTCCACCAGCAAGGCCATGGGAGTGGGACTGAAGCCTTCAGCATGTGGTACAGTGGTGTCATCTGGCACATGGCCCAGGGATCATCTCTCAGCGTGTCAATCTTCAATGTGTCCAGGACCCCCCTCTCCACCGTCACATGCGCACACTACCTCCACATCATGTCGTATGCCATTGACACCCAGGTGCTCCTCAGCCTCACCAAAGACGCAGCCATTGCCAGTTCCAACATTCAAGAAGGGATGAGGTCCGTTGATGAATGGCTGAACATCAGCCACCTGAGGCTGGACTTGTACAGGACTGAGGTAATCATCTGAGGTAATCATCTGAGGATTGTCCCCTTACAGCTGGCTCAACTCCTTGTGTACCACCCGCAGGGTCCCTACACAAGCAGCCAGTGGGCACGCACACAAGATGGTGTGCATCATGGATTTGTCACTCACATTTGCCATGCAAATCACCAGCATCTGTACCTCATGCTGCAACACCCTCTACATGATGCACATGATCCTCAGATAGATCCACTCCAAGGAAAGACAGACCATCCCCCAGGTCCACGACACCAGCCGTGTCAACTACTGCCCCGCCTTCTACGGAGCAGGTACATCCAAACTCACGGGAAACTTGTCCACATCCATGGTGCATCTGCACAACTCAGCTTCAAGATCCCGCACACCATCAACATCACCATCCACCTGAGATAGCTGCAAGGGATCACTGTGTGCTGCAGGATGACCTTCACACTCCTCACACACACTCAGGAGGCAGTCAACAACCTCATATCCCAAAATCAACCTTGTACGTCTGTCATCCAAGACCCCGTTGGCCCAACTCTATGCATCCGAACTTGGCCTGGACAACATTCTTCACATCCACAACACTCCAGCATGAAGGAGATGGTTCTCACGCCTGGACAAACATACCTGGGACTCCCTCCCCAGGAACCTCCACATGAGCCATCACCTCTAGGCCTTCATCATCCTCTTCCTGATTGGTGTGTCCGCACAGTATTTCAAGCCCCCCCTCAGCAGCTTGTGGCCATCACGGGTGAGTATTGGGATCCCAGGCTGTATCGGATGCCACATTGTGACCCATGTGTGTCCTGTACCGGACTCAGATCCCAGGGTATGGATGGCTGGAGTTAGTTCAACACTCAGGCATAGTTTGACATTTACACACACGTATGTTGTGGACTAATGCAGAATGACAGCAACATCTCATGACAAATAAATAGTTTTATTGTCGGTGGGGTGCGTGTTTTGGTAGAAAAAATGAGGTGCTCTACCGGGTGCATAGAATCCAAAGTTCACAGGGGGATATGGGATCCTTGGCATTTGAAGTCATCAGAGTCTAGACCACAGTGTTGGTCATCATTGGTCAGACTGTGACCAGCATGTCCATGTGGCAGAGAATGTCAGTCAATGATGTGCTGCTGTTGCGCATGAAGGCCAGGTGCCAGGCCAGGTGACCTGGGAGATGTGGATGGTCCGCTGCCTCTCACGGTCTTTTCCGTGGACGACCCACCTTCCTCCGGGGACCCTCAGATCCAGGCCTTGACGATGTTTGGGAGGCTCCGTCGGACGAATCCTCCTCCTCCTCCTCCCTCCCTGTGGCTGGTGCTGGTCTGCGCCTGGTGTCACAGGGAGGGTTGCCCATGTTGTCGGCGATCCGACGGAGTGAATGGCTCATGTCCCTTTGCACCGCCAGGAGCTCAGCCAGTCTTGCCTCCATCCGTCCTTGGTGTTGTTGTTGACTGGCGTGTTGCTCGGCCTGCTGATTCTTAATGTCTGTGAGGGTCGCCACTACCTGACTGATGGCCCTGGTGTCACGCCGGTATGCCTCCATGATGTTGCGTACGTGTGACATACCGGTCCCTTCAGCTGTCTGGTCAGGTTCTCGCCTCCACCTGCCTCCACTCCCACCACCCCTGCCCACACGAGCCTGGCCTGCCGTTGTGGGCACATCGGGTCTACGGGACCCCTGAGGGATGGCAGTGTCGGTGTTGGCTGCCTCCTCCTGGGTGCCCGGTGAACCTTGTCCTTCCAGGTCAGACTGGCTCAGTTGTTCAGTGTGGGAAGGGCTCCTGGGTGTCTCCTGGCATGTGGCAGTAATGGGGGTGGTGGTTGGCACAGATGTACCTGAAGCAGGTGCTGTAGGGGCTTGGACACCAGATGGGCCAGGTGGGTTGGGGTCATCCGCGGAGTGTTTTGAGGTGTCGCTGCTGGTGGGATCAGGTTCCTCCCGAGCCTGGGACTGTGGTACTTCCCCCCCATTGTTGGGGGGCGATCTGTGACGTTGCCCTGTGTGTGAGAGAGAGACAATGTTAATGCTGTTTGTTGGACTTGGCCCTTCCTGCAGGGTCATCCCTGAACTGTTTGCCTTCCTCCGGTATTTTTTCTGACCTGTTGTTGGCTGTTTTATGACTCTGGGCACCTTACCACTGCTGATCAGTGCTAAGGTGCATATGCTCTCCCTATTATAAAATGCATACATTGATTGGTTTCCATGTTTGGCTTATTTGGTTTACTATCAGCCCCTAGTAAAGTGCACCAGGAGTGCAAGGGCTTGTAAATACAAATGCTGCTGGTGGGCTTGCAGCACTGGTTGTGCCACCCACAGAAGCGGCCTAGTAAAATGTGTCTAAGGTCTGCCATTGCAGAACCTGCGTGCAGTCTGGTACTGTCATGCTGACTGCGCAAGTACACCTACTTGCCAGTCCCTAAACCTTCCCTTAACTACATATTAGTCACCCCTATGGTAGGCCCAAGGGCAGGGTGCATTGTAAGCATAAGGTAGGACATGCCCTGATGTGTGTGGCATGTCCTAATAGTGAATTACAGCCATTTTCGTTTTTCACTATTGAAAGGCTACCTGCTCTCCATAGGCCAGAATGGGCTGCTGGAATTATTACACTCTATAATCCCAGCGGACTCAGAGAGCTTGGTAGAAAGTCAAGTTTAGTATGCCTGAACTCAGAATAATAAAATACTTCTTTTAGTAAAGTTTATTTTAATATCCTGTGTTTGTAAATACTACTTTTAGAAAGTTAGTATTTACTTGCCTAACCATTTCAGACCGCCTCTGCTGTGTGTGTGTGTGCTGCCTAGGTTCAGTGAGGGGCAGGGCTGGGGAATTCCAGGAGACAGGCTGGCTGCCAGGTGGTGGGTAGAGAGATTACACCAGGATGGGTGGGAAGAGTACACCTTGACTCTGAATAGGGCTGTGCTCTGCCACCACAATGCTGGCTCCGCCCCCTGTGGAGCGGCTGATGTCTCTGCCCTGTGCACTGAAAGGAAAGAGCAGAGTCACCACAACAAAGTGCTCCAAAACCGGACTGAGCCAGGCACAGGCCCCCTTGCCACAAAGAACAAAAGAAACTGTGTATAAAAGAAGGGGCCCTGCTCCGAAGAAATTAGATCCTGTTGACGCCAAGAAGAAACTCTGCCTGAAGAGAAGGACCTGGGAAAGCTATATGGAGGAGTACTGTCTCTAGCCCTTGCGACTGGCCTGTGGTGGGTGCCTTGCTGCAAGAAGGAGAGAGGAAGAAAAGACTGAAAGACTTTTTATTCACGTGTGCATCTTAAACAATCTCCAAGGGCTTGCTTGTGAACTTGCCCCCTGAACTGCGCCCCAGGAACAGTGGGTGCTACCCCTCCCTTGAAGAAGGAAGCTACTGCTGGTGTATTTCCCCCCTTCAGCACTGACCCCGGAGACCTGACTGCGACTGGGAATCTGTCCCGCACTCTGAGAGCCTGTGCGCCCCGTCCCGCCGAGCAAAGTGACCTCTGAACGACTGTGCCGCAGTTAGCATCATAACGGCCTGCCCCGCCTGGCCTGAGCACCGCGAACTGCTGCCCCCTCGAGCCGGAGCTCGCACCGCAAGAACGGACCGTTCGGTCCAAACAATGTGAGTCTATGGCCCCCGAGCTGTAGAGCACACCGTGAAGACTGCCTGCACCTGAGCTCGCCTCTCCAGGATGACGCCCTGCTGACAACGCCTCGCCGCTGGATTCACCTCAAGCCGCCGCCCCCTTCCTCTTCAAAATCGAGACGGACATCGAGGTCAAGAGCCGCCCCACAACGCATCGCTGTCCTCCGAGAAGCAGGACCGCACCGCGACGTGGGACGCTCCCTCTACGCCTGCTGACTCACCTCGAACCGCCAAGAGAAAGCAAGGTACTGTGGCTTACACGCAGCGTACGGCTGCATTGTAGAGAACTGTGCGCTTCCTAGTTTAATTCCAGTCTATCCGCAGCGTACGGCTCCAGTCGGAGAGCCTGTACGCCTCATACTGCTGCTTGGAGGCCCTGCAGTGTGCACTGAGACTTGTGCGCTGGGGCAGGAAGGCCCCGTACGCCTCGCACCAGCTAAAGTCAAAAGATTCAGAACTGTACGCCTCCTTCTAAGCGAACAGTACGTCGCGTACTTCAGTGAAATTGACCGCCCCATACGCTTGCTCACGCGGGAAGCGTGAGGTATAGTGGGGCTCTTCCTGTAAAGCGGTACGAAGCGTACAAAGAGCGCTATGAAGCGCACAGACCTAAAAGAAGTGCAGTAAACAACAAAGCCTTGCATTTAGAAGAACTGTGGCATCCTCTTAAAGAATTGGAACATTTTGACAGTAACTGGAACCGTTTTTCTTAAAGCTTAAAAGATTGTAATTGAAGCCTGCTTGAGAATCCTATTTTAAGAAATATATTTTTACAAATACAGTCTTGTGCCTCTGTGTGGTGGGTTAGTGATTGTTGTGGGACATTGCAAATGCTTAACTATATGTACTCTGGAGTTTAGCCTGACTGCTCGCGCCACACTACCTAGAGGGTGAGCAGGGGTTATTTTCTGAGAGTAATCCTTTGCCCTGACTTGGAGGAGAGGGTCCCTGCTTGTCGCAAGTGCATACTTGCGCCAACCAGAGACCCCCGATTCTAACATTGGTGGCAGCGGTGGGGATCACAGATTTGCATTTGTAGTGTCTGTACAGTTATTATTGACCATTGCACAGTGAGTGCAGTCCAGTAGCTTGAGCCACAGACATTTTTAATTTTTGCTTTTCAAAAAAGAAGATCCCTTGTGTTTGAAGTCATGCCTGGCTCAAACAGCATAGAGAGAGCAGCATCTGACACCTCTGAAGTAGGAGAGGTAGAATGGGATGAGTCAAAACTGAACAGCTACAAGAAATCCGAACTCAAGTACTTCTGCAGGAAGTTCAAGGTTCCACATGTAGGATGCAGGATCAAACCAGATCTCTACAAGGCGCTGAAAGCATGGATTGAATCAAGGGATGCACCTGAGGAGGTTGTACCAGTGGAACCAGCAGAGAGCGTTCATAGCTTTGGCAGAGGCCTGTCGCCAGAGGAGCTGGCAGACAGACAAGCCACCAGGGATCATGAAATGAAGTTCGCGGAGCTGAAATTAAATGGCCAATTGGAGCTAGAAAGCAAAAAGCTGGCTCTGGAAGAAAAGAAAATGCAAATGGAGCATGACTTGATAATGAGGAAATTTGATATGAAGCTCGAGAGGCTTGAGGCCATGAGTGTCTCAGCCCAGCAACAAGAAATGTGTGTAGCTCAGAGATTGATCTTTGCTGTGTGGGAGGAGGAATCCAGCTCAGATGGTGGCAGCAATATTGCATTTTTTAGTGCTGAGAGAGTAGTACACACACCCAGAGATATGGCACCTGACTTGAAGGAGGGGGTTAAGTTACACCAGGAGGTTCAAGGATATGAGGTAGCTCCAGTGGTGCGCAGTGTTCTTGAGGTAAATTGGGAAACTGGCACAGGGGTTCATAGCCCTAGTGGTGGGAGGGATTCCCCCATGGTTGAGATCCTGTTGTGTGAGTGTGAAGACCGCCCAGAAGAGTGTGGGTTGTGTGACAGAGACAGTCAGATACTGTCTTGCCAGTCTCAGGAGAGTAGTGTGGAGTACGTGTGTGAGGCACTGGATGGTGAGGTGAAGGATAGTTTGGTTAACCCTGCTAGGGGGCTGTGTGATCCAATTGTGGGAGAGCATATTGTAAGTCCCTGTTTTCCAGAGCTATGCCAACACCTGTGGGAGAGTGAGTTCTCTGACCGCAGGGAGCTCACATTGGAGGCAGACATTTTGGTGGAGTCCAGAGGGTCTGGAAAGGCATTGGGGAGTGATCCCAAGAGGAGTGGTCCAGGTATCTTCAAACCCAGTGTGGTGGAATTGGCTCAGAGTAGCCCAACTAGGTCCTATAGTAGTGAGAGGGGTGTAGGGCCTCACGTCCTGACTTTAAGGGGAAGGAGTAAGAAGGGGTTATGTCCCGGTAGTGCCCAACCTCAGTCTCAGAGCTTGGATGGTTCTCTAAGGGAACACCAGGTGGGGAGCATAGTCTGTCCTGAGGGGCTGCCTGTTGTGCGGGATCCCCTAGTGTCTGGTGAACAGGGAGTGTCTGTAAGGAGGCATCCCTCAGTTCTAGTGTCTGGCAGTACCTCTCCAGTTAGGAGGTTGCAGAAGTCCAGATTGAGGGGTGAGAGGGGGAAAGAGTCCCCAGTGGAAGAACCAGTGGGTCAGGGGCCAGCCAGAAGGGCTGCGGCACCAGTGAATGACCATGGTGACACCACTTCTGTCCTGGGGGATCTTCGTGCACTGTCAGATTAACAGGGGTCGGGAGATCTGCGCCAGGCAGTCTGTCATACGACACATGAGTTATGTGTCACCCTCAGGGGGGGCATGCGTGTTCCCTGGGAAGTCCTGGTGCGCCAGGCGAGCGTTCAACCGCATGGGTTGGTCCCAGGGTTGGGAAGCCAGGTTCAGGGGTTATCTGACCTGGAGGGTGGGACAACTGTAATCTGTGTCCTGACCCATGTTGCTTCTAGGGGTACCACTCCAGTTGGGAGGGTACAGCCATCTGGAAGGGGGTGCAGAGGGAGGGAGTCCTCGCCTCTGACCCTGGCTCAACTGAAGGGTTTAGACCCTAGGTTGGAGGGCCAGGTTCAGGGTGTCCCCGCTGACCTGGACGCCCAGTTTCAGGATAGAACCCCTGATCTGGTGGGCGAATTGCGCAGGACACCTGCCACAGGTGCCCTGGCAATTCGGGAAGGGGTACCACTCCAGGTGGGAGGGTACAGAGCCCCAAGGAGGAGGACCGGGTGTGGGAGAGGCCACCCCAGTCTTTGGTCCAGCCGCCGGGTACAGGCCTGGGGCTGGTGGGTCAGTGCCAGGATGTCATACCTGACCTGACAGGAGGGAGAATGGACAAAGGTTGCCAAGCACCTGGGGCTACTGCCCCCCGCTCCCTGGAGCCACAGAGGTTTGAGAGTCCTAAGAGGCATAAGGCCTGGGTCTCATCCCTGACTACTGTCAGTGGCCACTGCGGCATTTTGCTATCTGTCTATTGGGACACACCTATGAGCCAGTTAAGGTTAGGTGCTGCACAGGTGGTGTCCACCGGTAAGGAGAGGGGTACCTCATGTATTGGCTTGGTGGACCCTGAGAGTATGGACAGAGGGATTCCAATAGGTTCAGATTGGCGTAGGACTGGAGTCTGCCCCTGCAGTTGCGGGCCAGGTCCTTGTTCTATCGCCCGAAGCAGGGAAGCCCATCAAGGTAGTGATTGGTCTACCCTGCGTTTTGGCTGTAAGCGGGTTGTGTTGGACTTGGCCCTTCCTGCAGGGTCATCCCTGAACTGTTTGCCTTCCTCCGGTATTTTTTCTGACCTGTTGTTGGCTGTTTTATGACTCTGGGCACCTTACCACTGCTGATCAGCGCTAAGGTGCATATGCTCTCCCTATTATAAAATGTATACATTGATTGGTTTCCATGTTTGGCTTATTTGGTTTACTATCAGCCCCTAGTAAAGTGCACCAGGAGTGCCAGGGCTTGTAAATACAAATGCTGCTGGTGGGCTTGCAGCACTGGTTGTGCCACCCACAGAAGCGGCCTAGTAAAATGTGTCTAAGGTCTGCCATTGCAGAACCTGCGTGCAGTCTGGTACTGTCATGCTGACTGCGCAAGTGCATCTACTTGCCAGTCCCTAAACCTTCCCTTAACTACATATTAGTCACCCCTATGGTAGGCCCAAGGGCAGGGTGCATTGTAAGCATACGGTAAGACATGCCCTGATGTGTGTGGCATGTCCTAATAGTGAATTACAGCCATTTTCGTTTTTCACTATTGAAAGGCTACCTGCTCTCCATAGGCCAGAATGGGCTGCTGGAATTATTACACTCTATAATCCCAGCGGACTCAGAGAGCATGGAAGAGAGTCCAGTTTAGTATGCCTGAACTCAGAATAATAAAATACTTCTTTTAGTAAAGTTTATTTTAATATCCTGTGTTTGTAAATACTACTTTTAGAAAGTTAGTATTTACTTGCCTAACCATTTCAGTCCGCCTCTGCTGTGTGTGTGTGTGCTGTCTAGTTTCAGTGAGGGGCAGGGCTGGGGAATTCCAGGAGACAGGCTGGCTGCCAGGTGGTGAATAGAGAGATTACACCAGGATGGGTGGGAGGAGTACACCTTGACTCTGAATAGGGCTGTGCTCTGCCACCACAATGCTGGCTCCGCCCCCTGTGGAGCATCTGATGTCTCTGCCCTGTGCACTTTAAGGAAAGAGCAGAGTCACCACAACAAAGTGCTCCAAAACCGGACTGAGCCAGGCACAGGCCCCCTGGCCACAAAGAACAAAAGAAACTGTGTATAAAAGAAGGGGCCCTGCTCCGAAGAAATTAGATCCTGTTGACGCCAAGAAGAAACTCTGCCTGAAGAGAAGGACCTGGGAAAGCTACATGTAGGAGTACTGTCTCTAGCCAGGGAGACTGGCCTGTGGTGGGTGCCTTGCTTCAAGAAGGAGAGAGGAAGAAAAGACTGAAAGACTTTTTATTCACTTGTGCATCTTAAACAATCTCCAAGGGCTTGCTTGTGAACTTGCCCCCTGAACTGCGCCCCAGGAACAGTGGGCGCTACCCCTCCCTTGAAGAAGGAAGCTGCTGCTGGTGTATTTCCCCCCTTCAGCGCTGACCCCGGAGATCTGAGTGCGACTGGGAATCTGTCCCGCACTCTGAGAGCCTGCGCCCCATCCCGCCGAGCAAAGTGACCTCCGAACGACTGTGCCGCAGTTAGCATCGTAACGGCCTGCCCCGCCTGGCCTGAGCACCGCGAACTGCTGCCCCCTCGAGCCGGAGCTCGCACCGCAAGAACGGACCGTCCGGTCCAAACAACGTGAGTCTGAGGCCCCCGAGCTGTAGAGCACACCGTGAAGACTGCCTGCACCTGAGCTCGCCTCTCCAGGACGACACCCTGCTGACAGCGCCTCGCCGCTGGATTCACCTCAAGCCGCCGCCCCCTCCCTCTTCAAATTGAGACGGACATCGAGGTCAAGAGCCGCCCCACAACGCATCGCTGTCCTCCGAGAAGCAGGACCGCACCGCGACGTGGGACGCCCCCTCTACGCCTGCTGACTCGCCTCGAACCGCCAAGAGAAAGAAAGGTACTGTGGCTTACACGCAGCGTACGGCTGCATTGTAGAGAACTGTGCGCTTCCTAGTTTAATTCCAGTCTATCCACAGCGTAAGGCTCCAGTCAGAGAGCCTGTACGCCTCGTACTGCTGCTTGGAGGCTCTGCAGTGTGCGCTGAGACTTGTGCGCTGGGGCAGGAAGGCCCCGTATGCCTCGCCCCTGCTAAAGTCAAAAGATTCAGAACTGTACGCCTCATTCTAAGCAAACAGTATGTCGCGTACTTCATTGAAATTGACCGCCCCATAAGCTTGCTCACGTGGGAAGCGTGAGGTATAGTGGGGCTCTTCCTGTAAAGTGGTACGAAGCGTACAAAGAGCGCTACGAAGTGCACAGACCTAAAAGAAGTGCAGTAAATAACAATGCCTTGCATTTAGAAGAACTGGTAAGCACAGAGGGAAACAAGATCCTCAAATACGATCCTCTTGGAAGAGCCGTGTCTTTAACAATTTCCTAAAGGCTTGATGATTTTCTACTAGTTTTAGGGAACAGGGGAGCTTATTCCAGAGTCCAGCAGCACGGACTGAGAAAGCTCTGCCACCCCATCTGACTTTCCTGATCCGATTGATCTTAATAAGACTCCGGGTGCTGGACCTTAGCACACGGCCAGAAGTGTAAGGGATAAATAATTTCTGAACATCCTTGGCTCCCCCTCCGAAAACAGCCTTATGTACTAAGCATATGGCCTTGAAGTCTATACACTGTTTCTTCAGGGAGCCAATGTAATGTTTTAATTCCCCCTGAGATAGATGTATCTCTGGGGACGTCCAGTAACAGCCTCGCCGCACCGTTCTGCAGAGTCTGCAACCTCTTTATCTGCGTTTTATTAATCCCTAACAATAAGGCATTGCAGTAGTTCAATCTGGATAGCACAAGCGCAACTACAACTGTCTTGCGCAGCTCTGGTTTGATAAAAGGGAAAATCTTACGCAGAGTCCTTATTAAAAAGGAGCAGGATGACGCAAGGCTGTTGACATGCGCTGAAAAATTTAGCTGGTTGTCAAACAGCACGCCCAAGTTTCTTACTTTGGGCACGGGCAGGGGCACTCCCCGGCCCCAAACAGCCACCATGATCTGTTCCACAGGGGACTCCCCTGGCCAAACTCAATAATCTCAGTCTTCTCAGTGTTGATCTTCAAGAAGCTATGCTGCATCCAAATCATAATTTCAGACAGGCAGTTGTGGAATTTAAAAGCCATGTCGTTAGATTGTTTGACCGCGAAAATTATAAGCTGGGAATCGTCAGCATACAAGACTATCGTGAAGCCATGCTTCCTGATGAGTTTGGCCAGAGGGGTCACATAAATATTGAACAGCGTAGGTGACAACGCTGAACCCTGTGGAACACCACACGGCAGATGGAAGCTGTCCGACTGTAACCCGTCCCACAGCAGACTTTGCTTCCTACCTTCCAGAAACGAAGAGAGAAGGGACAGCGCAGACCCCTCAATGCCAATTTCCTGAAGGCTTTGGATCAGCACCGCATGATTTATGGTGTCCAAGGCAGCAGACAGGTCCAACATCACAAGAATCGCCTTGCCTCCCTTATCCGCTATACTGCGAATTTCCTCTGCTGCCACAAGTAGTGTTGACTCCGTAGAATGTTGTGCACGGAAACCGTGCTGAGTTGAGTCCAGCAAATTGTAGGAGCTTAGGTATTCTGTCAGTGATCTGTTTAACTCCCTCTCCAAAATTTTGGGTGCAAAAGGCAGTGCGGCAATTGGGCGGTAATTCTTTAGTATATGGGGGCCAGTGCGCTTTTTTTTGACAGTGGTCTGATTGCTGCAATCTTCCAACTTAAAGGGTAGCTACCAGACTCAATTACTTGATTGATTAGAGGGGATAATTCTCCAGCAATCACATCTGCAGCGAGATGCATAATTGAAGGGGGACAGGGATCTTTAGATGACCCTGATTTAGTTAGGGTGATCAATCTACAAGTTTCTTCTCTTGTGATGGGGGAAAAATTCCTAAGGCCGGGATGGCTCTTAGTACTAGTTATCAACAGCTGCCCACGACTCTCCGAGCTTGGGTGCAGATTTACAAAATCTTTGTAAATTAGCTGCACCTTATCCTGGAAGAATAAGGCAAGCTTTTGGTCTGGCCGATAAGTGTTGTCCTGGGGTGGCTTAGAAAGAGCAGTTATTGTCTTAAAAAGCTCCTTGGCCGAATTCCCTGCATCCCTGATCTTAATCACGTAAAATGCACCTTTAGCTACGATTATTGCCTCTCTGTATTCTGATAGGGCCCGATTGTACCTAACTTTGCTATCGACACTGTAGTCCACTCTCCAAATGCGCTCAGCCCTCCTACACATGCTCTTCAGGACCTTGAGTTCCCTACTATACCAGGGAGCAGATGGTTGCGACATCCATGTTTCATACATATTCTAGTTGCCACAGTTCCTCCAGGTAGTTGTATGTGCCTAGCATTCACATCAATGTTCACTTGTGGATGGGTATGTTGCAGGGGACTGATTGAAATGTTCTCCAGGGTGTTTGACATGTCGAATTTGTGCTTGGATGCTTTTTTGGCTGTGGCTTGATCTTGTTGTGTCACATGTCCATTGTGAGAGTGGGTGACTCCATTGGCTGCCCCGGGGGTGTGTGCTTGCGTAAGGGGTGAGTGATCATCCCTCAGCCCGACGCTGTTCTACATCCACATGGCCCCTCTCACACAAGTGGCCCGCCATCACAACCTCAAAAACATCTCCTACGCCGACGACACCCAGCTCATCCTCTCCCTCACCAAGGACCCTCACACCGCCAAAACCAACATCCACGAGGGTCGGAGGGCCATCGCCGACTGGATGCGGAGCGGCCATCTGAAACCGAACTCGGACAAGATGGAGGTCCTCATCCTCGGACCCACACCCTCAGCCTGGGACGACTCCTGGTGGCCGATCGCTCTGGGGACATCACCGACACCCACCAAACATGCACGCAACCTAGGATTGATCCTCGCATCCTCCCTCTCCATGTCCAAGCAGGTCAATGCCGTCTCCTCCTCCTGCTACGACACCCTACGCACGCTCCGCCGGATCTACTGGTGGATCCCGACCTAAACAAGTAGAACAGTGACACAGGCCCTCGTCAGCAGCTGACTGGACTAAGCCAATGCACTCTACGCAGGACTCCCATCCAAACACCAACGGCGGCTACAACGCTTCCGAAACGCCTCCGCACAACTGATCGTCAACGCCCCCGCCACAGCCACATCACCCCCCTCCTGAGTGACCTGTACTGGCTCCACATCGACAAGAGGATCACCTTTAAGCTCCTCACCCACGCACACAAGGCACTCCACACCGCCGGACAAGCCTACCTGCACATCAGACTCAGCTTCTACACCCCCACCCGCCTGCTCCGCTCCGGCATCCTCACCCTCGCAGCTGTCACCCGCATCCAACGCACGCCCGCCTCCAGCAGATCCTTCTCCTACCTCGCTGCAAAGACCTGGAACACCCTCCCAACCCACCTACGACTGACCCAAGACCTACTTGCCTTCAGAAGAGTCCTCAAGGCCTGCCTCTTCGAGCAGTGGTGGAACCCCCCCTCAGCGCCTTGAGACCCTGACAGGTAAGTAGCGCACCTTACAAGTACCCTGATCGATTGTTGATTGATTGACGGTGCCTGCTGGTGGGTGTGGTGTGATTAGGCTGTGGGTCTCCCAGGTGATGTTTCTGTCCCACCATGGCGCATGCTGCCATGTCAGTGAGTGTGAGTTCCTGGCCTAGATATCTGAGCTTGTTGTGTTTGTGTTCGAGTTTGCAGTTGTCACAGGAGGGCCTTGTGCTGCCTACAGCAGGGCCAAGTGTCAGCTACCTTGTCAGTACTTTGCCAGGCCCTGTGCATTGCGCATGGTGCATGGGTATGTACCTGGGCCATATGGGCTGAGGGCAATGGTGTCTGTTTCTGGAGTTGTACAATATGTTTAGTGATCCCCACCCTCCCAGCATCCCAGACATCCTGTCTTGGGTTTGTGGTTTGTGTATGCTGGGACATGGCATGGCCTTGCTTTGTGAATGGGGCATACTCATGTTAGTGGCATGAGCGTTGTTTTTGAGTGTGGTTGTGTCCGTTGAGGGCTTGGGGGTAGGTGAATTCATTTGTTGTAGTTGGGGTGTGGATGCCATTCCCCCATGTTACGTAAGTTGTTTGTGTACTCACCAGGCTCTCGAACTCCTTCGACTCCGTGTACTCCCACCTGCGGAAGCAGGGCCATCACCTTCTCCTCCCAGGGATGGTAATGTACCGGTCTGCGGGGCAGCCCACCTCCTGTGATGTTACTCTGGGCGTAGTCCTCGTTCATTTCGCGCTTGACTGCCCTCCGCATATCGTACCACCTGGCTTGGCATTCATTCCTGGTCCTTCTGATGGGCGCAACAGCATTCACCCGATCGACGATCCTCTGCCACAGGCGTGTTTTTTCGGCTATGCTGGTCTGTCTGACCAGTGTTCCAAAGAGCTGTGACTCGACTCTGATGACTTAGTTGACAAGGATGTCCAGCTCCTCCCTTGTGAACTTTGGATTCTTGTCTGTGGGCATGGTGTGGGGTGTGGGTGTGGATGGTTGTGGGTGTGTGGGTGTGAATGTGTAGGTGTGTGTGTATGTGTAGAGGGGGTATGTGTGAAGGAGGTTGTGTGAAGGTGTGTAAGTTAAGGTGTAAGGGTGCAGTTGTTTGTGTGTGATGTCTGTCAGCAGTGGGTCTGTTGCAAAGGCTCATGGTTTGTGAGTGTGGGCCCTTTTTATTGGTCCATTTGTGGGTGTGGCTGAGTTTGAACTTTTGGTGGGTGTGTTATAAGAGGTGGTTGTGAGTTTGGGCCTCTGTTTGCCTGTTTGGATGTGCCAGGTCAGTCTTTTAGATGTGTTTTGTCCTGTAGACGTGTTTTGTGGTGTTGTGCGAGTCGAATTGACCGTCCTTGTGCTGTTTTACAGTGTCCTTGTTCAGTACGAGTCGTTTTTGCGTATGTGAGGTGCGTACATACGCTATGTTGTTGTACAGTGATCACATATGTAATGGTGTTGTACGAATCGTACATACGCGATGCTGGGGTACGGTGCTGGGGTACGGTGCGTCCGAGTATGGGGCTGGGGTGGGGGTACGGGGTGTACATACGCGGCTGCTGGGGTGGGGGGTACGGCACGTAGATACGCGGGTGCTGGGGTGGGGGTACGGCACGTACATACGCGGGTGCTGGGGTGGGGGGGTACGGCGCATACATACGCGGGTGCTGGGGTGGGGGTATGGCGCGTACATACGCGGGTGCTGGGGTGGGGTGTACGGCGCGTACATACGCGGGTGCTGGGGTACGGTGCGTACATACGCAGGTGCTGGGGTGGGGGGTACGGCGCGAACATGCGCGGGTGCTGGGGTGGGGGGTACGGCACGTACATACGCGGGTGCTGGGGTGGGGGGTACGGTGCGGACATGCGCGGGTGGGGTGGGGGGGGCCGTACGACTCATACCCCGGGCCCAAGTGTACCCGGGGTAGGCCTCGTACAAAGTTCGCTGCGTACGGGACGTTTTCCATACGCTTGTGTATTCGGGACGCCGGTACGGATCGGACTTGTGCGCTCGGACTTCAGTTTTACAACTCGTACGTAAAACTGTCCGGGGACGTCTCGTAGACTTTTCCCGATACGATACGTATGTATTTTTACTGTACGAATCATACTTCGCCGTTTGTACGGGACTTGTATGACTCGTACGTAAAAAAATACGGATACGAGTCGTGCAGTAAGTTTTTTTTCCCGGATCGGAATTGGCACCTATATGTTGTTTTGTATTTCTTCCGCACAATGTTATTCATTAATGCAACACTATGTGCGTTATGAATTGCAAATGTTCTTGTGCATGTGTTTAAATGTTGGTAGTCTAAAACTAGATGATATGAATTGTCAGGTTTCATTTCAGGAAACAAAGGATTGTTCATTGGGGAGGTGCAAGTCTCAATCACACCTTGGTATTCAAGTTGGTCCAAGATTTTTTTGGCTTGTCTTTTTGCATCGTTTCTTTTTGTTTTTTTGTTTTTTTGTTTCAAATCTGTTTATTAAGAATACAATTCAAATAAAAACAATACAACCATCAAGAGCATCAGGAAGGAGAGAGAAGAAGATGAAGAAAAAGAGGAGAGAAAGAAAAAATCTAAAAGAAAGAGGAGGGAGAGAAGGAGAACATTCAGCATCCAACAGTTTTGTTTTTTTTGCATATTTATATAGCGCAAACTCGACCCGAAGGTATTGGAGAGCTTTACATGAGCATCGTATTTACATTACACATTCAGGCACGGGGTGATTAAGTGATTTGTTCAGAATCACAGGATGTGGACGCGACCTCGAGGCTCGAACCCTGGTTTCCTGCACCAAAGTCGGCAGTTTAAGCCGACGGACCACATCCTCTCCCTAACAGTGTCGGCGAGTGCAGATTTAGGAAGCAGGACTGCCGTGTGTGACAAAGCCGGCATGGGCCATTAGTAGCGCTCTGGGGGAGGGCAAGGCTACCCAACTTACAAAAAGTGGTTGGAGGATAAAGGGTTCCAACTGAGGGAGGGGGGCTGAGTAGTGTGGAGGCGTGATGAATAAGGCCTCCCACAGCTAGAAGCTGATTTCCAGTAGGTGGAGAGGGACATGGAGAAAGAGGGGCATGATTGCGTGTAGAGGAATCCCCACGTAGTGAGGACATTAGTCTCTATCTCTATTGGGCCCTCAGAGACTATCTGCATCAAAGGGGAGTAGGTTATCCTCAAATAGGCGGAGAGCCCAGAGCTTTGGAGGCTGAAGACGGACATGGTCCAATTTGCAAAAATAGTCTATCAGCGGTTGCCAGAGTTTGGTAAAGTTGGTGTCTCGGAGCTGCAAACGTGCCGTGAGTAACTCCATTGCCATGGTATGCCACAAGCGAGTGAACCAGATATTCACTGGAGGCATTTCAGCCTTCTTCCAGTAGAGGGCTATGATTTGCTTAGCTGCACCAAGCATATGCAGGCTTAGGTGCCAATCCCTGCACGTCATGGCAAGCAGGTTCACAGGCTTGAGGCCTAGAATGACTGTGGACGGAGCTTCAGGCAAGGGGTAGCCAATTACCAGTTTGATGTGGCTAAGGACCTCCTTCCCATAGATGGTCAAGAGTGGGCAATTCCACCAGATGTGGAGAAAATCTCCAATGGCGCTCGAGCAACGCCAACAGACAGGGGAGGAAGTGGGAAACATTTTGTGCAACCTACGGGGGGTGTAATACCATTGTGTCATAACCTTGTATGCTGTTTCTCTCTGGGGGATGCTGCGGAAAACCTTCGGAATGTCGTGCCACATTGCGTAGGTGTAATGTCAGCAGATGTATTGGACTGCCACCAGGACTGGTAGTTATGTGGGATAACCCGAGGGGCGTGCTGAGGAACCTGATATGTGCGAGAGATCAGACCCCTGGAGTTGTCAAAGGAGCGTACCAGCCATTCAAAAGGAGTAAAAGGGCGGGTGGCTCCCTGCGCAGAAGACGACGCATGTACCCAGTGCCGGAGTTGAAGATACTGTAGGCGAGATCCCTTGGAAAGCTGAAAGTCTCGTTTGCATTGTTCAAAGGATTTAAAGGAGTTACCCTTAAAAAGGTCCCAGAGTGTCCAACCCCCATCTGACCAGGCCGAGAAGGAATGTGGATGCAAGGGGGGCTGAAAGTGTGGATTACGTGCAATAGGAGTGTGAGGAGATGGAAAAGAGGTAAGGCCCCTGGACAACGCCAACCTATCCCAGATATAGAGAACAGTTTTTTTTGGGATGGCCATATAGGCGCTGCGTGATCTAGCCTCCTGTGGAAGCCAGGCATGATCCCATATGGGTCTACAGGTCACCGCCCTATCCATATGAAACCAGACTTTCTCGCTCTCCCACTCCATCCATTCCGAAATGAAACGAAGCTGGGAGGCCCAATATTACCCCATTACATTGGGACAAGCTAGCCCCCCCGTCCCAAGGTATCAGAAATATTTTATTGGAGAAGCGTGGTTGATGCCCTCCCCAAATGAAATTAGTGAGTTCACGATGAAGATTCTGAATCTGGTGTTGTGGGAAAGGTGTGGGTAGAGTCTGGAATAGATATAACATTTTCAGTAGGACCGACATTTTGACTGTGTTCAACAGACCCAGCCAGGAGAGGGGGAGAGACTTCCACATTCGCAGATCCTCTAGAACGGCCTTTTTACATTCTTGCCAATTGGCTTGCGACCATGTGTTAAGAGTAGGAGTCAAGTTGAGCCCTAGGTAACGAATGGAATGGGAAGCCCATTGATATGGGACAAGAGACTGGAGCACAGGGATCTCTGACGCAGGGATTGTAAGATTCAAAACCCATGATTTTGCTTGATTAATTTTGAGGCCTGAGACAAGTTCAAACGACTGAAGCAACCCATGAAGGGTGGGCAAATAGGTTCACGGGTGGGACAGTGTGAGAAGGAGGTCGTCCACAAACAAGGCTATTTTATGGTCAAAGCCTCCAAGAGAGATGCCATGGATATCAGGAGTCTGGCGTATCATGATGGCGAGCAGTTCCACAATGAGAGCAAATAATAGGGGGGATAGAGGACAGCCCTGCCGAGTGCCCCTATGGACAGAGATGAGACTTGTAAGTTGGCCGTTGACCTGTGCCTGGGCTAGGGGCGAGAGATAGGGAGCCATGATCCGAGTAATTATCTGAGGTCCCAGTCCTATTTTATGCAGGACAGCCCGGAGAAAGGCCCAATCCACCCGATCAAATGCTTTTTCAGCATCGAGAGCCAACAAGCACGCGGGTATATTCCAGTGGTGAGCCTTCCCAACTAAATGAGCGATGCGTCGCACATTATCCGTGCCCTTCTGGTGACGAATGAAGCCGACCTGGTCAGGCTCTATAAGCCCAGGTAAGTGCGGGTTGAGTCGTTTGGCCAGTATTTAGGTATAGAGCTTGAGATCTGTGTTTAAGAGCGCGATGGGTCGGAAAGAGGAACATGGTATGGGATCCTTCCCGGGTTTGGGAAGCAGTGCGATCTCAGCCATTGCCATGGAGGTAGAGGGCCCCTCAGAATCCGAGAAAGAATTAAACAGGCAAAGTAAATGTTCCTGGAGCTGCGGGAGGAAAACATGATAAGAGACCGGAAGGCTGTCTGGGCCTGGAGATTTACTGAGAGGGAGGTCTTTTAGGGCGCCTATAAGTTCCTCCTGTGTAAGTGGGTCCTCAAGGAGTTGTGCATGGTGTCGGCCAATCGGGGACCAGGTGCAGTCCCCCAGTACTGCCTGAATCTGTTGCGGATTGGGTGGATCACGTGCGTAAAGGAATGAGTAGTAATCGTGGAAGGCTTTTAGTTTAGCGGCTTCAGTGGTAGCCCACGTGCCATCGTCCAATTTTATTTTGGCGATGTGTGCCTTTGCGGCCCATTTCCGGAGGCGACGGGCCAGAACAGTACCCACCTTGTCCCCCCATTCATAATACCTTTGCTTCAATGCTCTGCTTTATTAGTTCTATGAGTTCGCAGCTGGCCACGGAGCATAGCCAGACGTTGCTTGTGCAGGGCAAGAGGATATTCCTGGTTCCGTTTTTCAAGCATTTTTATGTCACGAGATAAAGTGTCTTCAAAGAGGCGAGCTTCCCAAGTCCGAGCTATCGGAATAGAGGTGATACAACCCTGAATCGTGGCTTTAAAGGCATCCCAGACCACGGGGAAAGGAGTTTCGGGGAGGTCGTTCTACGAGAAATATGATGTGATAGCTTCCCGGAGCTCTGAGACATCCACTGGGTCCCGAAGAACCTGGGGAGGGAGTCACCAGCGAGGAGAGTGACGTGGATGAGATGTGTGGTCATGCAATAGAAGTTCCACATGGGCATGATCTGAGATGGAGATATCGGACATGGACGCCGAGAGTGCATCACTTATCAGAGAATGCGAGACGAATATATAATCGATGCAAGAGTAAGAACGATGAACATGGGAGTAATAGGAGTAGTCTCGCGCGGCTGGGGAGTGGTAACGCCAAACGTCTATTAAGTCAAGATCAGTAAGACACTTTTTCAAAGAGAAGGACATGGCTCCGCCCCATGAAACGAGCCGTCGGTACGATCCAATCCCACATTCCAGACCAGATTGAAATCACCTCCCAGGATAAGTTGGTGGTCATCATGTGTTATCTGTTCCTCTAGGAATTCCCTAATGAAAAGGTCTTGTGCATGATTAGGCGCATAAATATTGCAAAGCATGAAGACCCGCTGCCCGATCCTGTGCTCCAATTTAACGAATCTACCATCTTTGCCACGGACAACCTTTGGAGTCCCCTTTTGGATACCTGCCCTGCAGAGAATAGCCCCCCCAGCCGTTTTGATAGGTGCAGATGCCTAGTATTGGAGGGGATATCTAGGGTGAGCCATGCGGGGAACATCAGCTTTTAACAGATGGGTCTCCTGTAGGAAGATAACATCTGGGTTCTGTTGTAATAGATAACGCCAAATCTGGCGGCGCTTGTTGGGGGAGTTGAGGCCTTTTACGTTAAGGGAGAGAAGTTTCAAACAGGGTGCAGAAGTCATGACAGAAGCATACTACAGACAGATGCCATCGCGAGCAGGAAGCATAGATTGCAGAGTAGCGCCACAAAGCCACCCCCGGCATATACACATAAAAAGCAAATACAGCAAGAATAAATCACAATGTCCAGTGTAAGGTGAAGAGGAGGCCACACAGCCATTGATAGCCCTTGATCAAGTACTGGCGCAACCATATTAGTTAAATGCCCCCTTCCTCTGGACAGAGGAGAAGAAAGAAGGAAAAAAGAGAAGGGGGAGAGAGAAAAGACAAGTAGAATATCCAAAGTGAACAACAGCCAATGTGGCCAAC
Source organism: Triturus cristatus (assembly GCF_964204655.1). Lineage (NCBI taxonomy): Eukaryota > Metazoa > Chordata > Amphibia > Caudata > Salamandridae > Triturus > Triturus cristatus. Next base: position 1,102,624,154 of record NC_140579.1, read on the forward strand.
ATGGCCTATTCCAGTCCAGGAGCAAGCTAGGCCAAGTGGCACAGGCCATCCCAGAGATGTCACTCTCCAAAGGAATAGGAGGGGAGGAGGGTCTCAGGTGAACAGCATCGCCGTCAGAGGGTGCACACCGGCACCGCTAGCACGTTATGGTCAGAGTTAGGGACGAACAAGCAAGGAGCATGAAGATCCTAACCCGTCTTCGCGATGAGCTGCCAAGTATGAAGAAGAGCACAGTCCATCTGGAAAATGGCAAAATGTTCAGGTCTCTTTATGTTGTGAGCAGGGGGGAGACCACCCGCCATCCAAAGAACGAAGATGCTGAATGATAGGCTGTTTGGCTTGAGAAGAGGAGAGGTCCCCCCGCCTAGCCTGGCGCCGCGGTCTAAGCACTCTGGCCCACTGTGGCTTCACTGGCTCCCGGCCTGAGGAAGGCAATCGTGAAGGGCTGGGTGGTGAGGAAGTGATCGGGAGGTGGAGCAGTTGGGAGGCCTCCTGAAAGGATCGGAGCACCCACCTCTTGGATTCCCATTGAAAGATGAGTGCGAAGGGGTGCCCCACTGGTATTGGGTGCCCATCTCTAGAAGTTTGTCAGTTACAGGTTTGAAGTCCCTGCGGCGTCGAAGCTTGGTCGGAGAAAGGTCCTGGAAAAGCTGTATGGGAGAGCCCTTGTAGGTTAATTATGACTTGGAACGCGCTGCCTTTAAGATGGCCTCCTTTTCTGTGAAGAAGTGGACCCTGGCCAGTATATTGGGGACCAGACCGGAGCGACCAGGAGGTCCAGACACACAGTGTGCTCGATCAAGTGCAGGCAGAGAGGCATCCTCATACCCCCTGATTTCGTGGAGGAGATCTGCAATGAAAGTTGTGATGTCAGAGCCCTCTGCACCCGCTGGGACCCCTCTCAGGCACAGATTATTGCGGCGACTCTGGTTTTCTAAGTCTGCCTGCTTAATTTGGAGCTCAATATGCTGTTCCTCCAAGAGAGCCAGTCGCTGCCAGAGTTGTTCTTGATCTTCTGTGCGAGCGTCAACCGTTTTCTCCAGGTCATCCACCCTCCCACCAATTTCTGTGACATCTCGCCTGAGCTCTTTAACTCAAGATTGCCCTTCATTTCGGAGAGAGCCAATTTTGAACTTGAGTTCTTGCAGGAAATTGGCCATAAAAGACTGAGTGACTGGGTCTGAGGGGCCCCCGGTCGAGGTAGCCATGGTCGCAACTGAGGAAGAATCAGATTTATTCCACAGGGCCATCACAGGATTGTCGTTCGGAGGTGCAGCTGAGTCTTTCCCCACCTTAGAGCGCGGCTTGACCCCTCCAGCACCTATGCACAGAATGTGGAGCCAGGGCAGGAAGGTGTAGCAGGAGGCCGGTAGCCACCCCCCAAATGCGGTGAAGGCTGCCACTGTGTGGATGAGCAGAACAGTCCGCAGCAAAGGGCCGAGGAGGGAGGGCTTGACTTATCAGAGGCCAAGAGCACTGGCAGGATGAAGAGGAGAGCCCTGCAAGCCCCTCCGAGACCACAGCGGACACTGCGATCCTTCCAGCCCCACGAAAGCGAAGCTGTGTAAGTAGTAGGAAGGAGAGGCCACGCGGGGAAGAGTACCAGCCCGGCCTCCAGAGGGAATCGCCAAGGAGCTCCACAATGTCCCAGCAGCAGGGCTCAGAGAGATGGCAGTGGGAGGGCCCCAAACAGGGGTGACCCAGGCAGGAGATTAGGGTTCCACGAAAGTCCAGTGCCCTAAGCGCCAGCAGGGGTTGAAGTAAGCTTCTATAGTAGGCTGTCAAGAGGGGTGCACTGGGGAAGACCCAAAGCAAGATCAGGGTCCAGGTTCGATGGAGGCCAGCGGCACAGAGAGAGGGTGTAGATCGGAGAGGAGGGATCTGGGGAAAGATGCCACTCACCTCAGCTCGGTGGGAAGCTGTGCAGGATCTCCAGGGAGCTCGCCCTACATCTGAAGATCTGCCAGAGGCTCCATGGGTCGTCCCCTCTCACCTCGCCAGGATGCCCAAGATGGCAGTGTCCCCAACGGTCTCCATATGACATACCCCCCGCACGCCTGCAGGGAGGGCCTGAGCCACCAGGGCCGTGCTCCAAGCACCAGGGGGGTAGAAAGGGCCCGCTGAGGAACCTGACCTTTAAGGGCCAAGCGGCGCAGAGTACCCCTGAAATCCTCTAGTTCTCCTGCCTTGCAATACAGAGACACTGGACACTCCGTCTGGCGTAAAAGATCGAGTTTTATTAGCTGCAGCTAGTACAGTTGTCCGTGAAGTCACACAGGGATGGGTTCACAAGAGACTGCTCCTGACCTCCGTGGCGCACAAGCATTTATACAGTGAAATACAATGGATGCAATGGATAACCCAAACACATATAGAATTTGAGACATCGACAAATGTTACCAACAATGGTTTAAGCTAAAAACTGACTCGGGTTCCAGGTGATGTTTGTTGCTGGCCCCTTTAAGTAAATTTGCAAAGAGAATCCACATGATACAGTTTACAAGGAAGGAAAACATGGTTGTATTTTCTAGAAGGACAGTCGTGAGACCAGAGAATGCATGAGATGTGTAGCGAAGGGCAGTAGATAAGATAAGCGGGAGGAAAGAATGGTGTGAGCTAACAGATAGTTCGGGCGGGGATTATCCGGCTCAGACATGAATTAGTGTATTCGGCCAGACCCTGACACTAGTTAATAAACACGGGATGAAAAGCTACCTAACACGCAAGGGCAGAAATGACAAAAACATCTCGTTTACCAGCTGCCTGAGTGAGGGCAACCTAAGATGGCGGAAAACACAAGATGGAGTCTGGGTACGATCGAGAAACGACAAATTTCAGAACCTCAGACCCTCCTTTTGCCATTACTCAGGCAATAACACAATGACTGGGCTCATGTTAGTCTGAGTCGGAGTAGATATCAATTGCCATAAGGTCGTTTAACTGTTGCTGGACCATCATCTTAATATTCTCTGTTTGTTGGGTTACAGGCTTTGATACACATAAGGTAGCGAACAGACCACAGATAGCAGGACCACAGTGTATGCACAAGCAACAAGAGAATATGATGGCCAGGATTGCTCCAAGGAATGTTAGTATCTTCCATCCCCAGGTAGATAATAATCCCCATAACTATCCCCTGAGGGACCAATCTCCTTCGTCCTGATGGATCGATGCGGAGATGGTATGTAATTTTGAGATGGCCTGATATACAGTCGGGGCGTCATCAGGAATGTATATACAGCAGCTTGATCCAATTAATTTACAGACTCCTCCTCGGTCTGCTAGGATCACATCTAGCGCAATTCTGTTTTGTAACGTCATGAGACGGTCCGCTCGGAGTTCTGCAGTGATGTTACTTAAAGCACCTGCAGTAACATCGAGGGTTGTCTCAACCACGCGAACTAATCGCCTAATGTTTCCGCTGTTAATTATAGGTCTCCAGAACGGAATGAATCCTTTGAAGAAATCTCCTCCCTCCTGGCCAGCTGTGTCTTTGGCATCAAATACGCCTCTACCATATCTGTGTCTGTGATGGTCTGAGGGTGCAGTATACGTTGGGGGAAGCAAGAATGCTATGTAACATGTTCCCGAAAAGTCAGTGGGGAGCCATGTATATGCTTTGTCATAGCAGACAAAATAGGTTCCTTGTGATGGGATCAATGGTGGGTTATTTTGAGATGTGAATACATATATCTGGGAACAGTTTTGTTGAGTGTCATTCTCCTTGCTATTGATTCGGAGGCAAAAGTTGCCTTGGTGGGGTACAGTCCATGCTGGGGAAGACTTCTCTTGTTTGGTCTTGTTATTAAGACTGGAAATGTAATGAGTTACATTCCAACCTTCGTAGACTTTCTTTTCATCCAAAGGAATCTTACTCTTCCCTAGAATTTTAGCCATGGCCACTATACCCTTTATCAAAGTACCGTGGCTAAAATCCATTCCTTTCTCAAATGTACCTATCGGATATCGAAGTCTGTTGTGGTAGGCAGCCGAAAACATGGTCAGGTAAGCCCATGCTGAACCTTCATATGAGAAAGGCAATACTAGATAGGGCATACCTTTATGGGCAGTGTGAGGCATGAGTCCACACACCCAACAGTCAGATATGTTGACAACTAACTGGTGTTGGTGTAACAGCTGGATAAACGAATTATTTTGATACTCCATCCTTCTTATTTGTTCATGTGAGGAAAGGGCACTTATCTTGTGTTGAATTTTAGTGGGACGAGAAGGTACAGAAGTAGATAAAGGAACAGTTTTTAGTTGTAACACATGGACAATCCAACCTATACATGCTAATAAAACACATAGAATCAGCAACACACACAAGGTTACGCCAAAACGACTATGTAATGATTTACAATATTTGGTTTGCATTTTCTGTCTCCTATCTACCTGACGTGATGTACCATCCATCCTGGCTAGAAAAATTTGTCGCTCGCGGCAATCTTCCTCAATCACTTGGCTATTTGATAATCCTGAACCTAGCGGATCTTGACCATAAACCGGGTTCAGTCCAAGACTCCTACCGAGACCCTGCGACGGGGACAGATGGCACAAATACTATCTAAAAAGGAAAAATAGTTCATTGGTGGCAAAAGTAACAAATGTTCAAGTCTTTGCTTCAGGCCTGGTCCTCAGGTTGTATCGTTTCTTTGTTGGAATCGTTTGGTCCTGAAAGATTATTTCCGGATTAGTAGTGTTCACTTGCAGATGTAATGGAATGGTTCTTCGAAGAGTGTCATCACTTTCTTCCTCAGTCTGGGTGTCTTCTAGCCGTGCGTTACTAAATGGTACGAACTGGGGAGTCTTGTCTCCTTTAGACTCACCTATGCCCCCGCGGAACCTGTTGGCGAAGAACACTTAATTTAGCAGTCAAGTCATGAAGGTAATCAATAAGCATAGGGTACGGTATGTCTGAGTACTTCCTAGGACGAGGAACTCCCCAAATATTGGCGGGGCGTCCGAATATCACTTCATATGGACTAAGTCCCATACGAGAGTGTACAGTAGTTCTGGTGGATAGTAAGGCCAATGGTAAAGCGTCGGGCCAGGCAAGACCTGTGCTGGCCTGAATCTTTGCCAATTTCAGTTTGAGAGTGGCGTTGTAGCACTCTACCAAACCCGCTGACTGTGGATGGTTTGCCGCATGGAATTTCTGTTCTAATACCAAGACCCGTACATACTTTCTGCATGATTTTGCCTACAAATTCACATCCATTGTCACTCCAGACAATTTGCGGCAAACCGAATCTAGGAAAAAACTCTTTCAGTAATACTTTAGCAGTTGATACAGCCGTGTTATCTTTTAAGGGGTAAGCCTCTATCCATCTAGAGAATGCACATACTACCACCAGAACATACTTGAGATTGTTGCATCGGTCCATGTGTATATAATCAATCTGTAATACTTCAAAGGGGTACGTAGAGGGAGAGAAATGGCCTGCAGGAGTTGGAGTACCCTTCCCTGGGTTATGCATTAAGCATATAATGCAATGTTTTACCACATTGTCTGCACATTTCGGAATTCCTTCATTTTGCCAAACTGGAGCCAGAAGTTTGCATATGCCTTTAGCACTAATGTGAGCTGGTCCATGAGCCATAGTCACTACAGGTAATACATATGCATCTGGCAACATCCATCGTTGATGCTCTGACAATTCTGTCCAACATCCATTCGAATCCAACATTCCCGTACTTTCTTTCCACTTACTCAATTCTTTCTCTGTAGCCTCTTCCTGAATCGTTCTTACGCTCTCAATTGTGTCCTCACACATTCCTCTTTCTGGGATCTGATTTGCAGGGCCTGCAACATACATGTGACTTGTGATGTCCCTAGCTGTGTTTTTCGCTACCTCGTCTGCGAAAGCATTCCCGCGACCAATGTCATCTGTGACTCTTTTATGTGCACTACACTTGATGATGGCAATTTGGGTAGGTAATGTGAGAGAGTCAAGAAGATAGGTGACCAACTGGCCATGCTGAATCCTCGTTCCATGGGAAGTAAAGAATCCTCTTTCCTTCCATAAATGACCAAAACTGTGTGCCACGCCAAAGGCATATTGGCTGTCTGTGTAAACATTCACTCTTTTCCCTTTCGACAGCACACATGCTCTAGTCAAGGCTATCAATTCTGCAGCCTGGGCTGAATTGTATCTGATACATGCTGTCTCCACTACTGTATGTAATGTGGTGACTGCATAAGCTGAGGTAGTCTCGCCATTGGGTAATTTGAAACAGGAACCGTCAACCCACAATGTTCCATCCGGATCCTCGAGCGCAGTATCCTTTAAATCTATTCTTCCTTTTGTTTCTTCTTCTGTGCGAAGAAAGCAATCATGATGACCCTGAGGATCTCTTTCATCTGGGAGTGGTAACAAAGTAGCTGGATTCAAGGTGTTACATCGCTTTATACGTATGTGGCTTGCCAAGAGAATCAACTCGTAACCAGACAACCGAGCACTCGTGAGATGTTGTGTTTTAGTTCTATTCAATAAAGTGTCCACAGCATGTGGTACCATGACAGTGAGAGTGTGGTCCAATACTACTCCAGCTGATTGACGAATAGAGATTGCTGTCGCCGCCGTAGCTCTGAGACAACTGGATAACGCTTTAGCTACTGGGTCTAACGTAGCAGAAAAGTAGGCACATGGCCTCTGTTTGTCTCCAAATTGTTGTGTCAAAACTGACAACGCACAACCTTCTTTCTCATGGACATAGAGCGTGAAACATTTACTGTAATCAGGGGTACCTAACACAGGAGCAGAACACAGGGCTGATTGTAAGTCAGAAAAACTCTTCTGACATTCATCAGTCCATGAGAGTGGATGGGGCGTGTCTTTCTGTGTAAGTGCTAATAAAGGTTTGGCCAATAAAGAGAAATTAGGTATCCATTGTCTGCAGTAGGAAGTAATGCCCAAGAAAGCACGTACTTCTCTCTGGGTCGATGGTACCGACATGTGCGTAATTGCTTCAATACGTTCGGGGGTCAGTCGCCTTCCCTCCTTTGATAAGAGATGGCCTAAGTATGTAACTTCTTGGCACACGTACTGTAATTTAGAAGGTGATACCTTATGATTGAGATCAGACAAATGCCCAACAATGCCACAGTCACATCTTTGCACACATCCTTTGAATCAGTCACGATCAACAAATCATCCACATACTGAATAAGAGTGGCTCCTGGAGGCAAAGGGAATGTATCAAGCTGTGACTTAAGAGCTTGACTATAAATGGATGGACTTTCACAATAGCCTTGTGGTGCTCTCTTGAATCGGAAGCTTCGGCCTCCTAAACAAAATCCAAAAATATCTCTGCTCTCTTTAGCAATAGGAATGCTGAAGAAAGCGTTCTTTAAATCAATCACGGTGAACCAAGCTGCTGAAGCTGGTATCATCGTCAGTAAGGCTGTAATGTCTGGGACAACAGGGAACTGTGGTGAAACAATTTTGTTCCAAATAACAAATTTAAACGAGGGTCAAAGTGAGGGACTTGGTTTAAGGACTGAAACACCTCCAATCCCAAAAGTACACTATGAAAACAACAAAGAGGTGCACAGTCCGTAGCAAAAATGGCGGAACAGTAGTTAATGTAGAGAAACAAGAGAGTTCCTACAAATAATTGAGACAAGCCCTCCGCAGGAGGTAGGAGTCCATCAGCCCACCCTTATTGGCGGAGCCTCGTCATCTGGTACTCCTGGGAAACGCTGTCCTGGCCCATGAATGCAGAGACTCTGCCTAGGTGCACCGGACAGTGATACCCCAAAAGAAAATCAACTCCTGCCAGGGTCTGTGCCCAAATAGTTGAGGGCTCCAGTGATGTGCAGTGCAAAGAAGTGAAGTGAAGTTAAAAATGAATACTTGGTCGAAAAATATGTTTAATGGGTATCAACCAAGTTTCATGACTAAAAGAACCTATAGTCTGTCATATATTTCTACAGGCTAGTCTTTGGTTCATGTGAACGTGTGGTCGACATGTTTCAGCCGCTGAGGTAAATTTACCCGGCTTTCTTCAGGACCGAAAAAAAGTGCTACTGCAAAACTAAGGAAAAAGTGATAAACCTAAGCCCATACACCAAATGTGAATGTGGGATACCGGTGTGGCAATTGCCACCCTACCAAAAAAGGCTCAAACTAGAGCGTAAGAACGATGTCTTCATTCCTAAAAGAGAAAAATATATATGAGAACCTCGTGTATAACAAAACACAACTACTGATCGCCACAGGGTGAAGCTGATTCAGCATCACCTAGATCAACAGAAACTCCATAATGATGTTTCTAAATACTGAATTAGTATAGAAATTTGAAAAACACTCACCCAGCTTTGTGTGGGAGAAAAGCCTCACCTCACCCGGCTGACTGCTCGGAGAAGGAGGCACCGCTCTGTTTAAATGTGGAGAAAGAAAACAAGACAGATTGCCAAAGGATGCCCGTCTGTTCAAAACTCAACACACATACTTTAAACAAATTAAAAAGGAACCCAAATTAATTAAAAGAGTCCGAGACCTCGTGACCGCCCATCTGGATAGTGTTAAGGAGATATCACTTTGAAACGTTCTATCTGACAACTAATTTGACCAGGGTCAGATAATACAATAAGTGATTGTAAATATGTAGTGAAAGAGCTGTCAACAGAATTCTAACAGCTGATTATGTTTCAGAAAGCACAGGGCGTGCTATATTCCCCTTGCATCTCTGACTAGTTTGCTGTCTGAAAGACCTTAGATAGAATAGAGAGGGTGCTACTTAGTAGCAATCATCTCAGACATGTACGTTCTAGAGTTGTAGTCAAAAGGACGTGCAATCTTGACAAAGATAAGTCAAAGACCCCAAGTCTGGGTCTATGAAGTTAGCTTAATGTCTCTAAAAGACTAAAGGACCTGTAAGGCTTCTAATATGGCCTGGGGCAGTTCTAGCCATAAAAGTTTGGTAAGTAAAAAGGGAAGAAGGAAACCAGCCCTGGGGAATATGGTCGAGGGTCAGCCAGCCAGTTCTGAGTCCAGGATTGTATTTAAAGGATAGTATCTAGAACTGGGGTGGACCATGAAGCACAGGCCGCCTGCCTCCTCACCTGTCCGTCGATACCTCAGACTGGCTCACGAGCTGTCTGGGAGGCATCGACCGGAAGGGGAGGCTGTTATTTATAGTACTCAAGTAGGACGTGAATTAGATTCAGCTGTTTGTTCAGCTGATTCCCTACTCGTACTGAACCGTGTCTATGCGAAGTATCGCGCATGCGCCTAAAAAAGACGCTGACAAGAGTGCGCACGCGTTGGTATCTGAACCGCGTCTATGCGAAGTATCGCACATTCGCCTAAAAAAGACGCTGACAAGAGTGCGCACGCGTTGGTATCAGACACAGCGTTAGTATCGCTTGTGATCACGAATGTATTCCGAGCCGATCGGAGCGGCCAGGACGAACAGGACAAACAGGACAGAACACAACTACATAGGATCAGTCAGCCGAATGCGATGTGGTATACAATGTGCATCCCACCCTTCCTCGGGCCCCGTGAGTCTACTGCGCATGCGTCGGGGAGCAGAGGAATCGGCCCACGCATGCGCTAGACATCGTGATATCACGGAGCCCTGCGCCCAATGTCAAACAGGTCAAGCAAACAAATGCATCCGAAATGTGGCGCGCAGATGCAGCTGACTTGTCCACTTGTATGTGGTCCAAATGCAAATAATAAAATCTTGCAAAAAAGTGGTGATATGTGATCAGTTATTGCCAAGAGCTCGGATGACCATAAGAAAAAGACCAACTGCATTTAAGGTACAGTATAGAGCAGACTTTGGGTGTCTAACGAGCCCGCACAGGGGGGCCATGGAATCTTTCTAAATAGGTCTAATACATGGGAAAAACCTGGGTAGATGTGAAACCCAGTCATCAATATTACCCAATGAGGGCACGTACAACTTGCAATTAGTCAGTTATGGATTATGACTTCTCTAGAAATAGGGAATTGAAAATATAGAGAAGGCACCTAAAGTTGGTAATGTGAAATCCCTTATCACAATACATGTAGTGTCAGTCTACAGTGCACAATCTCGTGAGACTATAAATCTATAAATCTCCGCATACTGTGGGATGTCGTGATGGCATTAGATCAGTCGACATACAACGATGTCTGTGGAGAAGGGTATGTCTACTGAAACCTAGTGTTCCCACAAAGCTGTCAAGGTGTATATGTAACAACCATTGACTAAGGCTACTCATAGCGATAGAGTGACTGACCTAGAAGCATTGTTTCCTGGAGTGATTCACATAGAGACTGTCTATCGAAGATCAATCACAAATCTATAGACTGGTGGTTGAGAAGGATCAGTTCGCTTAAGAATCAGAAGAATAGGGCTGTTACACACATTTCCTCTCGTTTCTTCCACCACACCCTTCTGGACCGAATCTTGAACAATAGCCAATAATGCTTTTTCACCTTAATTGGAAATCTTATACTGAGCTATACGTGGCAGTTTAACATTAGGCTTGAGAGTGACAACATATGGTGGAATCGCAAGACGACCCACATCATTCGGACTCGTAGCCCAAAGACTTTCAGGAAGAGATAGTAATTCAGGTGGAAACTTATCTCTAGACAAATGCATTGACGATGTTAGTTTCTTACCTAGAGTAAGATACACACCAGAAGGGGAGCAGTGTAACATGGCATGTAACTTTTTCAACAGATCCAAACCCAATAGATTCTCACCACAACCAGTTGTAAGGATAAGTGATGCTTCCAGGTCATATGGACCAATCGAAACAGGTAAAGGGCAAGAGACTGGGTTACAAACTGGGGCGCCGGAAAATCCTACAGACATGTTTATTAAGCCAGACAAAGGTGCCCCAGGGAGTTTAGAATGAATAATAGAACTTCTCATTGCACCAGTATCTAAAAGAAATGGCTCTGAAATACCCATTGCATTGACAGTGACATAAGGACCATTCTGATCTACTGGAATTGATACTACTCCCTTACTTTGTCTATGGCTGGCCTATTCATTTTGGAAACTTTCGTCGCCACCTTCAACATAATAGTCACTATAATATTGTGTAGACTGGACTCTCTGTTGGTCAAAAGAATTCACAGCGTTAGGAGAGGGAAAGGAACGCTTCTCTTGGAGGGACGTACCTCTACCTCTACCCCTGGAGACTGACTGGAAATTACCACGGCCTCGTGGGACAAACACTCCATTATTACGTTGGAGCAAAACTGGACAATTACTCTTAAAGTGTCCCTCTTCCTTACAGTAAGCACATTGGTTTGGACCTAGCATAGATCGGAGTACATAATGTTCGGGCTTCTGAAACACTTTCTGAAACTGTGGGGGCTGAGAAGACTGGTGCTGAGCAGGACGTGGAGGATAAGCTTGCTGTAAAAGAACCTTTGTTTTTAAATCTTTATTTTTCTTCTCCTGCTTATCTTTCTCTTCCTTGTCTCTGTTTTCATAATATTGTGCTGTAGCCAATATTTTAGCAGTAGAAGAAACAGCCCATGCACTCTCGGAGCTTTTTAATTTATTCGATAATTCGGGAAGCAAGTTAAATACGAACTTGTCCACAAATAAGCGTTGTCCACCTTCCGTGTTCATATCCTGACCACTATGATCCAAAAAGGTCTCCTCAAAACGAGTGAAGAAATCGGAGACGCTCTCGTCTTTCTTTTGCTTACAGGCGGTTAACTTATCCCAATTAACTCGTACTGCTGGCATAAGAGTCTTCATTGCGCCGCCAACTTGTGCTGTGTCAGCAGCTCTAATAGCTGCCCAAACACCACCTAGTTCGGCAGCATGATCTTCCCTACGAATTTTCGCCCATATTGCTTGTGGAACAACATTCCCAAATAACATATCAAAGTCAGCTAAGTTCATAACGCAAGCCTCAACTGTCTGGGATAGCTCCTTATAATAGCCAGCAGGATTTTTACGTGGGTCTGGAAGTGTTTGATTAAGGGCTAAAACTTCGGCTCTTTTTCAAGGTTCATGTACCCATATACGCTGGAAATGAGCAGCCACCGGCTGAGCACCACCTACCGCCTCTCTCCATACTGGGGGAACTTCACGCATTGGATAATGTTTAGTTTTGTCAATAAGATCAGTTTCGGGGAGTTTTAGAGAGAGAAATGAAGTCCTAAATTCAATCAGCATAATCACCGCTTTCTCAACGTCTGCTCCTACTAAAAGCCTTTATCAAAATCGGCTTGGAGCTTCATCAGTTCCGTAGGAGCCGTGTCTAATTCCATATCGTCCCAACCCTTAATGAGAGTGTCGCACATTATGTCAAAAACATATCTTTGAATGGGCTCTGTCCATTGACAAAAGGTGCTCAAAATATCCTGTGCACTATATATTGGACCTTTCTCAATCCATTTACGGGCGAGGGAACCTAATACTGCTTTTTCATCCGTAAGAGGAAGCTGACAATGAGATTGTCGTCTAGAAAAAGACGGAGACAGATTCAGGGCTCCAATTAAGGGAGAAAAGAAACTTGTGACAGCATTTGTGAGTCTCCTCGGTGTACCTGGAGAGTTTCTCACCAGAACAGGGGATAGAGAGGAATTTAAAGGAGAAGAAATAACAGGAGGAGGAGAAAACAAAGGCTGTGGAAGAAGAGTAGTATTATTCGGCTGAGCAGGTCGCTGAGAAGCGGCTGGCTGAGCCATAGGAGGTGCATTAGGAGTTTGCACATAGGGTGGAGGAGAATTCAACAAACAAGACATTAAGGGGCATATCAACAACAACTGGCGATAGTTATTTCTAAGCACACTTAGCGCTAGGATAATTATCGCCGGCTAGCGTGAATTTTTATCGCTGAGATAGCGTGCTATTAGCAACGCTTATCTCATTAGCGATAAAAATCCTCACGCTAACAGGCTAACATGAGATTATCGCTGGAAAGCCAGCGATAATCTCACGTTACCTTGTTGATAGGGACAGGCAAACTTAGCCATGATATCCTAGTTCCATAGGATATCATGGCTAAGTCAGAAAAATACCAGACGTAAAAAAGCAGCGTTAACCGCGGTTAGCGCTGCTTTTTTTGTCTCTAACAGGGTTAGCGACATTCTTGATAATAGGAGAAATGTCCCTTAGCGACATTTCTCCTATTATTTTACTCTGGAACGCCCCCTTTGCATCTCATTAGAGATGCAAGGGGAAGCGTAGAGCAAAAGGGTGCTAACATGCAAATTTGCATGTTAGCACCCTGATGTTGATAGGGCGCTAGTTTTATCTCTCCTTTTTTGGCTTTTAAAGCCAAAAAAGCAGAGATAAAGCCCTTGTTGATATGCCCCTAAAGGGTCTTCCTCTATATCTTTACTCTTCTCTGAAGGGGAAGTAGGCAACACCGGATAGCATCTATCTATTGCCATGAGATGTTGTCTTTCTGATACCTCCCTAGCAGAGTCTACTTCGTTATTTCTTAACTGCTGGGCAGCCTGTAAAATCGACATATTTTTATCTTTTTGATCTCTTCTTGCTTGTTTCATTTCTTTCTGTTTGGCTTCCTTTCGCCAAAGGCGGAACGAGTCAAACATTGCCGGCCGGGCTTTTCTTCTAAATAAAGTGGTTTCTAAATTGTCTAATATATTGGGCTCAAAACTGCCATTTTGTGGCCACTGCAAAACACCATCTCTTCTGGTATATTGGACCCATGTTTTGTTAAGAGTAATGGGGCCAATACCATGTTTTGAATAGAGCTCATAAGTGGGAGTTCCAACCGGAGGAATCGGACAAGAGTCCTCGAGCTGGGAGGCCCTAGTACAACCTAAGCAACAAAATCGACGAAACGTACTTAGATCAGGCATCGTTATTTCTCTGGACTATTCTACAAACTTCAAAAAAGGGGGGGTGTGTCAATTCTTAACAAAACAGCACAAACGTACTCACCCCTTGGCTTCAATTATTGCAACAATTGAAATACAGAAAGGAAACTCAAAAGACCCAAAAAACAAAATTTGTGGGAGCGACCCACCAATCAAATACTTAACTAAGTATCTTCTTACGCCAACCGGAGGTCCGTCTATCGTCTCGCTCTACCAAATCGTCACAAAAACCAGGGCCAAAGCAGGACGGCAGTCAGGGCAGCAGTCGCAGCAGCCGTCTGAAAGGAGAAGCTACGCCGCAAAATCCTTCGGTCCACTTCCGACATACAGGGGTCAATCACTTGGGGCGCCTCCTCTGGATTTTCCTTGCGGGGCCCCTTACGATCCTCTGGCTGCACCGCTACCACTGAAGCAGTCCCTTCGTGGTCGCCATTTGAGGAACCTGACCTTTAAGGGCCAAGCGGCGCAGAGTACGCCTGAAATCCTCTAGTTCTCCTGCCTTGCAATACAGAGACACTGGACACTCCGTCTGGCGTAAAAGATTGAGTTTTATTAGCTGCAGCTAGCACAGTTGTCCGTGAAGTCACACAGGGATGGGTTCACAAGAGACTGCTCCTGACCTCCGTGGCGCACAAGCTTTTATACAGTGAAATACAATGGATATAATGGATAACCCAAACACATATAGAATTTGAGACATCGACAAATGTTACCAACAATGGTTTAAGCTAAAAACTGACTCGGGTTCCAGGTGATATTTGTTGCTGGCCCCTTTAAGTAAATTTGCAAAGAGAATCCACATGATACAGTTTACAAGGAAGGAAAACATGGTTGTATTTTCTAGAAGGACAGTCGTGAGACCAGAGAATGCATGAGATGTGTAGCGAAGGGCAGTAGATAAGATAAGCGGGAGGAAAGAATGGTGTGAGCTAACAGATAGTTCGGGCGGGGATTATCCGGCTCAGACATGAATTAGTGTATTCGGCCAGACCCTGACACTAGTTAATAAACACGGGACGAAAAGCTACCTGACACGCAAGGGCAGAAATAACAAAAACATCTCGTTTACCAGCTGCCTGAGTGAGGGCAACCTAAGATGGTGGAAAACACAAGATGGAGTCTGGGTTCGATCGAGAAACGACAAATTTCAGAACCTCACCCCGAGGTGCCTCCCAATGTTTGCAGCAGACCTCCGCGGTCTGGGAGCTCACCGAGGTCTGGATGAAAGTAAATGGGGGCCGATGGCCCTCAACACTGGCCCCCTCGCCAAGACTCCAGCAGACAAAGGGGTGGTATCTCGCCACCCCCAGCGCCCAGGCGCATCAAGCGTCAACTCCGGGAGGCAGTGGGAATGCAGACAAGTGGGCCGCGGCCCGTGAATTCTGCTGTGTAGCAAGATGGCGGCTCCTACCTCGATCTCGGGGCAAAACCCCCCGGCTCCTCCAAAGAATGGGGCCAGTTGCCGGACCTTGGTTCCGGGCCCCAATAAGCCAAGAAAGGCCCCCAGGGGTGCCTGGAGGAGACGTAGGGGGGCTCCACTGCCAGGAGAGGTTCAGAGATCCGCGGAGCAGACAATGGCGGCTGCAGGGACTCGGCCCGGGCGGCAACACCAATGCCGCTGAGAGCACTGCCACCAGCAGTCTGAAGCATGGGATACACAGGCCAGGGGCTCCCGCGCACCTCCTACACCCAAACGCTCCAAGCAGTGCCACCGAGGACACCCTGATGCTGCGGGAAAAGCTTTTTAGTTGGCAGCAGCGGACCAGAGCTCCTGCGGCGTTTGTCTCACTCCATGCCGAGCGAGACCACACCCCTTGTATCATTTTTAATAGGGTACTCTCTCTGCGAATTTGGAGTAGATTTTAGTGGGATTTCGTGGTGAGTATACTCCATGTCCCACCCTACATGGTTGCAGTATGATGCCGGAGCTAGCGCTAGAGCCCACTCCTGCTCGTATGAATGTTTTAAAGATTCTGGAATGAGTTCGTAGAAAGTAGGCAAAATGTTGCTTTCCCCTTTTGGGCCCTCCATCACAAATTCTGGCGGCCAATCTTTTTCTACAAACAGGATGTCATATCCAAATGTTAAGTTCTCCCAAAAGAGACCTTTAACTCTTCTTGAGATGTCCCCTTCTATTTGGAGTGTAATTTCGTATAGTCGATGTGGGACACTCACTCTTGTATCTGATGTTTCCACCGTGATATGTCCATTCAATACTGCTATCACCAGAAAATCCTTCAGGTTGTGGTGAGCTATTGTTACTTCTGCCACGCTGTCTAGCATCATCAGAGCCCATTCCCTGTTCAGAAACTGAATGCTCTGTAACCTGAGCATGTCTAATTTTCAAGCCAGCTACTTTCTTCTTTTTGAATTGAGGTTTTGCTTTAGGTTGTTTTTCCTGTTTGAATATGTTAATCTGAATTACGATGTATTTCCCTTTTTGTCTTTGGTCATTCTTCTGTCTTTTGTTCTGATCGCTCGTCCCTCTCCGAGTTTTTTGATGAATCCTGAAAGGAACGAAAGGAACGTGTATCAGTGTCCTGATACCTGTCAGGATTCCTAATGTTATCACGATTCCTAAGGTTATACCTTTTTTCGGAGGACTCTCGTTGGGGAGACCCACCCCTTGATCATGAATTCTTTTTTGTATTGTTATTTTTAGATTGTTTGTTATACCATTTCTTTTTAGAAGAAAAGGGTGCTTGCTTCGAGTTGTCCTTGTCGGGACTACCCGCCACTTGCTGTTTCCCTGGTTTGACTCCCAAACTATCTCTACCTAATGCAGCATAGGTTTTTTCAATAATTTTTGGCAATACTCTTTGTTCACAGGAGCTAATTCCCTTAGGCGGTGTTGAAAGGCCACTGCTGCTGCCTCCTCTTTCACATTGCTCAGCATGATTGCAGAGACTTGGGCAAATTACCCATCAGTTTCATCCCCAAGTCTATGGCAGGTCCTGCCCCGAACTCATTCTGAATCTGTTTCAATTCCTCTGGAACGACTGCTATGGAAGAGGTGCCATGTATTCTGATGTAAATGGCAGCAAAGATTGTTCCCCAAGTGGTACAATGCTCAATCGAGGGAACCATCCCCATTGGCAAGCAAATGGTTAGCATTCTACGTTTCTCCTGTGGACCCATATGGGGAAATATTGCTTAAAGCTGTGGAATGTTTTGTGCTATCCAGAACCGAATTTGCTCCCGTTTAGAGGGGATTGTCCTCATGACTGATGTTAGTGTCTGTGGGTTAATTGTAGGTGTGGTCTGATATGGACCAACTGGAGGACTTCTTGCAGGTTGGACTGTTAAGGTTCGCATGACGAACTAAACAATGTGGATGTTTTCAATAAGTATTTATTGGTCCAGCATCAGTCTTGTGTAAAACATATTTGCTGCAAAAATTAGGAGGCAGAAGCATATGAAAGAAATCGCCAGTACTAATATAGTAAACAGTAGATACATTTCTACCATAGTGCTAAGAAGATTGTATTGTATTGTAATTGCATTTGTATTGTGCTTACTACCACTGAAGAGGCATCGAAGCGCTTTTTTCGGCGAGTAGCACGCTACTCCGGGACACATAGAGGATTATTGTTGAATTAGTATAGTGAAACATTCAAGTACATTTTAAGTGGAGGATATGGTATGATAGTCAGGGATATGGATTCGGAAGATTCGGAAGGAGAGCAGAAAGACAGAAGAGGAAAAAAGGTTTGTATTTATATAGCGCTTGTTACCCCTGATGGGATGTTGAAGCACGCTATTCAGGAAACCCATAAAGGATTAGTGGTGAATTAGTATGGTGAAATATGAAAGTAATTTGAGTGGTGGATATTAGTCAGTTATTTGGAGTGACAATGATAGCAGAGGGATAGAAGAGGAAGAAAGGTTTTCTTTCCTATAGCACCTATTACCCCTGAGAGGTGTTGAAGTGCTTTTCTGGCGAGTAGCACGCTACTCCGGAACCCATAAAGGATTAGTGTTGAAAATTAGTATAGTGAAATATGAAGTAATTTGAGTGGTGGATATGTTATTCAGTTATTTGGATAGAGAAGGGTAGGTGGCAGGATAGAAGAGGGAAAGAGGTTTGTATTTATATAGCGCTTGCTACCCCTGATGGCATTTTGAAGCGGTTTTTTTGCGAGTAGCACACTACTCTGGAACCCATAAGGATTAGTGTTGAATTAGTATGGTGAAACATGAAATTAATTTGAGTGGTGGGTATGTTAGTCAGTTATTTGGATTGAGAAGGATTGGGGAGGGGAAGAAAAAGGAAAAAGGTTTGCATTTATATAGCGCTTGTAACCCTGATGGGGTGTTGAAACGCTTTATTGGCAAGTAGCACACTACTCTGGAACCCATAACGGATTAGTGGTGAATTAGTATAGTGGAATATGGGATTTGAGAAGTGAACATGTTAGTCTGTTATTTTGATTGAAAAGGATAGTGGAGGGATAGAAGAGTGAAGGATTTTTTAAAATATTTTTTTTAGGTCATAGCAGTAGGAGGAGTCTTTTGGATGAGTAAAAAGGGTTTTTGGAGGGGAAGAGTAGGAGGGAAGAGTTTAGAAAGGTTTGTTTTGTGGGATCGATATAGTAAAAGAGGTGTCAGATGATGCAAGGAGGGGTAGAGTAGGAGAGAGTCTAGAAAGGGTTATTTTGGAAATCATAGTAGTGGTATGGGGTTTGGGATAAATGAGAGAGTGGATGTAGAGAATATATAGATAGATGTATAGGGTGAGAGGTAGTGCATTTGAAAGAGTAGTAGAAAGAAGTTTGAGATGAGTCAAAAAGTTGAGCTAGAAGATATATTGAGAGAAGTATAGGCTGAGAAATAGGGTAGTGCATTGGAAATGCCAAATTACAAGAAAGTGATATATATATATATATATATATATATATATATATATATATATATATATATATATATAGATCCATAAGTACATTGAAAGTATATAGATGCATAAAGGAGGTAAGTATATGTAGATTAAAGATATTGATAGAGGTACAGGATAGGAAATAGGGTAGTGCATTGGATATGCTTTTTCTGGAGAAAAGTAACAGCCACACAGATCCAAGTACATGGAGGTACATAGATGCACAATGGAAGCAAGTACATGTAGACCAAAGATGATTTTTTTTTAACAACATAATTATTCTACATGTTTATACAAAGCAATACACAAAGATAGGTACATATCTAAAGTGAAAATAAATGCTTATATACAGAGGGATATGCTGTAAATTTCTGTTTGCGTATGGTGCTTCTGTGGGTAAGAGCCAATTCTTGAGTAGTTTTCTGAAGATAAGGTGGATCTTATGTTGGGGGTAAAGAGTGCCATAGTTTGCCTGCTTGAACAGAGAAGGATCTGCCACCCATTGTTTTTTTCTTGTATCTTGGGACTTTGAGGTGAGATGCCCCTTTAGAGCGGAGGTTCCTTTGTTGAATTTGTTTGGTGACCTTATTCCCGATGAAGAGCAGTCCCATTCCATGTATTGCTTTGTGGGTGATACAAAGTAGCTTGAACGTGGATCTTCTGGCAACCGGTAACCAATGCAGGGCTTTCAAGGCAGGTGAAATGTGGTCTCGCGGTTTGATATGCAAGAGTAGTCTGGCAGCCGAGTTCTGAATCCGTTGCAGTCTTTTCATGGTCGTTAAGGGGGATCCGTGGTAGAGGCTATTGGCGTAATCGAGTTTGGACAGAACAAGGAGATGGTAGCTTGGACTTTGTGTGGAAATCCCAAATGAGGAAAAGTTTGTCGCAGCGTTTTTATAGTGACAAAGCTTGATCTTACTAGTTTGTCCACTTGGGCATTCATCGACAGCTTGGAGTTCATGGTCATTCTGAGGTTTCTTATTTCCTTCGATACTTTAGGTGGTGATCCCAGTTCATCAGGCCTGGCGGGAAGCGGGTCATAATGTTTCCAATCGCCACACACGTGAGTATTACCGTTTTGGAACCATTCAATTTGAGATGGCTCCAAGTCATCCACGGCTCTGAGACAACTGAATATTGGGGATTTTCAAATGTCTTTGGGGCATTCCAGTTGAAGGAGTATTTGTGTGTCATCTGCATAGTTATAGCACGTGAGGTGAAATTGATTGATAAGTTCCAGTAATTACTTCATGTAGATGTTGAACAGCATGGGTGAGATGATAGAGCCTTGAGGGAACCCTGCTTTTGTGGAGTATGGTTTGGATATGAACATATATAGCTCAGATAAGACAGTAGTACTTGCATATTCTTATAATGCGCGACGTACGTACTTTGCCTAAATGTACCTAGCCTAGATATGTAGGTGTAGCATGTATGTGTGCGTATATGTATATGTATATAGCCAAGAAACCCCTAGGGAAGCTCCAACCCCTCACCTAATGATAGAGAATGAAGGACCCCGTCTCAGCTCAGGGATGCCAGACTGCCGTGTGTCGAAGATTCAGCATGCAGGACCTCGTGTCAGCATGGAAGGAATTCTCCTCTAATTGACAGGTGGGAATTCGGGTCTTATATACTACAGTGGTCACTCTAGGGTTTCTTCTAGAATCAATATGTTTTGAAAACAATCATTAGTGTTATGAAAACAATCATAAATGTTTTTCTCAAACAAATGCGGTCCAGCCCAGTGGGCCTGTTGGCCAAGGATGAAAAAAGTGGTGACCCTTATACAGAATAATTATGCAGTGCCTGAGGACATGTTTATGTACATCAGGTACCGGGATTATGATAATATACCAAGAGACTGTTCACCAAGAGACAGAGCAAACTACTAGATAAAAGGTCACCCGTCCAGAACCCGTATTGATGTGTGAATGGGACAATGTATGTAAAAAGGGGCATACATGACAGGACTATCCTAACGAACATTGAAGGAAAGTTGTCTGAAAGTAATGTAAAGTAGTGCTTTACACTGCTTTACATTACTTTGCATCAATGTAGTCTTCCATGGGTGATATATATGGGCATTCTAATGCAACCACCCATGGTAAAGCCCTATCTACTTACAATGGTAGACAGGCCTTTGTGACTAAAATGATTTGTCTTTGAGGCAGGCGTTAACAAGCATTGGCATAGCCAATTGGTCTAGCTTTTGGGACCTTTTAAGTATTTAGTTATGCAGCACAATATCCTTGGTGCAATAACATCAACTGTTGCATGGTTAAAAACGTATAAGGTCCCAAAGGCGAGACCTATTGGCTATGCCAATGGTTGTTAAATATTCTTCCAGGAACTCATCAAATGGAAATAGGTAATTTCTCCACAGTCTACACTAGATATCGCACCACAAGAACAAGTCCAAGTACAATTTACAGATAACAGGTGCCATTTATTTACATTTTTGCCTCCTTAGGAAAACTGTTTTGGCAGACTTGGTGAAGGATAAAAACCCAAGCGCAAAGCACCAAAGGGACACTGTGACCTGCTAATGTCTTTGTCACCCACAATGCCAAAATACTTTGCACGTCACAGGGTATAAGAGGCATTAAGGGGGTTTCCCCTGCTGGCAACAAGCATTGGAAAGTTACTGATCGCCTTTGTTTGAGAACCTGTTTGGTGGCCTCAGGACCACAACCCTTGACCATTGCCCCGCATTCAAACTGCAGGCATCAGAGGGCACACTCAAACATTCTTCCATTCTATTCACTGGATTCAATAATCACCCTTTGACAACTCTTAAAGGTATCATTATTATTGATATTTGCACTTTTTAGAAGGGGTGAGGGGAAGACCTGGACAATACCCGAGGAGAGGAACAGGCAGACACAGAGTAAAAATAATGTAATAGGTACATCGAAAGGCAGAGCAAGCAAGCTGTGACAATGAGCATTGTTATGAAAATATTTATTTTAAACTAATACTGAGAAAAATCCACATTCTAAGATTCATATGCAGAAATGTCCCTGCCTCCCCAGCAGCACCAGGAGCAGAATCCTGTGAACAGAACACTTATGACGTGATAAGCAACACTGTGTGAGGTCAGGAGGCCCAGGGTACGTGCAGAGGGGAGGCCTCCGCCGCAGCTGAGGGAAAAGGAGAGACCACTTTTGGGAAAGCATGTCGGGTAGGATGGGATCTTCTTTCAGGTTGACCGCAGAATAATTTCTGTGAATAAATAGTTTAATTGTCTTAAGAAATTGGATAATACCTGTGCAATGCCTGCTCCCCCTGTTAAAATGAAACACGTGGCTTCCCCCGCAAAGTGATGATGTATGATGACACGTTGAAAGTCTCCATTGTGACGTGTCCTGGGTATAGAAGGATGGTAACCAGGCAGCTGCAGTGTTACACTCAGGGACACCGGACGTAGAGGAGCTGGAGATGGGGTCAGTCAGACACTAAAGCTGCAAGGGCTGAGCAGGCTCCAAAATGGAAAGGGGCTGGGGTGGGTCTAAGAGAGCAAGGTGAAATGAGGAGGGATGAAACAGGTACACTTGTAATGTAGTTTAATCGGTAATACAGAGAGCCGCCCCCGTCACAGCCAAGGCACAGGTTGAAACTGTCAATCCTGGAACACCTGGAACCCTGTGGTCCCGTACACTCTAAATGACATATGAGAGTTCTTGCAACTCTCTGATTACATGACATCACCACATTTCCCCCTTTTCAATAAAATAAGACTAGTTACAACAGGAAGTGAAAAATTAGAAAATAAGAAAAGAAAAAGAAATACCAGAAAACAAGAAAGTAACTGAAACACCAGTAGTAGCCGAAACACTAGTAATGAAAACTAGACATTATCTTGTGGTTTTCCCTTTTTTTTTAACGCCAAAAGAGAATTAAACAGAATTAAACATAATCTTGTAATTTGCGAGGTCTAACAGTGAACCTGGAACTTTTCCTAACACCATCCCCCTCTGAAACATTTAGGTTTGGCTTAATAGTATTAAAAGAACTAGAGGGATCCTTGGCAACACTTGAAGTGCTCCACCAGTTACCATTTGACAATTTTACAGCATTCTTCCGCATTTCCACAATTTGCTGTGACTCAAGAAACTTAGAAAAACCTTTTCTCACTGTAACAGGATTTTTAACTCTGACCCAATCTCCAATTCTGAGTCTGTTGGTTTCTTTCATGTTGGTAAATTTATGAGACTTAGAGCAAACACCACTAGAAGTTTCCCTTGCGGATTCCCACATGCACCTCATGTCACAACCAGAATGAAACGATTTTACCATCCAGAATGGATATACTTCTGATGACGCTTTTCTACCTCTCATAAGCTCGAAAGGAGAAAAATTGGTTGCAACATGAGGTGAAGTGCGGTACGACCAAACAAGATCTTTAACAGCTTGTAAAACACAAAATTTTGATCTAAATGCTGCTTGCACACATTCCACCACAACTCTGTTAAATCTCTCAGTTTTACCATTACTTTGTGGATGGTACAATGGAGTCCTGGTGTGCTTTATGCCACAAGAAAGTAGAAATGAAGTCATTTCATGTGACACAAATCGAACCCCGTTATCAGTGAGAATCTCTTCTGGATACCCTTCTCTCAGAAAAATGTTATTCAAACAATTTATGACGCTTTTTGAATCAGGAATAGAAATGGGTTCGACTTCAACCCATCTAGAAAGATGGTCAACTAAAACCAAAAAATATTTTGAACAAGAAGGAAGAACATGGAAAGGTCCAAGAAAGTCCATACCAAGTTTTTGCCAAGCCCTACTAGGAGGAGGAACTGAAGATTCAACAGAACCCTCAAGCACTAAGACTTTGTCGCTGGTGTTGCAACGTGAACAATGCTTGACTGTATCATCAATCTGAATATCCATTCTTGGCCACCAGAAATCATTTCTTACTTTTCTTTTTGTGATGGTTGACCCAAGATGACCAGAATGTGCGGCCAAAATGATCTTTTCGCGATAGTGAGATGGAGGCACAAGCTTATCACTTCTTAATATCTTTCCACTTTCTAAAGATAGTTCATCCTTGACCTTCCAGAACATCTGAAGTTCTGGTGATAAACACTTTTCTTTAGGCCAACCTTTTTTTATAAGAGACACAACCTCTTTGAGAATAGGATCTTTCTCAATTTGATTGATCCAATCCTCTTCTGCAAAAGACAAATTCTCTTGACCAATGAGTGCTACAAAACACTCCTCAACTTCAACTTCCCAGTCCTGATCATCTGTATCATGTATGGGAAGTCTTGACAAGCAGTCTGCCCTACAATTTTTCCCTCCAGGAATGTATTCCACACTGAAAGTATATTCTAAATGTTTTGTGGACAAACGTGCTATGCGTGCAGTAGTACGCTTAACATTTTTCCCAGAAAGAATATCTACAAGAGGACGATGGTCAGTTTTAAGGATAAAAGATCTACCCCATACATACGGTTTGAACTTTTCAACGCTCCAGACACAGGCTAAAAGTTCTTTTTCTATTACAGAATATTTTCTTTCTACAGGACGAAGAGTCCTGGATGCAAAACCAATCGTGTACTCCTTCCCACTGGCACATTGTGACAGCACAGCCCCTAGGCCATAGTCAGAAGCATCAACAGTGATAATAGTTTGCTTTCCTTCAACAAAAGCTTGCAGAGCAGGAGCTTGAATTATGTGATCTTTAATTGTTTTGAATCCTTTCTCACACTCCTCAGACCATACATAATTTGCACCTTTCTTAAGCAGTCTTCTAAAACACTCCGTAGTTTTGGCAAAATCTTTCATAAATTTTGAATAAAACTCACAGAGTCCCAAGAAGGATAACAATTGTTCCTTGTTCTGAGGAGGAGGAGCACTTACTATGCTTTCAATGAGACCCGGTCTCGGTTTTATACCATGCTCAGATATAACGTGGCCTAAATACTCAATTTCTCTTTTTTTTAAAATACACTTATTTTTCTGTAAAGTAACACCTCTGTTTGTTAGAATAGTGAAAACTTGATCAATTACAAAATCATGCTCTTCTTCAGTTTGAGTGAAAATTAAGATGTCATCCTGAAAAACGACTACATGAGAGTTATTTTTGAACATTTCCGTCATTAATCTTTGGAATATTGCTGCAGCTGAAGCAAGACCAAAGGGAAGACGACAAAACTGAAAAACACCATCCGGAGTGACAAAGGCTGTGAGGTGACGGGACTGAGGATGTAATTCAACCTGATGGTATGCAGCCTTAAGATCAAGTTTGGAAAACCAAGAAGAGGAGCCTACTTTCGCTATGAGGTCTTCTATACGCGGGAGAGGAAAACCATCAACCCAGATGGCCTCGTTAAGGCTCCTTAGGTCAACACACATCCTCAAGTCCCCAGATCTTTTTTTTGCTAAAACAATGGGTGAAAGCCAAAGCGTGGACTCCACCTTTTCTATTATACCTTGGTCACAAAGGGATTGCAAATGTTTAGAAAGATCACTTCTAATACTCAAAGGTACATTCCGAAGTCTGTGCTTAACTGGTATAGAACCATCTTTAATTTTGATAAAATGTTGAAATTCAGTAATTTTACCTAAACGATCTTCGAAAAGTTTAGTATACTTAAGTTCCCAAAAATTGGATGATTGGGTGTTAGATGTAGAGTTGATGTTTTTAATAAAATTAGAATTATTATTTGTGGATTGATGATCAATGAATACAGGGTTTGGTGAGCCAGGTTTGATAGTAAGACCAAATTCTGCTTGATGAATGAGACCAAGGACATTGATACCACGTTTGGCTATATACACCTTGCCATTAATAGTTGCATCAAAAACCTTGATCATACCCCAAAAATAGCCCAATAAATCAATTCTGCTACCTTCAAAGGCTACCGTGAGTATATCAGGAGGTAGCAAACATTTGTTTGACCAAGATTTTACATATTTGTCTTGAGATACAATAGTAATACGAGCACCTGTGTCGACAAGAAGTTGAATAGGACTATTATCAATGATGACCTCAATTTCGGATCAGGGATGTGTTGTGTAGTACACTTCTCTTGAGAGTTCTTAACCACCACAACATATTCCTGATGGGTGACATCTTCATCCAACTGCTCACCAGAATCATTAAGTACACATCTTACATTTCCTCTTTTACCTCCCATACAAACATTTCCAAAATGGCCCCATTTACCACATTTGCTACATTGCTGGTGAATAGCAGGACAATTTTTAAAAGAGGAAACATGTGTAGACGATCCACATCTGTAACAACTTATTCCGTGATTAAATTGTCTATTAGATGAAAATGTTTTCCCACCTCTGTTTGGTGTAAAATTTCTTCCACCTCTAAACGTGGAAAATCTTGCAGGAATATTTTGAGAAGGAGAAGGTTTGACACTAACAGCACCAGAAATAGTGGAGTTTGATAAGGCAGATTCAAGTTGCTTTGCATCCTCCATTGACCTTTCAATGCTCTTGGCAATGTCTACCGCCTCATCAAGAGTAGGATTTTTACAAGTAAGTAACTTTTGTTGTACTTTTTTACAGAAACAGCGTGCCACAAGTTGATCTCTAACAAGTTGAGAAGTAAAATTGTCAAATTCACACTTAGCGGCAAGAACTTTTAATGCAGTAATAAAAGTGTTGATGCTTTCGTTGGGTTTGTGTGTTCTAGTGAAAAAGTTGTATCGATGTACTACTATGTTTTTTGTTTTAGTAAAATATTTATCTAATCCCATTACTGCTGATTCGAATTCGTCTGGATCTTCAACTTCAGGTGGATCGAGAGGAGGTAAATGGTCAAAAACATTTTGACCTTCAACTCCTAGATGATAGTACATAAGGTTTTTTTTTCTTTCTGGTCTGTACCGTTGGCCATCGATTGCACCTAGATATGCCTTAAAAGATCTAATCCACAGCTTCCATTCCAGTTGAGGCTCCCCAGGTTCTTGTAAGAACGGTGCAGGAGGTGTAACACTCTGCATGTTAATGTTAAGAATAGAGAAAAAAAAAATAGAAAAATACGTGAATAAAAGAGAATAAAGAAAAATAATGAAAATGAATGAACCATAAGATTCCAATAAAGAATGCCTGTTAAAAAAACAAACAATAATGCAATAATCAATTTGGCCACCAGATGGTAGTATTGAGTTATAATCAAATTATGGTTTCCAATGTTAACTGTTTATGAATCCACAAAATGCTGTGCGTGCCAGCGAAGTAAAATGATAAAATTTTGGAAATATGTTCAAAACTGATCGTGTCAGCGTTAAAATTGAATTTAAAAATAAGATTGACACGCAAATGCTGAGCGTGTCAGCGATGAAACAAAATTGACAGCAGGATTAGATTTGAATGTATGTGCTGAGTGTGTCAGCGATGCAGTAGTATTTGAATTTGACACACGAAAGCTGAGTGTGTCAGCGTAGATACATCTATTCGATCGATAAAGCTTTGAAGACTCCTCTTGACACGAACGCCACGTTTCCCAGGACAACCACGTGATGATGCGTACAGATGGCGCGTCACGTCATAGAGGAACAGGAAACTTGCAACGAACGCACATCAATAATTCCAAGAGCGAGCGAGACACGAAGAGACGCTTTTCCGCATCACTGAAGCTCGAGGTAAAGCGCGCGGAGTGGCGCGTGCAAGTAATTCAATTATGTCCAGTAAACGCTTCGTTTGTCTACGATGCAAAACACGCGATGCAGCGCACATGCACGACCCAATTATGTCCGGAAAACACCCCTGTGATATGGTGCCAATCCTCGCAGTGAATGAATAAAGCCCACAACCGCAACAAGTGATCAGCTTTTTTTTTTAAATGATGAACTGGCACGGCGGCTCTCCGTATATGTTTACGATGTGTGCGTGTGCCTTGAGGTTCAATAAAAAAAAATTAATCACAGTTGGCTTCGGCAGTAGTGCTTCAGAAATACCTCTTGTTAAACGGAAGCAATGAGTAGAAGAAAGTCAATTGATGCGATGCCTAGGTGACTTGAAAACCTTCGCATCAAACTTGATCTGTAGTGAGCTCGCTGTGAAGTCGTATCCCATCATCTGTCGCCAAATGAAATGAGGAGGGATGAAACAGGTACACTTGTAATGTAGTTTAATCGGTAATACAGAGAGCCGCCCCCGTCACAGCCAAGGCACAGGTTGAAACTGTCAATCCTGGAACACCTGGAACCATGTGGTCCCGTACACTCTAAATGACATATGAGAGTTCTTGCAACTCTCTGATTACATGACATCACCACACAAGGTAAGTGAATGAACCAACCGAAAACTGAACTGAACACTGAACTTAGAGGGGACTTGAAATTCTTACCTTCATCCTTCATTTCTTCTCCCAGAAAAACAGAGAAAGAAAGAGAGAGAGAGGGGAGGAGAGAGAGAACGAGAGAGAGGAAGAGAGAGAGAAAGAGAGAGAGGAGGAGAGAGTGCGGGGGAAGGAGAGAGAGAAAGAAAAAGAGAGAGGGAGGGAGGAGAGAAAAAAAGAGAAAGAAAGAAAGAGAGAGAGAGAGAGAAGAGAGAGAGAGAGACAGGGGAGGAGAGAGAGAAAGAAAGAGAGAAATAGAAAGAGAGAAAGAAAGCAAGAGAAAGAGAAAGAGAGAGAAAACGAGAGAGAGAGAGAGAGAGAGAGAGAGAGAGAGAGAGAGACAGAGAGAGAGAAGTTTGAACGTATTTGCCAGGGATGCTTTGGTTCCTAGTCCATCCCTGAGCAGCTGCAATGGCACTGCGGCCCCGCAAAGTGAGGGCCCTCTGCACCAAATTACGGAAGTATTTTACTGCTGAAAAAGACCACTATACTTAAATTCAGATAAACGAAGATATGGCGCTGTGTCTGGGTGCAAGCTGCTCCGTTCACTTTCTACATCTTGAACTACAAGAAAAAATAGGAGATGGCCGGCCTGGGGCAACACGATCCCAGTTGTTTCACCTTCTGTTCAGTCCTCCTTCTGTTAAAGTAACATCGTTATCAGCTTCCGGAGAGGTATTTTGTTAGATGAAAAACCTGCATTTAGAGCAGCAAAATATGCAAGGCTTTCATAATACAACTAAAGAGTGACAACTCTAGTTCCTTTGAAGAGAGGCTTCTGTAACCTCATACTTATGTTAAAATGTTGACAAACACGATGTTATGTAAACCAAAAAAAGAGCGTAGTGTGCTGCAAAAGTGACGCGTCTTTGACAGGCATCAACCTTTGCAATGAAACTCTCACCTCCCGGCTCAGTCTGACCGGATTGAGTCTGGGGCATTTGGGGTCTAATAATATCTCGACGGAATCCCACAGATTACTTTTTTTAATGCTGGAAGAGAAACATTCACAATACTTTTTCGGTAAAATAACCGGTCAATTTGATTTGTTTGTACTATACGAGTTTCTTCAAAAACATAAACCTCTTCCATTTTTGAAATAGTGGTTCCAGACAACGGCGGACATGGTGACCGCACTACCCTGTGTTGTTCCCTTTGTTGTCACCTGGTAGTCAAATGTGGGGTGAGCGTGCATAGACCAACTCCAGCACTCGCCGTCGTTGAGTGCTACACTCAAGCGGACAGCTCCACTTTCAGCTCGCCATACAGACTTAGCGCACACAGGCCCTTATCAAGGCGGCCCCCGCGCTGAACACTTGCCACCTTACCATTTTGATTCTACAAGAATGCTCATTTATGCCCTGAAGAAGTTCAATTTTTGAACGAAACGCGTTGGCTGGCAAACTATTCTGAGAAAATAAAAAAAGATTTACTATACATCAGGACTCATTGACTATTTGACCACCACTGTTGTATTAACGAGCTGTGCACCACTCCACCAAATCCCACTCTTCCATTTTTGAGTTAAAATAGATCGGCAGTCAGGGCATCAATCTACGAGCATGTCACAACCAAATATTGCACGAGACACATAGCACTCCCTGGTGGTCGGTGCCAGTTTTAAATACCCACACCAACAAAGCACTGATATGGAAACAAACAAAAACAAGCATTGGCCGCGCGGCCGTAAAAGTAACGGCCGCGCGGCCTTGAAAGCGAAAGTAATCGCGATCAAAGCAAAAATGATCGCGATCGTGAGGACGGGACGCGCTGTGTGGTAAGCACGCGAGTGGTGCACGCGCAGCAGTGATTGGTGGCTGCGCACGTGCACGCTCGCGTGAACGCATGCGTTAGGCCAGCGAGGTCTGGTAGCACTTTGGAAACCCGTATACTAAATGTCTCTCCGAAAAGCGCATGCGCTGGCTCAGGCGAGACTTAAAAAGGTGAACTGTGTTTACTTCTATAAATGTTTTTGACTTTGCATGTGTGCTGTACTGTACAGCACACACACCAAGGGAGAAAATCTTACATGTTTGCCTAAGCATTGAATTTTGTACTGGAAGCACACCTAGTATAAAACCTATGCTAGACTCGCGCTCACACCCTTGGACTATGGTGCAAAGGTGTATGCGCGACGCTTGACAGCCTGATTGTGCGCCGACTAGGGAGAGTGGAGGATAGTGCCACATCTCTGTAGATCTTTCCTCCTTTCTCCCTCTCACCCAGCGCAGCACAGGAACTCTGGGTGCTGCATTGCATTGTGTGACAGGCACGTAAATTTGGCCCAAAGTCTGCAAACCCACACTCTCGATTTCTTTCTTGCTATCACTCCCTCTCTCAAAAGCACTCTAGCCGTCCCCTCCTCCACATCTCACCTAGCACCGGGCTCTTAAATGTATACCACAAACACTAACCCAAATGCTTCAGAGCATTGCACCGTGCACATTACTTGTCCCATAATTGTTTCACCTTGTGTGTGCTATCTGTGTCATACTTGAATGTTTTACATCCATAAGTTGCATATTATCCATTCATAAATCCCTTGGGTCGGTCATCAACTTATTACAACATTGCACCTTTACTGCTCACACTTAGGGGCAGATTTACAAGCCCCTTGCGGCTCATTTACGCCGCCGTTGCGTCACTTTTGTGATGCAGCGGCGGCTCAAATCCTGCACCATGGTGCGGGGTACTTACAACGTGACGCATCTGGGAGATGCGTCACGTTGTAAAGCCCTGAGCCACATGTAGGCGTTCCTGCGCAGGGGAGGGTGTTCCGGCGCAGGAACGCCTCCTAAAAGTGGCTGAGTGAAATCTACAAGATTTGACTCAGTCACTTTTAGACCCATGCTGCATCAAAACCCTGCGCCTGCCTGAAGCAGGCGTAGGGATTGACGCAGCATTAGCAAGATAGGGCCCCCCAGAGCATTGTTGGAGCTGTGTCGCGCTTGCGACGCAACTTCAGCAATGCGCCACTTTTACGGCACAGATGCATCACGCATCTGTGCCGTTTTTGCCCCATGGTGCGCCGCATTGAAAATGCGGCGCATCCATGGTGGCGGAGCTGTGGCGTACAATAACTGGCGCATCCCTGCTGATATGCAGGGATGCGCCAGTTATTGTAAATATGCTCCTTAGACTTTAACCGGAGCCTGATTGTCATAAGAAACACAAAATAAAACCCATAAAAACTACATTGGCTCGACCACTTATGTATTACTTTCAAACTCCTGACCTTAATTACCCCTCCCCTTAATGCACATATGGCAAAATCTAGAGACCTCAAAGATACTGACAATAAGCATTGTCAAAGCCATTATTGTTGGCTTTAATGTGTTAGTACATACAAACACAGGCATCCACAAGTGTGCCCATACGCCTTGTGCTATGTCTCTGTGAAATCTGTCTGCTCATTGCCACCTGTCTATGCCCTTCCTTTTATGCCAGAAAGTTGTGCAACTGCCATTGTTTATTCCCTCAGTTTGTTTTGCTAGATCCTGATAGGATTTCTCTCCAAGTTTCAAACCTAATATTTTGGGAGAATATCCTACATATACTTTAATTAGTTCCCATTGCATGTGTCAGGGTCCACCTGAACCCAAAAATGATCCATTGCCTATAAAAAACGACTTTGTTGCCTGGAGAATGATCATTCAGTTCAAAAAGTTCAGCCACTTAATCATTTTCCGACTTAAGACATTATTACCAGTGTGAAAGGCTGCATATAGTTCCCAACCCAGTCCTTGGCTTTTTATTAATCCAAAAACTAAACCGCTAAAAACCGGCAAGTAATCTAAAAACATATGGGCAAATACACCACCAGTAAGTTACTTGGGATTTGTCGGAACTCAGCAGGCACAAATCAGTCCTTGTCCATTGTTTGCGCTTCTGAGAATAAAAAGAATGAACTAAGCTCCTATAATTTGTAACTCTCTGTGGCTCTAACTCTCACAATTCGCCCCTGTCTAATTAGTGTCGGATGGGGATGCTCTATGATCGGTTCTGTGAGATTGGCATGACAATTACGCTGAAAAGTCCAATTAAAATGCATTTAAATATAAAATGTACTGCACACACATATATCTTAATATATATGTATATTATTTAAAGTGCCCTATTTTAATTACCTGGAAATAAAGACCTATTCTTCTTCGAAATTCCAGTTAGGACTGAATATTGAGACTTCATTATTTACTGTGTCATGCACTATATGAGTTTCTAACCCCTTCCACCATCTAAAGTAAGCCTTGATTACTTGACTTCTCTTCTTCACATTCCCTAAAGAGCCAAGTAACCAGAGCAATTAACTTGATTGTCCAATTCGAATGCAGTGGTTATGGAGGCCCTGGGAAGCCAATGGTAGCAGATGGCACCCTGAGATCTTGAGACACAAAACCAATGAACCATAAGGAAAAGCCTGCCATCCGTCTGAACATGTAATCTATGTCAGGACCGGAGGCTCAGATTATGCTTGTCTCTCTCTTATTTATTGCTCAGCAGCCTTAACAAAAAACACCAACAAAAGACTACAAATCCCATGAGTCTTTTGACAGTTCACAACAACCATAGAGGCAGTCCCATATAAACAACATCAAGGAACAGCACTTCCTCTTTCTTCATTGCTCGGCAGCCAGATAAGTGCTTTTCCTTGATCTTGTTTATGCCTATGTGTACTTTGTGCCCTTATTTACTCATTGAGGGCGTGATTGTGCTCATTGACAGTTGTTTGTACTTATTTACTTCGAGGTCGGCGCTAACCTTTCTGTCGGCGAATGCCTCGTCAGCTGCGGTAGAACCCGCTTGCTGGTGGTGGTGGTGGTGGGGGGGGGGGGGGGGGACTTCCAGAGAGGTCAAGACAGCGCCATATGTGTTCACGGGTCCTTGAGCGCCTTGTTCACGCTCCGACCGGACTGCTATTCAGACCGCGGGGCGCGGACGGTGGGGGATTTTCCCCTGCGGCGCGCTCCCTTCTCCTCACACCGCAGACGCAGTGCACCGTCAGCCCCGATAGAGGGCGCGGTGCGCGTGCGTAGAAGGAGGGAGGGGGCATTCCTCCACATATTTGGCATTCCTCTGCTGCTTTCGGCTCTTCTGACAGCTTCCGTCGAGAGGGCTGTCAGTTTCTTCATGCTCAGGGTGAAATCGGACGGACAGTGCTCGTATCCTTTGTTTAGTGGCTCCAGCATTGCGGTGCTTCCTCGGAGCAGCAACTGACTGCCTTGGTTGAGCAACAAGCCAATCGCCTCCTGGGCCTGTGCTGGTGCAGTTCTAAGACACCTACTTATATTTTGGTCAACACAATCTGGGTTTTTTCCTACTCCTCATATAATGGCGGGTGAGTTCATCTCTTGGTAACCCAAAGAGGAGGATAATTCACTTCTCATTCACTTGGGGTTGATGGATGCAATAGATGTATCCAGGGCCATTTCTAGGTGTTTTGCCGCCCTAGGTGAGAATTGAAAAATGCCGGCCTCTCCATTTTACTACCATCACTCTCTCTCCCTGCCAGCCAGGCTAGAGAGGCACACCCTCTACTGCCGAACCCTTCTGTGTTACTCTCATTTACTATCAGGAAACACAACAGTCAGTCCTGCAAACAACCTCAACGAAAGGCCCAGACCAGACCGTTACAGTAGCCATACATTCACAGATTTATGTACATGGATGCCCAATAGAGCCTTGTCTTTAAATACCACCAAGGCATCAAGTGCACCTCATTTTCAAAACCATTAAAAACAAAAATAGTAACTTGCATTGCCCACTCACCCAGTACCTGTCCTCAGTACCCATCAGTGAACACAGACATCGGGGCTCATTTGGTCGCACCTGTCCTCAGTACCCATCAGTGAACACAGTCTTCTGTGCTCACTCGGCCAGTACCTGTCCTCAGTACCCCTTGATGAACACAGTTTTCAAAGTCACTGCCAGTACCTGTCCTCAATATCCCTCAGTGAACACAGTTTTCAATGCTCACCCGGCCAGTACCTGTCCTCAATACCCCTCAGTGAACGCAGATTTCAATGCTCACTCTGTCAGTGCTTATCTTCAGCACCCCTCAGTGAACACAGTTGGCCATCACTGTCAGTACCTGTCTTCAGTGCCCCTCAGTGAACACAGTCTTCAATGCTCACTCGGTCACTACCTGCTCTCAGTACCCCAGAGTGAGCACAGTCATCAATGCTCCCTCGGTAGGTAC
This sequence comes from Triturus cristatus, assembly GCF_964204655.1. Taxonomy (NCBI): domain Eukaryota; kingdom Metazoa; phylum Chordata; class Amphibia; order Caudata; family Salamandridae; genus Triturus; species Triturus cristatus. Next base: position 1,102,658,359 of record NC_140579.1, read on the forward strand.
CTGTCTTCAGTACCCATCAGTGAACACAGTCTTCATGCTCACTCGGTCACAACCTGCTCTCAGTATCCCCAGAGTGAACAGGGTCTTCAGGGCTCACTCGTTCAGTACCTGCCCTCAGTACTCCACAGTGAACACAGTCTTCAGGGTCACTTGGTCAGTACCTGTCCTCTGTACCCCTCACTCAACACAGTCTTCAATGCTCAATTGGTCCATATCAGTCCTGAGAGACCCTCCGTGAGTACCAATTCTCAGTGCCAGTCCTTAATACCCCTCCCTATTGTGCCAGCCCTCCGTGCTCCTCGCTCAATGCCAGTCTCAGTTCCACTCAGTGCCAGTCCTTAATGACAAATACTAGTCCTCGGACCCCCTTCCCCCTCCCCTCATTAATAGGAGTCTTCCATACTTCTTGTTCAGGGTCAGTCCTCTTTAAGCACCAGTCCTCAGTACTGCTCGCTCAGTAACAGTCCGCAGTGGCCCTGCGTGAGTACCAGTCCTCAGTGCCCTTCGCTCAGTGCCAGTCCGCATAATCCCTCTCCAGTGACAGTCCTCAGTGCCCCTCTGTTAGTAGCAGTCCTCAGCGCCAGTCTTCGGTATGCCTCGCTCAGTGCCAGTCCTCAGTGCCCCTCTGTGAGTACCAATGCTCGGTGCCAGTCCTCATACCCTTCACTATCATTCAATCAGTGCCAGTCCTCAGTGCCTCTCCGTGGGTAGCACCCCTCAGCACCTCTCGCTCAGTGACAGCCCTCAGTGCCCCTCTGTGTGTACCAATCCTCAAGACAGTCTGTGAGTACCAATCCTCGATGCCAGTCCTCAGTGCCCTTCACTATCATTCAATCAGTGCCAGTCCTCAGTGCCTCTCCGTGGGTAGCTCCCCTCAGCACCTCTGGCTCAGTGACAGTCCTCAGTAGTGTCCTTGCTCTCGCGTCACCGGTGCACCTTCCCTCTTGCATGGATCATTGAACTCTCTGTCCTCATGCCCTTCTCATCCCACATGCTGATGCCGACTCCCATCTTCACCCGGCTGCTCTTGCTTCTCCGATGGCGCCTCCCGCTTACCCTGGAGCGCTCCCTGCTTCCTTCTGCTACCTTTCACTACTTCTCCTGCGCTCCCTTCTTATCCCCACAACCTCGGTGTTTGGCGCCTCTCTACCAGGAGGCCTCCTTCCGGATCCCCTCTCTCCTCTGCAGGGCTCTCTGCACCAGTCACTGTCCCTCGTGAATGGCTCCCTCTGACTCTCACATGTCACCCCATGTGCCTCTCCTCTCGCGGGTCTTTCTCTTCACCCCTCGCGTCTCCTGCACATTTCCCTCAGCTCTTCTCACGCCTCAGTTTGCAGTTGTTCCTGTGCACCTCTCCCCTCTCTCTTCCTTTGGTCCTCCTCTGCACCTCTCCTCTCTGAACTCCCCAGTCTTATCACCTCCTCTCCCGGGTCCTCTCTCCTCATTAAACTCCGCAGTGTATTGTTGCAGGACCGGGACGAGCAGTCTGGTGGAGATCAACAAACTGCAGCACTGATCTGCAGGACAGAAAAATCATGCAGAGCACACAGGGCACGACATAAGAAGCTGTTGTGCAGAAAAATCTACAGGCCAGGCAAAAACGCATAATGAGGAATGGCAGCACCATAGCCTGTCCCTGGGGATATGAACGGTGAATACGAGAGCTGTTCGCTGCAGCTCACCCACTTCTTCATGGAAAAATTACAGACAAGACACTTCCAGGAAATCTATCCACACGTTGACCGCACCTGGTGGCTGGTCTCTCAACCCCTTATTTGTGTTCCTTCTTACAGAGCGTTAGTCCTTCCGGTGCAGTGAAAGGACGCTTCTCTAGGTCAGGCGTGGAATCAACCGCATTGGTGAGTCAGTCGTGGTGCGCATACACACCCTAAGCCCTTAAGACTGGATGGAAATTAATGGTTTTCCATAGTTTTGAGGGTTCTGGCGATGCAACAGGTTCTTCTTTTTTCAATTTAGGAAGAGGAGGGGTTATTTTTGTTCAAAAGTCGGAGTATTTGAGTACATATCCACTTTGCGGTTGGATTACCGAAATACATTTTGTTTAGATGCAAAATGTGCGTGTTTGTGAGATGTCTTGTATCACCAGTACTTTTTCCGAGTTTATCAATTGAGGGTGCTAAAGCACACTTCTGCATTAGGTAGTGGTAGTCGGCAGCGTGCATGCAGGGCCGTTTCTTCCATTCCCCGCTTATGCCGCCCTTACCATTTTGCCTCCCTTGCCTAATGGTAGAAACGGCCCTGGTTGCGTTCTTTTACATGACCAACCATGTTTCATTTTGAGTAGCACATCATGATCAATTCCACAAATTATTTTGGCATCTTGGGGCCCATAATACACAAAACAATAATGTAAGAGGAACAAATAGTACATTATTCCATTGTTATGTATCTTGAAGGTCTACATTAATATTGTAACATACTGTTCACGGACTGATGGTCCATGATTTCAGTGATCACTAAGAAGCAAGGAAAAACAAGAAGGCGGGTCCACCTTGTCCTGATAAGAAGTGTGTCCTGAGTCCAGGATGATCCTGTTCAATATTGGTTCTTGGCTTCTCTACAGAAGATTCCTCACATAGCAGGGACGCTCAACATCCTGTGATTCTGTGCAAATCACTTAATCTCCCCGTGCCTAACAAAAATAAATGTGTCCACCTGTAACGAAACTGGTGCTCATGTGAAGCGCTCTGATACATGATATCTTCGGGTAGAGTTCGCGCTATATAAAACTCCACAAAAAAAAAAAACTGCTGGCCTCTCTGGTGCCACACTACTCAGTGACATTTGGGGTAGGACAAAGTTCTCTTGTAGGCTTTGACGCTACTGCAGGTGCACTCATTTCCTATTTGGTATGACTGCACGCACCACTTCTATAGCATGTACTAACACTGCCTATATGATATACCTGCACACACCACTTCTATTGCATGTGCTAGCACTGCCTATATGATATACCTGCATGCACCACTTATATTGCAGGTGCTCTGGTTGCCTGCGTGGTATACCTGCGTGCGCCACTTCTACTGCATCTGCTCTCATTGCCTATTCAGTATACCTGCATGCATCGCTTCTATTGCATGAGCACTCGCTGCCTTTGTGGTACCTGCACGCACCACTTCTACTGCAGGAGCTCTCGTTGCCTGTATGGTGTACCTGCAAGCACCACTTCCACTGCAGTAGCTCTTGCTGCCTGTGTGGTGTACCTGCACGCACCACTTCTACTGCAGGTGCTCTGGTTGCCTGCGTGATAAACCTGCGCGCACCACTTCTACTGCAGGAGCTCTTGAGCCTGAGTGGTATATCTGCACACACCACTTCTATAGCATGTACTCTGACTGCCTATATGGTATACCTGCATGCACCACTTATATTGCATGTGCTCTTGTTGCCTTTGATGTATACCTGCACGCACCACTTCTATTGCATGTACTCTCACTGTCTATATGGTGTGCCTGCATGCATCACTTCTGTTGCAAGTGCTCTTGTTGCCTTTGTGGTATACCTTGTGAGAAGGGGGCCTGATATATGCTGTCCACTAGTTCTAGTGGGCACCTTGTATCAGTCCAAACAACCCCTTATGGTGATAGGTTAAAGACAACTTTTATTGAAAGCTATCCTAGTGGTGACTATGGAGAGCAGCCTTCAGGCTAAGTCTTGAAGGAATGTAAAGCAGCTTGTTTTACCAGTCCATAATCTCTTGAATGATCAACTGAAAGGACAATATATGTATTTAAGATAAAACACACCCCTCTAGTCACTTTATGAGACTGGAGTTCGAAGTACTTAGTTTACAAGTGAGCAAGCATCAGTAATAGCACAAATACACGTTTGGGCCCTAGGGGCTTACCAAACCATATACCAAAAAAGTGGTATAAGAACCATGACTGGAATAGACACTAGGCCTATAGCCTGTAGAGTCACTGGGACCCCAAGGAACCACCCAAGGTAGTGACACAGGGGCCCACGGGGACTGTATGCAGTGTGTAAACACAACCGCGGGTTCCCGTTATCTTCTATGGGCAATGTCGCGGTTGGAAATTTAAAGATTAGGGACACTTCTAATCGAGTCTGGACCAAACCCTTTTGGATTTAGGAAGTTCTAGGGCTAGCACCCACGTGAGCACCGGAGTACTCGAGTTACCTAACCCAGGGAAGCCGGGTGCATAGGTGTCTTTTGGTGTCGGGTCGGGTCGCGTCGTCGATTTCAATGGAAGCTTGCAAAGAACTGCTGTTGCCGTGAAGAGGAGAAGTGTCCGAAGAGATCCAATTCCGGATCTAGGAAGGAAGGAACCTGAAAGCAGAGGGGACAGAGTCTGGGTCACTTTCCAGTGACCGAGGGCAGGATGGACCAATGCCCACAGATGTCGGGTGCTTCAGGTGAGTTGATGGGTGTCTTGACTCTTCAGCCATGAGGTCGAGGAGGCGTCGATGAAGTCCACGAGCCGGATTCGAGCTGTCCCATGAAGTCTGTCGAGTGTTGCAGTGTCGGTGACCAGATAGGACCCAACAAGCCTTGGCAACGGTAAGTCACTGGAATTCAGAGAAAGGACTGCGGTGCAGACCAGCAAGGTCTGAGGGACTCACCCAGCGACGGTAACTCGGGGCACGTCTGAAGCAACCAGGAAAGCCCAAGTAGAAAAGGAGTTGCCTTCATGGGGACCTGCTAGGCAACGGGCTAGTGATCGCGAAGGAGCCTCAAGCGGTCGCACTTGAAGCTGACCCACGGGTCACTCGTGGAGTGGGAGCCAACAATCTTCGGTGCAGGAGATGCTCAAGGCTGGGGCTACTCGGAGCCCAAAGCACAACTTCGAGGAGGACCAGGAAGATAGTGTTGCTGCAAAAGTTCACGGTGTCCAGGGCTCATGGTTCCACGTTACCCACGATAGCCACGGGCCTCAGCTTTGCTGTGGACTCAGGGTAGCCTTTGAGAAGTCTGGAAATCCACCTCTGGTGATGCAAAGACTTCGGTGTCCGGCGGGAGCTTCAGCGATGCAGACCGGTCAGTTGCTTCTTTGGTGCCTGCCAAGCAGGGGAGTCACTCCTTGACCCCAAGGGAGATTTCTTCAGTCTTCTAGTCAGGATAGAACGTCGAACGTCCAGGATATATGTTGCAGAGTTTCGTCCAGGGTAATCTAGTCCTAGGGACTGGATTCCTATACTTACACTAAGTTTAGGGGATGGACTAACTCTAAGGCCCCACCTATGGGTGGGCCAGGAAAGAGGGGTGGTTACACCCATATCCTTTGTCCAGTTTCGAGCCAGAGCAGGGGCAGGTAGCCCCTGCAACCGGTTTGAACTGGGCTATGCACAGGGACACCAAACGTGCCCCCAGTGCAGGACTTCAAAGCACCAGAGAGTGCTCCCGCCCAGCCCCAATACACATCTGCCTGTCTGGGGAGGTGGTTACACCTCCCTTCGACAGGAAACCTATTGTCCAGGCCTCCCCTGCCGGAGTTTCGGTCAGCAGCAGGAGGCCAGACCTGTGTCTGTGGCAGAGGCATCCATTTTGTGATGCCAGGGCTCAGGAAAGTCCCACCGGGTTTAGCCAGTGTGAACATGTCTCTCACTCTAGAAGTGTGGAATGCTACCCCCGCTGCCAGAACTGGTGGGGGGGGGGTAGTATTCCAAAGAGTTTGACACCAAACACAACATGTTTTGATGCAGCCATCCCAAAGTTAGCATTTACCGCAAGGTTATAATGCACTTAAGAGTATATGGTATGGCTGTATCACAGAACAGCTATAAGGAAGGATTTCCGAAAGCTGCAGAGGGGCTCAGCTCATGCTTGGGCACCCTCTCACACAAAACCAAGCACTCTGCCTTCAGGATTGTCAAGGCCTGCCATAGGAGTGACTTATAGGTTTATATGTGTCTGTATATATGTGGATATAGGTAGCCTATACCACTGTAAGGGGTGCAAGCACACCCTTACTCAGGCTGCAGTAGCAGACCTGTGGTGCCATTTTGGAATGCTTCCTAGGGGTGGAATAATACCTGCTTCAGCCCCTGGTAGGTCTCTGAGGTACCTATGCCCTAGGTACATAGTATACCATATACTAGGGGCTTATAAGGCACTCCAGAATTCAATTCGATATGTACCTAATGTACATGGAAACCATTTTAGAGAGGAAGCAGCTAGGCTGTAGTCCTAATTAGCAGGGCCACAGCCAGGCTAAGGTCGAAAAACAGTGAAACACCAGGAAAAAGTGGGGGTACCCATGTGAAGCAGATCCTACTCTCCTACACCCCCCCCCCCCCCCCCCCAAGCGCAGGGACATTAAACTAGCCTTGACCAGTTGAGTCTTCATGTTCTAAGTGGAAATACCTAGAGAGTCCATCTGCATTGGCATGGTTACTCCCAGGTCTATGTTCCACTGTAAGGTTCACACCCTGTAGGGAAATGGACCACCTAAGCAGTTTGGGGTTTTCCCCCTTCATTTGTTTTAGCCATAAGAGGGGCTTATGGTCTGTCTGAACAAGGAAGTGAGTACCAAACAAGTATGGCCTCAACTTCTTCAGAGCCCAAACCACAGCAAAGGCCACCCTCTCAATGGCTGACCAACGTTTCTCTCTAGGGGCCAGCCTTCTGCTTATGAAAGCTACTGGCTGATCCTGACCTTCTTCACTCAATTGCGACAGTACAGCCCCAACCCCCAATTCAGATGCATCAGCTTGAACAATGAACTTCTTGGAGTAGTCAGGACTCTGCAGAATGGGAGCAGTGCTCATGGCGTGCTTCAGGTCATCAAATGCCTTTTGACAGCTAGCTGTCCACTGAACCTTTTTGGGCATTTTCTTAGAAGTTAAGTCATTCAAGGGTGTCACTATTGATCCATACCCTTTGACAAATCTCCTATAGCACCCAGTCAGGCCTAAGAAGGCTCTCACCTGAGTCTGGGTAGTTGGAGCAATCCAGTCCATTATGGTCTGGATTTTGCTCTGCAATGGTTGAACCTGGCTTCCACCTACAAGGTGGCCCAGGTACACAACCTGACTCTGCCCTATCTGGCACTTTGTAGCCTTGATAGTTAGGCCTGCTTTTTGCAGGGCCTCCAAAACATTCCTTAGGTGGACCAGGCAATCCTCCCAAATGGAGCTAAATACAGCAATATCATCTAGATATGCTGAATTAAAGGCTTCCAGGCCTGTGAGAACTGTATTCACAAACCTTTGGAAAGTGGCAGGTGCATTCTTCAAACCAAAGGTCATTACCACAAATTGATAGTGCCCACTAGGGGTAGAAAATGCTGTCTTTGGCTTTACATGATCAGCTAGTCTGATCTGCCAGTAGCCAGCTGTCAAGTCAAATGTGCTAAGGTACTTGGCTGAGGCCAAAGTTTCTATAAGCTCATCTGCCCTTGGTATTGGATGGGCATCAGTCGTAGTGACTGCATTGAGACCCCTGTAGTCCACACAAAACCTCATCTTTCTGTTCCCACCACTGGTGTGAGGTATTGGCACAAGGACCACTGGACTAGCCCAAGGGCTATCTGAGTGTTCCATCACACCCAAATCCAAAATTTTCTGGACTTCTGTCCTGATACAGTCCCTGACATGGTCAGGTTGCTTATAAATCTTATTTTTAATAGGCAGACTGTCCCCAGTGTCAATTTCATGAGTGCACCAGGTAGTCTGACTTGGAGTCAGTGAGAACATGTGTCTGAACTGATTGAGAACCTGTCTGCAATCAGTTTGCTGCTGGGCAGTGAGGCTGCCTGCCAAGGCTACACCATCAACTGACCCATCATCAGGGTTCTGTGAGAGGAGGTCAGGGAGTGGGTCACTCTCTTCCTCCTGTCCCTCATCAGTTGCCATGAGCAAGCCCATGTCAGCCCTGTCCACATATGGCTTCAGCCTGTTGACATGGAGAACCCTATGGGGACTCCTGGGAGTTCCTACGTCTACCAAATAAGTAACCTCTCCCTTCTGTTTAACAATAGTGTGGGGTCCACTCCACTTGTCCCGGAGAGCTGCTGGGGCCACAGGCTCCAACACCCGCACTTTCTGTCCTGGCTGGTAAACAGTCAGTACAGCCTTTTGGTCATGCCAGGCTTTTTGCAGTTCCTGGCTAGCCTCAAGGTTTTTGTTTGCCTTTTTCATGTACTCCGCCATCCTGGAGCGGAGACCAAGTACATAGTCCACTATGTCTTGCTTTGGGGGCTTGAGAGGTAACTCCCATCCTTCCTTCACCAAACACAGTGGACCCCTGACAGGGTGACCAAACAGAAGTTCAAATGGGCTGTAGCCAACCCCCTTCTGAGGCACCTCCCTGTATGCAAATAAAAGGCAGGGCAAGAGCAGGTCCCATTTTCGCCTAAGCTTCTCTGGGAGTCCTTTGATCATGCCCTTTAAGGTTTTGTTGAATCTCTCAACTAAACCATTGCATTGTGGGTGATAGGGTGTGGTGAATTTGTAATTCACTCCACACTCTTCCACATAGCAGTTAAGTAACATCAATCAATCAATCAGTTAATTTGTAAAGCATGCTACTCACCCGCAAGGGTTTCAAGGCGCTGGGGGTAGGGGGGGGGGTGCTCCTGCTACTGGTCGAAAAGCCAGGTCTTGAGTTGTCTCCTGAAGGTCAGTAGGTCTTCGGTTTGTCGTAGGTAGAGGGGGAGGGTGTCCATGTCTTGGCGGCGCGGTGGGAGAAGGATCTGCCTCCGGAAGTGGTTCTACGGATGCACGGGACCGTTGCCAGTGTGTGGTCAGCGGAGCGCAGTATCCTGTTGGGTTCGTAGAAGGAGAGTCAGCTGTTGAGGTAGGCTGGGCCGGTTTTATGGAGTGCCTTGTGTGCGTGGATCAGGAGCTTGAAGGAGATCCTTCCGAAGACGGGGAGCCAGTGTAGGTTCCTCAGGTGGGGGGTGATGTGGTCGCGGTGCGGGACGTAGAGGATCAGGCGTGCGGAGGCGTTCTGGATTCTTTGTAGTCGGTTGATGAGCTTGGACGAGGCACCAGCGTAGAGGGCGTTTCCGTAGTCGAGTCTGCTGCTGACTAGTGCCTGGGTGACTGTTTTCCTAGTGTTTGTCGGGATCCATCTGTAGATCTTGCGGAGCATGCGGAGGGTGTTGAAGCAGGTGAAGGAGACTGCGTTGACTTGTTTGGTCATGGTGAGTTTCGAGCCGAGGCGGTCCTGATGAGGTGGTTGCGGATGGCGTCTGTTAGAATCCGGGGTCTCTGGTTGGCGCTGGTATGCACTTGCGACAAGCAGGGACCCTTTCCTCTAAGTCAGGGCAAAGGATTACTCGTGAAAAATAACCCCTACTCACCCTCTAGGTAACGTGGCGCGAGCAGGCAGGCTAGATTCCAGAGGGCATGAGGTTAAGCATTTAGGGTGTCCCACAATAACCACCAACCCACCACACGGAGACACAAGACTGTATTTATCAAAATAAAGTTCTTTATATAATTTCTTCAAGCAGGCTTCAGTTACAGTCTTTACTTTTAAATAAGGTTCCAGTTACTTGTTTAGAATGTTCAAGGATGCCACAGTTCTTTAAAAAGGTCAATTTGGGTGCAATCTGCACCTTTTGGTGGTCTGTGCGCTTCGAAGTGCCTTCTGTATGCGTCGTACCGGCGTTGGTACGCTTCGTACTATTCCTCACGCTTCTTGCATGAGCAAGCGTACCGAGACTCAAGCCGCACGGGCCGTACCGTCGTAGGTACACTCCGTACGAGGCTGGGACGATTCTTGCTACTCCTCCCGCTTCCAGCGTGAGTAAGCGTATGGGGATTCAAGCCGTACGGGCCGTTCCGTCATAGGTACGCTTCGTCCGGTGCCGAACACTCTTCCGGGCGTTGCTTTCAATAGCTCACGCTTCCGGCGTGAGCAAGCTTACGGGAACGCTTCGTACAGAACCGTACGGGCCGTACAGTCGAGGGGACGCTTCGTACAGCGTTATTCGGGGCGCACAGTACCTCAGATCTTGGTGGGGAGTTCGGGGCAGCCTCAGCAGTCTTCAGGGGGGCGTCCCGCGTCGCGTTGCAGTCCCGTTTGGTCAGAGGACGGCGATGCTTCGCGGACCGCCTCAGGACTTCCGCAGCTCACCTCGAGGTGCGAGGAAGGAGGGGCGGCTCGGAGGTGAATTCAGCGCGCAGTGCTGCAACGTCGCCCAGCGATGGCGAACCGGTGGGCGTCAGTCCTTGCGGTGAGCTCTACAGCTCGGGGGCCACAGAGCCTCGGTGCTCAGAGGAGACAAGCCTGTCTCACGGTGCGAGCTCCGGCTCGAGGGGGCAGCAGTTCGCTTTGATCAGGGCAGGCCGTCACGGTGCTCACAGCAGCACAGTCGGGCAGAGGTCGCGGTGCTCGGCAGGATGGGGCGCACAGGTTCTCTGGAGTCAGGAGGGCAATTCACCAGCAGCAGCTTCCTTTTCCTCTTGGGAGGGGTAGCGCCCACTGTTCCTGGGGCGCAGTTCAGGGGGCAAGTTCACAAGCAAGCCCTTGGAGATTGTTCACTCAGCAGAAGTTGATTCAAAAGTCTCTCCCAGTCATTTCCTCTCCTTCTTGCAGCAAGGTACCCACCACAGGCCAGTCTCTCAGGCTTAGAGACAGTAGTCCTCCATGTAGCATTCCCAGGTCCTCCTCTTCAGGCAGAGTTTTTTCTTGGCGCAAACAGGATCTGATTTCTTAGGAGCTGGGCTCCTTCTTTTATACACAGTTTATTTTGTTCTTTGTCGCCAGGGGGCCTGTGCCTGGCTCAGTCCGGTTTTGGAGCACTTTGTTGTGGTGACTCTGCTCTTTCCTTTCAGTGCACAGGGCAGAGACATCAGCCGCTTCACAGGGGGCAGAGCCAGCATTGTGGTGGCGGAGCACAGGTCTATTCAGAGTCAAGGTGTACTCCTCCAACCCATCCTGGTGTAATCTCTCTACCCACCACCTGGCAGCCAGCCTGTCTCCTGGAAATCTCCAGCCCTGCCCCTCACTGAAACTAGGCAGCACACACACACAAAGCAGAGGCAGACTGAAATGGCTAAGCAAGTGAATACTAACTTTCTAAAAGTAGTATTTACAAACACAGGATATTAAAATAAACTTTACTAAAAGAAGTATTTTATTATTCTGAGTTCAGGCATACTAAACTTGACTTTCTACCATGCTCTCTGAGTCCGCTGGGATTATAGAGTGTAATAATTCCAGCAGCCCATTCTGGCCTATGGAGAGCAGGTAGCCTTCAATAGTGAAAAACGAAAATGGTTGTAATTCACTATTAGGACATGCCACACACATCAGGGCATGTCCTACCCTATGCCTACAATGCACCCTGCCCTTGGGCCTACCATAGGGGTGACTAATATGCAGTTAAGGGAAGGTTTAGGGACTGGCAAGTAGGTGCACTTGCGCAGTCAGCATGACAGTACCAGACTGCACGCAGGTTCTGCAATGGCAGACCCTAGACACATTTTACTAGGCCGCTTCTGTGGGTGGCACAACCAGTGCTGCAAGCCCACCAGCAGCATTTGTGTTTACAAGCCCTGGCACTCCTGGTGCACTCTACTAGGGGCTGATAGTAAACCAAATAAGCCAAATGTGAGAAGTTGGCCTGGTATATGATGTTCACTAGTTAAAGTGACCACCTTGTACCATGCCAAGCAACCCTTATGGTGTGGTTGTAAGTCAACCTTTTCGGACTAGCTGCCCTAGTGGTAGCGTAGGCTAAGCAGTCTTTGAGGCTAAACTCGTGAAGCGTGTTAAGCCAGCTGTTTTACCAAATGCAACCCCCTTTTATACCAATGAAAGGACACCACACAGATATATATTCAAAATATATATGTATTTATTTCTCAAAGTAACCCCTAGTCTCTTTATGAGCACAGGAGCACAAATCGTCAAACAAGATTACAGTAGAATACACAGAAGTTGCACTTTATATGGATAGGCCCTGGTGGCCGCTCGAACCATATACTAAAATAGTGGTATAAGTACCACGAACAGAAAAGGGAAAAGGCCTAGGGCCTCTAGAATCGCTGGGCCTACAAGGAGCTAACTTCAGTTAGTGACCAGGAGGTCCACGGGTGGCGTGTGCAGAGCAAATAGTCACACGCGTGCTCCCATAGGTTTCAATGGGTGCGTAAAAAGTACAAAGTTACTGCAAAGAGGATCTTCCGGATGGACTAGGAACTCAAGATTTGGAACACAGGCACTAGAGATGTAATACTACACTTGGGCACAGGAGTGCCAGCTTTACCTCACCCACAGGAAGCGGGTGCATAGGCCTCGAAGTGCGTCGGGTTTCTACTATCTGTTCCGTGGAGCCTGAAGACAAAGATGCTGCAGGCGGTCGGTCCGGGAGAGATGCGGTGGATCCAAGAGTGGATCGGAGATGTTGAAGACCTGTAAGCAGAGGGGACAGTGTTCAGTCACTAGCCAGTGACCAGCGTGGCACCAGGTGGGTACCAGGCAATGTCGGGTGCAAACAGGAAGAAAGGTGTAGCTTGTCTCTGCAGCCACGTGGTCCCTGGAGGTCGACAACATCCAGGAGTCGGTTCACGAGCTGTCCCACGCAGGCTCTCGCTGTCGGCGGTGTCGGCGACTTGATCGAAGCAAACAAGCCTTGCCAAAAGCAATTGTTGTAGGAGATGAAATAAGCTGATGGTTCTGACCGGCAAGGTCAGAAGGACTGCTCCTTTGGAGGGGAGCAAGGGCCAGTCTGGAGCAACCAGACCAGCGGTGTATTTTGTGAAGTTCGTCGCCAAGATGGCTACTAGCCAGCGGGCCAGCAACTGGTTAGGCGCGTCGAGTGGCAAAATGCAGAAGGGCCCCAAGCAGATCGTGGAGATGCTGGGGGGCTCACCTTTGGTGCAGATGCTGCTCGAGGGTTGGGCTTCTCAGATCCCAAAGCACAACTTGGAGGGAGCCTCGGTTGTTGCACTTGCAGCTTGTCGTCGTCGTTCCAAGATGGCTGGCTCCACGTGTCTCGTTGCCTCCACGGGTCTCCTCTTTTCAGGGACTGTGGATCGGGCGGTGAGAGGTCTGGAGGTCCAGGTCTTGTCAGTCTCTGGGCTCGGGCTCCGGCGGGAGGCGGCGGCAAAGCAGACGTTGATTCGCTGGATGGTGCTTGCGTTAGCAAGGTGGTCACTCCCTGACCACAGGGGAGATTTCCTTCAGTCTTCTGTGCAGCAGAGTGTCGAAGTTCCCGTCTTCTTCTTAGTTTAAAGTTGATTCCAGGATGTCTGAAGTCTTAGGACACAGCTCCTACCTTTAAGCGGATTCTAGGGGCCGGGCTACCTGCTAGGTCCCTCCCTATGGGTGGGACCAGGAAGGGGGGTGGTTACACCCCCAATCCTTTGTCCAGCTCGCCCCAGGCCCGGGACTGGTGTGCCCCAGGACAGGTTTGAACTGGCATATGCACCGAGGCTCCTTGTGAGCCACAGGCATGTCTGGTTTCTTTCAAGCCCTACCTGACCAATACACAAAATCCTGTCTGGGGTGGTGCATGCACCTCCCCTGGCAGGAAACCCTTTGTCCACACCTCCCAAGCTGGAAGGACTCCCAGCAGCAGGACGGCAGACTTGTGTCTGTGGTGGCAGCATCCATTTTGTGGAGCTGAGGCTATGTCTGATTTTACCCGGGTTTCAGATACTGTACATGTCGTGTCCCTCTAGAAGGGTGGAATGCTAACCCCGTCGCCAGAATTGGCGAGGGGTTAGTATTCCAATTCGTATGACACCTTACTCGACATGTTTTGATAAAGCCAAACCAAAGATAGCATTTAACCGCGAGGTTCATAATGCACTTAAGAGTATATGGTATGACGATATCTGGAAACAGTAGAAGGAAGTTGTTCCGACCTCTGCAGACAGGCTCATCTCATGCCAGAGCACCATCTCACATGGAACCAAGCACTCTGCCTTCAGGATTGTTAAGGCCTGCCATAGGAGTGACTTATAGGTTAACATGTGTCCCATTTAAGGTTAGGTATAGGTATACTACACCTAAGTAAGAGGTGATTACACCAACTTACCCCAGCTGAGTGATCAGCCAGTTGTGTCAAATTGTTAGGCCAAGCCTGGGGTGGCATAATACATGCTTCAGCCCCTGGCAGGCCTTGGGTACACCAATGCCCTGGGTACCTAGTGTACACTGGTACAGGGGCTGACAGGGTGATCCACTTCCAATTGGTTATGCACCTAGGGTGCATAGTTTTAATTTAGTAGAGAGAACAGCAGGCTGGGGGTCTGATTGGCAGGCCCACAGCCTCAATATGTCAAAAACCAGTGAAGCAAAAAGCAAAAATTTGGGGTGACCATAGGATAGCAGACCCTACTCTCCTACACAACCCCCCCCCCCCCAAACGCTGGGACATTAAACTAGCCTTGACCAGTCTCGTCTTCATGTCCTAAGTGGAAGTACCTGGAGAGACCATCTGCATTCCCATGGTCAGTACCTGGCCGGTGCTCCACTGTAAAGTCCATCCCCTGTAGGGAAATGGACCACCTAAGCAGTTTGGGGTTTTCACCCTTCATCTGATTTAGCCACAAGAGGGGCTTATGGTCGGTCTGAATCTTGAAGTGAGTGCCAAACAAGTATGGCCTCAGCTTCTTCAGGGCCCACACCACAGCAAAGGCCTCCCTCTCAATAGCTGACCAATTCTTCTCTCTGGGGGTCAACCTTCTGCTAATAAAAGCAATGGGTTGGTCTTGACCATCTACATTAAGTTGTGACAGCACAGCTCCCACACCCAACTCAGAAGCATCTGTTTGGACAATAAACTCTTTGGAGTAGTCAGGACTTTTCAGGATAGGTGCAGAGCACATGGCCTTCTTCAGGTCATCAAATGCCTTTTGACAGCTTACTGTCCACTGAACCTTTTTGGGCATCTTCTTGGATGTCAGATCATTAAGAGGAGTCACAATGGACCCATAGTTCTTAACAAACTTCCTGTAGTACCCAGTCAAGCCCAAGAAAGCTCGAACTTGAGTCTGGGTGGTTGGAGGAGACCAGTCCTTGATGGATTGTATCTTACTCTCCAGTGGTTGAACTTGGCCTCCACCTACAAGGTGGCCCAAATATACAACCTTACTCTGCCCTATCTGGCACTTAGTAGCCTTGATAGTGAGGCCTGCCCTTTGCAGAGCCTCAAGAGCCTTCTTCAGGTGGATCAGGTGATCCTCCCAGGTGGAGCTAAAGACAGCAATGTCTTCAAGATATGCTGCGCAAAAGTCATCCAACCCAGTAAGGACTTGGTTCACCAGCCTTTGGAAGGTGGCAGGTGCATTCTTCAGACCAAAGGGCATCACCACAAACTGGTAGTGCCCACCTGGGGTTGAGAATGCTGTTTTGGCCTTAGACTCCTCAGCTAATCTGATTTGCCAATAGCCAGCTGTTAAGTCAAATGTGCTCAAAAACTTAGCAGAAGCTAGTTTGTCTATGAGCTCATCTGCCCTTGGAATAGGGTGTGCATCTGTCCTGGTGACAGCATTGAGTCCTCTGTAATCCACACAGAACCTCATCTCTCTCTTGCCATCTTTGGTGTGAGGTTTGGGGACCAGAACCACTGGGCTAGCCCAGGGGCTCTCTGAGGGTTCAATGACACCTAATTCCAGCATTTTATGTACCTCAGCCTTTATACAGTCCCTGACGTGGTCAGGTTGTCTGTAAAGCTTGTTCTTTACAGGCAGACTGTCACCAGTGTCCACCACATGGGTACACCAGTCAGTTTGACTAGGTATCAAGGAAAACATATGTGAAAATGATTGTAGAACCTGTCTACATTCAGTCTGCTGATGGGCAGTGAGGTTGCCTCCAAGGGTCACTCCTTCAACTGAGCCATCTTCAGGGTTCTGAGACAACAGGTCTGGGAGAGGGTCACTCTCTTCCTCCTGTCCCTCATCTGTAGCCATGAGCAAGCCCATGTCTGCCCTGTCAACATATGCTTTAAGCCTGTTAACATGGAGTACCCTGTGGGGACTCCTGGGAGTTCCTAGGTCTACCAAGTAGGTGACCTCTCCCTTCTTTTCCAGGATTGTATGGGGTCCAGACCATTTGTCTTGGAGTGCTGCTGGGGCCACTGGCTCCAACACCCATACCTTCTGTCCTGGCTGAAACTCAACCAAGACAGCCTTTTGGTCATGCCAAGCTTTCTGTAAGGCCTGGCTTGCCTCAAGGTTTTTGGATGCCTTCTCCATATACTCAGCCATCCTGGAGCGGAGACCAAGTACATAGTCCACTATGTCTTGCTTAGGCTTTTTGAGAGGTAACTCCCACCCTTCCTTCACCAAACACAGTGGGCCTCTTACAGGGTGCCCAAACAACAATTCAAAGGGGCTGTAGCCAACTCCTTTTTGTGGGACCTCTCTGTAAGCAAACAGAAGGCAGGGTAGAAGGATGTCCCATCTTCGCCTGAGCTTTTCAGGTAATCCTTTGATCATACCCTTTAGGGTCTTGTTGAATCTCTCAACAAGCCCATTGCATTGTGGGTGATAAGGGGTGGTGAACTTGTAGTTGACACCACATTCCTTCCACATAGCTGTCAAGTATCCTGACATAAAGTTGGTACCTCTGTCAGATACTACCTCCTTAGGAAACCCCACTCTGGAGAATACTCCCAGCAGGGCCCTGGCCACAACAGGTGCTGTAGTGGTCCTAAGGGGAATTGCCTCTGGATACCTGGTGGCATGATCCACTACCACCAGTATAAATCTGTGCCCAGATGCAGTGGGAGGATCCATGGGACCCACTATGTCTATTCCCACTCTTTCAAAGGGGACCCCCACCACAGGTAGTGGTATTAGGGGGGCCTTTGTTGTGCCACCTGATTTGCCACTGGCTTGGCAGGTCACACAGGAGCGACAAAACTCCTTCGTATCTTCATTCATGTGAGGCCAGTGAAAGTGAGGGACAAGCCTGTCCCAAGTCTTGTTCTGGCCTAAGTGTCCTGCTAAAGGAATATCATGGGCCAAGGTAAGAAGGAAGCCCCTAAATTGCAGAGGTATAACCAACCTCCTGGTAGCACCAGGCTTGGGGTCTCTAGCCTCTGAATAAAGGAGCCCTTCATCCCAATACACTTTTTGGGTACCTTGAGCATTCCCAGCAGCCTCAGCAGCAGCCAGCTGTCTGAGGGGTTCAAGAGAGGGACAGGTTAACTGAGCCTGCCTCAAGTCAGCCCTTGAAGGTCCCCCTGTCCCCAGAAACTCAACCTGATCAGGTTCAAGCTCTTCAGGGACAGTTCCTTCAGGGTCCTCTAGATCAGCTTCCTGGGAAGGCTGATCATCACTCTGAGGCAGGGGGGAAGGCACAGCCTTGACCCTCCTGTTCTTCTTCTTGGTAGGTGCTTGGTCCATTGTTCCAGGATCCAAGACCTGAGGTTCAGTGAGGCACTTTTTGGCCTGTGACCTGGTCACAGCAAGGACATATGATGATATACCTAACATCTCTGCATGAGTCCTGTACTCCACTTCTGACCATAGAGAACTCTCTAGGTCATTACCCAACAAACATTCTACTGGGGGGTCTGCACTAACCACAACCCTTTTGAGGCCAGTTACCCCTCCCCATGAGAAGTTAACAACTGCCACACTATGTGAAGTAGTGGCATTGCTGGCATTGGTCACCAGGTCATTCTCACCTGGTATATACTGTCCAGGGTCCACAAAGCCTGGTGTCACCATAGTGACACTGGCACATGTGTCCCTGTAGGCTTGAGCCACTTTTTCATTTATTAAAGGAGTCTGTCTGTACTTGCCCAGGTTACTGGGGCTCACAGTCAGGGACAAATCAATGTCCCCATCACAGATCAAGACTGCCTGTGTCAGGGTTCTGTCTAAGTCAGAATCTCCTTCAGTTCCCATAGTGATTCCCACTACACCCTTTGTCTGGGGACCAACACTGCTAACAGTAGTACTGGGAGCAGGTGCCTTAGGGGCAACAGTGTTGGGGGCTCCACCCTTCTTACAATCACTAGTCCAGTGAGTTGTATTCTTGCAATGATTGCACCAGGGTTTCTTTTGACCTTCTTTCTTCTTTCCCTTAGTTTGTTGTTGGGACCCAACCTCCTTAGCAGTAGTTTGGGGCCCTGTTGAAGACTTCTGGTCTTTAGATTTCTGATCTCCACCCTTTTGGTCTGTTTTCTTCTGATCACCCCCTTGGCCCTGGTTCTGGTTCTTTTGCTTAACCCTGGTTCTGACCCATTTGTCTGCCTTCTTTCCCAATTCTTGGGGAGAGGTCAGATCAGAGTCAACCAAGTGTTGATGCAGTTGCTGGTTTTGACAGTTATTTAAAATCTGTTCTCTCATCATCAAATTATACAATCCTGTAAAATCAGATACCTTACTTCCCAGCAACCAACCCTCCAAAGCCTTAGTGGCACATTCAACATATTCAGACCAGTCCTGAGTCTGTGTCTTTTGGGTGTCTCTGAACATTAACCTGTACTGTTCAGTGGTTAAGCCTAACCCATCAACTAGAACACTCTTCAGGACTCTGTAGGTTCTGACATCCTCTTCTCTAACAGTGAGGAGTCTGTCTCTGCCTCTTCCTTCAAAGGAGAGCCAGAGGATTGCTGCCCACTGGTCTTCAGGAACCTGCTGTACTTTGCAGGCTCTCTCAAGAGCAGTTATCCATTTGTGGATGTCATCCCCACTTTTGTAGGGGGGCACAACCTTAGACAGGTTCCTATTATCAAAGACCCTATCTTTGTCCTTAGGGACAATGCTGCCACCAGTGGGTATAGACCCACTCTCTCTAGGTTGCCTAGCCTTGTTCAGTTTTTCTTCCATCAGGGCTACCTCTAGCTCCTGCTTCCTGATCCTCAGCTGGGCTTCCTGCATTCTGGCCTCATGTTCCCTCCTCTGAGGGGTGGTCATCCTTTTCCTGGAGTGACCTTGAGAGCCTCTAGAGGCATGAGAAGCATTAGAGTCACCTGAGCGATTCCTTTGCCTCCCAAGCCCCTGGTTAAGTCCACTGGGGAGATCCAATGGGATGATCCCATTGTCAGTCCCCAATAGCCTTAGTTTAGCTGGGCCAAGTATAACACTTGGCACTGGGCTAGTTCTCCCTTCATCATCACTACTCTCTGTATCCTCTCCACTTTCCTCCTCTGTAGTATGGTTCTCATCTAAGGGATGGCTATTGGAAAGGGGTACTTCTGTAGCATCTTCAGAAGGGGGGCCTCCTGTTCCTGACCCTAAGGGGGCTAACTGGGAAGCTTTCTTGAGCTCTCTCTGATTTTCATCATTTTGCAAGAGTTCTCTGAGCTCAGCAGAGGTAGGGTTCTTGGGCTGTTTAAGGCCTCTAAGAGTTGCCAAATGCCTGAGCTCATTCTGGTTAAGGGTAGCAAAGATGGATGGTGCCCTCTGGGGGTCACTCTCAACAGAGATGGGTACAGTGGACCCCTCTGCCCCAGCCATTGCTCTTAAGTGTGGGTGGATGTGTTGCAATCTACCTACACTTGGGTTTACCTACTAAATCTATCTAGTAGTTGTAGTCAGGGTGTGCTACTCCCTTTTCTCTACAACAACTAAGTTCAGTAGAACTTATGTATATCTAATCTTGTTTTATATGTACCTACAGGTACCTATGTGATCTTTCAATTGGTAACCAAGAGATTACAATGGTAAAACACAGCAAGCTCAAATCCAACCGCTGCTCACCAATGTGAGAAGTTGGCCTGGTATATGATGTTCACTAGTTAAAGTGACCACCTTGTACCATGCCAAGCAACCCTTATGGTGTGGTTGTAAGTCAACCTTTTCGGACTAGCTGCCCTAGTGGTAGCGTAGGCTAAGCAGTCTTTGAGGCTAAACTCGTGAAGCGTGTTAAGCCAGCTGTTTTACCAAATGCAACCCCCTTTTATACCAATGAAAGGACACCACACAGATATATATTCAAAATATATATGTATTTATTTCTCAAAGTAACCCCTAGTCTCTTTATGAGCACAGGAGCACAAATCGTCAAACAAGATTACAGTAGAATACACAGAAGTTGCACTTTATATGGATAGGCCCTGGTGGCCGCTCGAACCATATACTAAAATAGTGGTATAAGTACCACGAACAGAAAAGGGAAAAGGCCTAGGGCCTCTAGAATCGCTGGGCCTACAAGGAGCTAACTTCAGTTAGTGACCAGGAGGTCCACGGGTGGCGTGTGCAGAGCAAATAGTCACACGCGTGCTCCCATAGGTTTCAATGGGTGCGTAAAAAGTACAAAGTTACTGCAAAGAGGATCTTCCTAATGGACTAGGAACTCAAGATTTGGAACACAGGCACTAGAGATGTAATACTACACTTGGGCACAGGAGCGCCAGCTTTACCTCACCCACAGGAAGCGGGTGCATAGGCCTCGAAGTGCGTCGGGTTTCTTCTATCTGTTCCGTGGAGCCTGAAGACAAAGATGCTGCAGGCGGTCGGTCCGGGAGAGATGCGGTGGATCCAAGAGTGGATCGGAGATGTTGAAGACCTGTAAGCAGAGGGGACAGTGTTCACAGTCACTAGCCAGTGACCAGCGTGGCACCAGGTGGGTACCAGGCAATGTCGGGTGCAAACAGGAAGAAAGGTGTAGCTTGTCTCTGCAGCCACGTAGTCCCTGGAGGTCGACGACGTCCAGGAGTCGGTTCACGAGCTGTGCCACGCAGGCTCTCGCTGTCAGCGGTGTCGGCGACTTGATCGAAGCAAACAAGCCTTGGCAAAAGCAATTGTTGTAGGAGATGAAATAAGCTGATGGTTCTGACCAGCAAGGTCAGAAGGACTGCTCCTTTGGAGGGGAGCAAGGGCCAGTCTGAAGCAACCAGACCAGCGGTGTATTTTGTGAAGTTCGTCGCCAAGATGGCTACTAGCCAGCGGGCCAGCAACCGGTTAGGCGCGTCGAGTGGCAAAATGCAGAAGGGCCCCACGCAGATCGTGGAGATGCTGGGTGGCTCACCTTTGGTGCAGATGCTGCTCGAGGGTTGGGCTTCTCAGATCCCAAAGCACAACTTGGAGGGAGCCTCGGTTGTTGCACTTGCAGCTTGTCGTCGTTGTTCCAAGAAGGCTGGCTCCACGTGTCTCGTTGCCTCCACGGGTCTCCTCTTTTCAGGGACTGTGGATCGGGCGGTGAGAGGTCTGGAGGTCCAGGTCTTGTCAGTCTCTGGGCTCGGGCTCCGGCGGGAGGCGGCAGCAAAGCAGACGTTGATTCGCTGGATGGTGCTGCGTTAGCAAGGTGGTCACTCCCTGACCACAGGGGAGATTTCCTTCAGTCTTCTGTGCAGCAGAATGTCGAAGTTCCCGTCTTCTTCTTAGTTTCAAGTTGATTCCAGGATGTCTGAAGTCTTAGGACACAGCTCCTACCTTTAAGCGGATTCTAGGGGCCGGACTACCTGCTAGGTCCCTCCCTATGGGTGGGACCAGGAAGGGGGGTGGTTACACCCCCAATCCTTTGTCCACCTCGCCCCAGGCCCGGGACTGGTGTGCCCCAGGACCGGTTTGAACTGGCATATGCACCGAGGCTCCTTGTGAGCCACAGGCATGTCTGGTTTCTTTCAAGCCCTACCTGACCAATACACAAAATCCTGTCTGGGGTGGTGCATGCACCTCCCCTGGCAGGAAACCCTTTGTCCACACCTCCCAAGCTGGAAGGACTCCCAGCAGCAGGAGGGCAGACTTGTGTCTGTGGTGGCAGCATCCATTTTGTGGAGCTGAGGCTATGTCTGATTTTACCCGGGTTTCAGGTACTGTACATGTCGTGTCCCTCTAGAAGGGTGGAATGCTAACCCCGTCGCCAGAATTGGCGAGGGGTTAGTATTCCAATTCGTATGACACCTTACTCGACATGTTTTGATAAAGCCAAACCAAAGATAGCATTTAACCGCGAGGTTCATAATGCACTTAAGAGTATATGGTATGACGATATCTGGAAACGGTAGAAGGAAGTTGTTCCGACCACTGCAGACAGGCTCAGCTCATGCCAGAGCACCATCTCACATGGAACCAAGCACTCTGCCTTCAGGATTGTTAAGGCCTGCCATAGGAGTGACTTATAGGTTAACATGTGTCCCATTTAAGGTTAGGTATAGGTATACTACACCTAAGTAAGAGGTGATTACACCAACTTACCCCAGCTGAGTGATCAGCCAGTTGTGTCAAACTGTTAGGCCAAGCCTGGGTGGCATAATACATGCTTCAGCCCCTGGCAGGCCTTGGGCACACCAATGCCCTGGGTACCTAGTGTACACTGGTACAGGGGCTGACAGGGTGATCCACTTCCAATTGGTTATGCACCTAGGGTGCATAGTTTTAATTTAGTAGAGAGAACAGCAGGCTGGGGGTCTGATTGGCAGGCCCACAGCCTCAATATGTCAAAAACCAGTGAAGCAAAAGCAAAAATTTGGGGTGACCATGGGATAGCAGACCCTACTCTCCTACACCAAACATGGACACTAATCAATGTATACACTTTTCATAGGAAGCACTTGCACTGTGGCACTGATTAGCAGTGGCACAGTGCCCTGAGCAGCTAACACCAACAAAACACATGAGGCACATCAGCAAAAAGTGGAAGGGAAACTCACGCCAAGGTGCCAGGTCTAACACGTGTCCCCTCCAGCTGAAATGTGGGGGGAACTACCCTACCCCAGGGAGTTCTTCACTAAGGCGGAAAAACCTGGACAGACCGTCAGCATTGGCGTGATCTGTGCCAGGGCGATGCTCCACCGTAAAGTCCATACCCTGTAGGGAGATGGACCACCTCAACAGTTTTGGGTTCTCACCCCTCATTTGCATCAACCATCTGAGGGGCCTGTGGTCGGTCTGAACCCGGAAGTGAGACCCAAACAAGTAGGGTCTTAGCTTCTTCAGCGCCCAGACCACAGCAAATGCTTCTCGCTCGATTGCACTCCACCTTTGTTCCCGTGGAAGTAACCTCCTACTAATGAAGGCTACAGGTTGGTCCCAGCCCTCCTCAGTCATTTGTGAGAGAACAGCCCCTACACCATGCTCTGATGCGTCTGTCTGCACTAGGAATTCTTTGGAGAAGTCAGGAGCCAAGAGCACGGGCGCCGTGCACATGGCAGTCTTCAGGGTGTCAAAAGCATTCTGACAGGTGTCAGTCCAGATCACTTTCCTGGGCTGCTTCTTCGAAGTCAGCTCTGTCAAGGGGGCAACAATGCTGCCATACCCCTTGACAAACCTCCTGTAGTACCCTGTGAGTCCTAAAAAGGCCCTCACCTCTGTCTGGGTCTTTGGGAGCTCCCAAGCCAAGATGGTTTCAATCTTGGGTTGGAGGGGCACCACCTGGCCGCTCCCCACTTGGTGTCCCAAGTACACCACGGATCCCTGCCCGATCTGACACTTGCTTGCCTTGATCGCGAGGCCTGCTCTTGCGCAGTGCGATCAACACTTCCCAGAGGTGGTGCAGGTGTTTTTTCCATGTGCCACTGAACACTGCGATGTCATCCAGGTAGGCGGCGCTGAACTCGGTCAGCCCAGCCAACACCTGGTTGACCAACCTCTGGAAGGTGGCAGGGGCATTCTTCATCCCAAATGGCATAACCCGGAACTGAAAATGCCCATCTGGTGTGGAAAATGCTGACCTCTCTTTGGCCCCATCAGTTAAGGCGATCTGCCAGTACCCAGACGTTAAATCAAACGTGCTGAGGTACCGGGCAGCCTCTAACCGATCGATGAGCTCATCAGCTCTGGGGATGGGGTGCGCGTCAGTCTTCGTGACTGAATTGAGTCCTCTGTAGTCCACACAGAACCGGAGTTCGGGTGTGGCACCCGGCGCTGCAGCCTTTGGGACCAAGACCACTGGGCTGGCCCAAGGACTGCTGGAGGACTCAACCACCCCAAGAGCAAGCATCTTTGAGACCTCCTCTTTGATGCAGGCTCTGACCCTGTCAGTTACTCTGTAAGCCTTGTGCTTCACAGGCAAGCTGTCTCCTGTGTCCACATCATGGACGCACCAATCTGTGAAACCAGGGAGAACAGGTCAGGAAACTGTCCCAGCAGCTGGCGGCAGTCATCCTGTTGCTCAGGGGTCAGGGTGGGTGAGAGGTTACCTCCATCCACTCACCCGTCTTGCTCTGAGGCTACCAGGAGGTCAGGAAGAGGCTCAGACTCCTCTTCCGCCCCATCATCTGTGGCCAAGAGCATGCCCACTTCGGACCTCTCCAAGTGGGGCTTTAGTCAATTGACATGTAGGACCCTCAAGGGGTTCCTGGGAGACTGCAAGTCCACCAAATAGGTGACAGAACTCTTGCGCTCCACAATCTCAAAGGGTCCGGTCCACTTGTCTTGGAGTGCACAAGGCTCCACAGGGGCCAGGACCCATACCTTTTGCCCAGGTTGAAGCTCAACCAGAGTGGCGTTCTGGTCGTACCACCGCTTCATTTCTTCCTGGCTGGCTTCCAGATTTGCCTCAGCAAGTTTCCTGAAACGCCTAGTCTGGTTCCGGAAGTCCAGCATGTAACTGTATACATTCTGGGGAGGTTTCCTGGGAGATTGCTCCCAGCCTTCCTTGACCAGACTAAGAGGTCCTCGTACTGGGTGGCCATACAGAAGCTCAAAGGGACTGAACCCTAGAGACTTCTGTGGCACCTCACGGTACGCAAAGAGAAGGCATGGTAAGAGGACGTCCCACTTACGCCTCATGTGTTCCTCAAGACCCATAATCATGCCCTTTAGGGTTCCGTTGAATCTCTCAACCAACCCGTTTCCTTGGGGATGGTAAGGGGTGGTGAACTTGTAGGTTACACCACACTCTTGCCAAAGGGATTTCATATATTTCGATATGAAATTAGTGCCCCTGTCAGACACCACCTCTAGAGGGAATCCTACTCGTGAGAAAATTCCCATCAGTACCCGTCTCACCACGGGGGCCGTCACGGTCCTCAGAGGGATGGCTTCAGGGTACCGGGTGGCATGGTCCACGAAGACCGGGATAAACCTGTTGCCCATGGCTGTCTTGGGGTCCAGTGGCCCCACAATGTCAATCCCCACACACTGGAATGGGGTACTGACCACAGGGAAAGGTTGGAGTGGAGCCTTTTGCTTCCTTCCACTCTTACCACTTGCCTGGCAAGTCTGGCAGGTCCTACAATGAGCATCTGAGCTCTTGTGCATTTGAGGCCATTAAAAGTGGGTGACAAGCCTCTCATAGGTCTTGTCCTGCCCCAAATGCCCTGCTAATGGCACATTGTGAGCCAGCCCCAGTAGGAAGGCTCTGAACTTCTGGGGTACCACCACCACACGGGCTGACCCAGGCTCAGCAACCTTAGGCTCTGAGTACAGGAGGTCATTCTCCCAGTAGATGAAATGTGTACCGGACTGATCACCATTGGCCTGGGCTGCAGCCTGCTGCCGCATACCCACGAGAGAGGGGCATTCTTTCTGCTCCCTGCAGAATTCCTCCCTGGAGGGGCCTCCTTGCTGCCAATGGGTCAGCTCAGGCAGGTCCCCCAGTTCGGTTAGCTGTTCCCCGGTAGGCTCCAGGGCATCCCCCTCAAGGTCTGCTTCCTCCTGGGCCGTGGGAGCTTTAGGGGCCAGTTTCCCGCGCCTCCTGCGCCCTCTCCCTAAGGCCGGTTCCTGGGCCTCTCCCTCAGGCTCCAGGTTCTCTTGAACACCCCTACTGGCTGCCATTGACCGGGTGGTCACGCACGCCCAGTCAGGTAAACCCACCATCCGCAGGTGAGCTGTCTTCTCCACCTTTTCCCAAGGGTAGCTCTCCAAATCATTTCCTAGGAGACAGTCTACAGGCATGGCAGTTCTCACAGCGACTTGCAGAGTACCAGAGACCCCCCCCCCACTCAAAGGTAACTTGAGCCATTGGACAACGGCTCTCTTTGTTGTCAGCATTGACAACCCGACAATAGGCACGGGGTACAACCTGCTCTTGAGATACCAGGTGCTGCCGCACTGCAGTCACGCTGGCGCCTGTGTCTCGAAGAGCCTCTACCTTCTTCTCATTGACGGTCACCACTTGCCCATATTTCTTAGTGTTGGAGGGCAAGTAGGTTTCAGGGACCATTTCACTGTCTCCCAATGAGACTAGGGTCAGCTGGACGGGGTCCCACCCACCTTGCACTTCTACCTCCTCCCCAAAGGCTACTGTAGCCACTTGCCTGGGGAAAGCACCAGTGGCTGCTGGTTTTACATACAGGCGACACTTGGGATCACTGGCAAAGTGACCCAGCTCACCACATTTATAACACTGTGGGGGCCCCTTGGGAACAGGTTTAGCTGTCGGGCCCCTGTCTGCTTCGGGGGTGGGGGAGGCTGAGAACCTTTCTGCTGGTTCCCTGGGGTATTACTTTGGGGGCCTTTTGGGAACCCTTTCTGTTTTCCCCTGTCCCCCCACTCTTCTGCTGGGGACCCTGCCCATCCTTGGTGGAGTCTCCCACTTGACCCTTGTGGACCCTGGTGCTGACCCAGCGGTCCGCCTCTTCAGCAAGCTTCCTAGGGTTAGTCAGCTTGCTATCGATCAGGTGTTGGCGTAGCTCAGGAAAACAATTAAGGGACAAGTGCTCCCATGCAATTAAATCAAAGAGACCTTGGTAATCATTCACTTTGCTACCCTTCACCCAGCCATCCAGTGCTCTGCAGAAAAAGGTTACATATTCCACATACGTACTCCCAACAATCTTGGTCCACCCCCTGAACCTCTGTCTATATAATTCAGGAGTTAGCCCATATCTGGTCATTAAAGCTTCCTTCATGTGGGGGTAAGAGTGATACATGTCAGAGGACAAATCTAAGAGTGTGTACCGCCCCTCACTGAGGAACCACCCCCACAACCCCGCTCCCCAATCTCTCTCAGGAACCCGGTGGGAAGACATGGCTACCTCATAGGCCTTGAACCATTGCCCTATGTCATCATTCTTAAAGTACTCTTTACATCTTTTGGCATGTACACCCTTGACTCTACCTGCACCGGCGTTGCGCTGCCACCAGAGGGAGGGTTTTCCAAACTTTTGGCTTTTATCTCCAGCTCCCTCATTTTCATGTCGTGCTCCATCTGAATTTTTCTTTCTTCCAGAGCCATCTTCTTGCTCTCTAGCTCCAATTGGCCATTTAATTTCAGCTCTGCCAACTTTATTTCATGATCCCTGGTGGCCTGTCTGTCTGCCAGCTCCTCTGGCGACAGGCCTCTGCCAAAACTATGGATGCTCTCTGCTGGTTCCACTGGCACAGTCTCCTCAGTTGCATTCCTTGATTCCATCCAGGCTTTCAGCGCCTTGTAGAGATCTGTTTTGTTCCTGCATCCTGCATGTGGAACCTTAAACTTCTTGCAGAAGTACTTGAGTTCAACTTTTGTATAGCTATCCAGTTTTGACTCATCCCATTCAATTCCTACTATTTCAGTGGTTTCAGAGGTCGATTTCTCAATGCTGTGTGGGCCAGGCATGACTCCAAACACAAGGGATCTTCTTTCTTGGCAAGCAAAAATAAAAAGTTCTGTGGCTTAAGCTACTCGACTGTTCTCACTGTGCAATGGCTAGTAATCACTGCGCAGACACCAAAAATGCAAATCCGTAGATCCTCACCGCTGCCACCAATGTTAGAATCCGGGGTCTCTGGTTGGCGCAGGTATGCATTTGCGACAAGCAGGGACCCTTTCCTCTAAGTCAGGGCAAAGGAATACTCGTGAAAAATAACCCCTGCTCACCCTCTAGGTAACGTGGCGCGAGCAGTCAGACTAGATTCCAGAGGGCATGAGGTTAAGCATTTAGGGTGTCCCACAATACCCACCAACCCACCACACAGAGACACAAGACTGTATTTATCAAAATAAAGTTCTTTATATAATTTCTTCAAGCAGGCTTCAGTTACAGCCTTTACTTTTAAATAAGGTTCCAGTTACTTGTTTAGAATGTTCAAGGATGCCACAGTTCTTTAAAAAGGTCAATTTGGGTGCAATCTGCACCTTTTGGTGGTCTGTGTGCTTCGAAGTGCCTTCTGTATGCGTCGTACCGGCGTTGGTACGCTTCGTACTATTCCTCACGCTTCTTGCGTAAGCAAGCGCACCGAGGCTCAAGCCGCACGGGCCGTACCATCGTAGGTACGCCCCGTACGAGGCTGAGACGATTCTTGCTACTCCTCCCGCTTCCCGCGTGAGTAAGCGTATGGGGATTCAAGCCATACGGGCCGTACCGTCGTAGGTACGCTTCGTCCGGTGCTGAACACTCTTCCGGACGTTCCTTTCAATAGCTCACGCTTCCGGCATGAGCAAGCTTACGGGGACGCTTCGTACAGAACCGTACGGGCCGTACAGTTGAGGGGACGCTTCGTACAGCGTTATTCGGGGCGCACAATACCTCAGATCTTGGTGGGGAGTTCGGTGCGGCCTCAGCAGTCTTCAGAGGGGCGTCCCGCGTCGCGTTGCAGTCCCGCTTGGTCAGAGGACGGCGATGCTTCGTGGGGCACCTCAGGACTTCCGCAGCTCACCTCGAAGTGCGAGGAAGGAGGGGCGGCTCGGGGGTGAATTCAGTGCGCAGCGCTGCAACGTCGTCCAGCGATGGCAAACCGGTGGGCGTCAGTCCTTGCGATGGGCTCTACAGCTCAGGGGCCACAGAGCCTCGGTGCTCAGAGGAGACGAGCCTGTCTCACGGTGCGAGCTCCGGCTCGAGGGGCCAGCAGTTCGCTTTAATCAGGCCAGTCAGGGCAGGCCGTCACGGTGCTCACAGCAGCACAGTCGGGCAAAGGTCGCGGTGCTCGGCAGGATGGGGCACACAGGTTCTCTGGAGTCAGGAGGTCAATTCACCAGCAACAGCTTCCTTTTCCTCTTGAGGGAGTAGCGCCCACTGTTCCTGGGGCGCAGTTCACGGGGCAAGTTCACAGGCAAGCCCTTGGAGATTGTTCACTCAGCACAAGTTGATTCAAAAGTCTTTCTCAGTCTTTTCCTCTCCTTCTTGCAGCAAGGCACCCACCACAGGCCAGTCTCTCAGGCTTAGAGACAGTAGTCCTCCATGTAGCTTTCCCAGGTACTCCTCTTCAGGCAGAGTTTCTTCTTGGCGCAAACAGGATCTGATTTCTTAGGAGCAGGGCTCCTTCTTTTATACACAGTTTATTTTGTTCTTTGTCACCAGGGAGCCTGTGCCTGGCTCAGTCCGGTTTTGGAGCACTTTGTTGTGGTGACTCTGCTCTTTCCTTTCAGTGCACAGGGCAGAGACATCAGCCGCTCCACAGGGGGCGGAGCCAGCATTGTGGTGGCAGAGCACAGGTCTATTCAGAGTCAAGGTGTACTCCTCCCACCCATTCTGGTGTAATCTCTCTACCCACCACCTGGCAGCCAGCCTGTCTCCTGGAATTCCCCAGCCCTCCCCTCACTGAAACTAGGCAGCACACACACAAAGCAGACGCGGACTGAAATGGCTAAGCAAGTAAATACTAACTTTCTAAAAGTAGTATTTACAAACACAGGATATTAAAATAAACTTTACTAAAAGAAGTATTTTAATATACTGAGTTCAGGCATACTAAACTTGACTTTCTACCATGCTCTCTGAGTCCGCTGGGATTATAGAGTGTAATAATTCCAGCAGCCCATTCTGGCCTATGGAGAGCAGGTAGCCTTCAATAGTGAAAAACGAAAATGGTTGTAATTCACTATTAGGACATGCCACACACATCAGGGCATGTCCTACCTTATGCCTACAATGCACCCTGCCATTGGGCCTACCATAGGGGTGACTAATATGTAGTTAAGGGAAGGTTTCGGGACTGGCAAGTAGGTGCACTTGCGCAGTCAGCATGACAGTACCAGACTGCACGCAGGTTCTGCAATGGCAGACCCTAGACACATTTTACTAGGCCGCTTCTGTGGGTGGTACAACCAGTGCTGCAAGCCCACCAGCGGCATTTGTATTTACAAGCCCTGGCACTCCTGGTGCACTCTACTAGGGGCTGATAGTAAACCAAATAAGCCAAACATGGACACCAATCAATGTATACACTTTTCATAGGGAGCACTTGCACTGTGGCACTGATTAGCAGTGGCACAGTGCCCTGAGCAGCTAACGCCAACAAAACACTTGAGGCACATCAGCAAAAAGTGGAAGGGAAACTCACGCCAAGGTGCCAGGTCTAACAGCGTCTTTGTGGGCATCGCGGCTGTCCGGCGTCTTGTCGCTGTGCCATATGTTCTCCAATTTCCGGCAGGTGCGCTTTGAGGCGAGGAGATCCGGGGTGAACCAGCTGGCTCTTTTGCTGGTGTCTCTGTTGGTGGGTTTCAGCGGGGCTACGGTGTTGGCGCGGTCGTTCATCCAGCGTTCGAGGGTGAGTGCACCATCATCGGGGTTGGGATTGGTCAGAGGGTTGAGTGCGAGGCTTGTTCTGTAGTTGTTCCTCAGTGGCTTTGCCCCAGCTGCGGCGGGGGATCTGTAGGGTGCGGTGGTATGTGGGGGGTTTTTGGAAGGAGAAGTGGATGCAGTGGTGGTCTGTCAGGTGAGTTCGGAGGCGTGGCTGAAGGTGCGTGGGGGCTTGAGGAGAAGATGGCATCAAGTGTGTGACCGGCGATGTGACGAGCTGTTTTAGTCTGAGGTTGGCGAGGTTGTCGATCAGGGTGGAGGAGTTGTTGTCGTTGTTGTTCTCCAGATGATAGTTCAGGTCTCAGGAGGATGTAGTCGGTGGAGGTCAGCACGTGCGAGCTGATGAGGTCGGCGATGGAGTTCTAGAATTGAGGCCGGGGTCCTGGTGGTCTGTAGACGAGGGTGCCTCTTAGGGTGGTCTTGGGGTCAGTGTGGATCTGGAAGTGCATGTGTTCAGCGGTGCTGAGGGTGTCGTTGGTGTTTGTTGAGACCCTGATGGTGTTTTTGTGGACGATGGCGATTCCTCCGCCGGCCCCGTTGGTGCGGTCTCTGCGGGTGATCTTGTACCCGTCGGGGATGGCTATGGCAATGTCTGGCGAGGAGGCTTCGTTCATCCAGGTCTCGGTCAGAAAGGCGATGTCCGGGGATGCGGACATAAAGTTTGCATCTCTGTCAGATACTACCTCCTTAGGAAAGCCTACTCTTGAGAACACACTCAAGAGAGCTCTTGCCACCACAGGTGCTGTAGTGGTCCTTAGGGGAATTGCTTCTGGATACCTGGTGGCATGATCCACTACCACCAGTATAATCTGTGCCCAGATGCTGTTTGAGGATCCATGGGACCAACAATGTCAATCCCAACCCTCTCAAAGGGAACCCCCACCACAGGTAGTGGTATCAGGGGGGCCTTTGTAGTGCGACCTGCTTTGCCACTGGCTTGGCAGGTTACACAGGAGCGACAAAACTCCTTTGTGTCTTCAGACATGTGGGGCCAGTGAAAGTGAGGAACAATTCTTTCACAAGCCTTGTTCTGGCCTAGGTGCCCTGCTAGGGGAATATCATGGGCTAGTGTCAATAGGAAACCCCTAAACTTCAGAGGTATAACCAACCTCCTGGATGCACCAGGCTTGGGGTCTCTACTCTCTGAATAAAGGAGTCCATCATCCCAATAAACTTTATGGGTGTCACTAGCATTCCTAGCAGCCTCATCAGCAGCTTGCTGTCTGAGGGTTTCAAGAGAGGGGCAGGTTTTCTGCTCCTGGCTCAGACCTGGAAGGGCCCCCTGTCCCCAAGAACCCAACCTGGTCAGGTTCAAGATCCTCTGGGACAGTTCCTTCTTCAGGCTCAAGATCATCTCCCTGAGGAGATTGATCAGTATCCTGAGACAGGTTGGAAGGCTCTGCCTTAACCCTACTGCTCCGCCTCTTGTGAGGCACCTGGTCCATTATTCCAGAATCCAGGGCCTGTCCAGCTTTTGACATCTTAGCCTGTGACCTAGTCACAGCAAAGACATGTGCAGGGATCCCTAACATCTCTGCATGTGTCCTGAGCTCCACTTCAGTCCAAGCTGAAGTTTCCAGATCATTGCCAAGCAAGCACTGTACTGGTAGGTCCGCACTTACCACAACCTTCTTAAGGCCAGTTACCCCTCCCCGGGAGAAGTTAACAACTGCCAGAGAATGGTCTGTTCTGACATTGCTAGCATTGGTCACCTGGTACATTTCACCAAGTATAATATGCCCAGGATCCACAAGATCTTTTGTTACCATTGTGACACTTGCTCCTGTGTCCCTGAATGCCCATGCTTCTACTCCATTAATTAAAAGCTGATGTCTTTATTTGCCCAGGTTACTGGGGCTCACAAAGGGGTACATATCCATGCCCCCATCACTGACAAGCACAGCCTGAGTTGGTACTCTGACTAGGCCAGAGTCCATCTGAGAACCCAGGGTCAACCCTACTACACCCTTATTCTGTGTATTCCCACCACCAATTGTAACTGCACTAGGGGGAGCAGGTGCCTTAGGGGCATTGGTGGGGACTGGAGTATTCTCTTTGGCCTTGGTGCAGTCACTGGTCCAGTGAGTTTTCTGCTTACAGATTTTGCACCAAGGTTTCTTTTGGCCTTTCCGTTTTTTAGCCTGTGAATCCCCACCCAAAGAAGATTTTTGGGGCCCTTGTGAAGACTTCTGGTCTTTACCCTTGTCCCCACCCTTATCAGAGATTTTGGAAACTTGCTTCTTAGGGTCACCACCTTGGTTCTGTACTTTCTGCCTCACCCTGGTTCTGACCCATTTGTCTGCCTTCTTTCCCAATTCTTGGGTAGAGGTCAGATCAGAGTCTACCAGGTACTGGTGCAACAGCTGACAGTTATTAAGAATCTGCTCCCTTATTATCAGATTATACAATACTTTGAAGTCCCACACTTTACTGCCCAAAAAACAACCTTCCAGAGCCTTAGCAGCACAGTCAACAAAGTCAACCCAGTCCTGATTTTGTGCTTTTTGTGTGTCTCTGAACTTTAACCTGTATTGTTCAGTGGTTAGGCCAAACCCATCTATTAGAGCACTTTTCAAGACTTTATAGTCATCAGCATCCTCTTCTCTTACAGTGAGGAGCTTGTCTCTACCTTTGTCGGCAAAGGAGAGCCATAAGATTGCTGCCCACTGACCCAGAGGGACCTTCTGTACTTTATAGGCCGTCTCCAAGGCAGTTATCCATTTATGGATGTCATCCCCACTCTGGTAGGGAGGGACAATCTTACTTAGGTTTCTATGGTCATAAGACCTCTCCCTATCTCTAGGGAAATTGCTGCCACCAAGGGACTCTAGTCTCTCCTTTTTACTAGCTATGTAGGCTCCAGGGCTTCCCTATCTAAGGCCATCTGCTGCTTTCTGAGGTTGAGTCTTGCTCATACTTCAGCAGTCTCTGTTCTCTCCTGGGAGGTTTCCCTCCCTCTGTGAGAAGAAACAGAGGTTCCAATAGGAGTTAGACTGGATAGATCCCCTTGACAGATATCTATCCCTTCTAGCCCTGTTGTCAGGGCTTCCAGGAGGAATGAAGAAAGTGGCATTATTGTCATCCTCCTCATCCTCATCCTGTTGGTCTGTGTTCACCAGAGTCTGGTCATTGTCACCAGTCTGGTCAGCATTAGAGTTAGGGTCAGGGGAGTCTCCACCCCTGGACCCACCCTCAGGTGCTGCCCCACTCACACTGTCTACATCATGAGGCCCACTAGGACTTGTGATATCATCCAGTTTCAGTATCTTTATGAGATGCTATGTGAATGGACTTTTGCCTGTCTCCCGCTTCCTAATGGTACATAAAGCCCTAAGCTAAGCAAAGGAGAGATCCTCATATTTATAGGGAAGCAGCTCAGTGGTTCCTGGTAGGGACCCACTGGTTCCTGGCTGGTTAGACATTGCTAATGTGGTGTGGTATATTGCACTACCTACACTAGAGTGGCCTACTAAACTCTCTTGAGTTGTAGAAAGGGTGTGCTATCCCTTAACACACAACTCTAAGTTCAGTAGAACTTACTGTATCTAAACTTGATATTATATGTACCTCAGGTACCTTTAGTGGTTTTCAGTTGATCAATTCAATTGAGATTATCTGGTAAAACAGTAGCAAGCTGGAATCCCACACGCTGCACACCCATGTGAGATGGTGGTTTGATATACGCTGTTCACTAGCTCTAGTGGGCACCTTTGTGGTCAGTCCAAACAACCCCTTATGGTAAATGGTTAAAGACAACCTTATATGAAAGCTATCCTAGTGGTAGCTATGGAGAGCAGCCTTCAGGCTAAGCCTTGAAGGAATGTAAAGCAGCTTGTTTTACCAGTCTATAATCTCTTGAATGACCAAATGAAAGGACAACCACACCAGGTATATATTTAAAATATATGTATTTAGGTTAACACACACCCCTCTAGTCTCTTTATGAGACTGGAGTTCGAAGTACTTTAGTTACAAGTGATCAAGCATCAGTAAAAGCACAAATACACGTTTGGGCTCTAGGGGCGTACCAAACCATATACCAAAAAATTGGTATAAGAACCACGACTGGAATAGGCACTAGGCCTATTGCCTCTAGAATCGCTGGGTCCCCAAGGAACCACCCAAGGTAGTGACACAGGGGCTGTATGCAGTGTGAAAACACAACCGCGGGTTCCTATTATCTTCTATGAGAATGTCGCGGTTGGAAATTTAAAGATTAGGGACACTTCTAATCGAGTCTGGACCAAACCCTCTTGGACTTAGGAAGTTCTAGGGCTAGCACCCACGAGAGCACCGAAGTACTCGAGTTATCTCACCCAGGGAAGCTGGGTGCATAGGTGTCTTTTGGTGTCGGGTCTCGTCGTCGATTCCAATGGAAGCCTGCTAAGAACTGCTGCTGCCGTGAAGAGGAGAAGTGTCAGAAGAGATCCAAGCCTAGATCTAGGATGTACGGAGCCTGAAAGCAGAGGGGACAGAGTCTGGGTCACTAGCCAGTGACCGAGGGCAGGATGGACCAATGCCCACAGATGTTGGGTTCTTCAGGTGAGTTGATGGGTGTCTTGACTCTTCAGCCACGAGGTCCAGCAGGCGTCGACGAAGTCCACGAACCGAATTCGAGCTGTCCCACGAAGTCTGTTGAGTGCTGCAGTGCGGCGACCAGAAAGGACCCAAAAAGCCTTGGCAACGGCAAGTCACTGGAAATCAGAGAAAGGACTGCGGTGCAGACCATCAAGGTCTGAGGGACTCACTCAGCGAGGGTAAGTCAGGGCACTTCTGGAGCAACCAGGTAACCCAATCAGAAAAGGAGTCGCCTTCGCGGGGAACTGCTAGCCAACGGGCTAGTGATCGCGAAGGAGCCTCGAGTGATCTCACTTGAAGCTGGCCCACGGGTCACTCGTGGAGTGGAGGCCAACAATCTTCGGTGCAGTAGGTGCTCAAGGCTGGGGTTACTCGGAGCCCAAAGCACAACTTCGAGGAGGACCAGGAAGATAGTGTTGCTGCCAAAGTTCACGATGTACAGGGGTCACGGTTCCACGTCACCCACGATAGCCACGCGCCTCAGCTTTGTTGTGGACTCAGGGTAGCCTCGGAGAATTCTGGAAATCCACCTCTAGAGATGCAGAAACTTCGGCGTCTGGTGGGAGCTTCAGAATTGCAGACCAGTCAGTTGCTTCTTTGGTGCCTGCCAAGCAGGGGAGTCACTCCTTGATGCCAAGGGAGATTTCTTCATTCTTCTAGTCAGGATAGAACGTCGAAGGTCCGGGGTGTATATTGCAGAGTTTCGTCCAGGGTAATCTAAAATCCTAGGGACTGAATTTCTATATTTATACTAAGTTTAGGGGATGGACTAACTCTAAGGCCCCACCTATGGGTGGGCCAGGAAAGAGGGGTGGTTACACCCATTTCATTTGTCCAGTTTCGCGCCAGAGCAGGGGCAGGTAGAACTGGAGTATGCACAGGGACACCAAGTGTGCCCCCAGTGCAGGACTTCAAAGCACCAGAGAGTGCTCCCGCCCAGCCCCAATACACATCACCCTGTCTGGGGAGGTGGGGACACCGCCCCTCGACAGGAAACCTATTGTCCAGTCCTCCCCTGCCAGAGTTTCGGTCAGCAGCAGGAGGCCAGACCTGTGTCTGTGGCAGAGGCATCCATTTTGTGATGCCAGGGCTCAGGAAAGTCCTACCGTTTAGCCAGTGTGAACATGTCTATCTGTCTAGAAGGGTGGAATGCTACCCCCACCACCAGGACTGGCAGGGGGGTAGTATTCCAAAGCGTTTGACACCAAACACGACATGTTTTGGTGCAGCCATCCCAAAGTTAGCATTTACCGCGAGGTTATAATGCACTTAAGAGTATATGGTATGGCTGTATCACAGAACAGCCATAAGGAAGTATTTCCAAAATCTGCAGAGAGGCTCAGCTCATGCTTGGGCACCCTCTCACGTAAAACCAAGCACTCTGCCTTCAGGATTGTCAAGGCCTGCCATAGGAGTGGCTTATAGGTTAATATGTGTCTGTTTAAGGTAGTGATATAGGTAGCCTATACCACTGTAAGGGGTGCAAGCACACCCTTACTCAGGCTGCAGTAGCAGACCTGTGGTGTCATTTTGGAGTGCTTCCCAGGGGTGGCATAATATATGCTGCAGCCCCTGGTAGGCCTCTGAGGTACCTATGCCCTAGGTACATAGTATACCATATACTAGGGGTTTATAAGGCACTCCAGAATCCAATTAGATATGTACCTAATGTACATGGAAACCATTTTAGAGAGGAAGGAGCTAGGCTGTGGTCCTGATTAGCAGGGCCACAGCCAGACCAAGGTAAAAAAAAATAGTGAAACTCCAGCAAAAAGTGGGGGTATCCATGTGAAGCAGATCCTACTCTTCTACATACCTGCACGCAGCATTTATATTGCATGTACTCTCAGTGCCTATATGGTATACCTGCACGCATCACTTCTGTTGCACGTGCTCTTGTTGCCTGCTTGGTACACCTGCATGCACCACTTCTACTGGATGTGCTCTCGCTCCATGTGTCGCATGCCTGCATGCACCACTTCTACTGCAGGTGCTCTGGTTGCCTCCCTGGTATACCTGTGTGCACCACTTATTCTGCAGGTGCTCTTGTTGCTTGTGTGATATACCTGTGCGCACCACTTCTACTGCAGGAGCTCTCGTTACCTGTGTGGATATCTGTGCGTACCACTACTACTGCAGGAAATCTCGTTGCCTTTATGGTGTACCTGTGCACACCACTTCTACTGCAGGAGCTCTTGCTGTCTGTGTGGTATACCTGTGTGCACCACTTCTACTGCAGGAGCTCTCGTTGCATGTATGGTGTACCTGCACGCACCACTTTTCTGCAAGTGCTCTCGTTGCCTGTGTGCTGTACCTGCTTGCACCAGCTCTACTGCAGGTGCTCTGGTTGCCTGTATGGTGTACCTGCACGCACCACTTCTACTGCAGGAGCTCTCGTTGCC
This sequence comes from Triturus cristatus, assembly GCF_964204655.1. Taxonomy (NCBI): domain Eukaryota; kingdom Metazoa; phylum Chordata; class Amphibia; order Caudata; family Salamandridae; genus Triturus; species Triturus cristatus. The sequence goes on from NC_140579.1 coordinate 1,102,695,572, forward strand.
TATATGGTGTACCTGCATGCACCACTTCTACTGCAGGTGCTTTTGCTGCCTGTGTGGTGTACCTGCATGCACAACCTCTACTGCAGGAGCTCTCGTTGCCTGTGTGGTATACCTGTGCCCACCAATTCTACTGCAGGAGCTCTCGCTGCCTGTGTGGTATACCTGCATGCACCACTTCTACTGCAGGTGCTCTCGTTGCCTGTATGGTATACATGTACGCACAAATGCTACTGCAGGAGCTCTTGTTGCCTGTATGGTATACCTGCGCGCACCACTTCTACTGCAGGTGCTCTTGCTGCCTGTGTGGTGTACGTGCGTGCACCACTTCTACTGCAGGTGCTCTTGCTGCCTGTGTGGTGTACCTGCATGCACCACTTCTACTGCAGGTGCTCAGGCTGCCTGTGTGGTGTACCTGCACGCACCACTTCTACTGAAGGTGCTCTTGTTGCCTGTGTGGTATATCTGCACGCACCACTTCTACTGCAGGAGCTCTCATTGCGTGTGTGGTGTACCTGCACGCACCACTTCTGCTGCAGGTGCTCTCGGTGCCTGTGTGGTATACCTGCACGCACCACTTCTACTGCAGGTGCTCTCGTTGCATGTGTGGTAATTCTGCACGCACCACTTCTACTGCAGGAGCTCTCATTGCCTGTATGGTATACCTGCAAGCGTCACTTCTACTGCAGGAGCTCTCGTTGCCTGTATGGTGTACCTGCATGCACCACTTCTACTGCAGGAGCTCTCATTCCCTGTTTGGTGTACCTGCATTCACCACTTCTACTTCAGGAGCTCTTGTTGCCTTTGTGGTATATCTGTGCACACCAATTCTATTGCAAGAGCTCTCCTTGCCTGTGTGGCATACCTGCACGCACCACTTCTACTGCAGGTGCTCTTGTTGCCTGTATGGTGCAACTGTTCAGACCACTTCTACTGCAGGTGCTCTCGCTTCCTGTGTGGTATACCTGCAAGCGTCACTTCTACTGCAGGTGCTCTCGCTTCCTGTATAGTATACCTGCACGCACCACTTCTACTACAGGAGCTCTCGTTGCCTGTCTGGTATACCTGCACGCACCACTTCTACTGCAGGAGCTCTCGTTGCCTGTATGGTATACTGTTAGAATCGGGGGTCTCTGGTTGGCGCAGGTATGCACTTGCGACAAGCAGGGACCCTCTCCTCCAAGTCAGGGCAAAGGATTACTCTCCGAAAATAACCCCTGCCCACCCTCTAGGTAGTGTGGAGCGAGCAGTCTGGCTAAACTCCAGAGTACATATAGTTAAGCATTTGCAATGTCCCACAACAATCACTAACCCACCACACAGAGGCACAAGTCTGTATTTGTAAAAATATATTTCTTTATATAGGATTCTCAAGCAGGCTTCAATTACAGTCTTTTAGGCTTTAAACAAAAACGGTTCCAGTTACTGTCAAAATGTTCCAATTCTTTAAGAGGATGCCACAGTTCTTCTAAATGCAAGGCTTTGTTGTTTACTGCACTTCTTTTAGGTCTGTGCGCTTCGTAGCGCTTTAAAGGAAGAGCCCCCCTATACCTCACGCTTCCCGCGTGAGCAAGCGTGTGGGGCGTTCAATTTCAATGAAGTACGCGACGTACTGTTTGCTTAGAAGGAGGTGTACAGTTCTCTACAATGCAGCCGTACGCTGCGTGTAAGCCACAGTACCTTGCTTTCTCTTGGCGGTTCGAGGCGAGTCAGGAGGCGTAGAGGGGGCGTCCCACGTCGCGGTGCGGTCCTGCTTCTCGGAGGACAGCGATGCGTTGTGGGGCGGCTCTTGACCTCGATGCCCGTCTCGATTTTGAAGAGGGAAGGGGCGGCGGCTTGAGGTGAATCCAGCGGCGAGGCACTGTCAGCAGGGCGTCGTCTTAGAGAGGCGAGCTCAGGTGCAGGCAGTCTTCACGGTGTGCTCTACAGCTCGGGGGCCACAGACTTGCGTTGTTTGGACCGGACGGCCCGTTCTTGCGGTGCGAGCTCCGGCTCGAGGGGGCAGCAGTTCGCGGTGCTCAGGCCAGGCGGGGCAGGCCGTTACGATGCTAACTACGGCACCGTCGTTCAGAGGTCACTTTGCTCAGCGGGATGGGGCGCACAGGCTCTCAGAGTGCGGGACAGATTCCAAGTCGCACTCAGGTCTCCGGAGTCAGCGCTGAAGGTGGGAATACACCAGCAGCAGCTTCCTTCTTCAAGGGAGGGGTAGCGCCCACTGTTCCTGGGGCGCAGTTCAGAGGGCAAGTTCACAAGCAAGCCCTTGGAGATTGTTTAAAATGCACAAGTGAATAAAAAATCTTTCAGTCTTTTCTTCCTCTCTCCTTCTTGCAGCAAGGCACCCACCACAGGCCACTCTCCCAGGCTAGAGACAGTACTCCTCCATGTAGCTTTCCCAGGTCCTTCGCTTCAGGCAGAGTTTCTTCTTGGGGTCAACAGGATCTAATTTCTTAGGAGCAGGGCCCCTTCTTTTATACACAGTTTCTTTTGTTCTTTGTGGCCAGGGGGCCTCTTCCTGGCTCAGTCCGGTTTTGGAGCACTTTGTTGTGGTGACTCTGCTCTTTCCTTTCAGTGTACAGGGCAGAGACATCAGACGCTCCACAGGGGGCGGAGCCAGCATTGTGGTGGTAGAGCACAGCCCTATTCAGAGTCAAGGTGTACTCCTCCCACCTATCCTGGTGTAATCTCTCTATGCACCACCTGGCAGCCAACCTGTCACCTTGAATTCCCCAGTCCTGCCCCTCACTGAAACTAGGCAGCACACACACACAAAGCAGAGGCGGACTGAAATGACTAAGCAAGTAAATACTAACTTTCTAAAAGTAGTATTTACAAACAAAGGATATTAAAATAAACTTTACTAAAAGAAGTATTTTATTATACTGAGTTCAGGCATACTAAACTTGACTTTCTACCATGCTCTCCGAGTCCGCTGGGATTATAGAGTGCAATAATTCCAGCAGCCCATTCTGGCCTATGGAGAGCAGGTAGCCTTTCAATAGTGAAAAACGAAAATGGCTGAAATTCACTATTAGGACATGCCTCACACATCAGGGCATGTCCTACCTTATGCTTACAATGCACCCTGCCCGTAGGCCTACCATAGGGGTGACTAATATGTAGTTAAGGGAAGGTTTAGGGACTGGCAAGTAGGTGTACTTGCGCAGTCAGCATGACAGTACCAGACTACACGCAGGTTCTGCAGTGGCAGACCTTAGACACATTTTACTGGGCCGCTTCTGTGGGTGGCACAACCAGTGCTGCAAGCCCACCAGCAGCATTTGTATTTACAAGCCCTGGCACTCCTGGTGCACTTTACTAGGGGCTGATAGTAAACCAAATAGGCCAAACATGGACACCAATCAATGTATACACTTTTCATAGGGAGCACTTGCACTGTGGCACTGATTGGCAGGGGCACAGTGCCCTGAGCAGCTAACACCAACACAACACATGAGGCACATCAGCAAAAAGTGGAAGGGAAACTCACGCCAAGGTGCTGGGTCTAACAGTGAGGTATAGTGGGGCTCTTCCTGAAGAGCGGTACGACGCGTACGAAGAGCGCTACGACGCGCATAGACCTCGAGGAAGCGCAGCTCGAACCCCAGCCTTGCATTTATAAGAACTGTGGCATCCTAATACCAAATTGGAACATTGTGACAAGTATCTGGAACCGTTTTTAAAGCCTAAATGATTGTAACTGAAACCTGCTGAAGAAATCTATATAAAGAGATATATTTTTACAGATACAGTCTTGTGCCTCTGTGTGGTGGGTTGGTGATTATTGTGGGACATTACAAATGCTTAGCCATATGTACTCTAGAGTTTAGCCTGACTGCTCGCGCCACACTACCTAAAGGGTGAGCCAGGGTTATTTTCTGAGCGTAATCCTTTGCCCTGACTTAGAGGAGAGGGTCCCTGCTTGTCGCAAGTACATACCTGCGCCAACCAGAGACCCCCGATTCTAACACTACCTATACGGTATGCCTGCACGCATCACTTCTGTTGCAAGTGCTCTTGTTGCCTGTGTGGTATACCTGCACACACCACTTCTACTGCAGGTGCTCTCGTTGCCTACATGGTATACCTGCACGCAGAACTTCAACTGCAGGAGCTCTCGTTGCCTGTATGGTATACCTGCGCGCACCACTTCTACTGCAGGTGGTCTCGTTACCTGTGTGGTGTACCTGCGCTCACCACTTCTACTGCAGGTGCTCTTGCTGCCTGTGTGGTGTACCTGCACGCACCACTTCTACTGCAGGAGCTCTCGTTCTCTGTATGGTATACCTGCGCACACCACTTCTATTGCAGGTGGTCTCGTTGCCTGTGTGGTGTACCTGCGCGCACCACTTCAACTGCAGCTGCTCTTGCTGCTTGTGTGGTGTACCTGCACGCACCCCTTCTACTGCAGGTGCTCTCGTTGCCTGTGTGGTATACCTGCAAGCACCTCTTCTACTTCAGGTGCTCTCGTTGCCTGTGTGGTATATCTGAAAGCATCACTTCTAATGCAGGAGCTCTTGTTCCCTGTATGGTATACCTGTGCACACAAATTCTATTGCATGAGCTCTCGTTGCCTGTTTGGTATACCTGCACGCACCACTTCTACTGCAGGAGCTCTCGTTGCCTGCATGGTGCACCTGTTTGGACCACTTCTACTGCATGTGCTCTCGCTTCCTCTGTGGTGTACCTGCACGCACCACTTCTACTGCAGGAGCTCTCGTTGCCTGTATGGTGTACCTGCAAGCACCACTTCCACTGCAGGAGCTCTCGTTGCCTGTGTGATATACCTGTGCGCACCACTCCTACTGCAGGAAATCTTGTTGCCTGTATGGTATACCTGCGCGCACCACTTCTACTGCAGGTGGTCTCGCTGCCTGTGTGGTGTACCTGCATGCACCACTTCTACTGCAGGTGCTCTTGCTGCCTCTGTGGTGTACCTGCACGCACCGCTTCTACTGCAGGAGCTCTCATTGCCTGTATGGTATACCTGTGCGCACTACTTCTACTGCAGGTGGTCTCGTTGACTGTGTGGTGTACCTGCGCGCACCACTTCTTCTGCAGGTGCTCTCGTTGCCTGTGTGGTACATCTGTACGCACCACTTCTACTGCATGAGCTTTCGTTGCCTGTGTGGTATACCTGCATGCACCAATTCTACTGCAGGAGCTCTTGTTGCCTGTATGGTATACCTGCACCACCACTTCTTCTGCAAGTGCTCTTGTTGCCTGTGTGGTATACCTGCTTGCACCATCTCTACTGTAGGTGCTCTGGTTGCCTGTGTGGTATACCTGCTTGCACCAGTTCTACTGCAGGTGCTCTGGTTGCCTGTGTGATCAACCTGCGCGCACCACTTCTACTGCAGGAGCTTTTGAGCCTGAGTGGTATATCTGCACACACCACTTCTATAGCATGTACTCTCACTGCCTGTTAGACCTGGCACCTTGGCGTGAGTTTCCCTTCCACTTTTTGCTGATGTGCCTCATGTGTTTTGTTGGTGTTAGCTGCTCAGGGCACTGTGCCACTGCCAACCAGTACCACAGTGCAAGTGCTCCCTAAGGAAAAGTGTATACATTGATTGGTGTCCATGTTTGGCTTATTTGGTTTACTATCAGCCCCTAGTAAAGTGCACCAGGAGTGCCAAGGCTTGTAAATACAAATGCTGCTGGTGGGCTTGCAGCACTGGTTGTGCCACCCACAGAAGCAGCCTAGTAAAATGTGTCTAAGGTCTGCCATTGCAGAACCTGCGTGCAGTCTGGTACTGTCATGCTGACTGCGCAAGTGCCCCTACTTGCCAGTCCCTAAACCTTCCCTTAACTACATATTAGTCACCACTATGGTAGACCCAAGGGCAGGTTACATTGTAAGCATAAGGTAGGACATGCCCTCATGTGTGTGGCATGTCCTAATAGTGAATTACAGCCATTTTCGTTTTTCACTATTGAAAGGCTACCTGCTCTCCATAGGCCAGAATGGGCTGCTGGAATTACTACACTCTATAATCCCAGCGGACTCAGAGAGCATGGTAGAAAGTCAAGTTTAGTATGCCTGAACTCAGAATAATAAAATACTTCTTTTAGTAAAGTTTATTTTAATATCCTGTGTTAGAAATGGGATTTCTGGTTGGCTAGGGCTTGCGCCAAAGCCAGGCAGAAACCACCACTCTAGTCAGGGCTGGGGAGTTACACGCCAAAGATAACCCCTGCTCACCCCCTTGGTAGCTTGGCACCAGCAGTCAGGCTTATCCCGGAGGCAATGTGTAAAGCGTTTGCGCGCGCACACAGCAACAACACCCAAGGCCCACCACAAAAGAAACTCCACACAAGGTTATATATAAAAATAGCCTTTGTATTATAATAAACACATTCGATGATAATCACATAATTTACACTGTGCCAACTGGCACTGGGCAGAATTTTACAAGGGACTATTTACACGGGACAGGGCCACATGGACCACTGTCAGAATCAGCACAAATCACCAATTGTACATGTAGAACATATACTAACTGTAACACAAATTATCACTGCAGAGCACAACCAGTAACTACTGGCGCAATAATGACCTCAGCATTATCACAATGGGGCATAAACACATTATGCAATTTCTCATAAGTCTAACGCATTAGACCTTACCTCCTAAGCATAATTACACAAGGGGCGTATATCGCACAAGAAAGTATAATCTCCCTAACATAAACCTAAATAGGTAAAACAACCTCCTATGCAGAAATCATATCTAGAGGCATAAAACACAGGGTGCGCAAAACATACTACACCCGGTACATTTCCTAACACCCCAATCACATTAGGGCCTGGCGCCCTATAAACCTAACAATCCTAACAGCCCCCCCTGGCCATCGCAAAGGAGGGGCTCAAATGCCCTGTGTCCCAACAGTCAGGGCGCGCTGCAAAGGCAGCGAAAGTCAAGGTGCGCACTTTTGCGCAGACCTAAACGTTGCAGCTGGCACTAAGTGCTGCGCAGCTGAGCAGGCATAGATGGGGGCAAAGGAGTGCGTCTCACTCCTGGCTCAACCATGTCCCCTACAGAAAAACAAGACCTAAACGGTGCAGCTGCCCACTACTTGCTGGGCAGCTGGGAATGTTAAAATGAAGCATAGGCACTCAATGGCCCTTAAAGCAAATGCGCCCCCTTCGTTGGAGCCACACGGGGCTCTGTAAATAATGGGGCCAAACGTTGGAGCCACACAGGGCTCTGAAACTTGACTAATGCCCCCCAAGTGTTGGAGCCACTCAGGCTCTAAATATAATTATGCCCGTGGGAGCCACGCAGGCTCGAGAAACAACTGTGCCCCGCGCTGGAGCCACGTAGGCTCTGAAACTCTCTATGCTCACGTTGGAGCCATCTGGGGCTCTAAAGCACTCGTGCCCCCGTGGGAGCGGCGGGGCGCTTAAACAAACATGCCCGCCTCGTTGGAGCGGCCCGCTGCCAGACTGGGCCGCTCTGACTCTGCCTCTCCCCACCCAGACTCCCTCACACACTCACCGGCTGGGGGGGCTGAGGCAGGACTCGGTCTCCCAGGACTCCTCTCTCGTGGGGCTCTCTCACTCCTGAGAGCCTCGCTGGCATCGGCGGCCTTCACCCGGGCCCCCTCCTGGCACCCGGGACTTAACTCGCTGGAACTCGCGGAGAACTCCTCACTCGCGCTCTCCGGCGGCGAGCGAGACTTCCTTCCCTCAAGCGGAAGTCCCGCCCCTCTCCAGGCGTCTGGCCGCCTGACTACCGGTTTTGCCGCGGGCCGTGGCGGTGATTTCTTCTGTGGCGTAAAACGAGGGGTGGGCTCCCTCGAGATAGAACATAAATGTAGAAGCGGGGTGGGCACCCGCGCATCAATTAAAAATACACGCCATGACGCAGGGTGGGCACCTGCTTAACTGAAGAGAAATAAGCGGGGTGGGCACCCGCAAAGGCCCCCAAGGAGGGGGGAAATCCCCTCTCAAGCAGCGGCACGCAATCCAGGGCTGCAGGGAGAAAGTAAAGCGCTCCCTAGAGAGGAAAATAAAGCGCTCACTAGGCGCAAAAAGGCAGCATCAAGCCTTGGCAGAGTAAAATGACCAGCAAAAAGGTCCAAAAGGTCCTGAAGACATCCAGGGGGCAAGGTAGGGCCCAGGGGCCAGCACACAGGGCCCTCCAGCGGGGAGGTAACCCCAATGGCGGTCCCTCCTGTGCCCCACCAGCAGCAAGCCCCCCTCTGTCAGGATCCAGAAGAGAACATTTTCATGGGGTCACAGCCCCCCTTTTATACACAAAATCCTTTGTCTTCAAAGGTGCAGGGAAGGGGCGAACCAGATGCAACTGGTTCCTGAGCACTTTGTTTTGCTCAGCCCTTCTCCCTATTCACAGAACAGGCCAGGGACATTAGACGCACCACAGGGGGTGGAGCCAGCATTGTGTGGGGAAAGCCCAGCCCTATTCAGGTCCCAGGTGTACTCCTCCCTGCCATTAACATGCAGCTCTCTCCATTCACCACCGGGGCAGACCCATCCTGACTCCTGGAGCCAGACACACCAGCCAATCGCAAGCCAGACAGTCACTGCACATTTATGCCAGCGTCTAGAAGTGGCACTTCTATACTAGTCACAGTAACGCCGCACACATCATTGCGCAGCATTCACTCTCACATTTTCGCACATACCAAACTCGACCCTGCACTCCTCTCACATCAGGACTTAACACGGTCACTCAGATCCCCCATGCATTCCTATGGGAGGGCAGGTCAGTCTCACTAAACATACACAGAGCGCACGCACTTTCCACTGGGACACAGTGTGAAAGCGCCTAGAGGCCTAAATCCACTAATGCACCATAGGGAAAAGGCTAGGATAAATGCAAAAAGTTCTAGGGGTGAACTTGCCAGAAGGGCCAAGTCCAACATCCACAGGGGGCGGAGCTAGCATTGTGGTGGCAGAGCACAGGTCTATTCAGAGTCAAGGTGTACTCCTCCAACCCATCCTGGTGTAATGTCTCTACCCACCACCTGGTAGCCAGCCTGTCTCCTGGAATTCCCCAGCCCTGCCCCTCACTGAAACTAGGCAGCACCCACACACAAAGCAGAGGCGGACTGAAATGGCTAAGCAAGTAAATACTAACTTTCTAAAAGTAGTATTTACAAACACAGGATATTAAAATAAACTTTACTAAAAGAAGTATTTTATTATTCTGAGTTCAGGCATACTCTTTCTACCATGCTCTCTGAGTCCGCTGGGATTATAGAGTGTAATAATTCCAGCAGCCCATTCTGGCCTATGGAGAGCAGGTAGCCTTCAATAGTGAAAAACGAAAATGGCTGTAATTCACTATTAGGACATGCCACACACATCAGGGCATGTCCTACCCTATGCCTACAATGCACCCTGCCCTTGGGCCTACCATAGGGGTGACTAAAATGCAGTTAAGGGAAGGTTTAGGGACTGGCAAGTATGTGCACTTGCGCAGTCAGCATGACAGTACCAGACTGCATGCAGGTTCTGCAATGGCAGACCTTGGACACATTTTACTAGGCCACTTCTGTGGGTGGCACGACCAGTGATGCAAGCCCACCAGCAGCATTTGTATTTACAAGCCCTGGCACTCCTGGTGCTCTTTACTAGGGGCTAAACCAAATAAGCCAAACATGGACACCAATCAATGTATACACTTTTCATAGGGAGCACTTGCACTGTGGCACTGATTAGCAGTGGCACATTGCCCTGAGCAGCTAACACCAACAAAACACATGAGGCACATCAGCAAAAAGTGGAAGGGAAACTCACGCCAAGGTGCCAGGTCTAACACGTGTCCCCTCCAGCTGAACTGTGGGGGGAACTACCCTACCCCAGGGAGTTCCCCTTCACTAAGGCGGAAAAACCTGGACAGACCGTCAGCATTGGCGTGATCTGTGCCAGGGCGATGCTCCACTGTAAAGTCCATACCCTGTAGGGAGATGGACCACCTCAACAGTTTTGGGTTCTCACCCCTCATTTGCATCAACCATCTGAGAGGCCTGTGGTCGGTCTGAACCCGGAAGTGAGACCCAAACAAGTAGGGTCTTAGCTTCTTCAGCGCCCAGACTACAGCAAATGCTTCTCGCTCGATTGCATTCCACCTTTGTTCCCGTGGAAGTAACCTCCTACTAATGGAGGCTACAGGTTGGTCCCAGCCCTCCTCAGTCATCTGTGAGAGAACAGCCCCTACACCATGCTCTGATGCGTCTGTCTGCACTAGGAATTCTTTGGAGAAGTCAGGAGCCAAGAGCACGGGCGCCGTGCACATGGCAGTCTTCAGGGTGTCAAAAGCCTTCTGACAGATGTCAGTCCAGATCACTTTCCTGGGCTGCTTCTTTGAAGTCAGCTCTGTCAAGGGGGCAACAATGCTGCCATACCCCTTGACAAACCTCCTGTAGTACCCTGTGAGTCCTAAAAAGGCCCTCACCTCTGTCTGGGTCTTTGGGGGCTCCCAAGCCAGGATGGTTTCAATCTTGGGTTGGAGGGGCGCCACCTGACCGCTCCCCACTTGGTGTCCCAAGTACACCACGGAACCCTGCCCGATCTGACACTTGCTTGCCTTGATCGTGAGGCCTGCATTGCGCAGTGCCATCAACACTTCCCAGAGGTGGTGCAGGTGTTCTTTCCATGTGCCACTGAACACTGCGATGTCATCCAGGTAGGCGGCGCTGAACTCGGTCAGCCCAGCCAACACCTGGTTGACCAACCTCTGGAAGGTGGCAGGGGCATTCTTCATCCCAAATGGCATAACCCGGAACTGAAAATGCCCATCTGGTGTGGAAAATGCTGACCTCTCTTTGGCCCCATCAGTTAAGGCGATCTGCCAGTACCCAGACGTTAAATCAAACGTGCTGAGGTACCGGGCAGCCTCTAACCGATCGATGAGCTCATCAGCTCTGGGGATGGGGTGCGCGTCAGTCTTCGTGACTGAATTGAGTCCTCTGTAGTCCACACAGAACCGGAGTTCGGGTGTGGCACCCGGCGCTGCAGCCTTTGGGACCAAGACCACTGGGCTGGCCCAAGGACTGCTGGAGGACTCAACCACCCCAAGAGCAAGCATCTTTGAGACCTCCTCTTTGATGCAGGCTCTGACCCTGTCAGTCACTCTGTAAGCCTCATGCTTCACAGGCAAGCTATCTCCTATGTCCACATCATGGACGCACCAATCTGTGACACCAGGAACCAGGGAGAACAGGTCAGGAAACTGCCCCAGCAGCTGGCGGCAGTCATCCTGTTGCTCAGGGGTCAGGGTGGGTGAGAGGTTAACTCCATCCACTGACCCGTCTCGCTCTGAGGCTACCAGGAGGTCAGGAAGAGGCTCGGACTCCTCTTCCCCCCCATCATCTGTGGCCAAGAGCATGCCCACTTCGAGCCTCTCCAAGTGGGGCTTTAGTCGATTGACATGTAGGACCCTCAAGGGGTTCCTGGGAGACTGCAAGTCCACCAAATAGGTGACAGGACTCTTACGCTCCACAATCTCAAAAGGTCCGGTCCACTTGTCTGGGAGTGCACAAGGCTCCACAGGGGCCAGGACCCACACCCTTTGTCCAGGTTGAAGCTCAACCAGAGTGGCATTCTGGTCGTACCACCGCTTCATTTCCTCCTGGCTGGCTTCCAGATTTGCCTCAGCAAGTTGCCTGAAACGCCTAGTCTGGTTCCTGAAGGCAAGCATGTAACTGTATACATTCTGGGGAGGTTTCCTGGGAGATTTCTCCCAGCCTTCCTTGACCAGACTGAGAGGTCCTCGTACTGGGTGGCCATACAGAAGCTCAAAGGGACTGAACCCTAGAGACTTCTGTGGCACCTCACGGTACGCAAAGAGAAGGCATGGTAAGAGGACGTCCCACTTACGCCTCATGGGTTCCTCAAGACCCATAATCAAGCCTTTTAGTGTTCGGTTGAATCTCTCAACCAACCCGTTGCCTTGGGGGTGGTAAGGGGTGGTGAACTTGTAGGTTACACCACACTCTTGCCAAAGGGATTTCATATATTTCGATATGAAATTGGTGCCCCTGTCAGACACCACCTCTAGAGGGAATCCCACTCGTGAGAAAATTCCCATCAGTGCCCGTCCCACCACGGGGGCCGTCACTGTCCTCAGAGGGATGGCTTCAGGGTACCGGGTGGCATGGTCCACCAAGACCAGGATGAACATGATGCCCATGGCTGTCCTGGGGTCCAGTGGCCCCACAATGTCAATCCCCACTCGCTGGAATGGGGTACTGACCACAGGGAAAGATTGGAGTGGAGCCTTTTGCTTCCTTCCACTCTTACCACTTGCCTGGCAAGTCTGGCAGGTCCTACAATGAGCATCTGAGCTCTTGTGCATTTGAGGCCAATAAAAGTGGGTGACAAGCCTCTTATAGGTCTTGTCCTGCCCCAAATGCCCTGTTAATGGCACATCGTGAGCTTGCCCCATTAGTAAGGCTCTGAACTTCTGGGGTACCACCAGCGCACGGGCTGACCCAGGTTCAGCAACCTTAGGCTCTGAGTACAGGAGGTCATTCTCCCAGTAAATGAAATGTGTACCGGACTGATCACCATTGGCCTGGGCTGCCGACTGCTGCCGCATACCCACGAGAGAGGGGCATTCTCTCTGCTCCCTGCAGAATTCCTCCCTGGAGGGGCCTCCTTCTTGCTGCCAATGGGTCAGCTCAGGCAGGTCCCCCAGGTCGGCTATCTGTTCCCCAGTAGGCTCCAGGGCATCCCCCTCAAGGTCTGCTTCCTCTTCGGCCGTGGGAACTTTAGGGGCCGGTTTCCCGCGCCTCCTGCGCCCTCTCCCTAAGGCCGGTTCCTGGGCCTCTCCCTCAGGCTCCAGGACCTCTTGAACACCCCTACTGGCTGCCATTGACCGGGTGGTCACGCACGCCCAGTCGGGTAAACCCACCATCCGCAGGTGAGCTGTCTTCTAAACCTTTTGCCAAGGGGAGCTCTCCAAATCATTTCCTAGGAGACAGTCTACAGGCATGGCAGTTCTCACAGCGACTTGCAGAGTACCAGAGACCCCCCCCCCCACTCAAAGGGAACTTGAGCCATTGGACAACGGCTCTCTTTGTTGTCAGCATTGACAACCCGACAATAGGCATGGGGTACAACCTGCTCCTGAGATACCAGGTGCTGCCGGACTGCAGTCACACTGGCGCCTGTGTCTCGAAGAGCCTCTACCTTCCTCCCATTGACGGTCACCACTTGCCCATATTTCTTAGTGTTGGAGGGCAAGTAGGTTTCAGGGACCATCTCACTGTCTCCTAGTGAGACTAGGGTCATCTGAACGGGGTCCCACCCACCTTGGACTTCTACCTCCTCCCCAAAGGCTACTGTAGCCACCTGCCTGGGGGAAGGACCAGTGGGTGCTGGTTTTACATACTGGCGACACTTGGGATCACTGGCAAAGTGACCCATCTCACCACATTTATAACATTGTGGGGGCCCCTTTGGAACAGGTTTAGCTGTTGGGGCCCCTGCCTGCTTCGGGGGTGGGGGAGGCTGAGAACCTTTCTGCTGGTTCCCTTGGGTATTACTTTGGGGGCCTTTTGGGAACCCTTTCTGTTTTCCCCTGTCCCCCCCACTCTTCTGCTGGGGATCCTGCCCACCCTTGGCGGAGTCTCCCACGTGACCCTTGCGGACCCTGGTGCTGACCCAGCGGTCCGCCTCTTCAGCAAGCTTCCTAGGGTTAGTCAGCTTGCTATCAATCAGGTGTTGGCGTAGCTCAGGAAAACAATTAAGGGACAAGTGCTCCCATGCAATTAAATCAGAGACCTTGGAAATCATTCACTTTGCTACCCTTCACCCAGCCATCCAGTGCTCTGCACAAAAAGGTTACATACTCCACATAGGTACTCCCAACAATCTTGGTATACCCCCTAAACCTTTGTCTATATAATTCAGGAGTTAGCCCATACCTGGTCATCAAAGCTTCCTTCATGTGGGGGTAAGAGTTATACACTTCAGAGGGCAAATCTAAGAGTGTGTCCCGCCCCTCACTGAGGAACCGCCCCCACAACCCCGCTCCCCAATCTCTCTCAGGGACCCGGTGGGAGGACATGGCTACCTCATAGGCCTTGAACCACTGCCCTATGTCATCATTCTTAAAATACTCTTTTACTACATCTTTTGGCATGTACACCCTTGACTCTACCTGCACCGGCGTTGTGCTGCCACCAGAGGGAGGGTTTTCCAAACTTTTGACTTTTAGCTCCAGCTCCCTCATTTTCATTTCATGCTCCAGCTGAATTTTCCTTTCTTCCAGAGCCATCTTCTTGCTTTCTAGCTCCAATTGGCCATTTAATTTCAGCTCTGCCAATTTCATTTCATGATCCCTGGTGGCCTGTCTGTCTGCCAGCTCCTCTGGCGACAGGCCTCTGCCAAAGCTATGAACGCTATCCGCTGGTTCCACTGGTACAACCTCCTCAGGTGCATTCCTTGATTCAATCCAGGCTTTCAGCGCCTTGTAGAGATCTGGTTTGATCCTGCATCCTACATGTGGAACCTTGAACTTCCTGCAGAAGTACTTGAGTTCGGATTTCTTGAAGCTGTTCAATTTTGACTCATCCCATTCTACCTCTTCTATCTCAGAGGCCTCAGATGTTGTTTTCTCTATGCTGTTTGGGCCAGGCATGACTCCAAACACAAGGGATCTTCTTTCTTGACAAGCAAAAATTAAAGATCTGTGTCTCAAGCTACTGGACTGTACTCACTGTGCAATGGTTAATAATCACTGAGCAGACACTACAAATGCAAATCCGTAATCCTCACCGCTGTCACCAATGTTAGAATCGGGGGTCTCTGGTTGGTGCAGGTATGCACTTGCGACAAGCAGGGACCCTCTCCTCCAAGTCAGAGCAAAGGATTGCTCTCAGCAGACAACCCCTGCTCACCCTCTAGGTAGTGTGGCGCGACCAGTCAGGCTAATCTCTAGAGTACATATGGTTAAGCACTTGTAATGTCCCACAATAATCACCAACCCACCACACAGAGGCACGAGACGGTATTTGTAAAAATATATATAAATTCTTCAAGAAGGTTTTTAAATACAGTCTTTAGGCTTTGAACACGGTTCCAGTTACTTGTTTATAATGTTCCAATTTGGTCTTTGGGTGCCACAGTTCTAAAAAATGCAAGTTTGGGTGCAGACTGCACCTCTTTGGGGTCAGTGCGCGTTGTAGCGCCGTCCGTACGTGTCGTACCAGTATTGGTACGCGTCGTACCGCTCTTCGGGACAATCCCTACTATGTCTCACGCTTCCCGCGTGAGCAAGCGTACGGGGCCGCCGATCTTCAGGCAGTACGGGCCGTACGGGGGGCCTGCGCTTGACGCGTACAGTTCTTTTGTGAGGCAGCCGTACGTTGGGGGTCCGATAGCGCACTGTTCTCTATACTGCAGCCGTTCGCTGCAGGTACGCTGATGCTTTCGGAGCGCACAACTTCGACTACGCTCCAGCCGTACGCTGGGGCTTTCAACAGCGCACCATACCTTATTACTTGTGGGGAATTCGAGGCGCCTTCGGCAGTTTGTAGAGGGGGCGTCCCATGTCGCGGTGCAGTCCCGTTTCTCAGAGGGCAGTGATGCGTTGTGGGGCGCCTCTTGACTCCGATGCTCGTCGCGATGTTTGAAGAGGGAGGGGTAGCGGCTCGAGGTGAGACCAGCGGCGAGGCGCTGCCAGCAGGGTGTCGTCCAGAAGCAGCGAACTTAGGTGCAGGCGGTCTTTGCGGTGGGCTCTACGGCTCGGGGGCCACAGAGGCTCGTTGCTTGAACCGGACAGTCCTTCCTTGCGGTGCGAGCTCCGGCTCGAGGGGGCAGCAGTTTGCGATGCTCTGGCCAGGTGGGGCAGGCCGTTACGGTGCTCACTGCGGCACAGTCGTCCAGGGGTCACGGTGCTCGGCGGGATGAGGGCACACAGGTTCTCAGAGTGCGGGACAGGTTCCCAGTCGCACTCAGGTCTCTGGGGTCAGCGCTGAAGGGGGCAATACACCAGCAGCAGCTTCCTTCCTTCAAGGGAGGGGTAGCGCCCACTGTTCCTAGGGCGCAGTTCAGGGGGCAAGTTCACAAGCAATCCCTTGGAGATTGTTCACAAAAGCACAAGTTGAAAATAAAGTCTTTCTCAGTCTTTTCCTCTCCTCCTTGCAGCGAGGCACCCACCACTGGCCTGTCTCTCAGGCTAGAGACAGTAGTCCTCCATGTAGCTTTCCCAGGTCCTTCTCTTCAGGCAGAGTTTCTTCTTGGCGTCAACAGGATCTGATTTCTTAGGAGCAGGGCTCCTTCTTTTTTTAATACACAGTTTCTTTTGGTCTTTGTGGCCAGGGTGCCTGTGCCTGTCTCAGTCCGGTTTTGGAGCACTTTGTTGTGGGGACTCTGCTCTTTCCTTTTAGTGCACAGGGCAGAGACATCAGCCGCTCCACAGGGGGCGTAGCCAGCATTGTGGTGGCAGAGCACAGCCCTATTCAGAGTCAAGGTGTACTCCTCCCACCCATCCTGGTGTAATCTCTCTACCCACCACCTGGCAGCCAGCCTGTCTCCTGGAATTCCCCAGCCCTGCCCCTCACTGAAGCTAAGCAGCACACACACACACAGCAGAGGCAGACTAAAATGGTTAGGCAAGTAAATACTAACTTTCTAAAAGTAGTATTTACAAACACAGGATATTAAAATAAACTTTACTAAAAGAAGTATTTTATTATTCTGAGTTCAGGCATACTAAACTTGACTTTCTACCATGCTCTTTGAGTCCGCTGAGATTATAGAGTGTAATACTTACAGCAGCCCATTCTGGCCTATGGAGAGCAGGTAGCCTTTCATTAGTGAAAAACGAAAATGGCTGTAATTCACTATTAGGACATGCCACACACATCAGGGCATGTCCTACTTTATGCCTACAATGCACCCTGCCCTTGGGCCTACCATAGGGGTGACGAAGATGTAGTTAAGGGAAGGTTTAGGGACTGGCAAGTAGGTGCACTTGCGCAGTCAGCATGACAGTACCAGACTGCACGCAGGTTCTGCAATGGCAGACCTTAGAAACATTATACTAGGCCGCTTCTGTGGGTGGCGCAACCAGTGCTGCAGGCCCACCAGCAGCATTTGTATTTACAAGCCCTGGCACTCCTACTGCACTTTACTAGGGGCTGATAGTAAACCAAATAGGCCAAACATGGACACCAATCAATGTATACACTTTTCATAGTTGGCAGTAGCACAGTGCCCTGAGCAGCTAACACCAACAAAACACATGAGGCACATCAGCAAAAAAGTGAAAGGGAGACTCACGCCAAGGTGCCAGGTCTAACACTGCCTGTGAGGTGTTCCTGCATGCACCACTTCTACTGCAGGAGCTCTCTGCCTGTATGGTATACCTGCGCACACCACTTCTATTGCAGGTGGTCTCGTTGCCTGTGTGGTGTACCTGCGTGCACCACTTCTACTGCAGATGCTCTTGCTGCCTGTGTGGTGTACCTGCACGCACCACTTCTACTGCAGGTGCTCTCGTTGCCTGTGTGGTGTATCTTGACGTACCACTTCTACTGCAGGAGCTCTCGTTGCGTGTGTAGTGTACTTGCACGCACCACTTCTACTGCAGGAGCTCTTGTTGCCTATGTGGTATACCTGCACGCATCACTTCTACTGCAGGAGCTCTCGTTGCCTGCATGGTGCACCTGTTCGGACCATTTCTACTGCAGGTGCTCTCGCTTCCTCTGTGGTGTACCTGCACGCACCACTTCTACTGCAGGAGCTCTCGTTGCCTGTATGGTGTACCTGCAAGCACCACTTCCACTGCAGGAGCTCTCGTTGCCTGTGTGGTATACTTGTGTGCACCACTCCTACTGCAGGAAATCTTGTTGCCTTTATGGTGTACCTGTGCACACCACTTCTACTGCAGGAGCTCTCGCTGTCTGTGTGGTGTACCTGCAAGCACCACTTCCACTGCAGGAGCTCTCATTGCCTGTGTGGTATACCTGCAAGCACCACTTCTACTGCAGGAGCTCTCTCTGCTTGTGTGGTATACCTGTGCGCACCACTTCTACTGCAGAAGCTCTCGTTGGATGTATGGTGTACCTGCATGTACCACTTCTATTGCATGAGCTCTCATTGCCTGTATGGTATACCTGCATGCACCAGTTCTACTGCATGAGCTCTCGTTGCCTATGTGCTATACTTGCAGGCACCACTTCTTCTGCAAGTGCTCTCGTTGCCTCTGTGCTGTACCTGCTTGCACCAGCTCTACTGCAGGTGCTCTGGTTGCCTGTATGGTGTACCTGCACGCACCACTTCTACTGCAGGAGCTCTCGTGGCCTGTATGGTGTACCTGCATGCACCACTTCTACTGCAGGTGCTCTCGTTGCCTGTGTGGTATATCTGCAAGCATCACTTCTACTGCAGGAGCTCATGTTCCCTGTGTGGTATACCTGTGCACACCAATTATATTGCAGGAGCTCTTGTTGCCTATGTGGTATACCTGCACGCATCACTTCTACTGCAGGAGCTCTCGTTGCCTGCATGGTGCACCTGTTCGGACCATTTCTACTGCAGGTGCTCTCGCTTCCTCTGTGGTGTACCTGCACGCACCACTTCTACTGCAGGAGCTCTCGTTGCCTGTATGGTGTACCTGCAAGCACCACTTCCACTGCAGGAGCTCTCGTTGCCTGTGTGGTATACTTGTGTGCACCACTCCTACTGCAGGAAATCTTGTTGCCTTTATGGTGTACCTGTGCACACCACTTCTACTGCAGGAGCTCTCGCTGTCTGTGTGGTGTACCTGCAAGCACCACTTCCACTGCAGGAGCTCTCATTGCCTGTGTGGTATACCTGCAAGCACCACTTCTACTGCAGGAGCTCTCTCTGCTTGTGTGGTATACCTGTGCGCACCACTTCTACTGCAGAAGCTCTCGTTGGATGTATGGTGTACCTGCATGTACCACTTCTATTGCATGAGCTCTCATTGCCTGTATGGTATACCTGCATGCACCAGTTCTACTGCATGAGCTCTCGTTGCCTATGTGCTATACTTGCAGGCACCACTTCTTCTGCAAGTGCTCTCGTTGCCTCTGTGCTGTACCTGCTTGCACCAGCTCTACTGCAGGTGCTCTGGTTGCCTGTATGGTGTACCTGCACGCACCACTTCTACTGCAGTAGCTCTCGTGGCCTGTATGGTGTACCTGCATGCACCACTTCTACTGCAGGTGCTTTTGCTGCCTGTATGGTGTACCTGCATGCACCACTTCTACTGCATGAGCTCTCGTTGCCTGTGTGGTATACCTGTGCCCACCAATTCAACAGCAGGAGCTCTCATGCCTGTGTGGTATACCTGCATGCACCACTTCTACTGCGGGTGCTCTCGTTGCCTGTATTGTACACCTGCATGCACAACTTCTACTGCAGGAGCTCTCGTTGCCTGTATGGTATACCTACGTGCACCACTTCTACTGCAGGTGGTCTCGTTGCCTGTGTGGTGTACCTACGTGCACCACTTCTACTGCAGGTGGTCTCGTTGCCTGTGTGGTGTACCTGCGTGCACCACTTCTACTGCAGGTGCTCTTGCTGCCTGTGTGGTGTACCTGCACGCACCACTTCTACTGCAGGTGCTCTCGTTGCCTGTGTGGTGTATCTTGACGCACCACTTCTACTGCAGGAGCTCTCGTTGCGTGTGTAGTGTACTTGCATGCACCACTTCTACTGCAGGTGCTCTTGTTGCCTGTGTGGTATACCTGCAAGCACCTCTGCTACTGCAGGTGCTCTCGTTGCCTGTGTGGTATATCTGCAAGCATCACTTCTCCTGCAGGAGCTCTTGTTCCCTGTGTGGTATACCTGTGCACACCAATTCTATTGCAGGAGCTCTTGTTGCCTGTGTGGTATACCTGCACGCATCACTTCTACTGCAGGAGCTCTCGTTGCCTGCATGGTGCAACTGTTCGGACCATTTCTACTGCAGGTGCTCTCGCTTCCTCTGTGGTGTACCTGCACGCACCACTTCTACTGCAGGAGCTCTCGTTGCCTGTATGGTGTACCTGCAAGCACCACTTCCACTGCAGGAGCTCTCGTTGCCTGTGTGGTATACCTGTGTGCACCACTGCTACTGCAGGAAATCTTGTTGCCTTTATGGTGTACCTGTGCACACCACTTCTACTGCAGGAGCTCTCGCTGTCTGTGTGGTGTACCTGCAAGCACCACTTCCACTGCAGGAGCTCTCATTGCCTGTGTGGTATACCTGTGCGCACCACTTCTACTGCAGGAGCTCTTGTTGCCTTTGTGGTATACCTGTGCGCACCACTCCTACTGCAGGAAATCTCGTTGCCTTTATGGTGTAACTGTGCACACCACTTCTACTGCAGGAGCTCTCTCTGCTTGTGTGGTATACCTGTGCGCACCACTTCTACTGCAGAAGCTCTCGTTGGATGTATGGTGTACCTGCATGTACCACTTCTATTGCATGAGCTCTCATTGCCTGTACGGTATACTTGCATGCACCAGTTCTACTGCATGAGCTCTCGTTGCCTGTGTGGTATACTTGCAGGCACCACTTCTTCTACAAGTGCTCTCGTTGCCTCTGTGCTGTACCTGCTTGCACCAGCTCTACTGCAGGTGCTCTGGTTGCCTATATGGTGTACCTGCACGCACCACTTCTACTGCAGGTGCTTTTGCTGCATGCATGGTGTACCTGCATGCACCACTTCTACTGCAGGTGCTTTTGCTGCCTATGTGGTGTACCTACATGCACCACTTCTACTGCAGGAGCTCTTGTTGCCTGTATGGTATACCTGCGCACACCACTACTATTGCAGGTAGTCTCTTTGCCTGTGTGGTGTACCTGTGCGCACCACTTCTTCTGCAGGCGCTCTTGCTGCCTGCGTGGTGTACCTGCACGCACCACTTCTACTGCAGGTGCTCTTGTTGCCTGCCTGGTATACCTGCGTGCAGCACTTCTACTGGATGTGCTCTCGCTGCCTGTGTGGCATGCCTGCACGCACCACTTCTAGTGAAGGTGCTCTGGTTGCCAGCCTGGTATACCTGCATGCACCACTTCTTCTGCAGGTGCTCTCGTTGCCTGTGTGATATACCAGCACGCACCACTTTTACTGCGGGAGCTCTCGTTGCCTGTATGGTGCACCAGTTCGGACCACTTCCACTGCAGTAGCTCTCGTTGCCTGTGTGGTATACCTGTGCGCACCTCTCCTACTGCAGGAAATCTTGTTGCTTTATGGTGTACCTGTGCACACCACTTCTACTGCAGGAGCTCTCGCTGTCTGTGTGGTATACCTGTGCGCACCACTTCTACTGCAGGAGCTCTCGTTGCCTGTATGGTGTACCTGCAACCACCACTTCTATTGCATGTGCTCTCACTGCCTCTATGGTATTCCTGCACGCACCACTTCTACTGCAGTTGCTTTCATGGCCTGTGTGGTATACCTATGCGCACCAATTCTACTGCCGGTGCTCTTGCTGCCTGTATGGTGTACCTGCAAACAGCACTTCTATTGCATGTGCTCTCGCTACCTCTATGGTATACCGGCATGCACCACTTCTTCTACAAGTGCTCTCTTTGCCTGTATGGTATATCTGCACGCACCACTTCTACTGCAGGTGCTCTGGTTGCCTGCCTGGTATACCTGCGTGCACCACTTCTTCTGCAGGTGCTTTCGTTGCCTGTATGATATACCAGCGCGCACCACTTTTACTGCAGGAGCTCTCGTTGCCTGTATGGTGCACCTGTTTGGACCACTTCTACTGCAGGTGCTCTCGCTGCCTGTGTGGTGTACCTGCAAGCACCACTTCTACTGCAGGAGCTCTCGTTGCCTGTATAGTGTACCTGCAAGCACCACTTCCACTGCAGGTGCTCTCGTGACCTGTGTGGTATACCTGTGCACACGAATTTTACTGCCGGTGCTCTTGCTGCCTGTATGGTGTACCTGGAAACAGCAATTCTATTGCATGTGCTCTCGCTGCCTCTATGGTATACCAGTACGCACCACTTCTTCTGCAGGAGCTCTCGTTGCCTGTATGGTATACCTGCGCACACCACTTCTATTGCAGGTGGTCTTGTTGCCTGTGTGGTGTACCTGCACACACCACTTCTACTGCAGGTGCTCTTGCTGCCTGTGTGGTGTACCTGCACGCACCACTTCTACTGCAGGAGCTCTCTTTGCCTGTATGGTATACCTGCGTACACCACTTCTATTGCAGGTGGTCTCGTTGCCTGTGTGGTGTACCTGCACGCTCCACTTCTACTGCAGGTGCTCTCGTTGCCTGTGTGGTGTATCTGCACGCACCACTTCTACTGCAGGAGCTCTCGTTGCGTGTGTAGTGTACCTGCACACACCACTTCTACTGCAGGTGCTCTTGCTGCCTGTGTGGTGTACCTGCACGCACCACTTCTACTGCAGGAGCTCTCGTTGCCTGTATGGTATACCTGCGTACACCACTTCTATTGCAGGTGGTCTCGTTGCCTGTGTGGTGTACCTGCACGCTCCACTTCTACTGCAGGTGCTCTCGTTGCCTGTGTGGTGTACCTGCATGCACCACTTCTACTGCAGGTGCTCTCGTTGCCTGTGTGGTATACCTGCAAGCATCTCTTCTACAGCAGGAGCTCTCGGTGCCTGTGTGGCATGCCTGCATGCACCACTTCTACTGCAGGTGCTCTGGTTGCCTGCCTGGTATATCTGCGTGCACCACTTCTTCTGCAGGTGCTCTCGTTGCCTGTGTGGTATATCTGCAAGCATCACTTCTACTGCAGGAGCTCTTGTTCCCAATGTGGTATACCTGTGCTCACCAATTCTATTGCAGGAGCTCTCGTTGCCTGTGTGGTATACCTGCACGCACCACTTCTACTGCAGGAGCACTCGTTGGCTGCATGGTGCACCTGTTTGGACCACTTCTACTGCAGCTGCTCTCGCCTCCTCTGTGGTGTACCTGCATGCACCACTTCTACTGCAGGAGCTCTCGTTTCCTGTATGGTGTACCTGCAAGCACCACTTCCACTGCAGGAGCTCTCGTTGCCTGTGTGGTATACCTGTGCACACCACTCCTACTGCAGGAAATCTTGTTGCCTTTCTGGTGTACCTGTGCACACCACTTCTACTGCAGGAGCTCTCGCTGTCTGTATGGTGTACCTGCAAGCACCACTTCTACTGCAGGTGCTCTCGTGACCTGTGTGGTATACCTGTGCGCACCAATTCTACTGCCGGTGCTCTTCCTGCATGTATTGTGTACCTGCAAACAGCACTTCTATTGCATGTGCTCTCGCTGCCTCTATGGTATACCCGCACGCACCACTTCTTCTGCAAGTGCTCTCTTTGCCTGTATGGAATATCTGCACGCACCACTAATACTGCAGGAGCTCTCGTTGCCTGTATGGTATACCTGCATGCACCAGTTCTACTGCAGGAGCTCTCGTTGCCTGTGTGCTATACCTGCACGCACCACTTCTTCTGCAAGTGCTCTTGTTGCCTGCCTGGTATACCTGCATTCACCACTTCTTCGGCAGGTGCTCTTGTTGCCTGTATGGTGCACCTGTTCAGACCACTGCTACTGCAGGTGCTCTCGCTGCCTGTGTGGTGTACCTGCAAGCACCACTTCTACTGCAGGAGCTCTCGTTGCCTGTATGGTGTACCTGCAAGCACCACTTCCACTGCATGAGCTCTTGTTGCCTGTGTGGTAAACCTGTGCACACCACTTCTACTGCAGGTGCTCTTGCTGCCTTTATGGTGTACCTGCAAACAGCACTTCTATTGCATGTGCTCTCGCTGCCTCTATGGTATACCTGCACGCACAACTTCTTCTGCAAGTGCTCTTGTTGCCTATGTGGTATATCTGCATGCACCACTTCTCCTGCAGGAGCTCTCGTTGTGTGTATGGTGTACCTGCATGCACCACTTCTACTGTAGGAGCTCTCATTGCCTGTGTGGTACAGCTGTGCGCACCACTTCTACTGCAGGTGCTCTCATTGCCTGTATGGTATACCGGCACGCACTACTTCTACTGCAGGAGCTCTCGTTGCCTGTGCAGTATACCTGCATGCACCACTTCGACTGCAGGAGCTCTCTTTGCCTATGTGGTATACCTGCACGCACCACTTCTGCTGCAAGTGCTCTCGTTGCCTCTATGGTGTACCTGCATACACCACTTCTACTGCAAGTGCTCTCTTTGCCTGTATGGTATATCTGCACGCACCACTTCTACTGCAGGAGCTCTTGTTGCCTGTGTGGTATACCTGCACGCACCACCTCTACTGCAGGAGCTCTTGTTGCCTGTATAGTATACCTGCATGCACCACTTCCACTGCAGGAGCTCTCGTTGCCTGTGTGGTATACCTGTGCGCACCACTCCTACTGCAGGAAATCTTGTTGCCTTTATGGTGTACCTGTGCACACCACTTCTACTGCAGGAGCTCTCGCTGTCTGTGTGGTATACCTGTGAGCACAACTTCTACTGTAGGAGCTCTCATTGCCTGTATGGAGTACCTGCAACTACCACTTCTATTGCATGAGCTCTCACTGCCTCTATGGTATACCTGCACGCACCACTTCTACTGCTGGTGCTCTCGTGGCCTGTGTGGTATACCTGTGCGCACCAATTCTACTGCCGGTGCTCTTGCTGTCTGTAAGGTGTACCTGCAAACAGCACTTATATTGCATGTGCTCTCGCTGCCTCTATGGTATACCTGCACGCACCACTTCTTCTGCAAATGCTCTCTTTGCCTGTATGGTATATCTGCACGCACCACTTCTACTGCAGGAGCTCCTGTTGCCTGTGTGGTATACCTGCACGCACCACTTCTACTGCAGGAGATCTCGTTGCCTGTATGGTATACCTGCATGCACCAGTTCTACTGCAGGATCTCTTGTTGCCTGTATGGTATACCTGCATGCACCAGTTCAACTACAGGAGCTCTTGTTGCCTTTGTGGTATACCTGCATGCACCACTTCTTCTGCAAGTGCTCTCGTTGCCTGTATGGCATACCTGCATGCACCAGTTCTACTACTGGAGCTCTCGTTGCCTGTATGGTATACCTGCATGCACCAGTTCTACTGCAGGAGCTCTCGTTGCCTCTGTGGTATACTTGAACGCAACACTCTTTCTGCAAGTGCTCTCGTTGCCTGTAAGGTGTACCTGCTTGTACCAGCTATACTGCAGGTGCTCTCATTGCCTGTGTGGTATATCTGCACACACCACTTCTATAGCATGTACTCCCACTGACTATATGGTATACCTACACGCATCACTTATATTGCATGTGCTCTTGTTGCCTTTGATGTATACCTGCACGCACCACTTCTATTGCATGTACTCTCACTACCTATATGGTATACCTGCACGCATCACTTCTGTTGCAAGTGCTCTTGTTGCCTTTGTGGTATACCTGCACGCAGCATTTATATTACATGGACTCTCACTGCGTATATGGTATACCTGCACGCAACATTTATATTGCATGTGCTCTTGTTGCCTTTGGTGTATACCTGCACGCACCACTTCTATTGAATGTACTCTCAGTGCCTATATCGTATACCTGCACGCATCACTTCTGTTGCACGTTCTCTTGTTGCCTGCGTGGTACACCTACATGCACCACTTCTACTGGATGTGCTCTTGCTGCTTGTGTGGCATGCCTGCATGCACCACTTCTACTGCAGGTGCTCTGGTTGCTTGCCTGGTAGACCTGCGTGCACCACTTTTTCTGCAGGTGCTCTCATTGCCTGTGTGATATACCAGCGCGAACCACTTTTACTGCAGGAGCTCTCGTTGCCAGAATGGTGCACCTGTTCGGACCACTTCTACTGCAGGTGCTCTCGCTGCCTGTGTGGTGTACCTGCACACACCACTTCTACTGCAGCAGCTCTCATTGCCTGTATGGTGTACCTGCAAGCACCACTTCCACTGCAGGAGCTCTCATTGCCTGAGTGGTATACCTGTGCGCTCCACTTCTACTGTAAGAGCTCTCGCTGCCTGTGTGTTATACCTGTGCGCACCACTTCTACTGCAGGAGCTCTCGTTGCATGTATGGTGCACCTGCATGCACCACTTCTATTGCATGAGCTCTCATTGCCTGTATGGTATACCTGCATGCACCACTTCTACTGCAGGACCTCTCGCTGTCTGTGTGGTATACCTGTGCGCACCACTTCTACTGCAGGAGCTCTCATTGCCTGTATGGTGTACCTGCAACTACCACTTCTATTGCATGAGCTCTCACTGCCTCTAAGGTATACCTGCACGCACCACTTCTACTGCAGGTGCTCTCGTGGCCTGTGTGGTATACCTGTACGCACCAATTCTACTGCCGGTGCTCTTGCTGCCTGTAAGGTGTACCTGCAAACAGCCCTTATATTGCATGTGCTCTCGCTGCCTCTATGGTATACCTGCACGCACCACTTCTTCTGCAAGTGCTCTCTTTGCCTGTATGGTATATCTGCACGCACCACTTCTAATGCAGGAGCTCTTGTTGCCTGTGTGGTATACCTGAACGCACCACTTCTTCTGCAAGTGCTCTCGTTGCCTGTATGGGATACCTGCATGCACCAGTTCTACTGCTGGAGCTCTCGTTGCCTGTATGGTATACCTGCATGCACCAGTTCTACTGCAGGAGCTCTCGTTGCCTGTGTGGTATACTTGCACGCAACACTTTTTCTGCAAGTGCTCTCGTTGCCTGTGTGGTGTACCTGCTTGTACCAGCTATACTGCAGGTGCTCTCATTGCCTGTGTGGTATATCTGCACACACCACTTCTATAGCATGTACTCTCACTGACTATATGGCATACCTACACGCACCAATTATATTGCATGTAAAAATGTAAATGTAAATTGATACTTGTATAGCGCACTACTCACCCGCAAGGGTCTCAAGGCGCTTGTACGAATACTGCTGTGGAACCCATCCTGGCTTTCCCTGTGAAGTGTCCACTCCTGGGCACCCCCAAGGTGGAGGTCAGGCATCCTTAGCATTGTGGGGGCCGTTGTGGAGATTAAGCAAGCTATTGCCTAGAGTTGCAGAGTGGGACTCCATGATTGGAATAGGCACCGAGGCGAGAATTGTCAGGTCTGTGGAATTTTGAGCCCAAGACACGCCGAGGCGGGGAATTGAACCCTGGTCCCGGGCCAGGCCTCTGCATCAGGGTCTGCCGCTCTAACCATTGAGCCACACTTTTCCACATGTGCTCTTGTTGCCTTTGATGTATACCTGCACGCACCACTTCCATCGCATGTACTCTCACTACCTATATGGTATACCTGCACGCATCACTTCTGTTGCAAGTGCTCTTGTTGCCTTTGTGGTATACCTGCACACAGCATTTATATTGCATGGACTCTCACTGCGTATATGGTATACCTGCACGCAACACTTGAATTGCATGTGCTCTTGTTGCCTTTGGTGTATACCTGCAAGCACCACTTCTATTGAATGTACTCTCAGTGCCTATATCGTATACCTGCACGCATCACTTCTGTTGCACGTTCTCTTGTTGCCTGCGTGGTACACCTGCATGCACCACTTCTACTGGATGTGCTCTTGCTGCTTGTGTGGCATGCCTGCACGCACCACTTCTACTGCAGGTGCTCTGGTTGCTTGCCTGGTATACCTGAGTGCACCACTTCTTCTGCAGCTGCTCTCATTGCCTGTGCGATATACAAGCGCACACCACTTTTACTGCAGGAGCTCTCGTTGCCTGAATGGTGCACCTGTTCGGAACACTTCTACTGCAGGTGCTCTCGCTGCCTGTGTGGTGTACCTGCACACACCACTTCTACTGCAGCAGCTCTCATTGCCTGTATGGTGTACCTGTGCGCTCCACTTCTATTGCAGGAGCTCTCATTGACTGTGTGGTATACCTGTGCGCACCACTCTGACTGCAGAAAATCTTGTTGCCTTTATGGTTTACCTGTGCACACCACTTCTACTGCAGGAGCTCTCGCTGCCTTTGTGGTATACCTGTGCGCACCACTTCTACTGCAGGAGCTCTCGTTGCATGTATGGTGCACCTGCATGCACCACTTCTATTGCATGAGCTCTCGTTGCCTGTATGGTATACCTGCATGCACCAGTTCTACTGCATGTGCTCTCGTTGCCTGTGTGGTATACTTGCAGGCACCACTTCTTCTGCAAGTGCTCTCGTTGCCTCTGTGCTGTACCTGCTTGCACCAGCTCTACTGCAGGTGCTCTGCTTGCCTGTATGGTGTACCTGCATGCACCAATTCTACTGCAGGTGCTTTTGCTGCCTGTGTGGTGTACCTGCATGCACAACTTCTACTGCAGGAGCTCTCGTTGCCTGTGTGGTATACCTTTGCCCACCAATTGAACAGCAGGAGCTCTCGTTGCCTGTTCGGTTACCTGCACGCACCACTTCTGCTGCAGGTGGTCTCGTTGCCTATGTGGTGTACCTGCGTGCACCACTTCTATTGCAGGTGCTCTTGCTGCCTGTGTGGTGTACCTGCACGCATCACTTCTACTGCAGGAGCTCTCGTTGCCTGTATGGTATAACTGCACGCACCACTTCTACTGCATGACCTCTTGTTGCCTGTGTGGTATACCTGCATGCACCAATTCTACTGCAAATGCTCTCAATGCCTGTGTGGTATACCTGTATGCACCAGTTCTACTGCAGGAGCTCTCGTTGCCTGTGTGGTATCCTGCACGCACCACTTCCTCTGCAAGTGCTCTCGTTGCTTGTATGGTATACCTGCATGCACCAGTTCAGCTGTAGGAGCTCTTGTTGCCTGTGTGGTATACCTGCTTGTACCATCTCTACTGTAGGTGCTCTGGTTGCCTGTGTGGTATACCTGCTTACACCAGTTCTACTGCAGGTGCTCTGGTTGGCTACTTGATAAACCTGCGTGCACCACTTCTACTGCAGGAGCTTTTGAGCCTGAGTGGTATTTGCACACACCACTTCTATAGCATGTACTCTCACTGCCTATATGGTATACCTGCATGCACCACTTATATTGCAATGAGCTTTGTGTCCTTTGATGTATACCTGCACACACCAATTCTATTGCATGTACTCTCACTACCTATATGGTATGCCTGCACGCATCACTTCTGTTGCTAGTGCTCTTGTTGCCTTTGTGGTATACCTGCACGCAGCATTTATATTGCTTGTACTCTCACTGCTTATATGGTATACCTGCACGCATCACTTCTGTTGCATGTGCACTTGTTGCCTTTGATGTATACCTGCATGCACCACTTCTATTGAATGTACTCTCAGTGCCTATATGGTATACCTGCACGCATCACTTCTGTTGCACGTGCTCTTGTTGCCTGCCTGGTATACCTGCGTGCACCACTTCTACTGCATGTGTTCTCGCTGCCTGTGTGGCATGCCTGCACACACCACTTATAGTGAAGGTGCTCTGGTTGCCTGCCTGGTATACCTGCGTGCACCACTTCTTCTGCAGGTGCTCTTGTTGCCAGTGTGATATACCAGCGCGCACCACTTTTACTGCAGGAGCTCTCATTGCCTGTATGATGCACCATTTCGGGCCACTTCCACTGCAGTAGCTCTCATGGCCTGTGTGGTATACCTGTGCGCACCACTCCTACTGCAGGAAATCTTGTTGCCTTTATGGTTTACCTGTGCACACCACTTCTACTGCAGGAGCTCTCGCTGCCTGTGTGGTATACCTGTGCGCACCACTTCTACTGCAGGAGCTCTCGTTGCATGTATGGTGCACCTGCATGCACCACTTCTATTGAATGAGCTCTCGTTGCCTGTATGGTATACCTGCATGCACCAGTTCTACTGCATGAGCTCTCGTTGCCTGTGTGGTATACCTGTGCGCACCACTCCGACTGCAGAAAATCTTGTTGCCTTTATGGTTTACCTGTGCACACCACTTCTACTGCAGGAGCTCTCGCTGCCTGTGTGGTATACCTGTGCGCACCACTTCTACTGCAGGAGCTCTCGTTGCATGTATGGTGCACCTGCATGCACCACTTCTATTGCATGAGCTCTCGTTGCCTGTATGGTATACCTGCATGCACCAGTTCTACTGCATGAGCTCTCGTTGCCTGTGTGGCATACTTGCAGGCACCACTTCTTCTGCAAGTGCTCTCGTTGCCTCTGTGCTGTACCTGCTTGTACAAGCTCTACTGCAGGTGCTCTGCTTGCCTGTATGGCGTGCCTGCATGCACCAATTCTACTGCAGGTGCTTTTGCTGCCTGTGTGGTGTACCTGCATGCACAACTTCTACTGCAGGAGCTCTCGTTGCCTGTGTGGTATACCTTTGCCCGCCAATTGAACAGCAGGAGCTCTCGTTGCCTGTTCGGTTACCTGCACGCACCACTTCTGCTGCAGGTGGTCTCGTTGCCTATGTGGTGTACCTGCGTGCACCACTTCTATTGCAGGTGCTCTTTGTTAGAAAGGGTAGATGGACCGGGAGGGTCGGCCGGGGTCAGGAGGAGAGGTCTCCGGGGAGAGCCGTCTCCAGCGATCGTACAGACAAGTAACTTCTCCCTCACAGACAGATACCACACACAGATAAGATTCAGTGTTCTTTATAAGCACTTCTTAAGGTACGGTTGAATGGTACAAGGAGGTCTGGACTCAGGGGTCCCCTCGATTCAAGTCTCTCAAAGCAGGGTAAGGGGTAGCGGGACAGTCTGTCTACCAGTCAGGTAGTTCGGATGAGATGATGATTAGCTCCCAATCCTCGAGCTTGGTGGCTTAGTTGGTACGGGCCGCGGCAGCGCCAGCAGGTCCCGGTTGAGATGGTCGGTACACGGTCCGCGGCAGCGCCAGCAGGTCCCGGAAAGATGGTCGATATACGGTCCGCGGCAGCGCCAGCAGGTCCCGGTGAGGATGGTCGTTACAACGGGCCGCGGCAGCGCCAGCAGGTCCCAACGAGGATGGTCGTTACAACGGGCCGCGGCAGCGCCAGCAGGTCCCGACGAGGATGGATGTTGCAGAAGGCCGCGGCAGCGCCAGCAGGCAGGACGATGGTTCACAAGAGCGGGCTACGGCAGCGCCAGTAGTCCGTCAAGGCTGAGTTCTCTCGGTGTCTCTCGACTCCAGGATACAACTGCCTTCCTGCTCCGGAGTTGCCCCAGTTATAGGGCAGGCGCCCTTTGATGTCCGGACCCTCGCACTTGGAGGTCGGAGGGCCCGGGATGAAGGTGTCCAGACACCCAGCAGGGGGTGGAGCCAGCGCCTGGGGGGAGCTGGAGGCGATCGGCACCTGGCGGGGGGAAGAGCTCTTGACACTTCGTTCTCCCATTGACCTGCCAAGTGGTCCGCTCACCTCCTGGGTGGAGGGTGGTGCCGGGATGTCGGGGCCGGCCAGGCCCGGGGTTAGGGTCGGGCCGAGGCCACGCGGCCTCGGGGTGCAGGGCCCAAGATGGCGGCTTGAACCGGCCGGGGAAGCCGGTGGGGCTGGGCCCCGTGATGAGTAGAGGTCCGAGGGCCGAAGATCCGTCGGGAGACGGGGTACAGGTGCTTTTCGTGGGTTATGCCTGGTGGGCCGGAGCTCGGGCCCTGTCGTGCGGGGAGGGAGCAAGCCCTTCGTGTGGCCTGTCCAACATGCGTCCCCCCCAGCTGAAGGCGGGGAGAGTCACCCATCTCCTTGGGGACTCTCTTCGTCGAGGCGGAAAAAGCGGGACAGGCCGTCCGCGTTGGCGTGGTCTTGGCCTGGTCGGTGCTCCACAGTGAAGTCCATTCCCTGCAGGGAAATGGACCAGCGCAAGAGTTTTGGGTTCTCCCCCCGCATCTGCATCAGCCACTGCAGGGGTCGATGGTCGGTTTGTACCCGGAAGTGGGTACCGAAGAGATAGGGCCAGAGCTTTTTGAGGGCCCACACCACTGCGAATGCCTCCCTCTCGATGGTGCTCCAGCGCTGTTCTCGGGCCAGGAGACGTCGACTGATGAAGGCCACCGGCTGGTCATGACCCTCGGGGTTTAACTGAGAAAGGACGGCCCCGATGCCGTGGTCGGAGGCGTCGGTCTGTACCACGAATTCCTGACTGTAATCGGGGGCCTGGAGCACAGGGGCGGTGCACAGGGCGGCCTTCAGTTTCTCGAAGGCCGCTTGACAATCGGGGGTCCAGTTAATCCGCTTCGGCTGGTTCTTGGACGTGAGACCCGTGAGGGGCCCCACGATGCTGCCGTAGTCTTTCACGAACCGCCGGTAGTAGCCGGTGAGCCCCAAGAAGGCTCGGACCTCGGTCTGGGTGACGGGGGGCTGCCAGGACTGGATGGCGGCAATCTTAAGTTGTAGCGGGGCCACCAGCCCGCTTCCCACTTGGTGCCCAAGGTAGGTCACAGACCCTTGGCCAATTTGGCACTTGCCGGCCTTAATTGTGAGACCGGCCCGCTGGAGGGCCTGTAGGACCTCTTGGAGGTGACGGAGGTGGTCGGGCCAGTGGCGGCTGTATACAGCGATATCGTCCAGGTAGGCAGCGCTGAACTCTTCGAGCCCCGCCAAGACCTGGTTCACGAGGCGTTGAAACGTGGCGGGGGCATTCTTCATGCCGAAGGGCATGACCTTGAATTGGTAGTGGCCATCGGGGGTAGAGAAGGCTGACCGTTCCTGAGCCCTGGGTGTGAGGCCGATCTGCCAGTAGCCCGCTGTTAGGTCGAAGATACTGAGGTAGCGGGCGGCCCCCAGCCGGTCGATCAGCTCGTCTGCTCGGGGAATCGGATGAGCGTCGGTCCGGGTGACAGCGTTCAAGCCCCGGTAGTCGACGCAGAATCTCAGTTCAGGTGCGGTGCCGGGGGCAGCGGCTTTGGGAACCAATACAACCGGACTGGCCCAGGGACTGTCCGAGGGCTCGATGACCCCGATTGTGAGCATCTTGGCCACTTCCTCCTGTATGCAGGCCCGTACCCGATCTGGTACGCGGTAGGCCCGGTGTCGGACAGGGGGACTGTCCCCGGTGTCCACGTCGTGCAGACACCAAGGGGTGACCCCGGGGGTGAGGGAGAACAGGGTAGCGAACTGCAGCAGGAGGTTCCGGCAGCCCTGGCGTTGCTCCGAAGTGAGGGCGTCAGAGAGCCGGACCCCGTCCACGGAGCCGTCATTCTCCTGAGTTTTCAGAAGATCCGGGAGGGGTTCGGAGTCTTCCTCTGCCCCACTGTCCGTAGCCATCAGGAGGCTGAGTTCTGAGCGCACAAAGTGTGGTTTGAGTCGGTTGGTGTGGAGGACCCGGAGGGGGTTCCGGGAGGTCCCCAGGTCGATGAGGTAAGTGACGGGGCTTTTGCGCTCGACCACTTTGAAGGGCCCCGTCCACTTATCTTGCAAGGCACATGGTTCGGTGGGGGACATCACCCATACTTGTTGTCCAGGCTCGAACTCAACGGAGGAGGCATTGTGATCATACCACCTCTTCATGTCCTCCTGGCTGGCCTCGAGGTTCGCCTTGGCCATCTGTCTGAAGCGCCGGGTCTGATTGCGTAGGGCCAGGAGGTATTTGAAGACGTCTGGAGGGGTCTTTAGGGGGGCCATCTCCCAACCTTCTTTTACTAGGCTGAGGGGCCCTCGCACAGGGTGCCCGTACAGGAGTTCGAAAGGGCTAAAACCGAGGGACTTCTGGGGAACTTCTCGGTAAGCGAAGAGGAGGCACGGGAGTAGTACATCCCACTGGCGACGGAGGGGCTCTTCCAATCCCCCAATCATCCCCTTGAGAGTGCGGTTAAACCGCTCCACTAGTCCGTTCCCTTGGGGGTGATAGGGGGTCGTGAATCTGTAGGTGACCCCGCATTGTTGCCAGAGGGACTTCATGTATTTGGATATAAAGTTCGTGCCTCGGTCGCTGACGACTTCTCGGGGGAAGCCTACCCGGGAGAAGATCCCCATTAGGGCCCGGCCAACCACCGGAGCTGTCACGGTCCGTAGAGGCACCGCCTCGGGGTAGCGGGTGGCATGGTCCACCAGTACTAAGATGAACCTGTGTCCTTGTGCCGTGCGGGGGTCCAGAGGCCCCACAATGTCTATCCCCACCCTCTCGAACGGGGTGGTGACCACAGGGAAGGGTTGCAGAGGGGCTTTCAGCTTCCGACCACTCTTCCCGCTGGCTTGGCATGTGGGGCAAGATCGGCAGTGGTTCAGGACGTCGTTCCTCATTTTCGGCCAGAAAAAGTGGGTCACTAGGCGGCTGTACGTTTTGTCCTGGCCCAGGTGTCCAGCCAGGGGGACATCGTGTGCCAGGTTGAGCAGAAAGTCTCTGAAGCGGAGAGGTACCACCAGTACTCGACCGGCCCCCAGCTCGGCGATTCTTTGCTCGCTGTATAGCAGGTCGTTATCCCAGTAGACCCAGTGAGTTCCGGTGGAGTCCCCTGCGTTCTGGGCGCTGGCTTGTTGGCGGAGTCCCTCGAGGGAGGGACAGGTCTTTTGTTCCTGGCGGAACTGTTCCTGGGTGGGCCCCCCTTCTTGACGCCACTGAGCCAGGTCAGGAAGGTCCTGGGATTGTGCGTCCCCTTCGGTCGTCGGGTCTGGGAGGCTGGCCTTGTCGTTGTCTTCTACTGGGGCGACCGGGGGCGGAGGTGCCGGCCATTCCGGTTCTTCTGATCGAGGGACGGCACGGGCGGCCATGGACCGGGTGGTTATGCAGGCCCAGTCCGGGAGGCCCAGCATCCCCAGGTGCTCCCTTCTCTCAACGGTGGCCCACGGGGAACTCTCGAGGTCATTCCCCAGGAGGCAGTCCACGGGGGCATCGTCCCGGACCGTCACCTTCAACAGGCCGGAGACCCCTCCCCATTCGAATGGGACGCAGGCCATTTGACACATACTTTCAGAGTTGTCTGCCGAGCGGACGGGGCAGAGAATGTTCGGCAGGATCTGCTCGGGCTTCACCAGGTGACAGCGGACGGCCGTCATACTGGCGCCTGTGTCACGCAAGGCCTCGGCTCGCTGTCCATTAATGGTCACCCACTGACCGTATTTCCTGGTGTTAGCGGGTAGGGGAGCCCGCGGGACCATGTCTCTTCCCCCTAAGCACGCCAGGACCATGGCGGCCGGCTCCCACTCTTGCTGGGCCGGCTCATACTCTTCTGGTTCCTCCGATGATCGCTCTTCCCCCAGGGCGGCGGCAGCTACCTGGCGGGGCTTGGGTGCTTGGTTCTGCGGGCAGCTCGGGTCATTGGCGTAGTGGCCGACTCGCTGGCATCGGTGGCACGTGACGTTGGCTCGGGCCCCAGGACGCCACGGGGGGTTGCCCCGGCCGGCCGGAGGCGGGGTGCTGGCCACGGGTGTTGTTGGCAAGGCGTCTCTCCCTCGCCCCTGGCCCCCTCCTCCTCCCCGAGGACGGTGCTGGCCTGGGTTGCTTCTGTTCTGTTCGTGTGGCCCCCTCCGGCCCACTCGGGTGCTTTCCCATCGGTCAGCTTCGGCGGCGAGCTGCCGGGGGTCAGTCAGCTTACTGTCGAGGAGGTGCTGCCTGAGCTCGACGAAACAGTTGTTCGACAGGTGCTCCCATACCATAAGGTTAAAGAGTTGTTCGTAAGTGGTGACATGGCTCCCCTTTATCCAACCCTCGAAGGCACGGCTGAAATAGTTCACGTATTCTACCCAAGTTGTACCTGGGATCCGGGTGCAATCTCTGAACCTCTGGCGGTACATCTCGGGTGTGAGGCCGTAGCGGGTGAGGAGGGCAGCCTTCATGTGGTCGTAGGACGACATTTGGTGATCTGGGAGCTGCAGTAGGGCATCGCGACCCTCGTTGATAAACCTCCCCCAAAGTCCGGCTCCCCAATCACTCCGGTCGATCCGGTGGGAGGTCATGGCGATCTCGTAGGCTTTAAACCACTGTTGTATGTCGTCTTCTCGGACATACTCGCGGACAACATCCTTGGGGATGTGGACTTTTTTCTCGATTGGCCCCGGGGTGTGTGGTCGCTCAGGCACCCCCAGTTCTTTATTTTGTTTCCGAAGTTCTATCTCCGCTAGTTGGCGCTCGTGCTCGAGCGTTATTTTTTTCTCCTCCAGCTCTCTCTGTCTCTGCTTCTCTTCTCGTTCGTCTCGGAGCCGCATATGCTCGAGGTTGAGTTTCTGTTCAGCTAACTTGAGTTCCCCATCCATCTTGAGTCGTGCCATTTCCAACTCGTGCAATCTGGTTCTTTCTCTTTCTCGGATCTCCTCCTGCGAGAGGCCCGTTCCCCGCTCCTCGGGAGCCGTGGCGTTCCCCTCTGGTGTGATGCTGCTTTGGTCGGAGGGTCCGGCGACCCCAGTTTCTGTCCACGACTCTAGGGCGTGCTTTAGATCATCCTTGGTACTCAGGCCGGTGGTAGCAATGCCAAGTTCTATGCAGAATTGTCTCAGTTCGCGGTGGTTGTATTCTTCTAATTTATCCATTTGGAAATTCTCGGTGGAGCTGCTATCTTTGGCTGACATCGTGTTTTTGTCGTGGGGTGAGCTACTCTCTGTACGATTACGCGTTGATTCGGATCGCGCCGCTGGCCACCAATGTTAGAAAGGGTAGATGGACCGGGAGGGTCGGCCGGGGTCAGGAGGAGAGGTCTCCGGGGAGAGCCGTCTCCAGCGATCGTACAGACAAGTAACTTCTCCCTCACAGACAGATACCACACACAGATAAGAATCAGTGTTCTTTATAAGCACTTCTTAAGGTACGGTTGAATGGTACAAGGAGGTCTGGACTCAGGGGTCCCCTCGATTCAAGTCTCTCAAAGCAGGGTAAGGGGTAGCGGGACAGTCTGTCTACCAGTCAGGTAGTTCGGATGAGATGATGATTAGCTCCCAATCCTCGAGCTTGGTGGCTTAGTTGGTACGGGCCGCGGCAGCGCCAGCAGGTCCCGGAAAGATGGTCGATATACGGTCCGCGGCAGCGCCAGCAGGTCCCGGTGAGGATGGTCGTTACAACGGGCCGCGGCAGCGCCAGCAGGTCCCAACGAGGATGGTCGTTACAACGGGCCGCGGCAGCGCCAGCAGGTCCCGACGAGGATGGATGTTGCAGAAGGCCGCGGCAGCGCCAGCAGGCAGGACGATGGTTCACAAGAGCGGGCTACGGCAGCGCCAGTAGTCCGTCAAGGCTGAGTTCTCTCGGTGTCTCTCGACTCCAGGATACAACTGCCTTCCTGCTCCGGAGTTGCCCCAGTTATAGGGCAGGCGCCCTTTGATGTCCGGACCCTCGCACTTGGAGGTCGGAGGGCCCGGGATGAAGGTGTCCAGACACCCAGCAGGGGGTGGAGCCAGCGCCTGGGGGGAGCTGGAGGCGATCGGCACCTGGCGGGGGGAAGAGCTCTTGACACTTCGTTCTCCCATTGACCTGCCAAGTGGTCCGCTCACCTCCTGGGTGGAGGGTGGTGCCGGGATGTCGGGGCCGGCCAGGCCCGGGGTTAGGGTCGGGCCGAGGCCACGCGGCCTCGGGGTGCAGGGCCCAAGATGGCGGCTTGAACCGGCCGGGGGAGCCGGTGGGGCTGGGCCCCGTGATGAGTAGAGGTCCGAGGGCCGAAGATCCGTCGGGAGACGGGGTACAGGTGCTTTTCGTGGGTTATGCCTGGTGGGCCGGAGCTCGGGCCCTGTCGTGCGGGGAGGGAGCAAGCCCTTCGTGTGGCCTGTCCAACACTCTTGCTGCCTGTGTGGTGTACCTGCACGCATCACTTCTACTGCAGGAGCTCTCGTTGCCTGTATGGTATACCTGCATGCACCAGTTCTACTGCATGAGCTCTCGTTGCCTGTGTGGTATACCTGTGCGCACCACTCCGACTGCAGAAAATCTTGTTGCCTTTATGGTTTACCTGTGCACACCACTTCTACTGCAGGAGCTCTCGCTGCCTGTGTGGTATACCTGTGCGCACCACTTCTACTGCAGGAGCTCTCGTTGCATGTATGGTGCACCTGCATGCACCACTTCTATTGCATGAGCTCTCGTTGCCTGTATGGTATACCTGCATGCACCAGTTCTACTGCATGAGCTCTCGTTGCCTGTGTGGCATACTTGCAGGCACCACTTCTTCTGCAAGTGCTCTCATTTCCTCTGTGCTGTACCTGCTTGTACAAGCTCTACTGCAGGTGCTCTGCTTGCCTGTATGGCGTGCCTGCATGCACCAATTCTACTGCAGGTGCTTTTGCTGCCTGTGTGGTGTACCTGCATGCACAACTTCTACTGCAGGAGCTCTCGTTGCCTGTGTGGTATACCTTTGCCCGCCAATTGAACAGCAGGAGCTCTCGTTGCCTGTTCGGTTACCTGCACGCACCACTTCTGCTGCAGGTGGTCTCGTTGCCTATGTGGTGTACCTGCGTGCACCACTTCTATTGCAGGTGCTCTTTGTTAGAAAGGGTAGATGGACCGGGAGGGTCGGCCGGGGTCAGGAGGAGAGGTCTCCGGGGAGAGCCGTCTCCAGCGATCGTACAGACAAGTAACTTCTCCCTCACAGACAGATACCACACACAGATAAGATTCAGTGTTCTTTATAAGCACTTCTTAAGGTACGGTTGAATGGTACAAGGAGGTCTGGACTCAGGGGTCCCCTCGATTCAAGTCTCTCAAAGCAGGGTAAGGGGTAGCGGGACAGTCTGTCTACCAGTCAGGTAGTTCGGATGAGATGATGATTAGCTCCCAATCCTCGAGCTTGGTGGCTTAGTTGGTACGAGCCGCGGCAGCGCCAGCAGGTCCCGGTTGAGATGGTCGGTACACGGTCCGCGGCAGCGCCAGCAGGTCCCGGAAAGATGGTCGATATACGGTCCGCGGCAGCGCCAGCAGGTCCCGGTGAGGATGGTCGTTACAACGGGCCGCGGCAGCGCCAGCAGGTCCCAACGAGGATGGTCGTTACAACGGGCCGCGGCAGCGCCAGCAGGTCCCGACGAGGATGGATGTTGCAGAAGGCCGCGGCAGCGCCAGCAGGCAGGACGATGGTTCACAAGAGCGGGCTACGGCAGCGCCAGTAGTCCGTCAAGGCTGAGTTCTCTCGGTGTCTCTCGACTCCAGGATACAACTGCCTTCCTGCTCCGGAGTTGCCCCAGTTATAGGGCAGGCGCCCTTTGATGTCCGGACCCTCGCACTTGGAGGTCGGAGGGCCCGGGATGAAGGTGTCCAGACACCCAGCAGGGGGTGGAGCCAGCGCCTGGGGGGAGCTGGAGGCGATCGGCACCTGGCGGGGGGAAGAGCTCTTGACACTTCGTTCTCCCATTGACCTGCCAAGTGGTCCGCTCACCTCCTGGGTGGAGGGTGGTGCCGGGATGTCGGGGCCGGCCAGGCCCGGGGTTAGGGTCGGGCCGAGGCCACGCGGCCTCGGGGTGCAGGGCCCAAGATGGCGGCTTGAACCGGCCGGGGGAGCCGGTGGGGCTGGGCCCCGTGATGAGTAGAGGTCCGAGGGCCGAAGATCCGTCGGGAGACGGGGTACAGGTGCTTTTCGTGGGTTATGCCTGGTGGGCCGGAGCTCGGGCCCTGTCGTGCGGGGAGGGAGCAAGCCCTTCGTGTGGCCTGTCCAACATGCGTACCCCCCAGCTGAAGGCGGGGAGAGTCACCCATCTCCTTGGGGACTCTCTTCGTCGAGGCGGAAAAAGCGGGACAGGCCGTCCGCGTTGGCGTGGTCTTGGCCTGGTCGGTGCTCCACAGTGAAGTCCATTCCCTGCAGGGAAATGGACCAGCGCAAGAGTTTTGGGTTCTCCCCCCGCATCTGCATCAGCCACTGCAGGGGTCGATGGTCGGTTTGTACCCGGAAGTGGGTACCGAAGAGATAGGGCCGGAGCTTTTTGAGGGCCCACACCACTGCGAATGCCTCCCTCTCGATGGTGCTCCAGCGCTGTTCTCGGGCCAGGAGACGTCGACTGATGAAGGCCACCGGCTGGTCATGACCCTCGGGGTTTAACTGAGAAAGGACGGCCCCGATGCCGTGGTCGGAGGCGTCGGTCTGTACCACGAATTCCTGACTGTAATCGGGGGCCTGGAGCACAGGGGCGGTGCACAGGGCGGCCTTCAGTTTCTCGAAGGCCGCTTGACAATCGGGGGTCCAGTTAATCCGCTTCGGCTGGTTCTTGGACGTGAGACCCGTGAGGGGCCCCACGATGCTGCCGTAGTCTTTCACGAACCGCCGGTAGTAGCCGGTGAGCCCCAAGAAGGCTCGGACCTCGGTCTGGGTGACGGGGGGCTGCCAGGACTGGATGGCGGCAATCTTAAGTTGTAGCGGGGCCACCAGCCCGCTTCCCACTTGGTGCCCAAGGTAGGTCACAGACCCTTGGCCAATTTGGCACTTGCCGGCCTTAATTGTGAGACCGGCCCGCTGGAGGGCCTGTAGGACCTCTTGGAGGTGACGGAGGTGGTCGGGCCAGTGGCGGCTGTATACAGCGATATCGTCCAGGTAGGCAGCGCTGAACTCTTCGAGCCCCGCCAAGACCTGGTTCACGAGGCGTTGAAACGTGGCGGGGGCATTCTTCATGCCGAAGGGCATGACCTTGAATTGGTAGTGGCCATCGGGG
The DNA here is from genome assembly GCF_964204655.1 of Triturus cristatus. NCBI lineage: Eukaryota > Metazoa > Chordata > Amphibia > Caudata > Salamandridae > Triturus > Triturus cristatus. The sequence goes on from NC_140579.1 coordinate 1,102,735,915, forward strand.
GTAGAGAAGGCTGACCGTTCCTGAGCCCTGGGTGTGAGGCCGATCTGCCAGTAGCCCGCTGTTAGGTCGAAGATACTGAGGTAGCGGGCGGCCCCCAGCCGGTCGATCAGCTCGTCTGCTCGGGGAATCGGATGAGCGTCGGTCCGGGTGACAGCGTTCAAGCCCCGGTAGTCGACGCAGAATCTCAGTTCAGGTGCGGTGCCGGGGGCAGCGGCTTTGGGAACCAATACAACCGGACTGGCCCAGGGACTGTCCGAGGGCTCGATGACCCCGATTGTGAGCATCTTGGCCACTTCCTCCTGTATGCAGGCCCGTACCCGATCTGGTACGCGGTAGGCCCGGTGTCGGACAGGGGGACTGTCCCCGGTGTCCACGTCGTGCAGACACCAAGGGGTGACCCCGGGGGTGAGGGAGAACAGGGTAGCGAACTGCAGCAGGAGGTTCCGGCAGCCCTGGCGTTGCTCCGAAGTGAGGGCGTCAGAGAGCCGGACCCCGTCCACGGAGCCGTCATTCTCCTGAGTTTTCAGAAGATCCGGGAGGGGTTCGGAGTCTTCCTCTGCCCCACTGTCCGTAGCCATCAGGAGGCTGAGTTCTGAGCGCACAAAGTGTGGTTTGAGTCGGTTGGTGTGGAGGACCCGGAGGGGGTTCCGGGAGGTCCCCAGGTCGATGAGGTAAGTGACGGGGCTTTTGCGCTCGACCACTTTGAAGGGCCCCGTCCACTTATCTTGCAAGGCACATGGTTCGGTGGGGGACATCACCCATACTTGTTGTCCAGGCTCGAACTCAACGGAGGAGGCATTGTGATCATACCACCTCTTCATGTCCTCCTGGCTGGCCTCGAGGTTCGCCTTGGCCATCTGTCTGAAGCGCCGGGTCTGATTGCGTAGGGCCAGGAGGTATTTGAAGACGTCTGGAGGGGTCTTTAGGGGGGCCATCTCCCAACCTTCTTTTACTAGGCTGAGGGGCCCTCGCACAGGGTGCCCGTACAGGAGTTCGAAAGGGCTAAAACCGAGGGACTTCTGGGGAACTTCTCGGTAAGCGAAGAGGAGGCACGGGAGTAGTACATCCCACTGGCGACGGAGGGGCTCTTCCAATCCCCCAATCATCCCCTTGAGAGTGCGGTTAAACCGCTCCACTAGTCCGTTCCCTTGGGGGTGATAGGGGGTCGTGAATCTGTAGGTGACCCCGCATTGTTGCCAGAGGGACTTCATGTATTTGGATATAAAGTTCGTGCCTCGGTCGCTGACGACTTCTCGGGGGAAGCCTACCCGGGAGAAGATCCCCATTAGGGCCCGGCCAACCACCGGAGCTGTCACGGTCCGTAGAGGCACCGCCTCGGGGTAGCGGGTGGCATGGTCCACCAGTACTAAGATGAACCTGTGTCCTTGTGCCGTGCGGGGGTCCAGAGGCCCCACAATGTCTATCCCCACCCTCTCGAACGGGGTGGTGACCACAGGGAAGGGTTGCAGAGGGGCTTTCAGCTTCCGACCACTCTTCCCGCTGGCTTGGCATGTGGGGCAAGATCGGCAGTGGTTCAGGACGTCGTTCCTCATTTTCGGCCAGAAAAAGTGGGTCACTAGGCGGCTGTACGTTTTGTCCTGGCCCAGGTGTCCAGCCAGGGGGACATCGTGTGCCAGGTTGAGCAGAAAGTCTCTGAAGCGGAGAGGTACCACCAGTACTCGACCGGCCCCCAGCTCGGCGATTCTTTGCTCGCTGTATAGCAGGTCGTTATCCCAGTAGACCCAGTGAGTTCCGGTGGAGTCCCCTGCGTTCTGGGCGCTGGCTTGTTGGCGGAGTCCCTCGAGGGAGGGACAGGTCTTTTGTTCCTGGCGGAACTGTTCCTGGGTGGGCCCCCCTTCTTGACGCCACTGAGCCAGGTCAGGAAGGTCCTGGGATTGTGCGTCCCCTTCGGTCGTCGGGTCTGGGAGGCTGGCCTTGTCGTTGTCTTCTACTGGGGCGACCGGGGGCGGAGGTGCCGGCCATTCCGGTTCTTCTGATCGAGGGACGGCACGGGCGGCCATGGACCGGGTGGTTATGCAGGCCCAGTCCGGGAGGCCCAGCATCCCCAGGTGCTCCCTTCTCTCAACGGTGGCCCACGGGGAACTCTCGAGGTCATTCCCCAGGAGGCAGTCCACGGGGGCATCGTCCCGGACCGTCACCTTCAACAGGCCGGAGACCCCTCCCCATTCGAATGGGACGCAGGCCATTTGACACATACTTTCAGAGTTGTCTGCCGAGCGGACGGGGCAGAGAATGTTCGGCAGGATCTGCTCGGGCTTCACCAGGTGACAGCGGACGGCCGTCATACTGGCGCCTGTGTCACGCAAGGCCTCGGCTCGCTGTCCATTAATGGTCACCCACTGACCGTATTTCCTGGTGTTAGCGGGTAGGGGAGCCCGCGGGACCATGTCTCTTCCCCCTAAGCACGCCAGGACCATGGCGGCCGGCTCCCACTCTTGCTGGGCCGGCTCATACTCTTCTGGTTCCTCCGATGATCGCTCTTCCCCCAGGGCGGCGGCAGCTACCTGGCGGGGCTTGGGTTCTTGGTTCTGCGGGCAGCTCGGGTCATTGGCGTAGTGGCCGACTCGCTGGCATCGGTGGCACGTGACGTTGGCTCGGGCCCCAGGACGCCACGGGGGGTTGCCCCGGCCGGCCGGAGGCGGGGTGCTGGCCACGGGTGTTGTTGGCAAGGCGTCTCTCCCTCGCCCCTGGCCCCCTCCTCCTCCCCGAGGACGGTGCTGGCCTGGGTTGCTTCTGTTCTGTTCGTGTGGCCCCCTCCGGCCCACTCGGGTGCTTTCCCATCGGTCAGCTTCGGCGGCGAGCTGCCGGGGGTCAGTCAGCTTACTGTCGAGGAGGTGCTGCCTGAGCTCGACGAAACAGTTGTTCGACAGGTGCTCCCATACCATAAGGTTAAAGAGTTGTTCGTAAGTGGTGACATGGCTCCCCTTTATCCAACCCTCGAAGGCACGGCTGAAATAGTTCACGTATTCTACCCAAGTTGTACCTGGGATCCGGGTGCAATCTCTGAACCTCTGGCGGTACATCTCGGGTGTGAGGCCGTAGCGGGTGAGGAGGGCAGCCTTCATGTGGTCGTAGGACGACATTTGGTGATCTGGGAGCTGCAGTAGGGCATCGCGACCCTCGTTGATAAACCTCCCCCAAAGTCCGGCTCCCCAATCACTCCGGTCGATCCGGTGGGAGGTCATGGCGATCTCGTAGGCTTTAAACCACTGTTGTATGTCGTCTTCTCGGACATACTCGCGGACAACATCCTTGGGGATGTGGACTTTTTTCTCGATTGGCCCCGGGGTGTGTGGTCGCTCAGGCACCCCCAGTTCTTTATTTTGTTTCCGAAGTTCTATCTCCGCTAGTTGGCGCTCGTGCTCGAGCGTTATTTTTTTCTCCTCCAGCTCTCTCTGTCTCTGCTTCTCTTCTCGTTCGTCTCGGAGCCGCATATGCTCGAGGTTGAGTTTCTGTTCAGCTAACTTGAGTTCCCCATCCATCTTGAGTCGTGCCATTTCCAACTCGTGCAATCTGGTTCTTTCTCTTTCTCGGATCTCCTCCTGCGAGAGGCCCGTTCCCCGCTCCTCGGGAGCCGTGGCGTTCCCCTCTGGTGTGATGCTGCTTTGGTCGGAGGGTCCGGCGACCCCAGTTTCTGTCCACGACTCTAGGGCGTGCTTTAGATCATCCTTGGTACTCAGGCCGGTGGTAGCAATGCCAAGTTCTATGCAGAATTGTCTCAGTTCGCGGTGGTTGTATTCTTCTAATTTATCCATTTGGAAATTCTCGGTGGAGCTGCTATCTTTGGCTGACATCGTGTTTTTGTCGTGGGGTGAGCTACTCTCTGTACGATTACGCGTTGATTCGGATCGCGCCGCTGGCCACCAATGTTAGAAAGGGTAGATGGACCGGGAGGGTCGGCCGGGGTCAGGAGGAGAGGTCTCCGGGGAGAGCCGTCTCCAGCGATCGTACAGACAAGTAACTTCTCCCTCACAGACAGATACCACACACAGATAAGATTCAGTGTTCTTTATAAGCACTTCTTAAGGTACGGTTGAATGGTACAAGGAGGTCTGGACTCAGGGGTCCCCTCGATTCAAGTCTCTCAAAGCAGGGTAAGGGGTAGCGGGACAGTCTGTCTACCAGTCAGGTAGTTCGGATGAGATGATGATTAGCTCCCAATCCTCGAGCTTGGTGGCTTAGTTGGTACGGGCCGCGGCAGCGCCAGCAGGTCCCGGTTGAGATGGTCGGTACACGGTCCGCGGCAGCGCCAGCAGGTCCCGGAAAGATGGTCGATATACGGTCCGCGGCAGCGCCAGCAGGTCCCGGTGAGGATGGTCGTTACAACGGGCCGCGGCAGCGCCAGCAGGTCCCAACGAGGATGGTCGTTACAACGGGCCGCGGCAGCGCCAGCAGGTCCCGACGAGGATGGATGTTGCAGAAGGCCGCGGCAGCGCCAGCAGGCAGGACGATGGTTCACAAGAGCGGGCTACGGCAGCGCCAGTAGTCCGTCAAGGCTGAGTTCTCTCGGTGTCTCTCGACTCCAGGATACAACTGCCTTCCTGCTCCGGAGTTGCCCCAGTTATAGGGCAGGCGCCCTTTGATGTCCGGACCCTCGCACTTGGAGGTCGGAGGGCCCGGGATGAAGGTGTCCAGACACCCAGCAGGGGGTGGAGCCAGCGCCTGGGGGGAGCTGGAGGCGATCGGCACCTGGCGGGGGGAAGAGCTCTTGACACTTCGTTCTCCCATTGACCTGCCAAGTGGTCCGCTCACCTCCTGGGTGGAGGGTGGTGCCGGGATGTCGGGGCCGGCCAGGCCCGGGGTTAGGGTCGGGCCGAGGCCACGCGGCCTCGGGGTGCAGGGCCCAAGATGGCGGCTTGAACCGGCCGGGGGAGCCGGTGGGGCTGGGCCCCGTGATGAGTAGAGGTCCGAGGGCCGAAGATCCGTCGGGAGACGGGGTACAGGTGCTTTTCGTGGGTATGCCTGGTGGGCCGGAGCTCGGGCCCTGTCGTGCGGGGAGGGAGCAAGCCCTTCGTGTGGCCTGTCCAACACTCTTGCTGCCTGTGTGGTGTACCTGCACGCATCACTTCTACTGCAGGAGCTCTCGTTGCCTGTATGGTATAACTGCACGCACCACTTCTACTGCATGACCTCTTGTTGCCTGTGTGGTATACCTGCATGCACCAATTCTACTGCAAATGCTCTCAATGCCTGTGTGGTATACCTGTATGCACCAGTTCTACTGCAGGAGCTCTCGTTGCCTGTGTGGTATCCTGCACGCACCACTTCCTCTGCAAGTGCTCTCGTTGCTTGTATGGTATACCTGCATGCACCAGTTCAGCTGTAGGAGCTCTTGTTGCCTGTGTGGTATACCTGCTTGTACCATCTCTACTGTAGGTGCTCTGGTTGCCTGCGTGGTATACCTGCTTACACCAGTTCTACTGCAGGTGCTCTGGTTGGCTACTTGATAAACCTGCGTGCACCACTTCTACTGCAGGAGCTTTTGAGCCTGAGTGGTATTTGCACACACCACTTCTATAGCATGTACTCTCACTGCCTATATGGTATACCTGCATGCACCACTTATATTGCAATGAGCTTTGTGTCCTTTGATGTATACCTGCACACACCAATTCTATTGCATGTACTCTCACTACCTATATGGTATGCCTGCACGCATCACTTCTGTTGCTAGTGCTCTTGTTGCCTTTGTGGTATACCTGCACGCAGCATTTATATTGCTTGTACTCTCACTGCTTATATGGTATACCTGCACGCATCACTTCTGTTGCATGTGCACTTGTTGCCTTTGATGTATACCTGCATGCACCACTTCTATTGAATGTACTCTCAGTGCCTATATGGTATACCTGCACGCATCACTTCTGTTGCACGTGCTCTTGTTGCCTGCCTGGTATACCTGCGTGCACCACTTCTACTGCATGTGTTCTCGCTGCCTGTGTGGCATGCCTGCACACACCACTTATAGTGAAGGTGCTCTGGTTGCCTGCCTGGTATACCTGCGTGCACCACTTCTTCTGCAGGTGCTCTTGTTGCCAGTGTGATATACCAGCGCGCACCACTTTTACTGCAGGAGCTCTCATTGCCTGTATGATGCACCATTTCGGGCCACTTCCACTGCAGTAGCTCTCATGGCCTGTGTGGTATACCTGTGCGCACCACTCCTACTGCAGGAAATCTTGTTGCCTTTATGGTTTACCTGTGCACACCACTTCTACTGCAGGAGCTCTCGCTGCCTGTGTGGTATACCTGTGCGCACCACTTCTACTGCAGGAGCTCTCGTTGCATGTATGGTGCACCTGCATGCACCACTTCTATTGCATGAGCTCTCGTTGCCTGTATGGTATACCTGCATGCACCAGTTCTACTGCATGAGCTCTCGTTGCCTGTGTGGTATACCTGTGCGCACCACTCCGACTGCAGAAAATCTTGTTGCCTTTATGGTTTACCTGTGCACACCACTTCTACTGCAGGAGCTCTCGCTGCCTGTGTGGTATACCTGTGCGCACCACTTCTACTGCAGGAGCTCTCGTTGCATGTATGGTGCACCTGCATGCACCACTTCTATTGCATGAGCTCTCGTTGCCTGTATGGTATACCTGCATGCACCAGTTCTACTGCATGAGCTCTCGTTGCCTGTGTGGCATACTTGCAGGCACCACTTCTTCTGCAAGTGCTCTCGTTGCCTCTGTGCTGTACCTGCTTGCACAAGCTCTACTGCAGGTGCTCTGCTTGCCTGTATGGCGTACCTGCATGCACCAATTCTACTGCAGGTGCTTTTGCTGCCTGTGTGGTGTACCTGCATGCACAACTTCTACTGCAGGAGCTCTCGTTGCCTGTGTGGTATACCTTTGCCCACCAATTGAACAGCAGGAGCTCTCGTTGCCTGTTCGGTTACCTGCACGCACCACTTCTGCTGCAGGTGGTCTCGTTGCCTATGTGGTGTACCTGCGTGCACCACTTCTATTGCAGGTGCTCTTGCTGCCTGTGTGGTGTACCTGCACGCATCACTTCTACTGCAGGAGCTCTCGTTGCCGGTATGGTATAACTGCACGCACCACTTCTACTGCATGACCTCTTGTTGCCTGTGTGGTATACCTGCATGCACCAATTCTACTGCAAATGCTCTCAGTGCCTGTGTGTTATACCTGTATGCACCAGTTCTACTGCAGGAGCTCTCGTTGCCTGTGTGGTATCCTGCACGCACCACTTCTTCTGCAAGTGCTCTCGTTGCTTGTATGGTATACCTGCATGCACCAGTTCAGCTGTAGGAGCTCTTGTTGCCTGTGTGGTGTACCTCCATGCACCACTTCTTCTGCAAGTGCTCTTGTTGCCTGTGTGGTGTACCTGCTTGTACCATCTCTACTGTAGGTGCTCTGGTTGCCTGTGTGGTATACCTGCTTACACCAGTTCTACTGCAGGTGCTCTGGTTGGCTGCATGATAAACCTGCGTGCACCACTTCTACTGCAGGAGCTTTTGAGCCTGAGTGGTATTTGCACACACCACTTCTATAGCATGTACTCTCACTGCCTATATGGTATACCTGCATGCACCACTTATATTGCAATGTGCTGTTGTTTCCTTTGATGTATACCTGCACACACCAATTCTATTGCATGTACTCTCACTACCGATATGGTATGCCTGCACGCATCAGTTCTGTTGCTAGTGCTCTTGTTGCCTTTGTGGTATACCTGCACGCAGCATTTATATTGCTTGTACTCTCACTGCTTATATGGTATACCTGCACGCATCACTTCTGTTGCATGTGCACTTGTTGCCTTTGATGTATACCTGCATGCACCACTTCTATTGAATGTACTCTCAGTGCCTATATGGTATACCTGCACGTATCACTTCTGTTGCACGTGCTCTTGTTGCCTGCCTGGTATACCTGCGTGCACCACTTCTACTGCATGTGTTCTCGCTGCCTGTGTGGCATGCTTGCACACACCACGTATAGTGAAGGTGCTCTGGTTGCCTGCCTGGTATACCTGCATGCACCACTTTTACTGCAGGAGCTCTCATTGCCTGTATGATGCACCAATTCGGGCCACTTCCACTGCAGTAGCTCTCATGGCCTGTGTGGTATACCTGTGCGCACCACTCCTACTGCAGGAAATCTTGTTGCCTTTATGGTATACCTGCATGCACCAGTTCTACTGCAGGAACTCTTGTTGCCTGTATGGTATACCTGCATGCACAACTTCTGCTGCAAGTGCTCTCGTTGCCTGTATGGTGTACCTGCACGCACCACTTCTAATGCAGGTGCTTTCGTTGCCTGTGTGGTGTACTTGCGTGCACCACTTCTACTGCAGGAGCTCTTGTTGCCTGTATGGTATACCTGCATGCCCCACTTCTACTGCAGGTGCTCTTGTTGCCTGTGTGGTATACCTGCTTGCACCACTTCTACTGCAGGTGCTCTCGTTGCCTTGTGGTACACCTGCACGCGCCACTTCTTCTGCAGATGCTCTTGTTGCCTGTATGGTATACCTGCAAGCATCACTTCTACTGCAGGTACTCTTGTTGAATGTATGGTATACCTGCAAGCATCACTTCTACTGCAGGTGCTCTCGTTGCCTGTGTGGTATACCTGTGCGCACCACTTCTACTGCAGGAGCTCTCGTTGCCTGTGTGGTGTATGTTAGAATCCGGGGTCTCTGGTTGGCACAGGTATGCACTTGCGACAAGCAGGGACCCTTTCCTATAAGTCAGGGCAAAGGATCACCTCTTTAAAAATAATCCCTGCTCACCCTCTAGGTAACGTGGCACGAGCAGTCAGGCTAGATTTCCAGAGGGCATTAGGCTAAGCGTTCAAGATATCTCACACAATAATCACCACCCCACCACACAAAGACACAAGGCTGTATTTATACCAAACTAAAGTTCTTTATATAAATGATTTCTTCAAGCAGGATGTTAAAATACAGTTCTTTCACTTAAATAAGGTTCCAGTTACTTTAAATGCTTTTAGGCAGTCCACATTTCTTAAAATGGCACAGTTCTATTCAAAATCAGCTTTTTAGGGTTTCTGGGCACTTCGTAGCGCCTTTGGGATGCTCTGGGCAAGTTTTTACAGTGCCTTGCCGTTTCTCACGCTTCTCGCGTGAGCACGAGTACGCTTGCCGTTCCTCACGCTTCTCGCGTGAGCGCCGGCAATATCTTTCAATGCTGTACGGTCCGTACAGTGTCAGGGACGCGCCGTACACAGACGGAAGCACCGGTACGGTGCGCACAAGGCCAGTACAGTTCAAAGCAGGAAGCTGCAGGCGCAGGTACGGTCCCAAGCTTTACACTTTCCAGGGGGATTACAGCTCGTACGAGGCAAGTACGGGCCGGACAATGCACACCACGTCCCAGATACTTCGATTTCAGGTACGGCTCAAAACGCTACACTTTAAAGGTGATTCCGGCTCGTACGAGGCACGTACGGGCCGGACAAGGTATACACAGTCCCAAATACTTCGATTGCAGGTACGGCTCGTACGAAGGTCAGTACGGGCCGTACTTTAGCGCGGAGAGGCACAAATACCTTTTTCTCCGGGGGCAAATGTTCGCGGCAGTCAGTAGACATCTCCCTCGAGTGTCCCGCGTCGCGGCTCGGTCCCGGCTCCTCCGTGGACGGCGATGCTTCGTGGGGGCACTCCTCGACGTCCCAGCACACCAGCGAGGGCAGAGGCAGGAGGGGCAGCCCGGGGGCGAGATCTCAGCGCAGCGCGCTGTCGGCTTCGTCCGGTTGGGGCGAACAGTGCGCCCTGTCCTCACGGTGATTTCTGCGGCCCGGGGGTTGCAGGGCTCGATGCTTGGACAGGGATCTCCTTCTTACTTTGCGAGCTACGGCTCGAGGGGGCAGTTGCTTGCTTTGTTTAGGCCTGCGGGCCCTCACGATGCTCACAGCTACTCCAGCGGCAGAGGTCGCGTTGTTCAGGGAGATTTAGGCACAAGATTCTCCGGGGTCAGCAGTGCAAAATCACCCACGGCAGTCGCTTCTTCCTCAAAGGGGGGGGTAGCGCCCAATGTTCCTTGGGCGCAGTTCAGGAGGCAAGTTCTCTAGCAAGCCCTTGGAGATAGTTCAGCACAAGTTGAATCAAAGTCTTTTCCTTAAGTCTTTTCCTCTCCTTCCAGCAGACAGGCACCCACTGCAGGCCAGTCTCTCAGGCAGAGAGACAGTACTCCTCCTTCAGTTTCTCCAGGTCCTTCTCCTTCAGGCAGAGGTTCGTCGTTGCGTAAACAGGATCTGATTTCTTAGGAGCCAGGCTCCTACTTTTATACAGTGATTCTTTTGTTCTTTAGCGCCAGGGGGCCTGGGCCTGGCTCAGTCCAGTTTTGGAGCACTTTGTTGTGGTGACTCTGCTCTTTCCTTTCAGCAGCAGGGCAGAGACATCAGCCGCTCCACAGGGGGCGGAGCCGGCTTTGTGCTGGCAGAGCACAGGTCTATTCAAGAGTCAAGGTGTACTCCTCCCACCCATCCTGGTGTAATCTCTCTACCCACCACCTGGCAGCCAGCCTGTCTCCTGGAATTCCCCAGCCCTGCTCCTCACTGTTGCTAGGCAGAACACACACACACACAGCGTAGAGGCGGACTGAAATGGCCAGGTCAGTAAATACTAACTTTCTAAAAGTAGTATTTACAAACGCAGGATATTAAAATAAACTTTACTAAAAGAAGTATTTTATTATTCTGAGTTCAGGCATACTAAACATGACTTTCTACCATGCTCTATGAGTCCACTGGGATTACAGGGTGTAGTAATTCCAGCAGCCCATTCTGGCCTAAGGAGAGCAGGTAGCCTTCAATAGTGAAAATCGAAAATGGCTGTAATTCACTATTAAGACATGCCACACACATCAGGGCATGTCCTACCTTATGCCTACAATGCACCCTGCCCTTGGGCCTGCCAGAGGGGTGACTAATATGTAGTTAAGGGAAGGTTTAGGGACTGGCAAGTGGGTGCACTTGCGCAGTCAGCACGACAGTACCAGACTGCACGCAGGTTCTGCAGTGGCAGACCCTAGACACATTTTACTAGGCCGCTTCTGTGGGTGGCACAACCAGTGCTGCAAGCCCACCAGCAGCATTGGTATTTACAAGCCCTGGCACTCCTGGTGCACTTTACTAGGGGCTGATAGTAAACCAAATAAGCCAAACATGGACACAAATCAATGTATACATTTTACCATAGGGAGAGCATATGCACCTTAGCACTGGTCAGCAGTGGTAAGGTGCCCAGAGTCATAAAACAGCCGACACCAGGTCAGAAAAAATACAGGAGGAAGGCAAAATTTTTAGGGATGACCCTGCAAAAAGGGCCAAGTCCAACAGTGTACCTGCACGCACCACTTCTATTGCATGAGCTCTCGCTGCCTCTATGGTATTCCTGCACGCACCACTTCTACTGCAGTTGCTCTCGTTGCCTGTGTGGTATACCTGTGCGCACCACTTCTACTGCAGGTGCTCTTGCTGCCTGTATGGTGTACCTGCACGCAGCACTACCATTGCATAAGCTCTCGCTGCCTCTATGGCATACCTGCACGCACCACTTCTTCTGCAAGTGCTCTCGTTGCCTGTGTGGTATATCTGCGCGCACCACTTCTTCTGCAGGAGCTCTCGTTGCCTGTATGGTATACCTGCATGCACCAGTTATACTGCAGGAGCTCACGTTGCCTGTGTGGTATACCTGCACGCACCACTTCTACTGCAGGAGCTCTTGCTGCCTGTGTGGTGTACCTGCACGCGCCACTTCTCCTGCAGGAGCTCTTGTTGCCTGTATGGTTTACCTGCAAGCACCACTTCTACTGCAGGAGCTCTCGTTGCCTGTATGTTGTACCTGCATGCACCACTTCTACTGTAGGAGCTCTCGTTGCCTGTGTGGTATACCTGTGCGCACCGCTTCTACTGAAGGTGCTCTCATTGCCTGTATGGTATACCGGCGCGCACTACTTCTACTGCAGGAGCTCTCGTTGCCTGTGCGGTATACCTGCACGCAACACTTCTGCTGCAAGTGCTCTCGTTGCCTGTATGGTGTACCTGCAGGCACCACTTCTACTGCAGGAGCTCTTGTTGCCTGTATGGTATACCTGCATGCACCACTTCTACTGCAGGTGCTCTCGTTGCCTGTTTGGTATACCTGCATGCACCACTTGTACTGCAGGAGCTCTAGTTGCCTGTGTGCTATACCTGCATGCACCACTTCTACTGCAGGTGCTCTCGTTGCTTTGTGGTTCACCTGCACGCACCACTTCTACTGCAGATACTCTTTTGGCTGTATGGTATACCTGCAAGCATCACTTCTACTGCAGGTGATCTTGTTGCCTGTGTGGTATACCTGTGCGCACCACTTCTATTGCAGGAGCTCTCGTTGCCTGTGTGGTAAACCTGTGCGCACCACTTCTACTGCAGTAGCTCTCGTTGCCTGTATTGTGTAGCTGCAAGCACCACTTCCACTGCAGGAGCTCTCATTGCCTGAGTGGTATACCTGTGCGCACCACTTCTACTGAAGGAGCTTGTGTTGCCATCAGTCGCCCGGCAGGAGGTGGAGCCAGCATTGTGTCAGGCAGGGCAGGCTACCAGGGACTACTCTTTCCCCACTCAAAAGGTAAATGCCTCATTCACCCCACGCTGACTCATTCAGACCTCTGGAGCCACCCAGCCCCTGACACACACACCAAACCAGCAGAGACCGGTGGATAGTTGGACAAGAAAATAGCCACTTTCTAAAAGGGCTATTTTCAAACACAGAATTTAAAAACCATCCATCCTAAAGGATGTGTTATTAAATTCTGAGTTCAGGGATACTAAACTCGAACCGCTACCATGCTCCCTGAGTCAGATAAGATTATAATGGAGTTAATAATCAGTCTGTCCATTCTGGCCTATGGAAGGCAGGTAGCCCTTCAATAGTGAAAAACGAAAATGGCTGTAATTCACTATTAGGTCATGCCACACACATCAGGGCATGATCTACCTTTTACCAACAATGCACCCAGCCCTAGGGCCTACCATAGAGGTGTCTGAAATGTGGCAAAGTGAAGGTTTTAGAGACTGGCAAGTAGGTTTCCTTGCCAAGTCGACATGGCAGTCAGGGACTGCACACAGGCTCTGCGATGGCAGACCTGGGACACATTTTACAAGCTGCTTCTGTGGGTGGCACAACCGGTGCTGCAAGCCCACCAGCAGCAGTTAATTTACATGCCCTTGGCACACGCAGTGCACTAGACTAGGGTCTGAACAGTAAGTCAACCAAGCCAATCATGGTAACCCCAATCAATGTATCAATTTATCATAAGGAGCACTTGCACTGTGGCACTGATCAGCAGCGGCACAGTGCCCAAAGCAATATTCCAGCAAAAGTTAGTAAACAGAGGAGGCCAACAGAAAAAAATGGAGGAGAGACTCATGCCAATGATGCCAGGTCTAACACGTGTTCCCTCCAGCTGAAATATGGGGAGAACTACCCTTCACCTAGGGAGTCCTCATCACTAAGGTGGAAAAATCTGAACAGACCATCAGCATTGGCGTGATCTGTACCAGGGCGGTGTTCCACCCTAAAGTCCATCCCCTGTAGGGAAATGGACCACCTCAACAGCTTCGAGTTTTCACCCCTCATCTGCATTAACCATCTGAGGGGCCTGTGGTCTGTCTGAACCCGGAAGTGAGTCCCCAACAGGTAGGGTCTTAGCTTCTTCAGTGCCCAGACCACAGCAAATGCCTCACGCTCTATTGCACGCCACCTCTGTTCCCTGGGAAGTAACCTCCGGTTGATGAAGGCTACAGGTAAGTCTCGGCCCTCCTCATTCATCTGTGCTAGAACAGCCCCCACACCATGCTCTGAAGCTGTCGTGATTTGCACCTCACAGGGCCAGGGCACGGCGCGCAACACATACTACCCCCCCAGTACCTCTTCCATCCAGCGCGCTGCACGGTATGTCTGGCGCGTAAAGGGAGGTCGCGGTCTGTGCAAAAGACTGAAACTACGAATCCCGTCATGCCTGCGGCCGGCGGCCCGGAAGTGGTTCCCGGCTGTTCCGCCGGCATCATGATAAAGCCCTCCCCTTTTCCAGGGATCGGGGCTTGACAATCCGGATACTAGCTGTAGTCGCGGATGGTGTTCCCCGTGGGATACCTCTCTTCACGACAAAACCCGGAGTATTCAGCCTTTTACAGACATCCCTGAAGTTGGCAGCCCTGGTGCAATATCGAGGACACGGCTGCATATCGGTTACAGAAGCGAGTCGTCAGCAGTACCGCCACCCGACGTCTCCCCTCAGACTCCGGAAGTGTGAGTAGCGAAACCTCCCTTGACTCGGATTTCCCGTTCGCTCACTCCGTACTTTCTCCTTGCACGAGAGACACTATTCAGTACCAGGAAACGCGCTCCACTGCTGCAACACTGTAGGTTTTCATTTACCCGACTTCGAGCGCTAGGGACACTCTTTGATGCTCATAAACGCGCGTCTCGGCTTCCGCTCATCCCGTCATCATGTTGTGAGCCTTCGTGACATTGGCAACGCCCTAACTGTGACCAAACAGTGTGTGGAAGAAGAGTGTCTCCTACTCTAGACACAGTGTCCTGCTCTCAGGACCCTTTACTTGGTAACAGAACTAAGCCAGCTGCTGATCTCTCTTGTAAGTATCTGTTGTGGCTGGGTAAAGGATGTAGCTTGGATTGCCTGTGTTGCGTGGAGGGTGGGAGGTGCTTACTTACTCTCTGTTCCTTATGTTCCCTCTATAGTTTTACCTGGGAGAGTGCCTTGGCCATTACCCTGACCCACTACCAGCGCAGGACCAGAGCCACACCACAGCAGAGCAGCGTTTTCCTATTTTATCCACTTCCCTTTTCTCCGGGGGGCTTTCTCGAGCAGTAGTGTTTCCATCCCTCTGCGAGAGTCTGCGCCTTAGGGTCGAGGGGGGATCAGCTACGCTCCATCGCTCCTGACGGCTTCCTTCCGAGGTTAGTGGCAATTCCTTGTTCCTAGTCACTAACGCCGTGACAGATTGTCAAGCCCACGGAATCAGCCGGCCTGAGCGATGGACACCGCAGTGGTCCTGTCCACACTGCTGGAGAGTATCAATGCTCTCCAGCAGGAAGTGCAGACCTCCCGTAGAGAGACCCAGGAGCTCAGGAACGAAATGGGAACCCTACGTAGGGAAGTAGCTGGACTCTCAAGAACTAGCACCCCCGTGACTACTGGGAGGGGCTCCTATATTAAAGACTGGACATTACCACCTCCCGTTACATCCCTAGGCGAAGGGCCCAAGGGAAGCGGTTTATTTTCGACCCCAACAACCCCTTCGCCAGCCGCTGGGCTCATCACTACGGTCCATGTTATACAGAACCCTGGCATTCCGCTAGCCCCCCCAGAACGTTTCTATGGGGATCCGAAAAAATTCGAAACCTTCCTACACCAATGTCGACTCCATTTTCTTTGCAAACCCGCAGTGTTCCAGGAAGAGGCTTCCAAGACATCATTTATGATGTCCTACATGGGAGGCAATGCTTCCAACTGGACCATTCCCTTAATGGAAAGGAACGATCCTGTGCTCCACAATTTCCAAGACTTTTGTGGGGAATTACGAAAACGGTTCGATAGAAAAACCCACATGCTTTCCCTGGATCGGGAACTTATGACACTACAGCAGGGGTCACAGGACCTCCTTATATACATAACAACCTTTAATCGACTCCTAGTGGAAACAACCTGGCGCCAAGAAAAACGTACCTCATTATTCTATCAAGGTCTTCGGGGAGAATTGAAGGACGTTCTTTCCCAGGTCGTCCAGCTTCCGCAAACTTGTGAAGAACTCATTGAGCTAACCGTGCAACTAGATCATCGGTTGCAAGAAAGGAAAGGGGATAAGAGCAGAGGTGAACCCCATCTTATCTTGTCGCGACCCCGACCGTCTGTAGACGACCGCTCCAAGGGGACAGACGGGTCAGAACCCATGCAAATTGGAGGGCTCCGAGGTCCTCTGACAGCAGAGGAAAAAGAGAAACGAAGACAGCAAAAACTATGCTTATACTGTGGAAAAGGGGGACATTTCATACGGGAATGCAGAGCTAGAACTAAAGGCCCCGAGAGGGGATCCAGTCTTAGGACCCAAGCAGTCACCCAACAAGAAGCGGAAAACTACTAAACCCAAGTCAGGACGGGATCTCCGTCTTGTGTTCTGAAGCGCTCACGATCCCTTTTGTTTTGGCGAACACCATTCAACCCTCTGTGGCCCACCTGAATGTTGACGTCACACTTTGGATAACATCAGACTCCCCCATCCGAGTGCCCGCCCTGCTCGATTCAGGAGCCACGGGCAACTTCATTGATCAACAAAACGCTAGGAACATCGGAGTTCCCTATGTCCAGAAGACAACTCCTACCCTGGTAAGGGCAGTAGATGGGAAGGCGCTGACTTCGGGACCTGTTCGATACCAGACCAGTCCCCTGGTTATGAAAATCACCGAGGAACATTATGAGACAATCGGTTTTGATCTCATCGACGCCCCTCATTTTCTCCTGATTCTGGGTATGCCCTGGCTGACGTTGCACGACCCTGCGATACAATGGACGCTTCGTACTATATCTTTGTCCTCCGAGTTCTGCAGACACCATTGCACGAAGCAATCCATACTCCAGGAACCAGCCATCCATACTCAAGCCGCATTCCTTGCATCTGGAGTGGAAGCCATCGGACTGTGTTGTTCAACCCAGTTGCCGGAAGAATACTTGCCCTTATTGCCGGTCTTTGATAAACATAAGGCGACCCAACTACCACCACATCGGCCATATGATTGCCTTATCGATAAAATGCCTGGTGCTGACATTCCCTTTAGCCGAGTGTACGCCCTTACTGAACCCGAAAACCAGTATCTCAAGAAATACTTGGACGAAAACCTAGAGTCTGGCTTCATCCGACACTAATCATCTCCCGCTTCGTCCCCTCTCTTTTTTATCACTAAGAAGGATTGTGACGAGTTGAGGACGTGTATAGACTATAGAGCCCTCAACAAAATCACCATTAAAAACAGATACCCATTACCCTTGATTCCGGTATTGTTAGATCAAGTAAAAGGGGCTCAGGTCTACACCAAACTTGACCTCCGAGGGGCATATCACTTGGTACGGTTCGAACCGGAGACGAATGGAAGACCGCTTTTCGAACAAAGTACGGGCTATTCGCGTACCAAGTGATGCCCTTCGGACTATGCAATGCACCAGCAGCGTTCCAGTTTTTTATGGACGAGGTGTTGCGCGGATTGCTGGATTCCATCTGCATCGTCTACATCGACGATATTCTCATTTATTCTGCAAACCTCCTCGATCATATCACCCATGTAAGAACAGTTCTGGAACGCCTGCAAACACATTCTCTCTACGCCAAACTAGAGAAATGCATTTTCCACGCGCAGGAAATCGCCTTCTTGGGTTATGTAATCAACGCACAAGGCTTCCAAATGGATTCAGAAAAGGTCTCAGCAATAACGCAATGGAGGGCGCCTTTCAACGTAAAATCCGTGCAGAGCTTCCTTGGTTTCGCCAACTATTACCGGCGATTCATCAAAGATTTCTCTAAGATTATCCATCCCATAACCCGTCTCCTCCGAAAGAATGTCCCCTTCTTGTGGAACGACGAGGCAAACCAAGCTTTTGAGGAACTGAAGCACAAATTCACCCACGCCCCCATCTTGCGTCACCCGGATTCTCGCTTGCCCTTCATCCTAGAAACAGATGCCTCACAACATGCTTTGGGAGGGGTGTTGTCGCAACGGCATCCGACCACCGGACAAATCCACCCAGTCGCCTTCTATTCCAAAAAACTCACCCCCAGTGAGGTGAACTATTCTATCTCGGACAAAGAACTGTTCGCGATAAAAAGGGCCTGCGAAGAATGGAGGCATTACCTCTTGGGAGCTCACCATACTGTGGATTTCTATACAGATCACAGAAACCTGCTATTCCTTAAAACCGCTAAGGCTCTGACACCACGACAACTTCGGTGGTCTCTTTTCTTTTCGGATTATGACTTTATCATTAAATTTAAGCCAGGTCTCCAGAATGGTAAAGCAGATGCCCTATCGAGAAAAGACGAACCAGCAGATTCGCTGACAGACGAAACGACGGAAGTTCTTTCCATATTACCCAGCAGTGCCTTTTCTGGAAATACCATTGCGCTACTGATGTCACCTACCTTTCTTGAAGACGTCAAGACAGCCATGACCCACCTGGATATCCAACATTGGCTAGACGAAGACCCCGAAAATCGACTCACCAGCGAAAACCTAGCGTATCATTACCATACCTTGTATGTTCCCTTGGTCACCCTCCAAAGACAGGTATTGGCCTGGGCCCATGATTCTACCCTCGGAGGTCATCTTGGAGAGCATAAAACCATCTCAACAATAGAAAGATCCTTCTGGTGGCCCACACTGCGTAAAGACACTCGAGACTACCTACGTACCTGTGCAGTGTGTGCGCAAAGCAAGGCAAGCCATTCAAAGCCCACGGGACTCTTACGGCCCATTCCTATTCCTCCGCTCCCCTGGAATACAGTCTCCATGGACCTTATAGTCGAGATGCCCCCCTGTGATGGGTATACCACCATTCCCGTGATCATAGACCATCTGACAAAGATGGGCCACTTTGTACCATTGAAAAGACTTCCCACTTCCTCTGAGCTAGCGGTCACGTTCCTGCAACATGTTGTGCGCACCCATGGCATCCCCAGGGTCCTCATCACAGACCGTGGTACTCAGTTCACCTCTCGGTTCTGGACAGCGCTCTGCTCGGCCATGAAGGTAGACGCCCGATTATCCACCAGCTACCACCCTCAAACAGACGGCAAGACGGAACGTTTAAACCAATCCTTGGAGCAATACCTTAGTTGCTTCACTCTGCAAAACTCCTCTGACTGGTATCCGTTGATTTGGGCAGCAGAATTCGCGTACAACAACGCAGAGCACTCCACCTTAGGATGTTCCCCCTTCTTCTGTCTTTTAGGGTTTCATCCAAATATGCTTCCCTTCGATTGGCCTGTGGTTTCCAAACATCCCACTATTCAGGAACATCACGCCCATCTTCGGATTGTGTTAAAAGACGCCAAGACACAGCTGCTGAAAGCACAAAACACCCACAAACGCTTCGCAGACAAGAAAAGAAATCCTGAACCTTTCTATCAAGTAGGGGACTGGGTGTGGCTCGCCGCAAAAAACCTACATCTGAAGGGAGGGGGTAAGCTTTCGCCCAAATACGTAGGGCCCTACAAAGTGGTCGAAATCATTAACCCTGTTGCTCTAAAACTATCACTGCCCCAAGCCTGGCATATACATCCAGTATTTCATGTTTCTCTACTGAAGATTTGTCCTGATTCCATGAGACTTCCCTCTAGGCCAGCCCCTATTGAAATAGAGGGACAGGAAGAATACGTAGTACGAGAAGTACTAGACTCCCGTTTAGTCAGAGGGCGAGTGCAGTACCTGATAGATTGGGAGGGATACGGGGTAGAAGACCGTACTTGGGAACCCGCAGGTCATCTCCATTGCCCTCTTCTCGTAGCGCGATTTCACAATAGGAACCCCGGAAAGCCAGGTCGACCGCCGGGACGGCAGTCCTTGAGAGGGGGCTCTGTCGCGATTTGCACCTCACAGGGCCAGGGCGCGGCGCGCAACACATACTACCCCCCCAGTACCTCTTCCATCCAGCGCGCTGCACGGTATGTCTGGCGCGTAAAGGGAGGTCGCGGTCTGTGCAAAAGACCGGAACTACGAATCCCGTAATGCCTGCGGCCGGCGGCCCGGAATCGGTTCCCGGCTGTTCCGCCGGCATCACGATAAAGCCCTCCCCTTTTACAGGGATCGGGGCTTGACAATCCGGATACTAGCTGTAGTCGTGGATGGTGTTCCCTGCGGGATACCTCTCTTCACGACGAAACCCGGAGTATTCAGCCTTTTACAGACATCCTTGAAGTTGGCAGCCCTGGTGCGATATCGAGGACACGGCTGCATATCGGTTCCAGAAGCGAGTCGTCAGCAGTACCGCCACCCGACGTCCCCCCTCAGACTCCGGAAGCGTGAGTAGCGAAACCTCCCTTGACTCGGATTTCCCGTTCGCTCACTCCGTACTTTCTCCTTGTGTGAGAGACACTATTCAGTGCCAGGAAACGCGCTCCACTGCTGCAACACTGTAGGTTTTCATTTACCCGACTCCGAGCGCTAGGGACACTCTTTGATGCCCATAAACGCGCGTCTCGGCTTCCACTCATCCCGTCATCATGTTGTGAGCCTTCGTGACATTGGCAACGCCCTAACTGTGACCAAACAGTGTGGGGAAGAAGAGTGTCTCCTACTCTAGACACAGCGTCCTGCTCTCAGGACCCTTTACTTGGTAACAGAACTAAGCCAGCTGCTGATCTCTCTTGTAAGTATCTGTTGTGGCTGGGTAAAGGATGTAGCTTGGATTGCCTGTGTTGCGTGGAGGGTGGGAGGTGCTTACTTACTCTCTGTTCCTTATGTTCCCTCTATAGTTTTACCTGGGAGAGTGTCTTGGCCATTACCCTGACCCACTACCAGCGCAGGACCAGAGCCACACCACGGCAGAGCAGCGTTTTCTTATTTTATCCACTTCCCTTTTCCCCGGGGGGCTTTCTCGAGCAGTAGTGTTTCCAT
The DNA here is from genome assembly GCF_964204655.1 of Triturus cristatus. Taxonomy (NCBI): domain Eukaryota; kingdom Metazoa; phylum Chordata; class Amphibia; order Caudata; family Salamandridae; genus Triturus; species Triturus cristatus. The sequence continues at coordinate 1,102,756,591 of NC_140579.1, forward strand.
CCCTCTGCGAGAGTCTGCGCCTCAGGGTCGAGGGGGGATCAGCTACGCTCCATTGCTCCCGACGGCTTCCTTCCGAGGTTAGTGGCAATTCCTTGTTCCTAGTCACTAACGCCGTCACAGAAGCATCCGTCTGGACAATGAACTCCTTGGAAAAGTTGGGCGCCTGGAGTACCGGTGCTGTACACATTGCAGTTTTCAGGGTGTCAAAGGCCTTCCGACAGGCGTCAGTCCAGATCACAAGTCTTGGCTGCTTCCTGGAAGTCAGCGAGGTCAAGGGGTGCACAATGTTGCCATACCCCTTGACAAACCTCCTGTAGTAACCCGTGAGACCCAAGAAGGCTCTCACCTGAGTCTGGGTTTTGGGCGGTTCCCAAGCCAGGATGGTATCTATCTTGGGTTGCAGGGGGGCCACCTTGCCGCTCCCTACTTGGTGCCCCAAGTACACCACTGAACCCTGCCCAATCTGGCACTTACTGGCCTTGATTGTGAGGCCTGCTCTGCGCTGGGCCAACAACACTTCCAGGAGGTGGCGCAAGTGTTCCTCCCAGCTGGCGCTGAACACTGCTATGTCGTCCAGGTAGGCGGCGCTGAAATCCTCCAGTCCAGCCAATACCTAGTTGACCAACCTCTGGAATGTGGCAGAGGCATTCTTCATCCCAAAGGGCATAACCCGGAACTGGTAGTGCCCATCTGTTGTGGAGAATGCCGACCTCTCTTTTGCCCCATCAGTCAAGGCGATCTGCCAGTACCCCGACGTTAGATCAAACGTACTAAGGTACCGGGCAGCCCCCAACCGATCTATGCTCTGGGGATGGGGTGCGCGTCAGTCTTGGTGACCGAATTGAGTCCTCGGTAATCCACATAGAACCGAAGTTCTGGTGAGGCACCAGGCGCTGCAGCCTTTGGGACCAAGACCACTGGGCTGGCCCAAGGACTGCTAGAGGACTCAACCACCCCTAAGGCAAACATCTTGGAGACCTCCTCGTTGATGTATGCTCTGACCTTGTCAGTCACCCTGTAGGCCTTGTGCCTCACAGGAGTGCTGTCCCCGGTGTCCACATCGTGGACACACCACTGAGTGACACCAGGGATTAAAGAGAACAGATCAGGGAATTGTCCCAACAGATGGCGACAATCTTGCTGCTGCTCAGGGGTCAGTGAGTCAGAGAGGACAACACCATCCACTGACCCATCTTGCTCTTTTGCACACAGGAGGTCAGGAAGAGGCTCACTCTCCTCCTCCATTCCAGCATCTGTGGCTAGGAGCATGCCCACTTCGGACCTTTCTAAGTGGGGCTTTAACCAGTTGACATGCAAGACCCTCAAGGGGTTCCTGGGAGACTTCAAGTCCACCAAGTAGGTGACATTGCTCTTTTTCTCCACAACCTCAAATGGTCCGGTCCACCTGTCCTTGAGCGCACAAGGTTCTACAGGGGCCATGACCCAAACTTTCTGACCAGGTTGAAGCTCAACCAGAGTGGCATTCTGGTCGTACCACCGCTTCATCTCTTCCTGGCTTGCCTCCAGATTTGCCTGAGCAAGATCTCTGAAGCGCCGAGTCTGGTTCCTAAAGGCCAGCATGTAACTGTATACATCCTGGGGAGGTTTCCTGGGAGATTGCTCTCAGCCTTCTTTGACCAGACTCAAAATCCCTCTTACCGGGTGTCCATACAAAAGCTCAAAGGGGCTGAACCCTAGAGACTTCTGTGGCACCTCACGGTAAGCAAACAGCAGGCATGGTAAGAGGACGTCCCATTTACACCTCATTGGTTCTTCAAGACCCATAATCATGCCTTTTAGGGTCCGGTTGAATCTTTCAACGAGCCCATTACCTTGAGGGTGGTAAGGAGTGGTAAACTTGTAGGTTACCCCACACTCCTTCCACAGAGACTTCATATAATTAGAAATGTAGTTGGTGCCCGGGTCTGACACCACCTCTCTGGGGAACCCCATGTGGGAGAAAACACCCATCAATGCCCGTCCCACCATGGGGCACGTCACTGTGCGGAGAGGGATGGCTTCCGGGTACCCGGTGGCACGGTCCACCAAGACCAGGATAAACCTGTTGCCCATGGCTGTCTTGGGGTCCAGTGGCCCCACAATGTCAATCCCCACTCGCTCAAAGGGGGTACTGACTACGGGAAAAGGTTGGAGGGGAGCCTTCTGCTTCCGCCCACTTTTCCCACTTGCCTGGCAAGTTTGGCAGGTCCTACAATGGATGTCTGAATCCCTTCTCATCTGGGGCCAATAAAAATGGGTGACTAGCCTGTCATAGGTCTTGTCCTGCCCCAGATGTCCAGCTAATGGAACGTCATGAGCCAACCCCAGTAGGAAGGCTCTGAAACGCTGGGGTACCACCAGCACACGGGCTGACCCAGGCTCAGCAGCCTTAGGCTCGCTATACAGGAGGTCGTTCTCCCAGTAAATCCAATGTGACCCTGACTGATCACCTGTTGTTTGGGCTGAGGCCTGCTACCTCATACCCACATGAGAAGGGCACACTTTCTGTTCAGCACAAAATTCCTCCCTGGAGGGACCACCATCCTGCTGCCAATGGGTAAGCTTGGGCAGGTCTCCCAGTTCAGCAACTTGTTCCCCTGTAGGTTCCAGGGCATCCCAATCAAGATCTGCTTCCTCCTGGACCGTGGGAACGATGGGGGACGGTTTCCCGCACCCCCTGCCTCTTCTCTTCACGGTTGGGCCCTGGGCCATACTTTCAGGCTCCAGGACCCCATCAACACTGTGAGAAGTTGGCCTGGTATATGATGTTCACTAGTTAAAGTGACCACCTTGTACCATGCCAAGCAACCCTTATGGTGTGGTTGTAAGTCAACCTTTTCGGACTAGCTGCCCTAGTGGTAGCGTAGGCTAAGCAGTCTTTGAGGCTAAACTCGTGAAGCGTGTTAAGCCAGCTGTTTTACCAAATGTAACCCCCTTTTATACCAATGAAAGGACACCACACAGATATATATTGAAAATATATATGTATTTATTTCTCAAAGTAACCCCTAGACTCTTTATGAGCACAGGAGCACAAATCGTTAAACAAGAATACGTTAGAATACACAGAAGTTGCACTTTATATGGATAGGCCCTGGTGGCCGCTCAAACCATATACTAAAATAGTGGTATAAGTACCACGAACAGAAAAGGGAAAAGGCCTAGGGCCTCTAGAATCGCTGGGCCTACAAGGAGCTAACTTTAGTTAGTGACCAGGAGGTCCACGGGTTGCGTGTGCAGAGCAAATAGTCACACGCGGGCTCCCATAGGTTTTCAATGGGTGCGTAAAAGTTACAAAGTTACTGCAAAAAGGACCTTCCGGGTGGACTATGAACTTAAGATTCGAAACACAGACACTAGAGATGATACTCTACACTTGGGCACCGGAGTGCCAGCTTTACCTCACCCACACGAAGCGGGTGCATAGGTCTCGAAGTGCGTCGGGTTTCTTCTATCTGTTCAATGGAGCCTGTGGACAAAGATGCTGCAGGCGATCGGTCCGGAAGAGATGCTGTGGATCCAAGGGTGGATCAGAGTTGTAGAAGACCTGTAAGCAGAGGGGACAATGTTCACAGTCACTAGCCAGTGACCAGCATGGCACCAGGCGGGTACCAGGCGATGTCGGGTGCAAACAGGAAGGAAGGTGTAGCTTGTCTCTGCAGCCACGTGGTCCCTGAAGGTCAACGACATCCAGGAGTCGGTTCACGAGCTTTCCCACGCAGGCTCTCGCTGTCGGCGGTGTCGGCGACTTGATTGAAGCAAACAAGCCTTGGCAAAAGCAATTGTTGTGGAAAACGAAATAAGCTGATGGTTCTGACCAGCAAGGTCAGAGGGACTGCTCCTTTGGAGGGGAGCAAGGGCCAGTCTGGAGCAACCAGACCAGAGGTGTAGTTCTTGAAGTTCGTCGCCAAGATGGCCACTAGCCAGCGGGCCAGCAACCGGTTAGGTGCGTCAAGTGGCAAAATGCAGAAGGGCCCCACGCAGATCGTGGAGATGCTGGAGGGCTCACCTTTGGTGCAGATGCTGCTCGAGGGTTGGGCTTCTCAGATCCCAAAGCACAACTTGGAGGGAGCCTCGGTTGTTGCGCTTGCAGCTTGTCGTGGTCGTTTCAAGATGGCTGGCTCCACGTGTCTCGGTGCCTCCACGGGTCTCTTCTTTTCAGGGACTGTGGATCGGGCGGTGAGAGGTCTGGAGGTCCAGGTCTTGTCAGTCTCTGGGCTCGGGCTCCGGCGGGAGGCGGCGGCAAAGCAGACATTGATTCGCTGGATGGTGCTTGCATTAGCAAGGTGGTCACTCCCTGACCACAGGGGAGATTGGCTTCAGTCCTCTGTGCGGCAGAGCGTCAAAGTTCCCGTCTTCTTCTTGTTGTTAAGTTGATTCCAGGATGTCTAAAGTCTTAGGACACAGCTCCTACCTTTATTCGGATTCTAGGGGCCGGACTACCTGCTAGGTCCCTCCCTAAGGGTGGGACCAGGAAGGGGGGTGGTTACACCCCCAATCCTTTGTCCAGCTCGCCCCAGGTCCAGGGCTGGTGTGCCCCAGGACCGGTTTGAACTGGCATATGCACCGAGGCTCCTTGTGAGCCTCAGGCATGTCTGGTTTCTTTCAAGCCCTACCTGACCAATACACAAAATCCTGTCTGGGGTGGTGCACGCACCTCCCCTGGCAGGAAACCCTTTGTCCACACCTCCCAAGCTGGAAGGACTCCCAGCAGCAGGAGGGCAGACTTGTGTCTGTGGTGGCAGCATCCATTTTGTGGAGCTGAGGCTATGTCTCATTTTACCCGGGTTTCAGGTACTGTACATGTCGTGTCCCTCTAGAAGGGTGGAATGCTAACCCCGTCGCCAGAATTGGCGAGGGGTTAGTATTCCAATTCGTATGACACCTTACTCGACATGTTTTGATAAAGCCAAACCAAAGATAGCATTTAACCGCGAGGTTCATAATGCACTTAAGAGTATATGGTATGACGATATCTGGAAACAGTAGAAGGAAGTTGTTCCGACCACTGCAGACAGGCTCAGCTCATGCCAGAGCACCCTCTCACATGGAACCAAGCACTCTGCCTTCAGGATTGTTAAGGCTTGCCATAGGAGTGACTTATAGGGTAACATGTGTCCCATTTAAGGTTAGGTATAGGTATACTACACCTAAGTAAGAGGTGGTTACACCAACTTACCCCAGCTGAGTGATCAGCCAGTTGTGTCAAATTTGTTAGGCCAAGCCTGGGGTGGCATAATACATGCTTCAGCCCCTGGCAGGCCTTAGATACACCAATGCCCTGGGTACCTAGTGTACACTGGTACAGGGGCTCACAGGGTGATCCACTTCCAATTGGTTATGCACCTAGGGTGCATAGTGTAAATTTAGTAGAGAGAACAGCAGGCTGGGGGTCTGATTGGCAGGCCCACAGCCTCAATATGTCAAAAACCAGTGAAGCAAAAAGCAAAAATTTGGGGTGACCATAGGATAGCAGACCCTACTCTCCTACACAACCCCCCCCCAAACGCAGGTACATTAAACTAGCCTTGACCAGTCTCGTCTTCATGTCCTAAGTGGAAGTACCTGGAGAGACCATCTGCATTCCCATGGTCAGTACCTGGCCGGTGCTCCACTGTAAAGTCCATCCCCTGTAGGGAAATGGACCACCTAAGCAGTTTGGGGTTTTCACCCTTCATCTGATTTAGCCACAAGAGGGGCTTATGGTCGGTCTGAATCTTGAAGTGAGTGCCAAACAAGTATGGCCTCAGCTTCTTCAGGGCCCACACCACAGCAAAGGCCTCCCTCTCAATAGCTGACCAATTCTTCTCTCTGGGGGTCAACCTTCTGCTAATAAAAGCAATGGGTTGGTCTTGACCATCTACATTAAGTTGTGACAGCACAGCTCCCACACCCAACTCAGAAGCATCTGTTTGGACAATAAACTCTTTGGAGTAGTCAGGACTTTTCAGGATAGGTGCAGAGCACATGGCCTCCTTCAGGTCATCAAATGCCTTTTGACAGCTTACTGTCCACTGAACCTTTTTGGGCATCTTCTTGGATGTCAGATCATTAAGAGGAGTCACAATGGACCCATAGTTCTTAACAAACTTCCTGTAGTACCCAGTCAAGCCCAAGAAAGCTCGAACTTGAGTCTGGGTGGTTGGAGGGGACCAGTCCTTGATGGATTGTATCTTACTCTCCAGTGGTTGAACTTGGCCTCCACCTACAAGGTGGCCCAAATACACAACCTTACTCTGCCCTATCTGGCACTTAGTAGCCTTGATAGTGAGGCCTGCCCTTTGCAGAGCCTCAAGAGCCTTCTTCAGGTGGATCAGGTGATCCTCCCAGGTGGAGCTAAAGACAGCAATGTCATCAAGATATGCTGCACAAAAGTCATCCAACCCAGTAAGGACTTGGTTCACCAGCCTTTGGAAGGTGGCAGGTGCATTCTTCAGACCAAAGGGCATCACCACAAATTGGTAGTGCCCACCTGGGGTTGAGAATGCTGTTTTGGCCTTAGACTCCTCAGCTAATCTGATTTGCCAATAGCCAGCTGTCAAGTCAAATGTGCTCAAAAACTTAGCAGAAGCTAGTTTGTCTATGAGCTCATCTGCCCTTGGAATAGGATGTGCATCTGTGCTAGTGACAGCATTGAGTCCTCTGTAATCCACACAGAACCTCATCTCTATCTTGCCATCTTTGGTGTGAGGTTTGGGGACCAGAACCACTGGGCTAGCCCAGGGGCTCTCTGAGGGTTCAATGACACCCAATTCCAGCATCTTGTGTACCTCAGCCTTTATACAGTCCCTGACGTGGTCAGGTTGTCTGTAAAGCTTGTTCTTTACAGGCAGACTGTCACCAGTGTCCACCACATGGGTACACCAGTCAGTTTGGCTAGGTATTAGGGAAAACAGATGTTGAAATGATTGTAGAACTTGTCTACATTCAGTCTGTTGTTGGGCAGTGAGGTTGCCTCCAAGGGTCACTCCTTCAACTGAGCCATCTTCAGGGTTCTGAGACAACAGGTCTGGGAGAGGGTCACTCTCTTCCTCCTGTCCCTCATCTGTAGCCATGAGCAAGCCCATGTCTGCCCTGTCAACATATGCTTTAAGCCTGTTAACATGGAGTACCCTGTGGGGACTCCTGGGAGTTCCTAGGTCTACCAAGTAGGTGACCTCTCCCTTCTTTTCCAGGATTGTATGGGGTCCAGACCATTTGTCTTGGAGTGCTGCTGGGGCCACTGGCTCCAACACCCATACCTTCTGTCCTGGCTGAAACTCAACCAAGACAGCCTTTTGGTCATGCCAAGCTTTCTGTAAGGCCTGGCTTGCCTCAAGGTTTTTGGATGCCTTCTCCATATACTCAGCCATCCTGGAGCGGAGACCAAGTACATAGTCCACTATGTCTTGCTTAGGCTTTTTGAGAGGTAACTCCCATCCTTCCTTCACCAAACACAGTGGGCCTCTTACAGGGTGCCCAAACAACAATTCAAAGGGGCTGTAGCCAACTCCTTTTTGTGGGACCTCTCTGTAAGCAAACAGAAGGCAGGGTAGAAGGATGTCCCATCTTCGCCTGAGCTTTTCAGGTAATCCTTTGATCATACCCTTTAGGGTCTTGTTGAATCTCTCAACAAGCCCATTGCATTGTGGGTGATAAGGGGTGGTGAACTTGTAGTTGACACCACATTCCTTCCACATAGCTGTCAAGTATCCTGACATGAAGTTGGTACCTCTGTCAGAAACTACCTCCTTAGGAAACCCCACTCTGGAGAATACTCCCAGCAGGGCCCTGGCCACAACAGGAGCTGTAGTGGTCCTAAGGGGAATTGCCTCTGGATACCTGGTGGCATGATCCACTACCACCAGTATAAATCTGTGCCCAGATGCAGTGGGAGGATCCATGGGACCCACTATATATATTCCCACTCTTTCAAAGGGGACCCCTACCACAGGTAGTGGTATTAGGGGGGCCTTTGTTGTGCCACCTGATTTGCCACTGGCTTGGCAGGTCACACAGGAGCGACAAAACTCCTTGGTATCTTCATTCATGTGAGGCCAGTGAAAGTGAGGGACAAGCCTGTCCCAAGTCTTGTTCTGGCCTAAGTGTCCTGCTAAAGGAATATCATGGGCCAAGGTAAGAAGGAAGCCCCTAAATTGCAGAGGTATAACCAACCTCCTGGTTGCACCAGGCTTGGGGTCTCTAGCCTCTGAATAAAGGAGCCCTTCATCCCAATACACTTTATGGGTACCTTGAGCATTCCCAGCAGCCTCAGCAGCAGCCAGCTGTCTGAGGGGTTCAAGAGAGGGACAGGATAACTGAGCCTGCCTCAAGTCAGCCCTTGAAGGTCCCCCTGTCCCCAGAAACTCAACCTGATCAGGTTCAAGCTCTTCAGGGACAGTTCCTTCAGGGTTCTCTAGATCAGCTTCCTGGGAAGGTTGATCATCACTCTGAGGCAGGGGGGAAGGCACAGCCTTGACCCTCCTGTTCTTCTTCTTGGTAGGTGCTTGGTCCATTGTTCCAGGATCCAAGACCTGAGGTTCAGTAAGGCACTTTTTGGCCTGTGACCTGGTCACAGCAAGGACATGTGGTGATATACCTAACATCTCTGCATGTGTCCTGTACTCCACTTCAGACCATAGAGAACTCTCTAGGTCATTGCCCAACAAACATTCTACTGGGAGGTCTGCACTAACCACAACCCTTTTGAGGCCAGTTACCCCTCCCCATGAGAAGTTAACAACTGCCACACTATGTGAAGTAGTGGCATTGCTGGCATTGGTCACCAGGTAATTCTCACCTGGTATGTACTGTCCAGGGTCCACAAAGCCTGGTGTCACCATAGTGACACTGGCACATGTGTCCCTGTAGGCTTGAGCCACTTTTTCATTAATTAAAGGAGTCTGTCTGTACTTGCCCAGGTTACTGGGGCTCACAGTCAGGGACAAATCTATGTCCCCATCACAGATCAGGACTGCCTGTGTCAGGGTTCTGTCTAAGTCAGAATCTCCTTCAGTTCCCATAGTGATTCCCACTACACCCTTTGTCTGGGGACCAACACTGCTAACAGTAGTACTGGGAGCAGGTGCCTTAGGGGCAACAGTGTTGGGGGCTCCACCCTCCTTACAATCACTAGTCCAGTGAGTTGTATTCTTGCAATGATTGCACCAGGGTTTCTTTTGACCTTCTTTCTTCTTTCCCTTAGATTGTTGTTGGGACCCACCCTCCTTAGCAGTAGATGGGGTCCTGTTGAAGACTTCTGGTCTTTAGATTTCTAATGTCCACCCTTTTGGTCTGTTTTCTTCTGATCACCCCCTTGGCCCTGGTTCTGGTTCTTTTGCTTAACCCTGGTTCTGACCCATTTGTCTGCCTTCTTTCCCAATTCTTGGGAAGAGGTCAGATCAGAGTCAACCAAGTGTTGATGCAGTTGCTGGTTTTGACAGTTATTTAAAATCTGTTCTCTCATCATCAAATTGTACAATCCTGTATAATCAGATACCTTACTTCCCAGCAACCAACCCTCCAAAGCCTTAGTGGCACATTCAATGTATTCAGACCAGTCCTGAGTCTGTGTCTTCTGGGTGTCTCTGAACATTAACCTGTACTGTTCAGTGGTTAAGCCTAACCCATCAACTAGGACACTCTTCAGGACTCTGTAATTTCTGACATCCTCTTCTCTAACAGTGAGGAGTCTGTCTCTGCCTCTTCCTTCAAAGGAGAGCCAGAGGATTGCTGCCCACTGGTCTTCAGGAACCTGCTGCACTTTGCAGGCTCTCTCAAGAGCAGTCATCCATTTGTGGATGTCATCCCCACTTTTGTAGGGGGGCACAACCTTAGACAGGTTCCTATTGTCAAAGACCCTATCTTTGTCCTTAGGGACAATGCTGCCACCAGTGGGTATAGACCCACTCTCTCTAGGTTGCCTAGCCTTGTTCAGTTTCTCTTCCATCAGGGCTACCTCTAGCTCCTGCTTCCTGATCCTCAGCTGAGCTTCCTGCATTCTGGCCTCATGTTCCCTCCTCTGAGGGGTGGTCATCCTTCTTCTGGAGTGACCTTGAGAGCCTCTAGAGGCATGAGAAGCATTAGATTCACCTGAGTGATTCCTTTGCCTCCCAAGCCCCTGGTTAAGTCCACTAGGGAGATCCAATGGGGTGATCCCATTGTCAGTCCCCAGTAGCCTTAAGTTAGCTGGGCCACGTATAACACTTGGCACTGGGCTAGTTCTCCCTTCATCCTCACTACCTTCTGTATCCCCATCACTTTCCTCCTCTGTAGTATGATTCTCATCTAAGGGATGGCTATTGGAAAGGGGTACTTCAGTAGCATCTTCAGAAGGGGGGCCTCCTGTTCCTGTCCCTAAGGGGCCTAACTGGGAGGCTTTCCTGAGAGCTTTCTGATCTTCATCAGCCTGTAAAAGCTCTCTGAGTTCAGCAGAAGTAGGATTCTTGGGCTGTTTAAGGCCCCTGATATTTGCCAACTGCCTGAGCTCATTTTGATTTAGGGTAGCAAAGATGGATGGTGCCCTCTGGGGGTCACTCTCAACAGAGATGGGTACATTGGACCCCTCTGCCCCAGCCATTGCTCTTAAGTGTGGGTGGATGTGTTGCAATCTACCTACACTTGGGTTTACCTACTAAACCTATCTAGTAGTTGTAGTCAGGGTGTGCTACTCCCTTTGCTCTACAACACTAAGTTCAGTAGAACTTAAGTATATCTAATCTTGTTTTATATGTACCTACAGGTACCTATGTGATCTTTCAATTGGTAACCAAGAGATTACAATGGTAAAACACAGCAAGCTCAAATCCAACCGCTGCTCACCAATGTGAGAAGTTGGCCTGGTATATGATGTTCACTAGTTAAAGTGACCACCTTGTACCATGCCAAGCAACCCTTATGGTGTGGTTGTAAGTCAACCTTTTCGGACTAGCTGCCCTAGTGGTAGCGTAGGCTAAGCAGTCTTTGAGGCTAAACTCGTGAAGCGTGTTAAGCCAGCTGTTTTACCAAATATAACCCCCTTTTATACCAATGAAAGGACACCACACAGATATATATTGAAAATATATATGTATTTATTTCTCAAAGTAACCCCTAGACTCTTTATGAGCACAGGAGCACAAATCGTTAAACAAGAATACGTTAGAATACACAGAAGTTGCACTTTTTATGGATAGGCCCTGGTGGCCGCTCAAACCATATACTAAAATTGTGGTATAAGTACCACGAACAGAAAAGGGAAAAGGCCTAGGGCCTCTAGAATCGCTGGGCCTACAAGGAGCTAACTTTAGTTAGTGACCAGGAGGTCCACGGGTTGCGTGTGCAGAGCAAATAGTCACACGCGGGCTCCCATAGGTTTTCAATGGGTGCGTAAAAGTTACAAAGTTACTGCAAAAAGGACCTTCCGGGTGGACTATGAACTTAAGATTCGAAACACAGACACTAGAGATGATACTCTACACTTGGGCACTGGAGTGCCAGCTTTACCTCACCCACAGGAAGCGGGTGCATAGGTCTCGAAGTGCGTCGGGTTTCTTCTATCTGTTCAATGGAGCCTGTGGACAAAGATGCTGCAGGCGATCGGTCCGGAAGAGATGCGGTGGATCCAAGGGTGGATCGGAGTTGTAGAAGACCTGTAAGCAGAGGGGACAATGTTCACAGTCACTAGCCAGTGACCAGCGTGGCACCAGGTGGGTACCAGGCGATGTCGGGTGCAAACAGGAAGGAAGGTGTAGCTTGTCTCTGCAGCCACGTGGTTCCTGAAAGTCGACGACGTCCAGGAGTCGGTTCACGAGCTGTCCCACGTAGGCTCTCGCTGTCGGCGGTGTCGGTGACTTGATTGAAGCAAACAAGCCTTGGCAAAAGCAATTGTTGTGGAAAACAAAATAAGCTGATGGTTCTGACCAGCAAGGTCAGAGGGACTGCTCCTTTGGAGGGGAGCAAGGGCCAGTCTGGAGCAACCAGACCAGCAGTGTAGTTCTTGAAGTTCGTTGCCAAGATGGCCACTAGCCAGCGGGCCAGCAACCGGTTAGGCGCGTCGAGTGGCAAAATGCAGAAGAGCCCCACGCAGATCGTGGAGATGCTGGAGGGCTCACCTTTGGTGCAGATGCTGCTCGAGGGTTGGGCTTCTCAGATCCCAAAGCACAACTTGGAGGGAGCCTCGGTTGTTGCGCTTGCAGCTTGTCGTGGTCGTTTCAAGATGGCTGGCTCCACGTGTCTCGGTGCCTCCACGGGTCTCTTCTTTTCAGGGACTGTGAATCGGGCGGTGAGAGGTCTGGAGGTCCAGGTCTTGTCAGTCTCTGGGCTCGGGCTCCGGCGGGAGGCGGCGGCAAAGCAGACGTTGATTCGCTGGATGGTGCTTGCGTTAGCAAGGTGGTCACTCCCTGACCACAGGGGAGATTGGCTTCAGTCCTCTGTGCGGCAGAGCGTCGAAGTTCCCGTCTTCTTCTTGTTGTTAAGTTGATTCCAGGATGTCTAAAGTCTTAGGACACAGCTCCTACCTTTATTCAGATTCTAGGGGCCGGACTACCTGCTAGGTTCCTCCCTAAGGGTGGGACCAGGAAGGGGGGTGGTTACACCCCCAATCCTTTGTCCAGCTCGCCCCAGGTCCAGGGCTGGTGTGCCCCAGGACCGGTTTGAACTGGCATATGCACCGAGGGTCCTTGTGAGCCTCAGGCATGTCTGGTTTCTTTCAAGCCCTACCTGACCAATACACAAAATCCTGTCTGGGGTGGTGCACTCACCTCCCCTGGCAGGAAACCCTTTGTCCACACCTCCCAAGCTGGAAGGACTCCCAGCAGCAGGAGGGCAGACTTGTGTCTGTGGTGGCAGCATCCATTTTGTGGAGCTGAGGCTATGTCTGATTTTACCCGGGTTTCAGGTACTGTACATGTCGTGTCCCTCTAGAAGGGTGGAATGCTAACCCCGTCGCCAGAATTGGCGAGGGGTTAGTATTCCAATTCGTATGACACCTTACTCGACATGTTTTGATAAAGCCAAACCAAAGATAGCATTTAACCGCGAGGTTCATAATGCACTTAAGAGTATATGGTATGACGATATCTGGAAACAGTAGAAGGAAGTTGTACCGACCACTGCAGACAGGCTCAGCTCATGCCAGAGCACCCTCTCACATGGAACCAAGCACTCTGCCTTCAGGATTGTTAAGGCCTGCCATAGGAGTGACTTATAGGGTAACATGTGTCCCATTTAAGGTTAGGTATAGGTATACTACACCTAAGTAAGAGGTGGTTACACCAACTTACCCCAGCTGAATGATCAGCCAGTTGTGTCAAATTTGTTAGGCCAAGCCTGGGGTGGCATAATACATGCTTCAGCCCCTGGCAGGCCTTAGATAAGCACCAATGCCCTGAGTACCTAGTGTTCACTGGTACAGGGGCTCACAGGGTGATCCACTTCCAATTGGTTATGCACCTAGGGTGCATAGTGTAAATTTAGTAGAGAGAACAGCAGGCTGGGGGTCTGATTGGCAGGCCCACAGCCTCAATATGTCAAAAACCAGTGAAGCAAAAAGCAAAAATTTGGGGTGACCATAGGATAGCAGACCCTACTCTCCTACAAACACCTTACTAGCTGACATGGACCGAGTGGTCGTACACGGCCACTCCGGCAGACCCAACATTTCCAGATGCGCTTTTCGCTCCACCGAAGTCCAAGGGGAGTCCTCCAAATCATTGCCCAGGAGACAATCAACAGGCATGGCGTGCCTCACAGCAACCTGAAGAGTACCTGATACCCCCCCACTCAAAAGGAACTTGAGCTACCTCACACTTACTCTGTGAGTTGTCAGCAGCTACAACGGGGTAGAATGTATGAGGGACCACCTGCTCTCTGGACACCAAGTGACACTTGACAGCTGTCACACTTGTTCCGGTGTCTCTGAGAGCTTCCACCCTATGGCCATTAATGGTCACCCACTGTCTATATTTCTTAGTGTTATTAGGCAGAGGGGTTAGAGGGACCATTTCCACGTCTCCTAAAGAGACCAGGGACATTTCTGCGGGACCCCACCCACCGGGGGCACCCATCTCGTTCCCTCCCAGGGCTACATTCGTTACCTGACGGGGGGTGCACGTGGTGGTGCATTCGAATCCCTCATGGGACACTGGGGATCATAATAACGGTGTCCCACCTGCTTACAAACGTAGCAGGTCATGGGGCCCCTGGGAACAGGTTTACCTGTCGGGATCTCTGGCTTCTTTACAGGGGGAGGCTGGGAACCCTTCCCTTGGTTCCCTTGGGGATTACTTTGGGGCCCTTTCTGAAACTCCCTCTGTTTACCCCTGCCCCCCCCCACTCTTCTGCTGGGGACCCTGCCCACCTTTGGCTGAGTCTCCCACTGGACCCTTGTGGACCCTGGTACTGACCCAGCGGTCCGCCTCCTCAGCAAGTTTTCTAGGGTTAGATATCTTGCTATCAATAAGGTGCTGGTGTAGCTCTGGAAAAGTTATTAGACAAGTGCTCCCATGCAAACAAATCATAAAGAGCATCATAACTATCCACTTTGCTACCCTTTACCCAACCATCCATGGCTCTGCAAAAAAAGGACACATATTCAACCCAAGTAGTACCAGGCAACTTCTTAAATTCTCTAAAGGCCTGTCGGTACTTTTCTGGAGTCAAGCCATACCTTAACATTAAAGCATCTTTCATATGAGTATAAGACAGCCTATCCTCAGCGGGCATGTCCAACAAGGTATCTCTCCCTTCATTGACAAAGCGACCCCACAACCCCGCTCCCCAATCTTTCTCAGGGACCCGGTGGGCCAACAATGCTAACTCATATGCTTTGAACCATTGACCAATATCCTCATTTCTATTGTAATCTTTTATCACATATTTGGGAAAATAAAACCTACTTTCTGCAGGGACAGATGGAGTGCTGCCACCAGAGGGATTCAACTCTAAACTCTTAGTTTTAAGCTCCATCTCCCTCAACATCTTCTCACGTTCAAACGCTAATTTCTCTCTTTCAAAATCTATTCTTTTGCTCTCCATTTCAGCTTCTCTCCTGCTTCTTGCATTCTCTAACTCCAACTGCCCTCCTAATTTAAGTTTTGCCATCTCTAATTTGTACCCCCTCTCCTTCTCCCTGTCTTCCAACTCTTCAGGAGAAAGGCCCTTAGAGGAAACACTGCTGCCGGGAGATGCCACTGGCCCATTCATGGGCTCTTCCACTTCCTCTTCCTGTTCCGGTACCACCACCGGATCAGAGGTATTTCTGGCCTCTAACCAGGCCTTCAGCGCTGTAAGGAAGTCCCCTTTCACTCTGAGATCTGTGGTAGGAACTTTAAACTGCTTACAAAATTGCTCTAGCTCCTTTTTCTTGTAGGTATTTATCAATTCTTTATCAAATTCCTCCACAACAATAACAGCAGGGGTAGCAGCTCCGGCATCATCCATGGTCAAAACTGGCAGTGTTTAAAAAAAAATAAGCTTCAGGAAAGCGGAGAACAAAAATAGAAGATCCTACCAAAACAGATTGTGGCTGCGCTATGGTCTGCTTTCACTATGTAGCGTACACTAATCACTGCACATGAGTCATAAATGCAAAGTTCAAATCCCACCGCTGACCACCAATGTTAGAACCGGCGGTCTCTAGTTGGCAGAGGTATACACTTCTGACAAATAGGGACCCACCTTCTCTAGTCAGGGCAAGGGGATTACACACTCAGATAATCCCTGCTCACCCCCTTGGTAGCTCGGCAGAGCAGACAGGCCTATCTCAGAGGCAGTGTGTTAAGCATTTATGACCACATACAGTAATAGAGTGAATACACTACAAACGGACACAACACAGGAGTTATTATAAAAAAGAAGTATTTTTATATAAGGCTTAGCACAAGACCAAATAACGATCAAAATATACCACAATCTTAATAAATACTCTATGTAAGGAAAAATAATAGTTCAGGTAAAGTTTCTTTTTAGGAAATAGTTCTTTAGCAACAAAAGTAAGTATTCTTCTTAAAACACAGTTCTTGGCAACAATGTGACCCCCACAGGAGTCACACGACGTCGAGTTTACGATATTCCCAAGGTTCGGCGTCGACCGCGAAGAGCGCTACGTCGAGCCTGGAGTTGCAACAAACCCCACAAACACAGGGGCAGGGCCATCAGTCGCCCGGCAGGAGGTGAAGCCAGCATTGTGTCAGGCAGGGCAGGCTACGAGGGACTACTCTTCCCCACTCGAAAGGTAAATGCCTCATTCACCCCACACTGACTCATTCAGACCTCTGGAGCCACCCATCCCCTGACACACACACCAAACTAGCAGAGACCGGTGGATAGTTGGACAAGAAAATAGCCACTTTCTAAAAGGGCTATTTTCAAACACAGAATTTAAAAACCATCCATACTAAAGGATGTGTTATTAAATTCTGAGTTCAGGGATACTAAACTCGAACCGCTTCCAGGCTCCCTGAGTTAGATAAGATTATAATGGAGTTAATAATCAGTCTGCCCATTCTGGCCTATGGAAGGCAGGTAGCCCTTCAATAGTGAAAAACGAAAATGGCTGTAATTCACTATTGGGTCATGCCAAACACATCAGGGCATGACCTACCTTTTACCAACAATGCACCCAGCCCTAGGGCCTACCATAGAGGTGTCTGAAATGTGGCAAAGTGAAGGTTTTAGAGACTGGCAAGTAGGTTTCCTTGCCAAGTCGACATGGCAGTCAGGGACTGCACACAGGCTCTGCGAAGGCAGGCCTGGGACACATTTTACAAGCTGCTTCTGTGGGTGGCACAACCGGTGCTGCAAGCCCACCAGCAGCAGTTAACTTACATGCCCTTGGCACACGCAGTGCACTAAACTAGGGTCTGAACAGTAAGTCAACCAAGCCAATCATGGTAACACCAATCAATGTATCAATTTAACATAGGGATCACTTGCACTGTGGCACTGATCAGCAGCGGCACAGTGCCCAAAGCAATATTCCAGCAAAACATCGTAAACAGAGGAGGCCAACAGAAAAAAATTGAGGAGAGACTCATGCCAATGATGCCAGGTCTAACACCTGCACGCACCACTTCTACTGCAGGTGCTCTCGTTGCCTGTGTGGTATATCTGCAAGCATCACTTCTACTGCAGGAGCTCTTGTTACCTGTGTGGTATACCTGTCCACACCAATTCTATTGCAGGAGCTCTCGTTGCCTGTGTGGTATACCTGCACGCACAACTTCTACTGCAGGAGCTCTCGTTGCCTGCATGGTGCACCTGTTCGGACCACTTCTACTGCAGGTGCTCTCGCTTCCTCTGTGGTATACCTGCATGCACCACTTCTACTGCAGGAGCTCTCGCTGCCTGTATGGTGTACCTGCAAGCACCACTTACACTGCAGTAGCTCTCATTGCCTGTGTGGTATACCTGTGCGCACCACTCCTACTGCATCAAATCTTGTTGCATTTATGGTGTACCTGTGCACACCACTTCTACTGCAGGAGCTCTCGCTGCCTGTTAGAATTGGGGATCTCTGGTTGGCACAGGTAGGTACTTGTGACAAGCAGGGACCCTCTCCTCTAGTCAGGGTAAGGGGTTACACTCCTAAAATAACCCCTGCTCACCCTCTAGGTAGCTTGGCGCGAGCAGACCAGGCTTATCTCAGAGCGTTATAGGTTAAGCATTTGTGACCACATACAGTAACCCAGTGACCATACCACAAATGGACACCACACTAGATTTATATAAAAAATAGTGATCTTTTATATAAAGGCTTAGCACAAGACCAAATAACGACAAAAATGACATACACAGTTCAAGAATATGATTTTAGAAAGAGTTCTTAGGTTAGCGACAAAATCATTCACCTTAGCGTCCGTTTTAACCCACAGTACCTTATGATGCGATAAAAAGTTCCTAGCGGCACTTCAGCGTTGAAAATCAAGGTGTAGCTTATCCGGTAGAAATTTACACGCTAAGGCACAATGCGACAAAATTCGGCCCGGTAGCGAGCGGGGCGACAATTTCACCAGTGGTTATCTTGGTTGAGTCTGCGACGATTTTCGCAGCGATAGAATTACTCACGCTAACGAGCGGTGCGATGATCTTAACTTGTTCTGCGACTAATTCACACAGCAGCGGCAGGCTCTGCGACGAAGTTCGCAGCAATAGAATTCTTCCCGCTAACAGGCGGAGCGTGGATCTTGGGCTGTTAGCGATCAAATTCGGTCTGCTAACGAGCGGTGCGATGATTTTCCCAGCGCTGATCAGGCTCAGCGGCAGCAGGCTCTGCGACGATGTTCACAGCGATAGAATTCTGTCCGCTAACAGGCGGAGCGCGATCTTGGGCTGGTAGCGATCAAATTCGGTCCGCTAACGAGCGGTGCGATGATTTTCCCAGCGCTGATCGGGCTCAGCGGCAGCAGGCTCTGCGACGATGTCCTCAGCGATAAAATTCTGCCCGCTAACGAGCGGTGCGAAGGAAATTTTCTCACTAAGCCGGCTGTGCTTGAAAAAGTGAAGATCTTTGATTTCTTTCTTCTTGGCCAGCTTCCCAACAGCGGGCACAGCTCCCAGAGGCCCCAAAACTGGTTCCAGCACTCTAGGAGGGGCAGAACTCACACAGCAGAGTTCGGGGGGAAGCTGGGGGTGAAGTCCTTTTGTTCCTGGGACTTCTTAACAGGAGGCCAGCTCTTCTCAGTCCCTTGGAGATCTTTTAAAGCACAAGTTGAAATAAAGTCTTTGTAGTCTTTCTTCAGCAGCAAGGCAACCACTGCAGGCCAATCCCCCAGGTCAGGGACAGTACTCCTCCTTACAGCTTTCCCAGTTCCTTGTTCTCAGGCAGAGGTTCTTCTTGTCAAGCAGGATCTAATTTCTTGGGAGCAGGGTCCCAATACTTATACCCCTAAATCCTTTGTTCCTCTGGGGTAGAGGGGCCTTTGACCAGTCCAAACCAGTCCCTGAGCACTTTGTTGACATGACTCTGACTTTCTAGCCAGGGTGCAGGGCAGAGACATTAGCCACTCCACAGGAGGTGGAGCCAGCATTGTGATGGCAGAGCACAGCCCTATTCAGAGTCCAGGTGCACTCCTCCCACCCATCTGGATGGCAATCTCTCTATTCACCACCAGGCTACCTAGCCCTGCCCCTCTGGAATTCCCCAGCCCTGTCACTCACAGAAACCAGACAGGCAGATACACATCATAGCAGAGGCGGGCTGAAATGGTTAGGCAAGCAAATACCAACTTTCTAAAAGTGGCATTTGCAAACACAGAATATTAAAATCAACTTTACTAAAAGATGTATTTTATTATTCTGAGTTCAGGCATACTGTTGGAAGGGGCGATCCCAGGGGGGTCACAGAACACGTTCCTGACCACCCCGTGGCCCACCTCTCCCAGAACCAGGCCGAGCACCGGCGGTGAGGCCCTTTCAGGAAGGGGTCTCTTACTTTAGGCTCGCACGCACTGAGCTTGCACTACTTGACAAAGAGACACCACACAGTTGGTTTCAGTAGACGGGGATCTTTATCTAAGATTCTTTGGACCTTTATGATCCGCAAGGTAGTCTTTGGTCGATACAACAAGCTTGGTAATTCCTTCACAGGGGGGTTGGGGTAGCGGGACAGTTCTTGGTTCAGAGTCAATGCCGAGTATCCTTCGCACAGCTCTCAATCCTCGAGCCGGGGGACACGGCGCAGTCTCGGGTCCAGCCGGACCAGTGTATTCTCGAGCCGCGACCACGTCCGCAGGGCTCTGGCGGGAAGGAACTGTCGATCGGGTGATCTTCGGGGAGCCGCGATTCACTCGGCAGGCTCAGCCGGGCTTGAGTTGGTGGGAGCCGCGAGTCTCTCAGCAGGCTCCGATGGTCTTAGGGTCGGGGGGAGCCGCGAGTCTCTCAGCAGGGCTCCAGTGTTCTTAGTGTTCTCGGGAGCCGCGACGGCGTCAGCAGGGCTCAGGTGGTTTCCAAGGATCGGGTAGCGTCTTTCCCTCGGGTTTCGTCAAGCCGCGACCAGGTCCGCAGGGCTCTCGTAGTTCCAGGTCTTCTCTGCCCCAGCACCCTCTGTTATACGCCTTCTTCCCTTTGAAGTCCGGCGTCCTCACAGAGAGGGGTCTTGGCGTCGGGGGGCGGTGTGTTGGGATTTCCTGCCGCTCGGCTCTCTGAGCCTTTGAAGTAGGGCCGGGAGGGACTCCAGACACCCAGCATGTGGGGCGCCAGCTCCCTGGGGGCCCGGAGGGCGATCGAAACCCTCCATTGGGAGGAGGTCAGAGGTGCGACAGAGACTACTCCTCCCTGTCTTGCTTGGGGGGGGGGGGGTTCCCTCTCCCTTGGCCGGGCATGGCGCGTCTAAGGTCTAGATTTTGCTGGGGCCCTGGGTCAGCCATCGGAACATCGGGACATGGTGGCCGGGGGTCTATAATAGGCCTGGGCCAAAATTCCGTTCCGTTCGCGGAAATTGCGATAATTTGGCATTTTCGCGTTCTGCGAAAAGCGCGAAAATATAAAAATTTCCGCATTCCGCAGTTTAGTGATAATTTGTTTCTTGCTCGCGCTGTAAAATAATACATTCTCACGTGCGCGCGATCACCTTACCTGAATCCCAGCGTTCGCCGACAAGTTTTCCCGATCCGGTCGCGTTCTCCACGAGATGTTGGATTGTTGGTAGCCATTTGCGCTGTCTCGCGACAGTTCGCGCCCGCAGTAACGTCATGCGTCGCGCGATCACGTCTTTCTTCTCGCGATCATGCACCGCGAGACAAGTGAAAACAAGATGGCCGCGCCCGCGAGCAACCGCATGGGTAAGTTGGCGAGCCGCGACGACGCAGAAAATACCGCGAATGGGCAGGAAAAAAACGTACGCATCTTCGCGATATTTCCACGTGTTTGCGGAGATTTTTAACATTTACGCGATAATTTGCGAAAGTGAATTTCGTAAATTCCGCCCACCCCTAGTCTATAACCAGGGATCAGGGGGGTTGCATGAGTCGGGTTGGGGGGCTAATGGTCAGGGGGGCCCACGCCACGAGGCCGGTCCCACACGCGTCCCCCCAGCTGAAAGTCGGGGAGAACTACCCATCCTCTTGGGGGTTCTCGTCGCTGAGGCGGAAGAATTGGGACAGGCCGTCAGCATTAGCGTGGTCAGTACCTGGGCGATGTTCTACGGTGAAGTCCATCCCCTGGAGGGAGATCGACCATCGCAGCAGTTTGGGGTTCTCTCCTTTCATTTGCGTCAGCCACCGTAAGGGTCGATGATCTGTTTGGACTCGGAAGTGGGTTCCGAACAAGTACGGCCGTAGTTTCTTTAGTGCCCAGACTACTGCGAAGGCCTCTCTTTCAATGGTGCTCTACTGTCGTTCAGGGGTAGTAGCCTCCGGCTAATGAAGGCTACGGGCTGGTCTAGACCCTTCTCGTTGAGTTGTGAGAGGATGGCCCCGATGCCGTGCTCCGAGGCGTCCGTCTGGACTACAAATACCTTGGAGTAGTCGGGAGCTTGGAGCACGGGGGCAGTACACATGGCGGTTTTTAGGGCGTCGAACGCCTCTTGGCAGGGGGGGGTCCATTGTACTCTTTTTGGCTGTCTCTTGGAGGTTAGGTCTGTGAGGGGGCCTACTATGCTGCCATAGTTTTTAATGAACCTTCGGTAGTAGCCGGTGAGGCCTAGGAAGGCCGGAACTGCTGTCTGAGTCGCAGGGGGTTCCCAGGCCAGGATGGCGTCGATCTTGGGCTGAAGGGGGATGACCAGCCCGCTCCCCACCTGGTGCTCCAGGTAAACCACTGAACTTTGTCCTATTTGGCATTTGCTGGCTTTGACGGTTAGGCCCGCTTGGCGCAGGGCCACCAGCACCTGTCGGAGGTGCTGGAGGTGTTCGGTCCATTGGGAGCTGAACACCGCAATGTCATCTAGGTACGCGGCGCTGAACTCTTCCAGCCCGGCCAGGACCCTGTTGACCAGCCGCTGGAAGGTGGCCGGGGCATTTTTCATTCCAAAGGGCATGACTCGGAAGCGATAGTGCCCATCGGGGGTGGAGGAGGCGGACCGCTCCTTGGCTCTCTCGGTGAGCGCAATTTGCCAGTATCCGCAGGTCAAGTCGAAGGTGCTGAGGTAGCGAGCAGCCCCAAGGCGGTCAAGGAGCTCGTCGGCGCGGGGAATAGGGTGAGCGTCGGCTTGGGTGACCGCGTTGAGCCCCCGGTAGTCCACATAGAACCTTAGTTCGGGGGCGACCCCAGGGGCCGCTTCTTTCGGAACCAGTACCACGGGGCTGGCCCAGGGACTGTCAGAGGGTTCGACCATCCCTAGGGCTAGCATTTTGGCTACCTCGGCCTGGATGCAGGTCCGGACCCTGTCAGGGACACGGTAGGCTCTGTGCCGTACTAGCGGGCTGTCTCCGGTATCCACGTCGTGGACACACCAGTCGGTGACCCTGGGGGTGAGGGAGAAGAGGTCTGCAAATTGCCCCAATAGCTGGCGACAATCATCGTATTGTTGGGGGGTGAGGGAGGAGGAAAGTCTCACTCCTTCTATAGAGCCATCGGTTTCCTTAGCGCACAGGAGGTCCGGGAGGGGCTCGGTGTCCTCCTCGGCCCCATCGTCGGTGGCCAGGAGCAAACTCAATTCCGTCCTCACGAAGTGAGGTTTGAGGCGGTTCACGTGGAGGACCCGGAGGGGGTTCCGAGGGGACTGGACGTCAACTAAATAAGTGACTTGACTCTTTCGCTCTAACGACCTTGAAGAGTCCAGTCCATTTGTCTTGGAGGGCGCAGGGTTTCACTGGGGCCATCACCCAGACCTGTTGGCCCGGCTTGGTCTTGACCAAAGTGGCATTTTGGTCATACCTGCGCTTCATCTCCTCCTGGCTAGTCTCGAGATTTGCCTCGGCAAGCTCTCGGAATTTCCGAGTCTGGTTGCGGAGCGCCAGGATGTAGCGGAATACATCTTGGGGGGTGCCACGGGGGGCGGTCTCCCCGCCCTCCTTGACCAGGCTCAGGGGTCGCAGGACGGGGTGACCGTAGAGCAATTCGAATGGGCTGAACCCCAGGGATTTTTGGGGGACTTCCCGGTAGGCGAACAGGAGGCAGGGAAGGAGGATGTCCCACCTGCGCCGGAGGGGCTCCTCGAGGCCCATGATCATCCCCTTCGGGGTCCGGTTAATCCGTTCTACTAGACCGTTGCCTTGTGGATGGTACGGGGTGGTGAATTTGTACGATACCCCATATTGCTGCCATAAGGACTTCATGTACTTCGAGATAAAGTTAGTGCCGCGATCACTCACGACCTTGCGAGGGAACCCCACGCGGGAGAATATCCCCATCAAGGCTCGTCCCACCACGGGAGCCGTCACGGTTCGGAGGGGAATGGCCTCGGGGTAGCGGGTGGCATGGTCCACCAGTAGGAGGATGAACCGGTGGCCCTGGGCAGTCCTTGGATCTAGAGGTCCCACGATGTCTATCCCCACCCGCTCGAAGGGGGTACTAACGACGGGGAAGGGTTGTAGTTGCTCCTTGCGCTTCCCGCCACTTTTTCCGCTGGCCTGGCACGTGGGACATGACTTACAGTGGGCCTCGACATTAGCTCACATCTTGGGCCAATAGAAGTGGGTGACTAAGCGATGATAGGTTTTGTCTTGGCCCAAGTGTCCCGCCAGGGGCACATCATGGGCTAGGCCCAGGAGGAAGTCTCGGAAGCGCAGGGGTACTACCAGTACCCGGGCCGATCCTAGCTCGGCAGACTTCTGCTCACTGTACAGGAGGTCGTTTTCCCAATACACCCAATGGGTTTCGGACCGGTCGCCCGCCGCCTGGGCTTCGGCCTGCTGCCTGAGTCTGATGAGGGAAGTGCAGGTGGCTTGTTCTCTGCAGAACTCCTCCCGGGAGGGGCCTCCCTCAAAGCGCCATTGCGCCAACTCGGGCAGGTCACCTAGCTCTGTCATTTGCTCGGGGTTCCGATATAATGGTCCGTCGTCGGGGATGGGTTCCCCTTCTGGGGGGAGGTCACCGGGCTCGGGTAGCCCGTCCCGTCCCTCGGGGATGGCGACTGGGTTCAGGGTTGGAGCCTCACCTCCCTCGAGGGGAGGCGATCGGGCTGACATGGAGCGTGTGGTGGCGCACACCCATTCGGGTAGGCCCATCATTCCTAGGTGGGCCCTTCGTTCCACCTGTCCCCACAGGGAGCTCTCGAGATCGTTGCCCAGGAGGCAGTCCACTGGCGGGGAGGTTCGGACGGCCACTCTCAATTTACCAATTACTCCCCCCCACTCGAAGGGTACCAGGGCCATCCTGCAGAGGCTCTCGGAATTGTCCGAGGATATAACCGGACAGAAGACGTCGGGTAGTATCTGGTCTTCGGCGACCAGGTGGCAGTGGACCGCTGTGACACTCGCCCCGGTGTCGCGGAGGGCCGCGACTCGGTGTCCGTTGGCTGTCACCTGCTGTCGGTATTTCTTGGTGTTGGTGGGTAAGGGAGTTCCGGGAACCATTTCTCGGTCTCCTAGGGAGACCAGGGCCATGGCTGCCGGCTCCCACTCCTCGGTGTCCTCCATCTCCTCCCCTAGGGCCACGGTGGCCATCTGTCGGGCTGGGGGAGGAGTCGCTGCTGCCCGTTGGTACATGGGACATTGGGGGTCACTGGCGTAGTGACCAGTCTGTTGGTATCGGTAACAGGTGATCTTGACTCGGGGTCCCTGTCTCCCCGGGGGCCCCGTGCTGGGTGGAGGTGGTGCTGGAAAGTGCGGGTGTTAATTTCTGGGGAGACTATGCTGGGGGCCTGCCTGGAAGTCCCTCTGTCTTCCCTGGTTCCCCCCATCCCTCTGGCGGGGAGGTCCCTGACTGTGGCGGCCGTAGCCTCCCACGGGGCCCCGGGGGGGCCGGGTGTTCACCCAGCAGTCAGCTTCAACAGCCAGTTTCCGAGGATCTGTGAGCTTGCTGTCGAGGAAGTGCTGGCGTAACTCTACAAAGCAATTGGCGGACAAATGTTCCCAAGCGATTAGGTCGAACAGTTCCTCAAAGGTGGAGACCTTGCTGCCCTTGATCCACCCGTCCAAGGCTCTGCTGTAAAAGTTTACGTACTCCACCCACGTAGTACCGGGTATCTTTTTGCAGTCTCTGAACCGTTGCCGGTACATCTCGGGGGTGAGTCCATATCTCGCTAGTAAGGCCTCTTTCATGTGGCTGTAGGAATTTAGCACGGTGGAAGGTAGGTCCAGCAGGGTGTCTCTCCCCTCACTCAGGAACCAGCCCCACAGGCCAGACCCCCAATCCTTCTGTGGAACTCGGTGGGAGGTCATGGCGACTTCGTAGGCCTTGAACCATTGCTGGATGTCGTTGTTTTTGTAATACTCTTTCACCACATCCTTGGGGATGTGTACCTTCGGTTCCATTGGGGCAGAGGTCTCTTGATTCCCCGAGGGGTTGGATTCCTTATTTTTGGCTTTGAGTTCGATCTCTTTTAGGCTGCGCTCGTGTTCCAGTTGAAGTTTTCTTTCTTCGTGTTCTCGCTGGCATTTCTTTTCCTCTAGTTCCCCTTGTAGGCGTAACTGTTCGACAGCTAACTTTTTTTCTGCCAATTTTAGCTCTCCCTCTATCTTAAGCTTGGCCAGTTCGAGTTCGTGGCTGCGGCCCCTTTCCCGGTCCGCTAGTTCCTCCGGGGATAGGCCCCCCTCTGGGGCGTTGCTCCTCACCGGGGTGCTTCGGAGTTCGTTCGGCAGTTCCCCCTCTCGAGCGTTTCCTTCAGTTTGGGAAGGGGAAGCTCAGGACTCTATCCAGGCTTTCAATGCTTTCTGGAAATCTTCTTTTGTGCTTAATCCGGTGGTAGCGATTCCTAGGTCTTTGCAAAACTGTTTTAGTTCTCGGTGCGTATACTCTTCCGACCGGTCCTCTCGGAACGTAGGGCTCGCGTTGGTTCCTGTGGTACTCATGTCGGCTCCTTCTTCCATCTTTGTTCGGTAGTGCGTCAGCCATTTACTGTGCGATCTCTAGGTGTCGGCTCGGATCCCGTCGCCTGCACCCAAATGTTGGAAGGGGCGATCCCAGGGGGGTCACAGAACACGTTCCTGACCACCCCGTGACCCACCTCTCCCAGAACCAGGCCGAGCACCGGCGGTGAGGCCCTTTCAGGAAGGGGTCTCGTACTTTAGGCTCGCACGCGCTGAGCTTGCACTACTTGACAAAGAGACACCACACAGTAGGTTTCAGTAGATGGGGATCTTTATCTAAGATTCTTTGGACCTTTATGATCCGCAAGGTAGTCTTTGGTCGATACAACAAGCTTGGTAATTCCTTCACAGGGGGGTTGGGGTAGCGGGACAGTTCTTGGTTCAGAGTCAATGCCGCGTATCCTTCGCACAGCTCTCAATCCTCGAGCCGGGGGACACGGCGCAGTCTCGGGTCCAGCCGGACCAGTGTATTCTCGAGCCGCAACCACGTCCGCAGGGCTCTGGCGGGAAGGAACTGTCGATCGGGTTATCTTCGGGGAGCCGCGATTCACTCGGCAGGCTCAGCCGGGCTTGAGTTGGTGGGAGCCGCGAGTCTCTCAGCAGGCTCCGATGGTCTTAGGGTCGGGGGGAGCCGCGAGTCTCTCAGCAGGGCTCCAGTGTTCTTAGTGTTCTCGGGAGCCGCGACGGCGTCAGCAGGGCTCAGGTGGTTTCCAAGGATCGGGTAGCGTCTTTCCCTCGGGTTTCGTCGAGCCGCGACCTGGTCCGCAGGGCTCTCGTAGTTCCAGGTCTTCTCTGCCCCAGTCCCCTCGGCACCCTCTGTTATACGCCTTCTTCCCTTTGAAGTGAGGCGTCCTCACAGAGAGGGGTCTTGGCGTTGGGGGGCGGTGTGTTGGGATTTCCTGCCACTCGGCTCTTTGATCCTTTGAAGTAGGGCCGGGAGGGACTCCAGACACCCAGCATGCGGGGAGCCAGCTCCCTGGGGGCCCGAAGGGCGATCGAAACCCTCCATTGGGAGGAGGTCAGAGGTGCGACAGAGACTACTCCTCCCTGTCTTGCTTGGGGGGGGTTCCCTCTCCCTTGGCCGGGCATGGAGCGTCTATGGTCTAGGTTTCGCTGGGGCCCTGGGTCGGCCATCGGAACATCGGGACATGGTGGCCAGGGGTCTATAACCAGGGATCAGGGGGGTTGCAAGAGTCGGGTTGGGGGGCTAATGGTCAGTGGGGTCCACGCCACGAGGCCGGTCCCACACATACTAAACTCGAATTTCTACCATGTTCCCTGTGTCTGTTAGGATAATAGAATGTAACAATTCTAACAGCCCATTCTGGCCTATGGGAACAGGTAGCCTTGCAATAGTGAAAAACGAAAATGGCTGTAATTCACTATTAGGACAGGCCACACACATCAGGGCTTGTCCTACCTTATGCTTACAATGCACCCTGCCCTTGGGCCTACCATAGGGGTGACTAATATGAAGTTAAGTGAAGGTTTAGGGACTGGCAAGTGGGTGCACTTGCCCAGTCAGCATGACAGTACCAGACTGCATGCAGGTTCTGCAATGGCAGACCTTAGACACATTTTACTAGGCCGCATCTGTGGGTGGCACAACCAGTGCTGCAAGCCCACCAGCAGCATTTGTATTTAAAAGCCCTGGGCACTCCTTGTGCACTTTACTGGGGTCTGACAGTAAACCAAATAAGCCAATCATGGAATCCAACCAACATATACATTTTACAGCAGGGAGAGCATGTGCACTTTAGTACTGATCAGCAGTGGTAAAGTGCCCAGAGTCATAGAACAGCCAACAACAGGTCAGAAAAAACACAGGAGGAAGGTAACAATTTCGGGGATGACCCTGCAAAAAGGGCCAAGTCCAACACTGCCTCTATGGCATACCTGCACGCACCACTTCTACTGCAGGTACTCTCGTGGCCTGTGTGGTACACCTGTGCGCACCACTTCTACTGCCGGTGCTCTTGCTGCCTGTATGGTGTACCTGCAAACAGCACTTCTATTGCATGTGCCCTCGCTGCCTCTATGGTATACCTGCACGCACAACTTCTTCTGCAAGGGCTCTCATTACCTGTGTGGTATACCTGCAAGCACCACTTCTACTGCAGGAACTCTCGTTGCCTGTATGATATACCTGCATGCACCAGTTCTACTGCAGGAGCTCTCGTTGCCTGTGTGGTATACTTGTATGCACCACTCTTTCTACAAGTGCTCTCATTGCCTGTGTGGTGTAGCTGCTTGTACCAGCTATACTGCAGGTGCTCTCGTTGCCTGTGTGGTATATCTGCATGCACCACTTCTCCTGCAGGAGCTCTTGTTGCCTGTATGGTATACCTGCAAGCACCACTTCTACTGCAGGTGCTCTCATTGCCTGTATGGTATACCTGCACGCACCACTTCTACTGCAGGAGCTCTTGTTGCCCGTGTGGTATACCTGCACGCACCACTTCTACTGCAGGAGCTCTCGTTGCTTGTATGGTATACCTGCATGCACCAGTTCTACTGCAGGAGCTCTCGTTGCCTGTGTGGTATACTTGCACGCACCACTCTTTCTGCAAGTGCTCTCGTTGCCTGAGTGGTGTACCGGCTTGTACCAGCTATACTGCAGGTGCTCTCGTTGCCTGTGTGGTATATCTGCATGCACCACTTCTCCTGCAGGAGCTCTTGTTGCCTGTATGGTATACCTACAAGCACCACTTCTACTGCAGGAGCTCTCGTTGCCTGTATGGTGTACCTGCACGCACTACTTCTACTGCAGGAGCTCTCGTTGCCTGTGCGGTATACCTGCAGGCACCACTTCTACTGCAGGAGCTCTCGTTGCCTGTATGGTATACCTGCACGCACCACTTCTATTACAAGTGCTCTCGTTGCCTGTATGGTGTACCTGCACACACCACTTCTAATGCAGGAGCTCTCGTTGCCTGTATGGGATACCTGCACGCACCACTTCTACTGCAGGTGCTCTCATTGCCTGTGTGGTGTACCTGCGCGCACCACTTCTACTGCAGGAGCTCTCATTGCCTGTATGGTATACCTGCATGCACCACTTCTACTGCAGGTGCTCTCGTTGCCTGTGTGGTATACCTGCATGCACCACTTGTACTGCAGGAGCTCTCGTTGCCTGTTTGCTATAGCTGCATGCACCACTTCTACTGCAGGTGCTCTCGTTGCCTTGTGGTACACCTGCACGCACCACTTCTACTGCAGGTGCTCTTGCTGCTTGTATGGTATACCTGCAAGCATCACTTCTACTGCAGGCGCTCTAAATGCCTGTGTGGCATGCCTGCACGCACCACTTCTAGTGCAGGTGCTCTGGTTGCCTGCCTGGTATACCTGCGTGCACCACTTCTTCTGCAGGTGCTCTCGTGCCCTGTGTGGTATACCAGCGTGCACCACTTTTACTGCAGGAGCTCTCGTTGCCTGTATGGTGCACCTGTTCGGACCACTTCTACTGCAGGTGCTCTCGCTGTCTGTGTGGTGTACCTGCAAGCACCACTTCTACTGCAGGAGCTCTCGTTGCCTGTAAGGTGTACCTGCAAGCACTACTTCCACTGCAGGAGCTGTCGTTGCCTGTGTGGTAAACCTGTGCGCACCACTTCTACTGCAGGTGCTCTTGCTGCCTGTATGGTGTACCTGCAAACAGCACTTCTATTGCATGTGCTCTCGCTGCCTCTATGGTATACCTGCACGCACAACTTCTTCTGCTAGTGCTCTCGTTGCCTGTATGGTGTTCCTGCATGCACCACTTCTACTGTAGGAGCTCTCGTTGCCTGTGTGGTATACCTGTGCGCACCACTTCTACTGCAGGAGCTCTTGATGCCTGTATGGTATACCTGCATGCACCACTTCTACTGCAGGTGCTCTCGTTGCCTGTGTGTTATACCTGCTGTTAGAATCGGGCGTCTCTGGTTGGCGCAGGTATGCGCTTGCGACAAGCAGGGACCCTCTCCTCTAAGTCAGGGCAAAGGATTACCCTCAGCGAATAACCCCTGCTCACCCTCTAGGTAATGTGGCGCGAGCAGTCAGGCTAATCTCTAGAGTACATAAGGTTAAGCATTTTTGAGGTCCCACAATAACCACCAACCCACCACACAGACACACCAGACTGTATTTAGAAAAATAAAGCTCTTTATATAACTTTTTGTAAGCAGGCTTCAGTTACAGTCAGGAGACGAATGGTTCCAGTTACTTGTAATACGGTTCCAATTTTATCTTTTGAGGCCACAGTTCTTAACAAGGCAAGGGTGGGTGCAGTCTGCACCTTTTGGGGTCAGTGCGGGTCGTAGCGCCGTCTGTACGGATCGTACCGCTGTTGGTATGGGTCGTACGCTCTTTGGGACGCTTCCCCACTACGTCTCACGCTTCCTGCGTGAGCAGGCGTACGGGGACGATGACTTTCAAGGCAGTACGGGCCGTACGGTTGTTGGGACGCGTCGTACCACTGTTGGTATGTGGCGTACGCTCTTCGGGACGATCCCTACGATGTCTCACAATTCCCGCGTGAACAGGAGTACGGGGTCGACGATCTGGGAGGCAGTACGGGCCGTACGGTTGGCCTGTGAGGACGCGTACAGTTCTGGGTGATTCAGCCGTACGCAGCCTGTACGCTGGGGGTCAGAGCACACACAGTTCCCTGCGCTGCAGCCGTATGCTGCAAGTACGCTGAGGCGTTCGAGGCGCACAGTACCTTGTTTCTTTACGGGGAGTTCGAGGCGGCCTCGGCAGTCGTAGAGGGGGCGTCCCACGTTGCGGTGCAGTCCCGTTTGGCAGAGGGCAGCGATGCGTTGTGGGGCGCCTCTGGACTCCGTTGCTTGTCACGATGCTTGTGGAAGGAGGGGCGGCTTGGGGGTGGATCCAGCGGCGATGCGCTGCCGACAAGGCGTCGTCCCGGAGAGGCGAACGCGGTGCAGTTGGTCCTTACGGTGGACTCTACGGCTCGGGGGCCACAGAGTCATGGTGCTTAGACCGGACGGTCCTTTCTTACGATGCTAGCTCCGGCTCGAGGGGGCAGCAGGTCGTGGTGCGCAGGCCAGGCGGGGCAGGCCGTTACGATGCTTTCTGCGGCACAGTCGTGCAGGGGTCACGTTGCTCGGCGGGATGAGGGCACACAGGTTCCCAGAGTGCAGGACAGGTTCCCAGACGCACTCAGGTTTCTGGAGTCAGCGGTTGAAGGGCAATTCACCTGCAGCAGCTTCCTTTCTTCCAGGAAGGGGTAGCGCCCACTGTTCCTGGGGCGCAGTTCAGGGGGCAAGTTCACAAGCAAGCCCTTGGAGATTGTTCATAAAGCACAAGTTGAAATAAAAGTCTTTCTCAGTCTTTCCCTCTCCTTCTTGCAGCAAGGCACCCACCACAGGCCAGTCTCTCAGGCTTAGAGACAGTACTCCTCCATGTAGCTTTCCCAGGTCCTTCTCGTCGGGCAGAGGTTCTTCTTGGCATAAACAGGATCTGATTTCTTAGGAGCAGGGCTCCTTCTTTTATACAGTTTCTTTTGTTCTTTGTGGCCAGGGGGCCTGTGCCTGGCTCAG
Organism: Triturus cristatus; assembly: GCF_964204655.1. Taxonomy (NCBI): domain Eukaryota; kingdom Metazoa; phylum Chordata; class Amphibia; order Caudata; family Salamandridae; genus Triturus; species Triturus cristatus. The sequence goes on from NC_140579.1 coordinate 1,102,787,996, forward strand.
TCCGGTTTTGGAGCACTTTGTTGTGGTGACTCTGCTCTTTCCTTTCAGTGCACAGGCCAGAGACATCAGCCGCTCCACAGGGGGCGGAGCCAGCATTGTGGTGGCAGAGCACATCCCTATTCAGAGTAAAGGTGTACTCCTCCCACCCATCCTGGTGTAATCTCTCTACCCACCACCTGGCAGCCAGCCTGTCTCCTGGAATTCCCCAGCCCTGCCCCTCACTGAATCTAGGCAGCACACACACACACACAGCAGAGGCGGACAAAAATGGTTAGGCAAGTAAATACTAACTTTCTAAAAGTAGTATTTACAAACACAGGATATTAAAATAAACTTTTCTAAAAGAAGTATTTTATTATTCTGAGTTCAGGCATACTAAACTTGACTTTCTACCATGCTCTCTGAGTCCGCTGGGATTATAGAGTGTAATAATTCCAGCAGCCCATTCTGGCCTATGGAGAGCAGGTAGCCTTTCAATAGTGAAAAACGAAAATGTCTGTAATTCACTATTCGGACATGCCACACACATCAGGGCATGTCCTACCTTATGCCTACAATGCACCCTGCCCTTGGGCCTACCAGAGGGGTGACTGATATGTAGTTAAGGGAAGGTTTAGGGACTGGCAAGTAGGTGCACTTGCACAGTCAGCATGACAGTACCAGACTGCACGCAGGTTCTGCAATGGCCGACCTTAGACACATTTTACTAGGCCGCTTCTGTGGGTGGCACAACCAGTGCTGCAAGCCCTGGCACTCCTGGTGCACGTTACTAGGGGCTGATAGTAAACCAAATAAGCCAAACATGGACACCAATTAATGTATACACTTTTCATAGGGAGCACTTGCACTGGGGCACTGGTTGGCAGTGGCACAGTGCCCTGAGCACATCAGCAAAAAGTGGAAGGGAGACTCACGTCAAGGTGCCAGGTCTAACACGTGTCCCCCTCCAGCTGAAATGTGGGGGGAACTACCCTACCCCAGGTAGTTCCTCTTCACTAAGGCGGAAAAACCTGGCCAGACCGTCAGCATTGGCGTGATCTGTGCCAGGGCGATGTTCCACCGTAAAGTCCATACCCTGTAGGGAGATGGACCACCTCAACAGTTTCGGGTTCTCACCCCTCATTTACATCAACCATCTGAGGGGCCTGTGGGCTGTCTGAACCCGGAAGTGAGACCCAAACAAGTAGGGTCTTAGCTTCTTCAGCGCCCAGACCACAGCAAATGCTTCTCGCTCGATTGCACTCCACCTTTGTTCCCGTGGAAGTAACCTCCTACTAATGAAGGCTACAGGTTGGTCCCAGCCCTCCTCAGTCATCTGTGAGAGAACAGACCCTACACCATGCTCTGATGCGTCTGTCTGCACTAGGAATTCTTTGGAGAAGTCAGGAGCCAAGAGCACGGGCGCCGTGCACATGGCAGTCTTCAGGGTGTCAAAAGCCTTCTGACAGGTGTCAGTCCAGATCACTTTCCTGGGCTGCTTCTTCGAAGTCAGCTCTGTCAAGGGAGCAACAATGCTGCCATACCCCTTGACAAACCTCCTGTAGTACCCTGTGAGTCCTAAAAAGGCCCTCATCTCTGTCTGGGTCTTTGGGGGCTCCCAAGCCAGGATGGTTTCAATCTTGGGTTGGAGGGGAGCCACCTGGCCGCTCCCCACTTGGTGTCCCAAGTACACCACGGAACCCTGCCCGATCTGACACTTGCTTGCCTTGATCGTGAGGCCTGCCTTGCGCAGTGCCATCAACACTTCCCAGAGGTGGTGCAGGTGTTCTTTCAATGTGCCACTGAACACTGCGATGTCATCCAGGTAGGCGGCGCTGAACTCGGTCAGCCCAGCCAACACCTGGTTGACCAACCTCTGAAAGGTGGCAGGGGCATTCTTCATACCAAATGGCATAACCCGGAACTGGAAATGCCCATCTGGTGTGGAGAATGCGGACCTCTCCTTGGCCCCATCAGTCAAGGCGATCTGCCAGTACCCAGACTTCAAATCAAACGTGCTGAGGTACCGTGCAGTCCCTAACCGATCGATGAGCTCATCAGCTCTGGGGATGGGGTGCGCGTCAGTCTTGGTGACTGAATTGAGTCCTCTGTAGTCCACACAGAACCGGAGTTCAGGTGTGGCACCCGGCGCTGCAGCCTTTGGGACCAAGACCACTGGGCTGGCCCAAGGACTGCTGGAGGACTCAACCACCCCTAGAGCAAGCATCTTTGAGACTTCCTCTTTGATGCAGGCTCTGACCCTGTCAGTCACTCTGTAAGCCTTGTGCTTCACAGGCAAGCTGTCTCCTCTGTCCACATCATGGACTCACCAATCTGTGACACCAGGAACCAGGGAGAACAGGTCAGGAAACTGCCCCAGCAGCTGGCGGCAGTAATCCTGTTGCTCAGGGGTCAGGGTGGGTGAGAGGTTAACTCCATCCACTGATCCGTCTCGCTCTGAGGCTACCAGGAGGTCAGGAAGAGGCTCGGACTCCTCTTCTGCCCCATCATCTGTGGCCAAGAGCATGCCCACTTCGGACCTCTCCAAGTGGGGCTTTAGTCGATTGACATGTAGGACCCTCAAGGGGTTCCTGGGAGACTGCAAGTCCACCAAATAGGTGACAGGACTCTTGCGCTCCACAATCTCAAAGGGTCAGGTCCACTTGTCTTGGAGTGCACAAGGCTCCACAGGGGCCAGGACCCATACCTTTTGTCCAGGTTGAAGCTCAACCAGAGTGGCATTCTGGTCGTACCACCGCTTCATTTCCTCTTGGCTGACTTCCAGATTTGCCTCAGCAAGTTGCCTGAAACGCCTAGTCTGGTTCATGAAGGCCAGCATGTAACTGTATACATTCTGGGGAGGTTTCCTGGGAGATTGCTCCCAGCCTTCCTTGACCAGACTGAGAGGTCCTCGTACTGGGTGGCCATACAGAATCTCAAAGGGACTGAACCCTAGAGAATTCTGTGGCACCTCACGGTACGCAAAGAGAAGGCATGGTAAGAGGATGTCCCACTTACGCCTCATGGGTTCCTCAAGACCCATAATCATGCCTTTTAGGGTTCGGTTGAATCCCTCAACCAACCCATTTCCTAGGGGGTGGTAAGGGGTGGTGAACTTGTAGGTTACACCACACTCTTGCCAAAGGGATTTCATATATTTCGATATGAAATTGGTGCCCCTGTCAGACACCACCTCTAGAGGGAATCCCACTCGGGAGAAAATTCCCATCAGTGCCCGTCCCACCACGGGGGCCGTCACTGTCCTCAGAGGGATGGCTTCAGGGTACCGGGTAGCATGGTCCACCAAGACCAGGATGAACCTGTTGCCCATGGCTGTCTTGGGGTCCAGTGGCCCCACAATGTCAATCCCCACTCGCTGGAATGGGGTACTGACCACAGGGAAAGGTTGGAGTGGAGCCTTTTGCTTCCTTCCACTCTTACCACTTGCCTGACAAGTCTGGCAGGTCCTACAATGAGCATCTGAGCTCCTGTGCATTTGAGGCCAATAAAAGTGGGTGACAAGCCTCTCATAGGTCTTGTCCTGCCCCAAATGCCCTGCTAATGGCACATCGTGAGCCAGCCCCAGTAGGAAGGCTCTGAACTTCTGGGGTACCACCCGCGCACGGGATGACCCAGGTTCATCAACCTTAGGTTTGGAATACAGGAGGTCATTCTCCCAGTAAATGAAATGTGTACCGAACTGATCACCATTGGCCTGGGCTGCAGACTGCTGCCGCATACCCACGTGAGAGGGGCATTCTCTCTGCAGAATTCCTCCATGGAGGGGCTCCCTTCTTGCTGCCAATGTGTCAGCTCAGGCAGTTCCCCCAGTTCGGCTATCTGTTCCCCGGTAGGATCCAGGGCATCTCCCTCAAGGTCTGCTTCCTCCTGGGCCGTGGGAACTGTAGGGGCTGGTTTCCCGCGCCTCCTGCGCCCTCTCCCTAAGGCCGGTTCCTGGGCCTCTCCCTCAGGCTCCAGGATCTCTTGAACACCCCTACTGGCTGATATTGACCGGGTGGTCACGCACGCCCAGTCGGGTAAACCCACCATCCGCAGGTGAGCTGTCTTCTCCACCTTTTCCCAAGGGGAGCTCTCCAAATCATTTCCTAGGAGACAGTCTACAGGCATGGCAATTCTCACAGCGACTTGCAGAGTACCAGAGACCCCCCCCCCCACTCAAAGGGAACTTGAGCCATTGGACAACGACTCTCTGTGTTGTCAGCATTGACAACCCGACAATAGGCATGGGGTACAACCTGCTCTTGAGATACCAGGTGCTGCCAGACTGCAGTCACACTGGCGCCTGTGTCTCGAAGAGCCTCTACCTTCCTCCCATTGACGGTCACCACTTGCCCATATTTCTTAGTGTTAGAGGGCAAGTCGGTTTTAGGGACCATTTCACTAGTCTCCTAGTGAGACTAGGTTCATCTGAACGGGGTCCCACCCACCTTGGCCTTTTACCTCCTCCCCAAAGGCTACTGTAGCCATCTGCTTGGGTAGAGCACCAGGGGCTGCTGGTTTCACATACTGGCGACACTTGGGATCACTGGCAAAGTGGCCCATCTCACCACATTTATAACATTGTGGGGGCCCCTTGGGAACAGGTTTAACTGTCGGGGCCCCTTCCTGCTTCGGGGTGGGGGAGGCTGAGAGCCTTTCTGCTGGTTCCCTTGGGTATTACTTTGGGGGCCTTTTGGGAACCTTTTCTGTTTTCCCTTGTCTCCCCCACTCTTCTGCTGGGGACCCTGCCCACCCATGGCGGAGTCTCCCACGTGACCCTTGTGGACCCTGGTGCTGACCCAGCGGTCCGCCTCTTCAGCAAGCTTCCTAGGGTTAGTCAGCTTGCTATCAATCAGGTGTTGGCGTAGCTCAGGAAAACAATTAAGGGACAAGTGCTCCCATGCAATTAAATCAAAGAGACCTTGGTAAACATTCACTTTGCTACCCTTCACCCAGCCATCCAGTGCTCTGCAGAAAAAGGTTACATACTCCACATAGGTACTCCCAACAATCTTGGTACACCCCCTGAACCTTTGTCTATATAATTCAGGAGCTAGCCCATATCTGGTCATTAAAGCTTCCTTCATGTGGGGGTAAGAGTTATAGACTTCAGAGGGCAAATCTAAGAGTGTGTCCCGCCCCTCACTGAGGAACCGCCCCCACAACCCCACTCCCCAATCTCTCTCAGGGACCCGGTGGGAGGACATGGCTACCTCATAGGCCTTAAACCATTGCCCTATATCATCATTCTTAAAATACTCTTTAACTACATCTTTTGGCATGTACACCCTTGACTCTACCTGCACCGGCTTTGCGCTGCCACCAGAGGGAAGGTTTTCCAAACTTTTGGCTTTTAGCTCCAGCTCCCTCATTTTCATTTCATGCTGCATCTGAATTTTTCTTTCTTCCAGAGCCATCTTCTTGCTTTCTAGCTCCAATTGGCCATTTAATTTCAGCTCTGCCAATTTCATTTCATGATCCCTGGAGGCCTGTCTGTCTGCCAGCTCCTCTGGCGACAGGCCTCTGCCAAAACTATGAACGCTCTCCGCTGGTTCCACTGGTACAACCTCCTCAGTTGCACCCCTTGATTCAATCCAGGCTTTCAGCGCCTTGTAGAGATCTGCCTTGATCCTGCATCCTACATGTGGAAGCTTGAGCTTCCTGCAGAAGTACTTAAGTTCGGATCTCTTGTAGCTGTCCAGTTTTGACTCACCCCATTCAACCTCTCCTACTTCAGAGGCTTCAGATGTCGTTTTCTCTATGCTGTTTGGGCCCGGCATGACTCCAAACACAAGGGATCTTTTTCTTGGCAAGCAAAAATTAAAAGTCTGTGGCTCAAGCTACTGGACTGTACTCACTGTGCAATGGCTAATAATCACTGCGTAGACACCACAAATGCAAATCCGTGATCCTCACCGCTGCCACTAATGTTAGAATCGGGGGTCTCTGGTTGGCGCAGGTATGCACTTGCGACAAGCAGGGACCCTCTCCTCTAAGTCAGGGCAAAGGATTACCCTCAGCGAATAACCCCTGCTCACCCTATAGGTAGTGTGGCGCGAGCAGTCAAGCTAATCTCTAGAGTACATAAGGTTAAGCATTTATGAGGTCCCACAATAACCACCAACCCACCACACAGAGACACCAGACTGTATTTAGAAAAATAAAGCTCTTCATATAACTTTCTGTAAGCAGGCTTCAGTTACAGTCAGGAGACTTTGAGAATGGTTCCAGTTACTTGTAATACGGTTCCAATTTGATCTTTTGAGGCCACAGTCTGCACCTTTTGGGGTCAGTGCGCATCGTAGCGCCGTCCGTACGGGTCGTACCGCTGTTGGTATGGGTCTACGCTCCTCGGAACGCTTCCCCACTACGTCTCAAGCTTCCCGCGTGAGCAGGCGTACGGGGACGATGACATTCAAGGCAGTATGGGCCGTACGGTTGTTGGGACGCGTCGTACCGCTGTTGGTACGTGGCGTACGCTCTTCGGGACGATCCCACGATGTCTCACGCTTCCCGCGTGAACAGGCGTATGGGGTCGATGATCTGGGAGGCAGTACGGGCCGTACGGTTGGCCTGTGAGGATGCGTACAGTTGTGGGTGATGCAGCCGTACGCTGCCTGTACGCTGGGGGTCAGAGGACACACAGTTCCCTGCGCTGCAGCCATACGCTGCAAGTGAGGTGTTCGAGGCGCACAGTACCTTGTTTCTTTACGGGGAGTTTGAGGCGGCCTCAGCAGTCGTAGAGGGGGCGTCCCACGTCGCGGTGCAGTCCCGTTTGGCAGAGGGCAGCGATGCGTTGTGGGGCGCCTCTGGACTCAGTTGCTCGTCACGATGCTTGTGGAAGGAGGGGCGGCTTGGGGGTGAATCCAGCGGCGAGGCGCTGCCGACAAGGTGTCGTCCCGGAGAGACGAACGCGGTGCAGTTGGTCCTTACGGTGGACTCTACGGCTCGGGGGCCACAGAGTCTCGGTGCTTAGACCGGACCGTCCTTTCTTACGATGTGAGCTCCAGCTCGAGGGGGCAGCAGGTCGCGGTGCTCAGGCCAGGCGGGGCAGGCCGTTACGATGCTTTCTACGGCACAGTCGTGCAGGGGTCACGTTGCTCGGCGGGATGAGGGCACACAGGTTCCCAGAGTGCGGGACAGGTTCCCAGACGCACTCAGGTTTCTGGAGTCAGCGGTTGAAGGGCAATTCACCAGCAGCAGCTTCCTTTCTTCCAGGGAGAGGTAGCGCCCACTGTTCCTGGGGCGCAGTTCAGGGGGCAAGTTCACAAGCAAGCCCTTGGAGATTGTTCATAAAGCACAAGTTGAAATAAAAGTCTTTCTCAGTCTTTCCTCTCCTTCTTGCAGCAAGGCACCGACCACAGGCCAGTCTCTCAGGCTTAGAGACAGTACTCCTCCATGTAGCTTTCCCAGGTCCTTCTCGTCGGGCAGAGGTTCTTCTTGGCATAAACAGGATCTGATTTCTTAGGAGCAGGGCTCCTACTTTTATACACAGTTTCTTTTGTTCTTTGTGGCCAGGGGGCCTGTGCCTGGCTCAGTCCGGTTTTGGAGCACCTTGTTGTGATGACTCTGCTCTTTCCTTTCAGTGCACAGGGCAGAGACATCAGCCGCTCCACAGGGGGCGGAGCCAGCATTGTGGTGGCAGAGCACAGCCCTATTCAGAGTGTAGAGGTGTACTCCTCCCACCCATCCTGGTGTAATCTCTCTATCCACCACCTGGCAGCCAGCCTGTCTCCTGGAATTCCCCAGCCCTGCCCCTCACTGAAACTAGGCAGCACACACACACACAGCAGAGGCAGACTGAAATGGTTAGGCAAGTAAATACTAACTTTCTAAAAGTAGTATTTACAAACACAGGACATTAAAATAAACTTTACTAAAAGAAGTATTTTATTATTCTGAGTTCAGGCATACTAAACTTGACTTTCTACCATGCTCTCTGAGTCCGCTGGGATTATAGAGTGTAATAATTCCAGCAGCCCATTCTGGCCAAAGGAGAGCAGGTAGCCTTTCAATAGTGAAAAACGAAAATGGCTATAATTCACTATTAGGACATGCCACACACATCAGGGCATGTCCTACCTTCTGCCTACAATGCACCCTGCCCTTGGGCCTACCAGAGGGGTGACTGATATGTAGTTAAGGGAAGGTTTAGGGACTGGCAAGTAGGTGCACTTGCGCAGTCAGCATGACAGTACCAGACTGCTCGCAGGTTCTGCATGGCAGACCTTAGACACATTTTACTAGGCCGCTTCTGTGGGTGGCACAACCAGTGCTGCAAGTCCACCAGCAGCATTTGTCTTTACAAGCCCTGGCACTCCTGGTGCACGTTACTAGGGGCTGATATTAAACCAAATAAGCCAAACATGGACACCAATCAATGTATACACTTTTCATAGGGAGCACTTGCTCTGTGGCACTGGTTGCCAGTGGCACAGTGCCCTGAGCAGCTAACACCAACAAAACACATGAGGCACATCAGCAAAAAGTGGAACGGAGACTCACGCCAAGGTGCCAGGTCTAACACCTGCATACACCACTTGTACTGCAGGAGCTCTCGTTGCCTGTGTGCTATACCTGCATGCACCAATTCTACTGCAGGTGCTCTTGTTGCCTGTGTGGTATATTTGCACGCACCACTTATACTGCAGGAGCTCTTTTTGCCCTTGTTGTATATCTGCACGCACCACTTCTACTGCAGGAGCTCTCGTTGCCTGTATGGTATACCTGCAAGCATTACTTCTACTGCAGGAGCTCTCGATGCCTGTGTGGCATGCATGCACTCACCACTTCTAGTGCAGGTGCTCTGGTTGTCTGCCTGGTATATCTGCATGCACCACTTCTTCTACAGGTGATCTCGTTGCCTGTGTGATATACCAGCGTGCACCACTTTTACTGCAGGAGCTCTTGTTGTCTGTATGGTGCACCTGTTCGGACCACTTCTACTGCAGGTGCTCTCGCTGCCTGTGTGGTGTACCTGCAAGCACCACTTCTACTGCAGGAGCTTTCGTTGCCTGTGTGGTGTACCTGCAAGCACCACTTCCACTGCAGGAGCTCTCGTTGCCTGTGTGGTAAACCTGTGCTCACCACTTCTACTGCAGGAGCTCTCGTTGCCTGTATGGTGTACCTGCACGCACCACTTCTACTGCCGGTGCTCTTGCAGCCTGTATGGTGTACCTGCAAACAGCACTTCTATTGCCTGTGCTCTCGCTGCCTCTATGGTATACCTGCACGCACAACTTCTTCTGCAAGTGCTCTCGTTGCCTGTGTGGTATATCTGCATGCACCACTTCTCCTGCAGGAGCTCTCGTTGCCTGTATGATATACCTGCAAGCACCACTTCTACTGCAGGAGCTCTCGTTGCCTGTATGGTGTACATGCATGCACCACTTCTGCTGTAGGAGCTCTTGTTGCCTGTGTGGTATACCTGTGTGCACCACTTCTCCTGCAGGAGCTCTCGTTGCCTGTGTGGTATATCTGCACTCACCACTTCTGTTGGACTTGGCCCTTCTGGCAGGTTCACCCCTAAACTTTTTGCTATTATCTTAGATGTTTCCCTACATTGTGTGAGTGGTTTTGGGCCTCGAGGCACTTTTACACTTTTACACTGTGTCCCAGTGGAAAGTGCGTGCGCGCTGTTACATTTAGTGGGACTGACCTGCCCTCCCATAGGAATGCATGGGGAATGTATGTGTCTATGGTAGTTCCTGATGCGTGGGGAGTGCAGGGACGAGTTTGGTATGTGCGAACTCGTGAGAGTGAATGCTCCGCGATGATGTGTGCGGCGTTACTGTGTCTAGTATAGAAGTGCCACTTCTAGACGCTGGCATAAAAGTGACGTGACTGTCTAGCGTGTGATTGGCTGGTGTGCCTGGCTCCAGGAGTCAGGATGGGTCTGCCCCAGTGGTGAGTGGATAGATCTGCATGGATGAGTGGGAGTGGTACACCTGGGACCTGAATAGGGCTGGGTTTTCCCCACACAATGCTGGCTCCGCCCCCTGTGGTGCGACTGATGACCCTGGCCTGTTCTGTGAATAGGGAGAGGGGCTGAGCAAAACAAAGTGCTCAAGAACCAGTTGCATCTGGTTCGCCCCTTCCCTGCACCTTGAGACAAAGGAAACCTGTGTATAAAAAGGGTCTGTGACCCCATATAAAATGTTCTTCTTCTGATCCTAATTGGAGGGGGGGCCTGCTGCTGGGCGCCAGGAGAGACCGCCACTGGGGACTGCCTCCCTGCCCTTGCCCCCCTGCCTCCTGAACGCCTTTGTTCCTAAACCTTGCCTTATATGGAGGAGCGCTGTGGTTTGGACTAAGGAGCGCCTTCGTTGTGACCAGCAGCGCTGAGCTGCGATAATTTACGAGGGAATCCCGACGTTGGGATTCCCCCGCTGTTTGCCGTGATTTAAAGCGGGTGCCCACCCCGCATTGTGGTGCTCGTTGGCGGGTGCCCACCCCGCTTATGAGGTAGTTTCAACGGGAGCCTACCCCTTATTGTGGTGCTCGTTGGCGGGTGCCCACCCCGCTTATGAGGTAGTTTCAACGGGAGCCTACCCCGTATTGTGGTGCTCGTTGGCGGGTGCCCACCCCGCTTATGACGTGATTTTGGCGGGTGCCCACCCCGCATTGTGGTGCTCGCTGGCGGGGGCCTACCCCGCTTTGCGTGCTTGGAGAATGGGAGCCCACCCCGTGTCTCGCCAGATTCACCGCCGCGACCCGGGCTGAACCGGAAGTCAGGCACCCTCTGGGGGCGGGCCGCAAGACGGAAGCCGTGCCCGGAAGCAGGAAGCAGGCGGGAGCCTACCCCGCGCTCCTGTGTGTGCCCCAGGAGACGCCGTGACTGAGGGGCTGGGAGGAAGCCGAGGGGAGAACGCTTCCTCTACCGCGGAGAGAGGAGACACAGCAGAGAGGAGATGCCGAAGCCCAAACAGACGTGAGTGCGGGCGTCCCCGCGGGTCACTACTCTGCTTCGCGCAGCGCTTTCCCTGCTTTAGAGCCCCTGAGCGGGACTCCAACGGTTGGGGCACATCGTACATTGAGGCTCAGGAGTCCCCCGAGCGGGACTCCAACGAAGGGGGCATTGCTATTCTAGAGCACTGAAAGGCTCCAACGAAGGGGGCATTGCTAATCTAGAGCGCCAGTGCACTCCAACGTTTGGCATACTGATTCCCAGAGCCTAGGTGGCTCCAGCGCGGCATAGTGTTGTTTTAGAGCTTGCATGCTCCATCGTTGGGGGCATTATTCTTTCAGAGCCCAGAGAGGCTCCAACGCTGGGCATATTTGTTGAAACGGCCATTGAGAGCCCAGGCCTCCCTTTTTGACATGCCAGCCTGCACAGCTGCCCAGCAAGTAGTGGGCAGCTGCAACGTTTAGGCCTGATCTTTGCGCCTTCTGCCTTGACTGCGTGCGGACAGTTTTCCTGTGTTGTGCCCTCACCTAAGGTGCATGGTTATTTTTACATGTGTACTTTTGCGCCTTGTGTATTGCCTTTATGCTATTGTTACTCCTACCTTTGTCCATGCATAGGAGACTGTTTTCCTAGTATAGGTTATGCTAGGTGTTCATGGTTCCCTGCGTGATATATGCCTAATGTGTTTAGGATTGCGTAGGGTGTACTTACTTGTTACCAGTGGTTACTGGTTGTGCGCTACATTTATTATTTGTTCTACATTTCTACATTTACAATTTGGTGATTTGTGATGATTCTGACAGTGGTCCATGTGGCCCTGTCTTGTGTAAATAGTCCCCTGTAAATTCCGCCCAGTGCCAGTGGCACATTGTAAATTGTGTGAATATTATCTAATGTGTTTATTATAATACAAAGGCTATTTTTATATATAACCTTGTGTGGAGTTTCCTTTGTGGTGGGCCTTGGGTGTTGTTGCTGGGTGCGCGCGCAAACGCTTTACACATTGCCTCCGGGATAAGCATGACTGCTCGTGCCAAGCTACCAAGGGAGTGAGCAGGGGTTATCTTTGGCGTGTAACTTCCTTGCCCTGACTAGAGTGGTGGTTTCTGCCTGGCTTTGGCGCAAGCCCTAGCCAACCAGAAATCCCATTTCGAACAACTTCTACTGCAGGAACTCACGTTGCCTGTGTGGTATACTTGTACGCACCACTCTTTCTGCAAGTGCTCTCGTTGCCTGTGTGGTGTACCTGCTTGTACCAGCTATACTGCAGGTGCTGTCGTTGCCTGTGTGGTATATCTGCACGCACCACTTCTCCTGCAGGAGCTTTTGTTGCCTGTATGGTATACCTGCATGCACCACTTCTACTGCAGGAGCTCTCGTAGCCTGTATGGTGTACCTGCATGCCCCACTTCTACTGTAGGAGCTCTCGTTACCTGTGTGGTATACCTGTGCACACCACTTCTACTGCAGGTGCTCTCATTGCCTGTATGGTATACCTGCACGCACTACTTCTACTGCAGGAGATCTCGTTGCCTGCGCGGTATACCTGCACGCACCACTTCTACTGCAGGAGCTCTCGTTGCCTGTATGGTATACCTGCATGCACCACTTCTACTGCAGGTGCTCTTGTTGCCTGTGTGGTGTACCTGCGCGCACCACTTCTACTGCAGGAGCTCTCGTTGCCTGTGTGGTATACCTGCATGCACCACTTGTACTGCAGGAGCTCTCGTTGACTGTGTGCTATAGCTGCATGCACCACTTCTACTGCAGGTGCTCTTGTTGCCTTGTGGTACACCTGCACGCACCACTTCTACTGCAGGTGCTCTTGTTGCCTGTATGGTATACCTGCAAGCATCACTTCTACTGCAGGTGCTCTCGTTGCCTGTGTGGTATACCTGTGCGCACCACTTCTATTGCAGGAGCTCTCGTTGCCTGTGTGGTAAACCTGTGCACACCACTTCTACTGCAGGAGCTCTCGTTGCCTGTATGGTGTACCTGCAATCACCACTTCTATTGCATGAGCTCTAACTGCTTCTATGGTATTCCTGCACGCACCACTTCTACTGCAGTTGCTCTCGTTGCGTGTGTGGTATACCTTAAGATAGGTATACTTTAAGATCTTTGAAGGAAATGACAAACATTACCATACAAAGAGCGGATAAAGGGGGAGCCCGATTTGTAATGAACACGGAATTTTACATGGAGAGTGTGCGTACACATTTACAAGATGTTAACACGTATCATAAACTGGATCAAGATCCTACAGATATATTTGCAAATACATTGAAAAATATCCTGGATAAGGCACTCAAGATGAAATGGATCACAGAAAAAACATATCAATTTTTGAACACAAAATATCCTCGGAGACCTCAGTTCTACATGCTCCCAAAAATTCAAAAGCATGCCACTAAACCACCCTTCAGACCTATAGTGTCCGCATGTGGATCAATTTCTGAACCTCTAGGGCAATACCTAGATTGGTTCATGCAACCTCTGGTACAGAATTGGTGTACTTACGTTAAGGATACCACCGCATTTTTGAATATGCTGAACAGCATTGAAATTCCAGTGACTGAAGAAATATGGTTATGCTCCATCGACGTAACATCACTATACACCTCCATCCCTCACAATGAGGTGCTAGAAGCTATGGAATGGAGTCTACTGAAAAATGACGTAACAGGAACCGATAAAGTATTTATGTTGGAACTGCTACACTTTGCGCTATTTCACAGTTACCTGGAATGGGAAAATGAATTTTATGAACAATGTAGTGGAACATCCATGGGTTTTGCGGGGGCACCATCCTACGCAAATACATTCATGGCTAAATTTGAAAGTGATCACATACTCAACAACCCAGATTGGTAAATTGGCATCATAGTATTTAAAAGATACATAGACGATATCTTTATAATTTGGAAAGGAGCCAAAGAAAAACTGATAGAAAATATTCAAGTTTTAAATCAACAGCACGAACGGATTAAATTCACTCACCAAATTGATAAAAATGAGCTAGCATTTCTGGACGTTAAAATAACTTTGAGGAATGGTCAAATATGCACTGATGCATACATTAAAGACACTGACAGAAATAGTGGTCTCCACTATGAGAGTTTCCATCACCATTCACTTAAGAAGCATTTACCCTTGTCCCAATTTATCCGCTATAAAAGAATCACATAGGATCCTAACAACTTATCCTCTACAATCGACAAGCAGATCCAAAAATACAAGAAACGTGGATATCTAAAGGCCATATTACAAGAATCCAAAACAAAGGTATTAGCAATGAGCAGAGATTCTTTACTTGGCAAGAAATAAAAATCTGATAAAAAACTCACAGTATGTGTGTTGAAATATTCAGTACAAACCACCCAGATCACTAAAATCATGAGAAAACATTGGTCTCTCATAACACAGGAACCTGATCTTCAACCATTAGTTGCGAATCAAATAACGTTTGCCTACAAGAGATCTAAGAATGTGAAAGAACTACTAAAAAGACAGAGGACACTGAGTGACAATACAACGTATAAGGGAATGAGAAGATGCGAAAATTGCATGCACTGCAATAATGTGATGACTGGTCAGTCTTTTACGCATCCAATGACAGGAAAAAATATTCCTTTACTTCACTCAAGTACTTGTGATACCAAAGGGGTAATTTATGGAATAAAGTGTCCTTGTGGAAAGCTATACAGAGGACAAACAGAGCGCAAAATAAAAATAAGAATAACTGAACATAAAAGCAATATCAGACAAAAAAAATCAAAAGTCTACAGTGGCCACTCATTGGATGGAAGCAGGACATAATATTTCACAATTGCGATTTACCATATTTGAAGTAATCAAACCACACCCTTCTATGGATGCTCACAAACAGAGATTAAAAGCAGAATACTTTTGGATTCGTAAAATGGACAGTATGCAACCGTTAGGACTAAATGACAGGATAGAATTATCCTGCTTTCTTTGAATAGAAATTGAGGAAAACGACCTTGAACTCCTGTTTCTAACATTCACATATGTTTTTACCCCAACCCAAAATGGCCGAACAAAATACTCCAATTGCAAGTTATATTTTGTGTTTGTACCTAAAGCTTTTTCATTTATGTACTAGTTCTTGTGCCTTTTAGTTTAAGAATGAACCACGTTATTATTTATGATATAGGAACACAAATATACAGTTTAAATTATGTATTTCACATTATGAACGTTTTAGTTTTCAAAATGTGCGTTAGCGCCTAGAGAATTAACTAAGGTAATACAAGGGTTCATGACAGCCTAGAAATGCGGATTGTTCAAACTCTTTAGAAGGTATATACATCGTGATGCCCGATATTTTAATTTTGTATATCCGCGATCATGTGATCGTGTTTGAACCAATCAGGAAGCTGTTGTATAGAAAGATAATATCCAGGCTAGTAAGCAGGATTTCCATTAGAGGAACACTGAGGCGTGTTCTACGTTTCACACAAATGTAAGTGTTGAGTATTGTTAGAAATGGGATTTCTGGTTGGCTAGGGCTTGCTCCAAAGCCAGGCAGAAACCACCACTCTAGTCAGGGCTGGAGAGTTACACGCCAAAGATAACCCCTGCTCACCCCCTTGGTAGCTTGGCACGAGCAGTCAGGCTTATCTCGGAGGCAATGTGTAAAGCGTTTGCGCGCGCACCCAGCAACAACACCCAAGGCCCACCACAAAGGAAACTCCACACAAGGTTATATATAAAAATAGCCTTTGTATTATACCAAACCCATTAGATAATATTCACACAATTTACACTGTGCCAACTGGCACTGGGCAGAATTTTACAAGGGACTATTTACACGGGACAGGGCCACATGGACCACTGTCAGAATTAGCACAAATCACCAATTTGTACATATAGGACATATACTAACTGTAACACAAATTAGCATGGTAGAGCACAACCAGTAACTACTGGCGCAATAATGACCTCAGCGTCATCACACTAGCATCAGGTAAAAAACCTATCCTGCATCCATCACCGGGGCATAAACACATTTATGCAATTTCTCATCAGTCTAACGCATTAGACCTAACCACCTATGTATAACTACTCTAGGGGCGTACATAGCACAGGGAAGTACAATCTCCCTAACATCAACCTAACCAGGCAAGACAACCTCCTAGGCAGAAATCCTATCTAGAGGTATAAAATACAGGGTGCGCAAAACATGCTATACACAGTACATTTCCTAGCACCAAAAGCATGAACACAGGGTGCGCAAAACATACTACACCGTACATTTCCTAGCACCAAAATCACATTAGAGTCCAGGTTGCGCCAGAACCTAAACGTAGCAGCTGCCCACTACTTGCTGGGAAGCTGGGGACAAGAACAGGGCCTAAACGCTGCAGCTGGCACTAAGTGCTGCGCAGCTGGGGAAGGCACCTAGGAGGCATGGGCTCTCAAGGGCCCCTGTAACCATATCCAAAACGTTGGAGCCACCTAGGCTCGACACACACCATGTCCCCATGGAGCGCAAGGGCTCCTGCAATCAATGTGCGCCAACGCAGCAAAAGAAGGACTGGCCCTGAGCACAGGGGGCGCACACGGGCGGTTTAAATAAATGAAATGTGCCCTCCAAACGTTGGAGCCACGCAGGCTCGGGACACACTATGCTGGGCTGGAGCCACCTAGGCTCTGGGCATAATAATGCCACCCGTGGGAGCGTGCAAGCTCCACAAGAATAATGCCCCAGTCACGTTGGAGCGGCCCGCTGCCTTCCGGGGCCGCTCTTACCACAAAAAGAACTGCCCCCGTATGTTGGAGCCTCACGGGGCTTGTGAAACTTAATGCGGCGTATGTTGGAGCGCACCAGCGCTCTAGACAAATAATGCCCCTTCGTTGGAGCCTCCCTAGGCTCTTAAACACATAATCTGCCCCCGTAACGTTGGAGCCTTCTCGGGGCTCGTGAGCCCTAACCAAAAACGGGCCCCAAACCACGTTGGAGCCTCTCTGGCTCTGAATAGAGAAAACTCTGCACTTAGCAGAGGAGGGGGACGCCCGCACTCACCGTCTGCCTGGGAGGCGGCGTCTCCCCTCTGCAGCGTCTCTCCTCAGCGGCGGCGTCTTCTACTTCACCCGGCCCCCTCCTGGGACCCGGGACTCTGCAGGGGCAATCGGGGAGGCGGGGTAGGCTCCCGTCCTCTCCGTCTTCTTCCTTCCTGCCGGCGCGGACTCTCCTCTCGCGGGGCTTCCCTCGACCCGGAAGTCCCGCCCACGGAGTCCCTGCCTTCCGGGTCGCGCTGGGCAGCGGCCCGGAGGGAATCCAATGCGCGGCTCGGGCCACGGCGGTGACTCCTTCTCGGCTCAGATGCGGGGTGGGCACCCGTGATGGCACAAGTAAGCGGGGTGGGCTCCCGCAGTATTTAGAAAATAAAACGAACACGCAGGGTGGGCACCTGCGCACTAAAAGCAACAATATACGCGCATCACGGGGGAATCCCTTCAGTGGGGATTCCCTCAGGCAATAGGCAGCAGCATGCTGCAGCGCTCCAGTGCTCCTTCAGGGGCCCAATTTCAGCACTCCCAGGCGCTAGAGGCTGCACCAAGCCCTGGCAGAGTAAAAGGACCAGCAAAAAGGTCCTGAAGGCGTCCAGGGGGCAAAGCAGGGCCCAGGGGACAGCACACAAGGCCCTCCAGCAGGGAGGTAGCCCCCATGGCGGTCCCTCCTGGGCCCCACCAGCAGCAAGCCCCCTCTGTTAGGTTCCAAAGGAGAACATTTTGTATGGGGACACAGCCCCTTTTTATACACATAATACCTTTGTCTCAAGGTGCAGGGGAGGGGCGAACCAGATGCAACTGGTTCTTGAGCACTTTGTTTTGCTCAGCCCCTCTCCCTATTCACAGGACAGGCCAGGGTCATCAGTCGCACCACAGGGGGCGGTGCCAGCATTGTGTGGGGAAAGCCCAGCCCTATTCAGGTCCTAGGTGTACTCCTCCCACCCATCTGGCTGCTTATCTCCCTATTCACCACTGGGCGACTCCTCCTGACTCTGGGGATTCCCTAGCCCATCACCTGACCTCAGCCAGCCAATCATGCGCCAGGCAGTCACTGCACATTTATGCCAGCATCTAGAAGTGGCACTTCCATACTAGCTACTTGGACACCGCACACATCATCGCGCAGCATTTCATCACACGAGTCTGCACATACCAAACTCACACCTGCACTCCCCACGCATCAGGAACTACCAGGGACACATACATTCCCCCATGCATTCCTATGGGAGGGCAGGTCAGTCTCACCAAACCATACACAGAGCGCACACGCTTTCCACTGGGACACAGTGTGAAAGCGCCTAGAGGCCTAAAACCACTAGTACAACACAGGAAAAAGGCTAGGATACTGCAAAAAGTTCTAGGGATGAACTTGCCAGAAGGGCCAAGTCCAACAAGTATGAAACCTTATGCTTCATTATAGTCGTCTTCTTAATGAATTTACACAGTTATAAATAGTTATGGGCATTCTGCTTTGAACACGCCAATATGTTTTAGCACATAAACAGAGTTAATGAGTCAGATAGCGTCTGTGAAACATCACGCACAAGATTGTTTGTTCGTTTATTCATTAGCGCGAGGACCTTCGATGCTTTACTTTAAGAATGTGCGAGTTTGGATTGTTTGTCAGCTCAATCTAGGGCGTTTATTTTTGATAATTTGATAGGAGAACCTTCGGGTGACAACAAGATTAGTTAGTACCTGATTCAACAACAGAAAGTGTCATATTACAACAGCAATATGTGTATGAAGAACATCACGTGTAAACCTTTTATAGTTTTATGTTTGTTAATGTGGCTGATGGGCTCAAAATATTTCTTTGTTTTTCCATTAGAGACCCCTGAAGAAGGGTCACCCCATGACCCGAAATGCTTCGGGTGGTTGTGAAATGTAATTTAAAGATGTCTCAGCAAAGAATGAATTTGCTAATAAAATGAAGAACGTCCAAAGAATTGAATAAAGTTCAATGGATTGAAATTGAAATTAACTTTGTAAGAATCACTTTTGAATCAAGTGGAACTTGAATAAGACCTAGATAGGTCTCAGTATACTTGTGCGCACCTCCATTTGGAAGTGAAACCACCATTTTCTCCAAAGTTACCTAATTAGAGATAGTGTTTCCAGACAAAACACTGGGAGGAAGCTGCACACAACAAAAATTGTGTACAAATTTAAAAAAATACGAATACACATGAGTGCCTGATGGACTTCTAATAGAGTATACCTGTGCGCACCACTTCTACTGCAGGTGCTCTTTCTGCCTGTATGGTGTACCTGCACGCAGCACTCCTATTGCATGAGCTCTCATTGCCTGAGTAGTATATCTGCGCGCACTACTTCTTCTGCATGAGCTCTCGTTGCCTGTATGGTATACCTGCATGCACCAGTTCTACTGCAGGAGCTCTTGTTGCCTGTGTGGTATACTTGCACACACCACTTCTACTGCAGGAGCTCTTGCTGCCTGTGTGGTGTACCTGCACGCACCACTTCTACTACAGTAGCTCTCATTGCCTGCATGGTGCATCTGTTCGGACCACTTCTACTGCAGGTGCTCTCGCTTTCTGTGGTGTACCTGCACGCACCACTTCTACTGCAGGAGCTCTCGTTGCCTGTATGGTGTACCTGCAAGCACCACTTCCACTGCAGTAGCTCTCGTTGCCTGTGTGGTATGCCTGTGCGCACCACTCCTTCTGCAGGAAATCTTGTTGCATTAATGGTGTACCTCTGCACACCACTTCTACTGCAGGAGCTCTCGCTGTCTGTGTGGTATACCTATGCGCGCCACTTCTACTGCAGGAGCTCTCGTTGCCTGTATGGTGTTCCTGCAACCACCACTTCTATTGCATGAGCTCTAACTGCCTCTATGGCATACCTGCACGCACCACTTCTACTGCAGGTTCTCTCATGGTCTGTGTGGTATACCTGTGCGCTCAACTTCTACTCCCGGTGCTCTTGCTGCCTGTATCGTGTACCTGCAAACAGCACTTCTATTGCATGTGCTCTTGCTGCCTCTATGGTATACCTGCACACACAACTTCTTCTGCAAGTGCTCTCGTTAAATGTATGGTATACCTGCATGCACCACTTGTATTGCAGGAGCTCTCGTTGCCTGTATGGTGTACCTGCAAGCACCACTTCCACTGCAGGAGCTCTCTTTGCCTGTGTGGTAAACCTGTGCGTACCACTTCTACTGCAGGTGCTCTTGCTACTTGTATGGTGTACCTGGAAACAGCACTTCTATTGCATGTGCTCTCGCTGCCTCTATGGTATATCTGCACGCACAACTTCTTCTGCAAGTGCTCTCTTTGCCTGTGTGGTATATCTGCATGCACCACTTCTCCTGCAGGAGCTCTCGTTGCCTGTATGGTATACCAGCAATCACCACTTCTACTGCAGGAGCTCTCGTTGCCTGTATGGTGTACCTGCATGCACCAATTCTACTGTAGGAGCTCTCGTTGCCTGTGTGGTAAACCTGTGCGCACCACTTCTACTGCAGGTGCTCTTGCTACTTGTATGGTGTACCTGCAAACAGCACTTCTATTGCATGTTCTCTCGCTGCCTCTATGGTATATCTGCACGCACAACTTCTCCTTCAGGAGCTCTCGTTGCCTGTGTGGTATACCAGCAATCACCACTTCTACTGCAGGAGCTCTCGTTGCCTGTATGGTGTACCTGCATGCACCACTTCTACTGCAGGAGCTCTCGTTGCCTCTGTGGTATACATGTGCGCACCAGTTCTACTGCAGGTGCTCTCATTGCCTATATGGTATACCGGTAAGCACTACTTCTACTGCAGGAGCTCTCGTTGCCTGTGCGGTATACCTGCACGCACCTCTTCTACTGCAGGAGATCTCTTTGCCTATGTGGTATACCTGCACGCACCACTTTTGCTGCAAGTGCTCTCGTTGCCTGTATGGTGTACCTGCACGCACCACTTCTAATGCAGGGGCTTTCGTTGCCTGTGTGGTGTACCTGCGCGCACCACTTCTACTGCAGGAGCTCTTGTTGCCTGTATGGTATACCTGCATGCACCACTTCTACTGCAGGAGCTCTCGTTGCCTGCATGGTGCACCTGTTCGGACCACTTCTACTGCAGGTGCTCTCGCTTCCTCTGGTGTACCTGCATGCAACACTTCTACTGCAGGAGCTCTTGTTGCCTGTATGGTGTACCTGCAAGCACCACTTCCACTGCAGTAGCTCTCGTTGCCTGTGTGGTATACCTGTGCGCACCACTCCTACTGCAGGAAATCTTGTTGCATTTATGGTGTACCTGTGCACACCACTTCTACTGCAAGAGCTCTCGCTGTCTGTGTGGTATACCTATGCGCACCACTTCTACTGCAGGAGCTCTCGTTGCCTGTATGGTGTACCTGCAACCACCACTTCTATTGCATGAGCTCTAACTGCCTCTATGGCATACCTGCACGCACCACTTCTACTGCAGGTTCTCTCGTGGTCTGTGTGGTATACCTGTGCGCACCACTTCTACTGCCGGTGCTCTTGCTGCCTGTATGGTGTACCTGCAAACAGCACTTCTATTGAATGTGCTCTTGCTGCCTCTATGGTATACCTGCACGCACCACTTCTACTGCAGGAGCTCTTGTTGCCTGTGTGGTATACCTGCACGCACCACTTCTACTGCTGGAGCTCTTGTTGCGTTTATGGTATACCTGCATGCACCAGTTCTACTGCAGGAGCTCTCGTTGCATGTGTGGTATACTTGCACGCACCACTGTTTCTGCAAGTGCTCTCGTTGCCTGTGTGGTGTACCTGCTTGTACCAGCTATACTGCAGGTGCTCTCGTTGCCTGTGTGGTATATCTGCATGCACCACTTCTCCTGCAGGAGCTCTTGTTGCCTGTATGGTATACCTACAAGCACCACTTCTACTGCAGGAGCTCTCGTTGCCTGTATGGTGTACCTGCACGCACTACTTCTACTGCAGGTGCTCTTGTTGCCTGTGTGGTGTACCTGCACTCACCACTTCTACTGCAGGAGCTCTCGCTGCCTGTATGGTATACCTGCATGCACCAATTCTACTGCAGGTGCTCTCGTTGCCTGTATGGTATACCTGCGTTCACCACTTGTACTGCAGGAGCTCTCGTTGCCTGTGTGCTATAGCTGCATGTACCACTTCTACTGCAGGTGCTCTCGTTGCTGTTGGACTTCTGGCAGGTTCACCCCTAAAGTTTTTGCTTTTATTGGTGACCTGGTGGTAAGGATTTTTGGTTTCTCCGCACTTTCCCTGTGTCCCAGAGTAAAGTGCGTGCGCACTCTGAGTGCATGTGGTGAGATAGGCCTGCCCTCCCATAGGAATGCATGGGGAATGTATGTGCCCCTGGTAGCTCCTGATGCGTGGGGTGTGCAGGGTCGAGTCTGGTATGTGAGGACTCGTGTGATGAAATGCTGCGCGATGATGTGTGCGGCGTGCATGTACCTAGTATGGAAGTGCCACTTCTAGAAGTGGGCACTTCTGTGTGCAGTGTGAAGTGTGTGCCTTGTCTGGGGATTGGCTGGCTGAGGTCATGTGACGGGCTAGGGAATCCCCAGAGTCAGGAGGAGTCACCCAGTGGTGAATAGGGAGATCAGCAGCTAGATGGGTGGGAGGAGTACACCTGGGTCCTGAATAGGGCTGGGTTTTCCCCACACAATGCTGGCTCCGCCCCCTGTGATGCGACTGATGACCCTGGCCTGCTCTCTGAATAGGGAGAGGGGCTGAGCAAAACAAAGTGCTCAGGAACCAGTTGTAACTGGTTCACCCCTTCCCTGCACCTTGAGACAAAGGTGTTCTGTGTATAAGAAGGGGCTGTGACCCCATGAAAAGTGTTCTTTGCTGATCCTAACTGGGGGGACTGCTGCTGCTGGGCGCCAGGAGAGACCGCCACTGGGGACTGCCTCCCTGCCTGGAGGGCCCTGTGAGCTGGCCCCTGGGCCCAGCCCTTGCCCCCTGCCTCATGAAAGACTGTTCCTGGACGTTTGCCTCAAGCGCCTGGGAAGCGCTATATCTTTATTGGCTGCTGAGGAGCTCCTTCGTCGTGACAGCAGCGCTGAGCTGCACTAATCTACGAGGGAACCCCGACGTAGGGATTCCCCCGCTTTTGGTGCTTATTTTGATAACGGGTGCCCACCCCGCATTTTTGCCGGTTATTGGTCTTATTTAAAAAGCGGGTGCCTACCCCGCATTTTTTGCGACATTGAGCGGGTTCCCATCCGCAGTTATTCTTCTCAAAACGGGAGCCTACCCCGTACGGCGGCCAGAAGGAGCCCCGGACGCATTCTGAGGGCCGCCATGCTGCCCACGGCGACCCGGAAGCTGAACACTGCCAGACCTTGACTGGGGGCGGGGCCTAAACGTGTACGGAAGTCAGCGCCGGCTGAAGCGGGGCTCCCATGAGGAGAGGGAGAGCCCCGCATGGCGACTGATGCCAGGAGAAGACCTAGCCTACCCCGCGCTGGGACGGACCGGGTGAAGAGGTAAAGCGCTACCCCGCCGGAACAAAGTCTGCCGGTGAGCGGGAGCCCACCCCGCAGTGAGGCAGCAGCGCGACGCCCGCAGGGCTGCGTGTAGTTAGAGAGCCCTGCACATCGAGGAGACAGCAAAGAAGGAGACCAGAGGAGCGGAGTCCCCAGAGAACAGCCCGGTGAGTAGGGAAGGGCTGGGGGACTCCGTGCGTGTGTCGTGGGTGCCTATATCCTGAGCGGCCCCCCGCCTGAGAGTGGGGGGCGCTCCCACGTAAGGGGGACATCATTGATTTTGAGCCCTGAGAAGGCTCCAACGTACGGGGGCATTGTGTGCTTGCCTAGAGCGCTAGTGCGCTCCAAACGACGAGGCCCGCATAGTCCGTTTCTCGAGCCCCGTGAGGCTCCAACGTTGGCCCCCACTTTTGGTTAAGAGCCGTGAAGGCTCCAACGAAGGGGGCATTCTTGGTTTATAGCCCCGAGGGAGGCTCTAACACACGGGGACATTTTGATCTTGCTGAGTCCTAGCCAGGGACTCCAACGTGGGTGATAAGTGCTCTACAGGCATCAAGGTGCCCCGGCCCCAGTCCCCACAGCTGCCCAGCACTTAGTGGGCAGCTGCAACGTTTAGGGCGTGCCCAGTGCTACGTTGCGTTTTGGCTTGCGCAGCCTTGCCCTGACTCTGCTGGACACAGGGCGTCCTAGCCCCGACAAGGCCAGTTGGCCTAGGGACTGCCACAGGTGGTGGCTAATGTGAGTTTTGCGCTATTGTTCCTAACCTGCACCTCTGAATGTGTTTTTATGCGTCATGTGCCTTGTGTTTACACCTCTTAATGTGATGCATCGTGTGTAATGTGCGTTTACCCCTACAGGTATTGTGATACTTAGGTGGTTGCTTTTCTCCTAGTACAGGTGGTGCTAGTGAGGTCCTGGTTCCCTGCGCAATATTTTCCTAAGCTGGTTAGGGTTGCGTAGGTGGTACTTACCTGTTACCAGTAGTTACTGGTTGTGTGCTACATGGGTTATTTAGTGCTACAGTGATTGTATGTGCTATGTTCTAAAGTATTATTCCTATGTTCTAAGTGCTAATTTCTACAAAGTGCTAATTCCTGACAGTGGTCCATGTGGACCTGTCCCCTGTACATATAATCCCTTGTAAACTCTGCCCGTGCCTGTTGGCACATTGTAAAGTGTGTGTTTTTATCTAATGTGTTTTGGTAATACAAAGGCTATTTTTATATAATACCTTGTGTGGAGTTTCTTTTGTGGTGGGCCTTGGGTGTTGTTGCTGGGTGCGCGCACAAACGCTTTACACATCGCCTCCGGGATAAGCCTGACTGCTCGTGCCAATCTACCAAGGGGGTGAGCAGGGGTTATCTTTGGCGTGTAACTCCCCAGCCCTGACTAGAGTGGTGGTTTCTGCCTGGCTTTGGCGCAAGCCCTAGCCAACCAGAAATCCCATTTCTAACATTGGTGATCAGTGGTGGGATTTGGACTTGCGTTTGCGCTGTACCGCAGCAGCAACTGGCTGCACCACAAAACTCTGCATTTAGATAATCACATGGTATAGGGATTATTGTGCTAAGTTTGTTTTTGTCATTTCTGTGGAAATGTGTTTCTGGATTCACCAGTAAGGGTGGGATCCAGTGGTGGCAGCATAATAGTGTCCAGTACATTTGTTCCCCGCCCTGCGCCCAGAGTTTGGTACCTGTGTCACGTGTGGTCAGGTTGAGGAATCAGGGGTGGTAGAAACTGCCTTACCAGTCCGAGGGGAGGGTTGGGTGTGGATGAATGGTGTGTGGCACTAGGCAAGTGAGTTTGAGTTCTCTGGGATAGAGAGCTTGCTGAACCCTTTTTGTGAATTGTGTGCTCCTGTTAAGCTCAGACCCCTAGGTTCCCTGTGTAATCTTTTCTCAAGAACGTCCGCCAAAATGGAGCCAGCTTTTGATTTCTGTGATCTATTTGGGTACAGTATGTTGGAGTTGGTAAGGTTCTGTGAAGAGAGAGACATAGGGGTGGATGAGTCAGACACTCAGTCCGAACTTAGAAGCAGCCTGATCCTATGGCAAAAGGGTCAATGGGGTCTTGAGCGCAGTAGGATAAGGGCCCGGGCCTCACACCAGGAGGGTGGTGGGTCTCTGTGGAGCCCTGAAGATTCAGAAGAGGAGGAAGAAAGTAACCTGACAGGGACGCCAGTAGATAGTGGAGACCCCATAGATAGGGAGTCCATTGCTGGGTCCAGTGTCAGGAGCAGCACCCCATCCCTTTCCCTGTCCCCAGAGGAGTGGGTAGATAGGAGGGAAG
Source organism: Triturus cristatus (assembly GCF_964204655.1). NCBI lineage: Eukaryota > Metazoa > Chordata > Amphibia > Caudata > Salamandridae > Triturus > Triturus cristatus. The sequence goes on from NC_140579.1 coordinate 1,102,813,679, forward strand.
AAAGGGAGCATCAGCTGGCCATGGAGAAGCTCAGGATAGAGCATGCCAAGCTGGAGACCGAGAGAGTCTTAGCTCAGAAACAGATGGCGGAGGCTGAGAGGGCCTTTGCCAGAGAGAAACTAGCTCTGGATGGTAAGTTGTCCCCTGAGCGCAGTGGTAGTTTTCTGGATTCCCCAGGGAGGGTTGAGTCCAGTGGTGGCAGCTATATAGATTTCAGTGTAGGAAATCCCAGTCCCAGTTCCCCCAGTCTGGTACCTGTTTCCCAGGAGGAGGAGTTAAGGTTGAAATTCAGGGGCAGTAGGAAACTGTCTCACCAGTCTTGGGAGGAGTTTGTGGTTTAATGTGAGAATGCACTGTTTGATTGGATTCCCACAGAAAATGATTTTGATAAACTGTGTGATCTGGTTCTCAAAGAACACCTGCTCAGTTGTTGTGTGCCGGGGTTGCGCCAACACCTGTTGGGGTGTGGATTGTCTGAGCCATTTGAGCTTGTGGATGAAGCAGAGCGCTGGGAAAGTGCTAGAGGTTCTCTAGGGTCATTAGGGAGTGACTCCAAAAGTAGTGGTTCAGGTATCTTCCAGCCCAGCGTGGTGGAAGAGGCTCAGTGTAGCTCAGCTAGGTCCCAGGATAGCGAGGAGAGTGTAGGGGCTCACTGCCTGGCTCAGTGGAGGAGGAGTGAGAGGGTGATTGAGGGTCCCCAGACGCACGAAGCCCTGCCTCAGGACTTGGATGGTTTCTTGAGGGAACACCAGGTTGGGGACCTAGGCTGTCCTGTTAGTCCATTTGAGGAAGATCACCTAGTGAGTAGAGGACCTGGAGCGCCTGTAAACAGGGCTCCCGTGGTTCTAGAGTCTGGCAGTACCGCTCCGGTAGGGAGAGTACAGGAGTCCAGTGTGAGGAGTGATTGGGGGATGAGTTTCCCAGTGGAAGAGCCAGTGGGTCAGGGACTACCCAGTTGGGCTAGGATCCCGTGTAGTGACCATGGGGACACCACTTCTGTTCTGGGGGATCTCTGCGCACTGTCAGGTGGACAGGGGACGGGAGATCCGCGCCAGACAGACAGTCACCCGACTTATGTGTCGTATGTTAGCCTCAGGGGGATGGAGTGTAAATCCCCAGAAGTCCTGGAGTGCCAGGCGATTATTCCACCAAAGGTTCTAGACCGTAGGTTGGGAGGCCAGGTCCAGGGTCAGCCTGACCTGAAGGGTGGGACATTTGTAACCAGCGTCCCGACCGGTTCTTCTTCCAGAGGTACCGCCCCAGTTGGTAGGGAGCAGGGCTCTGGAAGGGGGTGCAGAGGGTGGGAGAGCCCACCTCTGACCCCGGTGCAACCTAAGGGGTTAAACCCTGGGTTGGAATGGCGTTCTAGGTGTACCCCTCGCCAGAGGAGGAGGAACCCTAGGAGAAGAGGTAGGGGGAGGAGAGCCTTCCCTGAGACTCCTGGTCCGCCTGAGGTTGTAGACCCTAGGCTGGAGAACCAGTGGCAGTCTAGTCCTGTCTTGCAGACAGGGAGAGTGGAGAATGGCCGCTATGTGCCATGGGTTACTACCCCCCACTCTGTGATTAGGCAAAGACCGGTGGCACCTGGGTGGCCTAGGGCCTGGTCTTGGCCGCGGACAGCTTGGGAGTACCAGTGGGGTAGCCCAGTGTGTCCGGACAGTGGTTTTAGAAGGAATCCCATGGGTTCACCGTGGCGTAGAACAGGAGGGTGTCCCTGCAGTTGCGGGCCCGCGTCCGTGTTCTATCGCCCCAAGCAGGGAAGTCCATCACGGTGGTGATTGGTCTGCCCTGCGTTTTGGCTGGAAGGGGGTTGTGTTGGACTTGGCCCTTCTGGCAGGTTCACCCCTAAACTTTTTGCTTTTATTGGTGACCTGGTGGTAGTGATTTTTGGTTTCTCCGCACTTTCCCTCTGTCCCAGAGTAAAGTGCGTGCGCACTCTGAGTGCATGTGGTGAGATAGGCCTGCCCTCCCATAGGAATGCATGGGGAATGTATGTGCCCCTGGTAGTTCCTGATGCGTGGGGTGTGCAGGGTCGAGTCTGGTATGTGCGGACTTGTGTGATGAAATGCTGCGCGATGATGTGTGCGGCGTGTATGTACCTAGTATGGAAGTGCCACTTCTAGAAGTGGGCACTTCTGTGTGCAGTGTGAAGTGTGTGCCTTGTCTGGCGATTGGCTGGCTAAGGTCATGTGACGGGCTAGGGAATCCGCAGAGTCAGGAGGAGTCACCCAGTGGTGAATAGGGAGATCAGCAGATAGATGGGTGGGAGGAGTACACCTGGGTCCTGAATAGGGCTCGGATGTCCCCACACAATGCTGGCTCCGCCCCCTGTGGTGCGACTGATGACCCTGGCCTGCTCTCTGAATAGGGAGAGGGGCTGAGCAAAACAAAGTGCTCAGGAACCAGTTGTAACTGGTTCGCCCCTTTCCTGCACCTTGAGACAAAGGTGTTCTGTGTATAAGAAGGGGCTGTGACCCCATGAAAAGTGTTCTTTGCTGATCCTAACTGGGGGGACTGCTGCTGCTGGGCGCCAGGAGAGACCGCCACTGGGGACTGCCTCCCTGCCTGGAGGGCCCTGTGAGCTGGCCCCTGGGCCCAGCTCTTGCCCCATGCCTCATGAATGACTGTTCCTGGACGTTTGCCTCAAGCGCCTGGGAAGCGCTGTATCTTTATTGGCTGCTGAGGAGCACCTTCGTCGTGACAGCAGCGCTGAGCTGCACTAATCTACGAGGGAACCCCGACGTAGGGATTCCCCCACTTTTGGTGCCTATTTTGATAACGGGTGCCCACCCCGCATTTTTGCCGGTTATTGCTCTTATTTAAAAAGCGGGTGCCCACCCCGCATTTTTTGCGACATTGAGCGGGTGCCCACCCCGCAGTTATTCTTCTCAAAACGGGAGCCTACCCCGTACGGCGGCCAGAAGGAGCCGCGGACGCATTCTGAGGGCCACCGCGCTGCCCGCGGCGACCCGGAAGCTGAACCCTGCCAGACCTTGACTGGGGGCGGGGCCTAAACGTGTACGGAAGTCAGCGCCGGCTGAAGCGGGGCTCCCATGAGGAGAGGGAGAGCCCCGCATGGCGACTGATGCCAGGAGAAGACCTAGCCTACCCCGCGCTGGGACGGACCGGGTGAAGAGGTAAAGCGCTACCCCGCCGGAACAAAGTCTGCCGGTGAGCGGGAGCCCACCCCGCAGTGAGGCAGCAGCGCGACGCCCGCAGGGCTCCGTGTAGTTAGAGAGCCCTGCACGTCGAGGAGACAGCAAAGAAGGAGACCAGAGGAGCGGAGTCCCCAGAGAACAGCCCGGTGAGTAGGGAAGGGCTGGGGGACTCCGTGCGTGTGTCGTGGGTGCCTATATCCTGAGCGGCCCCCCGCCTGAGAGTGGGGGGCGCTCCCACGTAAGGGGGACATCATTGATTTTGAGCCCTGAGAAGGCTCCAACGTACGGGGGCATTGTGTGCTTGCCTAGAGCGCTAGTGCGCTCCAAACGACGAGGCCCGCATAGTCTGTTTCTCGAGCCCCGTGAGGCTCCAACGTTGGCCCCCACTTTTGGTTAAGAGCCGTGAAGGCTCCAACGAAGGGGGCATTCTTGGTTTATAGCCCCGAGGGAGGCTCCAACACACGGGGACATTTTGATCTTGCTGAGTCCTAGCCAGGGACTCCAACGTGGGTGATAAGTGCTCTACAGGCATCGAGGTGCCCCTGCCCCAGTCCCCACAGCTGCCCAGCACTTAGTGGGCAGCTGCAACGTTTAAGGCGTGCCCAGTGCTACGTTGCGTTTTGGCTTGCGCAGCCTTGCCCTGACTCTGCTGGACACAGGGCGTCCTAGCCCCGACAAGGCCAGTTGGCCTAGGGACTGCCACAGGTGGTGGCTAATGTGAGTTTTGCGCTATTGTTCCTAACCTGCACCTCTGAATGTGTTTTTATGCGTCATGTGCCTTGTGTTTACACCTCTGAATGTGATGCATCATGTGTAATGTGCGTTTACCCCTACAGGTATTGTGATACTTAGGTGGTTGCTTTTCTCCTAGTACAGGTGGTGCTAGTGAGGTCCTGGTTCCCTGCGCAATATTTTCCTAAGCTGGTTAGGGTTGCGTAGGTGGTACTTACCTGTTACCAGTAGTTACTGGTTGTGTGCTACATGAGCTATTTAGTGCTACAGTGATTGTATGTGCTATGTTCTAAAGTATTATTCCTATGTTCTAAGTGCTAATTTCTACAAAGTGCTAATTCCTGACAGTGGTCCATGTGGCCCTGTCCCCTGTACATATAATCCCTTGTAAACTCTGCCCGTGCCTGTTGGCACATTGTAAAGTGTGTGTTTTTATCTAATGTGTTTTGGTAATACAAAGGCTATTTTTATATAATACCTTGTGTGGAGTTTCTTTTGTGGTGGGCCTTGGGTGTTGTTGCTGGGTGCGCGCACAAACGCTTTACACATCGCCTCTGGGATAAGCCTGACTGCTCGTGCCAAGCTACCAAGGGGGTGAGCAGGGGTTATCTTTGGCGTGTAACTCCCCAGCCCTGACTAGAGTGGTGGTTTCTGCCTGGCTTTGGCGCAAGCCCTAGCCAACCAGAAATCCCATTTCTAACAGTTGCCTTGTGGTAAACCTGTGCGCACCACTTCTACTGCAGGTGCTCTTGCTGCCTGTATGGTGAACCTGCAAACAGCACTTCTATCGCTTGTGCTGTATCTGCCTCTATGGTATACCTGCACGCACAACTTCTTCTGCTAGTGCTCTCGTTGCCTGTGTCGTATATCTGCACTCACCACTTCTCCTGCAGGAGCTGTTGTTGCCTGTATGGTATACCTGCAAGCACCACTTCTACTGCAGGAGCTCTCATTGCCTGTATGGTGTACCTGCATGCACCACTTCTACTGTAGAAGCTCTCGTTACCTGTGTGGTATACCTGTGCGCACCACTTCTACTGCAGGCGCTCTCATTGCCTGTATGGTATACCGGCACGCATTACTTCTACTGCAGGATATCTTGTTGCCTGTGCGGTATACCTGCACGCACCACTTCTACTGCAGGTGCTCTCTTTGCCTATGTGGTATACCTGCACGCACCACTTATGCTGCAAGTGCTCTCGTTGCCTGTATGGTGTACCTGCATGCACCACTTCTAATGCAGGTGCTTTTGTTGCCTGTGTGGTGTATCTGCGCGCACCACTTCTACTGCAGGAGCTCTTGTTGCCTGTATGGTATACCCGCATGCACCACTTCTACTGCAGGTTCTGTTGTTGCCTGTGTGGTATACCTGCATGGACCACTTGTACTGCAGGAGCTCTCGTTGGCTGTGTGCTATACCTGCATGCACCAGTTCTACTGCAGGTGCTCTCGTTGCCTGTGTGGTATACTTGCACGCACCACTTCTACTGCAGGAGCTCTTTTGCCTGTATGGGATACCTGCAAGCATCACTTCTCCTGCAGGAGCTCTCGATGCCTGTGTGGCATGCCTGCATGCACCACTTCTAGTGCAGGTGCTCTGGTTGCCTGCCTGGTATACCTGCGTGCACCACTTCTTCTGCAGGTGCTCTCGTTGCCTGTGTGCTATACCAGCGCGCACCACTTTTACTACAGGAGGTCTCGTTGCCTGTATGGTATACCTGCACGCACCACTTCTACTGCAGGTGCTCTCGTTGACTGTGTGGTGTACCTGCACGCACCACTTCTACTGCAGGAGCTCTCGTTGCCTGTATGGTATACCTGCATGCACCACTTCTACTGCATGTGCTCTCGTTGCCTGTGTGGTATTCCTGCGTTCACCACTTGTACTGCAGGAGCTCTCATTGCCTGTGTGCTATAGCTGCATGCACCACCACTTCTACTGTAGGAGCTCTTGTTTCCTATGTGGTATACCTGTGCGCACCACTTCTACTGCAGGCGCTCTCATTGCCTGTATGGTATACCGGCACGCACTACTTCTACTGCAGGAGCTCTTGTTGCCTGTACGGTATACCTGCACGCGCCACTTCTACTGCAGGAGCTCTCTTTGCCTATGTGGTATACCTGCACGCACCACTTATGCTGCAAGTGCTCTTGTTGCCTGTATGGTGTACCTGCATGCACCACTTCTAATGCAGGTGCTTTTGTTGCCTGTGTGGTGTACCTGCGCACACCACTTCTACTGCAGAAGCTCTTGTTGCCTGTATGGTATACCTGCATGCACCACTTCTACTGCAGGTGCTGTTGTTGCCTGTGTGGTATACCTGCATGCACCACTTGCACTGCAGGAGCTCTCGTTGGCTATGTGGTAAACCTGTGCACACCACTTCTACTGCAGGAGCTCTCGTTGCCTGTGTGGTATATCTGCATGCACCACTTCTCCTGCAGGAGCTCTTGTTGCCTGTGTGGTAAACCTGTGCACACCACTTCTACTGCAGGAGCTCCCATTGCCTGTATGGCGTACCTGCAATCACCACTTCTATTGCGTGACCTCTCGCTGCTTCCATGGTATTCCTGCACGCACCACTTCTACTGCAGTTGCTCTCGTTGCGTGTGTGGTATACCTGTGCGCACCACTTCTACTGCAGGTGCTCTTGCTGCCTGTATGGTGTACCTGCACGCAGCACTTCTATTGCATGAGCTCTCGCTGCTTCTATGGTATTCCTGCACGCACCACTTCTACTGCAGTTGCTCTCATTACGTGTGTGGTATACCTGTGCGCACCACTTCTATTGCAGGAGCTCTCGTTGCCTGTGTGGTAAACCTGTGCACACGACTTCTACTGCAGGAGCTCTCGTTGCCTGTATGGTGTACCTGCAATCACCACTTCTATTGCATGAGCTCTCGCTGCTTCTATGGTATTCCTGCACGCACCACTTCTACTGCAGTTGCTCTCGTTGCGTGTGTGGTATACCTGTGCGCACCACTTCTACTGCAGGTGCGCTTGCTGCCTGTATGGTGTACCTGCATGCACCACTTCTACTGCAGGAGCTCTCGTTGCCTGTATGGTATACCTGCATGCACCACTTCTACTGCAGGTGCTCTCGTTGCCTGTATGGTATATCTGCGTTCACCACTTGTACTGCAGGAGCTCTCGTTGCCTGTGTGCTATAGCTGCATGTACCACTTCTACTTCAGGTGCTCTCGTTGCCTTGTGGTAAACCTGTGTGCACCACTTCTACTGCAGGTGCTCTTGCTGCCTGTATGGTGTACCTGCAAACAGCACTTCTATTGCATGTGCTCTCGCTGCCTCTATGGTATACCTGCACGCACAACTTCTTCTGCTAGTGCTCTCGTTGCCTGTGTGGTATATCTGCATGCACCACTTCTCCTGCAGGAGCTCTCGTTGCCTGTATGGTATACCTGCAAGCACCACTTCTACTGCAGGAGCTCTTGTTGCCTGTATGGTATACCTGCATGCACCACTTCTACTGTAGAAGCTCTCGTTGCCTGTGTGGTATACCTGTGCGCACCACTTCTACTGCAGGCGCTCTCATTGCCTGTATGGTATACTTGCACGCACCACTTCTACTGCAGGTGCTCTCTTTGCCTGTGTGGTATACCTGCACGCACCACTTATGCTGCAAGTGCTCTTGTTGCCTGTATGGTGTACCTGCATGCACCATTTCTAATGCAGGTGCTGTTGTTGCCTGTGTGGTATACCTGCATGCACCACTTGTACTGCAGGAGCTCTTTTTGCCTGTGTGGTATACTTGCACGCACCACTTCTACTGCAGAAGCTCTTTTTGCCTGTGTGGTATATCTGTACGCACCACTTCTACTGCAGGAGCTCTCATTGCCTGTATGGTATACCTGCAAGCATCACTTCTACTGCAGGAGCTCTCGGTGCCTGTGTGGCATGCCTGCATGCACCACTTCTAGTGCAGGTGCTCTGGTGTCCTGCCTGGTATACCTGTGTGCACCACTTCTTCTGCAGGTGCTCTCGTTGCCTGTGTGATATACCAGCGCGCACCACTTCTCCTGCAGGAGCTCTTGTTGCCTGTATGATATACCGGCACACACTACTTCTACTGCATGAGCTCTTGTTGCCTGTGCGGTATACCTGCACGCACCACTTCTACTGCAGGAGCTCTCTTTGCCTATGTGGTATACCTGCACGCACCACTTATGCTGCAAGTGCTCTCGTTGCCTGTATGGTGTACCTGCACGCGCCACTTCTAATGCAGGTGCTTTTGTTGCCTGTGTGGTGTACCTGCGTGCACCACTTCTACTGCAGGAGCTCTTGTTGCCTGTATGGTATACCTGCATGCACCACTTCTACTGCAGGTGCTGTTGTTGTTGTGTGGTATACCTGCACGCACCACTTCTACTGCAGGAGCTCTTTTTGCCTGTGTGGTATATCTGTACGCACCACTTCTACTGCAGGAGCTCTCGTTGCCTGTATGGTATACCTGTAAGCATCTCTTCTACTGCAGGTGCTCTCGGTGCCTGTGTGGCATGCCTGCATGCACCACTTCTACTGCAGGTGCTCTGGTTGCCTGCCTGGTATACCTGCGTGCACCACTTCTACTGCAGGTGCTCTCGTTGCCTGTGTGATATACTAGCGCGCACCACTTTTACTGCAGGTGCTCTAGCTGCCTGTGTGGTGTACCTGAAAGCACCACTTCTACTGCAGGTGCTCTCATTGCCTGTATGGTATACCGGCACACACTACTTCTACTGCAGGAGCTCTCGTTGCCTGTGCGGTATACCTGCACACACCACTTCTACTGCAGGAGCTCTCTTTGCCTATGTGGTATACCTGCATGCACCACTTCTACTGCAGGTGCTCTCATTGCCTGTGTGGTATACCTGCGTTCACCACTTATACTGCAGGAGCTCACATTGCCTGTGTGCTATAGCTTCATGCACCACTTCTACTGCAGGTGCTCTCGGTGCCTTATGGTAAACCTGTGCGCACCACTTCTACTGCAGGTGCTCTTGCTGCCTATATGGTGTACCTGCAAACAGCACTTCTATTGCATGTGCTCTCGCTGCCTCTATGGTATACCTGCACGCACAACTTCTTCTGCTAGTGTTCTCGTTGCCTGTGTGGTATATCTGCACGCACCACTTCTCCTGCAGGAGCTCTTGTTGCCTGTATGGTATACCTGCAAGCACCACTTCTACTGCAGGAGCTCTCGTTGCCTGTATGGTGTACCTGCATGCACCACTTCTACTGTAGGAGCTCTTGTTGCCTGTGTGGTATACCTGTGCGCAACACTTTTACTGCAGGCGCTCTCATTGCCTGTATGGTATACCGGCACGCACTACTTCTACTGCAGGAGCTCTTGTTGCCTGTGCGGTATACCTGCACGCACCACTTCTACTGCAGGAGCTCTCTTTGCCTATGTGGTATACCTACACGCACCACTTATGCTGCAAGTGCTCTCGTTGCCTGTATGGTGTACCTGCACGCAGCACTTCTAATGTAGGTGCTTTTGTTGCCTGTGTGGTGTACCTGCGCGCGCCACTTCTACTGCAGGAGCTCTTGTTGCCTGTATGGTATACCTGCATGCACAACTTCTACTGCAGGTGCTATTGTTGCCTGTGTGGTATACCTGCATGCACCACTTGTATTGCAGGAGCTCTCGTTGGCTGTATGGTAAACCTGTGCACACCACTTCTACTGGAGAAGCTCTTGTTGCGTGTGTGGTATACCTGTGCACACCACTACTATTGCAGGAGCTCTCGTTGCCTGTGTGGTAAACCTGTGCACACCACTTCTACTGCAGGAGCTCTCGTTGCCTGTATGGTGTACCTGCAATCACCACTTCTATTGAAGTTGCTCTTGTTGCGTGTGTGGTATACCTGTGCGCACCACTTCTACTGCAGGTGCTCTTGCTGCCTGTATGGTGTACCTGCAGGCAGCACTTCTATTGCATGACCTCTCGCTGCTTCTATGGTATTCCTGCACGCACCACTTCTACTGCAGTTGCTCTCATTGCGTGTGTGATAAACCTGTGTGCACCACTTCTATTGCAGGTGCTCTTGTTGCCTGTATGGTATACCTGCATGCACCACTTCTACTGCAGGTGCTGTTGTTGCCTGTGTGGTATACCTGCATGCACCACTTGTACTGCAGGAGCTCTCGTTGGCTGTGTGCTATACCTGCATGCACCAGTTCTACTGCAGGTGCTCTCGTTGCCTGTATGGTATACTTGCACGCACCACTTCTACTGCAGGAGCTGTTTTTGCCTGTGTGGTATATCTGTACGCACCACTTCTACTGCAGGAGCTCTCGTTCCCTGTATGGTATACCTGCAAGCATCTCTTTTACTACAGGAGCTCTTGGTGCCTGTGTGGCATGCCTTCATGCACCACTTCTACTGCAGGTGCTCTGGTTGCCTGCCTGGTATACCTGCGTACACCACTTCTTCTGCAGGTGCTCTTGTTGCCTGTGTGATATACCAGCGTACACCACTTTTACTGCAGGAGCTCTCTATGCCTGTATGGTATACCTGCACGCACCACTTCTACTGCAGGTGCTCTCGTTGCCTGTGTGGTGTACCTGCACGCACCACTTCAACTGCAGGAGCTCTCGTTGCCTGTATGGTATACCTGCATGCACCACTTCTACTGCAGGTGCTCTCGTTGCCTGTGTGGTATGCCTGCGTTCACCACTTCTACTGCAGGTGCTGTTGTTGCCTGTGTGGTATACTTGCATGCACCAGTTTTAATGCATGTGCTCTCGCTGCCTCTATGGTATACCTGCACGAACAACTTCTTCTGCTAGTGCTCTCGTTGCCTGTGTGGTATATCTGCACGCACCACTTCTCCTGCAGGAGCTCTCGTTGCCTGTATGGTGTACCTGCACGCACCACTTCTAATGCAGCTGCTTTTGTTGCCTGTGTGGTGTACCTGCGTGCACCACTTCTACTGCAGGAGCTCTTGTTGCCTGTATGGTATACCTGCATGCACCACTTCTACTGCAGGTGCTGTTGTTGCCTGTGTGGTATACTTGCATGCACCAGTTCTACTGCAGGTGCTCTCGTTGCCTGTGTGGTATATCTGTACGCACCACTTCTACTGCAGGAGCTCTCGTTGCCTGTATGGTATACCTGCAAGCATCTCTTCTACTGCAGGAGCTCTCGGTGCCTGTGGGGCATGCCTGCGTGCACCACTTCTACTGCAGGTGCTCTGGTTGCCTGCCTGGTATACCTGCGTGCACCACTTCTTCTGCAGGTGCTCTTGTTGTCTGTGTGATATACCAGCGCGCACCACTTTTACTGCAGGAGCTCTCGTTGCCTGTATGGTGCACCTGCTCGGACCACTTCTACTGCAGGTTCTCTCTTTGCGTGTGTGGTATACCTGTGCGCACCACTTCTACTGCAGGTGCTCTTGCTGCCTGTATGGTGTACCTGCACGCACCACTTCTACTGCAGGAGCTCTCGTTGCCTGTATGGTATACCTGCATGCACCAATTCTACTGCAGGTGCTCTCGGTGCCTGTATGGTATACCTGCAAGCACCACTTCTACTGCAGTAGCTCTCGTTGCCTGTATGGTGTACCTGCATGCACCACTTCTACTGTAGGAGCTCTTGTTGCCTGTGTGGTATACCTGTGCGCACCACTTCTACTGCAGGCGCTCTCATTGCCTGTATGGTATACCGGCACACACTACTTCTACTGCAGTAGCTCTTGTTGCCTGTGCGGTATACCTGCACGCACCACTTCTACTGCAGGAGCTCTCTTTGCCTCTGTGGTATACTTGCACGCACCACTTATGCTGCAAGTGCTCTCGTTGCCTGTATGGTGTACCTGCACGCACCACTTCTAATGCAGGTGCTTTTGTTGCCTGTGTGGTGTACCTGTGCGCACCACTTCTACTGCAGGAGCTCTTGTTGCCTGTATGGTATACCTGCATGCACCACTTCTACTGCAGGTGCGGTTGTTGCCTGTGTGGTATACCTGCATGCACCACTTGTACTGCAGGAGCTCTCGTTGGCTGTGTGCTATACCTGCATGCACCAGTTCTACTGCAGGTGCTCTTGTTGCCTGTGTGGTATACTTGCACGCACCACTTCTACTGCAGGAGCTCTTTTTGCCTGTGTGGTATATCTGTACGCACCACTTCTACTGCAGGAGCTCTCGTTGCCTGTATGGTATACCTGCCAGCATCTCTTCTACTGCAGGAGCTCTCGGTGCCTGTGTGGCATGCCTGCGTGCACCACTTCTACTGCAGGTGCTCTGGTTGCCTGCCTGGTATACCTGCATCCAACACTTCTACTGCAGGTGCTCTCGTTGCCTGTGTGATATACCAGCGTGCACCACTTTTACTGCAGGCGCTCTAGTTGCCTGTATGGTGCACCTGTTCGGACCACTTCTACTGCAGGTGCTCTCGTTGAGTGTGTGGTATACCTGTGCGCACCACTTCTTCTGCAGGTGCTCTTGCTGCCTGTATGGTATACCTGCATGCACCACTTCTACTGCAGGTGCTCTAGTTGCCTGTATGGTATACCTGCGTTCACCACTTGTACTGCAGGAGCTCTCGTTGCCTGTATGCTATAGCTGCATGTACCACTTCTACTTCAGGTGCTCTCGTTGCCTCGTGGTAAAACTTTGCGCACCACTTCTACTGCAGGTGCTCTTGCTGCCTGTATAGTGTACCTGCAAACAGCACTTCTATAGCATGTGCTCTCGCTGCCTCTATGGTATACCTGCACGCATAACTTCTTCTGCTAGTGCTCTCGTTGCCTGTGTGGTATATCTGCACGCACCACTTCTCCTGCAGGAGCTCTCGTTGCCTGTATGGTATACCTGCAAGCACCACTTCTACTGCAGGAGCTCTCGTTGCCTGTATGGTGTACCTGCATGCACCACTTCTACTGTAGAAGTTCTCGTTGCCTGTGTGGTTTACCTGTGCGCACCACTTCTACTGCAGGCGCTCTCATTGCCTGTATGGTATACCTGTGCGCACTACTTCTACTGCAGGAGCTCTTGTTGCCTGTGCGGTATACCTGCATGCACCACTTCTACTGCAGGAGCTCTCTTTGCCTATGTGGTATACCTGCACGCACCACTTATGCTGCATGTGCTCTCTTTGCCTGTATGGTGTACCTGCACTCACCACTTCTAATGCAGGTGCTTTTGTTGCCTGTGTGGTGTACCTGCGCGCACCACTTCTACTGCAGGAGCTCTTGTTGCCTGTATGGTATACCTGCATGCACCACTTCTACTGCAGGTGCTGTTGTTGCCTGTGTGGTATACCTGCATGCACCACTTGTACTGCAGGAGCTCTCATTGGCTGTGTGCTATACCTGCATGCACCAGTTCTACTGCAGGTGCTCTCGTTGCCAGTGTGGTATACTTGCACACACCACTTCTACTGCAGGAGCTCTTTTTGCCTGTGTGGTATATCTGTATGCACCACTTCTACTGCAGGAGCTCTTGTTGCCTGTATGATATACCTGCAAGCATCTCTTCTACTGCAGGAGCTCTCGGTGCCTGTGTGGCATGCCTGCATGCACCACTTCTACTGCAGGTGCTCTGGTTGCCTGCCTGGTATACCTGCGTGCACCACTTCTTCTGCAGGTGCTCTCGTTGCCTGTGTGATATACTAGCGCGCACCACTTTTACTGCAGGAGCTCTCGTTGCCTGTATGGTGCACCTGTTCAGCCCACTTCTACTGCAAGTGCTCTCGTTGCCTGTGTGGTGTACCTGAAAGCACCACTTCTACTGCAGGAGCTCTTGTTGCCTGTGTGGTGTACCTGCAAGCACCACGTCCACTGCAGGAGCTCTCTTTGCCTGTATTGTAAACCTGTGCGCACCACTTCTACTTCAGGAGCTCTCGTTGCCTGTATGGTGTACCTGCACGCACCACTTCTATTGCATGAGCTCTCGCTGCCTCTATGGTATTCCTGCACGCACCACTTTTACTGCGGTTGCTCTCATTGCCTGTGTGGTATACCTGTGCGCACCACTTCTACTGCCGGTGCTCTTGCTGCCTGTATGGTGTACCTGCAAACAGCACTTCTATTGCCTGTGCTCTCGCTGCCTCTATGGTATACCTGCACTCACAACTTCTTCTGCAAGTGCTCTCGTTGCCTGTGTTTTATATCTTCATGCACCACTTCTCCTGCAGGAGCTCTCGTTGCCTGTATGGTATACCTGCAAGCACCACTTCTACTGCAGGAGCTCTCGTTGCCTGTATGGTGTACCTGCACGCACCACTTCTAATGCAGGTGCTTTTGTTGACTGTGTGGTATACCTGTGTGCACCACTTCTACTGCAGGTGCTCTCATTGCCTGTATGGTATACCGGCACGCACTACTTCCACTGCAGGAGCTCTCGTTGCCTGTGCGGTATACCTGCACGCACCAATTCTACTGCAGGAGCTCTCTTTGCCTATGTGGTATACCTGCACGCACCACTTCTGCTGCAAGTGCTCTCGTTGCCTGTATGGTGTACCTGCATGCACCACTTCTAATGCAGGAGCTCTTGTTTCCTGTGCGGTATACCTGCATGCACCACTTCTCCTGCAGGTGCTCTCGTTGCCTATGTGGTATACCTGCACGCACCACTTCTGCTGCAAGTGCTCTCGTTGCCTGTATGGTATACCTACAAGCACCGCTTCTGCTGCAAGTGCTCTCGTTGCCTGTATGGTATAACTGCACGCACCACTTCTACTGCAGGTGCTCTTGTTGCCTGTGTGGTGTACCTGTGCGCACCACTTCTACTGCAGGAGCTCTCGTTGCCTGTATGGTATACCGGCATGCACCACATCTACTGCAGGTGCTCTCGTTGCCTGTATGGTATACCTGCGTTCACCACTTGTACTGCAGGAGCTCTCGTTGCCTGTGTGCTATAGCTGCATGCACCACTTCTACTGCAGGTGCTCTTGTTGCCTGTGTGATATACCAGCGCGCACCACTTTTACTGCAGGAGCTCTCGTTGCCTGTATGGTGCACCTGTTCGGACCACTTCTACTGCAGGTGCTCTCGTTGCGTGTGTGGTATACCTGTGCGCACCACTTCTACTGCAGGTGCTCTTGCTGCCTGTATGGTGTACCTGTTCGCACCACTTCTACTGCAGGAGCTCTCGTTGCCTGTATGGTATACCTGCATGCACCACTTCTATTGCAGGTGCTCGCGTTGCCTGTATGGTATACCTGCGTTCACCACTTGTACTGCAGGAGCTCTTGTTGCCTGTGTGCTATAGCTGCATGTACCACTTCTACTTCAGGTGCTCTCGTTGCCTTGTGGTAAACCTTTGCGCACCACTTCTACTGCAGGTGCTCTTGCTGCCTGTATGGTGTACCTGCAAACAGCACTTCTATTGCGTGTGCTCTCGCTGCCTCTATGGTATACCTGCACGCATAACTTCTTCTGCTTGTGCTCTCATTGCCTGTGTGGTATATCTGCACGCACCACTTCTCCTGCAGGAGCTCTCGTTGCCTGTATGGTATACCTGCAAGCACCACTTCTACTGCAGGAGCTCTCGTTGCCTGTATGGTGTACCTGCATGCAGCACTTCTACTGTAGAAGCTCTCGTTGCCTGTGTGGTATCCCTGTGCGCACCACTTCTACTGCAGGCGCTCTCATTGCCTGTATGGTATACCGGCACGCACTACTTCTACTGCAGGAGCTCTTGTTGCCTGTGCGGTATACCTGCGCGCACCACTTCTACTGCAGGTGCTCTCTTTTCCTATATGGTATACCTGCACGCACCACTTATGCTGCAAGTGCTCTTGTTGCCTGTATGGTGTACCTGCATGCACCACTTGTAATGCAGGTGCTTTTGTTGCCTGTGTGGTGTACCTGCGCGCACCACTTCTACTGCAGGAGCTCTTGTTGCCTGTATGGTATACCTGCATGCACCACTTCTACTGCAGGTGCTGTTGTTGCCTGTGTGATATACCTGCATGCACCACTTGTACTGCAGGAGCTCTCATTGGCTGTGTGCCATACCTGCATGCACCAGTTCTACTGCAGGTGCTCTCGTTGCCTGTGTGGTATACTTGCCCGCACCACTTCTACTGCAGGAGCTCTTTTTGCCTGTGTGGTATATCTGTACGCATAACTTCTACTGCAGGAGCTCTCGTTGCCTGTATGCAATACCTGCAAGCATCTCTTCTACTGCAGGAGCTCTCGGTGCCTGTGTGGCATGCCTGCATGCCACGTCTGCGCCCGTCCGCGCCTCGGTCACGCCTGTCGCGCCTTATAACGCTACATACAATTCCTTGCCTTGTGCGAAGCTACCCACTGCGCGGCTTTGTTATTCTCGGACACAACTGTACAAGCTTAATAATTGTGCCTTGACTCCGGGAGCGCCGGAGGTAGGGCCGCCATTAGGGATTGCTGTCTGCTCTCCCCTCGAGGACGGACTGAACTGTGGACTTTTAAACGTTAGGTCTCTCCCTAAGCACTCCACGGAAATCCAATTGCTAATTGATGAACATAACTTTGATACACTGTTCACGACGGAAACCTGGCTTGCGCCTGGTCTTGACCTAGTACTTGGCGATGTCTGCCCCCCTGGTTTCAAAGCCTTTCACAAACCCAGATCTAGCGGTAGGGGTGGCGGAATTGGGATTATCTACAAAGAAATATGGGATTTCTCGCCACTGGACATTGACGAGATCTCGCAGTTTGAAACCCTGGGCTTCTCTTTGAAGGATAGATCTGGTCATGTCTTGACTGGGATTCTATGCTACAGACCCCTGGGGACTGTAAGTGAACAGTCACAACAGCAGTTTTTGGATGTAATCGGCAACTTGGCATTGACCCACCATAGATTGATGATTTTGGGAGATCTTAATCTTTGGCCTAATGCAATGATGAAAACAGCATATAATAATATTGTTCAATCATGTGCTACTTTCTACCTACCACAACGTGTGCTGGAGGCAACTCATTCGGCAGGACATGTTTTAGATTTGATTTTTGCAGCAGAGAATGTAGTGACTTTGGATAAGTTCCTCCCAGTGGATTGGTCTGATCACCATCTGATTAGATTCAGAATACTGTCGACAGCGGAGGGGAGGGGCGAATGTTATGAGTGACGTCAGGAGGAACATGGCGCAGGGCTGACGACGTTCGCAGGGAGCTCCAATCTGACCAGCGAGTCTCCGAGGTGAAATGCGGATTCCATACCGACGACAGCGACATCCTATATGGTGAGCGGGTGATTATGACCCCTCTTTGCAGTATGATCCCTTTCTAAATTTCGGCATTTTTTTCCTTCTATCTCCCGTATCCACACGACGGACCTGCTCCATTTTCTGCTCCGCAAGCCACGGCTGGCCCCGTCTGTGTTGCTGCCTGTCTGCCTCCCAGCCTCTCTACCGGCGTGAACACTCTCGCGCTAGGACCGCAGGAGGCGCGGGGTAGCCTCAGCCTCGATGGTGCTTCTGGATATCAAGCTCCCTGAAACAGCGGTGAGAGTATTGGGGGGATGTGGTACCGGTGAGGGTGTCCGTACTATCAGCTCAGACCCAAGCCTTAATTACAAAACAACGCTAATAAATCAGCGAGCTCAAATTCATACAAAGGTGCTCGTACCTAAACATGAGAATTGGCTTTTTGGGCGCACGAAGTTCTGGCATGGAGTCAGGCTGGTTTTAGCGAGGGTCAGGTCCCGCAAGTCTTCTGGTATATGGTCTTTAAGGTGCTCTAAGACTGGAGGGGGTGGCTACACCGACATCGGACAACAGCTAGGTGAACTGGCTGTCGAACCATACATAGAACCTTCGTTCGTGAAGCCAGCCTGCACCCTCCTGCAATTGGGGCTACGGAAGGGAGGGGAAGGGAAGGGAATGAGCTCGGACATCTCTCAGTTTTCTAGCTCTATACACACAGCTCACCCTGAATCACTGGGGGTCATTCCTCCATCAGTGAATAATAGCGAGGGATCAGAAATCAAAACCCCGGTCTCTAAAGCCTCAGCTGCTTTTAGAGCAGGGGGCGCCAGGAACAGGTACCAGCTCAGGTCGAATTTAGAGCTCCATAAGGTGGGTTTCCAGGCGGCAGGTATCGGGTCTGAAACAGAGCCAGGGTCTGGGGCTATTGCTTCCTCACCTAAGGGGCGGAAGAAGGAAAAGAAGGGAAAAAGCTCAAAAGGGGGGGTCGGCGAGCCGAAACAGAGACTTTCTAAGAATTTGCCCCTCCGAGGTAAACCGAGCCCATCTTTGAAGTCCTATTTTAAAATCTTGGAGCAGGCCATGGATTCTAAGGAGAGCTGCTCACCTCCTCTATCTTCTTTACCCAAGTCAGCATCTAAGTTAACAGGAAAGAGAGCTCCAAATGCGTCACAGCTTCCTACTCAACCATCGAGGGGTTCAATTCATACTACATAACCCCCTGCAGGTATTAGTACGACCCAAGGGGGCTTACCTCTAACCAACAGATACTCTATTCTAGACTGTGACTCAGTAATACAAGAGGCTCCACCAGGTGATGGGGTAGCCCCACAGCTGAGTATGGATACCCCTGTTGGTCCCAGGCTCTCTCAATTAGAGTCTTTGTTACTAAACATGAGGGATGATTTGTTATCTAAGTTTGCAATCTCCGAGGCAAATCAAAAAAGCATTCACGATCAATGTGCCAACTTAGAGGCTAAGTTGGACGAAGTGTCTAAGCGAACTGGAGTATTGGAAGAAGAGGTGTCCCTGCTTACAGGGGCCTCACAGCGACACGAGGGAGATCAGAGGCTCTCAGGTTGCAAAACAAAAGCCTCCAAATGGATATCGAGAGACTCGAGATACATTCGAGAAGGAACAATCTCAAATTTTGGAAGATTCCTGAGGGAGCCGATAAAGGGGATGTTAAAGCATTTATCTGCAATCTGCTTAGAGAGGGGGTACTAAAAGATAGGCCGGATATAGACCTTGAGGCCGAAATTCAAAGAGCTCACAGAGATCCCTTTAGGCTTCATAAGGAGAGGAAGGCACCCAGGAAAATCCTGGTGAATTTCCTTACCTATACGGTAAAGGAGCTAATACTGACCAGAGCACTATCTGATACAACCCTCCAGATAGATTCTATCAGATATCTGATCAGGTCAGATGTAGGAAAAGCCACAGCACAAAGGCAGTGGGAGCTGGGAAATAAAATGCCCGACCTGAGGAGCCTTGGTGCCCAGGTGCAAATGAAATTCCCTGCATTCTTAAAAGTTGTTTGGAGGAATAAGACTCATAATTTTCTATCCCCGCATGAAGTTGACTCCTTCATAACCTCAATAAGAGAGAGTTCTTAGTAAAACTCCCTAATGGAATTTAATTGAAAATAGAAGGAGAGGAAAAAAAAATTAAAAAAAAAAAAGTGGAAAAGGGTGGGAAAAAAGAAGAAAAAAAAAATAAAAAGAAAAAAAAAATGGAGGGAAAAGGGAAAAAAAAAGGATAGGAGGAGAAAAGACGAACAAAGGGAAGGAAAGATAAGATGTAAGAAGTGGGAGAATGGAAGCAGGGAGAGAAGGAAAGAAAGAGAGAGTAGAAGGGAAGGGAAAGAAAAGGGGACAGGTTTTTTCCCTTTAGTTATTAGTCATTAGTCACCCGGCTCGTATATAGGAGTCTGTTTTTTTTTTTTTGTATTTGAGTAACCGACGGGAGGAAGCTAGGTCAGACTACAGGAGCCCCCACAGGCGACAAGATCGCCAGAGTAGGTATGGGAGGGGTTCCTCAGGGGGGGGGGGGGGCGGGTCGTGGGGTGGTAGGGTCAAAGGGGGTAAAAAAAAATTCTCTTTAACACATTAATGAATACACTGGTTATGGAAGGGAGCAGGGTTCGTGGTGATAGACGGAATGGTTAATATGAATAATAAAATCAAATTTGTTAGCTGGAATGTGAATGGCCTAAGACACAGGAGGAAACTTTCAAGGGTTAATGAATATTTGTTTATGTCAGGGGCTCAGGTTTGTTTATTGGAAGAAACCCATTTAGAGAAAAGAGTGTGAGTCCGGTCTGGGAAAGGCTAAGTGGATACAAGAAGTCCTATGCTCAGACCAGAGTGGTAGTACTAGAGGGGTAGCAATACTGATCAGAGCTAATGCAGGAATTAAGGTCGTGAAATTTGATACGGATCAGTCAGGGAGGTGGCTGGTGGCGTCTCTACAAAGTCAGGGTATTCCTTTTGTATGTGCTGTATATTATGGCCCGAATCAAGACCTACCAGGGGCACTCCTCAAGCTGAGAGCAACTCTCTTAGACTATACAGGGCCAGTTATTTTAGGGGGTGATTTCAATCTGATTTTGGATGACAAGCTGGATAGAACATCAAGGGTTAAATTTACACCCCCAGTAAAATCCCGGAGAGAGCTCAAAAATCTAGTTAAAGATAATAACCTTACGGACGTCTGGAGATATAGAAACAGCACAAAGAGGGACTTTTCTTTCTATAGCCGTAGGCACGGCCACCACTCCAGAATAGACTTTTTCCTCATTGATCAGATGCTACTTGCGGCTGTTGACACTATCGAATATACCCCAGCTATCTTGTCGGACCACTCAACTGTGGAGTTAACCATTACTTTTAAAGCAAAAGAAATACAAAGGAGATGGACTCTAGACAGACTTATGCTATTAGAGGAGGGGATAAAAATGGAGATGATAATTTTGACTGTGGTCTTCTTTAATAATAACATAGGCTCAGCCTCCCAACAAGTTGTCTGGGAATCATTTAAAGCTTTTCTGCGTGGTATGCTGACCTCTTTGTCACTTGTGAGGAATAGGAAGAATAAAGAGAAGAAGGAAGAAGAGCTTCGTAAAATTAAATCGAAAGAGCTGGAACTTCAAGTAGCCGCAGCCAATCAGTCCAGTATGAAACCTCTCCTGCAAAAGGAACTAGATGGCCTGCGAGCAGATTATCAAGCGGGCCTGGACAAGGTCCTCAAAGCCAGATGGGACGCTAGCAAACTTCAAAATTTTTCATATGGGGAGAAATGTGGTCGCCTCCTTGGTTGGAAATCTCGGATAGATAGAAATAGAAATTTGATCACCAGTCTAACCCAGGGAAGTTCGGGTATTGTTACAAGCGATGATGAGAAAATTAGGGAGGAGGTTGAATCCTTTTTCAAAACGCTGTACACGGCTAAAATAAACCAATCCCCTTTGCTATTAGAAAACTGGCTAAGTAAGATACAGCTTCCATGTCTGGCGGAAGAGAACAATAGTTTCCTTGCCTCAGACATAAAAGAAGGTGAGGTTAGAGCTCAGTTGATGAGAATGGCTAATGGTAAGGCAGCTGGACCCGATGGTTTCCCTGTGGAAGTTTATAGGATAATTATAGACCAAATAGTGCCTGTCCTTACAACTCTGTGCAACAAAATCTTTGCAGACGAGGGGAATGCCCCTGATTCATGGGCAGAGGCTACTGTATCTTTAATCCTGAAACCAAATAAAGATCCATTAAAGATTGAATCCTATAGGCCAGTTTCACTATTAAATACAGACTATAAGGTCTTTGCCGGCGTGCTTGCAGCTAGACTTGCTAAAACGGTTAAGACAATTATCCATCAAGATCAAAGGGGTTTCATCCCAGATAGACAACTAAACGAACTGACATTTCAAGCTATCGCAGCGATAGATGTTGCTATCAGTAAGAAGCTTCCTTTGACCCTGGCGGCAGTGGATGCCGCCAAGGCGTTTGACCAGGTAGATTGGCTATATCTATGGAGGGGTTTGGGAGCCTTTGGTTTTCCAAATATATTCATAAGGGCTATGAGGTCTCTTTACCGCTCCCCACGGGCAAAGATATTAATCAACGGTCTTTTAACCAACTGGGTACCAATTGCCCGCGGGACCAGGCAGGGCTGTCCGCTGTCACCCTTATTGTTTGATTTATATATTGAGCCTTTTGTTTGTTTGCTTAGGTCTGACCTAGTATTTGAACCCTTTAGGATTTCTGATCTAGAATAAAAATTTGCTTTATATGCAGATGATCTTCTTATGTTTACTTCAAACCCTGGGGTTGCCTTGCCCAAAATGATAGCTTTAGCTGAAGAATTTGGGGAGTTCTCTGGTTATTCCATTAATAAAGAAAAAACTGAAATCATGGAGTGGAACCAAGAGGTCAGTACGGCGGGAGTTAAGTCAAAAATGTGGTACCTGGGGGTCCTTTTGACCCATAAATTGGAGGATATTACTAAAACCAACATGGATAAGGTTTCTAAGGAGGTTTGTGCTCTATTGCAAAGATGGTCATCACTCCCTTTTAACATCTTTGGGAGGGTGAATCTAATTAAGATGATCATCCTTCCTAAACTTACTTTTTTATTCAATTCCATCCCCTTATCCTTTAATACCGCATCTATTAAAAAGCTGCAAGGGAAACTGGGTTCCTTTATCTGGAACTCTAAATCGCCAAGGGTAGCATGGAAGAAGCTTAGGAGATCTTTAAAGACAGGAGGTCTGGCCTTCCCGGATTTATTGGTGTATTGTCATGCTTTCCATTTTAAAAATTTTAGACCCTTAGCGGGGGAGATAGAGGCTACATCGTTAGGCTTATTATTTCAAGCGTTGTTACAAGATGTACCACAGGGCCAATCATATTTTCTTTTTAAGTTTGGAGACCCAAAATTTTTAAAAAAGATAAAACTAAAGGTTTTGGGGACAGCTATCAGAAATTGGGTTTTTGTAAGGCAGAAGCTTGATATTCCTTACTATGCAGTGCAGGCTCCAATTTGGGACTCTCCAGGAACACCAGACTGCCTTGAAGACTCACTGTCTCGCCCTCTCAGGGCCGCTGGGTTTGAGCGGTGGGAGATCTCCAGGTCGACTCGCAGCTTCTCAGCTGGGAGGCAATATCGGGTCTTACCGGGGGTTCACTCACTAGGTTTAAATACCACCAGCTATCCAGATGGTGATTAACTAAGCCCTGGAATCTCAATAACCCTAATCCAAAATTTGATCTTGTACACAGGAAGAACAAGTGGAAGAATCAAATCTCATACTGGTATACAGCCATGTTAGAATCCGAAAACATCTCTGAACTAGAGGTACAAAAGCTATGGAATAATATTCTAGTATCAGAGAGTGCAGACTTGGTGGATATTTGGGTTGATTCATTTACTATCCTGCAGACTGTGGTGAAGCTGGCCACATTAAAGCGGAATCATTTGTACACCATGTATAGGGCATATATATCCCCAAAGAAACTTATGAAATTTGCTAATCTAGAATATTATTGCCCAAGATGCAGACTCCTGGCCGCCGATGATGTGCATATGCTGGCCGCCTGTCCAGAAATAAAAAACTACTGGGATTCAGTACAGGGCTTTCTGGGGGAGGTTCTCCAGAAACCAATGGTAATAACGACTAGCACTATTCTCTCCGAACTTGGAGCAGTTTATAACACTGACGATCTCAACACAAGGTTCATTTTTTATGTCATACTCCTAGCCAGGTGAGAGTTATGCAGAGCCTGGAAGGATCCATTACCTCCTTCTTTTTCAAACTGCCTTAAACAGGTTATTTTTACCAGTAAGTCAGACATGGCATGTGATCATACAAGCTTTGAAAAAATCTGGAAGCCCCTGTTGGCATGGCAAGACAGGTAAAGGTAATTTGGTGCTCCTATGATTTATCTTGGGCCCTGTTGGTTCCTAAACCTCCCTAGTAACGCAGGGAGCCAGCAATGGCGTGAAAAGGAGCGGATTGGGAAAGCAGCGGTAACTTGAGGGACCAGGCACGGCTCCGTTTGAACTTGGTTGTTTAACATCAGGGACGGGCAGGATTGACCTTTTCAACTTGAGTCGCCTAAGCTCCCTTCAAGAAATTCCATAACGGTATATGAGGAAACCAAAAAAAAAAAAAAAAAAAAAGATTCAGAATACTGTCGATCCCTAGGTATAGATCCCCCCCGCTCAAGGATACCAATAGTGTCCTGGTTAGGGATTGGAAAGCCTTGAAGAGGAAAGCTCAATGTGCACCTCTGTTTGATGCAGCCCCCCTCCCTGACTCAGGCCAGTCGGTTGACTCTAACTATAAGGAGCTTTGCAGCTATATTACGAATGCTATTAACCGGTCTGCTCCACTGAAACGGCTTAGGAAAAGAGGATCCCCTTCTGCACCCTGGTTCTCAGAGGAACTAAGTACATTCAAAATTCAGTGCAAACACGCAGAGAGGCAGTGGCGTAGTCAGTATCTAACCAGTGACAAGATTGCCTGGCGGGAACTGCTGGTCAGATACAAACAAGCCATTGTAACTACCAAGGCGTCGTATTTTGCGGACTTTATTTTAAAAGCCCCAAATAGTACTAAATGTGTTTTTGATATCCTGAGTGGTATCACCAACCCAGAGGGCCTGGCCAATAAGATTACACCTTCGCAGGATCTGTGTGATGGGTTGGCAGCCTTTTTCCAAAACAAAATAAAGGGAATCCTAGAAGGCCTGCACCCTGTTCCGGTGATCAGCAGCAAGGCTGGAAGCGGAGGTACCAACAGTGGATCCGCCCGGCTGTACAATGTTTAGGATAAACCAAGAGATACTGGCAGGACCTTGTTTAGATCATTGGACGTGTCCTTCTTTGGAAGTTTTTCTCAATTTGGCCAAGAAAGTTTGTTCTGGTTCTCCGTTAGACCCTATTCCGCAGAAGCTCTGGAAGGAATTAGGGTCGGAAACTTTCCCGCACCTTCATCAGATTACTAATCAGTCATTAATTAGTGGTGTGGTTCCGGCCTGTTGGAAGGATGCGCTGGTATCTCCCCTTCTGAAAAAACCTTCGTTGGATCCCGCTTGCTACGGGAACTTTCGCCCTATCTCCTTGCTGCCGTTTCCAGCTAAGATAGCTGAGCGCCTCGTCAGCCAAGAGCTTTCGGGGTTTCTGGAGAGCAACGGCACGCTGGAGGAGAATCAATTTGGTTTCCGTCCAGGGCACGGAACCGAATCTGCACTGATTACTGCCTTGGATGATCTGCGAATGCGGGCGGATAAGGGGCATTCTGCAACTCTGATACTGCTAGATTTATCCGCCGCATTCGATACGGTTAGCCATAATATCCTCCTACATCGACTTGAGGAGGTGGGGGTCACAGGTTTGGCCCTAAAGTGGCTCTGCTCTTATCTGTCGGATAGACGGCAGGCAGTTTTTCTGCCCCCGTATCAGTCAGATTTTTTGCCTAATAAACAGGGTGTCCCTCAGGGCTCTTCTATTAGCCCGATATTGTTCAATGTTTATATGCGACCTCTGGTCCAAATCATTAAATCTTGCAATATTACGGCTGTCAACTATGCTGATGATACGCAATTGATCATCTCCCTGGAAGGTGATCAGGTGGACTCCTTATCCACCTTCCATAACTGTATGCTGGAAATGACGACTTGGCTGAAAAACAATGCCTTGCAGTTCAACAGTGCCAAAACTGAGATCATACATTGCTCAGTGGGCAAGGTGTCTTTAGCCTTGCCTTCTAATTTCTGGCCTCTTCCCTTGGACACCCCCTTGGTTCCAGTAAAGACTGTGCGTAATCTGGGGGTTTGCTTCAATGATAAGCTAAGTCTGGAGTCGCATGTCAACAAGGTGGCCTCGAGCTGCCACATGATTATGCGAGGCTTACGCAGGATTCTACCCTTGCTTCCTCTTCATGCGAGAGGCACAGTGGTTCTTTGCACTATCCTTAGTCGTTTGGACTATTGTAACGCCTTGCTGCTTGCGTCTCCAGATTATTTGATCCGGCGACTTCAACGTATCCAGGCAGCGGCTGCAAAACTTGCCCTCCTGAAACCGCGTTCTTCTTCTAGCACTAAGGCTTTGTCCGAGCTTCACTGGCTGCCTGTGCAACAGAGAATTCTGTTCAAATCTCTGTGCGTAGCTTTTAAAGCTCTTCATGGCCTTGGCCCCAGACCGCTGCAAAACCTATTTAGTTGGTACATCCCCACGCGCAATCTGCGCTCCTCATCAGCCAGGCGGGCCATGATTCCCAAGACGAAGAGAGCTACCCTGGGAGGCCGAGCCTTTAGCACTGCGGCTGCGCGTTTGTGGAACAGTCTTCCATGGGAGCTACGACAGATCCAGGATTTGACACTATTCCGTGGGCAGCTCAAGACCTGGCTGTTCCCCAGAGTATAACCTTTTAGCTTTCTCTCCTCTTCATTATGTCATTAGCGCCAGGATGCCCGTAGGGTTGCAGTGTGCTCTATAAATATTTATACATACATACATACATACACTTCTACTGCAGGTGTTCTGGTTGCCTGCCTGGTATACCTGCGTGCACCACTTCTTCTGCAGGTGCCCTCGTTGCCTGTGTGATATACCATCGCGCACCACTTTTACTGCAGGAGCTCTCGTTGCCTGTATGGTGCACCTGTTCGGCCCACTTCTACTGCAGGTGCTCTCGTTGCCTGTGTGGTGTACCTGAAAGAACCACTTCTACTGCAGGAGCTCTTGTTGCCTGTGTGGTGTACCTGCAAGCATCACGTCCACTGCAGGAGCTCTCTTTGCCTGTGTTGTAAACCTGTGCGCACCACTTCTACTTCAGGAGCTCTCGTTGCCTGTATGGTGTACCTACACGCACCACTTCTATTGCATGAGCTCTCGCTGCCTGTGTGGTGCACCTGCATGCACCACTTCTACTGCAGGAGCTCTCGTTGCCTGTATGGTATACCTGCATGCACCACTTCTACTGCAGGTGCTCTCGTTGCCTGTGTGATATACCAGCGCGCACCACTTTTACTGCAGGAGCTCTCGTTGCCTGTATGGTGCACCTGTTCGGACCACTTCTACTGCAGGTGCTCTCGTTGCGTGTGTGGTATACCTGTGCGCACCACTTCTACTGCAGGTGCTCTTGCTGCCTGTATGGTGTACCTGTTCGCACCACTTCTACTGCAGGAGCTCTCGTTGCCTGTATGGTATACCTGCATGCACCACTTCTACTGCAGGTGCTCTCGTTGCCTGTATGGTATACCTGCGTTCGCCACTTGTACTGCAGGAGCTCTCGTTGCCTGTGTGCTATAGCTGCATGTACCACTTCTACTTAAGGTGCGCTCGTTGCCTTGTGGTAAACCTTTGCGCACCACTTCTACTGCAGGTGCTCTTGCTGCCTGTATGGTGTACCTGCAAACAGCACTTCTATTGCATGAGCTCTCGCTGCCTCTATGGTATACCTGCACGCATAACTTCTTCTGCTAGTGCTCTTGTTGCCTGTGTGGTATATCTGCACGCACCACTTCTCCTGCAGGAGCTCTCGTTGCCTGTATGGTATACCTGCAAGCACCACTTCTACTGCAGGAGCTCTCGTTGCCTGTATGGTGTACCTGCATGCAGCACTTCTACTGTAGAAGCTCTCGTTGCCTGTATGGTATACCTGTGCGCACCACTTCTACTGCAGGCGCTCTTATTGCCTGTATGGTATACCGGCACGCACTACTTCTACTGCAGGAGCTCTTGTTGCCTGTGCGGTATACCTGCACACACCACTTCTACTGCAGGTGCTCTCTTTGCCTATGTGGTATACCTGCACGCACCACTTATGCTGCAAGTGCTCTTGTTGCCTGTATGGTGTACCTGCATGCACCACTTCTAATGCAGGTGCTCTTGTTGCCTGTGTGGTGTACCTGCGCGCACCACTTCTACTGCAGGAGCTCTTGTTGCCTGTATGGTATACCTGCATGCACCACTTCTACTGCAGGTGCTGTTGTTGCCTGTGTGGTATACCTGCATGCACCACTTGTACTGCAGGAGCTCTCATTGGCTGTGTGCTATACCTGCATGCACCAGTTCTACTGCAGGTGCTCTCGTTGCCTGTGCGGTATACTTGCACGCACCACTTCTACTGCAGGAGCTCTTTTTGCCTGTGTGGTATATACGCACCACTTCTACTGCAGGAGCTCTCGTTGCCTGTATGGTATACCTGCAAGCCTCTCTTCTACTGCAGGAGCTCTCGTTGCCTGTATGGTGTACCTTCATGCACCACTTCTACTGCAGGAGCTCTTTTTGCCTGTGTGGTATATACACACCAGTTCTACTGCAGGTGCTCTCGTTGCCTGTGTGGTATACTAGCACGCACCACTTCTACTGCAGGAGCTCTTTTTGCCTGTGTGGTATATACGCACCACTTCTACTGCAGGAGCTCTCGGTGCCTGTGTGGCATGCCTGCATGCACCACTTCTACTGCAGGTGTTCTGGTTGCCTGCCTGGTATATCTGCGTGCACCACTTCTTCTGCAAGTGCTCTCGTTGCCTGTGTGATATACCATCGCGCGCCACTTTTACTGCAGGAGCTCTCGTTGCCTGTATGGTGCCCCTGTTCGGCCCACTTCTACTGCAGGTGCTCTCGTTGCCTGTGTGGTGTACCTGTAAGAACCACTTCTACTGCAGGAGCTCTTGTTGCCTGTGTGGTGTACCTGCAAGCAGCACGTCCACTGCAGGAGCTCTTTTTGCCTGTGTTGTAAACCTGTGCGCACCACTTCTACTTCAGGAGCTCTCGTTGCCTGTATGGTGTACCTGCACGCACCACTTCTATTGCATGAGATCTCGCTGCCTGTTGGACTTGGCCCTTCTGGCAAGTTCACCCCCAGAACTTTTTGCACTATCCTAGCCTTTTTCCTGTGTTGTACTAGTGGTTTTAGGCCTCTAGGCGCTTTAACACTGAGTCCCAGTGTAAAGTGCGTGCGCTCTGGGTTACATTGAGTGAGACTGACCTGCCCTCCCATAGGAATGAATGGGGAGTGGATGTGTCCCTGGTAGTTCCTGATGCGTGGGGAGTGCAGGAGCGAGTTTGGTATGTACGGCTCGTGTGATTGAATGCTGCGCGATGATGTGTGCGGTGTCCATGTAGCTAGTGTGGAAGTGCCACTTCTAGACGCTGGCATAAATGTGCAGTGACTGCTTGTCGCGTGATTGGCTGGCTGAGGTCATGTGACGGGCTAGGGAATCCCCAGAGTCAGGATGGGTCTTCCCCGGTGGTGAATGGAGAGAGCTGCATGTGGATGAGTGGGAGGAATACACCTAGGACCTGAATAGGGCCGGGCTTTCCCCACACAATGCTGGCTCCGCCCCCTGTGGTGCGACTGATGACCCTGGCCTGTCCTCTGAATAGGGAGAGGGGCTGAGCAAAACAAAGTGCTCAAGAACCAGTTGTATCTGGTTCACCCCTTCCCTGCACCTTTGAGAACAAAGGATTATGTGTATAAAAAGGGGCTGTGTCCCCTTACAAAATGTTCTGCTTTGGATCCTGACAGGAGGGGGCTTGCTGCTGGTGGGGCCCAGGAGGGACCACCATGGGGGCTGCCTCCCTGCTGGAGGGCCCTGTGTGCTGGCCCCTGGGCCCTGCCTTGCCCCCTTGATGCCTCCAGGACTTTTAGGGTGATTTTGCTTTATTTCCTTTGCCCCAGGACCTTTGCTGTCTTCTAGTGCCTGGGAGCGCTTTATCTTGACTGCCCCCCCCCCTTTTTGATTCAGGAGGGAGCCGTGCCGTGACTTTGCAGCGCTGGGCTGCGATCTTCTGAGGGAATCCCGACGTAGGGATTCCCCCGCATCATGGTGCCTTGCGGGTGCCCACCCCGCTGGTCGGTTGCCTTTGGTATGCAGGTGCCCACCCTGCGTCCTCGTTCTTATTTTCTAATTAATGCGGGTGCCCACCCCGCTTAATGAAGTCCAATACGGGTGCCTACCCCGTTTATTTACTTAGTTGAATGAGCGGGTGCTCACCCCGCACTTTGCCAGGTGAAGGATCACCGTCGCGGCCCGAGCCGCGCATTGGATTCCCTCCGGGCCGCTGCCCAGCACGACCCGGAAGGCAGGGACTCCGTGGGCGGGACTTCCAGGTCGAGGGAAGCCCGCGAGAGGAGAGTCCGCGCCGGCAGGAAGGAAGAAGACGGAGAGGACGGGAGCCTACCCCGCCTCCCCAAGTGTCCCTGCAGAGTCCCGGGTCCCAGGAGGGGGCCCGGGTGAAGTAGAAGACACCGCCGCTGAGGAGAGGCGCCGCAGAGTGGAGACGCCGCCTCCCAGGTAGACGGTAAGTGCGGGCGTCCCCCTCCTCTGCTACGTGCAGAGTTTTCTCTATTCAGAGCCTAGGGAGGCTCCAACGAAGGGACATTGTTTGTCGAGCGCTGGTGCGCTCCAACATACGCCGCATTGAGTTTCACGAGCCCCGTGAGGCTCCAACATACGGGGGCATTTGATTTTGCTGAGTCCTAGCAAGGGACTCCAACGACGGGGGCACACTGTTCTAGAGCCTAGAAGGCTCCAACGGAGGGCGCATGTATGTTGTTTTAGAGCCCCAGATGGCTCCAACAAAGGGGGCAGTATTGTTCAAGAGCCCTGAGGCTCCAACAAAGGGGGCATTATTGTTTCTGAGCCTGCGAGGCTCCAACGCTTGGGGACATGTGTATGTTTCAGAGCCCAGGGGGCTCCAGCGTGTTGGATATTGTTACAGGGGCCATTGAGAGCCCTTGCCTCCTATTTGCCTTCCCCAGCTGCGCAGCACTTAATGCCAGCTGCAGCGTTTAGGCCCTGTTCTTATCCCCAGCTGCTCAGCAAGTAGTGGGCAGCTGCTACGTTTAGGTTCTGGCGCAACCTGGACTCTAATGTGATTTTGGTGCTAGGAAATGTACTGTGTATAGCATGTTTTGCGCACCCGGTGTCTTATACATCTAACTGTGGTCATTTCTGCCTAGGAGGTTGTTTTACCTGGTTAGCTTGGTGTTAGGGAGATGGTACTTCCCTGTGCGATATACGCCCCTAGTATAGTTATACTTAGGTGGGTAGGTCTAATGCGTTGGACCAATGAGAAACTGCATAATGTGTTATGCCCCTGTGATGGATGCAGGATAGGTTTTATACCTGAGGCTAGTGTGATGACGCTGAGGTCATTATTGCGCCAGTAGTTACTCGTTGTGTTCTACAGTGCTAATTTGTGTTATGTTCTACATGTACACTTGGTGATTTGTGCTAATTCTGACAGTTGCCCATGTGGCCCTGTCCCGTGTAAATAGTCCCTTGTAAAATTCTGCCCAGTGCCAGTTGGCACAGTGTAAATTGTGTGATTATTATCTAATGTGTTTTGGTATAATACAAAGGCTATTTTTATATAATACCTTGTGTGGAGTTTCTTTTGTGGTGGGCCTTGGGTGTTGTTGCTGGGTGCGCGCGCAAACGCTTAACACATCGCCTCCGGGATAAGCCTGACTGCTCGTGCCAAGCTACCAAGGGGCGTGAGCAGGGGTTATCTTTGGAGTGTAACTCCCCAGCCCTGACTAGAGTGGTGGTTTCTGCCTGGCTTTGGCGCAAGCCCTAGCCAACCAGAAATCCCATTTCTAACACTGCCTCTATGGTATTCCTGCACGCACCACTTTTACTGCGGTTGCTCTCGTTGCCTGTGTGGTATACCTGTGCGCACCACTTCTACTGCCGGTGCTCTTGCTGCCTGTATGGTGCACCTGCAAAAAGCACTTCTATTGCCTGTGCTCTCGCTGCCTCTATGGTATACCTGCACGCACAACTTCTTCTGCAAGTGCTCTCGTTGCCTGTGTGGTATATCTTCATGCACCACTTCTCCTGCAGGAGCTCTCGTTGCCTGTATGGTATACCTGCAAGCACCACTTCTACTGCAGGGCTCTCGTTGCCTGTATGGTGTACCTGCATGCACCACTTCTAATGCAGGTGCTTTTGTTGCCTGTGTGGTGTACCTGCGCGTACCACTTCTACTGCAGGAGCTCTTGTTGCCTGTATGGTATACCTGCATGCACCACTTCTACTGCAGGTGCTGTTGTTGCCTGTGTGGTATACCTGCATGCACCAGTTCTACTGCAGGTGCTCTCGTTGCCTGTGTGGTATACTTACATGCACCACTTCTACTGTGTGATATACCAGCGCACACCACTTTTACTGCAGGAGCTCTCGTTGCCTGTATGGTGCACCTGTTCGGCCCACTTCTACTGCAGGTGCTCTCGTTGCCTGTGTGGTGTACCTGAAAGCACCACTTCTACTGCAGGAGCTCTTGTTGCCTGTGTGGTGTACCTGCAAGCACCACGTCCACTGCAGGAGCTCTCTTTGCCGGTGTTGTAAACCTGCGCGCACCACTTCTACTTCAGGAGCTCTCGTTGCCTGTATGGTATTCCTGCATGCACCACTTTTACTCTGTTTGCTCTCGTTGCCTGTGTGGTATACCTGTGCGCACCACTTCTACTGCCGGTGCTCTTGCTGCCTGTATTGTGTTCCTGCAAACAGCACTTCTATTGCCTGTGCTCTCGCTGCCTCTATGGTATACCTGCACGCACAACTTCTTCTGCAAGTGCTCTTGTTGCCTGTGTGGCATGTCTTCATGCACCACTTCTCCTGCAGGAGCTCTCATTGCCTGTATGGTATACCTGCAAGCACCACTTCTACTGCAGGAGCTCTCGTTGCCTGTATGGTGTACCTGCATGCACCACTTCTACTGTAGGAGCTCTTGTTGCCTGTGTGGTATACCTGTGTGCGCCAATTCTACTGCAGGTGCTCTCATTGCCTGTATGGTATACCGGCACGCACTACTTCTACGGCAGGAGCTCTCGTTGCCTGTGCGGTATACCTGCACACACCACTTCTACTGCAGGAGCTCTCTTTGCCTATGTGGTATACCTGCACGCACCACTTCTGCTGCAAGTGCTCTCGTTGCCTGTATGGTGTACCTGCATGCACCACTTCTAATGCAGGAGCTCTCATTGCCTGTGCGGTATACCTGCACGCACCACTTCTACTGCAGGTGCTCTTGTTGCCTATGTGGTATACCTGCACACACCAAATCTGCTGCAAGTGCTCACGTTGCTTGTATGGTATACCTCAAAGCACCACTTCTACTTCAGGAGCTCTCGTTGCCTGTATGGTGTACCTGCACGCACTACTTCTACTGCAGGAGCTCTTGTTGCCTGTGCGGTATACCTGCACGCACCACTTCCAATGCAGGAGCTCTTGTTGCCTGTATGGTATAACTGTACGCACCACTTCTACTGCAGGTGCTCTCATTGCCTGTATGGTATACCTGCATGCACCACTTCTACTGCAGGTGCTCTCGTTGCCTGTGTGGTATACCTGTGTGCACCACTTGTACTGCAGGAGCTCTCGTTGCCTGTGTGCTATAGCTGCATGCACCACTTCTCCTGCAGGTCCTCTCGTTGCCTTGTGGTACGCCTGCTCGCACCACTTCTACTGCAGGTGCTCTTGTTGCTTGTATGGTATACCTGCAAGCATCACTTCTACTGCATGACCTCTCAGTGCCTGTGTGGCATGCCTGCACGCACCACTTCTAGTTCAGGTGCTCTGGTTGCCTGCCTGGTATACCTGCATGCACAACTTCTTCAGCTGGTGCTCTCGTTGCCTGTGTGATATACCAGCGTGCACCACTTTTACTGCAGGAGCTCTCGTTGCCTGTATGGTATACCGGCACGCACTACTTCTACTGCAGGAGCTCTCGTTGCCTGTACGGTATACCTGCACGCACCACTTCTACTGCAGGAGCTCTCTTTGCCTATGTGGTATACCTGCACGCACCACTTCTGCTGCAAGTGCTCTCGTTGCCTGTATGGTGTACCTGCATGCACCACTTCTAATGCAGGAGCTCTCGTTGCCTGTGCGGTATACCTGCACGCACCACTTCTACTGCAGGTGCTCTCGTTGCCTATGTGGTATACCTGCACGCACCAAATCTGCTGCAAGTGCTCTCGTTGCCTGTATGGTATACCTCAAAGCACCACTTCTACTTCAGGAGCTCTCGTTGCCTATGTGGTATACCTGCACGCACCAAATCTGCTGCAAGTGCTCTCGTTGCCTGTATGGTATACCTCAAAGCACCACTTCTACTTCAGGAGCTCTCGTTGCCTGTATGGTGTACCTGCATGCACTACTTCTACTGCAGGAGCTCTTGTTGCCTGTGCGGTATACCTGCACGCACCACTTCCAATGCAGGAGCTCTCAGTGCCTGTATGGTATAA
Organism: Triturus cristatus; assembly: GCF_964204655.1. Classification (NCBI taxonomy): domain Eukaryota; kingdom Metazoa; phylum Chordata; class Amphibia; order Caudata; family Salamandridae; genus Triturus; species Triturus cristatus. The sequence continues at coordinate 1,102,847,469 of NC_140579.1, forward strand.
CTGCATGCACCACTTCTACTGCAGGTGCTCTCGTTGCCTGTATGGTATACCTGCATGCACCACTTCTACTGCAGGTGCTCTCGTTGCCTGTGTGGTATACCTGTGTGCACCACTTGTACTGCAGGAGCTCTCGTTGCCTGTGTGCTATAGCTGCATGCACCACTTCTCCTGCAGGTCCTCTTGTTGCCTTGTGGTACGCCTGCGCGCACCACTTCTACTGCAGGTGCTCTTGTTGCTTGTATGGTATACCTGCAAGCATCACTTCTACTGCATGACCTCTCAGTGCCTGTGTGGCATGCCTGCACACACCACTTCTAGTTCAGGTGCTCTGGTTGCCTGCCTGGTATACCTGCGTGCACAACTTCTTCAGCTGGTGCTCTCGTTGCCTGTGTGATATACCAGCGTGCACCACTTTTACTGCAGGAGCTCTCGTTGCCTGTATGGTGCACCTGTGCGGACCACTTCTACAGCAGGTGCTCTCGCTGCCTCTGTGGTGTACCTGCAAGAACCACTTCTACTGCAGGAACTCTCATTGCTTGCATGGTGTACCTGCAAGCACCACTTCCACTGCAGGAGCTCTCATTGCCTGTGTGGTAAACCTGTGCGCACCACTTCTACTGCAGGTGCTCTTGCTGCCTCTATGGTGTACCTGCAAACAGCACTTCTATTGCATGTGCTCTCGCTGCCTCTATGGTATACCTGTACACACAACTTATTCTGCTAGTGCTCTCGTTGCTTGTGTGGTATACCTGCAAGCACCACTTCTACTGAAGGAGCTCTTGTTGCCTGTATGGTGTACCTGCATGCACCACTTCTACTGTAGGAGCTCTCGTTGCCTGTGTGATGTACCTGCGCGCACCACTTCTACTGCAGGAGCTCTTGTTGCCTGTATGGTATACCTGCATGCACCACTTCTACTGCAGGTGCTCTTGTTGCCTGCATGGTGCACCTGTTCGGACCAATTCTACTGCAGGTGCTCTCGCTTCCTGTGGTGTACCTGCACGCACCACTTCTACTGCAGGAGCTCTCGTTGCCTGTATGGTGTACCTGCAAGCACCACTTCCACTGTAGTAGCTCTCGTTGCCTGTGTGGCATACCTGTGCGCACCACTCCTACTGCAGAAAATCTTATTGCATTTATGGTGTACCTGTGCACACCACTTCTACTGCAGGAGCTCTCGCTGTCTGTGTGGTATACCTATGCGCACCACTTCTACTGCAGGAGCTCTCGTTGCCTGTATGGTGTACCTGCAACCACCACTTCTATTGCATGAGCTCTAACTGCCTCTACGGCATACCTGCATGCACCACTTCTACTGCAGGTTCTCTCGCTGTCTGTGTGGTATACCTGTGCACACCACTTCTACTGCTGGTGCTCTTGCTGCCTGTATGGTGTACCTGCAAACAGCACTTCTATTGCATGTGCTCTTGCTGCCTCTATGGTATACCTGCATGCACAAGTTCTTCTGCAAGTGATCTCGTTACCTGTATGGTATACCTGCATGCACCACTTGTATTGCAGGAGCTCTCGTTGCCTGTATGGTGTACCTGCACGCACCACTTCCACTGCAGGAGCTCTCGTTGCCTGTGTGGTATACCTGTGCGCACCACTTCTACTGCCGGTGCTCTTGCTGCCTGTATGGTGTACCTGCAAACAGCACTTCTATTGCCTGTGCTCTCGCTGCCTCTATGGTATACCTGCACGCACAACTTCTTCTGCAAGTGCTCTCGTTGCCTGTGTGGTATATCTTCATGCACCACTTATAATGCAGGTGCTTTTGTTGCCTGTGTGGTGTACCTGCATGCACCACTTCTAATGCAGGTGCTTTTGTTGCCTGTGTGGTGTACCTGCGCGTACCACTTCTACTGCAGGAGCTCTTGTTGCCTGTATGGTATACCTGCATGCACCACTTCTACTGCAGGTGCTGTTGTTGCCTGTGTGGTATACCTGCATGCACCACTTGTACTGCAGGAGCTCTTGTTGGCTGTGTGCTATACCTGCATGCACCAGTTCTACTGCAGGTGCTCTCGTTGCCTGTGTGGTATACTTACACGCACCACTTCTACTGCAGGAGCTCTTTTTGCCTGTGTGGTATATCTGTATGCACCACTTCTACTGCAGGAGCTCTCGTTGTCTGTATGGTATACCTGCAAGCATCTCTTCTACAGCAGGAGCTCTCGGTGCCTGTGTGGCATGCCTGCATGCACCACTTCTACTGCAGGTGCTCTGGTTGCCTGCCTGGTATATCTGCGTGCACCACTTCTTCTGCAGGTGCTCTCGTTGCCTGTGTGATATACCAGCGCGCACCACTTTTACTGCAGGAGCTCTTGTTGCCTGTATGGTGCACCTGTTCGGCCCACTTCTACTGCAGGTGCTCTCGTTGCCTGTGTGGTGTACCTGAAAGCACCACTTCTACTGCAGGAGCTCTTGTTGCCTGTGTGGTGTACCTGCAAGCACCACGTCCACTGCAGGAGCTCTCTTTGCCTGTGTTGTAAACCTGCGCGCACCACTTCTACTTCAGGAGCTCTCGTTGCCTGTATGGTATTCCTGCATGCACCACTTTTACTCTGTTTGCTCTCGTTGCCTGTGTGGTATACCTGTGCGCACCACTTCTACTGCCGGTGCTCTTGCTGCCTGTATTGCGTACCTGCAAACAGCACTTCTATTGCCTGTGCTCTCGTTGCCTCTATGGTATACCTGCACGCACAACTTCTTCTGCAAGTGCTCTTGTTGCCTGTGCGGTATACCTGCACGCACCACTTCTACTGCAGGAGCTCTCGTTGCCTGTGCGGTATACCTGCACGCACCACTTCTACTGCAGGTGCTCTCGTTGCCTGTGTGGTATACCTGTGTGCACCACTTGTACTGCAGGAGCTCTCGTTGCCTGTGTGCTATAGCTGCATGCACCACTTCTCCTGCAGGTCCTCTCGTTGCCTTGTGGTACGCCTGCACTCACCACTTCTACTGCAGGTGCTCTTCTTGCTTGTATGGTATACCTGCAAGCATCACTTCTACTGCATGACCTCTCAGTGCCTGTGTGGCATGCCTGCACGCACCACTTCTAGTTCAGGTGCTCTGGTTGCCTGCCTGGTATACCTGCATGCACAACTTCTTCAGCTGGTGCACTCGTTGCCTGTGTGATATACCAGCGTGCACCACTTTTACTGCAGGAGCTCTCGTTGCCTGTATGGTGCACCTGTTCGGACCACTTCTACAGCAGGTGCTCTCGCTGCCTCTGTGGTGTACCTGCAAGAACCGCATCTTCTGCAGGAGCTCTCATTGCTTGTATGGTGTACCTGCAAGCACCACTTCCACTGCAGGAGCTCTCATTGCCTGTGTGGTAAACCTGTGCGCACCACTTCTACTGCAGGTGCTCTTGCTGCCTGTATGGTGTACCTGCAAACAGCACTTCTATTGCATGTGCTCTCGCTGCCTCTATGGTATACCTGTACACACAACTTCTTCTGCTAGTGCTCTCGTTGCCTGTGTGGTATACCTGCAAGCACCACTTCTACTGAAGGAGCTCTTGTTGCCTGTATGGTGTACCTGCATGCACCACTTCTACTGTAGGAGCTCTCGTTGCCTGTGTGATGTACCTGCGCGCACCACTTCTACTGCAGGAGCTCTTGTTGCCTGTATGGTATACCTGCATGCACCACTTCTACTGCAGGTGCTCTCGTTGCCTGCATGGTGCACCTGTTCGGACCACTTCTACTGCAGGTGCTCTCGCTTCCTGTGGTGTACCTGCACGCACCACTTCTACTGCAGGAGCTCTCGTTGCCTGTATGGTGTACCTGCAAGCACCACTTCCACTGCAGTAGCTCTCGTTGCCTGTGTGGTATACCTGTGCGCACCACTCCTACTGCAGGAAATCTTATTGCATTTATGGTGTACCTGTGCACACTACTTCTACTGCAGGAGTTCTCGCTGTCTGTGTGGTATACCTATGCGCACCACTTCTACTGCAGGAGCTCTCGTTGCCTGTATGGTGTACCTGCAACCACCACTTCTATTGCATGAGCTCTAACTGCCTCTATGGCATACCTGCATGCACCACTTCTACTGCAGGTTCTCTCGCTGTCTGTGTGGTATACCTGTGCATACCACTTCTACTGCTGGTGCTCTTGCTGCCTGTATGGTGTACCTGCAAACAGCACTTCTATTGCATGTGCTCTTGCTGCCTCTATGGTATACCTGCATGCACAAGTTCTTCTGCAAGTGATCTCGTTACCTGTATGGTATACCTGCATCCACCACTTGTATTGCAGGAGCTCTCGTTGCCTGTATGGTGTACCTGCACACACCACTTCCACTGCAGGAGCTCTCGTTGCCTGTGTGGTAAACCTGTGCGCACCACTTCTACTGCAGGTGCTCTTGCTACCTGTATGGTGTACCTGCAAACAGCACTTCTATTGCATGTGCTCTCGCTGCCTCTATGATATATCTGCATGCACAACTTCTTCTGCAAGTGCTCTCGTTGCCTGTGTGGTATATCTGCACGCACCAATTCTCCTGCAGGAGCTCTTGTTGCCTGTATGGTATACCTGCAATCACCACATCTACTGCAGGAGCTCTCGTTGCCTTTATGGTGTACCTGCAAGCAGCACTTCTACCGCAGGAGCTCTCATTGCCTGTATGGTGTACCTGCAAGAACCACTTCCACTGCAGGAGCACTCGTTGCCTGTGTGGTAAACCTGTGCGCACCACTTCTACTGCACGTGCTCTTGCTGCCTGTATGGTGTACCTGCAAACAGCACTTCTATTGCATGTGCTCTTGCTGCCTCTATGGTATACCTGCAGGCACACCTTCTTCTGCTAGTGCTCTCGGTGCCTGTGTGGTATACCTGCAAGCACCACTTCTACTGCAGGTGCTGTTGTTGCCTGTGTGGTATACCTGCATGCACCACTTGTACTGCAGGAGCTCTCATTGGCTGTGTGCTATACCTGCATGCACCAGTTCTACTGCAGGTGCTCTCGTTGCCTGTATGGTATACCTGCAAGCCTCTCTTCTACTGCAGGAGCTCTCGTTGCCTGTATGGTGTACCTGCATGCACCACTTCTACTGCAGGAGCTCTTTTTGCCTGTGTGGTATATACACACCAGTTCTACTGCAGGTGCTCTCGTTGCCTGTGTGGTATACTTGCACGCACCACTTCTACAGTAGGAGCTCTTTTTGCCTGTGTGGTATATACGCACCACTTCTACTGCAGGAGCTCTCGTTGCCTGTATGGTATACCTGCAAGCCTCTCTTCTACTGCAGGAGCTCTCGTTGGCTGTATGGTGTACCTGCATGCACCACTTCTACTGCAGGAGCGCTTTTTGCCTGTGTGGTATATACACACCAGTTCTACTGCAGGTGCTCTCGTTGCCTGTGTGGTATACTTGCACGCACCACTTCTACTGCAGGAGCTCTTTTTGCCTGTGTGGTATATACGCACCACTTCTACTGCAGGAGCTCTCGGTGCCTGTGTGGCATGCCTGCATGCACCACTTCTACTGCAGGTGTTCTGGTTGCCTGCCTGGTATATCTGCGTGCACCACTTCTTCTGCAGGAGCTCTCGTTGCCTGTGTGATATACCATCGCGCGCCACTTTTACTGCAGGGGCTCTCGTTGCCTGTATGGTGCACCTGTTCGGCCCACTTCTACTGCAGGTGCTCTCTTTGCCTGTGTGGTGTACCTGAAAGAACCACTTCTACTGCAGGAGCTCTTGTTGCCTGTGTGGTGTACCTGCAAGCACCACGTCCACTGCAGGAGCTCTCTTTGCCTGTGTGGCAAACCTGTGCGCACCACTTCTACTGCACGTGCTCTTGCTGCCTGTATGGTGTACCTGCAAACAGCACTTCTATTGCATGTGCTCTTGCTGCCTCTATGGTATACCTGCAGGCACACCTTCTTCTGCTAGTGCTCTCGGTGCCTGTGTGGTATACCTGCAAGCACCACTTCTACTGCAGGTGCTGTTGTTGCCTGTGTGGTATACCTGCATGCACCACTTGTACTGCAGGAGCTCTCATTGGCTGTGTGCTATACCTGCATGCACCAGTTCTACTACAGGTGCTCTCGTTGCCTGTGTGGTATACTTGCACGCACCACTTCTACTGCAGGAGCTCTTTTTGCCTGTGTGGTATATACGCACCACGTCCACTGCAGGAGCTCTCTTTGCCTGTGTTGTAAACCTGTGCGCAACACTTCTACTTCAGGAGCTCTCGTTGCCTGTATGGTGTACCTGCACGCACCACTTCTATTGCATGAGATCTCGCTGCCTGTTGGACTTGGCCCTTCTGGCAAGTTCACCCCCAGAACTTTTTGCATTATCCTAGCCTTTTTCCTGTGTTGTACTAGTGGTTTTAGGCCTCTAGGCGCTTTACCAGTGTAAAGTGCGTGCGCTCTGGGTTACATTGAGTGAGACTGACCTGCCCTCCCATAGGAATGAATGGGTAGTGGATGTGTCCCTGGTAGTTCCTGATGCGTGGGGAGTGCAGGTGCGAGTTTGGTATGTACGGACTCGTGTGATTGAATGCTGCGCGATGATGTGTGCGGTGTCCATGTAGCTAGTGTGGAAGTGCCACTTCTAGACGCTGGCATAAATGTGCAGTGACTGCCTGTCGCGTGATTGGCTGGCTGAGGTCATGTGACGGGCTAGGGAATCCCCAGAGTCAGGATGGGTCTGCCCCGGTGGTGAATGGAGAGAGCTGCATGTGGATGAGTGGGAGGAGTATACCTAGGACCTGAATAGGGCCGGGCTTTCCCCACACAATGCTGGCTCCGCCCCCTGTGGTGCGACTGATGACCCTGGCCTGTCCTCTGAATAGGGAGAGGGGCTGAGCAAAACAAAGTGCTCAAGAACCAGTTGTATCTGGTTCGCCCCTTCCCTGCACCTTTGAGAACAAAGGATTATGTGTATAAAAAGGAGCTGTGTCCCCTTACAAAATGTTCTGCTTTGGATCCTGACAGGAGGGGGCTTGCTGCTGGTGGGGCCCAGGAGGGACCACCATGGGGGCTGCCTCCCTGCTGGAGGGCCCTGTGTGTGTGCAGGTATACCATAGAGGCAGCAAGAGCTCATGCAATAGAAGTGGTGGTTGCAGGTACACCATACAGGCAACGAGAGCTCCAGCAGTAGAAGTGGTGCACATAGGTATACCACACAGACAGCGAGAGCTCTTGCAGTAGAAGTGGTGTGCACAGGTACACATAAATGCAACAAGATTTCCTGCAGTAGGAGTGGTGCGCACAGGTATACCACACAGGCAACGAGAGCTACTGCAGTGGAAGTGGTGCTTGCAGGTACACCATACAGGACAACGAGAGCTCCTGCAGTAGAAGTGTTGCATGCAGGTACACCAATGGAAGCAAGAGCACCTGCAGTAGAAGTGGTCCGAACAGGTGCACCATGCAGGCAACGAGAGCTCCTGCAGTAGAAGTGGTGCATGCAGGTATACCATACAGGCAACAAGAGCTCCTGCAGTAGAAGTGGTGCGTGCAGGTACACCACACAGGCAATTAAAGCACCTGCATTAGAAGTGGTGCATGCAGGTACACCATACAGGCAATGAGAGCACTTGCAGCTTAAGTGGTGCGTGCAGGTATACCACATAGGCAAAGAGATCTCCTGCAGTAGAAGAAGTGCGTGCAGTTATACCGCACAGGCAACGAGAGCTCCTGCAGTAGAAGTAGTGCGTGCCGGTATACCATACAGGCAATGAGAGCACCTGCAGTAGAAGTGGTGCGCACAGGTATACCACACAGGCAACGAGAGCTCCTTCAGTAGAAGTGGTGCATGCAGGTACACCATACAGGCAACGAGAGCTCCTGCAGGAGAAGTGGTGTGTGCAGATATACCACACAGGCAACGAGAGCACTTGCAGAAGAAGATGTGCGTGCAGATATACCATAGAGGCAGCAAGAGCACATGCAATAGAAATGCTGTTTGCAGGTACACCATACAGGTAGCAAGAGCACCTGCAGTAGAAGTAGTGCGCACAGGTTTACCACACAGGCAACAAGAGCTCCTGCAGTGGAAGTGGTGCTTGCAGGAACACCATACAGGCAACGAGAGCTCCTGCAGTTCAAGTGGTGCATGCAGGTATACCATATAGGTAACGAGAGCACTTGCAGAAGAAGTTGTGCGTGCAGGTATACCATAGAGGCAGCAAGAGCACATGCAATAGAAGTGCTGTTTGCAGGTACACCATACAGGCAGCAAGAGCACCGGCAGTAGAAGTGGTGCGCACAGGTATACCACACAGGCCACGAGAGAACCTGCAGTAGAAGTGGTGCGTGCAGGTATGCCATAGAGGCAGTTAGAGCTCATGCAATAGAAGTGGTGTGCACAGGTACACCATAAATGCAACAAGATTTCCTGCAGTAGGAGTGGTGCGCACAGGTATACCACACAGGCAACGAGAGCTACTGCAGTGGAAGTGGTACTTGCAGGTACACAATACACGCAACAAGAGCTCCTGTAGTAGAAGTGGTGTGTGCAGGTACACCACCGGAAGCGAGAGCACCTGCAGTAGAAGTTGTCCGAACAGGTGCACCATGCAGGCAACGAGAGCACCTGCAGTAGAAGTGGTGCATGCAGGTATACCATACAGGCAACGAGAGCTCCTGCAGTAGAAGTGGTGCGTGCAGGTACACCACACAGGCAACGAGAGCTCCTACAGTAGAAGTGGTGCATGCAGGTATGCCATAGAGGCAGTTAGAGCTCATGCAATAGAAGTGGTGGTTGCAGGTACACCATACAGGCAACGAGAGCTCCTGCAGTAGAAGTGGTGCGCATAGGTATACCACACAGACACTTCTACTGCAGGTGCTCTCATTGCCTGTGTGGTGTACCTGAAAGCACCACTTCTACTGCAGGAGCTCTTGTTGCCTGTGTGGTGTACCTGCAAGCACCACGTCCACTGCAGGAGCTCTCTTTGCCTGTGTTGTAAACCTGCGCACACCACTTCTACTTCAGGAGCTCTCGTTGCCTGTATGGTATTCCTGCATGCACCACTTTTACTCTGTTTGCTCTCGTTGCCTGTATGGTATACCTGTGCGCACCACTTCTACTGCCGGTGCTCTTGCTGCCTGTATTGTGTACCTGCAAACAGCACTTCTATTGCCTGTGCTCTCGCTGCCTCTATGGTATACCTGCATGCACAACTTCTTCTGCAAGTGCTCTCGTTGCCTGTGTGGCATGTCTTCATGCACCACTTCTCCTGCAGGAGCTCTCATTGCCTGTATGGTATTCCTGCAAGAACCACTTCTACTGCAGGAGCTCTTGTTGCCTGTATGGTGTACCTGCATGCACCACTTCTACTGTAGGAGCTCTTGTTGCCTGTGTGGTATACCTGTGTGCACCACTTCTACTGCAGGTGCTCTCATTGCCTGTATGGTATACCGGCACGCACTACTTCTACTGCAGGAGCTCTCGTTGCCTGTGCGGTATACCTGCACGCACCACTTCTACTGCAGGAGCTCTCTTTGCCTATGTGGTATACCTGCACGCACCACTTCTGCTGCAAGTGCTCTCGTTGCCTGTATGGTGTACCTGCATGCACCACTTCTAATGCAGGAGCTCTCGTTGCCTGTGCGGTATACCTGCACGCACCACTTCTACTGCAGATGCTCTTGTTGCCTATGTGGTATACCTGCACGCACCAAATCTGCTGCAAGTGCTCTCGTTGCCTGTATGGTATACCTCAAAGCACCACTTCTACTGTAGGAGCTCTTGTTGCCTGTGTGGTATACCTGTGTGCACCACTTCTACTGCAGGTGCTGTTGTTGCCTGTGTGGTATACCTGCATGCAGCACTTGTACTGCAGGAGCTCTCATTGGCTGTGTGCTATACCTGCATGCACCACTTCTACTGCAGGAGCTCTTGTTGCCTGTATGGTGTACCTGCATGCACCACTTCTACTGTAGGAGCTCTTGTTGCCTGTGTGGTATACCTGTGTGCACCACTTCTACTGCAGGTGCTCTCATTGCCTGTATGGTATACCGGCACGCACTACTTCTACTGCAGGTGCTCTCGTTGCCTGTGCGGTATACCTGCACGCACCACTTCTACTGCAGGAGCTCTCTTTGCCTATATGGTATACCTGCACGCACCACTTCTGCTGCAAGTGCTCTCGTTGCCTGTATGGTGTACCTGCATGCACCACTTCTAATGCAGGAGCTCTCGTTGCCTGTGCGGTATACCTGCACGCACCACTTCTACTGCAGATGCTCTCGTTGCCTATGTGGTATACCTGCACGCACCAAATCTGCTGCAAGTGCTCTCGTTGCCTGTATGGTATACCTCAAAGCACCACTTCTACTTCAGGAGCTCTCGTTGCCTGTATGGTGTACCTGCACGCACTACTTCTACTGCAGGAGATATCGTTGCCTGTGCGGTATACCTGCACGCACCACTTCCAATGCAGGAGCTCTCATTGCCTGTATGGTATAATTGCACGCACCACTTCTACTGCAGGTGCTCTCGTTGCCTGTATGGTATACCTGCATGCACCACTTCTACTGCAGGTGCTCTCGTTGCCTGTGTGGTATACCTGTGTGCACCACTTGTACTGCAGGAGCTCTCGTTGCCTGTGTGCTATAGCTGCATGCACCACTTCTCCTGCAGGTCCTCTCGTTGCCTTGTGGTACGCCTGCACTCACCACTTCTACTGCAGGTGCTCTTGTTGCTTGTATGGTATACCTGCAAGCATCACTTCTACTGCATGACCTCTCAGTGCCTGTGTGGCATGCCTGCACGCACCACTTCTAGTTCAGGTGCTCTGGTTGCCTGCCTGGTATACCTGCATGCACAACTTCTTCAGCTGGTGCACTCGTTGCCTGTGTGATATACCAGCGTGCACCACTTTTACTGCAGGAGCTCTCGTTGCCTGTATGGTGCACCTGTTCGGACCACTTCTACAGCAGGTGCTCTCGCTGCCTCTGTGGTGTACCTGCAAGAACCACTTCTACTGCAGGAGCTCTCATTGCTTGTATGGTGTACCTGCAAGCACCACTTCCACTGCAGGAGCTCTCATTGCCTGTGTGGTAAACCTGTGCGCACCACTTCTACTGCAGGTGCTCTTGCTGCCTGTATGGTGTACCTGCAAACAGCACTTCTATTGCATGTGCTCTCGCTGCCTCTATGGTATACCTGTACACACAACTTCTTCTGCTAGTGCTCTCGTTGCCTGTGTGGTATACCTGCAAGCACCACTTCTACTGAAGGAGCTCTTGTTGCCTGTATGGTGTACCTGCATGCACCACTTCTACTGTAGGAGCTCTCGTTGCCTGTGTGATGTACCTGCGCGCACCACTTCTACTGCAGGAGCTCTTGTTGCCTGTATGGTATACCTGCATGCACCACTTCTACTGCAGGTGCTCTCGTTGCCTGCATGGTGCACCTGTTCGGACCACTTCTACTGCAGGTGCTCTCGCTTCCTGTGGTGTACCTGCACGCACCACTTCTACTGCAGGAGCTCTCGTTGCCTGTATGGTGTACCTGCAAGCACCACTTCCACTGCAGTAGCTCTCGTTGCCTGTGTGGTATACCTGTGCGCACCACTCCTACTGCAGGAAATCTTATTGCATTTATGGTGTACCTGTGCACACCACTTCTACTGCAGGAGTTCTCGCTGTCTGTGTGGTATACCTATGCGCACCACTTCTACTGCAGGAGCTCTCGTTGCCTGTATGGTGTACCTGCAACCACCACTTCTATTGCATGAGCTCTAACTGCCTCTATGGCATACCTGCATGCACCACTTCTACTGCAGGTTCTCTCGCTGTCTGTGTGGTATACCTGTGCGCACCACTTCTACTGCTGGTGCTCTTGCTGCCTGTATGGTGTACCTGCAAACAGCACTTCTATAGCATGTGCTCTTGCTGCCTCTATGGTATACCTGCATGCACAAGTTCTTCTGCAAGTGATCTCGTTACCTGTATGGTATACCTGCATCCACCACTTGTATTGCAGGAGCTCTCGTTGCCTGTATGGTGTACCTGCACACACCACTTCCACTGCAGGAGCTCTCGTTGCCTGTGTGGTAAACCTGTGCGCACCACTTCTACTGCAGGTGCTCTTGCTACCTGTATGGTGTACCTGCAAACAGCACTTCTATTGCATGTGCTCTCGCTGCCTCTATGATATATCTGCATGCACAACTTCTTCTGCAAGTGCTCTCGTTGCCTGTGTGGTATATCTGCACGCACCAATTCTCCTGCAGGAGCTCTTGTTGCCTGTATGGTATACCTGCAATCACCACATCTACTGCAGGAGCTCTCGTTGCCTTTATGGTGTACCTGCAAGCAGCACTTCTACCGCAGGAGCTCTCATTGCCTGTATGGTGTACCTGCAAGAACCACTTCCACTGCAGGAGCACTCGTTGCCTGTGTGGTAAACCTGTGCGCACCACTTCTACTGCACGTGCTCTTGCTGCCTGTATGGTGTACCTGCAAACAGCACTTCTATTGCATGTGCTCTTGCTGCCTCTATGGTATACCTGCAGGCACACCTTCTTCTGCTAGTGCTCTCGGTGCCTGTGTGGTATACCTGCAAGCACCACTTCTACTGCAGGTGCTGTTGTTGCCTGTGTGGTATACCTGCATGCACCACTTGTACTGCAGGAGCTCTCATTGGCTGTGTGCTATACCTGCATGCACCAGTTCTACTGCAGGTGCTCTCGTTGCCTGTATGGTATACCTGCAAGCCTCTCTTCTACTGCAGGAGCTCTCGTTGCCTGTATGGTGTACCTGCATGCACCACTTCTACTGCAGGAGCTCTTTTTGCCTGTGTGGTATATACACACCAGTTCTACTGCAGGTGCTCTCGTTGCCTGTGTGGTATACTTGCACGCACCACTTCTACTGCAGGAGCTCTTTTTGCCTGTGTGGTATATACGCACCACTTCTACTGCAGGAGCTCTCGTTGCCTGTATGGTATACCTGCAAGCCTCTCTTCTACTGCAGGAGCTCTCGTTGCCTGTATGGTGTACCTGCATGCACCACTTCTACTGCAGGAGCGCTTTTTGCCTGTGTGGTATATACACACCAGTTCTACTGCAGGTGCTCTCGTTGCCTGTGTGGTATACTTGCACGCACCACTTCTACTGCAGGAGCTCTTTTTGCCTGTGTGGTATATACGCACCACTTCTACTGCAGGAGCTCTCGGTGCCTGTGTGGCATGCCTGCATGCACCACTTCTACTGCAGGTGTTCTGGTTGCCTGCCTGGTATATCTGCGTGCACCACTTCTTCTGCAGGAGCTCTCGTTGCCTGTGTGATATACCATCGCGCGCCACTTTTACTGCAGGAGCTCTCGTTGCCTGTATGGTGCACCTGTTCGGCCCACTTCTACTGCAGGTGCTCTCTTTGCCTGTGTGGTGTACCTGAAAGAACCACTTCTACTGCAGGAGCTCTTGTTGCCTGTGTGGTGTACCTGCAAGCACCACGTCCACTGCAGGAGCTCTCTTTGCCTGTGTGGCAAACCTGTGCGCACCACTTCTACTGCACGTGCTCTTGCTGCCTGTATGGTGTACCTGCAAACAGCACTTCTATTGCATGTGCTCTTGCTGCCTCTATGGTATACCTGCAGGCACACCTTCTTCTGCTAGTGCTCTCGGTGCCTGTGTGGTATACCTGCAAGCACCACTTCTACTGCAGGTGCTGTTGTTGCCTGTGTGGTATACCTGCATGCACCACTTGTACTGCAGGAGCTCTCATTGGCTGTGTGCTATACCTGCATGCACCAGTTCTACTACAGGTGCTCTCGTTGCCTGTGTGGTATACTTGAACGCACCACTTCTACTGCAGGAGCTCTTTTTGCCTGTGTGGTATATACGCACCACGTCCACTGCAGGAGCTCTCTTTGCCTGTGTTGTAAACCTGTGCGCACCACTTCTACTTCAGGAGCTCTCGTTGCCTGTATGGTGTACCTGCACGCACCACTTCTATTGCATGAGATCTCGCTGCCTGTTGGACTTGGCCCTTCTGGCAAGTTCACCCCCAGAACTTTTTGCATTATCCTAGCCTTTTTCCTGTGTTGTACTAGTGGTTTTAGGCCTCTAGGCGCTTTACCAGTGTAAAGTGCGTGCGCTCTGGGTTACATTGAGTGAGACTGACCTGCCCTCCCATAGGAATGAATGGGTAGTGGATGTGTCCTTGGTAGTTCCTGATGCGTGGGGAGTGCAGGTGCGAGTTTGGTATGTACGGACTCGTGTGATTGAATGCTGCGCGATGATGTGTGCGGTGTCCATGTAGCTAGTGTGGAAGTGCCACTTCTAGACGCTGGCATAAATGTGCAGTGACTGCCTGTCGCGTGATTGGCTGGCTGAGGTCATGTGACGGGCTAGGGAATCCCCAGAGTCAGGATGGGTCTGCCCCGGTGGTGAATGGAGAGAGCTGCATGTGGATGAGTGGGAGGAGTATACCTAGGACCTGAATAGGGCCGGGCTTTCCCCACACAATGCTGGCTCCGCCCCCTGTGGTGCGACTGATGACCCTGGCCTGTCCTCTGAATAGGGAGAGGGGCTGAGCAAAACAAAGTGCTCAAGAACCAGTTGTATCTGGTTCGCCCCTTCCCTGCACCTTTGAGAACAAAGGATTATGTGTATAAAAAGGGGCTGTGTCCCCTTACAAAATGTTCTGCTTTGGATCCTGACAGGAGGGGGCTTGCTGCTGGTGGGGCCCAGGAGGGACCACCATGGGGGCTGCCTCCCTGCTGGAGGGCCCTGTGTGTGTGCAGGTATACCATAGAGGCAGCAAGAGCTCATGCAATAGAAGTGGTGGTTGCAGGTACACCATACAGGCAACGAGAGCTCCAGCAGTAGAAGTGGTGCACATAGGTATACCACACAGACAGCGAGAGCTCTTGCAGTAGAAGTGGTGTGCACAGGTACACCATAAATGCAACAAGATTTCCTGCAGTAGGAGTGGTGCGCACAGGTATACCACACAGGCAACGAGAGCTACTGCAGTGGAAGTGGTGCTTGCAGGTACACCATACAGGACAACGAGAGCTCCTGCAGTAGAAGTGTTGCATGCAGGTACACCAATGGAAGCAAGAGCACCTGCAGTAGAAGTGGTCCGAACAGGTGCACCATGCAGGCAACGAGAGCTCCTGCAGTAGAAGTGGTGCATGCAGGTATACCATACAGGCAACAAGAGCTCCTGCAGTAGAAGTGGTGCGTGCAGGTACACCACACAGGCAATTAAAGCACCTGCATTAGAAGTGGTACATGCAGGTACACCATACAGGCAATGAGAGCACTTGCAGCTTAAGTGGTGCGTGCAGGTATACCACATAGGCAAAGAGATCTCCTGCAGTAGAAGAAGTGCGTGCAGTTATACCGCACAGGCAACGAGAGCTCCTGCAGTAGAAGTAGTGCGTGACCGTATACCATACAGGCAATGAGAGCACCTGCAGTAGAAGTGGTGCGCACAGGTATACCACACAGGCAACGAGAGCTCCTTCAGTAGAAGTGGTGCATGCAGGTACACCATACAGGCAACGAGAGCTCCTGCAGGAGAAGTGGTGTGTGCAGATATACCACACAGGCAACGAGAGCACTTGCAGAAGAAGATGTGCGTGCAGATATACCATAGAGGCAGCAAGAGCACATGCAATAGAAATGCTGTTTGCAGGTACACCATACAGGTAGCAAGAGCACCTGCAGTAGAAGTAGTGCACACAGGTTTACCACACAGGCAACAAGAGCTCCTGCAGTGGAAGTGGTGCTTGCAGGTACACCATACAGGCAACGAGAGCTCCTGCAGTTCAAGTGGTGCATGCAGGTATACCATATAGGTAACGAGAGCACTTGCAGAAGAAGTTGTGCGTGCAGGTATACCATAGAGGCAGCAAGAGCACATGCAATAGAAGTGCTGTTTGCAGGTACACCATACAGGCAGCAAGAGCACCGGCAGTAGAAGTGGTGCGCACAGGTATACCACACAGGCCACGAGAGAACCGGCAGTAGAAGTGGTGCGTGCAGGTATGCCATAGAGGCAGTTAGAGCTAATGCAATAGAAGTGGTGTGCACAGGTACACCATAAATGCAACAAGATTTCCTGCAGTAGGAGTGGTGCGCACAGGTATACCACACAGGCAACGAGAGCTACTGCAGTGGAAGTGGTGCTTGCAGGTACACAATACACGCAACAAGAGTTCCTGTAGTAGAAGAGGTGTGTGCAGGTACACCACCGGAAGCGAGAGCACCTGCAGTAGAAGTTGTCCGAACAGGTGCACCATGCAGGCAACGAGAGCACCTGCAGTAGAAGTGGTGCATGCAGGTATACCATACAGGCAACGAGAGCTCCTGCAGTAGAAGTGGTGCGTGCAGGTACACCACACAGGCAACGAGAGCTCCTACAGTAGAAGTGGTGCATGCAGGTATGCCATAGAGGCAGTTAGAGCTCATGCAATAGAAGTGGTGGTTGCAGGTACACCATACAGGCAACGAGAGCTCCTGCAGTAGAAGTGGTGCGCATAGGTATACCACACAGACACTTCTACTGCAGGTGCTCTCGTTGCCTGTGTGGTGTACCTGAAAGCACCACTTCTACTGCAGGAGCTCTTGTTGCCTGTGTGGTGTACCTGCAAGCACCACGTCCACTGCAGGAGCTCTCTTTGCCTGTGTTGTAAACCTGCGCGCACCACTTCTACTTCAGGAGCTCTCGTTGCCTGTATGGTATTCCTGCATGCACCACTTTTACTCTGTTTGCTCTCGTTGCCTGTGTGGTATACCTGTGCGCACCACTTCTACTGCCGGTGCTCTTGCTGCCTGTATTGTGTACCTGCAAACAGCACTTCTATTGCCTGTGCTCTCGCTGCCTCTATGGTATACCTGCATGCACAACTTCTTCTGCAAGTGCTCTCGTTGCCTGTGTGGCATGTCTTCATGCACCACTTCTCCTGCAGGAGCTCTCATTGCCTGTATGGTATACCTGCAAGCACCACTTCTACTGCAGGAGCTCTTGTTGCCTGTATGGTGTACCTGCATGCACCACTTCTACTGTAGGAGCTCTTGTTGCCTGTGTGGTATACCTGTGTGCACCACTTCTACTGCAGGTGCTCTCATTGCCTGTATGGTATACTGGCACGCACTACTTCTACTGCAGGAGCTCTTGTTGCCTGTGCGGTATACCTGCACGCACCACTTCTACTGCAGGAGCTCTCTTTGCCTATGTGGTATACCTGCACGCACCACTTCTGCTGCAAGTGCTCTCGTTGCCTGTATGGTGTACCTGCATGCACCACTTCTAATGCAGGAGCTCTCGTTGCCTGTGCGGTATACCTGCACGCACCACTTCTACTGCAGATGCTCTCGTTGCCTATGTGGTATACCTGCACGCACCAAATCTGCTGCAAGTGCTCTCGTTGCCTGTATGGTATACCTCAAAGCACCACTTCTACTGTAGGAGCTCTTGTTGCCTGTGTGGTATACCTGTGTGCACCACTTCTACTGCAGGTGCTGTTGTTGCCTGTGTGGTATACCTGCATGCACCACTTGTACTGCAGGAGCTCTCATTGGCTGTGTGCTATACCTGCATGCACCACTTGTACTGCAGGAGCTCTTGTTGCCTGTATGGTGTACCTGCATGCACCACTTCTACTGTAGGAGCTCTTGTTGCCTGTGTGGTATACCTGTGTGCACCACTTCTACTGCAGGTGCTCTCATTGCCTGTATGGTATACCGGCACGCACTACTTCTACTGCAGGAGCTCTCGTTGCCTGTGCGGTATACCTGCACGCACCACTTCTACTGCAGGAGCTCTCTTTGCCTATGTGGTATACCTGCACGCACCACTTCTGCTGCAAGTGCTCTCGTTGCCTGTATGGTGTACCTGCATGCACCACTTCTAATGCAGGAGCTCTCGTTGCCTGTGCGGTATACCTGCACGCACCACTTCTACTGCAGATGCTCTCGTTGCCTATGTGGTATACCTGCACGCACCAAATCTGCTGCAAGTGCTCTCGTTGCCTGTATGGTATACCTCAAAGCACCACTTCTACTTCAGGAGCTCTCATTGCCTGTATGGTGTACCTGCACGCACTACTTCTACTGCAGGAGCTCTCGTTGCCTGTGCGGTATACCTGCACGCACCACTTCCAATGCAGGAGCTCTCGTTGCCTGTATGGTATAACTGCACGCACCACTTCTACTGCAGGTGCTCTTGTTGCCTGTATGGTATACCTGCATGCACCACTTCTACTGCAGGTGCTCTCGTTGCCTGTGTGGTATACCTGTGTGCACCACTTGTACTGCAGGAGCTCTCGTTGCCTGTGTGCTATAGCTGCATGCACCACTTCTCCAGCAGGTCCTCTCGTTGCCTTGTGGTACGCCTGCACGCACCAGTTCTACTGCAGGTGCTCTTGTTGCTTGTATGGTATACCTGCAAGCATCACTTCTACTGCATGACCTCTCAGTGCCTGTGTGGCATGCCTGCACGCACCACTTCTAGTTCAGGTGCTCTGGTTGCCTGCCTGGTATACCTGCGTGCACAACTTCTTCAGCTGGTGCACTCGTTGCCTGTGTGATATACCAGCGTGCACCACTTTTACTGCAGGAGCTCTCGTTGCCTGTATGGTGCACCTGTTCGGACCACTTCTACAGCAGGTGCTCTCGCTGCCTCTGTGGTGTACCTGCAAGAACCACTTCTACTGCAGGAGCTCTCATTGCTTGTATGGTGTACCTGCAAGCACCACTTCCACTGCAGGAGCTCTCATTGCCTGTGTGGTAAGCCTGTGCGCACCACTTCTACTGCAGGTGCTCTTGCTGCCTGTATGGTGTACCTGCAAACAGCACTTCTATTGCATGTGCTCTCGCTGCCTCTATGGTATACCTGTACACACAACTTCTTCTGCTAGTGCTCTCGTTGCCTGTGTGGTATACCTGCAAGCACCACTTCTACTGCAGGAGCTCTTGTTGCCTGTATGGTGTACCTGCATGCACCACTTCTACTGTAGGAGCTCTCGTTGCCTGTGTGATGTACCTGCGCGCACCACTTCTACTTCAGGAGCTCTTGTTGCCTGTATGGTATACCTGCATGCACCACTTCTACTGCAGGTGCTCTCGTTGCCTCCATGGTGCACCTGTTCGGACCACTTCTACTGCAGGTGCTCTCGCTTCCTGTGGTGTACCTGCACGCACCACTTCTACTGCAGGAGCTCTCGTTGCCTGTATGGTGTACCTGCAAGCACCACTTCCACTGCAGTAGCTCTCGTTGCCTGTGTGGTATACCTGTGCGCACCACTCCTACTGCAGGAAATCTTATTGCATTTATGGTGTACCTGTGCACACCACTTCTACTGCAGGAGCTCTCGCTGTCTGTGTGGTATACCTATGCGCACCACTTCTACTGCAGGAGCTCTCGTTGCCTGTATGGTGTACCTGCAACCACCACTTCTATTGCATGAGCTCTAACTGCCTCTATGGCATACCTGCATGCACCACTTCTACTGTAGGAGCTCTCGTTGCCTGTGTGGTGTACCTGCACGCACCACTTCTACTGCAGGAGCTCTCGTTGCCTGTATGGTATACCTGTGCGCACCACTTCTACTGCCGGTGCTCTTGCTGCCTGTATGGTGTACCTGCAAACAGCACTTCTATTGCATGTGCTCTTGCTGCCTCTATGGTATACCTGCACGCACAACTTCTTCTGCAAGTGCTCTCGTTACCTATATGGTATACCTGCATGCACCACTTGAATTGCAGGAGCTCTCGTTGCCTGTATGGTGTACCTGCAAGCACCACTTCCACTGCAGGAGCTCTTGTTGCCTGTGTGGTAAACCTGTGCGCACTACTTCTACTGCAGGTGCTCTTGCTACCTGTATGGTGTACCTGCAAACAGCATTTCTATTGCATGTGCTCTTGCTGCCTCTATGGTATATCTGCACGCACATCTTCTTCTGCAAGTGCTCTCGTTGCCTGTGTGGTATATCTGCACACACCACTTCTCCTGCAGGAGCTCTTGTTGCCTGTATGGTGTACCTGCATGCACCACTTCTACTGAAGGAGCTCTCGTTGCCTGTGTGGTATACCTGTGCGCACCACTTCTAATGCAGGTGCTCTCATTGCCTGTATGGGATACGGGCACGCACTACTTCTACTGCAGGAGCTCTTGTTGCCTGTGCGGTATAACTGCACGCACCTCTTCTACTGCAGGAGATCTCTTTGCCTATGTGGTATACCTGCACGCACCACTTCTGCTGCAAGTGCTCTTGTTGCCTGTATGGTGTACCTGCATGCACCACTTCTAATGCAGGTGCTTTAATTGCCTGTGTGTTGTACCTGCACGCACCACTTCTACTGCAGGAGCTCTTGTTGCCTGTATGGTATACCTGCATGCACCACTTCTACTGCAGGAGCTCTCGTTGCCTGCATGGTGCACCTGTTCGGACCACTTCTACTGCAGGTGCTCTTGCTTCCATTGGTGTACCTGCATGCAACACTTCTACTGCAGGAGCTCTCGTTGTCCTGTATGGTGTACCTGCAAGCACCACTTCCACTGCAGTAGCTCTCGTTGCCTGTGTGGTATACCTGTGCGCACCACTCCTACTGCAGGAAATCTTGTTGCATTTATGGTGTACCTGTGCACACCACTTCTACTGCAAGAGCTCTCGCTGTCTGTGTGGTATACCTATGTGCACCACTTCTACTGCTGGAGCTCTCGTTGCCTGTATGGTGTACCTGCAACCACCTCTTCTATTGCATGAGCTCTAACTGCCTCTATGGCATACCTGCACGAACCACTTCTACTGCAGGTTCTCTTGTGGTCTGTGTGGTATACCGGTGCGCACCACTTCTACTGCCGGTGCTCTTGCTGCCTGTATGGTGTACCTGCAAACAGCACTTCTATTGCATGTGCTCTTGCTGCCTCTATGGTATACCTGCACGCACAACTTCTTCTGCAAGTTCTCTCGTTTCCTGTATGTTATACCTGCACGCACCACTTCTACTGCAGGAGCTCTTGTTGCCTGTGTGGTATACCTGCACGCACCACTTCTACTGCTGGAGCTCTCGTTGTCTGTATAGTATACCTGCATGCACCAGTTCTACTGCAGGAGCTCTTGTTGCCTGTGTGGTATACTTGCACGCACCACTCTTTCTGCAAGTGCTCTCGTTGCCTGTGTGCTGTACCTGCTTGTACCAGCTATACTGCAGGTGCTCTTGTTGCCTGTATGGTGTACCTGCATGCACCACTTCTACTGTAGGAGCTCTCGCTGCCTGTGTGGTATACCTGTGCGCACCACTTCTACTACAGGCGCTCTCATTGCCTGTATGGTATACCGGCACACACTACTTCTACTGCAGGAGCTCTTGTTGCCTGTGTGATATACCTGCACGCACCACTTCTACTGCATGAGCTCTTGTTGCCTGTATGGTATACCTGCATGCACCACTTCTACTGCAGGTTCTCTCGTTGCCTGTGTTGTATACCTGCAAGCACCACTTGTACTGCAGGAGCTCTTGTTGCCGGTGTGCTATGCCTGCATGCACCAGTTCTACTGCAGGTGCTCTCGTTGCCTGTATGGTATACCTCCATGCACCACTTCTACTGTAGGAGCTCTTGTTGCCTGTGTGGTATACCTGTGTGCACCACTTCTACTGCAGGTGCTGTTGTTGCCTGTGTGGTATACCTGCATGCACCACTTGTACTGCAGGAGCTCTCATTGGCTGTGTGCTATACCTGC
The DNA here is from genome assembly GCF_964204655.1 of Triturus cristatus. Taxonomy (NCBI): domain Eukaryota; kingdom Metazoa; phylum Chordata; class Amphibia; order Caudata; family Salamandridae; genus Triturus; species Triturus cristatus. The sequence goes on from NC_140579.1 coordinate 1,102,869,139, forward strand.
ATGCACCACTTCTACTGCAGGAGCTCTTGTTGCCTGTATGGTGTACCTGCATGCACCACTTCTACTGCAGGTTCTCTCGTTGCCTGTGTTGTATACCTGCAAGCACCACTTGTACTGCAGGAGCTCTTGTTGCCGGTGTGCTATGCCTGCATGCACCAGTTCTACTGCAGGTGCTCTCGTTGCCTGTATGGTATACCTCCATGCACCACTTCTACTGTAGGAGCTCTTGTTGCCTGTGTGGTATACCTGTGTGCACCACTTCTACTGCAGGTGCTCTCATTGCCTGTATGGTATACCGGCACGCACTACTTCTACTGCAGGAGCTCTCGTTGCCTGTGCGGTATACCTGCACGCACCACTTCTACTGCAGGAGCTCTCTTTGCCTATGTGGTATACCTGCACGCACCACTTCTGCTGCAAGTGCTCTCGTTGCCTGTATGGTGTACCTGCATGCACCACTTCTAATGCAGGAGCTCTCGTTGCCTGTGCGGTATACCTGCACGCACCACTTCTACTGCAGATGCTCTCGTTGCCTATGTGGTATACCTGCACGCACCAAATCTGCTGCAAGTGCTCTCGTTGCCTGTATGGTATACCTCAAAGCACCACTTCTACTTCAGGAGCTCTCATTGCCTGTATGGTGTACCTGCACGCACTACTTCTACTGCAGGAGCTCTCGTTGCCTGTGCGGTATACCTGCACGCACCACTTCCAATGCAGGAGCTCTCGTTGCCTGTATGGTATAACTGCACGCACCACTTCTACTGCAGGTGCTCTTGTTGCCTGTATGGTATACCTGCATGCACCACTTCTACTGCAGGTGCTCTCGTTGCCTGTGTGGTATACCTGTGTGCACCACTTGTACTGCAGGAGCTCTCGTTGCCTGTGTGCTATAGCTGCATGCACCACTTCTCCAGCAGGTCCTCTCGTTGCCTTGTGGTACGCCTGCATGCACCAGTTCTACTGCAGGTGCTCTTGTTGCTTGTATGGTATACCTGCAAGCATCACTTCTACTGCATGACCTCTCAGTGCCTGTGTGGCATGCCTGCACGCACCACTTCTAGTTCAGGTGCTCTGGTTGCCTGCCTGGTATACCTGCGTGCACAACTTCTTCAGCTGGTGCACTCGTTGCCTGTGTGATATACCAGCGTGCACCACTTTTACTGCAGGAGCTCTCGTTGCCTGTATGGTGCACCTGTTCAGACCACTTCTACAGCAGGTGCTCTCGCTGCCTCTGTGGTGTACCTGCAAGAACCACTTCTACTGCAGGAGCTCTCATTGCTTGTATGGTGTACCTGCAAGCACCACTTCCACTGCAGGAGCTCTCATTGCCTGTGTGGTAAGCCTGTGCGCACCACTTCTACTGCAGGTGCTCTTGCTGCCTGTATGGTGTACCTGCAAACAGCACTTCTATTGCATGTGCTCTCGCTGCCTCTATGGTATACCTGTACACACAACTTCTTCTGCTAGTGCTCTCGTTGCCTGTGTGGTATACCTGCAAGCACCACTTCTACTGCAGGAGCTCTTGTTGCCTGTATGGTGTACCTGCATGCACCACTTCTACTGTAGGAGCTCTCGTTGCCTGTGTGATGTACCTGCGCGCACCACTTCTACTGCAGGAGCTCTTGTTGCCTGTATGGTATACCTGCATGCGCCACTTCTACTGCAGGTGCTCTCGTTGCCTCCATGGTGCACCTGTTCGGACCACTTCTACTGCAGGTGCTCTCGCTTCCTGTGGTGTACCTGCACGCACCACTTCCACTGCAGGAGCTCTCGTTGCCTGTATGGTGTACCTGCAAGCACCACTTCCACTGCAGTAGCTCTCGTTGCCTGTGTGGTATACCTGTGCGCACCACTCCTACTGCAGGAAATCTTATTGCATTTATGGTGTACCTGTGCACACCACTTCTACTGCAGGAGCTCTCGCTGTCTGTGTGGTATACCTATGCGCACCACTTCTACTGCAGGAGCTCTCGTTGCCTGTATGGTGTACCTGCAACCACCACTTCTATTGCATGAGCTCTAACTGCCTCTATGGCATACCTGAATGCACCACTTCTACTGTAGGAGCTCTCGTTGCCTGTGTGGTGTACCTGCACGCACCACTTCTACTGCAGGAGCTCTCGTTGCCTGTATGGTATACCTGCATGCACCACTTCTACTGCAGGTGCTCTCGTTCCCTGCATGGTGCACCTGTTCGGACAACTTCTACTGCAGGTGCTCTCGCTTCCGGTGGTGTACCTGCACGCACCACTCCTACTACAGGAGCTCTTGTTGCGTGTATTGTGTACCTGCAAGCACCACTTCCACTGCAGTAGCTCTCGTTGCCTGTGTGGTATACCTGTGCGCACCACTCCTACTGCAGGAAATCTTGTTGCATTTATGGTGTACCTGTGCACACCACTTCTATTGCATGAGCTCTAACTGCCTCTATGGCATACCTGCACGCACCACTTCTACTGCAGGTTCTCTCGTGGCCTGTGTGGTATACCTGTGCGCACCACTTCTACTGCCGGTGCTCTTGCTGCCTGTATGGTGTACCTGCAAACAGCACTTCTATTGCATGTGCTCTTGCTGCCTCTATGGTATACCTGCACGCACAACTTCTTCTGCAAGTGCTCTTGTTACCTATATGGTATACCTGCATGCACCACTTGAATTGCAGGAGCTCTCGTTGCCTGTATGGTGTACCTGCAAGCACCACTTCCACTGCAGGAGCTCTTGTTGCCTGTGTGGTAAACCTGTGCGCACTACTTCTACTGCAGGTGCTCTTGCTACCTGTATGGTGTACCTGCAAACAGCATTTCTATTGCATGTGCTCTTGCTGCCTCTATGGTATATCTGCACGCACATCTTCTTCTGCAAGTGCTCTCGTTGCCTGTGTGGTATATCTGCACACACCACTTCTCCTGCAGGAGCTCTCGTTGCCTGTATGGTGTACCTGCATGCACCACTTCTACTGAAGGAGCTCTCGTTGCCTGTGTGGTATACCTGTGCGCACCACTTCTACTGCAGGTGCTCTCATTGCCTGTATGGGATACGGGCACGCACTACTTCTACTGCAGGAGCTCTCGTTGCCTGTGCGGTATAACTGCACGCACCTCTTCTACTGCAGGAGATCTCTTTGCCTATGTGGTATACCTGCACGCACCACTTCTGCTGCAAGTGCTCTCGTTGCCTGTATGGTGTACCTGCATGCACCACTTCTAATGCAGGTGCTTTAATTGCCTGTGTGGTGTACCTGCACGCACCACTTCTACTGCAGGAGCTCTTGTTGCCTGTATGGTATACCTGCATGCACCACTTCTACTGCAGGAGCTCTCGTTGCCTGCATGGTGCACCTGTTCGGACCACTTCTACTGCAGGTGCTCTTGCTTCCATTGGTGTACCTGCATGCAACACTTCTACTGCAGGAGCTCTCGTTGTCCTGTATGGTGTACCTGCAAGCACCACTTCCACTGCAGTAGCTCTCGTTGCCTGTGTGGTATACCTGTGCGCACCACTCCTACTGCAGGAAATCTTGTTGCATTTATGGAGTACCTGTGCACACCACTTCTACTGCAGGAGCTCTCGCTGTCTGTGTGGTATACCTATGCGCACCACTTCTACTGCAGGAGCTCTCGTTGCCTGTATGGTGTACCTGCAACCACCACTTCTATTGCATGAGCTCTAACTGCCTCTATGGCATACCTGCATGCACCACTTCTACTGTAGGAGCTCTCGTTGCCTGTGTGGTGTACCTGCACGCACCACTTCTACTGCAGGAGCTCTCGTTGCCTGTATGGTATACCTGCATGCACCACTTCTACTGCAGGTGCTCTCGTTCCCTGCATGGTGCACCTATTCGGACAACTTCTACTGCAGGTGCTCTCGCTTCCGGTGGTGTACCTGCACGCACCACTCCTACTACAGGAGCTCTTGTTGCGTGTATTGTGTACCTGCAAGCACCACTTCCACTGCAGTAGCTCTCGTTGCCTGTGTGGTATACCTGTGCGCACCACTCCTACTGCAGGAAATCTTGTTGCATTTATGGAGTACCTGTGCACACCGCTTCTACTGCAAGAGCTCTCGCTGTCTGTGTGGTATACCTATGTGCACCACTTCTACTGCTGGAGCTCTCGTTGCCTGTATGGTGTACCTGCAACCACCACTTCTATTGCATGAGCTCTAACTGCCTCTATGGCATACCTGCACGAACCACTTCTACTGCAGGTTCTCTCGTGGTCTGTGTGGTATACCTGTGCGCACCACTTCTACTGCCGGTGCTCTTGCTGCCTGTATGGTGTACCTGCAAACAGCACTTCTATTGCATGTGCTCTTGCTGCTTCTATGGTATACCTGCACGCACAACTTCTTCTGCAAGTTCTCTCGTTTCCTGTATGGTATACCTGCACGCACCACTTCTACTGCAGGAGCTCTTGTTGCCTGTGTGGTATACCTGCACGCACCACTTCTACTGCTGGAGCTCTCGTTGTCTGTATGGTATACCTGCATGCACCAGTTCTACTGCAGGAGCTCTTGTTGCCTGTGTGGTATACTTGCACGCACCACTGTTTCTGCAAGTGCTCTCGTTGCCTGTGTGCTGTACCTGCTTGTACCAGCTATACTGCAGGTGCTCTTGTTGCCTGTATGGTGTACCTGCATGCACCACTTCTACTGTAGGAGCTCTCGATGCCTGTGTGGTATACCTGTGCGCACCACTTCTACTACAGGCGCTCTCATTGCCTGTATGGTATACCGGCACACACTACTTCTACTGCAGGAGCTCTTGTTGCCTGTGTGATATACCTGCACGCACCACTTCTACTGCAGGAGCTCTTGTTGCCTGTATGGTATACCTGCATGCACCACTTCTACTGCAGGTTCTCTCGTTGCCTGTGTTGTATACCTGCAAGCACCACTTGTACTGCAGGAGCTCTTGTTGCCGGTGTGCTATGCCTGCATGCACCAGTTCTACTGCAGGTGCTCTCGTTGCCTGTATGGTATACCTCCATGCACCACTTCTACTGTAGGAGCTCTTGTTGCCTGTGTGGTATACCTGTGTGCACCACTTCTACTGCAGGTGCTCTCATTGCCTGTATGGTATACTGGCACGCACTACTTCTACTGCAGGAGCTCTCGTTGCCTGTGCGGTATACCTGCACGCACCAATTCTACTGCAGGAGCTCTCTTTGCCTATGTGGTATACCTGCACGCACCACTTGTGCTGCAAGTGCTCTCGTTGCCTGTATGGTGTACCTGCATGCACCACTTCTAATGCAGGAGCTCTCATTGCCTGTGCGGTATACCTGCACGCACCACTTCTACTGCAGGAGCTCTCTTTGCCTATGTGGTATACCTGCACGCACCACTTCTTCTACAAGTGCTCTCGTTGTCTGTATGGTGTACCTGCACGTACCACTTCTAATGCAGGAGCTCTTGTTGCCTGTATGGTATACCTGCACGCACCACTTCTACTGCAGGTCTTCTCGTTTCCTGTGTGGTGTACCTGCGCGCACCACTTCTACTGCAGGAGCTCTCGTTGCCTGTATGGTATACCTGCATGCACCACTTCTACTGCAGGTGTTCTCGTTGCCTTGCGGTACACCTGCACGCACCACTTCTACTGCAGGTGCTCTTGTTGCCTGTGTGGCATGCCAGCACGCACCACTTCTAGTGCAGGTGCTCTGGTTGCCTGTATGGTGCACCTGTTCGGACTACTTCTACTGCAGGTGCTCTCGCTGCCTGTGTGGTGTACCTGCAAGCACCACTTCTACTGCAGGAGCTCTCGTTGCCTGTGTGGTGTACCTGCAAGCACCACTTCCACTGCAGGAGCTCTAGTTGCCTGTGTAGTAAACCTGTGCGCACCACTTCTACTGCAGGAGCTCTCATTGCCTGTATGGTATACCTGCAAGCATTACTTCTACTGCAGGAGCTCTCATTGCCTGTGTGCTATAGCTGCATGCACCACTTCTACTGCAAGTGCTCTCGTTGCCTTGTGGTACACCTGCACGCACCACTTCTACTGCAGGAGCTCCCATTGCCTGTATGGTATACCTGCAAGCATTACTTCTACTGCAGGAGCTCTCGGTTCCTGTGTGGCATGCCTGCACGCACCACCTCTAGTGCAGGTGCTCTGGTTGCCTGCCTGGTATACCTGCGTGCACCACTTCTTCTGCAGGTGCTCTCGTTGCCTGTGTGGTATACCATCGTGCACCACTTTTACTGCAGGTGCTCTCGTTGCCTGTGTGGTATACCAGCGTGCACCACTTTTACTGCAGGAGCTCTCGTTGCCTGTATGGTGCACCTGTTCAGACCACTTCTACTGCAGGTGCTCTCGCTGCCTGTGTGGTGTACCTGCAAGCACCACTTCTATTGCAGGAGCTCTCGTTGCCTGTAAGGTTTACCTGCAAGCAGCACTTCCACTGCAGGAGCTCTCGTTGCCTGTGTGGTAAACCTGTGCGCACCACTTCTACTGCAGGTGCTCTTGCTGCCTGTATGGTGTACCTGCAAACAGCACTTCTATTGCATGTGCTCTCGCTGCCTCTATGGTATGCCTGCACGCACAACTTCTTCTGCTAGTGCTCTCGTTGCCTGTGTGGTATATCTGCACGCACCACTTCTCCTGCAGGAGCTCTCGTTGCCTGTATGGAATACCTGCAAGCACCATTTCTACTGCAGGAGCTCTTGTTGCCTGTATGGTGTACCTGCATGCACCACTTCTACTGTAGGAGCTCTCGTTGCCTGTGTGGTATACCTGTGCGCACCACTTCTACTACAGGCGCTCTCATTGCCTGTATGGTATACCGGCACACACTACGTCTACTGCAGGAGCTCTTGTTGCCTGTGGGGTATACCTGCACGCACCACTTCTACTGCAGGAGCTCTCTTTGCCTATGTGGTATACCTGCACGCACCACTTATGCTGCAAGTGCTCTCTTTGCCTGTATGGTGTACCTGCATGCACCACTTCTAAAGCAGGTGCTTTTGTTGCCTGTGTGGTGTACCTGCGCGCACCACTTCTACTGCAGGAGCTCTTGTTGCCTGTATGGTATACCTGCATGCACCACTTCTACTGCAGGTTCTCTCGTTGCCTGTGTTGTATACCTGCATGCACCACTTGTACTGCAGGAGCTCTTGTTGCCGGTGTGCTATGCCTGCATGCACCAGTTCTTCTGTGTTAGAATCCGGGGTCTCTGGTTGGCGCAGGTATGCACTTGCGACAAGCAGGGACCCTTTCCTCTAAGTCAGGGCAAAGGATCACCTCTTTAAAAATAACCCCTGCTCACCCTCTAGGTAACGTGGCGCGAGCAGTCAGGCTAAATTTCCAGAGGGCATAAGGTTAAGCGTTCAAGTTGTAAATTAGAGTTCCAGTTACTTGCAAAGCTCAAGGGCAGTCCACAGGTTTCAAAATGGCACAGTTCTACTTAAAATCAGGTTCTTAGGTCTTCTGGGCACTGCGTAGCGCCTTTGTGATGCTCTGGGTAAGGTTTTGACAGTACCTTGCCGTTTCTCACGCTTCCCGCGTGAGCCTTAGTACGCTTGCCGAGTGTCACGCTTCCCGCGTGAGCACCGGCAATAGGCTTCAATGCTGTTCGGCTAAACGTAGGTACGGTTCCAACCTTGCTGCTCCCAAGGCCTGTACGGGTCAAACCAAGGCATTTGCAGTTCGAACTCAGCCAAAAGAAGGTACGTTTCAAAGCGCAATTATTTCAGCTGGCAGTACGATTCAAACCAAGGCAAGGCAGTACGTTTTCAGAGCGCAATCAGTACGGTTCAAACTGGCAAGGCAGTACGTTTTCAGAGCGCCCTCAGTACGGTTCAAACTGGCAAGGCAGTACGTTTTCAGAGCGCACTCAGTACGGTTCAAACTTGCAAACCAGACCTCAAAGCTGTAAAGATAGGTACGTTCCGTACGAAGGCAAGTACGGGCAGTACTTTTCACGCGCTGGCACAATACCTTGCAGATTTCACGGGGAATGTTCGTGGCGGCCTCGCAGTCCAGTCCAGGGGTGTCCCATGTCGCGCTGGTGTCCCCAGTGTCCAGGGGACGGCGGAGCTTCGTGGAGCGCTCGGGCAGGATGCAGGTTGCCACGAAGGGGGTCAGAAGCAGGAGGGCAGCCTCGGGGTGAGATCACAGCGCCGCGCGCTGTTAGCTTCGGCCGGGGACGCGAACCAGGGCACTTTAGTCCTTTGCAGAAGCCTCTACAACCCGGCAGGGGTCACAGGGGCTCGGCGCTCAGGCACGGAGATCTCCACCTTACTTTGCGAGCACGGCTCGAGGGGGCAGCTGTTCACGGTGCTCGGGCTGTCAGGCCTTTATGTTGTTTGCAGCCACGCCAGCAGCAGAAGTCGCGTTGCTCAGGGAAATCAGGGGATGCACAGGTTCTCCGGGGTCAGCTTGCTGAATCACTTCCAGGCACTTCTCCTCTTCTTTCAGGATGGTAGCGCCCACTGTTCCTGGGGCGCAGGTCAGGGGGCAAGTTCACACGCAAGCCCTTGGAGATTGTTTGTAAAAGCACAAGTTGAATTAAAGTCTTTTTCTTCAGGCTTTCCTTCTCCTTCCGGCAGACAGGCACCCACTGCAGGCCAGTCTCTCAGGCAGAGAGACAGTATTCCTCCTTCAGCTTCTCCAGGTCCTTCTCCTTCAGGCAGAGTTTCTTCTTGGCGCAAACAGGATCTGATTTCTTAGGAGCCAGGCTCCTACTTTTATACAGTGATTCTTTTGTTCTTTCGCGCCAGGGGGCCTGGGCCTGGCTCAGTCCAGTTTTGGAGCACTTTGTTGTGGTGACTCTGCTCTTTCCTTTCAGCAGCAGGGCAGAGACATCAGCCGCTCCACAGGGTGCGGAGCCGGCTTTGTGCTGCCAGAGCACAGGTCTATTCAAGAGTCAAGGTGTACTCCTCCCACCCATCCTGGTGTAATCTCTCTACCCACCACCTGGCAGCCAGCCTGTCTCTTGGAATTCCCCAGCCCTGCTCCTTCCCTGTTACTAGGCAGAATACACACACAGCGCAGAGGCGGACTGAATGGCCAGATCAGTAAATACTAACTTTCTAAAAGTAGAATTTACAAACGCAGGATATTAAAATAAACTTTACTAAAAGAAGTATTTTATTATTCTGAGTTCAGGCATACTAAACATGACTTTCTACCATGCTCTATGAGTCCACTGGGATTACCGGGTGTAGTAATTCCAGCAGCCCATTCTGGCCTATGGAGAGCAGGTAGCCTTCAATAGTGAAAAACGAAAATGGCTGTAATTCACTATTAAGACATGCCACACACATCAGGGCATGTCCTACCTTATGCCTACAATGCACCCTGCCCTTGGGCCTACTAGAGGGGTGGCTAATATGTAGTTAAGGGAAGGTTGAGTGACTGGCAAGTGGGTGCACTTGCGCAGTCAGCTCGACAGTACCAGACTGCACGCAGGTTCTGCAGTGGCAGACCCTAGACACATTTTACTAGGCCGCTTCTGTGGGTGGCACAACCAGTGCTGCAAGCCCACCAGCGGTATTTGCATTTACAAGCCCTGGCACTCCTGGTGCACTTTACTAGGGGCTGACAGTGAACCAAATGAACCAATCATGGACACCAATCAATGTATACGCTTTTCAAAGGGAGCACTTGCACTGTGGCACTGATTAGCAGTGGCACAGTGCTCTGATCAGCCAACACCAACAAAACACAATGAGGCACATCAGCAAAAAGTGGAAGGGAAACTCACGCCAAGGTGCCAGGTCTAACACGTGTCCCCTCTAGCTGAAATGTGGGGGGAACTACCCTACCCCAGGGAGTTCCTCTTCACTAAGGCGGAAAAACCTGGACAGACCGTCAGCATTGGCGTGATCTGTGCCAGGGCGATGTTCCACCGTAAAGTCCATACCCTGCAGGGAGATGGACCACCTCAAAAGTTTTGGGTTCTCACCCCTCATTTGCATTAACCATCTGAGGGACCTGTGGTCGGTCTGAACCCGGAAGTGAGTCCCAAACAAGTAGGGCCTCAGCTTCTTCAGCGCCCAGACCACAGCAAACGCTTCTCGCTCTATCGCACTCCACCTTTGTTCCCGTGGAAGTAACCTCCTATTTATGAAGGCTACAGGTTGGTCCCAGCCCTCCTCAGTCATCTGTGAGAGAACAGCCCCTACACCATGCTCTGATGCGTCAAAGGCCTTCTGACAGGTGTCAGTCCATATCACTTTTCTGGGCTGCTTCTTCGAAGTCAGCTCTGTCAAGGGGGCAACGATGCTGCCATACCCCTTGACAAACCTCCTGTAGTACCCGGTGAGTCCTAAAAAGGCCCTCACCTCCGTCTGGGTCTTTGGGGGCTCCCAAGCCAGGATGGTTTCTATCTTGGGTTGTAGGGCCACCTGGCCGCTCCCCACCTGGTGTCCCAAGTACACCACGGACCCCTGCCCGATCTGACATTTGCTTGCCTTGATCGTGAGGCCTGCCTTGCGCAGTGCTCAACACTTCCCAGAGATGTTGCAGGTGTTCTTCCCATGTGCCGCTGAACACTGCGATGTCATCCAGGTATGCTGCGCTGAACTCCGTCAGTCCAGCCAACACCTGGTTGACCAACCTCTGGAAGGTGGCAGGGGCATTCTTCATCCCAAATGGCATAACCCGGAACTGGAAATGCCCATCTGGTGTGGAGAATGCGGACCTCTCTTTAGCCCCATCAGTCAAGGCGATCTGCCAGTATCCAGACGTTAAATTAAACGTGCTGAGGTACCGTGCAGCCCCTAACCGATCGATGAGCTCATCAGCTCTGGGGATGGGGTGCGCGTCAGTCTTCGTGACTGAATTGAGTCCTCGGTAGTCCACACAGAACCAGAGTTCGGGTGTGGCACCCGGCGCTGCAGCCTTCGGGACCAAGACCACTGGGCTGGCCCAAGGACTGCTGGAGGACTCAACCACCCCGAAAGCAAGCATCTTTGAGACCTCCTCTTTGATGCAGGCTCTGACCCTGTCAGTTACCCTGTAAGCTTTGTGCTTCACAGGTAAGCTGTCTCCTGTATCCACATCATGGACGCACCTATCTGTGATACCAGGAACCAGGGAGAACAAGTCAGGAAACTGCCCCAGCAGCTGGCGGCAGTCATTCTGTTGCTCAGGGGTCAGGGTGGGTGAGAGGTTAACTCCATCCACTGACCCGTCTTGCTCTGAGGCTACCAAGAGGTCAGGAAGAGGCTCAGACTCCTCCTCCGTCCCATCATCGGTGGCCAAGAGCATGCCCACTTCGGACCTCTCCAAGTGGGGCTTGAGGCGATTGACATGTAGGACCCTTAAGGGGTTCCTAGGAGACTGCAAGTTCACCAAGTAGGTGACAGAACTCTTGCGCTCCACAATCTCAAAGGGTCCTGTCCACTTGTCCTGGAGTGCACAAGGCTCCACCGGGGCCAGGACCCAAACTTTTTGACCAGGTTGAAGCTCAACCAGAGTGGCGTTCTGGTCGTACCACCGCTTCATTTCCTCCTGGCTGGCTTCCAGGTTTGCCTCAGCAAGTTGCCTGAAACGCCGAGTCTGGTTCCGGAAGGCCAGCATGTAACTGTATACATTCTGGGGAGGTTTCCTTGGACATTGCGCCCAGCCTTCCTTGACCAGACTCAGAGGTCCACGTACAGGATGGCCATACAGAAGCTCAAAGGGACTGAACCCCAGAGACTTCTGTGGCACCTCACGGTACGCAAAGAGAAGGCATGGTAAGAGGACGTCCCACTTAAGCCTCATTGGTCCTTCAAGGCCCATAATCATGCCCTTTAGGGTTCGGTTGAATCGCTCAACCAACCCGTTTCCTTGTGGATGGTAAGGGGTGGTGAACTTGTATGTCACACCACACTCTTGCCAAAGGGATTTCATATATTTCAATATGAAATTGGTCCCCCTATCGGACACCACCTCTAGAGGGAATCCTACTCGTGAGAAAATTCCCATCAGTGCTCGTCCCACCACGGGGGCCGTCACTGTCCTCAGAGGGATGGCTTCAGGGTACCGGGTGGCATGGTCCACCAAGACCAGGATAAACCTGTTGCCCATGGCTGTCTTGGGGTCCAGTGACCCCACAATGTCAATCCCCACTCGCTGGAATGGGGTACTGACCACAGGGAAAGGTTGGAGTGGAGCTTTCAGCTTCCTTCCACTCTTGCCACTTGCCTGGCAAGTCTGGCATGTCCTGCAGTGAGTGTCAGAACTCCTGCGCATTTGAGGCCAATAAAAGTGGGTGACAAGCCTCTCAAAGGTCTTGTCCTGCCCCAAATGCCCTGCTAACGGAACGTCGTGAGCCAGCCCCAGTAGGAAGGCTCTGAACTTCTGGGGTACCACCAGCGCACGGGCTGACCCAGGTTCAGCAACCTTAGGCTCTGAGTACAGGAGGTCGTTCTCCCAGTAGATCAAGTGAGTACCGGACTGATCACCATTGGCTTGGGCTGCAGCCTGCTGCCGCATACCCACTAGAGAGGGGCACTCTTTCTGCTCCCTGCAGAATTCCTCCCTGGTGGGGCCTCCTTCTTGCTGCCAATGGGTCAGCTCAGGCAGGTCCCCCAGTTCGGCTATCTGTTCCCCGGTAGGCTCCAGGGCATCCCCCTCAAGGTCTGCTTCCTCCTGGGCCGTGGGAACTTTAGGAGCCGGTTTCCCGTGCCTCCTGCGCCCTCTCCCTAAAGCCGGTTCCTGGGCCTCTCCCTCAGGCTCCAGGGTCCCTTCAACACCCCTACTGGCTGCCATTGACCGGGTGGTCACGCACGCCCAATCAGGTAAGCCCACCATCCGCAGGTGAGCTGTCTTCTCCACCTTTTCCCAAGGGGAGCTCTCCAAGTCATTACCTAAGAGACAGTCTACAGGCATGGCAGTTCTCACAGCGACTTGCAGAGTACCAGAGACCCCCCCCCCCCCACTCAAAGGGAACTTGAGCCATTGGACAACGACTCTCCGTGTTGTCAGCATTGACAACCCGACAATAGGCATGAGGTACGACCTGCTCTTGAGATACCAGGTGCTGCCGCACTGCAGTCACGCTGGCTCCTGTGTCTCTAAGAGCCTCCACCTTTCTACCATTGACGGTCACCACTTGTCTATATTTCTTAGTGTTAGAGGGCAAGTCGGCGTTTGGGACCATCTCACTGTCTCCTAGCGAGACTAAAGTCATTTGGACGGGGTCCCACCCACCTGGGACTTCTACCTCCTCCCCAAAGGCTACTGTAGCCACTTGCTTTGGTAGAGCACCAGTGGGTGCTGGTTTTACATACTGGCGACACTTGGGATCACTGGCAAAGTGACCTAGCTCACCACATTTATAACATTGAGGGGGCCCCTTGGGAACAGGTTTACCTGTCGGGGTCCCTGTTGGCTTCGGGGTTGGGGGAGGCTGAGAACCTTTCTGCTGGTTCCCTTGGGGCAGTGCTTAATTTGTGCCGGTGCTTTCCGGTGCTTAGCACCGGCACTTATTTCTCAGGGCCGGGTCTACACTCTCTAATCTACTCTACACAATATTTATATCGGTAATGTAATAACATGTATGCGTGCTGCTCACTAAGTTGAGAGTAGGGTCCCAGTCTCCCCTGTGAAGTGTTAATATCGTACGTGACTGTGCGCGCATAAAATATTTGAAATGGGATGCTAGCAGCACGGCAGCCCGCCTTATTTTGAGGCACGAACTACTGCCAGAAAGTGAAACTGCCTGGATCCCTGCCTCGGCTTAGCGTAGGTCACCGTCACACGTCACAGGTCACATCCCATTTTGCAATCATTCATTGGTAGCGCACTAGCCTAGTGCACTGCCAATGAACAATTGCAAAATATAATAGGAGTCTGGCCCAGGTACCTCCTTGGCGAATCATCGTGTTAGGGCCCAGAGTCAGACCAATGAGCAGTGTTTTCGTCTGCGGTCCTCCCAGTATACTGCCGCTACAGTATTAATTTATCACCCGACGACCGAAGCAACCATCAATCGTGCAGCAGACATCTTGCGCAGATTATTTAAAACTACAAATGCCGTCTCGCAGTTCCAGTAAGTAAGGGCTATTTTTATGCTAATTACGGTTTTGTAGCGCGAGGCACACGGCTGCAGTTCTTCCTCCAATGCCGCTGGCTTTGAACTTTTGTGGAAAATTACTTCTTTCTTTAAAGTTAAAAGTCAGCAGCAGTGGAGTAAGAACTGGAGCTGTGGGCCCCGATCTATAAAACGTTAGTTTGCCTAATGAGCCAATTCAATGCTTTGTAGATAAATACAGCACTGAACACGGTTACACAGTGGATGGCAGAATAACAAGACTACCCGAATGTGAATTTTGCCTGGAGTGGCACGTTCTGGTAGTCTTGTTTTTCTGCAATCAACTGTATAGTGTTCAATGCTGTATTTGTTTACAAAGTATTGAAGTGGCTCATTATGCAAAATATCGTTTTATAGTGCAGGGTCCACGGCTACAGTTCATCATCCACTGCTGCTGGCTTTTAACTTTAAAGAAATATTTATTTTGCCTCGAGTAACACCAGTAATGGTTACTGCCAATAATACTTGGTGGGGGGGTGGGAGGGGAATAAATTAATTTAAAAAAAAGAAAACAACTAAAATAACTTACCTTCAACTGCTGCTGCCGGCCGCCGCCTCAATGCTTCTCTGCTCCCCTCCCACCAAGTCACGACACTGCTCTCACATGAGAGCAGCGTTGTGCAGTTGAGCAGTGCATTCTCAAACACTTCACAATTGTATTGATTGACTGCATGCTCTGCAGTAGTGCACGTCCCAATGTCCATTGCAATAGAAACAAATTAAGGGATCAAGAATGTGTGATGCAAAGAACTACAGCTACCACAATGCAATGGAATTGAAGAGCTTCTAACAAGCAGAGCTATCGTAAACATGTTTTACCTCTGCTGAGTCTGCACTAATTGGTGAAATAATCAGATTACGGTTTGTTTAGAATGGGAGTTGTATGGCCCTATCACTTGTGAATAGTGCTCCCTCCGGTATGAGGGGAGGCCTTTTTCAGAGTGCAAGACTCCTCTCTTCTGCTTCTGCATGGGGACAGGTGAGAGTAACTAAATCTTCTCAACCTAGATACCTGAGGTCGCAGAGACTGCATGTTTTCAGTCAGTTGGATGTTTAGGGGCCAGCTGTTATTGGAAAGCTGACAAAGAAAGGGAAGCTTTAATGAGCAGTGACCCACCAGAATGAAGTATCTGAAGGCTACAAGCCAGACTGGGCCATAAGGACGGGGATGTTGCACATGCCAGGCTGGAGCGTAAGGGGCTACAAACTAGACTGGGACCCAAGGAGGTACAAGCACACTCTGACTGAAGGGGGTTTTACAAGCAAGACTGGAGTGTGATGGGGCAGAAGCCAGACAGCTGTGCGAGGGGGTTGCACGCCAAACTGGAGTGTAAGGGAGCCACATGCAAATCTAAGGCATACGTGGGGCAAGGGCCTGATCGTAATGTGAGGTGGTCGTGGGGGAATAGGTCATACTGAGGGTACTGGCCAGGGTAGGGCATGTGGGAGGGGGACACAGGAGGAGCTGCCCCTGAGTAGCATGTTCAGGTAGTCTTGTTTTTCTGCCATCAGCACACATTCTCGAAATCTTATAAAGTGAAACTAGAAGTCCCACAACGTAGTGTGCTCTGCTCTTGAAAACCTTGTACTGGCTAAAGGAAGCAGTGGCACATGTTATGGGGCCAATTGGCCGTTATTCAGGACAGCTCACCAACCTAGTTGTACCATATGCTGCAAGACAGCCACAGAGTATTCAGGATCTCCCTTTCATGAATAACTCGTATGCCCGTTAAAAAGAAAATTAATTCTGCTTGTCACCTTTGCTATATTATCGTATTTCAGGACAAAATGTTACCCTTTGATGTCAGAAAAACATTCCCACTTGGTGTCTGAGTTGCAGTGAAAATTGAAAACCTGGGATCACTGCTGGCTTCCCTACTTAGCCAATTTGAGTGATCCTAGGCTGCTATTTTCTTTCATTTACTCCCCCTTTTATTCATTGGTGTAAACAAGGAGAGGGCTAAAGCTGAGGGCCTCTATTTCCATTCATACCTCTTCACACCTCTCCCAGGCACAAATTAAGTTGTGACATGAACATATTGTTGCTTAGCTGCAACAATTCCATCTAGAGCAGCATATTGCAGCATTTGCTATCTCTCTCTTCTGCTTTATTTTAATAGTTTACATAAACAAGCAGAGAAAATATATATTTTTGCACTCCATAGATAGTGAAAAGCTAGAATCTCTTTCTGCATGTTTCCACTTTCTACACGTTCCAAACTACTCCAGCTTTTTTTAAACTGACTTATATTGAAGTGTTTCTAATATCTGTATGCAACACACATCCAGCAGGTTTTTGGGGAAAAATTTTGCAGCACTAGAGATTGTATTTGTATTCTTCACGTTTGCAAGCATGCTCACTCTGTCATATAAAAGTGCTACGCACCAAGGTTTTAAGTGGTTTGTGCAAAAGGTGATGGTGTGGCCATGTTTTATATGGCATAAAGACATACACCCTGGTGTACATGTTCGAACTTGTTCCCTGTTAATCATTTTAGCCAATTTACTCCAAAATTGTGCTTTAAATGCACCTTTGATTTTATTTTTAAATACATTTCCTCAGGGGTGGTGGGACCTCGTATCAATATCTTTCTTGAGGAAAGCTCCCTTGCTGAAATTCAGATCGGGTATTACATCGGGCTTTCAGTGGTGCCAGTTGAGGATGCAGGTGGAGCCAATAGAGTAAGTGGGTGGAGTCAGTGGGTGGAGCAGGGGAAAGTGGGTGTGGCATCCTACAAAAATTTGAGCACCTGGACTTAATATTTTACAAATTAAGCACTGCCTTGGGGATTACTTTGGGGGCCTTTTTGGAACCCTTTTCCCTTGTCCCCCCCACTCTTCTGCTGGGGACCCTGCCCACCCTTGGCGGAGTCTCCCACGTGACCCTTGTGGACCCTGGTGCTGACCCAGCGGTCCGCCTCCTCAGCAAGCTTCCTAGGGTTAGTCAGCTTGCTATCTATCAGGTGTTGGCGTAGCTCAGGAAAACAATTAAGCGACAAGTGCTCCCATGCAATTAAATCAAAGAGACCTTGGTAATCATCTACTTTGCTACCCTTCACCCAGCCATCCAGCGCTCTGCAGAAAAAGGTCACATACTCCACATACGTTCTCCCCGCAAGCTTGGTGCACCCCCTGAACCTCTGTCTATACAATTCAGGAGTTAGCCCATATCTGGTCATTAAAGCTTCTTTCATGTGGGGGTAAGAGGTCTGCATGTCAAAGGGCAAATCTAACAGTGTGTCCCGCCCCTCACTGAGGAACCGTCCCCACAACCCCGCTCCCCAATCTTTCTCAGGGACCCGGTGGGAGGACATGGCTATCTCATAGGCCCGGAACCATTGCCCTATGTCATCATTCTTGTAGGAGAGTAGGGTCTGCTATCCTATGGTCACCCCAAATTTTTGCTTTTTGCTTCACTGGTTTTTGACATATTGAGGCTGTGGGCCTGCCAATCAGACCCCCAGCCTGCTGTTCTCTCTACTAAATTAAAACTATGCACCCTAGGTGCATAACCAATTGGAAGTGGATCACCCTGTCAGCCCCTGTACCAGTGTACACTAGGTACCCAGGGCATTGGTGTACCCAAGGCCTGCCAGGGGCTGAAGCATGTATTATGCCACCCCAGGCTTGGCCTAACAATTTGACACAACTGGCTGATCACTCAGCTGGGGTAAGTTGGTGTAATCACCTCTTACTTAGGTGTAGTATACCTATACCTAACCTTAAATGGGACACCTGGTAACCTATAAGTCACTCCTATGGCAGGCCTTAACAATCCTGAAGGCAGAGTGCTTGGTTCCATGTGAGATGGTGCTCTGGCATGAGCTGAGCCTGTCTGCAGTGGTCGGAACAACTTCCTTCTACTGTTTCCAGATATCGTCATACCATATACTCTTAAGTGCATTATGAACCTCGCGGTTAAATGCTATCTTTGGTTTGGCTTTATCAAAACATGTCGAGTAAGGTGTCATACGAATTGGAATACTAACCCCTCGCCAATTCTGGCGACGGGGTTAGCATTCCACCCTTCTAGAGGGACACGACATGTACAGTACCTGAAACCCGGGTAAAATCAGACATAGCCTCAGCTCCACAAAATGGATGCTGCCACCACAGACACGAGTCTGCCCTCCTGCTGCTGGGAGTCCTTCCAGCTTGGGAGGTGTGGACAAAGGGTTTCCTGCCAGGGGAGGTGCATGCACCACCCCAGACAGGATTTTGTGTATTGGTCAGGTAGGGCTTGAAAGAAACCAGACATACCTGTGGCTCACAAGGAGCCTCGGTGCATATGCCAGTTCAAACCGGTCCTGGGGCACACCAGTCCCGGGCCTGGGGCGAGCTGGACAAAGGATTGGGGGTGTAACCACCCCCCTTCCTGGTCCCACCCATAGGGAGGGACCTAGCAGGTAGTCCGGCCCCTAGAATCCGCTTAAAGGTAGGAGCTGTGTCCTAAGACTTCAGACATCCTGGAATCAACTTGAAACTAAGAAGAAGACGGGAACTTCGACATTCTGCTGCACAGAAGACTGAAGGAAATCTCCCCTGTGGTCAGGGAGTGACCACCTTGCTAACGCAAGCACCATCCAGCGAATCAACGTCTGCTTTGCCGCCGCCTCCTGCCGGAGCCCGAGCCCAGAGACTGACAAGACCTGGACCTCCAGACCTCTCACCGCCCGATCCACAGTCCCTGAAAAGAGGAGACCCGTGGAGGCACCGAGACACGTGGAGTCAGCCATCTTGAAACGACCACGACAAGCTGACAAGTGCAACAACCGAGGCTCCCTCCAAGTTGTGCTTTGGGATCTGAGAAGCCCAACCCTCGAGCAGCATCTGCACCAAAGGTGAGCCCTCCAGCATCTCCACGATCTGCGTGGGGCCCTTCTGCATTTTTGCCACTTGACGCGCCTAACCAGTTGCTGGCCCGCTGGCTAGTAGCCATCTTGGCGACGAACTTCACAAAATACACCACTGGTCTGGTTGCTCCAGACTGGCCCTTGCTCCCCTCCAAAGGAGCAGTCCCTCTGACCTTGCTGGTCAGAACCATCAGCTTATTTCATCTCCTACAACAATTGCTTTTGCCAAGGCTTGTTTGCTTCGATCAAGTCGCCGACACCGCCGACAGCGAGAGCCTACGTGGGACAGCTCTTAAACCGACTCCTGGAGTCGTCGACCTCCAGGGACCACGTGGCTGCAGAGACAAGCTACACCTTTCTTCCTGTTTGCACCCGACATTGCCTGGTACCCACCTGGTGCCACGCTGGTCACTGGCTAGTGACTGTGAACACTGTCCCCTCTGCTTACAGGTCTTCAACATCTCCGATCCACTCTTGGATCCACCGCATCTCTCCCGGACCGACCGCCTGCAGCATCTTTGTCCACAGGCTACACGGAACAGATAGAAGAAACCCGACGCACTTCGAGGCCTATGCACCCGCTTCCTGTGGGTGAGGTAAAGCTGGCACACCTGTGCCCAAGTGTAGTATTACATCTCTAGTGCCTGTGTTCCAAATCTTGAGTTCCTAGTCCATCCAGAAGATCCTTTTTGCAGTAACTTTGTACTTTTTACGCACCCATTGAAACCTATGGGAGCACGCGTGTGACTATTTGCTCTGCACACGCCACCCGTGGACCTCCTGGTCACTAACTGAAGTTAGCTCCTTGTAGGCCCAGCGATTCTAGAGGCCCTAGGCCTTTTCCCTTTTCTGTTCGTGGTACTTATACCACTATTTTAGTATATGGTTCGAGTGGCCACCAGGGCCTATCCATATAAAGTGCAACTTCTGTGTATTCTACTGTAATCTTGTTTGACGATTTGTGCTCCTGTGCTCATAAAGAGACTAGGGGTTACTTTGAGAAATAAATACATATATATTTTGAATATATATCTGTGTGGTGTCTTTTCATTGGTATAAAAGGGGGTTGCATTTGGTAAAACAGCTGGCTTAACACGCTTCACGAGTTTAGCCTCAAAGACTGCTTAGCCTACGCTACCACTAGGGCAGCTAGTCCGAAAAGGTTGATTTACAACCACACCATAGGGTTGCTTGGCATGGTACAAGGTGGTCACTTTAACTAGTGAACATCATATACCAGGCCAACTTCTCACATTGGTGAGCAGCGGTTGGATTTGAGCTTGCTGTGTTTTACCATTGTAATCTCTTGGTTACCAATTGAAAGATCACATAGGTACCTGTAGGTACATATAAAACAAGATTAGATATACATAAGTTCTACTGAACTTAGTTGTTGTAGAGCAAAGGGAGTAGCACACCCTGACTACAACTACTAGATAGGTTTAGTAGGTAAACCCAAGTGTAGGTAGATTGCAACACATCCACCCACACTTAAGAGCAATGGCTGGGGCAGAGGGGTCCAATGTACCCATCTCTGTTGAGAGTGACCCCCAGAGGGCACCATCCATCTTTGCTACCCTTAACCAGAATGAGCTCAGGCATTTGGCAACTCTTAGAGGCCTTAAACAGCCCAAGAACCCTACCTCTGCTGAGCTCAGAGAACTCTTGCAAAATGATGAAAATCAGAGAGAGCTCAAGAAAGCTTCCCAGTTAGCCCCCTTAGGGACAGGAACAGGAGGCCCCCCTTCTGAAGATGCTACAGAGGTACCCAGTTCCAATAGTCACCCCTTAGATGGCAATAATACCACAGAGGATGAGAGTGATAAAGGTGCTGATACAGAAAGTAGTGATGATGAAGGGAGAACTAGCCCAGTGCCAAGTGTTATACTTGGCCCAGCTAAACTAAGGCTATTGGGGACTGACAATGGGATCATCCCATTGGATCTCCCCAGTGGACTTAACACAGGGCTTGGGAGGCAAACGAATCGCTCAGGTGACTCCAATGCTTCTCATGGCTCTAGAGGCTCTCAAGGTCACTCCAGGAAAAGGATGACCACCCCTCAGAGGAGGGAACATGAGGCCAGAATGCAGGAAGCCCAGCTGAGGATCAGGAAGCAGGAGCTAGAAGTAGCCCTGATGGAAGAAAAACTGAACAAGGCTAGGCAACCTAGAGAGAGTGGGTCTATACCCACTGGTGGCAGCATTGTCCCTAAGGACAAAGATAGGGTCTTTGATAATAGGAACCTGTCTAAGGTTGTGCCCCCCTACAAAAGTGGGGATGACATCCACAAATGGATAACTGCTCTTGAGAGAGCCTGCAAAGTACAGCAGGTTCCTGAAGACCAGTGGGCAGCAATCCTCTGGCTCTCCTTTGAAGGAAGAGGCAGAGACAGACTCCTCACTGTTAGAGAAGAGGATGTCAGAAACTACAGAGTCCGCAAGAGTGTTCTGGTAGATGGGTTAGGCTTAACCACTGAACAGTACAGGTTAATGTTCAGAGACACCCAAAAGACACAGACTCAGGACTGGTCTGAATATGTTGAATGTGCCACTAAGGCTTTGGAGGGTTGGTTGCTGGGAAGTAAGGTATCTGATTTTACAGGATTGTATAATTTGATGATGAGAGAACAGATTTTAAATAACTGTCAAAACCAGCAACTGCATCAACACTTGGTTGACTCTGATCTGACCTCTCCCCAAGAATTGGGAAAGAAGGCAGACAAATGGGTCAGAACCAGGGTTAAGCAAAAGAACCAGAACCAGGGCCAAGGGGGTGATCAGAAGAAAACAGACCAAAAGGGTGGAGATCAGAAACCTAAAGACCAGAAGTCTTCAACAGGGCCCCAAACTACTGCTAAGGAGGGTGGGTCCCAACAGTCCAAAAAGAAGAAAGAAGGTCAAAAGAAACCCTGGTGCAATCATTGCAAAAATACAACTCACTGGACTAGTGATTGCAAAAAGGGTGGAGCCCCCAACATTGTTGCCCCTAAGGCACCTGCTCCCAGTACTACTGTTAGCAGTGTTGGTCCCCAGACAAAGGGTGTAGTGGGAATCACTATGGGAACTGAAGGAGATTCTGACTTAGACAGAACCCTGACCCAGGCAGTCTTGATCTGTGATGGGGACATTGATTTGTCCCTGACTGTGAGCCCCAGTAACCTGGGCAAGTACAGACAGACTCCTTTAATTAACGAAAAAGTGGCTCAAGCCTACAGGGACACATGTGCCAGTGTCACTATGGTGACACCAGGCTTTGTGGACCCTGGACAGTACATACCAGGTGAGAATTACCTGGTGACCAATGCCAGCAATGCCACTACTTCACATAGTGTGGCAGTTGTTAACTTCTCATGGGGAGGGGTAACTGGCCTCAAAAGGGTTGTGGTTAGTGCAGACCTCCCAGTAGAATGTTTGTTGGGCAATGACCTAGAGAGTTCTCTATGGTCAGAAGTGGAGTACAGGACTCATGCAGAGATGTTAGGTATATCATCACATGTCCTTGCTGTGACCAGGTCACAGGCCAAAAAGTGCCTCACTGAACCTCAGGTCTTGGATCCTGGAACAATGGACCAAGCACCTACCAAGAAGAAGAACAGGAGGGTCAAGGCTGTGCCTTCCCCCCTGCCTCAGAGTGATGATCAGCCTTCCCAGGAAGCTGATCTAGAGGACCCTGAAGGAACTGTCCCTGAAGAGCTTGAACCTGATCAGGTTGAGTTTCTGGGGACAGGGGGACCTTCAAGGGCTGACTTGAGGCAGGCTCAGTTATCCTGTCCCTCTCTTGAACCCCTCAGACAGCTGGCTGCTGCTGAGGCTGCTGGGAATGCTCAAGGTACCCATAAAGTGTATTGGGATGAAGGGCTCCTTTATTCAGAGGCTAGAGACCCCAAGCCTGGTGCTACCAGGAGGTCGGTTATACCTCTGCAATTTAGGGGCTTCCTTCTTACCTTGGCCCATGATATTCCTTTAGCAGGACACTTAGGCCAGAATAAGACTTGGGACAGACTTGTCCCTCACTTTCACTGGCCTCACATGAATGAAGATACAAAGGAGTTTTGTCGCTCCTGTGTGACCTGCCAAACCAGTGGCAAATCAGGTGGCACAACAAAGGCCCCCCTAATACCACTACCTGTGGTGGGGGTCCCCTTTGAAAGAGTGGGAATAGATATAGTGGGTCCCATGGATCCTCCCACTGCATCTGGGCACAGATTTATACTGGTGGTAGTGGATCATGCCACCAGGTATCCAGAGGCAATTCCCCTTAGGACCACTACAGCTCCTGTTGTGGCCAGGGCCCTGCTGGGAGTATTCTCCAGAGTGGGGTTTCCTAAGGAGGTAGTATCTGACAGAGGTACCAACTTTATGTCAGGATACTTGACAGCTATGTGGAAGGAATGTGGTGTCAACTACAAGTTCACCACCCCTTATCACCCACAATGCAATGGGCTTGTTGAGAGATTCAACAAGACCCTAAAGGGTATGATCAAAGGATTACCTGAAAAGCTCAGGCAAAGATGGGACATCCTTCTACCCTGCCTTCTGTTTGCTTACAGAGAGGTCCCACAAAAAGGAGTTGGCTACAGCCCTTTTGAATTATTGTTTGGGCACCCTGTAAGAGGCCCACTGTGTTTAGTGAAGGAAGGATGGGAGTTACCTCTCAAAAAGCCTAAACAAGACATAGTGGACTATGTACTTGGTCTCCGCTCCAGGATGGCTGAGTATATGGAGAAGGCATCCAAAAACCTTGAGGCAAGCCAGGCCTTACAGAAAGCTTGGCATGACCAAAAGGCTGTCTTGGTTGAGTTTCAGCCAGGACAGAAGGTATGGGTGTTGGAGCCAGTGGCCCCAGCAGCACTCCAAGACAAATGGTCTGGACCCCATACAATCCTGGAAAAGAAGGGAGAGGTCACCTACTTGGTAGACCTAGGAACTCCCAGGAGTCCCCACAGGGTACTCCATGTTAACAGGCTTAAAGCATATGTTGACAGGGCAGACATGGGCTTGCTCATGGCTACAGATGAGGGACAGGAGGAAGAGAGTGACCCTCTCCCAGACCTGTTGTCTCAGAACCCTGAAGATGACTCAGTTGAAGGAGTGACCCTTGGAGGCAACCTCACTGCCCATCAGCAGACTGAATGTAGACAGGTTCTACAATCATTTTCACATATGTTTTCCTTGATACCTAGTCAAACTGACTGGTGTACCCATGTGGTGGACACTGGTGACAGTCTGCCTGTAAAGAACAAGCTTTACAGACAACCTGACCACGTCAGGGACTGTATAAAGGCTGAGGTACATAAAATGCTGGAATTAGGTGTCATTGAACCCTCAGAGAGCCCCTGGGCTAGCCCAGTGGTTCTGGTCCCCAAACCTCACACCAAAGATGGCAAGAGAGAGATGAGGTTCTGTGTGGATTACAGAGGACTCAATGCTGTCACCAGGACAGATGCACACCCTATTCCAAGGGCAGATGAGCTCATAGACAAACTAGCTTCTGCAAAGTTTTTGAGCACATTTGACTTAACAGCTGGCTATTGGCAAATCAGATTAGCTGAGGAGTCTAAGGCCAAAACAGCATTCTCAACCCCAGGTGGGCACTACCAGTTTGTGGTGATGCCCTTTGGTCTGAAGAATGCACCTGCCACCTTCCAAAGGCTGGTGAACCAAGTCCTTACTGGGTTGGATGACCTTTGCGCAGCATATCTTGATGACATTGCTGTCTTTAGCTCCACCTGGGAGGATCACCTGATCCACCTGAAGAAGGCTCTTGAGGCTCTGCAAAGGGCAGGCCTCACTATCAAGGCTACTAAGTGCCAGATAGGGCAGAGTAAGGTTGTATATTTGGGCCACCTTGTAGGTGGAGGCCAAGTTCAACCACTGGAGAGTAAGATACAATCCACCCAGACTCAAGTTCGAGCTGTCTTGGGCTTGACTGGGTACTACAGGAAGTTTGTTAAGAACTATGGGTCCATTGTGACTCCTCTTAATGATCTGACATCCAAGAAGATGCCCAAAAAGGTTCAGTGGACAGTAAGCTGTCAAAAGGCATTTGAAGACCTGAAGGAGGCCATGTGCTCTGCACCTATCCTGAAAAGTCCTGACTACTCCAAAGAGTTTATTGTCCAAACAGATGCTTCTGAGTTGGGTGTGGGAGCTGTGCTGTCACAACTTAATGTAGATGGTCAAGACCAACCCATTGCTTTTATTAGCAGAAGGTTGACCCCCAGAGAGAAGAATTGGTCAGCTATTGAGAGGGAGGCCTTTGCTGTGGTGTGGGCCCTGAAGAAGCTGAGGCCATACTTGTTTGGCACTCACTTCAAGATTCAGACCGACCTTAAACCCCTCTTGTGGCTAAATCAGATGAAGGGTGAAAACCCCAAACTGCTTAGGTGGTCTATTTCCCTACAGGGGATGGACTTTACAGTGGAGCACCGGCCAGGTACTGACCATGGGAATGCAGATGGTCTCTCCAGGTACTTCCACTTAGGACATGAAGACGAGACTGGTCAAGGCTAGTTTAATGTCCCAGCGTTTGGGGGGGGGGGTTGTGTAGGAGAGTAGGGTCTGCTATCCTATGGTCACCCCAAATTTTTGCTTTTTGCTTCACTGGTTTTTGACATATTGAGGCTGTGGGCCTGCCAATCAGACCCCCAGCCTGCTGTTCTCTCTACTAAATTAAAACTATGCACCCTAGGTGCATAACCAATTGGAAGTGGATCACCCTGTCAGCCCCTGTACCAGTGTACACTAGGTACCCAGGGCATTGGTGTACCCAAGGCCTGCCAGGGGCTGAAGCATGTATTATGCCACCCCAGGCTTGGCCTAACAATTTGACACAACTGGCTGATCACTCAGCTGGGGTAAGTTGGTGTAATCACCTCTTACTTAGGTGTAGTATACCTATACCTAACCTTAAATGGGACACCTGGTAACCTATAAGTCACTCCTATGGCAGGCCTTAACAATCCTGAAGGCAGAGTGCTTGGTTCCATGTGAGATGGTGCTCTGGCATGAGCTGAGCCTGTCTGCAGTGGTCGGAACAACTTCCTTCTACTGTTTCCAGATATCGTCATACCATATACTCTTAAGTGCATTATGAACCTCGCGGTTAAATGCTATCTTTGGTTTGGCTTTATCAAAACATGTCGAGTAAGGTGTCATACGAATTGGAATACTAACCCCTCGCCAATTCTGGCGACGGGGTTAGCATTCCACCCTTCTAGAGGGACACGACATGTACAGTACCTGAAACCCGGGTAAAATCAGACATAGCCTCAGCTCCACAAAATAGATGCTGCCACCACAGACACGAGTCTGCCCTCCTGCTGCTGGGAGTCCTTCCAGCTTGGGAGGTGTGGACAAAGGGTTTCCTGCCGGGGGGGGCATGCACCACCCCAGACAGGATTTTGTGTATTGGTCAGGTAGGGCTTGAAAGAAACCAGACATGCCTGTGGCTCACAAGGAGCCTCGGTGCATATGCCAGTTCAAACCGGTCCTGGGGCACACCAGTCCCGGGCCTGGGGCGAGCTGGACAAAGGATTGGGGGTGTAACCACCCCCCTTCCTAGTCCCACCCATAGGGAGGGACCTAGCAGGTAGTCCGGCCCCTAGAATCCGCTTAAAGGTAGGAGCTGTGTCCTAAGACTTCAGACATCCTGGAATCAACTTGAAACTAAGAAGAAGACGGGAACTTCGACATTCTGCTGCACAGAAGACTGAAGGAAATCTCCCCTGTGGTCAGGGAGTGACCACCTTGCTAACGCAAGCACCATCCAGCGAATCAACGTCTGCTTTGCCGCCGCCTCCCGCCGGAGCCCGAGCCCAGAGACTGACAAGACCTGGACCTCCAGACCTCTCACCGCCCGATCCACAGTCCCTGAAAAGAGGAGACCCGTGGAGGCACCGAGACACGTGGAGCCAGCCATCTTGAAACGACCACGACAAGCTGACAAGTGCAACAACCGAGGCTCCCTCCAAGTTGTGCTTTGGGATCTGAGAAGCCCAACCCTCGAGCAGCATCTGCACTAAAGGTGAGCCCTCCAGCATCTCCACGATATGCGTGGGGCCCTTCTGCATTTTTGCCACTCGATGCGCCTAACCGGTTGCTGGCCCGCTGGCTAGTAGCCATCTTGGCGACGAACTTCACAAAATACACCGCTGGTCTGGTTGCTCCAGACTGGCCCTTGCTCCCCTCCAAAGGAGCAGTCCCTCTGACCTTGCTGGTCAGAACCATCAGCTTATTTCATCTCCTACAACAATTGCTTTTGCCAAGGCTTGTTTGCTTCGATCAAGTCGCCGACACCGCCGACAGCGAGAGCCTGCGTGGGACAGCTCGTGAACCGACTCCTGGACGTCGTCGACCTCCAGGGACCACGTGGCTGCAGAGACAAGCTACACCTTTCGTCCTGTTTGCACCCGACATTGCCTGGTACCCACCTGGTGCCACGCTGGTCACTGGCTAGTGACTGTGAACACTGTCCCCTCTGCTTACAGGTCTTCAACATCTCCGATCCACTCTTGGATCCACCGCATCTCTCCCGGACCGACCGCCTGCAGCATCTTTGTCCACAGGCTACACTGAACAGATAGAAGAAACCCGACGCACTTCGAGGCCTATGCACCCGCTTCCTGTGGGTGAGGTAAAGCTGGCACACCAGTGCCCA
Source organism: Triturus cristatus (assembly GCF_964204655.1). Classification (NCBI taxonomy): domain Eukaryota; kingdom Metazoa; phylum Chordata; class Amphibia; order Caudata; family Salamandridae; genus Triturus; species Triturus cristatus. The sequence goes on from NC_140579.1 coordinate 1,102,896,678, forward strand.
AGTGTAGTATTACATCTCTAGTGCCTGTGTTCCAAATCTTGAGTTCCTAGTCCATCCGGAAGATCCTTTTTGCAGTAACTTTGTACTTTTTACGCACCCATTGAAACCTATGGGAGCACGCGTGTGACTATTTGCTCTGCACACGCCACCCGTGGACCTCCTGGTCACTAACTGAAGTTAGCTCCTTGTAGGCCCAGCGATTCTAGAGGCCCTAGGCCTTTTCCCTTTTCTGTTCGTGGTACTTATACCACTATTTTAGTATATGGTTCGAGTGGCCACCAGGGCCTATCCATATAAAGTGCAAATTCTGTGTATTCTACTGTAATCTTGTTTGACGATTTGTGCTCCTGTGCTCATAAAGAGACTAGGGGTTACTTTGAGAAATAAATACATATATATTTTGAATATATATCTGTGTGGTGTCCTTTCATTGGTATAAAAGGGGGTTGCATTTGGTAAAACAGCTGGCTTAACACGCTTCACGAGTTTAGCCTCAAAGACTGCTTAGCCTACGCTACCACTAGGGCAGCTAGTCCGAAAAGGTTGACTTACAACCACACCATAGGGTTGCTTGGCATGGTACAAGGTGGTCACTTTAACTAGTGAACATCATATACCAGGCCAACTTCTCACAATTCTTGTAGAACTCTTTAACTACATCTTTTGGTATGTACACCCTTGACTCTACCTGCACCGGCGTTGCGCTGCCACCCGAGGGAGTGTTCTCCAAACTTTTCTCTTTTATCGCCAGTTCCCTCATTCTGGCGTCATGCTCCATCAGAATCTTTCTTTCTTCCAGAGCTATTTTCTTCTCTTCCAGAGCCAGTTTCAACTTTGCCAAGGTGACCTCTTGTTCTCTTGCAGCCTGTCTGTCTGCCAGCTCCCCTGGCGACAGGTCTCTGCCAAAGCTGTGGATGCTCTCTGCTGGCTCCACTGGCACAATCTCAGGTATACCATCACCAGCTGCTCCCCTTGATTCCATCCAGGCTCTCAGCGCCTTGTAGAGATCTGGTTTGAGCCTACATCCTACATGTGGAACCTTGAACTTCTGGCAGAAGTACTTGAGTTGTTTCTTTGTGTAGTTGTCCAGCTCTGATTCATCCCATTCCCATTCCATTCCAGAGGCTTCAGATGCTGTGCTGGTTGAGCCCATAATGGCTTCAAACGCAAGGGATCTTCTTTACTTGGCAAGCGAAAATTGAATTTAAAAAAAAAAAAAAAAAAGTTCTGTGGCTTAAGCTACTGGACTGTCCACTGTGCAATGGTTAGTAATCACTGCGCAGACACCAAGAACGCAAATCCGTAAATCCGCACCGCTGCCACCAATGTTAGAATCCGGGGTCTCTGGTTGGCACAGGTACGCACTTGCGACAAGCAGGACCCTATCCTCTAAGTCAGGGCAAAGGATCACCTCTTTAAAAATAACCCCTGCTCACCCTCTAGGTAACGTGGCGCGAGCAGTCAGGCTAAATTTCCAGAGGGCATAAGGTTAAGCGTTCAAGTTGTCCCACACAATAATCACCACCCCACCACACCAAAACACAAGGCTGTATTTATATCCAAAATATAATTCTTTATATAAAGGGTTTTCTTTCAGGCAGGTTGCATAAATACAGTTCTTTTTGTAAATTAGAGTTCCAGTTACTTGCAAAGCTTAAGGGCAGTCCACAGGTTTCAAAATGGCACAGTTCTACTTAAAATCAGGTTCTTAGGTCTTCTGGGCACTGCGTAGCGCCTTTGTGATGCTCTGGGTAAGGTTTTGACAGTACCTTGCTGTTTCTCACGCTTCTCGCGTGAGCCGTAGTACGCTTGCCGAGTGTCACGCTTCCCGCGTGAGCACCGGCAATAGGCTTCAATGCTGTTCGGCTAAACGTAGGTACGGTTCGAACCTTGCTGCTCCCAAGGCCTCTACGGGTCAAACCAAGGCTGTTAGGGTTCGAACTCAGCCAAAAGAAAGTACGTTTCAAAGCGCAATTATTTCAGCTGGCAGTACGATTCAAACCAAGGCAAGGCAGTACGTTTTCAGAGCGCAATCAGTACGGTTCAAACTGGCAAGGCAGTACGTTTTCAGAGCGCCCTCAGTACGGTTCAAACTGGCAAGGCAGTACGTTTTCAGAGCGCACTCAGTACGGTTCAAACTGGCAAACCAGACCTCAAAGCTGTAAAGATAGGTACGGTCCGTACGAAGGCAAGTACGGGCCGTACTTTTCACGCGCTGGCACAATACCTTGCAGATTTCACGGGGAATGTTTGTGGCGGCCTCGCGGTCCAGTCCAGGGGTGTCCTACGTCGCGCTGGTGTCCCCAGTGTCCAGGGGACGGTGGAGCTTCGTGGGGCGCTCGGGCAGGATGCAGGTTGCCACGAAGGGGGTCAGAAGCAGGAGGGCAGCCTCGGGGTGAGATCACAGTGCCGCGCGCTGTTAGCTTCGGCCGGGGACGCGAACCAGGGCACTTTAGTCCTTTGCAGAAGCCTCTACAACCCGGCAGGGGTCACAGGGGCTCGGCGCTCAGGCACGGAGATCTCCACCTTACTTTGCGAGCACGGCTCGAGGGGGCAGCTGTTCACGGTGCTCGGGCTGTCAGGCCTTTATGTTGTTTGCAGCCACGCCAGCAGCAGAAGTCGCGTTGCTCAGGGAAATCAGGGGATGCACAGGTTCTCCGGGGTCAGCTTGCTGAATCACTTCCAGGCACTTCTCCTCTTCTTTCAGGATGGTAGCGCCCACTGTTCCTGGGGCGCAGGTCAGGGGGCAAGTTCACACGCAAGCCCTTGGAGATTGTTTGTAAAAGCACAAGTTGAATTAAAGTCTTTTTCTTCAGGCTTTCCTTCTCCTTCCAGCAGACAGGCACCCACTGCAGGCCAGTCTCTCAGGCAGAGAGACAGTATTCCTCCTTCAGCTTCTCCAGGTCCTTCTCCTTCAGGCAGAGTTTCTTCTTGGCGCAAACAGGATCTGATTTCTTAGGAGCCAGGCTCCTACTTTTATACAGTGATTCTTTTGTTCTTTAGCGCCAGGGGGCCTGGGCCTGGCTCAGTCCAGTTTTGGAGCACTTTGTTGTGGTGACTCTGCTCTTTCCTTTCAGCAGCAGGGCAGAGACATCAGCCGCTCCACAGGGGGCGGAGCCAGCTTTGTGCTGGCAGAGCACAGGTCTATTCAAGAGTCAAGGTGTACTCCTCCCACCCATCCTGGTGTAATCTCTCTACCCACCACCTGGCAGCCAGCCTGTCTCTTGGAATTCCCCAGCCCTGCTCCTTCCCTGTTACTAAGCAGAACACACACACAGCGCAGAGGCGGACTGAATGGCCAGATCAGTAAATACTAACTTTCTAAAAGTAGTATTTACAAACGCAGGATATTAAAATAAACTTTACTAAAAGAAGTATTTTATTATTCTGAGTTCAGGCATACTAAACATGACTTTCTCCCATGCTCTATGAGTCCACTGGGATTACCGGGTGTAGTAATTCCAGCAGCCCATTCTGGCCTATGGAGAGCAGGTAGCCTTCAATAGTGAAAAACGAAAATGGCTGTAATTCACTATTAAGACATGCCACACACATCAGGGCATGTCCTACCTTATGCCTACAATGCACCCTGCCCTTGGGCCTACTAGAGGGGTGGCTAATATGTAGTTAAGGGAAGGTTGAGGGACTGGCAAGTGGGTGCACTTGTGCAGTCAGCGCGACAGTACCAGACTGCACGCAGGTTCTGCAGTGGCAGACCCTAGACACATTTTACTAGGCCGCTTCTGTGGGTGGCACAACCAGTGCTGCAAGCCCACCAGCGGTATTAGTATTTACAAGCCCTGGCACTCCTGGTGCACTTTACTAGGGGCTGACAGTGAACCAAATGAACCAATCATGGACACCAATCAATGTATACGCTTTTCAAAGGGAGCACTTGCACTGTGGCACTGATTAGCAGTGGCACAGTGCTCTGATCAGCCAACACCAACAAAACACAATGAGGCACATCAGCAAAAAGTGGAAGGGAAACTCACGCCAAGGTGCCAGGTCTAACATACTGCAGGTGCTCTTGTTGCCTGTATGGTATACCTCCATGCACCACTTCTACTGTAGGAGCTCTTGTTGCCTGTGTGGTATACCTGTGTGCACCACTTCTACTGCAGGTGCTCTCATTGCCTGTATGGTATACTGGCACGCACTACTTCTACTGCAGGAGCTCTCGTTGCCTGTGCCGTATACCTGCACGCACCACTTCTACTGCAGGAGCTCTCTTTGCCTATGTGGTATACCTGCACGCACCACTTCTGCTGCAAGTGCTCTCGTTCCCTGTATGGTGTACCTGCATTCACCACTTCTAATGCAGAAGCTCTCATTGCCTGTGCGGTATACCTGCACGCACCACTTCTACTGCAGGAGCTCTCTTTGCCTATGTGGTATACCTGCACGCACCACTTCTGCTGTAAGTGCTCTCGTTGCCTGTATGGTATACCTACAAGCACCACTTCTACTGCAGGAGCTCTCGTTGCCTGTATGGTGTACCTGCACGCACTACTTCTACTGCAGGAGCTCTCGTTGCCTGTGCGGTATACCTGCACGCAAAACTTCTACTGCAGGAGCTCTCTTTGCCTATGTGGTATACCTGCACGCACCTCTTCTTCTACAAGTGCTCTCGTTGTCTGTATGGTGTACCTGCACGTACCACTTCTAATGCAGGAGCTCTTGTTGCCTGTATGGTATACCTGCAGGCACCACTTCTACTGCAGGTGTTCTCGTTTCCTGTGTGGTGTACCTGCGCTTTCTACTTCTACTGCAGGAGCTCTCGTTGCCTATATGGTATACCTGCATGCACCACTTCTACTGCAGGTGCTCTCGTTGCCTTGTGGTACACCTGCATGCACCACTTCTACTGCAGGTGCTCTTGTTGCTTGTATGGTATAAATGCAAGCATCACTTCTACCGCAGGAGCTCTCGGTGCCTGTGTGGCATGCCAGCACGCACCACTTCTAGTGCAGGTGCTCTGGTTGCCTGCCTGGTATACCTGCGTGCACCACTTCTTCTGCGTGTGCTCTCGTTGCCTGTGTGATATACCAGCGTGCACCACTTTTACTGCAGGAGCTCTTGTTGCCTGTATGGTGCACCTGTTCGGACCAATTCTACTGCAGGTGCTCTCACTGCCTGTGTGGTGTACCTCCAAGCACCACTTCTACTACAGGAGCTCTAGTTGCCTGTGTGGTAAACCTGTGCGCACCACTTCTACTGCAGGTGATCTTTCTGCCTTTATGGTGTACCTGCAACCAGCACTTTTATTGCATGTGCTCTCGCTGCCTCTATGGGTTACATGCACGCACAACTTCTTCTGCTAGTGCTCTCGTTGCCTGTGTGGTATATCTGCACGCACCACTTCTCCTGTAGGAGCTCTCGTTGCCTGTATGGTATACCTGCAAGCACCACTGCAGGAGCTCTGGTTGCCTGTATGGTGTACCTGCATGCACCACTTCTACTGTAGGAGCTCTTGTTGCCTGTGTGGTATACCTGTGCGCACCACTTCTACTGCAGGTGTTCTCATTGCCTGTATGGTATACCGGCACGCACCACTTCTACTGCAGGAGCTCTTGTTGCCTGTGCGGTATACCTGCATGCATCACTTCTACTGCAGGAGCTCTCGTTGCCTATGTGGTATACGTTCACGCACCACTTCTGCTTCAAGTGCTCTCGTTGCCTGTATGGTTTACCTGCACGCACCACTTCTAATGCAGGTGCTGTCGTTGCCTGTATGGTGTACCTGCACGCACCACTTCTACTGCAGGAGCTCTTGTTGCATGTATGGTATACCTGCATGCACCACTTCTACTGCAGGTGCTCTCGTTGCCTGTGTGGTATACCTGCATGCACCACTTGTACTGAATGAGCTCTCGTTGCCTGTGTGCTATACCTGCATGCACCACTTCTACTGCAGGTGCTCTCGATGCCTTGCGATACACTTGCACGCACCACTTCTACTGCAGATGCTCTTGTTGCCTGTATGGAATACTTGCAAACATCACTTCTACTGCAGGTGCTCTTGTTGCCTGTATGGTATACCTGCAAGCATCACTTCTACTGCAGGTGCTCTCGTTGCCTGTGTGATATACCTGTGAGCACCACTTCTATTGCAGGAGCTCTCGTTTCCTGTGTGGTAAACCTGTGTGCACCACTTCTACTGCAGAAGCTCTCGTTGCCTGTATGGTGTACCTGCACACACCACTTCTAATGCATGAGCTCTCGCTGCCTCTGGTATTCCTGCACGCACCACTTCTACTGCAGTTGCTCTTGTTGCGTGTGTGGTATACCTGTGCGCACCACTTCTACTGCAGGTGCTCTTGCTGCCTGTATGGTGTACCTCCATACAGCACTTCTATTACATGAGCTCTCGCTGTGTCTATGGTATACCTGCATGCACCACTTCTTCTGCAAGTGCTCTTGTTGCCTGTATGGTATACCTGCACGCACCACTTCTACTGCAGGAGCTCTCGTTGCCTGTGTGGTATATCTGCGTGCACCACTTCTTCTGCAGAAGCTCTCGTTGCCTGTATGGTATACCTGCATGCACCAGTTCTACTGCAGGAGCTCTCCTTGCCTGTGTGGTATACTTGCACGCACCACTTCTACTGCAGGAGCTCTTGTTGCCTGTATTGTGTACCTGCATGCACCACTTCTACTGCAGGTGCTTTTTCTGCCTGTGTGGTGTACCTGCATGTACTACTTCTACTGCAGGAGCTGGTTTTGTCTGTGTGATATATCTGCACGCACCACTTCTACTGCAGGAGCTCTTGTTGCCTGTATGTTATACCTGCAAGCATCACTTCTACTGCAGGAGCTCTTGGTGCCTGTGTGGCATGCCTGCACGCACCACTTCCAGTGCTGGTGCTCTGGTTGCCTGCCTGGTATACCTGCGTGCACCACTTCTTCTGCAGGTGCTCTCGTTGCCTGTGTGATATACCAGCACGCACCACTTTGACTGCAGGAGCTCTCGTTGCCTGTATGGTGCACCTGTTCGGACTACTTCTACTGCAGGTGCTCTCGCTGCCTGTGTGGTGTACCTGCAAGCACCACTTCCACTGCAGGAGCTCTCGTTGCCTGTGTAGTAAACCTGTGCGCACCACTTCTACTGCAGGAGCTCTCGTTGCCTGTATGGTGTACCTGCAACCACCACTTCTATTGCATGAGCTCTAACTGCCTCTATGGCATACCTGCACGCACCACTTCTACTGCAGTTTCTCTCGTGGCCTGTGTGGTATACCTGTGCACACCACTTCTACTGCCGGTGCTCTTGCTGCCTGTATGGTGTACCTGCAAACAGCATTTCTATTGCATGTGCTCTTGCTGCCTCTATGGCATACCTGCACGCACCACTTCTACTGCAGTTTCTCTTGTGGCCTGTGTGGTATACCTGCACGCACAACTTCTTCTGAAAGTGCACTCGTCGCCTGTATGGTATACCCGCACGCACTACTTCTACTGCAGGAGCTCTCGTTGCCTGTATGGTATACCTGCATGCACCAGTTCTACTGCAGGAGCTCTCATTGCCTGTGTGGTATACTTGCACGCACCACTCTTTCTGCAAGTGCTCTCGTTGCCTGTGTGGTGTACCTGCTTGTACCAGCTATACTGCAGGTGCTCTTGTTGCCTGTGTGGTATATCTGCACGCACCACTTCTCCTGCAGGATCTCTTGTTGTCTGTATGGTATACCTACAAGCCCCACTTCTACTGCAGGAGTTCTCGTTGCCTGTATGGTGTACCTGCATACACTACTTCTACTGCAGGAGCTCTCGTTGCCTGTGCGGTATACCTGCACGCACCACTTCTACTGCAGGAGCTCTCTTTGCCTATGTGGTGTAACTGCACGCACCACTTCTTCTACAAGTGCTCTCGTTGCCTGTATGGTGTACCTGCATACACCACTTCTAATGCAGGAACTCTCGTTGCCTGTATGGTATACCTGCATGCACCACTTCTACTGCAGGTGCTCTCGTTGCCTGTGTGGTAAACCTGTGTGCACCACTTCTACTGCAGAAGCTCTCGTTGCCTGTATGGTGTACCTGCACACACCACTTCTAATGCATGAGCTCTCGCTGCCTCTGGTATTCCTGCACGCACCACTTCTACTGCAGTTGCTCTTGTTGCGTGTGTGGTATACCTGTGCGCACCACTTCTACTGCAGGTGCTCTTGCTGCCTGTATGGTGTACCTGCATACAGCACTTCTATAGCATGTACTCTCACTGCCTATATGGTATACCTGCACGCACCACTTATATTGCATGTGCTCTTGTTGCCTTTGATGTATACCTGCACGCACCACTTCTATTGCATCTACTCTCACTACCTATATGGTATGCCTGCACGCATCACTTCTGTTGCAAGTGCTCTTGTTGCCTTTGTGGTATACCTGCACGCAGCATTTATATTGCATGGACTCTCACTGCGTATATGATATAGCAGCACGCACCACTTTTACTGCAGGAGCTCTCATTGCCTGTATGGTGCACCTGTGCGCACCACTTCTACTGCAGGAGCTCTTGTTGCCTGTATGGTGTACCTGCAACCACCACTTCTATTGCATGAGCTCTAACTGCCTCTATGGCATACCTGCACGCACCACTTCTACTGCAGTTTCTCTTGTGGCCTGTGTGGTATACCTGTGCGCACCACTTCTACTGCCGGTGCTCTTGCTGCCTGTATGGTGTACCTGCAAACAGCACTTCTATTGCATGTGCTCTTGCTGCCTCTATGGTATACCTGCACGCACAACTTCTTCTGCAAGTGCACTCATTGCCTGTATGGTATACCTGCACGCACTACTTCTACTACAGTAGCTCTCTTTGCCTGTGTGGTATACCTGCACGCACCACTTCTACTGCAGGAGCTCTCGTTGCCTGTATGGTATACCTGCATGCACCAGTTCTATTGCAGGAGCTCTCGTTTCCTGTGTGGTATACTTGCACGCACCACTCTTTCTGCAAGTGCTCTCGTTGCCTGTGTGGTGTACCTGCTTGTACCAGCTATACTGCAGGTGCTCTCGTTGCCTGTGTGGTATATCTGCACGCACCACGTCTCCTGCAGGAGCTCTTGTTGCCTGTATGGTATACCTACAAGCCCCACTTCTACTGCAGGAGTTCTCGTTGTCTGTATGGTGTACCTGCATACACTACTTCTACTGCAGGAGCTCTCGCTGCCTGTGCGGTATACCTGCACGCACCACTTCTACTGCAGGAGCTCTCATTGCCTGTATGGTATCCCTGCACGCACCACTTCTACTGCAGGAGCTCTCTTTGCCTATGTGGTATAACTGCACGCACCACTTCTTAAACAAGTGCTCTCGTTGCCTGTATGGTGTCCCTGCATGCACCACTTCTAATGCATGAGCTCTCGCTGCCTCTGGTATTCCTGCACGCACCACTTCTACTGCAGTTGCTCTTGTTGCGTGTGTGGTATACCTGCATGCACCACTTCTTCTGCAGGTGCTCTCGTTGCCTGTGTGGTATACCTGCATGCACCACTTGTGCTGCAGGAGCTCTCGTTGCCTGTGTGCTATAGCTGCATGCACCACTCCTACTGCAGGTGCTCTCGTTGCCTGTGTGGTATATCTGCACATACCACTTCTATAGCATGTACTCTCACTGCCTATATGGTATACCTGCACGCACCACTTATATTGCATGTGCTCTTGTTGCCTTTGATATATACCTGCACGCACCACTTCTATTGCATCTACTCTCACTACCTATATGGTATGCCTGTACGCATCACTTCTGTTGCAAGTGCTCTTGTTGCCTTTGTGGTATACCTGCACGCAGCATTTATATTGCATGGACTCTCACTGCGTATATGATATAGCAGCACGCACCACTTATATTGCATGTGCTCTTGTTGCCTTTGGTGTATACCTGCACGCACCACTTCTATTGAATGTACTCTCAGTGCCTATATCGTATACCTGCACGCATCACTTCTGTTGCATGTGCTCTTGTTGCCTGCGTGGTACACCTGCATGCACCACTTCTACTGGAGTTGCTCTGGTTGCCTGCCTGGTATACCTGCGTGCACCACTTCTGCAGGTGCTCTCGTTGCCTGCGTGATATACCAGCGCATTCCTTTTTTACTGCAGGAGCTCTCGTTGCCTGAATGGTGCACCTGTTCGAACCACTTCTACTGCAGGTGCGCTCGCTGCCTGTGTGGTGTACCTGCACACACCACTTCTACTGCAGCAGCTCTCATTGCCTATATGGTGTACCTGCAAGCACCACTTCCACTGCAGGAGCTCTCATTGCCTGTGTGGTATACCTGTGCGCACCACTCCGACTGCAGAAAATCTTGTTGCCTTTTTGGTTTACCTGTGCACACCACTTCTACTGCAGGAGCTCTCGCTGCCTGTGTGGTATACCTGTGCGCACCACTTCTACTGCAGGAGCTCTCGTTGCCTGTATGGTAAACCTGCATGCACCAGTTCTTCTGCATGAGCTCTCGTTGCCTGTGTGGTATACTTGCACGCACCACTTCTTCTGCAAGTGCTCTCGTTACCTCTGTGCTGTACCTGCTTGTGCTTTTGCTGCCTGTGTGGTGTACCTGCATGCACAACTTCTACTGCTGGAGCTCTTGTTGCCTGTGTGGTATACCTTTGCCCACCAATTCAACAGCAGGAGCTTTCGGTGCCTGTGTGGTTACCTGCACGCACCACTTCTGCTGCAGGTGCTCTCGTTGCCTGTATGGTATACCTGCGCGCACGACTTCCACTGCAGGTGGTCTCGTTGCCAATGTGGTGTACGTGCGTGCACCACTTCTATTGCAGATGCTCTTGCTGCCTGTGTGCTGTACCTGCACGCACCACTTCCACTGCAGAAGCTCTCGTTGCCTGTATGATATAACTGCACGCACCACTTCTACTGCAAGAGTTCTTGTTGCCTGTGTGGTATACCTGCATGCACCAATTCTACTGCAAATGCTCTCAGTGCCTGTGTTGTATACCTGTATGCACCAGTTCTACTGCAGGAGCTCTCCTTGCCTGTGTGGTATACCGGCACGCACCACTTCTTCTGCAAGTGCTCTCGATGCCTGTATGGTAAACCTGCATGCACCAGTTCAGCTGCAGGAGCTCTTGTTGCCTGTATGGTATACCTGCATGCACCACTTCTTCTGCAAGTGCTCTTGTTGCCTGTGTGATATACCTGCTTGTACCATCTCTACTGTAGGTGCTCTGGTTGCCTGTGTGGTATACTTGCTTGCACCAGTTCTACTGTGGCTGCATGATAAACCTGCGTGCACCACTTCTACTGCAGGAGCTTTTGAGCCTGAGTGGTATCTGCACACACCACTTCTATAGCATGTACTCTCACTGCCTATATGGTATACCTGCATGCACCACTTATATTGCAATGTGCTCTTGTTGCCTTTGATGTATACCTGCACGCACCACTTCTATTGCATGTACTCTCACTACCTATATGGAATTCCAGCATGCATCACTTCTGTTGCTAGTGCTCTTGTTGCCTTTGTGGTATACCTGCACGCAGCATGTATATTGCATGTACTCTCACTGCTTATATGGTATACCTGCACGCATCACTTCTGTTGCATGTGCACTTGTTGCCTTTGATGTATACCTGCATGCACCACTTCTATTGAATGTACTCTCAGTGCCTATATGGTATACCTGCACACGTTACTTCTGTTGCACGTGCTCTTGTTGCTTGCGTGGTACACCTGGATGCACCACTTCTACTGGATGTGCTCTAGCTGCCTGTGTGGCATGCCTGCACGCACCACTTCTAGTGCAGGTGCTCTGGTTACCTGCCTGGTATACCTGCGTGCACCACTTCTTCTGCAGGAGCTCTCATTGCCTGTATGGTGCACCAGTTCGGACCACTTCTACTGCAGGTGCTCTTGTTGCCTGTGTCGTGTACCTGCACACACCACTTCCACTGCAGGAGCTTTCGTTGCCTGTGTGGTATACCTGTGCGCACCACTCCTACTGCAGGAAATCTTGTTGCCTTTATGGTGTAACTGTGCAGAACACTTCTACTGCAGGAGCTCTCGCTGCCTGTGTGGTATACCTGTGCGCACCACTTCTACTGCAGGAGCTCTCGTTGAATGTATGGTGTACCTGCATGCACCACTTCTATTGCATGAGCTCTCATTGCCTGTATGGTATACCTGCATGCACCAGTTCTACTGCATGAGCTCTCGTTGCCTGTGTGGTATACTTGCACACACCACTTCTTCTGCAAGTGCTCTCGTTGCCTCTGTGCCTTACCTGCTTGCACCAGCTCTACTGCAGGTGCTCTGGTTTCCTGTATCGTGTACCTGCACGCACCACTTCTACTGCAGGAGCTCTCATTGCCTGTATGGTGTACCTGCATGCACAACTTCTACTGCATGAGCTCCTGTTGCCTGTGTGGTATACCTGTGCCCACCAATTCAACAGCAGGAACTCTCGGTGCCTGTGTGGTATACCTGCATGCATCACTTCTACTGCAAGTGCTCTCGTTGCCTGTATGGTACACCTGCACACACAACTTCTACTGCAGGAGCTCTCCTTGCCTGTATGGTACACCTGCATGCACAACTTCTACTGCATGAGCTCTTGTTGCCTGTGTGGTATACCTGTGCCCACCAATTCAACAGCAGGAACTCTCGGTGCCTGTGTGGTATACCTGCATGCATCACTTCTACTGCAAGTGCTCTCGTTGCCTGTATGGTACACCTGCACACACAACTTCTACTGCAGGAGCTCTCGTTGCCTGTATGGTACACCTGCACGCACAACTTCTACTGCAGGAGCTCTCGTTGCCTGTATGGTATACCTGCACACATCACTTCTACTGCAGGAGCTCTTGTTGCCTGTATGGTATACCTGCGCACACCACTTCTATTGCAGGTGGTCTCGTTGCCTGTGTGGTGTACCTGTGCGCACCACTTCAACTGCAGGCGCTCTTGTTGCCTGTTGGACTTGGCCCTTTTTGCAGGGTCATCCCTAAACTTTTTGCCTTCCTCCTGTATTTTTTCTGACCTGTTGTTGGCTGTTTTATGACTCTGGGCACCTCACCACTGCTGATCAGTGCTAAGGTGCATATGCTCTCCCTATGGTAAAATGTTGATGTTCATTGGATTCCATGTTTGGCTTATTTGGTTTACTATCAGCCCCTAGTAAAGTGCACCAGGAGTGCCAGGGCTTGTAAATGCAAATGCTGCTGGTGGGCTTGCAACACTGGTTGTGCCACCCACAGAAGCGGCCTAGTAAAATGTGCCTAGGGTCTGCCATTGCAGAACCTGCGTGCAGTCTGGTACTGTCATGCTGACTGCGCAAGTTCACCTTCTTGCCAGTCCCTAAACCTTCCCTTAACTACATCTTAGTCACCCCTATGGTAGGCCCAAGGGGAGGGTGCTTTGTAGGCATAAGGTAGGACATGCCCTGATGTGTGTGGCATGTCCTTATAGTGAATTACAGCCATTTTCGTTTTTCACTATTGAAAGGCTACCTGCTCTCCATAGGCCAGAATGGGCTGCTGGAATTATTAAACTCTATAATCCCAGTGGACTCAGAGAGCATGGTAGAAAGTCAAGTTTAGTATGCCTGAACTCAGAATAATAAAATACTTATTTTAGTAAAGTTTATTTTAATATCCTGTGTTTGTAAATACTACTTTTAGAAAGTTAGTATTTACTTGCTTAGCCATTTCAGTCCGCCTCTGCTTTGTGTGTGTGTGTGCTGCCTAGTTTCATTGAGGGGCAGGGCTGGGGAATTCCAGGAGACAGGCTGGCTTCCAGTTGGTGGGTAGAGAGATTACACCAGGATGGGTGGGAGGAGTACACCTTGACTCTGAATAGACCTGTGCTCTGCCACCACAATGCTGGCTCCGCCCCCTGTGGAGCGGCTGATGTCTCTGCCCTGTGCACTGAAAGGAAAGAGCAGAGTCACCACAACAAAGTGCTCCAAAACCGGACTGAGCCAGGCACAGGCCCCCTGGCGACAAAGAGCAAAAGAAACGGTGTATAAAAGAAAGAGCCCTGCTGCTAAGAAATCAGATCCTGTTTACGCCAAGAAGAAACTCTGCCTGAAGAGGAGGACCTGGGAAAGCTACATGGAGGACTACTGTCTCTAAGCCTGAGAGACTGGCCTGTGGTGGGTGCCTTGCTGCAAGAAGGAGAGGAAAAGACTGAGAAAGACTTTTGAATCAACTTGTGCTGTGTGAACAATCTCCAAGGGCTTGCTTCGTGAACTTGCCCCCTGAACTGCGCCCCAGGAACAGTGGGCGTACCCCCCCCAAGAGGAAATGGAAGCTGCTGCTGGCAAATTGCCCCCCTGACTCCAGAGAACCTGTGCGCCCCATCCTGCCGAGCACCGCGACCTCTGCCCGACTGTGCTGCTGTGAGCACCGTGACGGCCTGCCCTGACTGGCCTGATAAAAGTGAACTGCTGCCTCCTCGAGCCGGTGCTCGCACCGTAAGACAGGCTTTTTCTCCTCTGAGCACCGAGGCTCTGTGGCCCCCGAGCCGTAGAGCCCACCGCAAGGACTGACGCCTACCGGTTCGCCATCGCTGGACGACGTTGCAGCGCTGCGCGCTGAATTCACCCCCGAGCCGCCCCTCCTTCCTCCCCCCTCGAGGCGAGCTGTGGAAGTCCCGAGGCACCCCTCCAAGCACCGTGGTCCTCTGTAAGCGAAGACTGGACCGCGACGTGGGACGGCCCCCTGTGACTGCCGAGGCCGCCACGAACTATCCCTCAAGAACTAAGGTACTGTGCGCCTCAAGCCCCCGGTACGACGCGTACCTTCCACTGTGTGGCCCGGACTGGCTTTCCCGTACGCTGACCCCAGCGAGAAGCGTGAGTAATTGCAGGAGAAGCGGCCCTGAGTGTACTGAGCGTACGGACATCTGTATGACGCGTACTTTCAAAGGTGCGGCCCGGACTGGCTTTCCCGTACGCTGACCCCAGCGAGAAGCATGAGGAATTGCAGGGGAAACGGCCCTGAGTGTACGACACGTACATTCGTCTGTACGGTCCATACGGCCCCGTCCGCGTACGCCTATTCACGCGGGAAGCGTGAGCTGTCGCAGGGAAGCATCCCGAGGGGAGTACGGTCCATACGAAGAGTGGTACGACGCGTACCAACACCCGTACGACCCGTACGGACGGCGCTTCAACGCGCACAGGCCCTAAGAAGGTGGATATTGCCCCCAAAGTGTGCCTTGTGAAGAACTGTGGACTTGTAAAGCATACCAAGTAACTGGAATCATATTTAAAGCATAAGAAGACTGTATTTGAAAGCCAACCTGAAGAGTTTATATAAAGCCTTATATTTTTGATAAATACAGTCTTGTGTCTCTGTGTGGTGGGTTGGTGGTTATTGTGGGACACCCTAAGTGCTTAACCTCATGCCCTCTGGAATCTAGCCTGACTGCTCGCGCCACGTTACCTAGAGGGTGAGCAGGGGTTATTTTTCACGAGTAATCCTTTGACCTGACTTAGAGGAAATGGTCCCTGCTTGTCACAAGTGCATACCTGCGCCAACCAGGGACCCCGGATTCTAACATTGGTGGCAGCGGTGGGACCTACGAATTTGCATTTTTGGTGTCTGCGCAGTTATTACTAGCCATTGCACAGTGAGGACAGTCCAGTAGCTTGAGCCACAGAACTTTTTATTTTTCCTTGCCAAGAAAGAAGATCCCTTGTGTTTGGAGTCATGCATGGCCCAAACACCATTGAGAAATCGACCTCTGAAACCTCTTAAATAGTAGGAATTGAATGGGATGAGTCAAAACTGGATAGCTACAAGAAAACTGAACTCAAGCACTTCTGCAGGAAGCTAAAGGTTCCACATGCAGGATGCAAGAACAAATCAGATCTCTACAAGGCGCTGAAAGCCTGGATTGACTCAAGGGGTGCAACTGAGGAAGTTACAACATTGAAACCAGCAGAGAGCGTTCATAGTTTTGGCAGAGGCCTGTCGCCAGAGGAGCTGGCAGACAGACAGGCCACCAGGGATCATGAAATTAAGTTGGCAGAGCTGAAAGTAAAAAACCAATTGGAGCTAGAAAGCTAGAAGCTGGCTCTGGAAGAAAAGAAGATGCAAATGGAGCATGACTTGATAATGAGGAAGCTTAACTTAGAGATCGAGAGGCTTGAGACCATGAGTGTCTCAGCCCAGCAACCAGAAATGTGTGTAGCTCAGAGATTGAGCTTTACTGAGGGGGAGGAGGAATCCAGCTCAGATGGTGGCAGCAATATTGAATTTTCATGTGCTGAGAGAGTAGTGCACACACCCAGAGATGTGGCGCCTGACTTGAAGGAGGGGGTTAACATACACCAGGAGGTTCAAGGACATGAGGTACGTCCAGTAGTGCACAGTGTCCCTGAGAGGAATAGGGTAACTGGTGCAGGGGTTCATGGTCCTAGTGGTGGGAGGGACACTCTACTGACTATAGATGAGAGATGCAGGGCGAGGGGTTCCCCCAAAATTGAAGTCCTGGTATGTGAGTGTGAAGACCGCCCAGAAGAGTGTGGGTTGTGTGACAGAGTCAGATACTGTCTTGCCAGTTTTAGGAGAGTGGTGTGGAGTACGTGTGCGAGGCACTGGATGGTGAGGTGAAGGATAGTTTGGTCAACCCTGCTAGGGGGCTGTGTGATCCAATTTTGGGAGAGCATGTTGTAAGTCCCTGTTTTCCAGAGCTATGCCAACACCTGATGGAGAGTGAGTTCTCTGACCGCAGGGAGCTCACATTGGAGGCAGACCTTTTGGTGGAGTCCAGAGGGTCTGGAAAGGCATTGGGGAGTGATCCCAAGAGGAGTAGTTCAGGTATCTTCAAACCCAGTGTGGTGGAAGTGGCTCAGAGTTTCCCAACTAGGTCCTGTAGTAGTGAGAGGGGTGTAGGGCCTCACGTCCTGTCTTTAAGGGGACGGAGTGAGAATGGGTTATGTCCTGGTAGTGCCCAACCTCAGTCTCAGAGCTTGGATGGTTATTTAAGGGAACACCCGGTGGGGAGCCTAGTCTGTCCTGAGGGGCTGCCCGTTGTGCGGGATCCCCTAGTGTCTGGTGAACGGGGAGTGTCTGTAGGCAAGCCTCCCTCAGTTCTGGTCTCTGGCAGTACCGCTCCAGTTGGGAGGGTGCAGAAGTCCAGATTGAGGGGTGAGAGGGGGAAAGAGTCCCCAGTGGAAAAACCAGTGGGTCAGGGGCCAGCCAGAAGGGCTGCTGCACCAGTGAATGACCATGGTGACACCACTTCTGTCCTGGGGGATCTTCGTGCACTGTCAGATGGACAGGGGTCGGGAGATCTGCGCCAGGCAGACTGTCACACGACACATGAGTTATGTGTCACCCTCAGGGGGGGCATGCGTGCTCCCCGGGAAGTCCTGGTGCGCCAGGCGAGCGTTCAACCGCATGGGTTGGTCCCAGGGTTGGGAAGCCAGGTTCAGGGGTTATCTGACCTGGAGGGTGGGACAACTGTAATCTGTGTCCTGACCCATGTTGCTTCTTGGTGTACCACTCCAGGTGGAAGGGTACAGCCATCTGGAAGGGGGTGCAGAGGGAGGGAGTCCTCGCCTCTGACCCCGGCTCAACTGAAGGGTTTAGACCCTAGGTTGGAGGGCCAGGTTTAGGGTGTCCCACCTGACCTGGACGCCGAGTTGCAGGATAGAACCCCTGAACTGGTGGGCGAATTGCGCAGGACACCTGCCCCAGGTGCCCTGGCAATTCTGGAAGGGGGTACCACTCCAAGTGGGAGGGTACAGAGCCCCAAGGAGGAGGACCTGGTGTGGGAGAGGCCACCCCAGTCTTTGGTCCAGCCGCCGGGTACATTCCTTGGGCTGGTGGGTCAGTGACAGGATGTCATACCTGACCTGACAGGAGGGGGAATGGACAAAGGGTGCCAAGCACCTGGGGCTACTGCCCACCGCTCCCTGGCGCCACAGAGGTTTGAGAGCCCTGAGAGGCATACTTCCTGGGTCTCATCCCTGACTACTGTCAGTGGCCACTGTAGAATTTTGCTGTCTGTCTGTTGGGACACACCTGTGGGCCAATTAAGGTTAGGTGCTGCACAGGTGGTGTCCACAGGTGAGGAGAAGGGTTCCCCATGGATTGGCTTGGTGGGCCCTGAGAGTATGGACAGAGGGATTCCAATAGGTTCAGATTGGCGTAGAACTGGAGTCTGCCTCTGCAGTTGCGGGCCAGGTCCTTGTTCTATCGCCCCAAGCAGGGAAGACCATCACGGTGGTGATTGGTCTGCCCTGCGTTTTGGCTGGAAGGGGATTGTGTTGGACTTGGCCCTTTTTGCAGGGTCATCCCTAAACTTTTTGCCTTCCTCCTGTATTTTTTCTGACCTGTTGTTGGCCATTTTATGACTCTGGGCACCTTACCACTGCTGATCAGTGCTAAGGTGCATATGCTCTCCCTATGGTAAAATGTTGATGTTCATTGGATTCCATGTTTGGCTTATTTGGTTTACTATCAGCCCCTAGTAAAGTGCACCAGGAGTGCCAGGGCTTGTAAATGCAAATGCTGCTGGTGGGCTTGCAGCACTGGTTGTGCCACCCACAGAAGCGGCCTAGTAAAATGTGCCTAGGGTCTGCCATTGCAGAACCTGCATGCAGTCTGGTACTGTCATGCTGACTGCGCAAGTTCACCTACTTGCCAGTCCCTAAACCTTCCCTTAACTACATTTTAGTCACCCCTATAGTAGGGCCAAGGGCAGGGTGTATTGTAGGCATAAGGTAGGACATGCCCTGATGTGTGTGGCATGTCCTAATAGTGAATTACAGCCATTTTAGTTTTTCAGTATTGAAAGGCTACCTGCTCTCCATAGGCCAGAATGGGCTGCTGGAATTATTACACTCTATAATCCCAGTGGACTCAGAGAGCAAGGTAGAAAGTCAAGTTTAGTATGCCTGAACTCAGAATAATAAAATACTTCTTTTAGTAAAGTTTATTTTAATATCCTGTGTTTGTAAATATTACTTTTAGAAAGTTAGTATTTACTTGCTTAGCCATTTCAGTCCGCCTCTGCTTTGTGTGTGTGTGTGCTGCCTAGTTTCAGTGAGGGGCAGGGCTGGGGAATTCCAGGAGACAGGCTGGCTGCCAGGTGGTGGGTAGAGAGATTACACCAGGATGGGTGGGAGGAGTACACCTTGACTCTGAATAGACCTGTGCTCTGCCACCACAATGCTGGCTCCGTCCCTGTGGAGCGGCTGATGTCTCTGCCCTGTGCACTGAAAGGAAAGAGCAGAGTCACCACAACAAAGTGCTCCAAAACCGGACTGAGCCAGGCACAGGCCCCCTGGCGACAAAGAACAAAAGAAACAGTGTATAAAATAAAGAGCCCCGCTCCTAAGAAATCAGATCCTGTTTACGCCAAGAAGAAACTCTGCCTGAAGAGGAGGACCTGGGAAATCTACATGGAGGACTACTGTCTCTAAACCTGAGAGACTGGCCTGTGGTGGGTGCCTTGCTGCAAGAAGGAGAGGAAAAGACTGAGAAAGACTTTTGAATCGACTTGTGCTGTGTGAACAATCTCCAAGGGCTTGCTTGTGAACTTGCCCCCTGAACTGCGCCCCAGGAACAGTGGGCGCTACCCCCCCAAGAGGAAAAGGAAGCTGCTGCTGGCGAATTGCCCTCCTGACTCCAGAGAACCTGTGCGCCCCATCCTGCCGAGCACCGCGACCTCTGCCCGACTGTGCTGCTGTGAGCACCGTGACGGCCTGCCCTGACTGGCCTGATCAAAGTGAACTGCTGTCTCCTCGAGCCGGAGCTCGCACCATAAGACAGGCTTTGTCTCCTCTGAGCACCGAGGCTCTGTGGCCCCCAAGCCATGGAGCCCACCGCAAGGTCTGACGCCCACCGGTTCGCCATCGCTGGACGATGTTGCAGTGCTGCGCGCTGAATTCACCCCCGAGTCGCCCCTCCTTCCTCCCCCCTCGAGGCGAGCTGTGGAAGTCATGAGGCGCCCCCCCAAGCACCGTGGTCCACTGTAAGTGAAGACTGGACCGTGACGTGGGACGGCCCCCCTGTGACTGCCGAGGCCGCCGCGAACTTTCCCTCAAGAACTAAGGTACTGTGCGCCTCAAGCCCCCGGTACGATGCGTACCTTCAACTGTGCGGCCCGGACTGGCTTTCCCATACGCTGACCCCAGCGTGAGGAGTTGCAGGGGAAGCGGCCCTGAGTGTACGACACGTACCTTCGTCTGTACGGTCCGTACGGCCCCGTCCGCGTACGCCTATTCACGCGGGAAGCGTGAGCTATCACAGGGAAGCGTCCTGAGGGGAGTACGGTCCGTACGAAGAGTGATACGACGCGTACCAACACCCGTACGACCCGTACGGACGGCGCTTCAATGCGCACAGGGCCCAAGAAGGTGGATATTGCCCCCAAAGTGTGCCTTGTGAAGAACTGTGGACTTGTAAAGCATACCAAGTAACTGGAATCATATTTAAAGCATAAGAAGACTGTATTTGAAAGCCAACCTGAAGAGTTTATATAAAGCCTTATATTTTTGATAAATACAGTCTTGTGTCTCTGTGTGGTGGGTTGGTGGTTATTGTGGGACACCCTGTAAGTGCTTAACCTCATGCCCTCTGGAATCTAGCCTGACTTCTCGCGCCACGTTACCTAGAGGGTGAGCAGGGGTTATTTTTCACGAGTAATCCTTTGCCCTGACTTAGAGGAAAGGGTCCCTGCTTGTCGCAAGTGCATACCTGCGCCAACCAGGGACCCCGGATTCTAACACTGCCTGTGTGGTGTACCTGCACGCACCACTTCTACTGCAGGTGCTCTTGTTGCCTGTGTGGTATACCTGCATGCACCACCTCTACTGTAGGAGCTCTTGTTGCCTGTATGGTATACCTGCACGCACCACTTCTACTGCAGGAGCTCTCTTTGCCTATGTGGTATACCTGCACGCACCGCTTCTTCTCCAAGTGCTCTCGTTGCCTGTATGGTTTACCTGCACGCACCACTTCTAATGCAGGAGCTCTCGTTGCCTGTATGGTATCCCTGCACACACCACTTCTACTGCAGGTGCTCTCGTTGCCTGTGTGGTGTACCTGCGTGCACCCCTTCTACTGCAGGAGCTCTCGGTGCCTGTATTGTATACCTGCATGCACCACTTCTACTGCAGGTGCTCTCGTTGCCTGTGTGATATACCAGCGTGCACCACTTTTACTGCAGAAGCTCTCGTTGCCTGTATGGTGCTCCTGTTCAGACCACTTCTACTGCAGGTGATCGCACTGCCTGTGTGGTGTACCTGCAAGCACCACTTCTACTGCAGAAGCTCTCGTTGCCTGTATGGTGTACCTGCAAGCACCACTTCCACTGCAGGAGCTCTCGTTGCCTGTGTGGTAAACCTGTGCGCACCACTTCTACTGCAGATGCTCTTGCTACCTGTATGGTGTACCTGCAAACAGCACTTCTATTGCATGTGCTCTCGCTGCCTCTATGGTATACCTGCACGCACAACTTCTTCTGCAAGTGCTCTCGTTGCCTGTGTGGTATATCTGCACGCACCACTTCTCCTGCAGGAGCTCTCGTTGCCTGTATGGTATACCTGCAATCACCACTTCTACTGCAGGAGCTCTCGTTGCCTGTATGGTATACCTGCAAACACCACTTCTATTGCAGGTGGTCTCGTTGCCTGTGTGGTGTACCTGTGCGCACCACTTCTACTGCAGGCTCTCTTGCTGCCTGTGTGGTGTACCTGCACGCACCACTTCTACTGCAGGTGCTCTTGTTGCCTGTGTGGTATATCTGCATGCACAACTTCTACTGCAGGCGCTCTTGTTGCCTGTATGGTGTACCTGCATGAACCACTTCTACTGTAGGAGCTCTTGTTGCCTGTGTGGTATACCTATGCGCACCACTTCTACTGCAGGTGCTCTCATTGCCTGTATGGTATACCAGGACGCATTACTTCTACTGCAGGAGCTCTCGTTGCCTATGCGGTATACCTGCACACACCTCTTCTACTGCAGGAGCTCTCTTTGCCTATGTGGTATACCTGCACGTACCACTTCTGCTGCAAGTTCTCTCGTTGCCTGTATGGTGTACCTGCACGCACCGCTTCTAATGCAGGTGCTTTCGTTGCCTGTGTGGTGTACCTGCGCGTACCACTTCTACTGCAGGTGCTCTCGTTGCCTTGTGGTACACCTGCACGCGCCACTTCTTCTGCAGATGATCTTGTTGCCTGTATGGTATACCTGCAAGCATCACTTCTACTGCAGGTGCTCTTGTTGCCTGTATGGTATACCTGCAAGCATCACTTCTACTGCAGGTGCTCTCGTGGTCTGTGTGGTATACCTGTGCGCACCACTTCTATTGCAGGAGCTCTCGTTGCCTGTGTGGTAAACCTGTGTGCACCACTTCTACTGCAGGAGCTCTCGTTGCCTGTGATGTAAACCTGTGCGCACCACTTCTACTGCAGGAGATCTCGTTGCCTGTATGGTGTACCTGCATGCACCACTTCTATTGCATGAGATCTCGCTGCCTCTATGGTATACCTGCACGCACCACTTCTTCTGCAAGTGCTCTCATTGCCTGTATGGTATACCTGCGCGCACCACTTCTATTGCAGTAGCTCTCGTTGCCTGTGTGGTATACCTGTGCACACCACTTCTACTGCAGGTGCTCTTGCTCCCTGTATGGTGTACCTGCACGCAGCACTTCTATTGCATGAGATCTCGCTGCCTCTATGGTATACCTGCACGCACCACTTCTTCTGCAAGTGCTCTCATTGCCTTTATGGTATACCTGCGCGCACCACTTCTGTTGCAGGAGCTCTCGTTGCCTGTGTGGTATATCTGCGCACACCACTTCTTCTGCAGGAGCTCTCGTTGCCTGTATGGTATACCTGCATGCACCAGATCTACTGCAGGAGCTCTCGTTGCCTGTGTGGTATACTTTCACGCACCACTTCTACTGCAGGAGCTCTTGCTGCCTGTGTGGTGTACCTGCACGCACCACTTCTCCTGCAGGAGCTCTCGTTGCCTGTATGGTATACCTGCAAGCTCCACTTCTACTGCTGGAGCTCTCGTTGCCTGTATGTTGTACCTGCATGCACCACTTCTACTGTAGGAGCTCTTGTTACCTGTGTGGTATACCTGTGCGCAAGGCTTCTATTGCAGGTGCTCTCATTGCCTGTATGGTATACCGGCACGCACTACTTCTACTGCAGGAGTTCTCGTTGCATATGCGGTATACCTCCACGCACCACTTCTACTGCAGGAGCTCTCTTTGCCTATGTGGTATACCTGCACGCACCACTTCTGCTGCAAGTGCTCTTGTTGCCTGTATGATGTACCTGCATGCACCGCTTCTATTGCAGGTGCTTTCGTTGCCTGCGTGGTGTACCTGCGTGCACCACTTCTACTGCAGGAGTTTTTGTTGCCTGTATGGTATACCTGCATGCACCACTTCTACTGCAGGTGCTCTCGTTGCCTGTGTGGTATAACTGCATGCACCACTTGTACAGCAGGAGCTCTCGTTGCCTGTGTGCTATACCTGCATGCACCACTTCTACTGCAAGTGCTCTCGTTGCCTTGTGGTACACCTGCATGCACCACTTTTACTGCAGATGCTCTTGTTGCCTGTATGGTATACCTGCAAGCATCACTTCTACTGCAGGTGCTCTTGTTGCCTGTGTGGTATACCTGCAAGCATCACTTCTACTGCAGGTGCTCTCGTTGCCTGTGTGGTATACCTGTGCGCACCACTTCTATTGCAGGAGTTCTCGTTGCCTATGTGGTAAACCTGTGCGCACCACTTCTACTGCAGGAGCTCGTGTTGCCTGTATGGTGTACCTGCAAGCACCACTTCCACTGCAGGAGCACTCATTGCCTGTGTGGTATACCTGTGCGCACCACTTCTGCTGCAGGAGCTCTCGTTGCCTGTGTGGTATACCTGTGCGCACCACTCCTACTGCAGGAAATCTCATTGCCTTTATGGTGTACCTGTGTGTTAGAACCGGCGGTCTATAGTTGTCAGAGGTATACACTTCTGACAAATAGGGACCCACCTCCTCTAGTCAGGGCAAGGGGATTACACACTCAGATAACCCCTGCTCACCCCCTTGGTAGCTTGGCAGAGCAGACCGGCTTATCTCAGAGGCAGTGTGTTAAGCATTTAGGACCGCATACAGTAATAAAGTGAATACACTACAAACGGACACAACACAGGACTTATTATAAAAAATAGTATTTTTATATAAGGCTTAGCACAAGACCAAATAACAATAAAAATATACCACAATCTTAATAAATACTCTTTGGAAGGAAAAATAACAGTTCAGGTAAAGTTTCTTTTTAGGAAATAGTTCTTTAGCAACAAAAGTAGGTATTCTTCTTAAAGCACAGTTCTTGGCAACAATGTGATCCCCACAGGAGTCATACGACGTCGAGTTTACGATATTCCCAAGGTTCGGCGTCGACCGCGAGGAGCTCTAGGTCGAGCCTGGAGTTGCAACAGACCCCACAACACAGTACCTTTAGAATGAAGAAACACGATGTTCCACGGCGTCGAGAGGTCGGCGTCGATCGAGCCTCGGAGTTGGGGCGATCCGCAGCGGCGTCGAGAGGTGTCGAGCCGGAGCAGCGCTCACGGCGTTGAGAAGGGCGCAGCGCCGATGCGATCAGCAGCGGCATCGAGACGGGGTCACTTGGAGCTGGAGCCGAACTCACTACTCACTGGTGTCGCTACTGGTGTCGATCGGGCCCGGCGGCCGGCGTCGAAGGCTCGGAACACTGGAGCCGTACTCACGATGTCGAGCTGGATTCGGCGTCGTCCGTCGACGTCGAGATTGCAGATTCCTCCTGTGCACAAGCAATTCAGCAGAGGGTGAAGTCCTTTAGCCCTGTGACTTCAACAGGAGGCTGGCACTCTTCCAGCCCTTGGAGATTTTCTTGCAAGCTTGAGAGTACACACTAAGTTCCTCTCTCCTTGTCCCTTGGCAAAAATAAAGAAGCAGCTTCAGATTCCCCCAGCAAACAGCACACTGGCAGAAGGGGGAGGCAAGTCCTTGGATCAGCAGGCTTCTTGTCCTTGGTAGAGGTTTCCTTGTCAGAAGTGATCTAAATTCTTTGGTTCAGGGGTCCTTCTTTTATACCCCTTTTCTGCTTTGTTCCCTTTGTCCAAGCAGGGAAATTCCCCCATCCCAGGATTGTTGTGGGTGTTGTCAGGCCGAGGCACCTGGCCTATTCACTGAGCAGGGCAGGGTCATCAGCCGCCCAGCATGAGGCGGAGCCAGTATTGTCACTGGCAGGGGCAGGGCCATCAGTCGCCCAGCAGGAGGTTAAGCCAGCATTGTGTCATGCAGGGCACTGACTCATTCAGACCTCTGGAGCCACCCAGCCCCTGACACACACACCAAACCAGCAGAGACCGGTGGATAGTCGGACAAGAAAATAGCCCCTTTCTAAAAGGGCTATTTTCAAACACAGAATTGAAAAACCATCCATCCTAAAGGATATGTTATTAAATTCTGAGTTCAGGGATACTAAACTCGAACCGCTACCATGCTCCCTGAGTCAGATAAGATTATAATGGAGTTAATAATCAGTCTGCCCATTCTGGCCTACGGGAGGCAGGTAGCCCTTCAATAGTGAAAAACGAAAATGGCTGTAATTCACTATTAGGTCATGCCACACACATCAGGGCATGACCTACCTTTTACCAACAATGCACCCAGCCCTAGGGCCTACCATAGAGGTGTCTGAAATGTGGCAAAGTGAAGGTTTTAGAGACTGGCAAGAAGGTTTCCTTGCCAAGTCGACATGACAGTCAGGGACTGCACACAGGCTCTGCGATGGCAAGCCTGGGACATATTTTACAAGCTGCTTCTGTGGGTGGCAAAACCGGTGCTGCAAGCCCACCAGCAGCAGTTAACTTACATGCCCTTGGCACACGCAGTGCACTAGACTAGGGTCTGAACAGTAAGTCAACCAAGCCAATCATGGTAACACCAATCAATGTATCAATTTAACATAGGGAGCACTTGCACTGTGGCACTGCTGTGTGTGTGTGTGCTGCCTAGTTTCAGTGAGGAGCAAGGCTGGGGAATTCCAGGAGACAGGCTGGCTGCCAGGTGGTGGGTAGAGATATTACACCAGGATGGGTGGGTGGAGTACGCCTTGACTCTGAATAGACCTGTGCTCTGCCACCACAATGCTGGCTCCGCCCCCTGTGGAGCGGCTGATGTCTCTGCCCTGTGCACTGAAAGGAAAGAGCAGAGTCACCACAACAAAGTGCTCCAAAACCGGACTGAGCCAGGCACAGGCCCCCTGGCGACAAAGAACAAAAGAAACTGTGTATAAAAGAAGGAGCCCTGCTCCTAAGAAATCAGATCCTGTTTATGCCAAGAAGAACCTCTGCCCGAAGAGAAGGACCTGGGAAAGCTGCATGGAGGAGTACTGTCTCTAAGCCTGAGAGACTAGCCTGTGGTGGGTGCCTTGCTGCAAGAAGGAGAGGAAAAGACTGAGAAAGACTTTTGATTCAACTTGTGCTTTGTGAACAATCTCCAAGGGCTTGCTTGTGAACTTGCCCCCTGAACTGCACCCCAGGAACAGTAGGCGCTACCCCTCCCTGGAAGAAAGGAAGCTGCTGCTGGTGAATTGCCCTCAACGCCGACTCCAGAGAACCTGTGCGCCCATCCCGCTGAGCAACGCGACTCCTGCATGACTGTGCTGCTGTGAGCACCGTGACGGCCTGCCCCGCCTGGCCTGAACAAAGTAAGCTGCTGCCCCCTCGAGCCAGAGCTCGCACCGTAAGGAAGGACGGCCTGATCTGAGCAACGAGCCTCTGTGGCCCCCGAGCCGTAGAGTCAACCGCAAGGACTGACGACACTCAAGTTCGCCGCTTCTGGACGACGACGCAGCACCTCGCGCTGAATTCGCCCCGAGCCGCCCCTCCTTCCACCAACCTCGAGATGAGCCGTGAAGTCCCGAGGCACCCCACCAAGCATCGTTGTCCTCTGCCAAGCGGGACTGCAACGCGACGTGGGACGCCCCTCCTACAAATGCCGAGGCCGCCCCGAACTCACCATCAAGAGATAAGGTACTGTGCGCTTCGAACGCCCCGGTATGACGCGTACCAGCCACTGTACGGCCCGTACTGCTCTGTACGCCATCGTCCCCGTACGCTGACACACGCGGGAAGCGTGAGGCTTCGGAGGGATCGTCCTGAAGAGAGTACACCCTGGTACGACGCGTACTATCCACAGTACGTCCCGTACTGCTCCGTACGCCATCGTCCCCGTATGCTGACACATGCGGGAAGCGTGAGTTATCGGAGGGATCGTCCGGAAGAGCGTACACCCCGGTACGACGCGTACCATCACCCGTACGGCCCGTACTGCCCTGTACGCCAGCATCCCCGTACGCCTGCTCATGCGGGAAGCGTGAGAGTAGTGGGGGAAGCGTTCCAAAGACTGTGCGACCCGTACCAACAGCGGTACGACCCGTACGGACGGCGCTTCGACGCGCACGGACCCCCAAAAGGTGCAGATTGCACCTAAATCGTGCATTTTGAAGAACTGTGGCATCCTTGAACATTGCAAACAAGTAACAGGAAGCATATTTAAAAGTTAAAGACTGTACCTAAAGCCTGCTTGAAGAATTTATATAAAGAGATTTATTTTGATAAATACAGTCTTGTGTCTCTGTGTGGTGGGATGGTGATTGTTGTGGGACTTCCTAAATGCTTAACCTTATGTACTCTAGAGTTTAGCCTGACTGCTCGCGCCACACTACCTAGAGGGTGAGCAGGGGTTATTGTCTGAGAGTAATCCTTTGCCCTGACTTAGAGGAAAGGGTCCCTGCTTGTCGCAAGTGCATACCTGCGCCAACCAGAGATCCCCGATTCTAACAACCACTTTTACTGCAGGAGCTCTCATTGCCTGTATGGTGTACCTGCAAGCACCACTTCCACTGCAGAAGCTCTCATTGCCTGTGTGGTATACCTGTGCGCACCACTTCTACTGCAGGAGCTCTCGTTGCCTGTGTGGTATACCTGTGCGCACCACTCCTACTGCAGGAAATCTCGTTGCCTTTATGGTGTACCTGTGCACACCACTTCTACTGCAGGAAATCTCGTTGCCTTTATGGTGTACCTGTGCACACCACTTCTACTGCAGGAGCTCTGGCTGACTGTGTGGTATACCTGTGCGTACCACTTCTACTGCATGAGCTCTCGTTGGATGTATTGTGTACCTGCATGCACCACTTCTATTGCATGAGCTTTCATTGCCTGTATGGTATACCTGCATGCACCAGTTCTACTGCATGAGCTCTCGTTGCCTGTGTGGTATACTTGCACGCACCACTTCTTCTGCAAGTGCTCTTGTTGCCTCTGTGCTGTACCTGCTTGCACCAGCTCTACTGCAGGTGTTCTGGTTGCCTGTATGGTGTACCTGCACGCACCACTTCTACTGCAGGAGCTCTCGTTGCCTGTATGGTGTACCTGCATGCACCACTTCTACTGCAGGTGCTCTCGTTGCCTGTATGGTATACCTACGCGCACCACTTCTACTGCAGGTGGTCTCGTTGCCTGTGTGGTGTACCTGCGCGCACCAATTCAACAGCAGGAGCTCTCGGTGACTGTGTGGTATACCTGCATGCACCACTTCTACTGCAGGTGGTCTCGTTGCCTGTGTGGTGTACCTGTGCGCACCACTTCTACTGCAGGAGCTCTTTTTGCTGTATGGTATACCTACGCGCACCACTTCTATTGCAGGTGGTCTCGCTGCCTGTGTGGTGTACCTGCGCGCACCACTTCTACTGCAGGTGATCTTGCTGCCTGTGTGGTGTACCTGCGCGCACCACTTCTACTGCAGGTGCTCTTGTTGCCTGTGTGGTATATCTGCACGCACCACTTCTACTGCAGGAGCTCCCGTTGCATGTGTGGTGTACCTGCATGCACCACTTCTACTGCAGGTGCTCCCGTTGCCTGTGTGGTATACATGCACGCACCACTTCTACTGCAGGTGCTCTCGTCGCCTGTGTGGTATATCTGCAAGCATCACTTCTACTGCAGGAGCTCTTGTTACCTGTGTGGTATACCTGTGCACACCACTTCTACTGCAAGAGCTCTCGTTGCCTGCATGGTGCACTTGTTCGGACCACTTCTACTGCAGGTGCTCTCGCTTCCTATGTGGTGTACCTGCACGCACCACTTCTACTGCAGGAGCTCTCGTTGCCTGTATGGTGTACCTGCAAGCACCACTTCCACTGCAGTAGCTCTCGTTGCCTGTGTGGTATACCTGTGCGCACCACTCCTACTGCAGGAAATCTTGTTGCATTTATGGTGTACCTGTGCACACCACTTCTACTGCAGGAGCTCTCGCTGTCTGTGTGGTATACCTATGCGCACCATTTCTACTGCAGGAGCTCTCGTTGCCGGTATGGTGTACCTGCAAGCACCACTTCTATTGCATGAGCTCTCACTGCCTCTATGGCATACCTGCACGCACCACTTCTATGGCAGGTGCTCTCGTGGCCTGTGTGGTATACCTGTGCGCACCACTTCTACTGCCGGTGCTCTTGCTGCCTGTATGGTGTACCTGCAAACAGCACTTCTATTGTGTTGGACTTGGCCCTTCTGGCAGGTTCACCCCTAAACTTTTTGCGATTATCTTAGCTTTTTCCCTATGTTGTGTGAGTGGTTTGCGGCCTCTAGGCGCTCTTACACCGTGTCCCAGTGGAGGGTGCATGTGCGCTGTGTATGTCTTTAGTGAGAGTTACCTGCCCTCCCATAGGAATGCATGGGGAATGTGTGTGTCCATGGTAGTTCCTGGTGCGTGGGGAGTGCAGGGTCGAATTTGGTATGTGCGAACTCGTGAGAGTGAATGCTGCGCAATGATGTGTGCGGCATTACTGTGTCTAGTGTGGAAGTGCCACTTCTAGAAGCTGGCATGTCTGTGTAGTAAATGTGAAGGGACTGTCTGGCTTGTGATTGGCTGGGGTGCCTGGCTCCAGGAGTCAGGATGGGTCTGCCCCAGTGGTGAGTGGAGAGATCTGCATGTTGATGAGTGGGAGGAGTACACCTGGGACCTGAATCGGGCTGGGCTTTCCCCACTCAATGCTGGCTGCGCCCCCTTTGGTACGACTGATGACCCTGTCCTTTTCTGTGAATAGGGAGAGGAGCTGAGCAAAACAAAGTGCTCAGGAACCAGTTGCATCTGGTTCGCCCCTTCCCTGCACCTTGAGACAAAGGAAACCTGTGTATAAAAAGGGGCTGTGACCCCATGTAAAAGGTTCTGTTTTTCTGATCCTAACGGGAGGAGGGCCTGCTGCTGCTGTTGGGCGCCAGGAGGACCGCCACTGGGGACTGCCTCCCTGCCTGGAGGGCCCTGTGGCTGGCACCTGGGCCCAGCCCTTGCCCCCCTGCATCCTGAAGGACTTTTTCCTGGATTTGGAACCTTGCCTTCTTAAATTTAGAATCTCTCCACTGGTTGATCCTTGACTGGTGCCTGTAGCACCCTGGGAGCGCTGTTTCATTTATTTTAATAGAGCGCTTGGCTCTTCTTCCAGCCAACGAAGAAGCGCGTCCCGTTGCTACCTGCAGCGCTGAGCAGGCGATCATCTTGGAGGGAATCCTGACGTAAGGATCCCCCCCCCCGCTTTGGCTGCCTCGAGCGCGGGTGCCCACCCCGCATTTCGGCATTAAGAAGGATTATACCTGCGGGAGCCTACCCCACGTTATTGCCGCCGTACGGATTTGCTGATCCTAAAGCGGGTGCCCACCCCGCATTGCGGTGCCCGTTGGCGGGTGCCCACCCCGCTTATGACATAGTTGCGATGGGAGCCTACCCCGTATCGCCGCCGCCGTCGCCGAGAACACTGGGCCGCCGCGCTGCCTGCGGCGACCCGGAAGTAAAAGAAGTCCCGCCTGGTGGTGGGCAGGGCATTGAGGCGCGTGGCTTGCCCGGAGCCTCGCAAGCCCCCTGCCCGCCTTCCCCCGTAGCTGGAAGAGAGGGGGAGGCAAACGCTGAACAGAGTGCCGGTCCCGAGGTGGGGTCCGGGTGAAGCCAGGCGCAAGTGCGGTGCGGGGCTCCCATGCTCGCAGAGAGCCTCGCGAGTGGTGCCGCCGACTGAGGAGTCAACAAAGTCCCGCAAGGACCGAAGAGTGCAGGGCACCCTTCCTTGGATCCGAGGGGCCTCTTCTGGCTGACCGAGCAGTCCCGCACCTGGCAACGGGCCGCCCCACGGTGACAACAGAGTCCTCTGGAACCTGGCTGCAGCAGACGGCTGCTGCCTATTTGCTCAGCCCCCAGGAGCGGTGAGTGGGGCTGAGCCTCTCTTCTTTCTCCTCTTTTGATGTGTTCACCCGGCGCAGCAGCGCCAGTGCAAGTTTTACGGGGGCATTTCTCTTTGAGCAATAGAGTCCCAGAGTAGGACCCCCGGGGGGCACACTGAGTGCACGCCCTCCCTGCTTGGGGCGCCTTGTTTTGAGTGCCAGAAGCACCCCGAGTGCCAGCCCCAATATTTTCCTCAGAGGCATTTTCATTTGGAGTTCCAGACCGGAACTCAGGGGGCACGCTGGTGCCCAGGCTCATTTTCCCAGCTGCCCACCAAGTAGTGGGCAGCTGCCACGTTTAGGTGGTGCAATTGCGCACCTTGGCTGCCTGTGCAGCCCAGCCATGACATTCGGACAAAGGGCGTTTGAGCCCCTGAAAGGCCAAGTTGGCCTGGGGACAGTTTTCCTCTGTTTTAGGTCTACTGTGTTTTATTCCTAACCGTGACCAGTAGTTACTGGCTGTGCGCTACATTTCTGATTTGTTCTACATTCTACATTTACAATTGGTGATTTGTGCTAATTCTGACAGTGGCCCATGTGGCCCTGTCTTGTGTAAATAGTCCCATGTAAATTCCGCCCAGCGCCAGTTGGCACAGTGTAAATTGTGTGAATATTATCTAATGTGTTTATTATAATACAAAGGCTATTTTTATAGATATCCTTGTGTGGAGTTCCTTTTGTGGTGGGCCTTGGGTGTTGTTGCTGGATGCGCGCGCAAACGCTTTACACATTGCCTCCGGGATAAGCCTGACTGCTCGTGCCAAGCTACCAAGGGGGTGAGTAGGGATTATCTTTGGCGTGTAACTCCCCAGCCCTGACTTAGAGAGGTGGTTTCTGCCTGGCTTTGGCGCAAGCCTTAGCCAACCAGAAATCCCATTTCTAACATATTGCATGTGCTCTCGCTGCCTCAATGGTATACCTGCACGCACAACTTCTTCTGCAAGTGCTCTTGTTGCCTGTATGGTATACCTGCACGCACCACTTCTACTGCAGGAGCTCTTATTGCCTGTATGGTATACCTGCACGCACCACTTCTACTGCAGGAGCTCTTATTGCCTGTGTGGTATACCTGCACGCACCACTTCTACTGCAGGAACTCTCGTTGCCTGTATGGTATACCTGCATGCACCAGTTCTAGTGCAGGAGCTCTCGTTGCCTATGTGGTATACTTGCACGCACCACTCTTTCTACAAGTGCTCTCGTTGCCTGTGTGGTGTACCTGCTTGTACCAGCTATACTGCAGGTGCTCTCGTTGCCTGTGTGGTATATCTGCACGCACCACTTCTACTGCAGGAGCTCTTTTAGCCTGTATGGTGTACCTGCATGCACCACTTCTACTGTAGGAGCTCTCGTTGCCTGTGTGGTATACCTGTGTGCACCACTTCTACTGCAGGAACTCTCGTTGCCTTTATGGTATACCTGCATGCACCAGTTCTAGTGCAGGAGCTCTCGTTGCCTGTGTGGTATACTTGCACGCACCACTCTTTCTGCAAGTGCTCTCATTGCCTGTATGGTATACCTGCATGCACTACTTCTACTGCAGGAGCTCTCGTTGCCTGTGCGGTATATCTGCATGCACCACTTCTACTGCAGGAGCTCTCGTTGCCTGTATGGTATACCTGCACGCACCACTTCTACTGCAGGAGCTCTCTTTGCCTATGTGGTATACCTGCACGCACCACTTCTTCTGCAAGTGCTCTCATTGCCTGTATGGCGTACCTGCACGCACCACTTCTAATGCAGGAGCTCTCGTTGCCTGTATGGTATACCTGCACGCACCACTTCTACTGCAGGTGCTCTCGTTGCCTGCGTGGTGTACCTGCGCGCACCACTTCTACTGCAGGAGCTCTCGTTGCCAGTATGGTATACCTGCATGCACCACATCTACTGCAGGTGCTCTACTTGCCTGTGTGGTATACCTGCGTCACCACTTGTACTGCAGGAGCTCTCGTTGCCTGTGTGCAATAGCTGCATGCACCACTTCTACTGCAGGTACTCTCGTTGCCTTGTGGTACACCTGCACGCACCACTTCTACTGCAGGTGCTCTTGTTACCTGTATGGTATACCTGCAAGCATCACTTCTACTGCAGGAGCTCTCTGTGCCTGTGTGGCATGCCTGCACGCACCACTTCTAGTGCAGGTGCTCTGGTTGCATGCCTGGTATACCTGCGTGCACCACTTCTTCTGCAGGTGCTCTCGTTGCCTGTGTGATATACCAGCGTGCACCACTTTTCCTGCAGGAGCTCTCGTTGCCTATATGGTGCACCTGTTCGGACCACTTCTACTGCAGGTGCTCTCGCTGCCTGTGTGGTGTACCTGCAAGCACTACTTCCACTGCAGGAGCTCTCGTTGCCTGTGTGGTAAACCTGTGCGCACCACTTCTACTGCAGGTGCTCTTGCTACCTGTATGGTGTACCTACAAACAGCACTTCTATTGCATGTGCTCTCGCTGCCTCTATGGTATACCTGCACGCCCAACTTCTTCTGCAAGTGCTCTCGTTGCCTGTGTGGTATATCTGCACTCACCACTTCTCCTGCAGGAGCTCTCGTTGCCTGTATGGTATACCTGCAAGCACCACTTCTACTGCAGGAGCTCTCGTTGCCTGTATGGTGTACCTGCATGCACCACTTCTACTGTAGGAGCTCTCGTTGCATGTGTGGTATACCTGTGCGCACAACTTCTACTGCAGGTGCTCTCATTGCCTGTATGGTATACCGGCACGCATTACTTCTACTGCAGGAGCTCTCGTTGCCTGTGCAGTATACCTGCACGCACCACTTCTACTGCAGGAGCTCTCTTTGCCTATGTGGTATACCTGCATGCACCACTTCTGCTGCAGGAGCTCTTGTTGCCTGTATGGTATACCTGCATGCACCACTTCTACTGCAGGTGCTCTCGTTACCTGTGTGGTATAACTGTATGCACCACTTGTATTGCATGAGCTCTCGTTGCCTGTGTGCTATGCCTGCATGCACCACTTCTACTGCAGGTGCTCTCGTTGCCTTGTGGTACACCTGCACGCGCCACTTCTTCTGCAGATGCTCTTGTTGCCTGTGAGAATCCGGGGTCTCTGGTTGGCTCAGGTATGCACTTGCAACAAGCAGGGACCCTTTTCTCTAAGTCAGGGCGAAGGATTACTCTTAGAAAATAACCCCTGCTCACCCTCTAGGTAACGTGGCGCGAGCAGTCAGGCTAGATTCCAGAGGGCATTAGGTTAAGCATTCAAGGCGTCCCACAATAACCACCAACCCACCACACAGGGACACCAGACTGTATTTTGTAAAAATATAAAGCTCTTTATATAAAACTCTTCAGGTAGGCTTCATATACAGTCTTTTACTTTAAAATTAGGTTCCAGTTACTTGTAATTATTTTTAGGGAGTCCACAGTTCTTAAAATGGTCACTTTTGGTGCAATCTGCACCTTCTGGGGGCCTGGGCGCCTCGTAGGGCCTTCTGTACGCTTCGTACCAGTTTTTGGATGCGTCGTGCCATTTCTCACGCTTCCCGCGTGAGCACGCGTACTCGGACTCAAGCCGTACGGACCGTACCTTCGTAGGTACGCGTCGTATGAGTCCGGTATGCCTCTTGCCACACCTCACGCTTCCCGCGTGAGCAACGTGTATATCTTTAAAGCTGGACGGACCGTACAGGTGCCGGGACTCACCGTACGAGCTGGGGACGAACCGCACAAAGCCTCACTCTTCCCGCGTGAGTAGCGTAGCGGTACGATAGCGCAGTACGGACCGTACACAGGGAAGTACAGTTCGTACGGCGGCGCTTGGGCTCACAGTACCTTATTTCTTGGGGGCAATGTTCGTGGCGCCCTCAGAAGTCCATAGAGGGGTGTCCCATGTCGCGTTGCATTGCCGCTTGGGCAGTGGACGACGATGCTTCGTGGGGCGCTTCAGGACGTCGCAGCAACCTCGGGGTCAGAAGCAGGAGGGGCAGCTCGGGGTGATCTCTCAGCGCGCAGCGCTGTCACATCGGCCAGGATCGGCGAACTAGGGTGCCGTCGGTCCTTACAGTGATCTCCACGGCCAGGGGTCGCAGAGGCTCGGCACTTGGACGCAGGCAGTCTCTTCTTTACGTTGCAAGCTCCGGATCGAGGGGGCAGCTGTTTACTTTGTTTAGGCCAGGCTGGGCAGGCCTTCACGGTGCTCACAGCAGCACAGGCGGGCAGAAGTCGCGTTGCTCAGCGAGATGGGGGCACCCAGGTTCTCTGGGGTCAGCGATCCACCCACAGCAGCTTCCTTCTCTTCCAGGGAGGGGTAGCGCCCACTGTTCCTGGGGCGCTGTTCAGCAGGCAAGTTCACAAGCAAGCCCTTGGAGATTGTTTTAAAATCACAAGTTGAATTCAAAGTCTTTCTCAGTCTTTTCCTCCTCTCCTTCAGCAGCAAGGCACCCACCACAGGCCAGTCTCTCAGGCTTGAGAGACAGTACTCCTCCATGCAGCTTTCCCAGGTCTTTCTCTTCTTGGCGCAAACAGGATCTGATTTCTTAGGAGCAGGGCTCCTTCTTTTATACACAGTTTCTTTTGTTCTTTGTCGCCAGGGGACCTGTGCCTGGCTCAGTCCGGTTTTAGAGCACTTGTTGACTCTGCTCTTTCCTTTCAGTGCACAGGGCAGAGACATCAGCCGCTCCACAGGGGGCGGAGCCAGCATTGTGTTGGCAGAGCACAGGTCTATTCAGAGTCAAGGTGTACTCCTTCCACCCATCCTGGTGTAATCTCTCTACCCACCACCTGGCAGCCAGCCTGTCTCCTGGAATTCCCCAGCCCTGCCCCTCGCTGAAACTAGGCAGCACACACACACACAAAGCAGAGGCAGACTGAAATGGCTAAGCAAGTAAATACTAACTTTCTAAAAGTAGTATTTACAAACACAGGATATTAAAATAAACTTTACTAAAATAAGTATTTTATTATTCTGAGTTCAGGCATACTAAACTTGACTTTCTACCATGCTCTCTGAGTCTGCTGGGATTACAGCGTGTAGTAATTCCAGCAGCCCATTCTGGCCGATGGAGAGCAGGTAGCTTTCAATAGTGAAAAACGAAAATGGCTGTAATTCACTATTAGGACATGCCACACACATCAGGGCATGTTCTACCTTATGCCTACAATGCACACTGCCCTTGGGCCTACCGTAGGGGTGACTAATATGTAGTTAAGGGAAGGTTTAGGGACTGGCAAGTAGGTGAACTTGCGCAGTCAGCATGACAGTCCCAGACTGCACGCAGGTTCTGCAATGGCAGACCCTAGACACATTTTAGTAGGCCGCTTCTGTGGGTGGCACAACCAGTGCTGCAAGCCCACCAGCAGCATTTGTATTTACAAGCCCTGGCACTCCTGGTGCACTTTACTAGGGGCTGATAGTAAACCAAATAAGCCAAACATGGAAACCAATGAACATCAACATTTTACCATAGGGAGAGCATATGCACCTTAGCACTGATTAGCAGTGGTGAGGTGCCCAGAGTCATAAAACAGCCAACAACAGGTCAGAAAAAATACAGGAGGAAGGCAAAAAGTTTAGGGATGACCCTGCAAAAAGGGCCAAGTCCAACACAACCCCCTTCCAGCCAAAACGCAGGGCAGACCAATCACCACCATGATGGTCTTCCCTGCTTGGGGCGATAGAACAAGGACCTGGCCCGCAACTGCAGGGGCAGACTCCAGTTCTACGCCAATCTGAACCTATTGGACACCCTCTGTCCATACTCTCAGGGCCCACCAAGCCAATCCATGGGGAACCCTTGTCCTCACCTGTGGACACCACCTGTGCAGCACCTAACCTTAACTGGCCCACAGGTGTGTCCCAACAGACAGACAGCAAAATGCTACTGTGGCCACTGACTGTAGTCAGGGATGAGGCCGTATGCCTCTCAGGGCTCTCAAACCTCTGTGGCCCCAGGGAGCGGGGGGCAGTAGCCCCAGGTGCTTGGCACCCTTTATCCATTCTCCCTCCTGTCAGGTCAGGTATGACATCCTGGCACTGACCCACCAGCCCCAGGACTGTATCCGGCGGCTGGACCAAAGACTGGGGTGGCCTCTCCCACACCCGGTCCTCCTCCTTGGGGCTCTCTACCCTCCCACTTGGAGTGGTACCCCCTTCCAGAATTGCCAGGGCACCTGGGGCAGGTGTCCTGCGCAATTCGCCCACCTGTTCAGGGGTTCTATCCTGCAACTGGGCGTCCAGGTCAGGGGTGACACCCTGAACCTGGCCCTCCAACCTAGGGTCTAAACCCTTCAGTTGAGCCGGAGTCAGAGGCGAGGACTCCCTCCCTCTGCACCCCCTTCCAGATGGCTGTACCCTCCCAACTGGAGTGGTACCCCTAGAAGCAACCTGGGTCAGGACACTGATTACAGTTGTCCCACCCTCCAGGTCAACACCTGACCCTGGCTTCCCAACCCTGGGACCAACCCATGCGGTTGAACGCTTGCCTGGCGCACCAGGACTTCCCGGGGAGCACGCATGCCCCCCCTGAGGGTGACACATAACTCATGTGTCGTGTGACAGTCTGCCTGGCGCTGATCTCCCGACCCCTGCCCATCTGACAGCGCCTGAAGATCCCCCAGGACAGAAGTGGTGTCACCATGGTCATTCACTGGTGACGCAGCCCTTCTGGCTGGTCCCTGACCCACTGTTTTTTCCACTAGGGACTCTTTCCCCCTCTCACCCCTCAATCTGGACCTCTGCACCCTCCCAATTGGAGCGGTACTGCCAGACACCAGAACTGAGGGAGGTCTGTTTACAGACACTCCCTGTTCACCAGACACTAGGGGATCCCGCACAACGGGCAGCCCCTCAGGACAGACTAGGCTCCCCACCTGGTGTTCCCTTAAAGAACCATCCAAGCTCTGAGACTGAGGTTGGGCACTACCGGGACATAACCCATTCTCACTCCTTCCCCTTAAAGACAGGACGTGAGGCCCTACACCCCTCTCACTACTACAGGACCTAGTTGGGCTGCTCTGAGCCACTTCCACCACACTGGGTTTGAAGATACCTGAACCACTCCTCTTGGGATCACTCCCCAATGCCTTTCCAGACCCTCTGGACTCCACCAAAAGGTCTGCCTCCAATGTGAGCTCCCTGCGGTCAGAGAACTCACTCTCCAACAGGTGTTGGCATAGCTCTGGAAAACAGGAACTTACAATATGCTCTCCCACAATTGGATCACACAGCCGCCTAGCAGGGTTAACCAAACTATCCTTCACCTTACCATCCAGTGCCTCACACACATACTCTACACCACTCTCCTGAGACTGGCAAGACAGTCTCTGACTGTCTCTGTCACACAATCCACACTCTTCTGGGCGGTCTGTACACTCACCCACCAGGACTTCAATTTTGGGGGAACCCCTCTCCCTGCACCTCATATCTAGAGTCAGTAGAGTGTCCCTCCCACCACTAGGACCATGAACCCCTGCACCAGTTACCCTATTCCCTTCAGGGATACTGCGCACTACTGGAGCTACCTCATGCCCTTGAACCTTCTGGTGTATGTTAACCCCCTCATTCAAGTCAGGCGCGCCATCTCTGGGTGCGCGTACTACTCTCTCAGCACTAGAAAATTCAATATTGCTGCCACCATCTGAGCTGGATTCCTCCTCCCACTCAGCAAAGCTCAATCTCTGAGCTACGCACATTTCTTGTCGCTGGGCTGAGACACTCATGGCCTCAAGCCTCTCGAGCTCCATATCATATTTCCTCATTATCAAGTCATGCTCCATTTGCATTTTCTTTTCTTCCAGAGCCAGCTTTTTGCTTTCTAGCTCCAATTGGCTTCTTATTTCCAGCTCTGCCAACTTCCTTTCATGATCCCTGGTGGCCTGTCTGTCTGCCAGCTCCTCTGGCGACAGGCCTCTGCCAAAACTATGAACACTCTCTGCTGGTTTCAATGGAGTAACTTCCTCAGTTGCACCCCTTGATTCAATCCAGGCTTTCAGCGCCTTGTAGAGCTCTCCTTTGAGCCTGCATCCTACATGTGGAACCTTGAACTTCTTGCAAAAGTACTTGAGTTGTTTTTTTTTGTGTAGCTGTCCAGCTTTGATTCATCTCATTCCATCTCTCCTACTTCAGAAGCTTCAGAGGTCGTTTTCTCAATGCTGTTTGGGCCAGGCATGACTCCAAACACAAGGGATCTTCTTTTCTTGGCAAGCGAAATTAAAAAGTTCTGTGGCTTAAGCTACTGGACTGTCCTCACTGTGCAATGGCTAGTAATCACTGCGCAGACAACAAAAATGCAAATCCGTGGATCCTCACCGCTGCCACCAATGTTAGAATCCGGTGTCTCTGGTTGGCGCAAGTATGCACTTGCGACAAGCAGGGACCCTTTTCTCTAAGTCAGGGCGAAGGATTACTCTTAAAAAATAACCCCTGCTCAACCTCTAGGTAATGTGGCGCGAGCAGTCAGGCTAGATTCCAGAGGGCATTAGGTTAAGCATTCAAGGCGTGCCACAATAACCACCAACCCACCTGTTCTGCTCGATTTTCCCGGCCTTCTTGTGAGGAACAATGATGGAATGTGACTTCAGTCTCTTATCATTCAAGTCTAAGGGTTAGAGTAGTGAATGGAGCCTATTTACTAGGCACTTCGACATGATTCTGTGCTCTTCCCCATAGATCAGGGCTTGCACACATAGCCTAGGGGATAGATTCGTTAGTATTAGGGATAACCTGTCCTCTAGTGAGGGTATTTCATGGAGCCGTGCTGAATTCAGGCCTGGTAGGCCTCAAACGGGAGAGACTCCATCTTTCTTTCTGCTCCGGCAGCTTGGGATGCTTCTAGGTCAAATGTAATGTTTTAGTTATGAGGTGTTATTCGCTTGGAGAGAACCGGTTCAGGCCGGCCCTTATCGAAGGATTGTATTTTTCTTCATGCCGAAGACACTACATCAGGCCGGCCGGCTGGGAACGTGTCCTTGGTACGGGGAGGTACAAGAATTTGGTGGGCGGCAGGTTACGGGCCGGAATTTTCCATGAGGAAACGCACCTCTATATTAGTGAAAGTCTGAGGCAGTTACATGTTCAGTCCGTAGGCGGCATCTAGCCGTTAGCAGTAAAGCTACTACTTATTCCAGGGAAGACAGACGCCATCTTGAAGGCGGAGAAGAACCGAGAGACAGATACTCTCCTAGCAGAATAGCCAGAGAGGAGAGAGTAGCCGATAAGGAAGAGGTCCCAGTGACTCGGAGAAGGGTGAAGAGAACAGCGCATAGTGGTGCAGACATGTATCCGTGACTGCGGAGGTGTGACTTCCAGGCGAGCCGAGGCACAGACGAGAAGGGAACCTAGATGACCACTGAGTGCAGGCTACACACTACTAAGGTGATGTCGACCCTTTCTTATTAGAGTGTACAACTTAATCTTTCACTTTTCTTTGTAGGTTATGTGTTATATTGTAATGTTATGTGATTGCGTATGTAATGAGTAATAAAGTACCCAGTTTGTAGTGAACCAACATGTGCTGCGTGTTCTTGTATGAGAGGGTAGCCTATTCTTCTAGTCAGCTGCGGCTACATGAACAGATGTTAACCCTGATCAGGTAAGTGGTAACTGAATAAGGGAAAGAGGAGCCCCTCGAACCAAAGAACAGGCTATGCTTGAACTGGCAGTCTTTGTGTGATCTGATGAATAGTGAGACTGATTCCCTTTTTGTATGTTATGGTGATCATAGGATGAACTGTTGAGACTGCCGTCTGGGTAGAGAGGTCTGGATTCGTATGGGATCGCGAGGCCGCCACTTGTGATACTGTCGTATGGGCAGAGAGGTCTGGATTCGTATGGGATCGCGAGGCCGCCGATTGTGCTGAGACTGCCGTCTGGGTAGAGAGGTCTGGATTCGTATGGGATCGCGAGGCCGCCACTTGTGATCTGAGACTGCCGTCTGGGTAGAGAGGTCTGGATTCGTATGGGATCGCGAGGCCGCCACTTGTGATACTGTCGTATGGGCAGAGAGGTCTGGATTCGTATGGGATCGCGAGGTCGCCGATTGTGCTGAGACTGCCGTCTGGGTAGAGAGGTCTGGATTCGTATGGGATCGCGAGGCCGCCACTTGGGATACTGCCGTCTGGGTAGAGAGGTCTGGATTCGTATGGGATCGCGAGGCCGCCACTTGTGATCTGAGACTGCCGTCTGGGTAGAGAGGTCTGGATTCGTATGGGATCGCGAGGCCGCCACTTGTGATACTGTCGTATGGGCAGAGAGGTCTGGATTCGTATGGGATCGCGAGGCCGCCGATTGTGCTGAGACTGCCGTCTGGGTAGAGAGGTCTGGATTCGTATGGGATCGCGAGGCCGCCACTTGTGATACTGTCGTATGGGCAGAGAGGTCTGGATTCGTATGGGATCGCGAGGCCGCCGATTGTGCTGAGACTGCCGTCTGGGTAGAGAGGTCTGGATTCGTATGGGATCGCGAGGCCGCCACTTGGGATACTGTCGTATGGGCAGAGAGGTCTGGATTCGTATGGGATCGCGAGGCCGCCACTGGTGATACTGTCGTATGGGCAGAGAGGTCTGGATCCGTATGGGATCGCGAGGCCGCCGATTATGAGAGGTCTTGGTATGTATAGTAGGAATTCCCTGTCCTTAGGTGGTAGATATATGTGGTTGCACTATTGTAAATAGGCCCTAGGGAGGGGGTAACGTTCTGGCTGGGTTAGTGAGGCTCTGATGAGCGGGTTCTATCTGATCCGAAAACCCAAGCAGAACATTTGGCGTCACGAACCGTTTACGAAACCTGTGTGCGTTGTGGTTGTATCGTGTTTGCTTTCGGCGCGTGCGTGGTTTCGTTTGTATATTATTTCTATATAATTGTGAGTGTAGTTTTTTTTTTCTCTCTCTTTCTTCTTTCTCTTTTTCTCTTTTTCTTTCTTTTCCAAGATGTTTTCTAGAAAGTCGAAATCTACTTTTAAGTTGCCCGTTGATATTCCTGGTTAGGATTCAACGCCTTATGAAGCCTTAGCCCGTGAGTGGGCTGATTCTACTGGTTTGAGTGAGAATTGGAATTCTTTTTTGGAGCTGGCGGAGCCGGCTGATGTGATTACTTGTTTACAGAAGGCGCCGGTATCTAAGGGTGATGAACTTCCCGTTTTGGGGCGCAGAGGTTGGATTGTTCTGTCTGCGTACAGGATCCTGCATGAGAGGTTGTTGAAGTTACAGAAATCGCATAAGGATGTGGAAGCGAACTTTGTTGAGATTCAGAAAGCTCATACTTTGTTGCGGTGTCAAAATAAGTTGCTTGCTGACAAACTTGATACGTACCAAACTATTGCCGAGAGGGCGGCTGTGCGAATTGCTCGTTATAAATACAAGAATAGGCGTGGTCGGGTTTCGACGCGAAAGGTGCGTCTGGTCGTGGCGAAAGCCGGACTGGATT
The DNA here is from genome assembly GCF_964204655.1 of Triturus cristatus. Taxonomy (NCBI): domain Eukaryota; kingdom Metazoa; phylum Chordata; class Amphibia; order Caudata; family Salamandridae; genus Triturus; species Triturus cristatus. The sequence continues at coordinate 1,102,939,325 of NC_140579.1, forward strand.
GGAATCCTGATGAATGGGATGGTAATATCTGGAACTCGAGTGATTCTCCTTCCTCGGGTGAGGAGTCTGCCAAGCGCGAGTTCTCTCGCTCCGGCCGTGATTGTAAGTCTGCTTCTTGCGCCTCTGATGGTGCACCCCGTGATTGCGCTCGTCCTCTGAGCGGGGTCGATGCTTCTTACACTGATTGTTCCTCTACGTGTACTGGTCGAGCTCCTTGTAATGCTCGTCCCGCGGTCTCGGTGCATCCAGTTTTTCGGCGGAAGTTGCAGCAGGCTCCCGGTGCTCCGAATGGTATTGCTTTAGACTCTTTGGAGGATTTTACTCAACAAGAAATTAGTGATATTTTGCAGCGATTTCGGCAGCGAGCTGGTGAGACCTTACTCACATGGATGGTGCGCCTTTATGAACTGGGCGCTGCTGGCATTATGTTGGATGCTGGCGATTGTTTGAAGTTTTGTTCCTTGAGTTCGGATTCTACTGTACAGGATCATTTTCGTAACTTTAATGTTGGTGGTCAAATTTCTTTGCTTCAATTGGCGACTGAGGGTTGTAATCAAAAATATCCTACTGAGTCTGACTGGCCTGTGAATGACAAACCGTGGTATACTTTGCGCGATGCTGCACAACGTCTCAAAGAGGAGGTGATGAAAACGGCAATTTTTCTGAATACTGCTGACAGGTTGCTTGATGGTTTGTTGACATCTTCTGTGCGGAATCGTATTATTCGTTCTTCCCCTGTTGCTTATAAGCAGGTCATGATGACTTTATTGATTAATCAGACTGGTAACATATTGTCTATGGTGCTGGAATCGGTACGCCAACTCGGTGAGTTGGGTGAGTGGTTTAAACCTGAACGGCAATCCCGGCCTGACACTCGTACTCCTGGTGACAATAAACTTACTAGACGTGATATGTTTTTTGGTCTTATGGCCGATGGTGTGCGGAAGGAGGACATTGACGGTGAGACTACTTCTCGTTTGTGGGAAATGTTTCGCAAACGTGGCTTGGATCGAAAGGAGGGTGCCCGGCGTGTTCGGACGACTGAGTGTGATCGTGGTTTTTCTGACGGTAGCGGTGATGACGACCGCCGTGGGCGCTCTGATCGTCGTGATGATCGACGTTATGTACGTGATTTGTCCCCCCGTCGTGAGAGAGACAGGGAGAGAGAGGGGGAAAGAGAGAGGGGGAGAGATGATTATGTTAACAGCAGACGTAGAGATGATAGGGATCAATCCCCTGAGTTGAGAAGGAGAGAGGATCGACACAGATTGGCCGATCTAAACCTGCAGTACAATGCAGAGGACAGGAATCCATTTCGTAATGGAGATGGATATGAACAGGAGGTATCGATACCTGGGAAACGTGAGAGTCTTTATCCTGATTTATCCTGGTACACAGAACGCAGTAAACATGACTAGGAAATAGGTCAAGCTCCAGTACACAGATGGGCTCACAGAGATAATAGACCCTATGTAGATATTGATATTTATTGGAGACATCGTAATATTCAAAGGGCCCGAGCATTGGTAGATACAGGAGCGGAGGCCACTCTTATTCATGGAAAATCAAAGAAGTTTAAAGGTCAGCCTTTTACAATTACCGGATTAGGTAGAAAGGAATCTCCCGCAGTTCAAACTTTACTTGAAATGAGAATAGGTAGAATTCCTAGAAAAGAATACTCTGTATTAGTGGTACCACTCTTAGAATTCATAATTGGAATTGATATTTTGAAAGGAATGACTTTGCACTTAGATGATGGATGTTACCAATTTGGAACTAAACATTATATATCGTCCAGGCCTGTACGGGTTGGTCGTTTAAGAATGCCCCCCATAAAAGTTCCCCAGGCGACAAAAGTGGTTCGTCAGAAGCAGTATCGTATTCCAGGTGGTCATGAAGAGATTAGTACCACTATTCAGGAGTTGGTGGATGCAGGAGTTATAACCCCAGTTACTTCTGCTTGGAATAATCCTGTTTGGCCGGTACGTAAGAGTGATAATTCTTGGCGCATGACTGTTGATTATCGAGAATTGAATAGACACACACCCCCTTTGACTGTTGCAGTACCGGATGTTATTACCCTAATTGAAAGAATCCAAAAACATCCAGGTACATGGTATGCGTCCATTGATATTGCTAATGCTTTCTTTTTGATTCCGATTGCCCCTGAGTGTCAGGAACAATTCAGTTTTACGTGGAACGGGCGTCAGATGACGTTTAGAAGTCTTCCCCAGGGCTATGTGCATAGTCCTACGATATGTCACCGGCTGGTGGCAGAGCATTTGGCTGAGGTACCGGTTCATCCGCGAATTCAGATATGTCACTATATTGATGATATTTTGATCCAAGGTGAAACACAAGAGGAAGTTCAGACCCAATTGGACAGAGTCATTGAGTGCCTGCGTGAGAAAGGTTGGGAAATCAACCCGGATAAATTACAAGGTCCGTCCCAGGCTGTGAAATTTTTGGGTATTAATTGGCATGAGGGGCACCGAGAAGTGATCCCTCAGGTTAAACAGAAAATTCTTGATTTTGCAGTTCCGAGGAACAGGAAAGAAGCCCAAAGCTTCATTGGTTTGTTTGGTTTTTGGCGCCAGCATATTCCTCATTTGAGTCAAATATTGGCCCCTTTGTACCGTGTCACTCGTAAAAAGAATGCATTTGAATGGGATAAACCACAGCAAGATGCGTTCAGTCTGGCAAAAGAAGCAATTCAGCATGCTCTGGATTTATGGCCTGTATGTGATGGTGATGTGGATTTGAATGTGTCTGTACAAGGCCGTTATGCGAATTGGAGTTTGTGGCAGAAACAAGGCAAGAGTAGAGTACCGTTAGGTTTCTGGACCAAAAAGTTACCTGATGCTGGTGAGCGTTATACACCTTTTGAGAAACAGTTACTTGCATGTTATTGGGCTCTGGTGGATACCGAGCAATTGACTTTGGGACATGGTATAGTTTTGCGACCTGAAATTCCTATCATGCAGTGGGTTATGAGTTCGCCGAAAACTCACCGAATTGGACACGCTCAAGAGGCGAGTGTGATTAAATGGAAATGGTATATACAAGACAGGGCACGTGTGGGACAAAAAGGAGTTGCATCTTTGCATGAGCAGGTGGTACGGGCGCCATCGACTGAGACTGAGAGTGAATGTTCCGTACCTTTAGTACAGGAGTCTCCTGTTCAGTGGGGTAGACCTTTTGATGATTTGTCCGCAGAGGACAGAAACCATGTCTGGTTTACGGATGGTTCAGCAAGGTTCATAGGGACGAAACGGCATTGGAAGGCGGTCTCCTATAATCCGATCACACAAAAATTGCTGAGCACAACTGGTGAGGGTAAGAGCAGTCAATTTGCTGAACTCTATGCTGTTTATCAAGTTCTGAAACAAGAGTTACCTGGCACATGTCATATTTTCACCGATTCTTGGTCTACTGCCAATGGACTGGCAGTTTGGTTACCGACTTGGCATTCCCATAGTTGGAAAATCCATTCAAAAGAACTGTGGGGAAAAGAATTATGGCAGGAGATTTGGGAAATACTCCCACAGAGTACTGTTACAATCTTCCATGTGGATGCTCATACCCCGATAGACTCTCTTGACAAATTCTTTCATAACATTGCAGATGAGAAATCTAAAATTGCTGAGGCAGTGGTGGACAGGCAAGATTCTGATATTGCGGGATTGGCGAAATGGGCCCACCAGAAAGCAGGACACTTTGGAGAGAAAGCCACTAGCAGGTGGGCTGCTGATCGAGGAATTTATATTCCCCTAGATTTAATCAAAAATGTTATTCTACATTGTCCCATTTGTCAGCATATCAGGCAGCGCAAAGTGCCCCAAACTGTTAAAGGTCATTTACATCGCGGGAAATTGCCCGCTCAAATTTGGCAGATTGATTACATCGGTCCACTTCCTATGAGTAGGAATTGTCAATATGTTTGCACTATTGTTGATACATACAGTGGCCTGTTGGTGGCCCTTCCCTGTAAGCAAGCTACCCAATTGAATACTATTAAAACAGTGGAATTGATTATGATGTATTATGGTGTGCCATTCCAAATTCAATCTGATAATGCATCCCATTTTTGTGGAAGATTGGTACAGGAATTCTGTGTGGAAAACAATATTGAATGGGTGTTTCATATACCATATTATCCACAGGCCTCGGGTCTTGTGGAGAGGTTGAATGGCCTGCTGAAAGATCAGCTACGTAAATTAACAGATGACAAGTATAAAAATTGGCGAGACTTTTTGCCTCAAGCGCTATTGATTTTGAATAACCGTCCTTTTCTAAATGCTGAATCCCCACTTATGCGTTTGTTTCCTCCGAATGTTGATGCTAAGCCCAATGAAATCAAAGAGACTGTGATGTACTGGGAAATTACTCCCGGAGCTTTGGCTCCATGTAGAGCGACCCCAGGGTCGGCAGGTTTAGACTTGCATGCCATGGATGACACCGTTATAAAAAGTAAGGATCGAGTCATCATTGAAACTGGTGTTGGTGTTCATATACCAACTGGGAATTTCGGATTAATCGCCCCTAGATCGGGGCTGGCTGTAAAAGGCATTCAGGTGCTTGGAGGAATCATTGATAGTGATTATCAGGGAGAGATTAAGGTGCTCCTGCTGAATAGCAGTGAGGTTGACTTACTGATACATCAAACTGACCGAGTGGCTCAATTGCTAATAATGCCTGTTTTCAGTGGTGAGATCACAAAAGGCACTGCCCCAACGTTGCTAACTGTACGAGGCCAGAAAGGTTTTGGCTCCACAGATAATCCTGGGGCCAGAGTTTGGGTGCAGTCGCCTACGAATCCCCCTGAACAAGCAGAAGTCATTGCAACCGGTCAAGACAACACCATTTTAGTTATGAGACCAGGGAAAGATAGCTGGGAAGCAGTCCCGGCTGACAAATGTTACTTACGAGAATGAATAATGCCTGTATTTGATTCTCTTTCAGATCATTCTTTGGACTGTTGCTGCAGGATGTGTCGGCGTTGGACTCCTTTTGGGCTGGTACGACGAGAGAGGAGGGATCCCATCAACCCGGGCTGAGTTGAGAACCCGAGTGTCGCGTTCCTTCGCTGCGTGGGATTCGTCGTCGAACTTTTGGATTACATTAGCCAAACAAGTGACTAAAGCCCCTCATTTCTGCTTGACACCGATGAGATCGGTGACGGACATTCTAGCGACTTTTTTAGTTGCTGTCCCTGCTTCATTGGAGACTTTGACTCATATTTTTAATATATCGAATGCTCGCCCCAATGTTCTTCTGGGCGATTTTGCTGCCCATGAGTATTGCCCCTTGTGTACTGTACTGTCAGACCCGATACCCCCCATCCAGTCCCAAATAGTTACCTATAATATCACACAGGGTGATTTGTGTTTTTTCCTTACTTGTGATCCTAGTGCGATTTCTGAATGTATGCGTTTAAAATTGAAAGGTGCCACTTCATTCACCGCTCATGAACGAACTTTGTGCCTTCGAAGGACACCGAAAACATGTACTTCTGTTCAGAATAACATGACTTGCAAGAGTTTGGTAGTCACCCCCAGTCATTATCGCACAATGTTACTACCTGCCGGATGGCTTTTCTCATGTGGTAATACTTCCTGGCCATATATTCCCGCAAATATTTCTGGAGGCCCTTGTGCCATTACTAGACTGAGCTTGTTAATGTTTTCATCACATCCGAATGCCAACTCTCGTGTGATTCGAGATACAGTGAGGTTACAGGAGGATTGTGACTCATCTTTGCATTTATATTCCAAGTCTGAATACCTTAGCCTGGCTATTTCAATTGTTGGTGTTCCTGCTTTGGCAGTTTATAATGCCAAATCTATTGGGAAAATGGCCTGCTGGATGGTAAAATCCATCAATCATACTTCTACAGTCCTGTCTGACATGCTATTAGACGCCCAGGGTGAACGTAGGGCTATCTTGCAAAATCGAGCGGCCATTGATTATCTTTTGCTTAAACATGGACACGATTGTTCTGATTTTGAGGGTCTTTGTTGTTTTAACTTGTCGGATCATACAAAATCCATTCAAGCTCACATTGATAAACTACATGACTTGACAGAAGAAGTTAGAAAACACATTGACCAGGGCTGGTTTGACTGGCTCTTTAATTGGTTACCTGATTTGCATATGTTACGTCAGAAATTAGGAGGTATTCTGATTACTATCGGCATTTTGATTTCTATCTGTTGCTTTATTCAGTGTATTCCTTCACTACTTCAATTCTGCACACCTGGTACTAGACATAGATCAGTTAGTCTTGTTTCATATTATTCTTCCACAGATATTAGTTCTGTTTAATGAATGTATAATAGACTGAAGTCAAGGGTGAAATGTTCTGCTCGATTTTCCCGGCCTTCTTGTGAGGAACAATGATGGAATGTGACTTCAGTCTCTTATCATTCAAGTCTAAGGGTTAGAGTAGTGAATGGAGCCTATTTACTAGGCACTTCGACATGATTCTGTGCTCTTCCCCATAGATCAGGGCTTGCACACATAGCCTAGGGGATAGATTCGTTAGTATTAGGGATAACCTGTCCTCTAGTGAGGGTATTTCATGGAGCCGTGCTGAATTCAGGCCTGGTAGGCCTCAAACGGGAGAGACTCCATCTTTCTTTCTGCTCCGGCAGCTTGGGATGCTTCTAGGTCAAATGTAATGTTTTAGTTATGAGGTGTTATTCGCTTGGAGAGAACCGGTTCAGGCCGGCCCTTATCGAAGGATTGTATTTTTCTTCATGCCGAAGACACTACATCAGGCCGGCCGGCTGGGAACGTGTCCTTGGTACGGGGAGGTACACGAATTTGGTGGGCGGCAGGTTACGGGCCGGAATTTTCCATGAGGAAACGCACCTCTATATTAGTGAAAGTCTGAGGCAGTTACATGTTCAGTCCGTAGGCGGCATCTAGCCGTTAGCAGTAAAGCTACTACTTATTCCAGGGAAGACAGACGCCATCTTGAAGGCGGAGAAGAACCGAGAGACAGATACTCTCCTAGCAGAATAGCCAGAGAGGAGAGAGTAGCCGATAAGGAAGAGGTCCCAGTGACTCGGAGAAGGGTGAAGAGAACAGCGCATAGTGGTGCAGACATGTATCCGTGACTGCGGAGGTGTGACTTCCAGGCGAGCCGAGGCACAGACGAGAAGGGAACCTAGATGACCACTGAGTGCAGGCTACACACTACTAAGGTGATGTCGACCCTTTCTTATTAGAGTGTACAACTTAATCTTTCACTTTTCTTTGCAGGTTATGTGTTATATTGTAATGTTATGTGATTGCGTATGTAATGAGTAATAAAGTACCCAGTTTGTAGTGAACCAACATGTGCTGCGTGTTCTTGTATGAGAGGGTAGCCTATTCTTCTAGTCAGCTGCGGCTACATGAACAGATGTTAACCCTGATCAGGTAAGTGGTAACTGAATAAGGGAAAGAGGAGCCCCTCGAACCAAAGAACAGGCTATGCTTGAACTGGCAGTCTTTGTGTGATCTGATGAATAGTGAGACTGATTCCCTTTTTGTATGTTATGGTGATCATAGGATGAACTGTTGAGACTGCCGTCTGGGTAGAGAGGTCTGGATTCGTATGGGATCGCGAGGCCGCCACTTGTGATACTGTCGTATGGGCAGAGAGGTCTGGATTCGTATGGGATCGCGAGGCCGCCGATTGTGCTGAGACTGCCGTCTGGGTAGAGAGGTCTGGATTCGTATTGGGATCGCGAGGCCGCCACTTGTGATCTGAGACTGCCGTCTGGGTAGAGAGGTCTGGATTCGTATGGGATCGCGAGGCCGCCACTTGTGATACTGTCGTATGGGCAGAGAGGTCTGGATTCGTATGGGATCGCGAGGCCGCCGATTGTGCTGAGACTGCCGTCTGGGTAGAGAGGTCTGGATTCGTATGGGATCGCGAGGCCGCCACTTGGGATACTGCCGTCTGGGTAGAGAGGTCTGGATTCGTATGGGATCGCGAGGCCGCCACTTGTGATCTGAGACTGCCGTCTGGGTAGAGAGGTCTGGATTCGTATGGGATCGCGAGGCCGCCACTTGTGATACTGTCGTATGGGCAGAGAGGTCTGGATTCGTATGGGATCGCGAGGCCGCCGATTGTGCTGAGACTGCCGTCTGGGTAGAGAGGTCTGGATTCGTATGGGATCGCGAGGCCGCCACTTGTGATACTGTCGTATGGGCAGAGAGGTCTGGATTCGTATGGGATCGCGAGGCCGCCGATTGTGCTGAGACTGCCGTCTGGGTAGAGAGGTCTGGATTCGTATGGGATCGCGAGGCCGCCACTTGGGATACTGTCGTATGGGCAGAGAGGTCTGGATTCGTATGGGATCGCGAGGCCGCCACTGGTGATACTGTCGTATGGGCAGAGAGGTCTGGATCTGTATGGGATCGCGAGGCCGCCGATTATGAGAGGTCTTGGTATGTATAGTAGGAATTCCCTGTCCTTAGGTGGTAGATATATGTGGTTGCACTATTGTAAATAGGCCCTAGGGAGGGGGTAACGTTCTGGCTGGGTTAGTGAGGCTCTGATGAGCGGGTTCTATCTGATCCGAAAACCCAAGCAGAACACCACCACACAGGGACACCAGACTGTATTTTGTAAAAATATAAAGCTCTTTATATAGAACTCTTCAGGTAGGCTTCAAATACAGTCTTTCACTTTAAAATGAGGTTCCAGTTACTTGTAATTATTTTTAGGGACTCCACAGTTCTTAAAATGGTCACTTTTGGTGCAATCTGCACCTTCTGGGGGCCTGTGCGCCTCGTAGGGCCTTCTGTACGCTTCGTACCAGTTTTTGGACGCGTCGTGCCGTTTCTCACGCTTCCCGCGTGAGCACGCGTACTCGGACTCAAGCCGTACGGACCGTACTTTCGTAGGTACGCGTCGTACGAGTCCGGTACGCCTCTTGCCACACCTCACGCTTCCCGCGTGAGCAACGTGTATATCTTTAAAGCTGGACGGACCATACAGGCGCCGGGACGCACCGTACGAGCTGGGGACGAACCGCACAAAGCCTCACACTTCCCGCGTGAGTAGCGTAGCGGTACGATAGCGCACTACGGAACGTACACAGGGAAGTACGGTTCGTACGGTGGCGCTTGGGCTCACAGTACCTTATTTCTTGGGGGCAATGTTCGTGGCGGCCTCAGAAGTCCATAGAGGGGCGACCCACTTCGCATTGCAGTCCTGCTTGGGCAGTGGACGACGATGCTTCGTGGAGCGCTTCAGGACGTCGCAGCACACCTCGGGGTCAGAAGCAGGAGGGGCAGCTCGGGGGTGATCTCTCAGCGCGCAGCGCTGTCGCATCAGCCAGGATCGGCGAACCAGGGTGCCGTCGGTCCTTACAGTGATCTCCATGGCCAGGGGTCGCAGAGGCTCGGCGCTTGGACGCAGGCAGTCTCTTCTTTACGTTGCGAGCTCCGGCTCGAGGGGGCAGCTGTTTACTTTGTTTAGGTCAGGCAGGCCAGGCCTTCACGGTGCTCACAGCAGCACAGGCGGGCAGAAGTCACGTTGCTCAGCGAGATGGGGGCACACAGGTTCTCTGGGGTCAGCGTCAGCGATCCACCCACAGCAGCTTCCTTCTCTTCCAGGGAGGGGTAGCGCCCACTGTTCCTGGGGCGCTGTTCAGGGGGCAAGTTCACAAGCAAGCCCTTGGAGATTGTTTTAAAAGCACAAGTTGAATTCAAAGTCTTTCTCAGTCTTTTCCTCCTCTCCTTCAGCAGCAAGGCACCCACCACAGGCCAGTCTCTCAGGCGTTAGAGACAGTACTCCTCCATGCAGCTTTCCCAGGTCCTTCACTTCGGGCAGAGGTTTTTCTTGGCGCAAACAGGATCTGATTTCTTAGGAGCAGGGCTCCTTCTTTTATAGCAAGTTTCTTTTGTTCTTTGTCGCCAGGGGGCCTGGGCCTGGCTCAGTCCGGTTTTGGAGCACTTTGTTGTGGTGACTCTGCTCTTTCCTTTCAGCGCAGAGGGCAGAGAAATCAGCCGCTCCACAGGGGGTGGAGCCAGCATTGTGATGGCAGAGCACAGGTCTATTCAGAGTCAAGGTGTACTCCTCCCACCCATCCTGGTGTAATCTCTCTACCCACCATCTGGCAGCCAGCCTGTCTCCTGGAATTCCCCAGCCCTGCCCCTCACTGAAACTAGGCAGCACACACACACACAGCAGAGGCGGACTGAAATGGCTAAGCAAGTAAATACTAACTTTCTAAAAGTAGTATTTACAAACACAGGATATTAAAATAAACTTTACTAAAATAAGTATTTTATTATTCTGAGTTCAGGCATACTAAACTTGACTTTCTACCATGCTCTCTGAGTCTGCTGGGATTACAGCATGTAGTAATTCCAGCAGCCCATTCTGGCCTATGGAGAGCAGGTAGCCTTTAATAGTGAAAAACGAAAATGGCTGTAATTCACTATTAGGACATGCCACACACATCAGGGCATGTCCTACCTTATGCCTACAATGCACCCTGCCCTTGGGCCTACCAGAGGGGTGACTAATTTATAGTTAAGGGAAGGTTTAGGGACTGGCAAGTAGGTGCACTTGCGCAGTCAGCATGACAGTCCCAGACTGCATGCAAAAAGTTTAGGGATGACCCTGTAAAAAGGGCCAAGTCCAACATTGCCTGTATGGTATACCTGTAAGCATTACTTCTACTGCAGGTGCTCTCGTTGCCTGTGTTGTATACCTGTGCGCACCACTTCTATTGCAGGAGCTCTCGTTGCCTGTGTGGTAAACTTGTGCGCACCACTTCTACTGCAGGAGCTCTCGTTGCCTGTATGGTGTACCTGCAAGCACCACTTCCACTGCAGGAGCTCTCATTGCCTGTGTGGTATACCTGTGCGCACCACTTCTGCTGCAGGAGCTCTCGTTGCCTGTGTGGTATACCTGTGCGCACCACTCCTACTGCAGGAAATCTCGTTGCCTTTATGGTGTACCTGTGCACACCACTTCTCCTGCAGGAGCTCTCGCTGACTGTGTGGTATACCTGTGCGCACCACTTCTACTGCAGGAGCTCTCGTTGGATTTATTGTGTACCTGCATGCACCACTTCTATTGCATGAGCTCTCATTGCCTGTATGGTATACCTGCATGCACCAGTTCTACTGCATGAGCTCTCGTTGCCTGTGTGGTATACTTGCACGCACCACTTCTTCTGCAAGTGCTCTTGTTGCCTCTGTGCTGTACCTGCTTGCACCAGCTCTACTGCAGGTGTTCTGGTTGCCTGTATGGTGTGCCTGCACACACCACTTCTACTGCCGGAGCTCTCGTTGCCTGTATGGTGTACCTGCATGCACCACTTCTACTGCAGGTGCTTTTGCTGCCTGGGTGGTGTACCTGCATGCACAACTTCTACTGCAGGAGCTCTCGTTGCCTGTGTGGTATACCTGTGCCCACCAATTCAACAGCAGGAGCTCTCGTTGCCTGTATGGTATACCTATGCGCACCACTTCTACTGCAGGTGGTCTCGTTGCATGTGTGGTGTACCTGCGCGCACCACTTCTACTGCAGGTGCTCTTGCTGCCTGTGTGGTGTACCAGCACGCACCACTTCTACTGCAGGAGCCCTTGTTGCCTGTATGGTATACCTGCGCACACCACTTCTATTGCAGGTGGTCTTGTTGCCTGCGTGGTGTACTTGCGCACACCACTTCTACTGCAGGCACTCTTGCTGCCTGTGTGGTGTACCTGCACGCACCACTTCTACTGCACGTGCTCTTGTTGCCTGTGTGGTACATCTGCATGCACCACATCTACTGCAGGAGCTACCGTTGCGTGTGTGGTGTACCTGCACGCACCACTTCTACTGCAGGTGCTCTTGTTGCCTGTGTGGTATACCTGCATGCACCACTTCTACTGCAGGTGCTCTCGTTGCCTGTGTGGTATATCTGCAAGCATCACTTCTACTGCAGGAGCTCTCATTGCCTGTATGGTGTACCTGCAACCACCACTTCTATTGCATGAGCTCTCACTGCCTCTATGCATACCTGCACGCACCACTTCTACTGCAGTTGCTCTCGTGGCCTGTGTGGTATACCTGTGCGCACAACTTCTACTGCCGGTGCTCCTGCTGCCTGTATAGTGTGCCTGCAAACAGCACTTCTATTGCATGTGCTCTCGCTGCCTCTATGGTATACCTGCACGCACAACTTCTTCTGCAAGTGCTCTCGTTGCCTGTATGGTATACCTGCACGTACCACTTCAACTGCAGGAACTCTGTTAGAAATGGGATTTCTGGTTGGCTAGGGCTTGCGCCAAAGCCAGGCAGAAACCACCACTTTAAGTCAGGGCTTCGGAGTTACACGCCAAAGATAACCCCTGCTCACCCCCTTGGTAGCTTGGCAAGAGCAGTCAGGCTTATCCCGGAGGCGATGTGTAAAGCGTTTGTGCGCGCACCCAGCAACAACACGCAAGGCCCACCACAAAAGAAACTCCACACAAGGTTATATATAAAAATAGCCTTTGTATTATACCAAAACACATTAGATAATATTCACACAATTTACACTGTGCCAACTGGCACTGGGCGGATTTACAGGGGACTATTTACACAAGACAGGGCCACATGGACCACTGTCAGAATCATCACAGATCACCAAATTGTAAATGTAGAAATGTAGAACAAATAATAAATGTAGCGCACAACCGGTAGCCACTGGTCAAAGGTAAGTACACCCTACGCAATCCTAAACACCTTAAGCATATATCACGCAGGGAACCATGAACACAGTAGCATAACCTATACTAGGAAAACAGTCTCCTACGCCTAGACACAGTTAGGAATAAAAATAAGCATACAGGCAATGCACATTGCGCAAAAGTACACAGGTAAAAATAACCATGTACCCTAGGTGAGGGCACAACACAGGAAAACTGTCCCCACGACAACTCGGCCTCTCAGGGGCTCAAACGCCCTTTGTCCAAAACGTCAGGGCTGGGCTGCACAGGCAGCCAAGGTAGAAGGCGCAAAGGATCAGACCTAAACGTTGCAGCTGCCCACTACTTGCTGGGCAGCTGTGTACTCAAAAAGATGGGCCCGGGCATTCACAGTGCCCTTTCTAAGAGAACTGCGCCACGTCGCAGCTGCCCTCTATCACACGGGGCAGCTGGAGGAAATGCCAGCACCAACCAGGTGCACGTTGGAGTCCTGCTCTGGGACTCTGAAAACGCTGGGGCCCCCAAACGTTGGAGCCACCTGGGCTCTAAAAATCATCTGCCCCTCTGGAGGGCACTGGCTCCGTAAATAGATATGGCCTGAGCGTCGGAGTCATCTGGGGCTCTAGAATAATAATGTCCCCCTGGAGCGCCCGGGCTCCTGAGACAACTATGCGCCACTACAGAAGAACTGGCCCTCTTAAAATTATTAGGAGATCAACAAACCCTGTGTCACTTAGGCGCGAGTGCGCTCTGGTGCTGCTAGTTCCACTCTCAGATAACCCCCGGGTCATCAATGCGTGAGTTACCTTAGAGCCTGGCCCTCTCTTGCAGAGGCAGCTTCCTTCCTGCGGGGCCCTCCCGGCTCCCGAGGCCGACCTTTCAACTTTGAGGGAGCGGGGAATCCTTGTGGTTAGGTGAAGTCCTGCACTCCCTACCGCCTCTGCACAGTTCTTCTCCGTTGGGCCCCTCGGTTGTTGGGGGCTGCTCCTTCCCCTTGCTCCGAGCCGCAACACCAAGTCTCCTGGTCACTTGGAGACTCGCGCCGTGGGAACCAATCCCAGCGCGGCCTGGGCGGTGACGCTAGGGAGCGGGAACCAATCCCAGCGCGGCGCTGCCAGGCCAAGCCTCCTAGTCACTGGGAGGCTCGTACCGCGGGAAACAATCCCGGTGCGGCCTAGCTGTGACGCGACGGGAATCCCTGAGGCCTGGGACCAATCCCAGCGTGGCTGATGCTGACGTAGGTGGGCCCAGCACTCGCAACGAAGCCCCCGGGCCAGCGGCGGTGATTTCCTCGATGCGGGGTAGGCTCCCGTTATCTTTACATAAAGTCCTTGGTGGGGTGGGCACCGGCTAGGGGTATTTAGAACAACAAATATGCGGGGTGGGCTCCCGCTCGAGGGCACACAAATACGGGAGACTCCTCTACGCCGGGGATTCCCTGTTCTCCATGAGCAGTTCAGCGCTGCCGCGCACAACAGCAGCGCTCTCTCAGCACCAGGGCAAGGTCACCAGCCCTCGCCCCAAAAAGGGCTCCCAGGTGCAAAAGTCACAGGTCCAGGGCCAAACAATGGCGCTCTCTTCCCATCAATAAAAGAGCAAAGCGCCCCTTCGAAGTATAAGCCAAGTTCAGGGGAAGTCTTTCAGGAGGCAGGGGGCAAGGGCTGGGCCCAGGGGCCAGCTCACAGGGCCCTCCAGGCAGGGAGGCAGTCCCCAGTGGCGGTCCTCCTGGCGCCCAGCAGCAGCAGCAGGCCCCCCTCAAATTAGGAACATTTTACAGGGGTCACAGCCCCTTTTTATACACAGGTTTCCTTTGTCTCAAGGTGCAGGGAAGGGGCGAACCAGATGCAACTGGTTCCTGAGCACTTTGTTTTGCTCAGCCCCTCTCCCTATTCACAGAACAGGCCAGGGTCATCAGTCGCACCACAGGGGGCGGAGCCAGCATTGTGTGGGGAAAGTCCAGCCCTATTCAGGTACCAGGTGTACTCCTCCCACTCATCAACATGCAGATCTCTCCACTCACCACTGGGGCAGACCCATCCTGACTCTTGGAGCCAGGCACACCAACCAATCACAAGCCAGACAGTCACTTCATATTTACTACACAGACATGCCAGCTTCTAGAAGTGGCACTTCTACACTAGACACAGTAACGCCACACACATCATCGTGCAGCATTCAATCTCACGAGTTCGCACATACCAAACTCGACCCTGCACTCCCCACGCACCAGGAACTACCATGGACACACACATTCCCCATGCATTCCTATGGGAGGGCAGGTTAGTCTCACTAAAAACATACACAGCGCACACGCACTCTCCACTGGGACACAGTGTAAAAGCGCCTAGAGGCCTAAAACCCCTTACACAACATAGGGAAAAAGCTAGGATAATTGCAAAAAGTTTTGGGGGTGAACCTGCCAGAAGGGCCAAGTCCAACAAACTCTCGTTGCCTGTACGGTATACCTGCATGCACCGCTCTTTCTGCAAGTGCTCTCGTTGCCTGTGTGGTGTACCTGCTTGTACCAGCTATACTGCAGGTGCTCTCGTTGCCTGTGTGGTATATCTGCACGCACCACTTCTCCTACAGGAGCTCTTGTTGCCTGTATGGTATACCTGCAAGCACCACTTCTACTGCAGGAGCTCTTGTAGCCAGTATGGTGTACCTGCATGCACCACTTTTACTGAAGGAACTCTCATTGCCTGTGTGGTATACCTGTGCGCACCACTTCTACTGCAGGTGCTCTCATTGCATGTATGGTATACCTGCATGCACCACTTCTTCTGCAAGTGCTCTCGTTGTCTGTATGGTGTACCGGCACGTACCACTTCTAATGCAGGAGCTCTCGTTGCCTGTATGGTATACCTGCACGCACCACTTCTACTGCAGGTGCTCTCGTTGCCTGTGTGGTGTATCTTCGCGCACCACTTCTACTGCAGGAGCTCACGTTGCCTGTATGGTTTACCTGCATGCACCACTTCTACTGCAGGTGCTTTCGTTGCCTGTGTGGTATACCTGCGAGCACCACTTGTACTGCAGGAGCTCTTGTGCATGCCTGCACGCACCACTTCTAGTGCAGGTGCTCTGGTTGCCTGCCTGGTATACCTGCGTGCACCACTTCTTCTGCAGGTGCTCTTGTTGCCTGTGTGATATACCAGCGTGCACCACTTTTACTGCATGTGCTCTTGCTGCCTCTATGGTATACCTGCACGCACAACTTCTTCTGCAAGTGCTCTCGTTGCCTGTGTGGTACATCTGCATGCACCACTTCTCCTGCTGGAGCTCTCGTTGCCTGTATGGTATACCTGCAAGCACCACTTCTACTGCAGGAGCTCTCGTTGCCTGTATGGTGTGCCTGCATGCACCACTTCTACTGCAGGAGCTCTCTTTGTCTATGTGGTGTACCTGCACACACCACTTCTGCTGCAAGTGCTCTTGTTGCCTGTATGGTGTACCTGCACGCACCACTTCTAAAGCAGGTGCTTTTGTTGCCTGTGTGGTGTGCCTGTGCGCACCACTTCTACTGCAGGAGCTCTTGTTGCCTGTATGGTATACCTGCATGCACCACTTCAACTGCAGGTGCTCTCGTTGCCTGTGTGCTATACCTGCATGCACCACTTCTACTGCAGATGCTCTTGTTGCCTTGTGGTACACCTGCACGCGCCACTTCTTCTGCAGATGCTCTTGTTGCCTGTATGGTATACCTGCAAGCATCACTTAAACTGCAGGTGCTCTTGTTGCCTGTATGGTATACCTGCAAGCATCACTTCTACTGCAGGTGCTCTTGTTGCCTGTGTGGTATACTTGTGCACACCACTTCTATTGCAGGAGCTCTCGTTGCCTGTGTGGTAAACCTGTGCGCACCACTTCTACTGCAGGAGCTCTCATTGCCTGTATCGTGTATCTGCACGCACCACTTCTATTGCATGAGCTCTCGCTGCCTCTATGGTATTCCTGCACGCACCACTTCTACTGCAGTTGCTCACATTGCGTGTGTGGTATACCTGTGCGCACCACTTCTCCTGCAGGAGCTCTCCTTGCCTGCATGGTGCACCTGTTCGGACCACTTCTACTGCAGGTGCTCTCGCTTCCTGTGTTTTACCTGCAGGCACCACTTCTACTGCAGGAGCTCTCGTTGCCTGTATGGTGTACCTGCAAGCACCACTTCCACTGCAGTAGCTCTCGTTGCCTGTGTGGTATACCTGTGTGCACCACTCCTACTGCAGGAAATCTTGTTGCATTTATGGTGTACCTGTGCGCACCAATTCCACTGCAGGAGCTCTCGTTGCCTGTGTGGTTAACCTGTGCGCACCACTTCTACTGCAGGTGCTCTTGCTACCTGTATGGTGCACCTGCAAACAGCACTTCTATTGCACGTGCTCTCGCTGCCTCTATGGTATACCTGCACGCACAACTTCTTCTGCAAGTGCTCTCGTTGCCTGTGTGGTATATCTGCACGCACCACTTCTCCTGCAGGAGCTCTTGTTGCCTGTATGGTATACCTGCAAGCACCACTTCTACTGCAGGTGCTCTCATTGCCTGTATGGTATACCGGCACGCACTAATTCTACTGCAGGAGCTCTCGTTGCCTGTGCGGTATACCTGCACTCATCACTTCTACTGCAGGAGTTGTCTATGCCTATGTATTATACCTGCACGCACCACTTCTGCTGCAAGTGCTCTCGTTGCCTGTATGGTGTACCTACACGCACCACTTCTAATGCAGGTGCTTTCGTTGGCTGTCTGTTGAACCTGCGCGCACCACTTCTACTGCAGGAGCTCTTGTTCCCTGTATGGTATACTTGCATGCACCACTACTACTGCAGGAGCTCTCATTGCCTGCATGGTGCACCTGTTCGGACCACTTCTACTGCAGGTGCTCTCGCTTCCTGTGATGTACCTGCACGCACCACTTCTACTGCAGGAGCTCTCATTGCCTGTATGGTGTACCTGCAAGCACCACTTCCACTGCAGTAGCTCTCGTTGCCTGTGTGGTATACCTGTGCACACCACTTCTACTGCAGGAGCTCTCGCTGTCTGTGTGGTATACCAATGCGCACCACTTCTACTGCAGGAGCTCTTGTTGCCGGTATGGTGTACCTGCAACCACCACTTCTATTGCATGAGCTCTAACTGCCTCTATGGCATACCTGCATGCACCACTTCTACTGCAGGTTCTCTTGTGGTCTGTGTGGTATACCTGTGCGCACCACTTCTACTGCCGGTGCTCTTGCTGCCTGTATGGTGTACCTGCAAACAGCACTTCTATTGCATGTGCTCTTGCTGCCTCTATGGTATACCTACACGCACAACTTCTTCTGCAAGTGCTCTCGTTGCCTGTATGGTATACCTGCAAGCACCACTTCTACTGCAGGAGCTCTCGTTGCCTGTATGGTGTACCTGCATGCACCACTTCTACTGTAGGAGCTCTCGTTGCCTGTTTGGTATACCTGTGTGCACCACTTCTACTGCAGGTGCTCTCATTGCCTGTATGGTATACCGGCACACACTACTTCTACTGCATGAGCTCTCGTTGCCTGTGCGGTATACCTGCACGCATCACTTCTACTGCAGGAGTTGTCTATGCCTATGTATTATACCTGCATGCACCACTTCTGCTGCAAGTGTTCTCGTTGCCTGTATGGTGTACCTACACGCACCACTTCTAATGCAGGTGCTTTCGTTGGCTGTCTGGTGAACCTGCGCGCACCACTTCTACTGCAGGAGCTCTTGTTCCCTGTATGGTATACTTGCATGCACCACTACTACTGCAGGAGCTCTCGTTGCCTGCATGGTGCACCTGTTCGGACCACTTCTACTGCAGGTGCTCTCGCTTCCTGTGGTGTACCTGCACGCACCACTTCTACTGCAGGAGCTCTCATTGCCTGTATGGTGTACCTGCAAGCACCACTTCCACTGCAGTAGCTCTCGTTGCCTGTGTGGTATACCTGTGCACACCACTTCTACTGCAGGAGCTCTCGCTGTCTGTGTGGTATACCAATGCGCACCACTTCTACTGCAGGAGCTCTCGTTGCCGGTATGGTGTACCTGCAACCACCACTTCTATTGCATGAGCTCTAACTGCCTCTATGGCATACCTGCATGCACCACTTCTACTGCAGGTTTTCTCGTGGTCTGTGTGGTATACCTGTGCGCACCACTTCTACTGACGGTGCTCTTGCTGCCTGTATGGTGTACCTGCAAACAGCACTTCTATTGCATGTGCTCTTGCTGCCTCTATGGTATACCTGCATGCACAACTTCTTCTGCAAGTGCTCTCGTTGCCTGTATGGTATACCTGCACGCACCACTTCTACTGCAGGAGCTCTTGTTGCCTGTGTGGTATTTATGCACGCACCACTTCTACTGCAGGAGCTCTCGTTGCCTGTATGGTGTACCTGCATGCACCACTTCTACTGTAGGAGCTCTCGTTGCCTGTTTGGTATACCTGTGTGCACCACTTCTACTGCAGGTGCTCTCATTGCCTGTATGGTATACCGGCACGCACTACTTCTACTGCAGGAGCTCTCGTTGCCTGTGCGGTATACCTGCACGCATCACTTCCACTGCAGGAGTTGTCTATGCCTATGTATTATCCCTACACGCACCACTTCTGCTGCAAGTGCTCTCGTTGCCTGTATGGTGTACCTACACGCACCACTTCTAATGCAGGTGCTTTCGTTGGCTGTCTGGTGAACCTGCGCGCACCACTTCTACTGCAGGAGCTCTTGTTCCCTGTATGGTATACTTGCATGCACCACTACTACTGCAGGAGCTCTCGTTGCCTGCATGGTGCACCTGTTTGGACCACTTCTACTGCAGGTGCTCTCGCTTCCTGTGGTGTACCTGCACGCACCACTTCTACTGCAGGAGCTCTCATTGCCTGTATGGTGTACCTGCAAGCACCACTTCCACTGCAGTAGCTCTTGTTGCGTGTGTGGTATACCTGTGCACACCACTTCTACTGCAGGAGCTCTCGCTGTCTGTGTGGTATACCAATGCGCACCACTTCTACTGCAGGAGCTCTCGCTGTCTGTGTGGTATACCAATGCGCACCACTTCTACTGCAGGAGCTCTCGTTGCCGGTATGGTGTACCTGCAACCACCACTTCTATTGCATGAGCTCTAACTGCCTCTATGGCATACCTGCATGCACCACTTCTACTGCAGGTTCTCTCGTGGTCTGTGTGGTATACCTGTGCGCACCACTTCTTCTGCCGGTGCTCTTGCTGCCTGTATGGTGTACCTGCAAACAGCACTTCTTTTGCATGTGCTCTTGCTGCCTCTATGGTATACCTGCACGCACAACTTCTTCTGCAAGTGCTCTCGTTGCCTGTATGGTATACCTGCACGCACTACTTCTACTGCAGGAGCTCTTGTTGCCTGTGTGGTATACTTGCACGCACCACTCTTTCTGCAAGTGCTCTCGTTGCCTGTGTGGTATATCTGCACGCACCTCTTCTCCTGCAGGAGCTCTTGTTGCCTGTATGGTTGCTTACCCCCCACCCAAGTCAGCTGGACTGACCATTTTATTATTGAATTTTATACCTCTTATTCCAAGCATACTCCTTACAGACAGACTTCCCTCTCTAGTAAACGACGCCAATGGCACAAAGTCAATCAAGAAGTCTTTAAAGAGAACTTCATAGAGCCCTCTATTACCATATCGGAGAACATCGAAAGTGCTCTAATGAAGTTTGAAAAAGCAACTGGGTTGGCTATAGATAACATAGCCCCTTTAAAAACATTTAAACCCCGTCCCGCAAATAAACAAGAAATTTGGTTCTCTGATGACCTCAGAGTTTTAAAACAAGCAGCAAGGAAGCTGGAGAAAAAATGGAGAACCTCCCACTTGGTGAAGGACAGGAGTCACTACTGGGAAGCATTATCTACTTATCATAAAGCTATTCGTAATGCGAGAAAAACTCACATTGCATCCCAGATTACTGCTGCAGGGAATTCTCCCAGGGTTCTGTATCAGGTACTCCAATCATTCGTTAAACCTGTAGCCTGTGAAAGCTCTGAGCTGGTGTCTCAACAGCTCTGTGATAGTATATCTTCATTTTTTTCTAACAAAATAGATACTATCTACGAGAAAATAGTTGCCTCGAATAATGCCTTGACTACTGACACAGCTCTTATTTTTAAAGATTTGGAACATAACCATAATACACATACTTTAGACATCTTTCCTCCCATTACCCCCAAGCACTTATTAGCACTGACTACGCAGATTAAGAGTGGCAGCCCGGACGATAAAATTCCAGCCAGATTAATGCCTATTTTACTAGAAACATTATGGCCTATGATTAAACAACTTGTCAATCTATCTCTTAATACGGGCACCGTCCCCAGAGAATGGAAGCGTGCGTTAGTAAGGCCTATAAGGAAAAACACTGCTACCCCATGGACTGAACTGGCGAACCTCAGGCCCATCTCACTGCTACCTTTTCTGGGAAAGTTGACGGAAAAATATGTTAACAGACTCCTATCTAGCTTTATCGAAACTGCTGGTGGCCTGGACTACTCTCAATCTGGGTTCAAGCCAAAACACAGCACTGAGTCCACCCTTTTGTCTGTTATGGATGATTTGCATATGTTTCAGGACAAAGGCCACTCTGTGATCTTAGTGTTATTAGATCTGTCGGCAGCGTTCGACACGTGTCACACAACATCCTTATTAACCGGTTGTCGAACGTAGGAATTAAGGACAAAGCCCTTGCTTGGCTCAGGAGCTTCCTTTCCGATCGTACACAGACTGTCACCATGGGTACATACCGTTCTACGGAGGTAGAAATCACGAAAGGGGTGCCACAAGGCTCCTGTTTGAGCCCAACACTCTTTAACATCTATGTGGCACCCCTGGCAAGAGTGATGCGCAAATTTGGTTTCATCCCCGTGTCATATGATGATGACACGCAGCTCCTCTTGCCATTTAAAACCCTTACCACGGAATTAAGGAGTTCCTTCTCTGCAGGCATGAAGGCTGTAGCACAATGGGTGCCCACCAACTACCTACAGTGTAACGTCAGTAAAACTGAGGTTATACTGTTCGGAGAAGCTAATATACTGTGGACTCCTGATTGGTGGCCACCTGATCTTGGCATAGTACCAGAGCCCAAACAGGTCGTTAAAAACCTGGGGATTCGCCTTGATCAGGATCTGTCACTAAAACAACATACCAACAACGTTGCAGGCATATGCTTCCACACCATCAGCCTATTACGCAAGGTCTTCCCCTTGCTGCCGGACCATTTTAGAAAAATTTTAGTGCAAGCCCTTATCCTGAGTCGGATCGACTATTGTAATGGCCTGCTGCTCTCTGCCAATGAGGGAGTGTTGACTAGACTCCAGGTTATACAGAATGCGGCAGCTCGCCTGGTCCTTAATGCCCCTCCTAGAACAGCATCTAAGCCTCTACTGGATAAACTACATTGGCTCCCAATCCGTCAAAGGATAAAATTCAAAATATGCTGTCTGATTCAGAAGAGCATAAATGGACAAGGTCCCTCTTACCTGGAAAAGAAATGTATTCCCTACACTCCTTCCAGATTGCTCAGATCCAGTAGTGGACATCTGCTGGTAGTACCACGTGCCAAGAAAGCTAGGCACGGAAGCAAAGCTCTATCTGTGGTGGGACCTACATTGTGGAATAGTCTCCCTTTGACTCTTCCACTATGCTCTGAACATCTGACATTTAGGAAACAACTCAAAACTCTGCTGTTTAAAAATAAGATTTAGTTCAGCTCTCTCTCGTTCTGCTGGAGGGAAGGACCAACTGGCCCTAAAGCACAGAGATACTCCTGTTGGAGTCGATTCTAGCGCTATACAAACTCATAAATAAAATAAATAAATAAAATAAATACCTACAAGCACCACTTCTACTGCAGGAGCTCTCGTTGCCTGTGCGGTATACCTGCACGCACCACTTCTCCTGCAGGAGCTCTCGTTGCCTGTATGGTACACCTGCACTTACCACTTCCACTGCAGGAGCTCTCTTTGCCTATGTGGTATACCTGCATGCACCACTTCTTCTACAAGTGCTCTTGTTGCCTGTATGGTATACCTGCACGCACCACTTCTACTGCAGGTGCTCTCTTTGCCTGTGTGGTGTACCTGCGCACACCACTTCTACTGCAGGAGCTCTCGTTGCCTGTATGGTATACCTGCATGCACCACTTCTACTGCAGGTGCTCTCGTTGCCTGTGTGGTATACCTGCGTGCACCACTTGTACTGCAGGAGCTCTCGTTGCCTGTGTGCTATGGCTGCATGCACCACTTCTACTGCAGGTGCTCTCATTGCCTTGTGGTGCACCTGCACGCACCACTTCTACTGCAGGTGCTCTTGTTGCTTCTATGGTATACCTGCAAGCATCACTTCTACTGCAGGAGCTCTCGGTGCCTGTGTGGCATGCCTGCATGCACCACTTCTAGTGCAGGTGCTCTGGTTGCCTACCTGGTATATCTGCGTGCACCACTTCTTTTGCAGGTGCTCTCGTTGCCTGTGTGGTATACCAGCGTGCACCACTTTTACTGCAGGAGCTCTCGTTGCCTGCATGGTGCACCTGTTCGGACCACTTCTACTGCATGTGCTCTCGCTGCCTGTGTGGTGTACCTGCAAGCACCACTTCTACTGCAGGAGCTCTCGTTGCCTGTATGGTGTACCTGCAAACAGCACTTCTATTTCATGTGCTCTCGCTGCCTCTATGGTATACCTGCACGCACAACTTCTTCTGCAAGTGCTCTCGTTGCCTGTGTGGTATATCTGAATGCACCACTTCTCCTGCAGGAGCTCTAGTTGCCTGTATGGTATACCTGCAAGCACCTCTTGTACTGCAGGAGTTCTCGTTGCCTGTATGGTGTACCTGCATGCACCACTTCTACTTTAGGAGCTTTCGTTGCCTGAGTGGTATACCTGTGCGCACCACTTCTACTGCAGGTGCTCTCATTGCCTGTATGGTATACCGGCACGCACTACTTCTACTGCAGGAGCTCTCGTTGCCTGTGCGGTATACCTGCACGCATCACTTCTACTGCAGGAGTTGTCTATGCCTATGTATTATACCTGCATGCACCACTTCTGCTGCAAGTGTTCTCGTTGCCTGTATGGTGTACCTACACGCACCACTTCCAATGCAGGTGCTTTCGTTGGCTGTCTGGTGAACCTGCGCGCACCACTTCTACTGCAGGAGCTCTTGTTCCCTGTATGGTATACTTGCATGCACCACTACTACTGCAGGAGCTCTCGTTGCCTGCATGGTGCACCTGTTCGGACCACTTCTACTGCAGGTGCTCTCGCTTCCTGTGGTGTACCTGCACGCACCACTTCTACTGCAGGAGCTCTCATTGCCTGTATGGTGTACCTGCAAGCACCACTTCCACTGCAGTAGCTCTCATTGCCTGTGTGGTATACCTGTGCACACCACTTCTACTGCAGGAGCTCTCGCTGTCTGTGTGGTATACCAATGCGCACCACTTCTACTGCAGGAGCTCTCGTTGCCGGTATGGTGTACCTGCAACCACCACTTCTATTGCATGAGCTCTAACTGCCTCTATGGCATACCTGCATGCACCACTTCTACTGCAGGTTTTCTCGTGGTCTGTGTGGTATACCTGTGCGCACCACTTCTACTGACGGTGCTCTTGCTGCCTGTATGGTGTACCTGCAAACAGCACTTCTATTGCATGTGCTCTTGCTGCCTCTATGGTATACCTGCATGCACAACTTCTTCTGCAAGTGCTCTCGTTGCCTGTATGGTATACCTGCACGCACCACTTCTACTGCAGGAGCTCTTGTTGCCTGTGTGGTATTTATGCACGCACCACTTCTACTGCAGGAGCTCTCGTTGCCTGTATGGTGTACCTGCATGCACCACTTCTACTGTAGGAGCTCTCGTTGCCTGTTTGGTATACCTGTGTGCACCACTTCTACTGCAGGTGCTCTCATTGCCTGTATGGTATACCGGCACGCACTACTTCTACTGCAGGAGCTCTCGTTGCCTGTGCGGTATACCTGCACGCATCACTTCCACTGCAGGAGTTGTCTATGCCTATGTATTATCCCTACACGCACCACTTCTGCTGCAAGTGCTCTCGTTGCCTGTATGGTGTACCTACACGCACCACTTCTAATGCAGGTGCTTTCGTTGGCTGTCTGGTGAACCTGCGCGCACCACTTCTACTGCAGGAGCTCTTGTTCCCTGTATGGTATACTTGCATGCACCACTACTACTGCAGGAGCTCTCGTTGCCTGCATGGTGCACCTGTTTGGACCACTTCTACTGCAGGTGCTCTCGCTTCCTGTGGTGTACCTGCACGCACCACTTCTACTGCAGGAGCTCTCATTGCCTGTATGGTGTACCTGCAAGCACTTCCACTGCAGTAGCTCTTGTTGCGTGTGTGGTATACCTGTGCACACCACTTCTACTGCAGGAGCTCTCGCTGTCTGTGTGGTATACCAATGCGCACCACTTCTACTGCAGGAGCTCTCGCTGCCTGTGTGGTATACCAATGCGCACCACTTCTACTGCAGGAGCTCTCGTTGCCGGTATGGTGTACCTGCAACCACCACTTCTATTGCATGAGCTCTAACTGCCTCTATGGCATACCTGCATGCACCACTTCTACTGCAGGTTCTCTCGTGGTCTGTGTGGTATACCTGTGCGCACCACTTCTTCTGCCGGTGCTCTTGCTGCCTGTATGGTGTACCTGCAAACAGCACTTCTTTTGCATGTGCTCTTGCTGCCTCTATGGTATACCTGCACGCACAACTTTCTTCTGCAAGTGCTCTCGTTGCCTGTATGGTATACCTGCACGCACCACTTCTACTGCAGGAGCTCTTGTTGCCTGTGTGGTATTTATGCACGCACCACTTCTACTGCAGGAGCTCTCGTTGCCTATATGGTATACCTGCATGCACCAGTTATACTGCAGTAGCTCTTGTTGCCTGTGTGGTATACTTGCACGCACCACTCTTTCTGCAAGTGCTCTCGTTGCCTGTGTGGTATATCTGCACGCACCTCTTCTCCTGCAGGAGCTCTTGTTGCCTGTATGGTTGCTTACCCCCCACCCAAGTCAGCTGGACTGACCATTTTATTATTGAATTTTATACCTCTTATTCCAAGCATACTCCTTACAGACAGACTTCCCTCTCTAGTAAACGACGCCAATGGCACAAAGTCAATCAAGAAGTCTTTAAAGAGAACTTCATAGAGCCCTCTATTACCATATCGGAGAACATCGAAAGTGCTCTAATGAAGTTTGAAAAAGCAACTGGGTTGGCTATAGATAACATAGCCCCTTTAAAAACATTTAAACCCCGTCCCGCAAATAAACAAGAAATTTGGTTCTCTGATGACCTCAGAGTTTTAAAACAAGCAGCAAGGAAGCTGGAGAAAAAATGGAGAACCTCCCACTTGGTGAAGGACAGGAGTCACTACTGGGAAGCATTATCTACTTATCATAAAGCTATTCGTAATGCGAGAAAAACTCACATTGCATCCCAGATTACTGCTGCAGGGAATTCTCCCAGGGTTCTGTATCAGGTACTCCAATCATTCGTTAAACCTGTAGCCTGTGAAAGCTCTGAGCTGGTGTCTCAACAGCTCTGTGATAGTATATCTTAATTTTTTTCTAACAAAATAGATACTATCTACGAGAAAATAGTTGCCTCGAATAATGCCTTGACTACTGACACAGCTCTTATTTTTAAAGATTTGGAACATAACCATAATACACATACTTTAGACATCTTTCCTCCCATTACCCCCAAGCACTTATTAGCACTGACTACGCAGATTAAGAGTGGCAGCCCGGACGATAAAATTCCAGCCAGATTAATGCCTATTTTACTAGAAACATTATGGCCTATGATTAAACAACTTGTCAATCTATCTCTTAATACGGGCTCCGTCCCCAGAGATTGGAAGCGTGCGTTAGTAAGGCCTATAAGGAAAAACACTGCTACCCCATGGACTGAACTGGCGAACCTCAGGCCCATCTCACTGCTACCTTTTCTGGGAAAGTTGACGGAAAAATATGTTAACAGACTCCTATCTAGCTTTATCGAAACTGCTGGTGGCCTGGACTACTCTCAATCTGGGTTCAAGCCAAAACACAGCACTGAGTCCACCCTTTTGTCTGTTATGGATGATTTGCATATGTTTCAGGACAAAGGCCACTCTGTGATCTTAGTGTTATTAGATCTGTCGGCAGCGTTCGACACGTGTCACACAACATCCTTATTAACCGGTTGTCGAACGTAGGAATTAAGGACAAAGCCCTTGCTTGGCTCAGGAGCTTCCTTTCCGATCGTACACAGACTGTCACCATGGGTACATACCGTTCTACGGAGGTAGAAATCACGAAAGGGGTGCCACAAGGCTCCTGTTTGAGCCCAACACTCTTTAACATCTATGTGGCACCCCTGGCAAGAGTGATGCGCAAATTTGGTTTCATCCCCGTGTCATATGATGATGACACGCAGCTCCTCTTGCCATTTAAAACCCTTACCACGGAATTAAGGAGTTCCTTCTCTGCAGGCATGAAGGCTGTAGCACAATGGGTGTCCACCAACTACCTACAGTGTAACGTCAGTAAAACTGAGGTTATACTGTTCGGAGAAGCTAATATACTGTGGACTCCTGATTGGTGGCCACCTGATCTTGGCATAGTACCAGAGCCCAAACAGGTCGTTAAAAACCTGGGGATTCGCCTTGATCAGGATCTGTCACTAAAACAACATACCAACAACGTTGCAGGCATATGCTTCCACACCATCAGCCTATTACGCAAGGTCTTCCCCTTGCTGCCGGACCATTTTAGAAAAATTTTAGTGCAAGCCCTTATCCTGAGTCGGATCGACTATTGTAATGGCCTGCTGCTCTCTGCCAATGAGGGAGTGTTGACTAGACTCCAGGTTATACAGAATGCGGCAGCTCGCCTGGTCCTTAATGCCCCTCCTAGAACAGCATCTAAGCCTCTACTGGATAAACTACATTGGCTCCCAATCCGTCAAAGGATAAAATTCAAAATATGCTGTCTGATTCAGAAGAGCATAAATGGACAAGGTCCCTCTTACCTGGAAAAGAAATGTATTCCCTACACTCCTTCCAGATTGCTCAGATCCAGTAGTGGACATCTGCTGGTAGTACCACGTGCCAAGAAAGCTAGGCACGGAAGCAAAGCTCTATCTGTGGTGGGACCTACATTGTGGAATAGTCTCCCTTTGACTCTTCCACTATGCTCTGAACATCTGACATTTAGGAAACAACTCAAAACTCTGCTGTTTAAAAATAAGTTCAGCTCTCTCTCGTTCTGCTGGAGGGAAGGACCAACTGGCCCTAAAGCACAGAGATACTCCTGTTGGAGTCGATTCTAGCGCTATACAAACTCATAAATAAAATAAATAAATAAAATAAATACCTACAAGCACCACTTCTACTGCAGGAGCTCTCGTTGCCTGTGCGGTATACCTGCACGCACCACTTCTCCTGCAGGAGCTCTCGTTGCCTGTATGGTACACCTGCACTTACCACTTCCACTGCAGGAGCTCTCTTTGCCTATGTGGTATACCTGCATGCACCACTTCTTCTACAAGTGCTCTTGTTGCCTGTATGGTATACCTGCACGCACCACTTCTACTGCAGGTGCTCTCTTTGCCTGTGTGGTGTACCTGCGCACACCACTTCTACTGCAGGAGCTCTCGTTGCCTGTATGGTATACCTGCATGCACCACTTCTACTGCAGGTGCTCTCGTTGCCTGTGTGGTATACCTGCGTGCACCACTTGTACTGCAGGAGCTCTCGTTGCCTGTGTGCTATGGCTGCATGCACCACTTCTACTGCAGGTGCTCTCATTGCCTTGTGGTGCACCTGCACGCACCATTTCTACTGCAGGTGCTCTTGTTGCTTCTATGGTATACCTGCAAGCATCACTTCTACTGCAGGAGCTCTCGGTGCCTGTGTGGCATGCCTGCATGCACCACTTCTAGTGCAGGTGCTCTGGTTGCCTACCTGGTATATCTGCGTGCACCACTTCTTTTGCAGGTGCTCTCGTTGCCTGTGTGGTATACCAGCGTGCACCACTTTTACTGCAGGAGCTCTCGTTGCCTGCATGGTGCACCTGTTCGGACCACTTCTACTGCATGTGCTCTCGCTGCCTGTGTGGTGTACCTGCAAGCACCACTTCTACTGCAGGAGCTCTCGTTGCCTGTATGGTGTACCTGCAAACAGCACTTCTATTTCATGTGCTCTCGCTGCCTCTATGGTATACCTGCACGCACAACTTCTTCTGCAAGTGCTCTCGTTGCCTGTGTGGTATATCTGAATGCACCACTTCTCCTGCAGGAGCTCTAGTTGCCTGTATGGTATACCTGCAAGCACCTCTTCTACTGCAGGAGTTCTCGTTGCCTGTATGGTGTACCTGCATGCACCACTTCTACTTTAGGAGCTTTCGTTGCCTGAGTGGTATACCTGTGCGCACCACTTCTACTGCAGGTGCTCTCATTGCCTGTATGGTATACCGGCACGCATTACTTCTACTGCAGGAGCTCTCGTTGCCTGTGCGGTATACCTGCACGCACCACTTCTACTGCAGGAGCTCTCTTTGCCTATGTGGTATACCTGCACGCACCACTTCTGCTGCAAGTGCTCTCGTTGCCTGTATGGTGTACCTGCACGCACCACTTCTAATGCAGGTGCTTTCGTTTCCTGTGTGGTGTACCTGCGCGCACCACTTCTACTGCAGGAGCTCTTGTTGCCTGTATTGTATACCTGCATGCACCACTTCCACTGCAGGTGCTCTCGTTGTCTGTGTGGTATACCTGCATGCACCACTTGTATTGCAGGAGCTCTCGTTGCCTGTATGGTATACCTGCAAGCATCACGTCTACTGCAGGTGCTCTTGTTGAATGTATGGTATACCTGCAAGCATCACTTCTACTGCAGGTGCTCTCGTTGCCTGTGTGGTACACCTGTGCGCACCACTTCTATTGCAGGAGCTCTCGTTGCCTGTGTAGTAAACCTGTGCGCACCACTTCTACTGCAGGATCTCTCGTTGCCTATGTGGTAATGGTAAACCTGTGCGCACCACTTCTACTGCAGGAGCTCTCGTTGCCTGTATGATGTACCTGCACGCACCACTTCTATTGCATGAGCTCTCGCTGCCTCTATGGTATTCCTGCACGCACCACTTCTACTGCAGTTGCTCTTGTTGCCTGTGTGGTATACCTGTGCGCACCACTTCTATTGCATGTGCTCTCGCTGCCTCTATGGTATACCTGCACGCACAACTTCTTCTGCAAGTGCTCTCGTTGCCTGTGTGGTATATCTGCATGCACCACTTCTCCTGCACGAGCTCTAGTTGCCTGTATGGTATACCTGCAAGCACCTTTTCTACTGCAGGTGCTCTCGTTGCCTGTATGGTGTACCTGCATGCACCACTTCTACTGTAGGAGCTCTCGTTGCCTGTGTGGTATACCTGTGCGCACCACTTCTACTGCAGGTGCTCTCATTGCCTGTATGGTATACCTGCACTCACCACTTCTGCTGTGTTGGACTTGGCCCTTTTTGCAGGGTCATCCCTAAACTTTTTGCCTTCCTCCTGTATTTTTTCTGACCTGTTGTTGGCTGTTTTATGACTCTGGGCACCTTACCACTGTTGATCAGTGCTAAGGTGCATATGCTCTCCCTATGGTAAAATGTTGATGTTCATTGGATTCCATGATTGGCTGATTTGGTTTACTATCAGCCCCTAGTAAAGTGCACCAGGAGTGCCAGGGCTTGTAAATACAAATGCTGCTGGTGGGCTTGCAGCACTGGTTGTGCCACCCACAGAAGCAGCCTAGTAAAATGTGTCTAAGGTCTGCCATTGCAGAACCTGCGTGCAGTCTGGTACTGTCATGCTGACTGCGCAAGTGCACCTACTTGCCAGTCCCTAAACCTTCCCATAACTACATATTAGTCACCCCTATGGTAGGCCCAAGGGCAGGGTGCAATGTAAGCATAAGGTAGGACATGCCCTGATGTATGTGGCATGTCCTAATAGTGAATTACAGCCATTTTCGTTTTTCACTATTGAAAGGCTACCTGCTCTCCATAGGCCAGATGGGCTGTTGGAATTATTACACTCTATATTCCCAGCGGACTCAGAGAGCATGGTAGAAAGTCAAGTTTAGTATGCCTGAACTCAGAATAATAAAATACTTCTTTTAGTAAAGTTTATTTTAATATCCTGTGTTTGTAAATACTACTTTTAGAAAGTTAGGGGCATATCAACAAGGGCGTTATCTCTGCTTTTTTGGCTTTAAAAGCCAAAAAAGCAGAGATAAAACTAATACCCTATCAACAACAGGGTGCTAACATGCAAATTTGCATGTTAGCACCCTTTTACTCTACGCTTCCCCTTGCATCTCTAATGAGATGCAAAGGGGGCGTTCCAGAGTTAAATAATAGGAGAAATGTCGCTAAGCGACATTTCTCCTATTATCAAGAATATTGCTAACCCTGTTAGAGACAAAAAAAGCTGCGCTAACCGCGGTTAACGCTGCTTTTTTACGTCTGGTATTTTTCTGACTTAGCCATGATATCCTATGGAAGGAGGATATCATGGCTAAGTTTGTCTGTCCCTATCAACAAGCTAACGTGAGATTATCGCTGGGTTTCCAGCGATAATCTCACGTTAGCCACTTAGCGTGAGGATTTTTATCGCTATTGAGATAAGCGTTGCTAATAGCACGCTATCTCAGCGATAAAAATCAACGCTAGCCGGCGATAATTATCCTAGCGCTAAGTGCGCTTAGCGATAATTATCGCCGGTTGTTGTTGATATGCCCCTTAGTATTTACTTGCCTATCCATTTCAGTCCGCCTCTGCTGTGTGTGTGTGTGCTGCCTAGTTTCAGTGAGGGGCAGGGCTGGGGAATCCCAGGAGACAGGCTGGCTGCCAGGTGGTGGGTAGAGAGATTACACCAGGATGGGTGGGAGGAGTACACCTTGACTCTGAATTGGGCTGTGCTATGCCACCACAATGCTGGCTCCGCCCCCTGTGGAGCGGCTGATGTCTCTGCCTTGTGCACTGAAAGGAAAGAGCAGAGTCACCACAACAAAGTGCTCCAAAACCGGACTGAGCCAGGCACAGGCCCCCTGGCCACAAAGAACAAAAGAAACTGTGTATAAAAGAAGGAGCCCTGCTCCTAAGAAATCAGATCCTGTTGACGCCAAGAAGAAACTCTGCCTGAAGAGAAGGACCTGGGAAAGCTATATGGAGGACTACTGTCTCTAGCCTGAGAGACTGGCCTGTGGTGGGTGCCTTGCTGCAAGAAGGAGAGGAAAAGACTGAGAAAGACTTTATCTTCAACTTGTGCTTTTGTGAACAATCTCCAAGGGCTTGCTTGTGAACTTGCCCCCTGAACTGTGCCCCAGGAACAGTGGGCACTACCCCTCCCTTGAAGAAAGGAAGCTGCTGCTGGTATATTGCCCCCTTCAGCGCTGACCCCAGAGACCTGAGTGCGACTGGGAACCTGTCCCGCACTCTGAGAACCTGTGTGCCCTCATCCCGCCGAGCACCGTGACCCCTGGACGACTGTGCCGCAGTGAGCACCGTAACGGCCTGCCCCACCTGGCCTGAGCATCGCAAACTGCAGTCCCCTTGAGCCGGAGCTCGCACCGCAAGGAAGGACCGTCCGGTCCAAGCAACGAGCCTCTGTGGCCCCCGAGCTGTAGAGCCCACCGCAAAGACCGCCTGCACCTAAGTTCGCCGCTTCTGGACGACGCCCTGCTGGCAGTGCCTCACCGCTGGTCTCACCTTGAGCTGCTACCCCTCCCTCTTCAAACATCACGACGAGCATCGGAGTCAAGAGGCGCCCCACAACGCATCGCTGCCCTCTGAGAAACGGGACTGCACCGCGACATGGGACGCCCCTGCTGCAGTTCGGGTTCCTCAATTTCCCCTTTCTACCTCGGACAGAGTGAGTTCTTCTCGATCTCTCCGCCGCCTTTGACACGGTTGACCACTCCATCCTTCTCGACCGTGTCAGGGGCGCTGGCCTACGGGGGTCAGCCGTGACCTGGTTTACTTCTTTTTTAGCAGGCCGTACTCAGGTGGTTCATTTGGGAGGCTTTCTGGCACCCTCCCGCCCTGTTTCTTGCGGGGTACCCCAAGGCTCCTCTCTCTCTCCCCTCCTATTCAATCTCTATATACACCCCCTCATTGCTGCTCTTCAGGATTTTGAGGTCACGGCGTTTAATTACGCTGATGACCTCCAGCTCATTTTCAATCTCTCCTCTTCTTCTGATTCAGTTTCTAGGGTTCACTCCACACTCACTTTTATCTACAACTGGATGAACCTCAATCACTTAAAATTGAGCCCCGATAAGACGGAGCTGGTTCTCACTGGTGGCCCCTCCAATCCCTGGTCCCCTGCTTTCTGGCCTTCCATCTTTGGCTCTTCCCCGTCTCCTTCTACCTCTGTTAAAACTCTGGGCTTCAAGGTCAGCCAGGACCTCTCTTTGTGTCTCCAGATAAGCTCGACAGTCTCCTCCTGCTTTCTGGCTCTAAGAACTATCCGGAAAGTCTCGCGCTTTTTCACGGTCGAAGCACTTAAACTCATTATCTTGGCCATGATCCTTTCTCGCCTAGATTATGGCAACGCCCTGTATGTGGGCATCCCTACCTACGAGAGCCGTCGCCTACAGCTTATCCAAAATCAAGCGGCTCGCCTCATTTATAGACTTCCCAAATCCAGTCATACCTCCCCCTTGTTAAAGGCTCTTCATTGGCTCCCTATCAGGGAGCGTTCGCTTTTCAAGATGGGCTGTTTGATTTTCATGTCTCTAGTTGGTACTGCCCCTGCATTCATTAGATCTAAGATCAAGTTATATGCTCCGGCCAGAAACCTCCGTTCTTCCACTCAACTCCTTCTCTCTGTCCCCCCATTTCGCAAGAAAAAATCGGGTGGCTCCAGATTTTCGATACTTGCCCCCCTTTTCTGGAACTCCCTTCCCCTGACAATTAGATCTACCCCCTCCTACTTGGACTTTCGAGCAGCTCTGAAAACTCATCTTTTTTCTTCTGCTTATTCGTCTTAATTTCTTCTTCTCTTCCTTCCTCAGTTTCAGCTTCCTTCTGCAGCGCCAAGAAACCGCTTGGTAGTAGAATGCTATACAAATTCTTTTCAACTTCAACTTCAACTTCTCAGTCACACACACACATACACATCACACGCTGGTGGGGCCCATAATACCAACATTCATTCTAATCAATCTATCCGTATATTTTTATTCAGAAAAGGGGATAAGACATTTGGGTTCCGAACTACACTGTTTTCCCCTTGATGGGAACTCGCTAACATCACCTAACAGACTCCCTCTACTCCTCCTCCCATCAAGGAGAGCACAACCTCCCTCGATGAATCATTTAGTTGGAATTAGTTTAATGACTCCTTAATTCTCTGAATCAATCAATAATAAATTTCAATGAAAGAACAACGCAACACATGAATTCAATTAATCTTTCTTTAGCTAAATCAAATGCAGGTTAGACCTAATTAGTAAATTTCATCTTTTGTCATATTTACCTATTCTGGCTATTTGTCAGAATCTGGTCCTCAGTCAAATCGTCAAAGTTCTGTTCTATCAAGCAGAGTCACCGTCCTCTCCGTCAGCATAACATCAGGATACTGGATATGGTGGTGTGCGTTCAGAATGACCCTCTCTAGTCTACTATTAT
Source organism: Triturus cristatus (assembly GCF_964204655.1). Lineage (NCBI taxonomy): Eukaryota > Metazoa > Chordata > Amphibia > Caudata > Salamandridae > Triturus > Triturus cristatus. Next base: position 1,102,973,737 of record NC_140579.1, read on the forward strand.
TTATACTAAAAATTTACATTCAAATGTTACAATCTTCTTTTCCAGAGCTTCTCATTGGTCTATCAAAATACATCCTAATTCATTAGGAAACATTCTATGTCGTTCCCACAGGCTAAAAGTTCCAAAACGAATGTATGGGAACGTTGGCAATTCATGGTTTAGGTCGCAACAATTTGTATTGAAGGGTTGGCTTTTCGCCTGGTGCAGCCTTGATGGGCACAGCGATGACAGTTCACCGGCAGGTCGCAGCTGCTGAGGTTTGCGCAGGCGTGTTTCTCCATTCCCTTCATTGATTTTACTCCGTAAGGTCTGATTCAGTCGGCGGCCATTTTATAGCAGGCCCATATGGTCAACTTAAGCAAAGAAACACAAAAACCTAATTAATACATTGAAATGGTTAAACAGTGTTATTTCCCTTGCTAATACCCATATGTGTGCGCATTTATCTAGCCATATGCCACGTCCAAAGCCATTATTACTTGTTTATTTAAGCAGAATTCACGATAACCTAACATAAGCAACGTTTATCCTATTAATATGCATACAGACTTAGTTTACATATTATCTTTAGCCATGCAAAGCAATCCCACGTATATTCTCTTGGTTAATAAGCTTGATTAGTTTCTTAAACAACACTCTATTAATTATTATGATTAATCATTAGTCATTTTAATAGAAACGTTTATAAATGGATTGGGTATATAAAAAGAAAACATTTTACCCGCTCCATCACCCCCTCTACAAACTGCCTAAGCCGCCTCAAATTCCCCACAAGAAATAAGGTACCGTGCACTGTTGAAAGCCCCAGCGTACGGCTGGTGCGTCGGCGAAGTTGTGCGCTCCGAAAGCATCAGCGTCCCTGCAGCGTACGGCTGCAGTATAGAGAACTGTGCGCTATCGGACCCCCAACGTACGGCTGCCTCACAAAAGAACTGTACGCGTCAAGCGCAGGCCACCCGTACAGCCCGTACTGCCTGAAGATCGGCGGCCCAGTACGCTTGCTCACACGGGAAGCATGAGACGTAGTAGGGATCGTCCCGAAGAGCGGTACGACGCATACCAACAGCGGTACGACGCTTACCAACGCTGGTACGACACGTACGGACGGCGCTACAAAGCGCACTGACCCCGAAGAGGTGCAGTCTGCACCCAACCTTGCATTTTTAAGAACTGTGGCATCCAAAGATCAAATTGGAACATTATAAGCAAGTAACTGGAACCTTGTTCAAAGCCTAAAGACTGTATTTAAAAGCCTGCTTGAAGAATTTATATAAAGAGCTATATTTTTACAAATACCGTCTCGTGCCTCTGTGTGGTGGGTTGGTGATTATTGTGGGACATTGCCAGTGCTTAACCATATGTGCTCTAGAGATTAGCCTGACTGCTCGCGCCACACTACCTAGAGGGTGAGCAGGGATCCCCTAGAGTCTATATGAAGCAAATGGATAGTTGGGGAAAGCCACAGCTGCACTACCCTACTATACACAACAGTGTCAATGATACATATAGTTCAGATTGCCCATCTCCAAGGTCCACTATCCATGGACCATATATGTTTGAACACCAAAATCCTTTAACAGAGAGGCAATACAATAAAAGAATAACAATAATGATGGTACATAGCGTATTTCAAAAAAAAAGTATACATAAAGAAAGAATAGGTTCTTTTAATTGTTGTTGGTTGAACAAACAGCAGAGAAACAGCCAACGCGTTTCGCCCAACAGCGGGCTTCCTCAGGGCTGTGAAGAACAACATACATTTTTCAGAAAATGATATTACTAAAATTACAAATATTACATTTAATATAATATATCCCACGAAGATTGAATATTAATCACATTGCAGAAAAACCATTAATCTTTAGTGATAGCTAGATAATTCAAGTCATCCTCTACCATAAATAATGGCCGAGAAGTGTGAGTACCAAAGAATTAATAAAAATAAATATAAAAACAAAAAATCACTAGAGAGAAGAAAGAAACTGAATGGGAAGAATGAAAGTGCCCATGAATGAAGAAAGGACATAAAAATCCTCCACACTATTGGGTAAAAACCATGTGTAGGAGAGTAGGGTCTGCTATCCTATGGTCACCCCAAATTTTTGCTTTTTGCTTCACTGGTTTTTGACATATTGAGGCTGTGGGCCTGCCAATCAGACCCCCAGCCTGCTGTTCTCTCTACTAAATTTACACTATGCACCCTAGGTGCATAACCAATTGGAAGTGGATCACCCTGTCAGCCCCTGTACCAGTGTACCCTAGGTACCCAGGGCATTGGTGTACCCAAGGCCTGCCAGGGGCTGAAGCATGTATTATGCCACCCCAGGCTTGGCCTAAATATTTGACACAACTGGCTGATCACTCAGCTGGGGTACGTTGGTGTAATCACCTCTTACTTAGGTGTAGTATACCTATACCTAACCTTAAATGGGACACCTGGTAACCTATAAGTCACTCCTATGGCAGGCCTTAACAATCCTGAAGGCAGAGTGCTTGGTTCCATGTGAGATGGTGCTCTGGCATGAGCTGAGCCTGTCTGCAGTGGTCGGAACAACTTCCTTCTACTGTTTCCAGATATCGTCATACCATATACTCTTAAGTGCATTATGAACCTCGCGGTTAAATGCTATCTTTGGTTTGGCTTTATCAAAACATGTCGAGTAAGGTGTCATACGAATTGGAATACTAACCCCTCGCCAATTCTGGCGACGGGGTTAGCATTCCACCCTTCTAGAGGGACACGACATGTACAGTACCTGAAACCCGGGTAAAATCAGACATAGCCTCAGCTCCACAAAATGGATGCTGCCACCACAGACACAAGTCTGCCCTCCTGCTGCTGGGAGTCCTTCCAGCTTGGGAGGTGTGGACAAAGGGTTTCCTGCCAGGGGAGGTGCATGCACCACCCCAGACAGGATTTTGTGTATTGGTCAGGTAGGGCTTGAAAGAAACCAGACATGCCTGTGGCTCACAAGGAGCCTCGGTGCATATGCCAGTTCAAACCGATCCTGGGGCACACCAGTCCCGGGCCTGGGGCGAGCTGGACAAAGGATTGGGGGTGTAACCACCCCCCTTCCTGGTCCCACCCATAGGGAGGGACCTAGCAGGTAGTCCGGCCACTAGAATCCGCTTAAAGGTAGGAGCTGTGTCCTAAGACTTCAGACATCCTAGAATCAACTTGAAACTAAGAAGAAGACGGGAACTTCGACATTCTGCTGCACAGAAGACTGAAGGAAATCTCCCCTGTGGTCAGGGAGTGACCACCTTGCTAACGCAAGCACCATCCAGCGAATCAACGTCTGCTTTGCTGCCGCCTCCCACCGGAGCCCGAGCCCAGAGACTGACAAGACCTGGACCTCCAGACCTCTCACCGCCCGATCCACAGTCCCTGAAAAGAGGAGACCCGTGGAGGCACCGAGACACGTGGAGCCAGCCATCTTGAAACGACCACGACAAGCTGACAAGTGCAAAAACCGAGGCTCCCTCCAAGTTGTGCTTTGGGATCTGAGAAGCCCAACCCTCGAGCAGCATCTGCACCCAAGGTGAGCCCTCCAGCATCTCCACGATCTGCGTGGGGTCCTTCTGCATTTTGCCACTTGACGCGCCTAACCGGTTGCTGGCCCGCTGGCTAGTAGCCATCTTGGCGACGAACTTCACAAAATACACACTGGTCTGGTTGCTCTAGACTGGCCCTTGCTCCCCTCCAAAGGAGCAGTCCCTCTGACCTTGCTGGTCAGAACCATCAGCTTATTTAATCTCCTACAACAATTGCTTTTGCCAAGGCTTGTTTGCTTCGATCAAGTCGCCGACACCGCCGACAGTGAGAGCCTGCGTGGGACAGCTTGTGAACCGACTCCTGGACGTCGTCGACCTCCAGGGACCACGTGGCTGCAGAGACAAGCTACACCCTTCTTCCTGTTTGCACCCGACATTGCCTGGTACCCACCTGGTGCCACGCTGGTCACTGGCTAGTGACTGTGAACACTGTCCCCTCTGCTTACAGGTCTTCAACATCTCCGATCCACTCTTGGATCCACCGCATCTCTCCCGGACCGACCGCCTGCAGCATCTTTGTCTTCAGGCTCCACGGAACAGATAGAAGAAACCCGACGCACTTCGAGGCCTATGCACCCGCTTCCTGTGGGTGAGGTAAAGCTGGCACTCCTGTGCCCAAGTGTAGTATTACATCTCTAGTGCCTGTGTTCCAAATCTTGAGCTCCTAGTCCATCCGGAAGATCCTCTTTGCAGTAACTTTGTACTTTTTACGCACCCATTGAAACCTATGGGAGCACGCGTGTGACTATTTGCTCTGCACACGCCACCAATGGACCTCCTGGTCACTAACTGAAGTTAGCTCCTTGTAGGCCCAGCGATTCTAGAGGCCCTAGGCCTTTTCCCTTTTCTGTTCGTGGTACTTATACCACTATTTTAGTATATGGTTCGAGCGGCCACCAGGGCCTATCCATATAAAGTGCAACTTCTGTGTATTCTACTGTAATCTTGTTTGACGATTTGTGCTCCTGTGCTCATAAAGAGACTAGGGGTTACTTTGAGAAATAAATACATATATATTTTGAATATATATCTGTGTGGTGTCCTTTCATTGGTATAAAAGGGGGTTACATTTGGTAAAACAGCTGGCTTAACACGCTTCACGAGTTTAGCCTCAAAGACTGCTTAGCCTACGCTACCACTAGGGCAGCTAGTCCGAAAAGGTTGACTTACAACCACACCATAAGGGTTGCTTGGCATGGTACAAGGTGATCACTTTAACTAGTGAGCATCATATACCAGGCCAACTTCTCACATTGGTGAGCAGCGGTTGGATTTGAGCTTGCTGTGTTTTACCATTGTAATCTCTTGGTTACCAATTGAAAGATCACATAGGTACCTGTAGGTACATTTAAACAAGATTAGATATACATAAGTTCTACTGAACTTAGTTGTTGTAGAGCAAAGGGAGTAGCACACCCTGACTACAACTACTAGATAGGTTTAGTAGGTAAACCCAAGTGTAGGTAGATTGCAACACATCCACCCACACTTAAGAGCAATGGCTGGGGCAGAGGGGTCCAATGTACCTATCTCTGTTGAGAGTGACCCCCAGAGGGCACCATCCATCTTTGCTACCCTTAATCAGAATGAGCTCAAACATTTGGCAACTCTTAGAGGCCTTAAACAGCCCAAGAACCCTACCTCTGCTGAGCTCAGAGAACTCTTGCAAAATGATGAAAATCAGAGAGAGCTCAAGAAAGCTTCCCAGTTAGCCCCCTTAGGGTCAGGAACAGGAGGCCCCCCTTCTGAAGATGCTATAGAAGTACCCCTTTCCAATAGCCATCCCTTAGATGAGAACCATACTACAGAGGAAGAAAGTGGAGAGGATGCAGAGAGTAGTGATGATGAAGGGAGAACTAGCCCAGTGCCAAGTGTTATACTTGGCCCAGCTAAACTAAAGCTATTGGGGACTGACAATGGGATCATCCCATTGGATCTCCCCAGTGGACTTAACCAGGGGCTTGGGAGGCAAAGGAATCGCTCAGGTGACTCTAATGCTTCTCATGCCTCTAGAGGCTCTCAAGGTCACTCCAGGAAAAGGATGACCACCCCTCAGAGGAGGGAACATGAGGCCAGAATGCAGGAAGCCCAGCTGAGGATCAGGAAACAGGAGCTAGAAGTAGCCCTGATGGAAGAAAAACTGAACAAGGCCAGGCAACCTAGAGAGAGTGGGTCTATACCCACTGGTGGCAGCATTGTCCCTAAGGACAAAGATAGGGTCTTTGATAATAGGAACCTGTCTAAGGTTGTGCCCCCCTACAAAAGTGGGGATGACATCCACAAATGGATAACTGCTCTTGAGAGAGCCTGCAAAGTACAGCAGGTTCCTGAAGACCAGTGGGCAGCAATCCTCTGGCTCTCCTTTGAAGGAAGAGGCAGAGACAGACTCCTCACTGTTAGAGAAGAGGATGTCAGAAATTACAGAGTCCTGAAGAGTGTTCTAGTTGATGGGTTAGGCTTAACCACTGAACAGTACAGGTTAATGTTCAGAGACACCCAAAAGACACAGACTCAGGACTGGTCTGAATATGTTGAATGTGCCACTAAGGCTTTGGAGGGTTGGTTGCTGGGAAGTAAGGTATCTGATTTTACAGGATTGTATAATTTGATGATGAGAGAACAGATTTTAAATAACTGTCAAAACCAGCAACTGCATCAACACTTGGTTGACTCTGATCTGACCTCTCCCCAAGAATTGGGAAAGAAGGCAGACAAATGGGTCAGAACCAGGGTTAAGCAAAAGAACCAGAACCAGGGCCAAGGGGGTGATCAGAAGAAAACAGACCAAAAGGGTGGAGATCAGAAATCTAAAGACCAGAAGTCTTCAACAGGGCCCCAAACTACTGCTAAGGAGGGTGGGTCCCAACAACAATCCAAGGGAAAGAAGAAAGAAGGTCAAAAGAAACCCTGGTGCAATCATTGCAAGAATACAACTCACTGGAATAGTGATTGTAAGAAGGGTGGAGCCCCCAACACTGTTGCCCCTAAGGCACCTGCTCCCAGTACTACTGTTAGCAGTGTTGGTCCCCAGACAAAGGGTGTAGTGGGAATCACTATGGGAACTGAAGGAGATTCTGACTTAGACAGAACCCTGACACAGGCAGTCTTGATCTGTGATGGAGACATTGATTTGTCCCTGACTGTGAGCCCCAGTAACCTGGGCAAGTACAGACAGACTCCTTTAATTAATGAAAAAGTGGCTCAAGCCTACAGGGACATATGTGCCAGTGTCACTATGGTGACACCAGGCTTTGTGGACCCTGGACAGTACATACCAGGTGAGAAGTACCTGGTGACCAATGCCAGCAATGCCACTACTTCACATAGTGTGGCAGTTGTTAACTTCTCATGGGGAGGGGTAACTGCCCCCAAAAGGGTTGTGGTTAGTGCAGACCTCCCAGTAGAATGTTTGTTGGGCAATGACCTAGAGAGTTCTCTATGGTCAGAAGTGGAGTACAGGACTCATGCAGAGATGTTAGGTATATCATCACATGTCCTTGCTGTGACCAGGTCACAGGCCAAAAAGTGCCTCACTGAACCTCAGGTCTTGGATCCTGGAACAATGGACCAAGCACCTACCAAGAAGAAGAACAGGAGGGTCAAGGCTGTGCCTTCCCCCCTGCCTCAGAGTGATGATCAGCCTTCCCAGGAAGCTGATCTAGAGGACCCTGAAGGAACTGTCCCTGAAGAGCTTGAACCTGATCAGGTTGAGTTTCTGGGGACAGGGGGACCTTCAAGGGCTGACTTGAGGCAGGCTCAGTTATCCTGTCCCTCTCTTGAACCCCTCAGACAGCTGGCTGCTGCTGAGGCTGCTGGGAATGCTCAAGGTACCCATAAAGTGTATTGGGATGAAGGGCTCCTTTATTCAGAGGCTAGAGACCCCAAGCCTGGTGCTACCAGGAGGTTGGTTATACCTCTGCAATTTAGGGGCTTCCTTCTTACCTTGGCCCATGATATTCCTTTAGCAGGACACTTAGGCCAGAACAAGACTTGGGACAGACTTGTCCCTCACTTTCACTGGCCTCACATGAATGAAGATACCAAGGAGTTTTGTCGGCCCTGTGTGACCTGCCAAGCCAGTGGCAAATCAGGTGGCACAACAAAGGCCCCCCTAATACCACTACCTGTGGTGGGGGTCCCCTTTGAAAGAGTGGGAATAGACATAGTGGGTCCCATGGATCCTCCCACTGCATCTGGGCACAGATTTATACTGGTGGTAGTGGATCATGCCACCAGGTATCCAGAGGCAATTCCCCTTAGGACCACTACAGCTCCTGTTGTGGTCAGGGCCCTGCTGGGAGTATTCTCCAGAGTGGGGTTTCCTAAGGAGGTAGTTTCTGACAGAGGTACCAACTTCATGTCAGGATACTTGACAGCTATGTGGAAGGAATGTGGTGTCAACTACAAGTTCACCACCCCTTATCACCCACAATGCAATGGGCTTGTTGAGAGATTCAACAAGACCCCAAAGGGTATGATCAAAGGATTACCTGAAAAGCTCAGGCGAAGATGGGACATCCTTCTACCCTGCCTTCTGTTTGCTTACAGAGAGGTCCCACAAAAGGGGGTTGGCTACAGCCCCTTTGAATTGTTGTTTGGGCACCCTGTAAGAGGCCCACTGTGTTTAGTGAAGGAAGGATGGGAGTTACCTCTCAAAAAGCCTAAGCAAGACATAGTGGACTATGTACTTGGTCTCCGCTCCAGGATGGCTGAGTATATGGAGAAGGCATCCAAAAACCTTGAGGCAAGCCAGGCCTTACAGAAAGCTTGGGATGACCAAAAGGCTGTCTTAGTTGAGTTTCAGCCAGGACAGAAGGTATGGGTGTTGGAGCCAGTGGCCCCAGCAGCACTCCAAGACAAATGGTCTGGACCCCATACAATCCTGGAAAAGAAGGGAGAGGTCACGTACTTGGTGGACCTAGGAACTCCCAGGAGTCCCCACAGGGTACTCCATGTTAACAGGCTTAAAGCATATGTTGACAGGGCAGACATGGGCTTGCTCATGGCTACAGATGAGGGACAGGAGGAAGAGAGTGACCCTCTCCCAGACCTGTTGTCTCAGAACCCTGAAGATGGCTCAGTTGAAGGAGTGACCCTTGGAGGCAACCTCACTGCCCATCAGCAGACTGAATGTAGACAGGTTCTACAATCATTTTCACAGATGTTTTCCTTGATACCTAGTCAAACTGACTGGTGTACCCATGTGGTGGACACTGGTGACATTCTGCCTGTAAAGAACAAGCTTTACAGACAACCTGACCACGTCAGGGACTGTATAAAGGCTGAGGTACATAGAATGCTGGAATTAGGTGTCATTGAACCCTCAGAGAGCCCCTGGGCTAGCCCAGTGGTTCTGGTCCCCAAACCTCACACCAAAGATGGCAAGAGAGAGATGAGGTTCTCTGTGGATTACAGAGGACTCAATGCTGTCACCAGGACAGATGCACACACTATTCCAAGGGCAGATGAGCTCATAGACAAACTAGCTTCTGCTAAGTTTTTGAGCACATTTGACTTGACAGCTGGCTATTGGCAAATCAGATTAGCTGAGGAGTCTAAGGCCAAAACAGCATTCTCAACCCCAGGTGGGCACTACCAGTTTGTGGTGATGCCCTTTGGTCTGAAGAATGCACCTGCCACCTTCCAAAGGCTGGTGAACCAAGTCCTTACTGGGTTGGATGACTTTTGCGCAGCATATCTTGATGACATTGCTGTCTTTAGCTCCACCTGGGAGGATCACCTGATCCACCTGAAAAAGGCTCTTGAGGCTCTGCAAAGGGCAGGCCTCACTATCAAGGCTACTAAGTGCCAGATAGGGCAGAGTAAGGTTGTATATTTGGGCCACCTTGTAGGTGGAGGCCAAGTTCAACCACTGGAGAGTAAGATACAATCCATCAAGGACTGGTCTCCTCCAACCACCCAGACTCAAGTTCGAGCTTTCTTGGGCTTGACTGGGTACTACAGGAAGTTTGTTAAGAACTATGGGTCCATTGTGACTCCTCTTAATGATCTGACATCCAAGAAGATGCCCAAAAAGGTTCAGTGGACAGTAAGCTGTCAAAAGGCATTTGATGACCTGAAGGAGGCCATGTGCTCTGCACCTATCCTGAAAAGTCCCAACTACTCCAAAGAGTTTATTGTCCAAACAGATGCGTCTGAGTTGGGTGTGGGAGCTGTGCTGTCACAACTTAATGTAGATGGTCAAGACCAACCCATTGCTTTTATTAGCAGAAGGTTGACCCCCAGAGAGAAGAATTGGTCAGCTATTGAGAGGGAGGCCTTTGCTGTGGTGTGGGCCCTGAAGAAGCTGAGGCCATACTTGTTTGGCACTCACTTCAAGATTCAGACCGACCATAAGCCCCTCTTGTGGCTAAATCAGATGAAGGGTGAAAACCCCAAACTGCTTAGGTGGTCCATTTCCCTACAGGGGATGGAGTTTACAGTGGAGCACCGGCCAGGTACTGACCATGGGAATGCAGATGGTCTCTCCAGGTACTTTCACTTAGGACATGAAGACGAGACTGGTCAAGGCTAGTTTAATGTCCCTGCGTTTGGGGGGGGGGTTGTGTAGGAGAGTAGGGTCTGCTATCCTATGGTCACCCCAAATTTTGGCTTTTTGCTTCACTGGTTTTTGACATATTGAGGCTGTGGGCCTGCCAATCAGACCCCCAGCCTGCTGTTCTCTCTACTAAATTTACACTATGCACCCTAGGTGCATAACCAATTGGAAGTGGATCACCCTGTCAGCCCCTGTACCAGTGTACCCTAGGTACCCAGGGCATTGGTGTACCCAAGGCCTGCCAGGGGCTGAAGCATGTATTATGCCACCCCAGGCTTGGCCTAACAATTTGACACAATTGGCTGATCACTCAGCTGGGGTAAGTTGGTGTAATCACCTCTTACTTAGGTGTAGTATGTCGAGTAAGGTGTCATACGAATTGGAATACTAACCCCTCGCCAATTCTGGCGACGGGGTTAGCATTCCACCCTTCTAGAGGGACACAACATGTACAGTACCTGAAACCCGGGTAAAATCAGACATAGCCTCAGCTCCACAAAATGGATGCTGCCACCACAGACACAAGTCTGCCCTCCTGCTGCTGGGAGTCCTTCCCGCTTGGGAGGTGTGGACAAAGGGTTTCCTGGGAGGGGAGGTGCATGCACCACCCCAGACAGGATTTTGTGTATTGGTCAGGTAGGGCTTGAAAGAAACCAGACATGCCTGTGGCTCACAAGGAGCCTCGGTGCATATGCCAGTTCAAACCGGTCCTGGGGCACACCAGTCCCGGGCCTGGGGCGAGCTGGACAAAGGATTGGGGGTGTAACCACCCCCCTTCCTGGTCCCACCCATAGGGAGGGACCTAGCAGGTAGTCCGGCCCCTAGAATCCGCTTAAAGGTAGGAGCTGTGTCCTAAGACTTCAGACATCCTGGAATCAACATGAAACTAAGAAGAAGACGGGAACTTCGACATTCTGCTGCACAGAAGACTGAAGGAAATCTCCCCTGTGGTCAGGGAGTGACCACCTTGCTAACGCAAGCACCATCCAGCGAATCAACGTCTGCTTTGCCGCCGCCTCCCGCCGGAGCCCGAGCCCAGAGACTGACAAGACCTGGACCTCCAGACCTCTCACCGCCCGATCCACAGTCCCTGAAAAGAGGAGACCCGTGGAGGCACCGAGACACGTGGAGCCAGCCATCTTGAAACGACCACGACAAGCTGACAAGTGCAAAAACCGAGGCTCCCTCCAAGTTGTGCTTTGGGATCTGAGAAGCCCAACCCTCGAGCAGCATCTGCACCCAAGGTGAGCCCTCCAGCATCTCCACGATCTGCGTGGGGCCCTTCTGCATTTTGCCACTCGACGCGCCTAACCGGTTGCTGGCCCGCTGGCTAGTAGCCATCTTGGCGACGAACTTCACAAAATACACCGCTGGTCTGGTTGCTTCAGACTGGCCCTTGCTCCCCTCCAAAGGAGCAGTCCCTCTGACCTTGCTGGTCAGAACCATCAGCTTATTTCATCTCCTACAACAATTGCTTTTGCCAAGGCTTGTTTGCTTCGATCAAGTCGCCGACACCGCCGACAGCGAGAGCCTGCGTGGGACAGCTCGTGAACCGACTCCTGGACGTCGTCGACCTCTAGGGACCACGTGGCTGCAGAGACAAGCTACACCCTTCTTCCTGTTTGCACCCGACATTGCCTGGTACCCACCTGGTGCCACGCTGGTCACTGGATAGTGACTGTGAACACTGTCCCCTCTGCTTACAGGTCTTCAACATCTCCGATCCACTCTTGGATCCACCGCATCTCTCCCGGACCGACCGCCTGCAGCATCTTTGTCTTCAGGCTCCACGGAACAGATAGAAGAAACCCGACGCACTTCGAGGCCTATGCACCCGCTTCCTGTGGGTGAGGTAAAGCTGGCACTCCTGTGCCCAAGTGTAGTATTACATCTCTAGTGCCTGTGTTCCAAATCTTGAGTTCCTAGTCCATCCGGAAGATCCTCTTTGCAGTAACTTTGTACTTTTTACGCACCCATTGAAACCTATGGGAGCACGCGTGTGACTATTTGCTCTGCACACGCCACCCGTGGACCTCCTGGTCACTAACTGAAGTTAGCTCCTTGTAGGCCCAGCGATTCTAGAGGCCCTAGGCCTTTTCCCTTTTCTGTTCGTGGTACTTATACCACTATTTTAGTATATGGTTCGAGCGGCCACCAGGGCCTATCCATATAAAGTGCAACTTCTGTGTATTCTACTGTAATCTTGTTTAACGATTGGTGCTCCTGTGCTCATAAAGAGACTAGGGGTTACTTTGAGAAATAAATACATATATATTTTGAATATATATCTGTGTGGTGTCCTTTCATTGGTATAAAAGGGGGTTACATTTGGTAAAACAGCTGGCTTAACACGCTTCACGAGTTTAGCCTCAAAGACTGCTTAGCCTACGCTACCACTAGGGCAGCTAGTCCGAAAAGGTTGACTTACAACCACACCATAAGGGTTGCTTGGCATGGTACAAGGTGATCACTTTAACTGGTGAGCATCATATACCAGGCCAACTTCTCACACCATGTAACCAATAGGAAGGTTGATAAAAGGTATATGTAGAACAACAAAACGCAAGAAAGGCCCAAATAGAACAACGAATAAACCACGTGTACATAGACCAAAGAAACCAAGAAACCAAGAAATAGAGTACTCAAAAGACGCGACGAGTGAGACCTGTGAATTCTCAAAAAGACTCACCACAACTAAGTGTTGATTCCGTGATTAATTAACCAATTAATTTAAAAGGTATATCGGTAAATCACGAGTGGACAAAACATCCACATAAAAATCTCACCAAGGATTGGAGTGTAGTCCGATCCAGTCCAGAACCTAACGATTATCACGACATCAACTAGAGTCTGGGGAACGGGGAGTGTCTGTAGGCAGGCCTCCCTGAGTTCGGGTATCTGGCAGTACCGCTCCAGTTGGGAGGGTGCAGAAGTCCAGATTGAGGGGTGAGAGGGGGAAAGAGTCCCCAGTGGAAAAACCAGTGGGTCAGGGGCCAGCCAGAAGGGTTGCGTCACCAGTGAATGACCATGGTGACACTACTTCTGTCCTGGGGGATCTTCGTGCACTGTCAGATGGACAGGGGTCGGGAGATCAGCACCAGGCAAACTGTCACACGACACATGAGTTATGTGTCACCCTCAGGGGGGGGCATGCGTGCTCCCCGGGAAGTCCTGGTGCGCCAGGCAAGCGTTCAACCGCATGGGTTGGTCCCAGGGTTGGGAAGCCAGGTTGCTGACCCAGGTTGCTTCTAGGGGTACCACTCCAGTTGGGAGTGTGCAGTACTCTGGAAGGGGGTGCGGAGGGAGGGAGTCCTCGCCTCTGACCCCGGTGCAGCCTGAGGGTTTAGACCCTAGGCTGGAGAGCCAGGTTCAGGTGTTGTCTGACCTGGAGGGAGGGACATCTGTAATCAGTGTCCCTACCAGTCTGTCTTTTTGGTGTACCACTCCAGGTGGGAGGGTACAGCCATCATGAAGGGGGTGCAGAGGGAGGGAGTCCTCGCCTCTGACCCCGGCTCAACTGAAGGGTTTAGACCCTAGGTTGGAGGGCCAGGTTCAGGGTGTCCCCCCTGACCTGGACGCCCATTTGCAGGATAGAACCCCTGAACTGGTGGGCAAATTGCGCAGGACACCTGCCCCAGGTGCCGTGGCAATTCTGGAAGGGGGTACCACTCCAAGTGGGAGGGTACAGAGCCCCAAGGAGGAGGATCGGGTGTGGGAGAGGACACCCCAGTCTTTGGTCCAGCCGCCGGATACAGGCCTGGGGCTGGTGGGTCAGTGCCAGGATGTCATACCTGACCTGACAGGAGGGAGAATGGACGAAGGGTGCCAAGCACCTGGGGCTACTGCCCCCCGCTCCCTGGCACCACAGAGGTTTGAGAGCCCTGAGAGGCAGACGGCCTGGGTCTCATCCCTGACTACTGTCAGTGGCCACTGTAGCATTTTGCTGTCTGTCTGTTGGGACACACCTGTGGGTCAGTTAAGGTTAGGTGCTGCACAGGTGGTGTCCACAGGTGAGGAGAAGGGTTCCCCATGGATTGGCTTGGTGGGCCCTGAGAGTATGGACAGAGGGATTCTGTTGGACTTGGCCCTTCTGGCAGGTTCACCCCTAAACTTTTTGCGATTATCTTAGCTTTTTCCCTATGTTGTGTGAGTGGTTTTAGGCCTCGAGGCACTTTTACACTGTGTCCCAGTGGAAAGTGCCAGTGGGGTAGCCCAGTTGGTCTGCAGAGCTTTTACAGAGGGAACCACGTGGGTTCAGAGTGGCGTAAAACCGGAGAGTGTCCCTGCCGTTGCGGGCCTGCGTCCGTGTTTTATCGCCCCAAGCAGGGAAGACCATCGCGGTGGTGATTGGTCTACCCTGCGTTTTGGCTGGAAGGGGTTGTGTTGGACTTGGCCCTTCTGGCAGGTTCACCCCTAAACTTTTTGCGATTATCTTAGCTTTTTCCCTACGTTGTGTGAGTGGTTTTAGGCCTCAAAGCACTTTTACACTGTGTCCCAGTGGAAAGTGCGTGCACGCTGTTACATTTAGTGGGACTGACCTGCCCTCCCTTAGGAATGCATGGGGAATGTATGTGTCCATGGTAGTTCCTGATGCGTGGGGAGTGCAGGGTCGAGTTTGGTATGTGCGAACTCGTGAGAGTGACTGCTGCGCGATGATGTGTGCGGCGTTACTGTGTCTAGTATAGAAGTGCCACTTCTAGTCGCTGGCATAAAAGCGAAGTGACTGTCTAGCGTGTGATTGGCTGGTGTGCCTGGCTCCAGGAGTCAGGATGGGTCTGCCCCAGTGGTGAGTGGAGAGATCTGCGTGGATGAGTGGGAGGAGTACACCTGGGACCTGAATAGGGCTGGGCTTTCCCCACACAATGCTGGCTCCGCCCCTGTGGTGCGACTGATGACCCTGGCCTGTTCTGTGAATAGGGAGAGGGGCGGAGCAAAACAAAGTGCTCAAGAACCAGTTGCATCTGGTTCGCCCCTTCCCTGCACCTTGAGACAAAGGAAACCTGTGTATAAAAAGGGGCTGTGACCCCATGTAAAATGTTCTTCTTCTGATCCCAATCGGAGGGGGGGCCTGCTGCTGCTGCTGGGCGCCAGGAGAGACCGCCACTGGGGACTGCCTCCCTGCCTGGAGGGCCCTGTGAGCTGGCCCCTGGGCCCAGCCTTTGCCCCCCCTGCCTCCTAAAAAAAAACTTTGTTCCTGAGCCTTGCCGGGGGGGAGCGCTGTGTCTTCCCTGGCCGAGAAGCGCTTTATTTTGACTTGCTGAGGAGCGCCCTCGTTGGGAGCAGCAGCGCTGAGCTGCGATAGTTTCCAAGGGAATCCCGACGTAGGGATTCCCCCGCTGTTTGCCGTGATTTAAAGCGGGTGCCCACCCCGCATTGTGGTGCTCGTTGGCAGGTGCCCACCCCGCTTATGATGTGATGTCGGCGGGTGCCCACCCCGCATTGTGGTGCTCGTTGGCGGGTGCCTACCCTGCTTTGTATGCTTGGAGAACGGGAGCCCACACCGTATCTCGCCAGATTCACCGCCGTGACCCGGGCTGAACCGAAAGTCAGGCACCCTCTGGGGGCGGGCCGCAAGACGGAAGCCGTGCCCGGAAGCAGGAAGCAGGCGGGAGCCTACCCCGCGCTCCTGTGTGTGCCCCAGGAGACGCCGTGACTGAGGGGCCGGGAGGAAGCCGAGGGGAGAGCGCTTCCTCTACCGCGGAGAGAGGAGACACAGCAGTGAGGAGACGCCGAAGCCCAAACAGACCGTGAGTGCGGGCATCCCCGCGGGTCACTACTCTGCTTCGCGCAGCGCTTTCCCTGCTTTAGAGCCCCTGAGCGGGACTCCAACGGTTGGGGCACATCGTACATTGAGGCTCACGAGTCCCCCGAGCGGGACTCCAACGTTTCGGGCCCATTGTATTTTAGAGCTCACGAGTCCCCCGAGCGGGACTCCAACGAAGGGGGCATTGCTATTCTAGAGCCCTGAAAGGCTCCAACGAAGGGGGCATTGCTAATCTAGAGCGCCAGTGCACTCCAACGTTTGGCATACTGATTCCCAGAGCCTAGGTGGCTCCAGCGCAGCATAGTGTTGTTTTAGAGCTTGCATGCTCCATCGTTGGGGGCATTAGTCTTTCAGAGCCCAGAGAGGCTCCAACGGTGGGCATATTTGTTGAAAGGGCCATTGAGAGCCCAGGCCTCCCTTTTTGACATGCCAGCCTGCACAGCTGCCCAGCAAGTAGTGGGCAGCTCCAACGTTTAGGCCTGATCTTTGCGCCTTCTGCCTTGACTGCGTGCGCAGTCCAGCCCTGACACTGTGGACAAAGGGCGTTTGAGCCCCTGAAAGGCCAAGTTGGCCTGGGGACAGTTTTCCTGTGTTGTGCCCTCACCTAGGGTGCATGGTTATTTTTACATGTGTACTTTTGCGCCATGTGTATTGCCCTTATGCTATTGTTACTCCTACCTGTGTCCATGCGTAGGAGACTGTTTTCCTAGTATAGGTTATGCTAGGGTGTTCATGGTTCCCTGCGTGATATATGCCTAAGGTGTTTAGGATTGCGTAGAGTGTACTTACCTGTTACCAGTGGTTACTGGTTGTGCGCTACATTTATTATTTGTTCTACATTTCTACATTTACAATTTGGTGATTTGTGATGATTCTGACAGTGGTCCATGTGTCCCTGTCTTGTGTAAATAGTCCCCTGTAAATTCCGCCCAGTGCCAGTGGCACATTGTAAATTGTGTGAATATTATCTAATGTGTTTATTATAATACAAAGGCTATTTTTATATATAACCTTGTGTGGAGTTTCCTTTGTGGTGGGCCTTGGGTGTTGTTGCTGGCTGCGCGCGCAAACGCTTTACACATTACCTCCGGAATAAGCCTGACTGCTCGTGCCAAGCTACCAAGGGGGTGAGCAGGGGTTATCTTTGGCGTGTAACTTCCTTGCCCTGACTAGAGTGGTGGTTTCTGCCTGGCTTTGGCGCAAGCCCTAGCCAACCAAAAATCCAATTTCTAACATTGGTGATCAGCGGTGGAATAGGACTTGCATTTGCGCTGTACCGCAGCAGCAACTGGCTGCGCAACAAAATTTTAGATAATCACGTATTTGGGGATTATTGTTTTGAGTTCCATTATTTCTTCTCCTAAAGGTGTGCTTTGTGAATTGTGTACTCCTGTTTTAGCTCAGACACCTAGGTTCCTTGTGTTGAACTTTTCTCGAGAACGTCCGCCAAAATGGAGCCTACTTTTAATTTCTGTGGTCTGTTTAGATACAGTATGTTAGAGTTGGTCAGGTTCTGTGAAGAGAGAGACATAGAGGTGGGTGAGTCAGACACCCAGTCCAAACTGAGGGACAACCTGATCCTATGGCAAAAGAAAGAATAGGAACATGAGCGCAGTGAGGAGGAGAGGGCCCGGGCCACACGCCAAGATGGTGGTGGGTCTGAGGGGAGCCCTGAGGAGTCTGAAGAGGAGGAAGAAAGTGACAGGACAGGGACGCCAGTAGATAGTGAAGACCCCATAGATAGGGAGTCCCTTGCTGGGTCCAGTGTCAGGAGCCTCGCCCCCTCCCTTTTCCTGTCCCCAGAGGAGTGGGTAGATAGGAGGGAAGAGAGGGAGCATCAGCTGGCCATGGAAAAACTCAGGATAGAGCATGCCAAGCTGGAAACCAAGAGGGTCCTAGCACAGAAGCAGATGGCAGAGGCTGAGAGGGCCTTCGCCAAGGAGACATTAGCTCTGGAGGGTAGATTGTCCCCTGAGCGCAGTGGTAGTTGTCTGGATTCCCCAGGGAGGGTAGAGTCCAGTGGTGGCAGCAATATAGACTTCAGTGCAGGAAGTCCCATTTCCAGTTCCCAAAGTATGGTACCTTGTTCCCGAGAGGAGGAGTACAGGTTGAAGTTCAGGGACAGTAAGAAGCGGCTGTCTCACCAGTCTTGGGAGGAGTTTATGGATGAATGTGATGATGCACTGACTGATTGGGTGAGGGTTAACCCGGAACGTGGTTATTCCGCACTATTTGGTCTGGTTCTCAAAGAGCAGATGCTCAGTAGTTGTTATCCCGGGTTGCGCCAACCCCTGTTGAGGTATAACTCCTTTTGTCTTTGGGTCCTTGCAATAGAAGCGGGCCGTTGGGAAAGTGCCCAAGGTTCTGATGAGGTATGGGAGAGTACTTCCAACAGTAGTGGCTCAGGTATCTTCCCGTCCTGTATTGGGGAAGAGGTTCAGAGTAGCCTAGCTAGATCCCAGAGTAGTGAGAGGGGTGTAGGGGCTCACGACCTATCTCAGTGGAGTAGGAGTGAGTGTGTGACTTCGAGTCCCCAGATGCCCGAAACCCAGTCTCAGAGCCTGGATGGTTTCTTCAGGGAACACCAGGTTGGGGGCCTAGGCTGTCCTGTTAGTCCATTTGAGGAGGATCGCCTAGTGTATGGAGAACCTGGAGCATCTGTAAGTAGAGCGCCAGTGGTTCTGGTGTCTGGCAGTGCCGCTCCAGTAGGGAGGGTACCGAAGTCCAGCGAGAGGAGTGGCATGGGGCTGTGTTCCCCGGTGGAGGAGCCAGTGGGTCAGGGACCAGCCGGGAGGGCTGAGTCTCCTAGAGGTGACCATGGTGACCACACGTCTGTCCTGGGGGACCTTCACGCACTGTCAGGTGGACAGGGGACGGGAGATTTGCGCCAGGCAGACTGTCACGCAACATGTGAGGCATATGTTACCCTCGGGGGATGGTGTGTGTTAGAAATGGGATTTCTGGTTGGCTAGGGCTTGCGCCAAAGCCAGGCAGAAACCACCACTCTAAGTCAGGGCTGGGGAGTTACACGCCAAAGATAACCCCTGCTCCCCCCTTGGTAGCTTGGCACGAGCTGTCAGGCTTATCCCGGAGGCAATGTGTAAAGCGTTTGCGCGCGCACACAGCAACAACCCCCTAGGCCCACCACAAAAGAAACTCCACACAAGGTTATATATAAAAAATAGCCTTTGTATTATAATAAACACATTAGATGATAATCACATAATTTACACTGTGCCAACTGGCACTGGGCAGAATTTTACAGGGGACTATTTACACAAGACAGGGCCACATGGACCACTGTCAGAATTAGCACAAATCACCAATTGTAAATGTAGAACATATACCAACTGTAACACAAATTATCACTGTAGAGCGCAGCCAGTAACTACTGGCGCAATAATGCCCTCAGCATTATCATAATAGAATCAGGTACAAAACCCATCCTGCATACATCACAGGGGCATGAACACATTATGCAATTTCTCATAAGTCTAACGCATTAGACCCTACCACCTAAGTATAATTACACTAGGGGCGTACATCACACAGGGAAGTATTACCTCCCTAACATCAACCTAAACAGGTAAAACAACCTCCTATGCAGAAATCATATCTAGAGGTATAAAACACAGGGTGTGCAAAACATACTATACACAGTACATTTCCTAACACCCAACGCATTAGTATAGAAATCACCATAACACCTAAATCGCATTAGGGTCCAGGTCGCACCAGAACCTAAACGTAGCAGCTGCCCACTACTTGCTGGTAGCTGGGGACAAGAACAGGGCCTAAACGCTGCAGCTGGCACTAAGTGCTGCGCAGCTGGGAAGTCACAGAGGCAGGGGCTCTCAATGGCCCTTGAAATAATGCCAAAACGTTGGAGCCACCTAGGCTCTACAAACAACATGTCCCCCAGTACTGTGGAGCGCACTGGCGCTTTTAGAAGGAAATATGCCCCCAAAACGTTGGAGCCACGTAGGCTCTTAGAACCATTATGCCCCCATGGAGCGCACGGGCTCCCGAACTAACCATGCCAACACGCTGTAGCCAACTGGGCTCTGAAAACATACACGCGCCCTTAGTTGGAGCCACGTAGGCTCTGGAAGTCATTGTGCCCATGCTGGAGCCACGGGGATCTTAAAATACACATACCCCCGTTGGAGCGGCTCCCTGCAAGATGGGGCCGCTCAGAGACTAGGGAAAGGCCACTGTGCCTTGAGGGGCACCAACAACACGGAGCCCCCACTTACCGGGCTCTCCATGCTGTGGTGCTCCGGTCTTCTCTGGGCTTCGCTGGGACCGGCAGCACTTCTCTCCATACGCGGGGGGCAGGCACCGGCAATGTGCCTTGAGCCTCCCTCCGCCTTCAACCTCTTCTCGTGGCGCCTGCGGGGCTCTCCCTCACCCCTGGGAGTCCCGCACAGGCAGGCACCATCTTCCGCCTCCGGGTGCCTTTTTCTTCCCCCGGGCCCCCTCCTGGGACCCGGGGCTCCTCTCTCCTGCTCTGGGAGGCGGGGTGGGCTCCCATTCTCCCTCGTGTCATAAGCTCCGGTGCTCCCATCGGCTCACGGGAGCCCCGCACCGATGCGCACAGCTTCCGGTCCTGCCGCGGCCCCGCCCACGTCCCAGTCCGACTCGCCTGCCTTCCGGGCGGCCACGGCAGGGCAGCATCGGCGGTTCTCCGGCATAACGAGGGGTAGGCTCCCTCTTAATCAGAGATATAACGCGGGATGGGCACCCGCCTAAATTAAAAGATAAAGCGGGGTGGGCACCCGCAAATTAAAATAAACAGAAGCAGGGTGGCACTCGCAATTTAAAATAAAGATGAAGCGGGGTGGGCACCCGCGGAAGCACGATCACTGAGCGGGGTGGGCTCCAGCTCGGCAGCCATCACGGGGAATCCCTCCGGTGGGGAATTCCCTCTAAAGGGACGGGCAGCGCCGCGCTGCACCGCCCGCCCTCCTCTGCAACACACAAGGTAAAGAAGCACTGAGTTCTCCTTAGCAGACACGAGCCAGGTGCCCTAAAAAATAAAGCAAAGCGCTCACAGGGCGCAAGGAGGCTGGACAATGTCTTGGAAGCATCCCGGGAGCAATGTAGGGCCCAGGGGCCAGCGCACAGGGCCCTCCAGCAGGGAGGCAGCCCCCATGGCGGTCCCTCCTGGGCTCCACCAGCAGCAAGCCCCCTCCTGTCAGGATCCACGCAAGAAGAAGCAATAAAGAGCTCACCAGGCGCTAGAAACAAAGTCCTTGAAGTCCATCAGGCATCCAGGGGCTGGGCAGGGCCCAGGGAGGCAACCCTTCCCCTGGGCCACAGCAGCAACACGCCCCTGGTAGATTTGAGTCCAAGAACAAGAACATTTTCATGGGGTCACAGGCCCTCTTTTATACACAGAATCCTTTGTATCCAAAGATGCAGGGAAGGGGCGAACCAGATGCAACTGGTTCCTGAGCACTTTGTTTTGCTCAGACCCTCTCCCTATTCACAGGACAGGCCAGGGACATTAGACGCACCACAGGGGGTGGAGCCAGCATTGTGTGGGGAAAGCCCAGCCCTATTCAGGTCCCAGGTGTACTCCTCCCTGCCATCAACATGCAGCTCTCTCCATTCACCACCGGGGCAGACCCATCCTGACTCCTGGAGTCCAGAAGGACCTGGGAAAGCTACATGGAGGAGTACTGTCTCTAGCCTGGGAGACTGGCTTGTGGTGGGTGCCTTGCTGCAAGAAGGAGAGAGGAAGAAAAGACTGAAAGACTTTTTATTCACTTGTGCATCTTAAACAATCTCCAAGGGCTTGCTTGTGAACTTGCCCCCTGAACTGCGCCCCAGGAACAGTGGGCGCTACCCCTCCCTTGAAGAAAGGAAGCTGCTGCTGGTGTATTGCCCCCTTCAGCGCTGACCCCAGAGACCTGAGTGCGACTGGGAACCTGTCCCGCACTCTAAGAACCTGTGTGCCCTCATCCCGCCGCGCACCGTGACCCCTGGACGACTGTGCCGCAGTGAGCACCGTAACGGCCTGTCCCGCCTGGCCTGAGCATCGCAAACTGCTGCCCCCTCGAGCCGGAGCTCGCACCGCAAGGAAGAACCGTCCGGTCCAAGCAACGAGCCTCTATGGCCCCCGAGCCGTAGAGCCCACCGCAAAGACCGCCTGCACCTAAGTTCGCCGCTTCTGCACGACGCCCTGCTGGCAGCGCCTCGCCGCTGGTCTCACCTCCAGCCGCCACCCTCCCTCTTCAAACATCGCGACTAGCATCGGAGTCAAGAGGCGCCCCACAACGCATCGCTGCCCTCTGAGAAACGGGACTGCACCGCGACGTGGGACGCCCCCTCTACAAACTGTCGAAGCCGCCTCGAATTCCCCTCAAGAAATAAGGTACGGTGCGCTGTTGAAAGCCCCAGCGTACGGCAGGAGCGTAGGTGAAGTTGTGCGCTCCGAAAGCATCAGCGTCCATGCAGCATACGGCTGCAGTATAGAGAACTGTGCGCTATCGGACCCCCAACCTATGGCTGCCTCACAAAAGAACTGTACGCGTCAAACACAGGCCACCCGTACGGCCCGTACTGCCTGAAGATCGGCGGCCCCGTACGCTTGCTCACACGGGAAGCGTGAGACGTAGTAGGGATCATCCCGAAGAGTGGTACGACGCGTACCAACAGCGGTACGACGCGTACCAACGCTGGTACGACATGGACGGACGGCGCTACAACGCGCACTGACCCCAAAGAGGTGCAGTGTGCACCCAACCTTGCATTTTTAAGAACTGTGGCATCCAAAGACCAAATTGGAACATTATAAACAAGTAACTGGAACCGTGTTCAAAGCCTAAAGACTGTATTTAAAAGCCTGCTTGAAGAATATATATAAAGAGCTATATTTTTACAAATACCGTCTCGTGCCTCTGTGTGGTGGGTTGGTGATTATTGTGGGACATTGCCAGTGCTTAACCATATGTGCTCTAGAGATTAGCCTGACTGCTCGCGCCACACTACCTAGAGGGTGAGCAGGGGTTGTCTGCTGAGGGCAGTCCTTTGCCCTGACTTGGAGGAGAGGGTCCCTGCTTGTCGCAAGTGCATACCTGTGCCAACCAGAGACCCC
Source organism: Triturus cristatus (assembly GCF_964204655.1). NCBI lineage: Eukaryota > Metazoa > Chordata > Amphibia > Caudata > Salamandridae > Triturus > Triturus cristatus. The sequence goes on from NC_140579.1 coordinate 1,102,996,717, forward strand.
CGATTATAACATGCTGCAAGTGCTCTCGTTGCCTGTATGGTGTACCTGCGCGCACCACTTCAAATGCAGGTGCTTTCGTTGCCTGTGTGGTGTACTTGCGCGCACCACTTCTACTGCAGGAGCTCTTGTTGCCTGTATGGTATACCTGCATGCACCACTTCTACTGCAGGTGCTCTCGTTGCCTGTGTGGTATACCTGCATGCACCACTTGTATTGCAGGAGCTCTCGTTGCCTGTGTTCTATACCTGCATGCACCACTTCTAGCGCAGGAGCTCTCGTTGCCTGTGCGGTATACCTGCACGCACCACTTCTACTGCAGGAGCTCTCTTTGCCTATGTGGTATACCTGTACGCACCACTTCTACTGAAGTTGCTCTCGTTCCCTGTGTGGTGTACTTGCGCGCACCACTTCTACTGCAGGAGCTCTTGTTGCCTGTATGGTATACCTGCATGCACCACTTCTACTGCAGGTGCTCTCGTTGCCTGTGTGGTATACCTGCATGCACCACTTGTATTGCAGGAGCTCTCATTGCCTGTGTACTATACCTGCATGCACCACTTCTACTGCAGGTGCTCTCGTTGCCTTGTGGTACACCTGCACGCGCCACTTCTTCTGCAGATGCTCTTGTTGCCTGTATGGTATACCTGTAAGCATCACTTCTACTGCAGGTGCTCTTGTTGAATGTATGGTATACCTGCAAGCATCACTTCTACTGCAGGTGCTCTCGTTGCCTGTGTGGTATACCTGTGCGCACCACTTCTATTGCAGGAGCTCTCGTTGTCTGTGTGGTAAACCTGTGCGCACCACTTCTACTGCAGGAGCTCTCGTTGCCTGTATGATGTACCTGCACGCACCACTTCTATTGCATGAGCTCTTGCTGCCTCTATGGTATTCCTGCACGCACCACTTCTACTGCAGTTGCTCTCGTTGCCTGTGTGGTATACCTGTGCGCACCACTTCTACTGCAGGTGCTCTTGCTGCCTGTATGGTGTACCTGACGCAGCACTTCTATTGCATAAGCTCTCGCTGCCTCTATGGTATACCTGCAGGCACCACTTCTTCTGCAAGTGCTCTCGTTGCCTGTTAGAAATGGGATTTCTGGTTGGCTAGGGCTTGCGCCAAAACCAGGCAGAGACCACCACTCTAAGTCAGGGCCGGGGAGTTACACGCCAAAGATAACCGCTGCTCACCCCCTTGGTTGCTTGGCACGAGCAGTCAGGCTTATCCCGGAGGCAATGTGTACCGCTTTCTCTTGGCGGTTCGAGGCGAGTCAGCAGGCGTAGAGGGGGCGTCCCACGTCGTGGTGCGGTCCTGCTTCTCGGAGGACAGCGATGCGTTGTGGGGCGGCTCTTGACCTCGATGTCCGTCTCGATTTTGAAAAAGGGAGGGGGCGGTGGCTTGAGGTGAATCCAGTGGCGAGGCGCTGTCAGCAGGACGTCGTCCTGGAGAGGCGAGCTCAGGTGCAGGCAGTCTTCACGGTGTGCTCTAAAGCTCGGGGGCCACATAGACACGTTGTTTGGACCAGACGGTTCGTTCTTGCGGTGCGAGCTCCGGCTCGAGGGGGCAGCAGTTCGCGGTGCTCAGGCCAGGCGGGGCAGGCCGTTACGATGCTAACTGGGGCACAGTCGGTCAGAGGTCACTTTGCTCCGCGGGATGGGGCACACAGGCTCTCAGAGTGCGGGACAGATTCCCAGTCGCACACAGCTCTCCGGGGTCAGCGCTGAAGGGGGAAATACACCAGCAGCAGCTTCCTTCTCCAAGGTAGGGGAAGCGCCCACTGTTCCTGGGGCGCAGTTCAGGGGGCAAGTTCACAAGCAAGCCCTTGGAGATTGTTTAAGATGCACAAGTGAATAAAAAGTCTTTCAGTCTTTTCTTCCTCTCTCCTTCTTGCAGCAAGGCACCCGCCACAGGTCAGTCTCCCAGGCTAGAGACAGTACTCCTCCATGTAGCTTTCCCAGGTCCTTCTCTTCAGGCAGAGTTTCTTCTTGGCGTCAACAGGATCTAATTCCTTAGGAGCAGGGCCCCTTCTTTTATACACAGTTTCTTTTGTTCTTTGTCGCCAGGGGGCCTGTGCCTGGCTCAGTCCGGTTTTGGAGCACTTTGTTGTGGTCACTCTGCTCTTTCCTTTCAGTGCACAGGGCAGAGACATCAGATGCTCCACAGGGGGCGGAGCCAGCATTGTGGTGGCAGAGCACAGCCCTATTCAGAGTCAAGGTGTACTCCTCCCACCCATCCTGGTGTAATCTCTCTACCCACCACCTGGCAGCCAGCCTGTCTCCTGGAATTCCCCAGCCCTGCCCCTCACTGAAACTAGGCAGCACACACACACACAGAAGAGGCGGACTGCAATGGTTAGGCAAGTAAATACTAACTTTCTAAAAGTAGTATTTACAAACACAGGATATTAAAATAAACTTTACTAAAAGAAGTATTTTATTATTCTGAGTTCAGGCATACTAAACTGGACTCTCTACCATGCTCTCTGAGTCTCTGAGTGTAATAATTCCAGCAGCTCATTCTGGCCTATGGAGAGCAGGTAGCCTTTCAATAGTGAAAAACGAAAATGGCTGTAATTCACTATTAGGACATGCCACACACATGTACTAACTTATGCTACAATGCACCCTGCCCTTGGGCCTACCATAGGGGTGACTAATATGTAGTTAAGGAAAAGTTTAGGGACTGGCAAGTAGGTGCACTTGCGCAGTCAGCATGACAGTACCAGACTGCACGCAGGTTCTGCAATGGTAGACCTTAGACGCATTTTACTAGGCCGCTTCTGTGGGTGGCACTACCAGTGCTGCAAGCCCACCAGCAGCATTTGTATTTACAAGCCCTGGCACTCCTGGTGCACTTTACTAGGGGCTGATAGTAAACCAAATAAGCCAAACATGGAAACCAATCAATGTATACATTTTATAATAGGGAGAGCATATGCACCTTAGCGCTGATCAGCAGTGGTAAGGTGCCCAGAGTCATAAAACAGCCAACAACAGGTCAGAAAAAATACAGGAGGAAGGCAAAAAGTTCAGGAATGACCCTGCAGGAAGGGCCAAGTCCAACACAACCCCATTCCAGCCAAAACGCAGGGTAGACCAATCACTACCTTGATGGGCTTCCCTGCTTCGGGCGATAGAACAAGGACCTGGCCCGCAACTGCAGGGGAAGACTCTAGTCCTACGCCAATCTGAACCTACTGGAATCCCTCTGTCCATACTCTCAGGGTCCACCAAGCCAATACATGGGGAACCCCTCTCCTTACCGGTGGACACCACCTGTGCAGCACCTAACCTTAACTGGCTCACAGGTGTGTCCCAACAGACAGATAGCAAAATACCGCAGTGGCCACTGACAGTAGTCAGGGATGAGACCCAGGCCTTATGCCTCTCAGGACTCTCAAACCTTTGTGGCGCAGGGAGCGGGGGGCAGTAGCCCCAGGTGCTTGGCAACCTTTGTCCATTCTCCCTCCTGTCAGGTCAGGTATGATATCCTGGCACTGACCCAGCAGCCCCAGGCCTGTGCCCGGCGGCTGGACCAAAGACTGGGGTGGCCTCCGCCACACCCGGTCCTCTTCCATGGGGCTCTGTACCCTCCCACCTGGAGTGGTACCCCCTTCCCGAATTGCCAGAGCACCTGTGGCAGGTATCCTGCGCAATTCGCCCACCAGATCAGGGGTTCTATCCTGCAACTGGGCGTCCAGGTCAGGTGGGGAACCCTGAACCTGGCCCTCCAACCTAGGGTCTAAACCCTTCAGTTGAGCCGGGGTCAGAGGCGAGGACTCCCTCCCTCTGCACCCCCTTCCAGATGGCTGTACCCTCCCAACTGGAGTGGTACCCCTAGAAGCAACATGGGTCAGGACACAGATTACAGTTGTCCCACCCTCCAGGTCAGATAACCCCTGAACCTGGCTTCCCAACCCTGGGACCAACCCATGCGGTTGAACGCTCGCCTGGCGCACCAGGACTTCCCGGGGAGCACGCCTGCCCCCCCTGAGGGTGACACATAACTCATGTGTCGTGTGACAGTCTGCCTGGCGCAGATCTCCCGACCCCTGTCCATCTGACAGTGCACAAAGATCCCCCAGGACAGAAGTGGTGTCACCATGGTCATTCACTGGTGCCGCAGCCCTTCTGGCTGGCCCCTGACCCACTGGTTCTTCCACTGGGGACTCTTTCCCCCTCTCACCCCTCAATCCGGACTTCTGCACCCTCCTAACTAGAGCGGTACTGCCAGACACCAGAACTGAGGGAGGCCTGCTTACAGACACTCCCTGTTCACCAGACACTAGGGGATCCTGCACAACGGGCAGCCCCTCAGGACAGACTAGGCTCCCCACCTGGTGTTCCCTTAAAGAACCATCCAAGCACTGAGACTGAGGTCGGGCACTACCGGGACATAACCCCTTCTCACTCCTTCCCCTTAAAGACAGGACGTGAGGCCCTACACCCCTCTCACTACTATAGGACCTAGTTGGGCTACTCTGAGCCACTTCCACCACACTGGGTTTGAAGATACCTGAACCACTCCTCTTGGAATCAATCCCCAATGCCTTTCCAGACCCTCTGGACTCCACCAAAAGGTCTGCCTCCAATGTGAGCTCCCTGCGGTCAGAGAACTCACTCTCCCACAGGTGTTGGCATGGCTCTGGAAAACAGGTACTTACAATATGCTCTCCCACAATTGGATCACATAGCCCCCTAGCAGGGTTAACCAAACTATCCACCTCACCCTCCAGTGCCTCACACACGTACTCCACACCACTCTCCTGAGACTGGCAAGACAGTATCTGACTGTCTCTGTCACACAACCCACACTCTTCTGGGCGGTCTTCACACTCACACACCAGGATCTCAACCATGGGGGAATCCCTCCCACCACTAGGACTATGAACCCCTGTGCCAGTTTCCCAATTTACCTCAAGAACACTGCGCACCACTGGAGCTACCTCATATCCTTGAACCTCCTGGTGTAACTTAACCCCCTCCTTCAAGTCAGGTGCCATATCTCTGGGTGTGTGTACTACTCTCTCAGCACTAGAAAATTCAATATTGCTGCCACCATCTGAGCTGGATTCCTCCTCCCACTCAGCAAAGCTCAATCTCTGAGCTACACACATTTCTTGTTGCTGGGCTGAGACACTCATGGCCTCAAGCCTCTCGAGCTCCATATCAAATGTCCTCATTATCAAGTCATGCTCCATTTGCATTTTCTTTTCTTCCAGAGCCAGCTTTTTGCTTTCTAGCTCCAATTGGCCATTTAATTTCAGCTCTGCCAACTTCATTTCATGATCCCTGGTGGCTTGTCTGTCTGCCAGCTCCTCTGGCGACAGGCCTCTGCAAAAGCTATGAACGCTCTCTGCTGGTTCCACTGGTACAACCTCCTCAGGTGCATCCCTTGATTCAATCCATGCTTTCAGCGCCTTGTAGAGATCTGGTTTGATCCTGCATCCTACATGTGGAACCTTGAACTTCCTGCAGAAGTACTTGAGTTCAGATTTCTTGTAGCTGTTCAGTTTTGATTCATCCCATTCTACCTCTCCTACTTCAGAGGTTTCAGATGCTGCTCTCTCTATGCTGTTTGAGCCAGGCATGACTTCAAACACAAGGGATCTTCTTTTTTGAAAAGCAAAAATTAAAAGTCTGTGGCTCAAGCTACTGGACTGTACTCACTGTGCAATGGTCAATAATCACTGTACAGACACTACAAATGCAAATCCGTGATCCCCACCGCTGCCACCAATGTTAGAATCGGGGGTCTCTGGTTGGCGCAGGTATGCACTTGCGACAAGCAGGGACCCTCTCTTCCAAGTCAGGGCAAATGATTACTCTCAGAAAATAACCCCTGCTCACAGGAGGCGCTAGGTGGCGCACAGCGGAATGGCTGCCTGTGGGTGAAGCTCCCGCAGCCCAGCGAAAAAATCCTACATAAATCCTCCCTGAGCGTCGCGATTCACTGCAAAAACGGACCCTGGTGAATTCCCATACACCGCTGCTGCTGCCCAGGCTCTGCATTGCCCTGGGGGACTCGGCGGGGCCGGACCGAGAGGCTGCTGCTGACCGCGCCGGCTGGCGTGAGAACTCGTCTGGAGCCGTGACCGGGGTACTACCGCTACGCGGGAGCGGCGCTGCACACGTGGACGAAGGGCCTCGCCTCCGGCGCCTGAGCTGCGGGCGGCTGCCCTGCATTACAGCCGCGGTGGGCCTCGTGTGCCCCGACTGGTGCCCTCGCCCTGTGCTGATCCTACTGCCGCGGCGGCGGCTGCATCGAGAGCTTGCTGGGGGCACGCATATTGATGAGGTGAGCTGCCGGCGGCTGCGGCGACCGCGGCTGTCACCTCCCCGGCCTTCTTCCGGACACTGCGGCGGCGCGACGCTGCCTCACCTGCCTCGCGCTGTGGGGACCCATCCACCCTCGCTGTGGCCTGTTTCCTTACCCGCTGAGTGTGGTGCGACGATCGGCGGATTCAGCAGGCTTTTGAGACCCGGGGGACTTGCTTGCTGGAGGCGGAGACCTATGGCCTGTCCTGCATCGCTTTCTGCTTTGTGAGGCCTGCGCCTGGGATCCCACTGAGGCTGCGGCGGAGCTGCGGTGGTTGCTGTGGGCCTGAAGGCGCTGGAGGACGGGACCTGCCTCTTTCCTCAGACTGGATCCTTGCTGGAGGGCTACGGCTGCTGTCAGTACTTGGGGGACCCAGTTTGGGCCCCTCTGCCCCCCCCTGGCTGGTTCGTAGCGATTGGTGGCCCGGAGAGAGGGCGCTCCTGCTGCCCTGGTAGCGAGCGGCCTGTTGTGGAGGAGTGTGGTGGCCCGGGGTGATCGAGAGCGGCTCCTGGCGCTGGGACCTGTCCCTGGCGTGCTTATCCGCCGCTGGTGGAGGGGACTGGCTGGCGCTCTCGTAGGGGTTGAAGTGTGCCTGCGCCCAGATTGGTAGATCGCCTCTGCCCCTGCGGGGCTGCGTTCCCCCTTGGTCCCTCTTACACCTCGTGGACCACCTTACGATCCGGTCTTTCCGGCCATATCCTTGCTCCTGCTGTGGTCTGCCTGACGGGGTCGTCATGGGGAAGCCGGACAGCCGTCAGCCTCGCCTCACCTTCGAGACAAAAAAGACCACCAGGTCCCAGCCGGAGGCCGGTGCGGGGCGACCGGCACCGGTGGACGCCCAGGCGGGCGATGACGTCAAATCCATACTGCTGGATATGCGGCAAAGTCTGGCGACCATAGTGGATAAAATGGACTCCATGCAGTCACGTATGGACTCGATTGTGCACAAGGTGGACAGTCATGGAGAACGCATCTCAGAGGCGGAGCGGCGTATCTCTGATTCCGAGGATCGCACATCACAATTGTCAGACACTGTGGCGCGCATGGACAAAGTCCTTCACGTGATAGCGGCCAAGAATGAGGAATTGGAGGCGCGTAGTAGGAGGAATAATGTTCGCCTACTTGGCATACCAGAGTCGACCCACGTAGGCAAGATGGAGGACTATGTAGAGGGTCTACTGCGCGCGGTGGTGGGGGCTGACTCCCTATCCCCGCAGTTCATCGTTGAGAGGGCACACAGATCACTGGCTCCGAGGCCGCCGCCGGGGGCCCCCCCCCCGCCCTATCATCGCCCGTTTGCTGAACTTCCGGGACCGGGATGCGGCACTTCGAGTGGCGAGGGAGAAGAAGACCCTATCATACGACGGCATTGCCTTTACCATATTTCCTGACTTCACTCCAGTGGTCCAGGAGGAGCGGAAGAAATTCGTACAGGTCAAACAAAAGTTGCGGGCTGCTCAAATTGACTATGCGCTACTCTACCCAGCTCGCTTACGCATCACCCACCAGGGGAAACAAATCTTCTGCACTAAACCCCAACAAGCAGAGGAATTTCTGAATCGGGTCAAGAGGCGCGAACTGGACAGCCCATCCTCGCCGGCCTCGGTATGACGGCGCTGGGTCGTCGACCTGGCGCTTCCGGGGCAGATGTTCGACAGTTGGTAAGCGGATGCAGATGTATGCTGCCTCGGACCATGTTATGGGGACTTGAAGGCCTGGCTGCGCTGTGGGTGGGGGGATGTAACCAGAGCCCTACCTCCATTTAACGCGCACCTGACTCTCAGGACATCTCACTTCGCTGGGCGCTCTTTGTCCCTGGAGGGGGCTCGGTCCATGGCCGGGCGCACTCCCATGGGTCGAGGGGACACGGTGTCTCCACCTAGACTGACCTCCAAAGGGTATTACCCCATTGTCTTTCAGTTTAAATGTTAATCCCTTGTGGCGCTGGCTATAGAAGGGTTTGGTTCTGGGGTGGGGAGGAAGGGGACTATCCAGATGGCATGATTGGGATGCTGCTGTGGGTGGGGAGTGGGGAATTTTCTTTTTTGTCTGTTAGTGTTAATTGGTATGTTGTGGTGATTGCTTCGTCTGTTTCGCATCATTTTAGTGGCGGCGGTGGCATTGCGTTGCTATATCTGAGAATTGTTGATCCCCATGGGTGATCCGCGGGCAAGCAGGGACTTTACTGGGAAGCTTAATTTCCTGACCTGGAATGTGAGGGGTTTGGGAGACCCTAGAAAGCGTAGACAGATCCTGGCGTATCTGGATAGACATCACATCAGCGTGGCTTTCCTTCAAGAGACGCACCTGGACCCATCCAGGCCATCGCTGTTTGCATCCAGGTGGGCCATACACCGTTCCTTTTCCTCCTACTCCACTTACTCACGAGGAGTTGCAATCCTCATTAAGAAACACACCCCCTTTGTGCACCTGGGTGAACGGACAGATAGGGAGGGCAGGTATTGTATTGTCTGGGGACGCATAGGTGCGGACACGCTCACTCTGGCGTGTTACTATGGCCCCAACTCTGATGATCCGAAATGCCTTCAGGCGCTCTGGGGGGAGATTTTGAGCATAGGCTCCACTTACTTAGTGTGGGGATGTGATTTTAATGTAGCTATTGATCCCACGAAAGATAGGGCAAATCCCGGCCCTCAACACTACTCTCGCTCGCAGGCATATGTTCGCGACCTTCTTACTGAGCGTCATCTGCTGGACGCATGGCGCTCTAGGCACCCGGCGACCTTGGAGGGCACACATTGGTCGGCTGCACACGCCACATGGGCAAGATTGGACTATTTCTTGGTCTCCCCGGGACTCGCTCCCACGATATGCTGGGTACAACACCTTGCGTGCACGTACTCCGATCATGCCCCGGTCCTGATGGGTGTGGAACTGGTTGACCTTGCTGGCTCTCCGATGCCCTGGAGATTGAAGCCTTCTGCCCTGTTGGATGAGGTCTTTCGGTCGGAAATTGCACAGGAGACCGAGGGCTTCTTTCAGCGAAATGGTGGAATGGTGGACAGTGTTGCTGTAGTCTGGGAGGCCTTTAAGGCTACCATCAGGGGGCTGTGCATTTCGAAAGGGGTGGGAGTCCTCAGGGACCTACGTAACAGCCTTAGTAAACTGGAGGCCGACCTTAAGGCCCTGGAGACCGCCCCCACGTTTTCCACTGATGCAGAGGCGCAGGCCAGGTTCCGAGACCTATTGTCTGACTATAAAGCCACCGCGGATAGAGAGGTTCGGTTTAGGGGGAAATACTTCCAAGCTCGCAGGTACGGGGAGGGAGAACGGTCGGGTAAATTCCTGGCATGGGCAATACATCCGCCCAGTTTCAACAACCATGTCCTTGAGATCCAAGGATCTTCGGGGACACTCCACAGGGATACCCAGTCTATAATGCAAACGTTTGGTGCCCACTACACTGAACTGTACTCCTCTACTCATGCACACGCGCCGGAGCTGGACCGTTATTTGGGGGAAATTACATTGGGATGGCTTTCTGACAGACAGCGCCGGTTCTTAATGGCTCCTCTGGGGATTGACGAAATTCGGGAGGCCATAATGCAGATGGCCTCGGGGAAGGCCCCGGGCCTTGATGGTCTCCCGATAGAATTCTATAAATCCTACATTGATATCCTTGCCCCGATTTTAAAAGAGGTATTCGACGAGGCCCACACGCTGGGGAAGCTTTCCCCTTCCATGAGAGAGGCACTGATTACCTCCCTCTTGAAGCCAGGTAAACCGGCGACTTCCCCGGACTCATATCGGCCCTTGTCCCTCCTTAACTGTGATGCAAAGATCCTTGCTAAAACTCTGGCTAATCGTTTGACGCTCCTCATGGAGGGACTGGTACTCCCGGACCAATCGGGTTTTATACCCGGAAGGGCGACGTCGCACAACTTGCGCACGCTATTTGCAATCTTGCAGAATGTGGATCCCAGCCTACAGATTGTGGCGGTTTTTTTGGATGCTACGAAAGCGTTCGACTCCTTGGAGTGGGATTATCTGGTGGCTGTGCTGACTCACATGGGTTTTCCTCTGCTGTTCCTGGGATGGATAGCTATTCTTTATGGCAGTCCGTGTGCCAGGGTCTTAATCAATGGCAGGACGTCCGAACCCTTCGGAATTGCCCGAGGGACCAGGCAGGGGTGCCCACTTTCCCCACTCTTATTTGCACTGGCGCTTGAACCTCTCGCCTCGCGGCTCCGACAACGCCACCAAAACCGAGCGCTGTTCTGTGAGCAGCGACAGATATTGCTGTCGCTGTATGCAGATGACATTACTCTGTATGTGCGGGACCCTCAAAATAACCTGAACCCACTCCTCCGGGAATTCTTGACATATGGGGAGATGTCGGGCGTACGAATCAACTGGTCAAAGTCCTAGATCTTCCATCTAACTGATGGCTCACAGACCTTTTTGCTCGACTATCCCATAGAATGGAGTGAGTCCGAAGTCAAGTACCTAGGCATTAAGATCTCTTGAGATAGGGAGGAGCTCAAGCGGTTAAACTATGGCACGACATTGCTGCATGTCTCCTCTTGTGTCGACCGCTGGATTGCGCTCCCTCTGTCGATGGCTGGGCGCGCAGCCCTGATTAAGATGGTAGTGCTTCCCCGGCTTCTATACTTGTTTATGAACATTCCCTTCCCCCCGAGTAGGCACTTCTTCACTCGTTTGCGATCCGAATTGATACGGTTGGTGTGGGGGGGGAAGAGACCTAGATTGAAGTGGGCTACGATGACCTCTCCATATTCGCGCGGAGGCTTCGATATACCGGATCTGGAACTGTACTATCATTGCGCCCAAGCGCACTATGCGTACTACTGGTTCCACCCGATCGCTTTTATGCCCCAGCTCGCTGCGGAGGACTGGCTGGCGGCGCCCCTGCCCCTGCCTGGCCTACTGCACAGTGTGCTCCCACATACCACTACCAGCTATAACGCTTTGCAGGGCACGGTGAGGGCTTGGCTGGAGCTGTCGAGGCGAGTGGGAAGTCCGTTCCTGTACTCCCCTCTTCTCCCAATTGCTTATCATCCGCAGCTTCCTCTTCTCCAAGAGAGACTGTTTCAAGATTTGATTCGCAAGCTGGGACTCCATAGATGGGGAGATCTGTTCTCCGGCGGGACCTTTCGCGACCGGGAACGCTTCTTTGAAGGGTACACGCCTACCCCCCTGGAGCTCTTTACCTACCTTAGACTGAGGCATGGCATGAAGGCCATATTGCCGACTTTCCCGACTGAGCCTGACACCATGGCTCCATTACATAGGATCCTCCAGGCCACCTCACCCTCACATTTGGTCTCGATACTGTATCATGCAGTCCGCTCTGACGCTACACTCAACGTTTCCCGGGCACGTGGGGAGTGGGAGCGGGAGTTGGGGCTGGAGCTAGGTGATGACAGGTGGACATACTGTTGTTTGCAGACGGAACAGATTTCAGCAAGTAGTAGACACCGTATCATACATTTTAAATTCTTGAACCGTCTCTACTGCACTCCGGTCACCAAGTACAGATTTCAGCTGCAGGACTCGGATAATTGCGAGAGATGCCATGCCCCCCAGGCGGACTTCTTGCATCTGTCTTGGACATGCCCCACTATCCAGAGCTATTGGACACATGTGTGTTCTGCCATTTCGCAAATGATAGAGCGGCCCTTCGCACCTGATCCTGTACAGGCGTTACTGGGATACACCAAACCTATTCCGCGTGCGAGTCGCAAATTTGTTACGACGGCGCTCCTATTGGCGAAACGGCGCATAGCTTGCCGGTGGGGACGGGGACGGGCTCCGAAATTTAAGGAGTGGCTCAAGGACCTGGTCTACTGCCAGGAGCAGGTACTGACATATTCCGAATTGCTCCCTGCCCAGTCCCGCCCTGCCGATATCTGGGGACCATTACAAAGTTACTTACTGCAGTATCCGGAGGCTCTGACAGCAGACGCCCCTCCCCTGACCGTTGCCGATCCAGATCCCGCCGTCCACGACGTACATCCTGCATAGGGGGGACGGTGAGCTGCTATGGACGTATGGGGGTGGATGCGGTGTTTTCTTTTCTTCTTCCTCCACCTTCCTCTCTGGGCAGCCCCTTTGGGTCTCTCCTCTACGATATTCCAGGGCGCGAGGATTGTTTGTATGTACTCGTTATACGAGATTTTTGGGCTGAGAATGCGCTATGGGTGATGTGCAGTGCGTGGGTGAACTTTGTCTGAGGGGCCCCCACGCCTCTACCAGGTGATTATAATGTGTTTGGACCTTTTGCCCGATGTCCCTACCCTGTATACAAGCGATCAACACTCATATTCTACTGTACACGGCTGTTCACTTGCCCCTGCGATCACACTGGATCGGATGCTAATGCGACCTGAGTTCTGCACTGCCACTTGCCTCTGCTTATGGTTTTCTTTTTGCTTTTGTATGTATGTAATGACATGACGTAAAATTTCAATAAACAAAGTTTTAAAAAAAAAAAAAAAAAAAAAAAAACGAAAATAACCCCTGCTCACCCTCTAGGTTGTGTGGCGCGAGCAGTCAGGCTAAACTCCAGAGTACATATAGTTAAGCATTTGCAATGTCCCACAACAATCACTAACCCACCACACAGAGGCACAAGAGAAAATAACCCCTGCTCACAGGAGGCGCTAGGTGGCGCACAGCGGAATGGCTGCCTGTGGGTGAAGCTCCCGCAGCCCAGCGAAAAAATCCTACATAAATCCTCCCTGAGCGTCGCGATTCACTGCAAAAACGGACCCTGGTGAATTCCCATACACCGCTGCTGCTGCCCAGGCTCTGCATTGCCCTGGGGGACTCGGCGGGGCCGGACCGAGAGGCTGCTGCTGACCGCGCCGGCTGGCGTGAGAACTCGTCTGGAGCCGTGACCGGGGTACTACCGCTACGCGGGAGCGGCGCTGCACACGTGGACGAAGGGCCTCGCCTCCGGCGCCTGAGCTGCGGGCGGCTGCCCTGCATTACAGCCGCGGTGGGCCTCGTGTGCCCCGACTGGTGCCCTCGCCCTGTGCTGATCCTACTGCCGCGGCGGCGGCTGCATCGAGAGCTTGCTGGGGGCACGCATATTGACGAGGTGAGCTGCCGGCGGCTGCGGCGACCGCAGCTGTCACCTCCCCGGCCTTCTTCCGGACACTGCGGCGGCGCGACGCTGCCTCACCTGCCTCGCGCTGTGGGGACCCATCCACCCTCGCTGTGGCCTGTTTCCTTACCCGCTGAGTGTGGTGCGACGATCGGCGGATTCAGCAGGCTTTTGAGACCTGGGGGACTTGCTTGCTGGAGGCGGAGACCTATGGCCTGTCCTGCATCGCTTTCTGCTTTGTGAGGCCTGCGCCTGGGATCGCACTGAGGCTGCGGCGGAGCTGCGGTGGTCGCTGTGGGCCTGAAGGCGCTGGAGGACGGGACCTGCCTCTTTCCTCAGACTGGATCCTTGCTGGAGGGCTACGGCTGCTGTGAGTACTTGGGGGACCCAGTTTGGGCCCCTCTGCCCCCCCCTGGCTGGTTCGTAGCGATTGGTGGCCCGGAGAGAGGGCGCTCCTGCTGCCCTGGTAGCGAGCGGCCTGTTGTGGAGGAGTGTGGCGGCCCCGGGTGATCCAGAGCGGCTCCTGGCGCTGGGACCTGTCCCTGGCGTGCTTATCCGCCGCTGGTGGAGGGGACTGGCTGGCGCTCTCGTAGGGGTTGAGGTGTGCCTGCGCCCAGATTGGTAGATCGCCTCTGCCCCTGCGGGGCTGCGTTCCCCCTTGGTCCCTCTTACACCTCGTGGACCACCTTACGATCCGGTCTTTCCGGCCATATCCTTGCTCCTGCTGTGGTCTGCCTGACGGGGTCGTCATGGGGAAGCCGGACAGCCGTCAGCCTCGCCTCACCTTCGAGACAAAAAAGACCACCAGGTCCCAGCCGGAGGCCGGTGCGGGGCGACTGGCACCGGTGGACGCCCAGGCGGGCGATGACGTCAAATCCATACTGCTGGATATGCGGCAAAGTCTGGCGACCATAGTGGATAAAATGGACTCCATGCAGTCACATATGGACTCGATTGTGCACAAGGTGGACAGTCATGGAGAACGCATCTCAGAGGCGGAGCGGCGTATCTCTGATTCCGAGGATCGCACATCACAATTGTCAGACACTGTGGCGCGCATGGACAAAGTCCTTCACGTGATAGCGGCCAAGAATGAGGAATTGGAGGCGCGTAGTAGGAGGAATAATGTTCGCCTACTTGGCATACCAGAGTCGACCCACGTAGGCAAGATGGAGAACTATGTAGAGGGTCTACTGAGCGCGGTGGTGGGGGCTGACTCCCTATCCCCGCAGTTCATCGTTGAGAGGGCACACAGATCACTGGCTCCGAGGCCGCCGCCGGGGGCCCCCCCCCGCCCTATCATCGCCCGTTTGCTGAACTTCCGGGACCGGGATGCGGCACTTCGAGTGGCGAGGGAGAAGAAGACCCTATCATACGACGGGATTGCCTTTACCATATTTCCTGACTTCACTCCAGTGGTCCAGGAGGAGCGGAAGAAATTCGTACAGGTCAAACAAAAGTTGCGGGCTGCTCAAATTGACTATGCGCTACTCTACCCAGCTCGCTTACGCATCACCCACCAGGGGAAACAAATCTTCTGCACTAAACCCCAACAAGCAGAGGAATTTCTGAATCGGGTCAAGAGGCGCGAACTGGACAGCCCATCCTCGCCGGCCTCGGTATGACGGCGCTGGGTCGTCGACCTGGCGCTTCCGGGGCAGATGTTCGACAGTTGGTAAGCGGATGCAGATGTATGCTGCCTCGGACCATGTTATGGGGACTTGAAGGCCTGGCTGCGCTGTGGGTGGGGGGATGTAACCAGAGCCCTACCTCCATTTAACGCGCACCTGACTCTCAGGACATCTCACTTCGCTGGGCGCTCTTTGTCCCTGGAGGGGGCTCGGTCCATGGCCGGGCGCACTCCCATGGGTCAAGGGGACACGGTGTCTCCACCTAGACTGACCTCCAAAGGGTATTACCCCATTGTCTTTCAGTTTAAATGTTAATCCCTTGTGGCGCTGGCTATAGAAGGGTTTGGTTCTGGGGTGGGGAGGAAGGGGACTATCCAGATGGCATGATTGGGATGCTGCTGTGGGTGGGGGGTGGAGGGGGGAGTGGGGAATTTTCTTTTTTGTCTGTTAGTGTTAATTGGTATGTTGTGGTGATTGCTTCGTCTGTTTCGCATCATTTTAGTGGCGGCGGTGGCATTGCGTTGCTATATCTGAGAATTGTTGATCCCCATGGGTGATCCGCGGGCAAGCAGGGACTTTACTGGGAAGCTTAATTTCCTGACCTGGAATGTGAGGGGTTTGGGAGACCCTAGAAAGCGTAGACAGATCCTGGCGTATCTGGATAGACATCACATCAGCGTGGCTTTCCTTCAAGAGACGCACCTGGACCCATCCAGGCCATCGCTGTTTGCATCCAGGTGGGCCATACACCGTTCCTTTTCCTCCTACTCCACTTACTCACGAGGAGTTGCAATCCTCATTAAGAAACACACCCCCTTTGTGCACCTGGGTGAACGGACAGATAGGGAGGGCAGGTATTGTATTGTCTGGGGACGCATAGGTGCGGACACGCTCACTCTGGCGTGTTTCTATGGCCCCAACTCTGATGATCCGAAATGCCTTCAGGCGCTCTGGGGGAAGATTTTGAGCATAGGCTCCACTTACTTAGTGTGGGGATGTGATTTTAATGTAGCTATTGATCCCACGAAAGATAGGGCAAATCCCGGCCCTCAACACTACTCTCGCTCGCAGGCATATGTTCGCGACCTTCTTACTGAGCGTCATCTGCTGGACGCATGGCGCTCTAGGCACCCGGTGACCTTGGAGGGCACACATTGGTCGGCTGCACACGCCACATGGGCAAGATTGGACTATTTCTTGGTCTCCCCGGGACTCGCTCCCACGATATGCTGGGTACAACACCTTGCGCGCACGTACTCCGATCATGCCCCGGTCCTGATGGGTGTGGAACTGGTTGACCTTGCTGGCTCTCCGATGCCCTGGAGATTGAAGCCTTCTGCCCTGTTGGATGAGGTCTTTCGGTCGGAAATTGCACAGGAGACCGAGGGCTTCTTTCAGCGAAATGGTGGAATGGTGGACAGTGTTGCTGTAGTCTGGGAGGCCTTTAAGGCTACCATCAGGGGGCTGTGCATTTCGAAAGGGGTGGGAGTCCTCAGGGACCTACGTAACAGCCTTAGTAAACTGGAGGCCGACCTTAAGGCCCTGGAGACCGCCCCCACGTTTTCCACTGATGCAGAGGCGCAGGCCAGGTTCCGAGACCTATTGTCTGACTATAAAGCCACCGCGGATAGAGAGGTTCGGTTTAGGGGGAAATACTTCCAAGCTCGCAGGTACGGGGAGGGAGAACGGTCGGGTAAATTCCTGGCATGGGCAATACGTCCGCCCCGTTTCAACAACCATGTCCTTGAGATCCAAGGATCTTCGGGGACACTCCACAGGGATACCCAGTCTATAATGCAAACGTTTGGTGCCCACTACACTGAACTGTACTCCTCTACTCATGCACACGCGCCGGAGCTGGACCGTTATTTGGGGGAAATTACATTGGGATGGCTTTCTGACAGACAGCGCCGGTTCTTAATGGCTCCTCTGGGGATTGACGAAATTCGGGAGGCCATAATACAGATGGCCTCGGGGAAGGCCCCGGGCCTTGATGGTCTCCCGATAGAATTCTATAAATCCTACATTGATATCCTTGCCCCGATTTTAAAAGAGGTATTCGACGAGGCCCACACGCTGGGGAAGCTTCCCCCTTCCATGAGAGAGGCACTGATTACCTCCCTCTTGAAGCCAGGTAAACCGGCGACTTCCCCGGACTCATATCGGCCCTTGTCCCTCCTTAACTGTGATGCAAAGATCCTTGCTAAAACTCTGGCTAATCGTTTGACGCTCCTCATGGAGGGACTGGTACTCCCGGACCAATCGGGTTTTATACCCGGAAGGGCGACGTCGCACAACTTGCGCACGCTATTTGCAATCTTGCAGAATGTGGATCCCAGCCTACAGATTGTGGCGTTTTTTTTGGATGCTACGAAAGCGTTCGACTCCTTGGAGTGGGATTATCTGGTGGCTGTGCTGACTCACATGGGTTTTCCTCTGCTGTTCCTGGGATGGATAGCTATTCTTTATGGCAGTCCGTGTGCCAGGGTCTTAATCAATGGCAGGACGTCCGAACCCTTCGGAATTGCCCGAGGGACCAGGCAGGGGTGCCCACTTTCCCCACTCTTATTTGCACTGGCGCTTGAGCCTCTCGCCTCGCGGCTCCGACAACGCCACCAAAACCGAGCGCTGTTCTGTGAGCAGCGACAGATATTGCTGTCGCTGTATGCAGATGACATTACTCTGTATGTGCGGGACCCTCAAAATAACCTGAACCCACTCCTCCGGGAATTCTTGACATATGGGGAGATGTCGGGCGTACGAATCAACTGGTCAAAGTCCTAGATCTTCCATCTAACTGATGGCTCACAGACCTTTTCGCTCGACTATCCCATAGAATGGAGTGAGTCCGAAGTCAAGTACCTAGGCATTAAGATCTCTTGAGATAGGGAGGAGCTCAAGCGGTTAAACTATGGCACGACATTGCTGCATGTCTCCTCTTGTGTCGACCGCTGGATTGCGCTCCCTCTGTCGATGGCTGGGCGCGCAGCCCTGATTAAGATGGTAGTGCTTCCCCGGCTTCTATACTTGTTTATGAACATTCCCTTCCCCCCGAGTAGGCACTTCTTCACTCGTTTGCGATCCGAATTGATACGGTTGGTGTGGGGGGGGAAGAGACCTAGATTGAAGTGGGCTACGATGACCTCTCCATATTCGCGCGGAGGCTTCGATATACCGGATCTGGAACTGTACTATCATTGCGCCCAAGCGCACTATGCGTACTACTGGTTCCACCCGATCGCTTTTATGCCCCAGCTCGCTGCGGAGGACTGGCTGGCGGCGCCCCTGCCTGGCCTACTGCACAGTGTGCTCCCACATACCACTTCTAGCTATAACGCTTTGCAGGGCACGGTGAGGGCTTGGCTGGAGCTGTCGAGGCGAGTGGGAAGTCCGTTCCTGTACTCCCCTCTTCTCCCAATTGCTTATCATCCGCAGCTTCCTCTTCTCCAAGAGAGACTGTTTCAAGATTTGATTCGCAAGCTGGGACTCCATAGATGGGGAGATCTGTTCTCCGGCGGGACCTTTCGCGACCGGGAACGCTTCTTTGAAGGGTACACGCCTACCCCCCTGGAGCTCTTTACCTACCTTAGACTGAGGCATGGCATGAAGGCCATATTGCCGACTTTCCCGACTGAGCCTGACACCATGGCTCCATTACATAGGATCCTCCAGGCCACCTCACCCTCACATTTGGTCTCGATACTGTATCATGCAGTCCGCTCTGACGCTACACTCGACGTTTCCCGGGCACGTGGGGAGTGGGAGCGGGAGTTGGGGCTGGAGCTAGGTGATGACAGGTGGACATACTGTTGTTTGCAGACGGAACAGATTTCAGCAAGTAGTAGACACCGTATCATACATTTTAAATTCTTGAACCGTCTCTACTGCACTCCGGTCACCAAGTACAGATTTCAGCTGCAGGACTCGGATAATTGCGAGAGATGCCATGCCCCCCAGGCGGACTTCTTGCATCTGTCTTGGACATGCCCCACTATCCAGAGCTATTGGACACATGTGTGTTCTGCCATTTCGCAAATGATAGAGCGGCCCTTCGCACCTGATCCTGTACAGGCGTTACTGGGATACACCAAACCTATTCCGCGTGCGAGTCGCAAATTTGTTACGACGGCGCTCCTATTGGCGAAACGGCGCATAGCTTGCCGGTGGGGACGGGGACGGGCTCCGAAATTTAAGGAGTGGCTCAAGGACCTGGTCTACTGCCAGGAGCAGGTACTGACATATTCCGAATTGCTCCCTGCCCAGTCCCGCCCTGCCGATATCTGGGGACCATTACAAAGTTACTTACTGCAGTATCCGGAGGCTCTGACAGCAGCTGCCCCTCCCCTGACCGTTGCCGATCCAGATCCCGCCGTCCACGACGTACATCCTGCATAGGGGGGACGGTGAGCTGCTATGGACGTATGGGGGTGGATGCGGTGTTTTCTTTTCTTCTTCCTCCACCTTCCTCTCTGGGCAGCCCCTTTGGGTCTCTCCTCTACGATATTCCAGGGCGCGAGGATTGTTTGTATGTACTCGTTATACGAGATTTTTGGGCTGAGAATGCGCTATGGGTGATGTGCAGTGCGTGGGTGAACTTTGTCTGAGGGGCCCCCACGCCTCTACCAGGTGATTATAATGTGTTTGGACCTTTTGCCCGATGTCCCTACCCTGTATACAAGCGATCAACACTCATATTCTACTGTACACGGCTGTTCACTTGGCCCCTGCGATCACACTGGATCGGATGCTAATGCGACCTGAGTTCTGCACTGCCACTTGCCTCTGCTTATGGTTTTCTTTTTGCTTTTGTATGTATGTAATGACATGACGTAAAATTTCAATAAACAAAGTTTAAAAAAAAAAAAAAAAAAAAAAAAACGAAAATAACCCCTGCTCACCCTCTAGGTTGTGTGGCGCGAGCAGTCAGGCTAAACTCCAGAGTACATATAGTTAAGCATTTGCAATGTCCCACAACAATCACTAACCCACCACACAGAGGCACAAGACTGTATTTGTAAAAATATATTTCTTTATATAGGATTCTCAAGCAGGCTTCAATTACAGTCTTTTAGGCTTTAGGAAAAACGGTTCCAGTTGCTGTCAAAATGTTCCAATTCTTTAAGAGGATGCCACAGTTCTTCTAAATGCAAGGCTTTGTTGTTTACTGCACTTCTTTTAGGTCTGTGCGCTTCGTAGCGCTCTTTGTACGCTTCGTACCTCTTTACAGGAAGAGCCCCACTATACCTCACGCTTCCGGCGTGATCAAGCGTATGGGGCGGTCAAATTCAATGAAGTACGCGACGTACTGTTCGCTTAGAATGAGGCGTACAGTTCTGAATCTTTTGACTTCAGCAGGTGCGAATCGTACGGGGCCTTCCTGCCCCAGCGCACAAGTCTCAGCGCACACTGCAGGGCCTCCAAGCAGCAGTACGAGGCGTACAGGCTGTCTGACTGGAGCCGTACGCTGTGGATAGACTGGAATTAAACTAGGAAGCGCACAGTTCTCTACAATGCAGCCGTACGCTGCGTGTAAGCCACAGTACCTTGCTTTCTCTTGGTGGTTCGAGGCGAGTCAGCAGGCGTAGAGGGGGCGTCCCACGTCACGGTGCGGTCCTGCTTCTCGGAGGACAGCGATGCGTTGTGGGGCGGCTCTTGACCTCGATGTCCGTCTCGATTTTGAAGAGGGAGGGGGCGGCGGCTTGAGGTGAATCCAGCGGCGAGGCGCTGTCAGCAGGGCGTCGTCCTGGAGAGGCGAGCTCAGGTGCAGGCAGTCTTCACGGTGTGCTCTACAGCTCGGGGGCCACAGACTCACGTTGTTTGGACCGGACGGTCCGTTCTTGCGGTGCGAGCACCGGCTCGAGGGGGCAGCAGTTTGCGGTGCTCAGGCCAGGCGGGGCATGCTGTTACGATGCTAACTGGGGCACAGTCGTTCAGAGGTCACTTTGCTCGGTAAGATGGGGCGCACAGGCTCTCAGAGTGCTCGACAGATTCCCAGTCGCACTCAGGTCTCCGGGGTCAGCGCTGAAGGGGGGAAATACACCAGCAGCAGCTTCCTTCTTCAAGGGAGGGGTAGCGCCCACTGTTCCTGGGGCGCAGTTCAGGGGGCAAGTTCACAAGCAAGCCCTTGGAGATTGTTTAAGATGCACAAGTGAATAAATAGTCTTTCAGTCTTTTCTTCCTCTCTCCTTCTTGCAATAAGGCACCCACCACAGGCCAGTCTCCCAGGCTAGAGACAGTACTCCTCCATGTAGCTTTCCCAGGTCCTTCTCTTCAGGCAGAGTTTCTTCTTGGCGTCAACAGGATCTAATTTCTTAGGAGCAGGGCTCCTTCTTTTATACACAGTTTCTTTTGTTCTTTGTGGCCAGGGGGCCTGTGCCTGGCTCAGTC
Organism: Triturus cristatus; assembly: GCF_964204655.1. NCBI lineage: Eukaryota > Metazoa > Chordata > Amphibia > Caudata > Salamandridae > Triturus > Triturus cristatus. The sequence continues at coordinate 1,103,018,143 of NC_140579.1, forward strand.
CGGTTTTGGAGCACTTTGTTGTGGTGACTCTGCTCTTTCCTTTCAGTGCACAGGGCAGAGACATCAGACGCTCCACAGGGGGCGGAGCCAGCATTGTGGTGGCAGAGCACAGCCCTATTCAGAGTCAAGGTGTACTCCTCCCACCCATCCTGGTGTAATGTCTCTACCCACCACCTGGCAGCCAGCCTGTCTCCTGGAATTCCCCAGCCCTGCCCCTCACTGAAACTAAGCAGCACACACACACACAGCAGAGGCGGGCTGAAATGGTTAGGCAAGTAAATACTAACTTTCTAAAAGTAGTATTTACAAACACAGGATATTAAAATAAACTTTACTAAAAGAAGTATTTTATTATTCTGAGTTCAGGCATACTAAACTGGACTCTCTACCATGCTCTCTGAGTCCGCTGGGATTAGAGAGTGTAATAATTCCAGCAGCCCATTCTGGCCTATGGAGAGCAGGTAGCCTTTCAATAGTGAAAAACGAAAATGGCTGTAATTCACTATTAGGACATGCCACACACATCAGGGCATGTCCTACCATATGTTACAATGCACCCTGCCCATGGGCCTAGCATAGGGGTGACTAATATGTAGTTAAGGGAAGGTTTAGGGACTGGCAAGTAGGTGCACTTGCGCAGTCAGCATGACAGTACCAGACTGCACGCAGGTTCTGCAATGGCAGACCTTAGACACATTTTACTAGGCCGCTTCTGTGGGTGGCACAACCAGTGCTGCAAGCCCACCAGCAGCATTTGTATTTACAAGCCCTGGCACTCCTGGTGCACTTTACTAGGGGCTGATAGTAAACCAAATAGGCCAAACATGGAAACCAATCAATGTATACATTTTATAATATGGAGAGCATATGCACCTTAGCGCTGATCAGCAGTGGTAAGGTGCCCAGAGTCATAAAACAGCCAACAACAGGTCAGAAAAAATACAGGAGGAAGGCAAAAAGTTCAGGGATGACCCTGCAGGAAGGGCCAAGTCCAACATTTCCTAACACCCAACGCATTAGTATATAAATCACCATAACACCTAAATCGCATTAGGGTCCAGGTTGCGCCAGAACCTAAACGTAGAGGCTGCCCACTACTTGCTGGGCAGCTGGGGACAAGAACAGGGCCTAAACGCTGCAGCTGGCACTAAGTGCTGCACAGCTGGGGAAATAAACTGAGGCATAGGCTCTCAATGGCCCTTGAAATAATGTCCAAAACGTTGGAGCCACCTAGGCTCTAAAAACGACATGTCCCCCAGTACTGTGGAGCCACACGGGGCTCCTAAAATTAATATGCGCCAACTAGAGAAAGCGCTGGCCCCCCAAGCACTGTGGAGAGCACTGGCGCTTTTAAAATTAAATATGCCCCCTGTGAGAAGTTGACCTGGCATATGCTTTCTCCTAGTTATAGGGGACACCTTGCACCAGTCCAATTTGACTCTTATTGATGGTAGGTTTAAGACAACCTTTAAAGAAAGCTATCCTAGTGGTAGCTGTGGAGAGCAGCCTTCAGGCTAAGTCTTGAAGGAGTGTTAAGCTTATTGTTCTACCATAGATAACCTCTTGAATGACCAAATGAAAGAGTAGTCCACACAGGTATATATATAAAATATATGTATTTATTCTAGACAGAATCCCACAAGTCTCTTTATGAGGTTGAGGCAAAGTTACAATTCAAACAAGCATTGATAGATACAATAAAAAGCACTGGAATTATAGGGCCCCAGGGGGGGACCAAACCATATATTAAAAAAGTGGTATAAGAACCACGACAATTCTACAGACAATGCCTAGGGCATTTAGGATCGCTGGCCCCTTAAGAATCCACCCCAGGTCATGAGGAAGGGGACCCACGGGAGGCGCGTGCAGTGGAAATAGCTGCTATCAGGATCTCTATTAAAGCCTATGGAGAATGTCGCGGTTTGATTTAAACAGATTAAAGACACTTCTAGCAGGAGTTCAAAGTTAAAAACTTAGAGTTAAGCATTTGAGGAGCCCACTACCACAGGAGTACCGAGGTACCACTGTTACCTGCCCCAGGGAAGCCGGGTGCATAGGTCGTTTTCGATGTCGGGTCGCGAGCTGATTTTCAATAGGAAAATGTACAAAACTGCTGCTAGCCAAAAGCGTCGATGATGCCGTGAAGATTGAAGTTGTAGATCTTGTAGAGAAGAACCTGAAAGCAGAGGGGACAGAGTCTGGGTCACGGCACAGTGACCAGGGAGCTCAAAGGAAAGAGCCCTTCAATGTCGGGTGCTTCAAGTGGAAAGAGGTGTATCTTGGATCTGCAGCCACGGGCTCCGGGAGGCTTCAAGGAAGGCCAGTTTCTGGAGGGCAACTGTCCCACATCGGATGATGGTCGCTGCGGTGTTAGTGTCTGGATTGGATCCACTAAGCCTTGGCAACCGCAACCCATGCAATATGAACAAATCAGCTACTGGTGCAGACCCACAAGGTCTGTGAGAGGTCTCCTTAGGAGAGACTGTAGAGCAGGCCTGGAGCAACCAGGGTAACTATTGGAAGTCGAGATTGTCCTCCGCTAGGGCCCACAAGTAGAGAAACAAGGGACCGCGGAAAGCAGCAAAATGGAGTGCATAAAAGGGAGCCCACGGGCCACCGGAGGGAGCTAGGGCGCTGATCTTTGGCACAATTGCTGCTTCGCTCAAAAATGGGCCAAAGCACAACTTCCCCACTGGTCAGGGTCGTGTGCTATGCAAGAGGTGGTCGATGTCCTGGGGTATTGGGAATCTCGGCACCCACGCGGTCCGCGGTGCTCTGACTTGCTGTGCACACTCACTGGCCTCTGGGATGCTTAGGAAACCCACCTCAAGGTTGCTGGGAGTCGACGAAGTCCGTAGGAGCAGCGAAGTTCCAACCGGGTCACTTGCAGTGTTTCAGGTGCCTGCCAAGCAGGGGGGTAACTCCTTTACCCCAAGGGAGATTTCTTCAGCCAGCTGGGCTGCAGCTCGTCGAAGGTCAAGTCTGTGAAGTCCAATATTAATCTGAGGCTCTGGAGACACAGTATTCACCTTTATCCCCAAGATTAGGGGAGGGTCCAAATCAGAGCCTACCAATGAGAGTTGAGGCGGGAAAGGGTGGCTACACCCACTCCCCTTTGTGTGTTTCCCACCTGGGCGATGGGCAGGATGCCCCTGAAACGGTTCCAGGCGGTGTATGCAGAATGTAGGCGCTGTAGCAGCCAACGTGCAACTCTGAAAGGCAACATATGGTGCACCCACCCAGTTCCAATCCACATACCCTGTCTGGGGAGGTGCTAGCACCTCCCTGCCACAGGAGCCCTATTGTCCAGCTGGCGAGGCTGGGATTTTCCCCAGCAACAGCCAGCCAGAGTCGTGTGGGTGACGGGTAGTAGCCATTTTGTACTACGTGTGCACTTTTAAATTGGTGTCTAAATTCTGCCGCTTTTCCCATATCGCCCCTCTAGCAGGGGGGAATCGTGCCCTCATGCCTATGGCTGGACTGGGGGTAGGATTCCTACATGTTTGACACCAAACACGATATGGTTCTGTGTAGCCATTCTCAAGTTATCACGCTATCACGATAGCCTTATAATGCGGTTAAGAGTATATATGGTATGGCTACACTACAAACAATACATCAGAATGAAACGCATCTCATCCAACAATGAAGATTTACAAATAATTCTTGATGAGCAAACGGTGAAATATCGCCAAAGAGGCTATCCTCAAAACGTGTTAAGGACATCTTTAGATAAGGTGTCAGTGCAATCACGTGATGATCTATTGCAAGAAAAAACAACTAATCAAAAGAACAAGACTGTATGCTTCTTAAAATATTCTACAGAATCATCGAAGATTAAAAAAGCCATCAATAAACATTGGCGTATCATACAAATGGAACCTGATTTGAAAGATTTATATGATGACAGAATAACCTTTGCATTTCAACGATCCAAAAATTTGAAAGAGATATTGAATACACCAAAGAAAATCATGAAGAAATGGCATGGTATGCTTCAATGCCACAATTGCATACATTGTGGGAATGTTATTGTTGGCAATAAAATCACCCACCCCACTAAAGGTTATCCCATAGCTCTCAACCACACTAGTACTTGTGACACGGCCAATTGCATCTATGCCATCAAATGCCCATGTGGCAAAGTATATGTTGGTCAAACTGAAAGGAAAATCAAAATCCGCATCACAGAACACAAGAGCAACATCAGGTTGGCGAACCTCAAGTCTTCTGTAGCATGTCATTGGATTGAGGCTAAACATCAAATCTCTCAACTACGCTTCACCATACTTGAAACGATCACACAACGCCGAGACCAGGATCCCATCAAACAAAGATTAAGAACGGAGTATTTTTGGATTAAGAAAATTGAACTGCACCCATCCTAATGGGATTAATGATCGCATAGAGTATGCATGTTTTTTATAATATACTCAAAGGACACCACATTGGCAAGAGGAACATTCTGGTCCGAATATCATGTGTAACGTTTTGTTTTTATTTGAGTGTTATTTTGTATCTTTTATTGTCCATGTGTTAACACTGTCTCTCTTTTAACCTTTATTTTGTATATCCAGTGGTTTTTTCTGAACCTTCGACATTTCAGCATACATTTTTTCCATTTACATCACGCCACTTTTTTCTATCTACATCACACTACTTTATTGAATTCAACGCGCTAGCACCAGTTAAGCCGCTGCTCCCCCGATCACGTGAGACACACGCTTATGTGTGATACAAAATCATTGGCCTTCCACCTATTCCTCTCGTATCATGTGACTATGATCTCATTATATCATTCGACCTATCACATTCCACTTTACAACAGTCATTGCATCAGCGCGGAAATTGAACATTGACAATAGAGTTTCAACGGCAACTGAGACCCGCCGGTCCCTAGTAAGTGGTCTATGAAATACATGTTTAGACGCGTATAATGGAATTTAACTTTAGATACTTTAACTTTGAACCTTAACCGCTATTGTTTGTTAAAACTGGCTCGCATAATACATGGGTGAATTTCACTTGGTCGTCCCTACACGCCATTATACAATTATTTTTACCACACTGCATAGACAGTTTCTTGTTTAAGTCCTTTAACTGCTTTTCGCTATTCATCACAGTTTTAGTTTGTATTAAAAACTCCACGAATCGTATTCCTAGATTTCGGATGTAATAGATGCACATTTTACTTTTAAATCCGGATGTGGCAGATGTATATTTTGCTTTTCATATGTGTGCCAATTAATTCATTGCACTCATTTTTGCACTATGTAGTGAACTTAATGGTCCTGTTTCATTTGTTATAGACCCCTGAAGAAGGGTCAGATTCGATTGACCCGAAATGCATTGGGTGGATGTTTAACATTGAACACAAAGAACGCTTTGTCAAAAGATGATTATGGATATAATATTCAAGTGATTCATGAACTAATGAATTTTTGAAGTTCAACCTTATGGAGTAATTTTTCGTTTCAATCAATAAATTGAACTATGTGAAGAAACCTCAGTGTTTCATTGAATACAGTGCACACTTGTTCAGTGGGAAGATGACACTCCCCACAACATTCTGCACATTTCTAAGACACGGTTGGACTCCGTGTGACACAAGGAGCGCCGACATGAGTCTTTGAACCATTAATTATATTTGTGAGTGCACGGGGATAATCTAGTTTTGTAGTTTTACACTACAAAAAACCCAGAAATGATTTTACGAAGATTGCTGAGAGGCCCTACTCAGGTAGGGGTCCCCCCTCACACATACCTCAGCACCCTGCCTTGTAGGATTAGCAAGGCCTGCTATAGGGGTGACCTATGAGAGTATATGTGTTGTAATGGAGTGGGATATAGGGTACCTATATCCCTGTAAGGGGTGCTAGCACCACCTTACCCAGACTACAGTAGTGGTCTGGTGGTGTCAGTTTGTATGGCTGTCCCAGGGTGGCACAATAAGTGCTGCAGCCCTGGTAGGCCTACTGAGGGACCCATGCCCTGGGTACCTAGGGTACCATCTACAAGGGACTGCCAGGGTAGCCTCAGTATCCAATTGGTTTGTACCTAGAGTACTCACATCAGTTTTAAGGAGAAAGCAGATAGGCTGGGGTCCTGGATAGCAGGATCCCAGCCAGACTAGTCAAAAAACACTCAAATACCATGCAAAAAGTTGGGGGCAACCATTAGTCAGATTCCACCTTCCTACACCCCCCATCCGTTGGAGCCATCTGGGGCTCGAGAAACAATAGTGCCCGTCGTTGGAGCCAGCTGAGGCTCGAGAAACAATAGTGCCCATCGTTGGAGCGGCCCGCTGCCTCTCCCCACCCGGACTCACTCGCACCACTCACCGGCTGGGGGGCGGAGGCAGGACTCTTCCGGTCGTTGCCCTGTGTCTCCTCGCCGGCAGGAGCAGCAGCGCTCCTCTCGTGGCGCGGGGCTTCCCTGCACTCCTGGGAGCCCTGCGCTGCCATCGGCAGCCTCGGCTGCCTGCCTCCCTTCACCCGGGCCCCCTCCTTGGACCCGGGACTTGGACATCGAGCCGGCAAGGCTCCAGACTTCCTCCTCAGTGCGTCCCAGTGCGGGGTGGGCTCCCGCCTGGGTCGTCGGATGCCGCGCTTCCTTCCCTGCAACACGGCTCTTCCGCTTCCATCCGCAAGGCCCCGCCCACAACCAGGTGGGCCGCGGATCGCGGCGGCCGACATCTCCTGCTTCTCTCGGCGGCAATGCGGGGTGGGCACCCGCTTAATTAAAGATCAATAGGCGGGGTGGGCTCCCGCATTCAGTATTAATAAAATAAAGAGGCGGCACTGGGGGGTAGGTTCCCTCCGAAATAAAGGTGTAACGCGTGGTGAGCACCCGCTTCGGCTGACATCACAGGGGAATCCCAACGCTGGGGCTTCCCCCAGCAGCGATGTGCGGCCCCGGGGCAGCGAAGCTTCAGCGCCCCAGGGGAATCCATGTAGAGTGCTCCCAGTGTGCAGAAGCAGGAAGGAGCAATAAAGCGCTCACCAGGCGCTAGAAGTACAGCACAAAGTCCTTGATAGATCAAGGAAACAGCAAAAAGGTCCCAAAAAGTCCATCAGGCATCCAGGGGCTGGGCAGGGCCCAGGGAGGGAAGCCTTCCCCTGGGCCCCAGCAGCAGCACGCCCCTGGCAGATTCGAGTCCAAGAACAAGAACATTTTCATGGGGTCACAGCCCCCCTTTTATACACAGAATCCTTTGTCTCCAAAGGTGCAGGGAAGGGGTGAACCAGATGCAACTGGTTCCTGAGCACTTTGTTTTGCTCAGCCCCTCTCCCTATTCACAGGACAGGCCAGGGACATTAGACGCACCACAGTGGGTGGAGCCAGCATTGTGTAGGGAAAGCCCAGCCCTATTCAGGTCCCAGGTGTACTCCTCCTTGCCATCACATGCAGATCTCTCCATTCACCACCGGGGCAGACCCATCCTGACTCCTGGAGACAGACACACCAGCCAATCGCAAGCCAGACAGTCACTGCACATTTATTATACAGACAGGCCAGCTTCTAGAAGTGGCACTTCTACACGAGAAACCTCAACGCCGCACACATCATTGCGCAGCATTCACTCTCACGAGTTCGCACATACCAAACTCGACCCTGCACTCCTCTCACATCAGGACTTAACACGGTCACTCAGATCCCCAATGCATTCCTATGGGAGGGCAGGTCAGTCTCACTAAAACATACACAGAGCGCATGCGCTTTCCACTGGGACACAGTGTAAAAGCGCCTAGAGGCCTAAAACCACTAGTACAACACAGGAAAAAGGCTAGGATAATGCAAAAAGTTCTAGGGGTGAACTGGCTAGAAGGGCCAAGTCCAGCATTGCCTGTATGGTATAACTGCAAGCACCACTTCTACTGCAGGAGCTCTCGTTGCCTGTATGATATACCTGCATGCACCAGTTCTACTGCAGGAGCTCTTGTTACCTGTGTGGTATACTTGCATGCACCACTTCTACTGCAGGAGCTCTCGTTGCCTGTGTGGTATACTTGCACGCACCACTTCTTCTGCAAGTTCTCTCGTTGCCTCCGTGCTGTACCTGCTTGCACCAGCTCTACTGCAGGTGTTCTGGTTGCCTGTATGGTGTACCTGCATGCACCACTTCTACTGCACGTGCTTTTGCTGCCTGGGTGGTGTACCTGCATGCACAACTTCTACTGCAGGAGCTCTCGTTGCCTGTGTGGTATACCTGTGCCCACCAATTCAACAGCAGGAGCTCTTGGTGACTGTGTGGTATACCTGCATGCACCACTTCTACTGCAGGTGCTCTCGTTGCCTGTATGGTACACCTGCACGCACAACTTCTACTGCAGGAGCTCTCGTTGCGTGTGTGGTGTACCTGCACGCACCACTTCTACTGCAGGTGCTCTTGTTGCCTGTGTGGTATACCTGCATGCATCACTTCTACTGCAGGTGCTCTCGTTGCCTGAGTGGTATATCTGCAAGCATCACTTCTACTGCAGGAGCTCTTCTTACCTGTGTGGTATACCTGTGCACACCAATTCTATTGCAGGAGCTCCCGTTGCCTGTGTGGTATACCTGCACGCACCACTTCTACTGCAGGAGCTCTCGTTACCTGCATGGTGCACCTGTTCGGACCACTTCTACTGCAGGTGATCTCGCTTCCTCTGTGGTATATCTGCACGCACCACTTCTCCTGCAGGAGCTCTCGTTGCCTGTATGGTATACCTGCAAGCACCACTTCTACTGCAGGAGCTCTCATTGCCTGTATGGTGTACCTGCATGACCCACTTCTACTGTAGGAGCTCTCGTTGCCTGTGTGGTATACCTGTGCGCACCGCTTCTACTGAAGGTGCTCTCATTGCCTGTATGGTATACCGGCACGCACTACTTCTACTGCAGGAGCTCTCGTTGCCTGTGCGGTATACCTGCATGCACCACTTCTACTGCAGGAGCTCTCTTTGCCTATGTGGTATACCTGCACGCACCACTTCTGCTGCAAATGCTCTTGTTGCCTGTATGGTGTACCTGCACGCACCACTTCTAATACAGGTGCTTTCGTTGCCTGTGTGGTGTACCTGCGTGCACCACTTCTACTGTAGGAGCTCTTGTTGCCTGTATGGTATACCTGCATGCACCACTTCTACTGCAGGTGCTCTCGTTGCCTATGTGGTATACCTGCATGCACCACTTGTACTGGAGGAACTCTCTTTGCCTGTGTGCTACACCTGCATGCACCACTTCTACTGCAGGTGCTCTCGTCGCCTTGTGGTACACCTGCACGCACCACTTCTACTGCAGATGCTCTTGTTGCCTGTATGGTATACCTGCAAGCATCACTTCTACTCCAGGTGCTCTTTTTGCCTGTATGGTATACCTGCAAGCATCACTTCTACTGCAGGTGCTCTCATTGCCTGTATGGTATACCTGTGCGCACCACTTCTATTGCAGGAGCTCTCGTTGCCCGTGTGGTAAACCTGTGCGAACCACTTCTACTGCAGTAGCTCTCGCTGACTGTGTGGTATACCTGTGCGCACCACTTCTACTGCAGGAGCTCTCGTTGCGTGTGTGGTGTACCTGCACACACCACTTCTACTGCAGGTGCTCTTGTTGCCTGTGTGGTATACCTGCATGCATCACTTCTACTGCAGGTGCTCTCGTTACCTGTGTGGTATATCTGCAAGCATCACTTCTACTGCAGGAGCTCTTGTTACCTGTGTGGTATACCTGTGCATACCAATTCTATTGCAGGAGCTCCTGTTGCCTGTGTGGTATACCTGCACGCACCACTTCTACTGCAGGAGCTCTTGTTGCCTGCATGGTGCACCTGTTCGGACCACTTCTACTGCAGGTGCTCTCGCTTCCTCTGTGGTATATCTGCACGCACCACTTCTCCTGCAGGAGCTCTCGTTGCCTGTATGGTATACCTGCAAGCACCACTTCTACTGCAGGAGCTCTCATTGCCTGTATGGTGTACCTGCATGAACCACTTCTACTGTAGGAGCTCTCGTTGCCTGTGTGGTATACCTGTGTGCACCACTTCTACTGCAGGAGCTCTCTATGCCTATGTGGTATACCTGCACGCACAACTTCTGCTGCAAGTGCTCTCGTTGCCTGTATGGTGTACCTGCAAGCACCACTTCTAATGCAGGTGCTTTCGTTGGCTATCTGGTGAACCTGCGCGCAGCACTTCTACTGCAGGAGCTCTTGTTGCCTGTATGGTATACCTGCATGCACCACTACTACTGCAGGAGCTCTCGTTGCCTGCATGGTGCACCTGTTCGGACCACTTCTACTGCAGGTGCTCTTGCTTCCTGTGGTGTACCTGCATGCACCACTTCTACTGCAGGAGCGCTCATTGCCTGTATGGTGTACCTGCAAGCACCACTTCCACTGCAGTAGCTCTCGTTGCCTGTGTGGTATACCTGTGCGTACCACTCCTACTGCAGGAAATCTTGTTGCATTTATGGTGTACCTGTGCAAACCACTTCTACTGTAGGAGCTCTCGCTGTCTGTGTGGTATACCTATGCACAACACTTCTACTGCAGGTTCTCTCGTGGTCTGTGTGGTATACCTGTGCGCACCACTTCTACTGCCGGTGCTCTTGCTGCCTGTATGGTGTACCTGCAAACAACACTTCTATTGCATGTACTCTTGCTGCCTCTATGGTATACCTGCACCCACAACTGCTTGTGCAAGTGCTCTTGTTGCCTGCATGGTATACCTGCAAGCACCACTTCTACTGCAGGAGCTCTTGTTGCCTGTGTGGTAGACATGCACGCATCACTTCTACTGCAGGAGCTCTCGTTGTCTGTATGGTATACCTGCATGCACCAGTTCTACTGCAGGAGCTCTCGTTGCCTGTGTGGTATACTTGCACGCACCACTCTTTCTGCAAGTGCTCTCGTTGCCTGTGTGGTATATCTGCACGCACCACTTCTCCTGCAGGAGCTCTTGTTGCCTGTATGGTATACCTACAAGCACCACTTCTACTGCAGGAGCTCTCGATGCCTGTGCGGGATACCTGCACGCACCACTTCCACTGCAGGAGCTCTCTTTGCCTATGTGGTATACCTGCACGCACCACTTCTTCTACAAGTGCTCTCGTTGCCTGTATAGTGTACCTGCACGCACCACTTCTAATGCAGGAGCTCTCGTTGCCTGTATTGTATACCTGCACGCACCACTTCTACTGCAGGTGCTCTTGTTGCCTGTGTGGTGTACCTGCGCGCACCACTTCTACTGCAGGAGCTCTCGTTGCCTGTATGGTATACCTGCATGCACCACTTCTACTGCAGGTGCTCTCGTTGCCTGTGTGGTAGACCTGCGTGCACCACTTGTTCTGCAGGAGCTCTCGTTGCCTGTGTGCTATGGCTGCATGCACCACTTCTACTGCAGGTGCTCTTGTTGCCTTGTGGTACACCTGCACGCACCACTTCTACTGCAGGTGCTCTTGTTGCTTGTATGGCATACCTGCAAGCATCACTTCTACTGCAGGAGCTCTCTGTGACTGTGTGGCATGCCTGCACGCACCACTTCTAGTGCAGGTGCTCTGGTTGCCTGCCTGGTATATCTGCGTGCACCACTTCTTCTGCAGGTGCTCTCGTTGCCTGTGTGGTATACCATTGTGCGCCACTTTTACTGCAGGAGCTCTCGTTGCCTGCATGGTGCACCTGCAAGCACCACTTCCACTGCAGGAGCTCTCATTGCCTGTGTGGTAAACCTGTGCGCACCACTTCTATTGCAGAAGCTCTCGTTGCCTGTGTGGTATACCTGTGCGCACCACTTCTATTGCAGGAGCTCTCGTTGCCTGTGTGGTAAACCTGTCCGCACCACTTCTACTGTCGGTGCTCTTGATACCTGTATGGTGTACCTGCAAACAGCACTTCTATTGCAAGTGCTCTTGCTGCCTCTATGGTATACCTGCACGCACAACTTCTTCTGCAAGTGCTCTAATTGCCTGTGTGGTATATCTGCACGCACCACTTCTCCTGCAGGAGGTCTAGTTGCCTCTATGGTATACCTGCAAGCACCACTTCGACTGCAGGAGCTCTCGTTGCCCGTATGGTGTACCTGCATGCACCACTTCTACTGTAGGAGCTCTCGTTGCCTGTGTGGTATACCTGTGCGCACCACTTCTACTACAGGTGCTCTCATTGCCTGTATGGTATACCGGCACGCATTACTTCAACTGCAGGAGCTCTCGTTGCCTGTGCGGTATACCTGCACGCACCACTTCTACTACAGAAGCTCTCTTTGCCTATGTGGTATACCTGCACGCACCACTTCTGTTTCAAGTGCTCTCGTTGCCTGTATGGTGTACCTGCACGCACCACTTCTAATGCAGGTGCTTTCATTGCCTGTGTGGTGTACCTGCGTGCACCACTTCTACTGCAGGAGCTCTTGTTGCCTGTATGGTATACCTGCATGCACCACTTGTATTGCAGGTGCTCTTGTTGAATGTATGGTATACCTGCAAGCATCACTTCTACTGCAGGTGCTCTCATTGCCTGTGTGGTATACCTGCACGCACCACTTCTATTGCATGAGCTCTCGCCGCCTCTATGGTATTCCTGCACACACCACTTCTACTGCAGTTGCTCTCGTTGCCTGTGTAGTATACCTGTGCGCACCACTTCTACTGCAGGTGCTCTTGCTGCCTGTATGGTGTACCTGCACGCAGCACTTCTATTGCATAAGCTCTCGCTGCCTCTATGGTATACCTGCACGCACCACTTCTTCTGCAAGTGCTCTCGTTGCCTGTATGGTATACCTGCAAGCACCACTTCTACTGCAGGAGCTCTCGTTGCCTGTGTGGTATATCTGCGCACACCACTTCTCGTGCAGGAGCTCTCGTTGCCTGTATGGTATACCTGCATGCACCAGTTCTACTGCAGGCACTCACGTTGCCTGTGTGGTATACTTGCACGCACCACTTCCACTGCAGGAGCACTTGCTGCCTGTGTAGTGTACCTGCACGCGCCACTTCTCCTGCAGGAGCTCTCGTTGCCTGTATGGTATACCTGCAAGCACCACTTCTACTGCAGGAGCTTTTGTTGCCTGTATGTTGTACCTGCATGCATCACTTCTACTGTAGGAGCTCTCGTTGCCTGTGTGGTACACCTGTGCGCACTGCTTCTACTGAAGGTGCTCTCATTGCCTGTATGGTATACCGGCACGCACTACTTCTACTGCAGGAGCTCTCGTTGCCTGTGCGGTATACCTGCACGCACCACTTCTACTGCAGGAGCTCTCTTTGCCTATGTGGTATACCTGCACGCACCACTTCTGCTGCAAGTGCTCTCGTTGCCTGTATGGTGTACCTGCACGTACCACTTCTACTGCAGGTGCTCTTGTTGCCTGTATGGTATACCTGCATGCACCACTTCTACTGCAGGTGCTCTCGTTGCCTGTGTGGTATACCTGCATGCACCACTTGTACTGCAGGAGCTCTCGTTAACTGTGTGCTATACCTGCATGCACCACTGCTACTGCAGGTGCTCTTGTTGCCTTGTGGTACACCTACACGCACCACTTCTACTGCAGATGCTCTTGTTGCCTGTATGGTATACCTGCAAGCATCACTTCTACTGCAGGTGCTCTTGTTGCCTGTATGGTATACCTGCAAGCATCACTTCTACTGCACGTGCTCTCGTTGCCTGTGTGGTATACCTGTGCGCACCACTTCTATTGCAGGAGCTCTCGTTGCCTGTGTGGTAAACCTGTGCGCACCACTTCTACTGCAGTAGCTCTCGTTGCCTGTATTGTGTAGCTGCAAGCACCACTTCCACTGCAGGAGCTCTCATTGCCTGTGTGGTATACCTGTGTGCACCACTTCAACTGAAGGAGCTCTCGTTGCCTGTGTGGTATACCTGTGCGCACCACTCGTACTGCAGGAAATCTCGTTGCCTTTATGGTGTACCTGTGCACACAACGTCTACTGCAGGAGCTCTCGCTGACTGTGTGATATACCTGTGTGCACCACTTCTACTGCAGGAGCTCTCGTTGGATGTATTGTGTACCTGCATGCACCACTTCTATTGCATGAGCTCTCATTGCCTGTATGGTATACCTGCATGCACCAGTTCTACATCATGAGCTCTCGTTGCCTGTGTGGTATACTTGCACGCACCAGTTCTACATCATGAGCTCTCGTTGCCTGTGTGGTATACTTGCACGCACCACTTCTTCTGCAAGTGCTCTCGTTGCCTCTGTGCTGTACCTGCTTGCACCAGCTCTACTGCAGGTGTTATGGTTGCCTGTATGGTGTACCTGCAACCACCACTTCTATTGCATGAGCTCTAACTGCCTCTATGTCATACCTGCACGCACCACTTCTACTGCTGGTTCTCTCGTGGTCTGTGTGGTATACCTGTGCGCACCACTTCTACTGCAGGAGCTCTTGCTGCCTGTGTAGTGTAACTGAACGCGCAAACTTCTCCTGCAGGAGCTCTCGTTGCCTGTATGGTATACCTGCAAGCACCACTGCTACTGCAGGAGCTTTCGTTGCCTGTATGTTGTACCTGCATGCACCACTTCTACTGTAGGAGCTCTCGTTGCCTGTGTGGTATACCTGTGCGCACCGCTTCTACTGAAGATGCTCTCATTGCCTGTATGGTATACCGGCATGCACTACTTCTACTGCAGAAGCTCTCGTTGCCTGTGCGGTATACCTGCACGCACCACTTCTACTGCAGGAGCTCTCTTTGCCTATGTGGTATACCTGCACGCACCACTTCTGCTGTGCTGCAAGTGCTCTCGTTGCCTGTATGGTGTTCCTGCACGCACCACTTCTACTGCAGGAGATCTTGTTGCCTGTATGGTATACCTGCATGCACCATTTTTACTGCAGGTGCTCTCGTTGCCTGTGTGGTATACCTGCATGCACCACTTGTACTGCAGGAGCTCTCCTTAACTGTGTGCTATACCTGCTTGCACCACTTCTACTGCAGGTGCTCTTGTTGCCTTGTGGTACACCTGCACGCACCACTTCTACTGCAGATGCTCTTGTTGCCTGTATGGTATACCTGCAAGCATCACTTCTACTGCAGATGCTCTTGATGCCTGTATGGTATACCTGCAAGCATCACTTCTACTGCAGGTGCTCTCGTTGCCTGTGTGGTATACCTGTGCGCACCACTTCTATTGCAGGAGCTCTCGTTGCCTGTGTGGTAAACCTGTGCGCACCACTTCTACTGCAGTAGCTCTCGTTGCCTGTATTGTGTAGCTGCAAGCACCACTTCCACTGCAGGAGCTCTCATTGCCTGTGTGGTATACCTGTGCGCACCACTTCTACTGAAGGAGCTCTCGTTGCCTGTGTGGTATACCTGTGCGCACCACCCGTACTGCAGGAAATCTCGTTACCTTTATGGTGTACCTGTGCACACCACTTCTACTGCAGGAGCTCTCGCTGACTGTGTGATATACCTGTGTGCACCACCTCTACTGCAGGAGCTCTCGTTGGATGTATTGTGTACCTGCATGCACCACTTCTATTGCATGAGCTCTCATTCCCTGTATGGTATACCTGCATACACCAGTTCTACTGCAAGTGCTCTCGTTGCCTCTGTGCTGTACCTGCTTGCACCAGCTCTACTGCAGGTGTTATGGTTGCCTGTATGGTGTACCTGTAACCACCACTTCTATTGCATGAGCTCTAACTGCCTCTATGTCATACCTGCACGCACCACTTCTACTGCTGGTTCTCTCGTGGTCTGTGTGGTATACCTGTGCGCACCACTTCTACTGCAGGAGCTCTTGCTGCCTGTGTAGTGTAACTGAACGCGCAAACTTCTCCTGCAGGAGCTCTCGTTGCCTGTATGGTATACCTGCAAGTGCCACTTCTACTGCAGGAGCTTTCGTTGCCTGTATGTTGTACCTGCGTGCACCACTTCTACTGTAGGAGCTCTCGTTGCCTGTGTGGTATACCTGTGCGCACCGCTTCTACTGAAGATGCTCTCATTGCCTGTATGGTATACGGCATGCACTACTTCTACTGCAGAAGCTCTCGTTGCCTGTGCGGTATACCTGCACGCACCACTTCTACTGCAGGAGCTCTCTTTGCCTATGTGGTATACCTGCACGCACAACTTCTGCTGCAAGTGCTCTCGTTGCCTGTATGGTGTTCCTGCACGCACCACTTCTACTGCAGGAGCTCTTGTTGCCTGTATGGTATACCTGCATGCACCATTTCTACTGCAGGTGCTCTCGTTGCCTGTGTGGTATACCTGCATGCACCACTTGTACTGCAGGAGCTCACGTTAACTGTGTGCTATACCTGCATGCACCACTTCTACTGCAGGTGCTCTTGTTGCCTTGTGGTACACCTGCACGCACCACTTCTACTGCAGATGCTCTTGTTGCCTGTATGGTATACCTGCAAGCATCACTTCTACTGCAGGTGCTCTTGTTGCCTGTATGGTATACCTGCAAGCATCACTTCTACTGCAGGTGCTCTCTTTGCCTGTGTGGTATACCTCTGCGCACCACTCCTACTGCAGGAAATCTCATTGCCTTTATGGTGTACCTGTGCACACCACTTCTACTGCAGGAGCTCTCGCTGACTGTGTGATATACCTGTACGCACCACTTCTACTGCAGGAGCTCTCGTTGCCTGTATGGTATACCTGCATACCCCAGTTCTACTGCATGAGCTCTCGTTGCTTGTGTGGTATACTTCCACTCACCACTTGTTCTGCAAGTGCTCTCGTTGCCTCGGTGCTGTACCTGCTTGCACCAGCTCTACTGCAGGTGTTATGGTTGCCTGCATGGTGTACCTGCAACCACCACTTCTATTGCATGAGCTCTAACTGCCTCTATGGCATACCTGCACGCACCACTTCTTCTGCAGGTTCTCTCGTGGTCTGTGTGGTATACCTGTGCGCACCACTTCTACTGACGGTGCTCTTGCTGCCTGTATGGTGTACCTGCAAACAGCACTTCTATTGCATGTGCTCTTTCTGCCTATATGGTATACCTGCACGCACAACTTCTTGTGCAAGTGCTCTTGTCGCCTGTATGGTATACCTGCACGCACCACTTCTACTGCAGGAGCTCTTGTTGCCTGTGTGGTATACCTGCACGCACCACTTCTACTGCAGGAGCTCTCGTTGCCTGTATGGTATGCCTGCATGCACCAGTTCTCCTGCAGGAGCTCTTGTTGCCTGTGTGGTATACTTGCACGCACCACTCTTTCTGCAAGTGCTCTTGTTGCCTGTGTGGTATATCTGCACGCACCTCTTCTCCTGCAGGAGCTCTTGTTGCCTGTAAGGTATACCTACAAGCACCACTTCTACTGCAGGAGCTCTCGTTGCCTGTGCGGTATACCTGCACGCACCACTTCTCCTGCAGGAGCTTTCGTTGCCTGTATGGTATACCTACACTTACCACTTTCACTGCAGGAGCTCTCTTTGCCTATGTGGTATACCTGCATGCACCACTTCTTCTACAAGTGCTCTCGTTGCCTGTATAGTGTACCTGCCCGCACCACTTCTATTGCATGAGCTCTCGCCGCCTCTATGGTATTCCTGCACGCACCACTTCTACTGCAGTTGCTCTCGTTGCCTGTGTGGTATACCTGCATGCACCACTTCTACTGCAGGAGCTCTCGTTGCCTGTATGGTATACCTGCATGCACCAGTTCTACTGCAGGAGCTCTCGTTGCCTGTGTGGTATACTTGCACGCACCACTCTTTCTGCAAGTGCTCTTGTTGCCTGTGTGGTATATCTGCACGCACCTCTTCTCCTGCAGGAGCTCTTGTTACCTGTATGGTATACCTACAAGCATCACTTCTACTGCAGGAGCTCTCGTTGCCTGTGCGGTATACCTGCACGCACCACTTCTCCTGCAGGAGCTCTTGTTGCCTGTATGGTATACCTGCACTTACCACTTCCACTGCAGGAGCTCTCTTTGCCTATGTGGTGTACCTGCACGCACCACTTCTTCTACAAGTGCTTTCGTTGCCTGTATAGTGCACCTGCACGCACCACTTCTAATGCAGGAGCTCTAGTGGCCTGTATGGTATATCTGCACGCACCACTTCTACTGCAGGTGCTCTCGTTGCCTGTGTGGTGTACCTGCACGCACCACTTCTACTGCAGGAGCTCTAGTTGTCTGTATGGTATACCTGCATGCACCACTTCTACTGCAGGTGCTCTCGTTGCCTGTGTGGTATACCTGCGTGTCCCACTTGCACTGCAGGAGCTCTCGTTGCCTTTGTGCTATGGCTGCATGCACTACTTCTACTGCAGGTGCTCTCGTTGCCTTGTGGTACACCTGCACGCACCACTTCTACTGCAGGTGCTCTTGTTGCTTGTATGGTATACCTGCAAGCATCACTTCTACTACAGGAGCTCTCGGTGCCTGTGTGGCTTGCCTGCACGCACCACTTCTAGTGCAGGTGCTCTGGTAGCCTGCCTGGTATATCTGCGTGCACCACTTCTTCTGCAGGTGCTCTCGTTGCCTGTGTGGTATATCAGCGTGCACCACTTTTACTGCAGGAGCTCTTGTTGCCTGCATGGTGCACCTGTTCGGACCACTTCTACTGCATGTGCTCTCGCTGCCTCTGTGGTGTACCTGCAAGCACCGCTTCTACTGCAGGAGCTCTCGTTGCCTGTAAGGTGTACCTGCAAGCACCACTTCCACTGCAGGAGCTCTCGTTGCCTGTGTGGTAAACCTGTGCGTACCACTTCTACTGCAGGTGCTCTTGCTACCTGTTTGGTGTACCTGCAAACAGCACTTCTATTGCAAGTGCTCTCGCTGCCTCTATGGTATACCTGCACGCACAACTTCTTCTGCAGGTGCTCTCGTTGCCTGTGTGGTATATCTGCACACACCTCTTCTCCTGCAGGAGCTCTAGTTGCCTGTATGGTATACCTGCAAGCACCACTTCTCCTGCAGGAGCTCTTGTTGCCCGTATGGTGTACCTGCATGCACCACTTCTACTGTAGGAGCTCTCGTTGCCTGTGTGGTATACCTGTGCGTACCACTCCTACTGCAGGTGCTCTCATTGCCTGTATGGTATACCGGCACGCATTACTTCTACTGCACGAGCTCTCGTTGCCTGTGCGGTATACCTGCATGCACCACTTCTACTGCAGGAGCTCTCTTTGCCTATGTGGTATACCTGTACGCACCACTTCTGCTGCAAGTGCTCTCGTCGCCTGTATGGTGTACCTACACTTACCACTTCTACTGCAGGAGCTCTGTTTGCCTGTTGGAAAGGCGTTCGCCGGAGGGGGGTTCGATGCCCGTCTTGCCCACCCCTTTGACCCACCTCTCCCACGTAGGCCGAACTAGGCGCGCACACCCTGATATACACTACGAACAGAGTGACACCACACGTATTCTTTGTAGAACGATAGGTCTTTTTTATCGATGATTTTCAAGGGATCTTTATGATCCAAGATGCAAGTAGTACAGCAGTGGCACGAAGTACCACAAATCGGTTGTGGGGAATGGGGGTAGCGGGACAGTCTTTCAAGATAGTGTCTCTGCGAAATACCCTGCGGATAGCTCACAATCCTCGAGCTGGAGGGTGTCGATTCTCTGGGCGATCTCTTACCGAGTCGTCCTCAAGGGGAGCGCCACAAGTCTCTCAGCAGGCACAGGTGGTCGGAGTTCGGGAGCCGCGATTCCGTCAGCAGGGCTCAGATGGTTCAATAGCTGGGGGCCGCGAGTCACTCAGCAGGCCCAGGTGGTTCAGTGCTCGGGAGCCGCGACCTCGTCAGCAGGGCTCAGATGGTTCGATAGCAAGAGGCCGCGAGTCACTCAGCAGGCCCAGGTGGTTCCGTGCTCGGGAGCCGTGACCTCGTCAGCAGGCTCAGATGGTTCGATAGCAAGAGGCCGCGAGTCACTCAGCAGGCCCAGGGGACTTCAGCGTTCAGGAGCCGCGACAGCGTCAGCAGGCTCGGATGGTTCCAGGTCTTCTCTGCCTTCGTTTCTCCGGCACCCCTTGTTATACTCCGCTTGCTCTTTGAAGTCCGGGGTCCTCGCAGAGGGGGGACTGGGGTGACGGAGGGGGTTCGGCGGGATTTCCTGCCGCTCCCTTCTTTGGTCTTTTCAGGTGGGTCTGGGAGGGACCCCAGACGCTCGGCAGGGGAGGCGCCTGCTCCCCAGGGGCCTGGTGGCCGATCGAGTCTTCCCGGGGAAGGCGACCCGAGGTGTGACTGGGCTGGCGCCTTTGGGTCTGGCTCGAGGGTTCCCGCTCCCTCGGTCGGACATGCGTGGTAGGGTGTCGAGTCTGTCAGGGCTCTGGCCGGCCCTCGGATCTGGGTGGCTGGGGCGGCCGGAGTCGGAGATGTCGTGTCTTGAGGGTGGTTGCAGGTTGGCTGGATGATTGGGAGGGCAACGCCGTGAGGCCGGTCTCACACGCGTCCCCCCCAGCTGAAAGGCGTGGAGAACTACCCATCCACTGGGGGATTCTCCTCGCCGAAGCGGAAGAACCGGGACTGGCCGTCGGCGTTGGCATGATCCGCCCCGGGGCGATGTTCGACAGTGAAATCCATCCCTTGGAGAGAGATGGACCATCGTAGTAGCTTGGGGTTCTCCCCCCTCATCTGCATTAGCCACCGCAAGGGCCGGTGGTCCGTCTGTACTCGGAAATGGGTTCCGAACAAGTAGGGCCGTAGTTTCTTGAGGGCCCTGACTACGGCAAAGGTCTCTCGTTCTATAGTACTCCAACGCTGCTCTCGCGGCAGCAGCCTTCGGCTGATGAAGGCTATGGGCTGATCGATGCCCTTGTCGTCGAACTGCGAGAGGACGGCCCCGATGCCGTGTTCGGAGGCGTCGGTCTGGACCACAAACTCTTGGGAGTAGTCGGGGGCCTTGAGTACGGGGGCGGTGCACATGGCGGTTTTCAAGGCGTCGAACGCCTGCTGGCACGGGGTGGTCCACTGCACCTTCTTCGGAAGCTTTTTGGAGGTCAACTCCGTGAGGGGCCCCGCGATACTACCATAGTTTTTAATGAGCCTCCGGTAGTACCCTGTAAGGCCCAGGAAGGCCCGGACCTCCGTCTGCGTGGTGGGGGGCTCCCAGGACTTGATGGCGTCGATCTTCGGTTGGAGGGGGGCGACCTGGCCGCTGCCCACCTGATGCCCCAGGTAGACCACGGAGCCTTGCCCGAGCTGGCATTTGCTGGCTTTCACTGTTAGGCCGGCTTGGCGCAGGGCCATGAGTACTTGTCGGAGGTGCTGGAGATGCTCGTGCCATTGAGAGCTGAATACGGCGATGTCGTCAAGGTATGCTGCGCTGAACTCCTCGAGTCCGGCCAGGACCTTGTTCACCAACCGTTGGAATGTGGCCGGGGCGTTCTTCATCCCGAACGGCATGACCCTGAAGCGGTAGTGGCCATCTGGTGTGGAGAAGGCAGAGCGTTCTTTCGCTCCCTCCGTGAGAGCAATCTGCCAGTACCCGCAGGTCAGGTCAAAAGTGCTGAGGAACCGGGCAGCCCCCAAGCGGTCGATGAGCTCGTCGGCGCGGGGGATAGGGTGAGCGTCTGCCCGGGTGACCGCATTGAGCCCCCGGTAGTCCACACAGAATCTTAGTTTGGGGGTGACCCCCGGGGAAGCCGCCTGCGGGACCAGGACCACCGGGCTGGCCCAGGGGCTGTCGGAGGGTTCGATTACTCCAAGGGTGAGCATCTTCTGTACCTCGGTCTTGATGCAGGTGCGGACCCGGTCAGGCACCCGGTAGGCTCGGTGTCTCACAGGCGGGCTGTCGCCGGTGTCCACGTCGTGGACACACCAGTCGGTGACCCTTGGAATGAGGGAGAAGAGGTCTGCGAATTGTCTGAGCAGCTGGCGGCAGTCGTCGGACTGTTGGGGAGTGAGGGTGGTTGAAAGTCTTACTCCATCCACGGAGCCATCCAGGTCTTTAGCGCACAGGGGGTCAGGCAGGGGTTCGGTGTCTTCTTCCGCCCCATCATCGGTGGCCAGTAGCAAACTTAATTCCGTTCTCACAAAGTGGGGCTTGAGACGGTTCACGTGGAGGACCCGGAGGGGGTCCCGGGGGACTGTACATCAACCAGGTACGTGACCTGGCTCTTCCGCTCGATCACCTTGAAGGGACCAGTCCATTTGTCTTGTAGGGCGCAGGGCTTCACCGGGGCCATGACCCAAACCTGCTGGCCCGGCTGGAACTCGACCAGGGTTGCGTTCTGGTCATACCAGCGCTTCATTTCTTCTTGGCTGGTCTCGAGGTTAGCCTCTGCGAGTTCTCTGAACTTCCTCGTCTGGTTGCGGAGCGCCAGGATGTAGCGGAACACATCAGGGGGTGTCCCCCGGGGGCTTGTCTCCCAGCCCTCTTTGACCAGGCTCAGGGGCCCTCGGACGGGATGTCCGTATAGCAGTTCGAAAGGGCTGAACCCCAGAGACTTTTGGGGAACTTCTCGGTATGCGAACAGGAGGCAAGGGAGGAGGACGTCCCATTTCCGGCGCAGGGGCTCTTCGAGGCCCAGGATCATTCCCTTTAGGGTACGGTTGAAGCGTTCCCCTAGGCCGTTGCCCTGGGGGTGGTAGGGGCTCGTGAACTTATACGGGACTCCGCACTGCTGCCACAGGGACTTCATGTAGCGGGATATAAAGTTAGTGCCGCGATCACTCACAACCTCGCGGGGAAATCCGACACGGGAGAAGGTCCCCATGAGAGCTCGGCCCACCACGGTTGCCGTCACGGTGCGGAGGGGGATGGCCTCGGGGTAGCGGGTGGCATGGTCCACCAGGACAAGGATGAACTTGTGGCTCTGGGCGGTCTTCGGATCCAGGGGTCCCAGGGCCACGATGTCGATGCCGACCCGCTCGAACGGGGTACTCACAACGGGGAACGGTTGTAAGGGAGCTTTGCATTTTCCGCCACTCTTCCCACTGCCCTGGCACGTGAGGCAGGATTTGCAGTGTACTTCTACATTCGCTCGCATCTTGGGCCAATAGAAGTGGGTAACCAATCGCTGATATGTCTTGTCTTGGCCTAAGTGTCCTGCCAAGGGTACATCGTGAGCCAGGCCCAGGAGAAAGCTCCGGAAACGCAGGGGTACCACCAGTACCCGGGCTGCGCCTAGCTCGGCGGACTTTTGCTCGCTGTATAGGAGGCCATTGTCCCAATAGATCCAATGGGTTCCGGTTCGGTCACCGGCGGCCTGGGCTTCGGCTTGTTGTCTGAGTCCCACGAGGGAGGGGCAAATGGCCTGTTCCTGGCAGAATTCTTCCCGGGAGGGCCCCCCCCTCACAGCGCCACTGGCCCATCTCGGGCAGTTCTCCGAGCTCAGTCAGGGCCTCCGGGGCGGAAGGTTCTGGCCCTTCTCCCGGGTTAGTGTCCTCTTCTCCCTCCGAAGGAGGGTTGTCCGCTTCTGGTAGAGTGTCCCGGCTCTCGGGGACAGTGTTCGGTAGGAGGGCCTCACTGCCCTCGGAGAGAGGCAATCGCGCGGTCATGGAGCGCGTGGTGGCGCAGACCCATTCTGGTAGGCCCATCCTCTCCAGATGGGCTCTTCGTTCTACTTGCCCCCACGGGGAACTCTCCAGGTCGTTGCCCAGGAGGCAGTCTACGGGCTGTGATGTCCGGACCGCTACCTTCAGTTCTCCGGAGACCCCTCCCCACTCGAAGGGCACCAGCGCCATCTGGCAGAGGCTCTCAGAATTGTCGGAGGATACGACCGGACAGAGGGCACCGGTTAGGATCTGGTTTTCGGAAATTAGGCTGCGTGGACCGCGGTGACACTCGCCCCGGTGTCGCGGAGGCCCTCGACTCGGTGGCCGTTGATGGTCACTTGCTGTCGGTATTTCTTTGTGTTGGCGGGCAAGGGTGTCCCGGGGACCATTTCTCGATCACCAAGGGAGACCAGGGCCATGGCCACCGGTTCCCATTCTTCGGAGTCCTCCATCTCTTCCCCCAGAGCTACGGAGGCCATCTGCCGGGCCGGGGGGTTGGTCGTTGTGGTTCGCTGATACTGGGGACACTGGGGGTCATTGGCGTAGAGTCCGGGCCGTTGGCAGCGGAAGCAGGTGATCCTAGCTCGTGGACCTAGCCGTCCTGCGACTCCGGTGCTTGCTGGAGACGGGGCTGAACCCGCCGCTGGTGGGCTGCTGGGGGGGCTGGTTGAGGACCCCCCGGGGAAGTCTCTTGGTCGGCCGTGGTTCCCTCTGCCCCTCTGGCGGGGGGGCCTTGATTGTGGCGGCCGTAGTCCCCCACGGGGCCTCGGGTGGCCCGGGTATTCACCCAACGATCAGCCTCAGCGGCCAGCTTCCGAGGGTCGGTGAGTTTGCTGTCCAGGAGATGCTGGCGCAGTTCTACAAAGCAGTTGGCCGCTAAATGTTCCCAGGCAATCAGATCAAACAGTTCTTCGAAGGTGGAGACCTTGCTGCCCTTGATCCACCCGTCCAAGGCTCGGCTGTAAAAGTTCACGTATTCTACCCACGTGGTGCCCGGTATCTTCTTACAATCTCGGAACCGTTGTCGGTACATTTCGGGGGTGAGTCCATACCGGCCCACGAGGGCTTCCTTCATGTGGCTGTAGGAGTTCATGACCGTGGAGGGCAGATCTAGCAGGGTGTCTCTTCCTTCGCTTAAGAACCGGCCCCATAGGCCAGCCCCCCAATCCTTCTGCGGGACTCGGTGAGAGGTCATGGCGACTTCGTAGGCCTTAAACCACTGCTGGATATCGTCGTTCTTGTAATACTCTTTTACCACATCCTTGGGGATGTGGACTTTGGTTTCCCCGGTGGGAGCAGGCGGTGGATTCCCGGGTGGCTGTGACTTTTCGTTTTTAGCCCGCCACTCGATCTCCTTCAGGCTGCGTTCATGTTCTAGCTGGAGCTTCTTTTCGTCGTGCTCTCTTTGGCGTCTCTTCTCTTCGAGTTCCCCTTGTAGCCGTAAGTGCTCGACGGCCAACTTCTTCTCTGCTAGTTTTAGTTCTCCCTCGATTTTTAGTTTTGCCAGTTCAAGTTCGTGGTTGCGGCTTCTCTCTCGGTCCGCTGGCTCCTCGGGGGACAGGATCCCCTCTGGCCCGTTGTTTCTCGCCGGGATGCTTTGTGGTTCATGGGCAGAGTCTCCTTCCGTTTGGGTCGGGGGCGCCCCCGTCTCGACCCAGGTTTTCAATACTTTCTGGAAGTCTTCCTTTGTGCTTAATCCGGTGGTAGCGATGCCAAGGTCTTTGCAAAACTGTTTTAATTCTCTATGTGTGTAATAGTCCAATTGATCCTCTCGGAACGGTGAGCTTATTTCGGTACCTGCGGCACCCAGGGAGGTTTCTCCTTCATTATACAAGCACAAAGATGAGGGTAGAGGCTAATTGAATCCGCACCCAGCAAATATCAGTGGTTCACGTAATCAGTGAATAGTGGTGCACGAAACCAGAGAGTACTCCCCTCTTTACTCCCAAAAGTGTAGGATAAAATCCTACATCAACATATGTAGACACAAGTGGTTCAGCACTATGCACTATACACTTCTCATATAATCAGAACATGTGACACAAATTGTAGAGATTTTCTTCTTTATTTGTCTTGATCGCAGATTTCTTATGATTCATATATTCACATAACTGTAGCCAACGCGTTTCGTCTCACACAAGACTTCTTCAGGGCTCATGTATATACTGAAAATGATCCTTATGTGATGGCGAATTCCTATGATATGGAGTTCTGCGATGACTGCTTCTCAAAGCCACATGTTATTTTTTAGTCGACTGATAGCCAGTGTGTTCACATCGTAGTAGCGGCGAAGGTTTCTCCTTCCATCTCTGTTTGGTAGTGTGTCAGTCGTTTACTGCACGCTCTCTTTCGGTGTCGGCTCGGATCCCGTCGTCTGCCACCAAATGTTGGAAAGGCGTTCGCCGGAGGGGGGTTCGATGCCCGTCTTGCCCACCCCTTTGACCCACCTCTCCCACGTAGGCCGAACTAGGCGCGCACACCCTGATATACACTACGAACAGAGTGACACCACACGTATTCTTTGTAGGACGATAGGTCTTTTTTATCGATGATTTTCAAGGGATCTTTATGATCCAAGATGCAAGTAGTACAGCAGTGGCACGAAGTACCACAAATCGGTCGTGGGGAATGGGGGTAGCGGGACAGTCTTTCAAGATAGTGTCTCTGCGAAATACCCTGCGGATAGCTCACAATCCTCGAGCTGGAGGGTGTCGATTCTCTGGGCGATCTCTTACCGAGTCGTCCTCAAGGGGAGCGCCGCGAGTCTCTCAGCAGGCACAGGTGGTCGGAGTTCGGGAGCCGCGATTCCGTCAGCAGGGCTCAGATGGTTCAATAGCTGGGGGCCGCGAGTCACTCAGCAGGCCCAGGTGGTTCAGTGCTCGGGAGCCGCGACCTCGTCAGCAGGGCTCAGATGGTTCGATAGCAAGAGGTCGCGAGTCACTCAGCAGGCCCAGGTGGTTCCGTGCTCGGGAGCCGTGACCTCGTCAGCAGGCTCAGATGGTTCGATAGCAAGAGGCCGCGAGTCACTCAGCAGGCCCAGGGGACTTCAGCGTTCAGGAGCCGCGACAGCGTCAGCAGGCTCGGATGGTTCCAGGTCTTCTCTGCCTTCGTTTCTCCGGCACCCCTTGTTATACTCCGCTTGCTCTTTGAAGTCCGGGATCCTCGCAGAGGGGGGACTGGGGTGACGGAGGGGGTTCGGCGGGATTTCCTGCAGCTCACTTCTTTGGTCTTTTCAGGTAAGTCTGGGAGGGACCCCAGACGCTCGGCAGGGGAGGCGCCTGCTCCCCAGGGGCCTGGTGGCCGATCGAGTCTTCCCGGGGAAGGCGACCCGAGGTGTGACTGGGCTGGCGCCTTTGGATCTGGCTCGAGGGTTCCCGCTCCCTCGGTCGGACATGCGTGGTAGGGTGTCGAGTCTGTCAGGGCTCTGGCCGGCCCTCGGATCTGGGTGGCTGGGGCGGCCGGAGTCGGAGATGTCATGTCTTGAGGGTGGTTGCAGGTTGGCTGGATGATTGGGAGGGCAACGCCGTGAGGCCGGTCTCACATTGCCTATGTGGTATAGCTGCATGCACCACTTCTTCTACAAGTGCTCTCGTTGCCTGTATAGTGTACCTGCATGCACCACTTCTATTGCATGAGCTCTCGCCGCCTCTATGGTATTCCTGCACGCACCACTTCTACTGCAGTTGCTCTCGTTGCCTGTGTGGTATACCTGCATGCACCACTTCTACTGCAGGAGCTCTCGTTGCCTGTATGGTATACCTGCATGCACCAGTTCTACTGCAGGAGCTCTCGTTGCCTGTGTGGTATACTTGCACGCACCACTCTTTCTGCAAGTGCTCTCGTTGCCTGTGTGGTATATCTGCACGCACCTCTTCTCTTGCAGGAGCACTTGTTACCTATATGGTATACCTACAAGCACCACTTCTACTGCAGGAGCTCTTGTTGCCTGTATGGTATACCTGCACTTACCACTTCCACTGCAGGAGCTCTCTTTGCCTATGTGGTATACCTGCACGCACCACTTCTTCTACAAGTGCTCTTGTTGCCTGTATAGTGCACCTGCACGCACCACTTCTAATGCAGGAGCTCTTGTGGCATGTATGGTATACCTGCACGCACCACTTCTACTGCAGGTACTTTCGTTGCCTGTGTGGTGTACCTGCGTGCACCACTTCTACTGCAGGAGCTCTCGTTGCCTGTATGGTATACCTGCATGCACCACTTCTACTGCAGGTGCTCTCGTTGCCTGTGTGGTATACCTGCGTGCACCACTTGTACTGCAGGAGCTCTCGTTGCCTTTGTGTTATGGCTGCATGCACCACTTCTACTGTAGGTGCTCTCGTTGCCGTGTGGTACACCTGCACACACCACTTCTACTGCAGGTGCTCTTGTTGCTTGTATGGTATACCTGCAAGCATCACTTCTACTGCAGGAGCTCTCGGTGCCTGTGTGGCATGCCTGCACGCACCACTTCTAGTGCAGGTGCTCTGGTTGCTTGCCTGGTATATCTGCGTGCACCACTTCTTCTGCAGGTTCTCTCGTGGTCTGTGTGGTATACCTGTGCGCACCACTTCTACTGCCGGTGCTCTTGCTGCCTGTATGGTGTACCTGCAAACAGCACTTCTATTGCATGTGCTCTTTCTGCCTATATGGTATACCTGCACGCACAACTTCTTGTGCAAGTGCTCTTGTCGCCTGTATGGTATACCTGCACGCACCACTTCTACTGCAGAAGCTCTCGTTGCCTGTGTGGTATATCTGCGCACACCACTCATTCTGCAGGAGCTCTCGTTGCCTGTATGGTATACCTGCATGCACCAGTTCTACTGCAGGAGCTCAAGTTGCCTGTGTGGTATACTTGCACACACCACTCTTTCTGCAAGTGCTCTCGTTGCCTGTGTGGTATATCTGCATGCACCTCTTCTCCTGCAGGAGCTCTTGTTGCCTGTATGGTATACCTACAAGCACCACTTCTACTGCAGGAGCTCTCGTTGCCTGTGCGGTATACCTGCACTCACCACTTCTCCTGCAGGAGCTCTCGTTGCCTGTATGGTATACCTACACTTACCACTTTCACTGCAGGAGCTCTCTTTGCCTATGTGGTATACCTGCATGCACTACTTCTTCTACAAGTGCTCTCGTTGCCTGTATAGTGTGCCTGCACGCACCACTTCTATTGCATGAGCTCTCGCCGCCTCTATGGTATTCCTGCACGCACCACTTCTACTGCAGTTGCTCTCGTTGCCTGTGTGGTATACCTGCACGCACCACTTCTACTGCAGGAGCTCTCGTTGCCTGTATGGTATACCTGCATGCACCAGTTCTACTGCAGGAGCTCTTGTTGCCTGTGTGGTATACTTGCACGCACCACTCTTTCTGCAAGTGCTCTCGTTGCCTGTGTGGTATATCTGCACGCACCTCTTCTCCTGCAGGAGCTCTTGTTACCTGTATGGTATACCTACAAGCACCACTTCTACTGCAGGAGCTCTCGTTGCCTGTGCGGTATACCTGCACGCACCACTTCTCCTGCAGGAGCTCTTCTTGCCTGTATGGTATGCCTGCACTTACCACTTCCACTGCAGGAGCTCTCTTTGCCTATGTGGTATACCTGCACGTACCACTTCTTCTACAAGTGCTCTCGTTGCCTGTATAGTGCACCTGCATGCACCACTTCTAATGCAGGAGCTCTCATGGCCTGTATAGTATACCTGCACGCACCACTTCTACTGCAGGTGCTCTCGTTGCCTGTGTGGTGTACCTGCGCGCACCACTTCTACTGCAGGAGCTCTCGTTGCCTGTATGGTATACCTGCATGCACCACTTCTACTGCAGGTGCTCTCGTTGCCTGTGTGGTATACCTGCATGCACCACTTGTACTGCAGGAGCTCTTGTTGCCTTTGTGCTATGGCTGCATGCACCACTTCTACTGCAGGTGCTCTCGTTGCCTTGTGGTACACCTGCACGCACCACTTCTACTGCAGGTGCTCTTGTTGCTTGTATGGTATTCCTGCAAGCATCACTTCTACTACAGGAGCTCTCGGTGCCTGTGTGGCTTGCCTGCACGCACCACTTCTAGTGCAGGTGCTCTGGTAGCCTGCCTGGTATATCTGCGTGCACCACTTCTTCTGCAGGTGCTCTCGTTGCCTGTGTGGTATACCAGCGTGCACCACTTTTACTGCAGGAGCTCTCGTTGCCTGCATGGTGCACCTGTTCGGACCACTTCTACTGCATGTGCTCTCGCTGTCTCTGTGGTGTACCTGCAAGCACCACTTCTACTGCAGGAGCTCTCGTTGCCTGTAAGGTGTACCTGCAAGCACCACTTCCACTGTAGGAGCTCTCGTTGCCTGTGTGGAAAACCTGTGCGCACCACTTCTACTGCAGGTGCTCTTGCTACCTGTTTGGTGTACCTGCAAACAGCACTTCTATTGCAAGTGCTCTCGCTGCCTCTATGGTATACCTGCACGCACAACTTCTTCTGCAGGTGCTCTCGTTGCCTGTGTGGTATATCTGCACGCACCTCTTCTCCTGCAGGAGCTCTAGTTGCCTGTATGGTATACCCGCAAGCACCACTTCTCCTGCAGGAGCTCTTGTTGCCCGTATGTTGTACCTGCATGCACCACTTCCACTGTAGGAGCTCTCGTTGCCTGTGTGGTATACCTGTGCGCACCACTTCTACTGCAGGTGCTCTCATTGCCTGTATGGTATACCGGCACGCATTACTTCTACTGCAGGAGCTCTCGTTGCCTGTGCGGTATACCTGCACGCACCACTTCTACTGCAGGAGCTCTCTTTGCCTATGTGGTATACCTTTACGCACCACTTCTGCTGCAAGTGCTCTCGTTGCCTGTATGGTGTACCTACACTTACCACTTCCACTGCAGGAGCTCTGTTTGCCTATGTGGTATACCTGCATGCACCACTTCTTCTAAAAGTGCTCTCGTTGCCTGTATAGTGTACCTGCACGCACCACTTCTATTGCATGAGCTCTCGCCGCCTCTATGGTATTCCTGCATGCACCACTTCTACTGCAGTTGCTCTTGTTGCCTGTGTGGTATATCTGCACGCACCTCTTCTCTTGCAGGAGCACTTGTTACCTGTATGGTATACCTACAAGCACCACTTCTACTGCAGGAACTCTCTTTGCCTATGTGGTATACCTGCACGCACCACTTCTTCTACAAGTGCTCTCGTTGCCTGTATAGTGCACCTGCACGCACCAATTCTAATGCCGGAGCTCTCGTGGCCTGTATGGTATACCTGCATGCACCACTTCTACTGCAGGTGCTCTCGTTGCCTGTGTGGTGTACCTGCGCGCACCACTTCTACTGCAGGTGCTCTCGTTGCCTGTGTGGTATACCTGCGTGCACCACTTGTACTGCAGGAGCTCTCGTTGCCTTTGTGCCATAGCTGCATGCACCACTTCTACTGTAGGTGCTCTCGTTGCCTTGTGGTACACCTGCATGCACCACTTCTACTGCAGGTGCTCTTGTTGCTTGTATGGTATACCTGCAAGCATCACTTCTACTGCAGGAGCTCTCGGTGCCTGTGTGGCATGCCTGCACGCACCACTTCTAGTGCAGGTGCTCTGGTTGCTTGCCTGGGATATCTGCTTGCACCACTTCTTCTGCAGGTGCTCTCGTTGCCTGTGTGGTATACCAGGGTGCACCACTTTTACTGCAGGAGCTCTCGTTGCCTGCATGGTGCACCTGTTCGGACCACTTCTACTGCATGTGCTCTCGCTGCCTCTGTGGTGTACCTGCAATCACCACTTCTACTGAAGGAGCTCTCGTTGCCTGTAAGGTATACCTGCAAGCACCACTTCCACTGCAGGAGCTCTCGTTGCCTGTGTGGTAAACCTGTGCGCACCACTTCTACTGCAGGTGCTCTTGCTACCTGTTTGGTGTACCTGCAAACAGCACTTCTATTGCAAGTGCTCTCGCTGCCTCTATGGTATACCTGCACGCACAACTTCTTCTGCAGGTGCTCTCGTTGCCTGTGTGGTATATCTGCACGCACCACTTCTCCTGCAGGAGCTCTAGTTGCCTGTATGGTATACCTGCAAGCACCACTTCTACTGCAGGAGCTCACGTTGCCCGTATGGTGTACCTGCATGCACCACTTCTACTGTAGGAGCTCTCGTTGCCTGTGTGGTATACCTGTGCGCACCACTTCTACTGCAGGTGCTCTCATTGCCTGTATGGTATACCGGCACGCATTACTTCTACTGCAGGAGCTCTCGTTGCCTGTGCGGTATACCTGCACGCACCACTTCTACTGCAGGAGCTCTCTTTGCCTATGTGGTATACCTGTACGCACCACTTCTGCTGCAAGTGCTCTCGTTGCCTGTATGGTGTAACTACACTTACCACTTCCACTGCAGGAGCTCTGTTTGCCTATTTGGTATACCTGCATGCACCACTTCTTTTACAAGTGCTCTCGTTGCCTGTATAGTGTACCTGCACGCACCACTTCTATTGCATGAGCTCTCGCCGCCTCTATGGTATTCCTGCACGCACCACTTCTACTGCAGTTGCTCTCGTTGCCTGTGTGGTATACCTGCACGCACCACTTCTACTGCAGGAGCTCTCGTTGCCTGTATGGTATACCTGCATGCACCAGTTCTACTGCAGGTGCTCTCGTTGCCTGTGTGGTATACTTGCACGCACCACTCTTTCTGCAAGTCTTCTCGTTGTCTGTGTGGTATATCTGCACGCACCTCTTCTCTTGCAGGAGCACTTGTTACCTGTATGGTATACCTACAAGCACCACTTCTACTGCAGGAGCTCTCGTTGCCTGTGCGGTATACCTGCACGCACCACTTCTCCTGCAGGAGCTCTTGTTACCTGTATGGTATACCTGCACTTACCACTTCCACTGCAGGAGCTCTCTTTGCCTATGTGGTATACCTGCACGCACCACTTCTTCTACAAGTGCTCTCGTTGCCTGTATAGTGCACCTGCATGCACCACTTCTAATGCAGGAGCTCTCGTGGCCTGTATGGTATACCTGCACGCACCACTTCTACTGCAGGTACTTTTGTTGCCTGTGTGGTGTACCTGCGCGCACCACTTCTACTGCAGGAGCTCTCGTTGCCTGTATGGTATACTTGCATGCACCACTTCTACTGCAGGTGCTCTCGTTGCCTGTGTGGTATACCTGCGTGCACCACTTGTACTGCAGGAGCTCTATTTGCCTTTGTGTTATGGCTGCATGCACCACTTCTACTGTAGGTGCTCTCGTTGCCTTGTGGTACACCTGCACGCACCACTTCTACTGCAGGTGCTCTTATTGCTTGTATGGTATACCTGCACGCACCACTTCTACTGCAGGAGCTCTCGGTGCCTGTGTGGCATGCCTGCACGCACCACTTCTAGTGCAGGTGCTCTGGTTGCTTGCCTGGTATATCTGCATGCACCACTTCTTCTGCAGGTTCTCTCGTGGTCTGTGTGGTATACCTGTGCGCACCACTTCTACTGCCGGTGCTCTTGCTGCCTGTATGGTGTACCTGCAAACAGCACTTCTATTGCATGTGCTCTTTCTGCCTATATGGTATACCTGCACGCACAACTTCTTGTGCAAGTGCTCTTGTCGCCTGTATGGTATACCTGCACGCACCACTTCTACTGCAGGAGCTCTCGTTGCCTGTGTGGTATATCTGCGCACACCACTCATTCTGCAGGAGCTCTCGTTGCCTGTATGGTATACC
Organism: Triturus cristatus; assembly: GCF_964204655.1. Lineage (NCBI taxonomy): Eukaryota > Metazoa > Chordata > Amphibia > Caudata > Salamandridae > Triturus > Triturus cristatus. The sequence continues at coordinate 1,103,051,253 of NC_140579.1, forward strand.
TGCATGCACCAGTTCTACTGCAGGAGCTCACGTTGCCTGTGTGGTATACTTGCACGCACCACTCTTTCTGCAAGTGCTCTCGTTGCCTGTGTGGTATATCTGCACGCACCTCTTCTCCTGCAGGAGCTCTTGTTGCCTGTATGGTATACCTACAAGCACCACTTCTACTGCAGGAGCTCTCGTTGCCTGTGCGGTATACCTGCATGCACCACTTCTCCTGCAGGAGCTCTCGTTGCCTGTATGGTATACCTACACTTACCACTTTCACTGCAGGAGCTCTCTTTGCTTATGTGGTATACCTGCATGCACCACTTCTTCTACAAGTGCTCTTGTTGCCTGTATAGTGTACCTGCACGCACCACTTCTATTGCATGAGCTCTCGCCGCCACTATGGTATTCCTGCACGCACCACTTCTACTGCAGTTGCTCTCGTTGCCTGTGTGGTATACTTGCAAGCACCACTCTTTTCTGCAAGTGCTCTCGTTGCCTGTGTGGTATATCTGCACGCACCTCTTCTCCTGCAGGAGCTCTTGTTACCTGTATGGTATACCTACAAGCACCACTTCTACTGCAGGAGCTCTTGTTGCCTGTATGGTAAACCTGCACTTACCACTTCCACTGCAGGAGCTCTCTTTGCCTATGTGGTATACCTGCATGCACCACTTCTACTACAAGTGCTCTCATTGCCTGTATAGTGCACCTGCACACATCACTTCTAATGCAGGAGCTCTCATGGCCTGTATAGTATACCTGCACGCACCACTTCTACTGCAGGTGCTCTCGTTGCCTGTGTGGTGTACCTGCGCGCACCACTTCTACTGCAGGAGCTCTCGTTCCTGTATGGTGTACCTGCGTGCACCACTTGTACTGCAGGAGCTCTCGTTGCCTTTGTGCTATGGCTCCATGCACCACTTCTACTGCAGGCGCTCTCGTTGCCTTGTGGTACACCTGCACGCACCACTTCTACTGCAGGTGCTCTTGTTGCTTGTATGGTATACCTGCATGCATCACTTCTACTACAGGAGCTCTTGGTGCCTGTGTGGCTTGCCTGCACGCACCACTTCTAGTGCAGGTGCTCTGGTAGCCTGCCTGGTATATCTGCGTGCACCACTTCTTCTGCAGGTGCTCTCGTTGCCTGTGTGGTATACCAGCGTGCACCACTTTTACTGCAGGAGCTCTCGTTGCCTGCATGGTGCACCTGTTCGGACCACTTCTACTGCATGTGCTCTCGCTGCCTCTGTGGTGTACCTGCAAGCACCACTTCTACTGCAGGAGCTCTCGATGCCTGTAAGGTGTACCTGCAAGCACCACTTCCACTGCAGGAGCTCTCGTTGCCTGTGTGGTAAACCTGTGCGCACCACTTCTACTGCAGGTGCTCTTGCTACCTGTTTGGTGTACCTGCAAACAGCACTTCTATTGCAAGTGCTCTCGCTGCCTCTATGGTATACTTGCACGCACAACTTCTTCTGCAGGTGCTCTCGTTGCCTGTTTGGTATATCTGCACGCACCTCTTCTCCTGCAGGAGCTCTAGTTGCCTGTATGGTATACCTGCAAGCACCACTTCTCCTGCAGTTGCTCTTGTTGCCCGTATGGTGTACCTGCATGCACCACTTCTACTGTAGGAGCTCTCGTTGCCTGTGTGGTATACCTGCACGCACCACTTCTACTGCAGGTACTTTCGTTGCCTGTGTGGTGTACCTGCGCGCACCACTTCTACTGCAGGAGCTCTCGTTGCCTGTATGGTATACCTGCATGCACCACTTTTACTGCAGGTGCTCTCATTGCCTGTGTGGTATACCTGCGTGCACCACTTGTACTGCAGGAGCTCTCGTTGCCTTTGTGTAATGGCTGCATGCACCACTTCTACTGTAGGTGCTCTCGTTGCCTTGTGGTACACCTGCACGCACCACTTCTACTGCAGGTGCTCTTGTTGCTTGTATGGTATTCCTGCAAGCATCACTTCTACTGCAGGAGCTCTCGGTGCCTGTGTGGCATGCCTGCACGCACCACTTCTAGTGCAGGTGCTCTGGTTGCTTGCCTGGTATATCTGCGTGCACCACTTCTTCTGCAGGTTCTCTCGTGGTCTGTGTGGTATACCTGTGCGCACCACTGCTACTGCCAGTGCTCTTGCTGCCTGTATGGTGTACCTGCAAACAGCACTTCTATTGCATGTGCTCTTTCTGCCTATATGGTATACCTGCACGCACAACTTCTTGTGCAAGTGCTCTTGTCGGCTGTATGGTATACCTGCACGGACCACTTCTACTGCAGGAGCTCTCGTTGCCTGTGTGGTATATCTGCGCACACCACTCATTCTGCAGGAGCTCTCGTTGCCTGTATGGTATACCTGCATGCACCAGTTCTACTGCAGGAGCTCACTTTGCCTGTCTGGTATACTTGCATGCACCACTCTTTCCTCAAGTGCTCTCGTTGCCTGTGTGGTATATCTGCACGCACCTCTTCTCCTGCAGGAGCTCTTGTTGCCTGTATGGTATACCTACAAGTACCACTTCTACTGCAGGAGCTCTCGTTGCCTGTGCGGTATACCTGCACGCACCACTTCTCCTGCAGGAGCTCTCGTTGCCTGTATGGTATACCTACACTTACCACTTTCACTGCAGGAGCTCTCTTTGCTTATGTGGTATACCTGCATGCACCACTTCTTCTACAAGTGCTCTCGTTGCCTGTATAGTGTACCTGCACGCACCACTTCTATTGCATGAGCTCTCGCCGCCTCTATGGTATTCCTGCATGCACCACTTCTACTGCAGTTGCTCTCGTTGCCTGTGTGGTATACCTGCACGCACCACTTCTACTGCAGGAGCTCTTGTTGCCTGTATGGTATACCTGCATGCACCAGTTCTACTGCAGGAGCTCTCGTTGCCTGTGTGGTATACTTGCACGCACCACTCTTTTCTGCAAGTGCTCTCGTTGCCCGTGTGGTATATCTGCACGCACCTCTTCTCCTGCAGGAGCTCTTGTTACCTGTATGGTATACCTACAAGCACCACTTCTACTGCAGGAGCTCTCGTTGCCTGTGCGGTATACCTGCACGCACCACTTCTCCTGCAGGAGCTCTTGTTGCCTGTATAGTATACCTGCACTTACCACTTCCACTGCAGGAGCTCTCTTTGCCTATGTGGTATACCTGCACGCACCACTTCTTCTACAAGTGCTCTCATTGCCTGTATAGTGCACCTGCACGCACCACTTCTAATGCAGGAGCTCTCATGGCCTGTATAGTATACCTGCACGCACCACTTCTACTGCAGGTGCTCTCGTGCCCTGTGTGGTGTACCTGCGCGCACCACTTCTACTGCAGGAGCTCTCATTGCCTGTATGGTATACCTGCATGCACCACTTCTACTGCAGGTGCTCTCGTTGCCTGTGTGGTATACCTGCGTGCACCACTTGTACTGCAGGAGCTCTCGTTGCCTTTGTGCTATGGCTCCATGCACCACTTCTACTGCAGGCGCTCTCGTTGCCTTGTGGTACACCTGCACGCACCACTTCTACTGCAGGTGCTCTTGTTGCTTGTATGGTATACCTGCATGCATCACTTCTACTACAGGAGCTCTCGGTGCCTGTGTGGCTTGCCTGCACGCACCACTTCTAGTGCAGGTGCTCTGGTAGCCTGCCTGGTATATCTGCGTGCACCACTTCTTCTGCAGTTGCTCTCGTTGCCTGTGTGGTATACCAGCGTGCACCACTTTTACTGCAGGAGCTCTCGTTGCCTGCATGGTGCACCTGTTCGGACCACTTCTACTGCATGTGCTCTCGCTGCCTCTGTGGTGTACCTGCAAGCACCACTTCTACTGCAGGAGCTCTCGTTGCCTGTAAGGTGTACCTGCAAGCACCACTTCCACTGCAGGAGCTCTCGTTGCCTGTGTGGTAAACCTGTGTGCACCACTTCTACTGCAGGTGCTCTTGCTACCTGTTTGGTGTACCTGCAAACAGCACTTCTATTGCAAGTGCTCTCGCTGCCTCTATGGTATACTTGCACGCACAACTTCTTCTGCAGGTGCTCTCGTTGCCTGTGTGGTATATCTGCACGCACCTCTTCTCCTGCAGGAGCTCTAGTTGCCTGTATGGTATACCTGCAAGCACCACTTCTCCTGCAGGAGCTCTTGTTGCCCGTATGGTGTACCTGCATGCACCACTTCTACTGTAGGAGCTCTCGTTGCCTGTGTGGTATACCTGTGCGCACCACTTCTACTGCAGGTGCTCTCATTGCCTGTATGGTATACCGGCACGCATTACTTCTACTGCAGAAGCTCTCGTTGCCTGTGCGGTATACCTGCACGCACCACTTCTACTGCAGGAGCTCTCTTTGCCTATGTGGTATACCTGTACGCACCACTTCTGCTGCAAGTGCTCTCATTGCCTGTATGGTGTACCTACACGTACCACTTCCACTGCAGGAGCTCTGTTTGCCTATGTGGTATACATGCATGCACCACTTCTTCTACAAGTGCTCTCGTTGCCTGTATAGTGTACCTGCACGCACCACTTCTATTGCATGAGCTCTCGCCGGCTCTATGGTATTCCTGCATGCACCACTTCTACTGCAGTTGCTCTCGTTGCCTATGTGGTACACCTGCACGCACCACTTCTACTGCAGGAGCTCTCGTTGCCTGTATCTTATACTTGCACGCACCACTCTTTCTGCAAGTGCTCTCGTTGCCTGTGTGGTATATCTGCACGCACCTCTTCTCTTGCAGGAGCTCTTGTTGCCTGAATGGTATACCTGCATGCACCAGTTCTACTGCAGGAGCTCTCGTTGCCTGTGTGATATACTTGCACGCACCACTCTTTCTGCAAGTGCTCTCGTTGCCTGTGTGGTATATCTGCACGCACCTCTTCTCTTGCAGGAGCACTTGTTACCTGTATGGTATACCTACAAGCACCACTTCTACTGCAGGAGCTCTCGTTGCCTGTGCGGTATACCTGCACGCACCACTTCTCCTGCAGGAGCTCTTGTTGCCTGTATGGTATACCTGCACTTAGAGCTTCCACTGCAGGAGCTCTCTTTGCCTATGTGGTATACCTGCACGCACCACTTCTTCTACAAGTGCTCTTGTTGCCTGTATAGTGCACCTGCACGCACCACTTCTAATGCAGGAGCTCTCGTGGCCTGTATGGTATACCTGCACGCACCACTTCTACTGCAGGTACTTTCGTTGCCTGTGTGGTGTACCTGCGCACACCACTTTTACTGCAGGAGCTCTCGTTGCCTGTATGGTATACCTGCATGCACCACTTCTACTGCAGGTGCTCTCGTTGCCTGTGTGGTATACCTGCGTGCACCACTTGAACTGCAGGAGCTCTCGTTGCCTTTGTGTTATGGCTGCATGCACCACTTCTACTGTAGGTGCTCTCGTTGCCTTGTGGTACACCTGCACGCACCACTTCTACTGCAGGTGCTCTTGTTGCTTGTATGGTATACCTGCAAGCATCACTTCTACTGCAGGAGCTCTTGGTGCCTGTGTGGCATGCCTGCACGCACCACTTCTAGTGCAGGTGCTCTGGTTGCTTGCCTGGTATATCTGCGTGCACCACTTCTTCTGCAGGTTCTCTCGTGGTCTGTGTGGTATACCTGTGCGCACCACTTCTACTGCCGGTGCTCTTGCTGCCTGTATGGTGTACCTGCAAACAGCACTTCTATTGCATGTGCTCTTTCTGCCTATATGGTATACCTACACGCACAACTTCTTGTGCAAGTGCCCTTGTCGCCTGTGTGGTATACCTGCACGCACCACTTCTACTGCAGGAGCTCTCGTTGCCTGTCAGGTATATCTGTGCACACCACTCATTCTGCAGGAGCTCTCGTTGCCTGTATGGTATACCTGCATGCACCAGTTCTACTGCAGGAGCTCACGTTGCCTGTGTGGTATACTTGCACGCACCACTCTTTCTGCAAGTGCTCTCGTTGCCTGTGTGGTATATCTGCACTCACCTCTTCTCCTGCAGGAGCTCTTGTTGCCTGTATGGTATACCTACAAGCACCACTTCTACTGCAGGAGCTCTCGTTGCCTGTGCGGTATACCTGCACGCACCACTTCTCCTGCAGGAGCTCTCGTTGCCTGTATGGTATACCTACACTAACCACTTTCACTGCAGGAGCTCTCTTTGCTTATGTGGTATACTTGCATGCACCACTTCTTCTACAAGTGCTCTTGTTGCCTGTATAGTGTACCTGCACGCACCACTTCTTTTGCATGAGCTCTCAACGCCTCTATGGTATTCCTGCACGCACCACTTCTACTGCAGTTGCTCTCGTTGCCTGTGTGGTATACCTGCACGCACCACTTCTACTGCAGGAGCTCTCGTTGCCTGTATGGTATACCTGCATGCACCAGTTCTACTGCAGGAGCTCTCGTTGCCTGTGTGGTATACTTGCACGCACCACTCTTTTCTGCAAGTGCTCTTGTTGCCTGTGTGGTATATCTGCACGCACCTCTTCTCCTTTCAGGAGCTCTTGTTACCTGTATGGTATACCTACAAGCACCACTTCTACTGCAGGAGCTCTCGTTGCCTGTGCGGTATACCTGCACGCACCACTTCTCCTGCAGGAGCTCTTGTTGCCTGTATGGTATACCTGCACTTACCACTTCCACTGCACGAGCTCTCTTTGCCTATGTGGTATACCTGCACGCACCACTCCTTCTACAAGTGCTCTCATTGCCTGTATAGTGCACCTGCACGCACCACTTCTAATGCAGGAGCTCTCATGGCCTGTATAGTATACCTGCACGCACCACTTCTACTGCAGGTGCTCTCGTTGCCTGTGTGGTGTACCTGCGTGCACCACTTGTACTGCAGGAGCTCTCGTTGCCTTTGTGCTATGGCTCCATGCACCACTTCTACTGCAGGCGCTCTCGTTGCCTTGTGGTACACCTGCACGCACCACTTCTACTGCAGGTGCTCTTGTTGCTTGTATGCTATACCTGCATGCATCACTTCTACTACAGGAGCTCTCGGTGCCTGTGTGGCTTGCCTGCACGCACCACTTCTAGTGCAGGTGCTCTGGTAGCCTGCCTGGTATATCTGCGTGCACCACTTCTTCTGCAGGTGCTCTCGTTGCCTGTGTGGTATACCAGCGTGCACCACTTTTACTGCAGGAGCTCTCGTTGCCTGCATGGTGCACCTGTTCGGACCACTTCTACTGCATGTGCTCTCGCTGCCTCTGTGGTGTACCTGCAAGCACCACTTCTACTGCAGGAGCTCTCGTTGCCTGTAAGGTGTACCTGCAAGCACCACTTCCACTGCAGGAGCTCTCGTTGCCTGTGTGGTAAACCTGTGCGCACCACTTCTACTGCAGGTGCTCTTGCTACCTGTTTGGTGTACCTGCAAACAGCAGTTCTATTGCAAGTGCTCTCGCTGCCTCTATGGTATACTTGCACGCACAACTTCTTCTGCAGGTGCTCTTGTTTCCTGTGTGGTATATCTGCATGCACCTCTTCTCCTGCAGGAGCTCTAGTTGCCTGTATGGTATACCTGCAAGCACCACTTCTCCTGCAGGAGCTCTTGTTGCCCGTATGGTGTACCTGCATGCACCACTTCTACTGTAGGAGCTCTCGTTGCCTGTGTGGTATACCTGTGCACACCACTTCTACTGCAGGTGCTCTCATTGCCTGTATGGTATACCGGCACGCATTACTTCTACTGCAGAAGCTCTCGTTGCCTGTGCGGTATACCTGTACGCACCACTTCTGCTGCAAGTGCTCTCATTGCCTGTATGGTGTACCTACACTTACCACTTCCTCTGCAGGAGCTCTGTTTGCCTATGTGGTATACCTGCATGCACCACTTCTTCTACAAGTGCTCTCGTTGCCTGTATAGTGTACCTGCACGCACCACTTCTATTGCATGAGCTCTCGCCGGCTCTATGGTATTCCTGCATGCACCACTTCTACTGCAGGCGCTCTCGTTGCCTTGTGGTACACCTGCACGCACCACTTCTACTGCAGGTGCTCTTGTTGCTTGTATGCTATACCTGCATGCATCACTTCTACTACAGGAGCTCTCGGTGCCTGTGTGGCTTGCCTGCACGCACCACTTCTAGTGCAGGTGCTCTGGTAGCCTGCCTGGTATATGCGTGCACCACTTCTTCTGCAGGTGCTCTCGTTGCCTGTGTGGTATACCAGCGTGCACCACTTTTACTGCAGGAGCTCTCGTTGCCTGCATGGTGCACCTGTTCGGACCACTTCTACTGCATGTGCTCTCGCTGCCTCTGTGGTGTACCTGCAAGCACCACTTCTACTGCAGGAGCTCTCGTTGCCTGTAAGGTGTACCTGCAAGCACCACTTCCACTGCAGGAGCTCTCGTTGCCTGTGTGGTAAACCTGTGCGCACCACTTCTACTGCAGGTGCTCTTGCTACCTGTTTGGTGTACCTGCAAACAGCAGTTCTATTGCAAGTGCTCTCGCTGCCTCTATGGTATACTTGCACGCACAACTTCTTCTGCAGGTGCTCTTGTTTCCTGTGTGGTATATCTGCATGCACCTCTTCTCCTGCAGGAGCTCTAGTTGCCTGTATGGTATACCTGCAAGCACCACTTCTCCTGCAGGAGCTCTTGTTGCCCGTATGGTGTACCTGCATGCACCACTTCTACTGTAGGAGCTCTCGTTGCCTGTGTGGTATACCTGTGCACACCACTTCTACTGCAGGTGCTCTCATTGCCTGTATGGTATACCGGCACGCATTACTTCTACTGCAGAAGCTCTCGTTGCCTGTGCGGTATACCTGTACGCACCACTTCTGCTGCAAGTGCTCTCATTGCCTGTATGGTGTACCTACACTTACCACTTCCTCTGCAGGAGCTCTGTTTGCCTATGTGGTATACCTGCATGCACCACTTCTTCTACAAGTGCTCTCGTTGCCTGTATAGTGTACCTGCACGCACCACTTCTATTGCATGAGCTCTCGCCGGCTCTATGGTATTCCAGCATGCACCACTTCTACTGCAGTTGCTCTCGTTGCCTGTGTGGTATACCTGCACGCACCACTTCTACTGCAGGAGCTCTCGTTGCCTGTATGGTATACTTGCACGCACCACTCTTTCTGCAAGTGCTCTCGTTGCCTGTGTGGTATATCTGCACGCACCTCTTCTCTTGCCGGAGCACTTGTTACCTGTATGGTATACCTACAAGCACCACTTCTACTGCAGGAGCTCTCTTTGCCTATGTGGTATACCTGCACGCACCACTTCTTCTACAAGTGCTCTCGTTGCCTGTATAGTGCACCTGCACGCACCACTTCTAATGCAGGAGCTCTCGTGGCCTGTATGGTGTACCTGCACGCACCACTTCTACTGCAGGTGCTCTCGTTGCCTGTGTTTTGTACCTGCGCGCACCACTTCTACTGCAGGTGCTCTCGTTGCCTGTGTCGTATACCTGCGTGCACCACTTGTGCTGCAGGAGCTCTCGTTGCCTTTGTGCTATGGCTGCATGCACCACTTCTACTGTAGGTGCTCTCGTTGCCTTGTTGTACACCTGCACGCACCACTTCTACTGCAGGTGCTCTTGTTGCTTGTATGGTATACCTGCAAGCATCACTTCTACTGCAGGAGCTCTCGGTGCCTGTGTGGCATGCCTGCACGCACCACTTCTACTGCAGGTGCTCTGGTTGCTTGCCTGGTATATCTGAGTGCACCACTTCTTCTGCAGGTGCTCTCCTTGCCTGTATGGTATACCGGCACTCATTACTTCTACTGCAGGAGCTCTCGTTGGCTGTGCGGTATACCTGCACGCACCACTTCTACTGTAGGAGCTCTCTTTGCCTATGCGGTATACCTGTACGCACCACTTCTGCTGCAAGTGCTCTCGTTGCCTGTATCGTGTACCTGCACGCACCACTTCTAATGTAGTTGCTTTCGTTGCCTGTGTGGTGCACCTGCATGCACCACTTCTACTGCAGGAGCTCTTGTTGCCTGTATGGTATACCTGCATGCATCACTTCTACTGCAGGTGCTCTCGTTGCATGTGTGGTATACCTCCATGCACCACTTGTATTGCAGGTGCTCTCGTTGCCTGTGTGCTATACCTGCGTGCACCACTTCTACTGCAGGTGCTCTCGTTGCCTTGTGGTACACCTGCACGTGCCACTTCTTCTGCAGATGCTCTTGTTGCCTGTATGGTATACCTGCAAGCATCACTTCTACTGCAGCTGCTCTTGTTGAATGTATGGTATACCTGCAAGCATCACTTCTACTGCAGGTGCTCTAGTTGCCTGTGTGGTATACCTGCACACACCACTTCTACGGCAGGTGCTCTCGCTGCCTCTATGGTATACCTGCACGCACCACTTCTTCTACAAGTGCTCTCGTTGCCTGTATGGTATACCTGCAAGCACCACTTCTACTGCAGGAGCTCTGGTTGCCTGTGTGGTATATCTGCGCACACCACTCATTCTGCAGGAGCTCTCGTTGCCTGTATGGTAGACCTGCAAGCACCACTTCTACTGCAGGAGCTTTCGTTGCCTGTATGTTGTACCTGCATGCACCACTTCTTCTGTAGGAGCTCTCGTTGCCTGTATGGTATACCGGCACGCACTACTTCTACTGCAGGAGCTCTCGTTGCCTGTGCGGTATACCTGCACGCACCACTTCTACTACAGGAGCTCTCTTTGCCTATGTCGTATACCTGCACGCACCACTTCTGCTGCAGGTGCTCTTGTTGTCTGTGTGGTATACCTGCTGTTAGAACCGGCGGTCTCTAGTTGGCAGAGGTATACACTTCTGACAAATAGGGACCCACCTTCTCTAGTCAGGGCATGGGGATTACACACTCAGCTAACCCCTGCTCACCCCCTTGGTAGCTTGGCAGAGCAGACAGGCCTCTGACAGTGCCTGAAGATCCCCCAAGACAGAAGTGGTGTCACCATGGTCACTCATGGGGGACGCCGCCCTTCTGGCTGGCCCCTGACCCACTGGTTCTTCCACTGGGGACTCTTTCCCCCTCTCACCCCTCAATCTGGACCTCTGCACCCTCCCAACTGGAGCGGTACTGCCAGACACCAGAACTGATGGAGGCCTGCTTACAGACACTCCCAGCTCACCAGACACTAGGGGATCCCCCTCAACGGGCGGCCCATCAGGACAGCCTAGGCTCCCCGCCTGGTGTTCCCTTAAAGAACCATCCAGGCTCTGAGACTGGGTTTCGGGCACCTGGGGGCACGCAGCCCCACACTCACTCCTTCTCCACTGAGGCAGGACGTGAGCCCCTACACCCCTCCCACTACCATGGGACCTAGCTGGGCTACTCTGCACCACTTCCACCACTCGGGGTTGGAAGATACCTGAGCCACTCCCCACGGTGTCACTCCCCAATGCCTCTCCAGACCCTCTGGAATCCACCAAAAGGTCTGCCTCCAATGTGAGTTCCCTGCGGTCAGAGAACTCACCCTCACACAGGTGTTGACATAGCTCTGGAAAACAGGGACTTAAAATATGCTCTCCCACAATTGGATCACACAGCCCCCTAGCAGGGTTAACCAAACTAGCCTTCACCTTACCATCCAGTGCCTCACACATGTACTCCACATCACTCTCCTGAGACTGGCAAGACAGTATCTGACTGTCTCTGTCACACAACCCACACTCTTCTGGGCGGTCTTCACACTCACCCACCAGGACTTCAATTTTGGGGGAACCCCTCTCCCTGCACCTCTCATCTAGAGTCAGTAGAGTGTCCCTCCCGCCACTAGGACCATGAACCCCTACGCCAGTTACCCTATTCCCTTCAGGGATACTGCGCACTACTGGAGCTACCTCATGCCCTTGAACCTCCTGGTGTATGTTAACCCCCTCCCTCAAGTCAGGCGCCACATCTCTGGGTGTGCGTACTACTCTCTCAGCACTAGAATATTCAATGTTGCTGCCACCATCTGAGCTGGATTCCTCCTCCCACTCAGAAAAGCTGAATCTCTGAGCTACGCACCTTTCGTGCTGCTGGGCTGAGACACTCCAGGCCTCAAGCCTCTCGAGCTCCATATCATATTTCTTCATTAAAAAGTCATGCTCCATTTGCATTTTCTTTTCTTCAAGAGCCAGCTTCTTTTCTTCCAGAGCCAGTTCCAGTTTCACCAAAGTGACCTCTTGTTCTCTTGCGGCCTGCCTGTCTGCCAGCTCTCCTGGCGACAGGTCTCTGCCAAAGCTGTGGATGCTCTCTGCTGGCTCCACTGGCACAATCTCAGGTACAACATCACCAGCTGCCCCCCTTGATTCCATCCAGGCCCTCAGCGCCCTGTGGAGATCTGGTTTGAGCCTACATCCTACATGCGGAACCTTAACCTTCTTGCAGAAGTACTTGAGTTGCTTCTTCGTGTAGTTGTCCAGCTCTGATGCATCCCATTCCAATTCCATTCCAGAGGTTTCAGATGCTGTGCTGGTTGAGCCCGGCATGGCTTCAACCCAAGGGATCTTTTCTTGGCAGGCGAAATTTAAAATTCTAAAAGTTCTGTGGCTTAAGCTACTGGACTGTCTACTGTGCAATGGTTAGCAACTACTGCGCAGACAACAAGAATGCAAATCCGTAAATCCGCACCGCTGCCACCAATGTTAGAATCCGGGGTCTCTGGTTGGCGCAGGTATGCACTTGCGACAAGCAGGGACCCTTTCCTCTAAGTCAGGGCAAATGATCACCTCTTTAAAAATAACCCCTGCTCACCCTCTAGGTAACGTGGCGCGAGCAGTCAGGCTAAATTTCCAGAGGGCATGTAGGTTAAGCATTGAAGTTGTCCCACACAATAATCACCACCCCACCACACAAAGACACAAGGCTGTATTTATATCCAAAATATCATTCTTTATATAAAAGGTTTTCTTTCAGCAGCAGGTTGCATAAATACAGTTCTCCTGGGGAATCAGGGTTCCAGTTACTTGCAAAGGTTTACGGGCAGCCACAGGTTTAAAAATGGCACAGTTCTACTTGAAATAAGTTCTTTGGGGGGTTTGTGCGCCTCGTAGGACTTCAGAAATGCTTTGTACCGCTTTTCCAGCACGTCGTGCCGTTCCTCACGCTTCTCGCGTGAGGGACGCGTCTACCGGCCTCGAACCATACGGGCCGTACCCACGTCAACCCGCGTCGAACCAGCTCGCTTGCCAAGCTCCACGCTTCCCGCGTGAGCACCGGCAAGGTTCTCTGATGCAGTACGGTCCGTACCTGATGAGGGTACGCGCCGAACACAGGCGGCCGCGCTGGTGCTATCTGGACGCTGGCAGTCCGTGTCAAAGCACCACACAAGGTTCTCCAAAGCACTTTGTACGGTCCGTATCCAAGTAAGTGCGAGCCGTACTAGCGCACCAGACTGGGGGATGATACGGGCGGGTACGGCTTCACACACCAGACGCTCCTGATGGTTGTACGGTCCGTACGGAAGGGAGTACGGGCCGTATGCTTCAGAGCACACTCACCAGAATCTTGCAGTCTGTGAAGGGGGGGTTCGGGCGGCCTCGTAGTTCAGCACCAAGGCGTCCCGCGTCGCGCTGCAGTCTCCGACGTCCCGGGGATGGCAAAGCTTCGCGGGGCGTCCGGGCGGGTCACAGGTCACCGCGAAGGGGGGCAGAAGCCGGAGGGCAGCCTCGGGGTGATGTCACAGCGCAGCGCGCTGTTAGCTTCGTCTGTATGCAGCGAACCAGGGCACCATTAGGTCTTGACAAAGGTCTCTATAACCCGGCGGGGATCACAGGGACTCAGCGCTCAGACTCGTAGACCTCCTCCTTGCGTTGCGAGCTACGGCTCGGGGGGACAGTTGTTCACGTTGCTCGGGCTGTCAGGCCTTTACGTTGTTCGCAGCCACACCAGCAGCAGAAGTTGCGTTGCTCAGCGAGGTCAGGGGTTACATCAGTTCTCCAGGGTCAGCTTGTAGAATCACTTCCAGGCACTTCTCCTCTTCTGTCAGGAAGGTAGCGCCCACTGTTCCTGGGGCGCAGATCAGGGGGCAAGTTCACACGCAAGCCCTTGGAGATTGTTTGTAAAGGCACAAGTTGAAGTAAAGTCTTTTTCTTCAGGCTTTCCTTCTCCTTCCAGCAGACAGGCACCCACTGCAGGCCAGTCTCTTCAGGCAGAGAGACAGTATTCCTCCTTCAGCTTCTCCAGGTCCTTCTCCTTCAGGCAGAGTTTCTTCTTGGCGCAAACAGGATCTGATTTCTTAGGAGCCAGGCTCCTGCTTTTATAGCACAATTCTTTTGTTCTTTAGCGCCAGTTTTGGAGCACTTTGTTGTGGTGACTCTGCGCTTTCCTTTCAGCAGCAGGGCAGAGACATCAGCCGCTCCACAGGGGGCGGCGCCGGCTTTGTGCTGGCAGGGCACAGGTCTATTCAAGAGTCAAGGTGTACTCCTCTTACCCATCCTGGTGTAATCTCCCTACCCACCACCTGGCAGCCAGCCTGTCTCTGGGGATTCCCCAACCCTGCTCCTTACTGTTGCTAGGCAGAACACACACACACAGCGCAGAGGCGGACTGAATGACCAGATCAGTAAATACTAACTTCCTAAAAGTAGTATTTACAAACGCAGGATATTAAAATAAACTTTACTAAAAGAAGTATTTTATTATTCTGAGTTCAGGCATACTAAACATGACTTTCTACCATGCTCTATGAGTCCACTGGGGTCACAGCGTGTAGTGACTCCAGCAGCCCATTCTGGCCTATGGAGAGCAGGTAGCCTTCAATAGTGAAAAACGAAAATGGCTGTAATTCACTATTAAGACATGCCACACACATCAGGGCATGTCCTACCTTATGCCTACAATGCACCCTGCCCTTGGGCCTACCAGAGGGGTGACTAACATGTAGTTAAGGGAAGGTTTAGGGACTGGCAAGTGGGTGCACTTGTGCAGTCAGCGCGACAGTACCAGACTGCGCGCAGGTTCTGCAGTGGCAGACCTTAGACACATTTTACTAGGCCGCTTCTGTGGGTGGCACAACCAGTGCTGCAAGCCCACTAGCGGCATTTGTATTTACAAGCCCTGGCACTCCTGGTGCACTTTACTAGGGGCTGACAGTAAACCAAATAAACCAATCATGGACACCAATCAATGTAGACATTTTACCATAGGGAGAGCATATGCACCTTAGCACTGATCAGCAGTGGTAAGGTGCCCAGAGTCATAAATCAGCCAACAACAGGTCAGGAAAAATACAGGAGGAAGGCAAAAAGTTTAGGGATGACCCCACAAAAAGGGCCAGGTCCAACAATAAGGCTTAGCACAAGATCAAATAACGATAAAAATATACCACAATCTTAATAAATACTCTTTGGAAGGAAAAATAATAGTTCAGGTAAAGTTTCTTTTTAGGAAATAGTTATTTAGCAACAAAAGTTAGTATTCTTCTTAAAACACAGTTCTTGGCAACAATGTGACCCCCACAGGAGTCACACGACTTCGAGTTTACGATATTCCCAAGGTTCGGTGTCGACCGCGAGGAGCGCTACGTTGAGCCTGGAGTTGCAACAGACCCCACAAACACAGTACCTTTAGGTTTAAAGTATTTTATTGGTGTATCATATAGTAACCAAAGAATACAAACCATAAAAGGTGTCAGAGCGTAGCGGCAAAGGCCATATACTGGGCAGGATGCCCTTCAAAGAACATTCCAACAAGACATCAGTCCGCCATGACACTCAAACAATTAACAACATTATGAAATCCTAAAAATGTCCCCCCCCAAAACCACCCTCCCCGAGCCCCAACCTTCAAACACCCCCCCCCCCTCCCCAGCCCTCCCCTCGTCCAGTGCATGGGTCGGACCATCCATGCCCTCTCCCGCAGCCACCCCCTGAAGGATCCCTGCCCCGTGCCCATTCAGGAGGCCGAATCCTCTAGCGTTGTAAGCCGCAAGAGGCGAAGATATCTCGGGCAGGTCAGTTCCCTAAATTCCATAACCAATAGGGACTGAAACGGCTGCCAGAGGTCAGTGAACTGCTCCGCATCCCCTGCCACTGTAAGCGACAGTTTCTCCATTCCCAGCACATGCCACAATCTATGGAGCCAGCCCGTGACCGTGGGGAGTGTAGTGGAGCGCGAGTGTGCGAGAATGTTCTGCATCGCCGATCCCAGCGCAATAGCTATCTGCCTACCCCTGCGAGATTTTAAGGGATACATCAACCTGTTCGGGAGGCCTAATAATATATATGCTGGGAGGCGTGGCAGTTCAGTGTCAAAATGGGAATCGATATCGTCTATCACCTCTTTCCAGTAGAAGTCGAGGAGGGGACAGTCCCACAAGACATGTGTCAGCGTGCCCACCCGCCCGCATCTCCTCCAGCAGGCGTTATCTTTGCTTTGGTCCATGTCGTGTACACGCTCCGGGGTATAGTACCAGTATGTCGATACTTTAGTGAAGGTTTCAGTGAGGCCCGTATGATATGCCGAGTGCCTGGCCCTGTATGCCACCTGCTCCCATTCTTTGTGACTCAAGGACCTGTCCAATTCTCTCTCCCAGCGCTCCCTCCCTGGATTATAGAAGTGTGAGAAAGGTGGTTGTAGAAATTTATAAAGGTCGGTTATTAGCTGCGCGTCGGACGTGCGAGATAGAAGCCAGTGTTCATAAGGGAGGAATCTCCTATCGGCCGTCTCTCGCACCTGTGGGTGCAACGCCCAATGGCGAACCTGCATGTAACGCAACCTCTCGGTCTCTGGGAGCGTGTATACCTGTCGGAAGCGCGGGAAGGGGATGACGCCTTCCGGGTCGTACATATGGCACTGGGCCCTACACCCCGCCGCACGCCAGTGAGCGAAGGCCCCCCCCTCCAGTCCCGGGGTAAAGTCAGGGTTATCAACCAAGGGCGTTAGAGGTGAAGGGAATGTCGTCAGGCCGTGCGTGGCGTTGGTGGCATCCCATACCTGCAGAGGTACCCTCGTGACGAAGGAGGCGTATAGATTCGCGGGGCGGTGGGCCCTAGGCAGGAAAGGCACCTCCTGCAGGGGCCTGCCCACCACCGCCTGATCCTGAAAGAGCCAGTGCTTGTCAGATTCCCACCTGCTCCACTCCACCAGATAGCGCAGCTGCGCCGCTTGAAAGTACTTACGGAGATCAGGAATCCCCAGTCCCCCGGCTTTCGGTGCCAGCATAGAGAGCGCCCTCTTCATCCTGGGCTTCTTGCCCTGCCATATGAAGCGCGCCAGGTCTGACTGCGTCTTCTGAATCCACCCAACCGGCGGTTGCAGCGGCAGCGCCCTAAACAGATACAGAATCTGAGGCAAGACCGTCATTTTAACGGCAGCTATTCTGCCCAGCCACGAAAGGGTGCTGTTGTCCCACCGGCCTATTTCCTCCCGAATCTTCCTGCCCAAGGCGGCATAATTAGCAGTCACCATCGCGGGCAGGGTGGGGGCTAGCTGGATCCCTAAATAGGACACCAGATCCGTCAACCAGAGTATCGGGAAAAGGCCTTGTAAGTAGGCCCTGGTAGCTGGCGTAAGAGACATATCCAAGGCCACCGTCTTCCCCACGTTCATTTTGAAGCCCGCAACAGCAGCAAAGGAGTTCAACTCCTCGATACAGGCCGGAAGGGCAGAGCGCGGATCATCCAGCGATAGTATGACGTCATCTGCATATAGGCTAACAGCGTGAGTAAAGCCGCCAAACCTCACCCCCTTCACCGCCGAAATGTGACGTATCCTCTGGGCAAAGGGCTCCATATACAGGGCGAAGAGTAGAGGCGACAACGGGCACCCCTGCCTCGTGCCCCTCTTGATGTCAAAACTCCTGGAGCTATAGCCATTCACCCGCACTACCGCCGTCGGGAATTTGTAGCAGTTGAGAATCATAGAGCGAAACTTCTCCCCTATTCCCACCTTCAGCAGCACCCGCTCCAGATAAGGCCAGTGGACGCGGTCAAACGCCTTTTCAGCATCCACCGAGAGCAGCATTCTCTCCCCTGGAATCCGCGATGCCTTTTCTATGAGATGAGCAATCCTCTTGGTGTTGTCCACCGTCTGCCTTCCCGGAAGAAAACCCGCCTGATCCGGGTCTATAAGTCCCGGTAGGTGGGGGGCCAAGCGGGCCGCCAGGATCCCGGTGTACAGCTTGAGGTCTATATTTAAAAGAGATATCGGCCTGTAAGAACCGCATTGCGTCCGATCCTTCCCCGGCTTGGGGGTAACCGTGAGAGAGGCTCGCAACAGGTCCGGCGAAATGGCGCCAGGAACAGAGAACGTGTTGAAGAGGCGTGTGAGGAGCGGGGCCAGCATCGCACAAAACGTTTTATAGAAGAGGGACGTGTAGCCATCCGGCCCCGGGGATTTGTAATGCTTAAGGATGGCAATGGCGGAGATCACTTCCTCAACTCGTATATCCCTGTCAAGGTCCTCCGCCTGCGAGAGTGCCAAGGAGGGGACAGAGACCGAGTCCAGGTATGCCGCCGTTGCAGGTCCATCTGGGGGGTCCCCAGAGTAGAGGTCGGCATAAAACCTGCGGAAGGTCTCGGCTATATCGGCATCCTCCGTAACTGTCAATCCCGTGGAGTCGGAGATCACCCTCACCAGCTGCTGTTGTCGCGCCACCCTGAGCCTGTTCGCCAGCAGCCGGCCACATCTGTCCCCCCCCGTATAATAGGCGTGGCGCAGGCGCAAAGCCGCGTACTCCGCGCGGTCCATGTCCAAGGCCGTCAGGAGCTTCCTCGCCTCCTTGAGCTGCCGCCAGATTCGGGGAGCTCCCGTCCTGCAGTGTATGTGCTCAAGTTCGCGGACCCGCTGGGTGAGCTCCTCCCGCTTATGCTGCCGTTCCTTATTGTCAGCCGAAGAGATAGCGATAAACTCCCCCCGAAGTACAGCCTTCAGGGCAGCCCACTGGGTCGCCCGGGATGTCTCTGAGTCGTCATTATGGGACAAATATTCCCAAATCGTATTCGTTACGCGCGTGACAACCGCCTTTCTGTGCAGTAAGGTGTCCCGTAGACGCCAGACCCGCGGCGGGCAGGAGATCGGTGGTAGACAGAGCGTGGCGGTAACCGGGGCGTGATCAGACAGGGAGACCACCCCCATCTCCGTCGCGGTGGCCAGTGCACACACCGGCGCTGTGACCAGGAAATGGTCCAGCCTCGCATAAGTTTTATGTGCATGGGAGTAATAAGAATATTCCCGATCAGTAGGGTGCATGCGACGCCAAAGGTCATGGAGGTCCAACTCCGTCAGCTGCGCCTTGCACCCAGTCGAGAATTCCCCAGTTTGCGGAGAGCGATGTGCGGATCTGTCGAGGGCCGAATCAAAGACCATATTAAAGTCGCCTCCGAGGATAATGTGCCTGTCCTGTGTTGCAGTGACGTCCGCCTGCGCGGAGCGGAGGAAGCGCTCCTGTTGGTCGTTAGGGCTATAGAGGGACCCTACCGTGAAGGGGAGACCCCCAACTATTAACCTGTAGGCTAACAGCCTGCCTTTCTGTTATGCGTGTTTGTGGAGGACCTCTCTTTGAAAATGCCTGGCTACCAGGATCCCCACCCCCGCCGTCTTAGTGTTGTTGGAAGAAAAGAATTGTGTCGGGAATTTATGTGAGCGTAGTCTACGGCAGTCCCGTGGCAATAGGTGGGTCTCCTGAAGGAGACAAATGTCCGCTTGGGTACTTTCTAATAGGGACAACACAGCACGCCGTTTAACTGGATTGTTGAGGCCCCTGACATTAAGTGTCACGATCTTAAGAGTTGTGGGCGGCATATGGGATGACAGTAGAAATAGTGCAGAGCCTCTGCATACGCAGAGCCTGTCTCATGAGTGCCGCTGCGGCGGCCGAAACCCCTGTGGTGAACTGGACGACCCCCCCTCCCCTCCCGGTTCCCCCCAACACTCCAGCCCAACCCCCAGGCTACCCTCCCTCCCGTCCCCCACCCAAAAGCCCGTGCAAAACCCCCGAACTACCAACCAACCAACCCACCGGCAATAGGCCAACAACCCCTGACCCCTTTCGTCTTCCCTCCCCTTCCCAACCCTAGACCCCAGCAAACCATAGTCCCAGTTGAGTCCCAAAGGGAACAAGTCCATGGTAAGTTACTTAAGTGGACGTCCAGACACTGTCCCTTCCCCGCGACCCCCCCCCAGAGCCTCCAAACCTGCAATATGAAGTAGGCTGTGATGATCTCCCCCCGGAGTGTTCTTACGCTGTCAGTGCTACATCGCCAGAGGCAGTGTCCCTGGCCACCCCGAGCACTGCGCTGTCCATGCTAGCCCTGACGGTGGGCGAATCCGGCCTCACGGAGCGTTCGGGGGAGCGCCGCCTCGACACCCGCTGCCAGCCATCCCTGGTAGAGCGCCTCCGGCGCGGCGTGGTCGCGTTGTCCTCCAGCGCGGTGATGCCCAGGACCCCGCATGTCTCTTGCAGTGAGCGTAGTTGGTGCATAGTGCCATTCCACCGAAAGATAAGCCGGAAAGGGTGACCCCATGCATAGGGCATCTCATGCTCCCTCAGAAAGTCAGTAGCGATCTTGAATGCTTTGCGTTTCTGAAGTGTAATAGCAGATAAGTCCTGGTAGAAAGCGACCGGGTGTCCTCGAAAGGCCAGGGGTTGCCGCCTCCGAACTTCAGTTAGGATGCGCTCTTTGAGCGGGAAGTCCGGAAGAAAGGCCAGAATATCCGGCGGCGCCGCCGATGCCCGCCTCGGCGGCCCCACTCTGTGTGCTCTGTCGATCCAAATGGGGAAGTCCGCCGACTCCCCCAAGACCTCCCGAAACAGGCCCCGTAGGTAACCGGCAACGTCGGATCCTTCTACCGTGGACGGAACTCCCCGGACCCGAATGTTATTCCGCCGGGATCTGTTTTCGTCTGCAGATGGGCTGCCCCTCCCAGAAGCTCACTTGCTGCTGCTCAGGGGTCAGAGAGGACAACACCATCCACTGACCCATCTTGCTCTTTTGCACACAGGAGGTCAGGAAGAGGCTCACTATCCTCCTCCATTCCAGCATCTGTGGCTAGGAGCATGCCCAATTCGGACCTTTCTAAGTGGGGCTTTAACCGGTTGACATGGAGGACCCTCAAGGGGTTCCTGGGAGACTTCAAGTCCACCAAGTAGGTGACATCGCTCTTTTTCTCCACAACCTCAAATGGTCCGGTCCACCTGTCCTTGAGCGCACAAGGTTCTACAGGGGCCATGACCCAAACTTTCTGACCAGGTTGAAGCTCAACCAGAGTGGCATTCTGGTCGTACCACCGCTTCATCTCTTCCTGGCTGGCCTCCAGATTTACCAGACTCAAAGGCCCTCTTACCGGGTGTCCATACAAAAGCTCAAAGGGGCTGAACTCTAGAGACTTCTGTGGCACCTCACGGTAAGCAAACAGCAGGCATGGTAAGAGGACGTCCCATTTACGCCTCATTGGTTCTTTCAAGACCCATAATCATGTCTTTTAGGGTCCGGTTGAATCTTTCAACCAGCCCATTACCTTGAGGGTGGTAAAGAGTGGTAAACTTGTAGGTTACCCCACACTCCTTCAACAGAGACTTCATATAATTAGAAATGAAGTTGGTGCCCCGGTCTGACACCACCTCTCTGGGGAACCCCATGCAGGAGAAAACACCCATCAGTGCCCGTCCCACCACGGGGGACTTCACTGTGCGGAGAGGGATGGCTTCCGGGTACCGGGTGGCATGGTCCACCAAGACCAGGATAAACCTGTTGCCCATGGCTGTCTTGGGGTCCAGTGGCCCCACAATGTCAATCCCCACTCGCTCAAAGGGGGTACTGACTACGGGAAAAGGTTGGAGGGGAGCCTTCTGCTTCTGCCCACTTTTCCCACTTGCCTGGCAAGTTTGGCAAGTCCTACAATGGATGTCTGAATCCCTTCTCATCTGGGGCCAATAAAAACGGATGACAAGCCTGTCATAGGTCTTGTCCTGCCCCAGATGTCCAGCTAATGGAACGTCATGAGCCAACCCCAGTAGGAAGGCTCTGAAGCGCTGGGGTACCACCAGCACACGGGCTGACCCAGGATCAGCAGCCTTAGGCTCGCTATACAGGAGGTCGTTCTCCCAGTAAATCCAATGTGACCCTGACTGATCACCTGTTGTTTGGGCTGAGGCCTGCTGCCTCATACCCACAAGAGAAGGGCACACTTTCTGTTCAGCACAAAATTCCTCCCTGGAGGGACCACCATCCTGCTGCCAATGGGTCAGCTCGGGCAGGTCTCCCAGTTCAGCAACTTGTTCCCCTGTAGGTTCCAGGGCATCCCCCTCAAGGTCTGCTTCCTCCTGGACCGTGGGAACGATGGGGGACGGTTTACCATGCCCCCTGCCTCTTCTCTTCACGGTTGGGCCCTGGGCCATACTTTCAGGCTCCAGGACCCCATCAACACCCTTACTAGCTGACATGGACCGAGTGGTCGCACACGCCCACTCCGGCAGACCCAACATTTCCAGATGCGCTTTTCGCTCCACCTTAGTCCAAGGGGAGTCCTCCAAATCATTGCCCAGGAGACAATCAACAGGCATGGCGGGCCTCACGAGACCTGAAGAGTACCTGAGACCCCCCACTCAAAAGAAACTTGAGCTACCTCACACTTACTGTTGTCAGCAGCTACAACGGGGTAGAATGCATGAGGGACCACCTGCTCTCTGGACACCAAGTGACACTTGACAGCTGTCACACTTGCTCCGGTGTCTCTGAGATCTCCCACCCTATGGCCATTAATGGTCACCCACTGCCTATATTTCTTAGTGTTATTAGGCAGAGGGGTTGGAGGGACCATTTCCACGTCTCCTAAAGAGACCAGGGACATTTCTGCGGGACCCCACCCACCGGGGGCACCCATCTCGTTCCCTCCCAGGGCTACATTCGTCACCTGACGGGGGGGTGCATGTGGTGGTGCATTCAAATCCCTCATGGGACACTGGGGATCATAATAATGGTGTCCCACCTGCTTACAAACGTAGCAGGTCATGGGGCCCCTGGGAACAGGTTTACCTGTCGGGACCTCTGGCTTCTTTACAGGGGGAGGCTGGGAACCCTTCCCTTGGTTCTCTTGGGGATTACTTTTGGGCCCTTTCTGAAACTCCCTCTGTTTACCCCTGTCCCCCCCACTCTTCTGCTGGGGACCCTGCCCACCTTTGGCTGAGTCTCCCACTGGACCCTTGTGGACCCTGGTACTGACCCAGCGGTCCGCCTCCTCAGCAAGTTTTCTAGGGTTAGATATCTTGCTATCAATAAGGTGCTGGCATAGCTTTGGAAAACAGTTCTCCCATGCAAACAAATCATAAAGAGCATCATAACTATCCACTTTGCTACCCTTTACCCAACCATCCATGGCTCTGCAAAAAAAGGACACATATTCAACCCAAGTAGTACCAGGCAACTTCTTACATTCTCTAAAGGCCTGTCGGTACTTTTCTGGAGTTAAGCCATACCTTAACATTAAAGCATCTTTCATATGAGTATAAGACAGCCTATCCTCAGCGGGCATGTCCAACAAGGTATCTCTCCCTTCATTGACAAAGCGACCCCACAACCCCGCTCCCCAATCTTTCTCAGGGACCCGGTGGGCCAACAATGCTAACTCATATGCTTTGAACCATTGACCAATATCCTCATTTCTATTGTAATCTTTTATCACATCTTTGGGAAAATAAAACCTACTTTCTGCAGGCACAGATGGAGTGCTGCCACCAGAGGGATTCAACTCTAAACTCTTAGTTTTAAGCTCCATCTCCCTCAACATCTTCTCACGTTCAAACGCTAATTTCTCTCTTTCAAAATCTATTCTTTTGCTCTCCATTTCAGCTTCTCTCCTGCTTCTTGCATTCTCTAACTCCAACTGCCCTCCTAATTTAAGTTTTGCCATCTCTAATTTGTAACCCCTCTCCTTCTCCCTGTCTTCCAACTCTTCATGAGAAAGGCCCTTAGAGGAAACACTGCTGCCGGGAGATGCCACTGGCCCATTCATGGGCTCTTCCACTTCCTCTTCTGGTACCACCACCGGATCAGAGGGATTTCTGGCCTCTAACCAGGCCTTCAGCGCTGTAAGGAAGTCCCCTTTCACTCTGAGACCTGTGGTAGGAACTTTAAACTGCTTGCAAAATTGCTCTAGCTCCTTTTTCTTGTAGGTATTTATCAATTCTTTATCAAAAATACCCACACCCTCGAGCACCCCCAGGCCAAGTGCATAAAATCAGCACCATCCCGGCTACACCTCTTACAATGGCCCGATGCTCGCAAACCATATCTATGCAACCTTTCCGGTGTGTAATAAACTTGATGTATGTATTTAAAATTTACAATTCTCAAATTGCCATTCATGCTTATCGTTCCAGTAAAGTCAAAAACATATTTCCAATCATCTTCTGATATTGGTGAGGGCAAACATTCAGACCAGCGTTCATGACTCTGATCTGGAGCGACCACTCTCTCGAGTCTTATCAACTTATATAATTTCGAAATTATCTTCTTATTGCTGGGGGTGGTGAAGGCAAACTGCAAGGATAGCAGTGCGGGGGGCTCCTGGGGGTAGCTGGTGTAGTGCAATCTGACCGCATGTCTCAGGCGATGCACCGCGAACCGAAAGAGGAGTGACTGGTTACTGACATACTGCAAATCCTCTTGTGTGAGAAAGAGGCCGCTCGGATACACATCCGATAGGTGCCTGAGACCCGCCTCATGCAGCAGTCGAAGAGACGGCTTCTCATGTGTCACAGACAGAGCTGCGTGGTGCTCCAAATACAATGATGGGGCATATAGCGGCAATTTCCTCGCCATTTGGCCTGTCCGCCACCAGGCATTTATGGTAGTGTCCACCGTGTTAATTTCCCTTTTTGGGGTGCCTCGACTCCTGTGAGTGACTACACTATGCAGTGGATCAGGCGCAGCGTCTCCTTCCTCCACTGCAACATGTGGAGTGAAGGCATGGTGTCTGTACCAGTAGTATATGTGTTGAGCCTGTGCGCTTAAATAATACACATAAAAATCTGGAGCATCGAACTCACCTTGCGTATAACCCTTCGTAAGCGTCTCCCACTGTACTCTCGCATGTTTGCCACCCCAGGCCAGTCTAATCAAAAGACTCCTCAGATTTTTAAAAAACCTCATCGTTAGAACTATGGGGATGTTGACAAAAAGATAAAGAAACTGCGGAGTACCACCATCTTTACTAGCGCAATACGATCCGCCAGAGATAATGGCAACCCAATCCAGCCATCAATCTGTTTTTCCAGGTGCACGCAGGCTTTTCCATAGTTTTCCCTAATTACTACCTCTAGGTCCCGATGTACCCAGATTCCTAAATATTTCACAGGATCCTTGGTCCAAACTAGTGGGAATTCCAGGTCGGGGCACACGGTCGACACAGTCAAAGGTATTACGAATGATTTATCCCAGTTAACATATAACCCCGATAGACGACTAAACCTAACATACTCCCAGAGCAATTGCGCCAAGTACTTGGATGGTTCCCGAACAAACAGAACCATGTCTTCCGCGTAAATGGAAATAGATACTGGCCGATAATTAAAGTTAAGTGCAGTCTCTCTGTGTCGTTGCCGAATCACACACGCCAGCGGTTCCAACAGTAGTGCAAAGAGGAGAGGCGAGAGCGGGCAGCCCTGGCGCGTGCCCCTCTCTATTTGGAACGACTCCGAAGTATAACCACCCACACGCACCCTTGCACTCGGCTCTGTATATAACACCGTGATCCATCGCATAAACAAGGTAGGAAACCCCATTCGGCGAAGAACATAATGTAGATATCGCCACTCGATCGAGTCAAATGCTTTGGCTGCGTCGAGCAACACCGCAGCCGCCTGCAACGATGGCTCCAATATATGAAACATAGAGAAAGTGGTCCGTAGGTTATGAGACGTGGATCTGTCAGGTATGAAACTCGGCTGATCCGGCAGAACCAATAGTCGCATCAGGGGCTGCAGCCTGTTCGCTAGTATTTTTGCTAGTATCTTCACGTCCACATTGATCAGGGACAGTGGGCGATACAAATCACATTTGTCCGGCGGTTTATCTTTCTTAAGCAGTGTGATCATTAACGCTTCTCTTAGGGATGTTGGCAGCTTCCCGACTCGTGAGCCTCTGCATACATTTCCAATCACTGTGGCGCAAAGATATCTGCATATTGTTTGTAAAATTCAATCGTAAACCGTCTGGCCCAGGTGCCTTGCCATTAGCTAAACCCGCGATCGCGATTTTAATATCACGCTCACCTATAGGTGTACATAGGTATTCTCTGTGAGCATTTGACAGCCAGGCGCACAAATATCATCAAGATAGTCCTTGATTTCTGCTTCCGCCACATTACCCCCCATCCGGTATAACCTGGAGTAAAAACATCTGAATTGTTCTAATATATCTCTCAGCTCCCAATGTTCCTCCCCTTGATCATCTACTATTCTATCGATACGCGGTTGGTCTATTCGTTCTTTTATCTTTAACGCTAAGGTGCGCCCAGGTCTGCCTGCCTCACCATACCGTCTAGCCACATACCTACGTGAAATATATTTAATCTCTGTATCTGCTAACTCCTCATAATCCTTAAGCGACTGCTGTGTCTCAGCCAGCGTGCCCACGGCCAGGTGCGTCTCATATCTTTTTTCCAACTCAATGAGCTTGGCCTCGGTGCGCTCTAATTGCGTGCGTATATCTCTCAATATACCTGCAGTCGTACTAATGCATACTCCTCTAATGGTCACTTTAAACGCTTCCCATAGAGTAGCAGCCTCCGTCACCGTGCCCGTATTAATCTCGAAGTACAGAGTAATGGCGTCCCTGACCGTCTTTTCGTATATGGGATCTGACAGCGCCTCAGAACGCAGACGCCATGTGAACGGAGGGCGCACATTAGTCAGAAATGTCACCTCCAGGAAAATGGGACTATGATCAGATAGTGTCCTGGCGAGTGGCATCACATCTGTCACCCAGTCCATTACTTCCAACCCCACTAATCAATAATCTAATCTTGACCAACTGCCGTGTGCTGGTGTAGCATGAGTGCCCACACGCGCCTGGGGATTTCGGACTCGCCACACGTCTCTCAACCCAAACTCCTCCATTGCACTTAATATTCTTTTGGCTACTCTGGGAGAACGGTTCGAAATGGGGTTGGATTTATCCAAATCCACATTCAAATATGTATTTAAATCTCCACCCCAAAATATAGGGGCTTCTGGCCATTCCCGCAATTTTCCACATATACGTGCTACGCATTCAACATCATCAACAATGGGTCCATACATATTAACTAATATATTCATCCGACCACTAATCCGACCACACACCATCGCACATCTGCCCTCCTCATCAACAAACAAATGCAACGGCTGAAACTCCACACCACGCTTAATCAATATCATGACCCCTCTTGCATATGACGAATACAAAGCTGATAATCGAAAGCATGCCCATCTGTTCGTAATCCCTTCAGCCGCATATTTAGTTAAATGTGTCTCTTGTAAGAATGCAATGTGGACCTCATGGCGATTTAAATATGCTAGAACCTGCCACACTTTCCTAGGCAAATTAAGGCCTCTCACGTTCCAACTCATTAATCTACATTGACTCATCTGTGGTCCTTAGTTAGCTCTGTCCAATTACTACACACATTTTTCCATAATGTCAAGAACGTGAAGTAAACAAAATCAGAACACAACAAAACTACCCAAGGCTACTTTCCCTACCCCCCCTCCCACTCTAACCTCCCAATCAGGCTGAGATTGTGACTCCCCTCCCACCCCTTGAGCAACACCTTTCATCTCCTTGTTACCCCAATTGCTAGAAGGGGAACACCCGCTACAGGGTGAGGCTCGGCACGTGAACTCGCACCGAGATGCGGTTGCCAGAATCAGTAGGTACCCCCCGCCTATCTCAAAGGAGATATTAATCTCAATCACATAACATTCAGCACATCCAATACTGCAATCACATTTAAAGAACGATAGAACAAGACTGGAGACAGGAGAAATATAAAAGCCTAGCAGGCCCAAAGCCTCCCCTCCCTCGCTATGCGACTGTAACAATCCGCCATCATCCATAGCAGCAACTGGGTGGTGTAGCCTATCATTTCCATATAATATATACGCAGCCCCCACAGCCTCACTCCATTTCGTCCAGTCCGGATTCCAGCAGTGACGCTTCTACTGTCTTTTGTTTAGGCTTCACCTTACAGATGTGCTTTGCAAATTTCAGCGCCGGTTTAGCGTCTGTGAAGAAATGAGGTAGCTCCTCATGAGTGATCTTTAATTTGGTCAGGTACAGCATGGCATATGGCACTGACGTTTCTCTCAATAGTCTCTTTACCAGCACAAATTCCTTTCTAGCTAGCTGAACTGTGGGTGTATAATCCGGAAAACAGGACAGCTTGTCCCCTTTGTATATCACCGGCTCCTTAACTCTCGCTTCTCTGAGAATGGCGTCGCGGTCCGCATAATTCAGTAGCCTGGCTATGATCGGTCTTAGGGGCGCGCCCGGCTTTGGCCGCGGACCCAATGAACGATGCGCTCTTTCCACGATCAACACCACAGACAGGGCAGGCCCTAAGAGCTCGCGGAGAAGACCGTCAATGAAGGGCTCCATTTTGTTTATGGGCGTGGTCTCCGATAGGCCAAGTATACGTACATTGTTTCTACGCGAGCGCGCTTCTAAATCCTCATTCTTGGCACTAATCACTTCGAGCACCTTTTCCATCTGAAGTAATTGCGTCCGCGCCTGTGCCTGTGCATCATGCTCGTCCGACATTCTGTTCTCCAGAGTGTCCAGTCTGTGCTCGTGCTTCTCTACTTTCTTTTTTACCAAGTCAAGTCCCATTGCTAGCGCCTCGATTTTACTGTCGATAGTTTTCATTCCAGCCCGCAGTTCTAGGAGGATTGATCCTGTATCATCTTCGCTCCCCTCCACCCGCCCTGCCGCGCCCAAGGAGTCGCTCTGCTCTTCTGTGCCATCTGCAGCTCGGGTCATTCTCTTATTCTCAAATTGCAGCTTTGATTGCTTTGGGTCTTTTTTGCCCATTTCGTATAGTCAAAGAGTAGTGCACTAGCACACCTTCCTGTTCAATATTGAAATCACACAGACGCTTTCCCTCCTGTGTGACTGTGTTGGCCGCGCCCGATCTCTCAGTGTGAACCTCCACGTTCCACCACGCTTGCTTCCGGACACCGCTCGCTTTCGCAAGCACTCAGGCACACATTATCCCCGGTGGACCTTAGTATTTCCTGACCATGTCTCTGGTATCCACACTCTGACGCTAGTATACTTCTGGTGGTGCCCACCCAAGCACTGAGGGAAGAGCTGCCATTCAACCCCCAGCAGGGGGAATTATCCAGAGTGCGACTTAGTATGCAAGCGGGCTCTCTGTATGTGCCAACTTCGCCCGGTCGTCTCGCCAGGGCCCTCCGCCGTCCTACCCCCTGATTGGGGACAGTGACGAGGCAGGAACCAGCCCTCCGAGGCCGCACCTGGGTCAAGGGTGTGCACCAGGAGTCCGTCAGTCAGTGCGGGGAGCACAACCCGGGCCTACCAGCGGCACGGCCCCTCCCTGCCAGCACACCGGTCACTGCGCCTCGATCAGGCCCAGCAACCGGTCCCCGTGACGCCAGGGTGGCCCGCCAGAGGTGACCCACGCTATCGCCCCACCCCCCTTGACCGACGGACTCACCGTCTTCGCCGCTGTAGTTCTGCCGCCTGCCCGGACCATCCGCCGGTCGCCTCTGCAGCTTTTTTGCAGTAGGCAGATTTCGTCCTCAGATAGGGCTGTGTCGCACGCCACACCGGGGGGCTCCCTCCGACTCCGCGTTTTCAAACACCAGGCGGAACAGGCTCACTCCTGCCGTCTCACCCGTCGATCCGCCACCACTATCGCTGTGCCGCTACAATCATTCGGAGTGTCCGAGGTTAGGTCTCCGCTGGTCCCACCATGACGCAGTTCCCAAAGCCGCTAGTGGGACGCCGCCATTTTCCGCCTCACTCCACCGCTGGTGCTGCGGCGACTTGCAGGGATGCCGTCGGGCAGATGTCCACCAAACTTCATCTCCTTAGTCCCACAGCCTTCCGACGTGCTCCAGAGAGTTTGCACCCCGATCAGGTGGGGGTAGAGGATGGTATTCGCCCGGTATTGATTCTGGTGCGCGGAGCTCCCTTAACAGGCAGCCATTCCGCTACGCGCCTTAGCCACGCCCTCTGGCAGAGGTATACACTTCTGACAAATAGGGACCCACCTTCTCTAGTCAGGGCAAGGGGATTACACACTCAGATAACCCCTGCTCACCCCCTTGGTAGCTTAGCAGAGCAGACAGGCCTATCTCAGAGGCAGTGTGTTAAGCATTTATGACCACATACAGTAATAAAGTGAATACACTACAAACGGACACAACACAGGAGTTATTATAAAAAATAAGTATTTTTATATAAGGCTTAGCACAAGACCAAATAATGATAAAAATATACCACAATCTTAATAAATACTCTTTGAAAGGAAAAATAATAGTTCAGGTAAAGTTTATTTTTAGGAAATAGTTCTTTAGCAACAAAAGTAAGTATTCTTCTTAAAACACAGTTCTTGGCAACAATGTGACCCCCACAGGAGTCACACGACGTCGAGTTTACGATATTCCCAAGGTTTGGCGTCGACCGCGAGGAGCGCTACGTCGAGCCTGGAGTTGCAACAGACCCCACAAACACAGTACCTTTAGAATGAAGAAAAACGATGATCCACGGCGTCGAGAGGTGTCGGGCTGGAGCAGCGCTCACGGCGTCGAGAAGGGCGCAGCGTCGATGCGATCAGCAGCGGCGTCGAGACGGGGTCACTTGGAGCTGGAGCCGAACTCACTACTCACTGGCGTCGCTACTGGCGTCGATCGGGCCCGGCGGCCGGCGTCGAAGGTTCGGAACACTGGAGCCGTACTCACGATGTCGAGCTGGATTCGGCAGCGTCCATCGACGTCGAGATTGCAGATTTCTCCTGTGCACTGGAAACACCACGTTCCAGCAACAAGCAATTCAGCAGAGGGTGAAGTCCTTTAGCCTTGTGACTTCAACAGGAGGCTGGCACTCTTCCAGCCCTTGGAGATTTTCTTGCAAGCTTGAGAGTACACACTGAGTTCCTCTCTCCTTGTCCCTTGGCAAAAATAAAGAAGCAGCTTCAGGTTCCCCCCAGCAAACAGCACACTGGCAGAAGGGGGAGGCAAGTCCTTGGATCAGCAGGCTTCTTGTCCTTGGTAGAGGTTTCTTTGTCAGAAGTGATCTAAGTTCTTTGGTTCAGGGGTCCTTCTTTTATACCCCTTTTCTGCTTTGTTCCCTTTGTCCAAGCAGGGAAATTCCCCCATCCCAGGTTTGTTGTGGGTGTTGCCAGGCCGATGCACCTGGCTTATTCACTGAGCAAGGCAGGGTCATCAGCCGCCCAGCAGGAGGCGGAGCCAGTATTGTCACTGGCAGGGGCAGGGCCATCAATCGCACGGCAGGAGGTGGAGCCAGCATTGTGTCAGGCACTGCAGGCTATCAGGGACTAATCTTCCCCCACTCGAAAGGTAAATGCCTCATTCACCCCACACTGACTCATTCAGACCTCTGGAGCCACCCAGCCCCTGACACACACACCAAACCAGCAGAGACCGGTGGATAGTTGGACAAGAAAATAGCCACTTTCTAAAAGAGCTATTTTCAAACACAGAATTTAAAAACCATCCATCCTAAAGGATGTGTTATTAAATTCTGAGTTCAGGGATACTAAACTCGAACCACTACCAGGCTCCCTGAGTCAGATAAGATTATAATGGAGTTAATAATCAGTCTGCCCATTCTGGCCTATGGAAGGCAGGTAGCCCTTCAATAGTGAAAAACGAAAATGGCTGTAATTCACTATTGGGTCATGCCAAACACATCAGGGCATGACCTACCTTTTACCAACAATGCACCCAGCCCTAGGGCCTACCATAGAGGTGTCTGAAATGTGGCAAAGTGAAGGTTTTAGAGACTGGCAACTAGGTTTCCTTGCCAAGTCGACATGGCAGTCAGGGACTGCACACAGGCTCTGCGATGTCAGGCCTGGGACAACATTTTACAAGCTGCTTCTGTGGGTGGCACAACCCGGTGCTGCAAGCCCACCAGCAGCAGTTAACTTACATGCCCTTGGCACACGCAGTGCACTAGACTAGGGTCTGAACAGTAAGTCAACCAAACCAATCATGGTAACACCAATCAATGTATCAATTTAACATAGGGATCACTTGCACTGTGGCACTGATCAGCAGCGGCACAGTGCCCAAAGCAATATTCCAGCAAAACATCGTAAACAGAGGAGGCCAACAGAAAAAAATGGAGGAGAGACTCATGCCAATGATGCCATGTCTAACACCTGCACGCACTACTTCTACTGCAGGTGCTCTCGTTGCCTGTGTGGTATATCTGCAAGCATCACTTCTACTGCAGGAGCTCTTGTTACCTGTGTGGTATACCTGTGCACACCAATTCTATTGCAGGAGCTCTCGTTGCCTGTGTGGTATACCTGCATGCACAACTTCTACTGCAGGAGCTCTCGTTGCCTGCATGGTGCACCTGTTCGGACCACTTCTACTGCAGGTGCTCTCGCTTCCTCTGTGGTGTACCTGCATGCACCACTTCTACTGCAGGAGCTCTCGTTGCCTGTATGGTGTACCTGCAAGCACCACTTCCACTGCAGTAGCTCGCGTTGCCTGTGTGGTATACCTGTGCGCACCACTCCTACTGCATCAAATCTTGTTGCATTTATGGTGTACCTGTGCACACCACTTCTACTGCAGGAGTTCTCGCTGTCTGTGTGGTCTACCTGCAACCACCACTTCTATTGCATGAGCTCTCACTGCCTGTTAGAATTGGGGATCTCTAGTTGGCACAGGTAGGTACTTGTGACAAGCAGGGACCCTCTCCTCTAGTCAGGGTAAGGGGCTACACTCCTAAAATAACCGCTGCTCACCCTCTAAATAGCTTGGCGCGAGCAGACAAGGCTTATCTCAGAGCGTTATAGGTTAAGCATTTGTGACCACATACAGTAAACCAGTGACCACACCACAAATGGACACCACACTAGATTTATATCAAAAATAGTGGTTCGAGGCATGTGGGCTGCTGAATTCATATCTGTGCATAGATCGCCGCCTAGTGTTGGGTCCGGATGTTTGCACGTTGTTGTCCTGGAAGAGTCTTCAAAGTATCCTGAGATAGGTGACTCCTCCCCTGGACCACAGTGCGCATGGGCATCCTCTCCATCCTCAGATTGTTTTTTTCCGCCATTGGGTTCGGATGTGCTTATCTTGACTCAAGTTAGGAAAATTTAGTTTAAGGCCAAAAGGCCTTTAGTTTTCGTCGGTACTGTTCCCGCTCGGTATCGACAGCTTACTTGCTAGTTTAGCAAACTTATCAAGTTTTTTCGGATCCGTTTAATCCGACCATCGACCTTACATCGACGATGGAATCGAGGACCCCATTCAAACGGTGTCCTGTTTGCCACGCCAAATATCCACATATCGACGTCCACCCGGTGTGCAACAAATGCCTCTCGCCGGATCACGACGAATCGAAATGTATGGCGTGTGCCCGATTCCGATCCAAGAAGACTCTCCGGAATCGACGGGCAGCGAGATTAGAAGCGCAGCAATCGGCACCGGCCCCGACCAACATCTTCAGCACCGAGGACGAAGATATTGAAAGCGTGGAAGACATAAACTCCAGCCCCGCTTCCGAACACGATTCCCGATCGGAAGACGCCGATGAAGCGCTTTTTCACAGGGAAGAAGCCGACGATGAGGTAGGAGACTACGATGAGGCCTTTGGGGCCGAAGAAGATAGCTCTGGTGAAGAGCAGGGCCTACCCGTCCAAACGGAGGCTATCAAAGTGCGTCAGTCTACGGCTCCGGTCGAGGGATCGCCTTCGGGCCTTACCCGAGATCAATCCCGCAGTTCTTCGGCCCCGCCTTCTGGCCCGGCCTCGAACATCCAGCGAGAGCCATTATTACCGAAAAAGACTGGTTTCCCTTCAACGAAACTGAAACTAATCGTCGCACCGGTTCAACAGAAACCGAAAGTGAAACTGGCAGTGGTCGACTCGACTCCACTCCTTCGACGCCAGCCAAAACCATCGGCTCCGAACGCACAAAAAGGGATTTCGGCGCCGAACTCGCTGCAGCGGATGTCGGCACCGACCCGAAAAGGAAGGCCATCGGTACCACCAAAGCGCCTCGGCCCCCGGCACCAAAGCAATCGGCCCCGACCACCAAGGTTAAAATGGCCGCTCCATCGGAGTCCACTTCGAAGGCAGCGACTAGGGTCCTGTCATCAACGCCGTCGACCGCTACTACCTCTCCTCGACTCGATGACCCTGTGGCTCCGAAGAAGTCCACGCCTACCTCTACAGAACCACTCGGCACCAAAGAACGTTCGGCGTTCTCGGTGCGACAAGTTGCAGCGTCATTGCAACGCATCAGAGAACAGGCAGCCCTCCAGTCCACGTCGGGCTCCGACCCGAAAAAGGCTCCAAAGGCACCTTCGGCACCAACCAACATCACTTTTGGTTTGCCGCCGTCCACAGCGCCAAAAATGTTCGAGATCCGAACACGTGTCACCCAGACAAGGTCCCCATCTACTGGACACTCTCCTACTGGGCCTTCACCGTCCCAATTCATCGACGCCGACACCTGCAGACTCATGCTCCGAAAACGGAAGGTCACGCCAGACCAGGCTTTGGACTCTTACAGAATCCCTCTAAAGCAGAAACTGCCAGCAGAATCGGAACCGGTTCTATATGAACGCCTGCACACCTCCTATCCAGATCCCCAGTCCTTTTCTCCGACGCCCTCCGACACGGACGCAATGGAGGATTACATGGGTGATGATACCACCTACTCCAGGGATATAGATCCTGAGGAGCAGCAGGACCCAGATCAAGCTTGGGATGACCCTGCAGACCCGGGTGCCACAACAGATACCTAGGACACGCAGCTTTACGGCGCAAAAACATCTCCCACAGAGGACACTGCTGCCTTCAATGCCCTCATAGAATGTGCTGCAGCCAATCATGGAGTGCAACTCCACTCTGACACAGTTGAGGACGACTTCTTGGTGGACACTTTCGCCTCCTCAGAGAGGACTGTCAAGACTCTGCCCATGTTAAAAGGTGTTCTCAAGCCAGCAATGGACATTTTCAAGGAAACAACCAGGGCACGGGTGATAAACCCCAGGATTGAGAAAAAATACAAACCTGCGCCCGGGGACCCTATGTACATTAGAGGTCAGTTACCTCTGGACTCCATGGTGGTTGCTAACGCTCGCAAACGAGCGCACTCGCAAACAACTGGTGATGCTCCTCCCCCGGACAAAGAGTCCAAGGTGCTGGAGACCTCCGGCAAAAGGATTGCAGCCCAAGCAGCAAACATCTGGCGCATTGCCAATACACAGGCACTCCTGGCTCGCTACGATCGTTCACACTATGACACGCTACGGTCACTACTCCAACATCTACCAGACGAGTACAAAGAGGCAGCGGAGCTCCTCATCAGAGAGGGACAACTTCTTACAAACGCATCCATTAAGTGTGCACTAGATGCTGCCGACACAGCTGCGAGGGCGATAAACACCAGCGTCATGTTACGCCGACACGCTTGGTTAAGAATCTCCGGATTCAAACCTGAGATTCAAAATAACATCCTAAATCAGCCTGTCAACCCCGACTACTTATTCGGACCAGAAGTCGACACCACCTTAGAAAAGATCAAAAAGGACACTGACACTGCAAAGTCAATGGGGGCTCTGCAAACGCAGACATTTCGTACTGGCTCCTTTCGTCGCCCCGGAAATAGGGGAGCAGCTAGAGGACAGGGGTCACAGCAAACATACAATAAAAGGGGCACACAGAGTACCTACGATAAAAACAACAGAGGTGGATATCGTGGCTCCAGCACCAAGGGCAGAGGACGTGGTTACGGCAACACCAGGTCCTCACCCAAAAACAAACAGTGACGCCCTCTCCCTTCCCCCCGACCACATAACACTTGTCGGGGGGAGACTCCAGCGGTTCCTGTCCACATGGAATACCATCACCACGGACAGGTGGGTCAGGGATGTTATCCAGCACGGTTACTGTCTCGAATTAACCTCCACTCCACCCACAATACTGCCAAAGCACCGTCCTATGTCCTCAGAGCACTTAGCATTATTGCAGCAGGAAGTGCTAAGTATGCTGCAAAAAGGTGCAATAGAGGTCGTGCCCGTCCACCAGCAAGGGACAGGGGTGTACTCTCTGTACTTCTTAATACCAAAGAAGGACGGGTCACTCAGACCTATACTAGACCTGAGACCCCTCAACCACTACATTCTCTCAGAGCATTTCCATATGCTCACCCTACAGCAGGTTCTCCCGCTACTCAGACAGGGAGACTTCCTCGCCACACTAGACCTCAAAGATGCGTACTTCCACATCCCCATACACCCGTCACACAGGAAATATCTCAGGTTCACTATTCAGGGGCAGCACTACCAATTCAAAGTCCTCCCCTTCGGTGTGACAACAGCACCCAGAGTTTTCACCAAGTGCCTAGCTACAGTGGCTGCACATCTACGGAGACAACACATTCACGTCTACCCTTACCTGAACGACTGGCTTGTTCAGGCAAAGTCAGCCCAGCAATGTGCCAACCACATGTCCCTCACCATTCACCTTCTTCACAGTCTGGGATTCTCACTAAATTACCCAAAATTACATCTCCAACCCGCACACGTACAACAGTACCTAGGTGCGACCATAGACACTCTGGCAGCCACAGCTCAGCCAAATTTAGTGAGGATCAACAGCATGCAGATGCTGATTTCAAAGTTCAAACCTCAACACTCCCTTCCTGCGCGAGTGTTCATGCAGTTGATAGGCATGATGGCCTCCTGCATTTTCATAGTCCCACACGCGAGACTACATATGCGCCCGCTTCAGGAGTGCTTGGCACGTCAATGGAATCAGGCTCACGGGCAATTAAAAGACCTAGTGTTGGTGAGCGGTCGGGCATACAACTCTCTGCATTGGTGGAATCCACAAAACCTTTGCAAGGGCCGACCGTTCCAAGAGCCTGTTCCACAAATAATACTGACGGCGGACGCGTCTCTCCAGGGATGGGGAGCTCATGTACTCAATTACACAGTGCAGGGACTATGGACAATACAACAAAAGAAGATGCACATCAACCTTCTAGAACTGATGGCAATCTTCCTGGCAATGAAGGCATTCAAAGTACACTTGTGCAACAAAGTCGTGTTGATCCGGACGGACAACATGACTGCCATGTACTACATACAAAAGCAGGGAGGAACACACTCTCCACAGTTGTCTCATCTGGCTCAGAGCATGTGGAAGTGGGCCATTCAGAGGAACATATTCCTCATGGCGGAACACCTCCCCGGACAGGACAACCAGATGGCGGATCTGCTCAGCAGACACAGCCACCAGATGCACGAGTGGGAGCTACATCCGTCAGTACTCCTACCGTACTTCAAACAGTGGGGTCATCCAGAGATAGACCTATTCGCCACACACGAAAACGCAAAATGCCAAAACTTTGCCGCCAGGTTCCCACATCCACAGTCGCAGGGCAATGCGATATGGATGAACTGGTCCGGCAGATTTGCGTACGCTTTTCCCCCAGCGCCATTGATACCGCTGGTGGCACGCAAACTGTGACAGCACTCACTGACACTCATCCTAGTTGCTCCCACATGGGCGCGCCAGCCATGGTACACCACCTTTCTAGAACTTTCTGTGGTGCCGCATCCAAGGCTGCGGATCAAACCTGCACTCTTAACGCAGAACCATGGCGAAATTCAGCACCCAGATCCGCAACAGCTGAACCTGGCAATCTGGCTCCTGAAGTCTTAGAGTTTGGCTACCTAAACCTGCCACCTGACTGTATGGAGATCATTAAGGAGGCCAGGAGACCCACTACCAGAGCCTGCTATGCAGCTAAATGGAGGAGGTTTGTCATCTACTGCAACAACAATGACATTAACCCGCTAGACGCATCCATTCAAAATATAATCTGTTACCTCTTACACCTATACCGATGCAATCTGGCATACACCTCAATACGTATCCATTTGACCGCAATAGCAGCCTATCTCCAAAACAGGCAGCACCTCTCCTTGTTCAGAGTGCCTGCCATCAAAGCTTTCTTGGAGGGACTTAAACGAGTAATTCCCCCAAGACACCCACCAGCACCGGTGTGGAACCTCAACTTGGTCCTCACCCGACTAATGGGTCCACCCTTCGAACCTCTCCACTCATGTGAGATTCAATTCCTCACCTGGAAAGTAGCTTTCCTAGTGGCAATCACTTCGTTAAGAAGAGTTAGTGAACTCCAGGCACTAACCATTCAAGAGCTATTCATACAGGTTCACGCAAACAGGGTCGTACTTCGTACCAACCCCAAATTCATGCCTAAAGTAATATCACAGTTCCACATGAATCAAACTATAGAACTGCCTGTTTTCTTTCAAAATCCACAAAATGTAGCGGAGAGAATGCTCCATACACTAGATGTAAAAAGAGCCCTCATGTACTATATAGACAGAACTAAAGTCTTTAGGAAGACAAAACAACTTTTCGTTGCCTTTTCTCCACAACACAAGGGCAACGCCATTTCCAAAGCAGGTATAACCAGATGGATCGTTAAATGTATTCAAATTTGCTATCAAAAGACTAAACGCACATTAACGATTCCCCCACGAGCCCATTCAACACGTAAGTTAGGGGCGTCCATGGCTTTCCTGGGAAACATTCCTTTACAGGAAATATGTAGAGCAGCCACATGGTCCACTATACATACATTTACCAAACACTACTGTGTAGATGTACACTCAAAACAGCAGGCAGCTGTAGGACAGGCTGTTCTCAAAACTCTTTTTCAGACCGCTGCAGCTGGCACTGGTGGCCGCCGCTAATAGGAGGTACTGCTATGTATTCTATGCACAGATATGAATTCAGCAGCCCACATGCCTCGAACTGAATATGCTACTTACCAGTATGCATCTGTTCTTGGCATGTAGGGCTGCTGACATTCATATCGCCCACCCTCCTCCCCGGCGCCTGTAGCAGCTGCAGCTCTCAGAATTACTGTATAGCATGGTCATCACTTTCTGTATCTACTCCATCACTGCCACAATGGCGAAAAACAATCTGAGGATGGAGAGGATGCCCATGCGCACTGTGGTCCAGGGGAGGAGTCACCTATCTCAGGATACTTCGAAGACTCTTCCAGGACAACAACGTGCAAACATCCGGACCCAACACTAGGCGGCGATCTATGCACAGATATGAATGTCAGCAGCCCTACATGCCAAGAACAGATGCATACTGGTAAGTAGCATATTCAATCTTTTATATAAAGGCCTAGCACAAGACCAAATAACGACAAAAATGACATACACAGTTCAAGAATATGATTTTAGAAAGAGTTCTTAGGTTAGCGACAAAATCATTCACCTTAGCGTCCGTTTTAACCTACAGTACCTTATGATGCGATAAAAAGTTCCTAGCGGCACTTCAGCGTTAAAAATCAAGGTGTAGTTTCTCCGATAGAAATTTACACGCTAAGGTACAATGCGACAAAATTCGGCCCGCTAACGAGCGGGCGACAATTTCACCAGTGGTTATCTTGGTTGAGTCTGCGACGATTTTCATAGCGATAGAATTACTCACGCTAACGAGCGGTGCGATGATCTTAACTTGTTCTGCGACGATTTCACACAGCAGCGGAAGGCTCTGCGGCGAAGTTCGCAGTGATGGAATTCTTCCCGCTAACAGGCGGAGCGTGGATCTTGGGCTGGTAGCGATCAAATTCGGTCCGCTAACAAGCGGTGCGATGATTTTCCCAGCGCTGATCGGGCTCAGCGGCAGCAGGCTCTGCGACGATGTCCTCAGCGATAAAATTCTGCACGCTAACGAGCGGTGCAACGGAAATTTTCTCGCTAAGCCGGCAGTGTGTGAAAAAGTGGAGATCTTTGATTTCTTTCTTCTTGGCCAGCTTCCCAACAGCGGGCACAGCTCCCAGAGGCCCCAAAATTGGTTCCAGCACTCTAGGAGGGGCAGAACTCACACAGCAGAGTTCAAGGGGAAGCTGGGGGTGAAGTCCTTTTGTTCCTGGGACTTCTTAACAGGAGGCCAGCTCTTCTCAGGCCCTTGGAGATCTTTTGAAGCACAAGTTGTAATAACGTCTTTGTAGTCTTTCTCCTCTCCTTCAGCAGCAAGGCAGCCACTGCAGGCCAATCCCCCAGGTCAGGGACAGTACTCCTCCTTACAGCTTTCCCAGTTCCTTCTCCTCAGGTAGAGGTTCTTCTTGTCAAGCAGGATCTAATTTCTTGGGAGCAGGGTCCCAATACTTATACCCCTAAATCCTTTGTTCCTCTGGGGTAGAGAGGCCTTTGCCCAGTCCAAACCAGTTCCTGAGCACTTTGTTGACATGACTCTGACTTTCTATTCAGGGTGCAGGGCAGAGACATCAGCCACTCCACAGGAGGTGGAGCCAGCATTGTGATGGCAGAGCACAGCCCTATTCAGAGTCTAGGTGCACTCCTCCCACTCATCTGGATGTCAATCTCTCTATTCCCCACCAGGCTACCTAGCCCTTCCCCTCTGGAATTCCCCAGCCCTGTCACTCACAGAAACCAGACATGCAGATACACATCATAGCAGAGGCGGGCTGAAATGGTTAGGCAAGCAAATACCAACTTTCTAAAAGTGGCATTTGCAAACACAGAATATTAAAATAAACTTTACTAAAAGATGTATTTTATTATTCGGAGTTCAGGCATACTAAACTTGAATTTCTACCATTCTCCCTGGGTCTGTTAGGATCATAGAATGTAACAATTCTAACAGCCCATTCTGGCCTATGGGAACAGATAGCCTTGCAATAGTGAAAAACGAAAATGGCTGTAATTCACTATTAGGACAGGCCACACACATCAGGGCTTGTCCTACCTTATGCTTACAATGCACCCTGCCCTTGGGCCTACCATTGGGATGACAAATATGAAGTTAAGGGAAGGTTTTGTGACTGGCAAGTGGGTGCACTTGCCCAGTCAGCATGACAGTACCAGACTGCATGTAGGTTCTGTAATGGCAGAACTTAGACACATTTTACTAGGCCGCTTCTGTGGGTGGAACAACCAGAGCTGCAAGCCCACCAGCAGCATTTGTATTTACAAGCCCTGGGCACTCCTTGTGCACTTTACTGGGGTCTGACAGTAAACCAAATAAGCCAATCATGGAATCCAACCAACATATACATTTTACAGTAGGGAGAGCATATGCACTTTAGCACTGATCAGCAGTGGTAAAGTGCCCAGAGTCATAGAACAGCCAACAACAGGTCAGAAAAAATACAGGAGGAAGGTAAAAATTTCAGGGATGACCCTGCAAAAAGGGCCAAGTCCAACACAACCCCCTTCCAGCCAAAACGCCGGGTAGCCCAGTCACCACCGTGATGGGCTTCCCTGGTTCGGGCGATAGAACAAGGACCTGGCCCGCAACTGCAGGGGCAGACTCCAGTTGTACGCCAATCTGAACCTATTGGAATCCTTCTGTTCATACTCTCAGGGCCCACCAAGCCAATCAATGATGAACCCTTCTCCTCACCTGTGGACACCACCTGTGCAGCACCTAACCGTAACTGGCTCACAGGTGTGTCCCAACAGACAGACAGCAAAATGCTACAGTGCCACTGACAGTAGTCAGGGATGAGATCCAGGCCGTATGCCTCTCAGGGCTCTAAAACTTCTGTGGCGCCAGGGGGCGGGGGGCAGTAGCCCCAGGTGCTTGGCAACCTTTGTCCATTCTCCCTCCTGTCAGGTCAGGTATGACATCCTGGCACTGACCCACCAGCCCCAGGCCTGTACCCGGTGGCTGGACCAAAGACTGAGGTGGCCTCTCCCACACCCGGTCCTCCTCCTTGGGGCTCTGTACCCTCCCACTTGGAGTGGTACCCCCTTCCAGAATTGCCAGGGCACCTGTGGCAGGTGTCCTGC
Source organism: Triturus cristatus (assembly GCF_964204655.1). Taxonomy (NCBI): domain Eukaryota; kingdom Metazoa; phylum Chordata; class Amphibia; order Caudata; family Salamandridae; genus Triturus; species Triturus cristatus. The sequence goes on from NC_140579.1 coordinate 1,103,093,196, forward strand.
ACAATTTGCCCACCAGTTCAGTGGTTCTATCCTGGGGTAGACTGCTTGCTATTTTAGTATTTGGCGGGTCGTGGTCCCCGGTCCGTCACGGCAAATTAGTGCCGATTGTTGTGGAGGGACAGATGCGACTCCGCCCACTTTCCACACTACTTCCGGCTCTGGGGTATATGTTGCGGGGGACTCGGCGGCCGCGCAGCATGAGATGAGTGCGCGCTGGCGCGAGACTGAACATATTGTATTCCTAAGCGAATAGTATTGTGGTGACTAAAATTGCCAAATTTTAACGCTTTTTCTATTGTATTTTAAAATCAGCTTACAGCCCTTTGCACTGACTTTTTAAAATCATTTATTGTTGATAAAATTGTTTGCTGCTGCACTTTGTCACTTTCTAGGGTAGACTGCGTGCTATTTTAGTATTTGGCGGGTCGCGGTCCCTGGTCCGTCACGGCAAATTAGTGACGATTGTTGCGGAGGGACAGACGCGACTCCGCCCACTTTCCACACTACTTCCGGCTCGGGGGTATATGTTGCGGGGGACTCGGCGGCCGCGCAGCGGACGTGCGCAGCGGGCGCGCCGCTGGCGTACCTAAGGCAAGCCTGTCTGCGCCCGTCCGCGTCTGGAGCGCGGCCAGCGCCAACCACGCTGCTGGGAATGAAAGAATGAGTTACTTAGGGTGGTCACGAGAGGAACTACTAAACCTCCAGGGAGATGTTTGTAGGAGGGCGCATCAGCTCGACTTAGCTCACTCCCCATTGCGACAGTGCTGCAGAGGATGCGGACAGACTCTGAATCAAAGTAAGGTGGCCAGGGTGGGTCAGGCCTCCCTGGGTTCATTGCCTGATCAGAAGACCTTAATTAGTTTAGGTTTAGTAAATTGTAGATCGTTACCTAAACATGCTGAGGAGATCTGGTTAATTTTAACTGAAGAGAATTGGGATGCCCTGTTCCTAACAAAAACCTGGCTGAGTGTGGACGCAATGACATCGATCTCACTAGCTACCCCGCCAGGGTTTAAAATGTGTTTTGCGAATCGTGAAGGGGGTAAAAGAGGTGGGGGGTGGCTATTATCTTTAGACATTCCTGGGAGCTTGTGTTTTCGGCCTCGCTTCTCCTGCATGGTATTGAAGGCTTAAACTTTTGTTTCCAGATTAACCCCTCATTTGCCCTGGCTGGCATTCTTATTTATAGACCGCCTGCCTGTGCAGCGACTGCTTTGCAGTCTCTATGTGATTTGATTGCCCAAAAATCTGTAGTTTATTCTAATTTTATGGTTTTGGGTGATTTTAACCTACATGTTGATGACCCAGATTGCGTTCAAGCGACGCAACTGGTGTCATCTCTAGCGGGGGCTAACCTCCCACAAGGGGTGCTCTCTCCGACACACATTGCGGGTCATACCCTAGACCTTATTTTTTTGAATATTACAAATACCGAAATAGGGCCCCCACTTCCATTGACCTGGTCGGACCACTCCTTAATCCCCTTTTCAATTACCCTCCCGAATGTTAAGTTATTAAAAAGCACCCAGGATGTGCAAAAAAGAGATTGGAAGAACTTGTCGGGGGAATCCTTAAGTCCTATTCTGAGAGACAGTCATCCTCAGCTGTCTCGGGACCCCAATTTGGACGCAGCCATGTTACATCAATGGATTGCGGATGCAGTGGAGGCTGTTGCACCAATTAGAAACCCGCAAGATGCTCTCCCTCGGCGCCATGGTTCTCCGCTACTCTGAAAGAACAAAAGAGTAAATGCAAAAAACTGGAACGCCAATGGAGAGTGGCCTACTGTGGTTTAACTAAAATGGTTTACAAAAAAGCAATAAAAGAACTTCATAAGGCTTTAAAAGTAGCCAGACAGGATTATCTTGTCGCACAAATCCAGAATGCGGATCACTCCTGCACAGAAGTTTTTAAAGTAGTCCAAACCTTTTTTAAACCTAAGGCAAGTGAGTTGGAGGTTACAGCGTCGGTAGGACGTTGTGAAAAAATTGCAAACTATTTTGATGATAAAATCTCTAAAGTTTATGACTCCTTTACTCCCTCAGAGGCCACTGTGAAACTGGACACACCGGTAGATGGTGGTGAGATGGCTACACTTTTCAACTTTATCCAGATTTCTCATCAGGAGGCATTCGAGGAAATACTAAAATGCAGGTCAGGCGCACCAGATGATCCCTGCCCTCCAAAACTTTGGAAAATGTTAGCTCCATCTCTGACCGAGGGCCTTCGCCATATCTGGAATACTTCTTTAGAGATAGGCATCTTTCCCAACTCATGGAAACACACAACTCTTCTCCCTTTGAGGAAGAAAGTAAATGGTGACCCAGGTGATCTTGGCAATTTGAGGCCTATTTCCCTGCTTCCAGCTCCGGGAAAGATGTTAGAGAAAATGGTTCAACGCCAACTGACCTCTTTTTTAGAGCGGAATCGGGCTCTACATGACACTCAGTCTGGTTTTCGAGCAGGTTTTAGTACCGAGACCGCTCTTCTTGAGGTGGCAGAGTCGGTAAGATGGACATTGGATTCCGGAGCATCGGCACTGCTGGTGCCCCTGGACCTGTCCGCGGCCTTCGATACTGTAGACCATGCCATCCTGGTCCAGAGACAACAAGACGCGGGTCTTGGCGGGACGGTACTAGCTTGGGTACAATCCTATCTAAGTGGGCGCTCCCAGAAAGTTGCTTTACAATCATATGCATCTAAACCTAAGCAAATTAGACGTGGCGTCCCTCAGGGCTCAGCCCTAAGCCCATTGCTGTTTAATGTCTACCTAGCTCCGCTTTTCACCCTTATTGCCAACTGGGGGGTCAAAGCGATCTCCTACGCTGATGACACCCAGTTGGTTTCTCCATTTAAGGAGCGGACGGCAGACACTTTCAAGAATTTCAAGGGCTGTTTACAAGATATAGCACGCTGGATGAATTCTAACAAACTAAAGCTCAACGCTGGAAAAACCGAAATTCTGTTCTTCGGCAAGGGCTCAGCTCCGGATCCAGTATTGTGGTGGCCGTCAGAGATGGGGTCACCACCAACACCCGGTTCGTGCGTTAGGAATTTAGGTGTGAAATGGGAGGCGAATCTCTCCTTCTCGGCTCAAATCCAGCAGGTGTCTTCTGGCTGTTTTAGCACACTGAAAAATCTGCGGAGAATCCTCCACTTTCTACCAGAGGATTGCCGGAAATCTATAGTACACGCTACAGTCACGTCTAGGCTAGACTACGCCAACAGTCTATATCTTGGTCTGCCCAAATATGCCATAGGACGTCTCCAGATGATCCAGAATGCGGCTGCAAGACTGGTGTTATGAATACCTTTCAAACACCACGTCTCTCCGTATCTTCAGAAGCTCCATTGGTTGAAGGTGGAGAAACGAATTCAATTTAAGGCCATGATTCTGGCTTATCGGACCCTAAAGGGAAACTGTCCTAGCTATCTAAAGCAAAGACTGAGCTTATATAAACAAAATCGGGTGTTACGCTCAAACTCTCAGATTCTGCTGCAAACCCCTCGCTTTGTGAAGGCTCGCCTGGGAGGGAGGACTTTCACAGTTGGTGCAGCATCACTGTGGAATACCCTACCAGAGTCCTTGCGGCAGGCAAATACTGAAGCCTGCTTTAGAAAAGCCTTAAAAACTTGGCTTTTTTAGGCCCCTGTTTCCATTGGCCGCAACTCAGCTGATACTTTCTAGCGCCGGGACACCCCTACTTGGGGTAGCTGTTGCGCTCCATAAATCGTACTAATAACTGGGCGTCCAGGTCAGGGGGGACACCCTGAACCTGGCCCTCCAACCTAGGGTCTAAACCCTTCAGATGAGCCGTGGTCAGAGGCGAGGACTCTGCACCCCCTTCCATATGGCTGTACCCTCCCACCTGGAGTGGTACACCAAGAAGCGACATGGATCAGGGCACTGATTACAGATGTCCCTCCCTCCAGGTCAGACAACACCTGAACCTGGCTCTCCAACCTAGGGTCTAAACCCTCAGGCTGCACCGGGGTCAGAGGCGAGGACTCCCTCCCTCTGCACCCCCTTCCAGAGTACTGCACACTCCCAACTGGAGTGGTACCCCTAGAAGCAACATGGGTCAGGACACTGATAACAGTTGTCCGACCCTCCAGGTCAGACAACACCTGAACCTGGCTTCTCAACCCTGGGACCAACCCATGCGGTTGAACGCTCGCCTGGCGCACCAGGACTTCCCGGGGAGCAAGCATGCCCCCCCGGAGGGTGACACATAACTCATGTGTCGTGTGACAGTCTGCCTGGCGCAGATCTCCCAACCCCTGTCTATCTGACAGTGCGCGAAGATCCCCCAGGACAGAAGTGGTGTCACCATGGTCATTCACTGGGGACGCAGCCCTTCTGGCTGGCCCCGGACCCACTGTTTCTTCCACTGGGGACTCTTTCCCCCTCTCACCCCTCACTCTGGACTCCTGCACCCTCCCAACTGGAGCGGTACTGCCAAACACCAGAACTGATGGAGGCCTGCTTACAAACACTCCCCGTTCACCAGACACTAGGGGATCCCGCACAATGGGCAGCCTCTAGGGTGTCCCCTTAAAGAAGCATCCAGGCTCTGAGAGTGAGGTTGGGCACTACCGGGACATAACCCATTCTCACTCCTTCCCCTTAAAGACAGGACGTGAGGCCCTACACCCCGCTCACTACTACAGGACCTAGTTGGGCTGCTCTGAGCCACTTCCACCACACTGGGTTTGAAGATACCTGAACCACTTATCTTGGGATCACTCCCCAATGCCTTTCCAGCCCCTTTGGACTCCACCAAAAGGTCTGCCTCCAATGTGAGCTCCCTGCGGTCAGAGAACTCACTCTCCCACAGGTGTTGGCATGGCTCTGGAAAACAGGGACTTACAATTAAGGGTGGGCGGAATTTGCAAAATCCACTTTCGCAAATTATCGCGAAAATGTTAAAAATTATCGCAAACATGCGGAAATATCGCGAAGATGCAGAAGTTTTTTTCCCGCATGTTCGCGAGATTTTCTGCATGGTTGCGGCTCGCCAACTTACCCATGCGGTTGGGCGCGGCCATCTTATTTTCAGTTGTCTCGCGGTGCATGATCGCGAGAAGAAAGACGTGATCGCGCGATGCATGACGTCACTGCGGGCGTGAACTGTCGCGAGACAGCGCAAATGGCTAAAAACAATACAACATCTCATGAAGAACGCGACCGGATCAAGAAAACTTGTCGGCGAACGCAGGGATTCAGGTAAGGCGATCGCGCGCGCGCGAGAATGTATTATTTTACAGCGCGAGCAAGAACCACATTATCGCAAAGCTGCGGAATAAGGAAATGTTTACATTTTCGCGCCTTCCGCGGAACGCGAAAATGTCAAATGATCGCGATTTCCGCGAACGGAACAAAATTTTAGCCCAGGCCTACTTACAATATGCTCTCCCACAATTGGATCACACAGCCCCCTAGCAGGGTTAACCATACTATCCTTCACCTCACCATCCAGTGCCTCACACACGTACTCCACACCACTCTCCTGAGACTGGCAAGACAGCATCTGACTGTCTCTGTCACACAACCCACACTCTTCTGGGTGGTCTTCACACTCACACACCAGGATCTCAACCATGGGGGAATCCCTCCCACCACTAGGACTATGAACCCCTGTGCCAGTTTCCCAATTTACCTCAAGAACACTGCGCACCACTGGAGCTACCTCATATCCTTGAACCTCCTGGTGTAACTTAACCCCCTCCTTCAAGTCAGGTACCATATCTCTGGGTGTGTGTACTACTCTCTCAGCACTAGAAAATTCAATGTTGCTGCCACCATCTGAGCTGGATTCCTCCTCCCACTCAGCAAAGCTCAATCTCTGAACTACACACATTTCTTGTTGCTGGGCTGAGACACTCATGGCCTCAAGCCTCTCGAGCTCCATATCAAATGTCCTCATTATCAAGTCATGCTCCATTTGCATTTTCTTTTCTTCCAGAGCCAGCTTTTTCCTTTCTAGCTCCAATTGGCCATTTAATTTCAGCTCTGTAAACTTCATTTCATGATCCCTGGTGGCTTGTCTGTCTGCCAGCTCCTCTGGCGACAGGCCTCTGCCAAAGCTATGAACGCTCTCTGCTGGTTCCACTGGTACAACCTCCTCAGGTGCATCCCTTGATTCAATCCATGCTTTCAGCGCCTTGTAGAGATCTGGTTTGATCCTGCATCCTACATGTGGAACCTTGAACTTCCTGCAGAAGTACTTGAGTTCGGATTTCTTGAAGCTGTTCAGTTTTGACTCATCCCATTCTACCTCTCCTACTTCAGAGGTTTCAGATGCTGCTCTCTCTATGCTGTTTGAGCCAGGCATGACTTCAAACACAAGGGATCTTCTTTTTTGAAAAGCAAAAATTAAAAGTCTGTGGCTCAAGCTACTGGACTGTACTCACTGTGCAATGGTCAATAATCACTGTACAGACACTACAAATGCAAATCCGTGATCCCCACCGCTGCCACCAATGTTAGAATCGGGGGTCTCTGGTTGGCGCAGGTATGCACTTGCGACAAGCAGGGACCCTCTCCTCCAAGTCAGGGCAAAGGATTACCCTCAGAAAATAACCCCTGCTCACCCTCTAGGTAGTGTGGCGCGAGCAGTCAGGCTAAACTCCAGAGTAGATATAGTTAAGCATTTGCAATGTCCCACAACAATCACTAACCCACCACACAGAGGCACAAGACTGTAATTGTAAAAATATATTTCTTTATATAGGATTCTCAAGCAGGCTTCAATTACAGTCTTTTAGGCTTTAAGAAAAACGGTTCCAGTTACTGTCAAAATGTTCCAATTCTTTAAGAGGATGCCACAGTTCTTCTAAATGCAAGGCTTTGTTGTTTACTGCACTTCTTTTAGGTCTGTGCGCTTCGTAGCGCTCTTTGTACGCTTCGTACCGCTTTACAGGAAGAGCCCCACTATACCTCACGCTTCCCGCGTGAGCAAGCGTATGGGGCGGTCAATTTCAATGAAGTACGCGATGTACTGTTCGCTTAGAATGAGGCGTACAGTTCTGAATCTTTTGACTTTAGCAGGTGCGAGGCGTAAGGGGCCTTCCTGCCCCAGCGCACAAGTCTCAGCGCACACTGCAGGGCCTCCAAGCAGCAGTACGAGGCGTACAGGCTCTCCGACTGGAGCCGTACGCTGTGGATAGACTGGAATTAAACTAGGAAGCGCACAGTTCTCTACAATGCAGCCGTACGCTGCGTGTAAGCCACAGTACCTTGCTTTCTCTTGGCGGTTCGAGGCGAGTCAGCAGGCGTAGAGGGGGCGTCCCACATCGCGGTGCGGTCCTGCTTCTCGGAGGACAGCGATGCGTTGTGGGGCGGCTCTTGACCTCGATGTCCGTCTCGATTTTGAAGAGGGAGGGGGCGGCGGCTTAAGGTCAATCCAGCGGCAAAGCGCTGTCAGCAGGGCATCGTCCTGGAAAGGCGAGCTCAGGTGCAGGCAGTCTTCACGGTGTGCTCTTCAGCTCGGGGGCCACAGACTCACGTTGTTTGGACCGGACGGTCCGTTCTTGCGGTGCGAGCTCCGGCTCGAGGGGGCAGCAGTTTGCAGTGCTCAGGCCAGGCGGGGCAGGCCGTTATGATGCTAACTGGGGCACAGTCGTTCAGAGGTCACTTTGCTCGGCGGGCTGGGGTGCACAGGCTCTCAGAGTGCGGGACAGATTCCCAGTCGCACTCAGGTCTCCGGGGTCAGCGCTGAAGGGGGGAAATACACCAGCAGCAGCTTCCTTCTTCAAGGGAGGGGTAGCGCCCACTGTTCCTGGGGCGCAGTTCAGGGGGCAAGTTCACAAGCAAGCCCTTGGAGATTGTTTAAGATGCACAAGTGAATAAAAAGTCTTTCAGTCTTTTCTTCCTCTCTCCTTCTTGCAGCAAGGCACCCACCACAGGCCAGTCTCCCAGGCTAGAGACAGTACTCTTCCATGTAGCTTTCCCAGGTCCTTCTCTTCAGGCAGAGTTTCTTCTTGGCGTCAACCGGATCTAATTTCTTAGGAGCAGGGCTCCTTCTTTTATACACAGTTTCTTTTGTTCTTTGTGGCCAGGGGGCCTGTGCCTGGCTCAGTCCGGTTTTGGAGCACTTTTTTGTGGTGACTCTGCTCTTTCCTTTCAGTGCACAGGGCAGAGACATCAGACGCTCCACAGGGGGCGGAGCCAGCATTGTGGTGGCAGAGCACAGCCCTATTCAGAGTCAAGGTGTACTCCTCCCACCCATCCTGGTGTAATGTCTCTACCCACCACCTGGCAGCCAGCCTGTCTCCTGGAATTCCCCAGCCCTGCCCCTCACTGAAACTAAGCAGCACACACACACACAGCAGAGGCGGACTGAATTGGTTAGGCAAGTAAATACTAACTTTCTAAAAGTAGTATTTTCAAACACAGGATATTAAAATAAACTTTACTAAAAGAAGTATTTTATTATTCTGAGTTCAGGCATACTAAACTGGACTCTCTACCATGCTCTCTGAGTCCGCTGGGATTAGAGAGTGTAATAATTCCAGCAGCCCATTCTGGCCTACGGAGAGCAGGTAGCCTTTCAATAGTGAAAAACGAAAATGGCTGTAATTCACTATTAGGACATGCCACACACATCAGGGCATGTCCTACCTTATGCTACAATGCACCCTGCCCTTGGGCCTACCATAGGGGTGACTAATATGTAGTTAAGGGAAGGTTTAGGGACTGGCAAGTAGGTGCACTTGCGCAGTCAGCATGACAGTACCAGACTGCACGCAGGTTCTGCAATGGCAGACCTTAGACACATTTTACTAGGCCGCTTCTGTGGGTGGCACAACCAGTGCTGCAAGCCCACCAGCAGCATTTGTATTTACAAGCCCTGGCACTCCTGGTGCACTTTACTAGGGGCTGATAGTAAACCAAATAAGCCAAACATGGAAACTAATCAATGTATACATTTTATAATAGGGAGAGCATATGCACCTTAGCGCTGATCAGCACTGGTAAGGTGCCCAGAGTCATAAAACAGCCAACAACAGGTCAGAAAAAAAACAGGAGGAAGGCAAAAAGTTCAGGGATGACCCTGCAGGAAGGGCCAAGTCCAACATTTCCTAACACCCGACGCATTAGTATATAAATCACCATAACACCTAAATCTCATTAGGGTCCAGGTTGCACCAGAACCTAAACGTAGCAGCTGCCTACTACTTGTTGGGCAGCTGGGGACAAGAACAGGGCCTAAACGCTGCAGCTGGCACTAAGTGCTGCACAGCTGGGGAAGTAAACTGAGGCATGGGCTCTCAATGGCCCTTGAAATAATGTCCAAAACGTTGGAGCCACCTAGGCTCTAAAAACGACATGTCCCCCAGTACTGTGGAGCCACACGGGGCTCCTAAAATTAATATGCGCCAACTAGAGAAAGCGCTGGCCCCCCAAGCACTGTGGAGCGCACTGGCGCTTTTAAAATGAAATATGCCCCCTGTGAGAAGTTGCCCTGGTATATGCTGTCTCCTAGTTATAGGGGACATCTTGCACCAGTCCAATTCGAATCTTATTGATGGTAGGTTTAAGACAACCTTTAAAGAAAGCTATCCTAGTGGTAGTTGTGGAGAGCAGCCTTCAGTCTAAGTCTTGAAGGAGTGTTAAGCTTATTGTTTTACCATAGATAACCTCTTAAATGACCAAATGAAAGAGTAGTCCACACAGGTATATATATAAAATATATGTATTTATTCTAGACAGAATCCCACAAGTCTCTTTATGAGGTTGAGGCAAAGTTACAATTCAAACAAGCATTGATAGATACAATAAATAGCACTGGAATCATAGGGCCCCAGGGGGGGACCAACCCATATATTAAAAAAGTGGTATAAGAACCACAACAATTCTACAGACAATGCCTAGGGCATTTAGGATCGCTGACCCATTAAGAATCCACCCCAGGTCATGAGGAAGGGGACCCACGGGAGGCGCGTGCAGTGGAAATAGCTGCTATCGGGATCTCTATTAAAGCCTATGGAGAATGTTGCGGTTTGATTTAAACAGATTAAAGGCACTTCTAGCAGGAGTTCAAAGTTAAAAATTTAGAGTTAAGCTTTTGAGGAGCCCACTACCACGGGAGTACCGAGGTACCACTGTTACCTGCCCCAGGGAAGCCGGGTGCATAGGTCGTTTTCTATGTCGGGTCGCGGGCTGATTTTCAATGGGAAAATGTACAAAACTGCTGCTAGCCAAAAGCGTCGATGATGCCGTGAAGATTGAAGTTGTAGATCTTGTAGAGAAGAACCTGAAAGCAGAGGGGACAGAGTCTGGGTCACGGCACAGTGACCAGGGAGCTCAAATGAAAGAGCCCTTCAATGTCGGGTGCTTCAAGTGGAAAGAGGTGTAGCTTGGATCTGCAGCCACGGGCTCCAGGATGCTTCAAGGAAGGCCAGCTTCTGGAGGGCGACTGTCCCACGTTGGATGAGGGTCGATGCGGTGTTAGTGTCCGGATTGGATCCACTAAGCCTTGGCAACCGCAACCCACGCAAGATGAACAAATCAGCTACTGGTGCAGACCCACGAGGTCTGTGAGAGGTCTCCTTTGGAGAGACTGTAGAGCAGACCTGGAGCAACCAGGGGAGCTCTTGGAAGTCGAGATTCTCCTCCGCTAGGGCCCACAAGTTGAGAGACAAGGGACCGCGGAAGGCAGCAAAATGGAGTGCGTAAAAGGGAGCCCACGGGCCACCGGAGGGGGCTAGTGTCTGATCTTTGGCACAATTGCTGCTTGGCTCATAAATGGGCCAAAGCACAACTTCCCCACTGGTCAGGGTCGTGTGCTATGCAAGAGGTGGCCGGTGTCCTGGGGTATTGGGAATCTCGGCACCCACGCGGTCCACGGTGCTCAGACTTGCTGTGCACACTCACTGGCCTCTGGGATGCTTAGGAAACCCACCTCAAGGTTGCTGGGAGTCGACGAAGTCCGTAGGAGCGGCGAAGTTCCAACCGGGTCACTTGCAGTGTTTCAGGTGCCTGCCAAGCAGGGGGGTAACTCCTTTACACCAAGGGAGATTTCTTCAGTCAGCTGGGCAGCAGCTCGTCGAAGGTCAAGTCTGTGAAGTCCAAGATTAATCTGAGGCTCTGGGGACACAGTATTCACCTTTATCTCCAAGATTAGGGGAGGGTCCAGATCAGAACCTACCAATGAGAGTTGAGGCGGGAAAGGGTGGCTACACACACTCCCCTTTGTGTGTTTCCCACCTGGGCGATGGGCAGGATGCCCCTGAACCGGTTCCAGGCGGTGTATGCAGAATGTAGGCGCTGTAGCAGCCTACGTGCAACTCTGAAAGGCAACATATGGTGCACCCACCCAGTTCCAATCCACATACCCTGTCTGAGGAGGTGCTATCACCTCCCTGCCACAGGAGCCCTATTGTCCAGCTGGCGAGGCTGGGATTTTCCTCAGCAACAGCCAGCCAGAGTCGTGTGGGTGGCGGGTAGTAGCCATTTTGTACTACGTGTGCACTTTTAAATTGGTGTCTAAATTCTGCCGCTTTTCCCATATCGCCCCTCTAGCAGGGGGGAATCGTGCCCTCATGCCCATGGCTGGACTGGGGGTAGGATTCCTACATGTTTGACACCAAACACAATATGGTTCTTTGTAGCCATTCTCAAGTTATCACGCTATCGCGATAGACTTATAATGCGGTTAAGAGTATATGGTATGGCTACACTACAAACAACCCAGCAATGATTTTACGAAGGTTGCAGAGAGGCCCTACTCAGGTAGGGGTCCCCCCTCACACATACCTCAGCACCCTGCCTTGTAGGATTAGCAAGGCCTGCTATAGGGGTGACCTATGAGAGTATATGTGTTGTAATGGGGTGGGATATAGGGTACCTATATCCCCGTAAGGGGTGCTAGCACCACCTTACCCAGACTACAGAAGTGGTCTGGTGGTGTCAGTTTGTATGGCTGTACCAGGGTGGCACAATAAGTGCTGCAGCCCTGGTAGGCCTACTGAGGGACCCATGCCCTGGGTACCTAGGGTACCATCTACAAGGGACTGCCAGGGTAGCCACAGTATCCAATTGGTTTGTACCTAGAGTACTCACATCAGTTTTAAGGAGAAAGCAGATAGGCTGGGGTCCTGGATAGCAGGATCCCAGCCAGACTAGTCAAAAACCACTCAAATACCAGGCAAAAAGTTGGGGGCAACCATTAGTCAGATTCCATCTTCCTACACCCCCAAACGTTGCAGCCATCTGGGGCTCGAGAAACAATAGTGCCCGTCGTTGGAGCCAGCTGGGGCTCGAGAAACAATAGTGCCCGTCGTTGGAGCGGCCCGCTGCCAGGCGGGGCCGCTCTTACTCTGCCTCTCTCCACCTGGACTCACTCGCACCACTCACCGGCTGGGGGGCGGAGGCAGGACTCTTCCGGTCGTTGCCCTGGGTCTCCTCGCCGGCAGGAGCAGCTGCACTCCTCTCGTGGCGCGGGACTTCCCTGCACTCCTGGGAGCCCCGCGCTGCCACCGGCAGCCTCGGCTGCCTGCCTCCCTTCACCCGGGCCCCCTCCTGGGACCGGGGATTGGACATCGAGCCGGCAAGGCTCCAGACTTCCTCCGCAGCGCGTCCCAGTGCGGGGTGGGCTCCCACCTGGGTTGTCGGACGCCGCGCTTCCTTCCCTGCAACACGGCGCTTCCGTCCACGAGGTCCCGCCCACAACCAGGCGGGCCGCGGATCGCGGCGGCCGACATCTCCTCCTTCTCTCAGCGGCAATGCGGGGTGGGCACTCGCTTACGTAAAGATCAATAGGCGGGGTGGGCTCCCGCATTCAGTATTAATAAAATAAAGAGGCGGCACTGAGGGGTAGGTTCCCTCCGAATTAAAGGTGTAACGCGGGGTGAGCACCCGCTTCGGCTGACATCACGGGGGAATCCCTATGCTGGGGATTCCTCCCAGCAGCGATGTGCGGCCCCGGGGCAGCGAAGCTTCAGCGCCCCAGGGGAATTCATGTAGAGTGCTCCCAGTGTGCAGAAGCAGGAAGGAGCAATAAAGCGCTCACCAGGCGCGAGAAGTACAGCACAAAGTCCTTGATAGATCAAGGAAACAGCAAAAAGGTCCCAAAAAGTCCATCAGGCATGCAGGGGCTGGGCAGGGCCCAGGGAGGGAAGCCTTCCCCTGGGCCCCAGCAGCAGCACGCCCCTGGCAGATTCGAGTCCAAGAACAAGAACATTTTCATGTGGTCACAGCCCCCCTTTTATACACAGAATCCTTTGTCTCCAAAGTTGCAGGAAAGGGGCGAACCAGATGCCACTGGTTCCTGAGCACTTTGTTTTGCTCAGCCCCTCTCCCTATTCACAGGACAGGCCAGGGATATTAGACGCACCACAGGGGGTGGAGCCAGCATTGTGTAGGGAAAGCCCAGCCCTATTCAGGTCCCAGGTGTACTCCTCCTTGCCATCACATGCAGATCTCTCCATTCACCACCGGGGCAGACTCATCCTGACTCCTGGAGACAGACACCCCAGCCAATCGCAAGCCAGACAGTCACTGCAAATTTATTATACAGACAGGCCAGCTTCTAGAAGTGGCACTTCTACACGAGACACCATAACGCCGCACACATCATTGCGCAGCATTCACTCTCACGAGTTCGCACATACCAAACTCGACCCTGAACTCCTCTCACATCAGGACTTAACACGGTCACTCACATCCCCTATGCATTCCTATGGGAGGGCAGGTCAGTCTCACTAAAACATACACAGAGCGCACGCGCTTTCCACTGGGACACAGTGTAAAAGCGCCTACAGGCCTAAAACCACTAGTACAACACAGGAAAAAGGCTAGGATAATGCAAAAAGTTCTAGGGGTGAACTGGCCAGAAGGGCCAAGTCTAGCATTGCCTGTATGGTATAACTGCAAGCACCACTTCTACTGCAGGAGCTCTCGTTGCCTGTGTGGTATATCTGCGCGCACCACTTCTTCTGCAGGAGCTGTCGTTGCCTGTATGATATACCTGCATGCACCAGGTCTACTGCAGGAGCTCTTTTTGCCTGTGTGGTATACTTGCACGCACCACTTCTACTGCAGGAGCTCTTGCTGCCTGTGTGGTGTACCTGCACGTGCCACTTCTCCTACAGGAGCTCTCGTTGCCTTGTGGTATACCTGCACGCACTACTTCTACTGCAGGAGCTCTCGTTGCCTGTGCGGTATACTTGCACGCACCACTTCTACTGCAGGAGCTCTCTTTGCCTATCTGGTATACCTGCACGCACCACTTCTGCTGCAAGTGCTCTCATTGCCTGGATGGTGTACCTGCACGCACCACTTCTAACGCAGGTGCTTTCGTTGCCTGTGTTGTGTACCTGCATGCACCACCTCTACTGCAGGAGCTCTTGTTGCCTGTATGGTATACCTGCATGCACCACTTCTACTGCAGGTGCTCTTGTTGCCTGTGTGGTATACCTGCATGCACCACTTGAACTGGAGGAACTCTCGGTGCCTGTGTGCTATACCTGCATGCACCACTTCTACTGCAGGTGCTCTCGTTGCCTTGTGGTACACCTGCACGCACCACTTCTACTGCAGATGCTCTTGTTGCCTGTATGGTATACCTGCAAGCATCACTTCTACTGCAGGTGCTCTTGTTGCCTGTATGGTATACCTGCAAGCATCACTTCTACTGCAGGTGCTCTCGTTGCCTGTGTGGTATACCTGTGCGCACCACTTCTATTGCAGGAGCTCTCGTTGCCTGTGTGGTAAACTTGTGGGAACCACTTCTAATGCAGTAGCTCTCGCTGACTGTGTGGTATACCTGTGCGCACCACTTCTACTGCAGGAGCTCTCGTTGGATGTATTGTGTACCTGCATGCACCACTTCTATTGCATGAGCTCTCATTGCCTGTATGGTATACCTGCATGCACCAGTTCTACTGCATGAGCTCTCGTTGCCTGTATGGTATACTTGCACACACCACTTCTGCAAGTGCTCTCGTTGCCTCTGTGCTGTACCTGCTTGCACCAGCTCTACTGCAGGTGTTCTGGTTGCCTATATGGTGTACCTGCATGCACAACTTTTACTGCAGGAGCTCTCGTTGCCTGTGTGGTATACCTGTGCCCACCAATTCAACAGCAGGAGCTCTCGGTGACTGTGTGGTATACCTGAATGCACCACTTCTACTGCAGGTGCTCTCGTTGCCTGTATGGTACACCTACGCGCACCACTTCTACTGCAGGTGGTCTCGTTGCCTGTGTGGTGTACCTGCGCACACCACTTCCACTGCAGGTGCTCTTGCTGCCTGTGTGGTGTACCTGCACACACCACTTCCACTGCAGGAGCACTTGTTGCCTGTATGGTATACCTGCGCACACCACTTCTATTGCAGGTGGTCTTGTTGCCTGTGTGGTGTACTTGCGCGCACCACTTCAACTGCAGGCGCTCTTGCTGCCTGTGTGGTGTACCTGCACGCACCACTTCTACTTCAGGTGCTCTTGTTGCCTGTGTGGTATATCTGCACGCACCACTTCTACTGCAGGAGATCCCGTTCCGTGTGTGGTGTACCTGCACGCACCACTTCTACTGCAGGTGCTCTTGTTGCCTGTGTGGTATACCTGCAAGCATCACTTCTACTGCAGGTGCTCTCGTTGCCTGTGTGGTATATCTGCAAGCATCACTTCTACTGCAGGAGCTCTTGTTACCTGTGTGGTAAACCTGTGCACACCAATTCTATTGCAGGAGCTCCTGTTGCCTGTGTGGTATACCTGCACGCACCACTTCTACTGCAGGAGCTCTCGTTGCCTGCATGGTGCACCTGTTCGGACAACTTCTACTGCAGGTGCTCTTGCTTCCTCTGTGGTATATCTGCACGCACCACTTCTCCTGCTCTCGTTGCCTGTATGGTGTACCTACATGCACCACTTCTACTGTAAGAGCTCTTGTTGCCTGTGGGTGTACCTGTGTGCACCACTTCTACTGCAGGTGCTCTCATTGCCTGTATGGTATACCGGCACGCACTACTTCTACTGCAGGAGCTCTCGTTGCCTGTGCGGTATACCTGCACGCATCACTTCTACTGCAGGAACTCTCTATGCCTATGTGGTATACCTGCACACACAACTTCTCCTGCAAGTGCTCTCGTTGCCTGTATGGTGTACCTGCACGCACCACTTCTACTGCAGGAGCTCTTGTTGCCTGTGTGGTATACCTGCGCGCACCACTTCTACTGCAGGAGCTCTCGTTGCCTGCATGGTGCACCTGTTCGGACAACTTCTACTGCAGGTGCTCTTGCTTCCTCTGTGGTATATCTGCACGCACCACTTCTCCTGCTCTCGTTGCCTGTATGGTGTACCTACATGCACCACTTCTACTGTAAGAGCTCTTGTTGCCTGTGGGTGTACCTGTGTGCACCACTTCTACTGCAGGTGCTCTCATTGCCTGTATGGTATACCGGCACGCACTACTTCTACTGCAGGAGCTCTCGTTGCCTGTGCGGTATACCTGCACGCATCACTTCTACTGCAGGAACTCTCTATGCCTATGTGGTATACCTGCACACACAACTTCTCCTGCAAGTGCTCTCGTTGCCTGTATGGTGTACCTGCACGCACCACTTCTACTGCAGGAGCTCTTGTTGCCTGTGTGGTATACCTGCGCGCACCACTTCTACTGCAGGAGCTCTCTTTGCCTGTATGGTATACCTGCATGCACCAGTTCTACTGCAGGAGCTCTCGTTGCCTGTGTGGTATACTTGCACGCACCACTCTTTCTGCAAGTGCTCTCGTTGCCTGTGTGGTATACCTACAAGCACCACTTCTACTGCAGGAGCTCTCGTTGCCTGTGCGGTATACCTGCATGCACCACTTCTCCTGCAGGAGCTCTCGGTGCCTGTATGGTATACCTGCACTTACCACTTCCACTGCAGGAGCTCTCTTTGCCTATGTGGTATACCTGCACGCACCACTTCTTCCACAAGTGCTCTCGTTGCCTGTAAAGTGTACCTGCACGCACCACCTCTAATGCAGGAGCTCTCGTTGCCTGTATGGTATACCTGCACGCACCACTTCTACTGCAGGTGCTCTTGTTGCCTGTGTGGTGTACCTGCGCGCACCACTTCTACTGCAGGTGCTCTTGTTGCTTGTATGGTATACCTGCAAGCATCACTTCTACTTTAGGAGCTCTCGGTGCCTGTGTGGCATGCCTGCACGCACCACTTCTAGTGCAGGTGCTCTCATTGCCTGTGTGGTATACCATCGTGCATGTTGGACCCGGCCTCGTGGCGTGGTCCTTAACCCCCTGGATTGTGCCCGTTCCCCGCCCCGGCCGTCACGGGCCACCCGTCTGAACTGCACCAAGGCCCTTCACCCGGAGCTGCACGTGGACGCATACTCCTCGTGGCTCCGCCATCTTGTTGGCATCCACGTCACACCGTGCACCAGCCGGCGCGACCCCGCTCAACCCGGCCTCGACCCCAGCGAAGCCCCGACATCGAGGCACCACGAACTAGCCAGGGGGTGCCGCAGGAACCATTCATCGCCCCGGCGGAGGACAGTATCGATGGGACCCCCAACTGTCCTCCCCTCTCAAGGTGTGATCGCCCTGCAACTCCCATGGGCCTGGCGCCTCTCCTGCTGGGCGTCTGGCCACCTCCACCCGGCCACTCCGCCCCCTCGGGCGCATCGGTCCGGACATCAAAGGGCTCCAGACCTATATCTGGGGCGACCCCACCACAGCTCGGCAGTTGTATCCCGGAGTCGAGAGCCCTGCTGATTGAATCGCGGCTGACCCTACGGAGAAGAACTCTTGTCGGAACCATCACGAGCCCTGCTGACTGCGTCGCGGCTCCCTCCTGTGAACCCTGTTCTGAACCACCTGGAACATCGGAGCCCTGCAGACGCTGTCGCGGCCCAACCTCGCTGGAACCTTCCTCGGAGCCCTGCTGACGACGTCGCGGCTCGAGCTGAACAGAGACCATCTTGAGAGCCCTGCTGATTGAATCGCGGCTCTCCACGAACTGTACGCCAGAGCCCTGCTGACGCCGTCGCGGCTCGACCCCTCCGAGATCGGAGGTCCTCCAGCGTGAGGATAAGAACTGGGCCCCAGGTACCCTCGTACCACATTCCTGCCAAAGACTGTCCCGCTACCCCTACCCTTCCAAAGAGACATTGAGACTTTTGGTGGATCCCTCGATCCCCTTCGTGTAAATATTGAGCTCGTAACCTTTTTATTGATGATAAAGAATTGCTTGTCTTGAGACAACCTCCTTGAGTCCGGTGTGGTGGTGTTACTGTGCTAGTACGGGATAGGAGAAGGATCTCTCAGGAGACTTCTCGGCAGCGCTCGGCTACTTCGTGCAGTGAGAGGGCCCCCCCCCTTGGTGGTCTCACCGACTCCTCGGGGTCCGCCTTCCAACATTTGGTGGCCAGCGACGGGATCCGAGCCGAACGCAGTACGTACCAGCCAGTACCCACTAGCTACCCATCCAAACGAATAGCATCATGAGCAGCCAGGAAAACAACGCGACAATGGAGTTCCAGCCCGAACGGCTGGAAGAATATACGCACAAAGAATTAAAACAGTTCTGCAGAGACAAAGGCATTGCAACCACCAGCCTCGGTACCAAGGAAGAGATGCAGAAAGCTCTGAGGGCATGGTTGGAGGCTGGGGCAGGCCCCTCCCAGGAAGAGGGCCCTTGCCCCTGACGGAGACCACAGCAACCGCACTGACCCCGGCAACCGGAGGAAGAAAGAGCCTAGAAACCGGCCTCTCCGAGGAAAAAATACGAGAGCGGGAAAAGGTCCGGAGCCACGAACTAGAGCTCGCCCGACTGCGGCTGGACGGCGAACTCCAGCTGGCAGAAAAGAAACTGGCCCTCGAGCAGCTACGCCTTCAAGAAGAAATAGAAGAGAAGAGACGACACCGGGAGTTGGAGGAAAAGAAACTAACTCTTGAGCACGAGCGCAGTCTCAAGGAGCTCGAGATCAAGGCCAAGAACGGAGGGACCAACACCCCCAGTACTAGAGACACTCTACCGCCCCCCGAGGCCAAGGTGCATATCCCGAAGGAGGTCGTCAAGGAGTATTACAAGAATGACGATATCCAACAATGGTTCAAGGCCTACGAGGTGGCCATGACCTCCCATCGGGTGCCCCGAAAAGACTGGGGCGCAGGCCTGTGGGGGCGATTCCTGAGTGAAGGGCGGGACACGCTGCTCCAGCTACCGGAGGAGGTGATGACCTCCTACGATCACATGAAGGAGGCCCTGCTCACCCGATACGGGCTAACAGCGGAGATGTACCGCCAGCGGTTCCGAGACTGCAAGAAAATCCCGGGTACCACATGGGTGGAATATGTGGACTTTTTCAGTCGGGCCCTAGAAGGGTGGATCAAAGGCAGCAAAGTAACCACCTACGGAC
Source organism: Triturus cristatus (assembly GCF_964204655.1). Classification (NCBI taxonomy): domain Eukaryota; kingdom Metazoa; phylum Chordata; class Amphibia; order Caudata; family Salamandridae; genus Triturus; species Triturus cristatus. The sequence goes on from NC_140579.1 coordinate 1,103,112,565, forward strand.
AACTGGTCGACCTCATCGTCTGGGAACACCTTTCCAATAATTGCTTCGTGGAACTGAGGCAGCACCTCCTCGACAGCAAAATGACCGACCCGCGAAAACTTGCCGTCGAGGCCGATCGATGGGTCAACTCCCGGGTCCCCCGGAGCTCAATGGGGGAGTACCAGAGGAACCCCAACGGACCCCCACGCCAGCGCGGTGGGGGGGAGGGCCGAACAGGAACCGAGACCCTCCCGCTGGGGCCCCCAGGAGCCCCCCTCGAGGGCCACCGCAGCCACATCTCTCCCCGAGCCTAGCGCGAAGGGTGGGCCCGGCCCGACCCGGACCACGGCCACCCGTGACCTGCTATGGCTGCCAACAAACCGGACACTTTGCCAGCGACCCGGCCTGCCCCCTGAACCGAAGAAACGGGGCCGGCGGGCCCCCGCCCCGGCAGCTGACAGCCACCGCCTTGGGGGGAGAGGAGGAAGAAGAGGCCCTCGACCAAGAAAACACTGAGTGGGAGCCGGCAGCCATGTCCCTGGTCTGCCTGGGTAGCCGAGAGATGGTACCCTGCACCCCCATCCCAACCAACACCCAGAAGTACCGGCAGCAGGTCACGGTCAACGGACAACGGGCCGAAGCCCTTCGCGACACCGGCGCCAGTATCACCGCTGTCCGCTGCCACCTGGTGACCCCTGAACAGATTCTACCGAATGTGCTGTGCCCGGTGCGGACGGCCGACAACAGTGAAAGCCTATGCCAGATGGCCCTGGTCCCCTTCGAGTGGGGAGGGGTGACGGGCCTGCTGAAGGTGACGGTGCGCGACGACGCCCCGGTTGACTGCCTCCTGGGGAACGACTTGGAGAGTTCCCCCTGGGCTCAAGTAGAACGACGAGAGCACCTCCGAATGTTGGGACTGGCTGATTGGGCCTGCGCCATCACCCGGTCCATGACCGCCCAGGCCCCCCGCTCCTCCTCGACCTCCGGGACGGCCCGACCCGAGGGGCTCACACCCCCTCCCGCCAGCAGCGAGGAGGAGGCGGACACCGACCCCGGGCCCAGCGAATCCTCCCCCGAAGAGATGGCTTCTCCGAGCGCCCTACCAGAACTGACGCAATGGCAACATGAAGGGGGCCCCACCCGAGAGCAGTTCCAGCAAGAGCAACAGTCCTGTCCCTCTCTCGAAGGGGTCCGACAGCAGGCGACCGCGCAAGCCAACGGTGACCAGACCGGCACCCACTGGATCTACTGAGCCGAGGGCCTGTTGTACAGTGAACAGAAAGTGGCAGAACTCGGGGCCGGCCGCGTGTTGGTGGTCCCCCTCCGCTTCCGGGAGTTCCTTCTCAACCTGGCCCATGATGTGCCCCTCGCCGGACACTTGGGGCAAGACAAAACGTACAGTCGTCTGGTGACCCACTTCTACTGGCCTCGGATGCGGAGAGATGTGGACAACCACTGCCGGTCCTGCCAGACCTGCCAAGCCAGCGGGAAGACGGGGGGTCGGGTCAAGGCCCCCCTCCAGCCCTTTCCCGCCGTCAGCACCCCGTTTGAACGAGTCGGAATCGACATTGTGGGACCCCTGGACCCCCAAACCGCCCTGGGCCACCGCTTCATCCTGGTCCTCGTGGACCACGCCACCAGGTACCCGGAGGCGGTCCCGCTCAGAACTATAACGGCCCCTGTGGTAGGACGGGCCTTGATGGGGATCTTCTCCCGAGTGGGATTCCCCAGCGAAGTGGTGAGCGACCGTGGCACGAACTTTATCTCCAGGTACATGCGGTCCCTGTGGCAACAATGCGGGGTCACATACAAGTTCACGACCCCATATCACCCCCAGGGGAACGGGCTGGTTGAGCGGTTCAACCGAACATTGAAAGGGATGATCCAGGGCCTGGAAGAACCCCTCAGGCGGAAATGGGATGTCCTGCTGCCCTGCCTCCTGTTTGCCTATCGGGAGGTCCCGCAGAAGTCCCTGGGGTTCAGCCTGTTTGAACTATTGTATGGGCACCCGGTCCGCGGACCACTCAGCCTGGTCAAGGAGGGCTGGGAGATGAAGCCCCGAGGCGCCCCTCCTGACGTCTACCGATACCTCCTGACCCTCCGAAACCAGACCCGCAAGTTCCGAGCCATAGCCGAAGCCAACCTCGAGGCCAGCCAGGAGGACATGAAGCGGTGGTACGATCGCAACACTTCTACGGTAGAATTCGAGCCAGGTCAGAAAGTATGGGTCATGGCCCCGGTCGAACCCGGCGCCCTCCAGGACAAGTGGACCGGGCCCTTCAAGGTGGTGGAGAAGAAAAGTCCCGTCACCTACCTGGTCGATCTGGAGTCCCCCCGGAACCCCCTCCGGGTCCTACATGCGAACAGGCTAAAACCCCACTTCGCCCGGACCGAACTGAGCCTGCTGCTGGCGACCGACGAGGGGAGCGAGGACGACTCCGAGCCCTTGCCCGACCTCTTGCAATCCGACAGTCACGATGGATCGATCGAAGGGGTCCAACTCGCCTCGTCCCTGACCCCGGAGCAGCGCAACGACTGCCAGCGATTACTGCGGGACTACGCAGCCCTCTTCTCTCTCACCCCGGGGGTGACCCACTGGTGCGTCCACGACGTCGACACCGGGGAGAACCCCCCCATACGACACAGAGCCTACCGGGTGCCTGACCGAGTGCGGGCCTGCATCCAGGCCGAAGTAGCGAAGATGCTGGCCCTGGGGGTCATCGAGCCGTCCGACAGCCCGTGGGCCAGCCCTGTCGTCCTGGTGCCCAAGGCCGCAGCTCCCGGTCACCCCCCGGAGTTGCGATTCTGCGTGGACTACCGAGCCCTGAATGTAGTAACCAAGACAGACGCACACCCGATACCCCGGGCCGACGAACTGATCGACCGCCTAGGGGCCGCTCGCTACTTGAGCACGCTGGACCTCACCGCCGGGTACTGGCAAATCCAGCTCACCCCCGGCGCCCAAGAAAGATCCGCCTTTTCGACCCCGGATGGGCATTACCACTTTCGGGTGATGCCCTTCGGAATGAAGAACGCCCCGGCCACCTTCCAAAGACTGGTGAACAAGGTTTTGGCCGGGCTTGAGGCCTTCAGCGCGGCCTACTTAGATGACATTGCCGTGTACAGCAACCACTGGGCCGAGCACCTTCTCCACCTGAAGGCCGTCCTGGCCGCCCTTCAGCGGGCCGGGCTCACAATCAAGGCCAGTAAATGCCAAATCGGCCACGGATCCGTGACCTACCTGGGCCATCAAGTGGGGAGCGGGCAGGTGGCCCCCCTCCAAGCAAAGATAGATGCCATCCAGACCTGGGAACCCCCCACTACCCAGACCGCTGTCCGGGCCTTCCTGGGCCTCACCGGATACTACCGGCGGTTTATCCGGGACTATGGGAGCATTGTTGGCCCCCTCACAGAGTTAACGTCCAAAAAGCAGCCCAAGAAGGTACACTGGACACCCCGCTGCCAAACAGCCTTCGACACCCTAAAGACAGCCATGTGTACTGCTCCGGTGCTGCAGGCCCCGGACTACCAGAAGGAGTTCGTGGTACAGACGGACGCCTCCGAGTATGGGATCGGGGCCGTCCTATCCCAAGCCGACGAAAAGGGGCTCGACCGACCAGTGGCCTTCATCAGCCGACGACTACTGCCCCGAGAGCAACGCTGGAGCACTATTGAGCGTGAGGCCTTCGCTGTGGTGTGGGCCCTCAAGAAGCTCCGGCCCTACCTCTTTGGCACCCACTTCCGGGTCCAGACCGACCACCGGCCCTTGCAATGGCTAATGCAAATGCGGGGCGAGAACCCCAAGCTGCTGCGGTGGTCCATCTCGCTACAAGGGATGGACTTTGACGTCGAACACCGGCCCGGCAATGACCACGCCAACGCCGACGGCCTGTCCCGCTTCTTCCGCCTTGACGAGGAGAATCCCCAAGGAGATGGGTGACTCTCCATGCCTTCGGCTGGGGGGGACGCCTGTTGGACCCGGCCTCGTGGCGTGGTCCTTAACCCCCTGGATTGTGCCCGTTCCCCGCCCCGGCCGTCACGGGCCACCCGTCTGAACTGCACCAAGGCCCTTCACCCGGAGCTGCACGTGGACGCATACTCCTCGTGGCTCCGCCATCTTGTTGGCATCCACGTCACACCGTGCACCAGCCGGCGCGACCCCGCTCAACCCGGCCTCGACCCCAGCGAAGCCCCGACATCGAGGCACCACGAACTAGCCAGGGGGTGCCGCAGGAACCATTCATCGCCCCGGCGGAGGACAGTATCGATGGGACCCCCAACTGTCCTCCCCTCTCAAGGTGTGATCGCCCTGCAACTCCCATGGGCCTGGCGCCTCTCCTGCTGGGCGTCTGGCCACCTCCACCCGGCCACTCCGCCCCCTCGGGCGCATCAGTCCGGACATCAAAGGGCTCCAGACCTATATCTGGGGCGACCCCACCACAGCTCGGCAGTTGTATCCCGGAGTCGAGAGCCCTGCTGATTGAATCGCGGCTGACCCTACGGAGAAGAACTCTTGTCGGAACCATCACGAGCCCTGCTGACTGCGTCGCGGCTCCCTCCTGTGAACCCTGTTCTGAACCACCTGGAACATCGGAGCCCTGCAGACGCTGTCGCGGCCCAACCTCGCTGGAACCTTCCTCGGAGCCCTGCTGACGACGTCGCGGCTCGAGCTGAACAGAGACCATCTTGAGAGCCCTGCTGATTGAATCGCGGCTCTCCACGAACTGTACGCCAGAGCCCTGCTGACGCCGTCGCGGCTCGACCCCTCCGAGATCAGAGGTCCTCCAGCGTGAGGATAAGAACTGGGCCCCAGGTACCCTCGTACCACATTCCTGCCAAAGACTGTCCCGCTACCCCTACCCTTCCAAAGAGACATTGAGACTTTTGGTGGATCCCTCGATCCCCTTCGTGTAAATATTGAGCTCGTAACCTTTTTATTGATGATAAAGAATTGCTTGTCTTGAGACAACCTCCTTGAGTCTGGTGTGGTGGTGTTACTGTGCTAGTACGGGATAGGAGAAGGATCTCTCAGGAGACTTCTCGGCAGCGCTCGGCTACTTCGTGCAGTGAGAGGGCCCCCCCCCTTGGTGGTCTCACCGACTCCTCGGGGTCCGCCTTCCAACAGTGCACCACTTTTACTGTAGGAGCTCTGGTTGCCTGCATGGTGCACCTGTTCGGACCACTTCTACTGCTTGTGCTCTCGCTGCCTGTGTGGTGTACCTGCAAGCACCACTTCTACTGCAGGAGCTCTCGTTGCCTGTAAGGTGTACCTGCAAGCACCACTTCCACTGCAGGAGCTCTCATTGCCTGTGTGGTAAACCTGTGCACACCACTTGTATTGCAGGAGCTCTCGGTGCCTGTGTGGTATACCTGTGTGCACCACTTCTATTGCAGGAGCTCTCGTTGCCTGTGTGGTAAACCTGTGCGCACCACTTCTACTGCCGGTGCTCTTGCTACCTGTATGGTGTACCTGCAAACAGCACTTCTATTGCAAGTGCTCTCGCTGCCTCTATGGTATACCTGCACGCACAACTTCTTCTGCAAGTGCTCTCGTTGCCTGTGTATTATATATCTGCACGCACCACTTCTCCTGCAGGAGGTCTTGTTGCCTGTATGGTATACCTGCAAGCACCACTTCTACTGCAGGAGCTCTCGTTGCCTGTATGGTGTACCTGCATGCACCACTTCTACTGTAGGAGCTCTCGTTGCCTGTGTGGTGTACCTGTGTGCACCACTTCTACTGCAGGTGCTCTCATTGCCTGTATGGTATACCGGCACGCACTACTTCTCCTGCACGAGAAAACAAATTGGATGAGAGGCAATATAGTGTCCTTTACTACTTGTCAGTCTTGGTACGGGACGTGAAGTACGGAGACTGCGTCGGATACCCTATTTTGGACGTGGCTAATACCACTGTTCGAATTAAGACCTCAGACAAAGATCGCTTACTCTTGGGTCTCTGAGGTCGTTGTGTCTCATTGTCGCTACATATTGGCTTGACGGATTTGACGTTTCTCTGTTTGCTGATCATCAAAGAAATATCCTACACTCTTAATAATTTTGCCCTGAAGAAGCCCGTGTTTGGGCGAAACGCGTTGGCTGACTGTTTTGTACGAAGTACAACAAGAACAATAAAAGACGGAAGATATAATACATCTCTTTTTTTGATCTGTTCTGTGTTGTATTTGAGCTATTTGTGCCACTATATTGCCTCTCATCCAATTTGTTTTCAAGTATTTATTCACGTTCTACAGGCAGCAGAACGTTTGAGGTGGGCAATATTCTACATTACTAGTGACTGATTCTGGTGGTGCAGTCTTCTGTGACCCGGCTGCTTCCTCTTTCTATGTATATTTCTCCTGCACGAGCTCTCGTTGCCTGTGCGGTATACCTGCACGCATCACTTCTACTGCAGGAGCTCTCTATGCCTATGTGGTATACCTGCACGCACAACTTCTGCTGCAAGTGCTCTCGTTGCATGTATGGTGAACCTGCGCGCACCACTTCTACTGCAGGAGCTCTTGTTGCCTGTATGGTATACCTGCATGCACCACTCCTGCTGCAGGAGCTCTCGTTGCCTGCATGGTGCACCTGCTCGGACCACTTCTACTGTAGGTGCTCTCGCTTCCTGTGGTGTACCTGCATGCACCACTTCTACTGCAGGAGTTCTCATTGCCTGTATGGTGTACCTGCAAGCACCACTTCCACTGCAGTAGCTCTCGTTGCCTGTGTGGTATACCTGTGCGTACCACTCCTACTTCAGGAAATCTTGTTGCATTTATGGTGTACCTGTGCACACCACTTCTACTGCAGGAGCTCTCGCTGTCTGTGTGGTATATCTATGCGCACCACTTCTACTGCAGGAGCTCTCGTTGCCTGTAGGGTGTACCTGCAACCACCACTTCTATTGCATGAGCTCTAACTGCCTCTATGGCATACCTGCACGCACCACTTCTACTGCAGGTTCTCTCGTGGTCTGTGTGGTATACCTGTGCGCACCACTTCTACTGCCGGTGCTCTTGCTGCCTGTATGGTGTACCTGCAAACAGCACTTCTATTGCATGTGCTCTTGCTGCCTCTATGGTCTACCTGCACGCACAACTTCTTGTGTAAGTGCTCTTGTTGCCTGTATGGTATACCTGCATGCACCACTTCTACTGCAGGAGCTCTTGTTGCCTGTGTGGTATACCTGCATGCACCACTTCTACTGCAGGAGCTCTCGTTGCCTGTATGGTATACCTGCATGCACCAGTTCTACTGCAGGAGCTCTCGTTGCCTGTGTGGTATACTTGCACGCACCACTCTTTCTGCAAGTGCTCTCGTTGCCTGTGTGGTATATCTGCACGCACCTCTTCTCCTGCAGGAGCTCTTGTTGCCTGTATGGTATACCTACAAGCACCACTTCTACTGCAGGTGCTCTTGTTGCCTGTGTGGTGTACCTGCGTGCACCACTTCTACTGCAGGTGCTCTTGTTGCTTGTATGGTATACCTGCAAGCATCACTTCTACTGCAGGAGCTCTCGGTGCCTGTGTGGCATGCCTGCACGCACCACTTCTAGTGCAGGTGCTCTGGTTGCCTGCCTGGTATATCTGCGTGCACCACTTCTTCTGCAGATGCTCTCGTTGCCTATGTGGTATACCATCATGCACCACTTTTACTGCAGGAGCTCTTGTTGCCTGCATGGTGCACCTGTTCGGACCACTTCTACTGCTTGTGCTCTCGCTGCCTGGGTGGTGTACCAGCAAGCACCACGTCTTCTGCAGGAGCTCTCGTTGCCTGTAAGGTGTACCTGCAAGCACCACTTCCACTGCAGGAGCTCTCATTGCCTGTGTGGTAAACATGTGCACATCACTTCTATTGCAGGAGCTCTCGTTGCCTGTGTGGTATACCTGTGCGCACCACTTCTATTGCAGGAGCTCTCGTTGCCTGTGTGGTAAACCTGTGCGCACCACTTCTACTGCCGGTGCTCTTGCTACCTGTATGGTGTACCTGCAAACAGCACTTCTATTGCAAGTGCTCTCGCTGCCTCTATGGTATACCTGCACGCACAACTTCTTCTGCAATTGCTCTCGTTGCCTGTGTGGTACATCTGCATGCACCACTTCTCCTGCAGGAGCTCTAGTTGCCTGTATGGTATACCTGCAAGCACCACTTCTACTGCAGGAGCTCTTGTTGCCCGTATGGTGTACCTGCATGCACCACTTCTACTGTAGGAGCTCTCGTTGCCTGTGTGGTATACCTGTGCGCACCACTTCTACTGCAGGTGCTCTCATTGCCTGTATGGTATACCGGCACGCACCACTTCTACTGCAGGAGCTCTCTTTGCCTATGTGGTGTACCTGCACGCACCACTTCTGCTGCAAGTGCTCTCGTTGCCTGTATGGTGTACCTGAACGCACCACATCTAATGCAGGTGCTTTCGTTGCCTGTGTGGTGTACTTGCCTGCACCACTTGTACTGCAGGAGCTCTTGTTGTCTGTATGGTATACCTGCATGCACCACTTGTATTGCAGGAGCTCTCGTTGCCTGTGTGCTATAACTGCATGCACCACTTCTACTGCAGGTGCTCTTGTTTCCTTGTGGAACACCTGCAGGCGCCACTTCTTCTGCAGATGCTCTTGTTGCCTGTATGGTATACCTGCAAGCATCACTTCTACTGCAGGTGCTCTCGTTGCCTGTGTGATATACCTGCACGCACCACTTTTATTGCATGAGCTTTCGCTGCCTCTGTGGTATTCCTGCACGCACCACTTCTACTGCAGTTGCTCTCATTGCCTGTGTGGTATACCTGTCCGCACCACTTCTACTGCAGGTGCTCTTACTGCCTGTATGGTGTACCTGCACGTAGCACTTCTATTGCATAAGCTCTCGCTGCCTTTATGGTATACCTGCAACACCACTTCTACTGCAGGAGCTCTCGTTGCCTGTGTTGTATATCTGCGCGCAGCACTTCTTCTGCAGGAGCTCTCGTTGCCTGTATGGTATACCTGCATGCACCAGTTCTGCTGCAAGAGCTCACGTTGCCTGTGTGGTATACTTGCACGCACCACTTCCACTGCAGGAGCTCTTGCTGCCTGTGTAGTGTACCTTCACACGCCACTTCTCCTGCAGGAGCTCTCCTTGCCTGTATGGTATACCTGCAAGCACCACTTCTACTGCAGGAGCTTTCGTTGCCTGTATGTTGTACCTGCATGCACCACTTCTACTGCAGGTGCTCTCGTTGCCTGTGTGGTATACCTGCATGCACCACTTGTACTGCAGGAGCTCTTGTTAACTGTGTGCTATACCTGCATGCACCACTTCTACTGCAGGTGCTCTTGTTGCCTTGTGGTACCCCTGCACGCTCCACTTCTACTGCAGATGCTCTTGTTGTCTGTATGGTATACCTGCAAGCATCACTTCTACTGCAGGTGCTCTTGCCTGTATGGTATACCTGCAAGCATCACTTCTACTGCAGGGGCTCTCGTTGCCTGTGTGGTATACCTGTGCGCACCACTTCTATTGCAGGAGCTCTCGTTGCCTGTGTGGTAAACCTGTGCGCACAACTTCTACTGCAGTAGCTCTCGTTGCCTGTATTGTGTAGCTGCAAGCACCACTTCCACTGCAGGAGCTCTCATTGCCTGTGTGGTATACCTGTGCGCACCACTTCTACTGAAGGAGCTCTCGTTGCCTGTGTGGTATACCTGTGCGCACCACTCCTACTGCAGGAAATCTCGTTGCCTTTATGGTGTACCTGTGCACACCACTTCTACTGCTGGAGCTCTCGCCGACTGTGTGATATATCTGTGCGCACCACGTCTACTGCAGGAGCTCTCGTTGGATGTATTGTGTACCTGCATGCACCACTTCTATTGCATGAGCTCTCGTTGCCTGTGTGGTATACTTGCACGCACCACTTCTTCTGCAAGTGCTCTGGTTGCCTCTGTGCTGTACCTGCTTGCACCAGCTCTACTGCAGGTGTTATGGTTGCCTGTATGGTGTACCTGCAACCACCACTTCTATTGCATGAGCTCTAACTGCCTCTATGGCATACCTGCACGCACCACTTCAACTGCAGGTTCTCTCGTGGTCTGTGTGGTATACCTGTGGGCACCACTTCTACTGCAGGAGCTCTTGCTGCCTGTGTAGTGTACCTGCACGCGCCACTTCTCCTGCAGGAGCTCTCGTTGCCTGTATGGTATACCTGCAAGCACCACTTCTACTGCAGGAGCTTTCGTTGCCTGTATGTTGTACCTGCATGCACCACTTCTACTGTAGGAGCTCTCGTTGCCTGTGTGGTATACCTGTGCGCACCACTCCTACTGCAGGAAATCTCATTGACTTTATGGTGTACCTGTGCACACCACTTCTACTGCAGGTGTTCTCGTTGCCTGTGTGGTATACCTGCGTGCACCACTTGTACTGCAGGAGCTCTCGTTGCCTGTGTGCTATGGCTGCATGCACCACTTCTACTGCAGGTGCTCTTGTTGCCTTGTGGTACACCTGCACGCACCACTTCTACTGCAGATGCTCTTGTTGCCTGTATGGTATACCTGCAAGCATCACTTCTACTGCAGGTGCTCTCGTTGCCTGTGTGATATACCTGCACGCACCACTTTTATTGCATGAGCTTTCGCTGCCTCTGTGGTATTCCTGCACGCACCACTTCTACTGCAGTTGCTCTCATTGCCTGTGTGGTATACCTGTCCGCACCACTTCTACTGCAGGTGCTCTTACTGCCTGTATGGTGTACCTGCACGTAGCACTTCTATTGCATAAGCTCTCGCTGCCTTTATGGTATACCTGCAACACCACTTCTACTGCAGGAGCTCTCGTTGCCTGTGTTGTATATCTGCGCGCAGCACTTCTTCTGCAGGAGCTCTCGTTGCCTGTATGGTATACCTGCATGCACCAGTTCTGCTGCAAGAGCTCACGTTGCCTGTGTGGTATACTTGCACGCACCACTTCCACTGCAGGAGCTCTTGCTGCCTGTGTAGTGTACCTTCACACGCCACTTCTCCTGCAGGAGCTCTCCTTGCCTGTATGGTATACCTGCAAGCACCACTTCTACTGCAGGAGCTTTCGTTGCCTGTATGTTGTACCTGCATGCACCACTTCTACTGCAGGTGCTCTCGTTGCCTGTGTGGTATACCTGCATGCACCACTTGTACTGCAGGAGCTCTTGTTAACTGTGTGCTATACCTGCATGCACCACTTCTACTGCAGGTGCTCTTGTTGCCTTGTGGTACCCCTGCACGCTCCACTTCTACTGCAGATGCTCTTGTTGTCTGTATGGTATACCTGCAAGCATCACTTCTACTGCAGGTGCTCTTGCCTGTATGGTATACCTGCAAGCATCACTTCTACTGCAGGGGCTCTCGTTGCCTGTGTGGTATACCTGTGCGCACCACTTCTATTGCAGGAGCTCTCTTTGCCTGTGTGGTAAACCTGTGCGCACAACTTCTACTGCAGTAGCTCTCGTTGCCTGTATTGTGTAGCTGCAAGCACCACTTCCACTGCAGGAGCTCTCATTGCCTGTGTGGTATACCTGTGCGCACCACTTCTACTGAAGGAGCTCTCGTTGCCTGTGTGGTATACCTGTGCGCACCACTCCTACTGCAGGAAATCTCGTTGCCTTTATGGTGTACCTGTGCACACCTGTGAGAAGTTGGCCTGGTATATGCTGTTCACTAGTTCTAGTGACCACCTTGTACCATGCCAAGCAACCCTTATGGTGTGGTTGTAAGTCAACCTTTTTGGACTAGCTGCCCTAGTGGTAGCGTAGGCTAAGCAGTCTTTGAGGCTAAACTCGTGAAGCGTGTTAAGCAAGCTGTTTTACCAATAGTAACCCCCTTTTATACCAATGAAAGGACACCACACAGATATATATTCAAAATATATATGTATTTATTTCTCAAAGTAACCCCTAGTCTCTTTATGAGCACAGGAGCACAAATCGTCAAACAAGATTATCACATAATACACAGAAGTTGCACTTTATATGGATAGGCCCTGGTGGCCACTCGAACCATATACTAAAATAGTGGTATAAGTACCACGAACAGAAAAGGGAAAAGGCCTAGGGCCTCTAGAATCGCTGGGCCTACAAGGAGCTAACGTCAGTTAGTGACCAGGAGGTCCACGGGTGGCGTGTGCAGAGCAAATAGTCACACGCGTGCTCCCATAGGTTTCAATGGGTGCGTAAAAAGTACAAAGTTACTGCAAAAGGAATCTTCCGGATGACCTAGGAACTTAAGATTTGGAACACAGGCACTAGAGATGTAATACTACACTTGGGCACAGGTGTGCCAGCTTTACCTCACCCACAGGAAGCGGGTGCATAGGCCTCGAAGTGCGTCGGGTTTCTTCTATCTGTTCCGTGGGGCCTGTAGACAAAAGTGCTGCAGGCGGTCGGTCGGGAAGAGATGCAGTGGATCCAAGAGTGGATCGGAGATGTTGAAGACCTGTAAGCAGAGGGGACAGTGTTCACAGTCACTAGCCAGTGACCAGCGTGGCACCAGGTGGGTACCAGGCGATGTCGGGCGCAAACAGGTGATGAGGGGTAGCTTGTCTCCGCAGCCACGTGGTCCCTGAAGGTCGACGACGTCCAGGAGTCGGCTCACGAGCTGTCCCACGCAGGCTCTCGCTGTCGGCGGTGTCGGCGACTTGATCGAAGCAAACAAGCCTTGGCAAAAGCAATTGAAGAAGGATTCGGAAATCAGCTGTTGGTTCTGACCAGCAAGGTCAGAGGGATTGCTCCTTTGGAGGGGAGCAAGGGCCAGTCTGGAGCAACCAGACCAGCGGTGTTTGTCGTAGATTTCGTCGCCAAGATGGCCACTAGCCAGCGGGCCAGCAACCGGTTAGGCGCGTCGAGTGGCAAAATGCAGAAGGGCCCCACGCAGATCGTGGAGATGCTGGAGGGCTCACCTTTGGTGCAGATGCTGCTCGAGGGTTGGGCTTCTCAGGACCCAAAGCACAACTTGGAGGGAGCCTCGGTTGTTGCACTTGTCAGCTTGTCGTAGTCGTTCCAAGATGGCTGGCTCCACGTGTCTCGGTGCCTCCACGGGTCTCCTCCTTTCAGGGACTGTGGATCGGGCGGTGAGAGGTCTGGAGGTCCAGGTCTTGTCAGTCTCTGGGCTCGGGCTCCGGCGGGAGGCGGCGGCAAAGCAGACGGTGATTCGCTGGATGGTGCTTGCGTTAGCAAGGTGGTCACTCCCTGACCACAGGGGAGATTTTCTTCAGTCTTCTGTGCAGCAGAATGTCGAAGTTCCCGTCTTCTTCTTAGTTTCAAGTTGATTCCAGGATGTCTGAAGTCTTAGGACACAGCTCCTACCTTTATTCGGATTCTAGGGGCCGGACTACCTGCTAGGTCCCTCCCTATGGGTGGGACCAGGAAGGGGGGTGGTTACACCCCCAATCCTTTGTCCAGCTCGCCCCAGGCCCGGGACTGGTGTGCCCCAGGACCGGTTTGAACTGGCATATGCACCGAGGCTCCTTGTGAGCCACAGGCATGTCTGGTTTCTTTCAAGCCCTACCTGACCAATACACAAAATCCTGTCTGGGGTGGTGCACGCACCTCCCCTGGCAGGAAACCCTTTGTCCACACCTCCCAAGCTGGAAGGACTCCCAGCAGCAGGAGGGCAGACTTGTGTCTGTGGTGGCAGCATCCATTTTGTGGAGCTGAGGCTATGTCTGATTTTACCCGGGTTTCAGGTACTGTACATGTCGTGTCCCTCTAGAAGGGTGGAATGCTAACCCCGTCGCCAGAATTGGCGAGGGGTTAGTATTCCAATTCGTATGACACCTTACTCGACATGTTTTGATAAAGCCAAACCAAAGATAGCATTTAACCGCGAGGTTCATAATGCACTTAAGAGTATATGGTATGACGATATCTGGAAACAGTAGAAGGAAGTTGTTCCGACCACTGCAGACAGGCTCAGCTCATGCCAGAGCACCATCTCACATGGAACCAAGCACTCTGCCTTCAGGATTGTTAAGGCCTGCCATAGGAGTGACTTATAGGTTACCAGGTGTCCCATTTAGGGTTAGGTATAGGTATACTACACCTAAGTAAGAGGTGATTACACCAACTTACCCCAGCTGAGTGATCAGCCAGTTGTGTCAGATTGTTAGGCCAAGCCTGGGGTGGCATAATACATGCTGCAGCCCCTGGCAGGCCTTGGGTACACCAATGCCCTGGGTACCTAGTGTACACTGGTACAGGGGCTGACAGGGTGATCCACTTCCAATTGGTTATGCACCTAGGGTGCATAGTTTTAATTTAGTAGAGAGAACAGCAGGCTGGGGGTCTGATTGGCAGGCCCACAGCCTCAATATGTCAAAAACCAGTGAAGCAAAAAGCAAAAATTTGGGGTGACCATAGGATAGCAGACCCTACTCTCCTACACAACCCCCCCCCAAACGCTGGGACATTAAACTAGCCTTGACCAGTCTCGTCTTCATGTCCTAAGTGGAAGTACCTGGAGAGACCATCTGCATTCCCATGGTCAGTACCTGGCCGGTGCTCCACTGTAAAGTCCATCCCCTGTAGGGAAATGGACCACCTAAGCAGTTTGGGGTTTTCACCCTTCATCTGATTTAGCCACAAGAGGGGCTTATGGTCGGTCTGAATCTTGAAGTGAGTGCCAAACAAGTATGGCCTCAGCTTCTTCAGGGCCCACACCACAGCAAAGGCCTCCCTCTCAATAGCTGACCAATTCTTCTCTCTGGGGGTCAACCTTCTGCTAATAAAAGCAATGGGTTGGTCTTGACCATCTACATTAAGTTGTGACAGCACAGCTCCCACACCCAACTCAGAAGCATCTGTTTGGACAATAAACTCTTTGGAGTAGTCAGGACTTTTCAGGATAGGTGCAGAGCACATGGCCTCCTTCAGGTCATCAAATGCCTTTTGACAGCTTACTGTCCACTGAACCTTTTTGGGCATCTTCTTGGATGTCAGATCATTAAGAGGAGTCACAATGGACCCATAGTTCTTAACAAACTTCCTGTAATACCCAGTCAAGCCCAAGAAAGCTCGAACTTGAGTCTGGGTGGTTGGAGGGGACCAATCCTTGATGGACTGTATCTTACTCTCCAGTGGTTGAACTTGGCCCCCACCTACAAGGTGGCCCAAATACACAACCTTACTCTGCCCTATCTGGCACTTAGTAGCCTTGATAGTGAGGCCTGCCCTTTGCAGAGCCTCAAGAGCCTTCTTCAGGTGGATCAGGTGATCCTCCCAGGTGGAACTAAAGACAGCAATGTCATCAAGATATGCTGCGCAAAAGTCATCCAACCCAGTAAGGACTTGGTTCACCAGCCTTTGGAAGGTGGCAGGTGCATTCTTCAGACCAAAGGGCATCACCACAAACTGATAATGCCCACCTGGGGTTGAGAATGCTGTTTTGGCCTTAGACTCCTCAGCTAACCTGATTTGCCAATAGCCAGCTGTCAAGTCAAATGTGCTCAAAAACTTTGCAGAAGCTAGTTTGTCTATGAGCTCATCTGCCCTTGGAATAGGGTGTGCATCTGTCCTGGTGACAGCATTGAGTCCTCTGTAGTCCACACAGAACCTCATCTCTCTCTTGCCATCTTTGGTGTGAGGTTTGGGGACCAGAACCACTGGGCTAGCCCAGGGGCTCTCTGAGGGTTCAATGACACCTAATTCCAGCATTTTATGTACCTCAGCCTTTATACAGTCCCTGACGTGGTCAGGTTGTCTGTAAAGTTTGTTCTTTACAGGCAGACTGTCACCAGTGTCCACAACATGGGTACACCAGTCAGTTTGACTAGGTATCAAGGAAAACATATGTGAAAATGATTGTAGAACCTGCCTACATTCAGTCTGCTGATGGGCAGTGAGGTTGCCTCCAAGGGTCACTCCTTCAACTGAGCCATCTTCAGGGTTCTGAGACAACAGGTCTGGGAGAGGGTCACTCTCTTCCTCCTGTCCCTCATCTGTAGCCATGAGCAAGCCCATGTCTGCCCTGTCAACATATGCTTTAAGCCTGTTAACATGGAGTACCCTGTGGGGACTCCTGGGAGTTCCTAGGTCCACCAAGTAGGTGACCTCTCCCTTCTTTTCCAGGATTGTATGGGGTCCAGACCATTTGTCTTGGAGTGCTGCTGGGGCCACTGGCTCCAACACCCATACCTTCTGTCCTGGCTGATACTCAACCAAGACAGCCTTTTGGTCATGCCAAGCTTTCTGTAAGGCCTGGCTTGCCTCAAGGTTTTTAGATGCCTTCTCCATATACTCAGCCATCCTGGAGCGGAGACCAAGTACATAGTCCACTATGTCTAGCTTAGGCTTTTTGAGAGGTAACTCCCATCCTTCCTTCACCAAACACAGTGGGCCTCTCACAGGGTGCCCAAACAACAATTCAAAGGGGCTGTAGCCAACTCCTTTTTGTGGGACCTCTCTGTAAGCAAACAGAAGGCAGGGTAGAAGGATATCCCATCTTCGCCTGAGCTTTTCAGGTAATCCTTTGATCATACCCTTTAGGGTCTTGTTGAATCTCTCAACAAGCCCATTGCATTGTGGGTGATAAGGGGTGGTGAACTTGTAGTTGACACCACATTCCTTCCACATAGCTGTTAAGTATCCTGACATAAAGTTGGTACCTCTGTCAGATACTACCTCCTTAGGAAACCCCACTCTGGAGAATACTCCCAGCAGGGCCCTGGCCACAACAGGAGCTGTAGTGGTCCTAAGGGGAATTGCCTCTGGATACCTGGTGGCATGATCCACTACCACCAGTATAAATCTGTGCCCAGATGCAGTGGGAGGATCCATGGGACCCACTATGTCTATTCCCACTCTTTCAAAGGGGACCCCCACCACAGGTAGTGGTATTAGGGGGGCCTTTGTTGTGCCACCTGATTTGCCACTGGCTTGGCAGGTAACACAGGAGCGACAAAACTCCTTTGTATCTTCATTCATATGAGGCCAGTGAAAGTGAGGGACAAGTCTGTCCCAGGTCTTGTTCTGGCCTAGGTGTCCTGCTAAAGGAATATCATGGGCCAAGGTAAGGAGGAAGCCCCTAAATTGCAGAGGTATAACCAACCTCCTGGTTGCACCAGGCTTGGGGTCTCTAGCCTCTGAATAAAGGAGCCCTTCATCCCAATACACTTTATGGGTACCTTGAGCATTCCCAGCAGCCTCAGCAGCAGCCAGCTGTCTGAGGGGTTCAAGAGAGGGACAGGATAACTGAGCCTGCCTCAAGTCAGCCCTTGAAGGTCCCCCTGTCCCCAGAAACTCAACCTGATCAGGTTCAAGCTCTTCAGGGACAGTTCCTTCAGGGTCCTCTAGATCAGCTTCCTGGGAAGGCTGATCATCACTCTGAGGCAGGGGGGAAGGCACAGCCTTGACCCTCCTGTTCTTCTTCTTGGTAGGTGCTTGGTCCATTGTTCCAGGATCCAAGACCTGTGGTTCAGTGAGGCACTTTTTGGCCTGTGACCTGGTCACAGCAAGGACATGTGATGATATACCTAACATCTCTGCATGAGTCCTGTACTCCACTTCTGACCATAGAGAACTCTCTAGGTCATTGCCCAACAAACATTCTACTGGGAGGTCTGCACTAACCACAACCCTTTTGAGGCCAGTTACCCCTCCCCATGAGAAGTTAACAACTGCCACACTGTGTGAAGTAGTGGCATTGCTGGCATTGGTCACCAGGTAGTTCTCACCTGGTATGTACTGTCCAGGGTCCACAAAGCCTGGTGTCACCATAGTGACACTGGCACATGTGTCCCTGTAGGCTTGAGCCACTTTGTCATTAATTAAAGGAGTCTGTCTGTACTTGCCCAGGTTACTGGGGCTCACAGTCAGGGACAAATCAATGTCGCCATCACAGATCAAGACTGCCTGTGTAAGGGTTCTGTCTAAGTCAGAATCTCCTTCAGTTCCCATAGTGATTCCCACTACACCCTTTGTCTGGGGACCAACACTGCTAACAGTAGTACTGGGAGCAGGTGCCTTAGGGGCAACAGTGTTGGGGGCTCCACCCTTTTTGCAATCACTAGTCCAGTGAGTTGTATTTTTACAATGATTGCACCAGGGTTTCTTTTGACCTTCTTTCTTCTTTTTGGACTGTTGGGACCCACCCTCCTTAGTAGTAGTTTGGGGCCCTGTTGAAGACTTCTGGTCTTTAGGTTTCTGATCTCCACCCTTTTGGTCTGTTTTCTTCTGATCACCCCCTTGGCCCTGGTTCTGGTTCTTTTGCTTAACCCTGGTTCTGACCCATTTGTCTGCCTTCTTTCCCAATTCTTGGGGAGAGGTCAGATCAGAGTCAACCAAGTGTTGATGCAGTTGCTGGTTTTGACAGTTATTTAAAATCTGTTCTCTCATCATCAAATTATACAATCCTGTAAAATCAGATACCTTACTTCCCAGCAACCAACCCTCCAAAGCCTTAGTGGCACATTCAATGTATTCAGACCAGTCCTGAGTCTGTGTCTTTTGGGTGTCTCTGAACATTAACCTGTACTGCTCAGTGGTTAAGCCTAACCCATCAACTAGAACACTCTTCAGGACTCTGTAGTTTCTGACATCCTCTTCTCTAACAGTGAGGAGTCTGTCTCTGCCTCTTCCTTCAAAGGAGAGCCAGAGGATTGCTGCCCACTGGTCTTCAGGAACCTGCTGTACTTTGCAGGCTCTCTCAAGAGCAGTTATCCATTTGTGGATGTCATCCCCACTTTTGTAGGGGGGCACAACCTTAGACAGGTTCCTATTGTCAAAGACCCTATCTTTGTCCTTAGGGACAATGCTGCCACCAGTGGGTATAGACCCACTCTCTTTATGCTGTCTAGCCTTGCTAAGTTTCTCTTCCATCAGGGCTACTTCTAGCTCCTGCTTCCTGATCCTCAGCTGGGCCTCTTGCATCTTGGCCTCATGTTCCCTCCTCTGAGGGGTGGTCATCCTTCTCCTGGAGTGACCTTGAGAGCCTCTAGAGCCATGGGAAGCATTGGAGTCACCTGAGCGATTCCTTTGCCTTCCCAGCCCTGTGTTAAGTCCACTGGGGAGATCCAGTGGGTTGAACCCACTGTCAGTCCCCAATAGCCTTGGTTTAGCTGGGCCAAGTATAACACTTGGCACTGGGCTAGTTCTCCCTTCATCCTCACTACTGTCAGTATCCTTTTCACTCTCATCCTCTGTGGTAGGCATCCCATCTAAGGGGTGACTATTGGGAAGGGGTACTTCAGTGGCATCTTTAGAAGGGGGGCCTCCTGTTCCTGTCCCTAAGGGGGCTAACTGGGAAGCTTTCTTGAGTGCTCTCTGATTCTCATCATTCTGTAAGAGCTCTCTGAGCTCAGCAGAGTTTGGGTTCTTGGGCTGTTTAAGGCCTCTAAGAGTTGCCAAATGCCTGAGCTCATTCTGATTAAGGGTAGCAAAGCTGGATGGTGCCCTCTGGGGGTCACTCTCAACAGAGATGGGTACAGTGGACCCCTCTGCCCCGGCCATTGCTCTTAAGTGTGGGTGGATGTGTTGCAATCTACCTACACTTGGGTTTACCTACTAAACCTATCTAGTAGTTGTAGTCAGGGTGTGCTACTCCCTTTGCTCTACAACAACTAAGTTCAGTAGAACTTATGTATATCTAATCTTGTTTTATATGTACCTACAGGTACCTATGTGATCTTTCAATTGGTAACCAAGAGATTACAATGGTAAAACACAGCAAGCTCAAATCCAACCGCTGCTCACCAATGTGAGAAGTTGGCCTGGTATATGCTGTTCACTAGTTCTAGTGACCACCTTGTACCATGCCAAGCAACCCTTATGGTGTGGTTGTAAGTCAACCTTTTTGGACTAGCTGCCCTAGTGGTAGCGTAGGCTAAGCAGTCTTTGAGGCTAAACTCGTGAAGCGTGTTAAGCAAGCTGTTTTACCAATAGTAACCCCCTTTTATACCAATGAAAGGACACCACACAGATATATATTCAAAATATATATGTATTTATTTCTCAAAGTAACCCCTAGTCTCTTTATGAGCACAGGAGCACAAATCGTCAAACAAGATTATCACATAATACACAGAAGTTGCACTTTATATGGATAGGCCCTGGTGGCCACTCGAACCATATACTAAAATAGTGGTATAAGTACCACGAACAGAAAAGGGAAAAGGCCTAGGGCCTCTAGAATCGCTGGGCCTACAAGGAGCTAACGTCAGTTAGTGACCAGGAGGTCCACGGGTGGCGTGTGCAGAGCAAATAGTCACACGCGTGCTCCCATAGGTTTCAATGGGTGCGTAAAAAGTACAAAGTTACTGCAAAAGGAATCTTCCGGATGACCTAGGAACTTAAGATTTGGAACACAGGCACTAGAGATGTAATACTACACTTGGGCACAGGTGTGCCAGCTTTACCTCACCCACAGGAAGCGGGTGCATAGGCCTCGAAGTGCGTCGGGTTTCTTCTATCTGTTCCGTGGGGCCTGTAGACAAAAGTGCTGCAGGCGGTCGGTCGGGAAGAGATGCAGTGGATCCAAGAGTGGATCGGAGATGTTCAAGACCTGTAAGCAGAGGGGACAGTGTTCACAGTCACTAGCCAGTGACCAGCGTGGCACCAGGTGGGTACCAGGCGATGTCGGGCGCAAACAGGTGATGAGGGGTAGCTTGTCTCCGCAGCCACGTGGTCCCTGAAGGTCGACGACGTCCAGGAGTCGGCTCACGAGCTGTCCCACGCAGGCTCTCGCTGTCGGCGGTGTCGGCGACTTGATCGAAGCAAACAAGCCTTGGCAAAAGCAATTGTAGAAGGATTCGGAAATCAGCTGTTGGTTCTGACCAGCAAGGTCAGAGGGATTGCTCCTTTGGAGGGGAGCAAGGGCCAGTCTGGAGCAACCAGACCAGCGGTGTTTGTCGTAGATTTCGTCGCCAAGATGGCCACTAGCCAGCGGGCCAGCAACCGGTTAGGCGCGTCGAGTGGCAAAATGCAGAAGGGCCCCACGCAGATCGTGGAGATGCTGGAGGGCTCACCTTTGGTGCAGATGCTGCTCGAGGGTTGGGCTTCTCAGGACCCAAAGCACAACTTGGAGGGAGCCTCGGTTGTTGCACTTGTCAGCTTGTCGTAGTCGTTCCAAGATGGCTGGCTCCACGTGTCTCGGTGCCTCCACGGGTCTCCTCCTTTCAGGGACTGTGGATCGGGCGGTGAGAGGTCTGGAGGTCCAGGTCTTGTCAGTCTCTGGGCTCGGGCTCCGGCGGGAGGCGGCGGCAAAGCAGACGGTGATTCGCTGGATGGTGCTTGCGTTAGCAAGGTGGTCACTCCCTGACCACAGGGGAGATTTTCTTCAGTCTTCTGTGCAGCAGAATGTCGAAGTTCCCGTCTTCTTCTTAGTTTCAAGTTGATTCCAGGATGTCTGAAGTCTTAGGACACAGCTCCTACCTTTATTCGGATTCTAGGGGCCGGACTACCTGCTAGGTCCCTCCCTATGGGTGGGACCAGGAAGGGGGGTGGTTACACCCCCAATCCTTTGTCCAGCTCGCCCCAGGCCCGGGACTGGTGTGCCCCAGGACCGGTTTGAACTGGCATATGCACCGAGGCTCCTTGTGAGCCACAGGCATGTCTGGTTTCTTTCAAGCCCTACCTGACCAATACACAAAATCCTGTCTGGGGTGGTGCACGCACCTCCCCTGGCAGGAAACCCTTTGTCCACACCTCCCAAGCTGGAAGGACTCCCAGCAGCAGGAGGGCAGACTTGTGTCTGTGGTGGCAGCATCCATTTTGTGGAGCTGAGGCTATGTCTGATTTTACCCGGGTTTCAGGTACTGTACATGTCGTGTCCCTCTAGAAGGGTGGAATGCTAACCCCGTCGCCAGAATTGGCGAGGGGTTAGTATTCCAATTCGTATGACACCTTACTCGACATGTTTTGATAAAGCCAAACCAAAGATAGCATTTAACCGCGAGGTTCATAATGCACTTAAGAGTATATGGTATGACGATATCTGGAAACAGTAGAAGGAAGTTGTTCCGACCACTGCAGACAGGCTCAGCTCATGCCAGAGCACCATCTCACATGGAACCAAGCACTCTGCCTTCAGGATTGTTAAGGCCTGCCATAGGAGTGACTTATAGGTTACCAGGTGTCCCATTTAGGGTTAGGTATAGGTATACTACACCTAAGTAAGAGGTGATTACACCAACTTACCCCAGCTGAGTGATCAGCCAGTTGTGTCAGATTGTTAGGCCAAGCCTGGGGTGGCATAATACATGCTGCAGCCCCTGGCAGGCCTTGGGTACACCAATGCCCTGGGTACCTAGTGTACACTGGTACAGGGGCTGACAGGGTGATCCACTTCCAATTGGTTATGCACCTAGGGTGCATAGTTTTAATTTAGTAGAGAGAACAGCAGGCTGGGGGTCTGATTGGCAGGCCCACAGCCTCAATATGTCAAAAACCAGTGAAGCAAAAAGCAAAAATTTGGGGTGACCATAGGATAGCAGACCCTACTCTCCTACAACACCACTTCTACTGCTGGAGCTCTCGCCGACTGTGTGATATATCTGTGCGCACCACGTCTACTGCAGGAGCTCTCGTTGGATGTATTGTGTACCTGCATGCACCACTTCTATTGCATGAGCTCTCGTTGCCTGTGTGGTATACTTGCACGCACCACTTCTTCTGCAAGTGCTCTGGTTGCCTCTGTGCTGTACCTGCTTGCACCAGCTCTACTGCAGGTGTTATGGTTGCCTGTATGGTGTACCTGCAACCACCACTTCTATTGCATGAGCTCTAACTGCCTCTATGGCATACCTGCACGCACCACTTCAACTGCAGGTTCTCTCGTGGTCTGTGTGGTATACCTGTGGGCACCACTTCTACTGCAGGAGCTCTTGCTGCCTGTGTAGTGTACCTGCACGCGCCACTTCTCCTGCAGGAGCTCTCGTTGCCTGTATGGTATACCTGCAAGCACCACTTCTCCTGCAGGAGCTCTCATTGCCTGTGTGGTATACCTGTCCGCACCACTTCTACTGCAGGTGCTCTTACTGCCTGTATGGTGTACCTGCACGCAGCACTTCTATTGCATAAGCTCTCGCTGCCTCTATGGTATACCTGCAACACCACTTCTACTGCAGGAGCTCTCGTTGCCTGTGTTGTATATCTACGCGCAGCACTTCTTCTGCAGGAGCTCTCGTTGCCTGTATGGTATACCTGCATGCACCAGTTCTGCTGCAAGAGCTCACGTTGCCTGTGTGGTATACTTGCATGCACCACTTCCACTGCAGGAGCTCTTGCTGCCTGTGTAGTGTACCTTCACACGCCACTTCTCCTGCAGGAGCTCTCCTTGCCTGTATGGTATACCTGCAAGCACCACTTCTACTGCAGGAGCTTTCGTTGCCTGTATGTTGTACCTGCATGCACCACTTCTACTGCAGGTGCTCTCGTTGCCTGTGTGGTATACCTGCATGCACCACTTGTACTGCAGGAGCTCTTGTTAACTGTGTGCTATACCTGCATGCACCACTTCTACTGCAGGTGCTCTTGTTGCCTTGTGGTACCCCTGCACGCTCCACTTCTACTGCAGATGCTCTTGTTGTCTGTATGGTATACCTGCAAGCATCACTTCTACTGCAGGTGCTCTTGCCTGTATGGTATACCTGCAAGCATCACTTCTACTGCAGGGGCTCTCGTTGCCTGTGTGGTATACCTGTGCGCACCACTTCTATTGCAGGAGCTCTCGTTGCCTGTGTGGTAAACCTGTGCGCACAACTTCTACTGCAGTAGCTCTCGTTGCCTGTATTGTGTAGCTGCAAGCACCACTTCCAATGCAGGAGCTCTCATTGCCTGTGTGGTATACCTGTGCGCACCACTTCTACTGAAGGAGCTCTCGTTGCCTGTGTGGTATACCTGTGCGCACCACTCCTACTGCAGGAAATCTCGTTGCCTTTATGGCGTACCTGTGCACACCACTTCTACTGCTGGAGCTCTCGCCGACTGTGTGATATATCTGTGCGCACCACGTCTACTGCAGGAGCTCTCGTTGGATGTATTGTGTACCTGCATGCACCACTTCTATTGCATGAGCTCTCGTTGCCTGTGTGGTATACTTGCACGCACCACTTCTTCTGCAAGTGCTCTGGTTGCCTCTGTGCTGTACCTGCTTGCACCAGCTCTACTGCAGGTGTTATGGTTGCCTGTATGGTGTACCTGCAACCACCACTTCTATTGCATGAGCTCTAACTGCCTCTATGGCATACCTGCACGCACCACTTCAACTGCAGGTTCTCTCGTGGTCTGTGTGGTATACCTGTGGGCACCACTTCTACTGCAGGAGCTCTTGCTGCCTGTGTAGTGTACCTGCACGCGCCACTTCTCCTGCAGGAGCTCTCGTTGCCTGTATGGTATACCTGCAAGCACCACTTCTACTGCAGGAGCTTTCGTTGCCTGTATGTTGTACCTGCATGCACCACTTCTACTGTAGGAGCTCTCGTTGCCTGTGTGGTATACCTGTGCGCACCACTCCTACTGCAGGAAATCTCATTGACTTTATGGTGTACCTGTGCACACCACTTCTACTGCAGGTGTTCTCGTTGCCTGTGTGGTATACCTGCGTGCACCACTTGTACTGCAGGAGCTCTCGTTGCCTGTGTGCTATGGCTGCATGCACCACTTCTACTGCAGGTGCTCTTGTTGCCTTGTGGTACACCTGCACGCACCACTTCTACTGCAGATGCTCTTGTTGCCTGTATGGTATACCTGCAAGCATCACTTCTACTGCAGGTGCTCTCGTTGCCTGTGTGATATACCTGCACGCACCACTTCTATTGCATGAGCTCTCGCTGCCTCTATGGTATTCCTGCACGCACCACTTCTACTGCAGTTGCTCTCATTGCCTGTGTGGTATACCTGTCCGCACCACTTCTACTGCAGGTGCTCTTACTGCCTGTATGGTGTACCTGCACGCAGCACTTCTATTGCATAAGCTCTCGCTGCCTCTATGGTATACCTGCAACACCACTTCTACTGCAGGAGCTCTCGTTGCCTGTGTTGTATATCTGCGCGCAGCACTTCTTCTGCAGGAGCTCTCGTTGCCTGTATGGTATACCTGCATGCACCAGTTCTGCTGCAAGAGCTCACGTTGCCTGTGTGGTATACTTGCACGCACCACTTCCACTGCAGGAGCTCTTGCTGCCTGTGTAGTGTACCTTCACACGCCACTTCTCCTGCAGGAGCTCTCCTTGCCTGTATGGTATACCTGCAAGCACCACTTCTACTGCAGGAGCTTTCGTTGCCTGTATGTTGTACCTGCATGCACCATTTCTACTGCAGGTGCTCTCGTTGCCTGTGTGGTATACCTGCATGCACCACTTGTACTGCAGGAGCTCTTGTTAACTGTGTGCTATACCTGCATGCACCACTTCTACTGCAGGTGCTCTTGTTGCCTTGTGGTACCCCTGCACGCACCACTTCTACTGCAGATGCTCTTGTTGTCTGTATGGTATACCTGCAAGCATCACTTCTACTGCAGGTGCTCTTGCCTGTATGGTATACCTGCAAGCATCACTTCTACTGCAGGGGCTCTCGTTGCCTGTGTGGTATACCTGTGCGCACCACTTCTATTGCAGGAGCTCTCGTTGCCTGTGTGGTAAACCTGTGCGCACAACTTCTACTGCAGTAGCTCTCGTTGCCTGTATTGTGTAGCTGCAAGCACCACTTCCACTGCAGGAGCTCTCATTGCCTGTGTGGTATACCTGTGCGCACCACTTCTACTGAAGGAGCTCTCGTTGCCTGTGTGGTATACCTGTGCGCACCACTCCTACTGCAGGAAATCTCGTTGCCTTTATGGCGTACCTGTGCACACCACTTCTACTGCTGGAGCTCTCGCCGACTGTGTGATATATCTGTGCGCACCACGTCTACTGCAGGAGCTCTCGTTGGATGTATTGTGTACCTGCATGCACCACTTCTATTGCATGAGCTCTCGTTGCCTGTGTGGTATACTTGCACGCACCACTTCTTCTGCAAGTGCTCTGGTTGCCTCTGTGCTGTACCTGCTTGCACCAGCTCTACTGCAGGTGTTATGGTTGCCTGTATGGTGTACCTGCAACCACCACTTCTATTGCATGAGCTCTAACTGCCTCTATGGCATACCTGCACGCACCACTTCAACTGCAGGTTCTCTCGTGGTCTGTGTGGTATACCTGTGGGCACCACTTCTACTGCAGGAGCTCTTGCTGCCTGTGTAGTGTACCTGCACGCGCCACTTCTCCTGCAGGAGCTCTCGTTGCCTGTATGGTATACCTGCAAGCACCACTTCTACTGCAGGAGCTTTCGTTGCCTGTATGTTGTACCTGCATGCACCACTTCTACTGTAGGAGCTCTCGTTGCCTGTGTGGTATACCTGTGCGCACCACTCCTACTGCAGGAAATCTCATTGACTTTATGGTGTACCTGTGCACACCACTTCTACTGCAGGTGTTCTCGTTGCCTGTGTGGTATACCTGCGTGCACCACTTGTACTGCAGGAGCTCTCGTTGCCTGTGTGCTATGGCTGCATGCACCACTTCTACTGCAGGTGCTCTTG
The DNA here is from genome assembly GCF_964204655.1 of Triturus cristatus. Taxonomy (NCBI): domain Eukaryota; kingdom Metazoa; phylum Chordata; class Amphibia; order Caudata; family Salamandridae; genus Triturus; species Triturus cristatus. The sequence goes on from NC_140579.1 coordinate 1,103,139,057, forward strand.
TTGCCTTGTGGTACACCTGCACGCACCACTTCTACTGCAGATGCTCTTGTTGCCTGTATGGTATACCTGCAAGCATCACTTCTACTGCAGGTGCTCTCGTTGCCTGTGTGATATACCTGCACGCACCACTTCTATTGCATGAGCTCTCGCTGCCTCTATGGTATTCCTGCACGCACCACTTCTACTGCAGTTGCTCTCATTGCCTGTGTGGTATACCTGTCCGCACCACTTCTACTGCAGGTGCTCTTACTGCCTGTATGGTGTACCTGCACGCAGCACTTCTATTGCATAAGCTCTCGCTGCCTCTATGGTATACCTGCAACACCACTTCTACTGCAGGAGCTCTCGTTGCCTGTGTTGTATATCTGCGCGCAGCACTTCTTCTGCAGGAGCTCTCGTTGCCTGTATGGTATACCTGCATGCACCAGTTCTGCTGCAAGAGCTCACGTTGCCTGTGTGGTATACTTGCACGCACCACTTCCACTGCAGGAGCTCTTGCTGCCTGTGTAGTGTACCTTCACACGCCACTTCTCCTGCAGGAGCTCTCCTTGCCTGTATGGTATACCTGCAAGCACCACTTCTACTGCAGGAGCTTTCGTTGCCTGTATGTTGTACCTGCATGCACCACTTCTACTGCAGGTGCTCTCGTTGCCTGTGTGGTATACCTGCATGCACCACTTGTACTGCAGGAGCTCTTGTTAACTGTGTGCTATACCTGCATGCACCACTTCTACTGCAGGTGCTCTTGTTGCCTTGTGGTACCCCTGCACGCACCACTTCTACTGCAGATGCTCTTGTTGTCTGTATGGTATACCTGCAAGCATCACTTCTACTGCAGGTGCTCTTGCCTGTATGGTATACCTGCAAGCATCACTTCTACTGCAGGGGCTCTCGTTGCCTGTGTGGTATACCTGTGCGCACCACTTCTATTGCAGGAGCTCTCGTTGCCTGTGTGGTAAACCTGTGCGCTCAACTTCTACTGCAGTAGCTCTCGTTGCCTGTATTGTGTAGCTGCAAGCACCACTTCCACTGCAGGAGCTCTCATTGCCTGTGTGGTATACCTGTGCGCACCACTTCTACTGAAGGAGCTCTCGTTGCCTGTGTGGTATACCTGTGCGCACCACTCCTACTGCAGGAAATCTCGTTGCCTTTATGGTGTACCTGTGCACACCACTTCTACTGCTGGAGCTCTCGCCGACTGTGTGATATATCTGTGCGCACCACGTCTACTGCAGGAGCTCTCGTTGGATGTATTGTGTACCTGCATGCACCACTTCTATTGCATGAGCTCTCGTTGCCTGTGTGGTATACTTGCACGCACCACTTCTTCTGCAAGTGCTCTGGTTGCCTCTGTGCTGTACCTGCTTGCACCAGCTCTACTGCAGGTGTTATGGTTGCCTGTATGGTGTACCTGCAACCACCACTTCTATTGCATGAGCTCTAACTGCCTCTATGGCATACCTGCACGCACCACTTCAACAGCAGGTTCTCTCATGGTCTGTGTGGTATACCTGTGCGCACCACTTCTACTGCAGGAGCTCTTGCTGCCTGTGTAGTGTACCTGCACGCGCCACTTCTCCTGCAGGAGCTCTCGTTGCCTGTATGGTATACCTGCAAGCACCACTTCTACTGCAGGAGCTTTCGTTGCCTGTATGTTGTACCTGCATGCACCACTTCTACTGTAGGAGCTCTCGTTGCCTGTGTGGTATACCTGTGCGCACCACTCCTACTGCAGGAAATCTCATTGCCTTTATGGTGTACCTGTGCACACCACTTCTACTGCAGGTGTTCTCGTTGCTTGTGTGGTATACCTGCGTGCACCACTTGTACTGCAGGAGCTCTCGTTGCCTGTGTGCTATGGCTGCATGCACCACTTCTACTGCAGGTGCTCTTGTTGCCTTGTGGTACACCTGCACGCACCACTTCTACTGCAGATGCTCTTGTTGCCTGGATGGTATACCTGCAAGCATCACTTCTACTGCAGGTGCTCTCGTTGCCTGTGTGATATACCTGCACGCACCACTTCTATTGCATGAGCTCTCGCTGCCTCTGTGGTATTCCTGCACGCACCACTTCTACTGCAGTTGCTCTCATTGCCTGTGTGGTATACCTGTCCGCACCACTTCTACTGCAGGTGCTCTTACTGCCTGTATGGTGTACCTGCACGCAGCACTTCTATTGCATAAGCTCTCGCTGCCTCTATGGTATACCTGCAACACCACTTCTACTGCAGGAGCTCTCGTTGCCTGTTTTGTATATCTGCGCGCACCACTTCTTCTTTAGGAGCTCTCGTTGCCTGTATGGTATACCTGCATGCACCAGTTCTGCTGCAAGAGCTCACGTTGCCTGTGTGGTATACTTGCATGCACAACTTCCACTGCAGGAGCTCTTGCTGCCTGTGTAGTGTACCTTCACACGCCACTTCTCCTGCAGGAGCTCTCCTTGCCTGTATGGTATACCTGCAAGCACCACTTCTACTGCAGGAGCTTTCGTTGCCTGTATGTTGTACCTGCATGCACCACTTCTACTACAGGTGCTCTCGTTGCCTGTGTGGTATACCTGCATGCACCACTTGTACTGCAGGAGCTCTTGTTAACTGTGTGCTATACCTGCATGCACCACTTCTACTGCAGGTGCTCTTGTTGCCTTGTGGTACCCCTGCACGCACCACTTCTACTGCAGATGCTCTTGTTGTCTGTATGGTATACCTGCAAGCATCACTTCTACTGCAGGTGCTCTTGCCTGTATGGTATACCTGCAAGCATCACTTCTACTGCAGGGGCTCTCGTTGCCTGTGTGGTATACCTGTGCGCACCACTTCTATTGCAGGAGCTCTCGTTGTCTGTGTGGTAAACCTGTGCGCACAACTTCTACTGCAGTAGCTCTCGTTGCCTGTATTGTGTAGCTGCAAGCACCACTTCCACTGCAGGAGCTCTCATTGCCTGTGTGGTATACCTGTGCACACCACTTCTACTGAAGGAGCTCTCGTTGCCTGTGTGGTATACCTGTGCGCACCACTCCTACTGCAGGAAATCTCGTTGCCTTTATGGTGTACCTGTGCACACCACTTCTACTGCTGGAGCTCTCGCCGACTGTGTGATATATCTGTGCGCACCACGTCTACTGCAGGAGCTCTCGTTGGATGTATTGTGTACCTGCATGCACCACTTCTATTGCATGAGCTCTCGTTGCCTGTGTGGTATACTTGCACGCACCACTTCTTCTGCAAGTGCTCTGGTTGCCTCTGTGCTGTACCTGCTTGCACCAGCTCTACTGCAGGTGTTATGGTTGCCTGTATGGTGTACCTGAAACCACCACTTCTATTGCATGAGCTCTAACTGCCTCTATGGCATACCTGCACGCACCACTTCAACTGCAGGGTCTCTCGTGGTCTGTGTGGTATACCTGTGCGCACCACTTCTACTGCAGGAGCTCTTGCTGCCTGTGTATTGTACCTGCACGCGCCACTTCTCCTGCAGGAGCTCTCGTTGCCTGTATGGTATACCTGCAAGCACCACTTCTACTGCAGGAGCTTTCGTTGCCTGTATGTTGTACCTGCATGCACCACTTCTACTGTAGGAGCTCTCGTTGCCTGTGTGGTATACCTGTGCGCACCACTCCTATTGCAGGAAATCTCATTGCCTTTATGGTGTACCTGTGCACACCACTTCTACTGCAGGTGCTCTCGTTGCCTGTGTGGTATACCTGCGTGCACCACTTGTACTGCAGGAGCTCTCGTTGCCTGTGTGCTATGGCTGCATGCACCACTTCTACTGCAAGTGCTCTTGTTGCCTTGTGGTACACCTGCACGCACCACTTCTACTGCAGGTGCTCTTGTTGCTTGTATGGTATACCTGCAAGCATCACTTCTACTTTAGGAGCTCTCGGTGCCTGTGTGGCATGCCTGCACGCACCACTTCTAGTGCAGGTGCTCTGGTTGCCTGCCTGGTACATCTGCCTGCACCACTTCTTCTGCAGGTGCTCTCGTTGCCTGTGTGGTATACCATCGTGCACCACTTTTACTGCAGGAGCTCTGGTTGCCTGCATGGTGCACCTGTTCGGACCACTTCTACTGCTTGTGCTCTCGCTGCCTGTGTGGTGTACCTGCAAGCACCACTTCTACTGCAGGAGCTCTCGTTGCCTATAAGGTGTACCTGCAAGCACCACTTCCACTGCAGGAGCTCTCATTGCCTGTGTGGTAAACCTGTGCACACCACTTGTATTGCAGGAGCTCTCGGTGCCTGTGTGGTATACCTGTGCGCACCACTTCTATTGCAGGAGCTCTCGTTGCCTGTGTGGTAAACCTGTGCGCACCACTTCTACTGCCGGTGCTCTTGCTACCTGTATGGTGTACCTGCAAACAGCACTTCTATTGCAAGTGCTCTCGCTGCCTCTATGGTATACCTGAACGCACAACTTCTTCTGCAAGTGCTCTCGTTGCCTGTGTGTTATATCTGCACTCACCACTTCTCCTGCAGGAGGTCTCGTTGCCTGTATGGTATACCTGCAAGCACCACTTCTACTGCAGGAGCTCTGGTTGCCTGTATGGTGTACCTGCATGCACCACTTCTACTGTAGGAGCTCTCGTTGCCTGTGTGGTGTACCTGTGTGCACCACTTCTCCTGCAGGTGCTCTCATTGCCTGTATGGTATACCGGCATGCACTACTTCTCCTGCACGAGCTCTCGTTGCCTGTGCGGTATACCTGCACGCATCACTTCTACTGCAGGAGCTCTCTATGCCTATGTGGTATACCTGCACGCACAACTTCTGCTGCAAGTGCTCTCGTTGCATGTATGGTGAACCTGCGCGCACCACTTCTACTGCAGGAGCTCTTGTTGCCTGTATTTTATACCTGCATGCACCACTACTACTGCAGGAGCTCTCGTTGCCTGCATGGTGCACCTGCTCGGACCACTTCTACTGTAGGTGCTCTCACTTCCTGTGGTGTACCTGCACGCACCACTTCTACTGCAGGAGTTCTCATTGCCTGTATGGTGTACCTGCAAGCACCACTTCCACTGCAGTAGCTCTCGTTGCCTGTGTGGTATACCTGTGCGTACCACTCCTACTTCAGGAAATCTTGTTGCATTTATGGTGTACCTGTGCACACCACTTCTACTGCAGGAGCTCTCGCTGTCTGTGTGGTATATCTATGCGCACCACTTCTACTGCAGGAGCTCTCGTTTCCTGTATGGTGTACCTGCAACCACCACTTCTATTGCATGAGCTCTAACTGCCTCTATGGCATACCTGCACGCACCACTTCTACTGCAGGTTCTCTCGTGGTCTGTGTGGTATACCTGTGCGCACCACTTCTACTGCCGGTGCTCTTGCTGCCTGTATGGTGTACCTGCAAACAGCACTTCTATTGCATGTGCTCTTGCTGCCTCTATGGTCTACCTGCACGCACAACTTCTTGTGCAAGTGCTCTTGTTGCCTGTATGGTATACCTGCATGCACCACTTCTACTGCAGGAGCTCTTGTTGCCTGTGTGGTATACCTGCATGCACCACTTCTACTGCAGGAGCTCTCGTTGCCTGCATGGTATACCTGCATGCACCAGTTCTACTGCAGGAGCTCTCGTTGCCTGTGTTGTATACTTGCACGCACCACTCTTTCTGCAAGTGCTCTCGTTGCCTGTGTGGTATATCTGCACGCACCTCTTCTCCTGCAGGAGCTCTTGTTGCCTGTATGGTATACCTACAAGCACCACTTCTACTGCAGGTGCTCTTGTTGCCTGTGTGGTGTACCTGCGTGCACCACTTCTACTGCAGGTGCTCTTGTTGCTTGTATGGTATACCTGCAAGCATCACTTCTACTGCAGGAGCTCTCGGTGCCTGTGTGGCATGCCTGAACGCACCACTTCTAGTGCAGGTGCTCTGGTTGCCTGCCTGGTATATCTGCGTGCACCACTTCTTCTGCAGATGCTCTCGTTGCCTATGTGGTATACCATCGTGCACCACTTTTACTGCAGGAGCTCTTCTTGCCTGCATGGTGCACCTGTTCGGACCACTTCTACTGTTTGTGCTCTCGCTGCCTGTGTGGTGTACCAGCAAGCACCACTTCTACTGCAGGAGCTCTCGTTGCCTGTAAGGTGTACCTGCAAGCACCACTTCCACTGCAGGAGCTCTCATTGCCTGTGTGGTAAACATGTGCACATCACTTCTATTGCAGGAGCTCTCGTTGCCTGTGTGGTATACCTGTGCGCACCACTTCTATTGCAGGAGCTCTCGTTGCCTGTGTGGTAAACCTGTGCGCACCACTTCTACTGCCGGTGCTCTTGCTACCTGTATGGTGTACCTGCAAACAGCACTTCTATTGCAAGTGCTCTCCCTGCCTCTATGGTATACCTGCACGCACAACTTCTGCAATTGCTCTCGTTGCCTGTGTGGTACATCTGCACGCACCACTTCTCCTGCAGGAGCTCTAGTTGCCTGTATGGTATACCTGCAAGCACCACTTCTACTGCAGGAGCTCTTGTTGCCCGTATGGTGTACCTGCATGCACCACTTCTACTGTAGGAGCTCTCGTTGCCTGTGTAGTATACCTGTGCGCACCACTTCTACTGCAGGTGCTCTCATTGCCTGTATGGTATACCGGCACGCACCACTTCTACTGCAGGAGCTCTCTTTGCCTATGTGGTATACCTGCACGCACCACTTCTGCTGCAAGTGCTCTTGTTGCCTGTATGGTGTACCTGCACGCACCACATCTAATGCAGGTGCTTTCGTTGCCTGTGTGGTGTACCTGCCTGCACCACTTCTACTGCAGGAGCTCTTGTTGCCTGTATGGTATACCTGCATGCACCACTTGTATTGCAGGAGCTCTCATTGCCTGTGTGCTATAACTGCATGCACCACTTCTACTGCAGGTGCTCTTGTTTCCTTGTGGTACACCTGCACGCGCCACTTCTTCTGCAGATGCTCTTGTTGCCTGTATGGTATACCTGCAAGCATCACTTCTACTGCAGGTGCTCTCGTTGCCTGTGTGATATACCTGCACGCACCACTTCTATTGCATGAGCTCTCGCTGCCTCTATGGTATTCCTGCACGCACCACTTCTACTGCAGTTGCTCTTACTGCCTGTATGGTGTACCTGCACGCAGCACTTCTATTGCATAAGCTCTCGCTGCCTCTATGGTATACCTGCAACACCACTTCTACTGCAGGAGCTCTCGTTGCCTGTGTTGTATATCTGCGGGCACCACTTCTTCTGCAGGAGCTCTCGTTGCCTGTATGGTATACCTGCATGCACCAGTTCTGCTGCAAGAGCTCACGTTGCCTGTGTGGTATACTTGCACGCACCACTTCCACTGCAGGAGCTCTTGCTGCCTGTGTAGTGTACCTTCACACGCAACTTCTCCTGCAGGAGCTCTCCTTGCCTGTATGGTATACCTGCAAGCACCACTTCTACTGCAGGAGCTTTCGTTGCCTGTATGTTGTACCTGCATGCACCACTTCTACTGCAGGTGCTCTCGTTGCCTGTGTGGTATACCTGCATGCACCACTTGTACTGCAGAAGCTCTTGTTAACTGTGTGCTATACCTGCATGCACCACTTCTACTGCAGGTGCTCTTGTTGCCTTGTGGTACCCCTGCACGCACCACTTCTACTGCAGATGCTCTTGTTGTCTGTATGGTATACCTGCAAGCATCACTTCTACTGCAGGTGCTCTTGCCTGTATGGTATACCTGCAAGCATCACTTCTACTGCAGGGGCTCTCGTTGCCTGTATGGTATACCTGTGCGCACCACTTCTATTGCAGGAGCTCTCGTTGCCTGTGTGGTAAACCTGTGCGCACAACTTCTACTGCAGTACTCTCGTTGCCTGTATTGTGTAGCTGCAAGCACCACTTCCACTGCAGGAGCTCTCATTGCCTGTGTGGTATACCTGTGCGCACCACTTCTACTGAAGGAGCTCTCGTTGCCTGTGTGGTATACCTGTGCGCACCACTCCTACTGCAGGAAATCTCGTTGCCTTTATGGTGTACCTGTGCACACCACTTCTACTGCAGGAGCTCTCGCCGACTGTGTGATATATCTGTGCGCACCACGTCTACTGCAGGAGCTCTCGTTGGATGTATTGTGTACCTGCATGCACCACTTCTATTGCATGAGCTCTCGTTGCCTGTGTGGTATACTTGCACGCACCACTTCTTCTGCAAGTGCTCTGGTTGCCTCTGTGCTGTACCTGCTTGCACCAGCTCTACTGCAGGTGTTATGGTTGCCTGTATGGTGTACCTGCAACCACCACTTCTATTGCATGAGCTCTAACTGCCTCTATGGCATACCTGCACGCACCACTTCAACTGCAGGTTCTCTCGTGGTCTGTGTGGTATACCTGTGCGCACCACTTCTACTGCAGGAGCTCTTGCTGCCTGTGTATTGTACCTGCATGCGCCACTTCGCCTGCAGGAGCTCTCGTTGCCTGTATGGTATACCTGCAAGCACCACTTCTACTGCAGGAGCTTTCGTTGCCTGTATGTTGTACCTGCATGCACCACTTCTACTGTAGGAGCTCTCGTTGCCTGTGTGGTATACCTGTGCGCACCACTCCTACTGCAGGAAATCTCATTGCCTTTATGGTGTACCTGTGCACACCACTTCTACTGCAGGTGCTCTCGTTGCCTGTGTGGTATACCTGCGTGCACCACTTGTACTGCAGGAGCTCTCGTTGCCTGTGTGCTATGGCTGCATGCACCACTTCTACTGCAGGTGCTCTTGTTGCCTTGTGGTACACCTGCACGCACCACTTCTACTGCAGGTGCTCTTGTTGCTTGTATGGTATACCTGCAAGCGTCACTTCTACTGCAGGAGCTCTCGGTGCCTGTGTGGCATGCCTGCATGCACCACTTCTAGTGCAGGTGCTCTGGTTGCCTGCCTGGTATACCTGCGTGCACCACTTCTTCTGCAGGTGCTCTCGTTGCCTACGTGGTATACCAGCGTGCACCACTTTTACTGCAGGAGCTCTCGTTGCCTGCATGGTGCACCTGTTCGGACCACTTCTACTGCATGTGCTCTCGCTGCCTCTGTGGTGTACCTGCAAGCACCACTTCTACTGCAGGAGCTCTCGTTGCCTATAAGGTGTACCTGCAAGCACCACTTCCACTGCAGGAGCTCTTGTTGCCTGTGTGGTAAACCTGTGTGCACCACTTCTACTGCAGGTGCTCTTGCTACCTGTTTGGTGTACCTGCAAATAGCACTTCTATTGCAAGTGCTCTCGCTGCCTCTATGGTATACCTGCCCGCACAACTTTTTCTGCAGGTGCTCTCGTTGCCTGTGTGGTATATCTGCACGCACCACTTCTCCTGCAGGAGCTCTAGTTGCCTGTATGGTATACCTGCAAGCACCACTTCTACTGCAGGAGCTCTCGTTGCCCGTATGGTGTACCTGCATGCACCACTTCTACTGTAGGAGCTCTCGTTGCCTGTGTGGTATACCTGTACGCACCACTTCTGTTGCAAGTGCTCTCGTTGCCTGTATGGTGTACCTGCATGCACCACTTCTACTGCAGGAGCTCTTGTTGCCTGTATGGTATACCTGCATGCATCACTTCTACTGCAGGAGCTCTCGTTGCCTGTGTGCTATACCTGCATGCACCACTTCTACTGCAGGTGCTCTCGTTGCCTTGTGGTACACCTGCACGTGCCACGTCTTATGCAGATGCTCTTGTTGCCTGTATGGTATACCTGCAAGCATCACTTCTACTGCAGGTGCTCGTGTTGAATGTACGTATACCTGCAAGCATCACTTCTACTGCAGGTGCTCTTGTTGCCTGTGTGGTATACCTGCACGCACCACTTCTATTGCATGAGCTCTCGCTGCCTCTATGGTATTCCTGCACGCACCACTTCTACTGCAGTTGCTCTCGTTGCCTGTGTGGTATACCTGTGCGCACCACTTCTACTGCAGGTGCTCTTGCTGCCTCTATGGTATACCTGTACGCACCACTTCTTCTGCAAGTGCTCTCGTTGCCTGTATGGTAGACCTGCAAGCACCACTTCTACTGCAGGAGCTCTCGTTGCCTGTGTGGTATATCTGCGCGCACCACTCATTCTGCAGGAGCTCTCGTTGCCTGTATGGTATACCTGCATGCACCAGTTCTACTGCAGGAGCTCACGTTGCCTGTGTGGTATTCTTGCACGCACCAATTCTACTGCAGGAGCTCTTGCTGCCTCTGTGGTGTACCTGCACGTGCCACTTCTCCTGCAGGAGCTCTCGTTGCCTGTATGGTATACCTGCAAGCACCACTTCTACTGCAGGAGCTTTCGTTGCCTGTATGTTGTACCTGTATGCACCACTTCTCTTGTAGGAGCTCTCGTTGCCTGTGTGGTATACCTGTGCGCACCGCTTCTACTGAAGGTGCTCTCATTGCCTGTATGGTATACCGGCACGCACTACTTCTACTGCAGGAGCTCTCGTTGCCTTGTGGTACACCTGCACGCGCCACTTCTTCTGCAGATCCTCTTGTTGCCTGTATGGTATACCTGCACGCATCACTTCTACTGCAGGTGCTCTTGTTGCCTGTATGGTATACCTGCAAGCATCACTTCTACTGCAGGTGCTCTCGTTGCCTGAGTGGTATACCTGTGCGCATCACTTCTATTGCAGGAGCTCTCTTTGCCTGTGTGGTAAACCTGTGCGCACCACTTCTTCTGCAGGAGCTCTCATTGCCTGTATGGTGTACCTGAACGCACCACTTCTATTGCATGAGCTCTCGCTGCCTCTATGGTATTCCTGCATGCACCACTCCTACTGCAGTTGCTCTCGTTGCGTGTGTGGTATACCTGTGCGCACCAATTCTACGGCAGGTGCTCTTGCTGCCTGTATGGTGTACCTGCTTGCAGCACTTCTATTGCATGAGCTCTCGCTGCCTCTATGGTATACCTGCACACACCACTTCTACTGCAGGAGCTCTCGTTTCCTGAGTGGTATATCTGCGTGCACCACTTCTTCTGCATGAGCTCTCGTTGCCTGTATGGTATACCTGCATGCACCAGTTCTACTGCAGGAGCTCTCGTTGCCTGCATGGTGCACCTGTTCGTATCACTTCTACTGCAGGTGCTCAGGCTACCTGTGGTGTACCTGCACACACCACTTCTACTGCAGGAGCTCTTGTTGCCTGTATGGTGTACCTGCAAGCACCACTTCCACTGCAGTAGCTCTTGTTGCCTGTGTGGTATACTTGTGCGCACCACTCCTACTGCAGGAAATCTTGATGCATTTATGGTGTACCTGTGCACACCACTTCTACTGCAGGAGCTCTCGCTTTCTGTGTGGTATACCTATGCGCACCACCTCTACTGCAGGAGCTCTCGTTGCCTATATGGTGTACCTGCAGCCACCACTTCTATTGCATGAGCTCTAACAGCCTCTAAGGCATACCTGCACGCACCACTTCTACTGCAGGTTCTCTCGTGGCCTGTGTGGTATACCTGTGCGCACCACTTCTACTGCCGGTGCTCTTGCTGCCTGTATGGTGTACCTTCAAACAGCACTTCTATTGCATGTGCTCTTGCTGCCTCTATGGTATACCTGCACACACAACTTCTTCTGCAAGTGCTCTTGTTACCTGTATGGTATACCTTCATGCACAACTTGTATTGCAGGAGCTCTCGTTGCCTGTATGGTGCACCTGCAAGCACCACTTCCACTGCAGGCGCTCTTGTTGCCTGTGGGGTAAACCTGTGTGCACCACTTCTACTGCAGGTGCTCTTGCTACCTGTATGGTGTACCTGCAAACAGCACTTCCATTGCATGTGCTCTCACTGCCTCTATGGTATACCTGCACGCACAACTTTTTCTGCAAGTGCTCTCGTTGCCTGTCTGGTATATCTGCACGCACCACTTCTGCTGCAGGAGCTCTCGTTGCCTGTATGGTATACCTGCAAGCACCACTTCTACTGCAGGAGCTCTCGTTGCCTGTATGGTGTACCTGCATGCACCACTTCTACTGTAGGAGCTCTCGTTGCCTGTGTGGTATACCTGTGCGCACCACTTCTACTGCAGGTGCTCTCATTACCTGTATGGTATACCGGCACACACTACTTCTTCTGCAAGTGCTCTTGTTACCTGTATGGTATACCTGCATGCACCACTTCTACTGCAGGAGCTCTCTTTGCCTATCTGGTATACCTGCACGCACAACTTCTGCTGCAAGTGCTCTCGTTGCCTGTATGTTATACCTGCATGCACCACTTCTACTGCAGGAGCTCTCGTTGCCTGTATGGTGCACCTGTTCGGACCACTTCTACTGCAGGTGCTCTCGCTTCCTGGGGTGTACCTGCACGCAACACTTCTACTGCAGGAGCTCTCGTTGCCTGTATGGTGTACCTGCAAGCACCACTTCCACTGCAGTAGCTCTCGTTGCCTTTGTGATATACCTGTGCGCACCACTCCTACTGCAGGAAATCTTGTTGCATTTATGGTGTACCTGTGCACACCACTTCTACTGCAGGTGCTCTCGCTGTCTGTGTGGTATACCTATGCTCACCACTTCTACTGCAGGAGCTCTCGTTGCCTTATGGTGTACTTGCAAACAGCACTTCTATTGCATGTGCTCTTGCTGCCTCTATGGTATACCTGCACGCACAACTTCTTCTGCAAGTACTCTCGTTGCCTGTATGGTATACCTGCATGCACAACTTCTACTGCAGGAGCTCTCGTTGCCTGTATGGTATACCTGCATGCACCAGTTCTACTGCAGGAGCTCCCGTTGCCTGTGTGGTATACTTGCACGCACCACTCTTTCTGCAAGTGCTCTCGTTGCCTGTGTGGTGTACCGGCTTGTACCAGCTATACTGCAGGTGCTCTCGTTGCCTGTGTGGTATATCTGCACGCACCACTTCTCCTGCAGGAGCTCTTGTTGCCTGTATGGTATACCTACAAGCACCACTTCTACTGCAGGAGCTCTCGTTGCCTGTGTGGTGTACCTGCACGCACTACTTCTACTGCAGGAGCTCTCGTTGCCTGTGCGATATACCTGCAGGCACCACTTCTACTGCAGGAGCTTTCATTGCCTGTATGGTATACCTGCACGCACCATTTCTGCTGCAGGAGCTCTCGTTGCCTGTATGGGATACCTGCACGCACCACTTCTACTGCAGGTGCTCTCGTTGCCTGTGTGGTGTACCTGCGCGCACCACTTCTACTGCAGGAGCTCTCGTTGCCTGTATGGTATACCTGCATGCACCACTTCTAATGCAGGTGCTCTCGTTGCCTGTGTGGTGTACCGGCTTGTACCAGCTATACTGCAGGTGCTCTCGTTGCCTGTATGGTATACCTACAAGCACCACTTCTACTGCAGGAGCTCTCGTTGCCTGTATGGTGTACCTGCACGCACTACTTTTACTGCAGGAGCTCTCATTGCCTGTGCGGTATACCTGCAGGCACCACTTCTACTGCAGGAGCTCTCGTTGCCTGTATGGTATACCTGCAGGCACCATTTCTACTGCAGGAGCTCTCTTTGACTATGTGGTATACCTGCACGCACCACTTCTTTTACAAGTGCTCTCGTTGCCTGTATGGTGTACCTGCACGCACCACATCTAATGCAGGTGCTCTCATTGCCTGTGTGGTGTACCTGCGTGCACCACTTCTACTGCAGGAGCTCTCATTGCCTGTATGGTATACCTGCATGCACCACTTCTACTGCAGGTGCTCTCGTTGCATGTGTGGTATACCTGCGTGCACCACTTGTACTGCAGGAGCTCTCGTTGCCTGTGTGCTATAGCTGCATGCACCACTTCTACTGCAGGTGCTCTTGTTGCCTTGTGGTACACCTGCACGCACCACTTCTACTGCAGGTGCTCTTGCTGCTTGTATGGTATACCTGCAAGCATCACTTCTACTGCAGGAGCTCTCGGTGCCTGTGTGGCATGCCTGCACGCACCACTTCTAGTGCAGGTGCTCTGGTTGCCTGCCTGGTATACCTGCGTGCACCACTTCTTCTGCAGGTGCTCTCGTTGCCTGTGTGGTATACCAGCGTGCACCACTTTTACTGCAGGAGCTCTCGTTGCCTGTATGGTGCACCTGTTCGGACCACTTCTACTGCAGGTGCTCTCGCTGTCTGTGAGGTGTACCTGCAAGCACCACTCCTACTGCAGGAGCTCTCGTTGCCTGTAAGGTGTACCTGCAAGCACCACTTCCACTGCAGGAGCTGTCGTTGCCTGTGTGGTAAACCTGTGAGCACCACTTCTACTGCAGGTGCTCTTGCTGCCTGTATGGTGTGCCTGCAAACAGCACTTCTATTGCATGTGCTCTCGGTGCCTCTATGGTATACCTGCACGCACAACTTCTTCTGCTAGTGCTCTCGTTGCCTGTGTGGTATACCTGCACACACCACTTCTACTGCAAGTGCTCTCGTTGCTTGGATGGTTTACCTGCACGCACCACTTCTAATGCATGTGCTCTCGTTGCCTGTGTGGTATACCTGCATGCACCACTTCTACTGCAGGTGCTCTCGTTGCCTGTGTGGTATACCTGCATACACCACTTGTACTGCAGGAGCTCTCGTTGCCTGTGTGCTATACCTGCATGCACCACTTCTACTGTAAGTGCTCTCATTGCCTTGTGGTACACCTGCACGCACCACTTCTACTGCAGATGTTCTTGTTGCCTGTATGGTATACCTGCAAGCATCACTTCTATTGCAGGTGCTCTCGTTGCCTGTGTGGTGTACCTGCGCGCACCACTTCTACTGCAGGAGCTCTCGTTGCCTGTATGGTATACCTGCATGCACCACTTCTAATGCAGGTGCTCTCGTTGCCTGTGTGGTGTACCGGCTTGTACCAGCTATACTGCAGGTGCTCTCGTTGCCTGTATGGTATACCTACAAGCACCACTTCTACTGCAGGAGCTCTCGTTGCCTGTATGGTGTACCTGCACGCACTACTTTTACTGCAGGAGCTCTCATTGCCTGTGCGGTATACCTGCAGGCACCACTTCTACTGCAGGAGCTCTCGTTGCCTGTATGGTATACCTGCACGCACCATTTCTACTGCAGGAGCTCTCTTTGACTATGTGGTATACCTGCATGCACCACTTCTTTTACAAGTGCTCTCGTTGCCTGTATGGTGTACCTGCACGCACCACATCTAATGCAGGTGCTCTCGTTGCCTGTGTGGTGTACCTGCGCGCACCACTTCTACTGCAGGAGCTCTCATTGCCTGTATGGTATACCTGCATGCACCACTTCTACTGCAGGTGCTCTCGTTGCATGTGTGGTATACCTGCGTGCACCACTTGTACTGCAGGAGCTCTCGTTGCCTGTGTGCTATAGCTGCATGCACCACTTCTACTGCAGGTGCTCTTGTTGCCTTGTGGTACACCTGCACGCACCACTTCTACTGCAGGTGCTCTTGCTGCTTGTATGGTATACCTGCAAGCATCACTTCTACTGCAGGAGCTCTCGGTGCCTGTGTGGCATGCCTGCACGCACCACTTCTAGTGCAGGTGCTCTGGTTGCCTGCCTGGTATACCTGCGTGCACCACTTCTTCTGCAGGTGGTCTCGTTGCCTGTGTGGTATACCAGCGTGCACCACTTTTACTGCAGGAGCTCTCGTTGCCTGTATGGTGCACCTGTTCGGACCACTTCTACTGCAGGTGCTCTCGCTGTCTGTGAGGTGTACCTGCAAGCACCACTCCTACTGCAGGAGCTCTCGTTGCCTGTAAGGTGTACCTGCAAGCACCACTTCCACTGCAGGAGCTGTCGTTGCCTGTGTGGTAAACCTGTGAGCACCACTTCTACTGCAGGTGCTCTTGCTGCCTGTATGGTGTGCCTGCAAACAGCACTTCTATTGCATGTGCTCTCGGTGCCTCTATGGTATACCTGCACGCACAACTTCTTCTGCTAGTGCTCTCGTTGCCTGTGTGGTATACCTGCACACACCACTTCTACTGCAAGTGCTCTCGTTGCTTGGATGGTTTACCTGCACGCACCACTTCTAATGCAGGTGCTTTCGTTGCCTGTGTGGTGTACCTGCACGCACTACTTCTACTGCAGGTGCTCTCGTTGCCTGTGTGGTATACCTGCATGCACCACTTCTACTGCAGGTGCTCTCGTTGCCTGTGTGGTATACCTGCATACACCACTTGTACTGCAGGAGCTCTCGTTGCCTGTGTGCTATACCTGCATGCACCACTTCTACTGTAAGTGCTCTCATTGCCTTGTGGTACACCTGCACGCACCACTTCTACTGCAGATGCTCTTGTTGCCTGTATGGTAGGCCTGGGCGGTAAATTCCGTTCCGTTCGCGGAATTTGCGGAATTTGGGTAATTTCGCGTTCCGCGGAGAACGCAAAATTGCCCAAAAATCTGCGTTCCGCGACTTCGCGAAATTTTTTGCTTGTTCGCGTTCTCAATATGCGTGTTCACGAGATATTTCACCCCGAGCACGCAAACAGCGATCGCGAACAGGAAAAAAGTATCGCGAACAAGCAATTCCGCATGTTCGCGGAATTTCTGCGTGTTCGCGGAGATTTTTTACCGTTTCGCGGGGATTTGCGTAACGCGATTACGCGAATTCCGCCCACCCCTACTGTATGGTATACCTGCAAGCATCACTTCTATTGCAGGTCCTCTCGTTGCCTGTGTGGTATACCTGTGTGCACAACTTCTATTGCAGGAACTCTCATTGCCTTTATGGTGTACCTGCACGCACCACTTCTATTGCATGATCTCTCGCTGCCTCTATGGTATACCTGCACGCATCACTTCTTCTGCAAGTGCTCTCGTTGCCTGTATGGTATACCTGCACGCACCACTTCTACTGCAGTAGCTCTCGTTGCCTGTGATGTGTACCTGCAAGCACCACATCCACTGCAGGAGCTCTCGTTGCCTGTGTGGTAAACCTGTGTGCACCACTTCTACTGCAGGTGCTCTTGCTACCTGTATGGTGTACCTGCAAACAGCACTTCTATTGCATATGCTCTTGCTGCCTCTATGGTACACCTGCATGCACCACTTCTACTGCAGGTGCTCTCGCTGCCTGTGTGGTAAACCTGCAAGCACCACTTCTACTGCAGGAGGGGGAACAGCCATTACATCGCGGTTTTTACCATGCGCAGCTTTTACATCGCATGCGTTACAACGCATGTGATGTTACAACGCAATGCCATTACAACGCAAGTCTTTACATCGACTTGCGCTAGATGGCTTGCTAACTTTACAAATAGTGTAGTTTACTATCCCAACACCTTCCCTACTGTTACGTGGACTGGAGTTGGAATAGTAAATTACACTTTTCTAATGTTAGCACGCCATCTAGTGCAAGTCAATGTAAAGACTTGCGTTGTAATGGCATAGCGTTGTAACATCGCATGCATTGTAACGCATGCGATGTAACTGCACGCGTTGTAATGACACACGTTGTAATGTCATACATCCCTGCAGGAGGTCTCGTTGCCTGTATGGTGTACCTGCAAGCACCACTTCCACTGCAGGAGCTCTCGTTGCCTGTGTGGTAAACCTGTGTGCACCACTTCTACTGCAGGTGCTCTTGCTGCCTGTATGGTGTACCTGCAAACAGCACTTCTATTGCATGTGTTCTCGCTCCCTCTATGGTATAACTGCACGCACAACTTCTTCTGCTAGTGCTCTCGTTGCCAGTGTGGTATATATGCATGCACCACTTCTGCAGGAGCTCTTCTTGCCTGTATGGTATACCTGCAAGCACCACTTCTACTGCAGGAGCTCTCGTTGCCTATATGGTGTACCTGCATGCTCCACTTCTACTGTAGGAGCTCTCGTTGCCTGTGTGGTGTAACTGCGCGCACCACTTCTACTGCAGGAGCACTCGTTGCCTGTATGGTATACCTGCATGCACCACTTCTACTGCAGGTGCTCTCGTTGCCTGTGTGGTATACCTGCGTGCACCACTTGTACTGCAGGAGCTCTCGTTGTCTGTGTGCTATAGCTGCATGCACCACTTCTACTGCAGGTGCTCTCGTTGCCTGTGTGGTAAACCTGTGCGCACCACTTCTACTGCAGGAGCTCTCGTTGCCTGTATGGTGTACCTGCACGCACCACTTCTATTGCATGAGCTCTCGCTGCCTCTATGGTATTCCTGCACGCACCACTTCTACTGCAGTTGCTCTTGTTGCCTGTGTGGTATACCTGTACGCACCACTTCTACTGCCGCTGCTCTTGCTGCCTGTATGGTGTACCTGCAAACAGCACTTCTATTGCCTGTGCTCTCGCTGCCTCTATGGTATACCTGCAAGCATCACTTCTTCTGCAAGTGCTCTCGTTGCCTGTGTGGTATATCTGCATGCACCACTTCTCCTGCAGGAGCTCTCGTTGCCTGTATGGTATACCTGCAAGCAACACTTTTACTGCAGGAGTTCTCGTTGCCTGTATGGTGTACCTGCATGCACCACTTCTACTGTAGGAGCTCTTGTTGCCTGTGTGGTATACCTGTGTGCACCACTTCTACTGCAGGTGCTCTCATTGCCTGTATGGTGTACCAGCACGCACTTCTTCTACTGCAGGAGCTTTCGTTGCCTGTGCGGTATACCTGCACGCACCACTTCTACTGCAGGAGCTCTCTTTGCCTATGTGGTATACCTGCACGCACCACTTCTGCTGCAAGTGCTCTCGTTGCCTGTATGGTGTACCTGCATGCACCACTTCTAATGCAGGAGCTCTCGTTGCCTGTGCGGTATACCTGCACGCACCACTTCTACTGCAGGAGCTCTCTTTGCCTATGTGGCATACCTGCACGCACCACTTCTGCTGCAAGTGCTCTCGTTGCCTGTATGGTGTACCTGCATGCACCACTTCTAATGCAGGAGCTCTAGTTGCCTGTGTGGTGTACCTACGCGCACCACTTCTACTGCAGGAGCTCTTGTTGCCTGTATGGTATACCTGCATGCACCACTTCTACTTCAGGTGCTCTCATTGCCTGTGTGGTATACCTGCATGCACCACTTGTACTGCAGGAGCTCTCGTTGCCTGTGTGCTATACCTGCATGCACCACTTCTACTGCAGGAGCTCTCGTTGCCTCTATGGTATACCTACACACACCACTTCTACTGCAGGAGCTCTCTTTGCCTATGTGGTATACCTGCACGCACCACTTCTTCTACAAGTGCTCTCGTTGCCTGTATGGTGTACCTACACGCACCACTTCTAATGCAGGAGCTCTCGTTGCCTGTATGGTATACCTGCACGCACCACTTCTACTGCAGGTGCTCTCGTTTCCTGTGTGGTGTACCTGTGCGCACCACTTCTACTGCAGGAGCTCTCGTTGCCTGTGTGGTATACCTGCATGCACCACTTCTAGTACAGGTGCTCTCGTTGCCTGTGTGGTATTCCTGCGTGTACCACTTGTACTGCAGGAGCTCTCGTTGCCTGTGTGCTATAGCTGCATGCACCACTTCTACTGCAGGTCCTCTCGTTGCCTTGTGGTACAACTGCACGCACCACTTCTACTGCAGGTGCTCTTGTTGCTTGTATGTGTTAGAATCGGGGGTCTCTAGTTGGCGCAGGTATGCACTTGCGACAATCAGGAACCCTCTCCTCCAAGTCAGGGCAAAGGATTACTCTCAGAAAATAACCCCTGCTCACCCTCTAGGTAGTGTGGCGCGAGCAGTCAGGCTAAACTCCTGAGTACATATAGTTAAGTGTTAGAAATGGGATTTCTGGTTGGCTAGGGCTTGCGCCAAAGCCAGGCAGAAACCACCACTCTAAGTCAGGGCTGGGGAGTTACACGCCAAAGATAACCCCTGCTCACCCCCTTGGTAGCTTGGCACGAGCAGTCAGGCTTATCCCGGAGGCAATGTGTAAAGCGCTTGCGCGCGCACCCAGCAACAACAACCAAGGCCCACCACAAAAGAAACTCCACACAAGGTTATATATGAAAATAGCCTTTGTATTATACCAAAACACATTAGATAATTTTCACACAATTTACACTGTGCCAACTGGCACTGGGCGGAATTTACAGGGGACTATTTACACAAGACAGGGCCACATAGACCACTTATCAGAATCATCACAAATCACCAAATTGTAAATGTAGAAATGTAAAACAAATAATAAATGTAGCGCATAACCAGTAACCACTGGTAAAAGGTAAGTACACCCTACGCAATCCTAAACACCTTAGGCATATCACGCAGGGAACCATGAACACACTAGCATAACCGATACTAGGAAAATAGACTCCTACGCATGGTCACAGTTAGGAATAAAAAAATAAGCATACAGGCAATACACATGGCGCAAAAGTACACATGCAAAAATCACCATGTACCCTAGGTGAGGGCACAACACAGAAAAACTGTCCCCAGGCCAACTTGGCCTTTCAGGGGCTCAAACGCCCTTTGTCCAAAGTGTCAGGCCTGGACTGCGCACGCAGTCAAGGCAGAAGGCGCAAAGATCAGGCCTAAACGTTGCAGCTGCCCACTACTTGCTGGGCAGCTGGGCAGGCTGGAATGTCAAAGCGGAGGCCTGGGCTCTCAAGGGCCCTTTCAGCAAATATGCCCAGCGTTGGAGCCACACGGGGCTCTGAAGCAATTGCTGTGCCGCACGGGAGCCACCTAGGCTCTGGAAATAACTATGCCCCTCAAACGTTGGAGCCTCTCTGGGCTCTAAAAGAATAATGCCCCCACTGGAGCACAGGATGTGCTCTTAATCAAACATGCCCCCGACGTTGGAGCCTCTCAGGCTCTGGAATAATGATCCCAACGATGGAGCATGCAAGCTCCAAAACAATACTATGCCGTGCTAGAGCCACCCAGGCTCTGGGAATCAGTATGCCCCAAATAGAATGACACGGGCACTGACTGTGCCACTGAAACCCCACTGGGACTTCTTCCTGAAAGGTGCCCCACTCGTTGCAGCGGCCCGCAAAGGCGGCGCCGCTGTGCATCCAAGGAAGGAGGGGCACGACTGTGCTTGGGAGCCCCTCTCGGGGGACTCTCGAGAACCAATGCCCCCAATGTTGGAGTCCTGCTCTGGGACTCGGGGACACGAGAATGCCAGACGTTGGAGCGCACTGGCGCTCTAGATTAGTAATGCCCCCTTCGCTGGAGTCCTGCTCGGGGGACTCGTGAGCCTCAAAGTACCCTGGGCCCCAACCATTGGAGTCCTGCTCGGGGGCTCTGAAGCAGGGAAAGCGCTGCGCGGAGCCGAGGAGTGACCCGCGGGGACGCCCACTCTCACCGTTTGTTTGGGCGGCGGCGTCTCCTCTCTGCGGTGTCTCCTCTCTCCGCGGTGGGGGTAGGCGCTCTCCCCTCGGCTTCCTCAGTCACGGCGTCTCCCGGGGCATATGCAGGAGCGCGGGCTAGGCTCCCGCCTGCTTCCTGCTTCCGGGCACGGCTTCCGTCTCGCGGCCCGCCCCCAGAGGGTGCCTGACTTCTGGTCCGGACCGGGCTGCAGTGGTGATTTTTCCTCCTCTTTTCACCGGAGCGCGGGGTGGGCTCCCGCCTTCGGTTTAAAGTTAGATACGATAAAATAAGCGGGGTGGGCACCCGCCAACGAGCACCACAATGCGGGGTGGGCACCCGCTATAAAACACGGCAAAAAGCGGGGGAATCCCTACGTCGGGGTTCCCTCGTAAATTATCGCAGCTCAGCGCTGCTGGCCACAATGAAGGCGCTCTTTAGTCCAAACCACAGCGCTCCTCCAGATAAGGCAAGGTTTTAGGAATAAAGGCGTTCAGGAGGCAGGGGGGGCAAGGGCTGGGCCCAGGGCCCAGCTCACAGGGCCCTCCAGGCAGGGAGGCAGTCCCCAGTGGCGGTCTCTCCTGGTGCCCAGTAGCAGGCCCCCCCTCCAATTAGGATCAGAAGAAGAACATTTTACATGGGGTCACAGCCCCTTTTTATACACAGGTTTCCTTTGTCTCAAGGTGCAGGGAAGGGGCGAACCAGATGCAACTGGTTCCTGAGCACTTTGTTTTGCTCAGCCCCTCTCCCTATTCACCGAACAGGCCAGGGTCATCAATCGCACCAAAGGGGGCGGAGCCAGCATTGTGTGGGGAAAGCCCAGCCCTATTCAGGTCCCAAGTGTACTCCTCCCACTCATCAACATGCAGATCTCTCCACTCACCACTGGGACAGACCCATCCTGACTCCTGGAGCCAGGCACACCAGCCAATCACACGCCAGTCACTTCACATTTATGCCAGCGTCTAGAAGTGGCACTTCTATACTAGACACAGTAACGCCGCACACATCATCGCGCAGCATTCACTCTCACGAGATCGCACATACCAAACTCGGCCCTGCACTCCCCACGCATCAGGAACTGCCCTGGACTCATACATTCCCCATGCATTCCTATGGGAGGGCAGGTCAGTCTCACTAAATGTAACAGCGCGCACGCACTTTCCACTGGGACACAGTGTAAAAGCGCCTAGAGGCCTAAAACCACTCACACAACATAGGGAAAAAGCTAAGATAATCGCAAAACGTTTAGGGGTGAACCTGCCAGAAGGGCCAAGTCCAACACCCACAACAATCACTAACCCACCACACAGAGGCACAAGACTGTATTTGTAAAAATATATTTCTTTATATAGGATTCTCAAGCAGGCTTCAATTACAGTCTTTTAGGCTTTAAGCAAAAACGGTTCCAGTTACTGTCAAAATGTTCCAATTCTTTAAGAGGATGCCACAGTTCTTCTAAATGCAAGGCTTTGTTGTTTACTGCACTTCTTTTAGGTATGTGCGCTTCATAGCGCTCTTTGTACGCTTCGTACCGCTTTACAGGAAGAGCCCCCCTACACCTCACGCTTCCCGCGTGAGCAAGCGTATGGGGCGGTCAATTTCAATGAAGTACGCGACGTACTGTTCGCTTAGAAGGAGGCGTACAGTTCTCTACAATGCAGCCGTACGCTGCGTGTAAGTCGCAGTACCTTGCTTTCTCTTGGAGGTTCGAGACGAGTCAGCAGGCGTAGAGGGGGGGACCCACGTCGCGGTGCGGTCCTGCTTCTCGGAGGACAGCGATGCGTTGTGGGGCGGCTCTTGACCTCGATGTCCGTCTCGATTTTGAAGAGGGAAGGGGCGGCGGCTTGAGGTGAATTCAGCGGCGAGGCACTGTCAGCAGGGCGTCTTCCTGGAGAGGCGAGCTTCGGTGCAGGCAGTCTTCACGGTGTGCTCTACAGCTCGAGGGCCACAGACTCACGTTGTTTGGACCGGACGGTCCGTTCTTGCGGTGCGAGCTCCGGCTCGAGGGGGCAGCAGTTTGCGGTGCTCAGGCCAGGCAGGGCAGGCCGTTACGATGCTAACTGCGGCACCGTCGTTCAGAGGTCACTTTGCTCGGCGGGATGGGGCGCACAGGCTCTCAGAGTGCAGGACAGATTCCCAGTCGCACTCAGGTCTCCGGAGTCAGCGCTGAAGGGGGGAATACACCAGCAGCAGCTTCCTTCTTCAAGGGAGGGGTAGCGCCCACTGTTCCTGGGGCGCAGTTCAGGGGGCAAGTTCACAAGCAAGCCCTTGGAGATTGTTTAAAATGCACAAGTGAATAAATAGTCTTTCAGTCTTTTCTTCCTCTCTCCTTCTTGCAATAAGGCACCCACCACAGGCCAGTCTCCCAGGCTAGAGACAGTACTCCTCCATGTAGCTTTCCCAGGTCCTTCTCTTCAGGCAGAGTTTCTTCTCGGCGTCAACAGGATCTGATTTCTTAGGAGCAGGGCTCCTTCTTTTATACACAGTTTCTTTTGTTCTTTGTGGCCAGGGGGCCTGTGCCTGGCTCAGTCCGGTTGTGGAGCACTTTGTTGTGGTGACTCTGCTCTTTCCTTTCAGTGCACAGGGCAGAGACATCAGACGCTCCACAGGGGGCAGAGCCAGCATTGTGGTGGCAGAGCACAGCCCTATTCAGAGTCAAGGTGTACTCCTCCCACCCATCCTGGTGTAATCTCTCTATTCACCACCTGGCAGTCAGCCTGTCTCCTGGAATTCCCCAGCCCTGCCCCTCACTGAAACTAGACAGCACACACACACACAGCAGAGGCGGACTGAAATGGTTAGGCAAGTAAATACTAACTTTCTAAAAGTAGTATTTACAAACACAGGATATTAAAATAAACTTTAATAAAAGAAGTATTTTATTATTCTGAGTTCAGGCATACTAAACTTGACTTTCTACCATGCTCTCTGAGTCCGCTGGGATTATAGAGTGTAATAATTCCAGCAGCCCATTCTGGCCTATGGAGAGCAGGTAGCCTTTCAATAGTGAAAAACGAAAATGGCTGTAATTCACTATTAGGACATGCCACACAGATCAGGGAATGTCCTACCTTATGCTTACAATGCACCCTGCCCTTGGGCCTACCATAGGGGTGACTAATATGTAGTTAAGGGAAGGTTTAGGGACTGGCAAGTAGGTGCACTTGCGCAGTCAGCATGACAGTACCAGACTGCACACAGGTTCTGCAATGGCAGACCTTAGACACATTTTACTAGGCCGCTTTTGTGGGTGGCACAACCAGTGCTGCAAGCCCACCAGCAGCATTTGTATTTACAAGCTCTGGCACTCCTGGTGCACTTTACTAGGGGCTAATAGTACACCAAATAAGCCAAAAATGGACACCAATCAATGTATACACTTTTCATAGGGAGCACTTGCACTGTGGCACTGATTGGCAGTGGCACAGTGCCCTGAGCAGCCAACATCAACAAAACACATGAGGCACATCAGCAAAAAGTGGATGGGAAACTCACGCCAAGGTGCCAGGTCTAACACGTGTCCCCTCCAGCTGAAATGTGGGGAGAACTACCCTACCCCAGGGAGTTCCTCTTCACTAAGGTGGAAAAACCTGGACAGACCGTCAGCATTGGCGTGATCTGTGCCAGGGCGATGTTCCACCGTAAAGTCCATACCCTGTAGGGAGATGGACCACCTCAACAGTTTTGGGTTCTCACCCCTCATTTGCATCAACCATCTGAGGGGACTGTGGTCTGTCTGAACATGGAAGTGAGTCCCAATCAAGTAGGGTCTTAGCTTCTTCAGTGCCCAGACCACAGCAAATGCTTCTCGCTCGATCGCACTCCACCTTTGTTCCCGTGGAAGTAACCTCCTACTAATGAAGGCTACAGGTTGGTCCCAGCCCTCCTCAGTCATCTGTGAGAGAACAGCCCCTACACCATGCTCTGATGCGTCTGTCTGCACTAGGAATTCTTTGGAGAAGTCAGGAGCCAAGGGCACAGGCGTTGTGCACATGGCAGTCTTCAGGGTGTCAAAAGCTTTCTGACAGGTGTCAGTCCAGATCACTTTCCTGGGCTGCTTCTTCGAAGTCAGCTCTGTCAAGGGAGCAACAATGCTGCCATACCCCTTGACAAACCTCCTGTAGTACCCTGTGAGTCCTAAAAAGGCCCTCACCTCTGTCTGGGTCTTTGGGGGCTCCCAAGCCAGGATGGTTTCAATCTTGGGTTGGAGGAGCGCCACCTGGCCGCTCCCCACTTGGTGTCCCAAGTACACCACGGAACCGTGCCCGATCTGACACTTGCTTGCCTTGATCGTGAGGCCTGCCTTGCGCAGTGCCATCAACACCTCCCAGAGGTGGTGCAGGTGTTCTTTCCATGTGCCACTGAACACTGCGATGTCATTCAGGTAGGCGGCACTGAACTCGGTCAGCCCAGCCAACACCTGGTTGACCCACCTCTGGAAGGTGGCAGGGGCATTCTTCATCCCAAATGGCATAACCCGGAACTGGAAATGCCCATCTGGTGTGGAGAATGCGGACCTCTCTTTGGCCCCATCAGTCAAGGTGATCTGCCAGTACCCAGACGTCAAATCAAATGTGCTGAGGTACCGTGCAGCCCCTAACCGATCGATGAGCTTGTTAGAAATGGGATTTCTGGTTGGCTAAGGCTTGCGCCAAAGTCAGGCAGAAACCACCACTCTAGTCAGGGCAAGGAAGTTACACACCAAAGATAACCCCTGCTCACCCCCTTGGTAGCTTGGCACGAGCAGTCAGGCTTATCTCTGAGGCGATGTGTAAAGCGTTTGCGCGCGCACCCAGCAACAACACCCAAGGCCCACCACAAAGGAAACTCCACACAAGGTATTATATAAAAATAACCTTTGTATTACCAAAACACATTAGATAAAAACACACACTTTACAATGTGCCAACAGGCACGGGCAGAGTTTACAAGGGATTATATGTACAGGGGACAGGGCCACATGGACCACTGTCAGGAATTAGCACTTTGTAGAAATTAGCACTTAGAACATAGGAATAATACTTTAGAACATAGCACATACAATCACTGTAGCACTAAAATGGAACATGTAGCACACAACCAGTAACTACTGGTAACAGGTAAGTACCACCTACGCAACCCTAACCACCTTAGGAAAGTGTCACGCAGGGAACTAGGACCTCACTAGCACCACCTGTACTAGGAGTAAACAAACAACCACCTAAGTATCACAATACCTGTAGGGGTAATAGCACGTTACACATGATGCATCACATTCAGAGGTGTAGGGAAGGAAAACACATGATGCATAAAAACATTCAGCGGTGTAGAACAAGGCACATGATGCATAAACACACATTCAGAGGTGCAGGAAAGGAACAATTGCGCCAAATTCACATAAGCCACCACCTGTGGCAGTCCCTAGGCCAACTGGCCTTGTAGGGGCTAGGACGCCCTGTGTCCCAAAGTCAGGGCAAGATTGCGCAAGCCAAAGCAGACGCCAAGGCCACAACCTAAACGTTGCAGCTGCCCACTAAGTGCTGGGAAGCTGGAGAAATGAGCGTGGGCACCACCGTACCCCTCAACACAAATCTGCAGCACTCACGGGGGGCCTCTCCTGGGCTCTAGCTGCACAAAATGCCCCCTAGAGCCTTCGGGGCTCTGCACACCTCTGTGGGGCACGGGGGGAGTGGCCCGCTGCCATCTGGGGCCACTCAACCACTGAAGACATGCCCCTTCTACCTGGGAGCCTCACGGGGCTCAGGGAACCACACTGTCCCCAACGTTGGAGCGCAGGAGCGCTCAAATACAAAGGTGCCCCCAACGTTGGAGCGCAGGAGCGCTCAAATACAAAGATGCCCCCAACGTTGGAGCGACCTAGCGCTCTTGGGTTTAGCAATGTCTCAAGTTGGAGCGCCTCGCTCTCTAAACACTCATGCCAGCAATGTTCCAAGTTGGAGCGCCTTGCGCTCTCAAAGAAGAATGTCCCCAAGCGCTGGAGAGCTGAGCGAGGCTCTCTGTAAGGCAGGGGCCGCTTGAAGAATCAGCCGGTCTGGGACCGGCACCCACAGTACCCGTGCGGAGTCCCCCAGCCCTTCCTACTTACCGGGCTATCCTCGGCGGGACTCCCTCGTCGTCTCCGCTTCGGGACCAGTGGCCGCTAGCCCTCCTGCAGGGCAGCAGCGACGCTGCTGCGTAGAGACTCGCTGAATCATCCTCCTCCCGGGGAAGCGCGGGGTGGCCTCCCGTCCGCTTCCCTTCCTCACGACGCGGCTTCTTCCTGGAGGCCCCGATCACGTGGGCCACACTCCCTCCCGCTGGACCAATCCCAGTGCGGCAGGGGGATGACGCGGCCGGGACTCCGGGCTGCGGCGGTGATTTGCGATGCCGGCTTTCTCCGAAGCGTGGGGTGAGCTCCCGCCTTCGGATTTCAGTCTTAGGTGGCGAAAACAAGCGGCAAGGTCCCTCACGGGGTGGGCACCCGCTAGGGATATTGATTTTCCAATAAAGCGGGGTAGGCTCCCGCTCGAGCTCCACAATGCGGGGTGGGCACCCGCTTTACTACTAGGCGGACTAGCAGGGAATCCCTACGTCGGGGTTCCCTCGCTAACAATTGCAGCTCCGTGCTGCTGGCCACGCATAAAGCGCTCCTAGCGCTATAAGTAAATGGAAAGCGCTTCCAGGCGCTTAGGGGTGCCAGTAAACACAAAAGTCCAGCAAAGTCCTTAGGGAGGTGAGCCGGGGGCAAGGCTGGGCCAGGGGCCAGCTCACTGGGCCCTCCAGGCAGGAAGGCAGTCCAAAGTGGCGGTTCCTCCTGGCCTCCAGCAGCAGCAGCCCCCCTCAGGATCCTGGAAGAGAAGAACTCCATGGGGACGCAGCCCCATTTTTAGACACCTTTTCCCTTTGTTCTGGGTTCAGGGTGAGGGGAAAAACCAGTCGCAGCTGGTTGGGGAGCACCCTTGATGTGCTCAGCCCCTCACTCTATTCACTGGCAGGGCTAGGGTTGTCAGTCGCACCACAGGGGGCGGAGCCAGCATTGTGTGGGGAAAGCCCTGCCCTATTCAGGTCCAAGGTGCACTCCTCCCCAGCCATCAGCATGCTAATCTCCCTATTCACCACTGGGTGACTCCTCCTGACTCTGGGGATTTCCCTAGCCCGGCACATGACCTCACTCAGCCAATCACGCGACAGGCAGTCACTGCACATTTTACACTAATATGCCAACTCCTAGAAGTGGCACTTCCGCACATGACATAATCACGCATTATATCATTGCGAAGCATTCGATCACACGAGTCCGCACATACCAAACTCGGGCCTGCACACCCCACGCATCAGGAACTACTAGGGACACATACATTCCCCATGCATTCCTATGGGAGGGCAGGCCTATCTCACTACACGCACACACTTTCCCCTGGGACACAGCGGTAAAGTGCGCAGAAACCCAAAATCACTACCACCAGGTCACCAATAAAAGCAAAAAGTTCAGGGGTGAACCTGCCAGAAGGGCCAAGTCCAACAGAGCTCATCAGCTCTGGGGATGGGGTGCGCGTCAGTCTTGGTGACTGAATTGAGTCCTCTGTAGTCCACACAGAAGCGGAGTTCGGGTGTGGCACCCGGCGCTGCAGCCTTTGGGACCAAGACCACTGGGCTGGCCCAAGGACTGCTGGAGGACTCAACCACCCCTAGAGCAAGCATCTTAGAGACCTCCTCTTTGATGCAGGCTATGACCCTGTCAGTCACTCTGTAAGCTTTGTGCTTCACAGGCAAGCTGTCTCCTGTGTCCACATCATGGACGCACCAATCTGTGACACCAGGAACCAGGGAGAACAGGTCAGGAAACTGCCCCAGAAGCTGGCGGCAGTCATCCTGTTGCTCAGGGATCAGGGTGGGTGAGAGGTTAACTCCATCCACTGACCCGTCTCGCTCTGAGGCTACCAGGAGGTCAGGAAGAGGCTCGGACTCCTCTTCCGCCCCATCATCTGTGGCCAAGAGCATGCCCACTTCGGACCTCTCCAAGTGGGGCTTTAGTCGATTGACATGTAGGACCCTCAAGGAGTTCCTGGGAGACTGCAAGTCCACCAAATAGGTGACAGAACTCTTGCGCTCCACAATCTCAAAGGGTCCGGTCCACTTGTCTTGGAGTGCACAAGGCTCCACAGGGGCCAGGACCCATACCTTTTGTCCAGGTTGAAGCTCAACCAGAGTGGCATTCTGGTCGTACCACCGCTTCATTTCCTCCTGGCTGGCTTCCAGATTTGCCTCAGCAAGTTGCCTGAAACGCCTAGTCTGGTTCCTGAAGGCCAGCATGTAACTGTATACATTCTGGGGAGGTTTCCTGGGAGATTGCTCCCAGCCTTCCTTGACCAGACTAACAGGTCCTCGTACTGGGTGGCCATACAGAAGCTCAAAGGGACTGAACCCTAAAGACTTCTGTGGCACCTCACGGTATGCAAAGAGAAGGCATGGTAAGAGGACGTCCCACTTACGCCTCATGGGTTCCTCAAGACCCATAATCATGCCTTTTAGGGTTCAGTTGAATCTCTCAACCAACCCGTTTCCTTGGGGATGGTAAGGGGTGGTGAACTTGTAGGTTACACCACACTCTTGCCAAAGGGATTTCATATATTTCAATGTGAAATTGGTGCCCCTGTCAGACACCACCTCAAGAGGGAGTCCCGCTCGTGAGAAAATTCCCATCAGTGCCCGTCCCACCACGGGGCCGTCACTGTCCTCAGAGGGATGGCTTCACGGTACCGGGTGGCATGGTCTACCAAGACCAGGATGAACCTGTTGCCCATGGCTGTCTTGGGGTCCAGTGGCCCCACAATGTCAATTCCCACTCGCTGGAATGGGGTACTGACCACGGGGAAAGGTTGGAGTGGAGCCTTTTGCTTCCTTCCACTCTTACCACTTACCTGGCAAGTCTGGCAGGTCCTACAATGAGCATCTGAGCTCCTGTGCATTTGAAGCCAATAAAAGTGGGTGACAAACCTCTCATAAGTCTTGTCCTGCCCCAAATGCCCTGCTAATGGCACATCGTGAGCCAGCCCCAGTGGGAAGGCTCTGAACTTCTGGGGTACCACCAGCGCACGGGCTGACCCAGGTTCAGCAACCTTAGGCTCTGAATACAGGAGGTCATTCTCCCAATAAATGAAATGTGTACCGGACTGATCACCATTGGCCTGGGCTGCAGCCTGCTGCCGCATACCCACGAGAGAGGGGCATTCTCTCTGCTCCCTGCAGAATTCCTCCCTGGAGGGGCCTCCTTCTTGCTGCCAATGGGTCAGCTCAGGCAGGTCCCTCAGTTTGGCTATCTGTTCCCCGGTAGGCTCCAGGGCATCCCCCTCAAGGTCTGCTTCCTCCTGGGCCGTGGGAACTTTAGGGGCCGATTTCCCGCACCTCCTGCACCCTCTCCCCAAGGCCGATTCCTGGGCCTCTCCCTCAGGCTCCAGGATCTCTTGCACGTCCCTACTGGCTGCCATTGACCGTATGGTCAGGCACGCCCAGTCGGGTAAACCCACCATCCGCAGGTGAGCTGTCTTCTCCACCTTTTCCCAAGGGGAGCTCTCCAAATCATTCCCTAGGAGACAGTCTACAGGCATGGCAGTTCTCACAGCGACTTGCAGAGTACCAGAGACCCCCCCCACTCAAAGGGAACTTGAGCCATTGGACAACGACTCTCTGTGTTGTCAGCATTGACAACCCGACAATAGGCATGGGGTACAACCTGCTCTTGAGATACCAGGTGCTGCCGGACTGCAGTCACACTGGCGCCTGTGTCTCGAAGAGCCTCTACCTTCCTCCCATTGACGGTCACCACTTGCCCATATTTCTTAGTGTTAGAGGGCAAGTAGGTTTCAGGGACCATTTCACTGTCTCCTAGTGAGACTAGGGTCATTGAACGGGGTCCCACCCACCTTGGACTTCTACCTCCTCCCCAAAGGGTACTGAAGCCATCTGCCTGGGTGGAGCACCAGTGGGTGCTGGTTTTACATACTGGCGACACTTGGGATCACTGGCAAAGTGACCCATCCGCTCCAAAACCACCGAGATCATCTGCGGCGTCCCACAGGGATCCTCTCTCAGTCCGACGCTGTTCAATATCTACATGGCCCCCCTCGCCCACGTCGCACGACAACACAACCTCAACATCATCTCCTACGCCGACGACACCCAGCTGATCATATCCCTCACCGAAGATCCCCACACCGCCAAAGCTAACCTCCACAGAGGAATGAAGGCCGTAGCCGACTGGATGAAGGACAGCAGACTGAAGCTGAACTCAGACAAGACAGAGGTCGTCATTCTCGGACCCACCCCATCAGCCTGGGACGACTCTTGGTGGCCCACGTCACTAGGCACAGCCCCGGAACCCACGGACCACGCACGCAACCTGGGGGTCATCCTCGACTCCACTCTCTCCATGACCAGGCAAGTCAACGCCGTCTCCGCGTCCTGCTTCAACACCCTCCGTATGCTCCGCAGGATCTTCAAATGGATCCCCCTCGACACGAGAAAAACCGTTACCCAGGCCCTTATCACCAACAGACTCAAATACGGGAACGCCCTCTACTCAGGAACTACAAACAAGCTCCTGAAACGACTCCAACGCATCCAGAACACCTCGGCCCGACTCATCCTCGACGTCCCCCGCCGCAGCCACATCACACTCCGCCTGAGAGGCCTGCACTGGCTCCCCGTCAACAAAAGGATCACCTTCAAGCTCCTGAT
This sequence comes from Triturus cristatus, assembly GCF_964204655.1. Classification (NCBI taxonomy): domain Eukaryota; kingdom Metazoa; phylum Chordata; class Amphibia; order Caudata; family Salamandridae; genus Triturus; species Triturus cristatus. The sequence continues at coordinate 1,103,170,946 of NC_140579.1, forward strand.
CCACGCACACAAAGCACTGCACAACACCGGACCCACCTACCTCAACAACTGACTCAGCTTCCACACCCCCACCCGAAGCCTCCGCTCATCCAACCTCGCCCTCGCCACAGTCCCTCGCATCCGAAAAACCACCGCCGGCGGCAGATCCTTCTCCTACCTCGCTGCCAAGACCTGGAACACTCTCCCCACCATCCTACAACAGACCCAGGACCTGCTGGCCTTTAGAAGACTCCTCAAGACCTGGCTCTTCGACCAGTAGCACCCCCCCTCCCCAGCGCCTTGAGACCCTCTCGAGTATGTAGCGCGCTTTACAAATGCAGTGATTGATTGATTGATTGATTGATTGATTGATTGATCTTAACACATTTATAACATTGTGGGGGCCCCTTGGGAACAGGTTTGGGGGTGGGGGAGGCTGAGAACCTTTCTGCTGGTTCATTTGGGTATTACTTTGGGGGCTGTTAGAATCCGGGGTCTCTGGTTGGCGCAGGTATGCACTGGCGACAATCAGGGACCCTTTCCTCTAAGTCAGGGCCAAGGATTACTCTTGAAAAATAACCCCTGCTCACCCACTAGGTAACGTGGCGCGAGCAGTCAGGCTAGATTCCAGAGGGCATTAGGTTAAGCATTCAGGGCTTCCCACAATAACCACCAACCCACCACACAGAGGCACAAGACTGTATTTTGTAAAAATAAAGCTCTTTATATAAAAGACTCTTCAAGCAGGCTTCAGAAATACAGTTCTTCACTTCAAAAGGGGGTTCCAGTTACTTATATCAATGTTCCATGAGGCCACAGTTCTTAAAAGGCAATTTTAGCAGTAATGCAGTAATGCGCTGAAGGTACGCTTCGTACCGGCGTCAGTACGCGTCGTACCTACTTCGGTACGCTTCGCACACCACCAGTACGGTTCTTTCGTCATCGTACGCTTCGTACACCACCAGTACGGTTCTTTCCTCGTCTCATGCTTCCCGCATGAGCAAGCGGCTATATATTCACACTGTACGGGCCGTACAGGTGCAGGGACGCACCGTACGGGCTTGGTGCGAACCGCGCAATGCCTCACGCTTCCCGCGTGAGTAGCGTAGCGGGACGACAGCGCAGTACGGACCGTACAAAGGAAAGTACGCGTTGTACAGGGGCGCTTGGGGCTCACAGTACCTTATTCTTGGGGGCAAAGTTCGTGGCGGCCTCAGTAGTCTTCAGAGGGGCGTCCCGCGTCGCGTTGCAGTCCCGCTTGATCAGAGGACGGCGATGCTTCGTGGGGCGCCTCAGGACATCCACAGCTCACCTCGAGGTGGGAAGCAGGAGGGGCGACTCGGGGGTGATTTTCAGCGCGCAGCGCTGTCGGCCTCGACCAGATGGGATGAACTTATGGGTTGTTGCTCCTCACGGTGGTCTCCACGGCTCGGGCCACAGAGGCTCGGGGTTTGGACGTAGGCAGTCTCTCCTTACGTTGCGAGCTCCGGCTCGAAGGGGCAGCTGTTCACTTTGATCAGGCCAGACAGGGCAGGCCGTCACGGTGCTCACAGCATCACAGGCGGCCAGAGGTCACGGTGCTCAGCGAGATGAGGCCACACAAGTTATCTGGGGTCAGCGTTCGCAAAATCACCAGTCGCAGCTTCCTTTCTTCCAGGGAGGGGTAGCGCCCACTGTTCCTGGGGTGCAGTTCAGGGGGCAAGTTCACAAGCAAGCCCTTGGAGATTGTTCTTAAAGCACAAGTTGAAATAAAAGTCTTTCTCAGTCATTTCCTCTCCTTCTTGCAGCAAGGCACCCACCACAGGCCAGTCTCTCAGGCTAGAGATACATTACTCCTCCATGCAGCTTTCCCAGGTCCTTCTCTTCGGGCAGAGGTTCTTCTTGGCGTAAACAGGATCTGATTTCTGAGGAGCAGGGCTCCTTCTTATATATACAGTTTCTTTTGTTATTTGTCGCCAGGGGGCCTGTGCCTGGCTCAGTCCGGTTTTGGAGCACTTTGTTGTGGTGACTCTGCTCTTTTCTTTCAGTGCACAGGGCAGAGACATCAGCCGCTCCACAGGGGGCGGAGCCAGCATTGTGGTGGCAGAGCACAGGTCTATTCAGAGTCAAGGTGTACTCCTCCCACCCATCCTGGTGTAATCTCTCTACCCACCACCTGGCAGCCAGCCTGTCTCCTGGAATTCCCCAGCCCTGCCCCTCACTGAACCTAGGCAGCACACACACACACAGCAAAGGCGGACTGAAATGGTTAGGCAAGTAAATACTAACTTTCTAAAAGTAGTATTTACAAACACAGGATATTAAAATAAACTTTACTAAAAGAAGTATTTTATTATTCTGAGTTCAGGCATACTAAACTTGACTTTCTACCATGCTCTCTGAGTCCGCTGGGATTATAGAGTGTAATAATTCCAGCAGCCCATTCTGGCCTATGGAGAGCAGGTAGCCTTTCAATAGTGAAAAACGAAAATGGCTGTGATTCACTATTAGGACATGCCACACAGATCAGGGAATGTCCTACCTTATGCTTACAATGCACCCTGCCCTTGGGCCTACCATAGGGGTGACTAATATGTAGTTAAGGGAAGGTTTAGGGACTGGCAAGTAGGTGCACTTGCGCAGTCAGCATGACAGTACCAGACTGCACACAGGTTCTGCAATGGCAGACCTTAGACACATTTTACTAGGCCGCTTTTGTGGGTGGCACAACCAGTGCTGCAAGTCCACCAGCAGCATTTGTATTTACAAGCTCTGGCCCTCCTGGTGCACTTTACTAGGGGCTAATAGTACACCAAATAAGCCAAAAATGGACACCAATCAATGTATACACTTTTCATAGGGAGCACTTGCACTGTGGCACTGATTGGCAGTGGCACAGTGCCCTGAGCAGCCAACATCAACAAAACACATGAGGCACATCAGCAAAAAGTGGATGGGAAACTCACGCCAAGGTGCCAGGTCTAACACGTGTCCCCTCCAGCTGAAATGTGGGGAGAACTACCCTACCCCAGGGAGTTCCTCTTCTCTAAGGTGGAAAAACCTGGACAGACCATCAGCATTGGCGTGATCTGTGCCAGGGCGATGTTCCACCGTAAAGTCCATACCCTGTAGGGAGATGGACCACCTCAACAGTTTTGGGTTCTCACCCCTCATTTGCATCAACCATCTGAGGGGACTGTGGTCTGTCTGAACATGGAAGTGAGTCCCAATCAAGTAGGGTCTTAGCTTCTTCAGTGCCCAGACCACAGCAAATGCTTCTCGCTCGATTGCACTCCACCTTTGTTCCCGTGGAAGTAACCTCCTACTAATGAAGGCTACAGGTTGGTCCCAGCCCTCCTCAGTCATCTGTGAGAGAACAGCCCCTACACCATGCTCTGATGCGTCTGTCTGCACTAGGAATTCTTTGGAGAAGTCAGGAGCCAAGGGCACAGGCGTTGTGCACATGGCAGTCTTCAGGGTGTCAAAAGCTTTCTGACAGGTGTCAGTCCAGATCACTTTCCTGGGCTGCTTCTTCGAAGTCAGCTCTGTCAAGGGAGCAACAATGCTGCCATACCCCTTGACAAACCTCCTGTAGTACCCTGTGAGTCCTAAAAAGGCCCTCACCTCTGTCTGGGTCTTTGGGGGCTCCCAAGCCAGGATGGTTTCAATCTTGGGTTGGAGGAGCGCCACCTGGCCGCTCCCCACTTGGTGTCCCAAGTACACCACGGAACCGTGCCCGATCTGACACTTGCTTGCCTTGATCGTGAGGCCTGCCTTGCGCAGTGCCATCAACACTTCCCAGAGGTGGTGCAGGTGTTCTTTCCATGTGCCACTGAACACTGCGATGTCATTCAGGTAGGCGGCACTGAACTCGGTCAGCCCAGCCAACACCTGGTTGACCCACCTCTGGAAGGTGGCAGGGGCATTCTTCATCCCAAATGGCATAACCCGGAACTGGAAATGCCCATCTGGTGTGGAGAATGCGGACCTCTCTTTGGCCCCATCAGTCAAGGTGATCTGCCAGTACCCAGACGTCAAATCAAATGTGCTGAGGTACCGTGCAGCCCCTAACCGATCGATGAGCTTGTTAGAAATGGGATTTCTGGTTGGCTAAGGCTTGCGCCAAAGTCAGGCAGAAACCACCACTCTAGTCAGGGCAAGGAAGTTACACACCAAAGATAACCCCTGCTCACCCCCTTGGTAGCTTGGCACGAGCAGTCAGGCTTATCTCTGAGGCGATGTGTAAAGCGTTTGCGCGCGCACCCAGCAACAACACCCAAGGCCCACCACAAAGGAAACTCCACACAAGGTATTATATAAAAATAACCTTTGTATTACCAAAACACATTAGATAAAAAAACACACACTTTACAATGTGCCAACAGGCACGGGCAGAGTTTACAAGGGATTATATGTACAGGGGACAGGGCCACATGGACCACTGTCAGGAATTAGCACTTTGTAGAAATTAGCACTTAGAACATAGGAATAATACTTTAGAACATAGCACATACAATCACTGTAGCACTAAAATGGAACATGTAGCACACAACCAGTAACTACTGGTAACAGGTAAGTACCACCTACGCAACCCTAACCACCTTAGGAAAGTGTCACGCAGGGAACTAGGACCTCACTAGCACCACCTGTACTAGGAGTAAACAAACAACCACCTAAGTATCACAATACCTGTAGGGGTAATAGCACGTTACACATGATGCATCACATTCAGAGGTGTAGGGAAGGAAAACACATGATGCATAAAAACATTCAGCGGTGTAGAACAAGGCACATGATGCATAAACACACATTCAGAGGTGCAGGAAAGGAACAATTGCGCCAAATTCACATAAGCCACCACCTGTGGCAGTCCCTAGGCCAACTGGCCTTGTAGGGGCTAGGACGCCCTGTGTCCCAAAGTCAGGGCAAGATTGCGCAAGCCAAAGCAGACGCCAAGGCCACAACCTAAACGTTGCAGCTGCCCACTAAGTGCTGGGAAGCTGGAGAAATGAGCGTGGGCACCACCGTACCCCTCAACACAAATCTGCAGCACTCACGGGGGGCCTCTCCTGGGCTCTAGCTGCACAAAATGCCCCCTAGAGCCTTCGGGGCTCTGCACACCTCTGTGGGGCACGGGGGGAGTGGCCCGCTGCCATCTGGGGCCACTCAACCACTGAAGACATGCCCCTTCTACCTGGGAGCCTCACGGGGCTCGGGGAACCACACTGTCCCCAACGTTGGAGCGCAGGAGCGCTCAAATACAAAGGTGCCCCCAACGTTGGAGCGCAGGAGCGCTCAAATACAAAGATGCCCCCAACGTTGGAGCGACCTAGCGCTCTTGGGTTTAGCAATGTCTCAAGTTGGAGCGCCTCGCTCTCTAAACACTCATGCCAGCAATGTTCCAAGTTGGAGCGCCTTGCGCTCTCAAAGAAGAATGGCCCCAAGCGCTGGAGAGCTGAGCGAGGCTCTCTGTAAGGCAGGGGCCGCTTGAAGAATCAGCCGGTCTGGGACCGGCACCCACAGTACCCGTGCGGAGTCCCCCAGCCCTTCCTACTTACCGGGCTATCCTCGGGGGGACTCCCTCGTCGTCTCCGCTTCGGGACCAGTGGCCGCTAGCCCTCCTGCAGGGCAGCAGCGACGCTGCTGCGTAGAGACTCGCTGAATCTTCCTCCTCCCGGGGAAGCGCGGGGTGGCCTCCCGTCCGCTTCCCTTCCTCACGACGCGGCTTCTTCCTGGAGGCCCCGATCACGTGGGCCACACTCCCTCCCGCTGGACCAATCCCAGTGCGGCAGGGGGATGACGCGGCCGGGACTCCGGGCTGCGGCGGTGATTTGCGATGCCGGCTTTCTCCGAAGCGCGGGGTGAGCTCCCGCCTTCGGATTTCAGTCTTAGGTGGCGAAAACAAGCGGCAAGGTCCCTCACGGGGTGGGCACCCGCTAGGGATATTGATTTTCCAATAAAGCGGGGTAGGCTCCCGCTCGAGCTCCACAATGCGGGGTGGGCACCCGCTTTACTACTAGGCGGACTAGCAGGGAATCCCTACGTCGGGGTTCCCTCGCTAACAATTGCAGCTCCGTGCTGCTGGCCACGCATAAAGCGCTCCTAGCGCTATAAGTAAATGGAAAGCGCTTCCAGGCGCTTAGGGGTGCCAGTAAACACAAACGTCCAGCAAAGTCCTTAGGGAGGTGAGCCGGGGGCAAGGCTGGGCCAGGGGCCAGCTCACTGGGCCCTCCAGGCAGGAAGGCAGTCCAAAGTGGTGGTTCCTCCTGGCCTCCAGCAGCAGCAGCCCCCCTCAGGATCCTGGAAGAGAACAACTCCGTGGGGACGCAGCCCCATTTTTATACACCTTTTCCCTTTGTTCTGGGTTCAGGGTGAGGGGAAAAACCAGTCGCAGCTGGTTGGGGAGCACCCTTGATGTGCTCAGCCCCTCACTCTATTCACTGGCAGGGCTAGGGTTGTCGGTCGCACCACAGGGGGCGGAGCCAGCATTGTGTGGGGAAAGCCCTGCCCTATTCAGGTCCAAGGTGCACTCCTCCCCAGCCATCAGCATGCTAATCTCCCTATTCACCACTGGGTGACTCCTCCTGACTCTGGGGATTTCCCTAGCCCGGCACATGACCTCACTCAGCCAATCACGCGACAGGCAGTCACTGCACATTTTACACTAATATGCCAACTCCTAGAAGTGGCACTTCCGCACATGACATAATCACGCATTATATCATTGCGAAGCATTCGATCACACGAGTCCGCACATACCAAACTCGGGCCTGCACACCCCACGCATCAGGAACTACTAGGGACACATACATTCCCCATGCATTCCTATGGGAGGGCAGGCCTATCTCACTACACGCACGCACTTTCCCCTGGGACACAGCGGTAAAGTGCGCAGAAACCCAAAATCACTACCACCAGGTCACCAATAAAAGCAAAAAGTTCAGGGGTGAACCTGCCAGAAGGGCCAAGTCCAACAGAGCTCATCAGCTCTGGGGATGGGGTGCGCGTCAGTCTTGGTGACTGAATTGAGTCCTCTGTAGTCCACACAGAAGCGGAGTTCGGGTGTGGCACCCGGCGCTGCAGCCTTTGGGACCAAGACCACTGGGCTGGCCCAAGGACTGCTGGAGGACTCAACCACCCCTAGAGCAAGCATCTTAGAGACCTCCTCTTTGATGCAGGCTATGACCCTGTCAGTCACTCTGTAAGCTTTGTGCTTCACAGGCAAGCTGTCTCCTGTGTCCACATCATGGACGCACCAATCTGTGACACCAGGAACCAGGGAGAACAGGTCAGGAAACTGCCCCAGAAGCTGGCGGCAGTCATCCTGTTGCTCAGGGATCAGGGTGGGTGAGAGGTTAACTCCATCCACTGACCCGTCTCGCTCTGAGGCTACCAGGAGGTCAGGAAGAGGCTCGGACTCCTCTTCCGCCCCATCATCTGTGGCCAAGAGCATGCCCACTTCGGACCTCTCCAAGTGGGGCTTTAGTCGATTGACATGTAGGACCCTCAAGGAGTTCCTGGGAGACTGCAAGTCCACCAAATAGGTGACAGAACTCTTGCGCTCCACAATCTCAAAGGGTCCGGTCCACTTGTCTTGGAGTGCACAAGGCTCCACAGGGGCCAGGACCCATACCTTTTGTCCAGGTTGAAGCTCAACCAGAGTGGCATTCTGGTCGTACCACCGCTTCATTTCCTCCTGGCTGGCTTCCAGATTTGCCTCAGCAAGTTGCCTGAAACGCCTAGTCTGGTTCCTGAAGGCCAGCATGTAACTGTATACATTCTGGGGAGGTTTCCTGGGAGATTGCTCCCAGCCTTCCTTGACCAGACTAACAGGTCCTCGTACTGGGTGGCCATACAGAAGCTCAAAGGGACTGAACCCTAGAGACTTCTGTGGCACCTCACGGTATGCAAAGAGAAGGCATGGTAAGAGGACGTCCCACTTACGCCTCATGGGTTCCTCAAGACCCATAATCATGCCTTTTAGGGTTCAGTTGAATCTCTCAACCAACCCGTTTCCTTGGGGATGGTAAGGGGTGGTGAACTTGTAGGTTACACCACACTCTTGCCAAAGGGATTTCATATATTTCAATGTGAAATTGGTGCCCCTGTCAGACACCACCTCAAGAGGGAGTCCCACTCGTGAGAAAATTCCCATCAGTGCCCGTCCCACCACGGGGCCGTCACTGTCCTCAGAGGGATGGCTTCACGGTACCGGGTGGCATGGTCTACCAAGACCAGGATGAACCTGTTGCCCATGGCTGTCTTGGGGTCCAGTGGCCCCACAATGTCAATTCCCACTCGCTGGAATGGGGTACTGACCACGGGGAAAGGTTGGAGTGGAGCCTTTTGCTTCCTTCCACTCTTACCACTTACCTGGCAAGTCTGGCAGGTCCTACAATGAGCATCTGAGCTCCTGTGCATTTGAAGCCAATAAAAGTGGGTGACAAACCTCTCATAAGTCTTGTCCTGCCCCAAATGCCCTGCTAATGGCACATCGTGAGCCAGCCCCAGTAGGAAGGCTCTGAACTTCTGGGGTACCACCAGCGCACGGGCTGACCCAGGTTCAGCAACCTTAGGCTCTGAATACAGGAGGTCATTCTCCCAATAAATGAAATGTGTACCGGACTGATCACCATTGGCCTGGGCTGCAGCCTGCTGCCGCACACCCACGAGAGAGGGGCATTCTCTCTGCTCCCTGCAGAATTCCTCCCTGGAGGGGCCTCCTTCTTGCTGCCAATGGGTCAGCTCAGGCAGGTCCCTCAGTTTGGCTATCTGTTCCCCGGTAGGCTCCAGGGCATCCCCCTCAAGGTCTGCTTCCTCCTGGGCCGTGGGAACTTTAGGGGCCGATTTCCCGCACCTCCTGCACCCTCTCCCCAAGGCCGGTTCCTGGGCCTCTCCCTCAGGCTCCAGGATCTCTTGCACGTCCCTACTGGCTGCCATTGACCGTATGGTCAGGCACGCCCAGTCGGGTAAACCCACCATCCGCAGGTGAGCTGTCTTCTCCACCTTTTCCCAAGGGGAGCTCTGCAAATCATTCCCTAGGAGACAGTCTACAGGCATGGCAGTTCTCACAGCGACTTGCAGAGTACCAGAGACCCCCCCCACTCCAAGGGAACTTGAGCCATTGGACAACGACTCTCTGTGTTGTCAGCATTGACAACCCGACAATAGGCATGGGGTACAACCTGCTCTTGAGATACCAGGTGCTGCCGGACTGCAGTCACGCTGGCGCCTGTGTCTCGAAGAGCCTCTACCTTCCTCCCATTGACGGTCACCACTTGCCCATATTTCTTAGTGTTAGAGGGCAAGTAGGTTTCAGGGACCATTTCACTGTCTCCTAGTGAGACTAGGGTCATTGAACGGGGTCCCACCCACCTTGGACTTCTACCTCCTCCCCAAAGGGTACTGAAGCCATCTGCCTGGGTGGAGCACCAGTGGGTGCTGGTTTTACATACTGGCGACACTTGGGATCACTGGCAAAGTGACCCATCCGCTCCAAAACCACCGAGATCATCTGCGGCGTCCCACAGGGATCCTCTCTCAGTCCGACGCTGTTCAATATCTACATGGCCCCCCTCGCCCACGTCGCACGACAACACAACCTCAACATCATCTCCTACGCCGACGACACCCAGCTGATCATATCCCTCACCGAAGATCCCCACACCGCCAAAGCTAACCTCCACAGAGGAATGAAGGCCGTAGCCGACTGGATGAAGGACAGCAGACTGAAGCTGAACTCAGACAAGACAGAGGTCGTCATTCTCGGACCCACCCCATCAGCCTGGGACGACTCTTGGTGGCCCACGTCACTAGGCACAGCCCCGGAACCCACGGACCACGCACGCAACCTGGGGGTCATCCTCGACTCCACTCTCTCCATGACCAGGCAAGTCAACGCCGTCTCCGCGTCCTGCTTCAACACCCTCCGTATGCTCCGCAGGATCTTCAAATGGATCCCCCTCGACACGAGAAAAACCGTTACCCAGGCCCTCATCACCAACAGACTCAAATACGGGAACGCCCTCTACTCAGGAACTACAAACAAGCTCCTGAAACGACTCCAACGCATCCAGAACACCTCGGCCCGACTCATCCTCGACGTCCCGCGCCGCAGCCACATCACACTCCGCCTGAGAGGCCTGCACTGGCTCCCCGTCAACAAAAGGATCACCTTCAAGCTCCTGATCCACGCACACAAAGCACTGCACAACACCGGACCCACCTACCTCAACAACTGACTCAGCTTCCACACCCCCACCCGAAGCCTCCGCTCATCCAACCTCGCCCTCGCCACAGTCCCTCGCATCCGAAAAACCACCGCCGGCGGCAGATCCTTCTCCTACCTCGCTGCCAAGACCTGGAACACTCTCCCCACCATCCTACAACAGACCCAGGACCTGCTGGCCTTTAGAAGACTCCTCAAGACCTGGCTCTTCGACCAGTAGCACCCCCCCTCCCCAGCGCCTTGAGACCCTCTCGAGTATGTAGCGCGCTTTACAAATGCAGTGATTGATTGATTGATTGATTGATTGATTGATTGATTGATTGATCTTAACACATTTATAACATTGTGGGGGCCCCTTGGGAACAGGTTTAACTGTCGGGGCCCCTGCCTGCTTCGGGGGTGGGGGAGGCTGAGAACCTTTCTGCTGGTTCCCTTGGGTATTACTTTGGGGGCTGTTAGAATCCGGGGTCTCTGGTTGGCGCAGGTATGCACTGGCGACAATCAGGGACCCTTTCCTCTAAGTCAGGGCCAAGGATTACTCTTGAAAAATAACCCCTGCTCACCCACTAGGTAACGTGGCGCGAGCAGTCAGGCTAGATTCCAGAGGGCATTAGGTTAAGCATTCAGGGCGTCCCACAATAACCACCAACCCACCACACAGAGGCACAAGACTGTATTTTGTAAAAATAAAGCTCTTTATATAAAAGACTCTTCAAGCAGGCTTCAGAAATACAGTTCTTCACTTCAAAAGGGGGTTCCAGTTACTTATATCAATGTTCCATGAGGCCACAGTTCTTAAAAGGCAATTTTAGCAGTAATGCAGTAATGCGCTGAAGGTACGCTTCGTACCGGCGTCAGTACGCGTCGTACCTACTTCGGTACGCTTCGCACACCACCAGTACGGTTCTTTCGTCATCGTACGCTTCGTACACCACCAGTACGGTTCTTTCCTCGTCTCATGCTTCCCGCATGAGCAAGCGGCTATATATTCACACTGTACGGGCCGTACAGGTGCAGGGACGCACCGTACGGGCTTGGTGCGAACCGCGCAATGCCTCACGCTTCCCGCGTGAGTAGCGTAGCGGGACGACAGCGCAGTACGGACCGTACAAAGGAAAGTACGCGTTGTACAGGGGCGCTTGGGGCTCACAGTACCTTATTCTTGGGGGCAAAGTTCGTGGCGGCCTCAGTAGTCTTCAGAGGGGCGTCCCGCGTCGCGTTGCAGTCCCGCTTGATCAGAGGACGGCGATGCTTCGTGGGGCGCCTCAGGACATCCACAGCTCACCTCGAGGTGGGAAGCAGGAGGGGCGACTCGGGGGTGATTTTCAGCGCGCAGCGCTGTCGGCCTCGACCAGATGGGATGAACTTACGGGTTGTTGCTCCTCACGGTGGTCTCCACGGCTCGGGCCACAGAGGCTCGGGGTTTGGACGTAGGCAGTCTCTCCTTACGTTGCGAGCTCCGGCTCGAAGGGGCAGCTGTTCACTTTGATCAGGCCAGACAGGGCAGGCCGTCACGGTGCTCACAGCAGCACAGGCGGCCAGAGGTCACGGTGCTCAGCGAGATGAGGCCACACAAGTTCTCTGGGGTCAGCGTTCGCAAAATCACCAGTCGCAGCTTCCTTTCTTCCAGGGAGGGGTAGCGCCCACTGTTCCTGGGGTGCAGTTCAGGGGGCAAGTTCACAAGCAAGCCCTTGGAGATTGTTCTTAAAGCACAAGTTGAAATAAAAGTCTTTCTCAGTCATTTCCTCTCCTTCTTGCAGCAAGGCACCCACCACAGGCCAGTCTCTCAGGCTAGAGATACATTACTCCTCCATGCAGCTTTCCCAGGTCCTTCTCTTCGGGCAGAGGTTCTTCTTGGCGTAAACAGGATCTGATTTCTGAGGAGCAGGGCTCCTTCTTATATATACAGTTTCTTTTGTTATTTGTCGCCAGGGGGCCTGTGCCTGGCTCAGTCCGGTTTTGGAGCACTTTGTTGTGGTGACTCTGCTCTTTTCTTTCAGTGCACAGGGCAGAGACATCAGCCGCTCCACAGGGGGCGGAGCCAGCATTGTGGTGGCAGAGCACAGGTCTATTCAGAGTCAAGGTGTACTCCTCCCACCCATCCTGGTGTAATCTCTCTACCCACCACCTGGCAGCCAGCCTGTCTCCTGGAATTCCCCAGCCCTGCCCCTCACTGAACCTAGGCAGCACACACACACACAGCAAAGGCGGACTGAAATGGTTAGGCAAGTAAATACTAACTTTCTAAAAGTAGTATTTACAAACACAGGATATTAAAATAAACTTTACTAAAAGAAGTATTTTATTATTCTGAGTTCAGGCATACTAAACTTGACTTTCTACCATGCTCTCTGAGTCCGCTGGGATTATAGAGTGTAATAATTCCAGCAGCCCATTCTGGCCTACGGAGAGCAGGTAGCCTTTCAATAGTGAAAAACGAAAATGGCTGTAATTCACTATTAGGACATGCCACACACATCAGGGCATGTCCTACCTTATGCTTACAAGGCACCCTGCCCTTGGGCCTACCATAGGGGTGACTAATATGTAGTTAAGGGAAGGTTTAGGGACTGGCAAGTAGGTGCACTTGCGCAGTCAGCATGACAGTACCAGACTTTACGCAGGTTCTGCAATGACAGACCTTAGGCACATTTTACTAGGCCGCTTTTGTGGGTGGCACAACCAGTGCTGCAAGCCCACCATCAGCATTTGTATTTACAAGCTCTGGCACTACTGGTGCACTTTACTAGGGGCTAATAGTACACCAAATAAGCCAAACATGGACACCAATCAATGTATACACTTTTCATAGGGAGCACTTGCACTGTGGCACTGATTGGCAGTGGCACAGTGCCCTGAGCAGCCAACATCAACAAAACACATGAGGCACATCAGCAAAAAGTGGAAGGGAAACTCACGCCAAGGTGCCAGGTCTAACACGTGTCCCCTCCAGCTGAAATGTGGGGAGAACTACCCTACCCCAGGGAATCCCTCTTCAATAAGGTGGAAAAATCTGGACAGACCGTCAGCATTGGCGTGATCTGTGCCAGGGCGATGTTCCACCGTAAAGTCCATACCCTGTAGGGAGATGGACCACCTCAACAGTTTTGGGTTCTCACCCCTCATTTGCATCAACCATCTGAGGGGACTGTGGTCTGTCTGAACCCGGAAGTGAGTCCCAATCAAGTAGGGTCTTAGCTTCTTCAGTGCCCAGACCACAGCAAATGCTTCTCGCTCGATCGCACTCCACCTTTGTTGCCGTGGAAGTAACCTCCTACTAATGAAGGCTACAGGTTGGTCCCAGCCCTCCTCAGTCATCTGTGAGAGAACAGCCCCTACACCATGCTCTGATGCGTCTGTCTGCACTAGGAATTCTTTGGAGAAGTCAGGAGCCAAGGGCACAGGCGTCGTGCACATGGCAGTCTTCAGGGTGTCAAAAGCTTTCTGACAGGTGTCAGTCCAGATCACTTTCCTGGGCTGCTTCTTCGAAGTCAGCTCTGTCAAGGGAGCAACAATGCTGCCATACCCCTTGACAAACCTCCTGTAGTACCCTGTGAGTCCTAAAAAGGCCCTCACCTCTGTCTGGGTCTTTGGGGGCTCCCAAGCCAGGATGGTTTCAATCTTGGGTTGGAGGAGCGCCACCTGGCCGCTCCCCACTTGGTGTCCCAAGTACACCACGGAACCCTGCCCAATCTGACACTTGCTTGCCTTGATCGTGAGGCCTGCCTTGCGCAGTGCCATCAACACTTCCCAGAGGTGGTGCAGGTGTTCTTTCCATGTGTCACTGAACACTGCGATGTCATCCAGGTAGGCTCGGTCAGCCCAGCCAACACCTGGTTGACCCACCTCTGGAAGGTGGCAGGGGCATTCTTCATCCCAAATGGCATAACCCGGAACTGGAAATGCCCATCTGGTGTGGAGAATGCGGACCTCTCTTTGGTCCCATCAGTCAAGGCGATCTGCCAGTACCCAGACGTCAAATCAAATGTGCTGAGGTACCGTGCAGCCCCTAACCGATCGATGAGCTCATCAGCTCTGGGGATGGGGTGCGCGTCAGTCTTGGTGACTGAATTGAGTCCTCTGTAGTCCACACAGAAGCGGAGTTCGGGTGTGGCACCCGGCGCTGCAGCCTTTGGGACCAAGACCACTGGGCTGGCCCAAGGACTGCTGGAGGACTCAACCACCCCTAGAGCAAGCATCTTAGAGACCTCCTCTTTGATGCAGGCTATGACCCTGTCAGTCACTCTGTAAGCTTTGTGCTTCACAGGCAAGCTGTCTCCTGTGTCCACATCATGGACGCACCAATCTGTGACACCAGGAACCAGGGAGAACAGGTCAGGAAACTGCCCCAGAAGCTGGCGGCAGTCATCCTGTTGCTCAGGGGTCAGGGTGGGTGAGAGGTTAACTCCATCCACTGACCCGTCTCGCTCTGAGGCTACCAGGAGGTCAGGAAGAGGCTCGGACTCCTCTTCCGCCCCATCATCTGTGGCCAAGAGCATGCCCACTTCGGACCTCTCCAAGTGGGGCTTTAGTCGATTGACATCTAGGACCCTCAAGGGGTTCCTGGGAGACTGCAAATCCACCAAATAGGTGACAGAACTCTTGCGCTCCACAATCTCAAAGGGTCCGGTCCACTTGTCTTGGAGTGCACAAGGCTCCACAGGGGCCAGGACCCATACCTTTTGTCCAGGTTGAAGCTCAACCAGAGTGGCATTCTGGTCGTACTACCGCTTCATTTCCTCCTGGCTGGCTTCCAGATTTGCCTCAGCAAGTTGCCTGAAACGCCTAGTCTGGTTCCTGAAGGCCAGCATGTAACTGTATACATTCTGGGGAGGTTTCCTGGGAGATTGCTCCCAGCCTTCCTTGACCAGACTAAGAGGTCCTCGTACTGGGTGGCCATACAGAAGCTCAAAGGGACTGAACCCTAGAGACTTCTGTGGCACCTCACGGTATGCAAAGAGAAGGCATGGTAAGAGGACGTCCCACTTACGCCTCATGGGTTCCTCAAGACCCATAATCATGCCTTTTAGGGTTCAGTTGAATCTCTCAACCAACCCGTTTCCTTGGGGATGGTAAGGGGTGGTGAACTTGTCGGTTACACCACACTCTTGCCAAAGGGATTTCATATATTTCGATATGAAATTGGTGCCCCTGTCAGACACCGCCTCAAGAGGGAGTCCCACTCGTGAGAAAATTCCCATCAGTGCCCGTCCCACCACGGGGCCGTCACTGTCCTCAGAGGGATGGCTTCACGGTACCGGGTGGCATGGTCCACCAAGACCAAGATGAACCTGTTGCCCATCGCTGTCTTGGGGTCCAGAAGCCCCACAATGTCAATTCCCACCCGCTGGAAAGGGGTACTGACCACGGGGAAAGGTTGGAGTGGAGCCTTTTGCTTCCTTCACTCTTACCACTTGCCTGGCAAGTCTGGCAGGTCCTACAATGAGCATCTGAGCTCCTGTGCATTTGAGGCCAATAAAAGTAGGTGACAAGCCTCTCATAGGTCTTGTCCTGCCCCAAATGCCCTGCTAATGGCACATCGTGAGCCAGCCCCAGTAGGAAGGCTCTGAACTTCTGGGGTACCACCATCGCACGGGCTGACCCAGGTTCAGCAACCTTAGGCTCTGAATACAGGAGGTCATTCTCCCAGTAAATGAAATGTGTACCGGACTGATCACCATTGGCCTGGGCTGCAGCCTGCTGCCGCATACCCACGAGAGAGGGGCATTCCCTCTGCTCCCTGCAGAATTCTTCCCTGGAGGGGCCTCCTTCTTGCTGCCAATGGGTCAGCTCAGGCAGGTCCCCCAGTTCGGCTATCTGTTCCCCGGTAGGCTCCAGGGCATCCCCCTCAAGGTCTG
Organism: Triturus cristatus; assembly: GCF_964204655.1. Taxonomy (NCBI): domain Eukaryota; kingdom Metazoa; phylum Chordata; class Amphibia; order Caudata; family Salamandridae; genus Triturus; species Triturus cristatus. The sequence goes on from NC_140579.1 coordinate 1,103,186,990, forward strand.
CTTCCTCCTGGGCCGTGGGAACTTTAGGGGCCGGTTTCCCGCGCCTCCTGCGCCCTCTCCCTAAGGCTGGTTCCTGGGCCTCTCCCTCAGGCTCCAGGATCTCTTGAACACCCCTACTGGCTGCCATTGACCGGGTGGTCACGCGCGCCCAGTCAGGTAAACCCACCATCCGCAGGTGAGCTGTCTTCTCCACCTTTTCCCAAGGGGAGCTCTCCAAATCATTCCCTAGGAGACAGTCTACGGGCATGGCAGTTCTCACAGCGACTTGCAGAGTACCAGAGACCCCCCCCCCCCCCCGACTCAAAGGGAACTTGAGCCATTGGACAACGACTCTCTGTGTTGTCAGCATTGACAACCCGACAATAGGCATGGGGTACAACCTGCTCTTGAGATACCAGGTGCTGCCGGACTGCAGTCACACTGGCGCCTGTGTCTCGAAGAGCCTCTACCTTCCTCCCATTGACGGTCACCACTTGCCCATATTTCTTAGTGTTGGAAGGCAAGTAGGTTTCAGGGACCATTTCACTGTCTCCCAATGAGACTAGGGTCATCTGGACAGGTTCCCACCCACCTTGGACTTCTACCTCCTCCCCAAAGGCTACTGTAGCCACCTGCCTGGGGAAAGCACCAGTGGGTGCTGGTTTTACATACTGGCGACACTTGGGATCACTGGCAAAGTGACCCAGCTCACCACATTTATAACAATGTGGGAGCCCCTTGGGACCAGGTTTAACTGTCGTGCCCCTGTCTGCTTCGGGGGTGGGGGAGGCTGAGAACCTTTCTGCTGGTTCCCTTGGGTATTACTTTGGGGGCCTTTTGGGAACCCTTTCTGTTTTCCCCTGTCCCCCCCACTCTTCTGCTGGGGACCCTGCCCACCCTTGGCGGAGTCTCCCACTTGACCCGTGTGGACCCTGGTGCTGACCCAGCGGTCTGCCTCTTCAGCAAGCTTCCTAGGGTTAGTCAGCTTGCTATCGATCAGGTGTTGGCGTAGCTCAGGAAAACAATTAAGGGACAAGTGCTCCCATGCAATTAAATCAAAGAGACCTTGGTAATCATTCACTTTGCTACCCTTCACCCAGCCATCCAGTGCTCTGCAGAAAAAGGTTACATACTCCACATAGGTACTCCCAACAATCTTGGTACATCCCCTGAACCTCTGTCAATATAATTCAGGAGTTAGCCCATATCTGGTCATTAAAGCTTCCTTCATGGGGGCGTAAGAGTTATAGACTTCAGAGGTCAAATTTAAGAGTGTGTCCCGCCCCTCACTGAGGAACCGCCCCCACAACCCCGCCCCCCAATCTCTCTCAGGGACCCGGTGGGAAGACATGGCTACCTCATAGGCCTTGAACCATTGCCCTATGTCGTCATTCTTAAACACTCTTTTACTACATCTTTTGGCATGTACACCCTTGACTCTACCTGCACCGGTGTTGCGCTGCCAACAGAGGGAGGGTTTTCCAAACTTTTGGCTTTCAGCTCCAGCTCCCTCATTTTCATTTCGTGCTCCATCTGAATTTTTCTTTCTTCCAGAGCCATCTTCTTGCTTTCTAGCTCCAATTGGCCATTTAATTTCAGCTCTGCCAACTTAATTTCATGATCCCTGGTGGCCTGTCTGTCTGCCAGCTCCTCTGGCGACAGGCCTCTGCCAAAACTATGAACGCTCTCTGCTGGTTCCACTGGTACAACCTCCTCAGTTGCACCCCTTGATTCAATCCAGGCTTTCAGTGCCTTGTAGAGATCTGGTTTGATCCTGCATCCTACATGTGGAACCTTGAGCTTCTTGCAGAAGTACTTGAGTTCGTTTTTTGTGTAGCTGTCCAGTTTTGACTCATCCCATTCAATCCCTCCTACTTCAGAGGTTTCAGATACTGTTTTCTCTATGCTGTTTGGGCCGGGCATGACTCCAAACACAAGGGATCTTCTTTCTTGACAAGCAAAAATTAAAAGTCTGAGGCTCAAGCTACTGGACTGTCCTCACTGTGCAATGGCTAGCAATCACTGCGCAGACACCACAAATGCAAATCCGTAGATCCTCACCGCTGCCAACAATGTTAGAATCGGGGGTCTCTGGTTGGCGCAGGTATGCACTTGCGACAAGCAGGGACCCTCTCCTCTAAGTCAGGGCAAAGGATTACTCTTAGACAATAATCCCTGTTCACCCTCTAGGTAGTGTGGCGCAAGCAGTCAGGCTAAACTCCAGAGTACATAAGGTTAAGCATTTAGGATGTCCCACAACAATCACCAACCCACCACACAGAGACACCAGACTGTATTTATAAAAATAAAGCTTCTTTATATAGGTTTCTTCAAGCAGGCTTTAGTTACAGTCTTCACTTTTAAATATGGTTCCAGTTACTTGTTTGCAATGTTCAAGGATGCCAGAGTTCTTCAAAAGGCACGATTTGGGTGCAATCTGCACCTTTTGGGGGTCCGTGCGCGTCGAAGCGCCGTCCGTACGGGTCGTACCGCTGTTGGTACGGGTCGCACAGTCTTTGGAACGCTTCCCCCACTACTCTCACGCTTCCCGCGTGAGCAGGCGTATGGGGACGCTGGCGTACAGGGCAGTACGGGCCGTACGGGTGATGGTACGCGTCGTACCGGGGTGTACGCTCTTCCGGACGATCCCTCCGATGACCCATGCTTCCCGCGTGTGTCAGCATACGGGGATGATGGCGTACGGAGCAGTACGGGCCGTACTGTGTATAGTATGCGTCGTACCAGGGTGTTCGCTCTTCGGGACGATCCTTCCGAAGGCTCACGCTTCCCGCGTGTGTCAGCGTACGGGGACAATGGTGCACAGAGCAGTACGGGCCGTACAGTGGTTGGTACGCGTCGTACCGGGGCGTTCGAAGCGCACAGTACCTTATTCCTTGATGGGGATTTCGAGCGGCCTCGGCAGTCGTAGGAGGGGCGTCCCACGTTGCGTTGCAGTCCCGCTTGGCAGAGGACAACTGTTAGAATCCGGGGTCTCTGGTTGGCGCAGGTATGCACTTGCGACAAGCAGGGACCCTTTCCTCTAAGTCAGGGCGTAGGATCACCTCATTATAAATAACCCCTGCTCACCCTCTAGGTAACGTGGCACGAGGAGTCAGGCTAGATTCCAGAGGGCATTAGGTTAAGCGTTGCAAGTTGTCCCACACAATAATCACCTCCCCACCACACAAAGACACAAGGCTGTATTTATAGTAAAATAAAAGCTCTTTATATAAAAGATTTCTTTCAGGCAGGTTGATAAAATACAGTTCTCTTGTTCAAATGATGATCCAGTTACTCTTAATGGCTTAAAGGCAGTCCACAGGTGTCAAAATGGCACAGTTCTATTACAAATCAGCTTCTTTGGGGTGTTGGGCGCTTCGTAGCGCCTCAAGTACGCTTCGTACCGTGATTTGGGTACGTCGTGCCGTTCCTCACGCTTCCCGCGTGAGCGCCGGTAATGCTTTCAATACTGTACGGGTAGTACAATGGCAAGGACGCGCCGTACACGGACGGCAGCACTGGTACGGCTCGTACACTGGCAGTACGAGTCGAACTACGGCACAAGGTATTCAAAATACTTCAGATGTAAGTACGGTCCGTACGAAGGCAAGTACGGGCCGTACTATGTGCACCAGTCTTGATGATTTCAAAGGCGGGTACGGCTCCAAACACCAGACGCTTCAGATGTAAGTACGGTCCGGACGAAGGCAAGTACGGGCCGTACTTTAGCACGCAAACTCACCAATATCTTTCAGTCATCACGGGGGAAGTTCGTGGTGGCCTCGCAGTCCCGCACAATGGCGTCCCACGTCGCGCTGCAGTCCCAGATGTCCAGGGGACGGCGAAGCTTCGTGGGGCGCTCGGGCAGGTCACAGTTCACCACGAAGGGGGTAGAAGCAGGAGGGCAGCCTCGAGGTGAGGTCACAGCGCAGCGCGCTGTTAGCTTCATCCGGATGCGGCGAACCAGGGCACTTTAGGTCTTTACAGAAGTCTCTACAACCCGGCGGGGGTCACAGGGGCTCGGCGCTCAGACACAGAGATCTCCTCCTTACTTTGCGAGCTACGGCTCGAGGGGGCAGTTGCTTACTTTGCTCGGGCTGTCAGGCCTTTACGTTGCTCACAGTCGCTCCAGCAGCAGAAGTCGCGTTGCTCAGCGAGATCAGGGGATGCAGAGGTTCTCCGGGGTCAGCTTGTAGAATCTCCCACAGCAGCTTCTCCTCCTTCCAGGGGGGGTAGCGCCCACTGTTCCTGGGGCGCAGATCAGCGGGCAAGTTCACTAGCAAGCCCTTTGAGATTGTTTCAGGCACAAGTTGATCAAAAGTCTTTTCTGTAGTCTTTTCCTCTCCTTCCAGCAGACAGACACCCACTGCAGGTCAGTCTCTTAGGCAGAGAGACAGTATTCCTCCTTCAGCTTCTCCAGGTCATTCTCCTTCAGGCAGAGGTTCGTCTTGGCGCAAACAGGATCTGATTTCTTAGGAGCAGGGCTCCTTCTTTTAAAGCGCAAATCTTTTGTTCTTTGTCGCCAGGGGGCCTGGGCCTGGCATAGTCCAGTTTTGGAGCACTTTGATGGGGTGACTCTGCTCTTTCCTTTCAGCAGCAGGGCAGAGACATCAGCCGCTCCACAGGGGGCGGAGCCGGCTTTGTGCTGGCAGAGCACAGGTCTATGCAGAGTGAAAGGTGTACTCCTCCCACCCATCCTGGTGTAGTCTCTCCCCTGGAATTCCCCAGCCCTGCTCTTCACTGTTGCTAGGCAGAACACACACACACAGCAGAGGCGGACTGAAATGTCCAGGTCAGTAAATACTAACTTTCTAAAAGTAGAATTTACAAACACAGGATATTAAAATAAACTTTACTAAAAGAAGTATTGTATTATTCTGAGTTCAGGCGTACTAAACATGACTTTCTACCATGCTCTATGAGTCCACTGGGATTACAGCGTGTAGTAATTCCAGCAGCCCATTCTGGCCTATGGAGAGCAGGTAGCCTTCAATAGTGAAAAACGAAAATGGCTGTAATTCACTATTAAGACATGCCACACACATCAGGGCATGTCCTACCTTATGCCTACAATGCACCCTGCCCTTGGGCCTACTAGAGGGGTGGCTAATATGTAGTTAAGGGAAGGTTTAGGGACTGGCAAGTGGGTGCACTTGCGCAGTCAGCGCGACAGTACTAGACAACACGCAGGCTCTTCAGTGGCAGATCCTAGACACATTTTACTAGACCGCTTCTGTGGGTGGCACAACCAGTGCTGCAAGCCCACCAGCCGTATTTGTATTTACAAGCCCTGGCACTCCTGGTGCACTTTACTAGGGGCTGACAGTAAACCAAATGAACCAATCATGGACACCAATCAATGTATACACTTTTCAAAGGGAGCACTTGCACTGTGGCACTGATTAGCAGTGGCACAGTGCCCTGAGCAGCTAACACCAACAAAACAGAATGAGGCACATCAGCAAAAAGCGGAAGGGAAACTCACGCCAAGGTGCCAGGTCTAACAACAACGATGCTTGGTGGGGCGCCTCGGGACTTCACGGCTCACCTCGAGGTTGGTGGAAGGAGGGGCGGCTCAGGGGCGAATTCAGCGCGAGGCGCTGCGGCGTCGTCCAGAAGCGGCGGACTTGAGTGTCGTCAGTCCTTGCGGTGGACTCTACGGCTCGGGGGCCACAGAGGCTCGTTGCTTAGATCGACAGTTCCTCCTTACGTTGCGAGCTTCGGCTCGAGGGGGCAGCAGCTTACTTTGTTCAGGCCAGGCGGGGCAGGCCGTCACAGTGCTCACAGCAGCACAGTCGGGCAGGAGTCACGTTGCTCGGCGGGATGGGGCACACAAGTTCTCTGGATTCAGCGTTGGGGCAATTCACCGGCCGCAGCTTCCTTTCTTCCAGGGAGGGGTAGTGCCCACTGTTCCTGGGGCGCAGTTAAGGGGGCAAGTTCACAAGCAAGCACTTGGAGATTGTTCACAAAGCACAAGTTGAATCAAAAGTATTTCTCAGTCTTTTCCTCTCCTTCTTGCAGCAAGGCACCCACGACAGGCTAGTCTCTCAGGCTTAGAGACAGTACTCCTCCATGCAGCTTTCCCAGGTCCTTCTCTTCGGGCAGAGGTTCTTCTTGGCATAAACAGGATCTGATTTCTTAGGAGCAGGGCTCCTTCTTTTATACACAGTTTCTTTTGTTCTTTGTGGCCAGGGGGCCTGTGCCTGGCTCAGTCCGATTTTGGAGCACTTTGTTGTGGTGAATCTGCTCTTTCCTTTCAGTGCACAGGGCAGAGACATCAGCCGCTCCACAGGGGGCGGAGCCAGCATTTTGGTGGCAGAGCACAGGTCTATTCAGAGTCAAGGTGCACTCCTCCCACCCATCCTGGTGTAATCTCTCTACCCACCACCTGGCAGCCAGCCTGTCTCCTGGAATTCCCCAGCCCTGCTCCTCACTGAAACTAGGCAGCACACACACACACAGCAGAGGCGGACTGAAATGGCTAGGCGAGTAAATAATAACTTTCTAAAAGTAGTATTTACAAACACAGGATATTTCAATAGTGAAAAACGAAAATGGCTGTAATTCACTATTAGGACATGCCACACATCAGGGCTTGTCCTACCTTATGCCTACAATGCACCCTGCCCTTGGGCCTACCATAGGGGTGACTAATATGTAGTTAAGGGAAAGTTTAGGGACTGGCAAGTAGGTGCACTTGCGCAGTCAGCATGACAGTACCAGACTGCACGCAGGTTCTGCAATGGCAGACCTTAGACACATTTTACTAGGCGGCTTTTGTGGGTGGCACAACCAGTGCTGCAAGCCCACCAGCAGCATTTGTATTTACAAGCCCTGGCACTCCTGGTGCACTTTACTAGGGGCTGATAGTAAACCAAATAAGCCAAACATAGACACCAATCAATGTATACACTTTCCATAGGAAGCACTTGCACTGTGGCACTGATTGACAGTGGCACAGTGCCCTGAGCAGCCAACACCAACAAAACACATGAGGCACATCAGCAAAAAGTGGAAGGGAAACTCACGCCAAGGTGCCAGGTCTAACAGTATACCTGCAAGCACCACTTCTACTGCAGGAGTTCTCGTTGCCTGTATGGTGTACCTGCATGCACCACTTCTACTGTAGGAGCTCTTGTTGCCTGTGTGGTATACCTGTGTGCACCACTTCTACTGCAGGTGCTCTCATTGCCTGTATGGTATACCGGCACGCACTTCTTCTACTGCAGGAGCTCTCGTTGCCTGTGCGGTATACCTGCACGCACCACTTCTACTGCAGGAGCTCTCTTTGCCTGTATGGTGTACCTGCATGCACCACTTCTAATGCAGGAGCTCTCGTTGCCTGTGTGGTGTACCTACGCGCAACACTTCTACTGCAGTAGCTCTCGTTGTCTGTATGGTATACCTGCATGCACCACATCTACTGCAGGTGCTCTCGTTGACTGTGTGGTATACCTGCGTGCACCACTTGTACTGCAGGAGCTCTCATTGCCTGTGTGCTATACCTGCACGCACCACTTCTACTGCAGGAGCTCTCTTTGCCTATGTGGTATACCTGCACGCACCACTTCTGCTGCAAGTGCTCTCGTTGCCTGTATACTGTACCTGCATGCACCACTTCTAATGCAGGAGCTCTCGTTGCCTGTGTGGTGTACCTACGCGCAACACTTCTACTGCAGGAGCTCTCGTTGTCTGTATGGTATACCTGCATGCACCACATCTACTGCAGGTGCTCTCGTTGACTGTGTGGTATACCTGCGTGCACCACTTGTACTGCAGGAGCTCTCATTGCCTGTGTGCTATACCTGCACGCACCACTTCTACTGCAGGAGCTCTCGTTGCCTCTATGGTATACCTGCACACACCACTTCTACTGCAGGTGCTCTCGTTGCCTGTGTGGTGTACCTGCGCGCACCACTTCTACTGCAGGAGGTCTCGTTGCATGTATGGTATACCTGCATGCACCACTTCTACTGCAGGTGCTCTTGTTGCCTGTGTCGTATACCTGCGTGCATCACTTGTACTGCAGGAGCTCTCGTTGCCTGGGTGCTATAGCTGCATGCACCACTTCTACTGCAGGTCCTCTCGTTGCCTTGTCGTACACCTGCACGCACCACTTCTACTGCAGGTGCTCTTGTTGCTTGTATGGTATACCTGCAAGCATCACTTCTACTGCAGGAGCTCTCCGCGCCTGTGTGGCATGCCTGCACGCACCACTTCTAGTACAGGTGCTCTGGTTGCCTGCCTGGTATACCTGCGTGCACCACTTCTTCTGCAGGTGCTCTCGTTGCCTGTGTGATATACCAGCGTGCACCACTTTTACTGCAGGAGCTCTCGTTGCCTGTATGGTGCACCTGTTCGGACCAATTCTACTGCAGGTGCTCTCGCTGCCTGTGTGGTGTACCTGCAAGCACCACTTCTACTGCAGGTGCTCTTGCTGCCTGTATGGTGTGCTTGCAAACAGCACTTCTATTGCATGCGCTCTCGCTGCCTCTATGGTATACCTGCATGCAAAACTTCTTCTGCTAGTGCTCTCGTTGCCTGTGTGGTATATCTGCACGCACCACTTCTCCTGCAGGAGCTCTCGTTGCCTGTATGGTATACCTGCATGCACCACTTCTACTGTAGGAGCTCTCGTTGCCTGTGTGGTGTACCTGCGCGCACCACTTCTACTGCAGGAGCTCTCGTTGCCTGTATGGTATACCTGCATGCACCATTTCTACTGCAGGTGCTCTCGTTGCCTGTGTGGTATACCTGTGTGCACCACTTGTACTGCAGGAGCTCTTGTTGTCTGTGTGATATAGCTGCAAGCACCACTTCTACTGCAGGTGCTCTTGTTGCTTGTATGGTATACCTGCAAGCATCCCTTCTACTGCAGGAGCTCTCGGTGCCTGTGTGGCATGCCTGCACGCACCACTTCTAGTGCAGGTGCTCTGGTTGCCTGCCTGGTATACCTGCATGCACCACTTCTTCTGCAGGTGCTCTCGTTGCCTGTGTGATATACCAGCGTGCACCACTTTTACTGCAGGAGCTCTCGTTGCCTGTATGGTGCACCTGTTCGGACCACTTCTACTGCAGGTGCTCTCGCTGCCTGTGTGGTGTACCTGCAAGCACCACTTCTACTGCAGGGGCTCTCGTTGCCTGTGTGGTAAACCTGTGCACACCACTTCTACTGCAGGTGCTCTTGCTGCCTGTATGGTGTACCTGCAATCAGCACTTCTATTGCATGTGCTCTCGCTGCCTCTATGGTATACCTGCACGCACAACTTCTTCTGCTAGTGCTCTCGTTGCCTGTGTGGTATATCTGCACGCACCACTTCTCCTGCAGGAGCTCTCATTGCCTGTATGGTATACCTGCAAGCACCACTTCTACTGCAGGAGCTCTCGTTGCCTATGCGGTATACCTGCACGCACCACTTCTACTGCAGGAGCTCTCTTTGCCTATGTGGTATACCTGCACGCACCACTTCTGCTGCAAGTGCTCTCGTTGCCTGTATGGTGTACCTGCACGCACCACTTCTAATGCACGTGCTTTCGTTGCCTGTGTGGTGTATCTGCGCGCACCACTTTCTACTGAAGGAGCTCTTGTTGCCTGTATGGTATACCTGCATGCACCACTTCTACTGCTGGTGCTCTCGTTGCCTGTGTGGTATACCTGCATGCACCACTTGTACTGCAGTAGCTCTCGTTGCCTGTGTGCTATACCTGCATGCACCACTTCTACCGCACGTGCTCTTGTTGCCTTGTGGTACACCTGCACGCACCACTTCTACTGCAGATGCTCTTGTTGCCTGTATGGTATACCTGCAAGCATCACTTCTACTGCAGGTGCCCTTGTTGCCTGTATGGTATACCTGCAAGCATCACTTCTACTGCAGCTGCTCTTGTTGCCTGTGTGGTATACCTGTGCGCACCACTTCTATTGCAGGAGCTCTCGTTGCCTGTGTTGTAAACCTGTGCGCACTACTTCTACTGCAGGAGCGCTCATTGCCTGTATGGTGTACCTGCACGCACCACTTCTATTGCATGAGCTCTCGCTGCCTCTGGTATTCCTGCACGCACCACTTCTACTGCAGTTGCTCTCATTGCGTGTGTGGTATACCTGTGCGCACCACTTCTACTGCAGGTGCTCTTGCTGCCTGTATGGTATACCTGCACGCAGCACTTCTATTGCATGAGCTCTCGCTGCCTCTATGGTATACCTGCACACACCACTTCTTCTGCAAGTGCTCTCGTTGCCTCTATGGTATACCTGCACGCACCACTTCTACTGCAGGAGCTCTCGTTGCCTGTGTGGTATATCTGCGCGCACCACTTCTCCTGCAGGAGCTCTCGTTGCCTGTATGGTATACCTGCATGCACCAGTTCTACTGCAGGAGCTCTCGTTGCCTGTGTGGTATACTTGCACGCTCCACTTCTACTGCAGGAGCTCTCGTTGCCTGTATGTTATACCTGCAAGCATCACTTCTACTGCAGGAGCTCTCGGTGCCTGTGTGGCATGCCTGCACGCACCACTTCTAGTGCAGGTGCTCTGGTTGCCTGCCTGGTATACCTGCATGCACCACTTCTTCTGCAGGTGCTCTCATTGCCTGTGTGATATACCAGCGTGCACCACTTTTACTGCAGGAGCTCTCGTTGCGTGTATGGTGCACCTGTTCGGACCACTTCTACTGCAGGTGCTCTCGCTGCCTGTGTGGTGTACCTGCAAGCACCACTTCTACTGCAGGAGCTCTCGTTGCCTATATGGTGTACCTGCAAGCACCACTTCCACTGCAGGAGCTCTCGTTGCCTGTGTGGTAAACCTGTGCGCACCACTTCTACTGCAGGTGCTCTTGCTGCCTGTATGGTGTACCTGCAAACAGCACTTCTATAACATGTGCTGTCGCTGCCTCTATGGTATACCTGCATGCACAACTTCTTCTGCTAGTGCTCTTGTTGCCTGTGTGGTATATCTGCACGCACCACTTCTCCTGCAGGAGCTCTCGTTGCCTATATGGTATACCTGCAAGCACCACTTCTACTGCAGGAGCTCTCGTTGCCTGTGCGGTATACCTGCACGCACCACTTCTACTGCAGAAGCTCTCTTTGCCTATGTGGTATACCTGCACGCACCACTTCTGCTGCAGGAGCTCTCGTTGCCTGTATGGTGTACCTGCATGCACCACTTCTACTGTAGGAGTTCTCATTGCATGTATGGTATACCTGCATGCACCACTTCTACTGCAGGTGCTCTCGTTGCCTGTGTGGTATACCTGCGTGCACCACTTGTACTGCAAGAGCTCTCGTTGCCTGTGTGCTATATAAGCCTGGGCAAAGCACTACGCTACGCTCGCGTAGTTTGTGAAGTTCGCGCTACTTCGCACTACGCGAATTGCACGTGGCACAGTGCGAACACGCATAGCGTAGTGTTGCAGTCATTTTTTGCTTGCTCGCGGTCCTCAACGTCAAGTTGGCGACCGCGAGCAAGCAAAATGACATCCCGGCGAGACTTTTTCCTTGTTCGCAATCAGCAACATCAAGTTGGCGATCGCAAGCATGGAAAATAAACCTCCCGGCGAGATTCCCAAAGCGAGGAGGTCAGGTTTCTCATTGCGAGTGGTCGCGTTTGCTCGCGACCGCTCGCGATGAGAAACTACCAGTTCGCGTTGAGAAAGCTGCCGCTCGAGTAAAAATCTACTCGAGCAGCAGAAAACTACAGCTCGCACTGTGCAAGATGTCATTTTCAATGATTGCACAGTGCCGGTTGCTTGTCCGCACTGTGCAATCATTGAAAACGACATCTGGCACAGTGCGAACAAGGCACTACGCAGTTTGCGAAGTGCTACGCGTAGCTCGCGTAGTGCGAACTGCACTTTGCGTAGCTTCGCGAAGTGCTACTTCACGAACTACGCCCAGGGTTAGTGCTATAGCTGCATGCACCACTTCTACTGCAGGTGCTCTTGTTGCCTGTGTAGTAAACCTGTGCGCACCACTTCTACTGCAGGAGCTCTCGTTGCCTGTATGGTGTACCTGATCGCACCACTTCTATTGCATGAGCTCTCGCTGCCTCTATGGTATTCCTGCACGCACCACTTCTACTGCAGTTGCTCTTGTTGCCTGTGTGGTATACCTGTGCGCATCACTTCTACTGCCGGTGCTCTCGCTGCCTGTATGGTGTACCTGCAAACAGCACTTCTATTGCCTGTGCTCTCGCTGCCTCTATGGTATACCTGCAAGCAGAACTTCTTCTGCAAGTGCTCTTGTTGCCTGTGTGGCATATCTGCATGCACCACTTCTACTGCAGGAGTTCTCGTTGCCTGTATGGTGTACCTGCATGCACCACTTCTACTGTAGGAGCTCTTGTTGCCTGTGTGGTATACCTGTGTGCACCACTTCGACTGCAGGTGCTCTCATTGCCTATATGGGATACTGGCACGCACTTCTTCTATGTCAGGAGCTCTCGTTGCCTGTATGGTATATCTGCACGCACCACTTCTCCTGCAGGAGCCCTCGTTGCCTGTGTGGTATACCTGCAAGCACCACTTCTACTGCAGGAGCTCTCGTTGCCTGTATGGTGTACCTGCATGCACCACTTCTAGTGCAGGAGCTCTCGGTGCCTGTGTGGCATGCCTGCACGCACCACTTCTAGTGCAGGTGCTCTGGTTGCCTGCCTGGTATACCTGCGTGCACCACTTCTTCTGCAGGTGCTCTCGTTGCCTGTGTGATATCCCAGCGTGCACCACTTTTACTGCAGGAGCTCTCGTTGCGTGTATGGTGCACCTGTTCAGACCACTTCTACTGCAGGTGCTCTCGCTGCCTGTGTGGTGTACCTGCAAGCACCACTTCTACTGCAGGAGCTCTCGTTGCCTATATGGTGTACCTGCAAGCACCACTTCCACTGCAGGAGCTCTCGTTGCCTGTGTGGTAAACCTATGCGCACCACTTCTACTGCAGGTGCTCTTGCTGCCTGTATGGTGTACCTGCAAACAGCACTTCAATTGCATGTGCTCTCGCTGCCTCTATGGTATACCTGCACGCACAACTTCTTCTGCTAGTGCTCTCATTGCCTGTGTGGTATATCTGCCCGCACCACTTCTCCTGCAGGAGCTCTCGTTGCCTGTGTGGTATACCTGCAAGCACCACTTCCACTGCAGGAGCCCTCGTTGCCTGTATGGTGTACCTGCATGCACCACTTCTACTGTAGGAGCTCTCATTGCCTGTGTGGTGTACCTGCGCGCACCACTTCTACTGCAGGAGCTCTCATTGCATGTATGGTATACCTGCATGCACCACTTCTACTGCAGGTGCTCTCGTTGCCTGTGTGGTATACCTGCGTGCACCACTTGTACTGCAGGAGCTCTCGTTGCCTGTGTGCTATAGCTGCATGCACCACTTCTACTGCAGGTGCTCTCGTTGCCTGTGTAGTAAACCTGTGCGCACCACTTCTACTGCAGGAGCTCTTGTTGCCTGCATGGTGTACCTGCACACACCACTTCTATTGCATGAGCTCTCGCTGCCTCTATGGTATTCCTGCACGCACCACTTCTACTGCAGTTGCTCTTATTGCCTGTGTCGTATACCTGTGTGCACCACTTCTACTGCCGGTGCTCTCGCTGCCTGTATGGTGTACCTGCAAACAGCACTTCTATTGCCTGTGCTCTCGCTGCCTCTATAGTATACCTGCAAGCAGAACTTCTTCTGCAAGTGCTCTTGTTGCCTGTATGGTGTACCTGCATGCACCACTTCTACTGTAGGAGCTCTTGTTGCCTGTGTGGTACACCTGTGTGCACCACTTCGACTGCAGGTGCTCTCATTGCCTATATGGAATACTGGCACGCACTTCTTCTACTGCAGGAGCTCTCGTTGCCTGTGTGGTATATCTGCACGCACCACTTCTCCTGCAGGAGCTCTCGTTGCCTGTGTGGTATACCTGCAAGCACCACTTCTACTGCAGGAGTTCTCGTTGCCTGTATGGTGTACCTGCATGCATCACTTCTACTGTAGGAGCTCTCGTTGCCTGTGTGGTGTACCTGCACGCACCACTTCTACTGCAGGAGCTCTCGTTGCCTGTATGGTATACCTGCATGCACCACTTCTACTGCAGGTGCTCTCGTTGCCTGTGTGGTATACCTGCGTGCACCACTTGTACTGCAAGAGCTCTCGTTGCCTGTGTGCTATAGCTGCATGCACCACTTCTACTGCAGGTGCTCTCGTTGCCTGTGTAGTAAACGTGTGCGCACCACTTCTACTGCAGGAGCTCTTGTTGCCTGCATGGTGTACCTGCACACACCACTTCTATTGCATGAGCTCTCGCTGCCTCTATGGTATTCCTGCACGCACCACTTCTACTGGGGGAACAACCTTTACAACGCAACATTTACAACGCACTACCATTACAATGAAACTTTTACAACGCAAATGCATTTACAACGCATGCCATTACAACGCAAGTCTTTACATCGACTTGCACTAGATGGCGTGCTAACATTACAAATAGTGTAGTTTACTATCCCAACACCTTCCCTACTGTTACGTGGACTGGAGTTAGAATAGTAAATTACACTTTTCTAATGTTAGCATGCCATCTAGTGCAAGTCGATGTAAAGACTTGCGTTGTAAAAGCATGCGTTGTAAATGCATTTGCGTTGTAAAAGTTTTGTTGTAACAGCATGCGTTGTAAAAGCATGCGTTGTAACGTCATACATCCGTATGGTGTACCTGCAAACAGCACTTCTATTGCCTGTGTTCTCGCTGCCTCTATAGTATACCTGCAAGCAGAACTTCTTCTGCAAGTCCTCTTGTTGCCTGTGTGGTATATCTGCATGCACCACTTCTACTGCAGGAGTTCTCGTTGCCTGTATGGTGTACCTGCATGCACCACTTCTACTGTAGGAGCTCTTGTTGCCTGTGTGGTACACCTGTGTGCACCACTTCGACTGCAGGTGCTCTCATTGCCTATATGGAATACTGGCACGCACTTCTTCTACTGCAGGAGCTCTCGTTGCCTGTGTGGTATATCTGCACGCACCACTTCTCCTGCAGGAGCTCTCGTTGCCTGTGTGGTATACCTGCAAGCACCACTTCTACTGCAGGAGTTCTCGTAGCATGTATGGTGTACCTGCATGCACCACTTCTACTGTAGGAGCTCTTGTTGCCTGTGTGGTATACCTGCACGCATCACTTCTACTGCAGGAGCTCTCTTTGCCTATGTGGTATACCTGCATGCACCACTTCTACTGCATGTGCTCTCGTTGCCTGTATGGTGTACTTGCATGCACCACTTCTAATGCAGGAGCTCTTGTTGCCTGTGTGGTGTGCCTGCACGCACCACTTCTATTGCAGAAGCTCTTGTTGCCTGTATGGTATACCTGCATGCACCACTTCTACTGCAGGTGCTCTCGTTGCCTGTGTGGTATACCTGCGTGCACCACTTGTACTGCAGGAGCTCTCGTTGCCTGTGTGCTATACCTGCATGCACCACTTCTACTGCAGGAGCTCTCGTTGCCTGTGTGGTGTACCTGCGCGCACCACTTCTACTGCAGGTGCTCTTGTTGCCTGTATGGTATACCTGCAAGCATCACTTCTACTGCAGGTGCTCTCGTTGCCTGTGTGGTATAGCTGTGCGCACCACTTCTATTGCAGGAGCTCTCGTTGCCTGTGTGGTATACCTGTGCGCACCAATTCTACTGCAGGCACTCTCGCTGCCTGTGTGGTGTACCTGCAAGCACCACTTCTTCTGCAGGAGCTCTCGTTGCCTGTATGGTGTACCTGCAAGCACCACTTCCACTGCAGGAGCTCTCGTTGCCTGTGTGGTAAACCTGTGCGCACCACTTCTACTGCAGGAGCTCTCGTTGCCTGTATGGTGTACCTGCATGCACCACTTCTATTGCATGAGCTCTCTCTGCCTCTACGGTATTCCTGCACGCACCACTTCCACTACAGTTGCTCTTGTTGCCTGTGTGGTATACCTGTGCGCACCACTTCTTCTGCAGGTGCTCTTGCTGCCTGTATGGTGTACCTGCATGCAGCACTTCTATTGCATGAGCTCTTGCTGCCTCTATGGTATACCTGCACGCACCACTTCTGCAAGTGCTCTCGTTGCCTGTATGGTATACCTGTACGCACCACTTCTACTACAGGAGGTCTCGTTGCCTCTGTGGTATATCTGCGCGCACCACTTCTTCTGCAGGAGCTCTCGTTGCCTTTATGGTATACCTGCATGCACCAGTTCTACTGCAGGAGCTCTCGTTGCATGTGTGGTATACGTACACGCACCACTTCTACTGCAGGAGCTCTTGTTGCCTGTATGGTGTACCTGTATGCACCACTTCTACTGCATGTGCTCTTGCTGCTTGTGTGGTGTACCTGCATGCACCACGTCTACTGCTGGAGCTCTTTTTGCCTGTGTGGTATATCTGCACGCACCACTTCTACTGCAGGAGCTCTCGTTGCCTGTATGGTATACCTGCAAGCACCACTTCTACTGCAGGAGCTCTCGTTGCCTGTAGGGTATACCTGCATGCACCACTTCTAATGCAGGAGCTCTCGTTGCCTGTATGGTATACCTGTATGCACCACTTCTACTGCAGGTGCTCTCGTTGCCTGTGTGGTGTACCTGCACGCACCACTTCTACTGCAGGTGCTCATGCTGGCTGTGTGGTGTACCTGTACGCACCACTTATGCTGCAGGAGCTTTCGCTGCCTGTATGGTATACCTGCATGCACCAGTTCTACTGCAGGAGCTCTCGTTGCCTGTGTGGTGTATTTGCACGCACCACTTCTACTGCAGGAGCTCTCGGCGCCTGTGTGGCATGCCTGCACGCACCACTTCTAGTGCAGGTGCTCTGGTTGCCTGCCTGGTATACCTGCGTGCACCACTTCTTCTGCAGGTGCTCTCGTTGCCTGTGTGATATACCAGCGCGCATCACTTTTACTGCAGGAGCTCTCGTTGCCTGTATGGTGTACCTGTTCGGACCACTTCTACTGCAGGTGCTCTCGCTGCCTATGTGGTGTACCTGCAAGCACCACTTCTACTGTAGGAGCTCTCGTTACCTGTGTGGTGTACCTGCAAGCACCACTTCCACTGCAGGAGCTCTCGTTGCCTCTGTGGTAAACCTGTGTGCACCACTTCTACTGCAGGAGCTCTTGTTGCCTGTATGGTGTACCTGCAACCACCACTTCTATTGCATGAGCTCTAACTGCCTCTATAGCATACCTGCACGCACCACTTCTACTGCAGGTTCTCTCGTGGCCTGTGTGGTATACCTGTGCGCACCACTTCTACTGCCGGTGCTCTTGCTGCCTGTATGGTGTACCTGCAAACAGCACTCCTATTGCATGTGCTCTTGCTGCCTCTATGGTATACCTGCACGCACAACTTCTTCTGCAAGTGCACTCGTTGCCTGTATGGTATGCCTGCATGCACTACTTCTACTGCAGTAGCTCTTGTTGCCTGTGTGGTATACCTGCACGCACCACTTCTACTGCAGGAGCTCTCGTTGCCTGTATGGTATACCTGCATGCACCAGTTCTACTGCAGGAGCTCTCGTTGCCTGTGTGGTATACTTGCACACATCACTCTTTCTGCAAGTGCTCTTGTTGCCTGTGTGGTGTACCTGCTTGTACCAGCTATACTGCAGGCGCTCTCGTTGCCTGTGTGGTATATCTGCACACACCACTTCTCCTGCAGGAGCTCTTGTTGCCTGTATGGTATACCTACAAGCACCACTTCTACTGCAGGAGCTCTCGTTGCCTCTATGGTGTACCTGCACGCACTACTTCTACTGCAGGAGCTCACGTTGCCTGTGCGGTATACCTGCACGCACCACTTCTAATGCAGGAGCTCTCGTTGCCTGTATGGTATACCTGCACTCACCACTTCTACTGCAGGATCTCTCTTTGCCTATGTGGTACACCTGCACACACCACTTCTTCTACAAGTGCTCTCGTTGCCTGTATGATGTACCTGCACGCACCACTTCTAATGCAGGAACTCTCGTTGCCTGTATGGTATACCTGCATGCACCACATCTACTGCAGGTGCTCGCGTTGCCTGTGTGGTGTACCTGCGCGCACCACTTCTACTGCAGGAACTCTCGTTGCCTGCATGGTATACCTGCACGCACCACTTCTACTGCAGGTGCTCACGTTGCCTTGTGGTACACCTGCAAGCATCACTTCTACTGCAGGAGCTCTCAGTGCCTGTATGGCATGCCTGCACGCACCACTTCTAGTGCAGGTGCTCTGGTTGCCTGCCTGGTATACCTGTGTACACCACTTCTTCTTCAGGTGCTCTCGTTGCCTGTATGGTGCACCTGTAAGGACCACTTCTACTGCAGGTGCTCTCGCTGCCTGTGTGGTGTACCTGCAAGCACCACTTCTACTGCAGGAGCTCTCGTTGCCTGTAAGGTGTATGTTAGAATCGGGGGTCTCTGGTTGGCGCAGGTATGCACTTGTGACAAGCAGGGACCCTCTCCTCTAAGTCAGGGCAAAGGATTACTCTTAGCCAATAACCCCTGCTCACCCTCTAGGTAGTGTGGCGCGAGCAGTCAGGCTAGTCTCTAGAGTACATATGGTTAAGCACTTGTAATGTCCCACAATAATCACCAACCCACCACACAGAGACACAAGACTGTATTTATAAAAATAAAGCTCTTTATATAGATTCTTCAAGCAGGCTTCAGTTACAGTCTTTAGACTTCAAACACGGTTCCAGTTACTTATTATACTGTTTCAATTTTGTAAGAGGGTGCCGCAGTTCTTATACATTCAAGGCTGGGTGCAGACTGCACCTCTTCGTGGGTCAGTGCGCATCGTAGCGCTCTAGGTACGCGTCGTACCGCTGTTGGTACGCGTCGTACCGCTCTTCAGGACGATCCCTACCACGTCTCACGCTTCCCGTGTGAGCAAGCGTACGGGGCCGAGATCTCCAGGCAGTACGGGGCGTACGGGTTGCCGATGCTGACGCGTACAGTTCTCTGAGAGGCAGCCGTACGTTGGGGGTCCGATAGCGCACAGTTCCCTATGCTACAGCCGTACTCTGCAGGTACACTTAGATTCCAGACGCGCACAATTTAGACTACGCTCCAGCCGTACGCTGGGGTTTTCAAAAGCGCACAGTACCTTATTTCTTGTTGGGAATTTCGAGGCGACTTCAGTAGTCATAGAGGGGGCATCCCACGTCGCGGTGCGATCCTGCTTCTCAGGGGGCAGCGATGCGTTGTGGGGCGCCTCTTGACTCTGACGTCCGTCGCGATGCTGAAGAAGGCGGGGGCGGCGGCTTGGGGTGAATTCAGCGGCGAGGCGCTGCTAACAGGGTGTCGTCCAGGTGAGGCAAACGCAGGTGCGGGCGATCTTTGCGGTGGGCTCTACGGCTCGGGGGCCACAGATGCTCGTTGCTTGGACCGGACGGTCCTTTCTTGCGGTGCGAGCTCCGGCTCGAGGGGGCAGCAGTTTGCGGTGCTCAGGCCAGGCGGGGCAGGCCGTCACGGTGCTCACTGCGGCACAGTCGTCCAGGGGTCACGTTGCTCGGCGGGATGACGGCGTACAGGTTCTCAGAGTGCGGGACAGGTTCCCAGTCACACTCAGGTCTCTGGAGTCAGCGCTGAAGGGGGATTTACCAGCAGCAGTTCCCTTCTTCCAGGAAGGGGTAGCACCCACTTTTCCTGGGACGCAGTTCAGGAGGCAAGCTCACAAGCAAGCCCTTGGAGATTGTTTTAGATGCACAAGTGAAATAAAAGTCTTTCAGTCTTTTCTTCTTCTCTCCTTCTTGCAGCAAGGCACCCACCACAGTCCAGTCTCTCAGGCTAGAGACAGTACTCCTCCTTGTAGCTTTCCCAGGTCCTTCTCTTCAGGCAGAGTTTCTTCTTGGCGTCAACAGGATCTGATTTCTTAGGAGCAGGGCTCCTTCTTTTATACACAGTTTCTTTTATTCTTTGTGGCCAGGGGGCCTGTGCCTGGCTCAGTCCAGTTTTGGAGCACTTTGTTGTGGTGACTCTGCTCTTTCCTTTCAGTGCACAGGGCAGAGACATCAGCTGCTCCACAGGGGGCGGAGCCAGCATTGTGGTGGCAGAGCACAGCCCTATTCAGAGTCAAGGTGTACTCCTCCCACCCATCCTGGTGTAATCTCTCTACCCACCACCTGGCAGCCAGCCTGTCTCCTGGAATTCCCCAGCCCTGCCCCTCACTGAAACTAGGCAACACACACACACACACAGCAGAGGCGGGCTGATATGGTTAGGCAAGTAAATACTAACGTTCTAAAAGTAGTATTTACAAACACAGGATATTAAAATAACCTTTACTAAAAGAAGTATTTTATTATTCTGAGTTCAGGCATACTAAACTTGACTTTCTACCATGCTCTCTGAGTCCGCTGGGATTATATAGTGTAATAATTCCAGCAGCCCATTCTGGCCTATGGAGAGCAGGTAGCCTTTCAATAGTGAAAAACGAAAATGGCTGTAATTCACTATTAGGTCATGCCACACACATCAGGGCATGTCCTACCTTATGCTTACAATGCACCCTGCCCTTGGGCCTACCATAGGGGTGACTAATATGTAGTTAAGGGAAGGTTTAGGGACTGGCAAGTAGGTGCACTTGCGCAGTCAGCATGACAGTACCAGACTGCACGCAGGTTCTGCAATGGCAGACCTTAGACACATTTTACTTGGCCGCTTCTGTGGGTGGTACAACCAGTGCTGCATGCCCACCAGCAGCATTTGTATTTACAAGCCCTGGCACTCCTGGTGCACTTTACTAGGGGCTGATAGTAAACCAAATAAGCCAAACATGGAAACTAATCAATGTATACACTTTTCCTAGGGAGCACTTGCACTGTGGCACTGATTGGCAGTGGCACAGTGCCCTGAGCAGCTAACACCAACAAAACACATGACGCACATCAGCAAAAAGTGGAAGGGAGACTCACGCCAAGGTGCCAGGTCCAACAGTGTACCTGCAAGCACCACTTCCACTGCAGGACCTCTCGTTGCCTGTGTGGTAAACCTGTGCGCACCACTTCTACTGCAGGTGCTCTTGCTGCCTGTATGGTGTACCTGCAAACAGCACTTCTATTGCATGTGCTCTCTCTGCCTCTATGGTATACCTGCACGCACAACTTTTTCCGCTAGTGCTCTTGTTGCCTGTGTGGTATATCTGCACGCACCACTTCTCCTGCAGGAGCTCTCGTTGCCTATATGGTGTACCTGCATGCACCACTTCTACTGTAGGAGCTCTCGTTGCCTGTGTGGTATACCTGTGCGCACCACTTCTACTGCAGGTGCACTCATTACATGTATGGTATACCGGCACGCACTACTTCTACTGCAGTAGCTCTTGTTGCCTGTGCGGTATACCTGCACGCACCACTTCTCCTGCAGGAGCTCTCGTTGCCTGTGTGGTATACCTGCAAGCACCACTTCTACTGCAGGAGCTCTCGTTGCCTGTATGGTATACCTGCATGCACCACTTCTACTGTAGGAGCTCTCGTTGCCTGTGTGGTATACCTGCGTGCACCACTTGTACTGCAGGAGCTCTCGTTGCCTGTGTGCTATAGCTGCATGCACCACTTCTACTGCAGGTGCTCTCATTGCCTGTGTGGTAAACCTGTGTGCAACACTTCTACTGCAGGAGCTCTCGTTGCCTGTATGGTGTACCTGCACGCACCACTTCTATTGCCTGTGCTCTCGCTGCCTCTATGGTATACCTGCAAGCAGCACTTCTTCTGCAAGTGCTCTTGTTGCCTGTGTGGTATATCTGCATGCACCACTTCTCCTGTAGGAGCTCTCGTTGCCTGTATGGTATACCTGCAAGCACCACTTCTACTGCAGGAGTTCTCGTTGCCTGTATGGTGTACCTGCATGCACCACTTCTACTGTAGGAGCTCTTGTTGCCTGTGTGGTATACCGGCACGCACTTCTTCTACTGCAGGAGCTCTCGTTGCCTATGCGGTATACCTGCACGCACCACTTCTACTGCAGAAGCTCTCTTTGCCTATGTGGTATACCTGCACGCACCACTTCTGCTGCAAGTGCTCTCGTTGCCTGTATGATGTACCTGCATGCACCACTTCTAATGCAGGAGCTCTCGTTGCCTGTGCGGTATACCTGCACGCACCACTTCTACTGCAGGAGCTCTCTTTGCCTATGTGGTATACCTGCATGCACCACTTCTGCTGCAAGTGCTCTCGTTGCCTGTATGGTGTACCTGCATGCACCACTTCTAATGCAGGAGCTCTTGTTGCCTGTGTGGTGTACCTGCGCGCACCACTTCTACTGCAGGATGTTTTGTTGCCTGTATGGTATACCTGCATGCACCACTTCTAATGCAGGAGTTCTCGTTGCCTGTGTGCTATACCCGCATGCACCACTTCTACTGCAGGTGCTCTCGTTGCCTTGTGGTACACCTGCACGCACCACTTCTACTGCAGGTGCTCTTGTTGCCTGTATGGTATACCTGCAAGCATCACTGCTGCTGCAGGTGCTCTCGTTGCCTGTGTGGTATAGCTGTGCGCACCACTTCTATTGCAGGAGCTCTCGTTGCCTGTGTGGTATACCTGTGCGCACTAATTCTACTGGAGGTACTCTAGCTGCCTGTGTGGTGTACCTGCAAGCACCACTTTTCTGCAGGAGCTCTCGTTGCCTTTCTGGTGTACCTGCACGCACCACTTCTAATGCATGAGCTCTCGCAGCTTCTATGGTATTCCTGCACGCACCACTTCCACTGCAGTTGCTCTTGTTGCCTGTGTGGTATAGCTGTGCGCACCACTTCTACTGCAGGTGCTCTTGCTGCCTGTATGGTGTACCTGCATGCAGCACTTCTATTGCATGAGCTCTCGCTGCCTCTATGGTATACCTGCACGCACCACTTCTTCTGCACGTGTTCTTGTTGCCTGTATGGTATACCTGTACGCACCACTTCTACTGCAGGAGCTCTCGTTGCCTGTGTGGTATATATGCGCGCACCACTTCTTCTGCAGGAGCTCTCGTTGCCTGTATGGTATACCTGCATGCACCAGTTCTACTGCAGGAGCTCTCGTTGCCTGTGTGGTATACTTACACGCAGCACTTCTACTGCAGGAGCTCTTGTTGCCTGTATGGTGTACCTGTATGCACCACTTCTACTGCAGGTGCTCTTGCTGCCTGTGTGGTGTACCTGCATGCACCATGTCTACTGCTGGAGCTCTTTTTGCCTGTGTGGTATATCTGCACGCACCACTTCTACTGCAGGAGCTCTCGTTGCCTGTATGGTATACCTGCAAGCACCACTTCTACTGCAGGAGCTCTTGTTGCCTGTATGGTATACCTGCACGCACCACTTCTAATGCAGGAGCTCTCGTTGCCTGTATGGTATACCTGCACGCACCACTTCTACTGCAGGTGCTCTTGTTGTCTGTGTGGTGTACCTGCACGCACCACTTCTACTGCAGGTGCTCATGCTGCCTGTGTAGTGTACCTGCATGCAGCACTTCTACTGCAGGAGCTCTTGTTGCCTGTATGGTGTACCTGTATGCACCACTTCTACTGCAGGTGCTCTTGCTGCCTGTGTGGTGTACCTGCATGCACCATGTCTACTGCTGGAGCTCTTTTTGCCTGTGTGGTATATCTGCACGCACCACTTCTTCTGCAGGAGCTCTCATTGCCTGTATGGTATACCTGCATGCACCAGTTCTACTGCAGGAGCTCTCGTTGCCTGTGTGGTATACTTACTCGCAGCACTTCTACTGCAGGAGCTCTTGTTGCCTGTATGGTGTACCTGTATGCACCACTTCTACTGCAGGTGCTCTTGCTGCCTGTGTGGTGTACCTGCATGCACCATGTCTACTGCTGGAGCACTTTTTGCCTGTGTGGTATATCTGCACGCACCACTTCTACTGCAGGAGCTCTCGTTGCCTGTATGGTATACCTGCAAGCACCACTTCTACTGCAGGAGCTCTTGTTGCCTGTATGGTATACCTGCACGCACCACTTCTAATGCAGGAGCTCTCGTTGCCTGTGTGGTGTACCTGCACGCACCACTTCTACTGCAGGTGCTCATGCTGCCTGTGTAGTGTACCTGCATGCAGCACTTCTATTGCATGAGCTCTCGCTGCCTCTATGGTATACCTGCACGCACCACTTCTTCTGCAAGTGTTCTCGTTGCCTGTATGGTATACCTGCACGTACCACTTCTTCTGCAGATGCTCTTGTTGCCTGTGTGGTATATCTGCACACACCACTTCTACTGCAGGAGCTCTTGTTGCCTGTTTGGTATACCTGCACACACCACTTCTACAGCAGGTGCTCTCGTTGCCTGTGTGGTATATCTGCACGCACCTCTTCTACTGCAGGAGCTCTCGTTGCCTGTATGGTATACCTGCAAGCATCACTTCTACTGCAGGAGCTCTCGTGCCTGTATGGTGTACCTGCATGCACCACTTCTACTGCAGGAGCACTCGTTGCCTGTTTGGTGTACCTGCATGCACCACTTCTACTGCAGGAGCTCTCGTTGCCTGTGTGGTATACCTGTGTGCACCAACTCTACTGCAGAAGCTCTTGTTGCCTGTGTGGTATACCTGCACGCACTACTTCTACTGCAGGAGCTCTCGTTGCCTGTATGGTGCACCGGTTCAGACCACATCTACTGCAGGTGCTCTCGCTGCCTGTGTGGTGTACCTGCACGCACCACTTCTACTGCAGGAGCTCTTGTTGCCTTTATGGTATCCCTGCACGCACCACTTCTACTGCAGGTGCTCTTGTTTTCTGTGTGGTGTACCTGCGTGCACCATTTCTACTGCAGGAGCTCTTGTTGCCTGTATAGTATACCTGCATTTACCACTTCTACTTCAGGTGCTCTCGTTGCCTGTGTGGTGTACCTGCACGCACCATTTCTACTGCAGGTGCTCTCGTTGCCTGTGTGGTGTACCTGCGCACACCACTTCTCCTGCAGAAGCTCTCGTTGCCTGTATAGTACACCTGCATTTACCACTTCTACTGCAGGTGCTCTTGTTGGCTGTGTGGTATATCTGCATGCACCACTTCTACTGCAGGAGCTCTCGTTGCCTGTGTGCTATACCTGTGCGCACCACTTCTCTCTCTGATGTGCGCCAGTGCTCTCCTGAGATTCCTGGCTTGCCCCGTGAACAGTGAAACAGGCCCCGTGGAGTCGTTTTTGAGCACATCAGTATTATTTCAGATCTTAATATGCCGGTGTGTTATCTAGAGTGCACTGCATACTTGTGCCAGTTGCAACTGGACTCTCTCCCATGCCCCATTTGCTGCCTCTGATGTGCACCAGTACTCCCTCTGATACACACTCATACTCTGTCTGACACGTATACGATGATGGTCTCCCTGGAATGCTTTAATTCGTCATCTGGCAGAGGCCCCAGTGCCCCCTCTTGCCCCCCCTCTGTTCTTCCTCTCCCCGCTCTTATTGCTGGCATGAACTTTTGCCTTCTCTGGTCACCTCTTTGGTCCACCGTGGTATTCTCCCTTTGTGTCGTTGTGCTCTCTCCTGCATGCTTAGTTGGCGCCCACAGTCTCCTCTCTAGTGCCCTCGTTGAAATCTGGGCACCACTTTGCTTTTCGTTTTTGCGCCTTGGTACCTTCTCATCTTAAATAGTGTTTTCTTTTTCTCTCCCTGGTCTGGTGCTTATTAAAAGTTGTCTCCATGGTGCACGTTTTGGAGCCCCCGGCCATGTTTGGCACAGTCAAATCTTTTCTCTCCTGCATTCACAGTACTCCTTCTGGTTTCGCCTGGGCTCACTGTACAAACCTGTTCCTTTCTCTAGCATGTCCCAGTGTTCCCTCTGGTGCCCCTGATTGTGTTTCTGACATGTTCCAGAGCTTGCTCTTCTGCCCCATTATTTCTCCAACACCCCATTTCTCTTGCAGGTATTTTCACACCATGGTTTTCTCTTTGTTACCCTGTCATGTCTCTGACTGAAAGAGCTGTGCCTTCAAACAAGAACACTACTCCCCTTTCAGAGCAGACACCTATTGATTTGTCCCTTGTGATGTCACATCTTGAATAAACGAGCTTTGGGCACAAACTTATGCTCTTCTTGAACCATTTGTATTTAGGGGCCGATTCCAATCCTGGAAAAAGGCTGTACAAATCATTTGTATGGAGCGTTTTTCCCGTACAACTCGTACCCGGTAAACTTTTCTTACAACCTAGGAAGTACGATTCATACAGAAAACCTCTTTCCATACAAATCGTACAAAAGACCATACAGCTAAAATAAACCAACGATTCTGATCCGGAACAGCTTGCACGCGACGTCTGTATGTATTTAAGCAGCGGTTTCCAGCCCAGCAAGTGCGATTCGTCCCTACGGCACTCCGTACGGCTGTTTTCTTACAGGAGCCAAAAACAGCTGCAAAAGCAGAGTCCCCAGGGATACTACGAGTTGTACAGGCATACACCCCCGTGCGTTGTGTATGTACGGTGCGTACCCCAATATCGCATATGTACTGTGCGTACCTCCAACATCGTGTACCCCAACATCGCGTATGACCGCACCGTACATACGCGATGTTGGGGTACGCGATGTTGGGGGTACGCACAGTACATACGCGATGTTGGGGTACGCACCGTACATACACAACGCACGGGGGTGTATGCCTGTACGACTCGTACCCCTGTACGACTCGCACCCCGGGAACAACTTTTCCCGGGATACGAGTCGTACAAAGTTCGCTTCGTAGCGGGTAATGGCATTCCCCATGTACGGGACGTTTTCCGTACGAATCGGAAATCGGAAAACCGGTCAGGATCGTACTAGTACGGTTGGACTGCATTTTTACAATTTGTATGGAAAAGTGTCCGGGTCCGTCTGGTACAACTTTTCCCGATCCGATTTGTGAGGATCGGGCCGATCGGTACAAATCGGATCGGGAAAAGTTGTATTAGCCAGTGTGAACATGTCTCTCCCTCTAGAAGGGTGGAATGCTACCCCCGCCGCCAGAACTGGTGGAGGGATAGTATTCCAAAGCATTTGACACCAAACACAACATGTTTTGATGCAGCCATCCCAAAGTTAGCATTTACCGCAAGGTTATAATGCACTTAAGAGTATATGCTATGGCTGTATCACAGAACAGCCATGAGGAAGTATTTTCGAAAGCTGCAGAGGGGCTCTGCTCATGCTTGGGCTCCCTCTTACATAAAACCAAGCATTCTGCCTTCAGGATTGTCAAGGCCTATACCACAGTAAGGGGTGCAAGCACACCCTTACCCAGGTTGCAGTAGCAGACCTGTGGTGTCATTTTGGAGTGCTTCCCAGGGCTGGCATAATTCATGCTGCAGCCCCTGGTAGGCCTCTAAGGTACCTATGCCCTAGGTACATAGTATACCATATATTAGGGGCTTATAAGGCACTCCAGAATCCAATTAGATATGTACCTAATGTACATGGAAACCATTTTAGAGAGGAAGCGGCTAGTCTGTGGGCCTGATTAGCAGGGCCACAGCCAGACTAAGGTCGAAAAACAGTGAAACACCAGCAAAAAGTGGGGCTACCCATGTGAAGCAGATCCTACTCTCCTACACAACACCCCCCTCCCCAACGCAGAGACGTTAAACTAACCTTGACCAGTTGAGTCTTCATGTTCTAAGTGGAAATACCTAGAGAGTCCATCTGCATTGGCATGGTTACTCCTAGGTCTATGTTCCACTGTAAAGTCCATACCCTGTAGGGAAATGGATCACCTAAGCAGTTTGGGATTTTCACCCTTCATTTGTTTTAGCCATAAGAGGGGCTTATGTTCTGCCTGAACAAGGAAGTGAGTACCAAACAATTATGGCCTCAAGAGCCCAAACAACAGCAAAGGCCTCCCTCTCAATAGCTGACCAACGTTTCTCTCTAGGGGTCAGCCTTCTGCTTATGAAAGCTACTGGCTGATCCTGACCTTCATCATTCAATTGTGACAGTACAGCCCCACCCCCCAATTCAGATGAATCAGTTTGAACAATGAACTTTTTGGAGTAGTCAGGACTCTGCAGAATGGGAGCAATACACATGGACTGCTTCAGGTCATCAAATGCCTTTTGACAGCTAGCAGTCCACTGAACCTTTTTGGGCATTTTCTTAGAAGTTAAGTCATTCAAGGGTGTCACTATTGATCCATACCCTTTGACAAATCTCCTATTGTACCCAGTCAGGCCAAAAAAGGCTCTCACCTGAGTCTGGGTAGTTGGAGCAGTCCATTCCATTATGGTCTGGATCTTGCTCTGCAAAGGTTGAACCTGGCCTCCACCTACAAGGTGGCCCAGGTACACAACCTGACTCTGCCCTATCTGGCACTTAGTAGCCTTGATAGTTAGGCCTGCTTTTTGCAGGGCCTCCAAAACATTCCTTAGGTGGACCAGTTGATCCTCCCAGGTGGAGCTAAAGACAGCAATATCATTTAGATATGCTGCACTAAAGGCTTCCAGGCCTGTGAGAACTGTATTCACCAACCTTTGGAAAGTGGCAGGTGCATTCTTCAAACCAAAGGGCATTACCACAAATTGATAGTGCCCACTAGGGGTAGAAAATGCTGTGTTTGGCTTTGCATCATCAGCTAGCCTGATCTGCCAGTAGCCAGCTGTCAAGTAAAATGTGCTAAGATACTTGACTGAGGCCAAAGTATCTATAAGCTCATCTGCCCTTGGTATTGGATGGGCATCAGTCCTAGTGACTGCATTGAGGCCTCTGTAGTCCACACAAAACCTCATCTCTCTTTTTCCACCACTGGTGTGAGGTTTTGGCACAAGGACCACTGGACTAGCCCAAGGGCTATCTGAGGGCTCAATCACGCCCAGATCCAACATTTTCTCGACTTCAGTCCTGATACAGTCCCTGACATGGTCAGGTTGCCTATAAATCTTATTTTTAATAGGCAGACTGTCCCCAGTGTCCACTTCATGAGTGCACCAGGTAGTCTGACTTGGAGTCAGTGAAACATTTGTCTGAACTGATTGAGAACCTGTCTGCAATCATTTTGCTGCTGGGCAGTGAGGCTGCCTGCCAAGGCTATACCATCTACTGACCCATCATCAGGGTTCTGTGAGAGGACGTCAGGGAGTGGGTCACTCTCTTCCTCCTGTCCCTCATCAGTTGCCATGAGCAAGCCCATGTCAGCCCTGTCCACATATGGCTTCAGCCTGTTAACATGGAGAACCCTATGGGGACTCCTAAGGGTTCCAAGGTCTACCAAGTAGGTAACCTCCCCTTTCTGTTCAACAATAGTGTGGGGTCCACTCCACTTGTCCTGGAGAGCTGCTGGGGCCACAGGCTCCAACACCCACACTTTCTGCCCTGGCTGATAAACAGTCAGTACAACCTTTTGGTCATGCCAGGCTTTTTGCAGTTCCTGGCTAGCCTCAAGGTTTTTGTTTGCCTTTTTCATATACTCAGCCATCCGGGAGCGGAGACCAGGTACATAGTCCACTATGTCTTGCTTTGGGGGCTTGAGAGGTAACTCCCATCCTTCCTTCACCAAACACAATGGACCCCTGACAGGGTGACCAAACAGAAGTTCAAATGGGCTGTAGCCAACCCCCTTCTGAGGCACATTCCTGTATGCAAATAAAAGGCAGGGCAAGAGAAGGTCCCATTTTTGCCTAAGCTTCTCTGAGAGTCCTTTGATCATGCTCTTTAAGGTTTTGTTGAACCTTTCAACTAAACCATTGCATTGTGGGTGATAGGGTGTGGGGAATTTGTAATTCACGCCACACTCCTTCCACATTGCAGTTAAGTAACTTGACATAAAGTTTGCATCTCTGTCAGATACTACCTTCTTTGGAAAACCTAATCTTGAGAACACACTCAAGAGAGCTCTTGCCACTACAGGGGCTGTAGTGGTCCTTAGGGGTATAGCTTCTGGATACCTGGTGGCATGATCCACTACCATCAGTATAAACCTGTGCCCATATGCTGTTTGAGGATCCATGGGACCAACAATGTCAATCCCTACCCTCTCAAAGGGAACCCCCACCACAGGTAGTGGTATCAGGGGAGCCTTTGTAGTGCCACCTGCTTTGCCACTGGCTTGGCAGGTTACACAGGAGCGAAAAAACTCCTTTGTGTCTTCAGACATGTGTGGCCAGTGAAAGTGAGGAACAATTCTGTCCCAAGTCTTGTTCTGGCCTAAGTTTCCTTCTATGGGAATATCATGGGCTAGTGTCAATAGGAAACCCCTAAACTTCAGAGGTATAACCAACCTCATGGATGCACCAGGCTTGGGGTCTCTACTCTCTGAGTAAAGGAGTCCATCATCCCAATAAACGTTATGGGTGCTACTAGCATTCCCAGAAGCCTCATCAGCAGCTTGCTGTCTGAGGGTTTCAAGAGAGGGGCAGGTTTTCTGCTCCTGGCTCAGATCACACCTGGAAGGGCCCCCTGTCCCCAAGAACTCAACCTGATCAGGTTCAAGATCCTCTGGGACAGTTCCTTCTTCAGGCTCAAGATCATCTCCCTGAGGAGACTGATCAGTTTCCTGAGACAGGTGGGAAGGATCTGCCTTAAACCTACTGCTCCACCTCTTGTGAGGCACCTAGTCCATTATTCCAGAATCCAGGGCCTGTTCAGCTTTTGACATTTTAGCCTGTGACCTAGTCACAGCAAAGACATGTGCAGGTATCCCTAACATTTCTGCATGTGTCCTGAGCTCCACTTCAGCCCAAGCTGAAGTTTCCAGATCATTGCCAAGCAAGCATTGTACTGGTAGGTCTGCACTTACCACAACCTTCTTAAGGCCAGTTACCCCTCCCAGGAAAAGTTAACAACTGCCAGAGAATGGTCTGTTCTGACGTTGCTAGCATTGGTCACTTGGTACATTTCACCAAGTATAATCTGCCCAGGATCCACAAGATCTTTTGTCACCATGGTGACACTTGCTCCTGCGTCCCTGAATGCCCAAGCTTCTACTCCATTTATTAAAGGCTGCTGGCTGTATTTGCCCAGGTTACTGGGGCTCACAAAGGGGGACATATCCATGCCCCCATCACTGACAAGCACAGCCTGAGCTGGTACTCTGACTAGGCCAGAGTCCATCTCAGAAACCAGGGTCAACCCTACTACACCCTTATTCTGTGTATTTCCATCACCAATTGTAACTGTACTAGGGGGAACAGGTGCCTTAGGGGCATTGGTGGTGGTTGGAGTATTTTCTTTAGCCTTGGTGCAGTCACTAGTCCAGTGAGTTTTCTGCTTACAGATTTTGCACCATGGCTTCTTTTGGCCTTTTCCCTTTCCTGACTGGGAATCCCCCCCTGAAGAAGATTTGTGGGGCCCTTGTGAAGACTTCTGGTCTTTACTCTTGTCCCCACCCTTATCAGAGTTTTTAGAATCTTGCTTCTTGGGGTCACCACCTTGGTTCTGTACTTTCTGCCTCACCCTGGTTCTGACCCATTTGTCTGCCTTCTTTCCCAATTCTTGTGGAGAGGTCAGATCAGAGTCTACCAGGTACCGGTGCAACATCTGATTTTGACAGTTATTAAGAATCTGCTCCCTCATTATCAGATTATACATTCCTTTGAAGTCATACACTTTACTGCCCAATAACCAACCTTCCAGAGCCTTAGCAGCACAGTCAACAAAGTCAACCCAGTCCTGATTCTGTGCCTTTTGGGTATCTCTGAGCACTAACCTGCATTGTTCAGTGGTTAGGCCAACCCCATCTATCAGAGCACTTTTCAGACTTTGAAATCCTCAGCATCCTCTTCTCTTACAGTGAGGAGCTTGTCTCTACCTTTGTCTTCAAAGGAGAGCCATAGGATTGCTGCCCACTGACCTTGAGGGACCTTCTGTACTTTACAGGCCCTCTCCAAAGCAGTTATCCATTTGTGGATGTCATCCCCACTCTGGTAGGGAGGGACAATCTTACTTAGGTTTCTATGGTCATGAGTCTCTAGGGAAATTGCTGCCACCAAGGGACTCTAGTCCCTCCTTTTAACTAGCTCTGTAGAGCTCCAGGGCTTCCCTATCTAAGGCCATCTGCTGCTTTCTGAGGTTGAACTTGTCTTGCTCATACTTCAGCAGTCTCTCTCTCCTCTCCTGGGAGGTTTCCATCCCTCTGTGAGGAGAAACAGGTTCCAATAGGGGAGTTAGACTGAATAGATCCCCGTGACAGAGATCTATCCCTTCTAGCCCTGTGTTCAGGCATACCAGGGGGAATGAAGGAAGGGGCATTGTTGTCCTCATCCTCATCCTGATGTTCTGTGTCCACCAAAGTCTGGTCATTGTCACCAGTCTGGTCAGCATCAGAGGTAGGGTCAGGGGAGTTTCCACCCCTGGACCCATTCTCAGGTGCTGCCCCCACCCACACTGTCTCCATCTACAGGCCCACTAGGACTTGTGATATCATCCAGTTTCAGTATCTGTATAAGATGCTGTGTGGATGGACTTTTGCCTGTCTTCAGCTTTCTAATGGTGCATAAGTCCCTAAGTCTAGCAAAGGAGAGATCCTCATACTTGTAGGGAAGGAGCTCGCTGGTTCCAGGTAGGGACTCAGTGGTTCCTGGCTGGTTAGACATTCCTAATGTGGTGTGGTCTATTGCACTACCTACACTAGTGTGGCCTACTAAACTCTCTTGAGTTGTAAAAAGGGTGTGCTATCCCTTAACACACAACTCTAAGTTCAGTAGAACTTACTCTAGCTAAACTTGATATTATATGTACCTCAGGTACCTTTAGTGGTTTTCAGTTGATCAATTCAATTGAGATTATCTGGTAAAACAATAGCAAGCTGGAATCCCACACGCTGCACACCAATGTGAGAAGGTGGCCTGATATATGCTGTCCACTAGTTCTAGTGGGCACCTTGTATCAGTCCAAACAACCCCTTATGGTGAATGGTTAAAGACAACCTTATGTGAAAGCTATCCTAGTGGTAGCTATGGAGAGCAGCCTTTAGGCTAAGTCTTGAAGGAATGTAAAGCAGCTTGTTTTACCAGTCTATAATCTCTTGAATGATCAAATCAAAAGACAACCACACCAGGTATATATTCAAAATATATGTATTTAAGGTTAAACACACCCCTCTAGTCTCTTTATGAGACTGGAGTTCGAAGTACTAAAGTTACAAATGATTAAGCATCAGTAAAAGCACAAATACACGTGTTGGACTTGGCCCTTTTTGGAGGGTCATTCCTGAAATTTTTACCTTCCTCCTGTATTTTTTATGACCTGTTGTTGGCCGTTCTATGACTCTGGGCACTTTACCACTGCTGATCAGTGCTAAAGTGCATATGCTCTCCCTACTGTAAAATGTATATGTTGGTTGGATTCCATGATTGGCTTATTTGGTTTACTGTCAGACCCCAGTAAAGGGCACCAGGAGTGCCCAGGGCTTGTAAATACAAATGCTGCTGGTGGGATTGCAGCACTGGTTGTGCCACCCACAGAAGCGGCCTAGTAAAATGTGTCTAAGGTCTGCCATTGCAGAACCTGCATGCAGTCTGGTACTGTCATGCTGACTGGGCAAGGGCACCCACTTGCCAGTCCCTAAACCTTCCCATAACTTCATTTTAGTCACCCCTATGGTAGGCCCAAGGGCAGGGTGCATTGTAAGCATAAGGTAGGGCATGCCCTGATGTGTGTGGCATGTCCTAATAGTGAATTACAGCCATTTTCGTTTTTCACTATTGTAAGGCTACCTGTTCCCCATAGGCCAGAATGGGCTGTTAGAATTGTTACATTCTATGATCCTAACAGACCCAGGGAACATGGTAGAAATTTGAGTTTAGTATGCCTGAACTCAGAATAATAAAATACATCTTTTAGTAAAGTTTATTTTAATATTCTGTGTTTGCAAATGCCACTTTTAGAAAGCTGGTATTTGCTTGCCTAACCATTTCAGCCCGCCTCTGCTAGGATGTGTATCTGCTGTCTGGTTTCTGTGAGTGGCAGGGCTGGGGAATTCCAGGAGACAGGCTGGGGCAGCCCGGTGGTGAATAGAGAGATCTACATCCAGATGGGTGGGAGGAGTACATCTGGACTCTGAATAGGGCTGTGCTCTGCCACCACAATGCTGGCTCAATCTCCTGTGGAGCGGCTGATATCTCTGCCCTGCACCCTGAATAGAAATTCAGAGTCATGTTAACAAAGTGCTCAGTAACTGTTTTGGACTGGGCAAAGGCCCCTCTACCCCAGAGGAACAAAGGAATTAGGGGTATAAGTATTGGGACCCTGCTCCCAAGAAATTAGATCCTGCTTGACAAGAAGAACCTCTGCCTGAGGAGAAGGAACGGGGAAAGCTGTAAGGAGGAGTACTGTCCCTGACCTGGGGGATTGGCCTGCAGTGGTTGCCTTGCTGCTGAAGGAGAGGAGAAAGACTACAAAGACTTTATTTCAACTTGTGCTTAAAAACATCTCCAAGGGTCTGAGTAGAGCTGGCCTCCTGTTAAGAAGTCCCAGGAACAAAAGGACTTCACCCCCAGCTTCCCCCTGAACTCTGCTGTGTGAGTTCTGCCCCTCCTAGAGTGCTGGAACCAGTTCTGGGGCCTCTGGGAGATGTGCCTGCTGTTGGGAAGCTGGCTAAGAAGAAAGAAACCAAAGTTCTCCACTTTTTCACGCACAGCCGGCTTAGCGAGAAAATTTCCGTCGCACCGCTCTTTAGCGTGCAGAATTTTATCGCTGAGGACATCGTCGCAGAGCCTGCTGCCGCTGAGCCCGATCAGCGCTGGGAAAATCGTCGCCCCGCTCGTTAGCGGACCGAATTTGATCGCTACCAGCCAAGATCCACGCTTCGCCTGTTAGCGGGAAGAATTCTATCATTGCGATCTTCGTCACAGAGTCTGCTGCTGCTGTGTGAAATCGTCGCAGAACAAGCCAAGATCATCGCACCGCTCGTTAGCGTGAGTAATTTTATCGCTGCAAAAATCGTTGCAGACTCAACCAAGATAACCGATGGTGAAATTGTCGCCCCGCTCGTTAGCGGGCCGAATTTTGTCGCATTTTGCCTTAGCGAGTAAATTTCTACCGGATACGCTACACCTTGATTTTCAACGCTGAAGTGCCGCTAGGAACTTTTTATCGCATCATAAGGTACTGTGGGTTAAAACGGACGCTAAGGTGAATGATTTTGTCGCTAACCTAAGAACTCTTTCTAAAATCATATTCTTGAACTGTGTATGTCATTTTTGTCGTTATTTGGTCTTGTGCTAAGCCTTCATATAAAAGATCACTATTTTTGATATATATCTAGTGTGGTGTCCATTTGTGGTGTTGTCACTGGGTTACTGTATGTGGGCACAAATGCTTAACCTATAACGCTCTGAGATAAGTCTTGTCTGCTCGCGCCAAGCTACCTAGAGGGTGAGCAGGGGTTATTTTAGGAGTGTAACCCCTTACCCTGACTAGAGGAGAGGGTCCCTGCTTGTTACAAGTATCTACCTGTGCCAACCAGAGATCCCCAATTCTAACAACACGTTTGAGCCCTAGGGGCGTACCAAACCATATACTAAAAAAATGGTATAAGAACCACGACTGTAATAGGCACTAGGCCTCTTGCCTCTAGAATCGCTGGGACCCCAAGGAACCACCCAAGGTAGGAACACAGGGGACCCACGGGAACTGTAGGCAGTGTGGAAACACAACCGTGGGTTCCCTATTACTTTCTATGGGGAATGTCCCGGTTGGCATTTTAAAGATTAGGGACACTTCTAATCGAGTCAGGACCAAACCCTCTTGGACTTAGGAAGTTCTAGGGCTAGCACCCATGAGAGTACCAGAGTACTCGAGTTACTTCACCCAGCGAAGCCGGGTGCATAGGTGTCTTTTGGTGTAGGGTCGCGTCGTCGATTTCAATGGAAGCCTGCAAAGAACTGCTGCTGCCGTGAAGAGGAGAAGTGTCCGGAGAGATCCAAGCTTGGATCTAGGATGTAAGGAACCTGAAAGCAGTGTGGAAAGAGTCTGGGTCACTTGCCAGTGACCTAGGGCAGGATGGACCAATGCCCACAGATGTCGAGTGCTTCAGGTGAGTTGATAGGTGTCTTGACTTTTCAGCCACGAGGTCCAGGAGGCGTCAATGAAGTCCGCGAGCCGGATTCAAGCTGTCCCACAAAGTCTGTCGAGTGCTGCGGTGTCGGCGAGCAGGAAGGACCCAACAAGCCTTGGCAACGGCAAGTCACTGGAAATCAGAGAAAGGACTGCGGTGCAGACCAGCAAGGTCTGATGGACTCACCCAGCAAGGGTAAGTAAAAGCAAGTCTGGAGCAACAAGAAAAGCCCCAACAGAAGTGGAGATACCTTCATGGGGACCTGCTAGCCAACAGGCTAGTGATCGCAAAGGAGCCTCGAGCGGTCACACTGGAAGCTGGCTCACGGGTCACTCGTGGAGTGGAGGCCAACAATCTTCGGTGCAGGAGGTGCTCAAGGCTGGGGCTTCTAGGAGCCCAAAGCACAACTTCAAGGATGACCAGGAAGGTGTTGTTGTTGCAAAAGTTCACAGTGTCCAGGGGTCACGGTTCCACGTTACCCACGATAGCCATGGGCCTCAGCTTTGCTGTGGACTCAGGGTAGCCTCGGGGAAGTCTGGAAATCTACCTCTGGTGATGCAAAGACTTCGGTGTCCGGCGGGAGCTTCAGTAATGCAGACAGGTCAGTTGCTTCTTTGGTGCCTGCCAAGCAAGGGAGTCACTCCTTGACCCGAAGGAAGATTTCTTCCGTCTTCTAGTCGTGATAGAAAGTCGAAGGTCCAGGATATATGTTTCAGAGGTTCGTCCAGGGTAATCTAAAGTCCTAGGGACTGGATTCCTATACTTATACTAAGTTTAGGGGATGGACTAACTCTAAGGCTCCACCTATGGGCGGGCCTGGGGTGGGGGTGGTTACACCCCTTCCCCTTTGTCCAGTTTTGTGACAGAGCAGGGGCTGAGTGCCCCTGCAACTGGTTTGAACTGGGCTATGCACAGGAACACCTTGTGTGCCCCAGGCAGTGTCTCAAAAGCATTCTCTGAATGCACCCACCCTGCC
Organism: Triturus cristatus; assembly: GCF_964204655.1. Taxonomy (NCBI): domain Eukaryota; kingdom Metazoa; phylum Chordata; class Amphibia; order Caudata; family Salamandridae; genus Triturus; species Triturus cristatus. The sequence continues at coordinate 1,103,223,893 of NC_140579.1, forward strand.
CCAATACCCATCTGCCTGTCTGGGGAGGTGGTTACACCTCCCTGTGAGAGGAAACCTATTGTCCAGGCCTCCCCTGCCGGAGTTTCCCCCAGCAGCAGGAGGCCAGACCTGTGTCTGTGGCAGTGGCATCCATTTTGTGATGCCAGGGCTTTGAAAGGATTTAACCGGGTTTAGCCAGTGTGAACATGTTTCTCCCTCTAGAAGGGTGGAATGCTAACCCCGCCGCCAGAACTGGTGGGGGGGGGGTGGTATTCCAAAGCGTTTGACACCAAACACGACATGTTTTGATGCAGCCATCCCAAAGTTAGCATTTACCGCGAGGTTATAATGCACTTAAGAGTATATGGTATGGCTGTATCACAGAACAGCCATAAGGAAGTATTTCCGAAAGCTGCAGAGGGGCTCAGCTCATGCTTGGGCACCCTCTCACGTAAAACCAAGCACTCTGGCTTCAGGATTGTCAAGGCCTGCCATAGGAGTGGCTTATAGGTTAATATGTGTCTGTATAAGGTAGTGATATAGGTAGCCTATACCACAGTAAGGGGTGCAAGCACACCCTTACACAGGTTACAGTAGCAGACCTGTGGTGTCATTTTGGAGTGCTTCCCAGGGGTGGCATAATACATGCTGCAGCCCCTGGTAGGCCTCTGAGGTACCTATGTCCTAGGTACATAGTATACCATATACTAGGGGCTTATAAGGCACTCCAGAATCCAATTAGATATGTACCTAATGTACATGGAAACCATTTTAGAGAGGAAGCAGCTAGGCTGTGGGTCTGATTAGCAGGGCCACAGCCAGACTAACTTCGAAAAACAGTGAAACACCAGCAAAAAGTGGGGCTACCCATGTGAAGCAGATCCTACTCTCCTACAGGATTCCAGCTTGCTATTGTTTTACCAGATAATCTCAATTGAATTGATCAACTGAAAACCACTAAAGGTACCTTAGGTACATATAATATCAAATTTAGTATACAGTAAGTTCTACCGAACTTAGAGTTGTGTGTTAAGGATAGCACACCCTTTCTACAACTCAAGAGAGTTTAGTAGGCCACACAAGTGTAGGTAGTGCATTACACCACACCACATTAGTAAGGTCTAATCAGCCAGGAACCAGTGGGTCCCTGCCAGAAGCCAGTGAGCTTCTCCCCTATAAATATGAGGATCTCTCCTTTGCACAGCTTAGGGCCTTATGTTCCATTAGGAAGCTGAAGACAGGCAAAAGCCCAACCACCCAGCATCTCTTAAAGATACTCAGGCTGGATGATCTCTCAGGGCCTAGTGGGCCTGAAGGGGTAGGCAGAGTGGGTGGGACAGCAGCTGAGGGTGGGCCTAGAGGTGAAAACTCCCCTGACTGCTGACCAGACTGATGACAATGATCAGGATCTGGTGAACCCAGCTCCCCTGGATGAAGATGAGGAAGATGACAACAATGCTCCCCTCTTTGTTCCTCCAGGAAGAGTTGAAAGTAGGGTTAGAAGGGATAGATCTCTCTCAAGGGGATCTCTCTAGTCTACCTCATCTGTAGGGACCTCTGTTTCATCTCATAGAGGGAGGGAAACCTCCCAGGAGAGGAGAGAGAGACTGCTGAAGTATGAGCAAGATAAGTTCAACCTCAGAAAGCAGCAGATGGCCCTAGATAGGGAAGCCCTAGAGCTCTACAGAGCTAGTAAAAAGGAGGGACTAGAGTCCCTTGGTGGCAGCAATTTCCCTAGAGATAGGGAGAGGTCTTATGACCATAGAAACCTAAGTAAGATTGTCCCTCCCTACCAGAGTGGGGATGACATCCACAAATGGATAACTGCCTTGGAGAGGTCCTGTAAAGTACAGAAGGTCCCTCAAGGTCAGTGGGCAGCAATCTTATGGCTCTCCTTTGCCGACAAAGGTAGAGATAAGCTCCTCACTGTAAGAGAAGAGGATGCTGATGATTTCCAGGTCTTCAAAAGTGCACTGATAGATGGGTTTGGCCTAACCACTGAACAATACAGGTTAAAGTTCAGGGATACCCAAAAGGCACAAAATCAAGACTGGGTGGACTTTGTTGACTGTGCTGCTAAGGCTCTGGAAGGTTGGTTATTGGGCAGTAAAGGGTGTGATTTCCTAGGATTGTACAATCTGATAATGAGGGAGCAGATTCTTAATAACTGTCAAAATCAGCTGTTGCACCAGTACCTGGTAGACTCTGATCTGACCACTCCACAAGAATTGGGAAAGAAGGCAGACAAATGGGTCAGAACCAGAGTGAGGCAGAAAGTACAGAACCAAGGTGGTGACCCTAAGAAGCAAGATTCTAAAAGCTCTGATAAGGGTGGGGACAAGGGTAAAGACCTGAAGTCTTCACAAGGGCCCCACAAATCTTCTTCAGGGGGGAATTCCCAGTCAGGAAAGGGAAAAGGCCAAAAGAAGCCCTGGTGCAAAATCTGTAAGCAGAAAACTCACTGGACTAGTGACTGGACCAAGGCTAAAGAAAATACTCCAGCCACCATCAATGCCCCTAAGGCACCTGTTCCCCCTAGTACAGTTACAATTGGTGGTGGAAATACACAGAATAAGGGTATAGTAGGGTTGACCCTGGTTTCTGAGATGGACTCTGGCCTAGTCAGAGTACCAACTCAGGCTGTGCTTGTCAGTGATGGGGTATGTATATGTCCCCCTTTGTGAGCCCCAGTAATCTGGGCAAATACAGACAACAGCCTTTAATAAATGGAGTAGAGGCTTTGGCATTCAGGGACACAGGAGCAAGTGTCACAATGGTGACAAAAGATCTTGTGGAACCTGGGCAGATTATACTTGGTGAAATGTACCAAGTGGCCAATGCTAGCAATGTCAGAACAGACCATTCTCTGGCAGTTGTTAACTTCTCCTGGGGAGGGGTAACTAACCTTAAGAAGGTTGTGGTAAGTGCAGACCTACCAGTACAGTGCTTGCTTGGCAATGATCTATAGACTTCAGCTTGGGCTGAAGTGGAGCTCAGGACACATGCAGAAATGTTAGGGATCCCTGCTCATGTCTTTGCTGTGACTAGGTCACAGGCCAAAATGTCTAAAGCTGGACAGGCCCTGGATTCTGGAAAAATGGACCAGGTGCCTCACAAGAGCAGGAGCAGAATGGGTAAGGCAGAGCCTTCCCACCTGACTCAGGATGCTGATCAGTCTCCTCAGGAAGATGATCTTGAACATGAAGGAGGAACTGTCCCAGAGGAGCTTGAACCTGACCAGGTTGAGTTCTTGGGGACAGGGGGCTTTTCCACGTCTGATCAGAACGAGGAACAGAAAACCTGCCCCTCTCTTGAACCCCTCAGAAAGCAGGCTGCTGATGAGGCTGCTGGGAATGCTAGTGGCACCCATAACGTTTATTGGGATGATGGACTCCTTTACTCAGAGAGTAGAGACCCCAAGATCAGTGCATCCAGGAGGTTGGTTATACCTCTGAAGTTTAGGGGCTTCCTATTGACACTAGCCCATGATATTACCCTAGCAGGACACCTGGGCCAGAACAAGACTTGGGACAGAATTGTCCCTCACTTTCACTGGCCCCACATGTCTGAAGACACTAAGGAGTTTTGTCGCTCCTGTGTGACCTGCCAAGCCAGTGGCAAGGCAGGTGGAACCACAAAGGCCCCCCTGATACCACTACCTGTGGGGGGGGGGTCCCTTTGAGAGGGTTGGGTTTGACATTGTTGGTCCCATGGATCCTCAAACAGCATCTGGGCACAGATTTATACTGGTGGTAGTGGATCATGCCACCAGGTACCCAGAGGCAATTCCCCTAAGGACCACCACAGCACCTGTGGTGGCAAGAGCTCTCTTGGGTGTATTCTCAAGAGTAGGTTTTCCTAAGGACCTAAGGAGGTAGTATCTGACAGGGATGCAAACTTCATGTCTAGTTACTTGACTGCTATGTTGAAGGAGTGTGGAGTGAACTACAAGTTCACCACACCCTATCACCCACAATGCAATGGGTTAGTTAAAAGGTTAAACAAAACCTTGAGGGGCATGATTAAAGGACTCCCAGAAAAGCTTAGGCGAAGATGGGACATACTCTTGCCCTGCCTTTTATTTGCATACAGGGAGGTGCCTCAAAAGGGGGTTGGCTACAGCCCTTTTGAACTTTTGTTTGGTCGCCCTGTCAGGGGTCCATTGTGTCTGGTTAAGGAAGGATGGGAGTTATCTCTCAAGACCCCCAAACAGGACATAGTGGACTATGTACTCGGTCTCTGCTCCAGGATGGCTGGGTATATGAAAAAGGCAACCAAAAACCTTGAGGCTAGCCAGGAACTGCAAAAAGCCTGGCATGACCAAAAGGCTGTACTCACTGTTTACCAGCCAGGACAGAAAGTGTGGGTGTTGGAGCCTGTGGCCCCAGCAGCCCTCCAGGACAAATGGAGTGGCCCCCATACAATTGTTGAGCAGAAATGGGAGGTTACCTACTTGGTAGACCTTGGAACCCCTAGGAGTCCCCATAGGGTACTTCATGTCAATAGACTAAAACCATATGTTGACAAGCCAGACATGGGCTTGCTCATGGCTACTGATGAAGGACAGGAGAAAGAGAGTGACCCACTCCCTGACCTGCTTTCTCAGAACCCTGATGATGGGTCATTTGATGGTGTAGCCTTGGCAGGCAGCCTCACTGCCCAGCAGCAAGCTGACTGCAGGAACCTTCTCAGCCAGTTCAGACATATGTTTTCTGTGACTCCAAGTCAGACCACCTGGTGCACTCATGAAGCGGACTCTGGGGACAGTCTGCCTGTGAAGAATAACCTACAGACAACCTGACCATGTCAGGGACTGTATAAGGACAGAAGTCCAAAATATGTTGGATTTGGGAGTGATTGAACTCTCAGTTAGCCCTTGGGCTAGTCCAGTAGTCCTGGTACCTAAACCTCACACCACAGATGGCAAGAGAGAAATTAGGTTTTGTGTAGACTACAGGGGTCTCAATACAGTCACTAGGACTGATGCCCATCCCATCCCCAGGGCAGATGAGCTAATAGATACTTTGGCCTCAGCCAAGTTTCTAAGCACATTTGACCTGACAGCTAGCTACTGGCAGATCAGACTAGCTGATGATGCAAAGACAAAGACATCATTTTCTATCCCTAGTGGGCGCTATCAGTTTGTGGTAATGCCCTTTGGTTTGAAGAATGCACCTGCCACTTTCCAAAGGTTGGTGAATCAAGTCCTTACAGGCCTGGAAGACTATAGTGCAGCATATCTAGATTATATTGCTGTCTTTAGCTCTACCTGGGAGGATCACCTGGTCCACCTGAGGAATGTTTTGGAGGCCCTGCAAAAAGCAGGCCTAACTATCAAGGCTACTAAGTGCCAGATAGGGCAGAGTCAGGTTGTGTACCTGGGCCACCTTGTAGGTGGAGGCCAGGTTCAACCACTACAGAGCAAAATCCAGACCATCATGGACTGGGTTGCTCCAAGCACACCCTTACCCAGGCTGCAGTAGCAGACCTGTGGTGTCATTTTGGAGTGCTTCCTAGGGGTGGCATAATATATGCTGCAGCCCCTGGTAGGCCTCTGAGGTACCTATGCCCTAGGTACATAGTATACCATATACTAGGGGCTTATAAGGCACTCCAAAATCCAATTAGAAATGTACCTAATGTACATGCAAACCATTTTACAGAGAAAGCAGATAGACAGGGGCCCTGAATAGCAGGATCCCAGTCCAACTAAGTCATAAACCAGCAAAACACCAGGAAAAAAGTGGGGGCAACCATATAGTCAGATTCCACCTTCCTACATAACCCCCCTCCCCCCCAAACGAAAGGAGATAAGGCTAACCTTGGCCAGTTGAGCCTTTATTGACTAAGTGGCCATATAAGGAAGCACCTGCACTAGCATGGTTGCCCCCTGTCTTATGGTCTACTAAGCTATTCCTCACCCTAAGGGCATTAGAGGATCTCCACCATGGGGAATTACTACCTGTGGTGTGTTTTGGCAAAGTAGAAGGCTGGTGAGGTGTCTGAGCAGAGAAGTGAGGCCCTAATAAAGTTGGCCCCAGCTTCCTCATGTCACTTGTCACCATATCTGTTTCTCTTTCCATGACTGAGTTAAACTTTGCTCTAAGGGTCAACCTTTGGCTGCCTACAGCTGGGGTTGGGTCCCTTTGGTTGGAACACTGGAGGGGCTGGGCAGGTTTGGAGCCTTTAGGTCCCATGTTTGCCCTTGCCCAACAGAGTCCTGCTGGGGGAGGTCCCTACACAGTGGTAATTTGGATCCCTCAGTGGGTTGAGGAATTTTTACCTGGCTAGGGCTACTAGCCTGGGAGCCCCTAATCTGCTGATGGGGGGGGGTCCTCTGGACAGGGGCCCTTTGGGGGTCCACCGGTCTCTCTGACCTCTACAGCCTTGGGCTGACTGAGGCAGGGTAGAGAGGGGCAGGTTACCTGCTCCAGACTGGGTACCACCTTGGAAGGTTCCACTGCCATCAGGGGTGTTGCCAGGCCAGGCCTGACTACCTCTGGGGCAGTTCCTTCACAAGGGGTAGGATCAGTTCCCTGAGGAGGCTGACCCTTACCTACTGTCTGGGGGAAAGAAGACTTATCTTCTACCCTTGTGCTCTCTTGTGGAGGAGAATGGGCCATTATTTCAGGCTCCATCACTCCAAACATTTCCTGGGTTTGGGCTGTGGCCATCACAGCCCCACTAACTCTTTCAGGGATGCCCAGCATTCTTAGATGAGTTTGGTGTTCAACTTCAGCCCAGGCTGAAATTTCCAGATCATTGCCCATCAGGCAATCTACAGGCAAGTTTGGGGACACTGCCACTCTTTTTGGGCCTGTGACCCCTCCCCAGCTGAGATTGACTATGACCATGGGGTGATCTGTTCTGACACAATCAATGTTGGTCACCTGGTACTTAAACTCAGGTAAAAGCTGCTGAGGGGGGACTAATTTCCCTGTCACCATGGTGACACTAGCCCCTGTTTCCCTGAAGGCCACAGCTTTCTGACCATTAATCAGTGGCTCTAATCTGTACCTGCCCAATGCATTGGGACCTATGGTAAAAGTGGCAAATCCATGCCACCATCAGAGTCAGAGGAGTCAGGTGAGGAGGCCCTACCTAAATTGGGGCCTACCTCTGTTCCACTTGCAAAAGCACCTAACTTTTTGGGTGCAATACTACCACCTGAGGGATTACTGCTAGTAGTACCAGGAGGAATGGTAGTATTTGTTGGAGTAACATTATCTTTATTGCCAATCCTGGGGCAGCTGGGATCAGTTTTCCAGTGCCCAGGCTTTTTACAGAAATGGCAATATGGTTTCTTTTCAGGAGAGGAAGGAGTTTGGGACCCACCCCCAGAAGAGGACATTTGGGGCCTGTGGTGGACTTATCTTTAGATTTGTTCCCACCTTTCTCTTGGGGCTTGGAAGACTCTTTCTTCTGGTCACCCCCTTGATTCTTAGGCCTCACCCTGGTTCTGACCCATTTGTCTGCCTTCTTTCCCAATTCTTGGGGAGAGGTCAGATCAGAGTCCACCAGGTTCTGCTGTAAAAGCTGGTTTTGACAATTACTAAGGATCTGCTCCCTCATGGGGAACAGCCATTACAACGCGGTTTTTACCACGCGCAGCTTTTACATCACATGCGTTACAACGCATGCAATGTTACAACGCAATGCCATTACAACGCAAGTCTTTACATCGACTTGCGCTAGATGGCGTGCTAACATTACAAATAGTGTAGTTTACTATCCCAACAGCTTCCCTACTGTTACGTGGACTGGAGTTGGAATAGTAAATTACACTTTTCTAATGTTAGCACGCCATCTAGTGCAAGTCGATGTAAAGACTTGCGTTGTAATGGCATAGCGTTGTAACATCGCATGCGTTGTAACGCATGCGATGTAACTGTACGCGTTGTAATGACACGCGTTGTAATGTCATACATCCCTCCCTCATAATCAAATTGTACAATCCTGAAAAGTCATGCACTTTGCTGCCATGTATCCAACCTTCCAGAGTCTTAGTAGCACAATCAACAAAGTCTACCCAGTCTTGAGTCTGAGCTTTTTGGGTGTCTCTGAACTTCAACCAATACTGTTCAGTAGTTAGGCCAAACCCATCAATCAGAGCACTCTTCAAGACCTTGTAATCATCAGCATCCACTTCTCTTACAGTGAGGAGCTTGTCTCTACCTTTGTCTGCAAAGGAGAGCCATAAGATTGCTGCCCACTGACCTTGAGGGACCTTCTGTACTTAACAGGCCCTCTCCAAGGCAGTTATCCATTTGTGGATGTCATCCCCACTCTGGTAGGGAGGGACAATCTTACTTAGGCTTCTATGGTCATAAGACCTCTACCTATCTCTAGGGAAATTGCTGCCACCAAGCGACTCTAGTCCCTCCTTTTTACTAGCTCTGTAGAGCTCCAGGGCTTCCCTATCTAAGGTCATCTGCTGCTTTCTGAGGTTATACGTGTCTTGCTCATACTTCAGCAGTCTCTCTCTCCTCTCCTGGGAGGTTTCCCTCCCTCTGTGAGAAGAAACAGAGGTTCCAATAGAGGAGTTAGACTGAATAGATCCTCTTGGCAGAGATCTATGCCTTCTAGCCCTGTGTTCAGGCCTACCAGGGGGAATGACTGAAGGGGCATTGTTGTCCTCATCCTCATCCTGATGGTCTGTGTCCACCAGAGTCTGGTCATTGTCACCAGTCTGGTCAGCAGCAGAGGTAGGGTCAGGGGAGTTTCCACCCCTGGACCCATTCTCAGGTGCTGCCCCACCCACACTGTCTCCATCTACAGGCCCACTAGGACTTGTGATATCATCGAGTTTCAGTATCTGTATAAGATGATGTGCGGATGGACTTTTGCCTGTCTTCAGCTTCCTAATGGTGCATAAGGCCCTAAGCCTAGCAAAGGAGAGATCCTCATAGTTGTAGGGAAGAAGCTCACTGGTTCCAAGTAGGGACTCAGTGGTTTCTGGCTGGTTAGACATTACTAATGTGGTGTGGTGTATTGCACTACCTACACTAGTGTGGCCTACTAAACCCTCTTGAGTTGTAGAAAGGGTGTGCTAACCCTTAACACACAACTCTGCAAAGGAGAGCCATAAGATTAATGCCCACTGACCTTCTGTATTTTACAGGCCCTCTTCAAGGCAGTTATCCATTTGTGGATGTCATCCCCACTCTGGTAGGGAGGGACAATCTTACTTAGGTTTCTATGGTGATAAGACCTCTCCCTATCTCTAGGGAAATTGCTGCCACCAAGCGACTCTAGTCCCTCCTTTTTACTAGCTCAGTAGAGCTCCAGGGCTTCCCTATCTAAGGCCATCTGCTGCTTTCTGAGGTGGAACTTATCTTGCTCATACTTCAGCAGTCTCTCTCCCCTCTCCTTGGAGGTTTCCCTCCCTCTATGAGAAGAAACAGAGGTTCCTATAGAGGAGTTAGACTGGATAGGTCCCCTTGACAGAGATCTATCTCTTCTAGCCCTGTTGTCAGGCCTACCAGGAGGAATAAAGGAAGTGGCATTATTGTCATCCTCCTCATCCTCATCCTAGTGGTCTCTGTTCACCAGAGTCTGGTCATTGTCACCAGTCTGGTCAGCATTAGAGTTAGGGTCAGGGGAGTTTCCACCACTGGACCCACCCTAAGGTGCTGCCCCACCCACACTGTCTACATCATCAGGCCCACTAGGACCTGTGATATCATCCAGTTTCAGTATCTTTATGAGATGCTGGGTGGATGGACTTTTGCCTGTCTTCAGCTTCCTAATGGTACATAGGGCCCAAAGCTGAGCAAAGGAGAGATCCTCATATTTATAGGGAAGGAGCTCAGTGGTTCCTGGTAGGGACCCACTGGTTACTGGCTGGTTAGACATTACTAATGTGGTGTGGTGTATTGCACTACCTACACTAGTGTGGCCTACTAAACTCTCTTGAGTTGTAGAAAGGGTGTGCTATCCCTTAGCACACAACTCTAAGTTCAGTAGAACTTACTGTAGCTAAAATTGATATTATATGTACCTCAGGTACCTTTAGTGGTTTTTAGTTGATCAATTCAATTGAGATTATCTGGTAAAACAGTAGCCAGCTGGAATCCCACACGCTGCACACCAATGTGAGAAGGTGGCCTGATATATGCTGTCCACTAGTTCTAGTGGGCATCTTGTATCAGTTCAAACAACCCCTTATGGTGAATGGTTAAAGACAACCTTATGTGAAAGCTATCCTAGTGGTAGCTATGGAGAGCAGCCTTCAGGCTAAGTCTTGAAGGAATGTAAAGCAGCTTGTTTTACCAGTCTATAATCTCTTGAATGATCAAATGAAAGGACAACCACACCAGGTATATATTTAAAATATATGTATTTAGGTTAACACACACCCCTCTAGTCTCTTTTTGAGACTGGAGTTCGAAGTACTTTAGTTACAAGTGATCAAGCATCAGTAAAAGCACAAATACACGTTTGGGCCCTAGGGGCGTACCAAACCATATACCAAAAAGTGGTATAAGAACCACGACTGGAATAGGCACTATGCCTATTGCCTCTAGAATCGCTGGGACCCCAAGGAACCACCCAAGGTAGTGACACAGGGGACCCACGGGAGCTGTGTGCAGTTTGAAAACACAACCGCGGGTTCCTATTATCTTCTATGGGCAATGTCGCGGTTGGAAATTTAAAGATTAGGGACACTTCTAATCGATTCTGGACCAAACCCTTTTGGACTTAAGAAGTTCTAGGGTTAGCACCCACAAGAGCACTGGAGCACTCGAGTTACCTCACCCAGGGAAGTCGGGTGCATAGGTGTCTTTTGGTGTCGGGTCGGGTCGCGTCGTCGATTCCAATGGAAGCCTGCAAAGAACTGCTGCTGCCGTGAAGAGAAGTGTCCGACGAGATCCAAGCTTGGATCTAGGATGTAAGGAACCTGAAAGCAGAGGGGACAGAGTCTGGGTCACTAGCCAGTGACCGAGGGCAGGGTGGATCAATGCCCACAGATGTTGGGTGCTTCAGGTGAGTTGATGGGTGTCTTGACTCTTCAGCCACGAGGTCCAGGGGGCGTCGATGAAGTCCACGAGCTGGATTCGAGCTGTCCCCTGAAGTCTGTCGAGTGCTGCGGTGTCAGCGACCAGAAAGGACCCAACAAGCCTTGGCAACGGCAAGTCCCTAGAAATCAGAGAAAGGACTGCGGTGCAGAGCAGCAAGATCTGAGGGACTCACCCAGCAAGGGTAAGTAAGGGCACGTCTGGAGCAACCAGGTAAGCCCAATCACGAAAGGAGTAATCTTTGTGGAGACCTGCTAGCCAACGGGCTAGTGATCGTGAAGGAGCCTCGAGCGATCGCACTTGAAGCTTGCCCACGGGTCACTCATGCAGTGGAGGCAAACAATCTTCAGTGCAGGAGGTGCTCAAGGCTGGGGCTACTGGAAGCCCAAAGCACATCTTCGAGGAGGACCAGGAAGATAATGTTGCTGCAAAAGTTCACGGTGTCCAGGGGTCACGGTTCCACGTCACCCACGATAGCCACGGACTTCAGCTTTGCTGTGGACTCAGGGTAGCCTCGGGGAAGTCTGGAAATCCACCTCTGGGGATGCAGAGACTTCGGCGTCCAGGGGGAGCTTCCGAATTGCAGACTGGTCAGTCAATCAATCAATCAATCAATCAAAGACATTTATAGAGCGCACTACTCACCCGTAGGGTCTCAAGGCGCCTGGGGGGGGGGGGTTGCCGTTACTGCTCGAACAGCCGTTGTTGCTCGAACAGCCAGGTCTTGAGCTTCTTCCTGAAGGAGAGGTGGTCTTGGGTCAGGCGCAGGTCGGTCGGGAGGGAGTTCCAGGTCTTGGCGGCCAGGTAGGAGAAGGACCTGTTGTTGCTCTTCGGATGCGGGGAACGGCGGCGAGGGCGTGGCTGGCTGATCGGAGGTGGCGTTTGGGAGCGTAGAAGTTGATTTGGTTGTTGAGGTAGCTCGGGCCTTGATCGTGTAGGGCTTTGTGTGCGTGGGTGAGGAGCCGGAAGGTGATTCTTTTGTTGACGGGGAGCCAATGCAGGTCTCTCAGATGTCCGGAGATGTGGCTGTTTCGTGGGATGTCGAGGATGAGTCTGGCTGAGGCGTTCTGGATCCGCTGGAGTTTCTTCTGGAGCTTGGCGGTGGTTCCGGCGTAGAGGGCATTGCCGTAGTCCAGTCGGCTGGTGACGAGGGCCTGGGTGACAGTTTTCCTGGTCTCGGTGGGGATCCACCAGAAGATCTTCCGTAGCATGCGCAGGGTGTTGAAGCACGACGAGGAAACGGCGTTGACTTGTCTGGTCATGGAGAGGGAGGAGTCCAGGATGAAGCCCAGGTTGCGTGCGTGGTCCGTCGGTTTGGGTGCGGTGCCCAGGGCGGGGGGCCACCAGGAGTCGTCCCAGGCGGAGGGCGAGGGGCCCAGGATGAGGACCTCCGTCTTGTCTGAGTTCAGTTTCAGGCGGCTGGTCGTCATCCACTCGGCTACATCTTTCATCCCTTCATGCAGGTTGGCTCTGGCGGCGGCGGGGTCGTTGGTCAGGGAGAGGATCAGCTGGGTGTCGTCGGCGTAGGAGATTATGTTGAGGTTGTGTTGGCGTGCGATGGCCGCGAGGGGGCTCATGTAGACATTGAAGAGGGTAGGGCTCAGCGAGGATCCTTGAGGGACGCCGCAGATGACTCCGGTGGCCTCAGACTTGTACGGTGGTAGGCGGACTCTCTGTGTTCTTCCGTCGAGGAAGGAGATGATCCATTCCAGTGCCTTCTCCTGGATTCCGACGTTGCTGAGGCGCTGCACTAGGGTGCGGTGGCAGACAGTGTCGAATGCCGCGGAGAGGTCTAGGAGGATGAGGGCCGCTATTTCTCCGTTGTCCATCAGGGCTCGGATGTCGTCGGTGGCAGCGATGAGGGCGGTCTCGGTGCTGTGGTTGGCTCGGAAGCCAGATTGTGAGGGGTCGAGGGATCCATTCATCTCGAGGAAGGCGGCCAGTTGTTTTGTTGACGGTCTTCTCGATGACTTTGGCTGGTAACGGGAGGAGCGAGATGGGGCGGTAATTCTTGAGTTCGGTGGGGTCCGCTGTGGGTTTCTTGAGTAGAGCGCTGAGTTCGGCGTGCTTCCAGCTCTCAGGGAAGGTGGCGGTGTCGAAGGAGGTGTTGATGATGTCTCGCAGGTGGGGTGCGATGACAGCGTCGTCCTTGTTGAAGACGTGGTGAGGGCAGGGGTCGGTCGGAGATCCGGAGTGGATGGAATTCATCATGCGGATGGTGTCTTCGGTGCTGATCGGAGTCCAGGCGCGGAGGGTGGTGGTGGGCGGCATTGCTGCGGTCGTGGCGTGCGTCGGTTGAGTGGTGAAGCTGTTGTGTATGTCCGCGATCTTGTTGTGGAAGTAGGAGGCGAGGGAGTTGCAGATGTCTTGCGATGGGGTGATGTCGTTGTTTCCGGCGTTGGGGTTGGAGAGCTCTTTCACGATGTTGAAGAGTTCCTTGCTGTTGTGTGCGTTGTTGTCCAGCCGGTCCTTGAATGCAGTTTTCTTGGCGGCGCGGATCAGTTGGTGGTGCTTCCGGGTGGCAAGCTTGAGGGTGGTCATGTTGCCCGGTGTTGGTTCCCTTTTCCAGACTTTCTCGAGGGCTCGGCAGTTCTTCTTGGAGCTCTTGAGTTCGTCGGTGAACCATGGGGCTTTCTTGCTGCCGGGTCTGCTGGGCGGGGTCCTCAGAGGGGCGAGTTCGTCCGCGCAGTTGCTGATCCACTTCGTGAGGTTGTCGGCGGCCTGGCTGGGGTTCGCTGAGCTGGCCGGAGGGTGCTGATTCAGGGAAGCGGCGAGCTGGTCGGCTGTGATCTTGTTCCAGCTTCTTCGGGCAACCTGTTGCTGGTGGTGGTGGATCGTCGCTCTTTTGAAGGAGAAGTGGACGCAGCTGTGGTCCGTCCAGTGGAGTCCTGTGGCGTGGCTGAAGGCGATGTCTTTGCTGGATGAGAAGATGGCGTCGAGTGTGTGTCCGGCGAGGTGGGTGGGGGTGGACACCAGCTGCTTGAGTCCGAGGTTGGCGAGGCTGTCGAGCAGGGTGATGGTGTTGCGGTCGCTGTTGTTCTCCAGGTGGAAGTTGAGGTCCCCCAGGAGGATGTAGTCAGCGGAGGGGAGGGCATGCGGGCTGATGAAGTCGGCGATGTCCTCGCTGAATTGTGTGCGTGGTCCCGGGGGTCGGTAGATCAGGGTTCCTCTGAGGGTGGTCTTCGGGTCGGTGTGGATCTGGAAGTGCAGGTGTTCGGCGGTGGTTAGGGTGTCGTCGGTGTTGGTCGTGATGCGGATGGTGTCCCTGTGGATGATGGCGATGCCTCCTCCCATCTGGTTGGCGGTGCGGTCCCTCCGGGTGATCTTGTAGCCCTCTGGGATGGCGATGGCGATGTCGGGCGCTGAAGAGGCGTTCATCCAGGTCTCCGTGAGGAAGGCAACGTCAGGGGCTGTGGTGTCGAGGAGGTTCCAGAGTTCGGTGGCGTGTCTGTGGACGGAGCGGGTGTTGAGCAGGATGCACTTGAGGTGGTTGCTGTGGTGTTTGGCTTGGCGGGTGCTGGTGCAGGGCAGGTCCGGATGCAGGTGAATTTGCAGGCGTGGCAGCTGAAGGGTCCGTGGGTGCGTCGCGGGGTGGCTTGGTGGCATCCTGGGATTTGGCCGGTGTTGAGTGCGTTGAGGGTGGCGGCGGTGTACGTTCGGCGGGTGGGCTGGGGTCCTCGAGGGCCAGGGGTTCTGGCGCTGGGCGCGGTCCGGTCGCGGACAGGCGCAGACGGGCTTACCTTTGGCGCGCCTTCGGCGCACAATCGGCGTGCCCGCTGCGCGTGGCCGCTGCGCGTTCGCACGGTCGCCATATATGGCGAAGTGCGAGGGAGGGCGGAGCAGCTGGGAGGCGGGAGCGGGGAGGGTACACAAAGAAAAAGGGGGCGTGGTCAGCGGCGGTGGCGGGAAGCGGGCAGGGATTATACGGGGGAGCGAGAACAGGCAAACAGGGACAAAAATACAATTACAGGTTAAGGAACAATTTAACAACAGTACACAATAATGCAGAGGGGCACACGGCAGGACAGCGGGGCACAGGAGCACAGACCACGCCGATCGGCGGTAGGGGGCGTGGTCAGACGGCGGTAGCTGGGGCAACGAGGCAGGCAGGCGGGAGGAGCACGCAGCAGCAGCTGGTGGCCGTGCGGCACGGGGGTGTCCTAGACTGGGTCACACTCACCTGCGTCGCGCGGTCGCCATATATGGCCAAGTGCGCGGGAGGGCGGAGCAGCTGGGAGGCGGGAGCGGGGAGGGTACACAAAGAAAAAGGGGGCGTGGTCAGCGGCAGTGGCGGGAAGCGGGCAGGGATTATACGGGGGAGCGAGAACAGGCAAACAGGGACAAAAATACAATTACAGGTTAAGGAACAATTTAACAACAGTACACAATAATGCAGAGGGGCACACGGCAGGACAGCGGGGCACAGGAGCACAGACCACGCCGATCGGCGGTAGGGGGCGTGGTCAGACGTCGGTAGCTGGAGCAACGAGGCAGGCAGGCGGGAGGAGCATGCAGCAGCAGCTGGTGGCCGTGCGGCGCGGGGGTGTCCTAGACTAGGTCACACTCACCTGCGTGGCGCGGTCGCCATATATGGCCAAGTGCGAGGGAGGGCGGAGCAGCTGGGAGGCGGGAGCGGGGAGGGTACACAAAGAAAAAGGGGGCGTGGTCAGCGGCGGTGGCGGGAAGCGGGCAGGGATTATACGGGGAGCGAGAACAGGCAAACAGGGACAAAAATACAATTACAGGTTAAGGAACAATTTAACAACAGTACACAATAATGCAGAGGGGCACATGGCAGGACAGCGGGGCACAGGAGCACAGACCACGCCGATCGGCGGTAGGGGGCGTGGTCAGACGGCGGTAGCTGGAGCAACGAGGCAGGCAGGGGGGAGGAGCACGCAGCAGCAGCTGGTGGCCGTGCGGCGCGGGGGTGTCCTAGACTAGGTCACACTCACCTGCGTCGCGCGGTCGCCATATATGGCCAAGTGCGAGGGAGGGCGGAGCAGCTGGGAGGCGGGAGCGGGAAGGGTACACAAAGAAAAAGGGGGCGTGGTCAGCGGCGGTGGCGGGAAGCGGGCAGGGATTATACGGGGGAGCGAGAACAGGCAAACAGGGACAAAAATAAAATTACAGGTTAAGGAACAATTTAACAACAGTACACAATAATGCAGAGGGGCACACGGCAGGACAGCGGGGCACAGGAGCACAGACCACGCCGATCGGCGGTAGGGGGCGTGGTCAGACGGCGGTAGCTGGAGCAACGAGGCAGGCAGGCGGGAGGAGCACGCAGCAGCAGCTGGTGGCCGTGAGGCGCGGGGGTGTCCTAGACTAGGTCAGTTGCTTCTTTGGTGCCTGCCAAGCAGGGGAGTCACTCCTTGACCCCAAGGAAGATTTCTTCAGTCTTCTAGTCATGATAGAACGTCAAAGGTCCAGAATGTACTTTGCAGAGTTTCGTCCAGGGTAACCTACAGTCCTAGGGACTGGATTCCTATACTTATACTAAGTTTAGTGGATGGACTAACTCTAAGGCCCCACCTATGGGTGGGCCAGGAAAGAGGGTGGTTACACCCATTTCCTTTGTCCAGTTTCGCGCCAGAGCATGGGCAGGTAGCCCCTGCAACCGGTTTGAACTGGAGTATGCACAGGGACACCAAGTGTGCCCCCAGTGCAGGACTTCAAAGCACCAGAGAGTGCTCCTGCCCAACCCCAATACACATCAGCCTGTCTGGGGAGGTGGGGACACCTTCCCTCGACAGGAAACCTATTGTCCAGGCTTCCCCTGCGGGAGTTTCGGTCAGCAGCAGGAGGCCAGACCCGTGTCTGTGGCAGAGGCATCCATTTTGTGATGCCAGGGCTCAGGAAAGTCCTACCGGGTTTAGCCAGTGTGAACATGTCTCTCCCTCTAGAAGGGTGGAATGCTACCCCTGCCGCCAGGACTGGCGGGGGGTAGTATTCATAAGTATTTGACACCAAACACGACATGCTTTGATGCGGTATGGCTGTATCACAGAACAGCCATAAGGAAGTATTTCCGAAAGCTGCATAGGGGCTCAGCTCATGCTTGGGCACCCTCTCACATAAAACCAAGCACTCTGCCTTCAGGATTGTCAAGGCCTGCCATAGGAGTGGCTTATAGGTTTATATGTGTCTGTATAAGGTATAGGTAGCCTATACCAATGTAAGGGGTGCAAGCACACCCTTACCCAGGCTGCAGTAGCAGACCTGTGGTGTCATTTTGGAGTGCTTCCCAGGGGTAGCATAACATATGCTGTAGCCCCTGGTAGGCCTCTGAGGTACCTATGCCCTAGGTACATAGTATACCATATACTAGGGGCTTATAAGGCACTCCAGAATCCAATTAGAACTGTACCTAATGTACATGCAAACCATTTTACAGAGAAAGCAGATAGACTGGGGCCCTGAATAGCAGGATCCCAGTCCAACTAAGTCATACACCAGCAAAACACCAGGTAAAAAGTGGGGGCAACCATATAGTCAGATTCCACCTTCCTACAACTGGTCAAGGTTAGTTTAATGTCTCTGCGTTGGGGAGGGGGGGTGTTGTGTAGGAGAGTAGGATCTGCTTTACATGGGTACCCCCACTTTTTGCTGGTGTTTCACTGTTTTTCGACCTAAGTCTGGCTGTGGCCCTGCTAATCAGGACCCCAGCTGAGCTGCATCCTCTCTAAAATGGTTTCTATGTACATTAGGTGCATTTCTAATTGGATTCTGGAGTGTCTTATAAGCCCTTAGTATATTGTATACTATGTACCTAGGGCATGGGTACCTCAGAGGCCTACCAGGGGCTGAAGCATGTATTATGCCACCCCAGGGAAGCATCGCTGAAGCTCCCACCGGACGCCGAAGTCTTTGCATCACCAGAGGTGGATTTCCAGACTTCCCCGAGGCTACCCTGAGTCTACAGCAAAGCTGAGGCCCGTGGCTATCGTGGGTGACGTGAAACCGTGACCCCTGGACACCGTGAACTTTTGCAGCACCATCATCTTCCTGGTCTTCCTTGAAGTTGTGCTTTGGGCTCCTAGTAACCCCAGCCTTGAGCATCTCCTGCACCGAAGATTTCTGGCCTCCACTCCACGAGTGACCCATGGGCCAGTTTCCAGTGCCACCGCTCAAGGTTCCTTCCCGATCGCTAGCCCGTTGGCTAGTAGGTCCCACGAAGGCAACCCCTCTTCTGATTGGGCTTTTCTGATTGCTCCAGATGTTCCCTGACTTACCGTCGCTGGGTGAGTCCCACAGACCTTGCTGGTCTGCACCGCCGCCCTTTCTCTGATTCCAAGTGACTTTCCGTTGCCAAGGCTTGTTGGGTCCAATCTGGTCACCGACACCGCAGCACTCGACAGACTTCATGGCACAGCTCGAATCCAGCTCCTGGTCGTCATCGGCACCTCCTGGACCTCGTGGCTGAAGATTCAAGGCACCCATCAACTCACCTGAAGCACCCGACATCTGTGGTCATTGGTCTATCATGCCCTTGGTCACTGGTAAGTGACCCAGACTCTGTCCCCTCTGCTTTCAGGTTCCTTCCATCCTAGATCCAGGCTTGGATTGCTTCAGACACTTCTACTCTTCACGGCAGCAGCACTTCTTCGCCAGCTTCCATTGAAATCGACGACTCGACCCGACACCAAAAGACACCTATGCACCCGGCTTCCCTGGGTGAGGTAACACGAGTACTCCGGTGCTCCCGTGGGTGCTGGCCCTAGATCTTCCTAAGTCCAAAAGGGTTTGGTCCTGACTCATTTCTAAGTGTCCCACATCTTTAAATTCCCAACCGTGACATTGCCCACAGAAACTAACGGGAACCCGCGGCTGTGTTCACACACTGCACACGGCCCCCGTGGGTCCCCTGTGTCACTACCTTGGGTGGTTACTTGGGGTCCCAGCGATTCTACAGGCTATAGGCCTTGTGTCTAGTTCAGTCGAGGTTCTTATACCACTTTATTGGTATATGGTTTGGTACGCCCCTAGGGCCCAAACGTGTATTTGTGCTATTACTGTTGATTGCTAACTTGTAACTTAAGTACTTCGAACTCCAGTCTCATAAAGAGATTAGAGGGGTGTGTTTTATCTTAAATACATATGTTTTAAATATATACCTGGTATGGTTGTCCTTTCATTTGGTCATTCAAGAGATTATAGACTGGTAAGACAAGCTGCTTTTCATTCCTTCAAGACTTAGCCTGAAGGCTGCTCTCCATAGCTACCACTTGGATAGCTTTCAATAAAGGTTGTCTTTAACCTATCACCATAAGGGGTTGTTTGGACTGATACAGGGTGCCCACTATAACTAGTGGACAGCATATATCAGGCCAACTTCTCACGTTGGTTACTTACTATAATCTTTATAACTCGAGCCCAGGTCTTCCTGTCACAGTCTTTAGAGAGTAAGCAGTTACTCTGCTCCGCAGACTACCATTACTGAGCCTGAAGCAAAGAAAGTTCCTCCAAGATGGCCCCCATTCCCGTAATGCATGAATGCATGTCATTTAGGGGTTACCAGGTGGTCAATGCTGCGTCCCCTGGTATGCTCCTTGTGACCCCTGGCATTGCCTTTGCGACCTCTTGCTCCAGCAGTGGCAATATCAGTGGTAGAAGCAGCTTGTCTTTATGGACGTTGGTGGGGGGCTTCACTCAACTCGGTTTTTGTAACTTTTTTTATTATACTAATAGTGATTAATATTTCACTATTTGCTATTAGTTTAATAAAAAATGGAGTACAAATAGCTTGAATATGACTTTTCCAGGCAGCTGAGGTAAGTACAAAAAATGCCTTAAAATATATGTATGTTGTGTGCGTGCTTGCAGGTTTGAGTTTGTTTATGTAAGAGAGAGTGTGTGTATGTGTGATTGTGTGTGTGTTGACCTGGCACCTTGGCGTGAGTCTCCCTCCCACTTTTTGTTTCGTTGTGCCTCATGTTTTTGCTGGTGTTAGCTGCTCAGAGCACTGTGCCACTGCCAACCAGTGCCACAGTGTAAGTGCTCCCTGTATAAAATGTATATGTTGGTTGGATTCCATGATTGGCTTATTTGGTTTACTGGAAGACCCCAGTAAAGTGCACCAGGAGTGCCCAGGGCTTGTAAATAAAAATGCTGCTGGTGGGCTTGCAGCACTGGTTGTGCCACCCACAGAAGCGGCCTGGTAAAATGTGTCTAGGTCTGCCATTGCAGGACCTGCGTGCAGTCTGGTACTGTCATGCTGACTGGGCAAGTGCACCCACTTGCCAGTCCCTAAACCTTCCCTTACCTTCATATTAGTCACCCCTATGGTAGGCCCAAGGGCAGGGTGCATTGTAAGCATAAGGTAGGACAAGCCCTGATGTGTGTGGCATGTCCTAATAGTGAATTACAGCCAATTTCGTTTTTCACTATTGTAAGGCTACCTGTTCTCCATAGGCCAGAATGGGCTGTTAGAAATGTTACATTCTATGATCCTAACAGACCCAGGGAACATGGTAGAAATTCGAGTTTAGTATGCCTGAACTCAGAATAATAAAATACATCTTTTAGTAAAGTTTATTTTAATATTCTGGGTTTGCAAATGCCACTTTTAAAAAGCTGGTATTTGCTTGCCTAACCATTTCAGCTCGCCTCTGCTAGGATGTGTATCTGCTGTCTGGTTTCTGTGAGTGACAGGGCTGGGGAATGCCAGGAGACAGGCTGGGGCAGCACGGTGGTGAATAGAGAGATCTACATCCAGATGGGTGGCAGGAGTACACCTGGACTCTGTATTGGGCTGTGCTCTGCCACCACAATGCTGGCTCCACCTCCTGTGGAGCGGCTGATGTCTCTGCCCTGCACTCTGATTGTAAAGTCAGAGACATGTCAACAAAGTGCTCAGGAACTGGTTTGGACTGGTAAAGGCCCCTCTACCCCAGAGGAACAAAGGAATTAGGGGTATACGTATTGGGACCCTGCTCCCACGAAATTAGATCCTGCTTGACAAGAAAAACCTCCGCCTGTGGAGAAGGAACTGGGAAAGCTGTAAGGAGGAGCACTGTCCCTGACCTCAGGGATTGGCCTACAGTGGTTGCCTTCCTGCTGAAGGAGAGGACAAAGACTACAAAAGACTTTATTTCAACTTGTGCTTAAAAAGATCTCCATGGGCCTGAGTAGAGCTGGCCTCCTGTTAAGAAGTCCCAGGAACAAAAAATCTTCACCCCCAGCTTCCCCCTGAACTCTGCTGTATGAGTTCTGCCCTTCCTAGAGTGCTGGAACCAGTTGTGGGGCCTCTGGAAACTGTGTCTGCTAGGGGTGGGCGGAATTCGCGTAATCGCGTTACGCAAATCTCCGCGAAACGGTAAAAAATCTCCGCGAACATGCAGAAATTCCGCGAACACGCGGAATTGCATGTTCGCGATGCTTTTTTCCTGTTCACAGTTGCTGTTTGCGTGCTCGGGGAGAAATATCTCGCGAACACGCATTTTGAGAACGCGAACAAGAAAAAATTTCGCGAAGTCGCGGAAAGCAGAATTTTGGGCAATTTCGCCTTCTTCGCGGAACGCGAAATTACCGAAATTCCGCAATTTCCGCGAGCGGAACGGAATTTACCACCCAGGCCTAGTCTGCTGTTGGGAAGCTGGCCAAGAAGAAAGAAACCAAAATTCTCCACTTTTTCACGCACAGCCGGCTTAGCGAGAAAATTTCAGACGCACCGCTCGTTAGCGTGCAGAATTTTATCACTGAGGAAATCGTCGCAGAACCTGCTGCCGCTGAGCCGGATCATCACTGGGAAAATAGTTGCCCCACTCGTTAGCGGTCCGAATTTGATTGCTACCAGCCCCGATCCCCGCTCCGCCTGTTAGCGGGCAGAATTCTATCGCTGCGAACATCGTCGCAGAGCCTGCCTCCGCTGAGCCAGATCAGTGCTGGGAAAATCGTCGCCCCGCTCGTTAGTGGGCCGAATTTGATCGCTGCGGACATCGCCGCAGAGCCAGCCAAGATCCCCGCTCCGCCTGTTAGCGGGAAGAATTCTATTGCTGCGAACTTCGTCGCAGAGCCTGCCGCTGCTGTGTGAAATCATCGCAGAACAAGCCAAGATCATCGCACCGCTCGTTAGCGTGAGGAATTTTATCGCTGCGAAAATCGTCGCAGTCCCAACCAAGATAACCACTGGTAAAATTGTCACCCCACTTGTTAGCGGGCCGAATTTTGTCACTTCGTGCCTTAGCGAGTACATTTCCACAGGATAAGCTACACCTTGGTTTTCAACGCTGGAGCGCCGCTAGGAACTTTTTATCGCATCACAAGGTACTGTGGGTTAAAACGGACGCTAAGGTGAATGATTTTGTCGCTAACCTAGATACTCTTTCTGAAATCATATTCTTGAACTGTGTATGTCATTTTTGTCGTTATTTGGTCTTGTGCTAAGTCTTTATATAAAAGATCACTATTTTTTATATAAATCTAGTGTGGTGTCCATTTGTGGTGTTGTCACTGGGTTACTGTATATGGTCACAAATGCTTAACCTATAACGCTCTGAGATAAGCCTTGTCTGCTCACGCCAAGCTACCTAGAGGGTGAGCAGCGGTTGTTTTAGGAGTGTACCCCCTTACCCTGACTAGAGGAGAGGGTCCCTGCTTGTCACAAGTACCTACCTGTGCCAACCGGAGATCCCCAATTCTAACAGTGTGCATGTGTAAGCAGACAGTGTGATTATGTGTGTGTGTGTATGTGTGAATGCGTGTGTATGTATAAGCATATGCATGTGTGAGTGAAAGTGAAGGTCAAGGGGCATGTGAAGTCAATTCCGCTATCACTGGCATTTTGGTGAATTGACATCCGTGCATGCATGAAAGAAGGAATTAGAGATAAACATTGCCTGATGTAACCCCGCCGAAAAAAAAGATCAATCTTCACACTGGCGAGAGGAGGAGAGGGCTCAGAACAGCAACATGAAAACCTGAAATTACTGTTATATAACTGGATCATTACTTCTTTCTCTGTCTTCCTCCTGCAGTCCTTCCAAAGTGAGTCACTAGCCAGGCTAGTGATTATTTTTCATTATGTTTCTGTATTATAATAAAGAGAATTCATAAGCATAATACTGATGCTACACATGTAAATTTAATAGTTGTATTAAGGCATTAAATAAAGGTTGTGAATAGGAGACTGAACAAGAGCACCGATCCCCTACGATGCTCTACCACTGAAGTTGGTAATGCCATACGAAAGTGTCAAATATCACTGAAGGAAGCTCCCTTGAACATTGCTCATGAAGAAGCCATCCCACATGTAGATTTACACTGAATAGTAGACGGCAACTCTACCTTGGATGTTTCATAGGACTGAATGATTGGCAATTTTACCCATCTTGAATGGGTGGATGTTGAGGCATAGGTTGCAATCAAAGAGTCTACTTTGCAGAAAGAACTTGTTCTGTGTAAGTAAATAGAAAATGCTCTGAGAACATCAAGCGTGTGGTGTTTCTTTTGTTCTAGAGACATAGGAATGGGATAAAAGGCTGGCAACACAATGTTCTCCTCAGTGGAACTTAGAGGGAACCTTGGGAAGAAAAAGAGGATTAGGTGTAAAAATGACCTTATCTTCACACAGCCACAAAATGTCAGGAGTTTCAAGAAGAGCTCCTATTTCACCAATACTACAACCCGAACGAAATTGCTACCAAAAATGGACTTTAGCAGAAAGTAATTTGAGTTCTATTAATTGCAAAGGCTCAAATGGCTGCTCCATTAAAGCATGAAGGGCCACCGGGAGATTCCAATGAGGGACATGACAATGAGAAACTGTAGAAAAAAACTTCACAAAATTCGAGGAGCAAGAGCAGCTATTGCTGCTACATCCTAACTCCTAAAGGCTTGAATCAATGCCCAAGAAAAAACATTATAAAAAATCTAGGGTTTTGATTGTATCACAAGAATCTAGAGAAAAATATTTTCTCCTGCAATAGACTTCAACATTTTGTCAGGGTATTGAGGGTAAGCCTTCTTGGTGGAAGGCTTTCTCGAAGTTGTATCAATTTTGCTACCTCCACTGAACAACCCTGTGCCAAAAGAGTTAGCCTCGTAAAAGCCAAACACCTGGATTGAGACATCTGAGGGAGTTCTCAATGGCGATGGATGGATTGGAAATTGCCAGTGAGGGCCCTTCCGGAGTTCCAATAAGAGTGGAAACTAGGGTGTTCTTGGCCACTCCGACACCACTAGTTGTACCTCTGCCTGAATCCGTTGTATTTTTTGAAGACTCCAGGAATTAGGGGAACGGAAGGAAATACATAAAGAAGACTGCAGGGCCAAGCGATGGAAAGGGCATCTACTGCCCAAGCTCTCTAGGATTAAGTGAGACTGAAAAAGTGAGGAAGAAGGGTATTCTCCTCTGTACGAATAGGTCTAGCCATAAGTGCCAACTGGTTGTTGATGTATGCTATGAATACCTGTTTGTCTGTCTGTACACACAACCAAAAAGTCAGATGGAAAAGAGATAATCAGAAGAGAGCTTCACAGACTGCTGCTAGTTTCCTCCAGTTGAAGATTGGGCACACTAGAGCATCCCATTTGCCTTGGGTTCTCATTCCTTCCAAATTGCCCATCCATCCATTGCCACTGGAATATGTTGTGAGAATTAAGACAGGAGGAGGATTTAGACATTCACCCCTGTTTAGGTTGTCTGGTGCCAGCCAGCATTGGAGATCTCAAAAAATCTCCAGAGTCACATAGACTAATGATTTGTAGTACTGAGACAGGGGGCTCCAATACTTTAGAAGATGATGGACTAAGGGATACAGATGGAGCTGGCTCCAGGAACCACTAGACCCAAGGTCATCTCAACTTGGCTCCTCAGCCAAAGCCTTGCAGACATCTGATATCTTGATAGGAAAGAAGTAACTTAAGACATCAGCTTGGTCTTTCTTTCGTTGGTCAAGAAGACCCCTCCACCCACAAATCTGTGCAAAGCAAAGTTCTAATGAACTGTATTGTCTAAGATGGATGAAGACTGGGTGTCTTGTAGTTGAGGAGGAAACCGTGCCTGGTCAGGAGGCTGCAGACTTGCTGAACATGCTCTTTTTCCTTAACAGGAGAAGATAAAAAATTAAGCAGTCATCAATATACAGGTAGACCTGAATTCCTCCGGAATGTAAAATACCCACAAAGGGTGCCGAGAGTTTGGTAAAAACCCTTAGTGCTGAGTAGAGGCAGAATGGTGCTACCAGAAACTGGGAATAATTCTCCTAGAGAGCAAAGCAGAGGAATTATCCGTGAGGTTCATAGAGAGGAATGCACAGGTATACATCCAGCAAATATAAGAATGCTAGAAAGTCTCATTGATTGATCAATTGAAGGATGCCTACTACAGTCACTATTTTGAACAGTTTCTGAAGAATATAGTGAGTGGTTTACCCCTTTGATGTCCAGGACAGGAAGAAAATCCCTGAACGCTTTTCTTACCAGGAACGAATATAATAAAACCCTAGATACTGATTATTAGATGAAAGCTCCGGAGCCACTAGGGAACAGGTTTCTTCCCCAGTGAGGGAGTAGCCTTGAAGAAGGTCTGACTACAGGCGAACCTACTTCCACGTTTTGGACTCATGAGGCCTAATAGGGTCGCTTTCATAGCTTTAAAAAAAATTAGAACAGACCTACCAGGTGCTGTATTCTTTATTTTCACAATTTGAATTCTTTACTTGTTATTACTTAGAGATCATTTGACTTAAGGAGTGGGAGTAACCCCCCTTTGGTCCTGAAGAAAAACCTTGGAGTTCGGCTTGAAACTAGTTGACCAGGGTAACGGTGAGTCATATACCCGAGGAGTTTCCCAACATCCCCATATTTTAATCACATCACCTAGGGGAGCGAAAAAACAAATTTTTTCCCGCTAGTTAAATATTTTTAATCCTTCTTTTATGATCAATAACAAACCCACTCCAATACTATTTCAATCAGCATAGGTGTACAGGAACATCTAACAATTAGTGCTCCTGCGTCTTCGCTGGTCATAGCACGCCCCTTACAGTAGCAGGTTAGGGATGAACCCTATGATGAAGCATGCCACAAGGGGTAACCGTGGTGGGTGAGGGTTACTTGAAAGGAAAACGTTTTCCTTTCTACAACAAGGTTGTTGTCCTTTTTTTCTTCTCCCCCTGAAGGGACTCCTTTTGATTATTTACTACACATTTCACACCCCTGACCATTGTGGCACTCCATAATCCAAAAGAGTAGAATCCGAGGAAACACGATGGAGATGTACTGACTGAGATCTATTGGTTATAAAATTTGAGATCCAAGTTTATTCAGGCCCTTCAACACCTATCTCAAAATGAGGTGTGAATGAGAAGTGGTGTTGGAGGCTGCAGATAAATCTAATAAGGTTAGAGCAGTGATGCCTCCCCTGTTCAGGGAGTGTTTGAGATGTTCCAACACTGACAGAAGTATAGACTCTGTACCAGTGAGATCCCAAAGTTCAGGCGCTTGTAGCGCCTTGTATAGTCTCAACTGTAGGTGGTTAGAGAAGGCTGTGTTATACAGGGATATTTGATGATATCCCACATTGAGTTACTGTTTGCTGAGCTATAGGTTAAAGTTCAATTCAAGCAAAAAGTCATTGATTGTTCAGGTTAGGTACCGTTGTCTATTTATTGCCTGGTTGGACAGACATATTTCCACACAAATCCTGACAGCTTCAAATTGTTTTGATTTAAGGGTGACAACTCTTGGGGAGACACGGGGAGTGGGTCCTTCCACTTTTCCTATTATATTGAGGTCTTCCAGTTTTCGCAGTTCCTTGGTGCGCAGGTGCAGAGGTATGCGTCAGTGTCAGAGAGCTCTAGGTTGAACAGAAGGGTCAATGTGTAACTGCAGTGGATCTGTCTTCAGGCACCTCAAACCTTTAACGAGATAAAGAAAGTCCTGATGGATGGCTTTGACACACATAGTGTTGACTTTCATGGCAAAGGTGACCAGCTAGAGAAACTACCCCGTGGCACAGTTCAGGAGGGTTTGTGATGAGAAAGTTAGCCTGATAGTTTTGATTGTCATGACAGAGATCCATGAGAAATGTGCCAAGCATCAGGATGGCCTTGCCATTGTGGAAGGCATATAGCTGGGTCTAAATAAGTTTCAGCTGTGGTCTGGTCTCCAGGTGCTTGAATTCTTTCTTGCACATGACATTGATGGAGGCGCCTGTGTCGATGGGCACCAGCACCTTGCAGCCATGTTGCAACACCATGCAGATGGACCTTGTGGGGCATCTGGCAGATGCAGAGGTAGCAAAGGAGATGATAAATACTTCGCAGTCTTCGTCGTCATCTGAGCTGTCATAGAACAGTCTGTCTTCAGGGGCGTACGTGAGATAACGTGGGCTTCCTGGGTAGTGGTAATGTTGCATACAGGGGCATGTCCTCTCTGGTTAGTCCTCGCTGGAGCCCAACTTGGCAGACCCCTGCGAAGTGGTTGACCCTTCCACATGTTGAGCACATCTTGTCATGGGTTGCGCATGTGTCAAGACTGGAATTTTCTTCTACAATAGCCACAGGTGCTCGTTGGACACACTCCTGTCCCTCTTCTTATGGGTTTGCTAGTGCGTCGCATGGTGTATATCTTTTTCTGCTTGACAGTTGGCACGTAGTCTGGTTCATCTTTTATGGACTTTTTCACCACATCTGACTCAATACACTTGACTGCATGTTTTAGAGTTTGTTTGTGAACTCTGTCATTAAGATTTCCTCAAGTGACATGCCTGGCATCATCAGAATGAGGCGTCTCAGGGCAGATGACTTGCAGCTCTCAATCAGTTGAGCTTGACCTTCTTTATGGAATCACAGCCATGCGTACAAGTCATCAATCATCATGCTAGCATGTTGTTTGGCCTAGCACAGCTTAAATTATTAAAAAAGACGGGGTTGAGCCACCACTACGTCATAGTCATCTTCTCAGTGGGTGTTTGTTAGGCTCTCAAAGAGCTTGAACATCTATTCATTTTTTCAAGCACTTCTGTCAACTCCCTTCGTTGTCTTGGAATAATTGATGAGCCTTGCAATCCAAGTCCTCCAACTCGGTGCAGCTGTGTCCGGGTCAACAAGTTTTCTGATGGGCAGAAGTAGATTATTGATGGAGCAACAAATATGGTGAAAGACTGGCCGCAGTGTGTGGGCCATGACCAGGTGAACCATCAGCAGTGGGAGCCCTATTAGAGGACATGGGGCCCAGTCGAGTTGAGGCTCCACTGCATTCTCTGCTGGCCTCAGTTCTCCTGCAGTTGCTGCACCAGTTGTTGTTCACCAGGAGTGGTGGCTTGCTAGTTCTACTAGCCCGCCTGCTACTGAGGGGATGTGGTGTCCAACGGGCATACTGCAGCTGTACCCCTCAGCTAGAGTGTCCTCTGCTTCGTGGGCATCTGCAGTGGTAACTGGGACCCAGCTCTTACTTTGGTGTGAGCAGGCGGCTCTCTCGCCTCCCTACAAGGAGCGGTATAGAGTCTGAGGCTCCGGGCTACACACAGCGTGATAGGAGGTATGTGAAGGTCAACCGTGCTGGTGCATGCACGGTGGAGGCCTGGCCTTGAGTTCTTTCAGTTGCTCCTTAATTTGGCATCAGAGGGTGACAGTAGCTGCAGCAGGTCCCAGACTGAAAGGCAACTCCATTATTGTTGCGCAGCGAGGCCTGCAGGTCTTTCGAGCTTGCCGCTGCATGGACTTTTGGGCTTGAGCAAGGTTTGGTCAACTCGCTGGTAGATGAAGGGCACAGTTGGGAGCAAACTACCCCGTTGGTTGTAGTGTATGGTGGTGTGGCACCCTCGTTCCCATTGTAGGCCTTGCCGGGCCTCACGGAAGGTAGAGGTGTGCTCCACAAAGTATGGTCCCGGACTGCCAGTACAAGCCTGGTCAGTCCCCTTTATTCCCTCTGGTGACAATGCCTGGTCACCAGTGCCTGTGTGCATGTGTGCATCATCTCAGTATGTCAGGCAGCACAACTCATGCAGATTTACACTGCATGACCTTGTGAGTTGACCATTTTGGAGGGCCAAATAAGAAAGTGGATTTTGTCTACAGACTGTGAGGGCTTAGGGAACGTGCCTCCTGCACACAGTTTGAATAAGGAGTTGCAATGTGTGTGTGTGTAAATAACACCCTCGACAAGTCTGTTTCCTCAAAGTAGTCAATTTTAAAATAGTTTGATAAGTAATACAAGGTGAAAGATTTTGTGTGATACATATTGCTTATTGGTGAAAAATTACTACACCACTGTTACCAATGATAAAGTCATTGGTGTGTATTTACAAGCCCCTTGTGTCATTTTTGCGCCTCCGTTGAGTCACTTTTTGTGACGCAGCGGCGGTGTAAAAACGCGGTCCATTTACAACGTGACGCATCTAGGTAGATGCGTCACGTTGTAAAGCCCTGCATCACATTATACCTGTGTCCGGTATAATGTATGCAGGGTGGCAGTTCCCATTTAAAAAAGGCAAGTAAAAGTGCCCAGTAAAATCTACAAGATTTCACTGCGCCTCTTCTAAGACGCCACTGCGTCAAAACCTTACACCTGCTTGGAGCAGGCGTAAGGAGTGATGCAGCACAATGAGGATAGGCCTCCCCATGCTTTGCTGGAGTTGCATTGTGCTTGCGACACGACTCCAGCAATGCGTGACTTTTGGGCCAACAGATGCATCAGAATTTGTCAATCCTTGCGCCATTGTGCGCTGTATTGTAAATATGGCGCATCCATGGTGGCGCAAGGGTTTCTCAGGGTGGTGCAGGGACAGTGACGCATCTCTACAGATGCGTCACTTTCTTGTAAATCTGCTCCATTGGATGTATTTTCTGCACCATTTGAATAATAAATGTCATTATTGACAGGTGCTTACTACCTAAAATCAATGAGATGTTGGCGATGGTTAATGGGGCTAAATGGTTTTCAAGGATGGACCTATCCTCTGCTGGCCACTAGATTTACCTTGATCCTGAAAGCAAGACGTTTAGTGCATTTTTTGCCGTTGTCTAGTGTTCTCAAGTTAAATGCATGACATTTGGCTTATCGTCGTCCACTTCTGTGTTCCAGTGGCTGATGTTTCAACTTTGGGGAAAGAGAAGGGTATTAAATTCTTCCAATATGGCGTTTCAATCTTTGGTAAGAGTAATCAGGAGCATGTAGAGAGGCTAGAAAGGGCACTCAACATTCTAGAAAAGAAAAGACTTACTTTTAAATATCCCTCATGTGGATTCACAGAGAATAATGTTGCCTACTTTGACCATGTAATTAATGGAGCCAAAAACTTTACCTGGTGGGTGCTCTACATAATGCACCTGCTCCAGCGTGCAAGAACAATATTTGGCCGTTCTTAGGTTTGGCTACATTTTATGCTAGAGATGTCACTGGATTAGCAGATAAAACTTACTATACCAGGCAACTGCTTAAAAATAAAATTGCATTTATGTGGTCTGGTTTTGACCCAAGCGCCCACTGTATTATCACAAGCAGCGCCAGCATCAACGGTCGGGTGTGATGTTAGCACAGACTAAGGAGTATGGGAATGCAGTGGTGATTGCATATGAGTCTAGATCTTTGTCTCTTAATGAGGAAATTATGTCTGCTGCATAGGCGATGCTAGCTTGGGTTTGGCCGCTAGAACGCTTTAGAGCGTTGGTGCAAGCCGGTCATTGCATTGTGATCACAAATCCCTTGTGAAAATCTTGCCTATGGAAGGTACAGTGAATGCCTCTACCAGAATTGTAGCATTAACTGTGCATTTTCAGGAATTTAATTACAAAATAGTTTATGTTCATGGGAAAGAAAATGTTATTGCGAATTTTCTTTCTAGGATAACTAATCAAATTGAGGAGTGCGAGAAGAATGAAGAGTGGAATTAATACCATGTAGCATTCGTGCATTACAGTGGGTTCTCAGCTATTAACAGAAGCCACAGGCTTCACAAATATGAGAAAGATGCTATTTCTCAGTGTGTCATTGTGAGAAGTTGGCCTGGCATATGCTGGTCACTAGTTATAGTGGCCACCTTGCACCAGCCCAATTCGACTCTTATGGTAGATAGGTTTAAGACAACCTTTTAAAGAAAGCTATCCTAGTGGTAGCTGTGGAGAGCAGCCTTCAGGCTAAGTCTCAGAGGAATGTAAAGCAGCTTGTTTTACCTTATAATATCTTGAATTACCAAATGAAAGGACACCACACAGGTATATATATCAAATATATATGTATTTATTTCTAGACACACTCTACTAATCTCTTTATGAGATTAGAAGCCAGGAACACATTAAAATATCAACGTTTCACAATAAGTTAAGCACAAATATGGCTGGGGCCCAAGGGGCGTACCACACCATATACTAAAAAAGAGGTTTAGGAAAGTCGACTTGCAGAATGACAAGGCCTAGGGCCTGTAGAATCGATGGGACTTCACGACTGCAGTGATAGCAGGTAAGTAACAGACCCATGGGAGACGCATGCAGTGTGAGAACACAGCCGCGGGTTCCCTTTTGATTACAATGGAGCAAGTCACGGTTTGATTTTTAAAGTTTTAGGGTACTTCGAGGAAGTCTACAAGCAAGCCACTTTCAAGGTAAGTAATTTGAGGGCCAACACACACTAGGGCACCGGAGTGCATGAGTTACCTCACCCAGGGAAGCCGGGTGCATAGGTGTCTTTTGGTGTCGGGTCGCGTCGCTGTTTTCTATGGAGACCACAGAAGACTTGCTGCTTGCGGCGCATGAAGAAGTGTCCGGTGGAATCCAAGGCTGGATTTAAGATGTAGAAGACCTGAAAATTGAAGGTACAGTGTTCACAGTCACTTGCCAGTGACACGGGGCCAGGAAGATGGATGCCCACGGATGTCGGGTGATTTCCGGTGATCAAGGGTGTTTTGACTCTACGCTCACGAGGTCCAGGAGGGATCGATGATGACCAGCAGCTGGATTTGGAGTATCCCACAACGTCTGCAGCTGACTGCGGTGTCGGTAACCGGATTGGAGCCAACAAGCCTTGACAACAGCAAGTCTTGTGTGTAGTGAAGAAAGTCGATGGTGCAGACCAGCAAGGTCTGAGGGACTCACCCAGTGAGGGTGAGTGAGGGCAGGCATGGAGCAACCAGGGGAGCCCTTTGAGTTGATAAGAAAGTCTTCGGGGGACCCACAAGCCAACGGGCAAAGGATCACAAAGATCCTCTTGAGGAAATGCTTCACAGGAGCCCACGTTCACTCGGGACAAGGTAGGCCGCTGATTTTTGCTGCAAAACCTGCTGGAGGCTTGGGCCACAAATGGTCCAAAGCACAAGTTCGTAGAACGTCGTGAAGGGGTTGCACTCGACAATAGTGCACGGTTCCCAGGTATTGCGGTTCCTCGTCACTCGTGGGGTCCACTCGCACTGCTCATCAGGGCTTGTCCTACCTTACACTTACAATGCACCCTGCCTGTGGGCCTACCATACGGGTGACTAATATAAAGTTAAGGGAAGGGTTAGGGACTGGCAAGGAGGTGCCCTTGCCCAGTCAGCATGACAGTACCAGACTGCACGCAGGTTCTGCAATGGCAGACCTTAGACACATTTTACAAGGCTGCGTCTGTGGGTGGCACAACCGGTGCTGCAGGCTCACTAGCAGTATTTAGATTTACAGGCCCTGGGCACTCCCGGTGCACTTTACTGGGACCTGACAGTAAACCAAATGAGCCAATCATGGAATTTAATCAATGGATACATTTTATCAAGGGAGCACTTGCACTGTGGCACTGATTGGCAGTGTCACAGTGCCCTGAGCGGCTAACACCAGCAAAACACATGAGGCAACAGCAACAAAAAGTGGAAGGGAGACCCACGCCAAGGTGCCAGTTCAAACACGTGTCCCCTCCACCTGAAATGTGGGGAGAACTACCCTACCCCAGGGAGTTCTCATCACTAAGGCGGAAAAATCTGCACACACCGTCATCATTGGCGTGATCTGTGCCAGGGCGATGTTCCACCGTGAAGTCCATACCCTGTAGGGAAATGGACCACCTTAACAGCTTTGGATTCTCACCCCTCATTTGCATCAACCATCTGAGGGGCCTGTGGTCTGATTGAACCCAGAAGTGAGTCCCAAACAGGTAGGGCCTTAGCTTCTTCAGTGCCCGGACCACAGCAAATGCTTCCCGCTCAATTGCACTCCACCTTTGTTCCTGGGGAAGTAACCTCCTACTGATGAAGGCTACAGGTTGGTCAAAGCCCTCCTCAGTCACTTGTGAAAGAACCGCCCCTACACCATGCTCTGAAGCGCCTGTCTGTACAAGGAACTCTTGGGAGAAGTCGGGTGCCAGGAGCACGGGCGTCGTACACATGGCAGTCTTCAGGGTGTCAAATGCTTTCTGACAGGTGTCAGTCCAGATCACTTTCTTTGGCTGCTTCTTGGAAGTCAGCTCTGTCAAGGGCGCAACAATGCCGCCATAACCCTTGACAAACCTCCTGTAGTACCCTGTGAGTCCTAAAAAGACTCTCACCTCTGTCTGGGTTTTGGGGGGTTCCCAAGCCAGGATGGTCTCAATCTTGGGCTGCAGGGGCGCCACCTGGCCGCTCCCAACTTGGTGTCCCAAGTACACCACTGAACCCTGCCCGATCTGAAACTTGCTTGCCTTGATCGTTAGGCCTGCCTTGCACAGTGCCATCAACACTTCCCAGAGGTGGCGCAGGTGTTCTTCCCATGTGACGCTGAACACTGCGATGTCATCCAGGTAGGCGGCGCTGAACTCATCCAGCCCAACCAACACTTGGTTGACCAACCTCTGAAAGGTGGCAGGGGCATTCTTCATCCCAAATGGCATAACCCGGAACTGGTAATGCCCATCTGGTGTGGAGAATGCCGACCTCTCTTTGGCCCCATCAGTCAAAGCGATCTGCCAGTACCCAGACGTCAAGTCAAACGTGCTGAGGTACCGGGCAGCCCCTAACCGATCAATGAGCTCATCAGCTCTGGGGATGGGGTGCACGTCAGTCTTGGTGACGGAATTGAGTCCTCTGTAGTCCACACAGAACCGGAGTTCGGGTGTGGCTCCCGGCGCTGCAGCCTTTGGGTCCAAGACCACTGGGCTGGCCCAAGGACTGCTGGAGGACTCAACCACCCCAAGAGCAAGCATCTTTGAGACCTCCTCTTTGATGCAGGCCCTGACCCTGTCAGCTACTCTGTAAGCCTTGTGCCTCACAGGTAAGCTGTCTCCTGTATCTACATCATGGACGTACCAATTTGTGACACTAGGAATGAGGGAGAACAGGTAAGAAAACTTTCCCAGCAGCTGGCGACAGTCATTCTGTTGCTCAGGGGTCAGGGTGGCAGAGAGGTTAACTCCATCCACTGACCCATCTTGCTCTGTGGCTACTAGGAGGTCAGGAAGAGGCTCAGTCTCCTCCTCGCTTCCATCATCTGTTGCCAAGAGCATGCCCACTTCAGACCTCTCTAAGTGGGGCTTCAGGCGGTTGACGTGCAGGACCCTCAAGGGGTTCCTGGGCGACTGCAAGTCCACCAAGTAGGTGACAGGACTCTTGCGCTCCACCACCTCAAAGGGGCCGGTCCACTTATCCTGGAGCGCACAAGGCTCCATGGGGCCAAGACCCACACCTTCTGTCCAGGCTGAAGCTCTACCAGAGTGGCATTCTGGTCGTACCACCGCTTCATCTCCTCCTGGCTGGCTTCCAGATTTGCCTCAGCAAGTTGCCTGAAACGCCTAGTGAGTCTGATTCCTGAAGGCCAGCATGTAGCTATATACATTCTGGGGAGGTTTCCTGGGAGATTGCTCCCAGCCTTCTTTGACCAGACTTAGAAATCCTCTTACTGGATGGCCATACAGGAGCTCAAAGGTAAGGCTGGGCAAAGCACTACGCTACGCTCGCGTAGTTTGCGAAGTTCGCGCTACTTCGCACTACGCGAACTGCACGTAGCACAGTGCGAACACGCGTAGCGTAGTGTTGCGTAGTGCTGCGGTCATTTTTTGCTTGCTCGCGGTCCTCAACGTCAAGTTGGCGACCGCGAGCAAGCAAAATGACATCCCGGCGAGACTTTTTCCTTGTTCGCGATCAGCAACATTAAGTTGGCGATCGCGAGCATGGAAAATAAACCTCCCGGCGAGATTCCCAACGCGAGGAGGTCAGGTTTCTCATTGCGAGTGGTTGCGTATGCTCGCGACCGCTCGCGATGAGAAACTACCAGTTCGCGTTGAGAAAGCTGCCGCTCGAGTAAAAATCTACTCGAGCAGCAGAAAGCTACAGCTCGCACTGTGCAAGATGCCATTTTCAATGATTGCACAGTGCCGGTTGCTTGTCCGCACTGTGCAATCATTGAAAACGACATCTGGCACAGTGCGAACAAGGTACTACGCAGTTCGCGAAGTGCTACGCGTAGCTCGCGTAGTGCGAACTTCACTTTGCGTAGCTTCGCGAAGTGCTACTTCGCGAACTACGCCCAGGGTTACTCAAAGGGGCTGAACCCTAGAGACTTCTGTGGCACCTCACGGTAAGCAAAGAGAAGGCATGGCAAGAGGACGCCCCACTTACGCCTCATGGGTTCTTCCAGACCCATAATCATGCTCTTGAGGGTACGGTTGAATCTCTCAACCAACCCATTTCCTTGGGGGTGGTAAGGTGTGGTGAATTTGTAGGTTACACCACACCCTTGCCAAAGGGATTTCATATACCTGGCTATGAAATTGGTATCCCGGTCAGACACCACCTCTAGAGGGAATCCCACACTGGAGAAAATTCCCATCAGTGCACGTCCCACCACGGGGGCCGTCACTGTCCTCAGAGGGATGGCTTCCGGGTACCGGGTGGCATGGTCCAGGATGAACCTGTTGCCCATGGCTGTCCTGGGGTCCAGTGGCCCCACGATGTCAATCCCCACTCGCTGGAATGGGGTACTGACCACAGGGAATTGCTGGAGAGGAGCCTTCTGCTTCCTCCCACTCTTTCCACTTGCCTGGAAAGTCTGGCAGGTCCTACAGTGAGCATCTGAGTTCTTGTGCATTTGAGGCCAATACAAGTGGGTGACAAGGCTTTCAGAGGTCTTGTCCTGCCCCAAATGCCCTGCCAATG
Organism: Triturus cristatus; assembly: GCF_964204655.1. NCBI lineage: Eukaryota > Metazoa > Chordata > Amphibia > Caudata > Salamandridae > Triturus > Triturus cristatus. The sequence goes on from NC_140579.1 coordinate 1,103,259,926, forward strand.
GCACATCGTGAGCCAGCCCCAGTAGGAAGGCTCTGAAGCGCTGGGGTACCACCAGCGCATGGGCTGACCCAGGCTCAGCAACCTTAGGCTCTGAGTACAGGAGGTCATTCTCCCAATAAATGAAATGTGTTCCGGACTGATCACCGTTGGCCTGGTCTGCAGCCTGCTGCCGCAGACCTATGAGAGACGGACATTCTTTATGCGCCCTACAGAATTCCTCCCTGGAGGGGCCTCCTTCTTGCTGCCAATGGGTCAGCTCAGGCAGGTCCCCCAGTTCAGCTATTTGTTCCCCGGTAGGCTCCAGGGCATCCCCCTCAGGGTCTGCTTCCTCCTGGGCCATGGGAACTTCAGGGGCCGGTTTCCCGCGCCTCCTGTTCCTTCTCCCTAAGGCCGGATCCTGGGCCTCTCCCTCAGGCTCCAGGACCTCTTGCGCACCCCTACTGGCTGCCATTGACCAGGTGGTCACGCACGCCCAGTCAGGCAGACCCACCATCCGTAGGTGAGTGCGTTTCTCCACCTTCTCCCAAGGTGAGCTCTTCAAGTCATTCCCCAACAAACAGTCTACAGGCATGTCGGTTCTCACAGCTACCTGAAGAGTACCAGAGACCCCCTCCCACTCTGGAACCTGAGCCATGGGACACTGGGTCTCAGTGTTGTCGGCGTTCACGACTCGGCAGAATGCATGTGGGACCACCTGCTCTTGAGACACCAGGTGATGCTTGACGGCTGTCACACTGGCTCTTGTATCTCTAAGAGTCCCCACCTTTTTGCCATTGATGGTCACCCACTGCCCATATTTCTTAGTGTTGTTGGGCAGTTGGTTTTCCTGGACCATATCATAGTCTCCTAATGAGACAAGGGACATCTCTGCGGGACCTTCCCCCCCTTGGACAACCCATTCCTCACCCAAGGCTACACTAGCCATCTGCCGGGGGGGCTGCACTTGGGGGTGCAGGTTTACCAAACTGACGACACTTTGGATCATTGGCAAAATGACCCAACTCACCACACTTGTAACACTTGAGGGGCCCTCTTTGAACAGGGGAACCTGTTGGGGCCCCGGGTGGTTTCTGGGGCGGGGGAGGCTGAGAACCCTTCCCTTGGGTATTACTTTGGGGCCTCTTCTGAAACTCCCTCTGGTTACACTTGTCCCCCCCACTCCTCTGCTGGGGACCCTGCCCACCCTTGGCGGAGTCTCCCACTTGACCCTTGTGGACCCTGGTGCTGACCCAGCGGTCCACCTCCTCAGCAAGCTTCCTAGGGTTTGTCAGCTTTCTATCTTCCAGATGCTGGCTGGGCTCAGGAAAACAATTACTAGACAAGTGCTCCCATGCAATTAAATCAAAGAGACCTAGAAAATCATTCACTTTGCTACCCTTCACCCAACCATCCAGTGCTCTGCAGAAAAAAGTTGCATACTCCACATAGGTACTATTAGGAATCTTTTCACAACCCCTGAACCTCTGTCTATACAATTCAGGAGTTAACCCATACCTGGCCATCAAAGCATCCTTCATGTGGGGGTAAGAGTTATAAACGTCAGAAGGAAAATCTAGCAGTGTGTCCCGCCCCTCGCTAAGGAACCGCCCCCATAACCCTGCTCCCCAATCTCTCTCAGGGACCCGGTGGGAAGACATGGCTACCTCATAGGATTTGAACCACTGCCCTATGTCATCATTTTTTAACAACTCTTTTACCACCTCTTTAGGTATGAACACCCTTGACTCTACCTGCACTGGCGTTGCGATGCCACCAGAGGGAGGATTGTCCAAACTTTTAGCTTTTAGCTCCAACTCCCTCAATTTCATCTCATGCTCCATTTGGCTTTTTCTCTCTTCCATGGCCAGCCTTTTGCTTTCCATTGCCAGCTGTCCATTAAGTTTTGCCATCTCCATTTCATGTGCCCGTGTTTCCTTCGTGTCTGCCAACTCCTCTGGCAACAGGACTCTGCTAAAATCATGGAGGCTTTCTGCTAATTTAATTTCCACCGCATTCTCATGTGCCCTTGACTCCATCCAGGCCCTCAGTGCCTTTTGGTAGTGGGACTTGTTTTTGCATCCAGACTGTGAAACTCTAAACTTGAGACAGAAGCCCTTCTGTTGGGCTACGGTGTAGCTCTCCAGCCTCTCCTCTTCCCATTCTATTCCTTGAATGTCAGGGATGATAGATGCTGCCTTTCCTCCATTGAGTGAACCAGGCATGACTTTTCTTTAAAAATGGAGATTTCTCAGCAAAACAAAAATCACAAGTATGTGGCTGCGTTATGGGTCTGAACTCACTACTTGGTGGTCACCAATTACTGTGTATAGATCACAAATGCAAATTCGAAAATCCTCACCGCTGCCTCCAATGTTAAAATCAGGGGTCTCTGGGTGGCACAGGTAATTACTTGTGACAAGCAGGGACCCTCTACTCCAGTCAGGGCAAGGGACTTACTCCTTAAAATAACCCCTGCTCACCCTCTAGGTTGCGTGGCGCGAGCAGACAAGGCTAATTTCAGAGCGTTATGGGTTAAGCATTTGTAAATACACACAGCAACTCAGTGACAACATCACACATGGACACCACACCAGGGTTGTATAAAAATAAGTATTCTTTATATAAAAAGGCTTAGTACAAGACCCAAATAACATTTCTTAACAGGAGGCCACAATACTATCTTAGGAAGGAGCGTTTCTGGTTAATGATATGCGTATCTTTCTGTATCGTGCGCTTCGCGCTGACTGTGCGGTTAGTTTCGGGGAAGATCGTATCCCAAAAGAGTTAGTTAACGTTGCGGACACGCGGGTCCGATGCGCACAGAGTCAAGGCGACTCTTACAGTACCTTTGCAGTTCGTAGGGATCGACGCAGATGACATTGCAGGTGAAGGGCTCCAGGAGCGTGCGTTGGCTCTCCTCCGGTGAAGCCTGACTTGGGTAGATACCCCGGTTTGGGGCGCCTGTGCGGGGTTGCAGGGCAGAGCGGATGGTCTGGGTTGTAGCGGCTTCATGGTGCGGCGCGGGATGCGCGTCTTGCCTTGGAGCGGGGATGCCAATTCGAACCCAGCTGCGCAGTACGGGGCAGTCAGTACGCTTTGGCGTACGGGGCAGACTCTCCCGGCGGGGCGCTCCGGTCCTTAGCTGCCAGCGGCAGCGGCAGTGAGGCAAGCAGTGCGGCTCACGGGGGGAGGGTGCAGCGGGGTGAGGGCGGCCCGGCAGTGGACAGTACGGGTACGGCTCGTGCAGAGCGGAGCCACACGGTGCGGGGCGGCCACGGACACGGCTGCAGAACGAACAGGGTTTCGGGTCGCACTTCGATCGCGGCTCCAGCGGCGGGGCAAGTTTCAAGGCAATGTCCAGCCGCTCTTGAGGCAGGAGGTGTCCAATATTCCTGGGACTCCGTTCAGGGGGCAAGCTCACCCACAAGCCCTTGGACATTTAGGTTGAAGCACAAGTTCTACAAAGTCTCTTTCAGTATTTTCCTCTCCTTTCTCAGCAAGGCACCCACTGCAGGCCAATCCCCCAGGTCAGGGACAGTACTCCTCCTTCAGCTTTCCCAGGTCCTTCTAGTCAGGCAGAGGTTCTTCGTGGTTCAAGCAGGATCTGATTTCTTAGGAGCAGGGCTCCTATATTTATACTACATTTCTTTTGTTCTTTGCAGCCAGGGGGCCTTTGCCTAGTTCAGTCTGGTTTCTGAGCACTTTGTTGTGGTGACTCTGGGTTGTCTTTTCAGTGTGCAGGGCAGAGACATCAGACGCTCCACAGGCGGGGGAGCCACCATTGTGTTGGCAGAGCACAGCCCTATTCAGAGTCCAGGTGTACTCCTCCCACCCATCCTGGTGTAATATTTCTATTCACCACCTGGCTGCCCAGACTGTCTCCTGGAATCCCCCAGCCCTGTCACTCACACAAACCAGACAGCAGATACACATCAGAGCAGAGGCGGGCTGATATGGTTAAGCAAGCAAATACCAACTTTCTAAAAGTGGTATTTGCAAACACAGAACATTAAAATAAACCTTGCTACAAGATGTATTTTATTATTCTGAGTTCAGTCATATCAAACTCAAGTTTCTACCATGTTCCCTGAGTCTGCTAGGATTATAGAGTGTAATGTATGTATGTATGTATTTAATACTTGTTAAGCGCGGCTGTCACCCAAAGGGTATCCTGGCGCTGAGATCCTATCGAGCCATCACAGATGTTTATCTTGCGCTTGGAAACAGGAAGGTCTTAAGCTCCTTTTTAAAGGAAGGCAGATGTTGACTACTCCTCAGTATCAAGGGTAGAGAATTCCACAATGTGGCGGCCGTATAGCTAAAAGCACGGCCACCCATCCTTACTCTAGTAATCCTAGGAATCCTCACCAAAAACGCCGACGACGATCTCAATGGTCGAGCCGTTTGATACCATGAGAAGAGATGCTGAAGAGGGATAGGCCCCAATCCATGCAGCGCTCTAAATACCAGGCAAAGTGCCTTAAAAGCAATCCTCTGCTGCACTGGCAGCCAATGCAGATCGGCCAAGGCTGCTGAAGAGGAAGCAGAGCGTGGTCGCGACAAAGCCAGTTTCGCAGCCATGTTCTGAATCCTCTGTAGTTTAAGGATCAGAATTTTTGGAGCTCCTAACAGTAGTGCGTTGCAGTAGTCTAACCTACTGAGAATGGTACTACGCACTACCTCTGCTCTTGCACCTGGTGGAAGCAATGGCAAAATTTTACGCAAAGCCCGAAGCAGGCCCATACAGGTCGCTGTGATCTTATTTACTGAAGCATCCAGCTGCAGGCCAGGTTCGAACAGCACTCCCAGGTTGCGAGCCGATTTAGCGGCTTCCACGGAGCCTGGGATAGAATTTGGCCAAAAGTCATCCGGTAGAACACGAGGAGAGCGATCAGAGGAGCAGTAAAGAACTTCCGTTTTTGATCCATTAAACTGAAGGGCATTAGCTCGCAGCCACTCAGCAGTGGCCGACATGCAACGATGGAAAGTGTCTTTCGAGACAGTCTCACTACCCTCAAATGAGAAAATCAGCTGAGTGTCATCGGCATAATTGATGACTGATATGCCGAATGACTTGATTAATTTTATCAGGGGTTGGAGATATAGATTGAACAGGATCGGACTAACCGCCGACCCTTGAGGGACACCCTGGTTTACCTGACGCGTAGCTGAGCGAAATGGAGGTAACGCCACTGCTTGCTGTCTGTTGCTGAGATAGGACATTAGCCATTGTAAAGCCAGATCGGTCACTCCCACGTTTCGGAGACGATTCAAGAGAACCTCGTGGTCAACGGTGTCGAACGCGGCCGACATGTCGAGCAACACCAGAAAAGCTGACTTGCCCCTGTCGACACGCGTACGCAAATCGTCTAATACTGTAACTAATGCAGTTTCAGTACCGTGGGCCGGTCTAAAGCCAAATTGGGCTGCATCCAGGCAGGAGTTAGTTTCCAGGAAGTTGGACAAGGCTCTCGTGACCCATCTCTCAAGGATTTTTATCGCAAACGGTAAAAGCGAGATGGGTCTATAGTTTGCTGAGCATGAGGGATCTAAGGAGGCCTTTTTTAGTAATGGAGTAACTATTGCCAACTTCCAACTGTCTGGGACTGTCCCTGTCATCAATGACTGACAGCAGATAGAATGGAGTGGAGGAAACAGCTCGTCTTGAAATGCCTTCCAGATCTTATGAGGCATTGGGTCAAGAGGTGACCCTGAGGATACTCCATTGGCCAAGACGCCAAATTCCTCTAGCGAAAAGATAGGAAAACAGGCATGCAAGGAGAATCCGTCTTGTTATTATCCCATACCAACGCCGAGGATCCAGAGGATTCCAAGGAGAAAGGTAGTGACGATGCCAACTGTCCAGGCACTGAGAGTCCTTTCAGGATGTTTCTAATTTTCTCCTCAAATGCGAGGGCCAAAGAATCACACAGATCCTGAGAAGCCGGAATGGTAGGGACTGTGCAAGATGGATTGGATAAGGTGTTAACCAGTTTGAATAGGGTCTGTGATTTATTAGTGGCCTTCCCCAAGGTATCTTCTAAGAACTTTGCTTTCGCACTTCTTAGCTGGGTCTTATATACCTGTAAGGCTCCTTTGTAAGCTACCCTATCCACTTCCTTATATCCCCTCCTCCAAGTACGCTCAGCCTGTTTACAGCAGATCTTATGCTGTCTCAAATCCTCATTATACCAGGCGTTAGCACCTCTAGGTCTATCCCTCACCCTCCGTAGAGGGGCCAGCTCGTCAAGAGATGTCAGAATCTGCTGACAGAGGGCAGCATAGCTCTTGCTCACACTGTCCTCCACCACAAAACCCTTAGGCAGAAGAGTAGGGCGAACCGGCTCCCTTATAAGGCGAGCCCATTGACGATTAAATTTGAGGACACTTGGATTGTTTGGTTTTAACGGGGCGGGCAGAGCAATGGACAAAGTAATCAGAGAATGATCAGTCCAACACTGTTCCAAGACCTCCCTCACTACGACCAGTTCCCTCTCTGCGAAGACCAGGTCTAGCGTGTGCCCCTTAACGTGAGTGGGTAGTGAAACCAACTGTGTAAGTTGAATGTTACTACACGCTTGACAAAGTTCTCTATATGCCAGATCTTGAGGGCCAGAAGGCCAGAGGTTGAAATCTCCCAATACTAAAAACTTAGCGTGGGAGTTTGAAAGATCATAAATCAAATCAACCAGTGACTGAAGGGAAGATATGGTCGAGGAGGGGGGTCTATAACATAGCAGCCCTGCAGCCAGAGTACCGCCCTGGATCATGATAGAAAAGCCCATGAGCTCAAACCCTGGCACTTCTTTTACTGCCAATTCCACCAGGGAGATAGATTCTTTGAAAATAAAGCCTATACCACCCCCCCTGCCGGAGGCTCGAGGAATGTGTCTTATAAGATAACCTGGTGGGCAAGCCCAACCAAGTTCCAAGCCACAGTCCACCGTGGTCCATGTTTCCGTGACAAATAATATGTCCAAATGTAGGGATTCTATTAAAAGTGCTATCTCGGCGTGGTGCTTAACGAGGGAACGAACGTTTAATAGGCCACAGGACAAGCTCCTGCGAGATGATAGCCGTGGCCGATGTAGAGCTGCATCCCCCCTACAATACGATTCCTTATTACCGTCCTCGTAGTTAGCTACCAAGTGAGTGGCGCCGGGAGCGCCCGGGACGCGAACGGGCGCAAACGGGCTTACCTCTGGCGCACCTCCGGCGCGTCTACGGCGCGACCGCTGCGCGCATCCGCTGCGCGTCTGTTCACCCATCCCTATTTAAGGTGTAGCACCGCACGGACTTCTGGCTACTAGAGCCTCTATCCCCTACCAAGATGGCGCTTACAAGTGGCCCAGCGTCAGCACCCACCCAAGATGGCCGACGGAACACCCCGACCCCACTGACTACAATCCCGCAAAATGCGAGTGAGGACACAGATTATGGTGCAGGTAAGCCTGAACTATGCCCCTGCTTGCTGCCCCAAACAAACGCTAGGTAAATAAGGAATAACAGCAGCGCAATTACATACGGCGCAGTTTAAAAAGGTATATCCACAGGTATACAAAATGCAAGTAAAAGCTGTCAGCAACGCGCACGATGGCAAAAGATCTGCTGAGTGCGGTTACAGAGCCGTTTAAATAAGCCCTCTAATGCCCGAACTTCCGGCTACTAGAGCCTCTATCCCCTACCAAGATGGCGCTTACAAGTGGCCCAGCGTCAGCACCCACCCAAGATGGCCGACGGAACACCCCGACCCCACTGACTACAATCCCGCAAAATGCGAGTGAGGACACAGATTATGGTGCAGGTAAGCCTGAACTATGCCCCTGCTTGCTGCCCCAAACAAACGCTAGGTAAATAAGGAATAACAGCAGCGCAATTACATACGGCGCAGTTTAAAAAGGTATATCCACAGGTATACAAAATGCAAGTAAAAGCTGTCAGCAACGCGCACGATGGCAAAAGATCTGCTGAGTGCGGTTACAGAGCCGTTTAAATAAGCCCTCTAATGCCCGAACTTCCGGCTACTAGAGCCTCTATCCCCTACCAAGATGGCGCTTACAAGTGGCCCAGCGTCAGCACCCACCCAAGATGGCCGACGGAACACCCCGACCCCACTGACTACAATCCCGCAAAATGCGAGTGAGGACACAGATTATGGTGCAGGTAAGCCTGAACTATGCCCCTGCTTGCTGCCCCAAACAAACGCTAGGTAAATAAGGAATAACAGCAGCGCAATTACATACGGCGCAGTTTAAAAAGGTATATCCACAGGTATACAAAATGCAAGTAAAAGCTGTCAGCAACGCGCAGCCCATTCTGGCCTATGAGAACAGGTAGCCTTACAATAGTGAAAATGGCTGTAATTCACTATTAGGACATGCCACACACATCAGGGCTTGTCCTACCTTACACTTACAATGCACCCTGCCCGTGGGCCTACCATAGGGGTGACTAATATGAAGTTAAGGGAAGGGTTAGAGAGAGGCAAGGAGGTGCCCTTGCCCAGCCAGCATGACAGTACCAGACTGCACGCAGGTTCTGCAATGGCAGATCTTAGACACATTTTACAAGGCTGCCTCTGTGGGTGGCACAACCGGTGCTGCAGGCCCACTAGCAGTATTTGGATTTACAAGCCCTGGGCACTCCCGGTGCACTTTATTGGGACCTGACAGTAAACCAAATGAGCTAATCATGGAATTCAATCAATGGATACATTTTATCAAGGGAGCACCTGCACTGTGGCACTGATTGGCAGTGGCACAGTGCCCTGAGCGGCTAACACCAGCAAAACACATGAGGCAACAACAACAGCAACAAAAAGTGGAAGGGAGACGCACGCCAAGGTGCCAGGTCTAACATAGACACACTCTACTAATCTCTTTATGAGATTAGAAGCCAGGAACACATTCAAATATCAACGTTTCACAATAAGTTAAGCACAAATATGGCTGGGGCCCTAGGGGCGTACCAGACCATATACTAAAAAAGAGGTTTAGGAAAGTCGACTTGCAGAATGACAGGGCCTAGGGCCTGTAGAATCGATGGAGCTTCACGACTGCAGTGATAGCAGGTAAGTAACAGACCCATGGGAGACGCATGCAGTGTGAGAACACAGCCGCGGGTTCCCTATTGATTACAATGGAGCAAGTCGCGGTTTGATTTTTAAAGTTTTAGGGTACTTCAAGGAAGCCTACAAGCCTGCCACTTACAAGGTAAGTAATTTGAGGGCCAACACACACCAGGGCACTGGAGTGCACGAGTTACCACACCCAGGGAAGCTGGGTGCATAGGTGTCTTTTGGTGTCGGGTCACGTCGCTGTTTTCTATGGAGACCAAAGAAGACTTGCTGCTTGCGGCGACTGAAGAAGTGTCCGGTGGAATCCAAGGCTGGATTCAAGATGTAGAAGACCTGAAAATTGAAGGGACAGTGTTCACAGTCACTTGCCAGTGACCCGGGGCCAGGAAGATGGATGCCCACGGATGTCGGGTGATTTCCGGTGATCAAGGGTGTTTTGACTCTTCGCTCACGAGGTTCAGGAGGGATCGACGATGACTAGCAGCTGGATTCAGAGTGTCCCAAAACGTCTGCAGCTGACTGCGGTGTCAGCAACTGGATTGGATCCAACAAGCCTTGGCAACAGCAAAGTCTTGTGTGGAGTGAAGAAAGTCGATGGTGCAGACCAGCTAGGTCTGAGGGACTCACCCAGCAAGGGTGAGTGAGGGCAGGCCTGGAGCAATCAGGCGAGCCATTTAAGTTGATAAGAAAGTCTTCGGGGGACCCACAAGCCAATGGGCAAAGGATTGCAAAGACACCTCTTGAGGAAATGCTTCACAGAAGCCCACAGTCACTCGGGATGGGGTAGGCCACTGATTTTTGCTGTGTAACCTGCTGGAGGCTTGGGCCACAAATGGTCCGAAGCACAAGTTCATAGAACATCGTGAAGGGGTTGCACTCGACAATAGTGCACGGTTCCCAGGTATTGCGGTTTGAAGTACCAGGTTTTTAGAACCCAGCGGTGCAGGGGAACACACCCTAAGACTTCGGATTCTTCCTGTTTCAGACCCACAGAAACACAGAGTCTTCTAGGTGAAATCAAAGATCGTATTTATTGGCTGCAGACCAATCACAGGTATCCGAGAAGTACAACACGATGTATGTTCTCAGGAGACTGCTCCTGAACCAAAAAACATTATTTTCTTATATACAGAATATTACGCTTCTGGGCTACACCGCCCCTATTTTACAAGTGGTCATTCACATATTTTCATTTCAAAGGAACAGCAGAGCCATAATGACAATCCCACATTTCAGTTAATTAAGCATGCAGTCATTTTACCCAGCAAGGCTCAGAACCCTCATCAGATAACAGCAGACCCCAAAAAAACGGGCACCCCCTGCTCGTAAAACAAGCCATAAAGTAGGAAACAGAGTCAGGTGTGAAAATAGCTTAGTTAGAGATCGTGTGCGAACAGGGGCTTTATGATGGGTCGAGCCCTGACGCTAATCACATTAGGCCGCGAGGAAAGGAACCGGCCGGACAGGATTGACCTCGGGCAGCGGAGTCAGTTTGCACAGGTCAGAGAGAAGTCACCGAAGGTGATCGTGTCCTTTTAGGCCTAGGCAGGGCCTTAGTGCGCAGCCTATGTAAGGGCAACCACAAAATGGCTACCATTCTAAAATGGAACCCAAAAGGGTTCAATATGTGGTATCGTATGCACGGTGAATTCATCAGTGAAACACGACGAAAACACTCATACATACCGTGTTACTCATTTGCGGTTCGTTGGTACCAAAATTGGCATGGTGGGACCATGCCACCTACACGGTTCCGAATTTTACAGTACCACAGACCCTCCTTTTGCCCTTACATAGGCAAGAACTATACTAATCTGAGTCCAAGTCTATGTTTTTACAGTCATGGAGATGTTGCTGTAGCATCATCCTATTGCTTAGCTCGTCCCTTGATACAGGTTTCCTTACACATGATGTAACACAGAGGCTACACATTACAGGAGCACACTGTATGCATAAACAGAACAGGAAATGAATGGCTAAGATCATCCCAATGACTATTAGAATCTTCCATCCCCAAGCTGATATCAGTCCCCAGAACCACCCCATCATTGACCAATCTCCTTTATCCACGTGAATGGATTCGGAAATCTTATGTAGTTTGGAAATGGCCTGGTAGACTGTCGGAGCGTTATCTGGTATGAAAATACAACAGCTCGATTGGATAACCTTGCATACCCCACCACGGTCTGCAAGTATGACGTCTAGAACCATACGGTTCTGCAACGTCATGAGGCGATCCGCTTGAAGCTCAGCTGTCAAGTTACCAAGGGCACCGGCCGTTACATTAACAGTGGATTCAACTACACGAGTCAGTTGTCTCAGGTTCCGACTATTGACCATTGGTCCCCAAAACGGCAGGAAACCCAGGAAAAAGTCTCCCGCTTCCTGACCGGCAGTATCTTCCTTACTAACAACGCCTCTCACAACTCTGGTCTTGTGATAATCAGAGGCAGCAGTAAATGTTGGCGGTAGCAAATTTGCAACATAACACGTGCCCGAGAAATCAGGGGGCAACCATGTATGTGCTCGATCACTACAGACAAAGTATGTACCCTTGGCAGCTAAAAACGCAGGGGAAAACTGTGATGGAAAAGTGTATGTTTAAGTACAGTTACTCTTCCCTAGTTGAGCTCTTGGATTTTGACCATTGCCTTGTAAACAAAGGCGACCCATGTGTGGTACAACCCAAATTGGAGATGAACTTTTGCGCTGTTTTTCGCCCAAACTGATGCTATACCCAGTCACGTTCCAACCTACATAAGCTCGCAACTCATCCTTGGGAATAGATGTATATGCATCGATATCTCTACTCAGATCCGCAACTCCTCTCATCAAGGCTTTATTGTTCGAGTTAGGTCTAATGGAACGTGGTGGTCGCTGGGAGTAGGTTTCAAGCGCAAAAAGAAACATGGTCTGGAATGCCCATGATGAACCATTATAGCTAAACGGCAGCACTAGATATGGGATACCCTTATTAATGGTGTGCGGCATCAACCCACACACCCAGCAATTCGTTGTGTTCATAACTAGTTGGTGCTGGTGCAGGAGTTGAATGAACGAATTGTTTACAAATTCAGCACGTCTAGCTTGTTCGTGTTCTGGCAGAGGGTGAAAAGAGTGCGGAAAAACAGTAGGAAGAGGTGTGGGCTGTACAGTGGGTGCAAATGACACTCGGAAGGAAAATAATACACAACCTACAGAAAACATCATTATGCTAGATAGCACAAACAGACATGATACTACAAAACATTTGTTATTCATTATTTTACATATTCTGCTTTTGAAATTTATTTCCTCGGTGGGCCTCTCCATCCTGAAAAACTCCATCCTCTACTCGTGCTGCTCGCGGCGGATGAGTATCTTCTGCTAAGGAGTACACCTGTCAGTTCAGGGAACGCCCTAGACCAACCAGAACCGTAGACCTAACGTCTTCGGCTTGTACCCCAAAGTCTTGGCACTGCGACCCTGCAGCTGAACCCGGATGGTGGTTCGAAAAACAAAAAGTCAAAAAGTTTTTCAGATGAGAGAGCTGCACTTTTGAAAATATCAAAGAAAAATAATTTTTATTTGTCCATAGTTCTTGGCCTCAAATGATAGCGACTTCTGCCAGGTACTGTCTGGTCCTGAAACAAGAGTTCAGGCTCTGTGGTGTCCAATCGGATTGATGGCGATGTAGCTTCTTGCAGAATGTCGTCACTTTCTTGCTCTGTACTTGTTCCCTTTACACGTGCATCGCTAAAAGGCACAAAACGAGGCACAGTGTCAGCCTCGGAGTCAGCGATCCCCTTCTGGACCCACCGATCATACGGTAGGGGCAAAGGGATCCTCTTGCAATGTATGCCGTGTATCCAATTCTTTTTCCCTTTCACTCAAACCGCTGATCTTGTTGATAGCAGGACTAGGTGGGGGCCGATCCAACGGGGCTCATCATTTTTCGTACATTGAAAATTCTTAATTAGCACCCACGTTCCAGGATTAATAGGGTGTCCTGGAGCTTCAGAGGCCTGGGGCAGAGTATCGTGAACCTGTTGGTGTAAGACACGCAATTTAGCCGTCAATTCATACAGATAATCAAGCAGCACTGGATGTTCGATTTCACTGAATTTTGTCGGCCTTGGCACTCCCCATACATTGGCCAGACGGCCAAACACAATTTCATACGGACTAAGTCCCACTCGTGAATGCACAGTCATTCTTGTTGATAGGAGTGCTAAGGGCAGAGCGTCAGGCCATTTAAGACCGGAGCTCGCCTGAATTTTGGCCAACTTAAGTTTCAAAGTGCCATTGTAGCACTCTACTAATCCAGCTGATTGGGGGTGATTTGCAGCGTGGAACTTTTGCTTAATGCCTAGTCCCTCACACACATCCTTCATCACTCGGCCTACAAATTCACTCCCGTTATCACTCCATACCATCCTTGGCATTCCGAACCTAGGAAAAAATTCTTTGACAAGGGCTTTAGCTGTGGATAAGGCCGTATTATCTTTTAGGGGATAGGCTTCTATCCATCTTGAAAAAGCGCAAACAACAACCAGTACATATTTCAAATTGTTGCATCTTTCCATGTGGATGAAGTCTAGTTGCAGAACTTCAAATGGATATGATGGAGGCGCAAAATGACCAGGTGGAGTTGGGGTTCCCCTACCAGGATTGTATTTCAGACATACCATGCAATTTTTGACCACATTCTCTGCACACTTAGGGATTCCAGCATTCTGCCATACTGGAGCCAACAACTTACAAATCCCTTTCACACTGATATGTGCCATTCCATGCGCCATCGTAACCACTGGAAGCACATATGCATCAGGTAACAACCATCGCCGCTGTTCTGACAAATCAATCCAACAACCGTTTTCATCTAATTTACCCTTACTCTCTTTCCACATACTCAGTTCTTTCTCTGTGGCTTCAGCTTGAAGGGACTTCACACTCTCTATCGTGTCTTCACACATTCCAACATCACCAACCCATCTTGCAGGGCCTGCAACATACATTCGAGTTGTCACATCTTTTGCTGTTTCTTTCGTGGTTTCGTCAGCAAATGCATTACCATGCCCAACATCATCGGTAACCTTCTTGTGTGCGCTACATTTCATAATCGCGACTTGTAATGGCAAGGTCAGTGACTCAAGGAGATCATTCACTAACTGACCATTCTGAATCTTAGCTCCATGCGAGGTCAGGAAACCACATTCTTTCCACAAACGCCCAAAACTATGGGCCACACCAAAAGCATACTGACTGTCAGTATATATATTCACTTTCATTCCTTTCGACAACACGCATTCTCTTGTAAGTGCAATTAATTCTGCTGCTTGAGCCGAATTATGTGGTATGCGTGCAGTTTCAACAATCGTGTGCAGAGTCGTGACAGCATATGCAGCAGTCGTATCACCATTCGGGAGCTTGAAGCATGAACCATCCACCCATAAGGTACCATCACATTCAACCAGGGGAGTATCTTTAAGATCCACTCTCCCTTTTGTTTCTTCTTCTGTTCTGAACAGGCATTCATGCTGTTCAACCTCATCTGTGTCTGCTGAAATTGGCAATAATGTGGCTGGATTCAGCGTGTTGCACCTTTTTATGTGCACATGGTTTGCCAACAGTGTCAATTCATACCCTGACAATCGAGCATTAGTTAAATGCTATGTCTTGGTCCTGTTTAACAATGTGTCCACCGCATGGGGAACCATTACAATCAATGTGTTATTCATCACTAGTCCAGCAGACTGTCGAATAGAGGCAGCTGCTGCCGCTGTGGCTCTTAAACAACTTGGCAATGCCCTCGCTACAGGGTCCAAAGTCGACGAAAAATACGCGCATGGACGCGGTCTGTCTCCAAAAGGCTGTGTTAGCACTGACAATGCGCAACCGTCCTTTTCATAAACATACAAGGTAAAAGGCTTACTATAGTCGGGGGTACCCAACACAGGAGCTGAACATAATGCCTCGCGTAATTCCCAAAAACTTTTCTGACACTCTTCAGACCATGGGACAGGATTCGGTATATCTTTATATGTTAATGCTAGCAATGGTTTTGCCAGCAAAGAAAAACTCGGGATCCAGTGCCTACAGTATGAAGTAATGCCCAAGAAAGCACGCACTTCTCTCTTTGTCTTTGGCACGCTTAATTGTGCAATGGCTTGGATTCTTTCTGGGGTCAGCTTCCTTCCCTCCTTCGATAAGAGATGACCTAAATAGGTCACTTCTTGTTGACAATATTGCAGTTTAGAGAGAGACACTTTGTGATGAAAGGCAGACAGATGACGCAACAATGATGATGTAGCTCCTTTACAAATCTCCTCAGTATCCGCGGCGATTAGTAAATCGTCAACATACTGGATAAGGGTAGCACCTTTAGGTAAAACAAGGGCATCAAGCTGTGCTTTTAAAGCCTGACTGTATATTGATGGGCTTTCACAGTAGCCCTGTGGAGCACGTTTAAAACGGAAGCTTCGACCTCCTCAACAAAAGCCAAAAATATCCCTGCTCTCCTCTGCAATCGGAATGCTAAAGAAAGCATTCTTTAAATCAATCACTGAGAACCAAGCAGCGGAAGCTGGGATCATAGTCAACAAGGCAGTTATATCAGGGACCACTGGAAACTGTGGCACAACTACCTTATTGACCTCTCTAAGATCGATCACAAATCTCTAAACAGGTGGCTGAGAAGGGTCAGTACGTTTTAAAACAGGCAGAACCGGACTATTGCAAACGTTGCCTCTTGTCTCTTCAATCACATCCTTCTCAATTAAATCCTAGATAATTGCTAACAACGCTTTTTCACCTTCCTTAGAGATCTTGTACTGGGGAATGCAGGGCAATTTAACATTGGCTTTCAAAGTGACAACATACGGCGGTATTTCCAAAAGGCCCACATCATTAGGGCCAGTGGCCCAAAGGGCATCAGGAAGAGACGACAATTCAGCTGGTAGTTTATTCTTTGACAAATACATGGGAGAAATCACTTCCTTACCCAGGGTAAGTTGTACTCCCGAGGGGGAACAATATAATGTTGCATGTAATCTCTTTAACAGATCCAATCCTAACAGGTTTTCATTACATCCTGTCGTTAGGATGAGGGGGGGCTTTCAGCTCACAAGATCCAACAGAAAGGGCCATAGGACTTGAGATCGGGTTCCTAACCGGGGCGCCAGAAAAACCTACGGAAACATTCATTTCGCCAGACAAAGGCGCGCCAGGGAGTTTTGAGCGCATAATAGAACTCTTTGCAGCACCAGTGTCCAGCAGAAAGGGCTCTGTTACACCCGCTGTAGTCACCTTAACATATGGTCCGCTCTGATCCACTGGCACTGAAACAACTCCCTCTCTCTGTCTATGGCTGTCCTAGTAATCATTACCTTCCGTATTATCATCTTCCACATAATAGTCATTATTATAGTACTGCGCTGTCTTGCCAGTCGCATTGGCTTGCTGATCAAAACTATTC
Organism: Triturus cristatus; assembly: GCF_964204655.1. Lineage (NCBI taxonomy): Eukaryota > Metazoa > Chordata > Amphibia > Caudata > Salamandridae > Triturus > Triturus cristatus. The sequence goes on from NC_140579.1 coordinate 1,103,276,437, forward strand.
ATCGTATTTTGAGGCGGGAGAGGACGCGCGTTCTGGGGAACATTTCCACGCCCTCTACCTCTTGGGGCTTGCTGGCCACCTCTACCTCTTGCGCCATAAGCATTATTCGTGCGCTGCAACAATCTAAGGCAATTATTTTTCAAATGACCTTCCTCCTTGCAATATGAACACTGATTGGGACCTACAGGGACACGTGGTTGATAATACCCATACATTTGCTCATTATTCTGAAATTGTTGGGGTTGCTGATAGATACCCTGGGTTTGCCTATAATTATTCTGACCTCCACGTGGCGGATAAGCCTGCTGTAAAAGAACTTTTGTTTTCAACTCTTTCGTTTTCTTGTCTGTTCTATCCTTCTCATCTTTATCCCTATTTTTGTAATACTGTGCAGTAGCCAGTATTTGTGCTGAAGAGGAGACGGCCCAAGAACTCTCCGAATCTTTAAATTTTTTACACAATTCCGGAAGCAAATTATGCACACATTTATCAACAAATAACCGTTGGCCACCTTCTGTACTCATGTCCAGACCACTGTGGTCGATAAATGTTTCTTCAAACCTAGTGAAGAAATCGGACACTGTTTCATCTTTCTTCTGTTTGCATGCGGATAATTTATCCCAATTTACAAGTATAGCGGGCATTAAAGTTTTCATATAGTTAATTATTCTACCAGGGAGTTCTGCTACCCAGGGCTCAGGCTTGGCACCACCAACCTGTCTATTGTCTGCATTAATGATATTAGCCCATGTGTCACCTAGTTCTGCAGCATGATCTGCATTACGAATCAATCCCCATAAAGGCTGTGGAACAACATTTCCGAACAACATATCTATGTCAGCCAGGTTCATGACACACGATTCTGCAGTCTGTGATAACTCCTTATAATATCCTGCAGGGTTCTTACGGGGGTCAGGTAGAGTCTGCTTAAGCGCTAAAACTTCAGATCGTTTCCAGGGAACATGTACCCAAACACGCTGAAAATGTGGCAGAACAGGTGGGTTAGCCTGTGCATCACCAGGTCTCCAGACTGGAGGAACCTCACGCATCGGGTATTGTCGCGCTTTTACCTGTTTCCCTTCAGGGAATTCCTGTTCAAACAACGGCTGCCGACAATCCCCATTCCTGAAAGACAGCAGTGTCGCCACTGCTTTCTCAACATCAGAACCCACAATCGTACCTTTTCCAAATTCAAATCGCACTTGACACAACTCTTGTGGACTGGAGTCTAAATCATTATCTTCCAATTCCTCACATAGGATTTCACACATTTTCTCAAAAACGTATCTTTGTTGTGGCGCTTCCCACTGATGAAAAACATTAACAACAGATTCTACATCATATCTAGAAGGGTAAACAATCCATCTGCGTGCCACGCGGTCCAGTTCTTCTTTCTCTCTAGAACCAGGTATTTGACTACGTAACTGCTTACGTTGTGGACCAGGGGTCGTAGTAGACGACCCAAAGAGGGGTGATATAAGACTAGTGACTGCACTAGCTATTCGTTGTCGTGCAGAAGGAGAAGTTGAGACAAGAACCGGGGGAAAAACAGAGGGAAGAAAAACGGGTGTAGATACAGATACAGGAGTAGTAACAGGTAGGGCACCAAGGGAGGCAGCTGATGTGCTAGGTAAAGTCGCAGGGAGCGCAGAAGTGGTAGGTAGCAAAATCGGCGTCCCTTGGGAAGGCTGCGCTACCGGGACAGGAGCCGGCTGAGGAGGAGCTGGCAGCTGCGGGAAAGCTTGCGGTGCATTAGCTGGAGGCTGTATATTTACGGGTTGCGGGGGCGCCGTAGCATTTTGCGCATACGGGGGTGGCGAACTTAGCAAATGCGACATTAGGGGGTCTTTCTCTTTGTCTCTTGACTCATCTTGTTGAAGGGGTGGCAAAACATGGTAACATTTATCAATGACTAGTTTGCATTGCCTGTGCAACTGCTCATTCATTTGGTCCTCTTCATTATCCTTAAACTGCAAAGCTGCTTGCATTATCGACATACCTCTCTTTTATTCTTCTTTGCTAATTTAATTTCTTTTTGTTTGGCTTCCTTTCGCCATAGGCGGAAAGAATCAAACATCGCCGGCCGGGCTTTCTTCTTGAACAATTGAACTTCTAAATTATCTAGGATCTCTGTGTCGAAACTACCATTTTGGGGCCATTTTAAAACACCATCCTTCCTGGTGTATCGGATCCATACTTCATTATACGTAATGGGGCCCACGCCATGTTTCACATAAAGCTCATAAGTTGGAGTTCCAATTGGAGAAACCGGACACGAATCCTCTAATCGGGAATCCCTTTTACAACCAAAACAAAACAAATTTCCAAATATACTAGAACCAGGCATCTTTGCTCACTAGTCTAGTTTCAAACTTCAAAGGATTATCGAATACGATAGTCTCGTGAATACATGAGTCCTCTGGCTTTGGCACTTGCAAGACCCAAATCAAAGCGATCCCGAAGGATACCAAAATCCCGAAGGATACCAAACAAACTGGGAGACGCTCCACTTATACTTAACTGAGGTATCGATGACTTCACCAGAAGACTCTCTCAATTGTTTCGCTCTACCAAATCGTCAAGGGTCCAAAACAGGGCGATTAATCAGGGCAGCAGTCCTTCGTAGCCGTCGGGACGCGGAGAACCTCGCAGAAAAGACTTTCGGACCACGTCGACATGCAGGGGTCGATGAAGTGGCGGCCTTCCTCCAGAATTTACACACGAAGCCCCTCACGAACCTCTGGCTTGGACCGGTACCACTGAGATCGCCCCGAGTTGGGCGCCAACTGAAGTACCGGGTTTTTAGAACCCAGCGGTGCAGGGGAACACACCCTAAGACTTCGGATTCTTCCTGTTTCAGACCCACAGAAACACAGAGTCTTCTAGGTGAAATCAAAGATCGTATTTATTGGCTGCAGACCAATCACAGGTATCCGAGAAGTACAACACGATGAATGTTCTCAGGAGACTGCTCCTGAACCAAAAACAGTCTTTTCTTATATACAGAATATTACGCTTCTGGGCAACACCACCCCTATTTTACAAGTGGTCATTCACATATTTTCGTTTCAAAGGAACAGCAGAGCCATAATGACAATCCCACATTTCAGTTAATTAAGCATGCAGTCATTGTACCCAGCAAGGCTCAGAACCCTCATCAGATAACAGCAGACCCCAATAAAACGGGCACCTCCTGCTCGTAAAACAAGCCATAAAGTAGGAAACAGAGTCAGGTGTGAAAATAGCTTAGTCAGAGATCGTGTGCGAACAGGGGCTTTATGATGGGTCGAGCCCTGATGCTAATCACATTAGGCCGCGAGGAAAGGAACCGGCCGGACAGGATTGACCTCGGGCAGCGGAGTCAGTTTGCACAGGTCAGAGAGAAGTCACCGAAGGTGTACGTGTCCTTTTAGGCCTAGGCAGGGCCTTAGTGCGCAGCCTATGTGAGAGCAACCACAAAATGGCTACCATTCTAAAATAGAACCCAAAAGGGTTCAATATGTGGTATCGTATGCACGGTGAATTCATCAGTGAAACACGACGAAAACACTCATACATACCGTGTTACTCATTTGTGGTTCGTTGGTACCAAAATTGGCATGGTGGGACCATGCCACCTACACGGTTCCGAATTTTACAGTACCACAGGTTCCTCATCACTCGTGGGGTCCACTTGCCTCAGCTCTGCTGGGGACTCACAATGGCCGTCGTGAAGTCAGGAAATCCACTTCTGGGGCTACAGGGACTTTGGACTCTGGCGGGAGCAGGAAAGTTTGCGACCATTGATTAGAGTTTCAGGTGCCTGCCAAGCATGGGAGTCACTCCTTGACTCCAAGGGAGATTCTTCCGTCTTCCAAAGGTAGTGGAACGTCGAAGGGCCAGGATTCTTCTTGTAAAGCGTAGTCCAGGGTTATCTAACTTGCAATGGCAAGGTGTTCCTATCTTATAGTAAAAGAAAGGGAGAGACTAGCTCTACGACCACTCTTCTAGGATGGCCAGGGGGGTGGGTGGTTACACCCACTTCCCTTTGTCCAGTTTCGCGCCAGAGCAGGGGCTGGTAGCCCCTGAACTGCTTTGAGCTGGCATATGCACAGAGGAGCCTACTGCTCCCCTAGTGCAGGACTTCAAAGCACTCTAAGAGTGCACCCACCCAGCTCCAATACACTAAATCCTGTCCGGAAGGTGGTGACACCTCCCTGTGACAGGATGCCTATTGTTGGGCCTCCTCCACTGCGAGTTTCAGTCAGCAGCAGGAGGGCAGCCCAGTGTCTGTGCTGGTGGCATCCATTTTGTGATGCCAGGGCTCTTTCAGATTTCTACCGTTTTTCCACAGTGGGTACATGTCATCCCCTCTAGAAGGGTAGGATCATACTCCCACGCCAGTTACTGGTGTGGGGGTATGATTCCAAGATGTTTGACACCAAACACGACATGTTTTGATGCAGTCATTCCAAAGTTATCATTAACCGGGAGGTTATAATGCACTTAAGAGTATATGGTTTAACCGCATCCACAAACAGCCACAGGGAATAGACCCTGCCAGCTGCAGAGGGGCCCTGCTCAGGCAAAGGCACCCCCTCACATTGTAAACCAAGCACCCTGCCCTCAGGATTGATAGGGCCTGCCATAGGGGTGGCTGATAGGTTTATATGTGTGTGTATGGTGAGATATAGGAACCTATACCTCTGTGAGGAGTGCTAACACTACCTCACCCAGGCTGCAGTAGCAGGCCTGAGGTGTCAGATGTAGTCTGCTTCCCAGGGGTGGCATAAAACATGCTTCAGCCCCTGGTAGGCCTGTAAAGTACCTATGCCCTTGGTACCTAAGGTACCATATACTAGGGGCTCATAAGGCACCACAGTAACCAATCACTAGTGCATCTAATATGCACTCCAAGTCGTTTAGAGAGAACAGTGAGATTAGCAGGGACCCAGTCTGACTATAACCAGAAACCAGTGTATACATCAGAAAAAAAGTGGGGGCAACATAAGTGCAGATCCTACTCTCCTACAGTCATGAAATATGAGGAAAGAGGCTAGCCAGCGTAGGATCTCTTTTTATAAAGTGATTAACCATTTTGGTCAATGTGATTGGATCAGACTGTGGAAAATGTGATATTCATGAGAGAAAAAAGAGTTGTTCCATCTGAAACTCTACAGACGGCAGGCAGGACATTTTGGCATTGAAAGAACCAAACAGGCAGTGAAGAGACTACTTGAGTGGCCAGGTACAGACATAGCAGTAGAGAAGGGTATAAAAGAGGGACTCTACTCTACGCTTGGTGGATAAGACATGAAGAACTTTTAAGCCTTTCATTTTTCAAGGAACTATGCCCAAAAGCCCCTGGGATTTTTTCGCAATAGACATCATGGGATGAAGGGACCTGTGGTGGTTTCACAGTAGTATATTATCACACGTATCAATATCTTTTCTCACTGGTATGTGGAAAAAATAGTAGAAAGAGCCGACACGGACTTAGCATTAATACTTTTGGGCCATGTATCCATTAATAAATGTATTCTTGTCACTCAGTTGGTGACAATAGGGTGCATCCTATGTCTAACAAGGCAACTTGCGATTTAGACAGGCTATTAGCGGAACATAGGACCACACCTTTATGCAGCCCTGGCAGAAACAGTGTGATTGAAAAATTTAACCAGGTGCCTAAGGGTACGATTCAGCCGGCTATCAAAAGTAATGGACTCTTATCACAAATGCAAGTTACACTAAGATTTAAAAAATAAAAGACCTGTAAATATTCAGGCTGGATGTAAAAAAAAAAAACTTGGTAACATTCCGAAGGGGGAGAGTTTTATGATGTAATGACATCTTAAGGATTTTGGGGGCCTGGGCCAAACTTATTTTGGGGGCGCCTGTTAGAAACTGCTTTGACTTTATGATCCAATTTGAGCTCTTTCACGCCCTCTTTGGCCAGGTCACTGGCAGTGCACGGGCACACTGTCCAAATTCTAAATGTCTTTACATCGAATATTCAGGGATAGTGATGTTTTTTTAATATTGTAAAACCGAAATAGCTCACTAATATTACTGCAAATAATCGCTGTGACACCCTCCCATTTTTAATGGTTGTTGTTAGAGAGGTAAACACAACATTTCTCTTCAAAATGTATGTAATAGCGTCTCACACATCACTTAAATAAAAAAATTAATTAATGGAAAATGGTGTTTAAAACGATCTGTTTAAGAATTACTAAAGGACACCAGGGCAAGCCAATCTGCAGAATAGAGCTGGCTGTATCAGGGCCCCCTTGAAAGGCTGGGGCCTTGACCAGTGCTCAATTTGCCCATTTTTTCAAACATCTCTGGTCAGTTCTTAAAGCCCATAGAAGCAGGGTTATAGTTTGGTCAGATAGATTGTGGGGTGTAAGCTTCCAGTTTCTCAACAATCAAGCTGGCATATCTTCTTAAAATATATTATGAGAAGCAGGACATGTGGGGGGTTAAGAGATAGAGGAAAGAGAGAGGACTTTTGATTATTAGGGGTACTTAAAACGCAAAAGATTTCTAAGTTATGAGAGAGAGAGAGTGTGTGTGTGTTTTGTCAGTGTGGGCACCTGCACCCACCTATTTACTACAGAATACCTTTTTTAGGGGGTGAAATATCCCCTCCAACCCTGGAAACTACGCCCCTTCATAGAATTTGTGAAAGTCTGGCACAATTCCTATGATTCAGTGATAAGAAAGTTTAGCCCAGGCATTGGTCTGAAATGAGGTATGATGAAGAGTAGTTTGTGAGACAGTACAGTGGCATCCTGGATGATGTAGTGGAGGTTACTGACAATGTCCATGACTGTGACAACAGAGAAATCTGCAGAAGAAGGTGGGAGCACTGTGTCATGACATTCTGGTGACGCAGGTCAGAAGGTGGATCAGGATGTGTCTCCAAAAAATCACAGTGGGATGATATGAGAACACCACTGAAGGAGGAGATGATACACTGGTGTTCTTCCTTTGGATTTAATCAATAGGTTTGGTGGAGATGACGCAAGCAATGAATGTGTCCTTCTGTAACAAAACTGGTGCTCATGTGAAGCAGATCCTACTCTCCTACACCCCCCCCCCCAAACGCAGGGACATTAAACTAACCTTGACCAGTTGAGTCTTCATTTACTAAGTGGAAATATCTGGAGAGTCCATCTGCATTGGCATGGTTACTCTCAGGTCTCTGTTCCACTGTATAGTCCATCCCCTGTAGGGAAATGGACCACCTGAGCAGTTTGGGATTTTCACCCTTCATCTGTTTTAGCCATAAGAGGGGTTTATGGTCTGTCTCAAAAATGAAGTGAGTACCAAACAAGTATGGCCTCAACGTCTTCAGAGCCCAAACCACAGCAAAGGCCTCCCTCTGAATGGCTGACCACTGTTTCTCTCTGGGGGTCAACCTTCTGCTTATGAAATCTACTACTTGATCCTGACCTTCATCATTCAACTGTGACAGTACAGCCCCTACCCCCAACTCAGATGCATCTGTTTGGACAATGAACTTTTTGGAGTAGTCAGGACTCTGCAGAATGGGAGCAGTGAACATGGCCTGCTTCAGGTCATCAAATGCCTTTTGACATCTAACTGTCCACTGAACCTTTTTGGGCATTTTCTTAGAGGTTAAGTCAATCAGGGAAGTCACTATTGATTCATACCCCTTGACAAATCTTCTATAGTACCCAGTCAGGCCTAAGAAGGCTCTTACCTGAGTCTGGGTAGTTGGAGCAACCCAGTCCATTATGGTCTGGATTTTGCTCTGCAATGGTTGAACCTGGCCTCCACCTACAAGGTGGCCCAGGTACACAACCTGACTCTGCCCTATCTGGCACTTAGTAGCCTTGATATTTAGGCCTGCTGTTTGCAGGGCCTCCAAAACATTCCTCAGGTGGACCAGGTGATCCTCCCAGGTGGAGCTAAAGACAGCAATATCATCTAGATATGCTGCACTATAGTCTTCCAGGCCTGTAAAGACTTGATTCACCAACCTTTGGAAAGTGGCAGGTGCATTCTTCAAACCAAAGGGCATTACCACAAACTGATAGTGCCCACTAGGGGTAGAAAATGCTGTCTTTGCCTAGAGCCTGTAGAATCGCTGGGACCCCATGGAACCACACAAGGTAGTGACACAGGGGACCCACGGGGGCCGTTTGCAGTGTGTGAACACAGCCGCGAGCTCCCATTAGCTTCTATGGGGAAAGTTTAGGTTAGATTTTTAAAGATTAGAGACACTTAGAATGGAGTCAGAACCAATCCCTTTTGGACTTAGGAAGTTTTAGGGCTAATACCCACGGGAGCTCCGAAGTACTCGTGTTACCTCACCCAGGGAAGCCGGGTGCATAGGTGTCTTTTGGTGTTGAGTCGCATCGTCGATTTCAAAGGGATCCTTCGTGCTGGGAAAGAGAGTTAAGGGCCTGCGCGGCTCCTACAAGATAGAGGGGACAGAAGCGGGAAAAAGGTCGCTTGGAACAATAATTACACTAGTCGGTTGGAATACAAACGAGTCAGGCGCAATTTCAAAATACTCACAGGGGGATGCGTAGAGTGAGTAACATAGGTTCAGTGTTCTCTAAGTTCAACTTAATTACGTCGTTGGGATGGCACTAGGTTCAAAAGTAACCTTGGCTGGGTGCATGGGGAGGAGAGAAGGAGAACATTCAAATTAAAAACTCACCCAAGGGGTCAGAGGGGAAGCGTGTATGTGTTCAGGTCTACAAAGTAAGTTAGGGCTATATGTTGTAGAGTTCAGTCACATAATGAACGCGCAAGATTTCTACAGGTAAAATAGCAAAGAATGCATAGGAGCCCAATATCGATGTATCAAAATGGGCCTTTGAAATAAAAACAGCAACAAACGCTAGATGGTAAGCAGGAACAGCTCGCATTACAAATTGAGACCTCTTAAATAGTTAAAACTATCTGAGCGCTTAGTCTAGGTTGAACAGCGTGTATTAGTCTCTGGGAAAGAAGGTAATCTGTGTACGTGACTAAACACCGCATCAGAGAGCGCTGGCTGGTGAAGGAAACGCTCGAGTGGTTGGGATCATACGAGCATTAGGAAACAAGTGCGTTAAAACTAGCGGTGATGGATAGCTTGAAATGCAACATGGCCCTGCAGGGCGAGGGCCCGTGCTTGTTGGTAGAAGACTTACAGATACATAGTATAAGACGCGCTAAACCCGTTCAGTAACCACGTGTGTGCCAATGCCTGTTAGTCTAGCGTATGGTTAGGAAGTTTCTAAGGGGCTGGCGTTCGCATTCAAGGTGGAGAGGAGAGGAGAAACGTGACATACCTTGTAGGGAAGTGCCGATGAATCAGGCAACTAACCCCGGTTCATGTCACGTGGTTATTTCAATACTCATTAGAGGACGTGCAAGTCGTGCACGTAATCGAGAACGATTTGGAGCTCAAGGGATCGATTTTCAGGGGAAAATTACCGATGACAGAGCAAAGGCATGCTCTTCTTAAAGGAATATTTAAACATCCTGTAAACACTGTAATACACCAAAAAGCATTACTGTCGATTATAACTGGCTGAAACAGAGAGGAAATACGTTCAGCAATGAAAATCAATATGTCAACATTTTGGCAGCAATATAGTTCATACAATCACATTATGATGGTGCAACTGTGATTTGTGCCGGGCTTGGTTATGCAAAGAAAATACTTTCGGCATTGAGATGAAGTCATGGCGTTTGCTGTGGTCAGACGGTTATCTGCCATATTATGCATATGAGTCTGTTCAAATTTTACAATATTGACGGTAGGCAAGACTGTCTAACATGAGGTTGTCTGATACAATTAAACACATATTAATGTTGATGCGCATATGACTATGTTCGAAAGGTAAATCATCTTGGGTTACAAATAGAGCTGTCTCAAAGTGTTACCACATATTCTAGTAGAACATTAAGGCAACATTTAAAATCGTCCAACAGAGCGAAATACTTGTTAAATCCCATGTGTAGGATTGTTGGTAATTAAGGCAAATGTCCAGTTTACATATTCAGTTGGACTGCGAAAATAACAGGGATCATTGGAGGGACTGAACATGGTGTGCTATGTGTCAGTCACGGTCCTAAGCATTCTATATTGACAGAGATTCGAGTATTAAGGACCACTTAGTAGAGGCAGCTGGGCATATGTAGTGTCTAATTCATTTAGGCCATTCTGTACTGACTTAAAGTGATCCATCCACTTGCATTCTCTGGTGTTCCGAATTTGACCCAAATCGCCACCCCTGATGCCCAGTGTAACTGATTCAATAATCAGCCATTTCATGGATTCGGGAGGATGGTTCAGCGTTTGAAAGTGGTCAACCATGGGGGCCCCCACGGTTCCACATCTTATTCTGCTGCAGTGCTGCAGGATTCGGCATTTGATCTTCTGAGTTGTCTGTCCTATGTAAATTTTGTCACTAGGGCACAAAATTGCGTAAATTATGTTTTTGGTGTTACAGTTTGTAAAGGTTTGCGGCTCCACCGTACAGTTACTGTGGATTAACTATTTTGTTTCAATCGGCAAGCAGCAGGCCTTGCATTTTCCACACTTGTAGTGACCTACCACATTGGGGAGTTGCCACATTGACTGGATTGTGGGTTGTGGTGGTATATCCAGGAGAGATTTGACCACATAGTCGCGGATATTTTTGGCCTTCTTGGCCTTCTTGAATGAGTGCATTGGAGGTTCTGGAAGCTGTAGCTCTCCTGCAACCAAGTGCCAGTGTTTGTTGACGATCTGTCGGATTTAGTTGCTCCGTGTATTGAATGTTGTGACACAAATTACTCTGTCCAGAGTCTGGGGACGGTCTTTGGGCGTAAGGAGCATCTCCCTATGATTATGCCAGGCTCTCTCCTCCTGGCCCGCTTGACCAGGCGCTTGGGATAGCCACGTTCAATCAATCGATGGATTAAATCATCCAATTCCTTGAAAAAGTCTTCCTTCTGAGAACAGTTTCTTCTGATTCTTAGAAACTCGCCTAACAGCAAGTTGTCGTGTAGGCCCCTGGGATGATGACTGCCGTACCTCAGTAATGTATTTCTCTCCGAAGGTTTGCGGTATAAGGTGGTATACAAGTAGTCACTGGTGGCTTTAATGGATATGTCCAGAAAATCAATAGTGGACTTGTCCTGGTGTATCGTGAACTGGATATCCGTTGATCTCCCATTCAACCAAAGAAAGAAATTTTGGAGTTCCAGTATGTTTCCTGTCCAAATCATGAGAACGTCATCTATGTAGCGTTTCCAACAGGAGACGTGATCTCTGAAGGGGTTAGTGGAGTTGTAGATGTAATTTAGCTCAAAGTTATCCATGTAGAGGATAGCTAGGTCCGGGGCGAAGCTTGCCCCCATGGCTACGCCCTTGGTCTGCATAAAATAATCACTCTGGAAGTAAAAGAAATTTTGAGTCATGGCTATCTCAAGTAGTTGAATGATGAATTCAGTTGGGACACGTACTGGTGATATCCTATTGTTCAAACCAATGGAAAAGGGGGACCCCCAATGACGGGATAAAGAACCGGTAAACAAGGGGTAAAGGCAAAATAATTCAAAAAGAGAACAAAACCGGTTCAATAAGTATAGACTGTTGCCTAATAAATAGGTCCTTGATAAAGCATAAGACAAAACTGAAACAAGGATAGACACAAAAAAGATCAAGAATACTCAAAGGATTATAGGTATGAAGATAAACCTAGCATGTTTATTTTACTTTTTTTTATATATATAGAAAATTTCATTTTTCAATTTATACAAATGTATCTCGTTATAAGAAGAACATATATGCATATAATACAAAGAATTACAATGCATCAATAAATATACAATAATCAAAAGCAAAAAGAGAGTGCCCCACTAGGAAACTTAACCATGCATACGTTCAGTCAAAACCACATTCATAACATCAAGACACATTGTTGATGAACACAAGTTATCCTTGGGTATTCGAATGGATGAATTGATTGTATCTCATCCAGGGAAAGCCAGATGGTACTTCAGACAAAGGAAGGTCATCGAATCAAGCGCCAACGCGCGTTTCGGTATGGGGCCCACAAGGGAGCCCCACCTTCATCAGGGCGTAGACCAGGGATAATAGGGGGCAAACACTCGATCTAAAAATTCAAACAAATAAATATCATATGGTGGCAAAAACTAATACATTCATCTATTAACAATGTTTATATTTAAATAGCAATTCTGAAGTCTTTTATGTCCAAAACACATGTCCAGTTATGTCATTGGTAGCTTACAAATAAATCGCTTCATATATATGGCCCAATGGGTCCAACAGTAGCGTAAAGGAACAAATCACCACTAGTAAATAGTGTGACCAAGTAAGAAAATGAGAATCCAATCACCAAGATAGTGAAAATAAAGCTCAGGTTAGATCAGTGCAAACAGGAAGATAAAGTAATTAGAAACGAATTTCAAAAGGAAAAAAGGGAGATAGTGAAAGAAAGATTAATACAGGAAAAAGAAACCCGTCTACGAAAGTGATGGGGTCATAGGCGGACGTGGATGCTTATACCAGGAACCCCAAAATAAAGGGTAATACATACTAAAATAAACGTCCTTGGAGGATCATGAATAATTCGCCTCCAGGCTGCAATAGTAAAACGAACCAGAGTCCTATGAAACCATAAGATAACGCTCACTGTAGGCAAGAGTTTCTAATGGGAAACAGGAGTGGTAACGGCGCTTAAATCCTGTGCGCCAAAGATCTATAAAAAGAATGGATTAACAAAGAATAATAAACACAGAGACTGTACCGGTATCTGTAATAGCAAACTGTTCGAACAGGGAGACTACATAAAGAAGAAAAGGTAAAAATAGATTTGGTGACCCACCTACTTGCATTCAAAAAGAATCCAATCAGAGCGCGAGCCCGGGATACTCCAGTGAAGGTCTTTAAGAGATAGAACGTGTCGCAAAGCAAGGAATGGACATGACCGACAAATAATTAACGGTCCATATTCAAAACGATGTAGATATACATCAGTAACGATTCTGTGGAGAAAAATAAAAATAAAAAAGGTGTCTAAGACTTAACTGAACACACTCCCAAACAATAGATAGATATCCCTGTCGCGCATTTAAATACCGTGGGAAGGTAGAATTAATTGGGAAGTGACAGGATCGTATCGGGGCTTGCGCAGGAGAGGCATCACGGTCAAGACAAGTCCCGTCTAAAAGGAATCTAAGGGGGAACGACAAGGGTGGATACTCACACCAAATTAACTAAGTTAGAAAAGATGAAACCTGTAAAGTGCTGCGATGCGGTATATAGCATGTAATTGAGCATGCATAGACGATCCCCAAAGAAGCAGGCTCAAGCTGCCTGGGAAATCGCATATCCCCTAACTGTAAGATTCTTGTCCGACACTTACTGTTTCAAAAACAGAGGAAATCCCCAAAATCGTCCGAGTGACAGGATCGGCGTCTCCGTCTCCTTACCGGTAAGTTTGGAGCAAGGTCCGTATTCTTGGTCTTTTTGTGTCTATCCTTGTTTCAGTTTTGTCTTATGCTTTATCAAGGACCTATTTATTAGGCAACAGTCTATACTTATTGAACCGGTTTTGTTCTCGTTTTGTTCTCTTTTTGAGATATCCTATTGTTCAGATATTTCGTCATTACTTGGAGTGCATGTTGCTCTGGGATGCTCGTGTATAAAGACACAATATCCATTGTGACGAGGATTTGCGTGGTAGGGTCAAACGACATGCCATCAACAAGATTAATTACTTGCATTGTATCTCGGAGGTATGACTCGGTTTGTTCTGCCAGTGGTTTTAAGAAGAAATACATGTTTTTATACAGAGGCTCTAAGACTGAGCCACATCCAGAGACAATAGGGCGGCCGGGTGGTTGTTCCATACTCTTGTGGACTTTGGGTAGGGTATAGATGGTAGGAACAATCCTGTGCACACATACAATTGTCACATCAATCTCAGTACCCTCTTGCAGCAGTGGTGTTCCCCCCTTTCCTGTTTTCTTTGGTTCTGAGATGGCGCGTCTATTTTCTATTTTTATCCTTCCTATATTCTTACACCTACTGTTTTTGTGGCATTTTTGTGAATATGAAATGTCTTGTATCTTTCCCAGCCCTGAAGAGTCGTGGTCTACTCTTTCCACGACGAAACACGTGTCGGCTGGTTACGCCTATTAAACAGAATTATCTGTGTACTTGCGGATGCTTCGCTGGTCATTTCTGTACTTACTTTGTGCAACTTTGATGTGACAATTGTATGTGTGCACAGGATTGTTCCTATTGTCGGATTGTGGGATTTCCCTACATGATTTGAGGGGTTGGTGGGGTTTCCCCTCCCTGTTTGCACCATTACATGTATTCAAGCTCATATTACCTACGTTTACCTGCTGTGCGCCATTACTTCCTTACTGTTGAATACCCTGCTTGCATTTTTCTCAGGGTATAGATGGTAGGCAACCGGAGTTGTTTCTGATTAAGGTACTGGAATTCATGCTCCGACAGGTATCCCTCCTCTCTGCCTTTTTCGGTCGTCCGTAATATCAGGGTACTAATCTTCTTTGTGGGGTTGCTGCTCAGTTTGGTGTAGCTCACTCCATCATTCAGCTGTGAGTAGAGTTCCTTCTTGTAGTCATCAACGTCTTGAACCACAATGGCCCCGCCCTTATCGGCTGGCTTGATCACAATTGAGCGATTGTTTTGCAAACTTTCCAAAGCCTTGCGTTCAGCACCAGTGACATTGTGTGTGACGTACTTCTCGGTTGAGCAGGTCGACAGAACTTTCTCGAGAACCGTGCTCTCATAAGCAAGAATCCGATGAGAAACCATCTGGGATGTAGGTGTAAAAGTTGACGGCACTCGTAGCCCGGTGCAAGAGGTAGAAGTTGAAGGTGGTGAGTGCTTGAAGTAACGTCTCAAGTGTATTTTTCGGAAAAAACAGTGTAGCTCACTTTGGAGGTTGAATTTGTTCGGATATGTTTTAGGGACATAGGATAATCCTTTTTCCAGGATAGTACATTCATCCTTGGATAGTTGGTAGGTGGACAAATTAATGATGGGGTCTTTTGGGATGTTTACCAACGGTACACCCGACGTCTCGTCTGAATCTCTCCATGTTGTTCCTGGGGAAACCTCACTTGCTTCTGGACCGGGTTCTGGCCCTGTTATCGGCCTCTGTCCCATCCCTGGCCTTGCTGCTGCTGGGCCCGCATGCGGCCCCTGCTCCAATTCCAGTTTGCGCTCCTGCCTCTTGGCGGATGCCATTGGTTGTCCTCTAAAAAAGAAGGTCCTTGTTGTGGGTAGTACCACCTGCCCTGGTACTGGTACCCCGAGCTGGTTCCTGGTTGGTCCCCTTCACTTCCAGTCGATCCAGATGATTCAGAGAAAGTTGTAAATCTACGGCTTCCTCTAAATCCACCTCTCCTCCTGTTGGTAAATCGTCCTTGTTGGTCCGGCTTGTAGTAATCGTCTTGCAAGTATGGATAAGTCTGTTTTTTGTCGTAGAAACGGACGTCCTTATAAAGTTTGTCTAGCTTCTTTGCTTGAGTGGTGACGTTAAGTTCCTGGATTGTTTTTTCAAGGCGTTCTTGGGCCTCCTTTGCATTGGACAGAGCGTTGTCAGTTGAAATATCCCGTTTTAGATCTGTAATCTCCTTCATAAGTTTTTCAACTTGTTCAAGAGCCATTCCCACCCCCAACACCATCCAGTGGCGTGAACAATTATTTGCTACGAATCTCAAACCTTCCATAAATTTCGGTTGATCAACGAATATAGCTGGTTGATTCCTCACCTGGAGACCCACAGGGATGATGTTCGCCTGTAAGTATTTTGTCAACAGACGGCCATGTAGGCTGGTTCTGATGAGTTTTTTCTCCAACCTCTCTAGTTTGGTAATCTTCTCATTGAGGGACACATCAATGCTTGGGGTATTAGTGGTGATAAAGAGGTTGTTAGAGTGGTCCTGAATCAAGTTAGCGATGTATTCCTCAGTGTATGAGAGTGTCTCGCTTTCTGTCATACTGAATAAAAGGTAAATTAAACACAATTACCCTCGCAGGCCCAGCCTGCACTTTAAAGAGTTGTATATCAATGGGGTGACCCGTTAGACCACTGGACTCGGGTAAATAGTGGTACACAAAAGAATAGTCACAGTGGAAAACATTCACAATGTTTCAACAACCAAGAAATGGTAAATAGAGAAAAGAATATGACAACACCAAAACAATTTAAATCATACAATGAATGATTGGAGATTTAATTAGTGATTGTCAATAGATCAATAATTCACAGGATAAACTATATTGTAGGAGAGTAGGATCTGCACTTATGTTGCCCCCACTTTTTTCTGATGTTAACACTGGTTTCTGGCTATAGTCTGGCTGGTTCCCTGCTAATCAGGGCCCCAGTCTCTCTGTTCTCTCTAAACAACTTGGAGTGCATATTAGATGCACTAGTGATTGGATACTGTGGTGCCTTATGAGCCCCTAGTATATGGTACCTTAGGTACCAAGGGCATAGGTACTTTACAGGCCTACCAGGGGATGAAGCATGTATTATGCCACCCCTGGGAAGCAGACTAAATCTGACACCACAGGCCTGCTACTGCAGCCTGGGTGAGGTAGTGTTAGCACTCCTCACAGAGGTATAGGTTCCTATATCTCACCATACACACACATATTAACCTATCAGTCACCCCTAAGGCAGGCCCTATCAATCCTGAGGGCAGGGTGCTTGGTTTACAATGTGAGGGGGTGCCACTTCCTGAGCAGGGCCCCTCTGCAGCTGGCAGAGTCTATTCTCTGTGGCTGTTTGTGGATGCGGTTAAACCATATACTCTTAAGTGCATTATAACCTAGCGGTAAATGCTAACTTTGGAATGACTGCATCAAAACATGTCGTGTTTGGTGTCAAACAACTAGGAATCATACCCCCACACCAGTAACTGGTGTGGGAGTATGATCCCACCCTTCTAGAGGGGACGACATGTATCCACTGTGGAAACACGGTAGAAATCTGAAAGAGCCCTGACATCACAAAATGGATGCCACCAGCACAGACACTGGGCTGCCCTCCTGCTGCTGACTGAAACTCGCAGTGGAGGAGGACCAACAATAGGCATCCTGTCACAGGGAGGTGTCACCACCTTCCAGACAGGATTTAGTTTATTGGGGCTGGGTGGGTGCACTCTTAGAGTGCTTTGAAGTCCTGCACTGGGGGAGCAGTAGGCTCCTCTGTGCATATGCCAGCTCAAACCAGTTCAGGGGCTACCTGCCCCTGCTCTGGCGCGAAACTGGACAAAGGGAAGTGGGTCATAGAGCTAGTCCCTCCATTTCCTTTAGTATAAGTTAGGGAACCCTTGCCATTGCAAATCAGATATCCCTGGAGGACGCTCTACAAGAAGAATCCTGGCCTTTCGACATTCCACTACCTTTGGAAGACTGAAGAATCTCCCTTGGAGTCAAGGAGTGACTCCCCTGCTTGGCAGGCACCAAAAACTTGAATCAACAGTCACAAACATTCCCGCTCCCACCGGAGTCCGAAGTCCCTGCAGCCCTGGAAGTGGATTTCCTGACTTCATTACAGCCATTGTGAGTCCCCAGCAGAGCTGAGGCGAGTGGACCCCACGAGTGATGAGGAACAGCAATACCCGGGTACCGTGCACTATTGTCAAGTGCAACCCCTTCGTGACATTCTACGATCTTGTGCATTGGACCACGTGTGGTCCAAGCCTCCAGCAGGATTTCTCTTGAAAATCAGAGGCCTACCTCGTCCCGAGTGACCGTGGGCTCCTCTGAAGCAAATCCTCATGAGGCGTCTTTGTGATTCCTTGCCGGCTGGCTTGTGGGTCCCCTGAAGATTTTCTCATCAAACCAAAGGGCTCCTCTGGTTGCGCCAGGCCTGCCCTGAGTTACCTTTGCTGGGTGAGTCCCTCAGACCTTGCTGGTCTGCACCGCTGACTTTCTTTGATTTCCACAAGACTTGCTGCTGCCAAGGCTTGTTGGCTCCAATCCGGTTGCCGACACCTCAATAAGCTGCAGACTTTGTGGGACACTCTGAATCCAGCTCCTGGTCATCATCGACACCTCCTGGACCTCGTGGCTGAAGAGTCAAAACACCCTTGATCACCTGAAATCACCGACTTCCGTGGGCATCCATCTTCCTGGCCCCGGGTCACTGGCAAGTGACTGTGAACACTGTCCCTTCTGCTTTCAGGTCTTCTTCATCTTGAATCCAGCCTTTGATTCCACCGGACACTTTTCCAGTCTTCGCAAGCAGCAAAACTTTTTCGGCTTCCAAAAAAAACGACGACGCGACCCGACACCAAAAGACACCTATGCACCTGGATTCCCTGGGTGAGGTAACTCGTGCACTCCGGTGCTCCTGTGGGTGTTGGCCCTCGAACTACTTATCTTGTAAGTGACTTGCTTGTAGACTCTCTAGAAGTACCCTTAAACTTTAAAAATCCAACCGCAACTTGCTCCATTGAAATCAATAGCGAACCCGCGGCTGTGTTCTCACACTGCACGCATCTCCCGTGGATCTTTTACTTACCTGCCTTGGGTGGATTAGTGAAGCCTCAGCGATTCTACAGGCCCTAGGCCTTGTCCCCTTGCAAGTCGACTTTCCTAAACCTCTTTTTTAGTATATGGTCTGGTACGCCCCTAGGGCCCCAGCCATATTTGTGCTTAACTTATTGTAAAACGTTGATATTTGCATATGTTCCTGACTTCTAATCTAGAGTGTGTCTAGAAATAAATACATATATATTTGATATATATACCTGTGTGGTGTCCTTTCATTTGGTAATTGTTAGACCTGGCACCATTGGCGTGGGTCACCCTTCCATTTTTGTCTGTGCCTCAATGTATTTTTGTGCTGGTGTTAGCTGCTCAGGGCACTGTGCCACTGCCATCCAGTGCCACAGTGCAAGTGCTCCCTATGGGAAAATGTATTATGTGAATTGACTTCCATGTTTGGCTTATTTGGTTTACTATCAGTCCCTAGTAGAGTGCACCAGGGGTGCCAAGGGCTTGTATATCCAAATGCTGCTAGTGGGCTTGCAGCACTGGTTGTGCCACCCCCAGAAGCAGCGGGGTAAAATGTGTCTAAGGTCTGCCATTGCAGAACCTGCATGCAGTCTGGTACTGTCATGCTGACTGGGCAAATGTCCCCACTTGCCAGTCCCTAAACCTTCCCTTACCTTCATATTAGTCACCCCTATGGTAGGCCCTAGCGCAGGGTGCATTGTAAGGATAAGGTAGGACATGCCCTGAGGTGTGTGGCATGTCCTAATAGTGAATTACAGCCATTTTCGTTTTTCACTATTGTAAGACTACCTGCTCTCCATAGGCCAGAATGGGCTGCTAGTTTATAACACTCTATAATCCTAGCAGGCTCAGGAAGCATGGTAGAAATTCGTGTTTAGTATGCCTGAACACAGAATAATAAAATACATCTTTTAGTAAAGGTTATTTTAATATCCTGTGTTTGCAAATGCTACTTTTAGAAAGTTAGCCATTGCGTGCCTAACCATTTCAGTCCGCCTCTGGAGGGGAGGGCTATCTTCTTTGTGTGTAGCTTGAGTGACAGGGCTGGGAAGTTCCAGGAGACAGGCTGGAGCTGCCAGGTGGTGAATAGAAAGATTACACCAGGATGGGTGGGAGGAGTGCACCTTGACTCTGAATAGGGCAGTGCTCTGCCAGCACAATGCTGGCTCCACCCCCTGGGGAGCGTCTGATGTCTCTGCCCTGCCTTCTGAAAGAAGAAGCCAGAGTCCCAATAACAAAGTGCTCCTCACTGAAAATAACTGGACTGGGATTATGCAAAGGCCCCCCTGGCCTGTAAAGACAAAAGAAACTTGGTATAAATGTAGGAGCCCTGCTCCTAAGAAATCAGATCCTGATTGAACCACGAAGGAACTCTGCCTGACTAGAAGGACCTGGAAGAAGCTGAAGGAGGAGTAACTTTCCCTGACCTGGGGGATTGGCCTGCAGTTGGTGCCTTGCTGAGAAAGGAGAGGAAAAGACTGAAAGAGACTTTGCACTTTGTTTTTCAACTATCTCCAAGGGCTTGGAAGAAGAGCTTGCCCCCTGAACTGAGTCCCAGGACCATTGGACTCATCTGGTATATAAAGAAACCTATTTTTGATCTAACCTTGACTGGTGTCCATTTGTGGTGTGTCATTGTATTACTGTATGTGTTCACAAATGCTTAACCTATGATGCCCTGAGAATAGTCTTGACTGCTTGTGCCACACTACCTAAAGGGTGAGCAGGGGTTATTTGAAAGGGTGATCCCCTTATCCTGACTTAGAATTGAGAGTCCCTGCTTGTCGCAAATGCATACCTGTGCCAACTAGAGATTCCCAATTCTAACAGTAATTCAAGAGATTATAAGGTAAAACAAGCTGCTTTACATTCCTCTGAGACTTAGCCTGAAGGCTGCTCTCCACAGCTACCACTAGGATAGCTTTCTTTAAAAGGTTGTTGTTGGACTTGGCCATTTTTGCAGGGTCATCCCTGAACTTTTTGCCTTCCTCCTATATTTTTTCTGACCTGCTGTTGGCTGTTTTATGACTCTGGGCACTTCACCACTGCTGATCAGTGCTAAAGTGCATATGCTCTCCCTATTGTAAATTATTGTATGAATTTATGATTCCGTGATTGGTTGGTTTGGTTTACCTGTCAGACCCTAATACAGTGCACCCGGAGTGCCCAGGGCTTGTAAATCCAAATGCTGCTGGTGGGCTTGCAGCACTGGTTGTGCCACCCCCAGAAGCAGCCTGTAAAAGTGTGTCTAAGGTCTGCCATTGCAGAGCCTGCGTGCAAGCTGGTACTGTCATTCTGACTGGGCAAGTGCACCCACTTCCCAGTCCCTAAACCTTCCCTTTTCTTCATATCAGACACCCCTATGGTAGGCCCAAGGGCAGGGTGCATTGTAAGGATAAGGTAGGACATGCCCTGGTGTGTGTGACATGTTCTAATAGTGAATTACAGCCATTTTCGTTTTTCACTATTGCAAGGCTACCTGTTCTCCATAGGTCAGAATGGGCAGTTTGATTATTACATCTTATAATCCTAACTGACTCAGGGAACATGGTAGAAATTCGAATTTAGTACGCCTGCACTCAGAATGATAAAATACATCTTTTAGTGAAGTTGGTTTTAACATTCTGTGTTTGAAAATACCACTTTTAGAAAGTAGGTATTTTCTTGTCTAACCATTCAAACCTGCCTCTGCTAGGCTGTGTATTCCCTGTCTGGAGTTTGAGTGAGAGGGCTGCGGAATTCCAGGAGACAGGGTGAGTCCGCCCAGTGGTGAATAGAGAGATCTGCATCTAGATGGGGAGGGAGGAGTTGGACCTGGGACCTGAATAGGACAGTGCCTGCCCCCCACAGTGCTGGCTCCACCCCCTGTGGTGCGTCTGATGTCTCTGCCCTGCACTGTGAAAGGAGAGGAGGAATCATGTCAACAAAGTGCTCCAGGGCTCTGCTTTCCCTCCACAATGTGGGCTCCACCTCCAGTGGGGCGTCTGATGTTTCTGCCCTGCACTGTGAAAGGAAAGAAGGAGTCATGTAAACAGAGTGCTCCAGAACTGGTTTGGACTGGGCAAAGGCCCCTCTGCCCTCAGAGGAAAAAGGATTTTGGGGTATAAATATTGGGACCCTGATCCCAAGAAATTAGATCACTTTGGGAAAACAAGAAGAACCTCTGCTGAGGGAGGAACCAGAAGAAGCTGAGGAGGAAACTATCCCTGAACCTGGGGGATTGGCTTGCAGTGGTTACCTCACTGCCAAAGAGAGGAGAAAGGAACTTTTTGTGTACTTTTGCTCAACTTGTGAAGGATCTCCAAGGGCTTGGAAAAGAGCTTGCCTCCTGCTGAAGTCTCAGGAACAACAGACTTCACCCCCCAGCTCCCCAGAGTTCTTTGGGAGTGCCTGCTGCTGTTGTTTGGCCTTCTGAGGGACTGCGTGTCGCAAGGAGCTGGAAGCGCGACTCAAGAAGGAGAAGCGTGCCGCCGTCGGAGCTGTTGTCGTCGCATCTCGTAAAGTGTGTCGCCGCTGCAGCATCGCATCGAGCGGAAGCGTCTCGCATCATCCAGGAAGTGTCCGTCAACGCCGAAGAAGCGTGTCGCCATCGCAGCCATCGTAGCTGACGCATTGCACCGCATCAAGAGAAGAGTCTCGCATCGAGGAAGAAGCGTGTCGTCATCGCAGCCATCGTAGTTGTCGCATTGCACCGCATCAAGAAAAGCGCCTCGCATCCACGGAGAAGCGTGCCGCCGTCGGCGCTGCTGTCGTTGCATCGTGTAAAAGGGTGTCGCCGCTGCAACGTCGTATTGAGCGGAAGCATCTCGCAAACGTCAGAGAAGAGTGTCGCTGCCAAGGCCGCTGTCGTCGCATCGCATAAAGGGTGACGCCGCTGCAGCTGAAGCATCGAGTCGAGTCATCTCGCAACATCGGAGAAGCATGCCGCATCTGGAAGATCTTCACGTCTTTATTTCTTTGCACAAAACACTTCATCGCATCAACATCGTTGCTACACTTTCGTTGCCCTGCGTGTCGCATCTAAAAGGTACATTGACTTAAAGTGTCGCATTTAAGAACTTAAGGGAACTCAGCAAAATTCTACTATCTAAAGTAACAGTATTGTGTGTTTTTGTCGTTGAATGGTCTTGTGGTAAATCTATATAAAGAATACTTATTTTTGATATAAAGCCTGTGTGGTGTCCATTTGTAGTGTTGTCACTTGGTTTCTGTATGTGTTCACAAATGATTTACACACTGCCTCTGAGATAAGCCTGTCTGCTCGTGCCAAGCTACCAAGGGGGTGAGCAGGGGTTATTTTAGGAGTGTACTCTCTTACCCTGACTGGAGGAGAGGGTCCGTATTTGTCACAAGTGCATACCTGTGCCAACTAGAGACCCCCAAATCTAACATTGGTGGTCAGCGGTGAGGATTCTGGACTTTCATTTGTGACTCATGTACAGTGATTGGTGACCACTACTTAGTGAATGCAGACCATAACACAACCAATACTTTTTGGTAGATTTCTTTTTGGGACTTTCTATTTTTGAGTACTGCCAAGTTTAACCGCCATGGAGAAAACAGCATCCATAGCATCAGTTGATTATGATTGTGAAGAGGAGAAACTGGGATGCTTCAATTTAAGGCAGCTGGAGGGGCCATTGGGCCCAGGAGGGAGAAAAACGCCTTTCCCTGCCGGTAGCAGTATTTCTGGTAAAAGTCTATCTCCAGAGGAGTTGGCAGATAGAAAAGAGTGTAGGATGCACAAAATGGAGCTGACCAAGCTCAAGTTAAAAGGGCAGTTAGAATTGGAATGGCAAATTAGAAAGTTAGCCCTAGAGGAAAAGAAAATGGAAATGGAGCAGGAGTTGATTATGAGGAAGCTTGACTTAGAGCTCGAGAGGCTTGAGGCCATGAGTGTCTCAGCCCAGCAACAAGAAATGTGTGTAGCTCAGAGATTGAACTTTTCTGAGTGGGAGGAGGAATCCAGCTCAAATGGTGGCAGCAATATTGAATTTTCTAGTGCTGAAAGAGTAGTACACACACCCAGAGATGTGGCACCTTACTTGAAGGAGGGGGTTACTTTACACCAGGAGGTTCAAGGATATGAGGTAGCTCCAGTGGTGCACAGTGTTCTTGAGGTGAATTGGGAAACTGGCACAGGGGTTCATAATCCTAGTGGTGGGAGGGATTCCCCCATGGTTGAGATCCTGGTGTGTGAGTGTGAAGACCGCCCAGAAGAGTGTGGGTTGAGTGACAGAGACAGTCAGATGCTGTCTTGCCAATCTCAAGAGAGTGGTGTGGAGTACGTGAGCGAGGCACTGGATGGTGAGGTGAAGGATAGTTTGGTTAACCCTGCTAGGGGGCTGTGTGATCCAATTGTGGGAGAGCATATTGTAAGTCCCTGTTTTCCAGAGCTATGCCAACACCTGTTGGAGAGTGAGTTGTCTGACCCCAGGGAGCTCACATTGGAGGCAGACCTTTTGGTGGATTCCAGAGGGTCTGAAGAGGCATTGGGGAGTGATACCAAGAAGAGAGGTTCAGGTATCTTCAAACCCAGTGTGGTGGAAGTGGCTCAGAGTAGCCCAGCTAGGTCCTGTAGTAGTGAGAGGGGTGTAGGGACTCACGTCCTGTCTTTAAGGGGAAGGAATGAGAATGGGTTATGTCCCGGTAGTGCCCAACCTCAGTCTCAGAGCCTGGATGGTTTTCTAAGGAAACACCAGGTGGGGAGCCTAGTCTGTCCTGAGGGGCAGCCCGTTGTGCGGGATCCCCTACTGTCTGGTGAACGGGGAGTGTCTGTAAGCAGGCCTCCCTCAGTTCTGGTGTCTGGCAGTACCGCTCCAGTTGGGAGGGTGCAGAAGTCCAGATTGAGGGGTGAGAGGGGGAAAGAGTCCCCAGTGGAAGAACCAGTGGGTCAGGGGCCAGCCAGAAGGGCTGCATCACCAGTGAATGACCATTGTGACACCACTTCTGTCCTGGGGGATCTTCGCGTACTGTCAGATGGACAGGGGTCGGGAGATCTGCACCAGGCAGACTGTCACACGACACATGAGTTATGTGTCACCCCCGGGAAGTCCTGGTGCGCCAGGTGAGCGTTCAACCACATGGGTTGGTCGCAGGGTTGGGAAGCCAGGTTCGGGTGTTGTCTGACCTGGAATGTGGGACAACTGTAATCAGTGTCCTGACCCATGTTGCTTCTAGGGGCACCACTCCAGTTGGAAGTGTGCAGTACTCTGGAAGGGGGTGCAGAGGGAGGGAGTCCTCGCCTCTGACCCTGGTGCAGCCTGAGGGTTTAGACCCTAGGTTGGAGAGCCAGGTTCAGATGTTATGTGACCTGGAGGGAGGGACATCTGTAATCAGTGTCCCTACCAGTCTGTCTTCTTAGTGTACCGCTGCAGGTGGGAGGGTACAGCCATCTGGAAGGGGGTGCAGAGGGAGGGAGTCCTCGCCTCTGACCCCAGCTCAACTGAAGGGTTTAGACCCTAGGTTGGAGGGCCAGGTTCAGGGTGTCCCCCCTGACCTGGACGCCCAGCTGCAGGATAGAACCCCTGAACTGGTGGGCGAATTGCGCAGGACACCTGCCACAGGTGCCCTGGCAATTCTGGAAGGGGGCACCTGTTGGAAATGGCCCTTTTTGCAGGGTCATCCCTAAGCTTTTTGCCTCCCTCCTGGATTTTTCCTAATCTGTTTTTGTTGGCTTTATGACTCTGGGCACTTTACCACTGCTGATCAGTGCTAAAGTGCATATGCTCTCCCTTTGTAAATATGACTATGTGAATTGGTATATCCCTGATTGGCTTATTTGGTTTACCTGTTAGTCCCCAGTAGCGTGGCCCATGTGTGCCCAGGGCTGGTAAACCGAATGCTGCTGGTGGGCCTGCAGCACTGGTTTGTGCCACCCACAGAAGCAGCTTGTAAAGTGTGTCTCAGACCTGCCACTGCAGTGTCTGCGTGCAGTCCAGAACTGCCATCTTGGCTGTGAAGTGCACCCACTTCCCAGCCCCTAAACCTTCCCTTGGCTTCATGTCAGCCACCCCTATGGTAGGGTGCATTGTATGTGTAAGGTAGGACATGCTCTGATGTGTGTAGCATGTCCTAGTAGTGAATTACACCCAATTTCGTTTTTCACTACTGTAAGGCTACCTGTTCTCCATAGGCCAGAATGGGAGGTTTTGGCTATTACATTCTATAGTCCTAACTGACCCCCAGAACATGGTAGAAAAACGAATTTAGTATGCCTGAGCTCAGAATATTAAAATGCATCTTTTAGTGAAGGTTATTTTTATATTCTGTGTTTGAAACTACCACTTTTAGAGTATAGGTACTTTCTTGCCTAAGCCTTCCAGTGTGCTCTGCTGTTTTGTGTATTGGCTGTCTGGTTTTGAAGGGACAGGGCAGGCTGAGTCAGACCTGGGTTGAATAGAGCGTCCTGCCTTGGTGTGAGGGGAGGGGTAGCTCCTGCACTTGAATAGGGCTGTCCCTGGCAAGGTAATGCTGGCTCCACCTCCCACTGTGCGTCTGAGGCAGACCCCCTCTTTCTGAAAGGAAGGATGCAGCCTGATCAACAAAGTGCTCCAGGGCTGGGCAGAACTGGTTCTGGCTGGGTTCAGAGACTTGGGACCCCTAAGAACAAAGACTTTGGGGGTATAAATATTTGTGCACAAACCCCTACAAATTGTATTGCTCCTGGATAACAAGAAGAACCTCTGTCCGTGTGGCTACAAGAATCTGCAGGAGAAGGACTGTCCTTGTGCTTGTGTGCTGTTCCTGGGACTGGCCTGCAGCTGTTACTACTGGACTTCAAGAAGAGGAAAGGAACTTTGATTGGACTTTTTATTTCTTTTGCTACAGCAACTACCCAAGGGCTAGGAGAGAGCTAGCCTCCTGCTGGAGTCTCAGGCACATCAGACTCCACCATCAGCCTCCTGTTTCCTCCCAGCGAGGATTACTATCTGCAGGTGAGGCTCCTGTGTGTTCCAGGACCTATATTTCTACTGTTGAGAAGAGAGCGCTGAAAATCGTCGCTAACCTCCGTTAGCGAGCCGCTGCAGCTGGTGAGCGTGAGAAAAATCGCCGCTCCGCTGTCGCCGAGCGCTCGCTAACCCCGAAGTTCATCGCAGCACCTGTCTGCGGGCCTGAAAACGCCCGCTATCCGAAGATCGTCGCAGCACCTGTCTGCGGGCCTGAAAACGCCCGCTATCTGAAATCATCGCAACAGGATCATCGCAGCGCGGACGCCGAGCGTTCGCCATTTTCCCCGCATCGAATCCGGATCGTCGCTCCCTCGCGGAGCGCCATCTTTGTAAACGCAGCAAGATCGCACACGCAACAGGCTCGGTGCATCATCCTCCCTTCGCGGCAAGGATTTCATCGCATCACCGGCTTAGCGTGAGGAAGTTTGTCGCTTTGTCCTGCCCGCAACCCAGCGCATCATCCTCCCTCGCGGTAAGGATTCAACGCATCGCTGGTTAGCGTGAGGAAATTTCTCGCTACAACTCCTTAGCGACATTTTTGTTGCTTTACTCCAGGAACCAGATACTTTGTGAGTAAAAGGGTCGCAGAGACCCCTGCCTTGAACTAAACATAATTTTGTGCATCCTGAACTATTTTTTCCTTGCAGCATTTCTAAAGTAATTATATTTTTATCGTATTGTGGATTTTTACTGTTATGGGTCTTGTGATTAAGTCTATATAAAAATACCTATTTTTCATAACTACTTGAGTGGTGTCCAGTTGTAGTGTTCCTCATTATATTACTGTGTATGGTCATAAATGCTTCACACACTGCCTCTGAGATAAGCCTAGCTGCTCGTGCTACGTTACCACAGGGTTGAGCAGGGGTTGTCAAAGGGTGTAGGCTGCTTACTCTGACTTAGGAAGAAGGGTCCCTACTTGGACAGTGGCCAGCCATTGCCAACTAGAGACCCCCATTTCTAACAGCACCGCTCCAAGTGAGAGGGTACAGAGCCCCAAGGAGGAGGACCAGGTGTGGGAGAGGCCACCCCAGTCTTTGGTCTAGCCACCGGGCACAGGCCTGGGGCTGGTGGGTCAGTGCCAGGATGTCATATCTGACCTGACAGGAGGGAGAATGGCGCCACAGAGGTTTGAGAGCCCTGAGAGGCATAAGGCCTGGGTCTCATCCCTGACTACTGTCAGTGGCCACTGTTGCATTTTACTGTCTGTCTGTTGGGACACACCTGTGAGCCACTTAAGGTTAGGTGCTGCACAGGTGGTGTCCACAGTTGAGGAGAAGGGTTCCCCATGGATTGGCTTGGTGGGCCCTGAGAGTATGGACAGAAGGATTCCAATAGGTTCAGATTGGCGTAGAACTGGAGTCTGCCCCTGCAGTTGCGGGCCAGGTCCTTGTTCTATCGCCCAACGCAGGGAAGCCCATCAAGGTAGTGATTGGTCTACCCTGCGTTTTGGCTGGAAGGGGGTTGTGTTGGACTTGACCATCTTTGCAGGGTCATCCCTGAACTTTTTGCCTTCCTCCGATATTTTTTCCGACCTGTTGTTGGCTGTTTTATGACTCTGGGCACTTTACCCCTGCTGATCAGTGCTAAAGTGCTTATGCTCTCCCTATTGTAAATTAGTGTATGAATTTGTGATTGGTTGGTTTGGTTTACCTGTCAGACCCTAGTACAGTGCACCAGGAGTGCCCAGGGCTTGTAAATCCAAATGCTGCTGGTGGACTTGCAGTACTGGTTGTGCCACCCCCAGAAGCAGCCTGTAAAAGTGTGTCTAAGGTCTGCCATTGCAGAGCCTGTGTGCAGTCTGGTACTGTCATTCTGACTGGGCAAGTGCACCCACTTGCCAGTCTCTAAACCTTCCCTTTTCTTCATATCAGACACCCCTATGGTAGGCCCAAGGGCAGGGTGCATTGTAAGGATAAGGTAGGACATGCCCTGGTTTGTGTGGCATGTTCTAATAGTGAATTACAGCCATTTTCGCAAGGCTACCTGTTCTCCATGGGCCAGAATGAGCAGTTTGATTATTACATCTTATAATCCTAACTGACTCAGGGAACATGGTAGAAATCCGAATTTAGTACGCCTGAACTCAGAATGATAAAATACATCTTTTAGTGAAGTTGGTGTTAATATTCTGTGTTTGAAAATACCACTTTTAGAAAGTAGGTATTTTCTTGTCTAACCATTCAAACCTGCCTCTGCTAGGCTGTGTATTCCCTGTCTGGAGTTTGAGGTACAGGGCTGGGGAATTCCAGGAGACAGGGTGAGTCCGCCCAGTGGTGAATAGAGAGATCTGCATCTAGATGGGAGGGAGGAGTTGCACCTGGAACCTGAATAGGACAGTGCCTGCCCCCCACAGTGCTGGCTCCACCCCCTGTGGTGCGTCTGATGTCTCTGCCCTGCACTGTGAAAGGAGAAAAGGAATCATGTCAACAAAGTGCTCCAGGGCTGTGCTTTCCCTCCACAATGCTGGCTTCACCCCCTGTGGGGCGTCTGATGTTTCTGCCCTGCACTGTAAAAGGAAAGAAGGAGTCATGTAAACAGAGTGTTCCAGAACTGGTTTGGACTGGGCAAAGGCCCCTCTGCCCTCAGAGGACAAAGGATTTTGGGGTATAAATATTGGGACCCTGATCCCAAGAAATTAGATCACTTTGGGAAAACAAGAAGAACCTCTGCTGAGGGAGGAACCAGAAGAAGCTGAGGAGGAAACTATCCCGGAACCTGGGGGATTGGCCTGCAGTGGTTGCCTTACTGCCAAAGAGAGGAGAAAGGAACTTTGTGTGTACTTTTGCTCAACTTGTGAACGATCTCCAAGGGCTTGAAAAAGATCTTGCCTCCTGCTGAAGTCTCAGGAACAACAGACTTCACCCCCCAGCTCCCCAGAGTTCTTTGGAAGTGCCTGCTGCTGTTGTTGGGCCTTCTGAGGGACTGCGTGTCGCAAGGAGCTGGAAGCGCGACTCAAGAAGGAGAAGCGTGCCGCCGTCGGAGCTGTTGTCGTCGCATCTCGTAAAGTGTGTCGCCGCTGCAACATCGCATCGAGCGGAAGCGTCTCGCATCATCCAGGAAGTGTCCCGCAACGCCGAAGAAGCGTGGCGCCATCGCAGCCATCGTAGCTGACGCATTGCACCGCATCAAGAGAAGAGTCTCGCATCGAGGAAGAAGCGTGTCGCCATCGCAGCCATCGTAGTTGTCGCATTGCACCGCATCAAGAAAAGTGCCTCGCATCCACGGAGAAGCGTACCGCCGTCGGTGCTGCTGTCGTTGCATCGTGTAGAGGGGTGTCACCGCTGCAACGTCGTATCGCGCGGAAGCGTCTCGCAAATGTCGGAGAAGAGTGTCGCTGCCAATGCCGCTGTCGTCGCATCGCGTAAAGGGTGACGCCGCTGCAGCTGAAGCATCGAGTCGAGTCGTCTCGCAACATCAGAGAAGCATGCCGCATCTGGAAGATATTCACATATTTATTTCTTTGCACCAAAAACTTCATCGCATCAACATCGTTGCAACACTTTCTTTGCCCTGCGTGTCGCATCTAAAAGGTACATTGACTTAAAGTGTCACATTTAAGAACTTAAGAGAACTAAGCAACATTCTTCTATCTAAAGTAACAGTATTGTGTGTTTTTGTCGTTGAATGGTCTTGTGGTAAATCTATATAAAGAATACTTATTTTTGATATAAAGCCTGTGTGGTGTCCGTTTGTAGTGTTGTCACTTGGTTACTGTATGTGTTCACAAATGCTTTACACACTGCCTCTGAGATAAGCCTGTCTGCTCGTGCCAAGCTACCAAGGAAGTGAGCAGGGGTTATTTTAGGAGTGTACCCCCTTACCCTGACTGGAGGAGAGGGTCCCTATTTGTCACAAGTGCATACCTGTGCCAACTAGAGACCCCCAAATCTAACAGTTGTCTTAAACCTATCTACCATAACTAGTGACCAGCATATGCCAGGCCAACTTCTCACATTGTTGGGCAGCGTGTGGGATTCCAGCTTGCCATTGTTTTACCAGAAAATCTCTATTTGAATTACTAACTGAAAACCACTAAAGGTACTCAAGGTACATATAAAGTCAAGCTTAGTATCAATAAGTTCTACTGAACTGAGAGCTGTTTGTGAAGGGATAGCACACCCTTGCTACAGCTCAAGCTAGGATCAGTAGGCCACAAACTAGTGTAGGTAGTACAACACTGCACAACTCTAGAATGTCCTCAAGGGATGGAGCCAGTGGGTCCACCCAGCCTCAGTATAAGGACATGACTTTCTTTGACCTGAAAGCCATGTGTGTTGCAAGACACCTGAAGCTAGGACAGAGTCCCTCCACACTAGGCCTGATAGATCCGCTGACAGAAGATGATCTGAGGTTGGCTCTAGGAGCTAACAGATCTGAATCAGGGAGTGGGTCAATTACAGTGTCTGGGTCAGATGATGAAAATCAAGATGAACAGGACTCTGTGATTGAAGGGCCAGACCCACATGGGTCTGATAAGGACAGGGGAATTCTCCCTAAGAGAACTGACAGAGTGGAGGAGAGGCGTAGGTCCCTTTCTAGGGACTCTGACCACTCATATCACTCTGGCAGAGAATATGTCCATCAGAGGAGCTCATACTTTAATAGAAGAGAGACCTCCACTGAAAGAATGTACAAACTGCTGCAGTATGAGGAAGCAAGGTTTGCCCTTAAGGCCAAGCAGTTGGCATTAGATAAAGAAGCCTTTGGGCTCCAGAGAGCTTCTAGAAAAGAGGGGTTAGAACCCCCTGGTGGCAGCAACAGTGTCCCTAGAGTCAGAGATTATATTCCAGACCATAGGAACCTTTCCAAGGTTGTTCCTCCCTACTAGAGTAAGGATGATATCCACAAATGGATACCTGCTATGGAGAGGGCCTGTAGAGTACAACAGGTCCCCCAGGAACAGTGGGCAGCAATCTTGTGGCTCTCTTTTTCAGATAAAGGTAGAGGCAAGCTCCTCACTGTTAGAGAAGAGGATGCTGATGATTATGAAGTCCTGAAGAGTGCATTAATAGATGGGTTTGGCTTAACCACTGAACAGTACAGGTTGAAGTTCAGAGACACCCAGAAAGCACAAACTCAGGACTGGACTGACTCTGTTGATTGTGCAACCAAGGCTCTGGAGGGTTGGCTGGTTGGTAGTAGAGTAACTGATTTTAAGGGATTGTATAATCTTATGATGAGAGAACAGATCCTTAATAATTGCGAAAACCAGTTGTTGCATCAGTACTTGGTGGACTCTGATCTGTTCACTCCCCAAGAATTGGGAAAGAAGGCAGACAAATGGGTCAGAACCAGGGTGAGGCAGAAAACCCAGAACCAAGGGGGTGACACCAAGAAGCAAGATCCTAAAGGCTCAGGGAAAGGTGGGGATAAGTCAAAAGACCAGAAGTCTTCCCAAGGGCCCCAAAAATCTGCATCTGGTGGGGATTCACCCTCTACAAAGGGAAAGGGCCAAAAGAAGCCCTGGTACAAATTCTGTAAACAGAAAGGGCACTGGACGTCTGATTGTACCAAGTCCAAAGACCAAACTACCACCACTCCTGCCCCTAAGGCAACTGTTCCCCTTAGTGCAGCTACTGGTGGAGGTGGTAATCAGAATAAGGATGTAGTAGGGTTGACCCTGGGTTCTGAAGTGGACTCTGGCCTAGTCAGAGTACCCACTCAGGCATTGCTGGTTTGTGAGGGAGACATTGATATGTCCTTCCTAGTGAGCCCCAGTAATCTGGGCAAATACAAACAGCAGCCTATAATAAATGGCAAACAGGCATTGGCATTCAGGGACACAGGTGCTAGTGTCACCATGGTGGCAGAGGATCTGGTGGACCCTGAGCAGATCATCCTGGGTGAAATGTACCAGGTTACCAATGCAAGCAATGTCAGGATCAACCATAGTCTGGCAGTTGTGAATTTCTCCTGGGGAGGGGTAACTGGCCTCAAGAAGGTAGTAGTCAGTGAGGACCTCCCTGTCGAATGTCTATTGGGCAATGATCTAAAGGCTTCAGCCTGGTCTGAAGTAGAGTTATGGACTCATGCTGAGATGTTGGGCATACCTGCAGAGGTATTTGCTGTGACCAGGTCACAGGCCAAAATGCATAAAGCTGAACCAGCTCTGGATCCTGAAAGTATGGACCAGATGCTACCCAAGAGGAGGAACAGTAGGGTTAAGGCAGTGCCTTCCCCTCTGTCTCAGATCTCAGATTCCCCTCTTGAGGGAGGAGAAGCAGACCCTGAAGAAGGAACTGCCCCAGAGCGACTTGAGCCTGATCAGGTTGAGTTCTTGGGGGCAGGGGGACCTTCCAGGGAAGATCTGAGTAAGGAGCAACAGTGCTGCCCCTCTCTTGAACCCCTGAGACAGCAGGCTGCAGCTGAGGCTGCTGGAAGTGCTAGTGGGTCCCATAACGTTTATTGGGATGAGGGACTCCTATACTCTGAGGCTAGAGATCCTACCCCTGGAGCCACCAGGAGGTTGGTAATACCTCAGAAGTTTAGGATGTTCCTCTTGACCCTAGCACATGACATCCCTCTAGCAGGACACTTGGGCCAAAACAAGACCTGGGACAGGCTTGTCCCACATTTTCATTGGCCACACATGTCAGAGGACACAAAGGAGTTTTTTCGCTCCTGTGTCACTTGCCAAGCCAGTGGCAAGTCAGGTGGCACAACAAAGGCCCCCCTGAGACCACTACCTGTGCTGGGGGTACCCTTTGAAAGGGTAGGGATTGACATTGTAGGTCCCCTTGACCCTCCATCAGCATCTGGGCACAGGTTTATCCTGGTGGTAGTGGATCATGCCACCAGGTACCCAGAAGCAATTCCCCTCAGGACCACCACAGCCCCTGTGGTGGCAAGAGCCCTCATTGGAGTTTTCTCCAGAGTGGGTTTCCCTAAGGAGTTTATATCTGACAGAGATACAAACTTCATGTCAGGGTATCTAAAAGCAATGTGGAAGGAGTGTGGTGTAAACTAAAAGTTCACTACTCCCTATCACCCACAATGCAATGGGTTAGTTGAAAGGTTCAACAAAACCCTAAAGGGAATGATTAAAGTCCTCTCAGAAAAGCTTAGGCGAAAATGGGACCTTTTACTTCCCTGCCTTCTGTTTGCATACAGGGAGGTTCCACAGAAGGGGGTTGGCTACAGCCCTTTTGAACTTCTGATTGGGCACCCTGTAAGAGGTCCATTTTGTTTGGTGAAGGAGGGCTGGGAGTTACCTCTCAAACTTCCCAAACAGGATGTGATGGACTATGTACTTGGTCTCCGCTCCAGGATGGCTGAATACATGAAGAAGGCAACCAAAAACCTGGAAGCAAGCCAATAACTACAAAAAGCTTGGCATGACCAAAAGGCTGTGCTGACTGTATACGAGCCAGGACAGAAAGTGTGGGTGTTGGAGCCTGTGGCCCCAGCAGCTCTCCAAGACAAGTGGAGTGGCCCCCATACAATTGTTGAGCAAAAGGGAGAAGTTACCTACTTGGTGAATCTTGGAACTCCCAGGAGTCCCCTTAGGGTGCTCCATGTCAACAGATTGAAACCATATGTTGACAGGGCTGACATGGGCTTGCTCATGGCAACTGATGAGGAACAGGAGAAGGAGAGTGACCCTCTCCCTGACCTGCTCTCACAGAACCCTGATGATGCGTCAGTAGATGGTGTTGCTTTGGCAAGCAGCCTCACTGACCATCATCAAACTGAATGCAGACAAGTTCTGCAGCAGTTCAGACATATGTTTAGCCTGACCGCTAGTCAGACTTCTTGGTGCACCCATGAGGTGGACACTGGAGACAGTTTGCCTGTCAAGAGTAAAATCTACAGGCAACCTGACCATGTCAGGGACTGTATCAGGACTGAAGTCCAGAAAATGTTGGAACTAGGTGTGATTGAGCCTTTGGATAGCCCTTGTGCTAGTCCAGTAGCCCTTGTGCCTAAACCTCATACCCAGGGTGGTAAGGAAGAAATTAGGATTTGTGTAGACTACAGAGGCCTCAATGCAGTCAACAGGACTGATGCCTATCCAATTCCCAGGGCAGATGAGCTCATTGATACTTTGGCCTCAGCCAAATATCTGAGTACATTTGACCTAACAGCTGGCTACTGGCAAATCAAGTTAGCTGATGATGCCAAGGCCAAAACAGCATTTTCAACCCCTGGTGGGCACTACCACTTTGTGGTGATGCCCTTTGGTTTGAAAAATGCACCTGCCACTTTTCAGAGGTTGGTGAACAAAGTTCTGACAAGTATGGAAACTTATTGCTCAGCTTATCTAGATGATATTGCTGTCTTTAGATCCACCTGGCAGGATCACCTGGTCCACCTCAGAAATGTTTTGGAGGCCCTGCAAAAAGCAGGCCTCACTATCAAGGCCACTAAGTGCCAGA
This sequence comes from Triturus cristatus, assembly GCF_964204655.1. Lineage (NCBI taxonomy): Eukaryota > Metazoa > Chordata > Amphibia > Caudata > Salamandridae > Triturus > Triturus cristatus. The sequence goes on from NC_140579.1 coordinate 1,103,311,299, forward strand.
TAGGGCAGAGTCAGGTTGTGTACCCGGGCCACCTTGTAGGTGGAGGCCAGGTTCAATCTTTGCAGAGCAAAATCCAAACCATCATGGAATGGGTAGTTCCAACCACCCAGACACAAGTGAGAGCCTTTTTAGGCCTGCCTGGGTACTATAGGAGGTTTGTTAAGGGATATGGATCTATAGTGACCCCCTTAAATGATCTTACCTCAAATAAAATGCCAAAGAAGGTTCAGTGGACAGCTAGCTGTCAAAAGGCATTTAATGACCTAAAGCAGGCCATGTGCAGACTACACAAAAAAGTTCATTGTCCAAACAGATGCTTCTGAGCTGGGTGTGGGAGCTGTACTGTCTCAACTGAATGATGAAGGTCAAGACCAGCCAGTAGCTTTTATAAGCAGAAGGCTGACCCCTAGAGAGAAACGTTGGTCAGCTATAGAGAGGGAGGCCTTTGCTGTGGTGTGGGCCCTGAAGAAGCTGAGGCCATACTTGTTTGGCACTCACTTCATAGTTCAGACTGACCTCAAGCCCCTCCTATGGCTCAAACAGATGAAAGGTGAAAATCCTAAACTGCTAAGGTGGTCCATTTCCCTACAAGGGATGGACTATACAGTGGAACATAGACCTGGGACCCAACATGCCAATGCAGATGGACTCTCAAGGTATTTCCACTTAGAACACAAAGACTCAACTGGTCAAGGTTAGTTTAGTGTCCCTGCATTTGGGGGGGTTGTGTAGGAGAGTAAGATCTGCACTTATGTTGCCCCCACTTTTTTCTGATGGTAACACTGGTTTCTGGCTATAGTCTGGCTGGGTCCCTTCTAATCAGGGCCCCAGTCTCTCTGTTCTCTCTAAACAACTTGGAGTGCATATCAGATGCACTAGTGATTGGATACTGTGGTGCCTTATGAGCCCCTAGTATATGGTACCTTAGGTACCAAGGGCATAGGTACTTTAAAGGCCTACCAGGGGCTGAAGCATGTATTATGCCACCCCCTGGGAAGCAAACTAAATCTGACACCACAGGCCTGCTACTGCAGCCTGGGTGAGGTAGTGTTAGCACTCCTCACAGAGGTAGAGGTTCCTATATCTAACCATACACACACATATAAACCTATCAGTCACCCCTAAGGCAGGCCCTATCAATCCTGAGGGCAGGGTGCTTGGTTTACAATGTGAGGGGGTGCCACTGCCTGAGCAGGGCCCCTCTGCAGCTGGCAGAGTCTATTCTCTGTGGCTGTTTGTGGATGCGGTTAAACCATATACTCTGAAGTGCATTATAACCTAGCGGTAAATGCTAACTTTGGAATGACTGCATCAAAACATGTCGTGTTTGGTGTCAAACAACTTGGAATCATACCCCCACAACAGTAACTGGTGTGGGAGTATGATCCCACCCTTCTAGAGGGGACGACATGTACCCACTGTGGAAACACGGTAGAAATCTGAAAGAGCCCTGGCATCACAAAATGGATGCCACCAGCACAGACACTGGGCTGCCCTCCTGCTGCTGACTGAAACTCGCAGTGGAGGAGGACCAACAATAAGCATCCTGTCACAGGGAGGTGTCACCACCTTCCAGACACTGTATGTACTAAGAAGTATTGATTTACCAGCATCAGCAGGGATCCTTCGTGCTGGGTAAGAGAGTTAAGGGCCTGCGCGGCTCCTACAAGATAGGGGGGACAGAAGTGGGAAAAAGGTCGCTTGGAACAATAATTACACTAGTCGGTTGGAATACAAACGAGTCAGGCGCAATTTCAAAATACTCACAGGGGGATGCGTAGAGTGAGTAACATAGGTTCAGTGTTCTCTAAGTTCAACTTAATTACGTCGTTGGGATGGCACTAGGTTCAAAAGTAACCTTGGCTGGGTGCATGGGGAGGAGAGAAGGAGAACATTCAAATTAAAAACTCACCCAAGGGGTCAGAGGTGAAGCGTGTATGTGTTCAGGGCTACAAAGTAAGTTAGGGCTATATGTTGTAGAGTTCAGTCACATAATGAACGCGCAAGATTTCTACAGGTAAAATAGCAAAGAATGCATAGGAGCCCAATATCGATGTATCAAAATGGGCCTTTGAAATAAAAACAGCAACAAACGCTAGATGGTAAGCAGGAACAGCTCGCATTACAAATTGAGACCTCTTAAATAGTTAAAACTATCTGAGCGCTTAGTCTAGGTTGAACAGCGTGTATTAGTCTCTGGGAAAGAAGGTAATCTGTGTACGTGACTAAACACCGCATCAGAGAGCGCTGGCTGGTGAAGGAAACGCTCGAGTGGTTGGGATCATACGAGCATTAGGAAACAAGTGCGTTAAAACTAGCGGTGATGGATAGCTTGAAATGCAACATGGCCCTGCAGGGCGAGGGCCCGTGCTTGTTGGTAGAAGACTTACAGATACATAGTATAAGACGCGCTAAACCCGTTCAGTAACCACGTGTGTGCCAATGCCTGTTAGTCTAGCGTATGGTTAGGAAGTTTCTAAGGGGCTGGCGTTCGCATTCAAGGTGGAGAGGAGAGGAGAAACGTGACATACCTTGTAGGGAAGTGCCGATGAATCAGGCAACTAACCCCGGTTCATGTCACGTGGTTATTTCAATACTCATTAGAGGACGTGCAAGTCGTGCACGTAATCGAGAACGATTTGGAGCTCAAGGGATCGATTTTCAGGGGAAAATTACCGATGACAGAGCAAAGGCATGCTCTTCTTAAAGGAATATTTAAACATCCTGTAAACACTGTAATACACCAAAAAGCATTACTGTCGATTATAACTGGCTGAAACAGAGAGGAAATACGTTCAGCAATGAAAATCAATATGTCAACATTTTGGCAGCAATATAGTTCATACAATCACATTATGATGGTGCAACTGTGATTTGTGCCGGGCTTGGTTATGCAAAGAAAATACTTTCGGCATTGAGATGAAGTCATGGCGTTTGCTGTGGTCAGACGGTTATCTGCCATATTATGCATATGAGTCTGTTCAAATTTTACAATATTGACGGTAGGCAAGACTGTCTAACATGAGGTTGTCTGATACAATTAAACACATATTAATGTTGATGCGCATATGACTATGTTCGAAAGGTAAATCATCTTGGGTTACAAATAGAGCTGTCTCAAAGTGTTACCACATATTCTTGTAGAACATTAAGGCAACATTTAAAATCGTCCAACAGAGCGAAATACTTGTTAAATCCCATGTGTAGGATTGTTGGTAATTAAGGCAAATGTCCAGTTTACATATTCAGTTGGACTGCGAAAATAACAGGGATCATTGGAGGGACTGAACATGGTGTGCTATGTGTCAGTCACGGTCCTAAGCATTCTATATTGACAGAGATTCGAGTATTAAGGACCACTTAGTAGAGGCAGCTGGGCATATGTAGTGTCTAATTCATTTAGGCCATTCTGTACTGACTTAAAGTGATCCATCCACTTGCATTCTCTGGTGTTCCGAATTTGACCCAAATCGCCACCCCTGATGCCCAGTGTAACTGATTCAATAATCAGCCATTTCATGGATTCGGGAGGATGGTTCAGCGTTTGAAAGTGGTCAACCATGGGGGCCCCCACGGTTCCACATCTTATTCTGCTGCAGTGCTGCAGGATTCAGCATTTGATCTTCTGAGTTGTCTGTCCTACGTAAATTTTGTCACAAGGGCACAACATTGCATAAATGACGTTTTTGGTGTTACTGTTTGTAAAGGTTTTGGGCTCCACCGTACAGTTACTGTGGATGAACTTTTTTGTTTCAATCGCCAAGCAGCAGGCCTTGCATTTTCCACACTTGTAGTGACCTACCTCATTGGGGAGTTGCCACATTGACTGGATTGTGGGTTGTGGTGGTATATCCAGGAGAGATTTGACCACATAGTCGCGGATATTTTTGGCCTTCTTGAATGAGTGCATTGGAGGGTCTGGAAGCTGTAGCTCTCCTGCAACCAAGTGCCAGTGTTTGTTGACGATATGTCGGATTTCGTTGCTCCGTGTATTGAATGTTGTGACACAAATTACTCTGTCCAGAGTCTGGGGACGGTCTTTGGGCGTAAGGAGCATCTCCCTATGATTATGCCAGGCTCTCCTCCTGGCCCGCTTGACCAGGCGCTTGGGATAGCCACGTTCAATCAATCGATGGATTAAATCATCCAATTCCTTGAAAAAGTCTTCCTTCTGAGAACAGTTTCTTCTGATTCTTAGAAACTGGCCAAACGGCAAGTTGTCGCGTAGACCCCTGGGATGATGACTGCCGTACCTCAGTAATGTATTTCTCTCCGCAGGTTTGCGGTATAAGGTGGCATACAGGTAGTCACTGGTGGCTTTAATGGATATGTTGAGAAAATCAATAGTGGACTTGTCCTGGTGTATCGTGAACTGGATATCTGTTGATCTCCCATTCAACCAAAGAAAGAAATTCTGGAGTTCCAGTATGTTTCCTGTCCAAATCATGAGAACGTCATCTATGTAGCGTTTCCAACAGGAGACGTGATCTCTGAAGGGGTTAGTGGAGTTGTAGATGTAATTTAGCTCTAAGTTATCCATGTAGAGGATAGCTAGGTCCGGGGCGAAGCTTGCCCCCATGGCTATGCCCTTGGTCTGCATAAAATAATCACTCTGGAAGTAAAATAATTTTTGAGTCATGGCTATCTCAAGTAGTTGAATGCTGAATTCAGTTGGGACACGTACTGGTGATATCCTTGTGTTCAGATATTTCATCATTACTTGGAGTGCATGTTGCTGTGGGATGCTCGTGTATAAAGACACACTATCCATTGTGACGAGGATTTGCGTAGTAGGGTCAAACGACGTGCCATCAACAAGATTAATTACTTGCATTGTATCTCGGAGGGATGACTCGGTTTGTTCTGCCAGTGGTTTTAAGAAGAAATCCACGTATTTATACAGGGGCTCTAAGACTGAGCCACATCCAGAGACAATAGGGCGGCCGGGTGGTTGTTCCATACTCTTGTGGACTTTGGGTAGGGTATAGATGGTAGGCAACCGGGGTTGTTTCTGATTAAGGTACTGAAATTCATGCTCTGACAGGTATCCCTCCTCTCTGCCTTTTTCGGTCGTCCGTAATATCATGGTACTAATCTTCTTTGTGGGGTTGCTGCTCAGTTTGGTGTAGCTCACTCCATCATACAGCTGTGAGTAGAGTTCCTTCTTGTAGTCATCAATGTCTTGAACCACAATGGCCCCTCCCTTATCGGCTGGCTTGATCACAATTGAGCGATTGTTTTGCAATCTTTCCAAAGCCTTGCGTTCAGCACCAGTGACATTGTGTTTGACGTACTTCTCGGTTGAGCAGGTCGACAGAACTTTCTCGAGAACCGTGCTCTCATAAGCAAGAATCCGATGAGAAACCATCTGGGATGTAGGTGTAAAAGTTGACAGCACTCGTAGCCCAGTGCAAGAGGTAGAGGTTGAGGGTGGTGATTGCTTGAAGTAACGTCTCAAGCGTATTTTTCGGAAAAAACAGTGTAGCTAACTTTGGAGGTTGAATTTGTTCGGATATGTTGTAGGGACATAGGATAATCCCTTTTCCAGGATAGTACATTCATCCTTGGTTAGTTGGTAGGTTGATAAATTAATGATGGGGTCTTTTGGGGTGGTTACCAGCGGTACACCCGACGTCTCGTCTGAATCTCTCCATGTTGTTCCTGGGGAAACCTCACTTGCTTCTGGACCGGGTTCTGGCCCTGTTGACGGCCTCTGTCCCATCCCTGGCCTTGTTGCTGCTGGGCCCGCATGCGGCCCCTGCTCCAATTCCAGTTTGTGCTCCTGCCACTTGGCGGACGCCATTGGTTGTCCTCTAAAAAAGAAGGTCCTTTTTGTGGGTAGTACCACCCTTCCTGGTACTGGTATCCCGAGCTGGTGCCTGGTCGGTCCCCTTCACTTCCAGTCGATCCACATGATTCAGAGAAAGTTGTAAATCTACGGCTTCCTCTAAATCCACCTCTCCCCCCGTTGGTAAATCGTCCTTGTTGGTCCTGCTTGTAGTAATCGACTTGCAAGTATGGATAGGTCTGTTTTTTGTCGTAGAAACGGACGTCCTTAGAAAGTTTGTCTAGCTTCTTTGCTTGAGTGGTGACGTTAAGTTCCTGGATTGTTTTTTCAAGGCGTTCTAGGGCCTCCTTTGCATTGGACAGAGCGTTGTCAGTTGTAATATCCCGTTTTAGATCTGCAATCTCCTTCATAAGTTTTTCAACTTGTTCAAGAGCCGTTTCCACCCCCAACACCATCCAGTGGCATAAGCAATTATTTGCTACGAAGCTGAAACCTTCCTTAAATTTCGGTTGATCAACGAACATAGCTGCTTGATTTCTCACCTGGAGACCCACAGGGATGATGTTCGCCTGTAAGTATTTTGTCAACAGACGGCCATGTAGTCTGGTTCTGATGAGTTTTTTCTCCAACCTCTCTAGTTTGGTAATCTTCTCATTGAGGGACACATCGATGCTTGGGGTATTAGTGGTGATAAAGAGGTTGTTAGAGGGGTCCTGAATCAAGTTAGCAATGTACTCCTCAGTGTATGAGAGTGTCTCACTTTCTGTCATACTGAATAAAAGGTAAATTAAAAACAATTACCCTTGCAGGCCCAGCCTGCACTTTAAAGAGTTGTATATCAATGGGGTGATCCATTAGACCACTGGACTCGGGTAAATAGTGGTACACAAAAGAATAGTCACAGTGGAAATCATTCACAATGTATCAACAACCAATAAATGGTAAATAGAGAAAAGAATATATCTGAAAGAAACCCGTTAGTTAGATTCCTCACCTTAGAATATCCCCAGGCGTAAGGCTGGATCCGGAAAGATTTTCGTCAGCAGTACCCTTGCGCGTCGTTAGGCGTCATCTGTGGCTCCGCGTCCGTCGTCGGCGTCGTGATCGCCGGGATGACGTCATCGGAGTACTTAGTCGCTGCCCTCGCGCGCTGACGTCAGTTCTTCTTTTTTCCGCGCCAGTAAGCACCGATCTGGGAAGAAGCATACCCTTTAGTCATTTTTTGACGAAACTTTTTGAACTCTTTTGGTTCGATCTCGACTCGATTCTGGTGCCGGTAGTGATGCCTGGCTTTAAAGCTTGCGACTCCTGTCACCGACTGATGTCGGTTACGGACAACCACCGCCGGTGCCTTTACTGCCTGGGGCCCGACCACGATGCCGAGTCGTGCCCCGACTGCCGGGCCTTGACTTCGAAGGCTAGGCGGCAGCGGTCCCGCAAGCTACTCGAGCTCCGGCAGTCGGCTCCGTGCTGTTCACGGTCCCGGTCGAGGAGGAGATCGAGGGACCGGTCGCGGAGCCGCAGCCATCACCACCACTCGCCCAGTTCCAAGTCTTCGGGTAAGTCGAAGCATAGTAAGAAGTCCAAGAGGCGACATCGCTCTTCGGGCTCCCCTCGCCTGTCGCGCGACTCGGCCGAGGGTTCGGGTGGTACCACCCGCGCGGCTCCGTCGGAGCCGCAGAAGTCGCGTCCGTCCCCATACCTGCCGGTCCCTGGGGCTGGCGCGACTTTGGTGGAGATCAGTGCCTTCCTCGAGGCCATGAGGACCCTGGCTCCGTCGTAGACGCCTGCCGGCGCGCCTTCGAGCCCCGCAAGCTCGACTGGGAGGCCTATCGAGCCGGCGGCTCCGGCCCCGGCGCCGTCGCCGACTCTGGTCCCAACGCCGCAGGTCTGCGCGGGATCCAGGCCTGGATCCCAGTAGGCGCCAGTCAACCTCACGACCCCTCCGCCGGTGCCGACTTCAGTGCCACCCTGTTCCCCAGTTTATTTCCGGTCCGGGCCCGGCGTCGGAGAGGCGCCGTCCGGCGCTGCACCCGACGCCGATGGGTGGCAATTGCATCTTCTGCCCGGCTCCGATCATTCCTCCTGTCTACCAGGAATCGGATGACGGTGACGACTGGGAGGGGTCTGAGGACCCTCTGACCCGGCAGGGTCAGTTATCTCAGGACTGGGCAGACGAGCTGGGGGATGCCAGTGGTCTGGATATCTCCCCTGACACTGGCTTCATCTCTCCTCCGACCGTGGCTTCGGAGGAAGGTGCTGCATTCTCTGTGGTGCTGCGCAAGGCGGCCGAAGCCCTTGGGCTGGAGCTACCTGCTGGTGCCGTGAGGACTAACCTCCTCACTGAGGTTCTCCAACCGTCAGCAAGCTGCTCGGAGCCTCTGCTGCAGTTTAATGAGGCACTGGTTGATGTTCTTAAGGGCACCTGGTCCAAGCCCTCCACAGTCCCTCCTGTGGACCGGAACGTGGCCCGGCGCCACCGCCCTGCACCGGGGACCACAGCTTTCTGTCCATGCACCCCACACCCGAGAGCCTGGTTATCCAGGCCTTGACTTCCCAGACATCCTTCCCGTCCGCTCCCCCGGATCGGGAATCCAAGAGACTAGAACAGTTTGGTAAGAAGCTCCTCCCTTAGTTTGGGATTGCGTTCTATTAACACCGCTTGTCTCTTGGACCGTTTCTCCCTCTCCCTGTGGGATACGGTGGAGGACGTGCTGCCCCAGTGCCCGGAGGAGTCCCGGACACGGCTCGCTCAGGCTCTTGCCGAGGGGGGGGATGCCGCACGGCATGCAATCCGATGTGGACTGGACACTATGGACTCGCTAGGTCAGGCAATGTCGACCACGGTGGCACTTCGCCGCCACGCCTGGTTGCGGTCCACGAGTTTTTCTGGGGATGTCCAGAGCAACCTCATGGACATGCCCTTCGATGGCAGTCGCCTTTTTGGCGACAAAGCAGATAGTGCGCTGGAGCGCTTTAAGGACTCTAGGGCTATGGCCAAGTCCTTGGGCCTCTCGGCCCGCGCCCGCAAGCTTCCGCTTTTCGCTCCTTTCGTGGCCAAGGAAGGGGCGCCCCCTCATGTCCGCCTAGCCACAGGCTGCAGAACCCACCTCCACGCGGTCGCGGACGTGGATTCCGCCGAGGCGGTACAGGGGGACAACGTGCCGGTCCGTCCACATCTACCCCAGCAGCATTCGCCTCAAAGCCCGCCTAGTCCGTGCTTTCAGGCCCATTCCACGGAAGTGGGAGGCAGAGTTCGCCATCACCTGCTCCACTGGCGTTCCATCACGTCGGACAGGTGGGTGCTGCAAATCGTCCGAAGGGGCTACTCCCTCCCCTTCGAGGCGACCCCTCCAGCCATGCCACCGCAGTACCATCGCATGTCGGGGGATCACTTGAATCTTCTGCAGGAGGAAGTTACGGCCCTCTTGGCCAAAAGGACAATTGAGCGCGTTCCTGGTCCAGAAGTAGGTCGTGGTTGTTATTCCCACTACTTTCTGTTTCCCAAGAAGGGCAAAGGGGGCCTACGCCCTATCTTGGACCTCAGGAGCGTCAACGCCTTCCTCCGGAAGGAGAGGTTCAAGATGCTCACCTTAGCTCAGGTTCTGGCTGCCCTAGACCCTAGAGGCTGGATGGTAGCGTTGGACTTGCAGGACGCTTATTTCCACATCCCCGTCCTGCCGGCCCACAGGCGTTACCTGCGGTTCACGGTGGGCCAGGAGCATTTTCAGCTTACCGTGCTCCCCTTTGGCCTCACCAATGCCCCTCGGGTGTTCACGAAAGTGATGGCGGTGGTCGCAGCTCATCTGCGCAGATTGGGGGTTGCAGTCTTCCCCTATCTTGACGACTGGTTGTTGAAGGCGGGCTCGCCCCAGGCAGTCGTCTCCCACCTCCAGACTATGGCCGACCTCCTGCATTTGCTGGGGTTCTCCATCAACGTGCCGAAGTCGCATCTGAGTCCCTCCCAGAAGCTCCTCTTCATTGGAGCGGTTCTGGACTCAGCGCGGTTCCGGGCCTATCCTCCGGAACAGCGGGTCTGGGATATTCAGGCTCTGATCCCCATCTTCTGGCCTCTATCCCAAGTTTCGGTCAAGTTGGTGCTGCGGCTTCTGGGTCTGATGGCCTCCTGCATCCTGTTGGTGCATCACGCCAGATGGCGAATGCGGCTCTGCAATGGGACCTGAAGTTTCAGTGGGCCCAGCATCGCGGCAACCTGTCCGACCAGGTCTTGATCTCGGAGGGCACTGCGAGACAGTTGCAGTGGTGGATCACGGACCGCGATTGGGTCAGTGGCAGATCCCTCTCCCTTCCCCAACTGGAGCATGTAGTAGTGACGGATGCGTCCCTCCTGGGATGGGGGGGCCACATGGGAGAGGCAGAGATCAGAGGCCTCTGGTCTCCGGCGGAGTCTCGGCTCCATATCAACCTTCTGGAGCTGAGGGCGATCCGACTTGTACTGAAGGCATTCCTTCCCTCTGTCCGGGGAAGTGTAGTGCAGGTGTTCACGGACAACACCACTGCATTGTGGTATTGCAACAAACAGGGCGGGGTGGGGTCGTGGATAGGCCTGGGCAAAATTTCCGTTCGAGGAATTTGCGATAATTTGGCATTTCCGCGTTCCGCGGAGAGCGCGGAAATGTCAAAATTTCCGCATTCCGCAGCTTTGCGATAATTTGGTTCTTGCTCGCGCTGTAAAATAATACATTCTCGCGCGAGCGTGATCGCCTTACCTGAATCCCCGCGTTCGCCGACAAGTTTTCCCGATCCGGTCGCGTTCTCCATGAGATGTTGTATTGTTTTAGCCATTTGCGCTGTCTCGCGACAGTCCGCGTCCGCAGTGATGTCATGCGTCGCGCGATCACGTCTTTTTTCAGGCGATCATGCACCGCGAGACAACTGAAAACAAGATGGCCGCGCCCGCGAGCAACCACAGGGGTAAGTTAGCGACCCGCAACCATGCAAAAAATATCGCGAACGGGCGGGAAAAAAACTTCCGCATCTTCGCGATATTTCCGCTTGTTTGCGGAGATTTTTAACATTTTCGCGATAATTTGCGAAAGTCGCTTTCGCAAATTCCGCCCACCCCTAGTCGTGGACCCTTTGTCAGGAGGCTCTGTGCCTCTGGACATGGCTGGAACATCAGGGCATCACCCTGGTGGTTCAACATCTGTCGGGCTCTCTGAAATCCAGAGCAGACGAACCCAGGTGCATGATGGATCACGAATGGCGTCTGAACTCGGACGTGGCACAAGGCCTCTTTCAGCAGTGGGGAGAGCCTTGGTTAGATCTATTCGCCACCGAAGAGAACGCGCAATGTCAGTAGTTCTGCGCGTTGGTGTTTCCAAGGCGGCACTCGCTCAGGGACGCCTTTCGTCGCGAGTGGAGTTGCGGTCTATTGTACGCCTTTCCGCCTATACCACTTCTGCCCAGAGTGCTGAAGAAGATCAGGCGTGACCGGGCCCAAGTCATCTTGGTGGCTCCGGATTGGGCACGAAGGCACTGGTATCTCGAGCTACTCAGTCTGTCTATCGATCCCCCGATACGACTGCCTCTTCAGGATTTCCTTCTGTCGCAGCAGCAGGGGACAGTCCTCCACCCGAACCTGTCCAGTCTCCACCTCCATGCATGTAGATTGAGAGGCGACAGTTGATGCCATTTGACTTGCCTCCTGAAGTCTGTGATGTTATTCTGGCAGCCAGGCGTCCCTCCACAAAATCGGCATACGCCTACAGGTGGAACAAATTTGTGGAATGGTGCACAGCAAAGGCTGTGGATCCCTTTTCCGCTCCTCTTTCTGAGGTTCTCCTCTTTCTTCTTTCCATGGCCCAGCAGGGCTCTTCTTCGGGCACTCTTAAAGGTTATCTTTCAGCTATCTCTGCTTTCTTATGGCTTCCTGATCAGCCTTCTCTTTTCAAATCCCCTGTTGTTTTTCGCTTCTTTAAGGGCATTGCTCACATGTTTCCTCCTGTCCCTTTCGTAATGCCTCAGTGGGATTTGAATCTGGTTTTGACGTATCTGATGTGCGCTCCCTTTGAGCCACTTCATAATTGTCCCCTTCGTCTGTTGACGCTTTAGACTGCTTTCCTGGTGGCCATCACCTCTGCTAGTGAGTGAGCTCCAGGCTCTCTCTTCTAAGCCTTCTAAGCCTCCTTTCCTTTCTGTCCATCCGGACAAAGTTGTTCTCAGAACTCGTCCTTCCTTTCTTCCTAATGTAGTGACTGCCTTTCACATCGGGCAGTCTGTTACGCTGCCCACCTTCTTTTCGCCTGCGCATCCCTCGAAAGAGGAAGAGAGGCTCCACCGTCTGGACCCAAAACGGGCGCTGTCCTTCTATCTGGACCGCACCAAGCAGTTACGGGTGGACGACCAACTCTTTGTCGGCTACGTGGGTGCTAAGAAGGGGCGGGCGGTACACAAACGAACCATCTCTCGGTGGGTCGTTTTGTGTATCAAGGCTTATTACTCCTTAGCCAAAAAGGAACCTCCTGTAGGTCTGAGGGCCCATTCCACTCGGGCCACAGCGGCGACCACTGCCCTGGGCCGGGGAGTCCCCTTGCAAGACATTTGACAGGCAGCAACGTGAGCCTCGCTGCACACGTTCACCAAACACTATTGCCTGGACAGCCAAGTCCGGAGAGACGGCTTCTTTGGCCGTTCTGTTCTCCAGGACTTTCTGGTGTGATCTTGGTTTGCAGACCCACCACCGGGGTTGGTATTGCTGGGGTATCTATTCTAAGTTGAGGAATCTAACTAACGTGTTTCTTTCAGATGAACAAGTCACTTACCTTCGGTAACGATATATCTGTAAGAAACATTAGTTAGTTAGATTCCTCACCGACCCACCCATCCACCGCGTTCTGCGAACCGATATCTAGGGTTGAGGTCATCCCTTTCAGGGCCCTAGAATTTTTTTGGCACCAGTGTCGGTCTCTTGCATGGCTCTGCGTTCCTGGCGTGGAAAGCTATGTACAAGAACTGACGTCAGCATGCGAGGGCGTCGTCTAAGTACTCTGACGACGTCATCCCGGCGATCACGACGCCAACAACGGACGCGGAGCCGCAGACGACGCCTAGCGACGCGCAATGGTATTGCTGACGAAAATCTTTCCGGATCCAGCCTGACGCCTGGGGATATTCTAAGGTGAGGAATCTAACTAACTAATGTTTCTTACAGATATATCGTTACCGAAGGTAAGTAACTTGTTCGACATCACCAAAACAATTTAAATCATACAATGAATGATTGGAGATTTAATTAGTGATTGTCAATAGATCAATAATTCACAGGATAAACTATATTATGCATTCTACAGTTTTAAGAAGGCAGGTGCAAATAAGGTGGGGTGACAAGTGGTGAAAATACGATCAGTGCAAGTGGTTGTGCAGTGGGAAGGTGGTGCATGTATATACATCAACATACAATGGTACGGAACCTAACCAGCCAGATATCTTGGCATAAACAATAAATGCAAAATCATAAACGGCTGATGCAGTTAACAATTCACTGTCATTCAGGTATGAAGTACAAGAGAGAAAAGTCGACGTTTTGACCCCTAAGGGAACCAGCAAACTGAACGTCTTGGAGGTGGGGTCTTCATCAGGACGAGGGGAGTGGGTGAAGGGAGGGGTGCACCTAAAAGCAATAATAAACGGTTTAGGGGTGTGTCTGAACACGGGATAACTCCAATGAGTATGTACTAAGAAGTATCGATTTACCAGCATCAGCAGGGATCCTTCGTGCTGGGAAAGAGAGTTAAGGGTCTGCGCAGCTCCTACAAGATTGCGGGGACAGAAGCGGGAAAAAGGTCCCTAGGAACAATAATTACACTAGTCGGTTGGAATACAAACGAGTCAGACGCAATTTCAAAATACTCACAGGGGGATGCGTAGAGTGAGTAACATAGGTTCAGTGTTCTCTATGTTCAACTTAATTACGTTGTTGGGATGGCACTAGGTTCAAAAGTAACCTTGGCTGGGTGCATGGGGAGGAGAGAAGGAGAACATTCAAATTAAAAACTCACCCAAGGGGTCAGAGGTGAAGCGCGTATGTGTTCAGGGCTACAAAGTAAGTTCGGGCTATAGGTTGTAGAGTTCAGTCACATAATGAACGTGCAAGGTTTCTACATGTAAAATAGCAAAGAATGCATAGGAGCCCAATATCGATGTATCAAAATGGGCCTTTGAAATAAAAACAGCAACAAACGCTAGATGGTAAGCAGGAACAGCTCGCATTACAAATTGAGACCTCTTAAATAGTTAAAACTATCTGAGCGCTTAGTCTAGGTTGAACAGCGTGTATTAGTCTCTGGGAAAGAAGGTAATCTGTGTACGTGACTAAACACCGCATCAGAGAGCGCTGGCTGGTGAAGGAAACGCTCGAGTGGTTGGGATCATACGAGCATTAGGAAACAAGTGCGTTAAAACTAGCGGTGATGGATAGCTTGAAATGCAACATGGCCCGGCAGGGCGAGGGCCCATGCTTGTTGGTAGAAGACTTACAGATACATAGTATAAGACGCGCTAAACCCGTACAGTAACCACGTGTGTGCCAATGCCTGTTAGTCTAGCTAGCGTATGGTTAGGAAGTTTCTAAGGGTCTGACGTTCGCATTCAAGGTGGAGAGGATAGGAGAAACGTGACATACCTTGTTAGGAAGCGCCAATGAATCAGCCAACTAACCCCGGTTCATATCACGTGGTTATTTCAATACTCATTAGAGGACGTGCAAGTCGTGCACGTAATCGAGAACGATTTGGAGCTCAAGGGATCGATTTTCAGGGGAAAATTACCGATCACAGAGCAAAGGCATGATCTTCTTAAAGGAATATTTAAACATCCTGTAAACACAAAAGATGTCGAGTGCTGCAGCATCGGTGCCCAGATTGGACACAACAAGCCTTGGCAACAGCAACCCACACAGAAACAAGAAAGGGACTCACCACTTGGTAGGGGCACATCTGGAGCAACCAGGGAAGCCCAAGGAAATTCAAAGTTACCCCGTCAGGGATCCACCAGTCAACGGACCAGGGATCGTGAAGGGACCTCGAGACAAAACACAAAATGGCAGCCCAAGGGTCACTCGGAGTGACTAAGCCGACAATCTTCGGTGGATTCAGTGCTCGAGGTGCGGGCTACAAATCAGCCTAAGCACGATTTCAGTTGAGAAGTGAATGCACTTGCAAAAGTGCACGGTGACCAGGAGTTCCGGTTCCACGCTACTCACGAGGGCTGCGGGTCTCAGCTTTGCTTGGAACTCGGGTCGGCCTGTGAGATGTCTGGAAATCCTCTTCCTGGGCTGCAAATACTTCGGAGTCCGGCGGGAGCTTCGGAAATGCAGACCGGCAAATTGCTTCGTTGGTGCAAAAAATAGTTCCACACAACGGCGGATACAGTGACCGCACTACCCTGTGAAGTTCCCTTGTTGTTTTTTAAAAAAGTAGTCAATCTGGTTGAGTGTGCACAAAAACCACTCCAGCACTCGCCATCGTTGAGTGCAAACTGCTATGCAGATAAATGAGAAAGTCTGATTTGTGGGGTGGTGCACCACTTGATGTTTAAAACAAGCGGTAGTTAATTAGTCCATGAGTCTTGTGATTTAAAAGACTGGAATAATTCTTTATTTTTCAAAAATGTCAGCCAACGCGTTTCGTTCATGAGAATGAACTTCTTCAGGGCTGGTATTGAGGCTGAGAGTAGAGCTTTCCGCTTGAGAAGACTGGTCAGTTGCTTCGTTGGTGCCTGCCAAGCAGGGGAGTCACTCCTTGACCCCAAGGGAGATTTCTTCAGTCCTCTGATCTTTAGCAGAGCATCGAAGGTCCAGGATTTGGCTTCAGAGTTTCGTCCAGGGTAATCTAAAGTTCTGGTTACAGGGGTTCCTTACTTATACCTAAGGACGCGGTTAGACTAGCTCTAAGGACCCACCTATGGGAGGGTTTGGAAAGAGGGGTGGCTACACCCATTTCCTTTGTCCAGTTTCATGCCAGAGCAGGGGCTGGAAGCCCCCGAACCGGTTTGAGCTGGAATATGCACAGAGACACCAAATGTGCCCCCAGTGCAGGACTTCAAAGCACTCAGAGAGTGCTCCCACCCAGCCCCAATACACATACGCCTGTCTGGGAGGTGGTTACACCTCCCTGTGACAGGAAACCTATTGTCCAGGCCTCCCCTGCCAGAGTTTCGGTCAGCAGCAGGACGCCAGACCCGTGTCTGTGGCTGCAGCATCTATTTTGTGATGCCAGGGCTCTATTAAGTTTCTACTGGGTAACCCAGTACTGCCATGTCTCTCCCTCTAGAAGTGTGGGATCATACTCCCACACCAGTTACTAGTGTGGGGTATGATTCCAAGGGGTTTGACACCAAACACGACATGTTTCCGTGCAGCCAGTCCAAAGTTTGAATTTACCGTTTGGTTATAATGCACTTAAGAGTATATGGTCAGGCTGCACTACAAACAGCATCAGAGAAGGGTCTCCGAGCGCTGCAGAGGGGCTCTGCTCATGCAGGGGCACCCTCTCACATACGAACCAAGCACTCTGCCTTCAGGATTGATAAGACCTGCCATAGGAGTGACTTATAGGTTTATATGTGTGTATATATGTAGTGAGATAGGTAACCTATATCTCAGTAAGGGGTGCATGCACCACCTTACCCAGGCTGCAGTAGCAGACCTGTGGTGTCATCTTGGGTGGCTTTCCAGGGGTGGCATAATACATGCTTCAGCCCCTGGTAGGCCTCTGGGGTACCTATGCCCTGTGTACATAGTATACCATATACTAGGGGCTTATAAGGGCACCTCAGATCCAAACTGTAATGTACCTAAAGTACATGGAATAATTTTAGAGAGGAAGCAGCTAGGCTGAGGCCCTGAATAGCAGGGTCTCAGCCAGACTAAAGTCGAAAAACAGTGAAACACCAGCAGAAAGTGGGGGTATACATGTGAAGCAGATCCTACTCTCCTACAGCTCCAAATCTGCCTCCAGGGGGGTGGAAATACCACTAGAAACTAGGCATTTTGCATTTGTGGCAATAGAAAGGGCAGTGGGTGTTGCAATCTGGCATTGTTCACACTTCTGCATCAAAATGGATGAACCAGTCTGTAACCCCGCCCCCCGGTTTTTCCCCCCTGGGGCAGGGAGGGGGGGTTCCTGAAATTGGTCCCTTTGGGGGGCAGAAAGTCCACTAGACACAAGGGAACTCAAAATGGCACCAAAATAAACAAAAGAATGGGGAAACCTTACCTGGCATCGAGACACCATCCCACCCAAAAAGAGGCAATAGTGTTTATCTGCCCTTCCGGGGGCAAATAGGATGTTTGTGTGAATTGGGGAGGCTGCCACAAATTTGCCCCACATGGGTTTGCATTTGGGGCTAAAGAAAGAGTCACAGGTAATGCACTCTAACATTGGGCCATGCTCCCAAACCAAAGGGGTAAAAATCTGTATTTTGGCCTCCCCTGGGGACAAACAGGGAGTATGCTCCCAATTTGCCCTCAGTGGCGAAAACCTCACTTGATGACAGGACTATTTTTCTTTGTTATAAAATAATGGGGTGGGTCCAGCTCATCCTTATATCAGACCCTACTCTCACCCCTAAATCCTCAACAGTCTTTCTAATCTCCTGTGGACTGTAACATCCCATCCCGATGGCAAGCGAGAGGCCATTTGATTCTTTTGGGTGTTTTTTTAAGTATCGGCCAGGAGAGTGGGGCTAAATCCCAATATCGTCCCACTTGCCATGGTGAATGGCTACACTTTTGTGCTTGGATAGGCCACAACCTGGAGAAAACTACCAGACCCAGACATTTTAGAAAACAAGACATCAGGGGTTGTCCAGGGTATGCTTTGCATGGATCCCATGATGTTTTCGTACCTACAATTCTCTGCATACCTCAAACTCTGCCTAAAATCATGCATTTTCCTAGCACTTCTGTGATGCACACTTCTGGACTACAGAGGTATCCACAAGCTTTCTACTGCGCAGCATTCCCCTGCTTGTGACCTGATAAAACCACTACCCTTCTTGTATGGGTGAGCTTAATGTCCACAAAACGTAATGTGGAAACATCAACATTTCCTGTGAAAAAAACTAGCCTGCTTTGGCAATGGGGGTAGCTGCTTTAACTGTTCTTCAGCTTGGCCACCACCTAGGAAAGGATAACAAACCCACACATTTCTGAAAACTAGACAACTGGGGGAATTGGGGTGGTGTTTTTCATGGGTATCTCATGACGTTTTCCTACCCAAAATGCCATGCAAACTTCAAACGTTGACTAAAATCACAACTTTTACTTGGCTTTCTGTGATGGAATCTTCCGGAATCAGGAGGGATGTACAAAATTCCTACCACCCAGTGTTCCCCCACTTATCCAGATAAAATTGCTACCCCAGTTGAGTGCCTACTCCTGGGGGAGCAGCTGAGCCTAATAACCGCAAAAGGAATGGGTCGAATCAGGGTCAGGGGAAGACCCAGAGTGGATTTCTCATTGCTATTGGTTGGATCCGTTGCTGTCACGGTTAGCATTCCCACTCACACAAATAGAGCAGTTTTTTTTATCTAGACAAGTGGGAGAGCGCTGGGTTGGAGGAATGTTGTGGATTCCTCCTGATTCTGAAAGTTTCCATCATAGATACATAACGAAAATGCGTAATTTTAGCCAAGGTGTGAGGTTTGCAGGGCATTGTGGTGAGTAAAGCTGGTGGGATTCATGCAAAGCACACCACCACAGAATCCCCTGAGGATTCAGTGTTCATAAATATCTGTGGTTGATAGGTTTCCATGGGTGGTGGCCAAGCACAGCTACAAATACAGGAGTTAAGCCTATCGATGATCTCTCCATGTAGCGCTTTAGGGCCTTTTATGTGACGGTCCCTTGGGGTACCGTTGTTATATGGCGATGTGGGAACTCTAGATGGTATGATATTTGTAGATACCCACAGATTCCAGATCTTTCTTGCTCAGAAATGTGAGGAAAATGTGTCTTTTAGTAAAAAGTTGAGGTTTGCAAGGGATTCTGGGTACAAAACCTAGTGATAGCCATGCAAGTTACCCCACCCTAGATTCCCCTAGGTATCTAGAGGGATATGTACAAGAAAGTTGTGGAGCACAGCGTTAGCCTCCTTGGCTTAAAGCCGCGCTCTGCCACTTCTGAAACGCAAGGCTGCACCATATTTACAAGAATGTTGAGCAGCCTTGCGTTTTCCCCTGCGATAGCGCTAACTTTAGCAACTTTGTGCCAACTCAAGCACCCTTGCACCATAGTGCAAGGGTGTCTGCGTGCAGGGGAGGATTGTTCCTGTGTAGGAAGGTGTCCCTTCCTGCACATAAACATTCTGTCACTTTCATGTGTGCTGCTTCATGCAGCACACATGAAAGTGACAAAATGGCATTTTTTAAAGGTTTGTTTGTGTAAAGGAAGGGAAACCTCCCTGTACATAAATAAACCGTGGCATTTTGCTTTTTCCATGGGTGCTGCCTTGTGCATGCACACATGGAAAAAGCAAAAATGAGGAGAAATAATGCAAACTAACTTAAGAAAGACAAAATCCTAACTGTACTACGACTAAATGCCTTCTGTGAATACCAAAAGTAGTAAGTTTAGGATTTTGTCTCAGATTAGTTCTGTGAATTGGCCCCTATATGTATTGTATAGGGTCTCATGGGATCATGGACTGTAAAGTACATAACATCCAGGGACATAATGTGGTGACAACCTATAATTACTGTAACGTGCTGTACTTGATTTTCACTGGTGTTTCCCTGTTCAAGAAAACCAATAAAATTGATTATAAAAAAATTTTAAAAAATGTGTAAGGTTGCTAGGTTTCCCTAGCTGTCAGCTGAGCTAGAGTCCAAAATCGGCAGCTGCTGACATTGCAAAAAAAAAACAAGCATTGAAAATGCAATAGGTCTCGCCTTTGATTAAGTTAAAGCCATTTGCTTTGCTAATGGTATTGTACAGCAAAGCAAATGGCTTTAACTTAATCAAAGGCGAGACCTATTGCATTTTCAATTCTTGTTCTGCCATGGCGTTAAAAAGCCTTGGAATGTGTTCAAAATTGTTTACTAAGGCAAGCATATATTCCTAACTCGGACTGCATGATCTAGTGTGTAGCTATTGTTTAGCTCTTCAATCCCTGGTGGCACAGCATCAAGGATAATGTCATGTATGGCTAAACACTTGTAAGGTCCTAAAGGGGAGCCCTATTGGCTATGCCAATGCTTGTTTCTTTTGAGTTAAGCACTCCACAAGAGTACATGCATTTTCCAACTTTCTTTCTCATGTGCTTCTCTTACCCTGCCCAATGCCCAACTGAGCACACTTGCTGTGTGCTTCTCCCCATCCACTTCTGTGATGTGCTCGCCATCGTGTACTTCTTTCTCCCCACACTGCTTTCTCGTCCGTGTGTTTCTTTCCTGGCCCACTCCATGATGCTCTGTGCCCAGTGGCACCCCCAACCATCTGTTACCACCCCCCTCTGTTGCTTCCGCCTACACATGCCCTGCTTCCCCCACACCTTGCTTTCAAGGCTGCTGCCATGTTGCTTACTCCCCACCCCGGCCCTCAGTGTTACTAGCCTCTCATCCCCCCATTTGCGCTCCAATAAAAACCACTCACGTGCTTTTGTAGGCTCAAGCGTGTATGAAGTATGTGCCCACAAAATAACAAAACTACCACGTCATAGCACCTTTTTTAAAATGTAGTTCCCTTAGCCATGCTGCAGAGAATCTGAGCTGTACATCATGCCAAAAAAATGGCAAAGCAAACAGGTCCCAAAGATGAGACCTATCGATTTTGCCAATGCTTCTTGAGAGCATGTTGTCAGAGGCATTAATAGTCTTAGTGCAGTGTCACCATGGAGGTGAGAGGCCCGATGGCTGTGCTTTACAACCCAAACAGAGACGAGGGCGGACATTAACCCTGCCACCGTTAGGGTACAGTGCACCTTTCCTGCACCGCTTCATCCTGGAGTCCCAAGCGGGAGACAAAGTCCTTTAACACTACAAAAGCTATCAGTCAGGGGGAATTAAGGTCAATCAGATACCAGTGCAGATCAGCTCTAAAGCGGTTTACACAGCCTATGGATTTGGTTAATCGCAGTATGTAATACCTTACAAAAAGATAGAATAAATACCAAACACCCAACATAACAGACATGCAAAGAAAAGTGAAAGGGACTAGATGTAAAAAAATGTGAGTTGCTTATGAAGTACCAACAAGCTTACTGAGTCACCTGTAGCCCTCTCCACCTACGTGTCACCTTTCTGATACTAAAGCCTATAGCACCTAAAGTGCCATATTCACTGTATCCTAAATACTGAAGAGGCTTTAAAACGTGTAGGCCAGACCCTTCTCGCCACACCAGAATACAGGCCTGTACCAGGTCTCCGGCGCTGCCCGAGACAGGCAATCTATCCACCTCGGTTCCGTCCAACCAGACCCAGCATGGTTCAAGCAACCACAACCTGCTGCGGGACGGGGCAGCTCTTTAGTGTACTTGTGCCATCATGGGCAAGAATGGGTCTAGAGCCAGGGTAAGGAGCAGTCGACCAAGCATAGGTTAGTGACGGGGCAGGACTTCACCACACCAGCTTGCGGGTCAACACTAAAAGACTGTGCCTCCATGCCACTTCTGCCCCAGCCCCTCCTCCTTTCTACCTTCTACCCTATTTGCCCTCCACAGCTTCTATTTCATTCTCTCCCTTCCTATCCTCCGTACACCTCAGGTCGCTCAAATATTTAAAACATCCTGCTACCAACAACTGATATGGTTTAAAGTGAATTATTTGGTAAATTAAGCACTGGGAGGCGCAGCAAGAACAACGTGTATATAACCCCACCCAGGTTTGCAAGAGTATCCTCACCCACTTGCTAATCACCACTGTGGAGAAAATGCCAACCCTCTAAACTACACCAACCATAGTAACACAGGCCAGGGGTAGTTGGTTAAACACTGGCCCCTGGAACCATCTACCCAGGATGCAGACTTTCTGAAAGTGTAAGACCCAATGACAATTTGAATTAATTACATGCTATGTTGTTCAAATAAGTGTCGAGCACGCTGTACATATCTTGAACCACGTGACTGTCAACGTACAGTATAGATAAATTAAATAACAGCTAAATTACGAAGAGGAGCGCTAAAAATCCGCGTAATTCTTCTATAACTAACCGGTAATTGCATTACCCCGAGTCCTACTCTCGCGTATTTCCATTACACAGAGCAGGCCTCACTGTATAATGAAAATAAGCGAGAGGGACGAGGAGGTAATTGTAGCATTAAAAGAATTGTCTTGAGCACCTAAAATCACCCTTCGGATTATAGGAGAAAATGTCCAGAGATTATATCACCTGAAGAGGGCGCCATCAGCGGTGACTGAAGGGGAACGAGTGAAGATTCTTTTATTAAGAAATCAGATTGATAATTCTTCCAGTTTTTTATTCGACAAATGTTGCACTGAATTAAAACGGCCATAAGAACCACAGAAACAGTTAATATAGTTAAGCCATATGCACGGGCCAGCTGAAGCTGATGGCACATATACTGGTTAATAAACAAAACTAGTCACGCTGAGGGGCAGGGGGTTATGTTGAGGCGGGATGAAGGAAGTAGGCAGGGTAGAAATGTAAGAGCGGCTTGCCTCTGGGCGGCCTCAAGCAGGGTGTGGGGGCGAAATAATAGGTATGTGAGAGAGAGTGCGACTTTGTGTGAGAGTTAAAGAGAATGTGTCAGAATGAGAGAGAGAGCACATGTGAGAGCGAGAGAGAGAGAGAGAGAAACTGTGTCTGATCTGAGGATTTTACCCACACGTACAGCAACAAGACGTAGACGTCCGGGCCAGCCAGGGCCGTTTCTACCATTGGGCAAGACTAGGCAGCCGCCTAGGGCGGCAAAAGGGGGAGGGCGGCAAAAAACATGTGTGCGTGAAGGTCAGGGTCCTTCGGAAGGCCCCGGCGCGCTTTGGCAGAGTCCTGTCCGAAGACGCAGCATGCACAGTACTGTGTCCCCATCTTGAACACAGGGGAGGGCGCCTTGAGTCCCCGAGGAGCAGCAGAGGAGCTAGACGGGCGGGTGGGGGGGCATCATCAAGCAGGGTCCATGGTTCTGCTCGGAAGGACGTTAGTTAAAAGTTGCCGAGACCTGCCTGCCCGCGGCCCCAGCCTTTTGCAACGCCTCCCTCCCAGTGCCCGCTTCAAGGCGCTTGGAAAGCCTCAGGTCGCCAGCTGTGGGCAATGCACAAATATTTCTTTTAATTTCCATGCGGAATTGCAGTTGAAGACTTTACTCGGAACTTTGAAGTGCCTAATCCAATTTTTGTCATGTTGGTTTCTTTTTAAACATAAAATACTAACATAAAATACTTTCCCATTTTCTGAACCGGTAATGGAGGTTTGCACTGCCTGTGTTTATAACACGCACTATGTGGAGTTAAGCCAGCCCTTTCATGCCAATCGTTAGCAGGGCAGGTAGTGGTTATTTCAGAGAGGGAGTGAGAGCGTTACTAGGAGCTCGATTCTTCCTTCAGTAACACCTGCCACTCCCACCCGGCACGTGGATGCAGATGTGAGGGTGGCAGGCAGGCCCAGGAAGCCCTGGCCAGTTCCACAGAGCTCCGCATTTCATCCGTTCCACAGAGCTGGATGGGGTCAATCTCTCATTAAAAAAGGATCTTTGCCTTTGATTGCAGCCAGCCGGCACTCAGGAAAGGCATCCTCACGGGCTGCTTCCCGCAGAGGCTTGAGGAATGTTTTGGCAAGAAGGGATGTCTGTCCAAGCCAGAACTAGACATCCTCCCACGGCCACCGCCAGCTCGACACTGTCATCCCCGCAGACCCCTTCTAGTAAGTAGTAACGGTGCAACGCTGCAGAAGACGGATGTGCCCGGTCCTGAGAAAGCACTAGAGACAGGCTTCATTTCTTAGCACCACCTAGGGCTTCTGTGGTAAACAATATGAAGTTTATTTCAACCAAAATGTTTATTTTTATTGGCGTTGTCTTGAAAATGTGCTTCTGATCATTTGTTTTATTTTTGGATCAATGTCTCCCACTTTTTAGCCCTGCTCCTGGTGCCCCAGGACCGGTTTGAACTGGCATATGCACCGAGGCTCCTTGTGAGCCACAGGCATGTCTGGTTTCTCTCAAGCCCTACCTGACCAATACACAAAATCCTGTCTGGGGTGGTGCACGCACCTCCCCTGGCAGGAAACCCTTTGTCCACACCTCCCAAGCTGGAAGGACTCCCAGCAGCAGGAGGGCAGACTTGTGTCTGTGGTGGCAGCATCCATTTTGTGGAGCTGAGGCTATGTCTGATTTTACCCGGGTTTCAGGTACTGTACATGTCGTGTCCCTCTAGAAGGGTGGAATGCTAACCCCGTCGCCAGAATTGGCGAGGGGTTAGTATTCCAATTCGTATGACACCTTACTCGACATGTTTTGATAAAGCCAAACCAAAGATAGCATTTAACCGCGAGGTTCATAATGCACTTAAGAGTATATGGTATGACGATATCTGGAAACAGTAGAAGGAAGTTGTTCCGACCACTGCAGACAGGCTCAGCTCATGCCAGAGCACCATCTCACATGGAACCAAGCACTCTGCCTTCAGGATTGTTAAGGCCTGCCATAGGAGTGACTTATAAGTTAACATGTGTCCCATTTAAGGTTAGGTATAGGTATACTACACCTAAGTAAGAGGTGATTACACCAACTTACCCCAGCTGAGTGATCAGCCAGTTGTGTCAAATTGTTAGGCCAAGCCTGGGGTGGCATTATACATGCTTCAGCCCCTGGCAGGCCTTGGGTACACCAATGCCCTGGGTACCTAGTGTACACTGGTACAGGGGCTGACAGGGTGATCCAACCCATTGGGTATGTACCTAGGGTACATGGAGTCCATTTTAAAGAGAGAACAGCCAGGCTGAGATCCTGAATAGCAGGATCTCAGGCCAACTAAGTCGAAAAACCAGCTAGACACTGACTAGGCAAAAATTTGGGGGTAACCATAGTCAGATATCCACCTTCCTACAGGCGCTGAATGTCAGGGAGGGGGAAGGGGATGGGGTCTTACGACGGTACAGAAAAAAGAACAATCAGGTATAGGAAGAAGGAAAGCTGATGAAGGGCAGTTATGGGAGGTTGGAGAAGTTTTTGAAAAGAAATGAAATGTGAATAAACAAGAGAGGGTCAGTAGTGTGTTGATGAGGGAGAAGAGAAGTGGGGGCAGTTTGATGAGGAGGGCTAGCAGCAGTGCGAGGAGGAAGGGGAGCAGTAGCACGTGGAGGAAAGAGGAAAAGCAGTGCCACTAGGTGTTGGAGAGCAATAAAGGAGACGGTGGGGGGAACAATGGTTAGTCGGCGGGGTGAGGGAGCAACGGAGGTGCTTGAGACTGACCAGCTGCACGAAGAGGACGAAATTATTAGCAGAACTTTAAAAACCGTAGCATGCTCCTTGGAAAATGCATTTACAGTGAATACATTTGTGAACGCGTTTGGGTTAAGTTTTAAGTGAACTTTACGTTACCCTTCGGTGAAGTTACTGGCCTTCTAAAAGATAAGAGAGCCAGACTGCAGAAAGAAATAAAACAAACGAAAAGGGCTACAAAGGGACAACGGAGGAACGAGGCAAGTATAAAATAACAAGCAGGAAGTGGGATAATGGAGGGGGTGGCAAATGGTGAGCACTTTCGCGGCCGCTTTGATGTTCTCAGTGGCCGCGCGGCTCACTGAGAACATCAAAGCGGCCACAAAAGTGATCAGGCAGGCTGACAAATGGTGCGCGCGCCCGGCGCACATGCACTGTAGCTGGAGGCCTGAAAAGCACTAGTCTGCACTTCCAAATCCCGCTTACTAAAGCTCTCGCCAGAGCAGCGCTAAAGTGCTGGCTCAGGCGAGACCTAAAAAGCAGGTGCTGAGACTGGTGTTTATTGAGCTTTCCATTTTTGCTCTCACCCTCAGATTAAAAATAATAAATCTTAACTCTGCAGCAGTACCACCCTTCACCGACCTTTTATGTTACTTCAAAGAGACTCGTTATAATTCTTTCAGTCTCTCCATTTCAGAACTGAAACATTTTCAACATGCTATACTACAAGCCATGGTTGTTTCTTTTTTATGTTATGCAACTAACAAACAGTGACAAAGGCAATAAATAGTCAGGGCTTGTTGTAGGTGTAATGTTACTTGCTGTATTATATATCTGGATCTAATGACCGAAGTAGCAAAATACCAGTCAGGAGGTACACTAAGCTAAGCATAGATTTTCAGTTTACATCCATTTAAGGCACGCCCTTAATGACATCGGTCCCTCTGAGAGATCCCCCCCCAGTTTTTTTTACCCCAGTTAAAGCCCTGCTTATCCCCAAACCCCTCTACCCCCACGATCCCCATTTCCATCCCTTGCCAAACGGTGCGCCTTGGTCTAGGGCAACATCTCCAGTTCACTAAGCTCTCCTCTACACCAGAGGTACATATCTCTAACCAACAGTGCCACACGGCCATCCAGAATGTAGTAATATGGATCCTGGTGTCTACACTCCAAAAGCGCTACAGGACCACTAAATGGCCGAAATGAGTTCTACAAAAAATGACGTAACATCCACGACCACCTTCGGCACTACAGAGGCTACTATCGTCCTCACCATTGAAATTGCGATCAATTTCCGACTGGTTAACCAGTGGCGAAATAATACAGTCCACAGATCTGACGCTAGACAAACCCACTGCACTGATTTGATATTATTAAAAGTGACTCAATTATTATTTTATTTTTTAAGAGGCCAAGCTCCTTTTGTAAACTAAATAGCCTGAAAAAACAAAACACTACTTTTAAAGCTCACCGGCGCTATGTTTATGCGGTTTTGCTCTTTCTGCTTGGTTATTGTTGACATTCGGTGACCTAGAAAACAGTTTTTCTTGTGAATTTCGGTACAAGAAGCTCTAGAATGCAACTTTAAACCCAATGAAGGACAGGCTGCTCGCGGCAGCCACTGTCTGACACTTCCTCTGAAAGACATGAATAAAGTAATCGAGCAAGCATGGCCGCCGTGAGTAGAAGGTGGAACAGGCTGCACCGCAACGCACAAGTGACCTGCGTCGAACTCTTACACAACTACATGCCTCACTCCAGCACCGACCCGGGGCCTCCTACAATCCACCGAACCGCCAACACCAACACGAGAAAGCATGCTCGATTCCCACAGCGTACTTGTATCCGCCCAAGGATTCCGGCAGTCCCGAGCGCCCATCCTCTTCCCAGAACCCAGTTCAATGCACATGTAGGCTGGGTTCGCTCGAGGTATTCTCAATCATACTCAGGCAGAAGCGGAAGCAGAAATCAAATTATACTTTTCAAACTAGATGATCCCACTATGAAGGATGGCCATACGTGCCCATGGCTCCAGGAGGGATCTCCGAGATGTTTAATATACTAGTGCATCCTGGGTAATGTAGTCTAAATTCAACTGCAAATTAAGAACAGATCCCTGCCTAATCTTGAGAAACAGACTGCACAGTGATGAGAAAAAAACAAATGTTACAAAAAGACGCCTCTTTGACATGAATCCAGAGCCACCCTATCAACAGCTTAGGTTGCTCGTGCACCACGTGGGAGCTCCAGCAAAGTAAGATCAGGAACCTCTAGCAGACAGCGTTCCACATCAGAAAGAATAACGAAATTGTGACTTACAAGAAAGACCACCACATCGTTAGGCTGTGGCTGGAGCTACACACTACACAACAGTTGCCGCTTCAGGTGGTCAATCCATCAACATTATGATTGGTATTAAGGAATCTTTCCCCCTCTGTTTCCTACTGCAGACCAGCAACAGGTAGTTAAGTGGCAGACGTGTGATTTCTTCCAGTCTCCAAGTACACGATTGTGCTGCACACCTAACAGATGTCTGAGGTCCCTAGCCCATTCAACCCTTGGACTTTCAGCTATGTTTGTCAGCTGAAAGTCCAAGGACTGAATGGGCTTGGGACCTCAAACGTCTCCTCAGTGGGTGGTCTTCCTTAAAGTGTGACGAAAGCTTGCATTGGCAGAAAAAGAAATAAGAAGGAGTCACCCTCCAACAGAAGGCCGTATATAAGGAAGCTTGCACTGTTGCTGTTAGACCTGGCATCTTTGGCGTGGTTTCCCCAGACTTGTTACCTCTACCTCCTATATTTTTTGATGCTGTGCTGGATTTCGTTCTTGCTGGTTTAGATGCTTTGGGCACTTTGCCACTGCTGATCAGTGTCAAAGTGCAAGTGCTCCCTAGGTAAATTGTTATATTGATTGGTTATCCATGATTGGTATATTTGTTTCACCTGTTAACCCCTAGTAAAGTGCACTGAGTGTGCCAGGGCTGGTGATTCAAATGCTACTAGTGGGCCTGCAGCACTGATTGTGCAACCCACAGGAGTAGCCCTAAAATGGTGTCACAGGCCTGCCACCGCAGTGCCTGGGCGCAGTTGCTAACTGCCATGCTGACCTGACCAGTGTCCGCACTGGCCTAACCCTTCCCTTTCTGTACCCATTGGACACCCCTATGGAAGGCCCTAGGTACCCCCCTGGGCAGGGTGCAGTGCATGTGAAAGGTAGAGCATGTATTGGTGTAGGTGACATGCTCTGGTAGTGAATTACAGCCATTTTCGCTTTCCTGCCCTTTCTGTGTGCCTTGGCCTATTTGTGAATTGACTATCTGGTTTGTGAGTGACAGGGACAGGGGTGGCTCCCAGAGGCTGAATGAGTCAGCCCAGGGCTGAATAGGGAAATTCCCCTGTAGATGGGCGGCACCTGGGCCTGAATAGGGCTGTGCCTGCCTTCCACAATGCTGGCTCAACCCCCTTGCTGGGCGGCTGACGACCCTGCCCCTCTCTCTCAAAGGAAAGAAGAAACCAAATAAACAGAGTGCTCCAGGACTGGCCTGAACTGGGTCTGACTAGACCAAGGCCCTCTACCTTCAGAGGACGAAGGATTTTGGGGTATAAGTATTGGGACCCAGACTACAGAAAATTAGATCATCCTGGAATCAAGAAGGAACCTCTGCCAAGGAGAAAGCTGGAAGACTGAAGAAGAAGGACTGACCTGCTGTAAGGCTGACCTGCAGTTGCTTTTCTGCCAAGGAGAGGGGAAGGACTTTGCTGTGTGCTGTGTCCCCTGGCTTGAAGGAATCTCCAAGGGCCTGAGTAGAGCTGGCCTCCTGTTAAGAAGTCTCTGCAACAAAAGGACGTCACCCCCAGCTTCCCCCTGAACTCTGCTGTGTGAGTTCTGCCCTTCCTAGAGTGCTTGATCCAATTGTGGGGCCTCTAGGGAAGTGGTGCCTGCTGTTGGGAAGCTGACCAAGAGAAAAGAAGTAAAAGTTCTGCAACTTTTTCACGCACCGCCGGCTTAGCGAGAACATTTCCGTCGCCGCGAAGATCGTCGCCGCGCCTATCGCCGCTGCAGCGTCAGCACCGCGTTCATCTTCGGAGCGCATCGCCCCCAGAGCGGGAAGAATCTGCGAGTATCGTCGTAGAGCCTGCCGTCACTGAGTGAGATCGTCGCGCCGCTCGTTAGCGGGCCACATTTCGTCGCTGCGAACATCGTAGCAGAGCCATCGAA
The DNA here is from genome assembly GCF_964204655.1 of Triturus cristatus. Taxonomy (NCBI): domain Eukaryota; kingdom Metazoa; phylum Chordata; class Amphibia; order Caudata; family Salamandridae; genus Triturus; species Triturus cristatus. The sequence goes on from NC_140579.1 coordinate 1,103,340,666, forward strand.
GATCGTCGCACCGCTCGTTAGCGGGCCGCATTTCATCACTGCAAACATCGTCGCAGAGCCATCGAAGATCGTCGCACCGCTCGTTAGCGGGCCGTATTTCATCGCTGCGAACATCGTGGCAGAAACATCGGAGACCATCGCATCGTGCCTTTGCGAGTAAATTTCTACCGGAGAAGCTACACCTTGGAATCCATACAAGTATAGCCTCACTCCCCATACAGGCCGGATTCGTCGCACACGCCCGCTGCATGCAGCGGGGTTGTCGCATCGCCTCCCCAGGGTCTCAGGACTGACGCTGCTGCTTGTTTTTCCACGCCTGAGCGCCGCTAGGAACTTTTAGCACATCACCAGGTACTGTTGGCTAAAATCGACGCTAATCTGGATTATTTTGTCGCTAAGCTAAGAACTCTTTTGAAACCATATTCTTGAACTGTGTATGTTGGATTTTTTTTTTTGTCGTTTTGGTCTTGTGTAGTTTATATAAAAGTACTTTATTAATCTACACTGGTGTGGAATCCATCTGTGGTGTTTTCACTGTGTTACTGTGTTGGTACAAATACTTTACACATTGCCTATGATAAGCCTGTCTGCTCGTGCCAAGCTACCAAGGGGGTGAGCAGGGGTTATCTAAAGAGTGTATCCCCCTTACCCTGACTAGAAGTAAGGGTCCCTATTTGGACAGTGGTACCTACCTCTGCCAACTAGAGACCGCCAGATCTAACATTGGTGGTCAGCGGTGAGGATTATAACTTTTATTTGTACTTGACCCACAGTAATTGGTGTACATCAGTAGTTTAAGTGCAGACCACTACGCAACCACATACTGTGTTTTTGGTTCTATTTTTGAGTAACTCTTCTAGAGCATCATGTCTCAGTTGGCAACAAGTGAGAGGGCAGGATTGGAGTTTTCCATTGAGGATCTGTATTCGTACAAAGGTGAGGAGCTCAAGCAATTCTGCAAAGACCTTGGTTGCCCTGTGAAAAGCAGATCTAGAAAGGATGTGCTACAAAGAGTCTTGAAAGCCTGGTGGGAGGCCCAAGAGGACGATGATGCAGGTGAAGAGAATGGTTTTGTTCCCCAAAACCTGCCCGTGGGCAGACCAGTCTCAAGGGCTGGCAGCAACCATTCCAGTAGGGGCTTCACCCCAAAAGAGTTAGAGGAGAACCAAAGGGTGAGAGAGCATGAATTGGAAATCATGCGAATGAAGATGAAGCAATTGAAAGTAGAGAAAGAAGAGAAAAGATTGCTTTTGGCTCATGAGTTGAGCATGAGGGTACTGGACATCAGAGCCAAACAGGTGGAGCCCAGTTCCAATGGTGGCAGCGCACAGCCAGTACAAGGGGGTAAAGTATATATCCCCAAAGATTTGGTGCAGAATTATAATAGGAGTGAGGATATCTATGCCTGGTTTACCTCGTATGAGATTGCATTGAGGATGAATGGTGTGCCTGATCAGCATTGGGGGGGCGGGCCTGTGGAAACATTTTGAGGCTTCTGGGAGGAGTGCTCTAGAGCCCTTGGAATTAGCAGGTGCCATGACCTACCCCAATATGAAGGAGGCCCTATGTCTCAGGTATGGACTTACGACAGAGCAGTATAGACTGTAGTTTAGGAACTCCAAGAAGAAAGAGTCTGAGACTTGGATGGAGTGTGTGAAACAGTACTCGCGTGCACTGGAAGGTTGGCTGAAGGGCAGCAAAGTAACTGATTATAAGGGGTTGTTGCATTTAATTAGTCGGGAGCACTTGAGTAGTCTATGTGTTCCAGAGCTGCACCAGCATCTTTTAGACAGCAAGCTGACGGACCCCATTGAGCTTGCTAAGGAGGTGGACCGCTGGACCAGTACCAGGGTCCACAGAGGAATTGTGGGTACCACAGCCAAAGGTGGGCAGGGTCCCCAGCAAAAGAGTGGGGGGGAGAAGGGTAACCAAAAGGAGTTCTCTCAAGGGCCCCAAAACAGTTCCCAGGGAAAGGAGTCCCAACCCCCCAAGCCCAAACCGACCTGGCCCCCTCGGGGCAGGCGGGACCCCAGGGGCCCACCTACCTGCTATCACTGCAAAGAGGTGGAGCACATTGCCCCTAGTTGCCCCAAGAAACCTCCAGCACCCACTGGTGCTCCTAAACCGGGTTTAGTGAGTATAGCTTTGGGGGAGGATTTAATTTCTATTGAAGGGGAGGGACCAGCAGTTATGACCCTTGTCTCTTTAGGAGACCAAGAGATGGTCCAGGAAACCTACCTGCCCGATAACACTAAGAAATGCGGGCAGTGGGTGACCATCAATGGGAGAAGGGTGGAGGATCTGAGAGACACAGGATCCAGCGTGACATCTGTGAGATGTCAGTGGGTGTCTGAAGAGCAGGTCATTCCCATTATACTTCACCCAGTAGTTGCAGCTGACAACTTAGTGCGCCTCTGTAAAGTGGCGCAGGTTCCCTTTGAGTGGAGGGGGGTCTAAGGTCTCTTGAAGGTTGTTGTGAGTCCATCCATGCCTGTAGACTGTCTGCTAGGTAATGACCTGGAGAGTTCCCCATGGGAGGAGGTGGAACGCCAGGCTCACATGGAGAGGTTGGATTTGCCTGAGTGGATCTGTGTGACCACTCGGTCTATGGCAGTCAGTAGGGGTGATTCAGCAGACCTGGAGCCTGAAACAGTGGCCCAGGTACCTGCCCAGAGGAGAAGGAGCAGAGGGCGTGGGAAACCAGCCCCCACCGTTCCCACGGTCCAGGAAGGAGCAGAACCTGAGGGGGATGCCCTGGAACCTACAGGGGAACAGGTGGCCGAACTGGGGGACCTACCTGAGCTGACCCATTGGCAGCAAGAGGGTGGCTTCTCCAGGGAGGAGTTCTGCAGGGCACAGAAGGAATGCCCTTCCCTCATTGGTATGCGGCAGCAGGCTGCAGACCAGGCAGCAGGTGGAGCGGCCAAGGATCATCTCATTTACTGGGAGGATGGTTTGCTTTATAGTGAGCCTAAGTTCGCTGAGCCCGGTGCAGCCCGTGTGCTGGTGGTGCCCGAGCGCTTTAGGGACTTCCTACTGGGTCTGGCTCATGACGTGCCTCTCGCAGGACATCTGGGGCAAGACAAGACCTTCCAAAGGCTTGTCACCCACTTCTTCTGGCCTCAGATGAAGAAGCACGTTGGGACATTCTGTAGGACTTGCCAGACTTGTCAGGCAAGTGGGAAGAGCGGAGGGAAGTACAAGGCACTCCTCTAACCCTTTCCTGTGGTGAGCACCCCTTTCGAGCGGGTGGGCATTGATATTGTGGGGCCACTGGACCCCAAGACAGCCTTAGGCAACAGGTTCATCCTGGTCTTGGTGGACCACGCCACCCGGTACCCGGAAGCAGTCCCTCTCAGGACAATCCCAGCACCCGTGGTGGGCCGTGCATTGATGGGGATCTTTTCCCGTGTGGGTTTCCCCAGAGAGGTGGTCTCCGACCGGGGTACCAACTTCATCTCTAGGTACATGAAGTCTCGGTGGGAGGAGTGTGTGGTAACTTATAAGTTCACCACTCCTTACCACCCTCAAGGAAATGGGTTGGTTGAAAGGTTCAACCGAACCCTGAAAGGTATGATTATGGGCCTTGCGGAGCCCATGAGATGGAAGGTCTTCTTACCATGCCTGTTGTTTGCCTACAGGGAGGTGCCTCAGAAGTCCTTAGGGTTCTGTCCCTTTGAGCTTCTGTATGGCCACCCTGTTAGAGGACCTCTCACTCTGGTGAAGGAGGGGTGGGAAAAATCCCCCGGGAAAATCCCCCAGGATGTGTTCAGCTATATGCTGGCCTTCCGCAACCAGACACTGCGCTTCAGGAAGCTCGCCCAAGAGAACCTATAAGCCAGCCAGGAAGAAATGGAAAGATGGTACGACCAAAATACCACTCTGGTCAAATTTCAACCTGGGCAGAAAGTGTGGGTAATGGCGCCAGTGGAGCCTTGTGCGCTCAAGGACAAGTGGACTGGGCCATTTGAGGTAGTGGAGCGCAAGAGCGAAGTAACCTACCTGGTTAACTTGCAGACTCATAGGCAGCCCCTGAGGGTCTTACATGTGAACCGCCTCAAACCCCACTTCGAGAGGTCTGATGTAACCATGCTCCTGGCTACAATGCTGGAATGGAAGAGCACAGTGACCCTCTTCCTGACCTCCTGGCAGCCAAGGAGCAAGATGGGTCGGTGGATGGTGTGGTCCTCTCGCCCATCCTGACCCTAGAACAGCAGAGGGACTGTCGCCAGGTGTTGGGTCAGTTTCCTCCCTGTTCTCCCTGACCCCAGGTGTCACCAAATGGTGCGTCCATGATGTGGACACTGGAGATAGTCTACCTGTAAAGCAGAACGTCTACAGGGTAGCTGACAAGGTCAGGGCCAGCATCAAGGAAGAGGTTTCCAAGATGTTGGTGCTAGGGGTAATTGAGCCCTCCAGCAGCCCCTGGGCTAGCCCAGTGGTCTTAGTTCCAAAGGCTGCAGCGCCCGGTGCCACCCCAGAACTCCGGTTTTGTGTGGACTACCGTGGGCTCAATGCGGTCACCAAGACTGACGCGCACCCCATCCCCAGAGCTGATGATCGGTTGGGAGCTGCCCAGTACCTCAGTATGTTTGATTTAACATCTGGGTACTGGCAGATTGCCTTAACTGAGGGGGCCAAGGAGAGGTCTGCGTTTTCAACGCCAGAGGGGCACTTCCAGTTCCGAGTTATGCCCTTTGGGTTGAAGAACGCCCCTGTCACATTCCAGAGACTGGTCAACCAGGTACTGTCCGGGCTGGAGGAATTCAGCGCCGCGTAACTGGATGACATTGCTGTGTTCAGCTCCTCGTGGGAGGAACACTTGCAGCACCTCTGTGAAGTGTTGAAGGCTCTGCAAAGGGCAGGCCTCACTATCAAGGCCAGTAAGTGCCATATAGGGCAGGGTTCTGTGGTGTACTTGGGACACCAGGTAGGGAGCGGCCAGGTGGCACCCCTCCAAGCAAAGATTGATACCATCCTGGATTGGGAGCCCCCCAAGACCCAGACAGAGGTGAGAGCCTTCCTAGGACTCGCCGGGTATTATCGCCGATTTGTCAAGGGATATGGCACCATTGTTGTCCCCTTGACAGAGCTGACTTCAAGGAAGCAGCCCAGGTGAATTGGCCGGATGCCTGTCAAACTGCTTTTGATGCCCTGAAGACTGCCATGTGCACGGCACCGGTGCTCAAGACGCCTGATTTCTCCAGTGAGTTTGTAGAGGAGACAGATGCTTCAGGGCATGGTGTGGGAGCAGTACTCTCACAGATCAATGACGAGGGCTTGGACCAACCTGTAGCTTTCATTAGTAGGAGGCTACTTCCCAGGGAACAGAGGTGGAGTGCGATTGAAAGGGAAGCTTTTGCTGTGGTCTGGGCTCTGAAGAAGCTGAGGCCCTACTTGTTTGGGACTCACTTCCGGGTTCAGACAGACCACAGGCCCCTCAGATGGTTAATGCAGATGAGGGGTGAGAACCCAAAACTGTTGAGGTGGTCCATCTCCCTACAGGGAATGGACTTTACGGTGGAACACCGTCCCGGTACAGAACACGCCAACGCTGATGGTCTGTCCAGGTTTTTCCGCCTTAGCGATGAGAACTCCCAAGAGGGTGGGTAGTTCTCCCCACTTTCAGCTGGAGGGGACACGTGTTAGACCTGGAATCTTTGGCGTGGTTTCCCCAGACTTTTTGCCTCTACCTCCTGTATTTTTTGACGCTGTGCTGGATTTCGTTTTTGCTGGTTTAGATGCTTTGGGCACTTTGCCACTGCTGATCAGTGTCAAAGTGCAAGTGCTCCCTAGGTAAATTGTTATATTGATTGGTTATCCATGATTGGTATATTTGTTTCACCTGTTAGCCCCTAGTAAAGTGCACTGAGTGTGCCAGGGCTGGTGATTCAAATGCTACTAGTGGGCCTGCAGCACTGATTGTGCCACCCACAGGAGTAGCCCTAAAATGGTGTCACAGGCCTGCCACTGCAGTGCCTGGGTGCAGTTGCTAACTGCCATGCTGACCTGACCACTGGCCACACTGGCCAGGCCTAACCCTTCCCTTTCTGTACACATTGGACACCCCTATGGAAGGCCCTAAGTACCCCCTGGGCAGGGTGCAGTGTATGTGAAAGGTAGAGCATGTATTGGTGTAGGTGACATGCTCTGGTAGTGAATTACAGCCATTTTCGTTTTTCACTATTGAAAGGCTATTTTGCCCATAGGCTATAATGGGGAATGCTGAGTATAATGTTTACCTGCATATCTTCCCATAGGAGCAAGATAGAAAATTAAAGTCTGGTATCCCTGAACTCAGAATTTAATAACACATATTTTAGGAAAGATGTTTTTTAAATCCTGTGTGTGAAAACAGCACTTTTAGAAAGTGGCTGTTTCCTTTCCTGCCCTTTCTGTGTGCCTTGGCCTATTTGTGAATTGACTGTCTGGTTTGTGAGTGACAGGGACAGGGGTGGCTCCCAGAGGCTGAATGAGTCAGCCCAGGGCTGAATAGGGAAATTCCCCTGTAGCTGGGTGGGAGGAGTAGCACCTGGGCCTGAATAGGGCTGTGCCTGCATTCCACAATGCTGACTCAACCCCCTTGGTGGGTGGCTGACGACCCTGCCCCTCTCTCTCAAACGAAAGAAGAAACCAAGTAAACAGAGTGCTCCAGGACTGGCCAGAACTGGTTCTGACAAGACCAAGGCCCCTCTGCCTTCAGAGGACAAAGGATGTTGGGGTATAAGTATTGGGACCCAGACTACAGAAAATTAGATTATCCTGGAATCAAGAAGGAACCTCTGCCAAGGAGAAAGCTGGAAGACTGAAGAAGAAGGACTGGCCTGCTGTAAGGCTGACCTGCAGTTGCTTTGCTGCCAAGGAGAGGGACAGGACTTTGCTGTGTGCTGTGTCCCCTGGCTTGAAGGAATCTCCAAGGGCCTAAGTAGAGCTGGTCTCCTGTTAAGAAGTCCCAGGAACAAAAGGACTTCACCCCCAGCTTCCCCCGAACTCTGCTGTGTGAGTTCTGCCCTTCCTAGAGTGCTTGATCCAATTGTGGGGCCTCTGGAAGTGGTGCCTGCTGTTGGGAAGCTGACCAAGAGAAAAGAAGTAAAAGTTCATCAACTTTTTCACGCACCGCCGGCTTAGCGAGAAAATTTCAGTCGCCGCGAAGATCGTCACCTCGCCTATCGCCGCTGCAGCGTCAACGCCGCGTTCATCTTCAGAGCGCATCGCCCCCGGAGCGGGAAGATTCCCGTCACTGCGAGTATCGTCACAGAGCCTGCCGCCTCTGAGAGAGATCGTCGCACCGCTCGTTAGCGGGCTGCATTTCATCGCTGCGAACATCGTGGCAGAAACATCGGAGATCGTCGCATCGTGCCTTTGTGAGTACATTTCTACCGGAGAAGCTACGCCTTGGAATACATACAAGTATCGCCTCACTCCTCATACAGGCCGGATTCGTCGCACACGCCCGCTGCGTGCAGCGGGGTTGTCGCATCGCCTCCCCAGGGTCTCAGGACTGACGATGTTGCTTGTTTTTCCATGCCTGAGCGCCGCTAGGAACTTTTATCACATCACCAGGTACTGTTGGCTAAAATCGACGCTAATGTGGATTATTTTGTCGCTAAGCTAAGAACTCTTTTGAAACCATATTCTTGAACTGTGTATGTTGGATTTTTTGTTGTTGTTTTGGTCTTGTGTAGTTTATATAAAAGTACTTTACTTATCTACACTGGTGTGGAGTCCATTTGTGGTGTTTTCACTGTGTTACTGTGAGTGTTGGTACAAATACTTTACACATTGCCTTTGATAAGCCTGTCTGCTCGTGCCAAGCTACCAAGGGGGTGAGCAGGGGTTATCTAAAGAGTGTAACCCCCATTACCCTGACTAGAAGTAAGGGTCCCTATTTGGACAGTGGTACCTACCTCTGCCAACTAGAGACCCCCAGATCTAACAGTTGCACTAACTATAAATATACTATGTACAGCTTCACTGTTGTTGGTGCACTCATTGCATATTTGTGAGTAGAAGTGAAGCAAACAACTGCTGCTTATGCTACGCCCATTAATGGGTCACTTGCATTACAGCGCTCCATGTGGTGCACAAGTGGGAAGCTTGCACTCATTCAGTGCTGTGCACACAAGTGGAGCCTATATCAAAGGCCAGAGTTCTATGTTCACAAAGCATGCCTCTGCTGTAATTCCTTGTGACACGTACACAGTGTGTAGTGCAGTGTTGCTCACAGCCATGCGCACAAGGGAAGATTGAGGAGACCACCAAAGCGCTTCGGGTGCTCAAAGGAAGCCAGTACACTGTGATAAAACAGCTTGCATTGGTGTTGCTTGTGCTACAACGACTGGTTCAAAAGTGCTGGGGGCAAAGAAGATCAGCAATTCTTTAAAAGCAGCATGAAACATTAAACAAGCGCTCGCCAGGCAGCCGCTGTTTATTTTTGCATCGCGCTTTCACTTTAAAGTAAAGCGCAATGCAAAAATAAACACGCGGCTCCCTGTCTCCTTTTGAGATGGCCCATCCGGACTGGATCTCACGGCTTGTTTATGCAACACGCCTCCTTGCGATAAGAAACTGCTTCACGACAGCCGTGAAGCAGGCAATCCAGTCCGGATGGGCCAGACCAAAAGGCGAAAGGGAGGCAACGCCAACAGCTCATTTCCAATGGCAGGCCACCGTTTAGCATAAACGGTGACGACCTTTTCTGAAATCCCTCTCTCACAAAATTTCTCGCCAGCGAGCAGCACATGCGCTGCAACGCAGAGTAGACCTAAAAATTGTCATTTTTCAGTGGAAAAATGTGGTGTCCATGTTGCGTTTTGGCTCATTTCCTGTCATGGGCACTAGATGCGCCCTCACAAGTGAGGTACTGTTGTTTTGGAAGACATTTGGATACATAAAATAGTAGAACATTTGTTACTACCTATTAGATTGCACTGCATTTGTGCTTTCCAAATGTAAGCCAATGTGTAAGAAAGAAGCCATTTTCAAATATGCCCTCTAAATCACATGCTAGTATGGGTTCAGAGATGTACAAATAACCACTGCTCTTAAGTTATGTATCCCGTGCCCAGTGGCGGCTGGTGACTTTTGAAAGTGTTGTGTGTAAAGCTCATCTCCGACTGTCAACACGTGAGCAAAGCGAGTAACACCAGTGGCCTAAAGGATGTTTAGGAAAGGACATTGGGGCATATTCACAAGGATCTATCGCCGAGTCAGCTGCACTTTATCGCAGCCAAAGTAGCAATAAACTTATCGCCCCAATCAAAGCTGGTGTTAACATCCCACAGCACCAGTTTACCCGCGATAGCAGCCTCAAAAAACATTGCCACAGATGATCACCGCAACTATCGCTAATGAGAAGCAGAGTAGGCGTTCCCGTGCCAAAAGCCGCGACAGCACCACTCCACATTATTCTCAACGACCAGCCAGATCTGCGATAAGAACACAAAACAGGTGGTAAGACGCGTTAGCAGCAGGAAAATATCACCTGCTCTGACCTGGTGCAAAGTCGGACCACAGCCTGCACCACAAAAGGGAGCCCAGCCCAGAGCCACAGCTGAAGAACAAAAGATGCACCCGGGCAACTGAACATGCACCCGGAGGGCCAAAAGGGCAACAACACTCACTGCCACCACCCCCAGGACACCCCCTCCCCGACACCCCCCGACCAAAGACATGCGACATCAGCTACACCTAAACATGTACAAAATAATCTGCATGATGTTGCACAATCACAACTGGTGATATGCATGTATCGTCACAAAAATTAACATCATACATTCACTTTCGAAGCAACAAATGAAAATTCATTAAAATGAACACTGAACTGAAATGAAGACACATGGCGGCTCCCCTCAGGACAATCCGTAGGTCACAGCCTGCAAGACAAAAATCATGATGCGAAGGTGTGTCCTGCGCACATCAAAGGATAGAGAGAGAGGAAGGGAGGGAGAGAGAGATAAGAAGAGAGGGGGAGAGAGAGCGAGAGAGAGAGAAGAGAGGGGGAGAGAGAGAGAAGAAGAGAGGGGGAGAGAGAGAGAAGAAGAGGGGGGAGATAGAGAGAGAAGAAGAGAGGGGGAGAGAGAGAGAAGAAGAGAGGGGGGAGAGAGAGAGCGTAGAGAGGGGGAGAGAGAGAGAGAGAAGAAGAGAAGGGGAGAGAGAAGAAGAGAGGGGGAGAGAGAGAGAAGAAGAGTGGGGGAGAGAGAGAGAAGAACAGAGGGGGAGAGAGAGAGAGAGAAAAGAAGAAGAGAGAGAGAGTGCCGCCCCTGTGCAACCAGGCCACACTGCTCACCTGCTGCCACCGGTGTGTCTCCAACCACTTGCCGGTATGTATTGCAGTTCACCAGGTCACACATCTGAGACAGACCCGTCATCTGAAACAGAGTCCAGATACTTGATTGGGACAGTACACACAATTGCACAAGACAACATCGCCTGCCCACCCATGCACATCCAGGCAGAAGCACCCCAGCCCCTCCTGCCGCCCATCGGAGCATGCCCGCCCATGCACACCCAGGCAGAGGCACCCCAGCCCCTCTTGCCCCCCAAGCCTTACTGCTCACCTTCCCCCACCGGTGTGCAGACAAGAGGTCCCACCACATGCCGCTGCAAGCCACAAGCCCGGGGCCCGTGGACATGGCACCCTCCACATCATGCAGCCCCGCTCCGCAGGCCACCAGGTCTCACGTTTGATGCTGGGTCTTGATTACTCCATGGCAGAGGACATACCAGTGCACCCGGCCTCATAGCAGTCTGCACACCCGCTCAGCCCAATAGGTGCCACTAACTCTGTGATCCCGGAAGCGACGCCACATGGCGGTAGGCCCGCGCTGCCCGCTGGCTCTGGCCTACACTGCGGTCCAGCAGGGCACACAAAACCTGAGCTGTCCAGACCGCTGGGATGGGGCATTATTGCAGGCTGCACACCCGCTCAGAACTTAAGGTGCCCCTACCTCAGTGCACCCAAAGTCACTGTCCCGTGGTGGGGTGCCTGTTCCGGCCGCAAAGCTTCGGATGCCACTAACCCTGTGCACCCCAGTCAGTGCCACATGGTGGTAGGCCCGTGACGGCCGCAAGGCCTCGGGTGCCACTAACCCTGTGCGCAACAACTCATGGGCCCTTTATGAGAGCTTTCTCTGGTGCGGCTCCAAGGATATGGAACTCTCTTCCTCCAGAAATACGCAAAATCACCAGAACAACGGTGTTCAAACTGGAAGTCAAAAGATTCCTGATGAACAAACTCCTTCAGTAATTGGACTACTCACCTTGGCCCATTGACATTGTTCCTTCCTCCATTGTGTCAACATTTATTACTATATTTTTTTTTTGACATTCTTTGTTCTGCTGTCCTTACACTGTACTTTGTTTAACTTAACTTCAATGTGAACTTTCGTGCACTTTATGGTTCATTTGTGGGTTTTTTTTGCCTGCGGTTGTTTCCTGTTCTAGTTTGACTGTAAAGCGCTCTGATATCCCCTGGGATCTTGTTCGCGCTATATAAAACTTTATAAATAAATAAATTATTGAGAACCGTGGAGCGTCTGTCATCCAGTCACCACCGGCAGAGGGGAATGTAATGTCGTCGGCCCCTTATGTTGGTGGAGTCACATGGCCTGTGACGCCTGTGCCTGATGGGGGGGGTGTGTGTGCAAACCTGCCCTCAGGGAGTGGCTGTGACATGCTGGCAACTAGACCAGTGACCTGTACACCACCAGCGAGTACGCCTGCGACGGGTAGCAATGAGGGCCTCCCCTCGAAGCGTAAGCGGAGTGGTCTGGCCTGCCGTATGCCAGACCAGCGCAGGGCTTGCAACAATGACTTGTGGGCTCTGGGCATGGTTAAGTCCATGTCCGGACATGGAAGTGACTGATGTGTGTGTCCCTGTTGAAGTGTCCATGGCACCCGGAACGCAATATGCAATGTAGCACCCTCTGACTGGAATCCCACAGGATGAGCATCATTGACGCAAGGGAAATCACTGTCCCTACATTCATCCACACATTCATACATGAATGATGAAAGACATAACACCTCAGTGCGCTACTGGATGCTTATTGCACATCCAGTGCAGTTTTGCAGCTGGAGCAGTAGCGGGCAATGCCAAGCACACTACACAATATGGGCCCGTGGAGGGACAGCCAGAGTCCATACGGGGATGACAAGTACTGCGGGAGAGGAAGGGTACAGTCCGCAGTCTGCTTGCCGTGTCATTGGTCATCAAACAGGATATGGCAATCCATGTCGCTGTCCAAGGTGAGTGCATCGGAGTGTATCGGGGGTCAGTGGAAGGTCATGGGGCCATGCGCGGCACCAAGCAGAAGCAGGCCAGGTGGCGGAAATGAATGCTAGTGCCTCCTAAACACAAACCCATCCACGTCCTCGTACCCGGATGTGTGCTTTGCCCCACCTGTGGGTCTTGCAGTACCGGCTGAGGCACTGTGTGCCACGGACACATCCGGTGCCGGAGTGGATACATCTGTCGCACTGTGAGGCAATGGCACACCAGGGGGCGGAGATGTGGATTGTGTGGGGGCAGCAGCATTCATCGCCACGCCTTGTGGCAGCAATGCCATGATGAGGATCTGCAGAGCATGGTAGATCCCAGCTACATTTCGCTGGTGTGAAGCGGCGGCTGCCATCCTTTCCGCCTCTATCCGCACCATGTGCTCCATGAGCCTCCGCATGTGTGCCAGCTCATGTCTGGTATCGCTGGAGCCCCTCTGAGCGGACAGGTGTTCTTCTCTCCACGTCATGACTCCAGCGATGTCAGTCAGGGCTCGTTGGAGACCATGGAGCAGGCCTAGACACCCATGGATGATGTTCAGTTTGGTAGCCATGAGGTCGAACCCCACCGGCACCTTCTCAGCCGTCTCCCTCTGGCCCTCCAGCACACGGTGTTGGAAGGCCATGTGTTGTTCCTGGGGGTCTTGGGAGACTGCCGGGGTCGTGGGTGTCTCCTGCTGGGTGGTTTGGGTGGTGGGTGGGGTCTCCTCGATGAAGCTGGGCAGCCCTGATCCTGGAGGTGAGTCGTGGATGATGTCAATGATGTCTAGGAGGGCTTGTGCGTCGATGCTGGGGTTGTCCTCCTTGTCATCAGTGAAGAGTAACTGGGACTGCTCTGCAGGGGGTGTTGACGGTGGCCCTGCAATGTGAAGGGGAGATGGTGTATTGCAATGTGTCCACATGTATGTAGCCGCATGGTACATGTTGACATTCAGACAGCATGGCATTATACATTGTGACAGTCTATAGATCTGGGCGTTGACCCAGAGTTATTGAGGGTGTGCACTGTGCTCTGCGTGATTGTGCATGTGTGCCATCGTGGCCATCTCCACCCATCCCCCCAGTACCTGGTGGTCACTCACCCTGTTGCGGTTGTGTTGTGTCCTGTCGAGCAGTGTCCAGTCCCCTGACTCCAGCCACAGTATCCACACTGATGACTGTCAACACCATGTCCTCCATGTCATCCAGCATGAGCTGTGGTGCTGGACCCCACCTCTAGTCTGCATTGCTGCCTTCTGGTTGGCTGCGAGTTTCTCCTTGGTCTTTCGCTTGATGTCATTCCATCGCCTCTTGACCTCGTCCATTGTCCTCTTGTGCTCTCCGACGGCATTCACCTTGTCCACGATGTTCCGCCATATTCCATTTTTGGTGCCCAATGACACGTTGGAGGTGACGAACAGTTGTGGATGGTGTTCCATCGCCTACGTGACTATGATCCTGTTCGCCTGCGGACTGAACTTAGTCTTCCTCTTCTTCTTGTCCTTGCCCTTCCCTGTCCCCGAGGTCCTGGGCTGATCGTCCGGGGTGCTTGTGGGGTTGCACTCGTCCTCTGCCCCTGCTCTGTCTGCCTCCATGGTGCTTGGGTGTTGGTCAGTTTGTGTTTGGGTGTTTTTTCCTCTTTTATGGTGATTTTTCCCACCTGCCAGGTGTGTGTTGCAGGCTTGGCGCTGCTTATCGGTGATTTCCTCATCGCGCTTTAGCCCATCGCAGGTTTTTTCGCGTTGGGGTTTGTGTTTTTATCTCCGTCGAAGTGGTTGTATCGCGGGCATTGGCAGCGGTTTCGGCAAACTTTCGCATGATAGGCTGCGATGTGTAAAGTTGTGTTAACATTTTTTGGTGATGTTTAGCACACGTTCTTGTGAATATACCCCATTGTCTTTACATTCACTACACTGGCAACTCTATGCAGATGGATTTTACATTAGGGTAATCCCAAAAAACATAACTCATAAGGGATAGGAAGACAAATTGTAATTACTGCATTAAAGAACTTAAGTAAATGATGGATAACATTTAGCCTTATGTCATAATTTTTCCAGTTACAACATGCACACAATAGCGTCTTTTCACTTGCTCATTCATTGCATAAGAGCTTAGCACTGTGCGCATGTTCGGTACTGCAGCCACAGTCGCCTTACTTGTCTGCAGTGTTACCTCAAAGAAGCATTAGAAGGAAGCTTGCATATCACACACACACACAGCGTCACCCACTGCAAAGAAACTTATACATTTGGTATTGTATACGGGGCTTTGTGGTTCAGCCATCTGTGTTAGCTCTAAAAGCGAAACAACACTGCACATTATTACAGCTTTCCTTGCCATACATATTTCTATAGGGCATTACATGTCCACATGTTTCACTAAATGCCTTCTCAGGCATGCCTATGTGATATGACTTATTTAAATGCGAACTTCCAAATTTGATCATTAATAACTCAAGTAATGAATGTATGAGATATAAGGACCAAGAAACAGCAATGATACATGAAGGGATTAGAACATGCCAATTGAACTCTCTCACATTATTTTTAGGTCTCGCCTGGCTTAGGCTGCGCGCATGTGCAGTCTCGCTAGCGAGATTTAAAGTTTTGAGGGATTTTCTGTAAGGGAAATTAAGCCCCGCCCCTCTTTTCCATTGGCCGGCGTCACCGTTTATGCTAAACGGTGGCCCGCCATTGGAAAAGAGGTGTTGGTGACGTCTTTGCTCGGCTTTCTGAGCCGTCCCATTTGGACGGACTCGTCTGATTTAC
This sequence comes from Triturus cristatus, assembly GCF_964204655.1. NCBI lineage: Eukaryota > Metazoa > Chordata > Amphibia > Caudata > Salamandridae > Triturus > Triturus cristatus. The sequence goes on from NC_140579.1 coordinate 1,103,355,695, forward strand.
GTGCGTTGTGAAAGCTTTCTTACCTTTATGGGGTCATGTGTTTCAAACACATGGCCCCATAAAGATAAGAAAGCTTTCACTACGGACGAAAGTGAAAGCCGACCGAAGCAGAGTCGCCACTAACATGGGTCCGCATAACCCTGCAAAAACAAAACATCCCTCACCCATCCCGCAGGGAGATCCTCCGCACCCCTGAGGCACCGTGGCTGCACGGCTCCCCACGCCGGAGTTCACTGTACCTTATCCTGCGCCGATTTCATCACCAGTTCCGTTCCTCCGCTTCCCCTCATCCCATCCCATCTCCCAGGCTCCAGCTCTCTCTTCCCAACCTCAGCCTCGCCCTCCCTCGCCTCCCCCTCTCAGGATCCTGGCAGCACCGCTCCTCTGCATTTTGCATGTAACCTCAAAAACTGCATCTGTGTGTCCATACTCAATTTTGCATGAGATTTGTTGGCTGCGGTGGGGACTGAGTACGCATGCGCCGAGCGAATCCATGGCTGCCTCCACGTGAACGTCTTCTTTAAAGCTGCTGCGGCGGCTTGCGATGGGGAGGATCCGGAGCCTCAAGTTCCGCAACAGGGCTAGCATATCACCGCTTGGAACCTCCGAATGAGAGGACTGTGAAGCAGGACCCATGGAGTGTGAGAACGGAGACCACATAGGAACATCAGAACTTATGGAAAAAGTTAGTTCTTGTTGTACATAAACAGTGCTTTTGTAGGAAGCGATTGGAGCAGCAGTAGTGGTGCGGGACGAGGTGAGTGACTCCTAAGGAAAGCTGGCAGTGGGGGGGGAAGGCTCAGGATCTATTGTAGTAGACAACGGTTGAAGTACATTATAAACAAGCATTTTGCGAAGCCAATAGATCTGCCCTTTTATGACTGATACAACCTCTCAGTGACTTTCACACATACCTGTATCACCGCTCTTATAACACACATGGCTTTTACACACACAAACAAGATAAAATGTGGCAATAATGCTGGTGACCGTTGTAGTGTTGCTTGAAGTAGTAGTGGTCTTGGGGTGGCACTCATATTAGTTATGATAATGTAAGCATGAGTACCACTGAGTTGTGTAACAATAAACATTCCTTGACCAGCTGTACCTATATTATAGTGGTGATATGGCCATTATGCTGGTGGTAGTGTTGTTGGTAATGGCAGAGATGATAGTGTGGTGTTTGTGGTAATGGTTATACTGGTGACAATAGTGCTACTGATAATGGTGGTGGTAGTCATAGTGGTGGTAATTATGGTGTGGTAATAGTGTCAGTAACGTTGCCCTTGAAAGTGTTGGTAATGCTGGTGATAGTGATGATGTTGGAGGCGGTGATAGTTGAGAGGTTATAATGGTGGTGGTGATAGTGGGGCAATAGTGATATCGGTGATGCTGATATTTGCAATGGTGGTGGTGATAATGGCAGTGGGGGAAATGATTGTGGTGATAACGATGGTGGTAGTAATGTAACGTTGCTGGCAGTGGTGGCCACGTCCATATCTTCTACGTTAGAAGCGCTTTAATTGATTGCATTTCTCCTCAGCCGTAGCAGCTATGAAATGTGCATTGTGATGTCTATTATTGCAGCTGTGTTTTGCACATTCATAGAAGATCCTGGCTTCATAATCTCACTTTTGTTCCATAATACCGATTCACTACGGGTGGAATTTCCCCCTATGCATATGCATTTATTTTTCTCCAGTATTTCTCTTGCATCAATAATATAACAAGCATTAAAAATGCAATAGGTCTCACCTTTCATTACGTTAAAGCCATTTGCTTTGCTATATAATACCATTAGCAAAGCAAATTGCTTTAACTTAATCAAAGGCGAGACATATTGCATTTTCAATGCTTGTTTATTGTGCTTCGGAGAGGTAACAGTGTTTAAAGTCTGAAATATAGCGCCTCGTTTTGACAACAATTGTACTGGATAAAAGGAATATTTGTCAACTTGAATGCAACTGCTAACTTACAGTTATTCTTTTTTTGCAGTTATTATATTGCGTGACTCAACCAAAAGGCTTTGGAGCGCATTACATGAGCTTCAGTTACATTAGACAAAGTCACTTTTTTTTTTTTTTTAGGTAAGGGAGAGGAGTTGGCCTAATGGCTAGAGCGTCCGTCCCTGAATCTGGGGAACTGGGTTTGAGTCTCGGCAATGACGCTGAACATCCTGTGATTCTGGGCAAATCACTTAATCTCCCTGTGCCTAAAAAAAATGAATGTGTCTTCATGTAATGCAACTGGTGGTGCTATGTAAACCGATCTGATTCCCGATTCGGGTCATGTTTGTGCTATGGTAAACTCAGTAAAATACAAAAAAATAAAAAATACAGGAAGATTAAGGTGCCAATTACGATCCTGTAAAAACCGGGTACGAACCGTCGGACGGAGCATATTCTCCGTCCGACGCGTACCCGGTCGTCAAAATTTACAAACATGGAATTACGATTCGCACGGGAACACCGTTTCCGTACGAATCATAAAAAACCCCGACCGAACAAAATAAACCTACAAATGCGATCCGGGAAAGCAGCGACCTGACGTCGGGACGCTCGCAGCCTGCCATTCACGAACCAGGAATTACGATTCGCACCGACGTCATCCCGCACGGTGAATATTTTCCGGCTGCCAAAAACTGCCGGGAAAGCAGGACGACGCGAACAAGGACTACCAGTACGAGACGGACAGACAGGACGACGCAAACAAGGAGGACCTGTACGTGACGGACAGACAGGACGACGCGAACAAGGAGTACCAGTACGCGACGGACAGACAGGACGACGCGATCAAGGAGGACCAGTACGCGACGGACAGACAGGACGACGCGAACAAGGAGGACCCGTACGCGACGGACAGACATGGACCCGAACCTACGTGTCATCCCGGCCCTCATAGCAGTCGACCTCCTCTACAGGTTCGGACGCAGACGCCGCAGAAGGTCAGAACAACTAAGGGAGGGGGGAAAGTGGGGTGGGGTGGGGGTGGCAGGACCAGGGCAGGCCACAAACCCCCCACCAAAGTCACACAGCACACATGCCCTGGACATACCTGACTCCCATGCCCTGGTCACTACGAGGGGGTGGGGGCGTGTCCAGCTAAGCCAGCGACCGCCACAACGGAAGTCCGTCACGACTCGAACCGGCAACACAACCAGACAGGTACGTCCCGTACCCACGCCTGAAGAGCGTGGGTACGAGTCGTACCACGCCCACACCCACGTCACCCCAACAATGGCGGGACGGCTCGTACCCACGTGGCAAAGGCCTGGGTACGGCCCGCACAAGCATCACATAGCGTGGGGACGGATATGTACGGACCCTACCCCCACCCCATATGCATGGAGCGTACCCCCACCCCAACAGTGTAAGTACGACCCGTACCCCCACCCGCGTACGTATGGAGCGTACCCCCACCCCAACAGTGTAAGTACGACCCGTACCCACACCCGCGTACGTATGGAGCGTACCCCCACCCCAACAGTGTAAGTACGACCCGTACCCACACCCGCGTACGTATGGAGCGTACCCCCACCCCAACAGTGTAAGTACGACCCGTACCCACACCCGCGTACGTATGGAGCGTACCCCCACCCCAACAGTGTAAGTACGACACGTACCCCCACCCGCGTACGTATGGAGCGTACCCCCACCCCAACAGTGTAAGTACGACCCGTACCCCCACCCGCGTACGTATGGAGCATACCTCCACCCCAACAGTGTAAGTACGACCCGTACCCACACCCGCGTACGTATGGAGCGTACCCCCACCCCAACAGTGTAAGTACGACCCGTACCCACACCCGCGTACGTATGGAGCATACCCCCACCCCAACAGTGTAAGTACGACCCGTACCCACACGCGCGTACGTATGGAGCGTACCCCCACCCCAACAGTGTAAGTACGACCCGTACCCACACCCGCGTACGTATGGAGCGTACCCCCACCCCAACAGTGTAAGTACGACACGTACCCCCACCCGCGTACGTATGGAGCGTACCCCCACCCCAACAGTGTAAGTACGACCCGTACCCCCACCCGCGTACGTATGGAGCGTACCCCCACCCCAACAGTGTAAGTACGACCCGTACCCACACCCACGTACGTATGGAGCGTACCCCCACCCCAACAGTGTAAGTACGACCCGTACCCACACCCGTACGACACGTACCCCCACCCGCGTACGCATGGAGCGTACCCCCACCCCAACAGTGTAAGTACGACCCGTACCCACACCCGCGTACGTATGGAGCGTACCCCCACCCCAACAGTGTAAGTACGACACGTACCCCCACCTCGAATGCATGGAGCGTACCCACATCCGTGTATGTCATGAGCGTACATATTGTGAAATTGGAGAGGTGGGTGCAGAGTCCTCCCAGCAGTGCCCTGAGACAGGAGGGGTGGGTGCAGAGTCCTCCCAGCAGTGCCCAGACACAGGAGGGGTGGGGGCCTATCACTCCCAGCAGTGCCCAGACACAGGAGGGGTGTGTGCAGAGTCCTCCCAGCAGTGCCCAGAGGCAGGAGGGGTGTGTGCAGAGTCCTCCCAGCAGTGCCCAGACACAGGAGGGGTGTGTGCAGAGTCCTCCCAGCAGTGCCCTGAGACAGGAGGGGTGGGTGCAGAGTCCTCCCAGCAGTGCCCTGAGACAGGAGGGGTGGGGGCCTATCACTCCCAGCAGTGCCCTGAGACAGGAGGGGTGGGTGCCTATCACTCCCAGCAGTGCCCTGAGACAGGAGGGGTGGGTGCAGAGTCCTCCCAGCAGTGCCCTGAGACAGGAGGGGTGGGTGCAGAGTCCTCCCAGCAGTGCCCTGACACAGGAGGGGTGGGTGCCCATCACTCCCAGCAGTGCCCATGGAACGCAAAGGGTGGAGTAGTCACAGATACCATGCCCACAAATGTCAGTCAGGTGCACAAAGACCCTGCAGTACATGTACCACATGTGTGCGAGGCTGGGAGTATACGCATGCATAGCGCAGAAAAGAAAACATGTACACATGAAGTCATGTCAATAGGCCACATACACAAGTACAATGACTACCAAGGATGCCACGAATGATGCAGGTGGAGACATCGCTCAGCATGCATGTGCAAAGGTGAAGGACTACGTCACACACCCAGCTAATGGACACACAGCTCTGTGCCAAAGTCAGGGGACACCCTGCAGGGAAGAAGTCAGGGTACACAGAGGAAGGAATACACCTTGGGACAATTGCAACATGCAGCAACTGCTTACATGAATGGAGAAAGGTAGCTAACACCGTGTGATGGCACACAGATCCCAGGGTCCCCCCTATGAGCAGCACACTACTACATTTCCCACACACCCAACACATGACCAACACCCACAACCATGTAGCAGCCCCACCAACAGCAATGCCAGCAATGCAGGAGTGTTCCAAGGGCAAAAAATAAATAGCTTTATTCAGCATGACCAAAAAACTAGTATGACGTAAGTCCAAGATTAACAAAGGCCATAGGTCAGTCCAGGAGTCCCAGCTGGATGGGGGACACAGTGGGATGCGTGTCCCCTAGCTTGCCTGCACAGTTACAATCCGTTGTCTTCCACAGGGGTGAGGGCATCATGTGGGGGGGAAGAAACAGGCACCGCAGGGACAGGAGGGTGAAGGGTAGGCGTTGTGGGTGCAGGGATGGAGGACTCCACCACAGGGGGTGGGGCAGGGCCAAAGGCGGAGGCCAGGATCTCGCTGCACACCTTAGCAAGGTCCTCCAGGGACTCCCCTGCACCCGAAGGAACCACAGGCCCCAAGGAGGGGGGGGGGTCAGAGGGATGGGTCGCAGCGCCACTGGGGGAGGGTGTGGACAGGGGGGGGGGACTCAACCACCCTGACCGAGGACTTCCTTGACCGCTTGCGTGGTGGCGTCACTGTGGGGCTCAGGGACAGAGCGGCCATGAAGGAGTCTTTGGGGGAGATGTGGCCAGGAGAGCTGAGGGGAGGGGATTTGGAGGGAGTGGATTGGGTGGAATGCGGACTCCCACTCTGGCTGCGTGTCACACGTTTGCCCCCCGACCCAGTGGGTGTGCCTACTGCACCCTGTGTGTGCGTGTCAGGAGGTGTGCGGCGGACCTTCCCTGCTGGTGTGGTGCCTGTGTCTGTTGTGGTGGGTGCATGCTTACGTCTGGGTGTATGTGGGACAGGCATGGGAGTGGGAATTGTGGAAGGAGCAGGGGTAGGGGGTGGGACGTAGCAGTGCAGGAGACCCACTGCTGCAGTCAGTGTGGAGTCTATGGACCTCAGCAAGTTGTGTTGGTCAGCCTGTGATGAATGAATGCCCTCCAAGTATGCCTCCATGTTGTTGAGGACCTGGCTGTGGCCATGGAGGACATTAAGGATCGCAGTCTGGCCAATCTGCAACTGCCGCTGGATGTCCACAGACTCAGCATTGGCGGCAGCAGTGGAGACAGGGGCAGGGGGTGCGGTGCCTGGCAGGAAGGAGACATGTGGTGACCGGGCACGTTGGGAAGGGACACGAGCACGTGGGAGGTGGCTGATGCCAATGGAGGGGGCCGTGCCAGATGTAGGGCTGCTGTCAGATGGTGGTGCAGCCACCGCCCACTCGGAGAGATCATCCTCGGACCCGTCAGCTTCATACTCTGTTGTGCCAGTCGACAGGTCCCCGGGTTCACTCTCCTCCGCCTCAGTCCCACTCGAAGTGCCAGCCCCGATGTCACCGCTGGCACTGGTGCTCGGTCCCTCCGCGCCGTCTGTGTCCATGTCTCCCTCCGTGTCCCCCGACGATGCTGTGGGCAGGGTGAAGAGACAGAAATTAATCATACACCTGTATACATATGTCACATGAGTCAAATCTACGTAGGTTACAGTGCATAGCCTGAAACAAAGGATGAGTTACAACTACAAAACAAGGTACATACGTAGGCCCTGCAAGACACAGTTGTGTGACCCACCATGCCATGGAAAAACTATGGAGAGCATGACACAATAGCAAATGAGATGACATGGTATTCTGACTGAGGAGCAAGGCCCTGGGGACAATACAGCACTGCATCTGCACCACACAGCGTGGCAGGAAATTGGGATGAGCAGGGACCAAAGCCAGGAACTAGAGGCACATGCAGCATAGGTAATACTGAGAACATGCCCACCCTGACTGGCACGCTGCACCTTGAGTGTATGTCCAGACAAACATCACACACTGGCCAGTCCGAGCAATGAGATGACAGTTCTTGATATGTAGGCCATGCCCGCCCCACCCACCCCCTACATGAGACAAATCTGTGGAGACACAGGAAGCACTTACATCTCTTAGTCTGGGTGAAATACACATGGGATGCAACAATTCAAGATTGCACACCAAATACCCAAGGTGCGCCTGTCCTAATAATAATCTACAAATGGGCATCATCAGATGATTGCAACAAGACACAGCAGGCAATGACCACCGTGAGTATGTACTTTGAAAATCAGGTCAGGCTGGACAGTGGACACTTGTAATACATCTCACGTCAAGAAACATGGTGCCAGGGGACAATGGCACAGAGCACAACCTATGCTGTAGACACAGAGATTGTCGACATACTCGGATTACACACATGATACCTAGGAAAAGATGCCCCTGGGGACAGTAGTGGCCACACAACTCCATTACCCTGAATGGGAATGACTGCAACACACGCTAACATCCCTGCACTATGCCTAACGCACACTCATGCACATCATGTCACAGGCCACCACATGGGACATGCCTGCTGGAAGGCCTGGCACTCGAGAGATTAACTCCCATGTCTGGACTCAGCATTAGTGCCAACTGACATGGAACCCACAAGTCCAGAACTGGACAGGGCACAGGCAAGGTCACAAAACCTGTTACACACCACCCCCACACATGATGCTGCAGGCATTGTACACTTGGAGAAGGTGTCAGGCTACATAACCTTGTGATGGAGTGACTACACACAGACCAGGGAACACATTGCAAGGAGGGGAAGGGAGGCAGGAGAGCACTGCAATACTGTGGGGAACAGGATCTGCACAGCACCATAAACCCTGGAAGTGTATCCATGGAACAGTGCACTTACAAATGCTGGTGAAACACAACAAACACACACATGTACCTACCCCCTTCCGGCTGCTGCATGTCCTGTAGACGCCTGTCCAAGTCAGGAAAGACCACCGCCAGCACACGTTTCTGGATGTGGGAGAGACGGCGGCGCCCGCGGTTCTTGTGGCTCTCAGGTGAGTCCCCCAGCAGGACCCGTGCGATCCTCCGCGTCCAGCACCGGATATCCTGCCAGCGTTTCCTCACCTGGGACAGGTGCCGCCTCCGACCATCCGCACTCCTCACGGCGCTGACGGCGTCCAGCCATATCTGCTCCTTGGCAGAGGCGTCTACCTGTGAGGATGAACAAGTGACACTACATCAATACACCTTGCACATATCACGGGGACACAGATTAGAACACATTTGCTGTTTACAACAAGGCATAGTGTGCATCCAACGCATTGCAACTTTGTCATAGGGACATGATCCTGTGGGGGAAGGCCAAAAGCAGTACGTGCCATTGAAAGGACACAGGTGGAATGAGGGCAACTACACAATCAATGAGACAGGCTCACACTGTGCATCACACCCACCCCTCCTGTCTCAGGGCACTGCTGGGAGGACTCTGCACCCACCCCTCCTGTCTCAGGGCACTGCTGGGAGTGATAGGCCCCTACCCCTCCTGTCTCAGGGCACTGCTGGGAGGACTCTGCACACACCCCTCCTGTCTCAGGGCACTGCTGGGAGTGATAGGCCCCCACCCCTCCTGTCTCAGGGCACTGCTGGGAGTGATAGGCCCCCACCCCTCCTGTCTCAGGGCACTGCTGGGAGGACTCTGCACCCACCCCTCCTGTCTCAGGGCACTGCTGGGAGTGATAGGCCCCCACCCCTCCTGTCTCAGGGCACTGCTGGGAGTGATAGGCCCCCACCCCTCCTGTCTCAGGGCACTGCTGGGAGGACTCTGCACACACCCCTCCTGTCTCAGGGCACTGCTGGGAGTGACAGGCCCCCACCCCTCCTGTCTCAGGGCACTGCTGGGAGTGATAGGCCCCCACCCCTACTGTCTCAGGGCACTGCTGGGAGTGATAGGCACCCACCCCTCCTGTCTCAGGGCACTGCTGGGAGTGATAGGCCCCTGCTGGGAGTGATAGGCCCCCACCCCTCCTGTCTCAGGGCACTGCTGGGAGGACTCTGCACACAACCCTCCTGTCTCAGGGCACTGCTGGGAGACATCAGGCATTCCCCCCCTGGGACCCCCCCTACAGTACATAGCATGTGTGTCACACCTGGACACAATGGCAGAAGTCACAGTCACTAAAAAGGGACACAGTCTGTGCCAGTGGACACTGCACTCACCTGATAACCTGGTCGCCCATACAGCATGGGGTACCGTGGGAGGATCACATCCACCAAAGCCATGTTCTCCTCCAGGGTGAATGGCTGTGACCTCTCCACAGCCCTTGACATGGTTCCAGGGAATCAGTAGCAGCAGCTGGGTCGTGGAATACAAAGATGTGCAGGCAAGTGCTCCCTCATGGGACCTGGCTGCCTTATATCTGCCTTGCTGGCCCATCTCATGCACAGGAGTACAGAGTGATTGGTCACTCACATTTGCATCCTATGTTTCCTCCAATCCCTTCAAACCTAGCAGTCTGTGGGTTCTCTATCGGTTTGATTCTCCTGCATGATGTCAGCCCCACAAACACATTGCAACAAAGTAGATTAATTCCAACTGACTTCTGCTGTGCACCTTCCAGAACAAATTCAAAATTTGAACTTGGTCTCCATGACAACCAGCATGCATGTAGGCCTTAATACTTGTCCCTCATGTGTCCCCTATGTAATTTGGAGCTTCACACACAGGTACGGTGCGTTCCGGGGCCCTAGGGAACCCCAAATGCATTGCAACGGCCCGTACACGCGTGCCTACGTTCACTATCACTATGGGTGTCCTCGCGTATGCGTACACGTAGTGATAGTGAGCGTACAGGCGTGTGTACGGCCCGTACCACTACGAGTACGCATACGCGAGGACACCCATAGTGATAAAGAGCGTACAGGCGTGTGTACGGCCCGTACCACTACGAGTACGCATACGCGAGGACACCCATAGTGATAGGGAACGTACAGGCGTGTGTACGGCCCGTACCACTACGAGTACGCATACGCGAGGACACCCATAGTGATAGTGAGCGTACAGGCGTGCGTACGGCCCTACCACTATGGGTGTTCTTGCGTATGCGTACTCGTAGTGGTACGGGCCGTACACATGCCTGTACGCTCCCTATCACTATGGGTGTCCTCGCGTATGCGTACTCGTAGTGGTACGGGCCGTACACACGCCTGTACGCTCCCTATCACTATGGGTGTCCTCGCGTATGCGTACTCGTAGTGGTACGGGCCGTACACACGCCTGTACGCTCCCTATCACTATGGGTGTCCTCGCGTATGCGTACTCGTAGTGGTACGGGCCGTACACATGCCTGTACGCTCCCTACCACTATGGGTGTTCTTGCGTATGCGTACTCGTAGTGGTACGGGCTGTACACATGCCTGTACGCTCGCCATCACGATGGGTACACATACGGCAGCACTCCCATAGTGATATGGGAACGTACACAGGCCCTCTTAGCAGCAGTACGGCGGTTTTCACACATCACAGTGGTGACAGGCGCCACACAGGTAGGGATAGGGCGGACATACTTGTCCATGGATGGACATACTTGTCCATGAATGGACATCAAGGCATCGTCTGTGCATTACTACATGTGTGGGGCACAGGTGTGACGGGCTGTGATGTGGAACATTACTCCTGAGTCGAGAAGGCACCAGATGTATGATGAGATGTGTACAGATGTACTGTGTGACCGTGCAATGTGTGCCAGGCATGCCCTTGACTCCTTTGACATGTGTGCATGTCGTACTGCACACTTGGGGTGAGCGTCACTGGCATGGCACGGACACCAACACACGGAAGTGTCCCCTGATGCCCGGTACAGGGGTTGCCACACCTGACTTGTCACTACCCACGGTGCACAATGTGACTATGTCATGTATGTGTGGGGGCTTCCCATCAGGTTGATGTTGGAGCACCCTCAAAAGCTGCAGCTGTTGCAGCAACCAACATGTGTCTGTGTGTCGATTGACATTGCACACTGTTCCGCACACCATGCCACATGTGGTATCGGATGTGAGGTGCACATGTATGCATGGGACACGGAGTAGCGTGACAAGGACATGTCTGCATCCTCACAATGAATGTGTGGTGAGTCATGACATGTGCACCTTCATGGCAAGGTGTGTGGGCTGTCCTAGTGTAATGTCATGTGACCTGTGGCTCTAGTGTTCCGCTACCAGTCTCTGCAATCGGCATCCTACTTCTGCTGATGTGTGGGCGTATGTCACTCCTGTCTTGCGTCTGGCTGTTCACTTGCACTGGGACACAGCTATTCCCATGGCATGGCATGGGGAGGTTCTCAATCTCCGTGTGTAGCTGGGTCTTGGTAGGAGTGTCACCTTGCATCCATACGTGTCCTGGGCATGTAGCACATACCTGACTCCCTATGTAGCATATGTGTATTGACAGATTAACATGTGCTCAGTACATATGAATTGTTGTCGTAGTGCACTCACTCTTCCTTGTCACTTCCAAATTACTGCAGAGCGCCGCCTCTTGCCCGACCAATTCCGGACTTGGCTGCCATGCGGGAGAATGACAGCATCCGGTGCTACCGCTTCCCCCAACCGTTGATTCTGGAGTTGACGGCGAGACTGGCACCACACCTGCAACCGCGGCACAGGTATCCTACGGCACTGACACCCCAGCTGAAGGTAATGGCTGCCCTACATTTTCTTGCCACGGGTACCTTTCAATATACCCTAGCTCATGTTGGTGGCATGTCCCAGAGCATGTTCTGCCGTGTGCTGCATGATTTCTTAGAGGCCATGTTGATTCACCTGGATGACTTCATCAAGTTCCCAACCCCTGAACAGTTGACTGCGGACAAGCGTGGATTCTATGCCCTGGGAGGGATGCCCCATGTCATTGGGTCCATAGATGGGACACATGTAGCTTTGGTACCACCACACGCATGGGAGGTGGCGTACCGCAATCGGAAGCACTACCACTCCATCAATGCCCTTGTGGTGTGTCAGTCCAACATGGTGATTTCACATGTCTGTGCTCGTTTTCCAGGATCAGCACACGATGCCTACATCATGAGGCGTAGCAGGATGCCTGAAATGATGATGCAGCTGCGCAACGAAAGAGCATGTGTTGTTGGTGGGTACAGTCTGTCTGTCCTGTATTTTGCATAGCCTAGCAGCATGACCGCTTCACCACTTCTAACGATGTCCATGTGCTTCCCATGTAGGGGACGCTGGCTATCCCAACATGCCATGGCTGCTCACATCTCTCCACAACCCCATCACGCTGGCCCAGCTCCGCTACAACACCGCCCATGGCCGGACAAGGCGAGTGATAGAGAGGACGTTTGGCCTGCTGAAGAGCCGATTTCGGTGCCTCCACAAGACCGGCGGCGCGCTCCCATATGCCCCTGCGAAGGTCTGCAAAATCTTCATGGTCTGCTGCATGCTGCACAACATGGCAGTTGAGAAAGCTGTGCCACTCATCCTGGATCAAGATGACGAGGACCATCCACCCGTGGAGGACGAAGGGCTTGGCAATGGGGCTAGTGATGTGGAGGATGTGGAGCCGCAAGAGGACATCCGGACTCGGCTCATACGCGACTTCTTTGCTTAGTGGTGAGTACCAGTGTCTGAGTGTGCACGCATTGGTCCCCGTGTGGCATGTGTTGTGATGTGTGTCTCCACCTGCATGTATGGCACGTGAGTCAGAGGTGTGTGTGGGTGTGTCACTGGAGTGATGGTGGCAGTGATGGTTGTATTTCCCCAGTCATAATTGTGACCTAGCATGTTGTCATCCATACATGTGTCGAGTAAATGCACATGCAAGTGGCTGTGCTTTTTGTGGCTGACTTCTTGTGTGTCTCTCTTCCCCAGGTACTTGCGCATGCCGTCTGCTGGTTGCATTGTTGTGGCACTGCTATTCCTCATGGACACGTCATCGTGGGCTGACTCAGCGTTACAGGCACGGACACGTTTGGAAGTCTCCATAGGGTAAGGGATGCATCAGGGGTGTATTGGGTGTGGCAGTTGTTCACGATGTATGCACACTGCCCCTGTCGATGTTTGGTTCCTCTGCAGCCATGTAGCATCACCATGGGACACGACATGCAGCTGTGTACACCTGAATAGATGGTCTGCCTGGTTGACAGTCATCAGTGATGGGATAGTGGATTGTGATGATGGCATCAATGTGTGTGACACTGCCCTCGGACACATACGGTTAGCATTGGCTTGACATGGTGTGGGACTTCCACATCAGCGGATCAATGGTGTATGGCAGTCTCTCCGTGAGCAGCTGTGGGTGTTTAGCTGTTAGCCGACAATTGTGTGCCAGTTCCATGGCAAACACACATTTGTGCTGCAGAAGGGGGGTGCCAGTGTTGGACCCACATGTTACTCCACAAGATGTGTTCATGTGTACTTCAAGTTGCCTCTGCAATCCCGAAAACATGACTAATAAAGGTGTCCCTATGCCTCCAAGGTGCCTCTTCTCAGTCAATGCTGGTGTGTTGCCACGGTGCATCCAGCATGTCTGGCATGGTTTTCCCTGATAGTGGCTATGTGTCGATGTGTCGAGTAGCAAGATGCAAGCTGTGTGTGTGGGCTGAGACTGTGTATTGGGCATGATGTCCATGACTGTGTGGGTATTGTGACATGTGCCATCCCCATGCATCCAACGTTGGCCAGGCCCCCATTCTCTGCATCCACTGGACTCAAGCTTGCAGGACATGGTTCTGCCACCTGTCTACACATACCTGGGTGCCCCCCAGGACACTGGACATGATCCCTGACCTCTGCGCATGACTGTTGCTGTACTCAATGTGTCTGTCAGCACGGTTGTGCGGCCACCCCCTCAGCTGGTTGGGCCCATCACGGGTGTGTATGGTGCTCCATGTCTGTCTTGCCTAATACACTGTGACCCGTGTGTCCTGTGCCAGACTCAGGCCCCAGGGTGTGGATGGTTGGAGTCAAAAGAGAGCTCAGGCAGGTATAGACTTTACAACACACATGTAAGGTAATAATGCAACCAGCAGGCATCTTCTCTTCATGGTGTGAATTTTTATTTTGGGTGGGGGGGGGGGGGATGAAGTGAGGGGCTTTCCGGGAGTTTGGAATCCAAAGTTCAGTAGGGGAGTTGGTGTCCTTGCCATTGGAAATCCTCATAGTCCATGCCACAGTCTTTGTCAACATTGGTCAGACAGTGACCAGCAGGGCCATGTGGCAGAGAATGTCTCTTGATGCTGTGATGCTGTTGCTCCAGTGGGCCAGGTGCCAGGCCAGGTGTCCTGGGAGATGGTGATGTAGCGCCGACCCTCACGGTCCTTTCCGTGGACGACCCGGCCTCCTGCGGGGACCCTCAGCAGCAGGCCGTGACGATGTTTGGGATGCTCCGTCGGATGTCTCCTCCTCCTCCTGATCCCTCCCTGTGGGTGGTGATGTTCTACGCCGTCTGGCACAGGGAGGGTTGCCCATGTTGTCGGCCATCCGACGGAGTGTATCGTGAATCCCCTGGAACACCGTCACTTGCTCAGCCTGTCTGTCCTCCATCCTCCGTTGGTGTTGCAGTAGACAGGCATGTTGCTCGGCAGGTTGCTGGGCCTGCTGGGTCTTAATCTCATCGAGGGTCCCCTTGATCTCATTGAGGGTGGACACAACCTGGGCCATGCCCGTGGTGTCCTGCCGGTATGTGTCCATGATGTTACGGACATGGGCAAATACCGGTTCCCCAGCCAACTGGTCAGGCTCGCGCCTCCGCCGTCCTCCACTCCCACCACCCCTGCCCACTTGCACCTGGCCTGCCCTTGTGGGTACATCGGGTCTCCGGGACCCCTGAGGGGTGGCATTGGCGTTGTCGCCTGCCTCCTCCTGGGTGCCCGGGACACCGTGTCCCTCCTGGCCAGCCTGGCTGCATTGTGGTGGTGGGGCAGGGATCCTGGGTGTCTCCTGGGATGTGGCAGGAGTGGGGGTGGTGGTTGGCACAGTTGTACCTGACGCAGATGCTGCAGGTGGTTGGACACCAGAGGTGCCAGGTCGGTCGGGGTCGTCCACAGAGTGGTGAGAGTCGTCGCTGCCGGTGGAATCGGGCTCCCGCAGATCCGGGTCCTGTGAGTCTTCCCCCCCAGTGTTGGGGGGTGAACCACGACGTTGACCTGTGTGTGAGAGAGACAATGTTAATTTTGGTCCATGCAACATCCATGTTTCATCAGTTTCAAAGTTGGCACTTTTCCTCTTGGAATTAGGATCTGTCTTGCATTCCACTCACAGTGCACTTGTGCATGGGTGTGTCCCTTGGGCACCACTTTGGCCCCTTTAACTATGTGTGGCACAGTCTTACTTGCTGATTCAAGTGTGACTGCAGTCAGCAGTGGAGTGGGCAGGTGTGGCGAGCCATATGCATTGGCGCCTTCCGTGTAGCACTGTACATGTGCACATGGAGTGGATCCACACACTTATATAATGCAGGTAGCTGTCGTTGTGCTCGTGAACAGGTTGTGACATGGCCCTGTGTTTTGCCATGGTGAAGAGGGGGGGTTCTGGCACTGGCCACCCTTGGCTACATGCACGCAGTCTACCTGCTGACGAGCAGACATTCCCACACACCACACGGCTGATTTGCTCTCCCTGTGTCTCCCTCCCTCTCTGTCCCCCTCTCCCTCCCTCTCTGTCCCCCTCTCCCTCCCTCTCTGTCCCCCTCTCCCTCCCTCTGTGTGTCAGCCTCCTCCCTCTTTCCGTCTTCCTGTGTCTCCCTCCCTCTCTGTCCCCCTCTCCCTCCCTCCGTGTGTCAGCCTCCTCCCTCTGTCCGTGTCCCTGTGTCTACCTCCCTCTCTGTCCCCCTCTCCCTCCCTCTCTGTCCCCCTCTCCCTCCCTCTCTGTCCCCCTCTCCCTCCCTCTCTGTCCCCTTCTCCCTCCCTCTGTGTGTCACCCTCTGTCACCTCAGCCCAGCTTCCTAGACACACACTTTTTCCAGTCCTTTGAATGGCCCTTGGCTTGTTGCTGTGAGTTTGTTTCTGATCTCCAGGCACCCATTGGGTGTAGTGTCTGTGTGTGCGCTGCTGCTGTGGTTGTGTGTGCTGCCACTCTTTCACAGTGTTGGCTGTTCATTAGCTGCTGTCATGTGCAAAACAGTGCCTTCACCCCCATGTGTTGATGCAAGGCGTCCGCCATTTGCTGGCGAGTCTTTCCTGTGTGGGGACACACTGTTTGTCTGGCTGTGACCTGGGCCATATGGGCAGAGGGCATTGTTGTCTGCTTCTGAGTTGCACTATGTGACTTTTGGGGCCCACCCTCCCGCCATCCGGGTTACCGTGTCATGTGTTGGTGTCTTCTGTGGCCTGTGACTTGACATTGTCCAGCTGGGTGCATGGGGCATGGTGGCGGCAGTGGCATGTGCGTGTTCATGGAGTGTGGTTGAGTCATGCGATAGGTTGGGGTGGTTGCGTGCCTGTTAGTGATTTTGGTTGTGGATGAGGTCCCCCCCATGTGAGGTGCGTTGTTCGTGTACTCACCCGGGTCTCGGAGTCCTCCTAATCCTTCGACTGCCTCCACCGGCTGTATGGCCATCACCCTCTCCTCCCAGGGCTGGTAGTGTACGGGTCTGCGGGAGGGCCCTCCTCCAGTGGCGTTGGCCTGGTTGTGTTCCTCCAGCATCTTGGCCCGGACCCTCCTCCGCAGATCGTACCACCTGGCTTGGCATTCCTGCCTGGTCCTTCTGGTGTCCGCAACAGCATTCACAGCATCGACGATGGTCTGCCACATGGCTGTTTTTGCTGCAATGCTGGTCTGTCTGACCAATGTTCCAAAGAGCTGTGGCTCGACTCTGAGGATTTCATCAACAAGGACCTCCAACTCTCGGTTACTGAACTTTGGATTCTTGTTAGTGGGCATGGTGAGGGGTGTGGGTGTGGATGATGGGGGGTGTGTGTGGATGGTTGTGGGTGTGTGGGTGTGGTTGTGCAGGTGTGTGTGTGTGAATGTGATGAGGGGGTGTTTGTGGAGGCGGTTGTGTGAAGGTGTGCAAGTGTAAGGTGTGGTGAGGCTTGTAGTATGGTTCTGTGGTGTCTGGCAGCAGTGAGTCTGTTGCAAAGGCTCATGGTTTGTGTGTGTGGGCCCTTTTTATTGGTCCATGGGTGGGTGTGGCTGTGTTTGAAGTTTGGGTGGGTGTGTTATAAGGAGTGGTGGTGTTTTGGGCCTCTGTTTGTTTTTGGCAGTTGCAGGTCAGTGAATGTGTTTTTTTAGTGTGTGTTGGCCATGTTTAGTGGCTTTGTGCCATTCGAATAGTGTATTCTTGTGTTGTTTTGTTTTGTCCTGGTTGTGTACGTGCGTTTTGAGCGTGTGTACGGTGTGTACATGGGCCATTTGGTTGTACGGTGCTGTCCTTGTGTGTGGCTTGGTACGACTCGTACATGCGGTTGTGATGTTGGGGCCTGGGGTGCGCTCCGTACTTAGGAGGTTGTGTTGGGGATGCGACGGGAACGTACTGGGGTGTACATAGACGGTGGTACGACACGTACAGGGGTGGGGGTTCGACTCAAACGTACTGGGGTGTACATAGACGGTGGTACGACACGTACAGGGGTGGGGGTACGACTCGAACGTACTGGGGTGTACATTGACGGTGGTACGACACGTACAGGGGTGGGGGTACGACTCGAACGTACTGGGGTGTACATAGACGGTGGTACGACACGTACAGGGGTGGGGGTTCGACTCGAACGTACTGGGGTGTACATAGACGGTGGTATGACACGTACAGGGGTGGGGGTTCGACTCGAACGTACTGGGGTGTACATAGACGGTGGTACGACACGTACAGGGGTGGGGGTACGACTCGAACGTACTGGGGTGTACATTGACGGTGGTACGACATGTACAGGGGTGGGGGTACGACTCGAACGTACTGGGGTGTACATAGACGGTGGTACGACACGTACAGGGGTGGGGGTTCGACTCGAACGTACTGGGGTGTACATACATGGGGGTCGGACACGTACAGGGGTGGGGGTTCGACTCGAACGTACTGGGGTGTACATTGACGGTGGTACGACACGTACAGGGGTGGGGGTACGACTGGAACGTACTGGGGTGTACATAGACGGTGGTACGACACGTACAGGGGTGAGGGTTCGACTCGAACGTACTGGGGTGTACATACACGGGTGGGGGTGTACATACACGGGGGGTACATCTCGGACGTACGGGGGCGGGGGGGAGTGTTGGGCGCGTATGCGGGCACATGTCTCCATGGTTGCTATGGGAGTTCGGTGCGGACGGTGTTTTTTCCATACGGTTGTGACATCGCACGGACGCACGGGATGGATCGTGATTCCTCGGTCAGACTTCACCTTTCACATTTGTACGGTAAATCGTCCGAGGACGTGTCGGACACATTTTCCGACCCGAGGACGTGTGGGAAATCATTCCCGATGCGGTTCGTATGGACTTTTTACCATGCGAATCCTGATTGCCAGTTCGTACGGCACTTGTACGATTCGTACGGTAAAAAGACCGGATACGAGTCGCACGGGGAATTTTTTTACCGGATCGTAATCGGCACCTGTATGTTTTTGGCCAGAATCCCAGAATGATGAGCCGGAACTGAGACTTGAACCTAGTTACCCCGTTCCCAAGTCAGCAGCTCTGAACATGACACCACATTGTCTTATTGTGCTCTGTGCTTCAATGATGCTTGTCTTCAGAAGAACATAAGGCTTGGTAAAAGGCAGCTTACCTCATTGTAATGTCCAAATGTGCCCGAGAGCCGTTGAAAGCTGCCAGCATGGATCTCGCCAGTACTTATCTTTTCGTACACTAGCTACCAGGAAGGAAGCCCGAACAGAAGATAATCAAAAACCACATCCAATTGTTGTAAGCTTTAAAATAAAGCAGCGCCATAATTGGCCATATTGCATGTTCCACCCACCCCTGCACTATATAAATCTACTGTGTGAGAGCTTGGAGTTGCTTTGTTATTAGAGCCAGTCCCGACGCAGCTCTTAGGAAGAATTTTATGTTATACAGCATAAGAGCTGTGCCAGGATTGGATAGGCAAGTCATCACAGTGCTCCAGTGAAAACACGGAGAGCTGGCCTCAACACACATTGAATTTTGAGTGAGAAGTCTGAAGTACATAGGTCAGGCTTGCCGAGTCCAGAGACCGGCCAGTCTGTCATGCACACTTTAACTATACAGGGCTACAACTTTCCACTGCAACAGCTATGCCCCCTCCCTTCACAATGGCATTTAGAAATACAATTGCAGCCCAGCTCTGCTGCAATATGAAGCCTACCAAGCATGTGTTTTATATATATATCTGCTCAGGTGGGTAGCACATTAAAGCAATGGGTCAACGCCCTTCTGCCGTTATGCAACAACCGCCTCTGTTTGTGCCCATTTCAGAAATACATAGGTTTCCTCGATACCCATTTTTTACTGTACATATTTCAGCGTATTAATTGGTCAACACTCAAAACTTATCGAAAAACCATTGTACGGTGCAGCTCAGCTGTTGGCTCTGGGTACCTCGAGTTCTAGAAGAACCTACAAACCATATTAGTTCCCACAACCAGAAGAATATAGCGGACGTAATAATATATTGCTTTTGTAAATCGGCCATCATAACAAAAAGGTAAGGATGAAAACATTGTCACAAATTGCTGTTTTTTCCTACTCATTTTCAATATTTTTTAATGAAGTTTCTTTGTGATATCCCTGAAGGATCTACACATATGACCCCTTGCTGATTTCAGAATTTTATATTCTTTCAAAAATCTATAGCTTTCATGGATCACCCATGGATTTCCCACTGGTTTTCCCCCACAAAGTGGAAGTATGTTGAAAGCACAAAAAATAGAAAAATGGGCTACCTCTTTGAAAAGTGCCAACTCTGTGGTACAAAAAATAGTTTTTAGGTCGAGCCTAGCGCAGCGCGCAAGCACTGTACTGGGAGATGACCTTTTCGAATCGGTCTGCACTTTTCAAACACTCGTGCTTGTGGCGGAATCCACCTTGCGGGAGCGAGCAGCGGCGTGCAGGGGCCATCTGTTTTCAATTAGCGTGTCCACATGCACTTGTTTACATTTGCCTGCTTGCGGTCTCTTTCACTTTCTTGCCGGCTGTCCATGTCAACGTGCTAATAAGCTGTGGACAAGACACAATTGGAGACAAAGGCTTGGGGAAGGAATCGATCTGCTACACTTGCCTGTACTCCTGGGAGAAGCGGCAGGGGCAGTACTGGCGCAATATTATAAATATTAAACATGCTGCAGCTTGCCTAACCAATCAGTGGCTCTTCATAACATGCAGTCCAGATTCCCTTGCCGAACTATGTGCACTACTCCTTAAATTATGTACCTTCCCCTAAAACAGTAGCCTATAAATGGATATCAGCTGGGCATATTCAGGGTCAGCTGCTACTATCCCTGTCATGAGGTTCGATACTAGGGGATGTTTGTACATTTTTTTGTGAAATTCCATGAAAAGTTCACAAAATTAAGCTTTTCGAGTGAAATGGAGTTTGTCGTTACCTCTCATGACCATTTTCATACCAACACTTACGTCTTCTGAAAATAAGTCTTGCGAATACTGAAAGAAGACCGCTTTGAGTGAAAGATGTCTCTTGGTGAAATATTTTCTATGAAAATATTTGGGCACAAATTAGGCAAAATTGCTTATGTGAATTTTCATCTGGACCCATAAATCGACCTCTGTGGATTAGTGCAGTATCAATTTCCTGCCTTTTCCTCTGCCTTCGTCAGCAAATAGGAGGCGGTTTCGGGAGCTACGATTGGGAGATGGATCATCACTGGTATGACACTTCCGCTTCCTGTGGCCTTTTAGGGACTGAGCTTACGCAGCCCATTCCACCCTTCAGTACTGAATGGATATGAAGACTTTACTGTTTAGGCACTTCCCGAGTATTCCTGGCAAGACTCCTACCATATTAGATCTCACCTTTCTCCTGTTATCCATACTTACTTCCCTTTCATGACCTGACAGAATTTCAACTTCTTGCATTACCTTATCCTCGATCATTTGAACTTTATCTGGCGCAGCATGCTTGTTGGTTAACTTTTCCCTTTAGGTCTTTCTGTAAACTCCTGTCATCTCATCCTCTCTTGCTTTGTAGCATTCCTACCTAGAATGCTGTTCTGCCTGGGGGCCCAAGAATACACTTCAGAAATCGCAGATTAGAGAATGGAAACATTAACGCAATGGATTTTTTAAAATTAATTATTTTCTTCACAGTAACGTGCCACAATTTATAGTATCTTTAACACAATTTCTTTGCTACAGCGAGAGAACCTCAGTTACCCCAGAAGTTAAGTGGCCTTCCACCAAACCCATATATGCACACCAAAGCCAGACAGAGCCCACTGAGGAAGAAAGATCCCAGACCCCATTGACTATAACTCCCTTCTAACATATAATAAAAGGGGTACCTGTGGTAGTAGAGACATTGTGCAAAGTTAAGCATTGCGTATTATGTATATATATATATATACACATATATATATATATATATAAATGTATATGCATAATCTGTCAATTTGTTATAGTGGGGCAGCCATCACATTTTTTAGATAGGCCAGAAGTTGGCCCCAAATTACGTTAGGTTTTGTAGATGCAAACTGAGGCTAGGCACAGTTCTCTGCTTGTTCATTCTCCGTAGCAACGTCTTTGAACCAGTAATTCAACTTGGGGATAGACTCTTTAATCCATGGCACCGCCACTCAACATCTCGCTAATAACATAAAGGCAGTGAGTGTTCTAATACACCTAGGTATTTTCAGTGCATATCAAACAAGCATTGGCGTTGCTAGGACCTTCTAAGTGTTTAGCCATGCAACAGTTGATGTTATTGCACAATGGATATTGTGCTGCATAACTAAATACTTATAAGGTCCCAAAAGCGAGACCTATTGGCTATGCCAATGCTTTTTTTATTCAGCTTGGCATGGTCCTGAAAGCTCAGAAGATGGTGGCTTTAGCACAGTAAACCTTTTGTTGCCCTTTTTAAGAAAAGAAAAACAGACACTTTTTTGGGGGGCTTTTTTCCTATTTTTTCCCCCAATCCCAGAATTCAGCTATATCTTTGAAATTTTTTCAGTCCCCTCCAGGGGAATCCACAAATCTTGGGTACCTTTAGAATCTCCAGGATACGGGAAACAAGTACATAAATGTGGTGTGGATGCCCAGCAGTTAGGAGATTAACAAAAACATATGGTTAATAATATATATATTTCAATATATTCGTACATTCACACTTATGTAACATATTTATATATCATGTATGCATGTTTAATGTACATATTTTGATATATATATATATATATATATATATATATATATATATATATATATATATATATATATATATATATATATATATATATATATATATATATATATATATATATACAAATCTTTTTTTTCATTTATTTATTTTTGGGGAGGGGGCTCCCCCCCCCGAGTCCCCTCTTCTTTTTAACCCTTCCAACACTTTAACTATACCCACCTCTGAAACCTAAAAATACCTTACCTCCCTTTACCTCAAATCACGCCTAAGCCCTAAAAAGCCAATGCCTTTCTTTACCTCTACCCACCGATAAAGCCTAATCAAAATCCCTCCCATCCTTTACCTCTATCTCTACCTGTCTCTGAACCTTACCTTATTACTAAGTACGTACCTAATGTATTGTAAATGCATGCGTTGAAAACATCCATGCATTGTAAAAATGGGTGGCAATTGAATTTTATGGTAATGGATGCATTGAAATTGTAACATACTGCTACTTGGTACTGGGCCAGAGCAAGCAAGAACACAGCTGGAGACTATGCAAGACCTGGGGCAAGGATAAAGGTTTCAAATTGTAAGTTCTTCAACAGGGTAATCTTTCCCAGTTACAGATGGTAACCGGAGGCACCAACAGGCTCCCAAAGCACAGGGAGGGGTCAGGGAAAAGCTGTCTCTCCTTCAATAGCAATAAGAAGCTTCCCTATTTTCCTCCTTCTTGATATGCAGCAAATGTCCTTATCTTGGGCGTCTACCCCGAACCTCATTGTGCTTCAACGCAGTTGTCGTTTCACTGCTGCCTCGGAAGGGCCTCGCAAATAGCTGGTTCTCTGCTGGAACCTGCTGAGTCCCTTGCCTGGTGAGCAGAAGTCCAGCTCCTTCCTTCAGACTGTCAAATACTTTCCACACACATTCTGTCACAGAAACACCTTCTCTAGCCCAGCTCCTGTTCCTAGGTTGATGGTGAGAATGGAAATCGAACGGGATTCTTCTCCTGGATCTCTGCTTACTCACACACCGGTGTGTGGATTTCTCTGAGGATGAGTGGAATGTTCAGCAATCCACTGATGAGGCCAGTCTTTTATCTTTCCCCGACAGGCGGGCTGATCCATTCTTGGCGTCTGATAGGTTTCTATTACATAACTGCCCCATTGTTAGACTTGGCAACTTTTGGCGTGTTTCCCCTGAGTTTTTTCCTTTCTGACCTCCCGGTTTTGACTCTGTTTTTGCTGGCATAGTGTGTCTGCGCACTTTTCTCACTGCTGATCAGTGGTAAAGTGCAAGTGCTCCTGTGGTAAATTGTGTTATGGATTGGTGTTTCCATGATTGGATATTTGATTTACTTGTTAGTCCCTATGTGCACTGAGTGTGCCTGGGCCTGTGAATCAAATGTTACTCGGGGGCCTGCAGCACTGATTGTGCCACCCACGTGAGTAGCCCTGAAAAGGTAACTCAGACCCGCCATTGCAGAGTCTGCGCGCAGTTTGTAACTGCCATGTCGACTATGCCAGTGCACCCACTTGCCAGTCCCTCATCTTCCCTTTTCTTACATGTCAGCCACCCCTAAGGTAGGCCCAAGGTACCCCTGTGGGCCGGGTGCAGTGTATGTGAAAAGTAGGACATGCCTTGGTGTGTGTGGCATGTTCTGATAGTGAATTACGGCCAATTTCGTTTTTCGCCATTGCAAGGTTACCTGTTTCCCATAGGACAGAATGGGGAGTTTGTCTATTGTATTGTATTGTAATTGCATTTGTATAGCGCTTAATACCCCTGACGAGGCGTCGAGAGCACTTTTTTCGGCGCGTAGCTACTCCGGGACCCATAGAAGATTATTGTTGAATTAGTATAGTGAAAAATTCAAGTACATTTTAAGTGGTGGATAGGTTAGTCAGTTATTCAGAAGGATAGCAGAAGGATAGAAGAGGAAAAATGGTTTGTATTTATATAGCGCTTGTTACCCCTGATGGGGTGTTGAAGCACGCTACTCCGGAAACCCATAAAGGATTAGTGGTGAATTAGTATGGTGAAATATGAAAGTAATTTGAGTGGTGGATATTAGTCAGTTATTTGGAGTGAGAAGGATAGTGGAGAGATAGACGGGGAAGAAAGGTTTGCATTCATATAGCACCTGTTACCCCTGATGGGTGTTGAAGCGTTTTTCTGCTGAATAGCATGCTACTCCGGAACCCATAAAGGATTAGTGTTGAAAATTAGTATAGTGAAATATGAAGTAATTTGAGTGGTGGATATATTATTCAGTTATTTGGATAGAGAAGGGTAGGTGGCGGGATAGAAATGGGAAAGACGTTTGTATTTATATAGCGCTTGCTACCCCTGATGGGGTTTTGAAGTGCTTTTTTGGCGAGTAGCACGCTACTCCGGAACCCATGAGGATTAGTGTTGAATTAGTATGGTGAAACATGAAATTGGATTGAGAAGGGTTGGGGAGGGGTAGGAAAGGGAAAAAAGGTTTGCATTTATATGGCGCTTGTAACCCTGATGGGGTGTTGAAACGCTTTATTGGCGAGTAGCACGCTACTCTGGAACCCATAACGGATTAGTGGTGAGTTAGTGTAGTGCAATATGGAATTTGAGAAGTGAACATGTTAGTCTGATATTTTGATTGAAAAGGATTGTGGAGGGACAGAAGAGTGAAGGACTTTTTTATTTCTTTTCATTAGGTCATAGCAGTAGGAAGAGGCTTTTGGAGGAGTAAAAAGGGTTTTTGGAGGGGAAGAGTCAGAAGAAAGAGTTTAGAGAGGTTTGTTTTGGGGATCGGTATTATAAAAGAGGTGTCAGATGATGCAAGGAGGGGTAGAGTAGGAGAGAGTCTAGAAAGGGTTATTTTGGGGGTCATAGTAGTGGTATGGGGTTTGGGATAAATGAGAGAGTGGATGTAGAGGATATATTACTAGATGTATAGGGTGATAAATAGGGTAGTGCATTGCAAATGCCATAATAGAAGAAAGTGATAAATATATAGATCCATAACTACATTGAAAGTATATAGATGTATAAAGTAGGTAAGTATATGTAAATTAAGGAAATTGATAGAGGTACAGGATAAGAAATAGGGTAGTGCATTGGGTATGCTTTTTCAGGAGAAAAGTAACAGACACACAGATCCAAGTACATGGAGATACATAGATGCACAATGGAAGCAAGTACATGTAGACCAAAGGTGATTTTTTTCTCTTTTTTATTTTACAACATTATTATTCTACATCTTTATACAAAGCAAAACACAAAGATAGGTACATATCTATAGTGAGAATAAATTGTGGGTGGGTATTACTGATTGGAAACATGGGCAGCATTTCTGGCCCTAGTCTCGACCAGTCTCAAACAGGCAATTGCCCTTGTTCTCTCTGCCCTTAGCTGAGACGCCCGGGCTGAGACGTCCTAACCCTGGCCTTTTATAGCCCTAGTAATCAGGTGACCCCTCCAGCCAATGGGAGCCCTAACACTATCCAATCACAACACTAGCCCTAAAATCTAGAACCAGTAGGTGACCAGGACCTTACAGCCAATCTTAGCCCTAGTCCAAGCAACCAATCAGTTTAAAAAAAACCTGATCTCTACGTCCAGTAGAGGCCCTAGCCCTACTAGTAGTCCCAACCCAAGTCCAAGCAACCAATGGCACAGGAAGCCCTAGTCCCTACTTCGAATAGAAATCCTAACCCTACTCTTAGTCCGACACCTAGTCCAGTAACCAATCACACCAGAAGCCCTATTCGCTACTTCCAATTAAAGGCCTAATCCTAGCCCCACCCTAGTCCCAACAATCAATAAAACAGGAAGCCCTAGTCCCTACTTCCAATAGAAATCCTAACCCTAGGTCTAGTCCCAACCCTACATTGATTAAATCACAGACCCAGAAACCAATCAGAACCCTCAAATACCTAACCAATGAGAACACCAACCTTAATCCAATAGAAACACCAGATACAACCATCAATCAGTGTACACATGTACCAAACAATAGCAGACTATATAAGGTCCCAGCTACCTCAGACAAGGTTTGCTGGCCAGAGAGTTGGAAGCTGCTGCTCTATTCAGAAATCTCCTAGGAGACAGACAGGCTAAAACCACACTTTGGACTTCTTCAGGTAAGGGCCTAACCAACTTGTGCTTTGACAATACTGTTTGAATAAAACTTTACTCCCTCTCCTGGCCAAAAAAGAAGTGCACAGTCCCTATTAGATACAGTTTAAACAGCACACAGCAGATTACTGCTGTCTCAGGGCCCGCTCTGATGTAGAATATCCCTGTTGCGGGGGGAAGGGTGGGCTGGTTGCACTGACTTGTTAACACTGGTAGCTGGGGGTGCACTGCTTAACATACAGGTCACACTGTTTACGCCACTATCCTTTGCAAAGAGAGGACTCGCGAGCTGGGAATTCTGTTCCCGAACCCGCCCGAGGTGAATATAACATGCCGGGTGAACTATATTAAGCTGTTGCCACCCTCGAACCAGTGAAAGAATACGCATTCAAACCATGACCATTTGAATAGCTGCTTCCTACAGAGTAGCTCTGCATTTCTGGTGCCGTGTACTGTGTCCCGATAGATGTATTGGTATCGGTGAGATACGTTACCTTTGTGCCCCTAGTCCTGATGAGTTCCTGACGAAACGGGCTGAAACGCGTAGACCTTGTACATAAAAGAAGCTCTCACAATTTGGACTCTGACAAAAAAAGAAATTTACAACACCGTCTAACATAGAAAGGGGTCGAGATCTATTATTCCCCAGTTAGGTGTTGACAGAAGGGCTATAGTGTCGATATGGGTTGCTAACTATAGTTAGGTATATAATTGTTTAGCGCAGCCCCCTAAGAAATATAGGCAATAAGGTATCTGTTGAAGAGACAGAAGATACTACATGATTGTCGATATATGTTAAATGTAGATGTACATATTCTTTTGTAATTTTTTGCATCATTATTCATTTGCACTATATATTTTTTGTATGCAAATGTTGACAAATATATGCATTGAGACAAACATCTGGATCTCAGCCCAATGTGAGTGCTCTTGAAATAAGATATATGTGTAATGAGAACATTTCTCCCCTGAGGGATTAATTAAGGTTTCTTTCAGGTACATAATTTATCTGTTGTTTTTTGATCAATTCCGCCGTATCAAGTTTTGTTTTTTGCTAACATACAGGTCTTAGCACAGAGCAAATGAGAAATTTGGAGGGAAAAACTGGTAGTCACAGGGAATGAGAGGGTAAAACTACAGAGCTTGGACTGCAAATCCCACAATTCAACAGGTTAAATGGAAGCAGTCACGGGCAGGAAAAACCACAAGTTTAAACACAAAACAGATGATAAATTATGCAATCACGGGCAGGTTAAAACTACTATTTTAAACTGTAACAACCACAGGCACAGACAGCTAAAGAAAGTTTAAAAAAAAGAAAAGATCATGCAATCAAAGGTAGGAAAAATCTTTTTTTAGGGAAGAGACAGCACTAGTCTGCCACCTTACCACTTCCTGGACTCTGCTCATTGTAATCTGGGGCACATGTAGGCTGCAGCTCACAAGATGGAGGAGAATGATTTGTGGTGCACCCAGCAAGGCCCTAAGGGGCCTGAGCAGGTGTGAGAGGAGGTCTCAGATTTTGCTTGGAGCTGGGAAAACCAATCAGCATTCCTAGGTCTGCTGGCCGTGGGGTGGGGCTGGGACTGGGGAGCTGCTCTAGCCAGAAATCTCCTAGGATACAGACAGGATCAATCCATACTTTGGACTTCTGCAGGTAAGGGCCTAACAAACTTGTGCTTTAACAATACTGTTTGAATACAACTTTACTCCTTCTCCTGGCCAAAAAACGAAGTACACAGTCCCTATTAAATACAGTTTAAACAGCACACATCAGATTACTGCTGTCTCAGAGCACCCTCTGATGTAGAATATCCCTGTTGCTGGGGGGTAGGGAAGGGTAAGGCTTTGGAATAGTATATATAGAGCCAGCTTCCTACACACTCCTCCCGGCCCCAGAGCCCATAGTTCTTGACCTCACTGCAGCACATCAGGGTGTTCCAGAAGGAAGATTGTCACAGGGCCCCACATATCTTTTGGCCTGGAGGCGACTGGCAATTCCTCAACATAAATGTCCAGTTGTTCTCGACAGTACACAACATCTTTAATCCAGCCAGCCACTCTAGGTACAGCCTTCCCGCCCCAGTTCATTGCCACTTGTTTTTTAGCCAGCAGTATTGTGATAGCTACTAGTCTGTGGTTAGATGGTTTAATTGAATTGGGCTGTCCCAGCAAACATATTTGCGGGGTGCAATCGACCTTCTCCATAATCTTTTGAGATAGAATCTGCATCACTGACTCAATATAAGAACACATACCTGTAACCCCAGGCAAGGTGCAAAAAAGCCTGCATCATCTACACCACATCACAGGAGTCCTCCCGCATCCCATGGGGATCTTTTCCCGAGTGGGGTTCCCCAGAGAGGTGGTTTCTGACAGGGGGACCAATTTCATATTCAAGTATATGACATCCCTGTGGAAGGAGTGTGATGTAACCTACAAATTCACCACCCCTTACCACCAACAAGGTAACAGTATGGTGAAGAGATTCAATTAGACCTTGAAGGGCATGATTAAGGGTCTAACAGAACCCATGAGGCATAAGTGGGACGTCCTCTTGCCATGCCTTCTCTTTGCTTACAGGGAGGTCCCACAGACGTTTCTAGGGCTCAGTCCCTTTGAGCTTCTGTATGGTCACCCTGTGAGAGGACCTCTGAGTTTGGTAAAGAAAGGCTGGGAGGCAGCTCCCAGGAAAACTCCCCAGGACGTGTTTAGTTACATGCTGGCCTTCCGAAACCAAACTGCCCGCTTCAGGAAACTCGCTCAGGCGAACCTGGAAGCAAGCCATGAAGAAATGAATAAGTGGTATGATCAGAATGCCACTCTCGTCGAATTTCAACCTGGGCAAAAAATGTGGGTCATGGCCCCAGTGGAACCTTGTGCCCTGCAGGACAAGTGGACTGGGCCGTTTGAGGTGGTGGAGCACAAAAGTGATGTAACCTACCTGGTGGATTTGCAGGCTCCCAGGAACCCTTTGAGGGTCCTCCTCGTGAACAGCCTCGAAACCCCACTTCGAGAGGTCCGAAGTGAGCATGCTCTTGGCAACAGATGATGGGATGTAAGAGGAGAGTGAACCTCTCCCCGACCTCCTGTCTGCCAAGGAGCATGATTGGTCAGTGGAAGATGTGATCCTCTCCCCTACACCGAGCCCAGAACAGCAGAGCGATTGTCACCAGTTGTTGGGACGGTTTGCCCCACTGTTCTCTCTGACCCCAAGTGTTACTGGTGTACCCATGACGTGGACACCGGTGACAGCCCTCCTCTGAAGCACAAGATTTACAGGTTGACTGACTGGATCAAGGCCAGCATTAAAGAGGAGGTCTCTAAGATGTTGGAGTTAGGTGTGATCGAGCCTTCCAACAGTCCTTGGGCCAGCCCCGGTGCCATTCCAGAACCGGTTTTGTGTGGACTACCATGGGCTCAATGCAGTCACCAGGACTGACGCACACCCCATCCCCAAAGCTGATGAGCTCATTGATCGGTTGGGAGCTGCTAAGTTCCTCAGAACATTTGATTTAACATCTGGGTACCGGAAGATTGCCTTAACCGATGGGGCCAAGGAGAGGTTAGCATTTTATACCCCAGAAGGACATTTGCCAGTCCTGGGTGATGCACTTTGGATTGAAGAATGCCCCTGCCACCTTTCAGAGGTTGGTCAACCAGGTGTTGGCTGGGCTGGAGGATTTCAGTGCCACCCACCTGGATGACATCGCAGTGTTCAGTTCCAGCTGGGAAGAACACTTGCAGCACCTGTTGAAGTGTTGAAGGAGCTGCAGAGGGAAGGCCTCACGATCAAGGCCAGTAAGTGCCAGATCAAGCAGGGTTCTGTGGTGTACTTGGGACACCAGGTAGGAAGCGGCCGGGTGGTGCCCCTACAAACCAAGGTCGACACCTTTCTGACTTGGGAGCTCCCCAAGACCAGACAGAGGTGAGGGCCTTTTTAGAACTCACCGGGTACTACAGGAGGTTTGTTAAGGGGTATGGCACCATTGTTGCACCCTTAAAAGAGCTGGCTTCCAGGAAGCAGCCCAAGAAGGTGATCTGGACTGAGTCATGCCAGTAGGCTTTTGATGCCCTGAAGGCCGCCTTGTGCACGGCACCCTTGCTCAAGGCACCCGACTTCTCTAAGCAATTTGGTGCTTCAGAGCATGGAGTGGGAGCGGTGCTCTCACAACTGAATGAAGAGGGCCTAGACCAGCCTGTAGTCTTCCTTAGCCGGAGACTGCTCCCCAGGGAACAGAGGTGGAGTGCCATAGAAAGGGAAGCTTTCGCTGTGGTCTGGGCACTGAAGAAGCTGAGACCATACCTGTTTGGGACTCACTTCCGGGTTCAGACAGACCACAGGCCCCTCAGATGGTTGATGCAAATGAAGGGTGAGAATCCAATAATGCTGAGGTGGTCTTGAAGGAATGTAAAGCAGCTTGTTTTATCAGTCTATAATCTCTTGAATGATCAAATGAAAGGACAACCACACCAGGTATATATTTAAAATATAGGTATTTAGGTTCAAACACACGCCTCTAGTCTCTTTATGAGACTGGAGTTCGAAGTACTTAAGTTACAAGTGAGCAATCATCAGTCATAGCACAAATACACGTTTGGGCCCTAGGGGCGTACCAAACCATATACCAAAAAAGTGGTATAAGAACCACGACTGAACTAGACACAAGGCCTAGAGCCTGTAGAATCGCTGAGACCCCAAGGAACCACCCAAGGTAGTAACACAGGGGACCCACGGGGACTCTATGCAGTGTGTGAACACAACCGCGGATTCCCGTTATCTTCTATGGGCAATGTCGAGGTTGGAAATTTAAAGATTAGGGACACTTAGAATCGAGTCAGGAC
This sequence comes from Triturus cristatus, assembly GCF_964204655.1. NCBI lineage: Eukaryota > Metazoa > Chordata > Amphibia > Caudata > Salamandridae > Triturus > Triturus cristatus. Next base: position 1,103,387,107 of record NC_140579.1, read on the forward strand.
CAAACCCTTTTGGACTTATGTAGTTCTAGGGCTAGCACCCATGGGAGCTCTGGAGTACTCGAGTTACCTCACCCAGGGAAGCAGGGTGCATAGGTGTCTTTTGGTGTCGGGTCGCGTCTTCGATTTCAATGGAAGCCTGCAAAGAACTGCTGCTGCCATGAACAGAAGTGTCCGAAGAGATCCAAGCCCGGATCTAGGAAGGAAGGAACCTGACTGCAGAGGGAACAGAGTCTGGGTCACTTGCCAGTGACCAAGGGCAGGATGGACCAATGCTCACAGATGTTGGGTGCTTCAGGTGAGTTAATGGGTGGCTTGACTCTTCAGCCACGAGGTGCAGGAGGCATCGACGATGTCCACGAGCCGGATTCAAGCTGTCCCACAAAGTCTGTTGAGTGCTGCGGTGTCGGTGGCCAGAATGGACCCAACAAGCCTTGGCAACGGCAAGTCACTGGAATTTAGAGAAAGGACTGCGGTGCAGACCAGCCAGGTCTAAGGAACTCACCCAGCAAGGGTAAGTCAGGGCATATCTGGAGCAATCAGGAAAGCCCAAGCAGAAGAGGAGTTGCCTTCATGGGGACCTGCTAGTCAATGGGCTAGTGATGGCAAAGGAGCCTCAAGCGGTCGCACTTGAAACTGGCCCACGGGTCACTCATAGAGTGGAGGCCAGCAATCTTTGGTGCAGGAGGTGCTCAAGGCGAGGACTACTCGGAGCCCAAAGCACAACTTCAAGGAGGACCAGGAAGATAGTGTTGCTGCAAAAGTTCACAGTGTCCTGGGGTCACGGTTCCACGTCACCCACGATAGCCACGGGCTTCAGCTGTGCTGTGGACTCAGGGTAGTCTCAGAGAAGTCTAGAAATCCCCCTCTGGTGATGCAAAGACTTCGGCGTCCGGCGGGAGCTTCAACGATGCAGGCCGGTCAGTTGCTTCTTTGGTGCCTACCAAGCAGGGGAGTCACTCCTTGACCCCAAGGGAGATTTCTTCAGTCTTCTAGTCAGGATAGAACGTCGAAGGTCCAGGATGTATGTTGCAGAGTTTCGTCCAGGGTAATCTAAAGTCCTAGGGACTGGATTCCTATACTTATACTAAGTTTAGGGGATGGACTAACTCTAAGGCCCCACCTATGGGTGGGCCTGGAAAGAGGGGTGGTTACACCCATTTCCTTTGTCCAGTTTCGCGCCAGAGCAAAGGCAGGTAGCCCCTGCAACTGGTTTGAACTCGACTATGCACAGGGACACCAAATGTGCCCCCAGTGCAGGACTTCAAAGCACCAGAGAGTGCTCCCGCCCAGCCCCAATACACATCTGCCTGTCTGAGGAGGTGGTTACATCTCCCTTTGACAGGAAACCTATTGTCCAGGCCTCCCCTGCCGGAGTTTCGGTCAGCAGCAGGAGGCCAGACCCGTGTCTTTGGCAGAGGCATCCATTTTGTTATGCCAGGGCTCAGGAAAGTCCTACTGGGTTTGACCAGTGTGAACATGTCTTTCCCTCTAGAAGGGTGGAATACTACCCCCACCGCCAGAACTGGTGGGGTGGTAGTATTCCAAAGCGTTTGACACCAAACACAACATGTTTTGATGCAGCCATTCCAAAGATAGCATCTACCGCGAGGTTATAATGCACTTAAGAGTATATGGTATGGCTGTATCACAGAACATCCATAAGGAAGTATTTCCGAAAGCTGCAGAGGGGCTCAGCTGATGCTTGGGCACCCTCTCACACAAAACCAACTACTCTGCCTTCAGGATTGTCAAGTCCTGCCATAGGAGTGACTTATAGGTTTATATGTGTCTGTATATATATGCGGATATAGGTAGACTATACCACAGTAAAGGGTGCAAGCACACCCTTATCCAGGTTGCAGTAGCAGACCTGTGGTGCCATTTCGGAGGGCTACCCAGGGGTGGCATAATACATGCTTCAGCCCCTGGTAGGCCTCTGAGGTACCTATGCCCTAGGTACATAGTATACCATATACTAGGGGCTTATAAGGCACTCCAGAATCCAATTAGATATGTACCTAATGTACATGGAAACCATTTTAGAGAGGAAGCAGCTAGGCTGTGGGCCTGATTAGCAGGGCCACACCCATACTAATTTCGAAAAACAGTGAAACACCAGCAAAAAGTGGGGGTACCCATGTGAAGCAGATCTACTCTCCTACACAACCCCACCCCCCAACACAGGGACATTAAACTAACCTTGACCAGTTGAGTCTTCATGTTCTAAGTGGAAATACCTAGAGAGTCCATCTGCATTGGCACGGTTACTCCCAGGTCTATGTTTCACTGTAAAGTCCATCCCCTGTAGAGAAATGGACCACCTAAGCAGTTTGGGGTTTTCACCCTTCATTTATTTTAGCCATTAGAGGGGCTTATGGTCTGTCTGAACAAGGAAGTGAGTACCAAACAAGTATGGCCTCAACTTCTTCAGAGCCCAAACCACAGCAAAGGCCTCCCTCTCAATGGCTGACCAACGTTTCTCTCTAGGGGTCAGCCGTCTACTTATGAAAGCTACTGGCTGATCCTGACATTCATCATTCAATTGTGACAGTACAGCCCCTACCCCCAATTCAGATGCATCTGTTTGGACAATGAACTTTTTGGAGTAGTCAGGTCTCTGCAGAATGGGAGCAGTGCACATGGCCTGTTTCAGGTCATCAAATGCCTTTTGACAGCTAGCTGTCCACTGAACCTTTTTGGGCATCTTTTTAGAAGTTAAGTCATTCAAGGGTGTCACTATTGATCCATACCCTTTGACAAATCTCCTATAGTACCCAGTCAGGCCTAAGAAGGCTCTCACCTGAGTCTGGGTAGTTGGAGCAAACCAGTCCATTATGGTATAGATTTTGCTCTGCAATGGTTGAACCTTGCCTCCATCTATAAGGTGGCCCAGGTACACAACCTGACTCTGCCCTATCTGGCACTTAGTAGCCTTGATAGTTAGGCCTGCTTTTTGCAGGGCATCCAAAACATTCCTCAGGTGGACCAGGTGATCCTCCCAGGTGGAGGTAAAGATCGCAATATCATCTAGATATGCTGCACTAAAGTCTTCCAAGCCTGTAAGGACTTGATTCACCAACCTTTGGAAAGTGGCAGGTGCATTCTTCAAACCAAAGGGCATTACCACAAATTGATAGTGCCCAGTAGGGGTAGAAAATGCTGTCTTTGGCTTTGCATCATCAGCTAGTCTGATCTGCCAGTAGCATGCTGTTAGGTCAAAGGTGCTTAGAAACTTGGCTGAGGCCAAAGTATCTATTAGCTCATCTGCCCTAGGGATGGGATGGGCTACAGTCCGAGTGACTGAATTGAGACCCCTGTAGTCTACACAAAACCTCATCTCTCTTTTTCCACCACTGGTGTGAGGTTTAGGTACCAGGACTACTGGGCTAGCCCAAGGGCTAACTGAGGGTTCAATCACACCCAAATCCAACATCTTTTGGACTTCTGTCCTTATACAATCCCTGACATGGTCAGGTTGTCTGTATATCTTATTCTTCACAGGTAGACTGTCCCTAGTGTCCACTTCATGAGTGCATCAGGTGGTCTGACTTGGAGTCAGAGAAAACATATGTCTAAACTGGCTGAGACGGTTTCTGCAGTCAGTTTGTTGCTGGGCAGTGAGGCTGCCTGCCAAGGCTACACCATCTACTGACCCATCATCAGGGTTCTGAGAAAGCAGGTCAGTGAGTGGGTCACTCTCTTCCTCCTGTCCTTCATCAGTAGCCATGAGCAAGCCCATGTCTGCCCTGTCAACATATGGTTTTAATCTGTTGACATGAAGCACCCTATGGGGACTCCTAGGGGTTCCAAGGTCTACCAAGTAGGTAACCTCCCCTTTTTGTTCAACAATTGTATGGGGGCCACTCCATTTGTCCTGGAGGGCTGCTGGGGCCACAGGCTCCAACACCCACACCTTCTGTCCTGGCTGGTAAACAGTCAGTACAGTCTTTTGGTCAAGCCAGGCTTTTTGCAGTTCCTGGCTAGCCTCAAGGTTTTTGTTTGCCTTTTTCGTGTATTCAGCCATCCTGGAGCGGAGACCAAGTACATAGTCCACTATGTCTTGCTTTGTGGTCTTAAGAGGTAACTCCCATACTTCCTTCACCAAACACAATGGACCCCTGACAAGGTGTCCAAACAAAAGTTCAAATGGGCTGTAGCCAACCACCTTTTGAGGCACCTCCCTGTATGCAAATAAAAGGCAGGGCAAGAGCAGGTCCCATTTTCACCTAAGCTTCTCTGGGAGTCCTTTGATCATGCCCTTTAAGGGTTTGTTGAATCTCTCAACTAAACCATTGCATTGTGGGTGATAGGGTGTGGTGAACTTGTAGTTCACTCCACGCTCCTTCCACATAGCAGTCAAGTAACTAGACATGAAGTTTGCACCCCTGTCAGATACTACCTCCTTAGGAAAGCCTACTCTTGAGAACACACTTAAAAGAGCTCTTGCCACTACAGGTGCTGTAGTGGTCCTTGGGGAATTGCCTCTGGGTACCTGGTGGCATAATCCACCACCACCAGTATAAATCTGTGCCCAGATGCTGTTTGAGGATCCATGGGACCAACAATGTCAATTGCAACCCTCTCAAAGGGCACCCCCACCAAAGGTAGTGGCATCAGGGGGGCCTTTGTAGTGCCACCTGCTTTGCCACTGGCTTGGCAGGTTACACAGGAGCAACAAAACTCCTTTGTGTCTTCAGACATGTGGGGCCAGTGAAAGTGAGGAACAATTCTGTCCCAAGAATTGTTCTGGCCCAGGTGTCCTGCTAGGGGAATATCATGGACTATTGTCAATAGGAAACCCCTAAACATCAGAGGTATAACCAACCTCCTGGATGCACCAGGCTTGGGGTCTCTACTCTCTGAGTATAGGAGTCCATCATCCCAATAAACTTTATGGGTGCCACTAGCATTCCCAGCAGCCTCATCAGCAGCTTGCTGTCTGAGGGGTTCAAGAGAGGGGCAGGTTTTCTGCTCCTGGCTCAGATCATACCTGGAAGGGCCCCCTGTCCCCAAAAACTCAACCTGGTCAGGTTCAAGCTCCTCTGGGACAGTTACTTCTTCAGGCTCAAGATCATCTCCCTGAGGAGACTGATCAGCATCCTGAGTCAAGTGGAAAGGCTCTGCCTTAACCCTACTGCTTCTCCTCTTGTGAGGCACCTGGTCCATTATTACAGAATCCAGGGCCTGTCCAGTTTTAGACATTTTAGCCTGTGACCTGGTCACAGCAAAGACATGTGCAGGGATCCCTAACATTTCTGCATGTGTCCTGAGCTCCACTTCAGCCCAAGCTGAAGTTTCTAGATCATTGCCAAGCAAGCACTGTACTGGTAGGTCTGCACATACCACAACCTTCTTAAGGCCAGTTACCCCTCCCCAGGAGAAGTTAACAACTGCCAGAGAATTGTCTGTTATGACATTGCTAGCATTGGTCACTTGGTACATTTCACCAAGTATAATCTACCCACAAGCTCTTTTGTCATCATTGTGACACTTGCTCCTGTGTCCCTGAATGCCCAAGCTTCTACTCCATTTATTAAAGGCTGCTGTCTGTATTTGCCCAAGTTACTGGGACTCACAAAGGGGGACATATCCATGCCCCCATCACTGACAAGCACAGCCTGAGTTGGTACTCTGACTAGGCCAGAGTCCATCTCAGAACCCAGGGTCAACCCTACTATACCCTTATTCTGTGTATTTCCACCACCAATTTTAACTGCACTAGGGGGAGCAGGTGCCTTAGGGGCAATGGTGGTGGCTGGAGTATTTTCTTTGGCCTTGGTGCAGTCCCTGGTCCAGTGAGTTTTCAGCTTACAGATTTTGCACCAAGGTTTCTTTTGGCCTTTCCCTTTGTTAGCCTGTGAATCCCCACCTGTAGAAGATTTTTGGGGCCCTTGTGGTCTTTACCCTTGTCCCCACCCTTGTCAGAGTTCTTGGAATCTTGCTTCTTTGGGTCACCACCTTGGTTCTGTACCTTCTGCCTCACCCTGGTTCTGACCCATTTGTCTGCCTTCTTTCCCAATTCTTGTGGAGAGGTCAGATCAGAGTCTACCAGGTACTGGTGCAACAGCTGATTTTGACAGTTATTAAGAATCTGCTCCCTCATTATCAGATTGTACAATCCTAGGAAATCACACACTTTACTGCCCAATAACCAACCTTCCAGAGCCTTAGCAGCACAGTCAACAAAGTCAACCCAGTCTTGATTTTGTGCTTTTCGGGTGTCTCTGAACTTTAACCTGTATTGTTCAGTGGTTAGGCCAAATCCATCTATTAGTGCACTTTTCAAGACCTGGTAATCATCAGCATCCTCTTCTCTTACAGTGAGGAGCTTATCTCTACCTTTGTCTGCAAAGGAGAGCCATAAGATTGCTGCCCACTGATCTTGAGGGACCTTCTGTACTTTACAGGTCCTCTCCAAGGCAGTTATCCATTTGTGGATGTCATCCCCACTCAGGTAGGGAGGAACAATCTTACTTAGGTTTCTATGGTCATAAGACCTCTCCCTATCTCTAGGAAAATTGCTGCCACCAAGGGACTCTAGTCCCTCCTTTTTACTAGGTCTGTAGAGCTCTAGGGCTTCCCTATCTAAGGCCATCTGCTGCTTTCTGAGGTTGAACTTGTATTGCTCATATTTCAGCAGTCTCTCTCTCCTCTCCTGGGAGGTTTCCCTTCCTCTGTGAGGAGACAGAGGTCCCTATAGAGGAGTTAGACTGGACAGATCCCCTTGACAGAGATCTATCCCTTCTAGCCCTATGTTCAACTCTACCAGGAGGAATAAAGGAAGGAGCATTGTTGTCATCCTCCTCATCCTCATCCTGGAGAGCTGTGTTCACCAGATCTTGGTCATTGTCACCAGTCTGGTCAGCATTAGAGGTAGGGTAAGGGGAATTATTACCCCTAGGCCCACCCTCAGCTGCTGCCCCACCCACACTGTCTACCTCATCAGGCCCACTAGGCCCTGTGATATCATCCAGCTTAAGTATCTTTATGAGATGCTGGGTGGATGGACTTTTGCCTGTCTTCAGCTTCCTAATGGAACATAAGGCCCTTAGCTGAGCAAAGGAGAGATCCTCATATTTTATTTATAGAGAAGGAGCTCACTGGTTCCTGGTAGGGACCCACTGGTTCCTGGCTGATAGACATTACTAATGTGGTGTGGTGTATTGCACTACCTACACTAGTGTGGCCTATTAAACTCTCTTGAGTTGTAGAAAGGGTGTGCTATCCCTTGACACACAACTCTAAGTTCAGTAGAACTTACTGTAGCTAAACTTGATATTATATGTACCTCAGGTACCTTTAGTGGTTTTCAGTTGATCAATTCAATTGAGATTATCTGGTAAAACAATAGCAAGCTGGAATCCCACACGCTGCACACCAATGTGAGAAGGTGGCCTGATATATGCTGTCCACTAGTTCTAGTGGGCACCTTGTATCAGTCAAAACAACCCCTTATGGTGATAGGTTAAAGACAACCTTTATTGAAAGCTATCCTAGTGGTAGCTATGGAGAGCAGCCTTCAGGCTAAGTCTTGAAGGAATGTAAAGCAGCTTGCTTTACCAGTCTATAATCTCTTGAATGATCAAATGAAAGGACAACCACACCAGGTATATATTTAAAATATATGTATTTAGGTTCAAACACACCCCTCTAGTCTCTTTATGAGACTGAAGTTCGAAGTACTTAAGTTACAAGTGAGCAATCATCAGTAATAGCACAAATACACGTTTGGGCCCAGGGGGCGTACCAAACCATATACCAATATATATATGTCATGAGTGATGTCACTGACCATGTCATGAGTAATGTAATATGTGACGTCATCAGCAGTGCATTGCGGGGGCGCGAGTTATAGTTAGCTGAACTAACTATGACGGTGGAATTTCCAGGGTTTTGTACGAGGGAAATGTCCAGCTAAGTATAATGCCCCTGAAACCTATGTTTTTTTCAGTGAATTTCTAAGGTTTTTTCAATGCTAATTCCTAACTATAACGTGCCTGAAACCTATGGTTTTTTCAGTGAATTTCAAAGGTTTTTTAAATGCTATTTCCTAACTATAAAATACCTGAAACCTATTGTTTTTTAAGTGAATTTCAAAGGTTTTTTAAATGCTAATTCCTATCTATAACTTATCTCTAAAACTATGATGTTTAATGATTTTCATAGGATTTCTAAATCTTTATATTTCAGTGTATCAATTCCTTTAATTATGTTTTTTTAATATTGGTTTTCACCATTTCTTAAAGTTTTTTTTTCAACGAATTCTTTTAAAAATAAAAAAAATATTATTTGTTTTTAATGATTTTTTTTAATTGAATTTTTTTAAAACTATTTTTAAAAATATTTTGTAAACTATATTTTAACTATTTTTTCCTTGGAGTCGTGCACCTGACGCCCTAGGAACCGCGCACCCAACGCGTGAGAAACCGTGCACCCAACGCGCTAGGATGCGCGACTCCTAATTTTACCGTAAAAAAAAAAATAGCCCCTATGACTAATTTTTATTATCCCCGGGGACCCCATCCCCCGGGGTTTATTAAAAAACGTTGGGGACCGTGGGGGGAGCCCCAACGCCCCCACGGTCCCAGCCGGCTCCCCGCGTTCTTCGGGAGACGGCATTGCTTTTCCACACGGGGAGCTGCTAACATGCAGCTCCCCATGTGGAAAAGCAATATCGTTTGGATTTTGAAAGAGAGAGGAGGTTTCCCTGCTCTCTCTTTCAAAATCCAAACGAAGTTTGCTATGGGAGGGCGGGAGACTCCCGCCCTCTCATAGCAAACAACAGTGTCCTGGGGGTGGGCACCCCAGGACACTGTAGGAGCCGGCCCTGGGGGGTGGCGGTCCCCAGGGCCCTCAAGGGCTCCAGGAGGGGAGCCACACAGCCCCCTCCCCCGTTCATTTGTAAAGATTTTGCCCCCGGGATTTGGCCCCCCGGGGGCTAATAGCGCGGAAGCCCGCGCTTCGAGTTTTGTTTTTTTCCCGGCCGGATCCGCGCACCCTGCGCGCATTTCGCCTATTTAAAAAATATATATATATAGGGGACCACAGGGGGTCCTTCTGGGACCCCCTAAGCAACACTAGAGGGTCAGAGTATTTATACCCTGCCCCCTTTACATCTTTCACAGACTTATTTCCCTTACTTAATCAGCCTCGCTTCTACCGAGACACAAAATGGCTGCCAACAGTTCCTGGTTTTGAATGTAGACAGACACTTGACAGCCAATTAGCATTCAGCGCGTGATCGGGAGGGTGCGCGCTCGGTTCGCAGAGGGTGCGCTTAGGGTACACATAGGGTGCGTGGATCCTCCGAGGCCATAGATATCTATCTTTTTTACTCTAATTTTCTCAGGAACTACTGAACGGATTTACACGATTTATGCAAAAGGCACAAGTCTGAACTGAGGACTACCTCTTTGCCAAATTTGGTGTAATTCTGTTCAGCAGTTCAGGCTGTAGCTGCGTCAACAGGTCCTATGGGAAATTGCATGGGGAAAACGTGTTTTGGGACCCCCTTTTTTCTCGGCCCCCGCTTGACGAATCACCACGAAACTTTCAGGATAGGAGCGGACCGGAGCTGGCCAAAAGTTTGGAAAATTTCACGAAGATTTGCCAACCGGCGCCAGACTTATTGGGAATAGAATGTTGCAGATTTCCTATGGAAAATAGGTCCTAACTATAACTACCTACTGGCGACCGCCAGTAGGTAATATATATATATATATATATATATATATATATATATATATATATATATATATATATTACCTACTGGCGGTCGCCAGTAGGTAGTTATAGTTAGGACCACGTTTCCATAGGAAAACCTCAACATTCTATTTTGAATAACTTTGGCGCCGGTCGACGAATCCTCGCGAATTTCTCAAAATAGGTGGGGCGCTACGCTCCGCTCCTACCCTGAAAGTCTCGGGGGGATCCGTCAAGCGGGGGCTGAGATAAAAGGGGGGTCCCAAAACGCGTTTTTCCCATGCATTTTTCCATAGGACCTTTAGAACGAGCTACAGCCCGAACGGCTGAACAGAATTACTCAAAATTTGGCAGAGAGGTAGTCCCTAGGTCAAGGAAGTGCCTTTTGTAGGTTTGGTGTAAATCTGTTCAGTAGATTCTGAGAAAATAGCCTTTAAATCAATATATATATCTGAGCCCGCTTACGGTACGCTTACCGTACGCTTACGGTAAGCGTACGGTGGCGTGCGCGAGCGCGATTCTGATTGGCTCTTAGATCTTAGTAAACATTCGAATCGGCCGAAACCAGGAAGCGGCGGCCGCCATTTTGTGTATTTCACTCTGAAAAAAAAGAGTGAAAACAAGGAAAGGGGGCAATGAGGAGAGTTACAGACCCCCTAACATTTGTAAGGGGGTCAAAGAAGGACAGAAAAGTACAAAAAAAACATTTATTGATTTTAAAAAAAATCACGGGGTACGCATACGGTAAGCTTACGGTAAGCGTACGGTAGAAAAAAAAAAAAATGAAAATCAGATTTAAGTGTTTAGATATTAGGGGGCTCTAAAAAGAGCCGTTGTGTTTATGAAATGATTTTTTAGTGGTACCTACAAGTAAGTACCGATGCAGAGTCTAAGGTTCAAGAGGAAGACTCTGTTCCCTTCATCATTGAAGTGCACACCATCTCCTCTATAAATGTCTTGCATGTCATAACGCAAGTTGTTGTGGTAAATGGCACCCATACCATAGTCACGGAGGAAAGCAGAAACAGATTTGTTGACGTGCTTTCTTGCTTTGTCATCGCACCGCGTGCCCACCGTGCGTGCACGGCACTAACTGCGTAAAGTGGGCGCGCGGTGCGCGAAGCGCACCGCGTGCTCACTGTGCGCGCACGGTGCACGAAGCGCACCGTGCGCGCACGGAACGAACTGCGTTAAGTGGGCGCGCACGCCACGAATGGCGTAAAGTAACTTAGCATTTAAAAAACCGTACAAATTCACTGAAAAAACCATAGGTTTCACACACGTTATAGTTAGGAATTAGCATTTAAAAAACCTTGCAAATTCACTGAAAAAACCATAGGTTTCACACATGTTATAGTTAGCGGAAATTTTACTGATAAAAAACCAATGAAATTCCCCCGTTATAGTTAGTGCAGGCAACTATAACTCACGCGACCGCAATCTTCTGCTGATGACATATGTGTCTTTATGAAAAAAAAATATTTGTAATATATGTATAGCTAAAAATGTATGGAAGAAGACATGGGCAAATAAGTGTCTAAATACAGTATTAGCATCAGCAGAGGATTGCGGTCGCGTGAGTTATAGTTGCCTGCACTAACTATAACGGGGGAATTTCATTGGTTTTTTATCAGTAAAATTTCCGCTAACTATAACATGTGTGAAACCTATGGTTTTTTCAGTGAATATATATATATATATATCCAGCATGTTTCTCTGAGCAAGGGAGCTCCCAACCCTCCAAACAATGGGCACAGAGCAGCCCATCAATTAACATAGAAACATTGCATTTATTCAAACGCACAGCAATGCATTATGTTTGCATAGTCCTTACGTGTTTCAGCATAACTTGCAGCCTTGTTCACAGGTGGAAATCATTTAAAATGCACAGTGCAATCATGAGCATTTCAAGTCACATGACTGTCTTTGAAAATATAAATCCCATGATGCATTGTAAAAACAGTTAAAAGATATTCCGTGGAGTCTTAATAGAGCCTACGTTTTTGTCAGTGTTCATGACATAATCTTTATACAGGCATCGATGTTGATGTGGCTTTAAAACTTGCACAGTCCTGTGATATCGTGTTCTGCGTAGTGCTCCCATACTACGATGGCTTTTGATAATTAATGCTTAGGTCTAAAAAAGAGGTTAAGTAAAGTAAGGCCTATGAAGTGGTTCCCAGAGGGCTCTAGGGAAAGGGAAAGTTGTGATATTACAACGAAGGAGTATGCAGCATTGATTAGAACAAAGAAACAAGCTTATTACTAAGCAAACTGGGACATGATGGTCAGCACCCTCCTTGCTAAAGACAGTACAGAGGGTACAATAAGTCAAATTACTCTCTAAAGTATAAGGACCCAGAAGACGCTTGGGTTATATATCTAAGTAACATCTATATGGCCAGAGAGGTACTCACGAGCAGAAGGTGGGATTGCCCAGGGGAGGAGTTATTGGATCTTTTCTTTGTACAGTCCTTAGTTAAATTGATAGTCTATCTAAAGCTAACAAAAGCAGCTGGCCTTGATAATCTCCCAGCTATTACAATAAACTCTAACATCAAATAGTGGGCAAGTTTTTTCAACAAAAATATTTTTTCTTATTTATTTATATTTATTTATTAGAACTTGTAAGGCGCAACACATACCCAAAAAGGGTTTCCCGGCGACGAGATACAGCATGAAAATAGTGTCAGGAGCGGAAAAAGCAGACTACTCGAGTTATTGGTCGAATAGCCAGGTCTTCACGTTTTTACGGAACCTGTCATAATTTTCCTCTTTTCGGATGAAAAGGGGGAGGGCGTTCCAGAGGGAAGGGCCAAGGAAGGCAAAAGATCTGCCACCCATTCTTGCCAGTTTAAATCTAGGGATACAAAAGTTAGAAAGTGATTGAGAATGAAGACTGCGCTTGGGATAGTAGGGCTGGGCTAACGATAAAAGATAATTAGGTGCAGTGCCAGCCTTAATTCGAAACATAAAGGTCAGAGCTTTGAAACGAATTCTGTTATCAACCTTGAGCCAGTGGAGTTCCCTGCGATGATTTGAGACCCCAGAGTTTTTCGGGATTTTACAAAGTAGACGGACTGCAGCGTTCTGAGCAAGTTGCAGTCGATTCACTACCACTTTATTAGAACCGAGATACAGTATGTTACCGTAATCAAGACGCGAAGTAATCAAAGCATTGACTACCGTCTTCTGAGTAGAAAGAGGCAGCATCCATATGATTTTCCGCAACCATTTAATAATGGTGAGACAAAGACCCACTACTTTGTTGGCTTGTTTACTCATAGAAAGAGTACTGTCCAGAATAAAGCCCAGGTTACGAACATGTGTCACTGGAGTAGGGATAGTGGCCAGCTGGTCAGGCCAGTGGGAGGAATTCCACAGATCATGCTGTTTTCCTAACAGAAGAACCTCAGTTTTGTCTCCATTTAGCTTTAGCTGGTTGCTAGTCATCCAATTCAGAATGTTTTGCAACCCCGTCTTAAGAGGAGAAGAGGAAGAAGGACTAGGCTCAGAGAGGGAGAAAATAATCTGGGAGTCGTCGGCGTAACTCATCAGGGAGAGTCCAGATTTTTCAGCAATGTCAGCTAAAGGCCTGAGATAAATGTTGAAAAACAGCGGACTCAAAATGGAACCCTGAGGCACGCTGTGAAAGATTTTAAAAGAGTCAGAGCAGGCTGTGGAGGAATTTATTTGAAACGTCCTGCCACTCAGAAAGGAACGAATCCAATCCAGTGCCTTGCCTCGTACTCCGTTCCTAAACAGTGCCTTGATAAGAATTTCATGTGATATAGTATCAAAGGCCGCGCTTAGGTCACGAAGTACGAGCGCAACCGTCTGACTTTTATCAAGTAGGTTCTAATGTGTTCTGTGACTCCGAGGAGAGTGGTTTCAGTAGAGTAACCAACACGGAAACCCGATTGTGAGGGGTGCAAAAGTGAATTATTTTCCACAAAGGAGGCTAGGGTCGAATGAACATGTCTCTCCAAACATTTAGAAAAGGCGGGGAGCAGGGAAATAGGTCTATAATTTGCCAGACATTCAGGCTCAGCTGTGGGCTTTTTTAGCAATGGCATAACCATGGCATGTTTCCAAAGAGTCGGGACAGATGAACACTCTAATGAAGCATTAAGAGTGTCAACAATGACCTCCAAGGACTGGTCATCTAGTAGTTTAAGTATTTTCATCGGGATGGGATCCCTAGGAGGGCCAGACTTAGTATTTTTAAGTATGGATTTCATTGTGCCAACCGTGATGGGGGGCCATGCTACTAAGATGTTATCCCCCAAGGGGACAAGATCACAGTCGGTGGAAAGGGGTGACACAGTATTGTTAACGGAAATATCCCTGATGATTTTCTCAATTTTCTCTGAAAAGAAACAGCCAAGATCTTGGCACTGTTGCGCATCCAGTGGGGGAGGTAACGCTGAGGTGTGAGCTCCAGCAAGGTCCTTAACTAGATTAAACAATGTTTTAGATTTGTTAGTAGCTTCCATAACAGAAAGAGAAACAAAAGAAGCGCGGGTATTTTCCTGCCTAGTTAGACAGGTGCTATAATCAAACACACAGACAAAAAAAAAAACACAAAAAAACCCCGACATCTCCGGCAATTTCCGCATGATAAGTCTGTTTGAAGTTGCAGCCAAAATATATTCCAAGGTAATTTTATTGTCCTTAAAGAACTGTATAGAAGTTAATAAACTGGTGCCAATGGAATAGGGAGGTTTTAAGCAAAGTGACTCTACAATTAATTATTGCCTTAATTTGTGGGCGATAGTCAACAGAATCCTCAGGGAATCTTTTTCGTAGATTTTTAGTTTCACCTTTGGACTTGTGGATCGCAGTAAAGTGTGGGATAAGCTTTGACACTTAGTAATTCCTAGCAGTTTACTTTTATTTCTACAGGAGTTGCACCAACAGAATTGGGCACAATTGGATCTAAGCAGAGATCTTTCCAAAAGAATCCCGTTGGGAAATGGATTGAGACAGAGTTGTGTTCTAGCCCCTGTGTTGTTTTGAGGGAATCATATTTCGTGTCTCCTCTATGAGGATGATTTGGCTATTTTTGATTTGACCCAGGTGGACCTCTAGAAGAAATTGGAAAGGTTCAACATGTATTGTGTAGCCAATAAATTATAAATTAATGATCAATCTGGAGAAAACAAAAATAATTAATTTTGGGGGGGAAACGAAAGCATATATTGTAGCTTTTGGGAGATAACATTGTGGAGGTTGTAACATCTTATAAATACACAGGAATTACATTTAGTAATAAACTAGACTGGCCCTTACATAAAGGAACTGTGGAGGCTGGGGTAGAGTCCACTATAGGAGGATTAGTAAAATGTAACAAGCATTTGCAATGCAATAGGTCTTGCATTTGCGAGAGTTTGAGCTATTTTTATTGTAAATGACATTGCCTTTTATTTATGTTTTGGTTTTTGAAACATAAATAAAAGCCATTGTCATTTACAATGCCAATAGGTCAAACTCGCGTAAATGTGAAAAAAAACAAGTGGTGCACGCACGCGCGCCACTGCGAGCCATGGCCTATTGGTGTCTATTACGCGCACCAAACGCGTAATAGACACCAATAGGCCATGGGCGGAGCAATGCGCCGCCTTTGGCCAATTGCGTGCAGTCTTTTATAAAAAGACACACGCAAAGGCCAATCGCGTAGCACAAAAGGAATCGCACACGCACAAGCGTGTGCGATTCCAGGATCCATTTCTGAACCCCGGACAAAAGGACTCTCGCCTGCGCGAGTACTGCTGCGCAGTGCAACGCAGGTCGCGAGACCTAAAAAGTGGTATAAGAACCACGACTGAACTAGACACAAGGCCTAGAGCCTGTAGAATTGCTGGGACCCCAAGGTAGTGACACAGGGGACCCATGGGGACTGTATGCAGTGTGCGAACACAACCGCGGGTTCCCGTTATCTTCTATGGGCAATGTCGCGGTTGGAAATTTAAAGATTAGGGACACTTAGAATCAAGTCAGGACCAAACCCTTTTGGACTTAGGTAGTTCTAGGGCTAGCACCCACGGGAGCACCGGAGTACTCGAGTTACCTCACCCAGGGATGCCGGGTGCATAGGTGTCTTTTGGTGTCGGGTCGTGACGTCGATTTCAATGGAAGTCTGCAAAGAACTGCTGCTGCCGTGAAGAGGAGAAGTGTCAGAAGAGATCCAAGCCCGGATCTAGGAAGGAAGGAACCTGAAAGCAGAGGGGCCAGTGACCGAGGGCATGATGGACCAATGCCCACAGATGTCGGGTGCTTCAGGTGAGTTAATGGGTGTCTTGACTCTTCAGCCACGAGGTCCAGGAGGCGTCGACGAAGTCCACGAGCCGGATTCAAGCTGCCCCACGAAGTCTGTTGAGTGCAGCAGTGTTGGCGGCCAGAATGGACACAACAAGCTTTGGCAACGGCAAGTCACCGGAATTTAGAGAAAGGACTGCGGTGCAGACCAGCAAGGTCTGAGCGACTCACCCAGCAAGGGTAAGTCAGGGCATGTCATGAGCAACCAGGAAATCCCAAGCAGAAGAGGAGTTGCCTTCGTGGGGACCTGCTAGCCAATGGGCTAGTGATCGCGAAGGAGCCTCAAGCGGTCGCACTTGAAACTGGCCCACGGGTCACTCGCGGAGTGGAGGCCAGAAGTCTTCGGTGCAGGAGGTGCTCAAGGGTGGGGCTACTCAGAGCCCAAAGCACAACTTCGAGGACACCCAGAAAGATGCTGTTGCTGCAAAAGATCACGGTGTCCAGGGGTCACGGTTCCACGTCACCCACGATAGCCACGGGCCTCAGCTTTGCTGCGAACTCAGGGTAGCCTCAGAGAAGTCTGGAAATCCACCTCTGGTGATGCAAAGACTTCAGCGTCCGGCGGGAGCTTCAGCGATGCAGACCGGTCAGTTGCTTCTTTGGTGCCTGCCAAGCAGGGGAGTCACTCCTTGACCCCAAGGGAGATTTCTTCAGTCTCTTACTCAGGATAGAACGTCGAAGGTCCAGGATGTACGTTGCAGAGTTTCGTCCAGGGTAATCTAAAGTCTTAGGGACTGGATTCCTATACTTAAACTAACTTTAGGGGATGGACTAACTCTAAGGCCCCACCTATGGTTGGGCCTGGAAGGAGGGGTGGTTACACCCATTTCCTTTGTCCAGTTTCACGCCAGAGCAGGGGCAGGTAGCCCCTGCAACCGGTTTGAACTGGACTATGCACAGGTACACAAAATGTGCCCCCAGTGCAGGACTTCAAAGCACCAGAGAGTGCTCCCGCCCAGCCCCCTTCGACAGGAAACCTATTGTCCAGGCCTCCCCTGCCGCAGTTTGGGTCAGCAACAGGAGGCCAGACCCGTGTCTGTGGCAGAGGCATCCATTTTGTGATGCCAGGGCTCAGGAAAGTCCTACCGGGTTTGACCAGTGTGAACATGTCTTACCCTCTAGAAGGGTGGAATGCTACCCCTGCCGCCAGAACTGGCGGGGGGGGGTAGTATTCCAAAGCGTTTGACACCAAACACGACATGTTTGGATGCAGCCATTCCAAAGTTAGCATTTACCGCGAGGTTATAAGGCACTTAAGTGTATATGGTATGGCTGTATCACAGAACAGCCATAAGGAAGTATTTCCGAAAGCTGCCGAGGGGCTCAGCTCATGCTTGGGCACCCTCTCACACAAAACCAAGCACTCTGCCTTCAGAATTGTCAAGGACTGCCATAGGAGTGACTTCTAGGTTTATATGTGTCTGCATATATATGTGGATATAGGTAGCCTATACCACGTTAAGGGGTGCAAGCACACCCTTACCCAGGTTGCAGTAGCAGACCTGTGGTGCCATTTTGGAGGGCTTCCCAGGGGTGACATAATACATGCTTCAGCCCCTGGTAGGCCTCTGAGGTACCTATGCCCTAGGTACATAGTATACCATATACTAGGGGCTTATAAGGCACTCCAGATTCCAATTAGATATGTACCTAATGTACATGGAAACCATTTTAGATAGGAAGCCATACTAAAGTCGAAAAACAGAGAAACACCAGCAAAAAGTGGGGGTACCCATGTGAAGCAGATCCTACTCTCCTACAGTAGGTCCATGATCAAATTTACAATCAGATCATCATTATTCAATATTTTCATAGAGTAAGATGGGGTTGTGCCCAGGTAGTAGGTCAAAATCAAGAGCCTTTTCTAACACTGTCATTCTTCTTCTTCACTACGCTTTGGTTGTGGTTTCTGTTTTTTCACTTGGGACACAACTATGCACATA
This sequence comes from Triturus cristatus, assembly GCF_964204655.1. Lineage (NCBI taxonomy): Eukaryota > Metazoa > Chordata > Amphibia > Caudata > Salamandridae > Triturus > Triturus cristatus. The sequence continues at coordinate 1,103,405,070 of NC_140579.1, forward strand.
CATGAAAACATTTGTATAATATGATTTGGGTTAAAACTGTGGATAACGTTTTAACCCTGTTTGCACCTCTTGAGTGTTGGTTGTATGTTGCTAATGAATGTTGGCTATAAATGCAGGTGAAGCAAAAGAAATAAAAAACACTTACCTAGAGAACCCCTCGAGGTTGACCATTCATACAGTGTGCTGGAAAGGCAAGAAGGACAACAGAAAGTGCTATCATCGGAAAGGGGTGGAGAGGTAAACATGAAAGAAATACAAAAAAACTGAGAACTGACTTTCTTTGGCAGAGAAAGGAAAGAGACATGAAGATAAAAGGAGGAAAGGAAGTGATGAGAAAGGAGGAGGAACAAGACATAGAAAAGGCGGATTTGAAAGAAGCATTGGGGGAGAATACCGAGAAAATAGCCGAGAGATGCCATCCCGAGAAACTGAAAGACGAGAGACCCGGAGAGGAGGACACTAAGGATTGGACATAAAGGAGGGAGACAGCTTGTCAGAAGAGTGGGGGACACCGCTGAACGATGCCTTATATCCAGCCGCAGTCCAGGAGGATGACGGCATCCTGGGTGTTGTTCACTGAACAGCTTAGCCTAACAGAAGTTTGGGCCCACTTTGATTTTTTTTCTCTATCTTGTTTCTTTTCCGTCTCGATTTCCTTCCCGGTGTCCAAAAAGTTCATGGGTGAAGTGTCTGCAAGCCTCTCCTCTTCCTTGATGGTGACTGGGCTACAAGAACTCAGCTGTAGTGAATCAGCCACTTTTGTGGTCTGACACCCTATGATGACCCTCAACCACCACCATTTTGTACTGACTTAAGTGTGTTATGTTACCCTAGCCTTAATGTAGGATGGGTTTGCATATGCCTGCTTCTCTTCTGTCCTGTAATCTTGCTGTCTTTTAGTAGAATAGTCTTGCCAAGAATAGAAGGTGTGGGATGTCGAGGTGCAGTGTTGTGGGTGATGGTGCACACATGTGCTCAATGTTGGATACTGAGGGATTAAGTGCATAGTGTTATTTGGGTTATGTGAATTATGTGGTGAACTAATGCCTTTGACATGGCTTCATGTCATTCTGATTTCTGATTTTACCTTGCTTTATGGCAGTGCTGACTATTGCCTTTGACATGGTTTCATGACATCCTTGCTTTTCTGATTCCATCTTGCTTTGGGCCTTTGTGTGCATGGCTTAACTAACTCCATGTTCATGACTGAAGCTATTTTCTGTGCCTGCACGAAGCAGCAGTAGGTGGGGAGGGCATGTTTTGCTCTTCTCCTGTTTTTTCGCACTTCACTGACTAGAGAGAATTGGTTCTTATCAGAGGAATGTACATGGTCTGTCTCGGAGCCATAGCAAAGGCCTGATCAACCGATGCAGTGGCCTTGGAGCAGGCTGGTACGGGCTCTCATGAGAACGAGGGGGAAAGGCTTGCTAGAAGCTTCGTTGTGTTTGAATTTGTATTAAAAGGAGCCTACACTGGCCTGGTGGAAGTTCACGCCGTGGAGCAGACGTGTTGTCACGGAAGAGTGGAGGATGGTGTCACCTCTGAGCTTTCGCCCGGTTCAAGCAATGGACTCCCCTTGAGCAAAGTGGGGTGAAATGATGGAGCAGTAGGTGAGGTGTCTCTGCTTCTAACTGTCTCTTGATTCTTTACTGATTCTTTCCTTTCCTTCTTATTTTCTGATTCTTATATCCATACATATATATTTCTACATATATGTTTGCCTTGATTGTGTTTCAATCATACTATTGACATGTTAGAGTCTGCTATGATAGGTACATTTGGCTTACCGTGTGGTGCTATTTACTAATAAATATATCCCAGATATACCAATTCGTCTTTTCCTTGTAGCAGGAGGTGTGGACTCTTCTAGGCCAAGTATTCTGTTGTAGAAGGATGGGTGAATTCCCTTCTAGCAGGTAATTGTGTTATAGGAAGTTGGTCTAATCCTGGCAAGTGATGTGTAAACTACTCAAATGTTATATTGTTTTCTTGCCTTGCCTTTGGGGAGTGTTGAAAGTTTGCCCACCTTAGGAAGTGCTGTGTATATGTTATATTCCATAAGTTTGGAACTGATATTCTCTCCCTGGGAAAGTGACAGTATATACCTTGGTTCAGGGGAGATCTGAGCATTACACTCAGCATACCTGAAAAGAATTATAAAGTGTCCGTTTTGTGAATACAGGTAGAAAACGGAGCACAACTGTTTCTTTTCACTTGTATACACCTAGTGGGTCTTTTGGGTTACTCAAGTGTTTTCCCCTTTTCTATTTACCAGGTTTCCTTCCCCTTTAAGGAGAAGGCACCAGAGAAACCAGGGAGAGAAAATAGAAATAGAGAAACTAAGTTTTCAGACACGAAACATAAATTTACCTAGGCATTTCTTCTGTTTCTTTTCATTAAGGGATGTCGGTGGTGGTGATGGAGCAAGGACTCGTATGAAAGAGACTTGCTCGGATGCAATCCCCTCATATAACTCGTAACTCTGTACTAATTATGTATTTTTGTAAACTAATATACACCACATTCCATATCTTAGCTAGAATGACGCTTGCTTATGTGTTTTACTAACAAGTAACCCGAGTGAAACTTAAAATGGCTGCTAACACGGGAAACTGTACTGCACATGCGTCAACTGCATCTACGCAGTATGACCAGTCTTTGCTTGGAGGGAATTTCCTGCACCTGCGCAAACGCTTTTAAAATGGCTGCTTGAAAGCTCACATGCTAAGCATCTGCTTTGCTGAAACTAAAACATGCTATGTACTAAATGCTAATCCGGGGAGAGCTATTATAAGTAAATGGGGTTAGAGTAGAGATAGGTGGTATACAGTGAAATTATTTTATTTTGAATTTAATATGTTTTCTTTTGACATCTCTACTAGTTCGTATTTGGGCCTCTGAGATATGCTAATGGTTGTACAGCACTTGACTCCTCACGCATGCGCAGTAACAACAAGCCGGTAAACCATGATGGTGTACTTGAATCTCGTCCAATGCCACATTCGCAACATGTCCTGGGAACCTGGTGGACATCCTGAAATTTGAACAAGAATAAAGCCACATGTATACAAATTGTTGATAAACATGTGAATGCGGGTGGGAAATAAAGCTTGGGAAAATAATAATGGGTGGTAACATTAAACAAAGAACTAAAGAAAATTATTAAACTTAGCATGATGTGATGATCATCTACCCCTTGCCTGTCCAATCAGAATTAGGGCTTCAATGAAATTGAAACATTAAGGGGTGATACATGCCATTAGAAGGGTATAATTGAGGTAGTTTAGTTAGTTAGTTATGCTCGTGTTACTGAGATGCAGAGAGACCGGGATGCTGTCCGAGAAAAGAATAAATGCTGAAGAAGAATCGACTTCCAGACTTAGAATTTGAGCCAATTAAATAGAAGAAGATCGCGGAAGAATCGAGGAGGCACATAATAGAAGAAAATCGCAGAAGAATCGAGGAGGCACATAATAGAAGAAGATCACGGAAGAATTGAGGAGGAAGATAGTGTCAGAGATGGGTGCGACGCAGGTGTCGTATCTAGAAGAGGTCATCTATCCTGTCCTGAATCCTGTCCTGAAAACCTGTCCTGAAGTCTTTGTCACCTGATCTTTCATGGGGGACCATCCCTGCTCCTTGGCCAAGGGGTTGGTTTCCACACCATCCTAGGTAACTATAAATCTGTGTAGTATGTCATTGTGCTGCTCTCTCTATCTTCTCCTTTTTGAAGCACCGTCATTGTGTATTATTAATTTAATATAGGTGACAGAGTAAAGATTTAATTGACTTTTCTTCCCTGGAGAAACGGAGTTTGTACTGTATTCTTGTTTGGCTCACATGAATTGACTAGATAAACATTTAAAACTTCTCCCGAGTCTGTGGTTATTTCAGATTGGTAAGGAATATAAATAACCCTGATGTCATTTCACCAGCAACTAGTTCCAACTATTAGGTCCATTGACCAGAGGAAAGAACTTTTTGATCAGTGAAGATTAGTTAAATTTTGACAGGTAACTAATCTCATAAATATTATAAAATTGACCCCAGCGGTATTTACTAGTCTATGTGATAGTGTGTGTTTATGGGCCCAGGTATAGGGTGTTGGAGTACCTGAGGTTGGTAACCCGCTGGATCAGTTTTCTGGTAGCAGAGCTACGGTTGATATTGACTAGTATGGTGATTAGTGGCTATACATTTCTGTTTTAACAAACCCATTTGTTTTATGTTGTCTGGAAATTCCTGGGAAGTGAATAGCGGATGGCGAATGGAAGCCGCACTGCAGTGAGGTTACCCATCTGTTGGAATAACACTGAGAAACTAGGTAGGGCTGGCAGTGTTAAATTAGGGACTATTTTCTGTGTAAGAGTGAGAGTAATTGATAGCAAACAGTTCGCTGGTGAAACTTTGGCCTTATATCACCTAAAAAGGGTAACACCGAAGGAGTAACAGGTTCGTCGGAGCTTGAGTGAAGGGTAAGCGGAAGGCTTTACACGCAGTGTGTGAAGAGTAAGTGGAAGGTTTTACTCATAGCAAAATAAATCAGCTGTCCTTTTTAGCAGAACAGACAGAGTAGCGAATATTTTTATGTTGTTATTAATGAAGATCTTATTAAAAGTTGTAAGGAAATAAGTTTTTCGTGTTACCTTGTGAAGGGAGGGTCAGTTGCCGGAGTTGTACTGACGTCACAGAGAGCCGCGCTGGGATTTACTGATAAAGAATTAGAGAATATTAATGTGTCCAGAAGAAAATTACAGATTAAGGAATTAATGACCATATTACAAAAATGGGGAGATTTAGACAAATGGAAAGCTAGGTGGATGAGGAAAAAAGAAGAAGCACAGGAAAATCGAACAACATCTGAATTCTTATTGAAAGAATCTGGAAAGGTAGAAAGATTGTGTCCAATGAGAGAAGTTCCAGGAGGAGGAATTAAGAGAAAAACCTGTTGAATGGTACCGTCAGGTTGAAAGGTTTGTGAAGGTTTTGAAAGATTTGTTGAAGGATTTGGATGGTCTATTTGACATAGTGGTGCCTGTTGATTTATGGACAGAATGTAAGATCACAGTTGATTGGCCTAGTGAAGTGTACCCGAGAGATAAGAAAACAGGAGCCCCTTCAGAGGAGGTAATGAAGAAATATCACCAGGTGATCCATTTCTTGAAAGGGAAAATCCCACCAAAAGAAATAGATTGGGTAAAAATAGATAGAACAACACAAGAAATAAATGAGACTCTAAATGCCTATTATGAGCGCCTGTTACAGGTGTTCAAGCAGTATAGCGGATTTGAGAAAATAGGAGATAAGAGTATGGGACATTTTGTATATCGTTTTGTGTCTGGTTTAAGACCAGAAATCTCCCAGATGATTCAGCAGCACATATTGTGCTGGCAGACAAAACCTATTGATGAAATGTTAAAATATGCCAAGTATTGCAGAGATGACATTGATAATAGACGTAAAAAGTTGGAAGAAACGGTGATGTGGGAACAAGTAAAATTGGCAGAACATCAAGAGCAAAAATTAAATAGTCAGAATGATGATCAAGTGAAAGGACAGGGTCAGAATGATAACAATAGGGGAAAACCTAGGGGACGGATGAGTAGAGAGGAAGCAAAGAAGACATTTCCTTGTCATGTGTGTTTGAAAATTGGGGCATTGGAAGAACGAGTGTAAAAATATTCAGAATAATAATGGCCCAAATCAAAATTTAAATCCACAGACGCAGAATGAGGTGATAATGAGTCAACCGCAGCAGGTTGTAAATCCAGAGAGTCAGTTGCCACCTGCCCCTATGCCAAATTTTGTGAGCAGAGCAAAGTACAGTGCGGACACTGGATTTCCAGGAGAAAGTGGTAAGAATTTTTTTGTAACTTCACAGTTTCTTTTTCAGGACAGTCACCTTTTTGGAGAAGATCAATGACGGTGCCTGAGAGGGGGGGAAGAGGAGTGTGTTCTTGGTGCATCCTTACCGGTAGATCAGTCAGGTCCATATATTGATGGGAAGGTAGAAGGAAAAGATATTATCTTTTTGTTGGACACTGGTGCTACCCATTCTACTGTGAGAACAGCAGACATCCCAAACCTACCCCTCTCGGGGAGAAGCCATCCAAGTAGTAGGCGTTGCAAATAAACAGATTAGAACCCCAATCACAGAACCCATGGAGCTGCGCATTGGTAATTTCAGAGAGATGCACAAATTTGTAGTGTGCGATTCTAGTCCAGTAAATTTGCTAGGAAGAGACTTATTGTGCAAAATGAATTGCACAATTTTTTGCATACCGGATGGTGTTGCAATTCAGACCCCTGATGAAGACGGTGTCTATAAAATAATGCTGGCAAAACAAGGTACAGAAGTGGACGAGATGTGTGAAATTATGACAAAAGATGATTTACCAGATGAATTGAAAACCACAGTGAATCCAGAAGTGTGGGATTTCACTGGAAAGGAAGTAGGTTTAATGACAAATGTAGACCCAGTGAAGGTGACTATAAAGGAAGGTGCAGTTTACCCAAATACTAGGCAATACAAAGAGCCCCGAAGTTAAAGCAGGTGGTGCCGCAGAAATTGATCGAATGGTTAAACAAGGTATTTTAAAAGAAATAATGAGTAGTCCTTGTAATTAACCTATAATTGGCATTAAGAAACCTAGTGGAAAATATAGAATAGTTCAAGATTTACGAAAAATCAATAAAATTGTGGTGCCTTGTTGCCCCCTAGTGCCAAATTCCACAGTGATTCTGTATCAAATACCATGGAATGCAGGATTCTTTACTGTAATTGATTTATGTCAAGCATTCTTTTCTATTCCTTTACACCCAGACAGCCAATACCTTTTTTCATTTAAGTTTGAGGACCGTATTTTAGTCTGGAATCGAGTTCCTCAAGATTACACAGAAAGTCCATCAATATTCAATCAAATTTTGAAGAAGTGTTTAGAAACTTTAGTGATGCCCAGAAAATCAGTTCTAGTCCAGTACATCGATGACTTGTTGATAGCTCCAAAGTCACGAGAAGATTGTCTTACTGATTCAATGGCCTTGTTAAACCATTTTGTGGATGGGGGACACAAAGTATCTCCAGAAAAATTACAGTTTTTGTCGACTGGAGTAAAATTTTTAGGACACCAAATAGAAAGAGTTGTGAGAAAACTGACCCCTGAAAGAATAAAAATAATAAAGCAAATGCAGTTACCACAAACTCAGAGAGAAATAAGGATGTTTCTTGGAGTAGTGGGATATTGTAGACAGTGGATTGTAGGTTTCTCTTTGTTAGCCAAACCCCTAATACAAATGACACATAAGCGGGCGAAGGACCCAGTAGTTTGGGATGATAAAAGCATGGAAGCTTTTGTGAAATGAAGAAATTGTTTGTGTGAAGCTCCAGCTCTAGGTATGCCATACTATACAAAAGAATTTGCACTCTTTTGTTGTGAAAGAGAAAATTGTGCCCTTTCAGTGTTAACCCAACGACATGGTTTGATGAGACGTCCAGTAGCATATTTTTCTGCTACCTTGGACCCTGTAGCGTCAGCATTACCTGGGTGTTTAAAAGCAGTAGCTGCTACTAGAACAAAGTGAGTCCATTGTAATGGGACATCCAGTAAAAGTGTATGTTCCACATTCAGTCGAGATTCTTCTAACAAGAACTCGAACACAGTACCTTACCCCTAGTCGAATGACTAAGTACGAAAGAATCCTTTTAGGAGCAGAAAACGTGACTGTGTTCAGGTGTACTATACTTAACCCAGCTACTTTATTACCAGATGTACGTCGGGAGGAAGTGAGAGATGAAGTCGAGCATGACTGTTTGGACGTTACTGAATTATGTACCAAGCACCGTCCAGACATACAAGAAAAAGCCCCTGAAAGAAACTGAGCATGAGCTATCCGTAGATGGCTCGTGCATGAGACATGAGAAAGGAGGATTAAGTGCTGCTTATGCTGTATGCACATTGGCTGGAATAGTCGAAGCATCCTATTAACGAGTCAAGTCTGCACAAGTAGCCGAATTGAGAGCTTTAATTAAAGCATGTAAAATTGTGAAAAATTGGAAAGTAACCATTTACACTGATAGCCAGTATGGTTACGGGCTTGTGCATGACTTTGGCCAGCTCTGGATGCAGAGGGATTTCATGACTTCTTCAGGATCCCCAATTAAAAATGGAAAATTTGTGAAAGAACTGTTGGAAGCAATACAATTGCCAAAAGAAGTGGCGGTGGTCACATGTGCTGCTCATCAGTCAGGAGATGACTATGTAGTAGCTGGTAATAGATATGCTGACCAAGTTGCCCAGTACTGTGCCAAGAATAAAATGGCACTAAACAGGAAAATTTAAACAAGTGGAATCAAATGCCAACTTATGCTACTCTCAGGAATAGAAACATGGGAGGAAGTAAGACAACTGCAGGATTAAGTGGAAGTGAGTGAAAAGAAGGAGTGGATAAAGGTAGGATGCGAGAGGAGAACAGAGGATGATGTATGGATTTATCTAGGTGGTAGGCCAGTAATGCCAGATTGTTTACTTTCACGAATGGCCAGAATGTATCATGGAGACACACATGTAGGCAGGGATGCCATGATCAGGCTCTTTACTATAATCCGACGTTTAGGGCTGTCACAGAGAGCCTTTGCCAGCGATGTTTAACTTGTCAACAAATAAATACAGGCATGAAAACAGTGGTCAGTTGGGGAAGAACTAGAAATGCGGAAGGACCATTTGTAAGGTTGCAGGTGGATTTCATACAATTACCACCCTGCAGGGGATTGAAGTATGTCCTTGTTATTGTTTGTTTGTTTTCCCAGTGGGTGGAGGCATACCCAACTAGAAGGAATGACAGCATAACAGTTGCCAAACTGCTGTTAAGGGAGCTAATACCACAATTTGGTTTCCCAGTAACTTTGGAATCAGATAGAGGATCTCATTTTAATAATGAAATAATTCGATTAATCTGTGAAGCATTTAAAATTGAACAAAAACTGCACTGTGCTTATCGCCCAGAGGCTTCTGGAGTGGTGGAACAAATGAATGGTACAATCATAACAAGACTGGCAAAGGTGTGTGCATCCACTTCAATGGAATGGCCAGATGCATTACCTCTTGTTCTGATGGGGCTCAGAAGTATTGCTGACAGAAACACAGGGTTGAGTCCCCATGAAATTCTCATGGGAAGAACAATGAGACAAGCATTTATACCTGCACACAAACTGTTGAATATAACCGATGATCTGGTATTAGACTATTGTAAAGGATTGGCTGACCTAGTGCATCTGTCTCTCATCAGGTCGAAGAAGACGCAGTTGCCAGACAGCCGAATCAAGTACATTATCTGAATCCCAGAGACTGGGCGGTGGTGAAGAATCAAACCTGTGAGTTGTGCCTAGCACCTAGGTGGGATAAGCCGCATCAGGTTATAATGGTCACAACAACAGCAGTGAAATGTGCAGGTATACCTAACTGGATCCATGCCAGTCATACCAAAAGAGTTTCAGCTCCTGACGAAGAGGGACCTCAACTAACTCCTGCAGTTGAGGCTGCTGAAGGTTGTGCAGCTGAAGGATCTAGAATAACAAATCCTGAAGTAGCTGATCAGGAACAACCGAGCACAGGTCATGAAGACTGGATACCAGTGGTTGACATACCTGAAGTGATTATTAAAACAAGAAACAGAACAAAACTAGAAAGGCAGGAAAATAGTGAGGACCAGACAAGGGTAGAAGAAAAAGCTCAGGAAAGGGTGAATGTAACTGTTGGAGACCCTGAGCAGGACCAGACAAGGAGAGAAAAATATACTCAGACAGAGGTGAATCAAAACATTCACGTATCTGAGGAGGGACAGTCAGGATTAGAAGAACATGTTCACTGTTCAGGCTGCAGAAACACAAAGTGTAGTAAGACCTGAGCAGGACCAGTTAGGATCAGAAGAACAAGTTCAGGAAGAAGAACAAGTCGAAATTAGACTTGGACAGGATCAGATAGAGGAAGAAGAACACGTTCAGGCAGATGATATCACAAAAGTAAGCCCTGAACAAGGACAGATACAGAGGGACTCTGAAGAGGAAGACAATCAAATTGTGCCACAACATAACGAAAATAAAAGAATACTTGAAAGAGACTAGGAAAGTGAAAGTGCAGTACAAGCCAAAAAGGTCAGAAAAGGTGATAATTGGCCAGGTGATGTTAAAAGATTAAAATATCCCTTAAAGACAATAAGTTAAGAACCTGAACAAGTAAATGAAATCTCTAGTCAGTCTGGGGAATTGATTGCAAAACCCCGGCGAAGGAGTCAAAGACTACGAATTTTGAACAATAAGTTCAAAGGTCCTGAATGGACCTATGTAATTCTTGAAGACTTTGAAAATCTAGATTTGAATGAAGAAAGTGAAGAAGAATTAATTGTTGAACAGATTGATGAGGTAGAAGTCAGACCTCCTTGAAGATCAAATAAACAAAAGGCATAAAATAGAGCAAAGAAAAGAAGAGAAATCTTCTTAAACTAAAATGGCTGATGATAGGGTTACTGGAAGACCAAAATGAAATTGTATAAATAAATGTTGTAGAATATGTATATGTAGCATAATTTTAGTACTCATATTTTGATTAATATTAACAATAGCCATCCCTTATTTGATGGTAACAGAAAACAAAAATAACACAGACACTAATGGAAAGGTAGCTAACATAAAAGGAAATAGAATAAAATCAGAGGCACCAGATGAGGTAGACTTACATCAAACTGTGACAAATAATGACACTGATTTAAATGTATTCACAAAGTTATTAGTTCAGTATGTAGACACTATGGATGTTAGTTATTGTTATGTATGTATGAAATGATGGTCGCAAGATGGTCGACAGGTAAGGAGCTCCGGCTGGGAGCTCCCCGGTTTTGAGATTGCCTTTTGGCACAAATCCCTGGTGTTGGACTTGGCCCTTCTGGCAGGTTCACCCCTGAACTTTTTGCTTTTTATTGGTGACCTGGTGTAGTGATTTTTGGTTTCTGCGCACTTTCCCTGCTTCCCAGAGTAAAGTGCGTGCGCATTCTGAGTGCATGTGGTGAGATAGGCCTGCCCTCCCATAGGAATGCATGGGGAATGTATGTGTCCCTGGTAGTTCCTGATGCGTGGGGTGTGCAGGCTCGAGTTTGGTATGTGCGGACTCGTGTGATTGAATGCTGCGCGATGAGGCGTGCGTGTAGCTAGTATGGAAGTGCCACTTCTAGAAGTGGGCACTTCGGTGTGCAGTGTAAAATGTGTGCCTTGTCGCGTGATTGGCTGGCTGAGGTCATGTGACGGGCTAGGGATTCCCCAGAGTCAGGAGGAGTCACCCGGTGGTGAATAGGGAGAGCAGCAGCTAGATGGGTGGGAGGAGTACACCTGGGTCCTGAATAGGGCAGGGCTTTCCCCACACAATGCTGGCTTCGCCCCCTGTGGTGCGACTGACGACCCTAGCCCTGCCAGTGAATAGAGTGAGGGGCTGAGCACATCAAGGGTGCTCCCCAATCAAAGGGTTTTACTGTATAAAAATGGGGCTGTGTCCCCACAGAAACTGTTCTCTTCCAGGATCCTATCTGAGGGGGAGCTGCTGCTGCTGGAGGCCAGGAGGAACCGCCACTTAGGACTGCCTTCCTGCCTGGAGGGCCCAGTGAGCTGGCCCCTGGCCCAGCCTTGCCCCCCTGCCTACCTTCCTAAAACTTTGCCAGGACTTTGGTTGCTGGACTTGCTCAAAGCGCCTGGAAGCGCTTTTATTGGCCTTATAGCGCTAGGAGCGCTTTGTTTGGGACCCCAGCGTCGGGGAGCGCTGTACTTGGGGCTTTGTTGAAGCCTCCAGCGCTTGGAAGCGCTGGACTCGCCTTCAGGGCAGAGAGCGCTCCCGCCTTTGCCCTTAGCACCAGGAGCGCCAGGAGCGCTTTATTGCCGATATCGAGTGCCCACCTCGATTATTGTCTTGTTGAACTCGCGGGTGCCCACGCCGCTTATTTCCGCCGATTTATACGTTAAATTCAAAGGCGGGAGCCCACCCCGCGCTTCGGAGAAAGCCAAGGATAAATCACCGCTGCAGCCCGGGCCGGGACGGCCAGGAAGTCAGGCAGGCCGGGGCGGGCTGTCGGGACAACCAGAGCCGGAAGTAGGAGGGCGGGAGCCTACCCCGCCTCCCCCCGGAGACTCTCGGCTGAATTCTAAGCCCCGGAGCAGGCAGGAGCCTACCCTGCGCCCCGGGGCCCTCCGGATAAGCACGGCGTCCTCCACCCAGGCGGGAGCCCACCCCGCACTGGGACGTGCGGCCTGCATGCACGGAGCCCGTAGGCTCCGCTTCCCAGCCCCGTGGAGCACCGAGACGACCGGAGGAGGTCTGAAGGAGTCCTCCAGAGTCCCGGTGAGTGGGGGCCGCATGGGGATCGAGCGCCTGCGCTCCAACGAGGCCCGCATTATTTTCTTTGAGCGCTGGTGCGCTCCAACGGGCCCACATTGCTCATAGAGCCTGCGAGGCTCCAACGTTCTTAGGGGCATAATAGTGGCAATTAGAGCGGCCCCCGAAGGCAGTGGGCCGCTCCAACGGTAACGGGGGCAATCTCGATTTAGAGCCCCGAGGCTCTAACATAAGGGGGCATTTATTTGAGTGAGTAGAGCTGCCCCGGAAGGCAGCGGGTCGCTCCAACGTTGCCCCACATTTGGTCCAGAGCCCACGAGGCTCCAACGTTGGGGGCAAATTGTTTGTTTAAAGAGCCCCGAGAAGGCTCCCAGGGCGACAGATTGGTTCTAAAGGCCCAGTGGTGCCCACGCTCATTTTCCCAGCTGCCCAGCACTTAGTGGGCAGCTGCAACGTGTAGGTTGTGCCTTGTGCGCCCTGGTTTGCGCAGCCTGCGCAGGCGCACCCTGACTCTGCTGGACGCAGGGCGTCCTAGCCCCAACAAGGCCAGTTGGCCTAGGGACTGCCACAAGTGGTGGCTAATGTGAGTTTTGCGCTTTTGTCCCTGGTTCTTACACCACTGAATGTGTTTTTATGCATCATGTGTTTTCGTTTCCTGCACCTCTGAATGTGTGTTTATGCGTCATGTGCCTTGTTCTACACCGCTGAATGTATTTCATGCATCATGTGTTTATGTGCTTAGACCCCTACAGGTATGGTGATACTTAGGTGGTTGTTTGTGTACTCCTAGTACAGGGGGTGCTAGTGAGGTCCTAGTTCCCTGCGCGCCATTTTCCTAAGGTGGTTAGGGTTGCGTAGGTGGTACTTACCTGTTACCAGTGGGCCTTGGGTGTTGTTGCTGGGTGCGCGTGCAAACGCTTTACACATCGCCTCCGGGATAAGCCTGACTGCTCGTGCCAAGCTACCAAGGGGGTGAGCAGGGGTTATCTTTGGCGTGTAACTCCCCAGCCCTGACTAGAGTGGTGGTTTCTGCCTGGCTTTGGCGCAAGCCCTAGCCAACCAGAAATCGCCATTTCTAACACCTGGCATAAACCCCCCCCGATTAGACCACCTATACCACCGATTGGACCTCCTCCTCTCTGGCGATCCTTGGAACGTTTTTCTGGGATTTCCAGAGCCAACCCGCGGCTTTTGCTGACTTTCTTCAACGAGCGAGATGCCCAGAGTGACTGCCGCCATTGGAGCCCAGGTTCCTGGCCGAACGCACGGCTGCACGAATGAGCGGCGCAGGCAACTGAGAGGCGATGGGCTGGAGACAGCCCCCCCGTGCTGTTATGGGCCGTCATCTACCTTCAAGGCTTGGTCATGGCGGCTCCGCTTCCCGCTGCGACTTCCTCCTTGCTTCGCCTCCTGTGGCTGCTGCTCTCGGTTTGCGAGCTGCTTCACCGGATGGTATGGCGAGTGCCCAACGCGACGCTGCCGCCCTTTGCTGCTCCCTGATTGATTCCCAATGACTGGTGAAGAGAGCGGTGAGTTCCTGGTTTTTCCGCTCTCTTGTTTTCCAGTGACCGAGAAGTCCTTCCCCCCTAATTGGTGTCTCGGGGTTTGATGGTCTGGGTTTCCACCATTTTGTGCTGAGTGAAGATATTAAGACGACCCGAGCCCTCCATCTTGATGGCGTGGATTTGTTTCTCAACTATCCGCCTGTTGACGATCTCTGACTTTGTATCCCCAGCTGGACTGTCCCCTCTAACGGGACGCCTTATCCCCTTATGACAACGAGGATCCGTCCGAGACATCCACTTCGCCCCCTCTCTTCTGACCCTCTCCATAGCTAGGTTGCGCCTGCGTGGTGTTTTGAGGCCAGCCCGGGTGCTGTGGATTCCTTGTCCCTGACCTGTCTGGTTTATTTGTTGACTTTGTGACTTCACGATGTTTAGTCGATCTTGTTCTTGCGTTTCTTTTTTCCCCTGGTAGACTATGCAAAGCTGTGTTTTTTTGTACTCTGGTAACTGATGCAGTTCTGGACTACTGTTTGTTTATTGTGACTTTGCGATGTTTCCCTCATGTTCTTTCCCCCCGGCCGGTCTGCCTGACCCGATCAGCATGCTAACCCCTTCTATTACCCCACCCTGACTCTGCTGGACGCAGGGCGTCCTAGCCCCAACAAGGCCAGTTGGCCTAGGGACTGCCACAAGTGGTGGCTAATGTGAGTTTTGCGCTTTTGTCCCTGGTTCTTACACCACTGAATGTGTTTTTATGCATCATGTGTTTTCTTTTCCTGCACCTCTGAATGTGTGTTTATGCGTCATGTGCCTTGTTCTACACCGCTGAATGTATTTCATGCATCATGTGTTTATGTGCTTAGACCCCTACAGGTATGGTGATACTTAGGTGGTTGTTTGTGTACTCCTAGTACAGGGGGTGCTAGTGAGGTCCTAGTTCCCTGCGCGCCATTTTCCTAAGGTGGTTAGGGTTGCGTAGGTGGTACTTACCTGTTACCAGTGGTCCTTGGGTGTTGTTGCTGGGTGCGCGTGCAAACGCTTTACACATCGCCTCCGGGATAAGCCTGACTGCTCGTGCCAAGCTACCAAGGGGGTGAGCAGGGGTTATCTTTGGCGTGTAACTCCCCAGCCCTGACTAGAGTGGTGGTTTCTGCCTGGCTTTGGCGCAAGCCCTAGCCAACCAGAAATCGCCATTTCTAACACCTGGCATAAACCCCCCCCCCGATTAGACCACCTATACCACCGATTGGACCTCCTCCTCTCTGGCGATCCTTGGAACGTTTTTCTGGGATTTCCAGAGCCAACCCGCGGCTTTTGCTGACTTTCTTCAATGAGCGAGAGGCCCAGAGTGACTGCCGCCATTGGAGCCCAGCTTCCTGGCCGAACGCACGGCTGCACGAATGAGCGGCGCAGGCAACTGAGAGGCGATGGGCTGGAGACAGCCCCCCCGTGCTGTTATGGGCCGTCATCTACCTTCAAGGCTTGGTCATGGCGGCTCCGCTTCCCGCTGTGACTTCCTCCTTGCTTCGCCTCCTGTGGCTGCTGCTCTCGGTACGCGAGCTGCTTCACCGGATGGTATGGCGAGTGCCCAACGCGACGCTGCCGCCCTTTGCTGCTCCCTGATTGATTCCCAATGACTGGTGAAGAGAGCGGTGAGTTCCTGGTTTTTCCGCTCTCTTGTTTTCCAGTGACCGAGAAGTCCTTCCCCCCTAATTGGTGTCTCGGGGTTTGATGGTCTGGGTTTCCACCATTTTGTGCTGAGTGAAGATATTAAGACGACCCGAGCCCTCCATCTTGATGGCGTGGATTTGTTTCTCAACTATCCGCCTGTTGACGATCTCTGACTTTGTATCCCCAGCTGGACTGTCCCCTCTAACGGGACGCCTTATCCCCTTATGACAACGAGGATCCGTCCGAGACATCCACTTCGCCCCCTCTCTTCTGACCCTCTCCATAGCTAGGTTGCGCCTGCGTGGTGTTTTGAGGCCAGCCCGGGTGCTGTGGATTCCTTGTCCCTGACCTGTCTGGTTTATTTGTTGACTTTGTGACTTCACGATGTTTAGTCGATCTTGTTCTTGCGTTTCTTTTTTCCCCTGGTAGACTATGCAAAGCTGTGTTTTTTTGTACTCTGGTAACTGATGCAGTTCTGGACTACTGTTTGTTTATTGTGACTTTGCGATGTTTCCCTCATGTTCTTTCCCCCCGGCCGGTCTGCCTGACCCGATCAGCATGCTAACCCCTTCTATTACCCCACTTCCCTCTATGCTCCATAGGCCTGTTTAGCTTCGCCTTGTCTTTGTTTTTTGAACTGATGTAATGAGGTAACTCTGACCTGTTCCACCACCCCCGGTGACCGTCCCCGTGATACTGCTTATAACTGCCTGACCTTAAAATAGCTGCCAAACTTTCCCCCCGGACTACATCTTCCCTTTCCCTCCGCAATCTTTTGTTTCCAATGTTTCTGCGTTCTCCACATTCAGCCTATGCTTTCTTCACCCTTTAACTCGCTTTTACTGCTAGCCCTCCCATTTTAGACCATGAGGGTAACTGATTTTGATTAAGCTACATTCATATTGGCAGACTACTCATATTTTTTTCTTGGCATTTTCCTATCACCTCCAACGTTAGCTGCTCTAGGGCAGTAGGCGTCTGTACCAGCATACCAACTCTCATTTCCCCCATTCCACTGTGTTGGTCCTCCCCTACCGCTCAACTGTCCCTAACGGCCTCCATGAATGTGCCCCTTGCCAAAGCACTCCCTCTCTCCTTGTTGGGGATGGCTCTAGCATTTTTGCCCCGGAGTCTCAGATTCCCCTCTGAGAGAGTCCACAGTGTTAAGGGTTCCACACATTGCGGCAAATGGCCTATAACGGCCTCCTCTAAGGTGCCCCTTGCCAAAGCACTCCTTCTCCCCTTGTTGGGGGGGGATCCAGCATTTATGCCCTTGAGTCTCAGATACCCCTCTGAGAGAGTCCACAGTGCTAAGGGATTCACACTTAGCGGAGGTTTGGGATTGTTCCCATTATCGCTGGGAACTCAGCACCGTACCGTGTAAGGCGCTCTCTTTGAAACCTTTTTGATGATCTCCCCTAGGCTGATACTTTAACCCTCTGATGTACTTCGGCGACCGAGCAACCTTTGGCCGATGACCGGTGGAGTTACCCTACGCAACTATTGAGGGGTTTGACTCTGGTTCCCCCCTTGGCCGGCACCTACCCTTCTGATCGTCAGACACTGTTTCTTTTCTCGTCACCCTGTTGTGTTTTCCTACCCCCTCCCTCACCTCTTTCCCCTCTCTCTCTTTATCGTCCTCTTCTATTCCTTCCCTCTCTCCCCCTAATCTCTCTTCCCCCTGCCTGCTTTTTCTTCCCCATACCTGATCCATGCCTTTGTAACTCATATATCTCCAGGAACTACGTACCTGAAACTGTTGTAACTATGTAACTATGTTTTGAAGCAATTGTACCTCCTCATGTAAAGCGCTCTGATACCTCTGGGTTTAGCCAGCGCAATATAAAACTTTTCAAATAAATAAAATAAAATACATTTATGAAATTACCAGCATCAGTAGCAGAAGGTGTCACATATCACCATTTACCGTTAATATATAGTATTTCATGTAGTATTTTATCAAGCTTATTTTATAGGACAGGAAAGTTACAGTATTACTATTCTAATGTAGATGTGATTTTTTCAGAGGTTCCTATTCGTAAGAGTATGAATCCAGTTCTTAGTACTAAAGATGCACAGTTTATGGGTGAATATTTCTTAACTATGAAGACAATAGATATAGCCGAAGCACACAAAAACAACCTAAAATGTCCATTACACGAAGAAGAAAAGATATCTTTGAATTTAGTGGCGGAAAGGAGACAGGACTTCCAAAGAAAGGCTTCTGTGTGTGGGAATAAAACTTATTTTAGGCTGCCTGCACGATGGTATGGGAGTTGCTATTTTGGAATAGTATTCCCTAAAGTCTATCATGTAAAAAGAATCACTGGAAGCAATGAAAACACAAACAAACTAACACGTAAGAAAAGAGTTAGTTTTTCAGAAATAGTAGGTGACATATTTAGTCATTCTAAATCCACGTAAGATTTGTCACTCATCGACAGTGGTTGATCGTCTATCGACTGATACTGCTGGAGGATTCTTGATGATCAATACGGAAATGGTTGCAATTAGATCAATGGTTTTGCAAAATGTACTTGCTCTTGATATATTACTGGCAAAAGAGGGCGGAGTCTGTAAAATGCTGAAAGCGCAACATTGTTGCACTTACATTCCTGATAAAAGTGTTGAAATCGGAGGGTACATTTAAAATATTTCGAACTTGGAAGAAAACCACTTGAAGATGACAGTGTATGGAAGAAATTAACAAATAGTATTACTTCAATAGGGAATTGGTTTACTAATATAGGCAAAGGTCTTATAGGCCAAATAATCCTACCTAAACTTGGAATAATAATATTAGTCTTAGCAATAATGTCACGGTACAAATGTTGTAGAAAGAGAAAGAGATATGAAGTAAATGAAAAGGGAAAGAAAAAAAGTATGAAGAAATTCAATTAGAAGAAATGAAAGGCAAATTATATAAGAAAATGAAACATTTGAAAGAAAAAGATGAGGAAGGAAATGAACAGACCGGAAAGGGAATTGAGATGTTCTAAAATTGGCATCTGGTTCAGTGATGGGTAATTTGGTGATGGTACAAATGCCATCAGAGAGGGGATTGATGGAGCAAGGACTCGTATGAAAGAGACTTGCTCGGATGCAATCCTCTCATATAACTCATAACTCTGTACTAATTATGTATTTTTGTAAACTAATATACACCACATTCCATATCTTAGCTAGAATGATGCTTGCTTATGTGTTTTACTAACGAAGTAACCTGAGTGAAACTTAAAATGGCTGCTAACGCGGGAAACTGTACTGCACATGCGTCAACTGCATCTACGCAATATGACAAGTCTTTGCTTGGAGGGAATTTCCTGCACCTGCGCAAACGCTTTTAAAATGGCTGCTTGAAAGCTCACATGCTAAGCATCTGCTTTGCTGAAACTAAAACATGCTATGTACTAAATGCTAATGCGGGGAGAGATAAAATAAGTAAATGGGGTTAGAGTAGAGATAGGTGGTATAGAGTGAAATAATTTTATTTTGAATTTAATATGTTTTCTTTTGACCTCTCTTCTAGTTCATATTTTGGCCTCCGAGAGATGCTAATGGTTGTACAGCACTTGACTCCTCACGCATGCGCAGTAACAACAAGCCGGGAAACCATGATGGTGTACTTGAATCTCGTCCAAGGCCACATTCACAACATGTCCTGGGAACCTGGTGGACATCCTGAAATTTGAACAAGAATAAAGCCACATGTACACAAATTGTTGATAAAGATGTGAATGCGGGTGGGAAATAAAGCTTGGGAAAATAAATTTATGGGCGGGAACATTGAACAAAGGACTAAAGAAAATTATTAAACTTAGCATGATGTGATGACCATTCCCCCCTTGCCTGTCCAATCAGAATTAGGGCTTCCATGAAACTGAAACATTAAGGGGTGGTACATGCCATGAGCAGGGTATAATTGAGGTAGTTTAGTTAGTTAGTTATGCTCGTGTTAAGAGATGCTGAGAGACCAGGATGCTGTCCGAGAACAAAATAAATACTGAAGAAGAATCGATTTCCAGTCTTAGAATTTGAGCCAATTAAATAGAAGAAGATCGCGGAAGAATCGAGGAACACATAATAGAAGAAGATCGCGGAAGAATCAAGGAGGCACATAATAGAAGAAGATCACGGAAGAATCGAGGAGGAAGATAGTGTCAGAGAGGGGTGCGACGCAGGGGTCGTATCTAGAAGAGGTTATCTATCCTGTCCTGAATCCTGTCCTGAAAACCTATCCTGAAGTCTTTGTCACCTGATCTTTCCCGGGGGACCCTCCCAGCTCCTTGGCCAAGGGGTTGGTTTCCACACCATCTGGGGTAACTATAATTCTGTGTAGTATGTCATTGTGTTGCTCTCTCTATCTTCTCCTTTCTGAAGCACCATCATTGTGAATTATTAATTTAATATAGGTGACAGAGTAAGGAATTATTTGATTTTTCTTCCCTAGAGAAACGGAGTTTGTACTGTATTCTTGTTTGGCTCACATGAATTGACTAGATAAATATTTAAAACTTCTCCCGAGTCTGTGATTATTTCAGATTGGTAAGGAATATAAATAACCCTGATGTCATTTCACCTTCAACTAGTTCCAACTATTATGTCCATTGACCAGAGGAAAGAACTTTTTTTTTTTTTTAAACTCTTTTTATTGTAAAAACTTCGACAACAAGGCATAGGTTCACAGAGGCACAACACAGGTAATGGCATATACAAGGTTTCATCAGTACACAATATACTTTTGCAGTTGGAGTTACGGGGAAGGGGAGACATCTGAATCGCTCAGTCTGGGGGGGGCACATATTTCACCTCGGTACAAGTTCCAAGGGGTCCAAATCATAGACCACTTCCGGGGGCATCCCCTTGCTATGTATACAGATTTTTCTCGTTGCATGCACCAATCAAGGTCCTTTTTCAATTCCGTGACTTTGGGTGCTTGTGGGGCCCCCCAGTGCTGTGCAATATTTCTTTTAGCTATCATACAGGCAAGTGTGACCCATTGAATGGCATAGGCGTTGAGGTCCGTGGGCTCCCAGATATTAAGGAGACACCTGGGAGCCTCCGGCCGGAGTTCAACCTCCAGGAATTCACTAAGAATCGAATGTATCTTCTGCCAGTACTCTTGAATTATCCCACAGTGCCATATGATGTGTATAAATATACCCGGTTGGGTGCATCCCTGTCTGCAGGAGCCATCAGTTTGCTTCCCCATGTGCACCAGTTGCGGCCCTGTTAGATATGTTCTGTGTAATATTTTAAGTTGCACTAGGCGGAGCCGCGCTGTTATTGCAACTGTTTTAGGGGATGAGATAGCCGTCTGCCACCCCTCATCATCTAATTCTAAACTGTCCCCCGTCCATCTCTCTCTCAGTAGGGTAAGGGGGTCATGCATGTTATTGATCAGCTTTCTGTATGTCAGAGATACGGCCCGTTCGGGCAGGTATCCATCAAGGAGTCTGTCCTCCAGGGGGGTGCTATCAGGTAGTGAGGCGTCTCCTGGCAGTGCGGTCCGCAGTGCGTGCCGGACCTGGAGGTATCTGAATAGCTCGGAGTCGGCAAGTGAGTATTGGGTCTGCAAAGCACTAAACGGTTTTATTCCCCCCGCCTCCCAAAGATCACCAATTGTGGAGATACCGATCAAATCCCACTTGTCAAACCCCTTTGAATCTCCCAGGTATCCTAGTTTTTATGAATCCCAAAATGGGGTAGCACGTGTTAATCTGTTGGCCCAGCCCAGCGACTGTGTCGCAGTGTGCCATATCTTGGTCGTGTGCTTGGTAGGTCCTGTCAGGGGGAACTTTCCCGCAGTGGAGTACAATGCTCGACCGTACATCCCGCTGGGCAGGAGCCAGCGGTCCATACAGAATCCCGGGGCATCAGGGGGGCCATAGGTGCCATGATTGATCGCGATTAGATGAGCTGCCCAATAGTATCTTTTAATGTCAGGCAGTCCAATTCCAAACATCGTACCAGCCAAGCGTGAGCTTCGATAGTGCTATGCGTGGCCTGCCTTCCCAGAGGAAAGTCCTCTGGAGGCTCTCTATTTCCCCAAAGTATGAATTAGGAAAGAACTTTTTGATCAGTGAAGATTAGTTACATTTTGACTGGTAACTAATCTCATAAATATTATAGATTTGACCCCAGCGGTATTTACTAGCCTATGTGATAGTGTGTGTGTTTATGGGCATAGGTGAGTATATGGTGTTGAAGTACCTGAGGTCGGTAACCCACTGGATCACTGGAAACCAGGAAAAGCTACAAAAGAGAGAGTAAACAAAAGCACATGACAATCCAAGAAGTGAAGAGAACGCAGTGGAGTAAGAAGAAACAGTATTAATTTCTTGTGTTTGTGTGAAAGGAATACAAGTCACCATTTGAAAAACACCCATTTCTAAGCGTCCAAAGGCTAATTTCTGTCCATCCCTCCCCAGTGTAAACAGTGATTTAACGGAATATTGTAATTGGATCATTAATGATACAGATGCAAACCACTGTTTCTTTAGAATAACTAAATATCGAATTAGGCAGACAAACGTCAGTTGCTCTGTACACGCTGTAGGTCCCTTTTTAGTCAATTCAGTTAGCAAATAAAGTCACCCACCTTTGCACTGATCAGCTGGTGAGCATGTCCGAATGCTAGAAGGGCTCGGTACAAGAGGAAAGCTTCTTAGTACAAGAGCATTTATGACATATTAATTTTGCAGAAAATGATGTTTCTTTACAAGGCTTTTTGATGGATGAAATCTAAGTATTATCAGTTCAGTTCAGTTCAATTTACGTTTATTTAGACCATTGGTCCTCAAACCTTACATATAATTAAAATACATCTAAAATTGCATAACCTTAAATACACTAAACACATCTTAGAACACATACAATTAATACAACCTCCATTAATTAATTAATTAAGTCTTGGTGGTTTAAAACTCATTTAAAACCAATTAGAAGAAGTGTCTTCACTCTTTGCATGAAATTTCCAATAGCAGCGGCAATGTCTAAGTGGCTCATTTCAGTCACCAAAATTACAGCCTGGGCCCTAGATTTTATCTCATATTTCCTAAAAATCGGTCTTTAAAGCATAATTCAAATATCAAAAAACTTCTGGCAATCTATTAAGATATGTAACAAGTCACATGAAGTGCCCAAAGTGCAAATACATCTTCCCATCTTATCAATCATTGAACTTTTTATCACATTGTTTACATAACACGGATTTATCCCAATTCATACCCTTAAAACCTCTCTTCGCAAACAGCAATCGGGTAACCTGTCAACGTAGGGAGAGCATTGTTCATTTTGCCATGCCATAGTCATAAAGTGTACTGAAGTTTTATTCGCAAGGTAGTTTTGATCCTGTGCCTGCGATATTTCGTTCCCCAACATCCTAAGTACCTTCTTATCACAATTAATCATATAAGTGATGGGGCACAATTTAACCTTCATCGTACAGCATAGTTTCGTCATGATAGCTCTAGACTCTTTTGCCCATTTTAATTCGCTGTTCTGAATTTCGTTTTTGCACCATTGTGATATTTTGGTGTTCTCACCTACTCCTAGGCGTTGCCAAAAACAGAGAAGAGCCATACTGGCTAGAATGCCCCATGAAATCAGTCATTATTCAAGTCTTATGGCCTGTACCATTGCCGACAAGGGGAGTGAGAATAGGTTTTTTAAATATTTGCCTTCCTCGATATCCCAGCCCTGTTTGCCGCTCAAGTATAGGAGTTCCGCGCCATACAGAAACTGCAGAGGTACCATGGCAGAATAAGCTTTTAACACTGGTCTACCTGACATCGCACCGTAGGTTTTGTTAAACAATTTCAAACCGCTAATTGATGCTGATGTTCTTAATTTTAACGCATCTAGATGGGTATGCCATTTCAAATTTCTTTCAAACCACATTCCCAAATACCTATATTATGTGACTGTTTCTACTTTCTCGGTCCCCAAAAACCATACAAACCCAGCTTTCCTCCGGCCAAATCTCAGTGCTTTTGTCTTGTCCATATTAACCACAAGTTTTTTCTTGGAGCAATAATCGTTAAATATCTTTAGTTTCCTTTGCAGGCCGATTTCGGTCTGATCCATGATCACCAGGTCGTCCGCATAGAGCAAGCATGCAATATGCTTACCATCTTGTTTTGGGCTTGCCCCGTTGGCGGTCTCTAGGGTCGATGGCAAATCTGCCAGGAACAAGGAAAACAGCAGGGGGGCCAATACGCATCCCTGCCGCAATCCATTTCCAATCTCAATCTTCCTGGTTAAACTTCCATCCACATCTAAAATTATCTGGGCCCAATTCTTTGTGTGGAGCATTTGAACCAGACTTAGTAAATCTTTTGGGATACCATAGCTAATTAGGGCCTCCCGCAATAGCTTCCGGTCCACCAGATCAAAAGCTGCACGGAAGTCCACAAAACAACAAAATAAATTTCCCCGCTGTTCGATCGACTTCCGCGCTATGGACCAGAGAGCAAAACAATGGTCAATTGTGGAATGGCCCTCTTTAAAACACCCTGTTCTGGGGTTATAATCTGATTTTCCTCTGTCCACTCTTTAAGTAGTCCTAAAATGACTTTTGCAAAGACCTTCTCCCCTACATCTAGGAGATTTATCAACCTATAGTTCTTCGGTAATTTCCGATCGCCCTTCTTATGAATTGGTCTTATAATTGCACCCCTCAATTCACTTGGTACATCTTTGCGAAAAACTCTGCCCACCATTCTGGTCTAGTCTTTATTATTACTGCTGGAAGATTGTCTGGGCCAGCAGCACGGGTGAGGTTCAAATTTTCTATAATTTTCTTTATATAACTGGAGGAAAACTGTTCTTTTAGGTCGTCCCTCACCAGTGGCCAAGCTGGCCTCCCAGCCTTATCTTGTATTGGCCAGTTCCCATGTATCTCTCCCAGGTAACCCACCCAGTTGTCCTCAGGGACCATACAGTCTAGGGATCCTGCTTTTCTACCCGCACTTTCTTGGACCAATTTCCAAAAACCATTTACATCTCTGGTTTCAATTACCTCCAACATATTTGCCCAGCAGTTATCTTTATAAGTTCTTTATTTATTTCTAATTAAAGTTTTATATATTACCCTGAGTGACTGGAGGGACTAAGATATTTCCACATTAAACCTACCCCTTAGCCTTCTTTCCTTCTGCCTGATCTGTGCCTTTGCTACTCGGCATTCATCGTCAAACCAGGCATGCATATTTTTATTAGCTCTCTGGCTTCCAAGCCCTGACTTTCTTGGTTTAATTTTTATCTTTAGGGTGTCCACTAGCTTACTTATAATGGTTTCGAACCAGATGCTTCCATTTCTAGAATGGATTTCTTCTACCGGGATCGTCAGCTGGGTTTGTTTTAATTTCTCAATGTGTTCCTCTGTTATCCTGGTTGTCAGCCGTTTAGGGTAAACCACATGTACCTGTAGAACCCTTTCTCTCTTCTTACTGCTTGCTAAATATAATTCTGTCCTCAGAGGGTAGTGGTCACTGCATTCCATTTTCACCACCTCAAAATTTTTGATTAGCCCAAAATGCCAAGGATGGGCAAACACATAATCTATTGGGCAGAGTTGCTGGCCCTTCATAAATGTGCGACTTGCTGGCCGATCCAACTGCATTCTCCCATTTAGACATGCCATACCTAATGAACCCATCAACTGAGAACATTTTGTATCCTGTGGAGAGGTCTCTCCTCTAGGGAAGTTGGCCACTTCAATATTATAAGATGTTAATAGTTCCTTGTGCCAGCTATCCACCCTTCTGGGATCTAATCTATGATTAAAATCTCCTAACACCAATAATATATCCTTCTGATAATTTTCACTTACGAACGCTATATCTTCTTTCAGCTTCCCCAGGTTCTCCTTATATTCATGGTCTTTTCCCTTCTGTATATATACATTTATAATGCATATTCCATCATAACAGGGATCCGTCTTCTGCAGCAGAGCCCTACAGCCTAGTGCCCAAACACAGTTTAGCTTCACATTTTCGACCTTTCTAGCTATCTGTGTAGAGATCAGCGTAAATTGCCCCCCCGATGGCCTCCCCAAGGTGTTTTTCTTTGTTGCTTTAGAGTGTTGGGTGAATCCTTCTATAACTCCTGCAAGCACACAATATCGTTACTTTTGATGAATTTGTCAACATTATCTTGAATCGATATTTTCTTGTATCCGTTTATATTCTACGATAGGATTGATAAGCTGTGTGACGACCCATGCTCCTAGTCAATTTCGCTCAGGAACCCCTCCTCATCATACTCCCTAAATTCTGGGGTTGCTAGGGCATTATACCTATTTCCAGTAAGTATATCTCTTTCATATCCTGCAATCTAATTTTCAGTTATCGTTATTGCAAGATCCTCCTTCTTATTCCAACTTGAGTTGATTAATCTTACCTGCCGTAACCCTAATCCTGCATGATTCGTAAGGAAGTGCTGCCCCTGGACCTCCTCCATTCTTACCAATCTAATCCCCTCCTTTTGCAGCTCATTTTTTGCTTTTTCCACAGCGGCTTTTACCAAGGCAGAGTAAAAAAGAACCTTGCTTACTTCCCCCTTTTTACTACTCATAACAAACCCTACTTCTCTAAGGTCCTCTGTGCCAATGCTGCAGAGGCTTGCACATTTTGACAAGGAGAATAGGAGCTGTGTTCGATTTAATGGGTTTAATTTCCTAGCTTTTTTCCCGCCTTTACCCTGTCCGGAAGGTTCTAGGAAAACCCATAAATCGGGGGTACATCCTTGCCTTACACCATAGGGGGTCCCCGTTAATCCAGTTTCTCTTCTCTTTGACAGGACGTCTTCTTTATCTTTTCCCATAAGGGCCTTGCTACGCCTAGGGCTTCTAGATCCCAACTGGGCAATTATCCTCTTTTCTGTGTCTTTCCCCTCCTCTCTATTCAATGTTGGCATCAGATTTATTTTACTATTCTTTGATCTTTCTAACGGATTCCAGTATTCTTTTTTTCAGCTAGGGGCATTACCTTATTCTGCTTTGCTCTTTGCGTCACTTTCCTCTCTTGATCTTTCTTATTCCTTTCCTCTTTCCCTCTTCTCCCCTTCCTTTCTGGTTGTTTTAACAGTTGTCTATTTCTAGAGGTGACCACCTCCCCCCTAAACCTCGGGAAGCCCCTCATATTATATCTTCTTTCGCCCCATTTCCTTACAATCATGGGCTGTCGAGATATATAAACTCTCGGTTCATCTTTTTGTAGATTGGGGGCCCTTAGCACAACTTCCTCTTCCTCCTTACTGCCTACCCTGTCCTGTTCTTCACCAACCGGTCTAACTAATGCCGGCATTAATCCTTTATTTGTGTCAACTCTCCCAACATAGCTTAAAACTGCTCCCCTTGTGTTTTTAAAATTTCATTATTTACTACAGATACCTCTAATAGGCCTTGCAGGGTTTTTTGGAGGATCCACATAACCTCAAGCATGGAAGTACTCGAGGCTCCTGTGACCTCCAACCCATGCAATAGAGAGTGCAGAGATTCGCTCCCCATACCAAAAGAACACTCTATGCCAGCGTTCTCCTTGGTTTGAGCAATTGTCCCATCTTTGCCTTTTATACTCAGTTCCTTGCTGCTTGGTGTTTCATCTTCGCCTTCGCTCTCAGTTTCATGCTCAAATAACTGCTGAAACATTTTTGGTGCAGAGGACAGCCGTGGGTTCAAAGAAGCTCCAGAAATATTAAA
The DNA here is from genome assembly GCF_964204655.1 of Triturus cristatus. Lineage (NCBI taxonomy): Eukaryota > Metazoa > Chordata > Amphibia > Caudata > Salamandridae > Triturus > Triturus cristatus. The sequence continues at coordinate 1,103,432,321 of NC_140579.1, forward strand.
GATGGTCTGCATTGAAGAGCCTAACTCCACCTCGCCTAAGGGCTCCGAGATTGGATGTACCACAACGCTTGTTTCCTTATCCATCGTGTCCATCGTGTCCTTCCCCTTAAAATGTCTTCCCAAAAAATCTTTAATTGAGTTAGACACTGATGAACCACCATTTATTATTTTTGATTTTGCTGATTTTACTGACTGCGGTGTTAGCACCAAGGATTTAGTATTTCTAGATACTGTTTTTTTCTTTCCGGTTGGCTCACTTGTCACCCCATTTGGCTTACAAACACTGCTCACTTCGCCTACCGCTTGAATGTTCGTTTCATTCTTTGTCCCATTTTTTGGAGCCTTACGAGGTCTTGCTTTGGCTGGTGCCATCTTTTAGTTCCCTTTTTTTTTGGGGGGGAGCGAAGAGACGATAAAAGGACCACCAGGAGGGACCTCCAACAGGACTGGGTGCGATGAAAGACGAATTCTGCTGTCTGTGACTCAATATCAGAAGATAAAGGTGAATCCAACCCAAAAAGAAGTCCCTTGTGAGTTCTATGAGGATTATATCAGAGGGTAAAATAAAAGGTAGCACAGTCTCAACAGGAGTAGGTTGTTTGTCAGGCTGCAGTTTGCTCTCAATAAAGTTTTGTAGTACGAAGATGCAAGCATTAAGGGAAACTAGGAAGACGAGTTCACAAGGCTCAGTGTGCTCTAACGCTGCAGGTAGAATGTTACTGTCACTGCTCCCACCCGGTGATTCCTTTGAAGGCAGCGTGTCTCGATGAGGGGCCGATCTCCGATATGCGGTTTGGTGCAGGCAGGAGATGCCGTTCCAAGCAGCGCGTCCTCACGCTGCTTGATACTCCTAGTACAACAGGTTATGTTAGTGTGTAACAGAGAATCAGGGAGGCAGAAAGAGGCTGGGAGCCGCGCTACGAGATGCGGACTGCTACGAATGGAAATGCGATGTGTCAGCGGTTCAGAGCACTGAAGGGCAAAAAAGAGGAACAGAAAGGTACCTCTCTCAGGGAGACTGATGTTATATTGCAGAGGGTCTTTTGAGTTACTAAAAATAGCAACGAGCTTCCACAACAGCAAACGTGGGTCCAGCAAGGTAGCAGGTTGCCACAGGAAGTGCAACCACAGCGTATCCAGGTCAGGCCACAGCGTATCCAGGTCAGTATCTAAGTATTATGAAAGATTACTGTAGGCACCAAAAACCTTCTTATAGTAAACCAGCAATGACTGCATGGAACTCTACTAGGAATTATGGTATGCACGGAAGCTGTTCGTGGGATTGCCTCTAATGGCAACAGGTTTCAGAAGTTGAAATGCCACCTGTATCATTAGCATGTTCAGACCATAAAGACGTAGGGGCAGATTCATGTTAGACTTGCGCCACTTTTACGCCGCCGTTGCGTCACTTTTGTGACGCAGCGGCGGCGTAAACCCTGCGCCACGTTGCGCCCTATTTACAACGTGATGCATCTATGGAGATGCGTCACGGTGTAAAGCCCTGCGCCACATTAAACCTGCGTCAGGTTTAATGTATGCAGGGTGGGCGTTCCAGCGGAAAAAGCCTCGGAAAAGTGACGCAGTGAAATCTACAAGATTTCACTCAGTCAGTTTTCCGACGCTGCTGCGTCAAAACCTTGCGCCTGCTTGAAGCAGGCGTAAGGCATGACGCAGCATGTAAGGTATGGGCAGCCCCTAAACATTGCTGGAGTTGCGTCGTGCTTGCGACACGACTCCAGCAATGCGCTGCCCTTACGCCATCAGATGCGTCACGCATCTGTTTATCCTTGCGCCACGATGCGCTGCATTGTAAATGCGGCGCATCTGTGGGTAAACTTGCGTGACGCATCTTTCCTGGCGCATCCCTGCTGATTTGCAGGGATGCGCCAGGAAACATAAATCTGCCCCGAAGAGTTCACAGTATTATCACAGCAATCTAGTTCTCCACTGGGACATTCAAATAGACAGCATCAGTAGAATAATTTCTACACAATTCAATTTGCACAAAAAGGTCCCTCCCCAGGCGATTGGCAGGTGAGGTAGGGCTCCAGAGAAAGTGTATTGGTCTGCAATTGGACCTGCAGAGATAGAAACAGGATAAGAAATGTAGTGAGGAACATGTGTGCTAGAAACACAAACTGCATCAATCGCTTCACCAGAGAGCGATAGGGGGGAAAAATCTGAGGTTTTCAATGCAGACTACGCTTCTTGAATGGCTTTGAAGCAGCAACAAACCAAATTAATGACCAAACACAATTTTCAAGAATTCAACGTAATCTGCAGGGGGTTCCCTTATGCTCTGTTTGCAATTATTAACCATGGTCCAATCAGTTTTAACACGGACAACTTCATCAACAGCATTCAACAGTGCATCTATAGTAGCAATACAAGCAGCTTCATCAACTGTGGCTTGTTGCAACCAGTATGGTTTGTCTAGCAATCAGTCTTTCACTTTACATAGTACAATTACACAAAGCAATGGCATCAGCTCAACTGGGTTTACAACTGTTGGGACAAGAAAGTCCTCTGCATGATAAACACGTGTGTAACCCTACCTTAGGTGCCACACTGCACTTGAAACTGGTATCCTCACTTCTATTTTGTCCCTGATGTCATGAAAACGTAGCCTGTCCACAGTGTTGTAGGCTTGCCCTGGAAAATGTGAGGTTCAGGATCTTTCCCGTGACCTGGAGGGGTACTCACAGTGCCCTCATAGTAGGACCACTATCCTTGCCTGGGTATATCATGTAAGTGGTGTTCGCAGTGTATTGTGCTTTGTGAATTAGTTGTGTGACTAGACTTTTTCCCATGTGTAAGTGAGAGTCCGGTCATCTGCTCTCTCTTCTGTAAAGTTTCTTTGTTATGTGAAACCCAGGATTTTATATCCCGTGTGATTATCACATGCATGTATTTGCACTGAGTGCAAGGCACAAGTATTCCAGTAGGTCTCTGTGTGGTGTGTGTGTTCGATTACTGGGGCCAGTGGGGTCTACTTTGGACAACCCTACTTAATATGGCTCAAGAGGGGTGTTAGGGATAGCTATAGACTGCAGAAGTATTTTGCCTGCATCCCTGTGGCTGGACGGTTGAGACCCAGACACCGCAGTGCGGAGGTTGGAAGCAGAGCTCCATCTAGAACTTTCATGAGGGCTTTGTTATCAAAGAACTGATTAGTTCTCCCAGAGCATATGGTAGATGGTAAGAGTCAGAGGAAGGTCTGCACTTTCTGTTGTTCAAGATGAGGAGGTTTCTAGGCAGGCTTGCCCTTTTGTCTATATGTGTTAGGTGCTTCAGGAAGGTTGATTGTGCCTTATTTCTGGATGCTTCTGCTTGGAGCCAGCCCCATTGCTACCTGCTGTGAGAGCCATCACTTTGCACAAAGTCTGTGTATAGAGACCAACCCAAAAGAAGCAACTCAACCCAGTTTTGAAGCCTTACACGGTGGATCTACATACCCTGTCTGGAAAATGGATATAAAATGGAATCCAAAACCCCCTTTTTTATTAGTTTAAAGTTTGTAAAGACGAAAGAAGGGAGTGCTCTGCAGAGTGCTTGAAGAACTGTTCTGTGATGAGAACTGGTGTTTGCCTCACTGTCAGTCTCCCAGAGGTGAAGGGACATCACCTGAAATCTACACTTTTTTTGCAGGGTCTGTTTAGTGTCTAGAAGTCTGCCTGCCTGTGGAGAGAGAGAGAGAGACTGCCTGGCCCTGCAGGAGGAAAGACTGTCCAGGAGAAGAAGCCAAGCTTGTTCCTGGCGTGATGAGCACCCATAGAAAGTAGACTGCCCTAGTGGGTGAAGCTAGGAGCAACCCATGTTGATAGGGTGGGTGTTCCGGTCTCTCTATAAGGTTCCTGTTGTGAAGTGCCCAATAACTTTATAAGCATAAGCACCCCTGTGTCAGCTGGCACATGCTGTGATCCACAAGTTGGTGCTGTCACTGCCGACACTGGAAAAGAGGAGCCACATCACTGCTAAAGGGGAGCCTCACCAGCTTGGGAGATCACAATTGCTAAAGACACTTCACAACAAAGGGATCGCCCTGGAGGCCGCATCAACCTTGGTTAGTTATCTGTCTGGACTCGGCTGGGTAGGGATTTACGGTCAAAGGCGTCATGCCACTACTCAAGAATTGTTGTGCTGATCTCGGCCTGCAACTCCTATTCCAAAGGAAAGCCACCACTGAGGTCTCCTCAGTGAGGAGTTGCCACTGCCAAGGGTGAGGACGTAGGCTATGCCCACTGCAATAGACAATCTGAAACACCATCAATCAGGTAAAAGCGGGACTTGGTCTGCAAATGGGAGGAGAAAAAGATGTGTGCTGAGGAATGTGACGCAAGAACGTTGAGGTTTTTTGCCCGAGTTAATACCTGGGGTGAAAACCACTGAACTCAGTTAACATCCAATCAGTGAGGGTAAGAGTGAAGTAATCTACACCTGTGCTGAATTCATGGCCCAACCCACACTATGCCAGGGACTATAATCATTAGCATTATCAGAGCAGGGAGAGAGAATCGAAGGGGCTAGGGTGCAATCTTTATTCAAGTTTGTAACCAAGGTTACAATGCTATAATTGCAATTTCATTTGAACTATGTAGTATTTAGTTCCGCTGTGTGCTTAAAGTACTTTCTTTTTACATGAAAGATCAGCACTTGTCTGTTGGTTGACTAATCCCTCCACAGCACCCACTGAGAAGTCTATGACTGTTCACCCTCATTTTTCTGAGAGACGAGTGTGGAAAGGGTGATACTTAGCCCAGGTTTGAAAGTCATAGTAGGATGGAGACCAGAAAACCAGTGGCAAATGACCTCAACCACCATGGTTGGGGCCTAATAGCCCCTGCAGCTCCATAGGTGGGGGTCTGACAATAATAATAAAACAAGTTGCAATTCTTCTCAAAATATTTGTGATTTGTTTTGAATTTTAGGGAGTTGTGAAGTAATGTGTAGGAGTTTGCAAGCGGACTAGGGAACATAAATAGTAACACGGTCCCCTAAACTGGGACACGGACCTTCAGGCAGGGATTGGAGGGCATCTGATTGGCCATGCAAAAAGTCATTTAGATCACCACTGTCTTCCCCACTAGCTGAGGGAGTGTCTTGTTTCAAGCTCTTTTGTCTTTCATCCTGCAAACCTAACAGCTCCAATTCGTTGCTTTGGAATGATTGGATGCTGAGTAAGATCATACCGGGGTAGCAAGTGGATTGTTCTTGTGTCAACCTCCCGTCTTGCACTGATTGTGCTATTGCTGGCTGCATTTGTTGTGCTTGCTCAATGTACTTGCTTGCACAGGTTTGTCTATGCCCCTCCCATTGGTCCATTGAGCAGTACTGCTCCATTCCCAAGTGGTCTTTGTGGAAGAACCTTCGTGTCTCCTGCCAGAATAGGGACACTCAGAACATCTTCTATGTCCTTTTCCTTTCTTCTAAAGTTTCTGAAGTCTCACTTGTAATTAAGGGCGACATATAAAAAGGAGGGGTTGCCGTAGGGGCGCAAGCCCTAACTCTGTCCCTTAATTGTCTAATTTGGTATTCCAGTTTCTCATAGATGTCTTTCAATCTCTCCATCTGAGATTCTTGCGTTCGTTTAATTGAATCTTCATACCAGTTTTGAAAGGCTGCCCTTTGTTCTGGGCTAAATTGATACTTTACTTAAGATCTTTCAATTATTGAAGGTCATTCAAGCACTCAATGTCAAAGTTACCTTCTTTTGGAAAATTCTTGTGATCTTCACCGCCGACGCATTTAACCCAGTCTTCAATATACCAGCATGTGCTCTTAGCATGTTGGTGGTACATCGCATGGACGAGAGTCCCATTCAGGGCCTCAGTCCAAGGGCTCAATAATCTCTGCAGGGAGATGCTGGTCTTTTTAGGTCTCGCCTAGGTAGCACTTGCGCTGTCGCTTCGAGACATGCTGTATTCAGGATATATGCATAAAGCTCCACCCACTTTCCGCCCATCTTTTTAATTGGCTCCTGTACCTGTCCTTTGTAAATGGTGGGTTTTCCTGGTCAATAGGCTTAGTTGTCCCTCCTTAGTACCGCCTTGTCTTTTGCTGTAACCTCCCATGAGAACACGCCTAGGGATCTAGGGAGTAACAACATATGTTGGGGCAGATCTATGTCGGAGATGCGCCACTTTTACGCCGCCGTTGCGTCACTTTTGTGACGCAGCGGCGGTGTAAACCCTGCGCCACGTTGCGCCATATTTACATCGTGACGCATCTATGGAGATGCGTCACGATGTAAAGCCCTGCGCCACGTAAAACCTGCGTCAGGTTTCACGTGGGCGTGTCGACATAGGGGGGGGCGTTCCGTCGCAGGAACGCCCCTGAAAAGTGACTCAGTCAAATCTATAAGATTTGACTGAGTCACTTTCCCGACGCTGATGCGCCAAAACCCTGCGCCTGCTTGAAGCAGGCGTAAGGCTTGACGCACCATGTTAGGGATAGGGTTGGTTGGAACAGTGCTGGAGTTGCGTCGCGCTTGCGACGCAACTGAAGCACTGCGCCAACCTTACGCCATTGGATGCGTCACGCATCTGTTTATTCCTGCGCCATGATGCGCCGCATTATAAATGCGGCGCATCATGTGTGGCGCAAGGGTAAACTTGCGTGACGCATCATTCCTGGCGCATCCTTGCTGATTTGCAGGGATGCGCCAGGCAACATAAATCTGCCCCGTTGTTTCTCCCTAGATCTAAATTACAGCCTCAAGGAACTATTTTCTTAAAAGGCTTCAGGCAGGACACACACTTGGTCCTAAGCTAGGCTGGCAGTGCTTACTTCACTCACAAGAACATCTCACATTTATATGAGACCGTCTATTAATTTCCATTCATCAACTTCACACAGAGTAGAACCGAATCCAGAATTAATATAATTCTTTTGTCACATTTCAAAGCTACTAATTTTATATATGGACATAGCTAGTTGAATGTACTCATGGTACTGTCTTGCATGCAATGCATTATGGGTAGAGTGTATTTACCATATCTTCTGCAGGGTGCAGTACAATATGTGGCCAAAAGAGGTCCCCTGGGACCCCTTTTGGCCACATATGGTACTGCACCCTGTAACATGACTAGGTAAAAACCATTGGCATTTATAATGCCAATAACTCCAACTTTGCAGGGTGCAGTACTATATATGGCAAAAAGAGGGCCCATGGGAACTCTTTTGGCCACATATGGTACTGCACCCTGCAAAATGGCTAAGTAAACAAGCATTGGCATAGCCAATAGTCTCGCCTTTGGGACCTTATAAGTATTTAGCCATGGCGCACATTATTCTGGGTGCTTAAACATTTACTGTTAACCTCAAACCCATTTAAGCTCACATCTTGCCAACAATCACATTTATTGTTGTCGATGGTAATGGGCTCGGTAGTTGTCACAAGATGGACTATCTACTGAAGGTATTTTGTGTGTCTGGCACAAGCTCTACAGACAAGAGGCGGCAGGTTGCAATCTTACCGCTGGTACATGTAGGAGTATTTATCTGTGGCCAGAGCAGTATATGCCAATGCGCCCTGTTTGCATTATTACTTAACAGCGGTAGGGGGCGGGGTAAATGGTCATAGATGTGCAGCGATGCTCTCTTAGATACTAAGTAAACAGAAACTTATTATGTGCGCATTTCTATCAAAATGTTTAATAATGATGAGCCAAACTGTGAAAATTATTATTTTTGGTTCTTTTTAAAGTGGCTGCTACATTTGTGATTTACATTATTTAATGCCCAATTGATAGGTTACTGCCCAGGTGACAAAGAACTGGAATTACGCCCTAATGAATCCCAATGGATTTATTGGTCGAGTCTCAAATATAACAAAATAACAAATAAAGCTATATTTCTAAAGGGTCTATTTGTTTTTTTTAAATAATGGAACAATGTTCAACAGAAACTGGAATTTTTTTAAATATGTCAGTTAACAATAGTAAGAGGATTGTTTTGATCAATGGTCAGGAGAGGACGCTTATATTACAATTTTAAATTGAACTAAAAACCTGAAAATGATCCGTGCCCTATTTGTTTTTTGTAGATGTATATAGCGCGAACTTGACTAGAAGGTATTGGAGTGCTTTAAATGAGCACCAGTTATTCCATTTAACAATCAGTCTGGACTCTTTAATAATTGGACACTTTCTAAAGCATACCAACGATGACCGCTATCTAGTTCTTGTGTAAAGCAGGCACTTTGAACTATTTAAATGACAGAGAAATGCATTTATTTACCCGTTTATCCATTTGCTGCGATCTTGTGAGACCCTGATGACGGGTCAGTTGGGGTATTAAACACTAGTTGACGGAGAAAGCAATTAGGATTTAAATAAACATTTAAAAAACATGCCCTGGAAGCGTGCACAGTATTCGTGAACGTAAAGTTAGTCACGTCTGCCATGCTGAAACATAAAGCACAGCAGTCGTTTTGGCGGCGCCGTGTGATCAAAGAAGAGGGTGCGGCCTCCTAAATAAAATTTTAAAAAGTTGAAATCAACATTCTAACAAGGGGAGCCCAGCTGTGTAGAGTTCACACATGAGCTGACAAGTGGAGTGAATTTCCCAGCGCCTCCGCCTGAGCCTGGAAACCGGGACTGCGGTCACCGCAAGCAACAGCAAAGCACAAGCGCTAGTGTTCCAAACTGAAACATATTAACAACAAGTTTCGAGCCCATGGTGATAAAAACCAGTAAACTACCAAGCTGGCTGCTGAGGGTGCCCGGGGCTTGTGCTGCCTCACTCGATGCACACGGAATGGTTGGGGGGAGGGAAATGCTGTGTTTGTGCCCAGAGGGTAGGGGTAGTGGTCCTAATGCTAAGCGGGAAATAAACAAGGAGGCACTGCAGCTGCCCCCTGCGCGCTGCTGCTTGCTCCTTAGGCAAAACGCCGTGGGAGTGAACATTTCAAAAGAGGTGGGACATGCACCCACCTTTAGCCATTTGTGTGCTTTCATTATAGAAAGACACATGCAAAAGCCAATCCAATGTGTGGGAGGAGTCAGACCCACACAGAGTAGATGCAAGAAGCCTCGCAGAGCAGCGCATGCGCGCTTCTAGGCTCAACCTAAAAAAGACATTGGGATTAATAATGTCAATAATTCCAACTCCATCAAATGCGAGACCAATTACATTTTCATTGCAATAGGTCTTGCATTTGAGCTGTTGGCATTGAAAATGACAGTGTTTTTTACTATAGCTTTTTTATACCATTGACAATAGTGCTATGCAAATATAATAATTCCACTGCAAATAAAAACAAAACTAAACTTTCTGCCTCATCTTTTTAAATAGTAGTTTTTCATTTATCAATAGGCTTAGTAGTCCCTCCTTAGTACCACCTTGTCTCTTCTTGTAACCTCCCATGAGAACACTTCCTGGTACATGTGTTCTCTCTCCCTATGTTTTAATTACAGCCTCAGAGCACTGCTTTTTTAAAGGATTTACAGACAGAACACAAACTCTGTAAGGCTTTCAGTGGTTATTTTACTAATTAGCACATCTCACATTCATTTGACCTTGTAAGTAAAAAAAAAATGTAAGTCCGTTTTTAAATAGCGCAGCTACTCACCCTTACGGGTCTCAAGTCACTGGGGGCCGTAGTGGAAATTAAGCAAGCTATTGCCCAGAGTCACACGGTGCTGAGCTGTGCTGCCGCCGGAGCCTGGTATCGAACCATGAACCCTGTGCTCTGAAGTCAGCTGCCCTGGCCGCTGCACCACACCTCTCCACCTTCTATTATTTTCTCTTCATCAGCTCCACACAGAGTAGAAACCCGGAATTAATATAATAATTATTTTGTCACATTTCAAAGCTATGAATTTTATATATGGACATAGCTAGTTGGATGTACTCGTGGTACTGTCTTGCATGCAATGCATTATGAGTAGGGTGGATTAACCATATCTTCTGCAGGGTGCAGTACCATATGTGGCCAAAAGAGGTCCCCTGGGATCCCTTTTAGCCACATATGGTACTGCACCCTGTAACATGGTAGGTAAAAAAACATTGCCATTTATAATGCCACTAACTCCAACTTTGCAGGATGCAGTACTATATATGGCCAAAAGAACTCTTTTAGCCACATATGGTACTGCACCCTGCAACATGGCTTGGTAAACAAGCATTAGAAATGCAATAGGTCTCTTATTATTTTGAGTTAGTGCTATTGGCATAGCTCAATAGCTACCGGACAGAAATTGCTACTTTGCAGGTGCCGAACAGAGCATTGCTCCGTGAAAGGGCCTGAAAGGCTAACACGATGTTGATAGCCTACAAAATAAACAAGCATTTGCAATGCAATTGGTCTTGCCTTTGGGATCTTTTATGTATTTAGCTGTGCAGCACATTAGCCTGGGTGCTGAAGCATCTACTGTTCTTTAACATGCATCTCCAATCACCTCCTGCTCTTAGTGGCTCTTAGCGGCCATTCTTCCAAGTTGGGTTGAACAGTCCGCCTTATTAATGCATATAGTCCTTCTGCAAGAAATGCTCAGTTTTCTAACAAAATAAAACGCCCAAACAATAATTATAGGACTATTGTGTGTTATGGTGTAGCAGTGAATTACTGCATCAAGCATCAAGCATCAAGGTCACGTAAACGGTAACAAACAGTAAAATGTACAACAAGCATTTACAATGCAATGGTCTCGGCATTGTTAAAGTTTGAGCTATTGCCATTACTCATGACATTATTTTTGTTTATGTTTTTGTTTTTAAAAACATTTAAAGAAACAGCATTGTTATTTACAATGTCAATAGCTTAATCACTCTCCAATGCGAGACCTATTGCATTTGCACCCACACATAGAGCCACACACACAAAGCCACCCACACACACAGAGCCACCCACAGAGCCACTTACATAGAGCAACTCACACACAAATAGAGCCACCCACAGAGCCACCTACACACACACACACAGTAGCCCACTGACCTATTTACATTATGTGTACTTTGTGATCTGCATGGTACATGTTCTTTGCTTCAGGCACATTAACCCTATGTGCTACCTTTCCAGGAGTCAAAACTTCCACTAGACAAAACTTCGATCTCTCTCTAGGAAGAACATTAAACACCAGCGTCATCATGACATTTTTATTGTTGCCGAAAATTTCTGGAGGACAGGAAGGAGGCAGCAAGCGCTTTTAAAACATTAATTTACTTGCAAACATAATGTCTCCACCCAAAGTCAGCGCCCGGTCACACCGGTTGCACTGCCCTAGAGCTGGCCCTGCTCAAGGGTCCTGTGACCTCAGTGACAGAGTCACTGTTGTTCTTGGCTGTGCTGCTTCATAGGCCTGCTAGCAAGACTGGAGGTGAACTTCAGTATGGATTGTGGTGGACAAACCTTGAAGGTTAACCCAGACGTGCCAGTGCTAGGGTCCACCTGCTGGTGCTAAGACACCAGCCCTTCTAAGGTCTTGCGCAGCCTTCTAAGGTCTAGCATGGGATTGTGCTCTCTCAGGAGAGTCGTCTGGTGGACTGGTTATTAAGGCTGAACCTGCTTGCCCAGTTCCAAATTCAGCAGCTCTGGCCATAGTGCCACATCGTCTCCCCCACTGAACATCATACTGTCCCACTGAGAAAAACTCACACTGCCTTCAACTACAACCCAATTGCTGCCGGCTATAAACACCTGGATGAGGCTCAATTTAAATGACGCACTAGACAAGAGCAATATGCGGCCTACAGAAAAAAGTAACATCATCCAAAAAGCAAACACTCATAGGGGAATGGAAAATTTAGCAAACCATGTGAAATGCAAGTAGGAACAACATTGTTACCTTAACGCTTTTACACTCACTATTCAGAAATCAGTGAGTGCTCTCTGCAGCTGTATCCATGCTGGAGAAGCACAAAGAATAAATAACACAACGAACAACCCCAAGTGTTACTCCTCTGAGGGGATACGAGACCCTGTCTTCTGAAAACTGGCATCGCGCACAGTGCAGCGACCCCAGGCCCTTTGTACCTGATTTTAAATTTTCATCTGCATGAATATTCCGCCTCGCCGCGTGTCACCAGGCAAACACACGTGGGCACAATAAGATCGGTGTCCTGTAAAGTGCATTCCTCCCGCCCCTTCATTATTTTGTAAACATGTTTGTTTATTTACCAGTGAACCTGTCTCTTTCACCAGCAGTCGAAGCCTGGTTGCGTCGATCTGTGCGCACAATATAAAGTAATACCGGACTCTCAGATTGGCTATGGAAAATAGCAGACGTTCTTATTATTCAAGTAGAATGGTAATTTATTAATAAACAATGCAATACCTTCGGAATATTTCCAACAAAAATGATAAATCGATAGAATCAGGATAAATACAGTTCCCTTTTTGAACAGGTCAGTGTGTTAGGTAACACAACGTCGGCTTGGAAACACTGTCTGGCGTTTGGTCCATAACATCCAATTACACATTAAAAATAAATTACTATTTTGCAATTTACATTTTGTAACAAGTCCTTCGCAAACGTGTCCCTTTTTTACTTTTGAAATAACACTTAGAATACAGTATTTCTCAAAAGCATGAAGAAACTTACGTGTTATTTGGAGTTAACACTGTTCTTTTTTTAAACAAACCAAGACATGCCTGATGTCCCTGTACATAGTGTTTAGCGAATGTTTTGGGCTCTCTGGGACAAGGATTAAGTCTGCAGAGCCCGTTTGTGTCAGAACTTGCTGCAGTCATAGACAAAGGGCCCCGAGGTACGGTACAGAGACTGGCTGGAGGGGAAAGACATCTGACAGCTGATGTTGCCGTTTACCGGGGAGTTGTTGAGGCCAAACCGCGGCGACTCGCACTTTCAGATTCTAACGGTACACATAATGACGCAGATCTGGGTCGGGCAAGTAATACATGCAGGCGCCGCCAAGGCGCAATAACTACAGGCGTGTATTCTGATATGCATAACACATATGACGGCAGATATTGACGGGCCACTGAATGCTGGTAAATACCCCAGTGGGGCCATCGGTATTAACAAAGATTCTTGCATTCAGTGCCATGGTGGCAATACATACTTATCTGCCGCGCGTCCTCGAGCGCCAGGAAACGCCGAGATCAGCCTTGGAGCAAGGAAGAGGCGACCCCACGTCCCGCTCCGTTCCGACCGCGCACAAAATGGCCGAACCTTCCCACGGTAAAAAAAAAAAAAAACACGCCCACCACGCGCACCACGCGTAAAAGGGGCAGGGAGTAAAAAATGAGAAAGAAGCGAAAAAACACGCCCCCGGATCCGAAAAGACGGGGCTTGTTTGGAGAGACAAAGCTCATCTCCAATGGCTGACCAGCATTTAAGAGGCCAGCCAATGGAGAAGAGGGGAGAAGAGGGGCGGGTTCAAGCCCCTCTTCTGAAAAACATTAAATCTCGGAGCGAGACTGCGCAAGCACAGCCTTCGCAGCCGAGACCTAAAAAGTGCCTCTTTGCGAGCTCTGCATTTTGGTAGCGCTTTAACCAGTGTTCCACGAAGCAGAAGGCCTTTTTATGCAATGCATTTTCAAATCATCTGGGAAGAAGCAGGAGTGTGTGCTATAAAAGCTGAAGAACGTGTGCTTTGTTTCCCCTGTGATTATCTTGTGCATTGCTGGCTCTTCAATGAAAGTACAACCAGCTGCTGGTGATAGCAGAGGTCTGCAGCCCGGCCTTTCCGTAAGAACTTGTGGTTTCCTTGCATCCACAGGGGCAGATTTACAATAACTGACGCATCCCTGCATATCAGCAGGGATGCGCGTTATTGTGTATCACGGCTCCGCCACCATGGTGCGCCGCATTTACAAAGCGGCGCACCATGGGGCAAAAAACGGACAGATGCGTGACGCATCTGTGCCGTAAAGGCAGCGCATTGCTGGAGTTGCGTCGCAAGGCTCTGGGGTGCCCTATCTCCACAATGCTGCGTCAATCATTACACCTGCTTCAAGCAGGCGCAGGGTTTTGACGCAGCATGGGCTCAAAAGTGACTGAGTGAAATCTTGTAGATTTCACTCAGCCACTTTTAAGAGGCGTTCCTGCGACGGAACTCCCCCCCTGCACAGGAACGCCTACTTCTGGAGCAGGGCTTTACAACCTGACGCATCTCCCAGATGCGTCATGTTATAAATACCCTGCAGCATGGCGCTGGTTTTGCACCGGCGGTGCGTCAAAATAGTGACGCAACGGCGGCATAAAAGAGGCGCAAGGGGTTTGTAAATCTGCCCCCCAGTCTTTACTTATGCGTGGGAAGAAAATGAAGCCTGAGACAGACTCCAGCAAGGAGGGCTAACATGTGTGCTCTAAAATCAGCAAGAAATTGTGTGAATTTGGCGATGAACAATAAATGAAACACTAATAATGTCTCATCTCCCCCTTTTATTTTCAATGTTAGCCTTTTTTGTATCCCTCTGTACTTCACACAAATAGTTTATTTTCCCTTTTACTGTGTAAAGTGGAGGTTTCTTGCCAATCAAGATGTGGATCAGAGTTCAACACTTATCTCAAACACTTTAACACTTAATAAAGGAAAATACAACTTTCCTTCAGTGTCTTCCGAAATATTCCTCCTTGTACTTCTGTTGCGCAGAGTGAACTGCCTGCTCAGCACAGAGCCCATACCTCTCTGCAGCTGTCACCGCGCGCCAGATGAATTTGCTTACCGTCCGATTCGAACTATAACAGAACACGGGATGTAGATAAATTAAAGTGAAGAGTCGGTGGTGCAGTTCAGAACACAAAATCTCCTCCTGCTTCCACGGACGGAATGATTCCTCAGTCACACGCACATACACACATCACACGCTGCTGGGGCCCATAACACCAACACTCATTCCACATCAATCCTATCCGTGCCTACAGAGGGATCTTCAAATATCCCGAACTACAATTTCTTTTCCAATTGGATGGAGGAAACCACATCTATTAAGTTACCCTAACCAGTCCTCCATCCGGAGGTCGATCGGATCATTTAGTTGAGTTGAATTTGATAGATAACCCTTCAATTCTTATATTAATCAATATACATTACAAGAAATAACCACCCGACACAGTTCTTTAAAACAAATCAATTTTCTTTATCTAATCAAAATGCAGGTTAAAATCCTAACAAATGCAATATTATCTTTTGTCATAATTGCCTATTCTGGCTAATTGTCGTTCTCTAAGTCAGAAACTGGTCCTCAGAAATTAATCAGAGATTCTACCGTCCCGTCCTCTGCTGTCAGCGTGGAGTGCCGCATAGAGTATCATCGATCAGGGTGCGTCTCAAGCTCGTTGGGTGGTAACCTAATTTCCCTCTCTAGACTACTAATATTTATACCAAAATTTACATATACATGTTGCATTTTCTTTATTTCCAGGCCGCTTATTGGTTGAATTCAGCCCCGTCCCAATGTTTTAAGCAACATTTTCAAAATTTCACATACGGATGATGTATAAACTAGGCGCATGGGAAAGTCGTTTCCAGGTCAAAAAAGTATCAGTCTATTGTGAATAGGTGGCTTTTGGTTCCCAGATGGCAACATTTCTTCCATGTTCAGGGACATTGGCATCTCGCCCAGTGTAGTCTTCATAGACCTGGTTCAGAGGTTCAAGGAGAGGACACTACGTAGTCAGTGCAGGCGCCTTCCTCTGCCGTTCAGTGCATGAAGTCATGTACTTTAGTGTGGATTCAGTCGGCAGCCATCTTTTAGTAGGCCGAAATAGTCAACTTAAGTAAAAAGACACAAGAATCGTAATTAATACATAGAAATGATTTAAACAGTGTTATTCCCTTACTAATACCCTTATGTGCATGCATTTATCTAGCCATATGCGACATTTAAAGCCGTAAATGCTGGTTTATTTAAGCGCAAATCACATAAACACTGCTTAAGCTAAACATATAAATTTAATATGCTTACAAACTTAGTTCACTTAATATTTTTAGCCATGCTAATGCATTCCCACGTGTATTCTCTTGATTAATAAGGTTGGTTAGTTCATCACAGCACACTGTTTAATTATTAAAATTAATTATTTAGTCGTTTTAATGTAAACTTATATAAATGGATTGGGTATACTAAACATTTTTATTTTTCCCGCTCCATCATCGGGACTTGGGAGCGCCTCGGAGCGGTTAGTATTTGATTTGGAAAATAAGGCTTGGAAAATAAAAAGTGCAAGACCACTTTACAGCCAATTGTACTTAGCTTCTTAAACCTTGGTAACACGTTAACAGACATGCCCTTCAGATGAAGCAAGGTTGTACAAGGCCGAGCGCTAACTAGGGGAAAGGGGGAGGTGGGTGCACTCTGCTGGTCAAGATATATAGATGATGTTTTCTTTATTTGGACAGGCTCAGAAGAAACACTAAAAGAATGTATCGAATGGTTAAACCTAGGAGATACCAATCTAAAATTTACATCGACAATTAACAAAAACCAATGCGACTTTCTAGACATTAAAATTAAACATCAAAATGGAACATTACAAGTAGAGCTTTTTACAAAACCCACAGATAGAAACACAATGCTTCATTATCAAAGCAACCATCCCAAATGTCATAAGGATAACATTCCATTCGGACAATATTTGAGAATAAAACGCAATTGCACAAATATAAGAGACTTTAATTACCATGCTGATATTTTAACCAAAAAACTGCTAGATAGAGTGTACCCTAAAAGGCTTACTAAACAAGCCTATAAAAGAGCCAAATATTATGACAGAGAATCCCTCTTCAAAGAAAAAGAAGATCAATCTCAACAATAACTTCCTCTCATTTTTGTTACTAATTTCAGCAGTGCCAGTAATAAAGTGAAAAACATCATAACTAGAAACTGGCACTTACTAAATGAGAAAAACGACGCGCGACTTCCCAAACCTATGTTCTCATTCAGACGGAATCGCACCATCAGAAATCATGTGGTTCATAGGTATAGGAATGAACCAACATGCAAACAACGCAGTATAACTAACGCTCCTTTCCCAGTAGGTAATTTCCCATGCAATTCTTGTAAAAACTGCAACAATATGATCAAAGGCAAGGAGATTACATATATGGGAATCTCACATAAATTAAAGAGCTTTATCAACTGCAGGACTAAAGATATTATCTATATGATAATATGTCCATGTAACAAAGGTTACATCGGTGAAACATCACGCAAAATAAGGACCAGAATAACAGAGCACAAATCAGCCATTAGGACTAAGAAGAGAACAGCACCCTTAGTGGAACACTGGATAGAACAAAACCATGCTGTAGAAGATCTTAAATGGTGTGGAATAGAAATCATTCAAGTTAATGCCCGTGGCGGGAACCATGAAATTAAGAGAAAAAAACGTGAACAATTCTACATGTCCCGATTCAACACATACACAACTGGGCTAAATAATAAAGAAGAGTGGGAGAGACTCATCTAAATATATATAAAAAAACTATAAAATCACTTGAAGAATGCAGACTTTAGCTGCTCCGACCCTGACAGTTTTTCACTGATCTTATCCTCCCAGAAAAGAAAAAAAGAATGCGGTATAATGTGAAGTTACTAAGATAACTTGTCATTTCGAACCACCCCAACGTAGACTCATGATTGTATAAATCGTTCTTAAATAACAGATACTCACTAAATAGGATGAAACAAAACAATAACCATAAACATCTGAAAGTTATCTCTACCAGCAACAGTCCTTTAATAGTTCATAACAACAATTTTTCAATTGAATTTGGATATTACTTAGCTTATGAACATAGCAGCAACGACAACCATCATAAATTGTCCGTATAACATATTGGGTTAGAAAATGAACAAACGAGTCTACCCATAACAGGGCAAGACTTTACTAATATGTTTGGCAATGATAATCATGCCTCAAATAATTTAGTATTTACTCATAGCTTGCCACAAAATAATAACGATAACTATCATAAGTTACTCGCAAAACACATCTTATTAGTATACCAAGCTATGAGTCAAATTTTAAATTCGGTAAAAATTATATCTATATGTTTAACATAGCTAAGTATTAGTCGCTGTAATAAATAGCTACAAACTATAAGCAATAACTTTAAAGATGGTCGCTGAATTAATGATGTCATTATAACATTTTACAAAGAAAACTTCAAAGCTGTATATAATAGGATTTGGAGCTAACTACATCATTTGATATTCATAAAAATTTCCTCAAAAAATAAGATATATGTCTATGGTAGGAAACAACCAGTATGACGTGCCCATATATATCGCTATCAACGAGGTGGGTAACATCACCATCTTAAGATGGCCGCCACTATTGAGATAATGACGACAAAAATTAAACATAGCAAATTGCGTGAGCGAATTATAAATTAAATGGCAACAAACTATACGTCCGCTTTTCTGAAAAATTAGGAAAGTAAGTCGTAAAAGGAGCGATATACAATTAGACCAATTAGATTAGTGACGTAAGGACTGGGTGGACTAAAGGATATAAATAGTCCGATGCCCCGGAAGTTCTTTACAAGAAGATTTCCGGAGATTCGTTTGGAGCAGGGAGGCCGCAGAAACCATATCGGGTAAGTCTACAATAACCTAGCCTACAATAGTGAGCATTTGTATGCGGTAATTTTAAGAGTTATACCACTATTATCAAAACAGCCACATGATAGATAGAGGGAAGCAAAACGCAAACTTAAGAGCTAGAGTAGGTGTTTAACGACTAGATGAATGTAGATGTATAAAACATACCGTGGGTAAGACAACATCACTTGATATTTATAAAAACTTCCCCAAAGTAAAGAATAAGTGATATGTCTAAGCTAGAATACAACCAGTATGACGAGACCATATATATCGCTATTAATGAAATGGATAATATTACCATCTTAAGATGGCCGCCACCATTTAGACAACGGCGTCAAGAAATCATACCGGGTAATTCTACAATAAACTAGCCGATACCAGCGAGCAATGATCTGCGGAAGGCTTAAGAGTTATACCGCTATTATAAAGACAGCCATACGATAGATAGAGGCATGCAAACAGCAACTTTAAGAGCTACAGTATATGTGGAACGTTTAGACGAAGGTAGATGCAAAAGACATACCGTGGGAAGGACTACTCGGTAAATCGTAACACTTCCCAAAGTAGTAACAACCTAAGTGTATCGCGAATAACAATAACATGACAGAAAGGAAGGTTCTAAAACATCACGTTACCAAATGGAACATATAGTGACAGGAAGAAGAGGACATCCATAATTTAAATATGCCTTAATGAATCCCTAATATAGCCTATAAGATTAAACAGCAAAGTATAGATGAGACATTAGGTATATAGAGACTAACAGAGTTATACTATCAATTCCACAGACACTATCCTAACGGAATTATCGCCACCCCAAGCGCAAATTGAGAAAGCGCATACAGACAAGAATCCAAACAAGAACCGAGTGGGAATCTTGAAAGAAGAACCAACTCTGGGCCATCTGATCGGTATCCATGGATCTAATGGTAAGGAGTGATAATTGTGGAACACGATACAGTAAGCTTCCGACAAAAAAACAAATCCCTCTAGCCTTTCCTCATTTCTTCTATAACAAATACAGGAATGAAAATGAAGAGATAGAAGTTAACATAATTAAAAAATACGAAACACAGTAAGCAAGAGGAAACTATACGGTGGCTCCTACGAATCCAAACAGAAATCACAGAAATATAAGGTATGAAGTCCTATTATATTAAGGAACTTTTATTACTTCCGACCAACATCTATTAGTAACTAAGCAAACTCTGTATTAATACTAGATAAAGATATATACAGCGGTGGCGGAGTATAAGGATAATACAGACACGCTACCACAAATAAACAAGAAGATTCACAAACAGAGAGGTATGGCGTTTTTTATTTATAACATTGATATACTAATGGGTATACCCTTGAAATTTACTTGGATATAAGCCCATGCATAAAAACTATAAGATCTATGCATACATACTAGAAGACCGATAAATAAGGACAGATAACAAACTGATATTTCCCATTAGAATATATCTTGACAAACTCTAACTGTTGATATGTTGCCCTCAGAAATCCATTAAATTCAGAGAACGAAGCAAGATAAAATAGAAACTGTTTTATACATTCTTTTACCGAATGATTACTAATTGAAGAATTTCTTTGCCACACAGATGTATGTTGAATGTTGTTAGTCCTGAAGAAGGTGCTAATTATAAAGAAATCACCGAAACGCTGCGTCGACACTTTTTAACAACCCCACAGACAAGAATAAAAGAACTGTATAACTGTATAGATTTTAATTTTGTATATTGTATTTGCATTATTGTTTTTAAACATGCGTACTGACTATTTCAAACTGAAATACAGTCCGTCTATTTTTAACAAATGTTGAAAGACTTAGATTGTAACCGATTAAAGGAGGTAGAGGAAGATATCTTCCTAAACATAAAGTGGCCAGAAGTACAAACTGTTATCACCGATTTTGTCAATAAATTTTTAATATTTTTTATACATTTGGTTTTTTGCTTGCATGTTCTCTAATGATCTGATCTGAACTTGAGGGCAACATTAGTATTTGAATACAATTGTATTCTAGGAGCGCATTGCTTCCTCCTGAATGCTAAAAAACCAATAGGGACTCTATTGTTTTTGAGCACTCCCATCTCCCCCATTATGTGACCAATAGGTGGCATTTCCGCGGTGCGTGAACCGGAAGCACTTTAGTGCTTCTGGTTCACGCGGCCATCCAGCGTAGGGGTCAGGCCGGTTTAGACCGGCCTGGCCCGTGCCCCCCCCCTTTAAAAGGGGGTGTGGGGAGCAGAACAGTCTCTTGTTCTGCTCTCCCCACAGGCACAGCACCCGGGCCACCAGCGGCCCGTAATGTATTTTCTCTTCTCATTACAGGTTTTGTGTGAGGCGGTGTCCGAGAAGTGAAGTTGAGAACTGTTCAATGTCCTTAACGTAGTTGCAAACTGTACCTGTTAGGTACTTGTATTGTATGTTGCCAAGTCTCTGCAAGCTGTAATTAGCAAGCATGTGTAATGCAATCGGTCTCGCCTTTGGGACCTTATCATGTATTTCGCTATGCCACGGCTTCGTTGTCCCCGCGGCTCGGCGCTTGGGACAGGAAACGTTTGTGCTGGGCTGGGCAGCCATACTGCACCGTGAGCCTGTGGTACATTAGAGGAAACTTCAGCCCGTGTGTTTAGCTGGTCAGCTAGTCGATTGTAGGCTGCTGCTGCAGACCCATGACTAGATGCTGCCCGTAGCATGCGGGGACCGCGAGGAATAAACCTGGAAATATATGAATAGGAATTATCAGCCTGCCTTTATAGAAGGTTATCCTCGGGCAGCTAGTCATCGTGCATAATGTCAGTTTTGTGTTCGCATCGTTAGCTAGTTTGAAATTTCCCCTGAGATTGAGCACAGCGGAGTAATATGAGCACCCATTATGTCTAGTGCTTTTGAAACTCCAAGATGGTGAACCTAGTGCACCACAATAAGATCTTCATAATATAGCACAAGAGGCGCAGTGCATCAACATGTGTGTTTCATAGTCTTGTGTGGCTTAATGGTTAAGGTCCTAGACTCCAATTCTGATGGTCAGGGGTTCGAGTTTCTGGTGCTTTGACACACATACAAATATAGATGACTTCGTAACAGCAGTGTTCTCCGCACGCACCTGAGGCTGCCTTCATAGCGCATAACATCAGTACACAACTATGCCCTTTAATAAGAGCATATGGGAGTCATCCCATTTACCATCATGCTAGCGCGCTACCTTGTGGTGAGGCAGACTATACAGCGGTTTATGAAAACGTGCATGGCTGATTGCTTGGACACCTATGTCACGCCTAATGATGCAGGCCAGAGTGGGTGGTCAGTGAATTTTTGGTGTAACACCCGGTGGGAGTGCTGTTGAATAAGAAATTTATCAACAAACAATAAGGTCAGCCTACTAATAGTCTAACAGTGGTTGGGTAGGGGACATACAGTGATATTGTTGGCCACCACATACACCACCCCTAGATATGGTTGAATCTAGGCAGAGCACATAAAATATAAGTCAGGCGGATGTGTTTTTAATGCAGACTAATGTTGGGTCTGCTTTCTCTAACCCCGATGTCCGTGAATAACTATGACGCTGATGGTTTAAAGGCTGTGTTACTTTTTATCTCCTGGGGGTACCTTGCTGCAGAGAAATGGGATTGTTCTTGCTAAATTTATAAAAGTTTCTTTTAGGTAAAAATCAGGACGTCCTATAAAAGAAACGGGAGGGGTCTCAGTGGGTAGTTTTGGCAGCACTATTAATGATCTGCAGCTGTCTTCAACATTGAGTTGGGTCTGGGGGCCTAAGGGACTAATGTGTCCACTTTAGGGGCCCGTGTGTGACCTCATGTTCCCGGGTTCAAATCTCGGTGGGTTCACTCAGCCGTTATCCTTCTGAGTTGATAAACTGAATACCATTGAGTTGGGTAACAATAAACATCTGATTCAGCGCCAAGTTGCCCGCTGGTGAACGTGAGCTCTGCAAATCGGTACGGGAGGCAACTGAAGTTAACAGATAATACTGTGCGTAGAAGGCACTTCTCTACACCACAGCGCCTCACTATCTGTGTTCTCAATGTAAAGCAACATCATGGGCAGAGGCAAGAGGCCTTTAGATTTCACTGAGCAGTGCCGATAGGACATATGCTCTCGATCTGGGGGCAGGGATTGGTTTCTACCATGGGTGGCATATGGGATCTATTGACAAAACCCTTAGAGAAGTGCACGGTGGGTGCCAGACACTCTCATTGGAAGTCACATGCAATGATCCCTATGCAGGCTATGCTAAGCGGTCATAATTGAAAGTCTGATTTCAAATGTTCGTCAGGTAAATGCAACTGGGGCTATACTAGGCGCTTTTAATTGGTAATGTGATTTTCAAGGTTCCTCATTTGATGCAATTAGCGCTATGCTGGGCGCTCTCATTAAAATCACATGCAATAGTCTCTATGTAGGCTACGCTAAGCGATCAGAATTGAAAGTCTGATTTCAATGTTCCTCAAGTAAAGGCAACTGGTGCTATGCTAGGCGCTATTAATAGTAATATGATTTTCAAATGTGCCTCACCTTAGGCGAAGGGCGTTATTCAGGCTACGGTAAGCGGTCAGTATTGAAACTCAGATTTCAATGTTCTTCAGGTAAAAGCCACTGGAGCTATGCTAGGCGTGCTTAATTAGTGATATGTTTTTCAATGTTCTTTCCCTCAATGCAAATGGCGCGATGCTAGGCGCTCTCATGGAAAGTCACATGCAATGTTCCTTATGTAATAGAACTGAGGCTATGCTAAGCGGTCAGAAGTGACAGTCGGATGCCAATGTAAAGTTTTAAAAGCCCTGCTTCAGGCAGCCAGCAAAGTGTATATATACGGTATATTACCCGTTATTCTTGTGGTTCCACAAGCAAAGCCTGGCGAATGCGAACATATCCCTGCTTGTTAAAGCATGAAGACAGCTTGGTTAGCTCGCCCTAATAACGGAATGGTGGCAGCATGACTGCTTATTAGGGGCATTACATCAAGGCATTTCAAACCGGGGTGATGTCACGTCAATGTACTACAAGTCTTTGGATGTCAGTCTCGAGAGGCGCCTGCCTGTGTGGTCATTTGCATACATTATCAGTACTTATGATGTCACTACATCCCAGGCCTCATGGGCACACCTGCGAGAGTGCCATTAGCAAGCGGGTGCTGTTACAAAGATGTTACAAATATGAATATGAATTAGGAGTCTGTTGTCAAATAGCATCTCTGCACCCACCACAGGTACACGTATGCATTGAAAGCTGGTTATGTCAACCTATAGCTCTGCGCCTGTGTGCTGGTACACGTACACCCTCGTTAGGCCTGTGGATTGTCACACAGTACCTAGGCACCCTTTGTGCTCATAGACTTATGATGAGTTATGTATTGTATCAAGGAAAATATCGGCACCCTTATGGCTGAACGCTGAGGCATTAGGGATGTCCGTGTCGCACGGCATCTATGCACCCCTTTTGTGCTTGTCAATCGAGTTACATGCCTGGGGTTTGTCACCCCTTTTGTGCTCGTGCACTTCTACTATTAATGTATTGTGCCACACAGTGCCTCAGCGCCCTGGTGCCCGAACACTTATGCAATGGATGTTCATGCTTGTATCACGGTACCTATGCTTGGGCACATTCCGGCATTAGATGCACAGGTCGTATCATACAATACCTACGCACCCTGTGTTTTTTACACTTTTCACACTTGCATACTATGGGGTAGTCGATGGGCCTGGCATGCAAACCGCTTCTTTTTCCCAAAGGCGAGGAGCACTAATCATCTGTGTTCTATGTCCCTTTATGTATGGTGGATCCATGAGGGTGACACCTGGGAGGTGACCCACATCGCAATGACGGCGAGCTGTCAGGGCCACTCCTGCTATGTGGCGATGGGTCACGCCTCTCTGTCTTCCAGTGCAAGAGTCATGGGTTTCGCCATCCACGATGCCGGGTTGGATTCAGCTGACTTGCTGTAGCCCATCAGTTCTGTTCACATTAATTGCAAGTTTCTTTATCCTGTGACTCAGCGAGAAGTTTGCATCAGTGCACTGGTACATAGTATCAGGCACAGTAGTGTAAGTTTTAGCCTGTCAGTAGAGCAATACACTGACGGATGTTCTATTTCCATGTTTGCATGCAGTTTCACGAGGTCATGTGGTGTAAGTTGGGAACAAGAATAGAGTTAGCCCATTGGTTCTGTTTCACGCAAATGGCAAGCTTCTTTACCCTGTAACTCAGGGGGAATTTTGCTTCAGTGTACTGGTACATAGTATCATGCACTGTAGTGTAAGTGTTTAGCCTATCAGTAGAGCAGTACACTGACGGATGCGCTATTTTCATGTTTTGCGTGCAGTTTCCCGAGGCCATGGGGCGTAATTGGGAAACGAGGATATAGTTACATAGACATGCAACTAGGGGGTAACAACCGGCTCGCCTGGGACAGAGGGTTGTAGTTGAGTCCTGGGGCAGGCGAGTTCCAGGGCAAGACCTTCCTAGTGGGCTGAGGGGGAGGACAGATAGTTGGGCAACTATGCTGTCCTGTGGTGGTAAGGTCATGATTGGTAAGCATAGTCTTCGGTCCTTAGCGGTCAGAACCATGCAAATCCATGTAACTCCATGTAAGCCGGTAGGTAGGCTGTCAGGGTGCGGGGGCCGGGGGAGTCATTCTTTCCAGTGGGCCTGTGGCCACCCCCGCATGCGCATGCGCATCAGGGCGCAAGTATGCAGAATTTCTGCAGCCCCCGTCATGGAGTTTAAGGCACAGGGCGCAGGGGGGGCCCGGGGGAAAGTATCCGTCCGATAAGTTGTACCCCCTGCGCAAGCCAACTCCGGCGACAATAATTTCGCGTAGTTTGCTGGGATCTGGAGGCTGCCAGTCATTGACTTTGCCGTAGGCTCTAGAGGGGACACGCAGAAAGTGAATTTATGCATTGTTAGATTTACGGTAGGAGTGTCGTGTATATTAGAGTTAAGGATAGCCATGTGACATCATCTGTCTAACAATGTATTTGGCCTTTCTGCATAATTGTACATAATGTTAATAAATAATGTTTTTTAATTTTGCAATAAATACGGCCGGGGGGTTACACCCCCTAATCCAAAAAATTCAAAAATTGGTGTGGTCTCAATGCTTGCCTTAAAGGAGGGAGAGAGACCTCATCTGGACATGGGCTGTGGGTACCAAAGGTTAAAGAGGGGACTTGGGGGAGTACCAGGCCATATGTGCAAGGCCGAACGCTAACTAGTGCGCGCCGCTGATATGGCAGTCGGACCGGTCCCCGGGGGAAAGGGGGAGGTGGGAGCACTCCCACCTCCCCCATTATGTGACCAATAGGTGGCATTTCCGCGGTGCGTGAACCGGAAGCTCTTTAGTGCTTCTGGTTCACGCGGCCAACCAGCGTAGGGGCAGGCTGGTTTAGACCGGCCTGGCCCGTGCCCCCCCCTTTAAAAGGGGGTGTGGGGAGCAGAACAGTCTCTTGTTCTGCTCTCCCCACAGGCACAGCACCCGGGTCACCAGCGGCCCGTAATGTATTTTCCCCACCCACCATTCCCTAAGGCAGGCAATTTAATTGTGCTGGTCAGGAATGTATTTTGGATTGTCTATTAAAAATGTTTTCCTTCCAGGTATTTCAGGAGATAGCAATAATGCACACTTGAAGATTGTACATTTTAATGGTGTTTTATCGGTACTGTATTTGTTTTGTTCTGTTGATTTTATTGCAGGTATCCCAGGAGATAGAAGTAATGTAATTTTTATGATTTGGTACATTGTAAATGTGTTTGTCAGTAATGTATTTGCTTTGTTCATTTACTTTTATTGCAGGTATCTCAGGAGACAGAATTAATGTAATTTGATGATCAGGTACACGTTAAATGTGTTTGGCAGTAATGCATTTGCTTGGCTTTCTTACTTGTATTACAGATATCTCAGGAGGATGAAAATATGATGTTTTGGTGAATTTATAATAATAAGTGTCGTGATTTGTAAGCTTGTCAAGTACAGGATTGGTTAATACAGAGTTATGTGATTGAAATGTAATGTTTAAATAAATGTCAGTACATGTTATTTGATTTCAGGTAATAATGTCGTATTTAGTGGTGTGTGTCTCCGGTCAGGCGGTAAGGTCATGATTGGTAAACATAGTCTTCGGTCCTTAGCGGTCAGAACCATGTAACTCCATGTAAGCCGGTAGGTAGGCTGTCAGGGTGCGGGGGCCAGGGGGAGGCATTTTTTCCAGTAGGCCTGTGGCCACCCCCGCACGCGCATGCGCATCAGGGCGCAAGTATGCAGAATTTCTGCAGCCCCCGTCATGGAGTTTAAGGCACAGGGCGCAGGGGGGGCCCGGGGGAAAGTATCCGTCCGATAAGCTGTATCCCCTGCGCAAGCCAACTCCGGCGAAATAATTTTGCGTAGTTTGCTGGGATCTGGAGGCTGCCAGTCATTGACTTTGCCGTAGGCTCTAGAGGGGACACGCAGAAAGTGAATATATGCATTGTTAGATTTACGGTAGGAGTGTCGTGTGTATTAGAGTTAAGGATAGCCATGTGACATCATCTGTCTAACAATGTATTTGGCCTTTCTGCGTAATTGTACATAATGTTAATAAATAATGTTTTTTAATTTTGCAATAAATACGGCCGGGGGGTTACACTCCCTAATCCAAAAAATTCAAAAATTGGTGCGGTCTCAATACTTGCCTTAAAGGAGGGAGAGAGACCTCATCTGGACATGGGCTGTGGGTACCAAAGGTTAAAGAGGGGACTTGGGGGAGTACCAGGCCATATGAGTCTCCGCACGGCCTGCTGATCACCAGAGCTAAGGCCGACCTCAGTGTTTGAGGGAGTGAAGTCAGAGGCCCGGCTACAGGGTTCCTTGCATTCCCAACCCCGCCTGTTGTTTTGCAGAGACCTGTCCGAGGTGAATTCCCACAACCCCGAACAGCTGGAAAACAGCTCGCCTGGAGTTGCCCATTGAATTTGCACGTGTTATTTATCTACCATGGTACGAAAACACGTAAGAAAGCTTTGTCCAGAACCTGGGGTTTTTCAAGCGATGGCAGTGGGCGGAAGCCATTTGAAGCATTGCCTGCATAAAATCATTCTTTAGTTTCTAACTTTGAAATAGAGCTCCAAAAACCTTTATAAATCTCTCACTCCACATCAGTGATAGGACTAGCTGTACCATAGAAAGGAAAGCGAGCTCCCGCTTCTTGTGCTGGGTGAGAGAACTTCACTGTAAAAGGCTGTGGCCACCCTGCTGTAAATTTAAAAGCGCTTGTGAAAGTGAAAGCGCTTGTTCAGTTGCATGCAGTGGGGATCGGGATAATTGTTACCAGATGACCCCGTAAATAGAAAGAAAAGATAAAGAAGGGGCCATCACACGCTACTCAGTGTGATGGCCAAACAACATGTGTTCACTAAGTGAAATCGCCACAAGCACACAAGGGAGGGACACTTGCAAAATTGCACCAATAAAAAGGCTGCATTTCTTAATGGCACAGGTGACAGCCAATGAAGATCACCTAGATTTTGAATACCCATAGAATACAATACAACAGGTCTTGAGCTCAACCTAAAAAGGCGGATCAGAATGACCAGGAGGAACTGCAGACGTACTGGGATGGCCAACGCAAGCAAACAATTAGTGAAATCGCCTGGGCATGACCCAAGCACGCAAAGGCAGGAGAATCAGACCCAATGCACCAATAAAAACCCTGTATTTCTAAATGGCACAACAACGAACAAATGGCAATTCAAGGGCATGCCAAAATCCGATAGAGGAGATACCAACAGGTATCATGCACGCTGCCTAGGCTCGACCTAAAAAAGAAAATGGCATTTATTATAATGCCAATAAATCCAACTCCAACTAATGCTAAACCAATTGCATTTTCAATGCAATAGGTCTTGCATTTGAGCTGTAATATAATAATTCCACTGCAAATAAAAACTAAACTAAACTTTCTGCCCCATATTTTTAATTTGTTCATGTTCCTGTCCTTTGTAAGTAGTGTTTTTTTCTATGATCAATAGTCCCTCCTTAGTACCACCTTGTCTCTTCTTGTAACCTCCCATGAGAACACTTCCTGGGACATGTGTTGTAACTCCCAAAGTTTTAATTACAGCCTCAGAACACTGCTTTCTTAAAGGGTTTCACACAAAACACAAGCTTTGTCCTCTGTAAAACTGGCAGTGGTTACTTTACTCACTAGTACATCTCACATTTATATGAGACCTTTTATTAATTTCCCTTCATCAGCTTCACACAGAGTAGAACTGAATCTGGAATAAATATAATAATTCTTTTGTCACATTTCAAAGCTACTAATCTTATATATGGACATAGCTAGTTGAATGTACTTGTGGTACTGTCTTGCATGCAATGCATTATGAGTAGGGTGGATTAACCATATCTTCTGCAGGGTGCAGTACTATATGTGGCCAAAAGAGAACCCATGGGACCTCTTTTGGCCACATATGGTACTGCACCCTGCAACATGGCTAGGTAAAACAAGCATTTGCAATGCAATAGGTCTTGCATGTACGCAAGTTTGAGCTATTGGCATTGTAAATGACAATGCCCTTTATTTATGTTTTGGTTTTTAAAACATAACTAAAAGACATTGTCATTTACAATACCAATAACTTAAAGTCGCGTAAATGCAAGACCTATTGCATTGCAAATGCTTGTTTTCCTGAGCCGTGAGGCGTGGTGTGGGGCGGGGGCAATAGGATGGTCGGGGTCCTTTCACTTATGCTGGGAGAAGCTTTTCTGCTTCCTCAGAAGTACGGGTGCTGGCGTGGGCAGGGTGCAGCAGCTGTTGTGTCTCTGGAGACAGATTGATCAAATCTGGAGTTTGAGGAGCCCAAAATTCCAGCCCAGGAGACACCAAAATACTTGTAGCTACTCAGAGCGGTATGCCCATAAGGTTGTATTGAGGGCCTTACTGGGGCTTTCTCCAGTTTCGAGTTATCTCCCCTCATTTACATTACTACAACTTCAGTCACAACTAGTTACATGTTTAGGTGTCTTCCAGGTTTATGCTACAGCCCTTCCCACAAAGCAGATGGGGTAGAAGGGTAAGAATGGAAAGGGTGGGTCTAACATATCTTCCCATCTGTATTTTGTGGATGGAGGTAGGAATGTGCGTTCATGTCCATAATCTAAATCTCTTGCATTCAGAGACCCTCAATCACACGGAGCCCCACTGACGTTCAGGGGTGGTTAGATCAGTGCATCTTGTTCATTCACACATTAGTCTGCCTGGGTTTGTACTGGTGGTTCTAGACAACCCTTGCCTCCTCATATTTTTCTTGCCCCTCCTTATCTTATACTGTGGATTTCATGGACACATTTAACTCCTACTATGCCAAGACACCATGGTTCCAATCCAAACATGTTTATCCAATCATCACCTACACTGATGCCAGTATTTCGGTTTCAAATGCAAAAAGAACAATTGATGGACAGAATGGAGAACAATGTCATACATTCACCCCAGTACAGAGATCTGGGCCTAAATCCATCTTTTTTTTGCTCCCCATGCCATTCCACTTTGAACCCAGCCATATGCAAATCAGTCTTGACCGTGCGCCCTTTGGGAACAGTCCTGCCCGAACTGCCAGGCCAGGTCCTCCCTGGACTGGAAACAAGCATTCTAGGACCGGTTTTGGGGTTTCACCCCTCATCAGCCAGTATTTCAGTTCCAAACACAAATTACCCCTACAGTGGTTTAAATGGGCTGATACTCACGGGTACGGAGTACAGGAACTTTCTATTTTTAGCCTCCTGAGTACCGGCACTTTTACACTGCCAAGGAGAGTAACGGTACTCATGACTGATAGCCTCAGTAGTACTAGTGCTGCTGCTGATGAGGCTGTGAGAGTGGAGCCTGTCTGAACGCCACTCTGAGAACCAAAGTGCCTCTGTACCCCTTTGGCAAGACGCAGCTGAATTATCCAGCAGCGGCTCATTTACATTATGTTAGTGTGTCCAGGTGCTGAAAATCAATCAATCAATCAATCAGGGAATTATAAGCACGCTACTCACCGGTGAGGGTCTCAAGGCGCTGGGGTGGGGGGGAGGGGGCTACGCCACTCCGTTCAGCCGAAGAGCCAGGTCTTGAGAGTTTTCCTGAAGGTGTTCAGGGAGGGGGCAAACCTGATGTCTGCCGGTAGCTCGTACCAGGCCTTGGCTGCAGTGTGAGAGAACTATCTTCCGCCTGCTCTGGCTCTATGGATGCGTGGGGTTTCTGCCAGTGCGAGGTTGGACGATCGCAGGTTTCTTTTAGGTACGTGGAAGTTTATTCTGTCGTTGAGGTATTTGGGTCGAGTCTGGCCGCAGTGTTATGGATTGTTTGGAGTTGTGCGGAGTAGGGACCTGTTGATGCCGGTGTAGAGTAGACTGACAAGCTCAGTATCACGCTGTGAGTGACAGAAACGGGTCCAATCAGGCCCTGCACTGTAAATCACAGGTGTAAAGTTGTGGACACAGTGAAAGTCCAGACAGCCGGCTGAGTGTCCGAAAGAAGAAAGGAGTGGGAGGTAAGAATTAAAAACAATGTTTTTAATCCTGCTGTGAGCCTTTTGTGTGAGTGAATGTCTACTTTTGTCTGTGGGGGAGCGGAAGCGACAGAGAGAGCATTGGGACATTCACCAAAAGTATTTTAAAGAAAATGTGAGGAATGTATTAATATTGATGTCGATGTAAGCAATGATACATGTATGTACAAAATTGAAATCGAATCATTGTTATCCCCAGATATGACCTCTCCATCAGCTGAGTCAGAAATACGTGGTCAGGCAGGCAGAGCACCCTAGGCCTGAGGCTACTGTTGACAGATCACAGGTGGGGTGGCACATATGCAGCAAGACAAACACATGGAACAGGAAAAACCCAGATTAGTCGGACAGATAGGCAGCGACACCACAATGGTCCTAGGAGATTGGCCCCAATAAAACGCACATGGCCGTAGGGGTGCTGTGAGGAAGACCATGTCCCGCTCCCCGAGTACATGCCATTACCCTTAAGGGACCCTAACTTGGCACCCATATCAACCCCTAACTTACCTCTCTCCTCCCAGCACGATGAGCAGCTCCAACGGCTCCTTCCCTGGAATATAAAAGAGGAAGGAGTTAATCTTAACGGCATGAATCCGCTGACGTCAGAAGGGTGCAGATGTACGGACACCAGGAACCAACCAGGGAATCAGAGCAAGGGTAAAGAGCGCATTGCAGGATCGGAAGGGGTGGACAGAAGGCCAAACCCGGAAGACGCCAAGGAGAACAGCGTGGTCACAGGACGGTGTCAGCAAGAGGAGATGCCATCCCACACAACTGACCCGGAGGACGACGAGAAGCCCAGCGCAACCCCAAGTTTGAGTGAACGAGACAGGACACTCTCCACCGCATTGGAATCGAAGAAAGCAGGGGAGGAGGACAAAACTCCAGAGGACTGGAGTGAAGAGTGGTGGTCACCCCGGGAGGTGTCAACCAGGGCCCTTGATTACCACAAAGAGTACCCTAAACCCCTTAGAGAGAGAGAGAGAGAGAGAGAGAGAGAAAGAGAGAAGGGACGAGAGAGAGAAAGAGAGGGAGAGGGAGCATGTGACCTTTGCCTTCACCAGAATTAGACTTCTGACTAGCACTCATGGGTATGGTGGCGGTCCCTGTCCTGAACCAGAAAACATAGGATCACTGTACTTACCAACATCTCCCTGTCTTCTGAAAGCGTATTCAAACTGCCCCATACACCAGTTGATTATTTTTTTTTGATTTCCTGTTGTTTGGACTTCTTCCATAATAAAATGCCAAAATTGAGAGACAATTGGCGGAAGGCCAAGAAAAACTGGGAAAGATTATGGAAAAATTCATAGCTGTGGCCAAGGAGGATAGGGAGAAGCTCCACAAAACCCAAACAGAACAAAGCCAGACTCAAGAGATTGTAATTGGTAAATCGGCTGATGCGCTCAGCCAACAGAGGACCCAAGCAACCTTGCCCTCGGTAGTTATGCAAAAATATGTCACTGGAGAAGACCCTGATTTTTTGTTCTCAAACTTCGAGAGAATGGCGAGGTCAGCCACCTGGCCTGCTGACAAGTGGGGACAATACGTCGGCCTGCTTCTTACTGGTGACCTCCAGACCACCTACCAAACCGCTTACCCTCTTGGTCTAACCCCATATGAAGATGGAATGGATGGGGATTGATGATGATACCTACAGGATTCGATTGCAACAAATCAAACAAGGAATCCAAGAAACACCAAGAGCTTTATACTACTGAGTGAAGGAAGTGGCTGATAGGTGGTTGAGACCCCTAACGTCTTCCAAAGATGAGATAGCAGAGAAAATATATTTGAAACAATATCTCTCCTCCTTACATCCCCCATACAACGGTGGGTTCATCAACATTCCCAGATGACCCTAGATAGGACTGTAGAAATAGCCAGTGCTTATTATCGGGCACAAGATATACAGAAAGATAGGGAGAAGGCCCCATGGAAGCATCCCAGAGGGGTTTTGTCAAAGGGCCAAAAGGCCCCAACCCGAGAAAAGCTGAAACCGTCACACTAATGCCAGGGCATGTGACCCCGCCACCACAAACAGCATCTTCCCCAGGCCCCCAATGCTTAAATTGTGGACTATTTGGACACATTGCACATGCATGCCCTAAAAATAAATAAATAAAAGAACAAATGGACGTAGGGTTGACAAGATTCCTATATGACAACCAGACAGGACTCATTCCTCGTTACCATCACTCAATCAATCAATCAATCAATCATTGTACTTGTAGAGCGCACTACCTACCCATGAGGGTCTCAAGTGCTGAGGGAGGGGGTACTGCTACTGCTCGAAGAGCCAGGTCTTGAGGAGTCTTCTGAAGGTGTGCAGGTCTTGGGTCAGTCACAGATGTGTAGGGAGGGTGTTCCAGGTTTTGGCGGTGAGGAAGGAGAAGGATCTGCCGCTGGAGGTCGTTCGTTGGATGCGGGGGACAGCGGCGAGGGCGAGGCTGGCGGAGCGGAGCAGGCGAGTGGGGGTGTAGAAACTGAGTCTGCTGTTGAGGTAGGCTGGTCCGGTGTTGTGGAGTGCTTTGTGTGCGTGGGTGAGGAGCTTGAAGGTGATCCTCTTGTTGACGGGGAGCCAGTGTAGGTATCTCAGGTGGGGGGTGATGTGGCTGCGGCGAGGGACGTTGAGGATCAGTCGGACGGAGGTGTTTTGGATGCGTTGCAGACGTCGGTGGTGTGTGGCTGGGATTCCTGCATTAGAGTGCGTTGCCATAGTCCAGCCTGCTGCTGATGAGGGCCTGTGTCACCGTTCTTCTTGTTTCGGTAGGGATCCACTTGTAGATCCTGCGGAGCATGCGGAGGGTGTTGTAGAGGGAGGAGGAGATGGCGTTGACCTGCTTCGACATGGAGAGGGAGGAGTCGAGGATGATTCCTAGGTTGCGTGCGTGGTTGGTGGGTGTTGGTGCTGTTCCCAGCGTGGTCGGCCACCAGGAGTTGTCCCAGGCAGAGTGGGTGGGTCCGAGGATGAGGACCTCCATCTTGTCCGAGTTCAGTTTTAGTTGGCTGCTCCTCATCCATTCGGCGATGGCCTTCATTCCCTCGTGGAGGTTGGTTTTGGTGGTGTGCGGGTCCTTGGTGAGGGAGAGGATGAGCTGGGTGTCGTCGGCATAGGAGATGATGTTGAGGTCGTGCTGGCGGGTGACATGTCAAGTCAAGTCAAGTCAAGTCAACAACACTTCTATAGCGCAGACATATCACTCCGAAGAGTCTCAAGGTGCTTGCAGCGGCAGAAAGCAAAGAGACAGAGGTAGAGTGGGACTACTGATCAAACAGCCAGGTTTTGAGTTTGCTACGAAAACACTTTAGGACGGGGATGGAACGCAAATCATTGGGCAATTTGTTCCAGAAAAAGGGAGCTAGGTGTGAAAAGGATCTACCACCCTGCCTGGTTGTATAGACTCTAAATGGGGTGAGCAAGGACTTAGCACTTGACCGCAGTGCCCTCTGAGGCTTGTACCAGCAGAGTTTTCTGGCCCACTTGCTCTCGCATTTCGTCCCTCGGGCTGTCTCCCGTTGTTCCTCTTGACATCCCCCCTCCTCTAGTCGTTCCTCCCCACTCTCCTAGTGACAATGCTCTCCCTGCAACCTCCAAACCCCTTGCGGCATTTTACCTTAACACCCGGTCTGCTGTAGCCCATGCACACGAACTCTCGGTACTGCTAGACCTTCATGCCCCAGATCTTCTTTTTCTAACGGAAACTTGGTTCTGCGATGACTCCCTCCCTGCCCTACTGGCCACTTTACCAGCTCCATACTACGCCCTCCGAGCAGATCGCCTTACTGGCAGAGCCGGGGGCGGCGTGGCGGTCATCGCACGTACCGACCTTCCTTTCCAAACCCTGTCCCTGCCAGACATCGCGAATACCGAGTATCTGGCTATCCGCACTACATCCATTACGCCCCCTCTTACCTGCTTTCTTACCTACCGTCCTCCTCGATCCCCTTTATTGTTTCTCCCTGACTTTCTGGAAGTCCTAGCCACAATCACCGTTAACAACTCCTCTATTCTACTTCTTGGTGACTTCAACTTCTGGCCCTCTGATCCAGCGGAATGTTCATCTTCAAAAGAATTTTCAGAAACTCTCCAATCCCTTAACTTTACATCTCATATTCACTTCCCTACCCATATCAAAGGTCACACATTAGACCAGATCTGGTCCCTGAACTGTCCTGTGGAGTCCCTCTCTATCTCGCCTTGCACATGGTCTGACCACTACCTGATCTCATTTGCCCTCCCCATTCACCCTCCGACCAACCCCCCTCGCCCCAAAAACATCTGGGTTCGTGTTTGGGGACGAGTTGATCCGGAAAACTTATCGTCCCTACTTACCACTTCCCTCCCTTCCCTGCAAGGCCTACCCACCCTCTCCCAGGTCAAGGCCATCGAACAGTGGCTCTCCTCAGGCTGCGATTCTGTTGCCCCTCTAAAACAAATTACCTCCAAGCGAGAGAAGGATGCCAACCGGTGGTTCAACGAAGAGCTCAAGGCCACCAAACTAGCGGCACGTCGCGCGGAGCGGGCTTGGAGGAGAAATTACTGCCCCTCTCTACGATTAGATTTCATTAACATCTTGACCCAATACAAAAAAGACATCTTGGGGGCTAAAACCACCTACTTCTCCTCCAAAATCCTCGCAGCAGAAAACCAGTCGAAGGAAATCTTTTCGATCGTGCACAACTTGGCGTTTTCGGACAGAACAACTCTAAAGCCCGTCCCTTCCAAAGAACTCTGTCACTCCCTCAATAACTATTTCATTCAGAAAATAGCCACTATTAAAGCCAACATCCCTCCCCCTTCCCCCACTTTTGTTGACCCCCAGTGTCCCTTTCCTAAGGGAGAACTCACCACCCTTCCCCCTCTAACTAAGGAAACCCTGACATCCATAATACCCCTTGTCAAATCCGGCTCCCCACTAGACCCCTGTCCTGCCCATATTCTCCGCCACATCTTTATTACTTGCCCAGACCCCCCCCCTTCACCTCCTCAATAACTCCCTTTCTCAGGGCGTAGTACCGAACCCATTAAAATCTGCGGTTATTGTACCCATCCTGAAAAAGCCGGGCGCGGACCCCTCAATCCCCGCCAATTTCCGCCCCATCTCCCCCCTGCCATTCCTGGCAAAGGTGCTCGAGCGCCATGTCACCTGCGCTCTGAGCTCTTTTGTGGAGAAGCATGGAGCTCTTGCCCCCCGCCAGGCCGGGTTCCGCCCCGCACACTCTACAGAGTCCGTAGTCCTCTCGGTCCTGGACAACCTCAGGGAGGGTATGGATACTAACCAGCCCCAGGCCCTGGTGCTCCTCGATCTCTCAGCCGCTTTTGACACGGTGGATCATACCATCTTGCTTTCCCGTGTCAAGGCGGCGGGGATCGGGGGCACCGCTCTGGTCTGGCTATCCTCCTTCCTGAGCGACCGCACCCAGGCTGTCCGCCTGGGCGACTTTACTGCGGACGTTCGGAAAGTTCAGTGCGGGGTCCCCCAAGGCTCCTCCCTTTCCCCTCTTCTGTTTAATCTTTATATTGCCCCTCTTATCTTTTCTCTGCAACAAATGGAGGTCGCCGTATTCAATTATGCGGATGACCTCCAGCTTGTTTTTAATCTGTCTTCTTCCCTCTCTTCTGTTCTAAATTTCCAATCTATTATGCTCCATATCCGGGACTGGATGAACCACAACCACTTGAAGCTCAACCCAGACAAGACCGAGCTGGTGTTGACGGGTGGTTCATCCAGCCCCTGGTCCTCTTTATTCTGGCCCCCCTCTCTTGGCCCTTCACCCATCCCTTCTACCTCAGTCAAAACACTAGGCATAAAACTCAACTCTCAACTCACTCTTCACTCTCAGGTTAGTTCTGTGGTTTCTTCTTCTTTCCTATCACTGCGCACTATACGCAGGGTGTCCCGTTTTTTTTCCTTCACTGCCCTCAAACTGATCATCTTGGCCATGGTGGTTTCCCGCCTGGATTACGGCAACGCCCTATATGCAGGTATTCCTGCATATAGCCTACGGCGTTTGCAACAGATTCAAAACCAGGCGGCCCGTCTGGTCTTTAAACTCCCGAAATTTCACCACACTACCCCCCTCTTGAAATCTTTGCATTGGCTTCCTGTTCGTGCCCGGGTCCAGTTTAAGCTCGCCTCCATCACCTTTCAGGCTCGACTGGGCTCGGCACCGGCTTTCATCTCTTCTGAGATTACCCCTTACGTTCCCACCAGGGAACTACGCTCATCCACCCAGTCCCTTCTCACTATCCCACGGTACCGGAGAAAGAAATGGGGAGGCTCGAAATTTGCGACCCTTGCCCCGCTCCTCTGGAACTCTCTTCCTCTTGAACTCCGAACCCTCACCCTGTACCCGCAATTTCGGAAACACCTCAAGGCTCATCTGTTCATGAAGTCCTTTAACTAACCCTCCTGTAGTTTGTTTTTGTTTTTCTGCTCCGGTCCTTTGTTAGTTGTAGCGCCAAGAAACCGCTGGTGTATGTGCGCTTTAAAAATAATTTAAATTCAATTCAAATTCAGTACTGAGGTTTATTTCCATAAAGATATTTGTGGGTAAGAAAAAGAACCTTAAAAAGGATGCGCTTTTTTACTGGCAGCCAATGTAAGTCTCTGAGACATGGATCAGAGGAGGTACGTTGGGGGAGATTTAAAATCATCTTGGCCGCAATATTCTGTAACACCTGGAGCTTGTTTAAAAAGGATTCATTTATGGAAAGCAGAAGTGCATTTCCATAATCCATTCGGTTGGTGATCAGGCCCTGAAGAAGCGGTTTTCTTGCCTCAGTGGCAGATGGTTATCCTTCATCCACCTATTGACGTGAGACATGCAATTTTGGAAACGCATCATGGTTTCCTTAGGGTCCGGACCCAGCGTGACTATGATCTGAGTGTCATCAGCATACGATATGACCTCAAATCCGTATGCTCTAATCACTGGAGCCAAAGGAGCCACATAAAGATTGAAAAGAGTGGGGCTCAAAATGGAACCCTGCGGAACACCCATCGTGACAGGTCTGGTGGAAGAAGTACTAAGCCCCAGCTGAACGGTAGTGCTACGGTCCGAAAGGTAGCTTCTGAACCAGTTCAGAGCCAAACCGCTGACACCAATCTCCTCGAGCCGATGAATTAGAATGCTATGGGAGATGGTGTCAAAAGCGGCTGACAGATTAAGTAGTACCAGGACTACTGGTTGTTGTCTGTCCAGAGCCCGCCTGATGTTGTCTGTGACCTCGACCAAGGCTGTCTCCGTGCTATGAGCTACTCTAAACCCTGATTGTGAGGGGTCTAATAGCTCATGATTCTCCAAATAACTGACAAGTTGCTGATTGGCGAGGGATTCTAATGCCTTCCTGAGATACGGGAGTAAGGAAATCGGGCGGTAGTTAGAGTGGAGGCTGGGATCGGCCGTGGGTTTCTTTAAAATAGGCTTCACGCAGGCAGTTTTCCAGTTAGAAGGGAAGACGGCTTCTGATAGGGATTTATTACACAGATCAGTAATAGCGCCGACCAGGGCAGGGGCAACCGTTGCCAGTAATTTAGAGGAAATCAGATCATTAGGGGAACCAGATTTTACCCTCTGTAGAGTTTTGAGGACTGTTTCTGGGTCCACCGCAATGAATTCCTCAAAATGGTGGGAGGGAGTCGTAAAAGCAGGAGGATCATTACCTAAGTTAAGACTATTAATATTGGACATAAAAGAATGATGGATGGTCAAGATTATTTCTTCAAAAACTTTAGAGAGAGAGTCCACCCATTGTAATGAGACAGGAGCAGGCTGAGGATTCCTAGGAGTGGTGAATTCGCTCAAGACCTTGTAGAGTTCCTTAGTGGAGTTACCTGCCATGTTTATTCTGTTAGCAAGGAACAGTTTTTTTGCGGTTTTGATTTCCTGCATATATCTGTGATGGAGTTCTTTATAATTGGAATGATCGTCTGGACTTTTATTCTTGCGCCATTTACGCTCTGCAATACGACACATAGTCTTAGTGGCCCTAAGCTGGTCCGTGAACCATGGGGAGTTTCTTATCTTGGTCTTTACCAATGCCAATGGGGCTATAATATTCAGCGTGTTTAAAACTGCTTCCTCCAATGAGTCCAGCATCTGGGTTACATTTTGGTCAGGCCTTATTGAGTCATGGGAGAAGTGTTCTGGACATGTGCGAGGGGGGCCATGTAGACATTGAACAGCGTCGGGCTGAGGGATGATCCTTGGGGTACGCCGCAGATGATGTCGGTGGCTTCGGATCGGAAGGGTGGGAGGCGGACGCTCTGGGTTCTGCCGGAGAGGAAGGACGTGGTCCAGTCCAGGGCCTTCTCTTGGATTCCGGTTTCTTGGAGGCGTGTCTTTAGTGTGCGGTGGCAGACCGTGTCGAAGGCGGCTGACAGGTCCAGGAGGATGAGGGCTGATGTTTCGCCATTGTCTAGTTGGAGCCTGATGTCGTCTGTGGCAGCGATGAGGGCCGTCACGGTGCTGTGGGTTCTTCTGAATCAAGACTGGGACGGGTCTAGGATGTTGTTGTCCTCGAGGTAGCTAGACAGTTGCGTGTTGACGATTTTCTCGATGACCTTCACCGGGAACGGGAGTAGGGAGATGGGCCGGAAGTTCTTGAGGTCTTCGGGGTCCGCCTTGGGCTTCTTGAGAAGGGCGTTGATTTTGGCGTGCTTCCAGCTTTCCGGGAATGTAGCTGTCCCGAAGGAGGTGTTGATAACCTTCCGTAGTTGGGGTGCGATGGTTGCGTCTGCTTTGTTGAATATGTGATGTGGGCAGGGGTCTGACGGTGATCCTGAGTGGATGGAGTTCATGACCTTGCGTGTCTCGTCGTCGTTGACGTTGGTCCAGGAGGTCAGGCCGTTGATGCGGGTGGTGCTCGTAGGGCCGGTGGGCTTTGGCGTTGTCGGGGCGGTCATGGTGTTGAAGCTTTCGTGGATGTCAGCGATCTTGTGGTGGAAGAAGGCGGCCAGCGAGTCGCACAGTTCTTGTGAGGGCGGGATGCCGTTGGCGTTGGCGCTGGGGTTGGAGAGTTCCTTCACGATGCTGAAGAGCTCTTTGCTGTCGTGTGCGTTGTTGTCCAGGCGGGCTTTGAAGGATGATCTCTTGGCTAATCTGATGAGGTGGTGATGTCTGCGGGTGGCGTCTTTGTGGGCTGCGTGGCTGTCTGATGTCTGTTCGTGGAGCCATTTCTTCTCCAGTTTCCGGCAGGCTTGTTTGGAGGTCTGGAGCTCTTCGGCAAACCAGGTGGCTTTCTTGCTGGTGCGGCTGTTGGAGGGTTTCTTGAGCGGGGCGAGGGTGTTGGCGCAGTCGTTGAGCCATTGTCTGAGGATGTGGGCAGCGGCGTCTGGGTCGGTGGCGTCGGTGGGTGGGTTCTGGGCGAGGGTGGTGGTCAGCTGGTCTTCAGTGACTCTGCTCCAGCAGCGGCGGGGCAGCTGTTGGGTGCGGTGGTGCGTGGTGGGTTTCTTGTAGGTGAAGTGGATGCAGCGGTGGTCAGTCCAGTGGAGTTCGGTGGTGTGGTCGAAGGAGATGTGGGCGCAGGTGGAGAAGATGGGGTCGAGCGTGTGTCCAGCGGCGTGGGTGGGAGCGGTGACGAGTTGTTTGAGGCCGAGGTTGGCGAAGTTGTCGATCAGGGTGGCGGAGTTGGTGTCGTTGTTGTTCTCAAGGTGGAAGTTCAGGTCCCCGAGTAGGATGTAGTCCGTGGAGGCGATGGCGTGTGTGCTGGCGAGGTCGGCAATGGAGTCGCTGAACTGTGCCCGGGGTCCGGGGGGTCTGTAAACGAGTGTCCCCTGGAGGGTGGTGTTGGGGTCGGTGTGGATCCTGAAGTGCAGGTGTTCGGCGGTGCTGGGGGTGTCGTCTGAATGGGTGGAGAGCTTGAGGGTGGACTTGTGGATGATGGCTATTCCTCCTCCGATTCCGTTGGTGCGGTCCCTGCAGGTGATCTTGTATCCGTCCGGGATGGCTATGGCGATGTAGGGGGTCGAGGATTCGTTCCACCAGGTCTCAGTCAGGAAGGCAACGTCTGGGGCGGAGTTGTCGAGCGGGTCCCAGAGCTAGACGGCATGTTTGCATGCGGAGCATGTGTTTAGAAGTATGCAGTGGAGGTGGTTGAGTCCGGTCCTTGATGGTTTGGTGGCTCTGTCACAGGTGAAGCTGCAGGTGCGGCAGGAGAATGGTCCGTGGGTGCGTTTCGGGGCGGCCTGGAAGCAGCTGTGGTCTCCGCCGGCGTTGAGTGCGTGGAGAGTGCTGGCGTTGTATTGGAGTCTGGCGTTGTGGTGTTCGCGGGGTCCAGGGGTCTGGCACTGGGCGCGGTCCAGGCGCGGACGGGCGCAGACGGCCTTACCTCTGATGCTCCTCCGGCGCACCAGCGGCGCGCCCGCTGCGCGGCTGCGCAGCGGCCGACATTTGAGGCGGTGAGGGAGGGAGGAGCAGCTGGGAGGCGGGAGCGGGGCAGCGAATGGACGGCGAGGCTGCAGGGCCGCAGGGGAGCAGCAGCGGGAAGGAGCAAGGGATACAGAAGAGAAAAGGGGGGGAAGGGGAGAACGAGCTGGGCGCGGGGCAAAACGAGGGCACAACGAAGCAGAATACAGAACTACAAACGAGGGCGCAACAGTACAGAAGCCAAAAAACAGAGAGACAGTGAAATTAACAACGGGGCACAGCACACAGTCAGCAAACAGTCAGGGGGACAGCAGGATCGAACTCACGTTTGGGAGCAGGCAGCTGGGGGAAGGCGCTGGCACACAGGTGGAGCTGAGCGGCAGGAGGGGAGCGATCTGGCCTGCAAGCAGGGTTAGGGGTCGCTCTCACTGCCGCGCAGCGGGCGCCATTTAAGGCGAGGAGGGAGGGTGGAGCAGCTGGGAGGCGGGGCGGCGAATGGACGGCAAGGGGGCACGGCCCCAAGGGAGCAGCGGCGGGAAGGAGCGAGGGATACCAAAGAGAAAAGGGTGGAGGGGAAACGAGCGGGGCGCGGGGCAAAACGAGGGCACAACGAAGCAGAATACAGAACTACAAATGAGGGCGCAACAGTACAGAAGCCAAAAAACAGTGAGACGGTGAAATTAACAACGGGGTACAGCACACAGTCAGCAAACAGTCAGGGGGACAGCAGAATCGAACTCACGTTTGGGAGCAGGCAGTTGGGGAAGGCACTGGCACACAGGTTGAGCTGTGCGGCAGGAGGGGAGCGGCCTAGCCTGCAAGCAGGGCCAGGGGTCGCTCCCACCAGGTCACTGTCAATGGAGAACACTGACAGGGTTCTTTAGTGGACATTGGGTGCCTACAGAGCGTTATACAACCTCAGGCGGCTCCTGGTGGAGTGCAATCTGTTTCCGATACAGTAAACATCCAGTGTGTGCATGGTGATAACAAACAATACCCCACTACTGAGGTGCAGATCCTACACAAGTCATCCATGAGACCTGTACCCTTGCGAATGGGATTGATTCCTAAGCTACCTGAGCCCCTAGTACTGGGAAAGAGACTACCCATACATGAATAGTTTGCTCCAAGAGACCTGGAAAGAAGGGGAAGAATGGAGGAAAACAGCCCCTTTCTCACAGATGCCGGAAAATGAATGGCCCCAAGCGAAGCCCCGAAAGAGCAAAAGGCAGATGAAGGCAGCAAAAAAGAGTGGAACCGTATTGCCATGGCCCAGTCCATAGAAGAAGGCATATGGGAAACTGATCAGTGCCTTCACATTGCTCAGAGGGAAGATCTTACCCTGAGAGAGGCCTGGAACTGAGCCTCTCGAACTGAGGACCCTGATCAAGTATGTCCCAAACTTTTTTTTACAAAAGGGACTACTTTTTTGAAAAGGGGGAAAACCCTTACCCCACAATTGCTAGTTCCCCAACAATATAGGGAGAAAGTACTGTTTTTGGCCCAAAACCATTTATTGGGAGGACATTTCAGGGGAGAAAAGACCGAGAAAGCTATACTAGAAAAATGATGTTGGCCAGGAATATATCACCAAGTTCAAAGGTATTGTAAGGAGTGCCCCATCTGCCCAAAAAATTGCAGGACCACATCTGTCAAGGTTCCACTAAGGCCCCTTCCTGTAATAGAAGAACCCTTTTCAAGGGTGGGTATGGACATAATTGGGCCCCTTCTTCTCTCCCGAAGTGGGTGCAGTTATGTTCTAGTTTTAGTTGATTACGCAACCCGTTTTCCCGAAGCAGTCACCCTGACACAGACCAATGCCATACAGATAGCTAAGGCTATTATTAACATATTTTCCCGGGTGGGGTTTCCTCTGGAAATTTTTACAGATCAGGGAACACCTTTTGTTTCCAAATTGTTGAAACAAGTATGTCAACAGCTCAAGATTAAGCAGATACGAACCTCGGCTTAGCACCCACAAACAAACGGGCTGGTGGAGAGATATAATGGTACTCTTAAAGTAACACTAAGAAAATTGCTAGAACTTGAAACACGCAAACGGGAAGACATGCTGCCCTTAGCCCTGTTTGCCATCAGATGTAGACGGCAGAAAAGCACAGGATATTCTCCGTTTGAACTCTACGGGCGAGAGCCACGTACCCTGCTAGACACGTTGAAGGAAGAATGGGTCAGAAGGGGGTAAACCCCTACTTGAATATGTCCTCAACCTAATAAATCAATTACACCAAAGCCAGAGCATCGTGAAATCCCATCTAGAACAAGCCCAAAGCGCCCAAAAGTCCCTATATGACAAAAAGACCAAAGACAGGACCCTAGAGGTAGGACATCTAGTCTTGCTCATACTGACCACTTCTGACCATAAGCTGTTAGGTAGGGGTGGGCAGAAAACTCCGCTCCGACAGCGTAGCAGATAAAGCCAGCCACTCCTGCTCCCCGGCCCGGTCCCTGCTTCTGAAAGCAGCCAGGCCAGGGAGAGCCTCCCCAGGCCCCGGTGGACCCCCGTCCCCAGCGCCCGGACCCTCGGCTGGCTTGCAGGACGGGGGACTCCC
This sequence comes from Triturus cristatus, assembly GCF_964204655.1. Taxonomy (NCBI): domain Eukaryota; kingdom Metazoa; phylum Chordata; class Amphibia; order Caudata; family Salamandridae; genus Triturus; species Triturus cristatus. Next base: position 1,103,476,349 of record NC_140579.1, read on the forward strand.
GCCCCTCAGGGCCCTCTGGATGGAGCATGAGCCCCGGGCCCGGTCTCAGCTTCCGAACCATAGCCAGGCCAGGGAGAGCCTCCCAGGGCCCCGGTGGACCCCCGTCACCAGCACCCGCACCCTCAGCTGGCTTCCAGGACGGGGGGCTCCCGCACCCTGGGACGCAGCACGAGCCCCGGGCCCGGTCCCAGCTTCCAAACCCTAGCCAGGCCAGGGAGAGCCTCCCAGGGCCCGATGGACCCCCGTCCCCAGGCGCCCGGACCCTCTGCTGGCTTGCAGGACGGGAGGCTTCCGCACCCCGGGGCCCGTCGGACAGAGCACAAGCCCCGGGCCCAGGCCTAGCTTTCGAACCCTAGCCAGGCCGGGGAGATCCTCACCGGTGTACCCCGATCCCCAGCACTCAGATCCTCGGCTGGCTTACAGGACAGGGGGCTCCCGCAACCTGGGATGGAGCATGAGCCCCGGGCCCGGTCACAGCTTCCGAACCCTAGCCGGGCCGGGGGGAGCCTTCACGGGCCCCGATGGGATCCCCGGACCATCGGCTGGATTGCAGGATGCGGGGATCCGGCACCCCGGGGCCTGCCGGAAGGAGATTAAACCCCAGGCCCTGTCCCATCTTCAGAACCCTACCCAGATTGGGGAAAGCCTCCCCAGGCCCCAGTGGACCCCAGTCCCCAGTGCCCGGACCCTCTGATGGCTTGCAGGATGGGGGCTCCCACACACCGGGGCCTGTTAGATGGAGCTCAAGCCCCAGGCCCGGACCCAGCTTCCAAACCCTAGCCAGCCCAGGGAGAGCATCCCTGGGGCCTGGGGGACCCCCTGCTCCCCAGCACCCAGACCCTTGGCTGTAACCAAGGAGGTTTAAGCCCAGGCCACGTCCTCGCCCCGACGGGCTGCCCGGGGAGCCCATTTTTCTCGCTTACAGAACTTTGGGGAAGGACAAAAGTTGGAGTTTGCCCGGCCGGCCTGCAGGCCGGCTATCTGGTCACCCAGCCTGCAGGGCCAATTGGTCACCCGGCCCGCAGGCCCATCTGGTAACCTGGCCCGCAGGGCCATCTGGTCACCCGGCCCGCAGGGCCATCTGGTCACTCAGCCAGGCGACCAGATGGCCCGGGACGACCCAGCGCCCAGATGGCCTGGGAGGGTGTCGTACCCAGTCGCCCTTGCAGTCCGGCGAGGGGTGGCCAGGCGCACCGAGGTAGCCACTCGGGAGGCTCCTTCCCCGGGGCTGCTGCTCGCCTCCCTGACCAGCCGGCCCAGGCCATCTGGTCACCCTGCCGACCCACAAGGGATGGTGGCCCCCATCCCTGTACCCCGGTGGGGCAGGGACAGGAGGGGTTGGCCCCCGTGACGGAGAGCACGTGGTGGAGGCAGCCTCCCACGTACCCAAGTTACCCCCTCCGCGTCCCTCCCACCAGCCTGGTGGCAGAGGGTCCCACCCCTGGGTGTGGTGTAGGAAGGCATCCGCGGGCACCCGCACTCGGAGAGACAAAAGTTTGGCTCAAAGGATGACTTTCAATAGATCGCAGCAAGGTAGCTGCTCTGCTACTTACGAAACCCTGACCCACAATCAGGTCGTCTACGAATGATTTAGCACCGGGTGCCCCACGAACATGCGGTGCGCTAAGGGCGATGGAGGCGGCCCCCTTCCATCCGCGCTCCGGTCCCCAAGCGAGCGGCTCTACGCACCGGCCCCCCGAGAGAGGCTGGCTATCCCAGGCCAACCGTGGTTCCACGGCATTGCGGTATCGTTACGGTTTAGATTTAATGAAATTGAGTACTTTTAGAAAAGGGCTTTAAGCCCTGCCCCTCTTTTCCATTGGCTGGCATCACCGTTTATGCTAAACGGTGGCCAGCCATTGGAAAAGAGCTTTGTATGTTGCCTCCCTTTGGCTTTTTTCAGACGGGCCACTTGGACGGGCTTGCCTGCTTTCCTTTTGTCGCAAACGTTTTCTTATCTTTATGGGGCCATGTGTTTAAACACATGGCCCCATAAAGACAAGACATTGGCTGCAGCGCAGTCCTCTTTCACTTTCGGGACTGCACTTGCTGCCTACGATGCTCTGTGTGCTTAATGAAGGAGTTATTTTCATATTGGGGATTTTTCCCAGTGTGTTTCAAAGGGTTAGCAATTCACACTCAGCACCCTTCAAGGGTATAATTTTTTCTCCCTGCGTACGCTCTTTCTATTTATTTTCTCCAATCTCCCTGGTGTCCACAAAGGCCACCTTATATTTATTTTTTAGAATCTAATTTCAAAGTGAGTAGGTTTCCCTTCTCCTAGAAGCGTGCACCTGCGGCGGGTGACCGACCCTCGGAGGGGGTGCTTGGCTGGTGCCACCCCCCCCTGCCAATAGTATTCACAGGGGAGGAGAAGGCGAGAAGGACTCGTTTACGCGACCAACTCTTGTTTCAAAACTTCCTCTGGTGCCACTAACGCCGGCTGCTGCGTTTTCAGCCAGTTCACCTGCGAGGACAAAGAGGCACAGAGCGCTAGGGAGTCGTTGCACCCGCCTCAGGGTAAGTCTTAGTGGTGGGCGCGGAACTACGCTCTATCTATTTATTTTCTCCAATCTCTCTGGTGAACACAAAGGCCACCTTACGTTTAATTTTTAGAATCTAATTTCAAAGCGAGTCGGTTTCCCTTCTCCTAGAAGCGTGCGCCTGCAGCGGGTGACCGCCCCTCGGAGGCGGTGCTTGGCTGGTGCCACCCCCCCGCCAATAGTATTCACAGGGGAGGAGAAGGCGAGAAGGACTCGTTTCCGCAACCGACTCTCCTGTTTCAAAACTTCCTCTGGTACCACTAACGCCTGCTGCTGCGTTTTCAACCAGTTCACCTGCGAGGACAAAGAGGCACAGAGCGATAGGGAGTCGGTGCACCGCCTCGGGGTAAGTCTTAGTGGTGGGCGCGGAAATCCTGCGGAGGAGGGATGGGGACCCCGGGCAGGGGTGGCTTGTTTCCCGCGCCTCCCTTTGCGTGCGCTGAACGGGCGCCTAACAGCTTATGCTTATTTCCTACCCGCTCCAATAAGTTGTAATGTTTACCTCCTTTGCCTCTGGTCAGTTTTAGCCTATTCCTACGTGGTTACAGCGGGAATTAACTTCAGCGTTCCTGGCTCGCGGGGTTGGCTACGTGGATCTCAAATTTTATATTTTCGATTTATTGATGATTCCTGAGTTTGAGACAGGGCCTAGATAGGGCTCTGCTCCCAGGTTGTTCCCATTCTTTCTTCTACTTGACCATAGTAATGAGATGGTGGTGAGAGGGGGGAGTTACGCCACTGCTTTGAGACTTTTATAGTGCGCGCGGGAGACACCACTCAAGCGCTCATAATTCCTTACACCTACGGGCGCCACTGTTTCTTTAGTAAAGTGTTTCATCATGTGTTGCACCTGACCAGCGCTCTGTCTGTGTTTACGTATGTGGTTTAGGCGTATAGCAGAGCGCCGTCTACGTCACGTTTGCAGTCCCCGCAGATTGTGGTGGTGTTGCTGCACCCTGCACAGTATTTCCCTAATCGAAAAAAGGGTTACAGAAAAAAAGTAAAAACTCCTAATTGAACATGAAAATGATCCTCTTTCTTTGGTCCCTGACGAATTGCTGATTAGTCCCTGCGAATGTGTAAACCAATTTGTGTGTAGCCGGGTATGCTTAGCCAGCTAAAGCTGGATTCGATTATTTACGGGGACAGTCGATTAAAGTGATCTCATGTTTTATCGCTGCAGGGGGAAGAGGTGTTGTACTCCAACGCTTCCAATATCTACCGTAGGAAGGAAAATCGCACCCCTGCAGTAGGGAGTATGCAACCGCGCAATCGGGAGGCGATGCTTGGAGAGATATAAAAAAAATATATGCGAGTATCCCCGTTGTCAGATTTCTAAGGCTAATCGCGCTCTGTCGCAGCTAGAGTCGTTGTATTTATTCTAAATTATTCCAAAGAATAGCGAGACAGGTTCACTTTATATGTGGCAGTGGTCGTACAGCTGCATTTTGGATATGTGTAATAATGCAGTTGCAGTTTAATGGTCCTGGGGCCACAGATACAATGTTTACATGCACTGTTTCTGTAATGTTTTCTATTGCTGGAACTGAAAGTAGAGAAAAACGGAAAACTTTCCTAATATGGGAATCTGGATTTAGTTTGTCTTTGAACTTAAGACCTGGCTCTTCTCCTTGACCTAGCCCACTCTTTTTCCCCCGGACATCACTGAACCTCACTAGATGTTGTCTTCAGCGCCGGGACACCCCCGTTGGGGGTAGCTGAGCGCTTAACAAACTTCTAAATAATAATAATAATAATAAGTCTGTTTGCGTGTCTTGGCTTAACTATGTAGGATGTGGGTTCTGCGTGTTGCCGCCTCACATAGCGCCACCCTAGGCTCTCACTGTGCTTGTTTATTTTTTATCTGTGCTTTTCATTAAAATGCTCTTTTCAGGCCTGCCACCTAAGATCGCTCTACAGTGTTTACCACGATATCAACACTTCACAATGTTTAGTTGTGAAGAGGCGATATCACAGTAAGCTAGAAACCCTTGCGGGGAGCAGGTTCCATCTCATTACATGGCATCTGTGGCGACCAGGGCCGGACTGGAACCCAAAACCGGCCCTGGCAAAGTGCTCCCCAGACCCCAGCCCTTGAGGCACCGGCTGTTATTTATTTATTAATTTGATATAGCACTACGTGTGGCCTTGAGGGGGCGCAACACAGGCCCGCAACCTTCAGGGGGCCCCCATTCAACCGAAGACCAATTCATAAATGTAATCTATGGGATACTAGGACCCCTCACAAGATATGGGATTCCCAGACCCTTCTTCATATTCTGCAGGGGGCTCGCATCATCATACATGCCAACATTGTGGAAGAGGAAAAGGGGACATTTAAAAACAAGCATTAAAAATGCAATAGGTCTCGCCTTTCATTAAGTTAAAGCCATTTGCTTTGCTATACAATACCATTAGCAAAGCAAATGGGTTTAACTTAATCAAAGGCGAGACTTATTGCATTTTCAATGCTTATTGGTATTGTCTTAAAGTACATACAAATTTTGGCTATTTTTCTAAACTGGTGTGGTATCCTTTTGTAGTGCTTACACTGTATTACTGTTATGTACAAATGCTTTACACACTGTCTCTAAGATAAGCCTGACTGCTCGTGCCAAGCTACCAAGGGGTTGAGCAGGGGTTATTTTAGGAGTGTAACTCCCTTATCCTGACTAGGAAGAAGGGTCCCTATTTGGACAAAGGTGCAAGCCCTTGCCAACTAGAGACCCCCAGTTGTACCATTGGTTGTCAGCGGTGAGGATAGGTCTTGCGTTTGCACTTAACTAACAGTGATTGGTGTGCACTACTACCATATTGCAGACCATTACGTGCCACATACTAGTTCTTTTTCTTTTTGGCCTATTTTTGATCTCGCCAGTTTGAACTTGCTACTTCATCATGCCGGAATCAAGAGCATCATCGGTTGCATCCCTGGAAATTGCCTTTAAGGAGGATAGGTTGGAAGCCTACAATGTTAGGGATTTGAAATCATTTTGCAAGAACCTAAAAGTCCAAGTCAGAGGCCTCACTGGGAAGGACGAGCTACAAAGGGCGCTGAGGGCCTCGGTAGCTGCCAGAGATGCAAGTGGGCAATCTGGTGATCTCAGTGGTGAGGCGGAGGAGCCTATTCCTAGGATGGATGTGCTTTTGGGAGGGGGGAACCCTCCAGGCCAGGCAGCAGTAGCCTGTCCCCAGAGAAGCTGTAGGACAGGCGGGAAGCACGGAAGTTTGAGTTGGAAAAACTCAGGATAGAAAGTGACTGGGAAGATAAAAGAATAGTCATGGAGGAAAGGAAGATACTCTTAGACCATGAGCGAGGTCTTAAGGAGCTTGAGCTAAGAAGTAGGCCCAGCTCAGATGGTGGCAGCAATTAGTCAAGTCACGCAGACAGAATTGTACACATCCCTAAGAATGTATGCAAGAATTCAAAAAGGAGGAGGACATACAAAGATGGTTTCAAGGGTACGAGGTAGCAATCCACATGAATGGGGTCCCTGAGGAGCAGGATTGTGGCCTCTCTTCCCAGAAGAAGCAAGGGATACTTTAATAGCTTTGGGTAAGGGGTATCACCTCACCTATCCCAACAAGAAGGACGCCCTTTTCACTAAGTTTGGTCTTACTCCTGAAAAGTACAGGGATCAGTTCAGGTCCAGTAAGAAGAATGATGCCAACACTTGGTTGGAATGTGTGGATGTGTTTTGCCGGTTACTGGATGGCTGGGTGAAGGGCAGTAATGTGACAGATTTTCAGGGGCTCTACAATTTGATTGCATGGGAGCACTTGTCTAGTCTATGTTTTGCAGATCTGCACCAGCACCTAGTTGATAGTAAGCTGACTGACCTCAGGAAGCTTGCTATGGAGGCAGACCGCGGGGTGAGTACCAGGGTCCACAAGAATGCGTTTTGGGGAGACTCAGCCAAAGGTGGGCAGGGTCCCCAGCAGAAAAGTGGGGGGGGACAAGGGTTAATCACAGGAGTTCTCTAAATGGCCCCAAACTAACACCCAGGGTAAAGTTTCCCATTCCCCTGGAGATAAGAAACAAGGGATCTTGTAAGGAAAGCCTGCTGAGACCGTCCCCTGCAAATGTTTTGCATGTGACCAGGTGGGGCAGATGAAGGGGGACCCCAGGTGCTCAAAGGGGGCTCAGCCACTGACCAGTGGGCAGTCCAAAGTGTTGGCTAGTGTAGCGCTGGGGGAGGAGGAGTAGTACCAACAGGAGGGTGGGGACCCCGCAGAAACAACCCTCGTCTCACTAGGGGACAGCGAGATGGTCCCAGGAAACCAGGTGCCACCTAACACAAAGAAATACAGCACAGCACCTGGGTGACCATCAATGGGAAAAGGGTAGAGGCTCTCAGAGATACTGGAGCCATTGTGACCTCAGTCCGGTGTCACCTGGTCTCTGAGAAGCATGTAGTCGCAGGGGCATTCCACCAAGTAATTGTGGTAGACAATTCAGAGCGCCAGTGTCTGGCGGTGCAGGTTCCCTTCGAGTGGGGGGGGTCTAAGGTCCCTTGAGGGTGGTTGTGAACCCTTCCATGCCTGTAGATTGTCTGCTAGGTAACGACCTGGAGCAGTCCTTGTGGAAGGATGTTGAGCTCAGGTCTCACTTGGAGATGCTTGGGTTGCCAGAGTGGGCATACGTGTCCACTCGGTAAATGGCGGCTAGAGAGGGTGGTCAAGAGGACTTGGAGCCTGAAACAGTGGCCCAAGTCCCTGCCAAGAGAAAGGGCAAGGGTCGCGGGAAACCGGCCCCTGAAGTTCCCATGGACCGGAAGGAGGCGGACCTTGAGGGGTACGCCCCGGTGCCGACAGGAGAGCAGGTAGCTGAACTGGGGGACATCTCTGAGCTGACCCATTGGCAGCAAGAAGGGGGTCCCACCAGGGAGGAATTCTGCATGGAGCAGAAAGAGTGCCCTTCTCTAGAGGGTCTGCGGTGGCAGGCTGTAGACCAAGCAACTGGTGATCAGTCCGGATCACACTGGATCTACTGGGAGAATGATCTCCTGTATAGTGAGCCTGAGGTCGCTTAGCCTGGGTCAGCCCGTGTGCTGGTGGTACCCCAGCGTTTCAGGACCTTCCTACGGGGTCTGGCTCATAACGTGCCTTTGGCAGGACATTTGGGGCAGGACAAGACCTTTGACAGGCTTGTCACCCACTTCTTCTGGTCCCAAATGCGCAGGCAGTCAGATGGACATTGCCGGTCTTGCAAACTTACCAGGCAAGTGGTAAGAGTGGGAGGAAGGTCAAAGCTCCTCTCCAACCGTTTCTAGTAGTTGGAACACCCTTTGAAAGGGTAGGGATGGACATTGTGGGGCAACTGGATCCCAAGACCGCCATGGGGAACAGGTACCTCCGGGACCATGCCACCCAGTACCCAGAGGCAATGCCTCTCAGGACAATGGCGGCGCCAGTGGTGGGCCAGGCGTTAATGGGGAAATTTTCCCGAGTGTGGTTCTCCAGAGAGGTGGTTTCTGACAGGGGCACCAACTTCATATCTAAGTATATGACATCCCTGTGGAATGAGTGTGGTGTGACTTACAAGTTCACCACTCCTTACCACCCACAAGGTAACTGTCTGGTAGAGAGATTCAACCAGACCTTGAAGGGCGTGCTTAAGGGTCTAACGGAACCCATGAGGCATAAGTGGGACGTCCTCTTGCCGTGCCTTCTCTTTGCATACAGGGAGGTACCACAGAAGTCTCTTGGGTTCAGTCCCTTTGAGCTCCTATATGGTCACCCTTTGAGAGAACCTCTAAGTTTGGTGAAGGATGGCTGGGAGGCAGCTCCCAGGAAAACTCCCCAGGAGGTGTTTAGTTACATGCTGGCCTCCCGAAACCAAACTGCCCGCTTCAGGAAACTCACTCAGGCGAACCTGGAAGCAAGCCAGGAAATAATGAAGAAGTGGTAGGACCAGAATGCCACTCTGGTCGAATTTCAACCTGGACAAAACATATGGGTTATGGCCCCAGAGGAGCCTTGTGCCTTGCAGGACAAGTGGACTGGGCCGTGTGAGATGGTGGAGCGCAAAAGTGATGTCACCTACCTGGTGGATTTGCAGGCTCCCAGGAACCCTCTGAGGGTCCTCCACGTGAACCGCCTCAAACCCCACTTCGAGAGGTCCGAAGTGAGCATGCTCTTGGCGACATATGACGGGGTGGAAGAGAAGAGTGAGCCTCTCCCTGACCTCCTGTCTGCCAAGGAAGGTGATGGGTCAGTGGAAGGTGTGATCCTCTCCCCTACACTGACCGCAGAGCAGCAGAGCAACTGTCACCGGTTGTTGGGACAGTTTGCCCCACTGTTCTCCCTAACCCCCGGTGTTACTTACTGGTGTACCTATGACGTGGACACCGGTGACAGCCCGCCTGTGAAGCACAAGATTTACAGGTTGACTGACCGGGTCAAGGCCAGCATCAAAGAGGAGGTCTCTAAGATGTTGGCGTTAGGGGTGATCGAGCCTTTCAGCAGACCTTGGGCCAGCCCAGTGGTCTTGGTCCAGAAGGCTGCTGCACCCGGTGCTACTCCAGAACTGCGGTTTTGTGTGGACTACCGTGGGCTCAATGCCATCACCAGGACTGGCACACACCCCATCCCCAGAGCTGATGAGCTCATTGATCGGTTGGGAGCTGCCAAGTTCCTCAGCACGTTTGATTTAACATCTGGGTACTGGCAGATTGCCTTAACCCATGGGGCCAAGGAGAGGTCAGCATTTTCAACACCAGGAGGACATTACCAGTTCCGGGTGATGCCCTTTGGGTTGAAGAATGCCCCTGCCACCTTTCAGAGGTTGGTCAAACATGTGTTGGCTGGGCTGGAGGATTTCAGCGCCGCCTACCTGGATGACATCGCAGTGTTCAGTTCCAGCTGGGAAGAACACTTGCAGCACCTCAGTGAAGTGTTAAAGGCGCTGCAGAGGGCAGGCCTCACGATCAAGGCCAGTAAGTGCCAGATCAGGAAGGGTTCTGTGGTGTACTTGGGACACCAGGAAGGAAGCGGCCAGGTGGCACCTCTACAACCCAAGATTGACACCATTCTGGCTTGGGAGCCCCCTAAGACCAATGTAGGAGAGTAGGATCTGCTTCACATGGGTACCCCCACTTTTTGCTGGTGTTTCACTGTTTTTCGGCCTCAGTCTGGCTGTAGGCCTCTAATCAGGATCACAGCCTAGCTGCTTCCTCTCTAAAATGGGTTCCATGTACATTAGGCACATATCTAATTGGATTCTGGAGTGCCTTATAAGCCCCTAGTATATGGTATACTATGTACCTAGGGCATAGGTACCTCAGAGGCCTACCAGGGGCTGCATCATGTATTATGCCACCCCTGGGAAGCACTCCAAAGTGACACCACAGGTCTGCTACTGCAGCCTGGGTAAGGGTGTGCTTGCACCCCTTTCTGTGGTATAGGCTACCTATATCACTACCTTATACAGAAACATATAAACCTATAAGCCACTCCTATGGCAGGCCTTGACAATCCTGAAGGCAGAGTGCTTGGTTTTATGTGAGAGGGTTGTAGGAGAGTAGGATCTGCACTTATGTTGCCCCCACTTTTTTTCTGATGTATACACTGGTTTCTGACTATAGTCTGGCTGGGTCCCTGCTAATCAGGGCCCCAGTCTCACTGATCTCTCTAAACAACTTGGTGTGCATATTAGATGCACTAGTGATTGGATACTGTGGTACCTTATGAGCCCCTAGTATATGGTACCTTAGGTACCTAGGGCATTGGTACTTGACAGGCCTACCAGGGGCTGCAGCATGTATTATGCCACCCCTGGGAAGCACTCACAATCTGACACCACAGGCCTGCTACTGCAGCCTGTGTGAGGTAGTGTTAGCACTCCTCACTGAGGTATAGGTTCCTATATCTCACCATACACACACATATAAACCTATCAGTCACCCCTATGGTAGGCCCTATCAATCCCAAGGGCAGGGTGCAGGGTTTACTATGTGAGGGGGTGCTTCTGCCTGAGCAGGGCCCCTCTGCAGCTGGCAGAGTCTATTCTCTGCTGCTGTTTGTGGATGCGGTTCAACCATATACTCTTAAGTGCATTATAACCTCGCGGTAAATGCTAACTTTGGAATGTCTGCATCAAAACATGTCGTGTTTGGTGTCAAACAACTGTGAATCCTACCCCCACACCAGTAACTGGTGTGGGAGTAGGATCCCACCCTTCTAGAGGGGACGGCATGTACCCACTGTACTACACGGTAGAAATCATCTAGAGCCCTGGCATCACAAAATGGATGCCACCAGCACAGACACCGGGCTGCCTTCCTGCTGCTGACCGAAACTCGCAGTGGAGGGAGCCCAACAAAGGGTTTCCTGTCACAAGGAGGTGTCACCACCTCCCAGACAGGATTTAGTGTATTGGAGCTGGGTGGGTGCACTCTTAGAGTGCTTTGAAGTCCTGCACTGGGGAAGCAGTAGGCTCCTCTGTGCATATGCCAGCTCAAACCGGTTCAGGGGCTACCTGCCCCTGCTCTGGCGTGAAACTGGACAAAGGGAAGTGGGTGTAACCACCCACTACCCTGACCCTCCTAGAGGAGTGGTCATAGAGCTAGTCCCTCCCATCTTTTCACTATAAAATACCACACATTGCCAATGCAATTTAGATTACACCTGGACGACGCTCAACTAAGAAGAATCCTGGCCCTTCGATGTTCCACTATCTCTGGAAGACTGAAGAATCTCCCTTGGAGTCAAGGAGTGACTCCCCTGCTTGGCAGGCACCAAAACTCTTTACAACGGTTGCAAACTTTACCACTCCCGCCGGAGCCCAAAGTCCCTGCGTCCCCTGAAGCAGATTTCCTTACCTCTCGACGGCCATTTTGAGTCCCCAGTGAAGCTGTGGCATCTGGACCCCACGAGTGACGAGGAACAGCAATACCAGGGAACCGTGCACTGATTTCGAGTGCAAGCCCTAAACTACATCCAACGAAGTTGTGCTTTGGACCACTTGTTGTCCAAGTCCCTAGCAGGTCTAGTACCGAATTTCAGCAGCCTACCCCATCCCGAGTGACCGTGGGCTGTTGTTAAACTTTTCCTGCAAAGGCGTCTTTGCAGTTGCTTGCCCGTTGGCTAGTAACTCACCTGAAGACTTGGGCTCGCCTGGTTGCTCTGGGCCTGTCCTCACTTACCCTTGCTGGGTAAGTCCATCAGACCTTGCTGGTCTGCACCATTGCCAATCTTCACTCCACACAAGACTTGCAGCTGCCAAGGTTTATTGACTCCAATCCGGGTGCCAACACCGTCGACATCTGCAGACGTTGTGGGACCTCCCGAATCCAGCTGCTGGTCATCGTCGAGCCTTCCTGGACCTCGTGAGTGAAGAGACAAAACACCATCACCAACCTGAAGAGACGCGACAGCTGTGGTCATCCATCTTGCTGGCCACCGGTCACTGGCAAGTGACTCTGAACTCTGTCCCCTCAATTTCTAGGTCTTCTGCAACTCCAATCCATCGTCGGATTCGAACGGACACCTCTCCAGTCGTCACAAGCAGCAAGTATCCAGTGATCTCCATTCGAAACAGCATCGCGACCCGACACCAAAGGACACCTATGCACCCGGCTTCCCTGGGTGAGGTAACTCGTGCACTCCGGTGCCCAAGTGTGTGTTGGCTCTCGAAATACTTACCCTGTAAGTAGCTTGCCTGTTGACTTTTGCGAAGTGCCCTAAAACTGTAAAATACAAACCGCGACATTTGCCATTGAAACGCATTGAAAACCTGCGTGTGTGTTTAGACACTGCACGCGTCTCCTGTGGGCTGATTACTTACCTGCTAACACTGCAGAAGTGAAGCCCCAGCGATTCCCAAGGCCCTAGGCCTCTTACTTTTGCAAGTCGAGTTTGTTAACCCATTATTTTAGTATATGGTCTGGTACGCCCCTAGGGCTACAGCCATATTTGTGCTTAATTTATTGAGAACTGTTGATCTTTTGAATGTTTACCTGGCTCTAATCTCATAAAGAGATTAGTAGAGTATATTTAGAAATAAATACATATATATTTGATATATATACCTGTGTGGTATCTTTTCATTTGGTAATTCAAGAGATTATAAGGTAAAACAGGCTGCTTTACATTCCTCAGAGACTTAGCCTGAAGGCTGCTCTCCACAGCTACCAATAGGATAGCTTTCTTTAAAAGGTTGTCTTTAAACCTATCTACCAAGAGTCGAATTGGACTGGTGCAAGGTGGCCACTATAACTAGTGACCAGCATATGCCAGGCCAACTTCTCACAAGGGTGCCCAAGCATGAGCTGAGCCCCTCTGCAGCATTCGTAAATACTTCCTTATGGCTGTTCTGTGATACAGCCATAGCATATACTCTTAAGTGCATTATAACCTCGCGGTAAATGCTAACTATGGGATGGCTCTATCAAAACATGTCCCCACCTCCCCAGATAGGCTGATGTGTATTGGGGCTGGGCGGGAGCACTCTCTGGTGCTTGAAGTCCTGCACTGGGGGCACATTTGGTGTCCCTGTGCATACTCCACTTCTACCTGCATGTGCTACCTGCCCCTGCTCTGGCACGAAACTGGACAAAGGAAATGGGTGTAGCCACCCATCTTTCCTGGCCCACCCATAGGTGCGGCCTTAGAGTTAGTCCATCCCCTAAACTTAGTATAAGTATAGGAATCCAGTCCCTAGGACTTTAGAGTACCCTGGACGAAACTCTGCAACATACATCCTGGACCTTCGACTTTCTATCTCGACTAGAAGACGGAAGAAATCTCCCTTGGGGTCAAGGAGTGACTCCCCTGCTTGGCAGGCAACAAAGAAGCAACTGACCAGTCTGCAATTCTGAAGCTCCCGCCGGACGCCGAAGTCTCTGCATCCCCAGAGGTGGATTTCCATACTTCCCCAAGGCTACCCTGAGTCCACAGCAAAGCTGAGGCCCGTAGCTATCGTGGGTGACGTGGAACCGTGACCCCTGGACACTGTGAACTTTTGCAGCAACACTACCTTCCTGGTCATCCTCGAAGTTGTGTTTTGGGCTCCGAGTAGCCCCAGCCTTGAGCATCTCCTGCACCGAAGATTGTTGGCATCCACTCCACGAGTGCCCTGTGGGCCAGCTTCAAGTGCGAATGCTCGAGGCTCCTTCGCCATCACTAGCCCATTGGCTAGCAGGTCCCCACGAAGGTGACTCCTTTTCTGATTGGGCTTACCTGGTTGCTCCAGACGTGCCCTGACTTACCCTTGCTGGGTGAGTCCCTCAGACCTTGCTGGTCTGCACCGCAGTCTTTTCTCTGCATTCCTGTGACTTGCCATTGCCCAGGCTTGTTGGGTCCTTTCTGGTCGCCGACACCGCAGCACTTGACAGACTTTGTGGGACAGCTCGAATCCGGCTCGTGCACTTCGTCGACGCCTCCTGGATCTCGTGGCTGAAGAGTCAAGACACCCATCAACTCACCTGAAGCACCCGACATCTGTGAGCATTGGTCCATCCTGCCCTAGGTCACTGGCAAGTGACCCAGACTCTGTCCCCTCTGCTTTCAGGTTCCTTACATCCTAGATCCAGGCTTGGATCTCTCCGGACACTTCTCCTCTTCACGGCAGCAGCAGTTCTTTGCAGGCTTCCATTGAAATGGACGACGCGACCCGACACCAAAAGACACCTATGCACCCGGCTTTCCTGGGTGAGGTAACTCGAGTACTCCGGTGCTCTTGTGGGTGCTAGCCCTAGAACTTCTTAAGTCCAAAAGGGTTTGGTCCAGACTCGATTAGAAGTGTCCCTAATCTTTAAAATTCCAACCGCGACATTGCCCATAGAAGATAATAGGAACACGCGGTTGTGTTTCCACACTGCATACAGCTCCCGTGGGTCCCCTGTGTCACTACCTTGGGTGGTTCCTTGGGGTCCCAGTGATTCTAGAGGCAATAGGCCTAGTGCCTATCTCAGTCGTGGTTCTTATACCCCTTTTTTAGTATATGATTTGGCGCGCCCGTAGGGTCCAAACATGTATTTGTGCTTTTACTGATGCTTTATCACTTGAAACTTTAGTACTTCGAACTCCAGTCTCATAAAGAGACTAGAGGGGTGTGTTTAATATACCTGGTGTGGTTGTCTTTTTATTTGACCATTCAAGAGATTATAGACTGGTAAAACAAGCTGCTTTACATTCCGTCAAGCCTGAAGGCTGCTCTCCATAGCTACCACTAGGATAGCTTTCAATAAAGGTTGTCTTTAACCTATCACCATAAGGGGTTGTTTGGACTGATACAAGGTGCCCACTAGAACTAGTGGACACCTTGGACAACATATATCAGGCCACCTTCTCACAACCAAGACAGAGGTGAGGGCCTTTTTAGGACTCACTGGGTACCACCGGAGATTTGTTAAGGGTTATGGCACCCTTGTTGCCCCCTTAACCGGGCTGACTTCTAGGAAGCAGCCCAAGAAGGTGATCTGGACTGAGTCCTGCCAGAAGGCTTTTGATGCCCTGAAGGCCGCCATGTGCATGGCACCCGTGCTCAAGGCACCCGACTTCTCCAAGGAATTTGTCGTGTAGACTGATGCATCAGAGCATGGGGTGGGAGCTGTGCTCTCGCAGCTGAACGAAGAGGTCCTAGACCAACCTGTAGTCTTCCTTAGCAGGAGACTATTCCCCAGGGAACAGAGGTGGAATGCCATAGAAAAGGAAGCTTTCGCTGTGGTCTGGGCACTGAAGAAGCTGAGGCCCTATCTGTTTGGGACTCACTTCTGGGTTCAGACAGACCACAGGCCCCTCAGGTGGTTAATGCAAATGAGGGGTGAGAATCCAAAACTGCTGAGGTGGTCCATCTCCCTACAGGCAATGGACTTTACGGTGGAACACCGTCCTGGCACAGAACACGCCAATGCAGATGGTCTGTCCAGGTTCTTCCGCCGTAGGGAAGAGAACTCCCAGGAGGTTGGGTAGTTCTCCCTACTTTCAGTTGGAGGGGACATGTGTTAGACTTGGCATCATTTGGCGTGTTTTCCCTGTGTTTTTGCTTTCTGCCCTCCCGGTTTTGACTCTGTTTTTGCTGGCGTAGTGTTTCTGCTCACTTTTCTCACTGCTGATCAGTGGTAAAGTGCAAGTGCTCCTGTGGTAAAATGTGTTATGAATTGGTGTTTCCATGATTTGATATTTGATTTACTTGTTAGTCCCTAGTAAAGTGCACTGCATGTGCCAGGGCCTGTAAATCAAACGCTACTAGTGGGCCTGTAGCACTGATTGTGCCACCCACGTGAGTAGCCCTAAAAAGGTAACTCAGACCTGCCATTGCAGGGTCTGCGCGCAGTTTGTAACTGCCATGTCGACTTGGCAAGTGCACCCACTTGCCAGGCCCTAAACCTTCCCTTTTCTACATGTTTGTCACACCTAAGGTAGGCCCAAGGTGTCCCTGTGGGCAGGGTGCTGTGTATGTGAAAGGTAGGACATACCCTGGTGTGTGTGGCATGTACTGATAGTGCATTACAGCCCATTTTGTTTTTCACTATTGCGAGGCTACCTGTTCCCCATAGGACAGAATGGGAAGTTTGTTTATAACATCTTATAAACATAACTGGCCCTGGGAACTAGGTGGGAAAATAAAGTTTAGTACGCCTGAACTCAGAATCTAAACATGCAACTTTTAGTGAAGGTGATTTTTACATTCAGTGTTTGAAAGTACCACTTTTAGAAAGTAGGTATTTTCTTGCTCAGTCATCCTGTGTGCCTCTGCTGGAATGTGGATTGCCTGTCTGGGTTTTGGATGACAGAAGGCTGGGGAGCAGGAGTGGCTCCAGATAGTCTAGGTAGGGTCAGGAAAGGGCTGAATAGACCTGGGCTGCAAAGGGGGGGAAGGGCGGGGAGATTTCCTTGCACCTCAAAGGGCCTGGTCTGCCTCTGACAATGCTGTCTCCACCTCCTGCCAGGAAATCACACCATAGAAGGCAGGACTGGTTCTGGCTGGGCACAGACACTCTCTGCCTAAGGAACAAAGGAATTTGGGATATAATTATTGGGGCCCAGACCCCGGAACTTTAGAACCCTTTTGCATCAAGGAGACTGCCAAGAAGAAGAGCTGGAGAAACTGTGAGAAGGACCTACCACTTTGCTGTGTGCTTTGCTGTGTTGGCCTGCAGTGGCTGCTTCTGTCTTGGGCAGTGAAAGGACTGGACTGTACTTTCTGCAATCTGCTTTGTGAGTTTCTCCAAGGACTGGAGGTAGAGCTTGCCCCCTGTTCAAGAAGTCCCAGGAACTACAAAGACTTCAAACTTTTCTGCCCGCAGCACTGGGGACTGTGTGTTTTGTGCTGCAACAGAGGAAAAGCAACTTGATGACGTCTATGACGCCACTGCCGACTCCGTGTCCAGACAGCACCGCAGAGGGCACCGCCGCAACGCCGCACCATGACCTGTGGGCACCACACTCCGCACCGCCTCACTTCACGACGACGCCTTGGTATACCCGATGACGCCGCTCCACGCTGAAATCGACGCCGCTGCTTGCAGCGTGGTTCGAGCGCACCGCTCGTAAAGTTACACGACACACCGCCCTCATCCCACAGCCTTGGCCTACAAATGCTGGCCCCATCGACTCCTGTCCGTCAGTCGACAACAGCGCTTCAGCAACGACGACGCCACGGCTTGCACCGTGACCTGCTAGCACCGTGACGAGCACCGCCTTCATCTCGCACCGCAACCCTGGTCTCACCGGCGACTCCATCTGACGCCGCCACCGAACCACTGCTCGCACCGCGCCCTGAGGGCACCGCATGCCGCACCGCTGCACTTTGCAGCGCAGCACCCAACGCCTGCGATGCCAGCGCTCCTGATTCCAACAGAGAGGAGATCGGCCTGCAACGTGTGTGACTTCGAGGGCCCCGACGACTCCTACACCTACCTCCGGAACCGACGCCTGCCGACGCCTTGTTTTCGGGAAACTCAACAAAGAGGTCGCCTGCGCCCTGCATTTCTAAAAGGTACTGTTTGCGGGTCTTCCCGACACCGTAGCTGGCCCGCAACGCCGTGGTGAGCAAAAACTGTTTGGATTTGTTTGCTCGCGACGCCGTGATAGCCCCGGACGGAGCTATCGACATCAAGGGACTGTTTTTAATGCTTATTTTGACACCTGTCGATTTTTAGGTACTGTATTGTGGATTTTTATCGTTTTTGGTCTTGTCTTAAAGTATATAAAAATATTGGCTATTTTTCTAAACTGGTGTGGTGTCCTTTTGTAGTGCTTGCACTGTATTACTGTGGGTTATGTGCAAATGCTTTACACACTGCCTCTAAGATAAGCCTGACTGCTCGTGCCAAGCTACCAAGGGGGTGAGCAGGGGTTATTTTAGGAGTGTAACTCCCTTATCCTGACTAGGAAGAAGGCTCCCTATTTGGACAAAGGTGCAAGCCCTTGCCAAGTAGAGACCCCCATTTCTAACAGATGGTGATTGCCTGAGGTGCAGAAGCAAGGAGTTCCAGCAGAAGGATCTTCCTCCAGCTGTGGTCTTATAGATCTGTGGGATGGAGTCCAGGGCCAGTTGGGCGGAGCAGAGATGTCTGGTGGGAGTGTAGAAGGAGAGGCAGTGGTTGAGGTATGCTGGTCCAGCATTGTGGAAGGCTTTGTATGAGTGCATGAGGAGCCTGAAGGAAATATTTTTGTTGATAGGAAGCCAGTGAAGTTCTCTCAGGTGGTCGGTGATGTTACTGCAGCATGGGATGTTCAGGATGAGTCTGGCGGAGGCGTTCTGGATGTTCTGCAGTTTCTTTAGGTGTTTCTGGGTGGTGCCGATGTGCATTCCTATAGTTGAGTCTGCTGCTGACAAGTGCATAAGTGACCGTTTCCTGTACTCGGTGGGGATCCACTTGAAGATCTTATGAAGCAGGCGGAGGGTGTGGAAGCAGGAGGACAAGATGGCATTGATTTGGCGGTTCATTGAGAGCGAGGAGTCCAGGATGACGCTGAGGTTTTGTGCGTGATCCGTGGGTGTTGGGGGGGTAGGATTCCAAGCGCTGCAGGCCACCAGAAGTCATCCCAGGCGGAGGGGGTGGAGCCCAAGATGAGCATCTCGGCCTTAACTGAGTTGTGCTTCAAAGTGCCCAGTCAGAGGACAGTAGATACCAATGGCTACTAGAGCGTTAAGCCCTTTCCTCTAACAGAGGGTTTTGTGTGGTTTCTAGCACAGGTCCCTGCCCGGTGGTTGGTGTTGTTTGTTTGAGCTGTAGATGCTTAATCCATGTGGCCCATTTGCGATGGATGACATTTCTGTTATGATCTAAGTTTCAATTTACAGTCCAGCCATCTGGCATGGTATCAACACTTCATCTCCACTAAAGGTTGTTGTTGGTGTTTATTTTTTTTGTGGTTCATGTATGCCCTGTGTTTATAGCTTGGATTTTGGTGGTACACTGGCTGTGCTGTGTTGCTTTCTCAAACATGGTTATCTTTTCACACCAGTTAGGGGTGTTAGTAACCCTTGTCGTAGCCTTACCATCAGCTTATGCTGCTTACCTCTTGCCTGTGAGAGGATTAAGTGAGTGTATCAAAGGTATTTTTTCATCCTCCACTGGAGGACTGGTGCGTTAAGACGCCTTCCAAAGCCAACGCGATTTTAAGCAAACGTTCGGATCTTTGAATATGTGGATTTGGGACTGGTTGGCAGGTCCTGTGGGTATGAATCCTAGAGATGTAGTTGAAATGTGGGCACAGCCCATTTACTAGTTTTCGCCATCATATTTTTACCTGCTTCTGGAGGAGGTCTTTTTTATTCTGCCATTAGTTTCCCTCTGGTGCTGTCAACTGTTAAATGTACATGAAAAAAATGACTATTACCTACCACCCAAGCCATTCTTATAGCTTTGGGGGCTTGAAATAGTCCGAATTGTCACACTTGTAGGAATGTCATGTTAGTAGTTGTGTGGTTACTATCATTGACGGCATATTAGGGACAATGTGTGGTGCAAGCTGCAGTAGCCTTCTGAGGAGAGATTAAGCAGATACGAACCTCGGCTTAGCACCCACAAACAAACGGGCTGGTGGAGAGATATAATGGTACTCTTAAAGTAACACTAAGAAAATTGCTAGAACTTGAAACACGCAAACGGGAAGACATGCTGCCCTTAGCCCTGTTTGCCATCAGATGTAGACGGCAGAAAAGCACAGGATATTCTCCGTTTGAACTCTACGGGCGAGAGCCACGTACCCTGCTAGACACGTTGAAGGAAGAATGGGTCAGAAGGGGGTAAACCCCTACTTGAATATGTCCTCAACCTAATAAATCAATTACACCAAAGCCAGAGCATCGTGAAATCCCATCTAGAACAAGCCCAAAGCGCCCAAAAGTCCCTATATGACAAAAAGACCAAAGACAGGACCCTAGAGGTAGGACATCTAGTCTTGCTCATACTGACCACTTCTGACCATAAGCTGTTAGGTAGGGGTGGGCAGAAAACTCCGCTCCGACAGCGTAGCAGATAAAGCCAGCCACTCCTGCTCCCCGGCCCGGTCCCTGCTTCTGAAAGCAGCCAGGCCAGGGAGAGCCTCCCCAGGCCCCGGTGGACCCCCGTCCCCAGCGCCCGGACCCTCGGCTGGCTTGCAGGACGGGGGACTCCCGCCCCTCAGGGCCCTCTGGATGGAGCATGAGCCCCGGGCCCGGTCTCAGCTTCCGAACCATAGCCAGGCCAGGGAGAGCCTCCCAGGGCCCCGGTGGACCCCCGTCACCAGCACCCGCACCCTCAGCTGGCTTCCAGGACGGGGGGCTCCCGCACCCTGGGACGCAGCACGAGCCCCGGGCCCGGTCCCAGCTTCCAAACCCTAGCCAGGCCAGGGAGAGCCTCCCAGGGCCCGATGGACCCCCGTCCCCAGGCGCCCGGACCCTCTGCTGGCTTGCAGGACGGGAGGCTTCCGCACCCCGGGGCCCGTCGGACAGAGCACAAGCCCCGGGCCCAGGCCTAGCTTTCGAACCCTAGCCAGGCCGGGGAGATCCTCACCGGTGTACCCCGATCCCCAGCACTCAGATCCTCGGCTGGCTTACAGGACAGGGGGCTCCCGCAACCTGGGATGGAGCATGAGCCCCGGGCCCGGTCACAGCTTCCGAACCCTAGCCGGGCCGGGGGGAGCCTTCACGGGCCCCGATGGGATCCCCGGACCATCGGCTGGATTGCAGGATGCGGGGATCCGGCACCCCGGGGCCTGCCGGAAGGAGATTAAACCCCAGGCCCTGTCCCATCTTCAGAACCCTACCCAGATTGGGGAAAGCCTCCCCAGGCCCCAGTGGACCCCAGTCCCCAGTGCCCGGACCCTCTGATGGCTTGCAGGATGGGGGCTCCCACACACCGGGGCCTGTTAGATGGAGCTCAAGCCCCAGGCCCGGACCCAGCTTCCAAACCCTAGCCAGCCCAGGGAGAGCATCCCTGGGGCCTGGGGGACCCCCTGCTCCCCAGCACCCAGACCCTTGGCTGGAACCAAGGAGGTTTAAGCCCAGGCCACGTCCTCGCCCCGACGGGCTGCCCGGGGAGCCCATTTTTCTCGCTTACAGAACTTTGGGGAAGGACAAAAGTTGGAGTTTGCCCGGCCGGCCTGCAGGCCGGCTATCTGGTCACCCAGCCTGCAGGGCCAATTGGTCACCCGGCCCGCAGGCCCATCTGGTAACCTGGCCCGCAGGGCCATCTGGTCACCCGGCCCGCAGGGCCATCTGGTCACTCAGCCAGGCGACCAGATGGCCCGGGACGACCCAGCGCCCAGATGGCCTGGGAGGGTGTCGTACCCAGTCGCCCTTGCAGTCCGGCGAGGGGTGGCCAGGCGCACCGAGGTAGCCACTCGGGAGGCTCCTTCCCCGGGGCTGCTGCTCGCCTCCCTGACCAGCCGGCCCAGGCCATCTGGTCACCCTGCCGACCCACAAGGGATGGTGGCCCCCATCCCTGTACCCCGGTGGGGCAGGGACAGGAGGGGTTGGCCCCCGTGACGGAGAGCACGTGGTGGAGGCAGCCTCCCACGTACCCAAGTTACCCCCTCCGCGTCCCTCCCACCAGCCTGGTGGCAGAGGGTCCCACCCCTGGGTGTGGTGTAGGAAGGCATCCGCGGGCACCCGCACTCGGAGAGACAAAAGTTTGGCTCAAAGGATGACTTTCAATAGATCGCAGCAAGGTAGCTGCTCTGCTACTTACGAAACCCTGACCCACAATCAGGTCGTCTACGAATGATTTAGCACCGGGTGCCCCACGAACATGCGGTGCGCTAAGGGCGATGGAGGCGGCCCCCTTCCATCCGCGCTCCGGTCCCCAAGCGAGCGGCTCTACGCACCGGCCCCCCGAGAGAGGCTGGCTATCCCAGGCCAACCGTGGTTCCACGGCATTGCGGTATCGTTACGGTTTAGATTTAATGAAATTGAGTACTTTTAGAAAAGGGCTTTAAGCCCTGCCCCTCTTTTCCATTGGCTGGCATCACCGTTTATGCTAAACGGTGGCCAGCCATTGGAAAAGAGCTTTGTATGTTGCCTCCCTTTGGCTTTTTTCAGACGGGCCACTTGGACGGGCTTGCCTGCTTTCCTTTTGTCGCAAACGTTTTCTTATCTTTATGGGGCCATGTGTTTAAACACATGGCCCCATAAAGACAAGACATTGGCTGCAGCGCAGTCCTCTTTCACTTTCGGGACTGCACTTGCTGCCTACGATGCTCTGTGTGCTTAATGAAGGAGTTATTTTCATATTGGGGATTTTTCCCAGTGTGTTTCAAAGGGTTAGCAATTCACACTCAGCACCCTTCAAGGGTATAATTTTTTCTCCCTGCGTACGCTCTTTCTATTTATTTTCTCCAATCTCCCTGGTGTCCACAAAGGCCACCTTATATTTATTTTTTAGAATCTAATTTCAAAGTGAGTAGGTTTCCCTTCTCCTAGAAGCGTGCACCTGCGGCGGGTGACCGACCCTCGGAGGGGGTGCTTGGCTGGTGCCACCCCCCCCTGCCAATAGTATTCACAGGGGAGGAGAAGGCGAGAAGGACTCGTTTACGCGACCAACTCTTGTTTCAAAACTTCCTCTGGTGCCACTAACGCCGGCTGCTGCGTTTTCAGCCAGTTCACCTGCGAGGACAAAGAGGCACAGAGCGCTAGGGAGTCGTTGCACCCGCCTCAGGGTAAGTCTTAGTGGTGGGCGCGGAACTACGCTCTATCTATTTATTTTCTCCAATCTCTCTGGTGAACACAAAGGCCACCTTACGTTTAATTTTTAGAATCTAATTTCAAAGCGAGTCGGTTTCCCTTCTCCTAGAAGCGTGCGCCTGCAGCGGGTGACCGCCCTGTAGTGTTGGGGGCCCTAGGCCCTCATGCTGGGAATGACTGACGCGGACACATCGTTAGATGGTGGGTTAACTGGCCACGAGCACGTGCGCTCGGCCCTTTTATTAGCCTCGTCACCTGACCCAGTGACGTAGGTGGTGGGTGGGTGTAAAGTGTAGAGCATACACTTATGAACACTAGAACGTGTCCATGCTAGGACACTACATTCCTCCCAATCTTTAATAACAAAAACCCGGAGTCAAATGTCCAACCTAGGGGAGAAAAGACATATATATACAGATGTAATACAGTGACTAAACTTCTGCAGAGTCGCTCACGCTTCAGCAGCCTGGAGTCACAGACGATGTTCTTCCTGTCGCGGACGATGTTCTTCCTGTCGCGGGCGATCACCAGTTCACTGTGGCACCAGTCATGGGTGCTCGATGGAGTTAGTCTGTTTGACGGCTCTGCCTTGAAGTTGCTCTCACAGTCTTTCTTCACGTTACTTTCTTGGCGACAAACGCAGTTGTTGAGTTCTTTTGGTTCAGCGCTAGATGTTGCCATTTATCTTTTTAGTCCAGTCCTTTTCTTTATCTGTGGCGTGTGTTCTGTTTTGCAGAAAGACGGGTTATTCGCAAGACACCCCTCTCACCAGGATGCCCCTCTCACAGGTGTTCCCCTGCCACGGGATATCCTTGAGGCCCTCTTCCTCAGATCTGGCCTGGGTTCAGTGTCCTGTATCGTGTTACTCCCATGCCGATAAGTACGGGTGCGGAGGAGACGGCAGGTCTCACCTCAGATGCCGCAGTCAGACCTGGAGGGTGGCTGTTGGCTCCTGTCTTTAGCACGCGAAGTCTTCATCCTCCTGAGACCTTTGCTGAAGGGCGGCTGATGACCATCTCTCGTCGCGGGGATACTCTCTCTCACCGGCATCCCTGAGGCCTTTGCCCCTGAGTCACCACGGCTGGCATTGACCAGTGTCCGTGTAACCCCAAAGGTGGGTGTTTCGAATGGTCCGGCCTGCTCACCTCTGCAGATCCCAGGTGTGCTGAAAGCATCATCAAACAGATGGTCTTTTCTCCGTGCCACGGGTGTTCTTTAGGACTTGCGCACTGTGTTCTGACGCTTGTCACCTTCCTTGTCTTTGAGGTGTGAGTAGTCTTGCCACACTCTTCTCCTTGTCCTCTATTTCTTTCTCCGTGAGGCTGTCATGTCACTCTGACTTCTTCTCCTTCTTACAGTGGCAACCGTGCCACTCAGATCTTTCTTTCCCCTTTTCCTATTAGTGGCAGACGTGCCACTCTGATGTCATCTTCCTTCTTGTAGTGGCAAACGTGCCACTCAGATATCTTCTTTTCTTGTAGTGGCAAACGTGCCACTGCGATATCTTCTTTCTTCTTAGTGGCGGACATGCCACTCTGGTCTCTTCATCACTTCGCTTCACGACCTACTCTGGACCGTTTCTGTTCTCCTCTTATCAGGCCAGGCTTCTCCATGCAGCGCGCGCACTCTGCACGTGTTCCCCCTGGTCTTGTCCTCGTCCGAGAACACTCTCTTCATCTTCCTCAGCATTCCGAGTTAGGGTCGTGACCTTCTCTTCATCTTCTCCTTTTCACCAGTTACTTTGGTTGAAGTTCGTGGGGCCAAACTCTTGGTCCGCTTCGTTCTTCTCCTGTTCACCAGTTACTTTGGTTCTTCTTGAGCTTCTTGGACCACTTGACGGTCCGCGCTGCCGATCGCTGGCAGGATATCTTCGGTCTTGTCGTCAGACCTCTTGCTTTGTAGCTTCACTGACCCGTGCGTCGGTCACCTCCTTGTGCAACTCCTGGCGAGTCGGCTTCTGTGGTGCGACCATTTGGCTGGTCGGCTTGACCTTTGTGGTGCGACCGTTTGGCAGGTCGGCTTGGCCTTTGTGGTGCGACCATTTGGCTGGTCGGCTTGACCTTTGTGGTGCGACCGTTTGGCAGGTCGGCTTGGCCTTTGTGGTGCGACCGTTTGGCAGGTCGGCTTGGCCTTTGTGGTGCGACCATCTGGCTGGTCGGCTTCACGAGGTGCGTCACGTCGTGTGACCCCCGGTGTCTTCTGACTTATCGGGCGCTGGTGCAAGCTTCTCTTCGTACCGTCGTGGTACATCTTCAGTGTCGCGTTGCTCCTTGCGCCGTGTGATCTCTGGTTATCGTGCACCCACTCTTTTCCTTCTGTAACTGAGGCGGTGCTTTAGACTGCTGCCTTTTGGTCGCTTCCGTGGACGCACTTGCTGCGCACTTCCTTCTGATCCTCTTTTGAGACTTGCTGCCTGGACGAGTCTCTTCAAACCCTTGCCACCCAAGGCTGGTGCACTCTGGTGTCTTCACTCCTGCAGCGACTACCCCTGGCCAGTAGGCGTCACCGCACTCCACGCCACCTTGTCAGCAGGCTCCTTCCTGGAGGATCCCTTGTGTGTGCACTTGTTGGCGTTTGCCACTCCAGTGTGGGCGGTCGTGCATACTCCACTAGGCTTTGCTGTGTTACAGCGTTCCCCTTTTCGGTTGTGCCGTTCAGCTGCAACAGTGCTTATGCGCTTTATTTTCCCTGCACGTTTGGGCTGTAAGAGCTCCCTCTGTGCTGCCTTATTTTCTTCTTGGCATGCTGTTGCCTCCCAGCACACTATTATATGTCTGTTTGTGTTGTTTTTTTCTTGTTTTGTGGTAGAAAACCTTGCTGCCACCGTCTTTTACCTAGTGGGTGCAATGATGCACTTTGGCCACTAGATGGCAGTGTGCTTCATTTCAACGTGTTCTCAGCCGGTCTTTTCTTCCCGACCCTGAGGCCTCACGCTGTCTTTTCACAGTGGGACACCTTCCTGATCCCCAGCTGGCACACCTTCTTGGGACCCCCACGCATACAGGCACTGCAGCCAGGTAGGTGCCCTCGTTTGTCTTCTTTTATTTATTAATGTTTTGTTTGACTTTGTGCCTGTGCACACGCGATCAGGGCACTTTCCTGCTGTAATTATTTTCGCGCCCTGCAGCGCTCCAACCGGCCTCCAGCAGCTTCCTCCATGCTGCGGGCCTTGCTCTCCTGTCTCTCGATCGTTCCTGCCGCTTTCCTGATTACTCGTGTCCCTTGGCTGCACCGGGACCTCGCAGGACACTAAACGGCCTCATTTATCCAGTTCCCACCGGCCTGGCACGCTCTCTCCTCGCAGGTGGGACACGGACTCCGAGGCTGCGTTCTTGCTCCCCCGTCGCCGGAGTCTCTCATCGGCCGCTGGCGGCCAGGCACCCTATCTTCCCGGGCACACGCAGGCTGTTGGGCATGACTGGAGGACTCCGCTTCTGGACGGCGAGTCACGTAGATGGTTAGGACCTCCGCGCCCCTTGCAGCCGGCATTTCCTTCTCCCTGGCAGCACAGGGGTGGGGATGCTGGTGCCGCTCTGCTCGGCAGCAGTCTAGATGCTGCCTTCTCACCCTTCCACCCCGCAGCCTCACATTTCACATGCTGCGCGGGGGTGGGTAGGTGTTGGCGTTATTCTCGGGGCTGCCCACTTTGAGCTATGGGCTCAGTTCAGTTTGCTGGTGGAGCGCCTCACCGCAGAGTGGCACTTGACCGGTCGCTGCTGCTGCAGGGTGGGCACCCGCTGACTGTATGCCATTTGGGTCTCTCTTCGCCGCGCTGCGTTACGCTCACCGTCTGCTTGCTCTGCCTCAGGCTCTTCCGACGCGGGGTCTCCCACTCGGCTTGGCGCACCCCCGGGGCTCTTCTCACGCCCCGTGGGATCTCAAACGCAACGGGCGCTTCCTGGGGTCAGCCACATGCAGGCACTGCGGCCTCGGGTGGGCTCCCGACCTCGCTTTCTCAGGCCCAGGGCTTTTCACACGCCCTGCGGGCCATCGGGCTTGTTCTGCGCCGGCTTCTGGGGGTGCCCTCGAAACGGGCAGCTCTCTCCCCCTTAATTCCAATCAGCTGGGCTGCTGCACGCACAGCCAGCTCTCCTCCTCACCACCTTACCAAAGGCGGCGGCACACGCGGAATTAGCCCACTCGTCGCCATTGTAGTGTTGGGGGCCCTAGGCCCTCATGCTGGGAATGACTGACGCGGACACATCGTTAGATGGTGGGTTAACTGGCCACGAGCACGTGCGCTCGGCCCTTTTATTAGCCTCGTCACCTGACCCAGTGACGTAGGTGGTGGGTGGGTGTAAAGTGTAGAGCATACACTTATGAACACTAGAACGTGTCCATGCTAGGACACTACACGCCCCTCGGAGGCGGTGCTTGGCTGGTGCCACCCCCCCGCCAATAGTATTCACAGGGGAGGAGAAGGCGAGAAGGACTCGTTTCCGCAACCGACTCTCCTGTTTCAAAACTTCCTCTGGTACCACTAACGCCTGCTGCTGCGTTTTCAACCAGTTCACCTGCGAGGACAAAGAGGCACAGAGCGATAGGGAGTCGGTGCACCGCCTCGGGGTAAGTCTTAGTGGTGGGCGCGGAAATCCTGCGGAGGAGGGATGGGGACCCCGGGCAGGGGTGGCTTGTTTCCCGCGCCTCCCTTTGCGTGCGCTGAACGGGCGCCTAACAGCTTATGCTTATTTCCTACCCGCTCCAATAAGTTGTAATGTTTACCTCCTTTGCCTCTGGTCAGTTTTAGCCTATTCCTACGTGGTTACAGCGGGAATTAACTTCAGCGTTCCTGGCTCGCGGGGTTGGCTACGTGGATCTCAAATTTTATATTTTCGATTTATTGATGATTCCTGAGTTTGAGACAGGGCCTAGATAGGGCTCTGCTCCCAGGTTGTTCCCATTCTTTCTTCTACTTGACCATAGTAATGAGATGGTGGTGAGAGGGGGGAGTTACGCCACTGCTTTGAGACTTTTATAGTGCGCGCGGGAGACACCACTCAAGCGCTCATAATTCCTTACACCTACGGGCGCCACTGTTTCTTTAGTAAAGTGTTTCATCATGTGTTGCACCTGACCAGCGCTCTGTCTGTGTTTACGTATGTGGTTTAGGCGTATAGCAGAGCGCCGTCTACGTCACGTTTGCAGTCCCCGCAGATTGTGGTGGTGTTGCTGCACCCTGCACAGTATTTCCCTAATCGAAAAAAGGGTTACAGAAAAAAAGTAAAAACTCCTAATTGAACATGAAAATGATCCTCTTTCTTTGGTCCCTGACGAATTGCTGATTAGTCCCTGCGAATGTGTAAACCAATTTGTGTGTAGCCGGGTATGCTTAGCCAGCTAAAGCTGGATTCGATTATTTACGGGGACAGTCGATTAAAGTGATCTCATGTTTTATCGCTGCAGGGGGAAGAGGTGTTGTACTCCAACGCTTCCAATATCTACCGTAGGAAGGAAAATCGCACCCCTGCAGTAGGGAGTATGCAACCGCGCAATCGGGAGGCGATGCTTGGAGAGATATAAAAAAAATATATGCGAGTATCCCCGTTGTCAGATTTCTAAGGCTAATCGCGCTCTGTCGCAGCTAGAGTCGTTGTATTTATTCTAAATTATTCCAAAGAATAGCGAGACAGGTTCACTTTATATGTGGCAGTGGTCGTACAGCTGCATTTTGGATATGTGTAATAATGCAGTTGCAGTTTAATGGTCCTGGGGCCACAGATACAATGTTTACATGCACTGTTTCTGTAATGTTTTCTATTGCTGGAACTGAAAGTAGAGAAAAACGGAAAACTTTCCTAATATGGGAATCTGGATTTAGTTTGTCTTTGAACTTAAGACCTGGCTCTTCTCCTTGACCTAGCCCACTCTTTTTCCCCCGGACATCACTGAACCTCACTAGATGTTGTCTTCAGCGCCGGGACACCCCCGTTGGGGGTAGCTGAGCGCTTAACAAACTTCTAAATAATAATAATAAGTCTGTTTGCGTGTCTTGGCTTAACTATGTAGGATGTGGGTTCTGCGTGTTGCCGCCTCACATAGCGCCACCCTAGGCTCTCACTGTGCTTGTTTATTTTTTATCTGTGCTTTTCATTAAAATGCTCTTTTCAGGCCTGCCACCTAAGATCGCTCTACAGTGTTTACCACGATATCAACACTTCACAATGTTTAGTTGTGAAGAGGCGATATCACAGTAAGCTAGAAACCCTTGCGGGGAGCAGGTTCCATCTCATTACATGGCATCTGTGGCGACCAGGGCCGGACTGGAACCCAAAACCGGCCCTGGCAAAGTGCTCCCCAGACCCCAGCCCTTGAGGCACCGGCTGTTATTTATTTATTAATTTGATATAGCACTACGTGTGGCCTTGAGGGGGCGCAACACAGGCCCGCAACCTTCAGGGGGCCCCCATTCAACCGAAGACCAATTCATAAATGTAATCTATGGGATACTAGGACCCCTCACAAGATATGGGATTCCCAGACCCTTCTTCATATTCTGCAGGGGGCTCGCATCATCATACATGCCAACATTGTGGAAGAGGAAAAGGGGACATTTAAAAACAAGCATTAAAAATGCAATAGGTCTCGCCTTTCATTAAGTTAAAGCCATTTGCTTTGCTATACAATACCATTAGCAAAGCAAATGGGTTTAACTTAATCAAAGGCGAGACTTATTGCATTTTCAATGCTTATTGGTATTGTCTTAAAGTACATACAAATTTTGGCTATTTTTCTAAACTGGTGTGGTATCCTTTTGTAGTGCTTACACTGTATTACTGTTATGTACAAATGCTTTACACACTGTCTCTAAGATAAGCCTGACTGCTCGTGCCAAGCTACCAAGGGGTTGAGCAGGGGTTATTTTAGGAGTGTAACTCCCTTATCCTGACTAGGAAGAAGGGTCCCTATTTGGACAAAGGTGCAAGCCCTTGCCAACTAGAGACCCCCAGTTGTACCATTGGTTGTCAGCGGTGAGGATAGGTCTTGCGTTTGCACTTAACTAACAGTGATTGGTGTGCACTACTACCATATTGCAGACCATTACGTGCCACATACTAGTTCTTTTTCTTTTTGGCCTATTTTTGATCTCGCCAGTTTGAACTTGCTACTTCATCATGCCGGAATCAAGAGCATCATCGGTTGCATCCCTGCAAATTGCCTTTAAGGAGGATAGGTTGGAAGCCTACAATGTTAGGGATTTGAAATCATTTTGCAAGAACCTAAAAGTCCAAGTCAGAGGCCTCACTGGGAAGGACGAGCTACAAAGGGCGCTGAGGGCCTCGGTAGCTGCCAGAGATGCAAGTGGGCAATCTGGTGATCTCAGTGGTGAGGCGGAGGAGCCTATTCCTAGGATGGATGTGCTTTTGGGAGGGGGGAACCCTCCAGGCCAGGCAGCAGTAGCCTGTCCCCAGAGAAGCTGTAGGACAGGCGGGAAGCACGGAAGTTTGAGTTGGAAAAACTCAGGATAGAAAGTGACTGGGAAGATAAAAGAATAGTCATGGAGGAAAGGAAGATACTCTTAGACCATGAGCGAGGTCTTAAGGAGCTTGAGCTAAGAAGTAGGCCCAGCTCAGATGGTGGCAGCAATTAGTCAAGTCACGCAGACAGAATTGTACACATCCCTAAGAATGTATGCAAGAATTCAAAAAGGAGGAGGACATACAAAGATGGTTTCAAGGGTACGAGGTAGCAATCCACATGAATGGGGTCCCTGAGGAGCAGGATTGTGGCCTCTCTTCCCAGAAGAAGCAAGGGATACTTTAATAGCTTTGGGTAAGGGGTATCACCTCACCTATCCCAACAAGAAGGACGCCCTTTTCACTAAGTTTGGTCTTACTCCTGAAAAGTACAGGGATCAGTTCAGGTCCAGTAAGAAGAATGATGCCAACACTTGGTTGGAATGTGTGGATGTGTTTTGCCGGTTACTGGATGGCTGGGTGAAGGGCAGTAATGTGACAGATTTTCAGGGGCTCTACAATTTGATTGCATGGGAGCACTTGTCTAGTCTATGTTTTGCAGATCTGCA
This sequence comes from Triturus cristatus, assembly GCF_964204655.1. NCBI lineage: Eukaryota > Metazoa > Chordata > Amphibia > Caudata > Salamandridae > Triturus > Triturus cristatus. Next base: position 1,103,507,034 of record NC_140579.1, read on the forward strand.
CCAGCACCTAGTTGATAGTAAGCTGACTGACCTCAGGAAGCTTGCTATGGAGGCAGACCGCGGGGTGAGTACCAGGGTCCACAAGAATGCGTTTTGGGGAGACTCAGCCAAAGGTGGGCAGGGTCCCCAGCAGAAAAGTGGGGGGGGACAAGGGTTAATCACAGGAGTTCTCTAAATGGCCCCAAACTAACACCCAGGGTAAAGTTTCCCATTCCCCTGGAGATAAGAAACAAGGGATCTTGTAAGGAAAGCCTGCTGAGACCGTCCCCTGCAAATGTTTTGCATGTGACCAGGTGGGGCAGATGAAGGGGGACCCCAGGTGCTCAAAGGGGGCTCAGCCACTGACCAGTGGGCAGTCCAAAGTGTTGGCTAGTGTAGCGCTGGGGGAGGAGGAGTAGTACCAACAGGAGGGTGGGGACCCCGCAGAAACAACCCTCGTCTCACTAGGGGACAGCGAGATGGTCCCAGGAAACCAGGTGCCACCTAACACAAAGAAATACAGCACAGCACCTGGGTGACCATCAATGGGAAAAGGGTAGAGGCTCTCAGAGATACTGGAGCCATTGTGACCTCAGTCCGGTGTCACCTGGTCTCTGAGAAGCATGTAGTCGCAGGGGCATTCCACCAAGTAATTGTGGTAGACAATTCAGAGCGCCAGTGTCTGGCGGTGCAGGTTCCCTTCGAGTGGGGGGGGTCTAAGGTCCCTTGAGGGTGGTTGTGAACCCTTCCATGCCTGTAGATTGTCTGCTAGGTAACGACCTGGAGCAGTCCTTGTGGAAGGATGTTGAGCTCAGGTCTCACTTGGAGATGCTTGGGTTGCCAGAGTGGGCATACGTGTCCACTCGGTAAATGGCGGCTAGAGAGGGTGGTCAAGAGGACTTGGAGCCTGAAACAGTGGCCCAAGTCCCTGCCAAGAGAAAGGGCAAGGGTCGCGGGAAACCGGCCCCTGAAGTTCCCATGGACCGGAAGGAGGCGGACCTTGAGGGGTACGCCCCGGTGCCGACAGGAGAGCAGGTAGCTGAACTGGGGGACATCTCTGAGCTGACCCATTGGCAGCAAGAAGGGGGTCCCACCAGGGAGGAATTCTGCATGGAGCAGAAAGAGTGCCCTTCTCTAGAGGGTCTGCGGTGGCAGGCTGTAGACCAAGCAACTGGTGATCAGTCCGGATCACACTGGATCTACTGGGAGAATGATCTCCTGTATAGTGAGCCTGAGGTCGCTTAGCCTGGGTCAGCCCGTGTGCTGGTGGTACCCCAGCGTTTCAGGACCTTCCTACGGGGTCTGGCTCATAACGTGCCTTTGGCAGGACATTTGGGGCAGGACAAGACCTTTGACAGGCTTGTCACCCACTTCTTCTGGTCCCAAATGCGCAGGCAGTCAGATGGACATTGCCGGTCTTGCAAACTTACCAGGCAAGTGGTAAGAGTGGGAGGAAGGTCAAAGCTCCTCTCCAACCGTTTCTAGTAGTTGGAACACCCTTTGAAAGGGTAGGGATGGACATTGTGGGGCAACTGGATCCCAAGACCGCCATGGGGAACAGGTACCTCCGGGACCATGCCACCCAGTACCCAGAGGCAATGCCTCTCAGGACAATGGCGGCGCCAGTGGTGGGCCAGGCGTTAATGGGGAAATTTTCCCGAGTGTGGTTCTCCAGAGAGGTGGTTTCTGACAGGGGCACCAACTTCATATCTAAGTATATGACATCCCTGTGGAATGAGTGTGGTGTGACTTACAAGTTCACCACTCCTTACCACCCACAAGGTAACTGTCTGGTAGAGAGATTCAACCAGACCTTGAAGGGCGTGCTTAAGGGTCTAACGGAACCCATGAGGCATAAGTGGGACGTCCTCTTGCCGTGCCTTCTCTTTGCATACAGGGAGGTACCACAGAAGTCTCTTGGGTTCAGTCCCTTTGAGCTCCTATATGGTCACCCTTTGAGAGAACCTCTAAGTTTGGTGAAGGATGGCTGGGAGGCAGCTCCCAGGAAAACTCCCCAGGAGGTGTTTAGTTACATGCTGGCCTCCCGAAACCAAACTGCCCGCTTCAGGAAACTCACTCAGGCGAACCTGGAAGCAAGCCAGGAAATAATGAAGAAGTGGTAGGACCAGAATGCCACTCTGGTCGAATTTCAACCTGGACAAAACATATGGGTTATGGCCCCAGAGGAGCCTTGTGCCTTGCAGGACAAGTGGACTGGGCCGTGTGAGATGGTGGAGCGCAAAAGTGATGTCACCTACCTGGTGGATTTGCAGGCTCCCAGGAACCCTCTGAGGGTCCTCCACGTGAACCGCCTCAAACCCCACTTCGAGAGGTCCGAAGTGAGCATGCTCTTGGCGACATATGACGGGGTGGAAGAGAAGAGTGAGCCTCTCCCTGACCTCCTGTCTGCCAAGGAAGGTGATGGGTCAGTGGAAGGTGTGATCCTCTCCCCTACACTGACCGCAGAGCAGCAGAGCAACTGTCACCGGTTGTTGGGACAGTTTGCCCCACTGTTCTCCCTAACCCCCGGTGTTACTTACTGGTGTACCTATGACGTGGACACCGGTGACAGCCCGCCTGTGAAGCACAAGATTTACAGGTTGACTGACCGGGTCAAGGCCAGCATCAAAGAGGAGGTCTCTAAGATGTTGGCGTTAGGGGTGATCGAGCCTTTCAGCAGACCTTGGGCCAGCCCAGTGGTCTTGGTCCAGAAGGCTGCTGCACCCGGTGCTACTCTAGAACTGCGGTTTTGTGTGGACTACCGTGGGCTCAATGCCATCACCAGGACTGGCACACACCCCATCCCCAGAGCTGATGAGCTCATTGATCGGTTGGGAGCTGCCAAGTTCCTCAGCACGTTTGATTTAACATCTGGGTACTGGCAGATTGCCTTAACCCATGGGGCCAAGGAGAGGTCAGCATTTTCAACACCAGGAGGACATTACCAGTTCCGGGTGATGCCCTTTGGGTTGAAGAATGCCCCTGCCACCTTTCAGAGGTTGGTCAAACATGTGTTGGCTGGGCTGGAGGATTTCAGCGCCGCCTACCTGGATGACATCGCAGTGTTCAGTTCCAGCTGGGAAGAACACTTGCAGCACCTCAGTGAAGTGTTAAAGGCGCTGCAGAGGGCAGGCCTCACGATCAAGGCCAGTAAGTGCCAGATCAGGAAGGGTTCTGTGGTGTACTTGGGACACCAGGAAGGAAGCGGCCAGGTGGCACCTCTACAACCCAAGATTGACACCATTCTGGCTTGGGAGCCCCCTAAGACCAATGTAGGAGAGTAGGATCTGCTTCACATGGGTACCCCCACTTTTTGCTGGTGTTTCACTGTTTTTCGGCCTCAGTCTGGCTGTAGGCCTCTAATCAGGATCACAGCCTAGCTGCTTCCTCTCTAAAATGGGTTCCATGTACATTAGGCACATATCTAATTGGATTCTGGAGTGCCTTATAAGCCCCTAGTATATGGTATACTATGTACCTAGGGCATAGGTACCTCAGAGGCCTACCAGGGGCTGCATCATGTATTATGCCACCCCTGGGAAGCACTCCAAAGTGACACCACAGGTCTGCTACTGCAGCCTGGGTAAGGGTGTGCTTGCACCCCTTTCTGTGGTATAGGCTACCTAGATCACTACCTTATACAGAAACATATAAACCTATAAGCCACTCCTATGGCAGGCCTTGACAATCCTGAAGGCAGAGTGCTTGGTTTTATGTGAGAGGGTTGTAGGAGAGTAGGATCTGCACTTATGTTGCCCCCACTTTTTTTCTGATGTATACACTGGTTTCTGACTATAGTCTGGCTGGGTCCCTGCTAATCAGGGCCCCAGTCTCACTGATCTCTCTAAACAACTTGGTGTGCATATTAGATGCACTAGTGATTGGATACTGTGGTACCTTATGAGCCCCTAGTATATGGTACCTTAGGTACCTAGGGCATTGGTACTTGACAGGCCTACCAGGGGCTGCAGCATGTATTATGCCACCCCTGGGAAGCACTCACAATCTGACACCACAGGCCTGCTACTGCAGCCTGTGTGAGGTAGTGTTAGCACTCCTCACTGAGGTATAGGTTCCTATATCTCACCATACACACACATATAAACCTATCAGTCACCCCTATGGTAGGCCCTATCAATCCCAAGGGCAGGGTGCAGGGTTTACTATGTGAGGGGGTGCTTCTGCCTGAGCAGGGCCCCTCTGCAGCTGGCAGAGTCTATTCTCTGCTGCTGTTTGTGGATGCGGTTCAACCATATACTCTTAAGTGCATTATAACCTCGCGGTAAATGCTAACTTTGGAATGTCTGCATCAAAACATGTCGTGTTTGGTGTCAAACAACTGTGAATCCTACCCCCACACCAGTAACTGGTGTGGGAGTAGGATCCCACCCTTCTAGAGGGGACGGCATGTACCCACTGTACTACACGGTAGAAATCATCTAGAGCCCTGGCATCACAAAATGGATGCCACCAGCACAGACACCGGGCTGCCTTCCTGCTGCTGACCGAAACTCGCAGTGGAGGGAGCCCAACAAAGGGTTTCCTGTCACAAGGAGGTGTCACCACCTCCCAGACAGGATTTAGTGTATTGGAGCTGGGTGGGTGCACTCTTAGAGTGCTTTGAAGTCCTGCACTGGGGAAGCAGTAGGCTCCTCTGTGCATATGCCAGCTCAAACCGGTTCAGGGGCTACCTGCCCCTGCTCTGGCGTGAAACTGGACAAAGGGAAGTGGGTGTAACCACCCACTACCCTGACCCTCCTAGAGGAGTGGTCATAGAGCTAGTCCCTCCCATCTTTTCACTATAAAATACCACACATTGCCAATGCAATTTAGATTACACCTGGACGACGCTCCACTAAGAAGAATCCTGGCCCTTCGATGTTCCACTATCTCTGGAAGACTGAAGAATCTCCCTTGGAGTCAAGGAGTGACTCCCCTGCTTGGCAGGCACCAAAACTCTTTACAACGGTTGCAAACTTTACCACTCCCGCCGGAGCCCAAAGTCCCTGCGTCCCCTGAAGCAGATTTCCTTACCTCTCGACGGCCATTTTGAGTCCCCAGTGAAGCTGTGGCATCTGGACCCCACGAGTGACGAGGAACAGCAATACCAGGGAACCGTGCACTGATTTCGAGTGCAAGCCCTAAACTACATCCAACGAAGTTGTGCTTTGGACCACTTGTTGTCCAAGTCCCTAGCAGGTCTAGTACCGAATTTCAGCAGCCTACCCCATCCCGAGTGACCGTGGGCTGTTGTTAAACTTTTCCTGCAAAGGCGTCTTTGCAGTTGCTTGCCCGTTGGCTAGTAACTCACCTGAAGACTTGGGCTCGCCTGGTTGCTCTGGGCCTGTCCTCACTTACCCTTGCTGGGTAAGTCCATCAGACCTTGCTGGTCTGCACCATTGCCAATCTTCACTCCACACAAGACTTGCAGCTGCCAAGGTTTATTGACTCCAATCCGGGTGCCAACACCGTCGACATCTGCAGACGTTGTGGGACCTCCCGAATCCAGCTGCTGGTCATCGTCGAGCCTTCCTGGACCTCGTGAGTGAAGAGACAAAACACCATCACCAACCTGAAGAGACGCGACAGCTGTGGTCATCCATCTTGCTGGCCACCGGTCACTGGCAAGTGACTCTGAACTCTGTCCCCTCAATTTCTAGGTCTTCTGCAACTCCAATCCATCGTCGGATTCGAACGGACACCTCTCCAGTCGTCACAAGCAGCAAGTATCCAGTGATCTCCATTCGAAACAGCATCGCGACCCGACACCAAAGGACACCTATGCACCCGGCTTCCCTGGGTGAGGTAACTCGTGCACTCCGGTGCCCAAGTGTGTGTTGGCTCTCGAAATACTTACCCTGTAAGTAGCTTGCCTGTTGACTTTTGCGAAGTGCCCTAAAACTGTAAAATACAAACCGCGACATTTGCCATTGAAACGCATTGAAAACCTGCGTGTGTGTTTAGACACTGCACGCGTCTCCTGTGGGCTGATTACTTACCTGCTAACACTGCAGAAGTGAAGCCCCAGCGATTCCCAAGGCCCTAGGCCTCTTACTTTTGCAAGTCGAGTTTGTTAACCCATTATTTTAGTATATGGTCTGGTACGCCCCTAGGGCTACAGCCATATTTGTGCTTAATTTATTGAGAACTGTTGATCTTTTGAATGTTTACCTGGCTCTAATCTCATAAAGAGATTAGTAGAGTATATTTAGAAATAAATACATATATATTTGATATATATACCTGTGTGGTATCTTTTCATTTGGTAATTCAAGAGATTATAAGGTAAAACAGGCTGCTTTACATTCCTCAGAGACTTAGCCTGAAGGCTGCTCTCCACAGCTACCAATAGGATAGCTTTCTTTAAAAGGTTGTCTTTAAACCTATCTACCAAGAGTCGAATTGGACTGGTGCAAGGTGGCCACTATAACTAGTGACCAGCATATGCCAGGCCAACTTCTCACAAGGGTGCCCAAGCATGAGCTGAGCCCCTCTGCAGCATTCGTAAATACTTCCTTATGGCTGTTCTGTGATACAGCCATAGCATATACTCTTAAGTGCATTATAACCTCGCGGTAAATGCTAACTATGGGATGGCTCTATCAAAACATGTCCCCACCTCCCCAGATAGGCTGATGTGTATTGGGGCTGGGCGGGAGCACTCTCTGGTGCTTGAAGTCCTGCACTGGGGGCACATTTGGTGTCCCTGTGCATACTCCACTTCTACCTGCATGTGCTACCTGCCCCTGCTCTGGCACGAAACTGGACAAAGGAAATGGGTGTAGCCACCCATCTTTCCTGGCCCACCCATAGGTGCGGCCTTAGAGTTAGTCCATCCCCTAAACTTAGTATAAGTATAGGAATCCAGTCCCTAGGACTTTAGAGTACCCTGGACGAAACTCTGCAACATACATCCTGGACCTTCGACTTTCTATCTCGACTAGAAGACGGAAGAAATCTCCCTTGGGGTCAAGGAGTGACTCCCCTGCTTGGCAGGCAACAAAGAAGCAACTGACCAGTCTGCAATTCTGAAGCTCCCGCCGGACGCCGAAGTCTCTGCATCCCCAGAGGTGGATTTCCATACTTCCCCAAGGCTACCCTGAGTCCACAGCAAAGCTGAGGCCCGTAGCTATCGTGGGTGACGTGGAACCGTGACCCCTGGACACTGAACTTTTGCAGCAACACTACCTTCCTGGTCATCCTCGAAGTTGTGTTTTGGGCTCCGAGTAGCCCCAGCCTTGAGCATCTCCTGCACCGAAGATTGTTGGCATCCACTCCACGAGTGCCCTGTGGGCCAGCTTCAAGTGCGAATGCTCGAGGCTCCTTCGCCATCACTAGCCCATTGGCTAGCAGGTCCCCACGAAGGTGACTCCTTTTCTGATTGGGCTTACCTGGTTGCTCCAGACGTGCCCTGACTTACCCTTGCTGGGTGAGTCCCTCAGACCTTGCTGGTCTGCACCGCAGTCTTTTCTCTGCATTCCTGTGACTTGCCATTGCCCAGGCTTGTTGGGTCCTTTCTGGTCGCCGACACCGCAGCACTTGACAGACTTTGTGGGACAGCTCGAATCCGGCTCGTGCACTTCGTCGACGCCTCCTGGATCTCGTGGCTGAAGAGTCAAGACACCCATCAACTCACCTGAAGCACCCGACATCTGTGAGCATTGGTCCATCCTGCCCTAGGTCACTGGCAAGTGACCCAGACTCTGTCCCCTCTGCTTTCAGGTTCCTTACATCCTAGATCCAGGCTTGGATCTCTCCGGACACTTCTCCTCTTCACGGCAGCAGCAGTTCTTTGCAGGCTTCCATTGAAATGGACGACGCGACCCGACACCAAAAGACACCTATGCACCCGGCTTTCCTGGGTGAGGTAACTCGAGTACTCCGGTGCTCTTGTGGGTGCTAGCCCTAGAACTTCTTAAGTCCAAAAGGGTTTGGTCCAGACTCGATTAGAAGTGTCCCTAATCTTTAAAATTCCAACCGCGACATTGCCCATAGAAGATAATAGGAACACGCGGTTGTGTTTCCACACTGCATACAGCTCCCGTGGGTCCCCTGTGTCACTACCTTGGGTGGTTCCTTGGGGTCCCAGTGATTCTAGAGGCAATAGGCCTAGTGCCTATCTCAGTCGTGGTTCTTATACCCCTTTTTTAGTATATGATTTGGCGCGCCCGTAGGGTCCAAACATGTATTTGTGCTTTTACTGATGCTTTATCACTTGAAACTTTAGTACTTCGAACTCCAGTCTCATAAAGAGACTAGAGGGGTGTGTTTAATATACCTGGTGTGGTTGTCTTTTTATTTGACCATTCAAGAGATTATAGACTGGTAAAACAAGCTGCTTTACATTCCGTCAAGCCTGAAGGCTGCTCTCCATAGCTACCACTAGGATAGCTTTCAATAAAGGTTGTCTTTAACCTATCACCATAAGGGGTTGTTTGGACTGATACAAGGTGCCCACTAGAACTAGTGGACACCTTGGACAACATATATCAGGCCACCTTCTCACAACCAAGACAGAGGTGAGGGCCTTTTTAGGACTCACTGGGTACCACCGGAGATTTGTTAAGGGTTATGGCACCCTTGTTGCCCCCTTAACCGGGCTGACTTCTAGGAAGCAGCCCAAGAAGGTGATCTGGACTGAGTCCTGCCAGAAGGCTTTTGATGCCCTGAAGGCCGCCATGTGCATGGCACCCGTGCTCAAGGCACCCGACTTCTCCAAGGAATTTGTCGTGTAGACTGATGCATCAGAGCATGGGGTGGGAGCTGTGCTCTCGCAGCTGAACGAAGAGGTCCTAGACCAACCTGTAGTCTTCCTTAGCAGGAGACTATTCCCCAGGGAACAGAGGTGGAATGCCATAGAAAAGGAAGCTTTCGCTGTGGTCTGGGCACTGAAGAAGCTGAGGCCCTATCTGTTTGGGACTCACTTCTGGGTTCAGACAGACCACAGGCCCCTCAGGTGGTTAATGCAAATGAGGGGTGAGAATCCAAAACTGCTGAGGTGGTCCATCTCCCTACAGGCAATGGACTTTACGGTGGAACACCGTCCTGGCACAGAACACGCCAATGCAGATGGTCTGTCCAGGTTCTTCCGCCGTAGGGAAGAGAACTCCCAGGAGGTTGGGTAGTTCTCCCTACTTTCAGTTGGAGGGGACATGTGTTAGACTTGGCATCATTTGGCGTGTTTTCCCTGTGTTTTTGCTTTCTGCCCTCCCGGTTTTGACTCTGTTTTTGCTGGCGTAGTGTTTCTGCTCACTTTTCTCACTGCTGATCAGTGGTAAAGTGCAAGTGCTCCTGTGGTAAAATGTGTTATGAATTGGTGTTTCCATGATTTGATATTTGATTTACTTGTTAGTCCCTAGTAAAGTGCACTGCATGTGCCAGGGCCTGTAAATCAAACGCTACTAGTGGGCCTGTAGCACTGATTGTGCCACCCACGTGAGTAGCCCTAAAAAGGTAACTCAGACCTGCCATTGCAGGGTCTGCGCGCAGTTTGTAACTGCCATGTCGACTTGGCAAGTGCACCCACTTGCCAGGCCCTAAACCTTCCCTTTTCTACATGTTTGTCACACCTAAGGTAGGCCCAAGGTGTCCCTGTGGGCAGGGTGCTGTGTATGTGAAAGGTAGGACATACCCTGGTGTGTGTGGCATGTACTGATAGTGCATTACAGCCCATTTTGTTTTTCACTATTGCGAGGCTACCTGTTCCCCATAGGACAGAATGGGAAGTTTGTTTATAACATCTTATAAACATAACTGGCCCTGGGAACTAGGTGGGAAAATAAAGTTTAGTACGCCTGAACTCAGAATCTAAACATGCAACTTTTAGTGAAGGTGATTTTTACATTCAGTGTTTGAAAGTACCACTTTTAGAAAGTAGGTATTTTCTTGCTCAGTCATCCTGTGTGCCTCTGCTGGAATGTGGATTGCCTGTCTGGGTTTTGGATGACAGAAGGCTGGGGAGCAGGAGTGGCTCCAGATAGTCTAGGTAGGGTCAGGAAAGGGCTGAATAGACCTGGGCTGCAAAGGGGGGGAAGGGCGGGGAGATTTCCTTGCACCTCAAAGGGCCTGGTCTGCCTCTGACAATGCTGTCTCCACCTCCTGCCAGGAAATCACACCATAGAAGGCAGGACTGGTTCTGGCTGGGCACAGACACTCTCTGCCTAAGGAACAAAGGAATTTGGGATATAATTATTGGGGCCCAGACCCCGGAACTTTAGAACCCTTTTGCATCAAGGAGACTGCCAAGAAGAAGAGCTGGAGAAACTGTGAGAAGGACCTACCACTTTGCTGTGTGCTTTGCTGTGTTGGCCTGCAGTGGCTGCTTCTGTCTTGGGCAGTGAAAGGACTGGACTGTACTTTCTGCAATCTGCTTTGTGAGTTTCTCCAAGGACTGGAGGTAGAGCTTGCCCCCTGTTCAAGAAGTCTCAGGAACTACAAAGACTTCAAACTTTTCTGCCCGCAGCACTGGGGACTGTGTGTTTTGTGCTGCAACAGAGGAAAAGCAACTTGATGACGTCTATGACGCCACTGCCGACTCCGTGTCCAGACAGCACCGCAGAGGGCACCGCCGCAACGCCGCACCATGACCTGTGGGCACCACACTCCGCACCGCCTCACTTCACGACGACGCCTTGGTATACCCGATGACGCCGCTCCACGCTGAAATCGACGCCGCTGCTTGCAGCGTGGTTCGAGCGCACCGCTCGTAAAGTTACACGACACACCGCCCTCATCCCACAGCCTTGGCCTACAAATGCTGGCCCCATCGACTCCTGTCCGTCAGTCGACAACAGCGTTTCAGCAACGACGACGCCACGGCTTGCACCGTGACCTGCTAGCACCGTGACGAGCACCGCCTTCATCTCGCACCGCAACCCTGGTCTCACCGGCGACTCCATCTGACGCCGCCACCGAACCACTGCTCGCACCGCGCCCTGAGGGCACCGCATGCCGCACCGCTGCACTTTGCAGCACAGCACCCAACGCCTGCGATGCCAGCGCTCCTGATTCCAACAGAGAGGAGATCGGCCTGCAACGTGTGTGACTTCGAGGGCCCCGACGACTCCTACACCTACCTCCGGAACCGACGCCTGCCGACGCCTTGTTTTCGGGAAACTCAACAAAGAGGTCGCCTGCGCCCTGCATTTCTAAAAGGTACTGTTTGCGGGTCTTCCCGACACCGTAGCTGGCCCGCAACGCCGTGGTGAGCAAAAACTGTTTGGATTTGTTTGCTCGCGACGCCGTGATAGCCCCGGACGGAGCTATCGACATCAAGGGACTGTTTTTAATGCTTATTTTGACACCTGTCGATTTTTAGGTACTGTATTGTGGATTTTTATCGTTTTTGGTCTTGTCTTAAAGTATATAAAAATATTGGCTATTTTTCTAAACTGGTGTGGTGTCCTTTTGTAGTGCTTGCACTGTATTACTGTGGGTTATGTGCAAATGCTTTACACACTGCCTCTAAGATAAGCCTGACTGCTCGTGCCAAGCTACCAAGGGGGTGAGCAGGGGTTATTTTAGGAGTGTAACTCCCTTATCCTGACTAGGAAGAAGGCTCCCTATTTGGACAAAGGTGCAAGCCCTTGCCAAGTAGAGACCCCCATTTCTAACAGATGGTGATTGCCTGAGGTGCAGAAGCAAGGAGTTCCAGCAGAAGGATCTTCCTCCAGCTGTGGTCTTATAGATCTGTGGGATGGAGTCCAGGGCCAGTTGGGCGGAGCAGAGATGTCTGGTGGGAGTGTAGAAGGAGAGGCAGTGGTTGAGGTATGCTGGTCCAGCATTGTGGAAGGCTTTGTATGAGTGCATGAGGAGCCTGAAGGAAATATTTTTGTTGATAGGAAGCCAGTGAAGTTCTCTCAGGTGGTCGGTGATGTTACTGCAGCATGGGATGTTCAGGATGAGTCTGGCGGAGGCGTTCTGGATGTTCTGCAGTTTCTTTAGGTGTTTCTGGGTGGTGCCGATGTGCATTCCTATAGTTGAGTCTGCTGCTGACAAGTGCATAAGTGACCGTTTCCTGTACTCGGTGGGGATCCACTTGAAGATCTTATGAAGCAGGCGGAGGGTGTGGAAGCAGGAGGACAAGATGGCATTGATTTGGCGGTTCATTGAGAGCGAGGAGTCCAGGATGACGCTGAGGTTTTGTGCGTGATCCGTGGGTGTTGGGGGGGTAGGATTCCAAGCGCTGCAGGCCACCAGAAGTCATCCCAGGCGGAGGGGGTGGAGCCCAAGATGAGCATCTCGGCCTTAACTGAGTTGTGCTTCAAAGTGCCCAGTCAGAGGACAGTAGATACCAATGGCTACTAGAGCGTTAAGCCCTTTCCTCTAACAGAGGGTTTTGTGTGGTTTCTAGCACAGGTCCCTGCCCGGTGGTTGGTGTTGTTTGTTTGAGCTGTAGATGCTTAATCCATGTGGCCCATTTGCGATGGATGACATTTCTGTTATGATCTAAGTTTCAATTTACAGTCCAGCCATCTGGCATGGTATCAACACTTCATCTCCACTAAAGGTTGTTGTTGGTGTTTATTTTTTTTGTGGTTCATGTATGCCCTGTGTTTATAGCTTGGATTTTGGTGGTACACTGGCTGTGCTGTGTTGCTTTCTCAAACATGGTTATCTTTTCACACCAGTTAGGGGTGTTAGTAACCCTTGTCGTAGCCTTACCATCAGCTTATGCTGCTTACCTCTTGCCTGTGAGAGGATTAAGTGAGTGTATCAAAGGTATTTTTTCATCCTCCACTGGAGGACTGGTGCGTTAAGACGCCTTCCAAAGCCAACGCGATTTTAAGCAAACGTTCGGATCTTTGAATATGTGGATTTGGGACTGGTTGGCAGGTCCTGTGGGTATGAATCCTAGAGATGTAGTTGAAATGTGGGCACAGCCCATTTACTAGTTTTCGCCATCATATTTTTACCTGCTTCTGGAGGAGGTCTTTTTTATTCTGCCATTAGTTTCCCTCTGGTGCTGTCAACTGTTAAATGTACATGAAAAAAATGACTATTACCTACCACCCAAGCCATTCTTATAGCTTTGGGGGCTTGAAATAGTCCGAATTGTCACACTTGTAGGAATGTCATGTTAGTAGTTGTGTGGTTACTATCATTGACGGCATATTAGGGACAATGTGTGGTGCAAGCTGCAGTAGCCTTCTGAGGAGAGATTAAGCAGATACGAACCTCGGCTTAGCACCCACAAACAAACGGGCTGGTGGAGAGATATAATGGTACTCTTAAAGTAACACTAAGAAAATTGCTAGAACTTGAAACACGCAAACGGGAAGACATGCTGCCCTTAGCCCTGTTTGCCATCAGATGTAGACGGCAGAAAAGCACAGGATATTCTCCGTTTGAACTCTACGGGCGAGAGCCACGTACCCTGCTAGACACGTTGAAGGAAGAATGGGTCAGAAGGGGGTAAACCCCTACTTGAATATGTCCTCAACCTAATAAATCAATTACACCAAAGCCAGAGCATCGTGAAATCCCATCTAGAACAAGCCCAAAGCGCCCAAAAGTCCCTATATGACAAAAAGACCAAAGACAGGACCCTAGAGGTAGGACATCTAGTCTTGCTCATACTGACCACTTCTGACCATAAGCTGTTAGGTAGGGGTGGGCAGAAAACTCCGCTCCGACAGCGTAGCAGATAAAGCCAGCCACTCCTGCTCCCCGGCCCGGTCCCTGCTTCTGAAAGCAGCCAGGCCAGGGAGAGCCTCCCCAGGCCCCGGTGGACCCCCGTCCCCAGCGCCCGGACCCTCGGCTGGCTTGCAGGACGGGGGACTCCCGCCCCTCAGGGCCCTCTGGATGGAGCATGAGCCCCGGGCCCGGTCTCAGCTTCCGAACCATAGCCAGGCCAGGGAGAGCCTCCCAGGGCCCCGGTGGACCCCCGTCACCAGCACCCGCACCCTCAGCTGGCTTCCAGGACGGGGGGCTCCCGCACCCTGGGACGCAGCACGAGCCCCGGGCCCGGTCCCAGCTTCCAAACCCTAGCCAGGCCAGGGAGAGCCTCCCAGGGCCCGATGGACCCCCGTCCCCAGGCGCCCGGACCCTCTGCTGGCTTGCAGGACGGGAGGCTTCCGCACCCCGGGGCCCGTCGGACAGAGCACAAGCCCCGGGCCCAGGCCTAGCTTTCGAACCCTAGCCAGGCCGGGGAGATCCTCACCGGTGTACCCCGATCCCCAGCACTCAGATCCTCGGCTGGCTTACAGGACAGGGGGCTCCCGCAACCTGGGATGGAGCATGAGCCCCGGGCCCGGTCACAGCTTCCGAACCCTAGCCGGGCCGGGGGGAGCCTTCACGGGCCCCGATGGGATCCCCGGACCATCGGCTGGATTGCAGGATGCGGGGATCCGGCACCCCGGGGCCTGCCGGAAGGAGATTAAACCCCAGGCCCTGTCCCATCTTCAGAACCCTACCCAGATTGGGGAAAGCCTCCCCAGGCCCCAGTGGACCCCAGTCCCCAGTGCCCGGACCCTCTGATGGCTTGCAGGATGGGGGCTCCCACACACCGGGGCCTGTTAGATGGAGCTCAAGCCCCAGGCCCGGACCCAGCTTCCAAACCCTAGCCAGCCCAGGGAGAGCATCCCTGGGGCCTGGGGGACCCCCTGCTCCCCAGCACCCAGACCCTTGGCTGGAACCAAGGAGGTTTAAGCCCAGGCCACGTCCTCGCCCCGACGGGCTGCCCGGGGAGCCCATTTTTCTCGCTTACAGAACTTTGGGGAAGGACAAAAGTTGGAGTTTGCCCGGCCGGCCTGCAGGCCGGCTATCTGGTCACCCAGCCTGCAGGGCCAATTGGTCACCCGGCCCGCAGGCCCATCTGGTAACCTGGCCCGCAGGGCCATCTGGTCACCCGGCCCGCAGGGCCATCTGGTCACTCAGCCAGGCGACCAGATGGCCCGGGACGACCCAGCGCCCAGATGGCCTGGGAGGGTGTCGTACCCAGTCGCCCTTGCAGTCCGGCGAGGGGTGGCCAGGCGCACCGAGGTAGCCACTCGGGAGGCTCCTTCCCCGGGGCTGCTGCTCGCCTCCCTGACCAGCCGGCCCAGGCCATCTGGTCACCCTGCCGACCCACAAGGGATGGTGGCCCCCATCCCTGTACCCCGGTGGGGCAGGGACAGGAGGGGTTGGCCCCCGTGACGGAGAGCACGTGGTGGAGGCAGCCTCCCACGTACCCAAGTTACCCCCTCCGCGTCCCTCCCACCAGCCTGGTGGCAGAGGGTCCCACCCCTGGGTGTGGTGTAGGAAGGCATCCGCGGGCACCCGCACTCGGAGAGACAAAAGTTTGGCTCAAAGGATGACTTTCAATAGATCGCAGCAAGGTAGCTGCTCTGCTACTTACGAAACCCTGACCCACAATCAGGTCGTCTACGAATGATTTAGCACCGGGTGCCCCACGAACATGCGGTGCGCTAAGGGCGATGGAGGCGGCCCCCTTCCATCCGCGCTCCGGTCCCCAAGCGAGCGGCTCTACGCACCGGCCCCCCGAGAGAGGCTGGCTATCCCAGGCCAACCGTGGTTCCACGGCATTGCGGTATCGTTACGGTTTAGATTTAATGAAATTGAGTACTTTTAGAAAAGGGCTTTAAGCCCTGCCCCTCTTTTCCATTGGCTGGCATCACCGTTTATGCTAAACGGTGGCCAGCCATTGGAAAAGAGCTTTGTATGTTGCCTCCCTTTGGCTTTTTTCAGACGGGCCACTTGGACGGGCTTGCCTGCTTTCCTTTTGTCGCAAACGTTTTCTTATCTTTATGGGGCCATGTGTTTAAACACATGGCCCCATAAAGACAAGACATTGGCTGCAGCGCAGTCCTCTTTCACTTTCGGGACTGCACTTGCTGCCTACGATGCTCTGTGTGCTTAATGAAGGAGTTATTTTCATATTGGGGATTTTTCCCAGTGTGTTTCAAAGGGTTAGCAATTCACACTCAGCACCCTTCAAGGGTATAATTTTTTCTCCCTGCGTACGCTCTTTCTATTTATTTTCTCCAATCTCCCTGGTGTCCACAAAGGCCACCTTATATTTATTTTTTAGAATCTAATTTCAAAGTGAGTAGGTTTCCCTTCTCCTAGAAGCGTGCACCTGCGGCGGGTGACCGACCCTCGGAGGGGGTGCTTGGCTGGTGCCACCCCCCCCTGCCAATAGTATTCACAGGGGAGGAGAAGGCGAGAAGGACTCGTTTACGCGACCAACTCTTGTTTCAAAACTTCCTCTGGTGCCACTAACGCCGGCTGCTGCGTTTTCAGCCAGTTCACCTGCGAGGACAAAGAGGCACAGAGCGCTAGGGAGTCGTTGCACCCGCCTCAGGGTAAGTCTTAGTGGTGGGCGCGGAACTACGCTCTATCTATTTATTTTCTCCAATCTCTCTGGTGAACACAAAGGCCACCTTACGTTTAATTTTTAGAATCTAATTTCAAAGCGAGTCGGTTTCCCTTCTCCTAGAAGCGTGCGCCTGCAGCGGGTGACCGCCCTGTAGTGTTGGGGGCCCTAGGCCCTCATGCTGGGAATGACTGACGCGGACACATCGTTAGATGGTGGGTTAACTGGCCACGAGCACGTGCGCTCGGCCCTTTTATTAGCCTCGTCACCTGACCCAGTGACGTAGGTGGTGGGTGGGTGTAAAGTGTAGAGCATACACTTATGAACACTAGAACGTGTCCATGCTAGGACACTACATTCCTCCCAATCTTTAATAACAAAAACCCGGAGTCAAATGTCCAACCTAGGGGAGAAAAGACATATATATACAGATGTAATACAGTGACTAAACTTCTGCAGAGTCGCTCACGCTTCAGCAGCCTGGAGTCACAGACGATGTTCTTCCTGTCGCGGACGATGTTCTTCCTGTCGCGGGCGATCACCAGTTCACTGTGGCACCAGTCATGGGTGCTCGATGGAGTTAGTCTGTTTGACGGCTCTGCCTTGAAGTTGCTCTCACAGTCTTTCTTCACGTTACTTTCTTGGCGACAAACGCAGTTGTTGAGTTCTTTTGGTTCAGCGCTAGATGTTGCCATTTATCTTTTTAGTCCAGTCCTTTTCTTTATCTGTGGCGTGTGTTCTGTTTTGCAGAAAGACGGGTTATTCGCAAGACACCCCTCTCACCAGGATGCCCCTCTCACAGGTGTTCCCCTGCCACGGGATATCCTTGAGGCCCTCTTCCTCAGATCTGGCCTGGGTTCAGTGTCCTGTATCGTGTTACTCCCATGCCGATAAGTACGGGTGCGGAGGAGACGGCAGGTCTCACCTCAGATGCCGCAGTCAGACCTGGAGGGTGGCTGTTGGCTCCTGTCTTTAGCACGCGAAGTCTTCATCCTCCTGAGACCTTTGCTGAAGGGCGGCTGATGACCATCTCTCGTCGCGGGGATACTCTCTCTCACCGGCATCCCTGAGGCCTTTGCCCCTGAGTCACCACGGCTGGCATTGACCAGTGTCCGTGTAACCCCAAAGGTGGGTGTTTCGAATGGTCCGGCCTGCTCACCTCTGCAGATCCCAGGTGTGCTGAAAGCATCATCAAACAGATGGTCTTTTCTCCGTGCCACGGGTGTTCTTTAGGACTTGCGCACTGTGTTCTGACGCTTGTCACCTTCCTTGTCTTTGAGGTGTGAGTAGTCTTGCCACACTCTTCTCCTTGTCCTCTATTTCTTTCTCCGTGAGGCTGTCATGTCACTCTGACTTCTTCTCCTTCTTACAGTGGCAACCGTGCCACTCAGATCTTTCTTTCCCCTTTTCCTATTAGTGGCAGACGTGCCACTCTGATGTCATCTTCCTTCTTGTAGTGGCAAACGTGCCACTCAGATATCTTCTTTTCTTGTAGTGGCAAACGTGCCACTGCGATATCTTCTTTCTTCTTAGTGGCGGACATGCCACTCTGGTCTCTTCATCACTTCGCTTCACGACCTACTCTGGACCGTTTCTGTTCTCCTCTTATCAGGCCAGGCTTCTCCATGCAGCGCGCGCACTCTGCACGTGTTCCCCCTGGTCTTGTCCTCGTCCGAGAACACTCTCTTCATCTTCCTCAGCATTCCGAGTTAGGGTCGTGACCTTCTCTTCATCTTCTCCTTTTCACCAGTTACTTTGGTTGAAGTTCGTGGGGCCAAACTCTTGGTCCGCTTCGTTCTTCTCCTGTTCACCAGTTACTTTGGTTCTTCTTGAGCTTCTTGGACCACTTGACGGTCCGCGCTGCCGATCGCTGGCAGGATATCTTCGGTCTTGTCGTCAGACCTCTTGCTTTGTAGCTTCACTGACCCGTGCGTCGGTCACCTCCTTGTGCAACTCCTGGCGAGTCGGCTTCTGTGGTGCGACCATTTGGCTGGTCGGCTTGACCTTTGTGGTGCGACCGTTTGGCAGGTCGGCTTGGCCTTTGTGGTGCGACCATTTGGCTGGTCGGCTTGGCCATTTGTGGTGCGACCGTTTGGCAGGTCGGCTTGGCCTTTGTGGTGCGACCGTTTGGCAGGTCGGCTTGGCCTTTGTGGTGCGACCATCTGGCTGGTCGGCTTCACGAGGTGCGTCACGTCGTGTGACCCCCGGTGTCTTCTGACTTATCGGGCGCTGGTGCAAGCTTCTCTTCGTACCGTCGTGGTACATCTTCAGTGTCGCGTTGCTCCTTGCGCCGTGTGATCTCTGGTTATCGTGCACCCACTCTTTTCCTTCTGTAACTGAGGCGGTGCTTTAGACTGCTGCCTTTTGGTCGCTTCCGTGGACGCACTTGCTGCGCACTTCCTTCTGATCCTCTTTTGAGACTTGCTGCCTGGACGAGTCTCTTCAAACCCTTGCCACCCAAGGCTGGTGCACTCTGGTGTCTTCACTCCTGCAGCGACTACCCCTGGCCAGTAGGCGTCACCGCACTCCACGCCACCTTGTCAGCAGGCTCCTTCCTGGAGGATCCCTTGTGTGTGCACTTGTTGGCGTTTGCCACTCCAGTGTGGGCGGTCGTGCATACTCCACTAGGCTTTGCTGTGTTACAGCGTTCCCCTTTTCGGTTGTGCCGTTCAGCTGCAACAGTGCTTATGCGCTTTATTTTCCCTGCACGTTTGGGCTGTAAGAGCTCCCTCTGTGCTGCCTTATTTTCTTCTTGGCATGCTGTTGCCTCCCAGCACACTATTATATGTCTGTTTGTGTTGTTTTTTTCTTGTTTTGTGGTAGAAAACCTTGCTGCCACCGTCTTTTACCTAGTGGGTGCAATGATGCACTTTGGCCACTAGATGGCAGTGTGCTTCATTTCAACGTGTTCTCAGCCGGTCTTTTCTTCCCGACCCTGAGGCCTCACGCTGTCTTTTCACAGTGGGACACCTTCCTGATCCCCAGCTGGCACACCTTCTTGGGACCCCCACGCATACAGGCACTGCAGCCAGGTAGGTGCCCTCGTTTGTCTTCTTTTATTTATTAATGTTTTGTTTGACTTTGTGCCTGTGCACACGCGATCAGGGCACTTTCCTGCTGTAATTATTTTCGCGCCCTGCAGCGCTCCAACCGGCCTCCAGCAGCTTCCTCCATGCTGCGGGCCTTGCTCTCCTGTCTCTCGATCGTTCCTGCCGCTTTCCTGATTACTCGTGTCCCTTGGCTGCACCGGGACCTCGCAGGACACTAAACGGCCTCATTTATCCAGTTCCCACCGGCCTGGCACGCTCTCTCCTCGCAGGTGGGACACGGACTCCGAGGCTGCGTTCTTGCTCCCCCGTCGCCGGAGTCTCTCATCGGCCGCTGGCGGCCAGGCACCCTATCTTCCCGGGCACACGCAGGCTGTTGGGCATGACTGGAGGACTCCGCTTCTGGACGGCGAGTCACGTAGATGGTTAGGACCTCCGCGCCCCTTGCAGCCGGCATTTCCTTCTCCCTGGCAGCACAGGGGTGGGGATGCTGGTGCCGCTCTGCTCGGCAGCAGTCTAGATGCTGCCTTCTCACCCTTCCACCCCGCAGCCTCACATTTCACATGCTGCGCGGGGGTGGGTAGGTGTTGGCGTTATTCTCGGGGCTGCCCACTTTGAGCTATGGGCTCAGTTCAGTTTGCTGGTGGAGCGCCTCACCGCAGAGTGGCACTTGACCGGTCGCTGCTGCTGCAGGGTGGGCACCCGCTGACTGTATGCCATTTGGGTCTCTCTTCGCCGCGCTGCGTTACGCTCACCGTCTGCTTGCTCTGCCTCAGGCTCTTCCGACGCGGGGTCTCCCACTCGGCTTGGCGCACCCCCGGGGCTCTTCTCACGCCCCGTGGGATCTCAAACGCAACGGGCGCTTCCTGGGGTCAGCCACATGCAGGCACTGCGGCCTCGGGTGGGCTCCCGACCTCGCTTTCTCAGGCCCAGGGCTTTTCACACGCCCTGCGGGCCATCGGGCTTGTTCTGCGCCGGCTTCTGGGGGTGCCCTCGAAACGGGCAGCTCTCTCCCCCTTAATTCCAATCAGCTGGACTGCTGCACGCACAGCCAGCTCTCCTCCTCACCACCTTACCAAAGGCGGCGGCACACGCGGAATTAGCCCACTCGTCGCCATTGTAGTGTTGGGGGCCCTAGGCCCTCATGCTGGGAATGACTGACGCGGACACATCGTTAGATGGTGGGTTAACTGGCCACGAGCACGTGCGCTCGGCCCTTTTATTAGCCTCGTCACCTGACCCAGTGACGTAGGTGGTGGGTGGGTGTAAAGTGTAGAGCATACACTTATGAACACTAGAACGTGTCCATGCTAGGACACTACACGCCCCTCGGAGGCGGTGCTTGGCTGGTGCCACCCCCCCGCCAATAGTATTCACAGGGGAGGAGAAGGCGAGAAGGACTCGTTTCCGCAACCGACTCTCCTGTTTCAAAACTTCCTCTGGTACCACTAACGCCTGCTGCTGCGTTTTCAACCAGTTCACCTGCGAGGACAAAGAGGCACAGAGCGATAGGGAGTCGGTGCACCGCCTCGGGGTAAGTCTTAGTGGTGGGCGCGGAAATCCTGCGGAGGAGGGATGGGGACCCCGGGCAGGGGTGGCTTGTTTCCCGCGCCTCCCTTTGCGTGCGCTGAACGGGCGCCTAACAGCTTATGCTTATTTCCTACCCGCTCCAATAAGTTGTAATGTTTACCTCCTTTGCCTCTGGTCAGTTTTAGCCTATTCCTACGTGGTTACAGCGGGAATTAACTTCAGCGTTCCTGGCTCGCGGGGTTGGCTACGTGGATCTCAAATTTTATATTTTCGATTTATTGATGATTCCTGAGTTTGAGACAGGGCCTAGATAGGGCTCTGCTCCCAGGTTGTTCCCATTCTTTCTTCTACTTGACCATAGTAATGAGATGGTGGTGAGAGGGGGGAGTTACGCCACTGCTTTGAGACTTTTATAGTGCGCGCGGGAGACACCACTCAAGCGCTCATAATTCCTTACACCTACGGGCGCCACTGTTTCTTTAGTAAAGTGTTTCATCATGTGTTGCACCTGACCAGCGCTCTGTCTGTGTTTACGTATGTGGTTTAGGCGTATAGCAGAGCGCCGTCTACGTCACGTTTGCAGTCCCCGCAGATTGTGGTGGTGTTGCTGCACCCTGCACAGTATTTCCCTAATCGAAAAAAGGGTTACAGAAAAAAAGTAAAAACTCCTAATTGAACATGAAAATGATCCTCTTTCTTTGGTCCCTGACGAATTGCTGATTAGTCCCTGCGAATGTGTAAACCAATTTGTGTGTAGCCGGGTATGCTTAGCCAGCTAAAGCTGGATTCGATTATTTACGGGGACAGTCGATTAAAGTGATCTCATGTTTTATCGCTGCAGGGGGAAGAGGTGTTGTACTCCAACGCTTCCAATATCTACCGTAGGAAGGAAAATCGCACCCCTGCAGTAGGGAGTATGCAACCGCGCAATCGGGAGGCGATGCTTGGAGAGATATAAAAAAAATATATGCGAGTATCCCCGTTGTCAGATTTCTAAGGCTAATCGCGCTCTGTCGCAGCTAGAGTCGTTGTATTTATTCTAAATTATTCCAAAGAATAGCGAGACAGGTTCACTTTATATGTGGCAGTGGTCGTACAGCTGCATTTTGGATATGTGTAATAATGCAGTTGCAGTTTAATGGTCCTGGGGCCACAGATACAATGTTTACATGCACTGTTTCTGTAATGTTTTCTATTGCTGGAACTGAAAGTAGAGAAAAACGGAAAACTTTCCTAATATGGGAATCTGGATTTAGTTTGTCTTTGAACTTAAGACCTGGCTCTTCTCCTTGACCTAGCCCACTCTTTTTCCCCCGGACATCACTGAACCTCACTAGATGTTGTCTTCAGCGCCGGGACACCCCCGTTGGGGGTAGCTGAGCGCTTAACAAACTTCTAAATAATAATAATAAGTCTGTTTGCGTGTCTTGGCTTAACTATGTAGGATGTGGGTTCTGCGTGTTGCCGCCTCACATAGCGCCACCCTAGGCTCTCACTGTGCTTGTTTATTTTTTATCTGTGCTTTTCATTAAAATGCTCTTTTCAGGCCTGCCACCTAAGATCGCTCTACAGTGTTTACCACGATATCAACACTTCACAATGTTTAGTTGTGAAGAGGCGATATCACAGTAAGCTAGAAACCCTTGCGGGGAGCAGGTTCCATCTCATTACATGGCATCTGTGGCGACCAGGGCCGGACTGGAACCCAAAACCGGCCCTGGCAAAGTGCTCCCCAGACCCCAGCCCTTGAGGCACCGGCTGTTATTTATTTATTAATTTGATATAGCACTACGTGTGGCCTTGAGGGGGCGCAACACAGGCCCGCAACCTTCAGGGGGCCCCCATTCAACCGAAGACCAATTCATAAATGTAATCTATGGGATACTAGGACCCCTCACAAGATATGGGATTCCCAGACCCTTCTTCATATTCTGCAGGGGGCTCGCATCATCATACATGCCAACATTGTGGAAGAGGAAAAGGGGACATTTAAAAACAAGCATTAAAAATGCAATAGGTCTCGCCTTTCATTAAGTTAAAGCCATTTGCTTTGCTATACAATACCATTAGCAAAGCAAATGGGTTTAACTTAATCAAAGGCGAGACTTATTGCATTTTCAATGCTTATTGGTATTGTCTTAAAGTACATACAAATTTTGGCTATTTTTCTAAACTGGTGTGGTATCCTTTTGTAGTGCTTACACTGTATTACTGTTATGTACAAATGCTTTACACACTGTCTCTAAGATAAGCCTGACTGCTCGTGCCAAGCTACCAAGGGGTTGAGCAGGGGTTATTTTAGGAGTGTAACTCCCTTATCCTGACTAGGAAGAAGGGTCCCTATTTGGACAAAGGTGCAAGCCCTTGCCAACTAGAGACCCCCAGTTGTACCATTGGTTGTCAGCGGTGAGGATAGGTCTTGCGTTTGCACTTAACTAACAGTGATTGGTGTGCACTACTACCATATTGCAGACCATTACGTGCCACATACTAGTTCTTTTTCTTTTTGGCCTATTTTTGATCTCGCCAGTTTGAACTTGCTACTTCATCATGCCGGAATCAAGAGCATCATCGGTTGCATCCCTGCAAATTGCCTTTAAGGAGGATAGGTTGGAAGCCTACAATGTTAGGGATTTGAAATCATTTTGCAAGAACCTAAAAGTCCAAGTCAGAGGCCTCACTGGGAAGGACGAGCTACAAAGGGCGCTGAGGGCCTCGGTAGCTGCCAGAGATGCAAGTGGGCAATCTGGTGATCTCAGTGGTGAGGCGGAGGAGCCTATTCCTAGGATGGATGTGCTTTTGGGAGGGGGGAACCCTCCAGGCCAGGCAGCAGTAGCCTGTCCCCAGAGAAGCTGTAGGACAGGCGGGAAGCACGGAAGTTTGAGTTGGAAAAACTCAGGATAGAAAGTGACTGGGAAGATAAAAGAATAGTCATGGAGGAAAGGAAGATACTCTTAGACCATGAGCGAGGTCTTAAGGAGCTTGAGCTAAGAAGTAGGCCCAGCTCAGATGGTGGCAGCAATTAGTCAAGTCACGCAGACAGAATTGTACACATCCCTAAGAATGTATGCAAGAATTCAAAAAGGAGGAGGACATACAAAGATGGTTTCAAGGGTACGAGGTAGCAATCCACATGAATGGGGTCCCTGAGGAGCAGGATTGTGGCCTCTCTTCCCAGAAGAAGCAAGGGATACTTTAATAGCTTTGGGTAAGGGGTATCACCTCACCTATCCCAACAAGAAGGACGCCCTTTTCACTAAGTTTGGTCTTACTCCTGAAAAGTACAGGGATCAGTTCAGGTCCAGTAAGAAGAATGATGCCAACACTTGGTTGGAATGTGTGGATGTGTTTTGCCGGTTACTGGATGGCTGGGTGAAGGGCAGTAATGTGACAGATTTTCAGGGGCTCTACAATTTGATTGCATGGGAGCACTTGTCTAGTCTATGTTTTGCAGATCTGCACCAGCACCTAGTTGATAGTAAGCTGACTGACCTCAGGAAGCTTGCTATGGAGGCAGACCGCGGGGTGAGTACCAGGGTCCACAAGAATGCGTTTTGGGGAGACTCAGCCAAAGGTGGGCAGGGTCCCCAGCAGAAAAGTGGGGGGGGACAAGGGTTAATCACAGGAGTTCTCTAAATGGCCCCAAACTAACACCCAGGGTAAAGTTTCCCATTCCCCTGGAGATAAGAAACAAGGGATCTTGTAAGGAAAGCCTGCTGAGACCGTCCCCTGCAAATGTTTTGCATGTGACCAGGTGGGGCAGATGAAGGGGGACCCCAGGTGCTCAAAGGGGGCTCAGCCACTGACCAGTGGGCAGTCCAAAGTGTTGGCTAGTGTAGCGCTGGGGGAGGAGGAGTAGTACCAACAGGAGGGTGGGGACCCCGCAGAAACAACCCTCGTCTCACTAGGGGACAGCGAGATGGTCCCAGGAAACCAGGTGCCACCTAACACAAAGAAATACAGCACAGCACCTGGGTGACCATCAATGGGAAAAGGGTAGAGGCTCTCAGAGATACTGGAGCCATTGTGACCTCAGTCCGGTGTCACCTGGTCTCTGAGAAGCATGTAGTCGCAGGGGCATTCCACCAAGTAATTGTGGTAGACAATTCAGAGCGCCAGTGTCTGGCGGTGCAGGTTCCCTTCGAGTGGGGGGGGTCTAAGGTCCCTTGAGGGTGGTTGTGAACCCTTCCATGCCTGTAGATTGTCTGCTAGGTAACGACCTGGAGCAGTCCTTGTGGAAGGATGTTGAGCTCAGGTCTCACTTGGAGATGCTTGGGTTGCCAGAGTGGGCATACGTGTCCACTCGGTAAATGGCGGCTAGAGAGGGTGGTCAAGAGGACTTGGAGCCTGAAACAGTGGCCCAAGTCCCTGCCAAGAGAAAGGGCAAGGGTCGCGGGAAACCGGCCCCTGAAGTTCCCATGGACCGGAAGGAGGCGGACCTTGAGGGGTACGCCCCGGTGCCGACAGGAGAGCAGGTAGCTGAACTGGGGGACATCTCTGAGCTGACCCATTGGCAGCAAGAAGGGGGTCCCACCAGGGAGGAATTCTGCATGGAGCAGAAAGAGTGCCCTTCTCTAGAGGGTCTGCGGTGGCAGGCTGTAGACCAAGCAACTGGTGATCAGTCCGGATCACACTGGATCTACTGGGAGAATGATCTCCTGTATAGTGAGCCTGAGGTCGCTTAGCCTGGGTCAGCCCGTGTGCTGGTGGTACCCCAGCGTTTCAGGACCTTCCTACGGGGTCTGGCTCATAACGTGCCTTTGGCAGGACATTTGGGGCAGGACAAGACCTTTGACAGGCTTGTCACCCACTTCTTCTGGTCCCAAATGCGCAGGCAGTCAGATGGACATTGCCGGTCTTGCAAACTTACCAGGCAAGTGGTAAGAGTGGGAGGAAGGTCAAAGCTCCTCTCCAACCGTTTCTAGTAGTTGGAACACCCTTTGAAAGGGTAGGGATGGACATTGTGGGGCAACTGGATCCCAAGACCGCCATGGGGAACAGGTACCTCCGGGACCATGCCACCCAGTACCCAGAGGCAATGCCTCTCAGGACAATGGCGGCGCCAGTGGTGGGCCAGGCGTTAATGGGGAAATTTTCCCGAGTGTGGTTCTCCAGAGAGGTGGTTTCTGACAGGGGCACCAACTTCATATCTAAGTATATGACATCCCTGTGGAATGAGTGTGGTGTGACTTACAAGTTCACCACTCCTTACCACCCACAAGGTAACTGTCTGGTAGAGAGATTCAACCAGACCTTGAAGGGCGTGCTTAAGGGTCTAACGGAACCCATGAGGCATAAGTGGGACGTCCTCTTGCCGTGCCTTCTCTTTGCATACAGGGAGGTACCACAGAAGTCTCTTGGGTTCAGTCCCTTTGAGCTCCTATATGGTCACCCTTTGAGAGAACCTCTAAGTTTGGTGAAGGATGGCTGGGAGGCAGCTCCCAGGAAAACTCCCCAGGAGGTGTTTAGTTACATGCTGGCCTCCCGAAACCAAACTGCCCGCTTCAGGAAACTCACTCAGGCGAACCTGGAAGCAAGCCAGGAAATAATGAAGAAGTGGTAGGACCAGAATGCCACTCTGGTCGAATTTCAACCTGGACAAAACATATGGGTTATGGCCCCAGAGGAGCCTTGTGCCTTGCAGGACAAGTGGACTGGGCCGTGTGAGATGGTGGAGCGCAAAAGTGATGTCACCTACCTGGTGGATTTGCAGGCTCCCAGGAACCCTCTGAGGGTCCTCCACGTGAACCGCCTCAAACCCCACTTCGAGAGGTCCGAAGTGAGCATGCTCTTGGCGACATATGACGGGGTGGAAGAGAAGAGTGAGCCTCTCCCTGACCTCCTGTCTGCCAAGGAAGGTGATGGGTCAGTGGAAGGTGTGATCCTCTCCCCTACACTGACCGCAGAGCAGCAGAGCAACTGTCACCGGTTGTTGGGACAGTTTGCCCCACTGTTCTCCCTAACCCCCGGTGTTACTTACTGGTGTACCTATGACGTGGACACCGGTGACAGCCCGCCTGTGAAGCACAAGATTTACAGGTTGACTGACCGGGTCAAGGCCAGCATCAAAGAGGAGGTCTCTAAGATGTTGGCGTTAGGGGTGATCGAGCCTTTCAGCAGACCTTGGGCCAGCCCAGTGGTCTTGGTCCAGAAGGCTGCTGCACCCGGTGCTACTCTAGAACTGCGGTTTTGTGTGGACTACCGTGGGCTCAATGCCATCACCAGGACTGGCACACACCCCATCCCCAGAGCTGATGAGCTCATTGATCGGTTGGGAGCTGCCAAGTTCCTCAGCACGTTTGATTTAACATCTGGGTACTGGCAGATTGCCTTAACCCATGGGGCCAAGGAGAGGTCAGCATTTTCAACACCAGGAGGACATTACCAGTTCCGGGTGATGCCCTTTGGGTTGAAGAATGCCCCTGCCACCTTTCAGAGGTTGGTCAAACATGTGTTGGCTGGGCTGGAGGATTTCAGCGCCGCCTACCTGGATGACATCGCAGTGTTCAGTTCCAGCTGGGAAGAACACTTGCAGCACCTCAGTGAAGTGTTAAAGGCGCTGCAGAGGGCAGGCCTCACGATCAAGGCCAGTAAGTGCCAGATCAGGAAGGGTTCTGTGGTGTACTTGGGACACCAGGAAGGAAGCGGCCAGGTGGCACCTCTACAACCCAAGATTGACACCATTCTGGCTTGGGAGCCCCCTAAGACCAATGTAGGAGAGTAGGATCTGCTTCACATGGGTACCCCCACTTTTTGCTGGTGTTTCACTGTTTTTCGGCCTCAGTCTGGCTGTAGGCCTCTAATCAGGATCACAGCCTAGCTGCTTCCTCTCTAAAATGGGTTCCATGTACATTAGGCACATATCTAATTGGATTCTGGAGTGCCTTATAAGCCCCTAGTATATGGTATACTATGTACCTAGGGCATAGGTACCTCAGAGGCCTACCAGGGGCTGCATCATGTATTATGCCACCCCTGGGAAGCACTCCAAAGTGACACCACAGGTCTGCTACTGCAGCCTGGGTAAGGGTGTGCTTGCACCCCTTTCTGTGGTATAGGCTACCTAGATCACTACCTTATACAGAAACATATAAACCTATAAGCCACTCCTATGGCAGGCCTTGACAATCCTGAAGGCAGAGTGCTTGGTTTTATGTGAGAGGGTTGTAGGAGAGTAGGATCTGCACTTATGTTGCCCCCACTTTTTTTCTGATGTATACACTGGTTTCTGACTATAGTCTGGCTGGGTCCCTGCTAATCAGGGCCCCAGTCTCACTGATCTCTCTAAACAACTTGGTGTGCATATTAGATGCACTAGTGATTGGATACTGTGGTACCTTATGAGCCCCTAGTATATGGTACCTTAGGTACCTAGGGCATTGGTACTTGACAGGCCTACCAGGGGCTGCAGCATGTATTATGCCACCCCTGGGAAGCACTCACAATCTGACACCACAGGCCTGCTACTGCAGCCTGTGTGAGGTAGTGTTAGCACTCCTCACTGAGGTATAGGTTCCTATATCTCACCATACACACACATATAAACCTATCAGTCACCCCTATGGTAGGCCCTATCAATCCCAAGGGCAGGGTGCAGGGTTTACTATGTGAGGGGGTGCTTCTGCCTGAGCAGGGCCCCTCTGCAGCTGGCAGAGTCTATTCTCTGCTGCTGTTTGTGGATGCGGTTCAACCATATACTCTTAAGTGCATTATAACCTCGCGGTAAATGCTAACTTTGGAATGTCTGCATCAAAACATGTCGTGTTTGGTGTCAAACAACTGTGAATCCTACCCCCACACCAGTAACTGGTGTGGGAGTAGGATCCCACCCTTCTAGAGGGGACGGCATGTACCCACTGTACTACACGGTAGAAATCATCTAGAGCCCTGGCATCACAAAATGGATGCCACCAGCACAGACACCGGGCTGCCTTCCTGCTGCTGACCGAAACTCGCAGTGGAGGGAGCCCAACAAAGGGTTTCCTGTCACAAGGAGGTGTCACCACCTCCCAGACAGGATTTAGTGTATTGGAGCTGGGTGGGTGCACTCTTAGAGTGCTTTGAAGTCCTGCACTGGGGAAGCAGTAGGCTCCTCTGTGCATATGCCAGCTCAAACCGGTTCAGGGGCTACCTGCCCCTGCTCTGGCGTGAAACTGGACAAAGGGAAGTGGGTGTAACCACCCACTACCCTGACCCTCCTAGAGGAGTGGTCATAGAGCTAGTCCCTCCCATCTTTTCACTATAAAATACCACACATTGCCAATGCAATTTAGATTACACCTGGACGACGCTCCACTAAGAAGAATCCTGGCCCTTCGATGTTCCACTATCTCTGGAAGACTGAAGAATCTCCCTTGGAGTCAAGGAGTGACTCCCCTGCTTGGCAGGCACCAAAACTCTTTACAACGGTTGCAAACTTTACCACTCCCGCCGGAGCCCAAAGTCCCTGCGTCCCCTGAAGCAGATTTCCTTACCTCTCGACGGCCATTTTGAGTCCCCAGTGAAGCTGTGGCATCTGGACCCCACGAGTGACGAGGAACAGCAATACCAGGGAACCGTGCACTGATTTCGAGTGCAAGCCCTAAACTACATCCAACGAAGTTGTGCTTTGGACCACTTGTTGTCCAAGTCCCTAGCAGGTCTAGTACCGAATTTCAGCAGCCTACCCCATCCCGAGTGACCGTGGGCTGTTGTTAAACTTTTCCTGCAAAGGCGTCTTTGCAGTTGCTTGCCCGTTGGCTAGTAACTCACCTGAAGACTTGGGCTCGCCTGGTTGCTCTGGGCCTGTCCTCACTTACCCTTGCTGGGTAAGTCCATCAGACCTTGCTGGTCTGCACCATTGCCAATCTTCACTCCACACAAGACTTGCAGCTGCCAAGGTTTATTGACTCCAATCCGGGTGCCAACACCGTCGACATCTGCAGACGTTGTGGGACCTCCCGAATCCAGCTGCTGGTCATCGTCGAGCCTTCCTGGACCTCGTGAGTGAAGAGACAAAACACCATCACCAACCTGAAGAGACGCGACAGCTGTGGTCATCCATCTTGCTGGCCACCGGTCACTGGCAAGTGACTCTGAACTCTGTCCCCTCAATTTCTAGGTCTTCTGCAACTCCAATCCATCGTCGGATTCGAACGGACACCTCTCCAGTCGTCACAAGCAGCAAGTATCCAGTGATCTCCATTCGAAACAGCATCGCGACCCGACACCAAAGGACACCTATGCACCCGGCTTCCCTGGGTGAGGTAACTCGTGCACTCCGGTGCCCAAGTGTGTGTTGGCTCTCGAAATACTTACCCTGTAAGTAGCTTGCCTGTTGACTTTTGCGAAGTGCCCTAAAACTGTAAAATACAAACCGCGACATTTGCCATTGAAACGCATTGAAAACCTGCGTGTGTGTTTAGACACTGCACGCGTCTCCTGTGGGCTGATTACTTACCTGCTAACACTGCAGAAGTGAAGCCCCAGCGATTCCCAAGGCCCTAGGCCTCTTACTTTTGCAAGTCGAGTTTGTTAACCCATTATTTTAGTATATGGTCTGGTACGCCCCTAGGGCTACAGCCATATTTGTGCTTAATTTATTGAGAACTGTTGATCTTTTGAATGTTTACCTGGCTCTAATCTCATAAAGAGATTAGTAGAGTATATTTAGAAATAAATACATATATATTTGATATATATACCTGTGTGGTATCTTTTCATTTGGTAATTCAAGAGATTATAAGGTAAAACAGGCTGCTTTACATTCCTCAGAGACTTAGCCTGAAGGCTGCTCTCCACAGCTACCAATAGGATAGCTTTCTTTAAAAGGTTGTCTTTAAACCTATCTACCAAGAGTCGAATTGGACTGGTGCAAGGTGGCCACTATAACTAGTGACCAGCATATGCCAGGCCAACTTCTCACAAGGGTGCCCAAGCATGAGCTGAGCCCCTCTGCAGCATTCGTAAATACTTCCTTATGGCTGTTCTGTGATACAGCCATAGCATATACTCTTAAGTGCATTATAACCTCGCGGTAAATGCTAACTATGGGATGGCTCTATCAAAACATGTCCCCACCTCCCCAGATAGGCTGATGTGTATTGGGGCTGGGCGGGAGCACTCTCTGGTGCTTGAAGTCCTGCACTGGGGGCACATTTGGTGTCCCTGTGCATACTCCACTTCTACCTGCATGTGCTACCTGCCCCTGCTCTGGCACGAAACTGGACAAAGGAAATGGGTGTAGCCACCCATCTTTCCTGGCCCACCCATAGGTGCGGCCTTAGAGTTAGTCCATCCCCTAAACTTAGTATAAGTATAGGAATCCAGTCCCTAGGACTTTAGAGTACCCTGGACGAAACTCTGCAACATACATCCTGGACCTTCGACTTTCTATCTCGACTAGAAGACGGAAGAAATCTCCCTTGGGGTCAAGGAGTGACTCCCCTGCTTGGCAGGCAACAAAGAAGCAACTGACCAGTCTGCAATTCTGAAGCTCCCGCCGGACGCCGAAGTCTCTGCATCCCCAGAGGTGGATTTCCATACTTCCCCAAGGCTACCCTGAGTCCACAGCAAAGCTGAGGCCCGTAGCTATCGTGGGTGACGTGGAACCGTGACCCCTGGACACTGAACTTTTGCAGCAACACTACCTTCCTGGTCATCCTCGAAGTTGTGTTTTGGGCTCCGAGTAGCCCCAGCCTTGAGCATCTCCTGCACCGAAGATTGTTGGCATCCACTCCACGAGTGCCCTGTGGGCCAGCTTCAAGTGCGAATGCTCGAGGCTCCTTCGCCATCACTAGCCCATTGGCTAGCAGGTCCCCACGAAGGTGACTCCTTTTCTGATTGGGCTTACCTGGTTGCTCCAGACGTGCCCTGACTTACCCTTGCTGGGTGAGTCCCTCAGACCTTGCTGGTCTGCACCGCAGTCTTTTCTCTGCATTCCTGTGACTTGCCATTGCCCAGGCTTGTTGGGTCCTTTCTGGTCGCCGACACCGCAGCACTTGACAGACTTTGTGGGACAGCTCGAATCCGGCTCGTGCACTTCGTCGACGCCTCCTGGATCTCGTGGCTGAAGAGTCAAGACACCCATCAACTCACCTGAAGCACCCGACATCTGTGAGCATTGGTCCATCCTGCCCTAGGTCACTGGCAAGTGACCCAGACTCTGTCCCCTCTGCTTTCAGGTTCCTTACATCCTAGATCCAGGCTTGGATCTCTCCGGACACTTCTCCTCTTCACGGCAGCAGCAGTTCTTTGCAGGCTTCCATTGAAATGGACGACGCGACCCGACACCAAAAGACACCTATGCACCCGGCTTTCCTGGGTGAGGTAACTCGAGTACTCCGGTGCTCTTGTGGGTGCTAGCCCTAGAACTTCTTAAGTCCAAAAGGGTTTGGTCCAGACTCGATTAGAAGTGTCCCTAATCTTTAAAATTCCAACCGCGACATTGCCCATAGAAGATAATAGGAACACGCGGTTGTGTTTCCACACTGCATACAGCTCCCGTGGGTCCCCTGTGTCACTACCTTGGGTGGTTCCTTGGGGTCCCAGTGATTCTAGAGGCAATAGGCCTAGTGCCTATCTCAGTCGTGGTTCTTATACCCCTTTTTTAGTATATGATTTGGCGCGCCCGTAGGGTCCAAACATGTATTTGTGCTTTTACTGATGCTTTATCACTTGAAACTTTAGTACTTCGAACTCCAGTCTCATAAAGAGACTAGAGGGGTGTGTTTAATATACCTGGTGTGGTTGTCTTTTTATTTGACCATTCAAGAGATTATAGACTGGTAAAACAAGCTGCTTTACATTCCGTCAAGCCTGAAGGCTGCTCTCCATAGCTACCACTAGGATAGCTTTCAATAAAGGTTGTCTTTAACCTATCACCATAAGGGGTTGTTTGGACTGATACAAGGTGCCCACTAGAACTAGTGGACACCTTGGACAACATATATCAGGCCACCTTCTCACAACCAAGACAGAGGTGAGGGCCTTTTTAGGACTCACTGGGTACCACCGGAGATTTGTTAAGGGTTATGGCACCCTTGTTGCCCCCTTAACCGGGCTGACTTCTAGGAAGCAGCCCAAGAAGGTGATCTGGACTGAGTCCTGCCAGAAGGCTTTTGATGCCCTGAAGGCCGCCATGTGCATGGCACCCGTGCTCAAGGCACCCGACTTCTCCAAGGAATTTGTCGTGTAGACTGATGCATCAGAGCATGGGGTGGGAGCTGTGCTCTCGCAGCTGAACGAAGAGGTCCTAGACCAACCTGTAGTCTTCCTTAGCAGGAGACTATTCCCCAGGGAACAGAGGTGGAATGCCATAGAAAAGGAAGCTTTCGCTGTGGTCTGGGCACTGAAGAAGCTGAGGCCCTATCTGTTTGGGACTCACTTCTGGGTTCAGACAGACCACAGGCCCCTCAGGTGGTTAATGCAAATGAGGGGTGAGAATCCAAAACTGCTGAGGTGGTCCATCTCCCTACAGGCAATGGACTTTACGGTGGAACACCGTCCTGGCACAGAACACGCCAATGCAGATGGTCTGTCCAGGTTCTTCCGCCGTAGGGAAGAGAACTCCCAGGAGGTTGGGTAGTTCTCCCTACTTTCAGTTGGAGGGGACATGTGTTAGACTTGGCATCATTTGGCGTGTTTTCCCTGTGTTTTTGCTTTCTGCCCTCCCGGTTTTGACTCTGTTTTTGCTGGCGTAGTGTTTCTGCTCACTTTTCTCACTGCTGATCAGTGGTAAAGTGCAAGTGCTCCTGTGGTAAAATGTGTTATGAATTGGTGTTTCCATGATTTGATATTTGATTTACTTGTTAGTCCCTAGTAAAGTGCACTGCATGTGCCAGGGCCTGTAAATCAAACGCTACTAGTGGGCCTGTAGCACTGATTGTGCCACCCACGTGAGTAGCCCTAAAAAGGTAACTCAGACCTGCCATTGCAGGGTCTGCGCGCAGTTTGTAACTGCCATGTCGACTTGGCAAGTGCACCCACTTGCCAGGCCCTAAACCTTCCCTTTTCTACATGTTTGTCACACCTAAGGTAGGCCCAAGGTGTCCCTGTGGGCAGGGTGCTGTGTATGTGAAAGGTAGGACATACCCTGGTGTGTGTGGCATGTACTGATAGTGCATTACAGCCCATTTTGTTTTTCACTATTGCGAGGCTACCTGTTCCCCATAGGACAGAATGGGAAGTTTGTTTATAACATCTTATAAACATAACTGGCCCTGGGAACTAGGTGGGAAAATAAAGTTTAGTACGCCTGAACTCAGAATCTAAACATGCAACTTTTAGTGAAGGTGATTTTTACATTCAGTGTTTGAAAGTACCACTTTTAGAAAGTAGGTATTTTCTTGCTCAGTCATCCTGTGTGCCTCTGCTGGAATGTGGATTGCCTGTCTGGGTTTTGGATGACAGAAGGCTGGGGAGCAGGAGTGGCTCCAGATAGTCTAGGTAGGGTCAGGAAAGGGCTGAATAGACCTGGGCTGCAAAGGGGGGGAAGGGCGGGGAGATTTCCTTGCACCTCAAAGGGCCTGGTCTGCCTCTGACAATGCTGTCTCCACCTCCTGCCAGGAAATCACACCATAGAAGGCAGGACTGGTTCTGGCTGGGCACAGACACTCTCTGCCTAAGGAACAAAGGAATTTGGGATATAATTATTGGGGCCCAGACCCCGGAACTTTAGAACCCTTTTGCATCAAGGAGACTGCCAAGAAGAAGAGCTGGAGAAACTGTGAGAAGGACCTACCACTTTGCTGTGTGCTTTGCTGTGTTGGCCTGCAGTGGCTGCTTCTGTCTTGGGCAGTGAAAGGACTGGACTGTACTTTCTGCAATCTGCTTTGTGAGTTTCTCCAAGGACTGGAGGTAGAGCTTGCCCCCTGTTCAAGAAGTCTCAGGAACTACAAAGACTTCAAACTTTTCTGCCCGCAGCACTGGGGACTGTGTGTTTTGTGCTGCAACAGAGGAAAAGCAACTTGATGACGTCTATGACGCCACTGCCGACTCCGTGTCCAGACAGCACCGCAGAGGGCACCGCCGCAACGCCGCACCATGACCTGTGGGCACCACACTCCGCACCGCCTCACTTCACGACGACGCCTTGGTATACCCGATGACGCCGCTCCACGCTGAAATCGACGCCGCTGCTTGCAGCGTGGTTCGAGCGCACCGCTCGTAAAGTTACACGACACACCGCCCTCATCCCACAGCCTTGGCCTACAAATGCTGGCCCCATCGACTCCTGTCCGTCAGTCGACAACAGCGTTTCAGCAACGACGACGCCACGGCTTGCACCGTGACCTGCTAGCACCGTGACGAGCACCGCCTTCATCTCGCACCGCAACCCTGGTCTCACCGGCGACTCCATCTGACGCCGCCACCGAACCACTGCTCGCACCGCGCCCTGAGGGCACCGCATGCCGCACCGCTGCACTTTGCAGCACAGCACCCAACGCCTGCGATGCCAGCGCTCCTGATTCCAACAGAGAGGAGATCGGCCTGCAACGTGTGTGACTTCGAGGGCCCCGACGACTCCTACACCTACCTCCGGAACCGACGCCTGCCGACGCCTTGTTTTCGGGAAACTCAACAAAGAGGTCGCCTGCGCCCTGCATTTCTAAAAGGTACTGTTTGCGGGTCTTCCCGACACCGTAGCTGGCCCGCAACGCCGTGGTGAGCAAAAACTGTTTGGATTTGTTTGCTCGCGACGCCGTGATAGCCCCGGACGGAGCTATCGACATCAAGGGACTGTTTTTAATGCTTATTTTGACACCTGTCGATTTTTAGGTACTGTATTGTGGATTTTTATCGTTTTTGGTCTTGTCTTAAAGTATATAAAAATATTGGCTATTTTTCTAAACTGGTGTGGTGTCCTTTTGTAGTGCTTGCACTGTATTACTGTGGGTTATGTGCAAATGCTTTACACACTGCCTCTAAGATAAGCCTGACTGCTCGTGCCAAGCTACCAAGGGGGTGAGCAGGGGTTATTTTAGGAGTGTAACTCCCTTATCCTGACTAGGAAGAAGGCTCCCTATTTGGACAAAGGTGCAAGCCCTTGCCAAGTAGAGACCCCCATTTCTAACAGATGGTGATTGCCTGAGGTGCAGAAGCAAGGAGTTCCAGCAGAAGGATCTTCCTCCAGCTGTGGTCTTATAGATCTGTGGGATGGAGTCCAGGGCCAGTTGGGCGGAGCAGAGATGTCTGGTGGGAGTGTAGAAGGAGAGGCAGTGGTTGAGGTATGCTGGTCCAGCATTGTGGAAGGCTTTGTATGAGTGCATGAGGAGCCTGAAGGAAATATTTTTGTTGATAGGAAGCCAGTGAAGTTCTCTCAGGTGGTCGGTGATGTTACTGCAGCATGGGATGTTCAGGATGAGTCTGGCGGAGGCGTTCTGGATGTTCTGCAGTTTCTTTAGGTGTTTCTGGGTGGTGCCGATGTGCATTCCTATAGTTGAGTCTGCTGCTGACAAGTGCATAAGTGACCGTTTCCTGTACTCGGTGGGGATCCACTTGAAGATCTTATGAAGCAGGCGGAGGGTGTGGAAGCAGGAGGACAAGATGGCATTGATTTGGCGGTTCATTGAGAGCGAGGAGTCCAGGATGACGCTGAGGTTTTGTGCGTGATCCGTGGGTGTTGGGGGGGTAGGATTCCAAGCGCTGCAGGCCACCAGAAGTCATCCCAGGCGGAGGGGGTGGAGCCCAAGATGAGCATCTCGGCCTTAACTGAGTTGTGCTTCAAAGTGCCCAGTCAGAGGACAGTAGATACCAATGGCTACTAGAGCGTTAAGCCCTTTCCTCTAACAGAGGGTTTTGTGTGGTTTCTAGCACAGGTCCCTGCCCGGTGGTTGGTGTTGTTTGTTTGAGCTGTAGATGCTTAATCCATGTGGCCCATTTGCGATGGATGACATTTCTGTTATGATCTAAGTTTCAATTTACAGTCCAGCCATCTGGCATGGTATCAACACTTCATCTCCACTAAAGGTTGTTGTTGGTGTTTATTTTTTTTGTGGTTCATGTATGCCCTGTGTTTATAGCTTGGATTTTGGTGGTACACTGGCTGTGCTGTGTTGCTTTCTCAAACATGGTTATCTTTTCACACCAGTTAGGGGTGTTAGTAACCCTTGTCGTAGCCTTACCATCAGCTTATGCTGCTTACCTCTTGCCTGTGAGAGGATTAAGTGAGTGTATCAAAGGTATTTTTTCATCCTCCACTGGAGGACTGGTGCGTTAAGACGCCTTCCAAAGCCAACGCGATTTTAAGCAAACGTTCGGATCTTTGAATATGTGGATTTGGGACTGGTTGGCAGGTCCTGTGGGTATGAATCCTAGAGATGTAGTTGAAATGTGGGCACAGCCCATTTACTAGTTTTCGCCATCATATTTTTACC
The DNA here is from genome assembly GCF_964204655.1 of Triturus cristatus. NCBI lineage: Eukaryota > Metazoa > Chordata > Amphibia > Caudata > Salamandridae > Triturus > Triturus cristatus. The sequence goes on from NC_140579.1 coordinate 1,103,544,260, forward strand.
TGCTTCTGGAGGAGGTCTTTTTTATTCTGCCATTAGTTTCCCTCTGGTGCTGTCAACTGTTAAATGTACATGAAAAAAATGACTATTACCTACCACCCAAGCCATTCTTATAGCTTTGGGGGCTTGAAATAGTCCGAATTGTCACACTTGTAGGAATGTCATGTTAGTAGTTGTGTGGTTACTATCATTGACGGCATATTAGGGACAATGTGTGGTGCAAGCTGCAGTAGCCTTCTGAGGAGAGCCCTGGCACTTATTTATTTATTTTTTAATTAAGCACTGCCTTAAGGTCATCCTAGATGCTGCAGCAGGACCTGAAGAAATATGATTACAACACCACTATCCTGATGGAGCTCTGCTAGCCCCTGTGCTGACCCCCACCATCTTCAAAATCAGTTACATCATTTACAAAACCCTCACAACCTGCACCATCACCTATCTGACTGACAAACTCACCATCTTTGTTGCCTGTTGGCCAGTGGCGGCTCCTTCACACTGGCGGAGGAGCGTCACCCCCTTGCCAGCACTTTCAAAAATGTGAAAAATGAATACTCTAATGGGCAAAAGAACGATGGATTTAACCCAGATCTCTTGACTGGGGAGAATGTCTGCATTGTCAGCATTCCGTCCATCATTTGTTTGTTGTAACGCTTTTCGCCCTAAGTGGGATGGGTATTCCCAGACGTGGGACCCGTGCTCACTACGCCACTGGAGTCAAGCTATCCTGGCTGATGACGGCTGATAGCCAGAAACCGGTCCTAGGATGCTTGATTCTGGTCCAGGGAAGACATGGCTTGGCAGTTCGGGCTGGACTGTTCCCATGAGGCACGGGGTCAAGACTGATTTGCATATGGCCATGTCTAAACTGGGGTGGCGGAGTGGGCAAAAGAACGATGGATTTAACCCAGATCTCTTGACTGGGGGAGAATGTCTGCATTGTCAGCATTCCGTCCATCATTTGTTTGTTGTAACGCTTTCCGGTGGTAAGGGCCACTCCATTTATCTTGGAGGGCCCTTGGTGCCACTGGCTCCAAAACCCACACCTGTTGCCCAGGTTGAAATTCAACCAGTGCAGCTTTTTGGTCATACCAGTGCTTCTGGAGCTCCTGGCTGGCCTCAAGGTTCTTGGATGCTTTCTCCATGTACTCAGCCATTCTGGACCTTAGGCCAGGCACATAGTCCACTATGTCTTGTTTGGGCTGTTGAAGAGGCCTCTCTCAGCCCTCTTTTACAAGACAAAGTGGTCCCCTTACAGGATGACCAAACAGAAGTTCAAACGGTGAGAAACCTACTCCCTTCTGTGGCACTTCCCTGTAAGCGAAAATCAGGCATGGTAACAGGACATTCCATCTCCTTTTGAGTTTTTCAGGGAGACCCATGATCATACCTTTCAATGTCTTGTTGAATCTCTCAACAAGGCCATTGGTTTGTGGGTGGTAGGGTGTAGTAAACTTATACTGCACTCCACACTCTTTCCACTTGTGTGTTAGGTAAGCAGACATGAAGTTGGAACCTCTGTCTGAAACCACCTCCTTAGGAAACCCTACCCTGGTGAAGACACCCAGGAGGGCCTTGGCTACTGCAGGAGCTATAGTAGTCCTAAGTGGAATTGCTTCAGGGTACCTAGTAGCATGATCCACTACTACTAGAATAAATTTGTTCCCTGAGGCTGTGGGAGGTTCAAGTGGACCCACAATGTCCACTCCTACCCTTTCAAAGGGTACCCCCACCACTGGTAGTGGGATGAGGGGGGCCTTTGGGTGGCCACCTGTCTTGCCACTGGCTTGACGGGTAACACAGGAGCTGACAAACCCCTTCACCTTTTGGTGCAGCTGGGGCCAGTAAAAGTGACTCACTAGCCTTTCCCAAGTTTTGGATTGCCCCAGATGTCCAGCTAGGGGGATGTCATGAGCCAAAGTTAGGAGGAACTCCCTGTATTTCTGTGGCACTACCACCTTCCTGGTGGCTCCAGGAGTGGGGTTTCTTGCCTCAGCATACAATAATCCCTCTTCCCAATAAGCTCTGTGGGTACCACTGACATCTCCCTGTGCTTCCGAAACAGCTTGCTGCCTTAGGCTTTCAAGAGTGGGACAGTCTCGCTGACCCTGGCACAGCTCTTCCCTAGAGGGTCCCCCTGGGCCCAAGAGTTCAACCTGGTAAGGGTCAAGCTCCATGGGCTCAGTTCCCTCAGGGGTATCCAAATCCTCTCCCTGTGGAGAGGGGTCCTGAATGTTTTTCTGTACAAAAGCTGGTTCCCCAGTCTTCTTACCTTTTCTCTTGGTTGGTTGGGCCATTATTTCAGGCTCCAGACCTACTTTTTCACCCTTCCTCTTGCTCTGTGCTCTGGTTTGCACACACACCAATTCAGGGATGCCCAGCATGGCTGCATGGGCCTTTAGCTCAACCTCAGCCCAGGCTGAGGTTTCCAGATCATTTCCAAGCAGACATGCAGCTGGCAACTTTGGAGAGACCACTACCTGTTTCAGGCCAGTACACCCCCCCCAGCCTAATGTCACCATGGCCATGGGATGACTAGTGGTGACACTGTCAGCGTTGGTGACTGGGTAAGACTTCCCAATCAAATATTGCTCAGGGGAAACCAGTGTGTCTTTCACCATAGTGACACTGGAACCTGTATCCCTCAGAGCTTCTACCCTAGTTCCATTTACCCAGGGTACTGTAAATATTTCTTCAATTTGGGTGGCCACACAGCTACAGTGGCAAACTCCACTTCTCCCAGGGAGACTAGACTTGCTTCAGTGTGTTCCCAGATTTGCTCAGGGTACACTTCTGATCCCATCTGTATACTTGCTGCCCCAGGAGTAGCTGTACTGGGTGCCTTTGGGGCTTTGTTGTGGGGGCAAGATTTATCTACAGTTAGGTGTCCTGACCTCTTACAGTTATTACACCAGGCCTTTAAGGGATCAAAGGTCTTCCCCCTATAGGGTTGAGGAACATAGGGAGTACTTGGGGTCCCACCCACCTGAACAGGTTTTTGGGGCCCTTTGGAAGACTCAGACTTTTTATCTTGGGGATTCTCACCACCTTTCCCCTGGCGAGGCTTTGTGACCACCTTCTTCTGGTCACCCCCTTTGGCTGTCCTTGTCACCCTAGTCTTGACCCAGTGGTCTGCCTTCTTTCCCAATTCTTGGGGAGAAATTAGACCTAGGTCTACCACATGCTGATGCAACTTTTCATTTGTGCAGTTACTTAATATATGTTCCTTCAGGAATAAATTGTACAATCCAGTAAAATCTTGCACACCATGGGCAGCTAACCAACCATCCAGTGTCTTTACTGAGAAGTCTACAAAGTCAATCCAGGACTGGGTCTGGGTTTTGTGAGCCCCCCTGAATCTAATTCTATACTCCTCAGTAGTGAATCCAAATCCCTCAATCAGAGCTTTCCTCATGAGGTCATAACTAAGATCCTGCTTCTGGCCCAGAGAGTGTCAGAAGCCTGTCTCTGCAGTTACCAGAGAACAGTTCCCACAGGAGTGCCCCCCAGAGAGTTTTCTTTACTCTTCTGATTTCACAAGCCCTCTCAAAGGCTGTGAACCATTTGGTGATGTCATCACCTTCCTCAAATTTAGGGACAATCCCTTTGGGGATCTTAAGGTCCGAAGTTTCCTCCCTATCCTTGTTTTTATTATTGCTGCCACCATTGATGGGTGCTAAACTCATCTCTCTCCTTTCTTTTTCTAGAGCCAGGAGCCTGGGCTCTAGCTCTAATCTTTTGGCCAGCCTTACAAGGCTGTCCTCTTCACTGGTGGGTCCCCCAGTGATCTCTCTGGTAGCAGAGTCACCTGTGTGATCTCTAGGTCCCCAGATGGTAATTCTTGGGTTGAAGGGTATGGGGGCTCTCTCCTCCCTAGGGAATAGATTGTGGGGGGTTATTATCCACCTCCTCTTCTTCCCCTTCCTCATTTGACTGGCCATCACCATGTTCAGATGGGTGGTCCTTAGCATACTCAGCCAAGAGCTCCGGGAGCCCCAGTTTGGTTGGATGCAGGCCCATTGGTATATTTTTAGTTTGCATAGGGATCTCAATTCCTTGAAAGACAAGTGCAAGTAAGGTGTGAGGTCGAGCTCCTCCACCAGGTCCATGTTATTATTTTCACTAATAGCTGGGTTTGTTTGAGTCATTCTAACCTGACAGTTCTAATCCTCTACCCTGATTATAGTGACTTTTATTTTTCTAAAATTCCAATGGGACTTAAGCAAGGCCCTAGCAAGACTTTTAGTATTTTTGGAAAAGACCAATCAGAATTCTAAAGGCAATTTTAAGAGTTCTGTCATGTGATCAGATGGTAACCAAGTAGTCCAACAAATGCAAGTTTGTATCCCACCGCTGATCCACCAATGTGAGAAATTGGCTCTGTATATACTGTTCCCAAATAGGTACTGTGAGAAGTTGGCCTGGTATATGATGCTCACTAGTTAAAGTGATCACCTTGTACCATGCCAAGCAACCCTTATGGTGTGGTTGTAAGTCAACCTTTTCGGACTAGCTGCCCTAGTGGTAGCGTAGGCTAAGCAGTCTTTGAGGCTAAACTCGTGAAGCGTGTTAAGCCAGCTGTTTTACCAAATGTAACCCCCTTTTATACCAATGAAAGGACACCACACAGATATATATTCAAAATATATATGTATTTATTTCTCAAAGTAACCCCTAGTCTCTTTATGAGCACAGGAAAACAAATCGTCAAACAAGATTACAGTAGAATACACAGAAGTTGCACTTTATATGGATAGGCCCTGGTGGCCGCTCAAACCATATACTAAAATAGTGGTATAAGTACCACGAACAGAAAAGGGAAAAGGCCTAGGGCCTCTAGAATCGCTGGGCCTACAAGGAGCTAACGTCAGTTAGTGACCAGGAGGTCCACAGGTGGCGTGTGCAGAGCAAATAGTCACACGCGTGCTCCCATAGATTTCAATGGGTGCGTAAAAAGTACAAAGTTACTGCAAAGAGGATCTTCCGGATGGACTAGGAACTCAAGATTTGGAACACAGACACTAGAGATGTAATACTACACTTGGGCACAGGTGTGCCAGCTTTACCTCACCCACAGGAAGCGGGTGCATAGGCCTCGAAGTGCGTCGGGTTTCTTCTATCTGTTCCGTGGAGCTTGAAGACAAAGATGCTGCAGGCGGTCGGTCCGGGAGAGATGCAGTGGATCCAAGAGTGGATCGGAGATGTTGAAGACCTGTAAGCAGAGGGGGCAGTGTTCACAGTCACTAGCCAGTGACCAGCGTGGCACCAGGTGGGTACCAGGCAATGTCGGGTGCAAACAGGAAGAAAGGTGTAGCTTGTCTCTGCAGCCACGTGGTCCCTGGAGGTCGACGACGTCCAGGAGTCGGTTCACGAGCTGTCCCACGCAGGCTCTCGCTGTCGGCGGTGTCGGCGACTTGATCGATGCAAACAAGCCTTGGCAAAAGCAATTGTTGTAGGAGGTGAAATAAGCTGATGGTTCTGACCAGCAAGGTCAGAAGGACTGCTCCTTTGGAGGGGAGCAAGGGCCAGTCTGGAGCAACCAGACCAGCGGTGTATTTCGTAAAGTTCGTCGCCAAGATGGCTACTAGCCAGCGGGCCAGCAACCGGTTAGGCGCGTCGAGTGGCAAAATGCAGAAGGGCCCCACGCAGATCGTGGAGATGCTGGAGGGCTCACCTTTGGTGCAGATGCTGCTCGAGGGTTGGGCTTCTCAGGTCCCAAAGCACAACTTGGAGGGAGCCTCGGTTGTTGCACTTGTCAGCTTGTCGTGGTCGTTTCAAGATGGCTGGCTCCACGTGTCTCGGTGCCTCCACGGGTCTCCTCTTTTCAGGGACTGTGGATCGGGCGGTGAGAGGTCTGGAGGTCCAGGTCTTGTCAGTCTCTGGGCTCGGGCTCCGGCGGGAGGCGGCGGCAAAGCAGACGTTGATTCGCTGGATGGTGCTTGCGTTAGCAAGGTGGTCACTCCCTGACCACAGGGGAGATTGGCTTCAGTCCTCTGTGCAGCAGAGCGTCGAAGTTCCCGTCTTCTTCTTAGTGTTAAGTTGATTCCAGGATGTCTGAAGTCTTAGGACACAGCTCCTACCTTTAAGCGGATTCTAGGGGCCGGACTACCTGCTAGGTCCCTCCCTAAGGGTGGGACCAGGAAGGGGGGTGGTTACACCCCCAATCCTTTGTCCAGCTCGCCCCAGGCCCGGGACTGGTGTGCCCTAGGACCGGTTTGAACTGGCATATGCACCGAGGCTCCTTGTGAGCCACAGGCATGTCTGGTTTCTTTCAAGCCCTACCTGACCAATACACAAAATCCTGTCTGGGGTGGTGCACGCACCTCCCCTGGCAGGAAACCCTTTGTCCACACCTCCCAAGCTGGAAGGACTCCCAGCAGTAGGTGGGCAGACTTGTGTCTGTGGTGGCAGCATCCATTTTGTGGAGCTGAGGCTATGTCTGATTTTACCCGGGTTTCAGGTACTGTACATGTCGTGTCCCTCTAGAAGGGTGGAATGCTAACCCCGTCGCCAGAATTGGCGAGGGGTTAGTATTCCAATTCGTATGACACCTTACTCGACATGTTTTGATAAAGCCAAACCAAAGATAGCATTTAACCGCGAGGTTCATAATGCACTTAGGAGTATATGGTATGACGATATCTGGAAACAGTAGAAGGAAGTTGTTCCGACCACTGCAGACAGGCTCAGCTCATGCCAGAGCACCATCTCACATGGAACCAAGCACTCTGCCTTCAGGATTGTTAAGGCCTGTCATAGGAGTGACTTATAGGTTACCAGGTGTCCCATTTAAGGTTAGGTATAGGTATACTACACCTAAGTAAGAGGTGGTTACACCAACTTACCCCAGCTGAGTGATCAGCCAGTTGTGTCAAATTGTTAGGCCAAGCCTGGGGTGGCATAATACATGCCTCAGCCCCTGGCAGGCCTTGGGTACACCAATGCCCTGGGTACCTAGTGTACACTGGTACAGGGGCTGACAGGGTGATCCAACCAATTGGGTATGTACCTAGGGTACATGGAGTCCATTTTAAAGAGAGAACAGCCAGGCTGAGATCCTGAATAGCAGGATCTCAGGCCAACTAAGTCGAAAAACCAGCTAGACACTAGGCAAAAATTTTGGGGTAACCATAGTCAGATATCCACCTTCCTACAGGTACAGAGTCCACAGTCCCCAGAGGTTTGGCAGAGGCTAAAGTTAAATATAACCTTACTCTCTAAAGTGGTAGCTTGGTCGAGCAGTAAGGCAGTATTAGAGGACAGTGCAAAGCATTTGTTGCACACACTCAGTCAGCAAATGGACTCACACACTCAATAACTGAACTCTAGGCCAATGGTTTATATATAAAAAATATATGCTTGTTTTATTTTAGAACCAACAATAGGTATTAAAATATACTTTCTCAGGATGGGATGCTTTATATAAATACTTTTGCGATATGCAATTGGCTTTTGTAGAAAGTTACAAGTGGTTGCAATAGGCAACACAGTTTTAAACACAATAATGCATTGAGTTCAATGAAAGTTTCAAGTTATTTGCAATAGATTACTTTTTGGATTACTTTGGGAATTCCAGGACTGGATCCTAGATTCAGTCCTGGGACAGTACTTAGAACAACTGATAAAAGTAGACTTAATTACTGTGATAATTTTTAGACAATATTTAGCTATTTTAAAAGTTGACACTTCGAAAATATTTCATAGAAAACAGTCAATGATTCCCTATGGCAGAAAATTCAAGTTGCAGGTATAGTATGTTCTCGTTACTTTTTTAATCCAGTACTGGGTGCCTAGACTCAGTACTGGGACCTTTATCTAAAACAGGAAAGTAATTACGTTTTCAGAAATTATACGATATTTAAAGAATATTTAAAGTTTGCAGAAAGTCAGTGCTGGGCACCAAGACCCAGCACTGGGAGCTCACCTAATAGCAGGTGAGTATTTTCGTTTTCGTTACTTGGCTGATTTTTGGTGAATATTTTAAGTTTTGAGAAGTCCACACTTCGAAGAAATTTCAGGAAAAACCAGTCAATGTTACCCTATGGAGAAAATTGAGGTATCGGTTTAAAGGTAAGTATTCGACTGGCAGAGTTAAGGTTCTGGGCATAGACTCAGGGGTCTCCCAGGGTCAGGCAGGTACAGTTGGTTCACCCTCAACGGCACAAGGGCGGCCGGTGCAGAGAGAGTTGGGCCCAATGTTATCCTATGAGAGGTAGGGGGGCCTTGGTTGGTGGCTGCTGACTAGCAGGCCACCGGCTGTGGGAGCTGGGCTCCTGGTCACTTACTCAGGGCAAGTGGGGAAGTAGATAGGTGTAGAGGTTGCACTGTCAGGGCCACTCGGGCGGCTGGGTGCAGGGTGCTTTTGAGCCTTCGGGTGCTCAATTGGTTTCAATGGGAAAACTCCGGTTTAGAAAAAGACTGCAAGCTCTGGGACGAAGATTCTTCAGGTGCCACCACCACTTCGAGAGGTAAGTTGGGTAGTTGGAGGATAGGTAGTTACCCCGGGATTGGGCACAGGGGGCCGTGGGGAGCCGGGTGCAGGGGTGCCTTTAGGTGTCGGGAAATCTTACCCTCTGTTTATCGCGGTTGGGGGGCACCTGGTTCTGATGCTGCAGGCTTCTTCAGGAGTGTCGAGGGAGGTCCTTGGGTGCCGGACTCGAGGTCACAGTCGCCGTGGGGTCGTCCTCGTGGTCTTTGTTCACTCCGGCACATGCCAGGCTTGGCGGGTGCAGAGTGTGCTGGGTTCACGGTTCCGGGCTGCTGCCAGGGATTAGAAGTAGATTTTGAGGAGAGCCTCTACTCATGGGAGTCCCAGTGGGCTTAGAGTCAAAAGGTAGCCAGGTCCTCCGGGGTTTGTGAGGTTGCTGGCCACAAGAGATGCCGGGTTGGAGCAGGAGCAAGTTCGAGGGTCGACAGGCCGGTAGGGCTGGGGCCAAAGCAGTTGGTGTCTTCCTTTTTCTTTGCAGCTGCAGGGCAGGTCTTCTTTCTTCTAGCTCTTCTTCGGATTTCGGAATCTGGAATCTGGTGAAGGAAGGTTCAGGGTGCCCCTAAATACTAGATTTAGTGGCGTTACAGGTAGGTGAAGGGCAGGGACAAAAGGGTCCCTGTCCTGGGGTGGGTACACCCCCTATCCTGCCTCTCTCCTGTGGGAGGGGGGCAGTAGCCTAATCCTGAGTGGGCAAGGCTTCCCATCTTCAAGATGGCGAGAGCCCGGAGATGTGCTTCACCTCGCCTCCCCCACCTGAGGGGTGGGGTTGGCAGGCTGGCACATCCCTTGTCCTTATTTGGGGTTTCCGTCAGAGTGGGGGGTTGCAGTGGCCTGGGGAAGCTCACAGAGGCGGATTGCCTTTGAAGCTTCCCCCTGCCCATCCTGGGGGAGGAGATTTAGCACCTCGCCCAGGATGTGCATTGTTGCAGGCCCAGGAGAGCAGGGGCTCTCCTACCCAGGGGTCCAGAAACATGTCTGCTGTGTGGCAGCCTAGGCAGCCTCAAAACAAACGTGGATTGAAGGTTAGGTGTTAGGGGGCATCTCTAAGATGCCCTCTGGGGTGCTTGGTACATTAAATCCCATACTGGCATCAGTGCGGGTTTAATGTGCTGAGAAGTTTGATACCAAACTTCTTAGTCTTCAGTGTTGCCATTATGGTGCTGTGGAGTTCGTGTTTGACGAGCTCTCAGCACCATGTGCTCTTAAATGGCAGCACTGCACTTACAGTGCCCAGGAATGGACCTGGGTACTGTAGGGGCACAGGGCCCCTGCTCCTGTGCCCACACCACTGGCATAGGGCACCCTGCTAGAGGGGTGGCTAATGTATGCCATGGCAGTGTAGGTGGTGGGCATGGCACACAAGGATGTGTGCCATGTCGAATATTTGTTTTGTCTTGTACCCAGACATCCAGCCTGCAAGGGCAGTGTGTGTGTAAGGTTACAGCGCCTCTAAGGGTGGCACAATGAGTGCTGCAGCCCTTAGAGGCCTTCCCTGGTCACAAGGCCCTGGGTACCTAGGGTACCATTTACCAGGAGCTGACATGTGGCCAGGGTTTGCCAATTTGTGTTTTGTGTTTTAGGGAAGGAATATAGGCCCTGGGCACCTGATTGGCAGGAGTCGAGGGCACACTCAGTCAAAGTACATTCAACAATTCAGCAAAAAGTGGGGGCATACCATGCAAGAAAGATGGCACTTTCTCACACAACCCCCCTCCCCCCCAAACAAAAGGTGATGAGACTAACCTTGCCCTATGGAGTCTTCATTGTCTAAGTGGAAGAACCTGGAAAGTCCATCTGCATTGGCATGGGCAGTCCCTGGTCTGTGTTCCACTTCAAAGTCCATACCCTGTAGGGAGATGGACCACCTTAGTAGTTTTGGATTTTCCCCTTTCATTTGCCTTAGCCATCCGAGAGGTCTGTGGTCAGTTTGAACCAGGAAGTGAGTACCAAACAAGTATGGCCTCAACTTCTTCAGGGACCAAACCACAGCAAAGGCCTCCCTCTCAATGGCACTCCAACGCTGCTCTCTGGGGAGTAGCCTCCTGCTTATAAAAGCAACAGGTTGGTCTTGGACTTCATCATTGGTCTGGGATAGGATCGCTCCTATCCCTAGCTCAGAGGCATCAGTCTGCACTATGAACTGCTTGGCATAATCTGGAGCTTTTAGAATTGGTGCTGAGCACATTGCTTCTTTCAGGGTGTCAAAAGCCTTTTGGCAACTAACTGTCCAGTTAACCTTCTTGGGCATCTTCTTGGAGGTGAGTTCTGTGAGGGGGGTCACAATGGACCCATATCCCTTCACAAACCTCCTGTAGTACCCAGTCATGCCAAGGAATGCCCTGACTTGGGTCTGGGTTGTTGGAGCTATCCAGTCCATGATGGCCTGGATTTTGGGTTGTAAGGGTTGTACTTGGCCTCCACCTACAAGGTGGCCCAAGTACACCACAGTGCCCTGCCCTATCTGGCATTTGGATGCCTTGATAGTGAGACCTGCATTTTGCAGAACCTCTAAAACCTTCCCAAGGTGGATCAGGTGATCCTGCCAGGTGGAGCTAAAGACAGCAATATCATCAAGATAAGCTGCACTAAAGGATTCCAGCCCAGCTAGGACGTGGTTCACCTACCTCTGGAAGGTAGCAGGGGCATTCTTTAGCCCAAAGGGCATTACAGTAAACTGATAATGCCCATCAGGGGTGGAGAATGCTGTCTTTTCTTTTGCTCCTGGGGCCATGCCAATCTGCCAGCACCCTGCAGTTAAGTCAAAGGTACTGAGGAATTGGGCTGCCCCTAATTTATCTATCAGCTCATCTGCTCTTGGAATAGGGTGAGCATCTGTCTTGGTGACAGAGTTGAGCCCTCTATAGCCCTCACAGAACCTCATCTCTCACTTTTCACCTTGTTGATGAGGTTTGGGGACCAGAACCACTGGGCTAGCCCAGGGGCTCTCAGAGGGTTCAATGACCCCTAACTCCAGCATCTTGCTGACCTCAGCTTTGATGCTTTCCTTGACTTGGTCTGACTGTCGATAGATTTTGTTCTTGACAGGTGCAATGTCACCAGTGTCCACATCATGGATACACCAGTTTGTCAGACCAGGGGTCAGGGAAAAGAGGATCGCATACTGTTGCAAGACTTGCTTGCAGTCAGTCTGCTGTTGGGCAGAGAGGGTGTCTGAAAAGATCACACCATCTACTGACCCATCTTGTGGGCTTTAGGAGAGGAGGTCAGGGAAAGGTTCACACTCTGCTTCCTGTTTCTCATCAGTCACCATCAGCATGGTGATGTCAGCCCAGTCATTGTAGAGCTTAAGGCGGTTCACATGGATAACCCTTTTGGGTGTCCTGCTAGTGCCCAGGTCAACTAAGTAGGTGACCTCACTCTTAATTGAATTATATGAAATTAATTATACATTTTTAGGAATTATTAATTAATTTTAATACATTTTTGTGTTTAAGTTCTGTAGCGGGTTGTGGGTTTATAGGGGAATAGGGTGGGAAGTAATTTAATTGTAATTAGGTAATCATTTATTTTCTTTTATTGGTATTGATAATTATGTTATTGTTAATTATTAACTGGTAATTCATTTGTATTAATTGGTAACCAGTTTTTATTAATTGATTAATTGATCATTATGTTAAGTGTATTAATTTATTATTGGAGTGTGTTGTGCGTTTATAGGGGAATAGTGTTGGAAGTAATTGAAATCTAATTAAGTAATTATTAAATTTGTTGTTGGGTATTGATAATTAATTTATTGGACATTAATTATTAATTGGTAATTTTTTGAAATTATAATGTGTTGGTTATGAAAAATAATGTATTGCTTATTAATCATTAATTGGTAATTTAATATGATTAAATATTATTTATTGAAATTTCTAATCAATGTATTAATAAGTAATCATTAATTGGTAATTCATGTTTAATTATTAATATTTTTGAGTATAAAAATATTTATTTGTTCAATATTTTTTAATTGGTAATTCATGTTTAATAATTAATATTTTTGGGTATGACAAATATTTAATTCAATATATTTTAATTGGTAATTACTTTTTAATAATTCATATGTTTTTTGTTATGGAAAATATTTTATTGTTCAATATTTATGTTGTAATTAAGGTTTATTAATTTATTATTTATTGGTATTTATTATTAATTTATTGCTAATTAATTATTCATTGGTAGTTGTGTTTGTAATTATTTATTGGTATTTTTAAATAATTTAGAGTTATCTTATAATTAAATCAATAATTATTTTAAATAATTATTTTATTCATAAGTATGTTATTTTTAACTTCTACGCTATCCAACACTTTCCCTACTGTTGCACTCTCTGGAGTTGGAATAGTAATTTTTACCCCTACGCTATCCAACACTTTCCCTACTGTTGCACTCTCTGGAGTTGGAATAGTAATTTTGACCCTTACGCTATCCAACACTTTCCCTACTGTTGCACTCTCTGGAGTTGGAATAGTAATTTTTACCCGTACGCCATCCAACACTTTCCCTACTGTTGCACTCTCTTGAGTGGGAATAGTAATTTTTATCCCTACGCTATCCAACACTTCCTCTACTGTTGCACTCTCTGGAGTTGGAATAGTAATTTTTACCCCTACGCTATCCAACACTTTCCCTACTGTTGCACTGTCTGGAGTGGGAATAGTAATTTTTACCCCTACGATATCAATCACTTTCCCTACTGTTGCACTCTCTGGAGTGGGAATAGTAATTTTTATCCCTACGCTATCCAACACTTTCCCTACTGTTGCACTCTCTGGAGTTGGAATAGTAATTTTTACCCCTACGCTATCCAACACTTTCCCTACTGTTGCACTCTCTGGAGTTGGAATAGTAATTTTGACCCTTACGCTATCCAACACTTTCCCTACTGTTGCACTCTCTGGAGTTGGAATAGTAATTTTTACCCGTACGCCATCCAACACTTTCCCTACTGTTGCACTCTCTTGAGTGGGAATAGTAATTTTTATCCCTACGCTATCCAACACTTCCTCTACTGTTGCACTCTCTGGAGTTGGAATAGTAATTTTTACCCCTACGCTATCCAACACTTTCCCTACTGTTGCACTGTCTGGAGTGGGAATAGTAATTTTTACCCCTACGATATCAATCACTTTCCCTACTGTTGCACTCTCTGGAGTGGGAATAGTAATTTTTATCCCTACGCTATCCAACACTTTCCCTACTGTTGCACTCTCTGGAGTTGGAATAGTAATTTTTACCCCTACGCTATCCAACACTTTCCCTACTGTTGCACTCTCTGGAGTGAGAATAGTAATTTTTACCCCTACGCTATCCAACACTTCCTCTACTGTTGCACTCTCTGGAGTTGGAATAGTAATTTTTACCCCTACGCTATCCAACACTTTCCCTACTGTTGCACTGTCTGGAGTGGGAATAGTAATTTTTACCCCTACGATATCCAGCACTTTCCCTACTGTTGCACTCTCTGGAGTGGGAATAGTAATTTTTACCCTTACGCTATCCAACACTTTCCCTACTGTTGCACTCTCTGGAGTTGGAATAGTAATTTTTACCCCTACGCTATCCAACACTTTCCCTGCTGTTGCACTCTCTGGAGTTGGAATAGTCATTTTTACCCCTACGCTATCCAAAATTTTCCTTACTGTTGTTTTTGTTGGAGTTAGAGTAGTAGTTTTATTCTCTCTGATATTTAATATTTTTTGTATTATTTTAGCTAATGTAATATATAATTAATAATTAAAAATATTCAAATTAAATGTAATTTTTTTAATTTGTTATTCGTAATTATTTAATTTTTATTCATGTTATTGTGTTATGTGTATAGATGTATTGGTAATTTATAATATTTTTTAATAATGTATAAGTTATTAAAATAAATATTAAAACTAATTATTAAGGTGCCGATTCCAATCCGGTAAAAATAATTTGCGTACGACCCGTATCCGTATTTTTTTCCGTACGAGTCGTAGAAGCACCGTACAAACGGCCAAGTACGATTCGTCCGTGAAAAATAACTACGAATAGCATCGGGAATAGTCTACGAGAGTGCGTCGGAAAGTTTTCACGTCCGATTATCGTCGGGAAAAGTGTACGAGAGTGAGCCGGACATTTTTACGCGCAAATCGTAAAACACAAGTCCGAGCGCGTAAGTACGATCCCGACCGTCCGACCGAATACACAATCGCACGTAAAAAGGCCCGTACGGAGCCAACGAAGTAGCACACATGTACACGGGTAAACTCATGCCCGTGTACGAGCCGTACAGCCCCCCACACCCCTAAAAATGTCAGCACCGTACACCACCCTGTCCGCACTGTACCCCAGCCCCGCAACTGTACGCGCCGTACCCCCCATGTACGTGCCGTACCCCCCCATGTACGTGCCTTACCCCCCTGTCCGCACTGTACCCCAGCCCCGCACCTGTACGTGCCGTACCCCCCATGTACGTGACGTAACCCCCCCTTGTAGGTGCATCACCCCCGCATATATGCGCCGTACCCCCGAATGTATGCACTGTACCCCAGGTCCACACATGTACGCACCGTACCCCCGCCTGTAGGCGCATCACCCCCGCATGTACGCGCCGTACCCCCGCATGTGCGCGCTGTACCCCAGGTCCGCACGTGTACGCACCGTACCCCCACCGCATGTACGCGCCTTACCCCCCCGCATGTACGCGCCGTACCTCCGCATGTACGCGCTGTACCCCAGGGCCGCACCTGTACGCACCGTACCCCCACCGCATGTACGCGCCCTCCCCCCATGTACGTGCCCCCCATGTACGCGCCTTCCCCCCATGTACGCGCCGTACCTCCGCATGTACGCGCCATACCCCAGGGCCGCACGTGTACGCACCGAACCCCCACCGCATGTACGCGCCGCACTCCAACACCGTACCCCAGCACCCTCACCCAGCATCGCGTATGTACGGATCGTACCTACGCGAAAAATACTCTTACAGAACCAGGACACTGTAAAACAGCACAAGGAGGGTCAATTCGACTCGCACAACACCACAAAACACGTCTACATGACAAAATACATCCCAATGACTGACCTGGCACATCCAAACAGGCAAACAGAGGCCCCAAATCACAACCACCACTTATAACACACCCACCAAAATTCAAACACAACCACACCCAAAAATGGACCAATAAAAAGGACCCACACACACAACCCATGAGCCTTTGCAACAGACCCACTGCTGCCAGACCCCACTGAGAAACAACTCCACATAGAAACTACTCCACATCACTCATACCTCCACTACACCTTCACTCACACACCTTCACACAACCTCCTCCACAAACATCCCCCTCTTCACATTCACACACACACCGTCACATTCACACCCACACACCCACACCATGCCCACAGACAAGAATCGAAAGTTCACAACTGCGGAGCTGGACCTCCTTGTCAACGAAGTCATCAGAGTCGAGCCACAGCTGTTTGGAACATTGGTCAGACAGACCAGCATAGCTGAAAAATCTGCCATGTGGCAGAGGATTGTCGATAAGGTGAATGCTGTTGCGCCCATCCGAAGGACCAGGCATGAATGCCAAGCCAGGTGGTACGATCTACGCAGGGCGGTCAAGAGGAAAATGAATGAAGAATATGCCCAGACTAACATCACTGGAGGTGGGCCGCCCCGCAGACCCGTACACTACCATCCCTGGGAGGAGAAGGTGATGGCCCTGCTACCGCCGGTGGGAGTACACGGAGTCGAAGGAGTCGCAGAGCCTGGTGAGTACACAAACAACTTACGTAACATGGGGGCAATGGGGTCCACACCACATATACACCAAATGCACGCAACTTCCCACAAGCACTCACCGCAAGCAACCACACTCAAAAACCACGCTCATGCCACTAACTTCTCCATGCACCCTTCACAAATCAAGGCAAGCCCATGTCCAAGCCTACAACAACCACAAACACAAGACTGGATGTCCGGGAGGCTGGGAGTGTGGGCCCCACACAACACATTGTGAAAATGAGACGCAGACACCAATGCCCTTAGCCCATATGGCATAGGTACATAACCATGCACAATGCACAGGGACTGGCAAAGTAATGACAAGGTAGATGACACTTGGCCCTGCTGTATGCAGCACAAGGCCCTTCTGGGACCACTGTACACTCAAACACCAACTCCACAAGCACAGGTATCTAGCACAGGAACTCACACTCACTGTCATGCCAGCATGCACCATGAGGGAACAGACACATCACCTGGGAGACCCAATGACAACTCACACTACACACAACAGCAGGCCCGGTCACAACCCCCCCCTAACACAAGCAGACACACCCGGGGCAGGCAACGGATTTACGCACTCCCACAATGGACATGTGACACAACAAGACCGATCCCGAGCCAAATAAGCATCAGAGCAAACAATCTACAGGTCAAACACTCAGGAGAACATCCCAATCTGTCCCCCGCAACATACCCATCCCCAAGTTGACATTGAGAGGAATGCTAGGCACATCCAACTACCTGGAAGAAATGTGTCAACTTGAATATGTATGAAACATAGATGTCGCATGAAACACCATTAACATTGTCTCTCTCTCACACACAGGGCAACGTCGTCGATCTCCCCCCAACACTGGGGGGGAAGAATCACAGTCCCAGGCACCGCGTGAAGACGATCCCACCGGCAGCGACGACTCTCACCACTCCGTGGATGACCCCGACCAACCTGGACCCTCTGGTGCCCAAGCCCCTGCAGCACCTGCGTCAGGTACATCTGTGCCAACCACCACCCCCATTCCTGCCACATCCCAGGACACACCCAGGAGCCCTGCTCACACTGAACAACAGAGCCAGTCTGACCAGGAGGGACAAGGTTCTCCGGGCACCCAGGAGGAGGCAGGCAACCCTGCAAATGCCATTCCTCAGGGGTCCCGTAGACCCGATGTGCCCACAAGGACAGGGCAGGCCAGGGTCAAGTGGGCAGGGGTGTTGGGAGTGGAGGCAGGCGGAGGCACAAACCTGACCAGCCAGCTCAGGACACCGGTATGTCACACATATGCAACATCCTGGAATCATACCGGCGTGACACCAGAGGCATCAACCAGGTCGTGTCAAGACTCTCCGAGATGCAGGGGACCCTCGATGACATTAAGAACCTGCAGGTCGAGCATCATGCCAGTCATCAACAACACCAAGGACGGATGGAGGCAAGACTGGCTGAGCTCCTGGCGGTGCACAGGGACGTGAGCCAATCACTCCGTCAGATCGCCCAAAGCCTGGCAAACCCTCCCTGTGCCACCAGGCGTAGACCAGCACCAGACACAGGGAGGGAGGAGGAGGAGGAGGAGGAGGAGGAGGAGGAGGAGGATTCATCTGACGGAGCGTCCCCAGCATCGTCAAGTCCTGCATCTGAGGGTCCCCGGAGGAAGGTGGGTCGTCCACGGAAAAGACCGTGAGAGTCAGCGGACCATCCCCATCTCCCAGGTCACCTGGCCTGGCACCTGGCCCTTTGGCGCAACAGCAGCACCTCATCCAATGACATTCTCTGCCACATGGACTTGCTGGTCACAGTCTGACCAATGATGACCAACACTGTGGTCTGGACTCTGATGACTTCCAATGCCAAGGATACCATCTCCCCCTGTGAACTTTGGATTCTATTCCCCCGGTACAGCACCTAATTGCATCTACCAAACCACTTACCCCACAGTAAATAAATATTTCACTTTGGACATGAGACGTTCCTGTCATTTTGCATTATTCAACGACATATGTGTGTGGAAATGTCAAACTATGCCTGAGTGTTGAACCTACTCCAGCCATCCATACCTTGGGATCAGAGTCTGGTACAGGACACACATGGGTAACAAGGTATCATTCAATGTAGGCATGGAGCACAACACTCACCTGTGATGGCCTCTGGCTGCTGAGGGGGGGCTTGCTAAACTGTGCGGAGAGACCTATTAGGGAGATCATCATCAAGGCGTAGAGGGCATGGCTCATGTGAAGGTTCCCGGGGAGGGAGTCCCAGGTATGTGTGGCCAGGTGGGAGAACAATGTCCTGTATGCTGGAGTACAGTGGATGTGAAGAACGGTGGCCAGGGCAAGGTTGGATGCACGGAGATGGCCCAACGGGATCTAGGATGACAGACGTACAAGGTTGGTTGGGGTTGTGGACTGCCTCCTGAGTGTGGGTGGGGAGTGTGGAGGTCACCCTGCAGCAGACAGTGATCCATTGCAGCTATCCATGGTGGACGGTGAGGTGGCTGTGGCGCAGGGTGTTGAAGCTGAGGTGTGCAGATGCCCCCTGGAAGTGGACCAGTTTCCTGGGAGTTTGGATGTACTTGCTCCGTAGAGGGCAGGGCAGTATTTGACACGGATGTTGTCATGGACCTGGGGGATGGTCTGTCTTTTCTTGGAGTGGATCTATCTGTGGATCATGTGCATAATGCAGAGGGCGTTGCAGCATGAGGTACAGATGCTGTGGACTAGCATGGCATATGTGAGCGAGCCAAACATGATGCACACCATCTTGTGTGTGTGGCCACTGGGTGCTTGTGCAGGGCTCTTGCGGGTGGGACACAAGCACTTGACCCAGCTGAAAGGGGACAATCCTCAGATGTTCACCTCAGTCCTGTACAAGTCCAGCCTCAGGTGGCTCGTGTGCTGCCATTCATCAATAGATCTCATGCATACTTGAATGATGGAACTGCCAATGTCTGTGTCTTTGTTGAGGGTGAGGAGCACCTGGCTGTCAATGGCATACGAGCTGATGATGAGGTGCTGTGCGCATGTGATGGTGGAGAGGGGGGGTCCTGGACACTCTGTAGATTGACATGCTGAGAGATGATACCTGTGCCATGTCCCAGACGATGACACCATACTACATGCTGAAGCCTTGAGTCCCACTCCCATAACCTTGCTGGGCTACAGAGCCCGTGGGGAGTATTAGGGACATGACCTGGTTGATGTGACAGGGCCTGGAAGGCGGGGCAGCGCAGTGTAGGCAGTTGGAGTTGCACACTCCGCATGCAAAGGTGTCGTGTGTGTGCCCAGGGTATGTCTGACAGCAGGCGTTAGATGTGCGGATGGACATAGCTTGGAGTGTGGCTGATACATCAGACTGTAGTGTGATGTGGGTAATGCAAGGACAGGATGGTGGTGCAATGTGCACCTTGCATGTGCTGATGGTCCAGCCTTTGGCACCGCGTGGCGGCAACAGTGGCACAGACAAGCTGAGGACAGCAAAATGAATGGGTGGAGGGAGGAAGTGAGGAGCATCCTGGAGGCGTGTGTGTTGCCAAATCTGGATACTCTGTTGGCCCTTGCTGCAGAGGCCGCAGCAGCAGGCGGCATCTCCTTGCAAAATGACAGAATTTGCACACATAGACTAGGATGTCAGAAGGACAACTGCAACAGGCGCGTGTGTAAAGTAAGGAGTGTCCAGTGTCACATGGCACACCCAGAGACAATGCATGCACAATCACCAAAGAAGCATGGCACCGGATCAGGAAACTGAAGGCCTACCTGCGCACAGGAGACACACCCTCAGCAGTTGTTGATGGCCCATTGCGTGGACCAACATGCCAAAAAACATACACGACCATGTACTCCATGCCCAATAGGGAGCCTAAACCATGAGCAACTGCATGCATGTTGCTAAACTACACATGGACTCCTATGCATAATCTTCCACAACTATGCCAGATATGCCGCATGAAAAGTGGCAAGAGACCTGCATTGACAGAGATGAGGCACCTTGGAGTGTGACGAACACCTTTATTACTCAGCCTCACACTAAGGGAAATGCATCAATTGGAACAGACTCACGGGTCATTTGGCTGACCATGTGTGACCTACACTGGACACCCCCTTCAACACACAGATGTGTAAATCCTACTGAGCTGGCACACAAGTGAAGGGGTTGAGCCTAACACCTCTTGCTGCACACGGAGAGTCTTCAATTCCCCATTGAGCCTCATATGGGGATGTCCCACACTATGTCCACCATTAGTATCCCGTATGTTCCTTGGAGACGTCATACACACATTGATGCCTTCATCAGAATCCACACACCATTACAGATGACTGTCAGGAAGGGTGACCATCAATTCATGGGAGCCATGCAACACGTCATGTGGCCCATGGTGAGTCGACATGTATGCATGGTAACACAACATGCATAGGAGCAGTCCCCACATATCACAAACACGTACCACCCACAAAATGCCTTGCTGCACTCCTTATCCAAAATGACTTTTCACCATGTCTGTGCATGTAACTCTGATCCAGCACACGTTGCAATACTCATGAGGAATAGCAGGAGGGCAATGATGACATGAGCAGACGACAGCCGCAAGAACCTGGGGAGGACAGACACACAACAATTCAGCCAAGAGCTAGTAATCCGCAAACATGTACATGTACTCTACAGGAATGATGTTGTCACCATGCCCTTAACAAATTTAGTGTCCCAGCTAATATGTGTGGAATGACATCATCACTTGAATGACACATCAGAACACACCTCCAAGTCACTTAGCACACAGTCAGCACGACACACACATTGCAACACATGCCACACAAGGCTCAAAGCGTGCACACTCAGACACAGGGACTCACCATTATGAGAAGAAGTTGCGGATAAGCTGACTCCGGATGTCCTCATCCTCATCCTCCTCCTCATCCTCACTTGCCCCGTGCCCGAGCCCTTCATCCTCCACGGGTGGATGATCCTTCTCATCCGGATCAAGGATGAGTGGCACGGCCTTCTCCACTGCCATGTTGTGCAGCATGCAGCACACAATGAAGATTTTGCAGACCTTCACCGGGGCATATGGGAGGGCGCCGCCGGTCTTGTGGAGGCACCGGAATCTGCTCTTCAGGAGTCCAAACGTCCTCTCAATCACGCGCCTCGTCTGCTCATGGGTGTCGCTGTACCGGTGTTCTGCAGCTGTTCTGGGGTTGTGGAGAGGCGTCATCAGCCATGGCATGTTGGGATAGCCAGAGTCCCCTACATAGAAACATCATGTGAAGAAGTGGGTCAGGAGATGCCGTAAGATACAAAGATAGCGCTGAACACAGGACTAACAGAGTATACCCACCAACAAGACATGCTCATTCCGCGTGCAGCTGCAGCATCATTTCTGGCACCCTGCTACACCTCATGATGTATGCATCATGTGCGGACCCTGGAAAATGTGCACAGACATGGGAAATCAGCATGTTAGCAAGACACACCACAAGGGCATTAACGGAGTGGTAATGTTTTCTGTTTCTATAGGCTACCTCCTGTGCCTGTGGTGGTACCAAAGCCACATGTGTCCCATCAATGGCCCCAATTACATGGGGCATCCCTCCCAGGGCATAGAACTCACCCTTGACACCTGTCAACTGCTCACGAGTGGGAACATGGATGAATTCATCCAGGTGCACCAACATGGCCTGTATAACATCATGCAGGACACGGCTGAACATTGTCTGGGACATGCCACCGACATCAGCTATGGTCAATTGAAACGTGCCGGTGGCAAAAAAATGTAGGGCTGCCATCACCTTCACCTTGGGGGTCAGAGCTGTAGGATACCTGTGCTGTGGTTGGAGGTGTGGTGTAAGCCGGCGGGTCAAATCCTCTATCAACTCTTGCGAGAAGCGGTATCTGCGTATGCAGTCATGTTCACGCATGGCATCCAGGTCAGGGATTCGTCTGGGCAGAGGTGGTGCCCTGCAGAGATTTGGAAGGAATAACGAAGAGTGAGTACATTACCACACCAATGTCACTGAGGTGAGCACATGTTCAACAGCTAATACACATCTGCTTAATACAGAGTCTGTGCTGTGCAATACATCCAGGACACGTGGGCTAGCCAGGTGATACTCCTACGAAGAGCCAGCCACAATAGTTGCATGGCAATGTTGACGTGACATGCCATGAAATAGCTGTTGTCCAGTGTAAGTGACAAGCCAGACACATTACATGAGTGACAGACATCCACATATCAGCATTTGAAGGATGTCATCTCATACAGACAGCTGGCGGGAGTCTAGACGCACAGGTCTCATGTTAGCTGGAAATGGACAGATGACACACATTTCCATTAAGGGGTCCATGTCAAAAACTGATGTCACAGACATTGAGACAACGCAGATCTTGCCTCATGTCAGGAAGTCATCTTCGAACCATCATGACACATGTAACATGTGAGTCCATGTGGCATGGTGTGCGTATATGTGTGTCATGCACATATGCACACAGACACATGTTGGATGCTGCAACAGCAGATGGAGTTGACGGAACACCAACGGAAAGCTCATGGGAACACATGACACACACATGACATAGTCACATCGTGGCACACTGGGAGTCACATGTGAGGTGTAATTATCCGTGTACCTGCCATCAGGGGACAGTTGCGGGTGTTGCTGACTGTGCCATACCAGTGAGGCAGTGCTTGACACGTGTGTCGCACATGCACACATGTGTGAAGGGGAAGTGTGCCACGTAGTGCCCCATCACACATGACATGTGTATACAGCTCATCACACATCTATTGTGCCACAACATGAGGAGACATGTGCCACATCACTGCCTGACACACCTAGGCCCTGCACATGAAGGACTGAACTGACAATGACTTGGTGTACAGCCTTGTGCGATTCTGACACCTCCATTCCTTTCGTGTGCACCTCCTTTCACCAGTGTAAGCAGTGAAACGCAGTACACACGCTCTGAGGGCGTGTGTAGGGTCCGTACTCACACGTGTACGGGCCGTACATGCGTGAGTACGTGCCTATCACTAGGCCCTACGGTACCCCCAACGATAGTGATACGGGCCATACTCACGCGTGTACGACCCGTACACGCGTGAGTACGTGCCTATCACTATAGTTGGGGGTACCGTAGGGCCCAGTGATACGGCACGTACTCACGCGTGTACAGGCCGTACACGCATGAGTACGGCCTGTATCACTATCGTTGGGGGTACCGTAGGGCCTAGTGATAGGCACGTACTCACGCGTGTACGGGCCGTACACGCGTGAGTACGTGCCTATCACTATAGTTGGGGGTACCGTAGGGCCCAGTGATACGGCACGTACTCACGCGTGTACAGGCCGTACACGCGTGAGTACGGCCTGTATCACTATCGTTGGGGGTACCGTAGGGCCTAGTGATGGGCACGTACTCACGCGTGTACGGGCCGTACACGCGTGAGTACGTGCCTATCACTATAGTTGGGGGTACCGTAGGGCCTAGTGATACGGCACGTACTCACGCGTGTACGGCCCGTACACGCGTGAGTACGGCCCGTATCACTGTAGTGATGGTGCCCTAGGGGTACGTGTGAAAAGCGCCGTACCTGTGTGGGGATTTAAGAATTACAATGGGGACACATGAGGGACAAGTATTAGGGCCTAAATGTATGCTGGTTGTCATGGATACCGAGTTTCAAGTTCAACATTTTACATCATGTGATCTGGAAAAATCAGTTGGCCACATTTAATATTGTTGCAAAGTGGTTGTTGACTTGACATGAGGCTGCAAAATTGAAAGATGCAAAGGCTGTCACTGGCGTATGTTTAAAGGGATTGGAGGAAACGTAGGATGCAAATGAGTCTGACCAATCACTCTGTACTCCTGTAAATGAAATAGGCCAGCAAGGCAGATATAAGGCAGGCTGAACCCATGAGAGGGCACTTGCCTGCACAACATGTCAGTCGATACCACTGCTGCTGTATTGTCTCCCTCTGGCACCATGTCAAGGACTGTGGAGAGGGCCCAGCCTTTCACCCACGAGGAGAACGAGGCCCTGCTGGATGTGATCCTCCCACAGTACCCCATGCTGTATGGTCGACCAGGGGAGCAGGTGAGTGCTGACTCCAGTACCTTTGCCTGTGCACCTTTATAGTGTCTGTCACTTCTGGCATTGTGGCCAGGTGTGACAGACATGCAATGTTGGGTGGAGTGGGTTCCGGGGGGGGGGGGGGTGGCTTATGTCTCTCATGTAGGGCTTGATGTAGTTCATGTGTGCACTCCTCACTTGCATTGTGCTCACTGTGACATTCACTGCATAGTGCATGGCACATTCCATCAGTCAAATCCTCTTGGGCATTCTTGTTCTATTGTCCTGCGGTGATTCAGTGGTCACCCCGGTGTGACAGGTGACTGCGCCCACAGATGTGTGTGAGAGTTGAGTGGAGCTGTGGTGAGAGTGGTGAGAGTGTCCAAATGATGTGTACGCCCCCTGGACATTGATGTGTGTGAATGTTTCTTGTCATGTGGATGAGTGTCTATGTGGAGTGTTGCACCACAGCTGCATGGAGGAGGCAACTGCTCAATCCATCTGTTGTGTGAAGTAAGCCGTGCTGTGTGTCTGACTTGCTGAGCTCGCCCCACACCTGTGACCCCCCCCCCCTGGCAAGTGGCACATGTGCAGAGTGAGGTTTGCATCCGCTGTTGCCAATGGCAGGTGATTGATGTGTGCCTGTGTGTGTCTGTGTACTCTGCTGAGGTTTCGTCTGGGGCATGTGACTGCTTTGCGGTGCTGTCCATCAGCCTTGTGTTGCTTGGGATGCACAGTGTGTGCCATGATCAGGGATTGTTTCGCACCCCTCATGCCACCTGTGTACTTACTATGCCATGTAGTGCATTGGTGCGTCCCCAGTGGAAAAAGTCCCTATGACTAAGGTGCTATTACTTGCCAGCATACTATGCCCTGTTCTACAAATCTAAGATGTTCAACTGTGTGTCTCTGTGACATGGTGCAGGTGTAGTGATGTTGTCCCACTTTGTCATCCACACAGGTATCCCCCTACCACAGTGAACAAGAGGTGGCATGCCTTCATAGTCTTGCTGTGCTCAACTGATCCCAGACACTAGCTTCTCATGATCTTGTGATTTCAAGTTATTTGCTGTTGTGTCCTAATTTTCATTGTTTGCAAGTGGCATGGTGCGTCAACCAACTGGGGATTGTAGGGCTTACATATGTGGGGAGTATCCTAGATGTTACTCCTGATGCCTTTCCTGATATGCACTGTTGCCTATTTTGTTTGGACTCATGTGTCAGATGTATACAGGTGACTGATTTTGTCCTGTCTCATCACCTTGCCCACAGCATCATCGGAGGACACCGAGGGAGACACCGGCACGGCCGTGGAGGAGGGATCGAGCAGTGGTGCCACCACTGCTGTGGAGTCGGTGGAATCTAGTGGCACGGAGGGCGAGGGGAGTGAGGCGGAGGACCTGCCCAGTACCAACACAGACTACGAGGCAGACGGGTCCGAGGCTGAGCTCCCAGAGGGGGCGGAGGCTGCTCCCACAGCTACAAGCAGCAGTACATCTCTCGCCGCCCCCTCCATTCCCATCACCGCCCTCCCACTTGCTCGGGTCCCTTCTGTCCGTGCTAGGCCACACCGTGTCTCCTTTGTGCCAGGCACCGCACCCCTTGCCCCTGTCCCCCCTGCTGCCCTCACTGCCGAGTCTGTGGACATTCAGCGGCAGTTGCAAGTTGGGCAGACATCGATCCTGACTGTCCTCCATGGCCAGACCAGACTGCTGACCCAGATAGTGTCGTACATGGAGGGCATGTCATCAGTGATGTCTGACCAACGGATGTTGCTGAGGTCCCTGGACTCGTCACTGACGGCAGTAGCGAGTCACCTGCAGTGCTGCCTCCCCCCCCTACCCCTGGCCCATCCACAAGTCCAACACCCATGCCTGTCCCAAGCACACCCAGACATCCACACACACGCACCCCACCAGACACAAGCAGCACACCACCACGTAAGGGCAAGCGCACACCTCCTGACACGCACACTCAGGGGGTAGCAGGCACACCCACTGGGTCTGGGGCACACAGGCAGGCACGCAGCCACAGTCCTCATCCACATGACTCACTCCCCAGTCCCTCCGATGTCACTCCCCTTGGCTCCCCCGCCCCAGATTCGGAGAAGGAGGCCTACTTTGCTGGGCTGGGCCTCAGCCCCACTAGTTCACCTGGACGCAAACGGTCACGGCACTCTACCGGTAGGGGAGTTAAGTCCCCCAGCCCGTCCACCACCTCCCCCAGTAGCGCTGCAACCCATCCCTCCGACCCCCACCCCCCCGCCTTGGGGCCTGTTGCTTCTCCGGGTGCAGGGGAGACGCTTGAAGAACTGGCAGAAGTGTGCAGCGCCGAGCTCGCCTCCACCTTTGGCGCTGCCCCACCCCCTGTGGTGGAGTCGTCCGTCCCTGCACCCACAACACCTACCCTTCCCCCTCTTGCCCCTGTGGTGCCTGGTCCTTCCCCACATGATGCCCCCCCCCCCCCCCCCCCCAGTCGACGACACAGTCTTGTGATGTGCAGGCAAGCTAGGGGAGACGCATGGCCATGTGTCCCCGCCCAAGGACTGATGATATGGACTGGCCATTGGCCTTCGTGAATAGTCTTGTTTACACATTATTATATAAGTATTAATGTTGATGCTGATGCTACAGGAGTTGGGGTTGTGGGCATGTGTTATGTTTCAGGAAAATGTTGTAGTCTGCTGCTCATGGAGTGGAACCTGGTATCTGCGTGCCATCACACGATCTCTGCAAAGATTCTTTGTCGTGTCTGCTCTTTGTGTTTGGAGACATTGTCCCAAGGTGTGTTCCTTCCTCTGTGGCACCTGACATCTCCCCTGCAGAGAGTTGCACAATTGTTGTGTTGCCCTGTGTCTGCATGTCCTTTGTTGGTGATGGATCCCTTCAACTCTGGCCATGCCTGCTCAGCAATGTGTCCGGCTGCATCGTCTGTGCCATCCTTGGTACTCACTGTACTGGTGTATAGAGTATTTTGCCATGCCTTCATGGATAAATGGTCCCTTTTCCGCACAATGCATGTGTGTAATCCCAGCCTAGTACACATATGGTACTTGTTCTGCTGGGTATTTGAACACCTGACTCACAATTGTGGCCATTGTATCTGTGTGAACTCCACCCTATTCCTTCCATGACAGACAACATTTTGGTGGCTAGCCCAGCACCTGAACGTTCCTATCAGTCCTGGGATGTGCGTGACAGTGTGTGTTCTCTTTGGCTCTCTTAGTTTGTTAGGCAGTGACATGACTATACAGTCGTGTGGCATGATCTCAGTGTGTGTATTGTGCTGCATCTGCCAGGGGTGGGTATGCATGTGTTATTTGTCCTCACACCCACATGTGGTGTGTCATGCAGTGGGGGTAAGACCTCCTTCCTCCTGGGAGTGGGACACTGCTGTCAGTGATGTGTTGTTATGGCACTATCATCATTGTCCTAAGTTAGGAATACGTACATTCACCCATGGAGCTGTGGTCATCTGATAATGATGTACACCCCCCCCCATGTCTCTGTCCACTGCTGGGGGTCCTCTGCACCCACCCCTCATATGTCTGGGCACTGCTGGGAGTGATAGGCACCCACCCCTCATATGTCTGGGCACTGCTGGGAGTGATAGGCACCCACCCCTCATATGTCTGGGCACTGCTGGGGGTCCTCTGCACCCACCCCTCATATGTCTGGGCACTGCTGGGAGTGATAGGCACCCACCCCTCATATGTCTGGGCACTGCTGGGAGAGATAGGCACCCACCCCTCATATGTCTGTCCACTGCTGGGGGTGATAGGCACCCACCCCTCATATGTCTGGGCACTGCTGGGAGTGATAGGCACCCACCCCTCATATGTCTGTCCACTGCTGGGAGTCCTCTGCACCCACCCCTCATATGTCTGGGCACTGCTGGGGGTGATAGGCACCCACCCCTCATATGTCTGTCCACTGCTGGGGGTGATAGGCACCCACCCCTCATATGTCTGGGCACTGCTGGGAGTGATAGGCACCCACCCCTCATATGTCTGTCCACTGCTGGGAGTCCTCTGCACCCACCCCTCATATGTCTGGGCACTGCTGGGGTCCACTGCACCCACCCCTCATATGTCTGGGCACTGCTGGGAGTGATAGGCGCCCAACCCTCATATGTCTGGGCACTGAAGGGGGTCCTCTGCACCCACCCCTCATATGTCTGGGCACTGCTGGGAGTGATAGGCACCCACCCCTCATATGTCTGTCCACTGCTGGGGGTGATAGGCACCCACCCCTCATATGTCTGGGCACTGCTGGGAGTGATAGGCACCCACCCCTCATATGTCTGTCCACTGCTGGGAGTCCTCTGCACCCACCCCTCGTATGTCTGGGTACTGCTGGGGGTCCTCTGCACCCACCCCTCATATGTCTGGGCACTGCTGGGAGTGATAGGCACCCACCCCTCATATGTCTGGGCACTGCTGGGGTCCTCTGCACCCACCCCTCATATGTCTGGGCACTGCTGGGAGTGATAGGCACCCACCCCTCATATGTCTGGGCACTGCAGGGGGTCCTCTGCACCCACCCCTCATATGTCTGGGCACTGCTGGGAGTGATAGGCACCCACCCCTCATATGTCTGGGCACTGCTGGGAGTGATAGGCACCCACCCCTCATATGTTTGGGCACTGCTGGGAGTGATAGGCACCCACCCCTCATATGTCTGTCCACTGCTGGGAGTGATAGGCACCCACCCCTCTTATGTCTGGGCACTGCTGGGAGTGATAGGCACCCACCCCTCATATGTCAGGGCACTGCTGGGAGTGATAGGCACCCACCCCTCATATGTCTGGGCACTGCTGGGGGTCCTCTGCACCCACCCACCCACCCACCCACCCACCCACTTGCGCCCTTGCTGTGGTACACTGCTGTCCTGGGCATACACCACCCCCAATTTACAGCTGATGTGCTGCACCAAGCCGTACACCTACATCCGTGGCGTGTGTACGCCTTGTATCCATCATGTATTGGAGCTGTAGGGGTAAGCGTGTACGGACCGTACCCACGCTCTGGGGGCGTGGGTATGGTCCGTACACGCGTACCCCTACATCACCACTGCAATTGTGGTGCGGCCCGTACCCACGCTCTGGAGAGCGTGGGTACGGGCCGTACCACCATTGTGGCGGTGACGTAGGGGTCCGCGTGGTACGGCCCGTACCCACGCTCTGGGGAGCATGGGTACGGGCCGTACCACCATTGTAGTGGTGATGTAGGGGTACGCGTGTACGGACCGTACCCACGCCCTGGGGGCGTGGGTACGGTCCGTACACGCGTACCCCTACATCACCACTGCAATGGTGGTACGCCCGTACCCACGCTCTGGAGAGCGTGGGTACGGGCCATACCACCATAGTGGCGGTGACGTAGGGGTACGATTGGTACGGCCCGTACCCATGCTCTGGGGGCGTGGGTACGGGCTGTACCACTATTGTGGTGGTGACGTGGGGGTACGCGTGGTACGGCCCGTACCCACGCTCTGGGGCGTGGGTACAGGCTGTACCACCATTGTGGCGATGACGTAGGGGTACGCGTGGTACGGCCCGTACCCACGCTCTGGGGCGTGGGTACGGGCTGTACCACCATTGTGGCGGTGACGTAGGGGTACGCGTGGTACGGCCCGTACCCACGCTCTGGGGAGCGTGGGTACTGGGCGTTCCACCATTGTGGTGGTGATGTAGGGGTGCGCGTGTACAGACCGTACCCACGCTCTGGGGGCGTGGGTACGGTCTGTACACGCGTACCCCTACATCACCACTGCAATGGTGGTACGGCCCGTACCCACGCTCCCCAGAGCGTGGGTATGGGCCGTACCACCTTAGTGGCGGTGACATAGGGGTACGCGTGGTACGGCCCGTACCCATGCTCTGGGGGTGTGGGTACGGGCCGTACCACCATAGTGGCGGTGACGTAGGGGTACGTGTGGTACGGCCCGTACCCACGCTCTGGGGGCGTGGGTACGGTCCGTACACATGTTCCCCTACATCACCACTACAATGGTGGTACGGGCTGTACCCACGCTCTGGGGGGCGTGGGTACGGTCCGTACCCACGCTCTGAGGGGCGTGGGTACGTTCCGTACCACCATTGTGGTGGTGACGGGTACGCGTCCACGTCCACTTCCGTTGTGGCGGGACGTGGGATTGGTGGACACGCCCCCCGAAGTGACCAGACCATGGAGGTAATTAATGTGCAGGATGTATTAGTATTTTGTGGGGTGTGGGTTATGTTTCCATCCCCTTGCACACCCCTTCCACCCTTGGCCCCTGGGGGTTGTTCTGACCTTCTGCGGCGTCTGCGTCGGTTTCTGAACACGAGGTCGTAGGCTATGAGGGCCGGGATGACACGTAGGTTGGGGTCCATCGCTGTCCGTCGCGTACCGGTGCTCCTTGATCGCGTCGTCCTCAATTTCCCGGCAGATTTTGGATCCCGTAAAAAATGCTACGTGCGGAGTGGCGTCGGCACGATTCGTACTAGCTGGTCCGTAAAACGCTGCCTGACTCCGTCCGGACGTCGCATATGCGCCGTCCAGAATCAGATTTGTATGTATTTTTTGGCCGGTCATGTTTTTTACGACTCGTACGGAAATGGTATTTCTGTGCGAATCGTTCTTGCGAGTTTGTAAGGTGTTTTTCCCGGGTATGAGTCGGATGGAAAAAACGCTCCGTACGACCATTTGCACCCGGGTTTTACCGGACCGGATCGGAATCGGCACCTAAGTAAGTATATATATTATATTATATATTATATGTATATGTTTAATTAATGTTTTATTCAATTATATATATTAAGTATTAATTTTAAACATTATAAAATAAATTTAATTATGTTTATTTTATTTATAAGTATTATTTGGTTTATTTTAAATATTTTTTTAAACTAAAGAAACTGGCAACTTTGTTTCAGGCCAGTAACCCCCCCCCCCCCCCCCCCCAGCCTAATGTCACCATGGCCATGGGATGACTACTTTTCCCCTTCCTCATCTGACTGGCCATCACCATGTTCAGATGGGTGGTCCTTAGCATACTCAGCCAAGAGCTCCTGGAGCCCTAGTTTGGTTGGATGCAGGCCCATTGGAATATTTTTAAGTTTGCATACGGACCTCAATTCGTTGAAAGACAAGTGCAAGTAAGGTGTGAGGTCGAGCTCCTCCACCAGGTCCTTGTTAATATTTTCACTAATAGCAGGGTTTGTTTGTCATTCTAACCTGACAGTACTAATCCTCTACCCTGACTATAGTGACTTTTATTTTTCTAAAATTCTAATGGGACTTAAGCAAGGCCCTAGCAAGACTTTTAGTATTTTTGGAAAAGACCAATCAGAATTCTAAAGGCAATTTTAAGAGTTCTGTCGTGTGATCAGATGGTAACCAAGTAGTCCAACAAATGCAAGTTTGTATCCCACCGCTGATCCACCAATGTGAGAAAGTGGCTCTGTATATACTGTTCCCAAATAGGTACAGGGTGTACAGAGTCCACAGTCCCCAGAGGTTTGGCAGAGGCTAAAGTTAGATATAACCTTACTCTCTAAAGTGGTAGCTTGGTCGAGCAGTAAGGCAGTATTAGAGGCCAGTGTAAAGCATTTGTTGCACACACTCAGTCAGCAAATGGACTCACACACTCAATAACTGAACTCTAGGCCAATGGTTTATATATAAAAAATATATGCTTTTTTTATTTTAGAACCAACAATAAGGGGCCGATTCCGATCCTGTATTTTTTTTTCCTGTACGACTCGTATCCGTATTTTTTTCCGTACGAATCGTACAAGTCACGTCCAACCCGTGAAGTACGATTCGTACTGGAAAAAGTACATACGGATTGGCCCGATCCGTACGAATCGTAGAGGGAAAAGTTTTACGAGACGGACCCGGACACTTTTACGGACGAATCGTAAAAACACAGTCCGAGCGTACAAGTACGATCCGGACCGGCTTACCGATTTACGATTTGTACGGAAAACATCCGTCCCGTACACGTGGAATGACTTGTACAAATGCAATGTCTGTGTACGCACTGTACAGTAGCAATGTCGGTGTACGCACCGTACATAAGCGATGGCGGTGTACGCACCGTTCATAGCGATGGTGGTGTACGCACCGTACATAGCAATGTCGGTGTACGCACCGTACATAAGCGATGGCGGTGTACGCACCGTACATAGCGATGGCGGTGTACGCACCGTACATAAGCGATGGCGGTGTACGCACCGTACATAAGCGATGGCGGTGTACGCACCGTACATAGCGATGGCAGTGTACGCACCGTACATAGCAATGTCGGTGTCCACAACGTACATAAGCGATGGCGGTGAACGCACCATACATAGCGATGGCGGTGTACGCACCGTACATAGCAATGGCGGCCTATGCCCCGTACATACACAATGCATGGGGCCGTGTGTCTGTACGACTCGTACCCCTGTACCGTACTGAACCACGGACACTGGAAAACAGCACAAGGAGGGCCTATTCGACTCGCACAACACCACAAAACACGTCTACACTGCACAAAAAATGGAAAGGACTCACCTGGACACATCCAAACAGGCAAACTCACAACCACCTCTTATGACACACCCACCAAAAATTCAAACTGATCCACACCCACAAATGGACCAATAAAAAGGTCCCACACACACAAACCATGAGCCTTTGCAACAGACTCACTGCAGCTACAGAGCACACACCAACAACTGCACCCATCCACCTTACCATATACACCTTCACACAACCTCCTTCACACATACCCCCTCTACACATTCACACCCACAACCATCCACACCCTCACCCCACACCATGCCCACAGACAAGAATCCAAAGTTCAAAAGGGAGGAGCTGGACATCCTTGTCAATGAAGTCATCAGAGTTGAGCCACAGCTGTTTGGAACATTGGTCAGACGGACCAGCATAGCTGAAAAATCACACCTGTGGCAGAGGAACGTCGATAGGGTGAATGCTGTTGCACCCATCAGAAGGATCAGGAATGAATGCCAAGCCAGGTGGTACGATCTGCGGAGGGCGGTCAAGCGCAAAATGAATGAGGACTGCGCCCAGATCAACATCACTGGAGGTGGTGCGCCCCGCAGACCAGTACATTACCATCCCTGGGAGGAGAAGGTGATGGCCATGCCTCCGACGGTGGGAGTACATGGACTCCAAGGAGTTGCAGAGCCTGGTGAGTACACAAACAACTTGCGTAACATGGGGGTAATGCCATCCACACCCCAACTACACCAAATGCACCCAACTACCCCCAAGCCATCGCCGGCTAGAACCACACTCAAAACTACGCTAATGCCAATAACATGTATATGCCCCATTGACAAAGCAAGGCCATGCTACGTCCCATGCTACATGAAGCACCAACCCAAGAATGGATGTCCGGTATGCTGGGAGGGTGGGCGGCACACAACACATTGTTGAACTCCAAATCAGACACAATTGCCCTCATCCCATATGGCCCAGCTACATACCCATGCACCATGCGCAATGCACAGGGATTGGGAAAGTACTCACACTCTGCCTGGGTGTAGGCAGCACAAGGCCCTCCTGTGACCAGTGCCAACACAAACACCAAGACAACAAGGTCAGATATCTAGGACAGGAACTCACACTCACTGTCATGGCAGCATGCTCCATGGGGGGACAGCTACATCACCTGGGAGCCCCACTGCCAAATCACACTACACCCACCAGCAGGCCCTGTCACACACACCCCTTACACAAGCAGACACCACCAGGACAGGCAATGAATTTACCCACTGTCACAATGGACATGAACACAACAAGACCAATACATAGCCCAAGAAGCATTCAAGCCACAAATCGACATGTCAAAGACTCAGGAGAACATATCAATCTGTCACCCGCAACATACCCATCCACAAGTGAACATTGAGGAGAATGCTAGGCACATACAACTACCTGGAGGAACAGTGCCAACTTGAATGTGTATGAAACATGCATGTTGCATGAAACAGCATTAACATTGTCTGTCTCACACACACAGGGCAACGTGAGGAATATCCCCCCAACAATGGGGGGGAAGAATCACAGTCAGAGGCTCGGGAGGACCCTGATCCCACCGGCAGCGACGCCTCTCAACACTCCGCGGATGACCCCGACCGACCTGGACCCTCTGGTGTCCAAGCCCCTGCAGAACCTGGTTCAGGAACATCTGTGCCAACCACAACCCCCATTCCTGCCACATCCCAGGAGACACCGAGGAGCCCTGCCCGCAGTGAACAACTGAGCCAGTCTGACCAGGAGGGACAAGGTGCGGCGGGCACCCAGGAGGAGGCAGACAACACTGACACTGCCATCCCTCAGGGGTCCCGTCGACCCGATGTGCCCACAACAGCAGGCCAGGCTCGTGTGGGCAGGGGTAGTGGGAGTGGAGGACGGCGGAGGCGAGAACCTAACCAGCCAGCTGAAGGGACCGGTATGTCACACATCCACAACATCATGGAGGCATACCGGCGTGACACCAGGGAGTTCAGCCAGGTAGTGGTGACCCTCAGAGAGATCAAGAACCAGCAGGCCGAGCAACACGCTAGTCAACAAGAACACCAAGGACGGATGGAGGCAAGACTGGCTGAGCTCCTGGCGGTGCAAAGGGACATAAGCCATTCACTCCGTCGGATCGCCGACAACATGGGCAACCCTCCCTGTGCCACCAGGCGAAGACCACCACCAGCCACAGGGAGGGAGGAGGAGGAGGATTCGTCCGACGGAGCATCCCAAGCATCGTCAAGGCCTGCATCTGAGGGTCCCGCGAGGAAGGTGGGTTGTCCACGGAAAAGACCATGAGAGGCAGCGGCCCATCCACATCTCCCAGGTCACCTGGCCTGGCACCTGGCCTTCATGTGCGACAGCATCACCTCATTGACTGACATTCTCTGCCACATGGACTTGCTGGTTACAGTTTGACCAGTGATGCCAAACACTGTGGTCTTGACTCTGATGACTTCAAATGCCAAGGATCCCATCTCCCCCTGTGAACTTTGGATTCTATGGTCCCTGCATAGCACCTTTTCCTGTGCACAAAATCACGCCCCAGAGCTATAAATAAAAAATTAAGACATGAAATTTTATGTTGCAGTCATTTAGCATGATTACACAACATACGTGTGGGGATATGTCGAAGTATGCCTGAGTGTGGAACAAACTCCAGCCATCCCCACACTTGGATCTGAGTCCAGTCGAGGACACACATGGGTCACAATGTATCACTAAATACAGACATGGAGCCCAATCCTCACACGTGATGGCCTCAAGATGCTGAGGGGGTGGTTGCAATTCTGCTCAGACAGACCAATTTGGTAGAGTATCATGAAGGTGTAGAGGTCATGGGTCATGTTGATGTGCCCGGGGAGGGAGTCCCAGGTCTGTTTTGCGAGGTGGGAGAACTATCTCCTGCATGCAGTTTTTATGTGGATGTGATGAATGGTGGCCAGGGCAAGGTGGGCTGCATGGATTTGGGCCAATGGGGTGTTGGATGACAGACATACAAGGTCGGTGTTGGGTCTGGGGTTGTAGACTGCCTCCTGAGTGTGGTTGAGGAGTCTGAAGGTGATCCTGCAGCACACAGTGAGCCATTGTACCTATCTCAGGTGGACGGTGATGGGGCTGGGGTGGGGGATGTTGCAGATGAGGTGTGCGGATGCACCCAGGATGTGGACAACTTCTTCTGCAGTTTTGTCGTTGTTCTCCGTAGAGGCCGGTGCTGTAGTTGAGCCGGCTCGTGTCGTGGACCAGGGGGATGGTCTGTCTTGCCTTGGAGTGGATCCATCTGTGGGTCATTTGCAACATGTGGAGGGTGTTGCAGCATGAGGTACAGATGGTGGTGAGTTGCATGGTAATTGTCAGCGATGGGTCCATGATGAACACCAGCTTGCGTGCGTGGCCACTGGGTGCTGGTGCGGTGCACAGACCAGTGGGACACAAGGAGTGGAGCCAGCTGTAAGGGGACAATCATCAGATGATGACCTCTGTCCTGTCCAAGTCCAGCCTCAGGTGGCTGATGTTCAGCCATTCCTCTACAGATCTCATGCCTTCTTGAAGTTTTGATCTGGCAATGGCTGGGTCTTTGGTGAGTTGGAGGAGCATCTGGGTGTCAATGGCATACGAGATGATGATGAGGTCGTGTATGCATGTGATGGTGGAGAGGGGGGTCATGGAGACATTGAAGATTGTCACGCTGAGAGAAGAGCCCTGGGGCATGGGCCAGATGACCCCAGTGTACTACATGTTGCAGGGTGGAGGCAGACTCCCTAGGCCTTGCTGGTGAGCGACTTTCTGATTTAACTCTGGGCCCTCCTCTGGATACCAGTGTTGGAGATGTGTGAGCTGACAGTGTGGTAGCACATGGTGTAGAATGCCATTGAGAGGTCAAGGGTGGTGGCCTCACCATTGTTGAGCATGGCAAAGTTGTCGTTGGTGGTGGCAATGCTGACGGTTGCAGTGGTGTGATTACTGTGGAAGATGGTCTGGTGCCGATTGCCTGGAGAAGGTTGCATGGAGGAAAATTGTCATTTGCTTGTTGAGTGTCTTCCTGATGACATTTCCTGGGTAGGGAAGCAGGGTGATGTACCAGGAGATCCTGCGGTACTGCCGTCCGTTCTCTGAGAAGGTCTTGGGTCTCTGCATGCCTCCTGCACCCATGGAATGTGGCAAACTCAAAGGAGAAATTCAGGACACACTGGACGTGGGCTTCAAGGATGTGGAATGATGTGGTTTAGATATTGTGTGGGAAGGGGCCTGATGGAGAGCCAGAGTGTATGTTGCAATGAGCAAGGTTGTGTCATTACTGCTGATTAGAGTCCATAACCTGATGGGGGTTTGTCCTGCGGATAATAGTGCTGTCTGCGTCTGTGTGCCAAGGCTGTCGTGTATGCCCATGAGCTTGCAGTGGTACAAAGTTGCAAGGGATGTTTTCTGCCTTGCAAGGCTGGGGTGTCTTGGATGGAGATCTGCTGTCAGTTCACTCACAATGCTGATGAGCCCCTTGATGTCGTGTGTTTGGGTGTCTCGGCACTATCTGAAGGATCTTCACTTGTCCTTGCTGATGATATGGTGATGGCTGTGTGTGGTGTCTTCCAGGGCTGTAAGGCAAATGATGGCTCTTTGTGTTGCAAGGTTTGCACAAGAGTCCAGCTAAGTCTGTAGGAGTCCAGTAGGTCTGCCTTGTCCCAGGTGCCTTAACTGTTGTTGTGCTTCACAGGAAAGTCAGTCAATGTGGCAAGATTGTTGGATCAGTTGCTGATCCAGTGCGTGAGGTTGCAGGGTGTGGCAGGGGTGTTGTTTTGAGTGTCCCACACAGTTTGTCTGTGGTGACTTACATCAAGCATCTTTGGGGGATCGGGAGTGGCGTGTGGGGCAGTGTGTTGCTTGTGGGAGACGTGGAGTCAAATGTTGATGGACGAATGATGGATGGTGGTGTTGTTCCCCTCCAGCAAGAAGTTACTGGCACACAGCCACCTGTAGCCCGTGGAGGTTAGGGCTACATGTGTGTGGATTTGTGACTCTGAGGGTGTACTTGTGAATAAATAGAAATTCATACCCCGGGACTGGTGTTGCCGTCCCTGCGGGTGGTCTTGTATCCGTGTGAGATGGCAATGAAGACGTCATGTGCTGAGGATGCTTTTGTCTAGGTTACTGTCATGAAGGTGATGTGTGGGGCTGTCGTGTTGAGGAGGTAACAGAGTCCAATGGCGTGCTGGTGGACGGAGCGAGTGTGGAGTAGGAGGCACATTACCTGGTCGTTCTGACAGGGTCTTGTAGGCTGGGCAGCGCTGTGTAGGCAGTTGGAGTAGCACACTCAGCATGCGAAGGTGTTGTGTGTGTGCTTAGGGGTTGCCTGATAGCAGGAGGATGATTGTCACGATGACATTGCTTCGAGAGTGGCTGCAGCATGAGCCTGTTGGGTGACGTGGGTCATGCAAAGACTAGAGGGTCGTGCACTGTGCATGTTGCAGGCGCAGACGTACCTGCCTTTGGCACGGCGCTGGGGCTACAGTGGCACAGAAAAGTTGCTGCCTGCATTTCGAATGGGTGGAGGGGGAAGGGCAGAGCATTTCGGAGGGGTTAGAAATTAGCCAAAAAGTAGCACACAAAGACAAGGTCTGAAAGGCACAGTGCAGCAGGTGTATGTAAAGGAAGGAGTGTCAGGTTACTCATGGGTCACTACGAGAAAATGTATGAACAATCACCATAAATTACAGCCACTGGATCAGGCAACAAAATGCGGAGATGCGCAAAGGAGACACACCATCAGCAGGCGTTCACGTCCCGTTGTGGGGAGCAACCTGCACAAATACATACCCCACCAGGTACTTCATGCACAATAGAGATCATTAGCCATAAAGCACTGCATGCATGTTGTCAAAGTACACATACACACAGATGCTCAATCTTTGACTATTATGCCATAGATGACGCATGTAAACTGTCAAGAAGGCTGCAGTGACAGAGATTAGGCACTTTGGATTGTGCTGAACACCTTTATTCCACATACACACACAAAGAGATATGCATTCATATAAACAGACTCACAGGTCAGTTGACAGAACATGTGGGACATACGTTGGACACCCCCTTCACAACACGGATGATGTCAATCCCAATGAACTGGCACACAAGTTAAGGGGATGAGCCAAACCCATCCTGCTGCACACGGAGAGGCTGCAATTCCCCATGGAGCCTGTTGTTGTGATGTCCCCCACTATGTCCACCCGTAGCATCTGCATTGTTTCAGAGGCAAGGTTTACACACATTGATGCCTTCATCAGACGCCACACTTCACTACAGATGACTGTCAAGAAGGGTGACTATCATGTCATGGGAGTGATGCTACATGTCATATGCTCCATGGTGAGAAGACATGTATGCATGGTATCACAACATGCACAGAAGCAGTCCCCATACATTCCAAACCCGTACCACCACAAAAAATCCTTGCTGCAAACCTTACCAAGACTGACCTTTCCACATGTCCGTGCATGGAACGCTGATTCAGCACACGTTGCAATCCTCATGAGGAATAGCAGGAGGACAACGATGACACGAGCAGACAACAGGTGCTAAATACCTGGGAATGACAGACACACATGAAGTCACCTAAAACAATTCTCACCGCACACATGGACATTTACCAAACATGAACTATGTTTGACACATGTAAATTGCAAAGAAAGTCTCCCTGCAAAACTGTGTGGCATGACATCATCACTCGAGTGACACATCAGAACACACATCCAAGTCACTTTGCATTCAGTCAGCTGGACACACACATTGCAACACATGCCACTCAATGCTACAAGCTTGCACACTCATACCCAGTGACTCACCATTATGAGAAGAAGTTGCGTATGAGCTGACTCCGGATATCATCCCCCTCCTCATCACTAGCTTTGTGAGCAAGCCCTTGATCCTCCACGGGTGGATATTCCTGCTCATCCGGATCCAAGATGAGTGACACTGCCTTCTCTACTGCCATGTTGTGCAGCATGCAGTACACGAGGAAGATACGGCAGACCTTCTCCGGGGCATAAGGGAGGGACCCGCCTGTCTTGTCCAGGCACCGGAATCGGCTCTTCAGGAGGCCAAACGTCCTCTCAATCACTCACCTGGTCTGCCCGTGTGCATCGTTGTACCTGTGATCTGCAGCTGTTCTTGGGTTGCGGAGAGGTGTCATTAGCCATGGCATGTTGGGATATCCAGTGTCCCCTACATGGAAACATCATGTAAAAAAGTGGGTCAGGAGATGCCGTAAGAGCCAAAGATACCGCAACACACAGGACAAACCGAGTATACCCACCAACAAGACATGCTCGTTCGTTGTGCAGCCGCAGCATTATTTGTGGCACCCTGCTATGCCTCATGATGTAGGCATTGTGTGCTGATCCTGGAAAACGTGCACAGACATGGGAAATCAGCATGTTAGCAAGACACACCACAAGGGTATTTATCGAGCGGTAAGGTTTTCTATTGCGATAGACTTGTTCCTGTGCCTGTGGTGGTACCAAAGCCACATGTGTACCATCAATGGACCCAATGAAATGGAGCATTCCTCCCAGGGCATAGAAATCACCCTTGACATCTGTCAACTCCTCAGGAGTAGGAAATGTGATGAATTCATCAAGGTGCTCCAACATGGCTGCTAAAACATCACGCAGGGCATGGCTGAACATTGTCAGTGACATGTCACCAACATCAGCTATGGTGAATTGAAACGTACCTGTGGCAAAAAAATGTAGGGCTGCCATCACCTTCATCTTTACTGTCAGCTTAGTAGGATACCTGTGTCGTGGTTGGAGGTGTGGTGCCAGCCTGTCGGTCAAGTCCTCAATCAACTGTTGAGTGAATCTGTAACGTCGGATGCAGGCATGTTCCCTCATGGCACCCAAGTCTGGCATTGGTCTTGGGACAGGCGGTGCCCTGCAAGACATTGTTTGTAAGAATGAAGATTGAGAGTCTGCCAATATCAATGTCAATGAACATAGCACATGCTACACTGCTAATACACATCAGGTAACTATGGAGTCGGGTGTGTGCAATACATACAGGACACATATGCCAGCTTGCTGGCACTCCTACAAAAAGCCAGATACACCTGTTGATTGTCAAGTCAACATGGCATGCCCTGAAATGATTTGGGGGCCAGTCTGAGTGAAGAGCCACAGATATCACCGGAGTGACACACAACCACATAGCTGCATTGGAAGGACGTCATCTCATCCAGACAGCTGACTGGAAGGCACACGCACAGGTCACCTGGAATGTCAAATGTACATATCAAACACAGTGCGATGAAGGGGTACACGTGACAACTAAAAAACATAGTCATTGAGACAACGCACACATGTCTGACTGGGAAAATATGATGTCCGATGCACACAGACCCTACAGCCGTGGGAATCCACATGTGGCATGGTGTGCGTAGACGTGTTCCATGCCCATCTCCACACAGACCCCTGTTGGATGCACCAACAGCAGATGCAGTTGACGGGAAACTGACATCAAGCTCATGGGAACACATGACACACACCTGACAAAGTCCCAAAGGGGCACGGTGATCGAGACCTGTCAGTTGAGAGAGTGTCCCTGGCATCAGGAGACAGGTGCGGATGTTGATGACTGTGCCATCCCACTGCTGCTGTGCATGACCCAGTTGGACTACAGACACACATGTGACAAGTGGCAAGGGGATGTGTGCCACATAGTGCCCCATCACACATGACATGTGTCCACAGGTCATCACACATCAATTGTGCAACTAGATGAGATGACCTGTGCAATATCACTGGCTAACACACCTAGGGCCTGCACATGTAAGTATGCAAAGACAAGTACTTGATGGACATCCATGTGCGACTCGTAGCCCTCCATTCCTGGCATGTGTACGCCTGTATTACCATTGTAAGCGTGTGAAATGAGTACATGTACGGGTACGCACTGTACTACTAGTGCATGCACCGTACGTATACTACTAGTGAGTGCCCGTACGTGTACGCACTAGTAGTACACGTACGGGTACGTGTACTACTAGTGCGTACACGTACGTGTACTACCTTAGTACACGTACCTGTACGCACTAGTAGTACACGTACGGGTACGTGTACTACTAGTGCGTACGGGTACGTCTACTACTAGTGCGTACATGTACTACCTTAGTACACGTACGTGTATGCACTAGTAGTACACGTACGGGTACGTGTACTACTAGTGCGTACGGGTACGTGTACTACTAGTGCGTACACGCACATGTACTACCTTAGTACACGTACGTGTATGCACTAGTAGTACACGTACCTGTACGTGTACTACTAGTACGTACGGGTATGTCTACTACTAGTGCGTATACGTACGTGTACTACCTTAGTACACATACGGGTACGTGTACTACTCATGCGTACACGTACGTGTACGCACTAGTAGTACACGTACCTGTCAAACGTACTGTACAACTGGTGCCGTAGGGGTACGTGTGAAACACACCGTACACCCGCTATTATCGCGTGTGTACGCTTCATTTCACCATTGTACCTGTGCCGTAGGGGTATGTGTGAAACGCACCGTACACCCGCTATAATCGCGTGTGTACGCTTCGTTTCACCATTGTACTTGTGCCGTAGGGGTACGTGTGAAACGCAGCGTACACCCGCTATCATCGCATGTGTACGCTTCATTTCACCATTGTACTTGTGCCGTAGGGGTACGTGTGAAACGCACCGTACCGGTGTGTGGAGTTCAAAATTACATAGGGGACACATAAGGGACAAGTATTAGGCCCTAAATGCATGCTGGTTGTCACGGAGACAGAGTTTTCAGTTGGAAAGTGTCGATCAGGTATCCTGGAACAGTTGGCCACAAAATACAATGTTGCAAAGTGGTTGTTGACTTGACATGATGCTCAAAATTTGAACGATGTGAATGCTGTCATTGGTGTATGTTAAAAGTCATTGGTGTATGTTTAAAAGGATTGGAGTAAACGTAGGATGCTAATGAGTCTGACCAATCACTATGTGCTCCTCTAAATGAATGCCCCTCAGCAAGACAGATATAAGGCAGCCAGAACCCATGAGTGGGCACTTGCCTGCACAACTTTCCTTTCGACAACATTGCTGCTGTCTCTGCTTCCTCTGGACCATGTCGCGTACTGTGGAGAGGGCCCAGCCATTCACCCAGGAGGAGAATCAGGCCTTGCTGGACGCCCTCCTCCCACAGTACACCAGCCTGTATGGGAGACCAGGGGAGCAGGTGAGTGCTGAGTCCACTACCTTTGCCTAAGCACCTGTTGTGTGACTGTCAATATTGTGTCCAGGTGGGACAGACATGCTATGTTGTTTAGAGTGGGTCCCAGGGTGGGGGACATGCTGATGTCTCTCATGCAGAGCCTGATGTAGTCCCTGTGTGCACTCCTCACTTGCATATTGCTTACAGTGACTTTCACTGCATAGTGCATGACACATGCAGCCTGTGAAATCCTTGGTGGCTTTTTTTTCCTATTGTGCTGAGGTGATTCAGTGCTCCCCCCTGTGTGACAGGTGACTGTAGCCACAGATGTGTATTGTTAGTATCCGGGTTCTCTGGTTGGCACAGGTAGGTACTTGTGACAAGCAGGGAACCTTTCCTCTAGTCAGGGTAAGGGGTTACACTACTAAAACAACCCCATGCTCACCCTCTAGGTAGCTTGGCGCGAGCAGACAAGGCTTATCTCAGAGCGTTATAGGTTAAGCATTTGTGAACACATACAGTAACCAAGTGACAACACTACAAATGGACACCACACAGGTATTTATATTAAAAAATAAGGATTCTTTATATAGGATTATCACAAGACCATTAAACAATTAAAAATACACAATACGGTTGCTTAGTTGGTAGAAGATTGCTTAGTTTCTCTTAAGTGCGACACTTTAAGTCAATGTACCTTAGATGCGACACACAGGGCAACGAAAGTGTTGCAGCGATGCAGATGCGTTGAAGTTCTTGGTGCAAAAGAAATAAAGACGGGATCTTCCAGATGCGTTACGCTTCTCCGATGTTGCAAGAAGGCTCGACTCGATGCGTCAGCTACAGCGGCGTCACGCTTGACGAGATGCGACGACAGCGGCCTTGGCAGCGGCACTCTTCTCCGACGTTGCAAGACGCTTCCGCTCGATGCGATGCTGCAGCGGCGACACCCCTTCTGCGAGATGCGAGGACAGCGGCTCCGACGGCAGCACGCTTCTCCGTGAATGCGAGGCGCTTTTCTGGATGCGGTGCAATGCGACAACTACGATGGCTGCGATGGCGACACGCTTCCTCCTCAATGCGAGACTGTGAGAAGTTGGCCTGGTATATGATGTTCACTAGTTAAAGTGACCACCTTGTACCATGCCAAGCAACCCTTATGGTGTGGTTGTAAGTCAACCTTTTCGGACTAGCTGCCCTAGTGGTAGCATAGGCTAAGCAGTCTTTGAGGCTAAACTCGTAAAGCGTGTTAAGCAGGCTGTTTTACCAAATGTAACCCCCCTTTATACCAATGAAAGGACACCACACAGATATATATTCAAAATATATATGTATTTATTTCTCAAAGTATCCCCTAGACTCTTTATGAGCACAGGTGCACAAATCGTTAAACAAGACAATGTTATAATATACAGAAGTTGCACTTTATACGGATTGGCCCCGGTGGCCACTCAAACCATATACTAAAATAGTGGTATAAGTACCACGAACAGGAAAGGGAAAAGGCCTAGGGCCTCTAGAATCGCTGGGCCTACAAGGAGCTAACTTCAGTTAGTGACCAGGAGGTCCACAGGTTGCGTGTGCAGTGAGGAAAGTCACACGCGTGCTCTCATAGGTTTTCAATGGGTGCGTAAAAGTTATAAAGTTACTGCAGAAAGGGTCTTCTGGTTGGACTACGATCTCAAGATTTGAAACACAGACACTAGAGATGATTCTCTACACTTTGGCACCGGAGTGCCAGCTTTACCTCACCCACAGGAAGCGGGTGCATAGGTCTCGAAGT
Organism: Triturus cristatus; assembly: GCF_964204655.1. Classification (NCBI taxonomy): domain Eukaryota; kingdom Metazoa; phylum Chordata; class Amphibia; order Caudata; family Salamandridae; genus Triturus; species Triturus cristatus. The sequence continues at coordinate 1,103,589,107 of NC_140579.1, forward strand.
GCGTCGGGTTTCTTCTATCGATTCAATGGAGCCTGATGACAAAGATGCTGCAGGCGGTCGGTCCAGAAGAGCTGCGTTGGATCCAAGGGTGGATCGGAGTTGTAGAAGACCTGAAAGCAGAGGGGACAGTGTTCACAGTCACTAGCCAGTGACCGGCGTGGCACCAGGTAGGTACCAGGCGATGTCGGGTGCAAACAGGTGGTGAAGTGTAGCTTGTCTCTGCAGCCACGTGGTCCCTGAAGGTCGACGACGTCCAGGAGTCAAGTCACGAGCTGTCCCACGCAGGCTCTCGCTGTCGGCGGTGTCGGCGGCTCGAAAGAAGCAAACAAGCCTTTTCAAAGGCAGGAGTCGTGGAAGTTCAAGAAAGCTGATTGTTCTGACCAGCAAGGTCAGAGGGGCTGCTCTTTTGGAGAGCAGCTAGGGCCAGTCTGGAGCAACCAGACCAGTGTCGTTGATTTTCAAATAGGTCGCCAAAATGGCCACTAGCCAACGGGCCAGGGACCGGGCAGGCGCGTCGAGATGCAAAGTGCAGAGGGGCCCCACGCAGATCGTAGAGATGCTGGAGGGCTCACCTTTGGTGCAGATGCTGCTCGGGTGTTGGGCTTCTCAGGACCCAAAGCACAACTTGGAGGGAGCCTCTGTCGTTGCGCTTGCAGCTTGTCGTCAGTCTTTCAAGATGGCTGGCTCCACGTGTCTCGGTGCCTCCACGGGTTCCTTCTTTGCAGGGACTGTGGATCGGGCGGTGAGAGGTCTGGAGGTCCAGGTCTTGTCGGGCTCTGGGCTCGGGCTCCGGCAGGAGGCGGCGGCAAAGCAGACGTTCAAAAGCTGGTTGGTGCTTGCGTTAGCAAGATGGTCACTCCCTGACCATAGGGGAGATTTCCTTCAGTCCTCTGTGCAGCAGAGCGTCGAAGTTCCCGTCTTCTTCTTGTTGATAAGTTGATTCCAGGATGTCTGAAGTCTTAGGACACAGCTCCTACCTTTAAGCGGATTCTAGGGGCCGGACTACCTGCTAGGTCCCTCCCTTTGGGTGGGACCAGGAAGGGGGGTGGTTACACCCCCAATCCTTTGTCCAGCTCGCCCCAGGTCCAGGGCTGGTGTGCCCCAGGACCGGATTGAACTGGCATATGCACCGAGGCTCCTTGTGAGCCTCAGGCATGTCTGGTTTCTTTCAAGCCCTACCTGACCAATACACAAAATCCTGTCTGGGGTGGTGCTCGCACCTCCCCTGGCAGGAAACCCTTTGTCCACGTCTCCCAAGCTGGAAGGACTCCCAGCAGCAGGAGGGCAGACTTGTGTCTGTGGTGGCAGCATCCATTTTGTGGAGCTGAGGCTATGTCTGATTTTACCCGGGTTTCAGGTACTGTACATGTCGTGTCCCTCTAGAAGGGTGGAATGCTAACCCAGTCGCCAGAATTGGCGAGGGGTTAGTATTCCAATTCGTATGACACCTTACTCGACATGTTTTGATCAAGCCAAACCAAAGATAGCATTTAACCGCGAGGTTCATAATGCACTTAAGAGTATATGGTATGACGATATCTAGAAACAGTAGAAGGAAGTGGTTCCGACCACTGCACACAGGCTCAGCTCATGCCAGAGCACCATCTCACATGGAACCAAGCACTCTGCCTTCAGGATTGTCAAGGCCTGCCATAGGAGTGACTTATAGGTTAACATGTGTCCCATTTAAGGTTAGGTATAGGTATACTACACCTAAGTAAGAGGTGGTTACACCAACTTACCCCAGCTGAGTGATCAGCCAGTTGTGTCAAATTTGTTAGGCCAAGCCTGGGGTGGCATAATACACGCTTCAGCCCCTGGCAGGCCTTAGATACACCAATGCCCTGGGTACCTAGTGTACACTGGTACAGGGGCTCACAGGGGGATCCACTTCCAATTGGTTATGCACCTAGAGTGCATAGTGTTAATTTAGTTAGAGAGAACAGCAGGCTGGGGGTCTGATTAGCAGGCCCACAGCCTCAATATGTCAAAAACCAGTGAAGCAAAAAGCAAAAATTTGGGGTGACCATAGGATAGCAGACCCTACTCTCCTACACAACCCCCCCCCCCAAACGCAGGGACATTAAACTAGCCTTGACCAGTCTTGTCTTCATGTCCTAAGTGGAAGTACCTGGAGAGACCATCTGCATTCCAATGGTCTGTACCTGGCCGGTGCTCCACTGTAAAGTCCATCCCCTGTAGGGAATTGGACCACCTAAGCAGTTTGGGGTTTTCACCCTTCATCTGATTTAGCCACAAGAGGGGCTTATGGTCGGTCTGAATCTTGAAGTGAGTGCCAAACAAGTATGGCCTCAGCTTCTTCAGGGCCCACACCACAGCAAAGGCCTCCCTCTCAATAGCTGACCAATTCTTCTCTCTGGGGGTCAACCTTCTGCTAATAAAAGCAATGGGTTGGTCTTGACCATCTACATTAAGTTGTGACAGCACAGCTCCCACACCCAACTCAGAAGCATCTGTTTGGACAATAAACTCTTTGGAGTAGTCAGGACTTTTCAGGATAGGTGCAGAGCACATGGCCTTCCTCAGGTCTTCAAATGCCTTTTGACAGGTTACTGTCCACTGAACCTTTTTGGGCATCTTCTTGGATGTCAGATCATTAAGAGGAGTCACAATGGACCCATAGTTCTTAACAAACTTCCTGTAGTACCCAGCCAAGCCCAAGAAAGCTCGAACTTGAGTCTGGGTGGTTGGAGGGGACCAGTCCTTGATGGATTGTATCTTACTCTCCAGTGGTTGAACTTGGCCTCCACCTACAAGGTGGCCCAAATACACAACCTTACTCTGCCCTATCTGGCACTTAGTAGCCTTGATAGTGAGGCCTGCCTTTTGCAGAGCCTCAAGTACCTTCTTCAGGTGGATCAGGTGATCCTCCCAGGTGGAGCTAAAGACAGCAATGTCATCAAGATATGCTGCACAAAAGTCAGCCAACCCAGTAAGGACTTGATTCACCAACCTTTGGAAGGTGGCAGGTGCATTCTTCAGACCAAAGGGCATCACCAAAAATTGATAATGCCCACCTGGGGTTGAGAATGCTGTTTTGACCTTAGACTCCTCAGCTAATCTGATTTGCCAATAGCCAGCTGTCAAGTCAAATGTGCTCAAAAACTTAGCAGAAGCTAGTTTGTCTATGAGCTCATCTGCCCTTGGAATAGGATGTGCATCTGTCCTAGTGACAGCATTGAGTCCTCTGTAATCCACACAGAACCTCATCTCTCTCTTGCCATCTTTGGTGTGAGGTTTGGGGACCAGAACCACTGGGCTAGCCCAGGGGCTCTCTGAGGGTTCAATGACACCCAGTTCCAGCATTTTGTGTACCTCAGCCTTTATACAGTCCCTGACGTGGTCAGGTTGTCTGTAAAGCTTGTTCTTTACAGGCAGACTGTCACCAGTGTCCACCACATGGGTACACCAGTCAGTTTGACTAGGTATCAAGGAAAACATGTGTTGAAATGATTGTAGAACCTGTCTACATTCAATCTGCTGATGCTCAGTGAGGTTGCCTCCAAGGGTCACTCCTTCAACTGAGCCATCTTCAGGGTTCTGAGACAACAGGTCTGGGAGAGGGTCACTCTCTTCCTCCTGTCCCTCATCTGTAGCCATGAGCAAGCCCATGTCTGCCCTGTCAACATATGCTTTTAACCTACTAACATGGAGTACCCTGTGGGGACTCCTGGGAGTTCCTAGGTCCACCAGGTAGGTGACCTCTCCCTTCTTTTCCAGGATTGTATGGGGTCCAGACCATTTGTCTTGGAGTGCTGCTGGGGCCACTGGCTCCAACACCCATACCTTCTGTCCTGGCTGAAACTCAACCAAGACAGCCTTTTGGTCATGCCAAGCTTTCTGTAATGCCTGGCTTGTCTCAAGGTTTTTGGATGCCTTCTCCATATACTCAGCCATCCTGGAGCGGAGACCAAGTACATAGTCCACTATGTCTTGTTTAGGCTTTTTGAGAGGTAACTCCCATCCTTCCTTCACTAAACACAGTGGGCCTCTTACAGGGTGCCCAAACAACAATTCAAAGGGGCTGTAGCCAACCCCCTTTTGTGGGACCTCTCTGTAAGCAAACAGAAGGCAGGGTAGAAGGATGTCCCATCTTCGCCTAAGCTTTTCAGGTAATCCTTTGATCATACCCTTTAGTGTCTTGTTGAATCTCTCAACAAGCCCATTGCATTGTGGGTGATAAGGGGTGGTGAACTTGTAGTTGACACCACATTCCTTCCACATAGCTGTCAAGTATCCTGACATAAAGTTGGTACCTCTGTCAGAAACCACCTCCTTAGGAAACCCCACTCTGGAGAATACTCCTAGCAGGGCCCTGGCCAAAACAGGAGCTGTAGTGGTCCTAAGGGGAATTGCCTCTGGATACCTGGTGGCATGATCCACTACCCCCAGTATAAATCTGTGCCCAGATGCAGTGGGAGGATCCATGGGACCCACTATATCTATTCCCACTCTTTCAAAGGGGACCCCCACCACAGGTAGTGGTATTAGGGGGGGCTTTGTTGTGCCACCTGATTTGCCACTGGCTTGGCAGGTCACACAGGAGGGACAAAACTCCTTTGTATCTTCATTCATGTGAGGCCAGTGAAAGTGAGGGACACGCCTGTCCCAAGTCTTGTTCTGGCCTAAGTGTCCTGCTAGAGGAATATCATGGGCCAAGGTAAGAAGGAAGCCCCTAAATTGCAGAGGTATAACCAACCTCCTGGTTGCACCAGGTTTTGGGTCTCTAGCCTCTGAATAAAGGAGCCCTTCATCCCAATACACTTTATGGGTACCTTGAGCATTCCCAGCAGCCTCAGCAGCAGCCAGCTGTCTGAGGGGTTCAAGAGAGGGACAGGATAACTGAGCCTGCCCCAAGTCACCCCTGGAAGGTCCCCCTGTCCCCAGAAACTCAACCGGATCAGGTTCAAGCTCTTCAGGGACAGTTCCTTCAGGGTCCTCTAGATCATCTTCCTGGGAAGGCTGATCATCACCTTGAGGCAGGGGGGAAGGCACAGCCTTAACCCTCCTGTTCTTCTTCTTGGTAGGTGCTTGGTCCATTGTTCCAGGATCCAAGACCTGAGGTTCAGTGAGGCACTTTTTGGCCTGTGACCTGGTCACAGCAAGGACATGTGGTGATATACCTAACATCTCTGCATGTGTCCTGTACTCCACTTCAGACCATAGAGAACTCTCTAGGTCATTGCCCAACAAACATTCTACTGGGAGGTCTGCACTAACCACAACCCTTTTGAGGCCAGTTACCCCTCCCCATGAGAAGTTCACAACTGCCACACTATGTGAAGTAGTGGCATTGCTGGCATTGGTCACCAGGTAATTCTCACCTGGTATGTACTGTCCAGGATCCACAAAGCCTGGTGTCACCATAGTGACACTGGCACATGTGTCCCTGTAGGCTTGAGCCACTTTTTCATTAATTAAAGGAGTCTGTCTGTACTTGCCCAGGTTACTGGGGCTCACAGTCAGGGACAAATCCATGTCCCCATCACAGATCAAGACTGCCTGTGTCAGGGTTCTGTCTAAGTCAGAATCTCCTTCAGTTCCCATAGTGATTCCCACTACACCCTTTGTCTGGGGACCAACACCGCTAACAGTAGTACTGGGAGCAGGTGCCTAAGGGGCAACAGTGTTGGGGGCTCCACCCTTCCTACAATCACTAGTCCAGTGAGTTGTATTCTTGCAATGTTTGCACCAGGGTTTCTTTGGACCTTCTTTCTTCTTCCCTTTTGGCTGGGACCCACCCTCGTTAGTACTAGTTTGGGGCCCTGTTGAAGACTTCTGGTCTTTAGATTTCTGATCTCCACCCTTTTGGTCTGTTTTCTTCTGATCACCCCCTTGGCCCTGGTTCTGGTTCTTTTGCTTAACCCTGGTTCTGACCCATTTGTCTGCCTTCTTTCCCAATTCTTGGGGAGAGGTCAGATCTGAGTCAACCAAGTGTTGATGCAGTTGCTGGTTCTGACAGTTATTTAAAATCTGTTCTCTCATCATCAAATTGTACAATCCTGTATAATCAGATACCTTACTTTCCAGCAACCAACCCTCCAAAGCCTTAGTGGCACATTCAATGTATTCAGACCAGTCCTGAGTCTGTGTCTTTTGGGTGTCTCTGAACATTAACCTGTACTGTTCAGTGGTTAAGCCTAACCCATCAACTAGGACACTCTTCAGGACTCTGTAGTTTCTGACATGCTCCTCCCTAACAGTGAGGAGTCTGTCTCTGCCTCTTCCTTCGAAGGAGAGCCAGAGGATTGCAGCCCACTGGTCTTCAGGAACCTGCTGCACTTTGCAGGCTCTCTCAAGAGCAGTCATCCATTTGTGGATGTCATCCCCACTTTTGTAGGGGGGCACAACCTTGGACAGGTTCCTATTGTCAAAGACCCTATCCTTGTCCTTAGGGACAATGCTGCCACCAGTGGGTATAGACCCACTCTCTTTAGGTTGCCTAGCCTTACTCAGTTTCTCTTCCATCAGAGCTACTTCTAGCTCCTGTTTCCTGATTCTCAGCTGAGCTTCCTGCATTCTGGCCTCATGTTCCCTCCTCTGAGGGGTGGTCATCCTTCTCCTGGAGTGACCTTGAGAGCCTCTAGAGGAATGAGAAGCATTAGATTCACCTGAGTGATTCCTTTGCCTCCCAAGCCCCTGGTTAAGTCCACTGGGGAGATCCAATGGGATGATCCCATTGTCAGTCCCCAGTAGCCTTAGGTTAGCTGGGCCACGTATAACACTTGGCACTGGGCTGTTTCTCCCTTCATCCTCACTACCATCTGTATCCGTACCCTTCTCACTTTCATCCTCTGTAGTATGAATCTCATCTAAGGGGTGACTATTGGAAAGAGGTACCTCAGTAGCATCTTCAGAAGGGGGGCCTCCTGTTCCAGTCCCTAAGGGGCCTAACTGGGAGGCTTTCTTGAGAGCTTTCTGATCTTCATCAGCTTGTAAAAGCTCTCTGAGTTCAGCAGAAGTAGGATTCTTGGGCTGTTTAAGGGCCCTGATATTTGCCAACTGCCTGAGCTCATTTTGATTTAGGGTAGCAAAGAGAGTTGGTGCCCTCTGGGGGTCACTCTCGACAGAGATGGGTACCTTGGACCCCTCTGCCCCCTCCATTGCTCTTAAGTGTGGGTGGATGTGTTGCAATCTACCTACACTTGGGTTTACCTACTAAACCTATCTAGTAGTTATAGTCAGGGTGTGCTACTCCCTTTGCTCTACAACAACTAAGTTCAGTAGAACTTAAGTATACCTATCTTGTTTTATATGTACCTACAGGTACCTATGTGATCTTTCAATTGGTAACCAAGAGATTACAATGGTAAAACACAGCAAGCTCAAATCCAACCGCTGCTCACCAATGTGAGAAGTTGGCCTGGTATATGATGCTCACTAGTTAAAGTGACCACCTTGTACCATGCCAAGCAACCCTTATGGTGTGGTTGTAAGTCAACCTTTTCGGACTAGCTGCCCTAGTGGTAGCGTAGGCTAAGCAGTCTTTGAGGCTAAACTCGTAAAGCGTGTTAAGCAGGCTGTTTTACCAAATGTAACCCCCCTTTATACCAATGAAAGGACACCACACAGATATATATTCAAAATATATATGTATTTATTTCTCAAAGTATCCCCTAGACTCTTTATGAGCACAGGAGCACAAATCGTTAAACAAGACAATGTTATAATATACAGAAGTTGCACTTTATATGGATGGGCCCTGGTGGCCACTCAAACCATATACCATAATAGTGGTATAAGTACCACGAACAGGAAAGGGAAAAGGCCTAGGGCCTCTAGAATCGCTGGGCCTACAAGGAGCTAACTTCAGTTAGTGACCAGGAGGTCCACGGGTTGCGTGTGCAGTGAGGAAAGTCACACGCGTGCTCCCATAGGTTTTCAATGGGTGCGTAAAAGTTATAAAGTTACTGCAGAAAGGGTCTTCTGGTTGGACTACGATCTCAAGATTTGAAACACAGACACTAGAGATGATTCTCTACACTTGGGCACCGGAGTGCCAGCTTTACCTCACCCACAGGAAGCGGGTGCATAGGTCTCGAAGTGCGTCGGGTTTCTTCTATCGATTCAATGGAGCCTGATGACAAAGATGCTGCAGGCGGTCGGTCCAGAAGAGCTGCGTTCGATCCAAGGGTGGATCGGAGTTGTAGAAGACCTGAAAGCAGAGGGGACAGTGTTCACAGTCACTAGCCAGTGACCGGCGTGGCACCAGGTAGGTACCAGGCGATGTCGGGTGCAAACAGGTGGTGAAGTGTAGCTTGTCTCCGCAGCCACATGGTCCCTGAAGGTCGACGATGTCCAGGAGTCGAGTCACGAGCTGTCCCACGCAGGCTCTCGCTGTCGGCGACTCGAAAGAAGCAAACAAGCCTTGGCAAAGGCAGGAGTTGTGGAAGTTCAAGAAAGCTGATTGTTCTGACCAGCAAGGTCAGAGGGGCTGCTCTTTTGGAGAGCAGCTAGGGCCAGTCTGGAGCAACCAGACCAGCATCGTTGATTTTCAAATAGGTCACCAAAATGGCCACTAGCCAACGGGCCAGGGACCGGGCAGGCGCGTCGAGATGCAAAGTGCAGAGGGACCCCACGCAGATCGTGGAGATGCTGGAGGGCTCACCTTTGGTGCAGATGCTGCTTGGGTGTTGGGCTTCTCAGGACCCAAAGCACAACTTGGAGGGAGCCTCTGTTCTTGCGCTTGCAGCTTGTCGTCGGTCTTTCAAGATGGCTGGCTCCACGTGTCTCGGTGCCTCCACGGGTTCCTTCTTTGCAGGGACTGTGGATCGGGCGGTGAGAGGTCTGGAGGTCCAGGTCTTGTTGGGCACTGGGCTCGGGCTCCGGCAGGAGGCGGCGGCAAAGCAGACGTTCAATAGCTGGTTGGTGCTTGCGTTAGCAAGATGGTCACTCCCTGACCATAGGGGAGATTTCCTTCAGTCCTCTGTGCAGCAGAGCGTCGAAGTTCCCGTCTTCTTCTTGTTGATAAGTTGATTCCAGGATGTCTGAAGTCTTAGGACACAGCTCCTACCTTTAAGCGGATTCTAGGGGCCGGACTACCTGCTAGGTCCCTCCCTATGGGTGGGACCAGGAAGGGGGGTGGTTACACCCCCAATCCATTGTCCAGCTCGCCCCAGGTCCAGGGCTGGTGTGCCCCAGGACCGGATTGAACTGGCATATGCACCGAGGCTCCTTGTGAGCCTCAGGCATGTCTGGTTTCTTTCAAGCCCTACCTGACCAATACACAAAATCCTGTCTGGGGTGGTGCTCGCACCTCCCCTGGCAGGAAACCCTTTGTCCACATCTCCCAAGCTGGAAGGACTCCCAGCAGCAGGAGGACAGACTTGTGTCTGTGGTGGCAGCATCCATTTTGTGGAGCTGAGGCTATGTCTGATTTTACCCGGGTTTCAGGTACTGTACATGTCGTGTCCCTCTAGAAGGGTGGAATGCTAACCCCGTCGCCAGAATTGGCGAGGGGTTAGTATTCCAATTCGTATGACACCTTACTCGACATGTTTTGATAAAGCCAAACCAAAGATAGCATTTAACCGCGAGGTTCATAATGCACTTAAGAGTATATGGTATGACGATATCTGGAAACAGTAGAAGGAAGTGGTTCCGACCACTGCAGACAGGCTCAGCTCATGCCAGAGCACCATCTCACATGGAACCAAGCACTCTGCCTTCAGGATTGTCAAGGCCTGCCATAGGAGTGACTTATAGGTTAACATGTGTCCCATTTAAGGTTAGGTATAGGTATACTACACCTAAGTAAGAGGTGGTTACACCAACTTACCCCAGCTGAGTGATCAGCCAGTTGTGTCAAATTTGTTAGGCCAAGCCTGGGGTGGCATAATACATGCTTCAGCCCCTGGCAGGCCTTAGATACACCAATGCCCTGGGTACCTAGTGTACACTGGTACAGGGGCTCACAGGGTGATCCACTTCCAATTGGTTATGCACCTAGAGTGCATAGTGTTAATTTAGTTAGAGAGAACAGCAGGCTGGGGGTCTGATTAGCAGGCCCACAGCCTCAATATGTCAAAAACCAGTGAAGCAAAAAGCAAAAATTTGGGGTGACCATAGGATAGCAGACCCTACTCTCCTACAGAGACTCTCCTCTCGATGCGGTGTAATGCGACAGCTACGATGGCTGTGATGGCGACACGCTTCTTCGGCGTTGCGAGACACTTCCGGAATGATGCGAGACGCTTCCGCTCGATGCGATGCTGCAGCAGCGACACTCTCTGCGAGATGCAACGACAGCGGCTCCTACGGCGGCACGCTTCTCTCCCTTGCGTCGCGCTTCCAGCTCCTTGCGACACGCAGTCCCTCAGAAGGCCTAACAACAGCAGCAGGCACTTCCAAAAGACTTTGGGGAGCTGGGGATGAAGTCCACTGGTCCTGGGGGCAAGCTCAGTTCAAGCCCTTGGAGATCTTTAACAAAATATAAACAATGGTTCCATAGGGAAACAATTACTTTCAATCATAATAAATCAAGAATCACAGCATATATAAATCAATCGAATAATCAATATCAAACAAAATTATACAATTTTAGATATAGCAATTTATTCTTTATATTTTGAATTGGGGTAAGCAAAATCCGAAAATTGAAAAAGATAAAGCTAAGGCTGTATATACAATATTTTTAGAAAACGACGCAGTGAACAAGTGAATAAAGTGACTTGGTGCAATAAGTGACAGTGCAGATAATTACAGTATATGTACGTATTTACACAATGTAACAAAAATATGTACAAAGGTCCTTATTTTGAAAAAGTCCTTAGTTTCCTCATGGGTATGCGATAAACCTTGTAAGGCACATGTCCTATCTTTTTATTGTCAACAAGGAAATCAGATTAATAAGGGACTGGAGAACCGTCAACGTTTCGACCCTACATCAACCGCTAGTTGTAAGTAGTCATATTGAGTCTTCTTCAGGACACAGGAATTGTATACCAGCCTAAAGAAAATAAATTGGTATCAATGCTGTGATAAAAAAATATTTTTTTTAACAAAAAAGAAGGGAAATAATCCCAAAAGAACTCCTCTAGGATATAGGTGATTGAACAGATGTAACCAATAGTGTTGCAGTTGCCACCTCTTGTAGTCAATCAAAGGGGGACTGCCAGATGACACATATACAAAATAATGAGAATGTATCAAAAAGATAAAATTAATTTAGCCATTGGGTCAATATGAAAATACTCTTTATAGAGATTTAGAGATTTACCGGGCTTGTAACGAGTTTAATCTGCACAAGGGGCCTCTTATTTTGCCGGGTTGGCTTCTTCTGATTCCCTCTCTCCTTATTCTTGCTGCTTTCGTTAACAAAACTTGAGTATTTCAACTACAAACCCAAATGGGGATAGTCAATAGAAAGTTTGCACCATACAATAGACAAATCAAGCCATTTTAGGTTAAAAATAGCCCAAAATGATGGCTCACCTGACTTCAGAGTTGAAAAGGAATTGCTTAAGGAATTGAATGATAATTTAGTAGGGAGCACGTCGAGGCAACATGGGTAGTTCCATTTTATATCTATAGGCTTTTCATTAAAGCGAGTGCCACACTACATACTTAGTGGTACTAATTAGATTGCCATCATTTTGGGCTATTTTTAACCTAAAATGGCTTGATTTGTCTATTGTATGGTGCAAACTTTCTATTGGCTCCGCAGGAGGTGGAGCCAGCATTGTGGTAGCAGAGCACAACCCTATTCAGAGCCCAGGTGTACTCCCAGGTGTACTCCTCCCACCCATCTGACTGCCAATCTTCCTATTCACCACCAGGCTGCCTAGGCCTGCCCCTCAGGGTTTCCCCAGCCCTGTCACTCACACAACCAGACAGGCAGATACACATCACAGCAGAGGCGGGCTGAATTGGTCAAGCAAGCAAATACCAACTTTCTAAAAGTGGTATTTGCAAACACAGAATATTAAAATAAACTTTACTAAAAGATGTATTTTATTATTCTGAGTTCAGGCATACTAAACTCGAATTTCTACCATGTTCCCTGGGTCTGTTAGGATCATAGGATGTAACAATTCTAACAGCCCATTCTAGCCTATGGAGAACAGGTAGCCTTACAATAGTGAAAAACGAAAATGGCTGTAATTCACTATTAGGACATGCCACCCACATCAGGTCTTGTCCTACCTTATGCTTACAATGCACCCTGCTCTTGGGCCTACCATAGGGGTGACTGATATGAAGTTAAGGGAAGGTTTAGGGACTGGGAAGTGTGTGCACCTACCCAGTCAGCATGACAGTACCAGACTGCACGCAGGTTCTGCAATGGCAAACCTTAGATACATTTTACCAGGCCGCTTCTGTGGGTGGCACAACCAGTGCTGCAAGCCCACCAGCAGCATTTGTATTTACAAGCCCTGGGCACTCCTGGTGCACTTTACTGGGGTCTGACAGTAAACCAAATAAACCGATCATGGAATCCAACCAACATATACATTTTAAATAGGGAGCACTTGCACTGTGGCACTGGTTGGCAGTGGCACAGTGCTCTGAGCAGCTAACACCAGCAAAACACACGAGGCACAGCGACAAAAAGTGGAAGGGAGACTCACGCCAAGGTGCCAGATCTAACACGTATGAGTTGAGTGGACCTGTGGTGAGAGTGTCCAAATGATTTGTACGACCTCATGAAGAACCAGAACCTTTTGGACCTGGCGGCGCAGGGTACGCCCTCCGTCTTCTGGGTTCACCTGCTTCGTTACACAGAGACACGGGACACTCTGTCGGCGTTAGAAGATTGGATTTATTAAGCTGCAGCTAGTACAGTTATCCTAGAAGTACACAAAGTAGGTTCTCAGGAGACTGCCACTTCACTCTGTGGCACATCAGATTAAATACTATACAATACAGAATTATTAACAGAACACATGCCCCAAGTAAAGAAGAAAAGAGCCAATAGGGTAAGTGGAAAACAAAGCAGAACCAGTAAGAAAGGTTCGAAAACAAAAAGATCAGATGACTCGAAGAGACCTCTCCTCCAACTATGTTTGTCATCCCGCCCCCGAACTGATTCATTAACAGAATACAACTGACTTGCAGGTGGTGAGATACGTTTGTATGTATTGGAGGACGGGCATGACACAAGAGAATGCTAGCAGGAGACAGTGAAGGCCAGTCGATAAGATATGATCAGGAAAGAATGGTGTGGGCCTACAGATGGTTGAAACAGGGATTAGGAAAGCCAGACATGGATTAGTGTACTCAGCTAGTCCAAACACCAGCCTCGCAAACAAGGCCGAGGATGTATTTTGACACCAAGCTACGGGAAAGGCAGAATAGACTTCGTTCGCCGTGCTGCCTGAGTGATGGCAACACAAAATGGCGGCGGGTTACAAAAGGCGGGTCGATTCGATAGTGATCAAAAATCGAAGTTCCTCAGACCCTCCTTTTGCTAGAACTCAGGCAAGATAGACTCACGTTAATCTGAGTCCACATCAATAGCCATGAGATCATCAAGCTGTTGTTGTAACATCATCCTTATGTTTTCTGTTACTTGAGGTTTGGGTCTTGAAATGCACATGGTAGCACAAAGATCACAGATAGCGGGACCACAGTGCATACAAAGGCAACAGGAAAATACGATTGTCAAGATTATTCCAAGGAATGTCAATGCTTTCCAACCCCATTTGGACAGTAGTCCCCAAAACCATTCCGTTAAGGGCCAATCTCCTTCGTCCTGATGAATAGACTCGGAGATTATATGCAACTTGGAAATAGCTTGGTATACTGTCGGAGCGTCATTAGGAATGAAAATACAGCAGCTTGACCCGATCAATTTACATACTCCACCACGATCGGCAAGAATAAAGTCTAAGGCAACTCGATTCTGTAAGGTCATAAGACGATCCGCCTGTAGTTCCGCCGTGATATTACTCAAGGCTCCTACAGTGATGTCTATTGTAGTTTCTACGACATGGACCAGTTGCCTTATATTTCTGCTGTTGGCCATTGGACCCCAGAAAGGAAGAAAACCTTTAAGGAAATCTCCTCCTTCTTGTCCCGTGGTGTCTTTGGAGTCAATAATTCCTCGGCTGAGACGGGTTCGGTGATAATTGGCAGAAGCAGTGTAAGTAGGAGGAAGAAGGAAAGCTATGTAGCAGGTACCAGAGAAACCTGTTGGCAACCAGGTATAAGCTCTATCATAGCAAATGAAATAGGTGCCTTGGGACGGTACTAGAGGAGGTGAGTTCAGAGAGGAATAAATGTATGTGTAGGAGCAGTTACTCTTTGGTGCAGTGTCAGAAGAACGATCGTTTATTTTTAAACAGAAGTTACCTTGATGCGGTATAGTCCAGATTGGTGAGGATTTCTCCTTTCCCATTTTATTACTAAGACTCGACATATATTGGGTGACGTTCCAATTGGTGTAGGCTTTTCTTTCATCGATAGAAATCTTGCTATTCTCCATAATTTTAGCCATAACTACCATACCCTTAATCAAAGAACTATGACTAAAATCCGGATAATTAATTTGTGAAGCAACAGACCGTCTGAATTTACTTTGATATGCATTTGAGAAAATAACAAAGAATGCCCAAGCGGAACCCTCATAGGAGAAAGGGAGAACTAAATATGGTATTCCTTTCTCAGTAGTATGCGGCATAAGACCACATACCCAACAATCAGTTGTGTTGACCACTAATTGATGCTGGTGCAATAGCTGGACAAAGGAATTGTTGTAATACTCGGTTCTTCTGACAAGTTCATGTGAAGAAAAAGTATGAAAAAGGTGTGGAGAGATAGTAGAAGAAGGCAAAGAGGAGGAAGGGAAGGTGTTTTTTGGCTGCAAAGCATAAACTATCCAACCAATAATCGCCAAAGCAATACATAATGATATCAAAATACATGGGGTTATACTGTAACGACTGTACATTATTTTACAAGATGCTTTCTTTATTTCATTTCTTCTCTCTTCAATACTTGGTGTAGTCTCCATTTTCACTAGTGGATGCTCACGGCAATCTTCCTCAATCACTAAAGTCACGATTCTCAACCATCCTATGACACTGAAAGATCCTGCAGACCTATTGTCACTACTCAGGTCGTGACCTAGACTCCTACCGTGACCCTGCAACCTAAACAGAACACTATACAAGGGAGAAGAAAGTCTCAAATGTTCTTTTGTCTGGGCCTAAGATTGTAGTGCTCCTTTCCCAGGAACACCCTGATCTTGAAACAATGTTCTTGGTTCAGTCGTATTTAAGCGACGATGCAATGGAATAGCTTCCTGTAAGATGTCATCGTCCTCTTTCTCAGACAATGTCCCATTCAGGTGTGCATCGCTAAAGGGTACAAATCGTGGAACTGTTTCGCCTTCACAGTCACCAACCCCTCTACGAACCCACTGATCAAAAGGCAAGGGCAAAGGTACTTTCTTGCAGTGCACACCGTGAATCCAATTTTTCTTTCCTTCAACTTTAATTGCTGTCCTTGTCGTGAGAAGGACCATTCGGGGCTTCCGCCATCTGGGCTCCAAATTCTTCTTCCTCTGAAAATTGCGGATGCAGACCCAGTCACCTGGACGGATGGAGTGACCTGGATCTGTGGAAGCCTCCGGTAAAGCACTCTGAACCTGTCGATGAAGGACATGCAATTTAGTTGTAAGGTCATGCAAATAGTCAATCAACATTGGGTAGGGCAAATCTGAGAACTTTTTAGGACGAGGTATTCCCCATATGTTGGCCGGACGGCCAAACACCACTTTGTAAGGGCTAAGTCCCAGACGAGAGTGTACTGCAGTTCTGGTGGATAGCAAAGCTAACGGCAAAGCATCAGGCCAATTAAGTCCCGTACTTGCTTGAATTTTTGCTAACTTTAACTTCAAGGTCCCATTGTAACATTCTACTAAACCTGCTGATTGGGGATGATTTGCCGCATGGAACTTTTGCTTGATTCCAAGACCCGCACAAACTTTCTGCATGACTTGGCCAACAAACTCGCTCCCATTGTCACTCCAGACAATGCGCGGCAATCCAAACCTGGGAAAGAACTCTTTTAGAAGGATTTTGGCTGTGGATAAAGCTGTGTTGTCTTTCAAATGGTATGCTTCTATCTATCTCGAAAAGGCACATACTACCACCAGAACATATTTGAGGTTGTTGCATCGATCCATGTGAATGTAATCGATTTGCAACACTTCAAATGGGTATGTCGGAGGAGCAAAGTGACCTGCTGGAGTGGGGGTTCCCTTTCCTGGATTATACATCAGACAAACAATACAATGCTTTACTACGTTGTCTGCACATTTCGGGATATTCTCATTTTGCCAAACTGGAGCTAGAAGTTTACAAATGCCTTTTGCACTAAGGTGGGCTGGACCATGAGCCATAGTAAGCACTGGGAGTACATAAGCATCTGGTAACAACCAACGTTGATGTTCGGATAATTCTACCCAACAACCCATCTCATCTAACATTCCCGTACTTTCTCTCCACTTGCTCAGCTCTCTTTCTGAATCGTTTTCACGCTTTCCACTGTATTCTCACACATTCCTCTCTCTCTGACCCAATTCGCAGGACCTGCCATATACATTCGACTCATTGAATCTTTCGCTGTTTTCTTTGCTGTTTCATCAGCTAATGCATTTCCCCGTCCAATATCATCCGAAATCTTCTTGTGAGCACTACAATTCACTATCGCTATTTGGACAGGTAAAGTAAGTGATTCAAGGAGATCAGTCACTAACTGACCATGCTGTATCTTAGTGCCAGTGAAGTTAGGTAACCCCTCTCTTTCCAGAGACGCCCAAAATTGAACGCGACACCAAAAGCATACTGACTGTCAGTGTACACGTTCACTCTTTTCCCTTTTGATAGTACACAAGCTCTCGTCAGTGCTATCAACTCTGCTGCTTGCGCTGAATTGTGTCTAACACGCGCAGTTTCCACAATCGTATGTAAGGTAGTTACAGCATAGGCTGAAACCGTATCCCCATTGGGCATCTTAAAACAAGAACCATCTACCCATAGAGTTCTATCTGGATTCTCTAACGGTGTGTCTCTCAAATCAATTCTTCCTTTTGTCTCTTCCTCAGTACGGAAGAAACAGTCATGTTGATTCTCAACGCTCTCCTCATTAGGAAGGGGCAACAAAGTAGCTGGATTCAGAGTATTGCATCGTTTGATGTGTACGTGACTAGCCAATAGCGTCAGCTCGTAACCAGTTAAACGTGCACTAGTGAGATGTTGTGTCTTTGTTCTATTTAGTAAGGTATCCACTGCATGTGGTACCATGACAATAAGAGTGTTATCTAACACTATCCCAGCGGACTGTCGGATGGAAATCGCTGCGGCTGCTGTGGCTTTGAGACAACTAGGCAATGCTTTAGCTACGGGATCTAACGTAGCCGAAAAATAAGCACATGGTCGCTGTCTATCTCCAAATTGCTGTGATAAGACGGATAATGCACAACCTTCTTTCTCGTGAACATACAGCGTAAAAGGCTTAGTGTAATCTGGGGTACCTAGTACAGGCGCAGAACACAGAGCAGTGCGTAAATCAGTGAAGCTCTTTTGGCATTCTTTAGTCCAAGGAAGGGGCTGAGGCGTATCTTTTAATGTGAGTGCCAACAAGGGTTTGGCGATCAAAGAGAAGTTAGGGATCCACTGTCTACAATAAGAAGTGATTCCCAGAAAAGCACGTACTTCCCTTTGTGTGGATCCTTTGTGTGGATGGCACAGACATTCGAGCAATCGCCTGAATTCGCTCTGGTGTCAATCGTCGTCCCTCCTTTGATAGGAGATGACCCAAGTAGGTAACCTCTCGACAAACATACTGTAGTTTGGAAGGTGAAACCTTGTGATTCAGCTTGAACAAGTGACGCAACAGTGCTATAGTGACATCCTTGCAGATATCTTCTGAATCGGCGGCGACTAACAAGTCGTCCATGTATTGGATAAGGGCGGCACCAGACGGCAAATGAAAAGTATCAAGATGACATTTCAAAGCTTGGCTGTAAATGGAGGGACTTTCACAGTACCCTTGGGGTGCGCGCCTAAATCGGAAGCTTCGGCCTTCAAGAGAAAAACCAAAAATGTCCCTACTCTCTTCTGCAATTGGAATACTAAAGAAGGCATTCTTTAGATCAATAACAGAAAACCAAGTCGCTGTGGAAGGTATCATAGTCAACAAGGCAGTGATGTCTGGAACAACAGGAAATTGTGGAATCACAATTTTGTTTACTTCTCGCAGATCAATTACAAACCGGTACACAGGAGGTTGAGAAGGATCAGTACGTTTAAGAACAGGAAGAATAGGACTATTGCATGTGTTACCTCTCGTTTCTTCGACCACACCCTTCCGAATAAGATCATGAATGATTTCCAAAAGCGCTTTTTCACTCTCTCTGCAGAGATTCGGTATTGTGGGATGCGTGGTAATTCAACATTGGGCTTAAGAGTAACAACATATGGCGGTATCTCAAGGCAACCCACATCATTCGGACCCGTGGCCCAAAGTGCTGTCGGAAGAGAAAGCAACTCGGGAGGGAACTGATCTTTAGACAGATACATTGGGGAGATCAACTTCTGACCTAAGGTGAGATGTACGCCTGAAGGAGAACAATATATTGTAGCATGCATTCTTTTCAATAGGTCTAGACCCAACAGATTTTCACCACAACCATTCGTTAACAAAAGTGAAGCTTCCAAATCATAAGGACCAACTGAAATTGGCAAAGGGCAAGAAACCGGATTGCAAACAGGGGCGCCAGAAAATCCTACGGAAATATTCGTTAAGCCAGACAAAGGTGCCCCAGGGAGTTTAGAATGAATAATAGAACTTCTCATTGCTCCAGTATCTAGAAGGAATGGCTCTGATACACCCATTGTAGTGATGTTGACATAAGGGCCATTTTGATCTACTGGGATTGGCACAACTGCTCTACTTTGTCCATGGCTGTCCTAGTTGGCATGAAGACTCTCATTTTCGCCTTCAACATAATGGTCCTCATTATAATATTGAGTGGATCTCACATTCTGCTGATCAAAGTAGTTCATGGAATTAGGAGAAGGAAGGGCACGCTGTTCTTGAGTTAACATACCTCGACCTCTACCTCTGTTTGCTGACTGGAGGCCAGCACGACCTCGTGGAGCAGATGACGCTCCATTGCGCTGCAAAAAAACCGGACAACTATTCTTAAAATGACCTTCCTCTTTACAATAGGCACATTGATTAGGACCTAACAAAGGTCGCGGAATGTATAGCTCAGGTTTCTGATACAATCTCTGAAACTGCGGTGGCTGTTGAGTCTGAGGCTGAACATAACGTGACGGATAAGCTTGCTGCAAGAGAACCTTCGTTTTTAAATCTTTCGTTTTCTTCTCTTGCTTTTCCTTTTCTTCTTTGTCCCTATTCTCGTAATATTGTGCAGTAGCCAATATCTGGGCAGAAGAAGAAACAGCCCAAGAACTTTCTGAATCCTTTAATTTGTGTGACAGCTCGGGAAGCAGGTTGAATACAAATTTGTCCACGAATAGTCGCTGTCCACCCTCGGTAGCCATGTCCTGACCACTATGATCAATAAATGTCTCCACGAAACGAGTAAAGAAATCAGAGACACTTTCATCTTTCTTTTGTTTACATGCTGCTAGCTTATCCCAATTCACTCTCAATGCAGGCATCATAGTTTTCATTAACGTAATGATCCTACCAGGAAGTTCCGAGATCAAAGCGTCAGGCTTTGCACCACCCACTTGGTCTCTATCTGTATCAGCTATGGCATCCCAAGTTGCACCCAGTTCCTGTGCATGATCCTCTCTACGAATCTTAGCCCATATTATCTGTGGGACTACATTACCCATTAACATATCGATATCTGCCAGATTCATAATACAAGCATCGATTGTCTGCGATAATTCTTTATAATAACCTGCAGGGTTCTTACGAGGATCTGGTAGAGTCTGCTTAAGGGCCAAAACTTCAGATCTCTTCCATGGCACATGTACCCATATACACTGAAAGTGAGCTGGAATATCTGGATTAGCACCTGCGGCTGCAACTTCCTCTTTCCAAACTGGAGGAACCTCTCTCATAGGGTAATTTTTCGATGTCAGTTTAACCGACGGATCAGAATCAAGAAAAATCCGAGAGAACAATAAGGTTCTATAAGAGATGAGTGTCCTTACAGCTTCCTCAACTTTGGAACCTACAATAAGTCCTTTTTCAAAATCGGCTTGGACATCTAATAAATCTTGTGAGATCGGACTCGAACTCACATCTTCCCATTCTTTAATGAGAATATCGCACATTACATTAAAAACATACCTTTGTGTAGGTGCATTCCATTGCAAAAAGGTAGGCATAATATCAGACATACTATATTGTGGACCCTTCTTGATCCATCTTCGTGCCAGAGAATCTAGCTTCTCTCGTTCCTCGAAATCTGGGAACTGACTACGAGATTGTCTTCGAGCAAAAGCCGGAGACACATTAAGAGCTCCAAAGAAAGGAGATAAAATACTAGTGACAGAATCTGTGAGACGCTTACGCATAAACGGTGAATTAGACATTAGAACTGGAGACAGAATATTAGGAGAATTATCAATAGGAGAACTAGAAATCACAGGAGGAGCAGAAGGCAAAGGTGAGCTAAGATCAGGAGATGAAGGTTGAGAAGCTGAGACTAATGGTGAGACCGGCAAGGGCGGTAGTACTGAAGGAGGCAAATGCTGAAGGGCCGGAACCGGCGGAGGTACTACCAGCATCTGAGCAGGCTGTAACGGCTGAGGCACATTTGTATTTTGCACATAAGGCGGAGGCAATCTTAATAAATGAGACATTAGGGAATCTTCTTCTATATCTTTCGTATTGTCAGAAGGAGAAACAGGCAACACCGGATAGCATTTATCTATCGCCATACGATGTTGTCTTTCTGAGATTTCAGTCGCATTGTCAATTTCATCATTTTTGAACTGTTGTGCAGCCTGTATAATCGTCATACCCTGTGTTTTCCTAGCTCGTTTTGCTTGTTTAATTTCTTTCTGTTTGGCTTCCTTACGCCAAAGGCGGAAAGAGTCAAACATTGCCGGCCGGGCTTTTCTTTTGAACAGTTTCTAAATTATCTAGCACATCGGGATCAAAACTACAATTTTCTGGCCATTTAAGAACACCATCCTTCTTCGTATATCGAGTCCATGTCTCGTTAAAGGCAATGGGGCCGATACCGTGTTTTGAGTAGAGCTCATATGTGGGAGTTCCAACCGAAGGAATCGGACAAGAGTCCTCAAGTCGGGAGTCCCTATTACAACCAAGACAACAAATTCTTCCAAACTTAGTCAGACCAGGCATTTCACAATGTCTCTGAACTGTTCACAAACTTCAAGGGAGTAAAACTCGGTTTACGCAGCACAAATGCACTTACCCTCGGCTTTAGTCTTTGCAAAAACTAAATCTAAGTAACCTAAGGACATCAAACAAAGAACCAAAATTTGTGGGCGCGACCCATGAAAATACTTAACTTAACTAAGGACGTCTTCTTCCACCAACAGAGGCCCGTCTATTGTCTCGCTTTACCATACATCACCAAAGGAATGGGCCAAAGCAGGGCAGCAGTCAGGGCAGCGGTCGCCAGTAGCCGTCAGGAAGGAGTAACCGTGCTGAAAAAGACCTTCGGACCACTTTCGACATACAGGGGTCGCTTAGTGTGGCTCGCGAACCCTCCGGAATTTTCTTGCGAGGTTCCTCATGACCTTCGAGCAGAACAGGTACCACTGAAGCCGCCCCACTATGGGCGCCAATTGAAGAATCAGAACCTTTTGGACCTGGCGACGCAGGGTACGCCCTCCGTCTTCTGGGTTCACCTGCTTCATTACACAGAGACACGGGACACTCTGTCGGCGTTAGAAGATTGGATTTATTTAGCTGCAGCTAGTACAGTTATCCTAGAAGTACACAAAGTAGGTTCTCAGGAGACTGCCACTTCACTCTGTGGCGCATCAGATTAAATACTATACAATACAGAATTATTAACAGAACACATGCCCCAAGTAAAGAAGAAAAGAGCCAATAGGGTAAGTGGAAAATAAAGCAGAACCAGTAAGAAAGGTTCGAAAACAAAAAGATCAGATGACTCGAAGAGACCTCTCCTCCAACTATGTTTGTCATCCCGCCCCCGAACTGATTCATTAACAGAATACAACTGACTTGCAGGTGGTGAGATACGTTTGTATGTATTGGAGGACGGGCATGACACAAGAGAATGCTAGCAGGAGACAGTGAAGGCCAGTCGATAAGATATGATCAGGAAAGAATGGTGTGGGCCTACAGATGGTTGAAACAGGGATTAGGAAAGCCGGACATGGATTAGTGTACTCGGCTAGTCCAAACACCAGCCTCGCAAACAAGGCAGAGGATGTATTTTGACACCAAGCTACGGGAAAGGCAGAATAGACTTCGTTCGCCGTGCTGCCTGAGTGATGGCAACACAAAATGGCGGCGGGTTACAAAATGGCGGGTCGATTCGATCGTGATCGAAAATCGAAGTTCCTCACTAATGGACATTGATTTGTGTGAATCTTCCTTTACATGTGGGTGAGTGTCTATGTGAAGTGTTGCGCCACACCTGCATGGAGGTGGCAACATACCTACCCATCTGATGTGACAAGTAGGCCGTGCTGTGTGTCTGACTTGCATAGCTAGCATGACACCTGTGACACCCCACTGGCAAGTGGCACATGTGCAGAGTGAGGGTTGTAGCTGCTGTTGGCAATGACAGGCGAGTGATCTGTGCTTGGGTGTGTCTGTCTAGTATGCTAAGGGTGCGTCAGTGGAGTGGGACATGTGACTGCTTGGCACGTGCTGGCCATCAGCCTGCTGTTGCATGTGCTGCACAGTGTGTGGCATGATCAGTGAGTGTGTCGCAACCCTCATGCCAACCGGTTGACTTTCAATACCATGTATTGCATTGGGGCTTGCACACAGGCCAATTTCTTATTGTGTATGATGTAATTCCTGTCTGCATCCTATGCCCTGTTCAACATTTCTAAGAGGTTCAAATGTGTGTCTCGGGGACATGGAGCAGGTATATTGATGGTGTGTCACTTTGTCATCCTGACAGGTAACTGCCTATGAGAAGGGGGTGATTTGGAACCACATCGTCAGGGCCGTGAGATCTGAGGGGGAGCGTAGTCGCCGGCTGCCACAGGTCCGCAAGAGGTGGCAGGACATCCGGTGCTGGACCCGGCGGATCGCCCGGGTCCAGCTGGGGCTGGACCCTCCTCGCCCCCACGGCGGACGCCGATGGCTGACCCCCCAAATGAGACGTGTCCTGGCGGTGGTCTTCCCAGACCTCGATAGGCAGTTACAGGAGAGACTGCAGCAAGGAGGGGGTAGGTACATGGCTGTTTGTCGTGTTATGTGTCGCAAGCTTTTGTAAGCGCTCTGTAGCCTGGATACACTCCCAGAGTTGATATGTGCAGTGCATTTTCTGTTCCCCAATGTCACCTGTTGCTCTTTTTCATCCCTTCCCCTCCTTAACATGTGTCCCCTGGTCTGTGTGTAATCACATTTGCACATGGTCATCTAGGGTGCCAGTAAATCTAAGTGCACATTGCTTTCTGCATCATGTGGGAGGGTGGTCTGTGACTTGTGTTGGTACCTTGCCTGTGCCATGACCTGTTCACTATGTTGGGGATCCATAGTTGTTGTCACTGATGCTGCTCTCCACATAGGAGTGTGAGCTTTCAACTGGACACCCTTG
This sequence comes from Triturus cristatus, assembly GCF_964204655.1. Lineage (NCBI taxonomy): Eukaryota > Metazoa > Chordata > Amphibia > Caudata > Salamandridae > Triturus > Triturus cristatus. Next base: position 1,103,612,841 of record NC_140579.1, read on the forward strand.
CAGCATGCATGACCAATGTTGTGGCCTCAGACATGATTTGCATGAGTGTGAGATATGCATAGTGCCATGACAGTTGAAGATGGTACAGTCAGCTCATTCCAGGACCACGGAGCAGTGTGCCCACTACAGTCCCCTGAGACACCCTGGCCTCCTAATCATGTGTGTCATCCAACATTGTGCACTTTCTCTGTGTGTTCTGCATAGGTCTGCCTCTGTGGCATTGTTCCCTGGCCTAGTTTGTATTTTGCTAATGTGTGCTACCTGTGTCCACTGCACAGGGATACACCATTTTGCTAGTGCATACTCACACTGGGCAGTGCCTGTGTGGCTATTCACAACAATCTGTTGATGGTTGTTTGTCACAAATATGTGTTTGCAGCCCCATGACGTGATGTTGTGTAAATGAAGCTATTTTTCAAGCACAGTTGTTGTAACCCAGAATAAGAGGTGTCCGTTCTTGATATGTATCATTCATTTTGACTCAGGTATTGGGAGGGGGTGCGGGAGAGGCATACATGTGCAACCCTGCTTTTTCATTGCCAGGCCTGACTTGTGTGTGAGAATTGCCTGTACAAAAATACACTGTGCAGTGCCACTGTGATTGTGGCCAGTGCTCAATGTTCGTGATTTGCAGCCTGTGTAATTTTTTTACCAACATGATTCCTGATCATACCTTTTTTGCACCTGTGTGTGGTTCAGATGCAATGCATTTTGGACTTTGTGTGCTGACATCTGTGTGTCCATTCTGGCTTGCCATGAGGGTGTCCCCACAGTACAGCTGTGCCACTCCAGATGACAGGCAGTAGGTCATATGTGTAGCCAACTGTGTAATCAGGTGACGGATGGCCTGGTGACAACGGACATAATTAAAGTTGTTACTCTGAAATAATTGTACCTTGGCACTCACAGCACTTGTCAACAGTTGTTCATGTTTTAAATGTGGAAATTGGATGATTTGTGTTAAGTACACTGATGTGCCTGCATGAAAAAAGTCTAACAAGGAAGCGCACACCAAACGAGATTTCAACTTTCATGGAACACACTGGCACCTATTCAAAGAAGCCACTGTTCAAATTAAATGGTGTTGCAGATTCTCCATATACATGTTCCCACAGTGGTCTTGATTTTGTGAGACTCCTTTGTTGTTGGTGATACACACTAATGAGTCACAAGACATCAAGACCTCCGTGGGCCCATGTATATCTACTTTCTGCAACACCATTTATTTCTAACAGTGGCTTCTCAGAAAAGGTGCCAGCTTCTTCAATGACAGTGTACATTTACTTTTGTGTGCACTGCCTTGTGCGACATATTGCATGCAGCCACATGAGTGTTGTTTTCACGAAATGGCCAATTGGCACATTCAAAACATGTAGATTGTGTAAAGTATTGTGAGTCCCAAGGTAGCTACATCTGTTCGTTTTGTGTTCCAAAGGACTTACAGGTCTCTGAGTGTGGTGACACCTTGAGTATTGAGGTGTGTTAGTTTACCTTGAGTGCATCACTACTGTTTCTTTCAGGCTAAACAAGAGGTGTCGTGACTTCATTGTATTGCTGTGCTCACCGGTTCACAGCCAATAGCTACTCAGTGTATTTCTCATTGAAGTTGTGGCCTTTTGTGTATGTATTTTCCTGGTGTCAAAGTGGCATGGTGGGTCTAACAACTGGACAGTACAGGGCTTACATATGTGCGGAGTAAGCTAGCTGTTACTCATGATGCATTGCCTGATATGCACTGTGACCAATTGTTCTTGTGCTCATGTGTCAGATGTATACAGGTGACTGATTCTTTTTGGTTTCTTCTCCTTACCCACAGCATCATCATCCGCAAGCGAGGGAGACACCTGCATGGACCTTGAGGAGGGACCCAGCGCCAGTGCCGCCAGTGCTGTGGAGTCAGCAGGAGCCAGTGGCACGGAGGGCAAGGGGAGTCAGTCGGAGGACCTGTCTGGAGGCGAGAGCATCTACGACGCCGACGGGTCCGAGGCTGAACTTCCTGAGGAGGCGGAGGATGCCCCAACAACTGCCAGCATCCCACCATCTGTACCCGCCTCCTCCATTGACATCTCCGCCCTCCCAGTTGCTCCCGTCCCTTCTGTCCGTGCAGGGTCCCACCGTGTCTCCTTCGGACCAGGCACCGCACCCCCTGCCCCTGTCACCCCTGCTTCCCTCAGTGAAGAGTCTGTGGACACACTGCGCCAGTTGCAGGTTGGTCAGGCATCAATGCTGCATGTCCTCCATGGACACACTCAACTGCTCACACAGTTGGTGTCGTTCGTGGAGGGCATGTCATCAATGATATCTGAGCAACGCAGGATTCTGCGGTCCATGGACTCTTCACTGACGGAAGCAGTTTCTCTCCTGTGGCGCTCCATCCCCCCCTACCCCGGACCCATCCCTCTCCCATGCCTGCCCAACGCACACACAGACAGTCACGGGCACGCAGCCCAACAGACACATCCAGAACACCCCCAAGTAAGGCACTGCACACACCTCCTGGCACGCACACTCAGGGGGATGTAGGCACACCCACAGGGTCTGGGGGCAAACGACAGACACGCAGCCACAGTCAGAGTCCACAGTCCTCACAACCCAGTCCCTCCAAAACAACTCCCCTTAGCTCCCCTGCAAACTGTGACCCAAAGAGCTCTACATGGATGGGCTGGCCCTCACCCCCACTGTGACACCACCCCACAAGCGAGCGAGGAAGTCCCCGGGCAGGGGAGTTGAGTCCCCCCATGTCCACCCCCTCCCCCATGAGTGCTGCACCCCATCCCTCGGCCACCCCCCCTCCGTTGGCCCTGGGGTCTCTTCAGGTGCAGGGGATACTCTGGACGCCCTGGCAGCAGTGTACAGTGCCGAGCTCACCTCCACCTTTGGCGCTGCCCCACCCCCTGTGGTGGCGACGTCCAGCCCTGCACCCACCACACCTACCCAACCCCCTCCTGTCCCTGTGGTGCCTGGTCCTGCCACAGATGATGCCCCCCCCCCCGATCGACAAACCTTAGGGTTACTTTGTGCAGGCAAGGGAGGGGTGGACACAATCCCCTACGTCCATCCTTGGACTATAACAAAGGACTGGCCATTGGCCTTTGTAGATAGTGTATTCTTAATTTATTATTTTAGTGTGCTGAATAAAGCCTTTTCTTTTACTTTCAACACTATTGCATTTCAGGTACTTGATGTTGGTGATGGGGCTCCTGGAGTTGTTGTTCGGGTAATGAGTTAGGCTTCTGAGAAATGTTTTTGTATGATGGTCATGAGGTGGACCATGGTATCTGTGTGCCATCACAATGTCTCTGCAAAGAAGCATTGGTAGTGTGTGTTCCTTTTCTTTGGATACATTGTCCCAAGGAGTGTTCCTTCCACTGTGGCACATGACATCTTCCCTGCAAACAGTTGCACAATTGTTGTGCTGACCTGTGTCAACATTTCCTTTGTTGGTGACGGATCCCTTCAACAATGGCCATGCCTGCTCACCTATGTCTCCTGCTGAATCGTCTGTGCCATCCTTGCTAGTCACTGTACTTGTGTTTTGGATATGTAGGAATGCCTTCAGGGACAAATTGTCCCTTTTCAGCACTATGCATGTGTGTATTCACGGCCTACCACACAAATGGTACTTGTTATGCAGGGTATTTGGGCACCTGACTCACAATTGTGGGCATTGTATCTGGTGGAATTGAAGCCTATTCCTTCCATGAGAGACAACATCTTGGTGGCTGGACCAGCACCTGGACATTCCTATCAGTCCTGGGATGTGCGTGACAGTGTGTGTTCCCTTTGGCTATCTTAGTTTTGTATGCAGTTACATGACTATACAGTCTGTTGGCATGAAATCTGGGTGTGTATTGTGCTGCATCCGCCATGGGTGGGTATGCATGTGTTATATGTCCTCACACCCACATGTGGTGTGTCATGCAGTGTGTGTAAGACATCCATCCTCCTGGGAGTGGGACACTGCTGGGAGTCCTCTCTACCCACCCCGCATATGTCTGTCCACTGCTGGGAGTCCTCTGCACCCACCCCTCATATGTCTGGACGCTGCTGGGAGTCCTCTGCACCCACCCCGCATATGTCTGTCCACTGCTGGTAGTGATATGCACCCACCCCTCATATGTCTGTCCACTGCTGGGAGTCCTCTGCACCCACCCCTCATATGTCTGGACGCTGCTGGTAGTGATATGCACCCACCCCTCATATGTCTGGATGCTGCTGGGAGTCCTCTGCACCCACCCCTCATATGTCTGTCCACTGCTGGGAGTCATCTGCACCCACCCCTCATATGTCTGTCCACTGCGGGGAGTCCTCTGCACCCACCCCTCATATGTCTGTACGCTGCTGGTAGTGATATACACCCACCCCGCATATGTCTGTCCACTGCTGGGAGTCATCTGCACCCACCCCTCATATGTCTGTCCACTGCTGGGAGTCCTCTGCACCCACCCCTCATATGTCTGTACGCTGCTGGTAGTGATATACACCCACACCGCATATGTCTGTCCACTGCTGGGAGTCCTCTGCACCCACCCCGCATATGTCTGTCCACTGCTGGGAGTCCTCTGCACCCACACCGCATATGTCTGTCCACTGCTGGTAGTGATATGCACCCACTCCTCATATGTCTGTCCACTGCTGGGAGTCCTCTGCACCCACCCCTCATATGTCTGGACGCTGCTGGGAGTCCTCTGCACCCACCCCTCATATGTCTGTCCACTGCTTGTAGTGATATGCACCCACCCCGCATATGTCTGTCCACTGCTGGGAGTTCTCTGCACCCACCCCTCATATGTCTGTCCACTGCTGGGAGTCCTCTGCACCCACCCCTCATATGTCTGGACGCTGCTGGGAGTCCTCTGCACCCACCCTGCATATGTCTGTCCACTGCTGATAGTGATATGCACCCACCCCTCATATGTCTGTCCACTGCTGGGAGACCTCTGCACCTACCCCTCATATGTCTGGACGCTGCTGGTAGTGATATGCACCCACCCCTCATATGTCTGGACGCTGCTGGGAGTCCTCTGCACCCACCCCTCATATGTCTGTCCACTGCTGGTAGTGATGTGCACCCACCCCGCATATATCTGTCCACTGCTGGGAGTCCTCTGCACCCACCCCTCATATGTCTGTCCACTGCTGGGAGACCTCTGCACCCACCCCTCATATGTCTGTACGCTGTTGGTAGTGATATACACCCACACCGCATATGTCTGTCTACTGCTGGGAGTCCTCTGCACCCACCCCACATATGTCTGTCCACTGCTGGTTGTGATATGCACCCACCCCTCATATGTCTGTCCACTGCTGGGAGTCCTCTGCACCCACCCCTCATGTGTCTGGACGCTGCTGGTAGTGATATGCACCCACCCCTCATATGTCTGGACGCTGCTGGGAGTCCTCTGCACCCACCCCTCATATGTCTGGACGCTGCTGGGAGTCCTCTGCACCCACCCCTCATATGTCTGTCCACTGCTGAGAGTCCTCTGCACCCACCCCTCATATGTCTGTCCACTGCTGGGAGTGCTCTGCACCCACCCCTCATATGTCTGGATGCTGCTGGTAATGATATGTACCCACCCCGCATATGTCTGTCCACTGCTGGGAGTCCTCTGCACCCACCCCGCATATGTCTGTCCACTGCTGGGAGTCCTCTGCACCCACCCCTCATATGTCTGGACGCTGCTGGTAGTGATATGCACCCACCCTTCATATGTCTGGACGCTGCTGGTAGTGATATGCACCCACCCCGCATATGTCTGTCCACTGCTGGTAGTGATATGCACCCACCCCTCATATGTCTGTCCACTGCTGGGAGTCCTCTGCACCCACCCCTCATATGTCTGGACGCTGCTGGTAGTGATATGCACCCACCCCTCATATGTCTAGACGCTGCTGGTAGTGATATGCACCCACCCCGCATATGTCTGTCCACTGCTAGGAGTCCTCTGCACCCACCCCTCATATGTCTGTCCACTGCTGGGAGTCCTCTGCACCCACCCCTCATATGTCTGTACGCTGCTGGTAGTGATATACACCCACGCCGCATATGTCTGTCCACTGCTGGGAGTCCTCTGCACCCACCCCGCATATGTCTGTCCACTGCTGGTAGTGATATGCACCCACCCCTCATATGTCTGTCCACTGCTGAGAGTCCTCTGCACCCACCCTGCATATGTCTGTCCACTGCTGGTAGTGATATGCACCCACCCCTCATATGTCTGTCCATTGCTGGGAGTCCTCTGCACCCACCCCTCATATGTCTGGACGCTGCTGGTAGTGATATGCACCCACCCCTCATATGTCTGGACGCGGCTGGGAGTCCTCTGCACCCACCCCTCATATGTCTGTCCACTGCTGGTAGTGATATGCACCCACCCCACATATGTCTGTCCACTGCTGGGAGTTCTCTGCACCCACCCCTCATATGTATGTCCACTGCTGGGAGTCCTCTGCACCCACCCCTCATATGTCTGTCCACTGCTGGGAGTCCTCTGCACCCACCCCTCATATGTCTGGACGCTGCTGGTAGTGATATGCACACACCCCGCATATGTCTGTCCACTGCTGGGAGTCCTCTGCACCCACCCCTCATATGTCTGGACGCTGCTGGGAGACCTCTGCACCCACCCTGCATATGTCTGTCCACTGCTGGGAGTGATATGCACCCACCCCTCATATGTCTGTCCACTGCTGGGAGTCCTCTGCACCCACCCCTCATATGTCTGTCCACTGCTGGTAGTGATGTGCACCCACCCCGCATATGTCTGTCCACTGCTGGGAGTCCTCTGCACCCACCCCTCATATGTCTGTCCACTGCTGGGAGTCCTCTGCACCCACCCCTCATATGCCTGTACGCTGCTGGTAGTGATATACACCCACACCGCATATGTCTGTCCACTGCTGGGAGTCCTCTGCACCCACCCCGCATATGTCTGTCCACTGCTGGTAGTGATATGCACCCACCCCTCATATGTCTGTCCACTGCTGGGAGTCCTCTGCACCCACCCCTCATATGTCTGGACGCTGCTGGTAGTGATATGCACCCACCCCTCATATGTCTGGACGCTGCTGGGAGTCCTTTGCACCCACCCATCATATGTCTGTCCACTGCTGGTAGTGATATGCACCCACCTCGCATATGTCTGTCCACTGCTGGGAGTTCTCTGCACTCACCCCTCATATGTCTGTCCACTGCTGGGAGTCCTCTGCACCCACCCCTCATATGTCTGTCCACTGCTGGGAGTCCTCTGCACCCACCCCTCATATGTCTGGACGCTGCTGGTAGTGATATGCACCCACCCTTCATATGTCTGGACGCTGCTGGTAGTGATATGCACCCACCCCGCATATGTCTGTCCACTGCTGGTAGTGATATGCACCCACCCCTCATATGTCTGTCCACTGCTGGGACTCCTCTGCACCCATCCCTCATATGTCTGTACGCTGCTGGTAGTGATATGCACCCACCCCTCATATGTCTGGACGCTGCTGGTAGTGATATGCACCCACCCCGCATATGTCTGTCCACTGCTGGGAGTCCTCTGCACCCACCCCTCATATGTCTGTCCACTGCTGGGAGTCCTCTGCACCCACCCCTCATATGTCTGTACGCTGCTGGTAGTGATATACACCCACACCGCATATGTCTGTCCACTGCTGGGAGTCCTCTGCACCCACCCCGCATATGTCTGGACGCTGCTGGTAGTGATATGCACCCACCCCTCATATGTCTGGATGCTGCTGGGAGTCCTCTGCTTCCACCCCTCATATGTCTGTCCACTGCTGGTAGTGATATGCACCCACCCCACATATGTCTGTCCACTGGTGGGAGTTCTCTGCACCCACCCCTCATATGTCTGTCCACTGCTGGGAGTCCTCTGCACCCACCCCTCATATGTCTGGACGCTGCTGGTAGTGATATGCACCCACCCCTCATATGTCTGGATGCTGCTGGGAGTCCTCTGCTTCCACCCCTCATATGTCTGTCCACTGCTGGTAGTGATATGCACCCACCCTTCATATGTCTGGACGCTGCTGGTAGTGATATGCACCCACCCCGCATATGTCTGTCCACTGCTGGTAGTGATATGCACCCACCCCGCATATGTCTGTCCACTGCTGGGAGTCCTCTGCACCCACCCCTCATATGTCTGGATGCTGCTGGGAGTCCTCTGCACCCACCCCGCATTTGTCTGTCCACTGCTGGTAGTGATATGCACCCACCCCTCATATGTCTGTCCACTGCTGGGAGTCCTCTGCACCCACCCCTCATATGTCTGGACGCTGCTGGGAGTCATATACTCCCACCCACGCACCCCCTTGGGGCTGTACACTGCTGGCCTGGACCTACACACACCAATATGAAGGTAACATGTTGGGCCAGTCCTCTAGGCCCACATTCCTGACGTGTGTACGCATCCTATCCCAAATTTACTGCTGCCGTAACGGGGTACGTATGGTATGCACCGTACCCACGCATTCATGCATACCTGAGTTGGCATGGTGCCGTAGGGGTACATGTGGTACGCACCGTACCCACGCATGAATGCATGGGTACAGTCCGTACCTGAGTTGGCATGGTGCCGTAGGGGTACATGTGGTACGCACCGTACCCACACATGAATCGTGCCTGAGTTGGCATGGTGCCGTAGGGGTACGTGTGGTACACACCGTACGCACGCATTCATGCGTGGGTACGGTCCGTACCTGAGTTGGCATGGTGCCGTAGGGGTACGTGTGGTACGCACCGTACTCATGCATTCATGCGTGGGTACGGTCCGTACCTGCGTTGTAATGGTGCCGTAGGGGTACGTGTGGTATGCACCGTACCCACGCATTCATGCATGGGTACGGTCCGTACCTGAGTTGGCATGGTGCCGTAGGGGTACGTGTGGTACACACAGTACTCACGCATTCATTTGTGGGTACGGTCCGTACCTGAGTTGGCATGGTGCCGTAGGGGTACATGTGGTACGCACCGTACACGTCCACTTCCGTTGCTGGACACGCCCCCCAAGGTGACCAGACCGTAATGGTAATGTATGGCCTCCATGTTATAGGTTTGGGTTTGGTAATGGGGTATGATTCGTGCCCCTCACCCCCCCGGCCCCTGGGTGTTGTTCTCACCTTCTGCGGCATGTGCGTCGGGTGCAGTTCACCAGGTCGTAGGCCAAGAGGACCGTGATGACACGTACGATGGGGTTCATGGCGTATACGTCGCGTACCGGGGCTCCGTTGCGTGGCGGTTCGTGTCGAACTCTGCTTTTCCGGCTGGGTTTGACTCCAGTAGAAAAAGAGCCGTACAGAGTGACGTAGGGACGAATCGTACTTGCTGGGCCGGAAACCGCTGCCTGAATACGTCCGGACGTCGCGTACAAGCTGTTCCGGATCACAATCGTAGGTATTTTTTCCACGTACGGTCTTTTGTACGATTCGTATGGCAATAGGCTTTCTGTACGAATCGTACTTCCTAGGTTGTAGGGACAGTTTACCGGGTGCGAGTCATACGGAGAAAACGCTCCGTACGACGATTCGTAGGGCCTTTTTACAGGATCGGAATCGACCCCTAGGTATTAAAATATACTTTCTCAGGATGAGATGCTTTATATAAATACTTTTGCAATATGCAATTGGCTTTTGTAGAAAGTTACAAGTGGTTGCAATAGGCAACACAGTTTTAAACACAATAATGCATTGAGTTCAATGGAAGTTTCAAGTTATTTGCAATAGATTACTTTTTGGATTACTTTTGGAATTCCAGGACTGGATCCTAGATTCAGTCCTGGGACAGTACTTAGAAACAAGTGATAAAAGTCGACTTAATTACTGTGATGATTTTTAGACAATATTTTGCTATTTTAAAAGTTGACACAGAAAATATTTCATAGAAAAAGGTCAATGATTCCCTATGGCAGAAAATTCAAGTTGCAGGTATAGTATGTTCTCGTTACTTTTGTAATCCAGTACTGGGTGCCTAGACTCAGTACTGGGACCTTTATCCAAAACAGGTAAGTAATTACGTTTTCAGAAATTATACGATTTTTAAAGAATATTTAAAGTTTGCAGAAATTGACACAAGAAATTTCACAGAAAAACAGTCAACGGTTTCCTATGGGAGTTAATTGGGTTACTGGTAAGTACAGTTGTACGTATTTTTCAGAGTCAGTGCTGGGCACCAAGATCCAGCACTGGGAGTTCACCTAATAGCAGGTGAGTATTTTCGTTTTCGTTATTCGGCTGATTTTTGGTGAATATTTTAAGATTTGAGAAGTCCTCACTTCGAAGAAACTTCAGGAAAAACCAGTCAATGTTACCCTATGGAGCAAATTGAGGTATCGGTTTAAAGGTAAGTACTCGACTGGCAGAGTTAAGGTTCTGGGCATAGACTCAGGGGTCTCCCAGGGTCAGGTAGGTACAGTTGGTTCACCCTCAGCGGCACAAGGGCGGCCGGGTGCAGAGAGAGTTAGGCCCAATGTTATCCTATGAGAGGTAGGGGGGCCTTGGTTGCTGGCTCCTGGTCACTTACTTAGGGCAAGTGGGGAAGTAGATAGATGTAGAGGTTGCCTTTTGGTGTCGGGAAATCTTACCATCTGTTGATCGCGGTTGGGGGGGCACCTGGTTCTAAGGATGCAGGCTTCTTCAGGAGTGTCGAGGGAGGTCCTTGGGTGCCGGACTCGAGGTCACAGTCGCCGTGGGGTCGTCCTCGTGGTCTTTGTTCACTCCGGCACAGGCCAGGCTTGGCGGGTGCAGAGTGTTCTGGGTTCACGATTCCGGGCTTCTGCCAGGGATTAGAAGTAGATTTTGAGCAGAGCCTCTACTCATGGGAATCCCAGTGGGCTTAGAGTCAAAAGGTAGCCAGGTCCTCTGGTGTTTGTGAGGTTGCTGGCCACAAGAGATGCCGGGTTGGAGCAGGTTCGAGGTTCGAGGGTCGACAGGCCGGTAAGGCTTGGGCCAAAGCAGTTGGTGTCTTCCTCTTCTTAGCAGCTGCAGGGCAGGTCTTCTTTCTTCTAGCTCTTCTTCGGATTTCGGAATCTGGAATCTGGGAAAGGAAGGTTCAGGGTGCCCCTAAATACTAGATTTAGGGGCGTTACAGGTAGGTGAAGGACAGGGACCAATGGGTCCCTGTCCTGGGGTGGGTATCCCCCTATCCTGCCTCTCTCCTGTGGGAGGGGGGCAGTAGCCTAATCCTGATTGGGCAAGGCTTCCCATCTTCAAGATGGCGAGAGCCCGGAGATGTGCTTCACCTCGCCTCCCCCACCTGAGGGGTGGGGTTGGCAGGCTGGCACATCCCTTGTCCTTATTGGGGTTTCCGGCCAAGCTTCCCGTCAGAGTGGGGGGTTGCAGGGGCCTGGGGAAGCTCACAGAGGCGGCATGCCTTTGAAGCTTCCCCCTGCCCATCCTGGGGGAGGAGATTTAGCACCTCGCCCAGGATGTGCATTGTTGCAGGCCCAGGAGAGCAGGGGCTCTCCTACCCAGGGGTCCAGCAACATGTCTGCTGTGTGACAGCCTAGGGAGCCTCAGAACAGACGTGGATTGAAGGTTAGGTTTTAGAGGGCATCTCTAAGATGCCCTCTGGGGTGCTTGGTACATTAAATCCCATACTGGCATCAGTGCGGGTTTAATGTGCTGAGAAGTTAGATACCAAACTTCTCAGTCTTCAGTGTTGCCATTATGGTGCTGTGGAGTTTGTGTTCGACGAGCTCTCAGCACCATGTGCTCTTAAATGGCAGCACTGCACCTACAGTGCCCAGGAATGGACCTGAGTACTGTAGGGGCACAGGGTTCCTGCTCCTGTGCCCACACCACTGGCATAGGGCACCCAGCTAGAGGGGTGGCTGATGTATGCCATGGCAGTGTAGGTGGTGGGCATGGCACACAAGGATGTGTGCCATGTCGATTCTTTGTTTTGTCTTGTACCCAGACACCCAGCCTGCAAGGGCAGTGTGTGAGTGTAAGGGTACAGGGCCTCTAAGGATGGCACAATGAGTGATGCAGTCCTTAGAGGCCTTCCTTGGTCACAAGGCCCTGGGTACCTAGGGCACCATTTACCAGGGGCTGACATGTGGCCAGGGTTTGCCAATTTGGGTTTTGTGTTTTAGGGAAGGAACATAGGCCCTTGGCACCTGATTGGCAGGAGTCCAGGGCACACTCAGTCAAAGTACATTCAGCAATTCAGCAAAAAGTGGGGGCATACCATGCAAGAAAGATCGCACTTTCTCACACAATCCCCCCCCGAACGAAAGGTGATGAGACTAACCTTGCCATATGGAGTCTTCATTGTCTAAGTGGAAGAACCTGGAAAGTCCATCTGCATTGGCATGGGCAGTCCCTGGTCTGTGTTCCACTTCAAAGTCCATTCCCTGTAGGGGGATGGACCACCTTAGTAGTTTTGGATTTTCCTCTTTCATCTGCATTAGCCATCTGAGAGGTCTGTGGTCAGTTTGAACCAGGAAGTGAGTACCAAACAAGTATGGCCTCAACTTCTTCAGGGACCAAACCACAGCAAAGGCCTCCCTCTCAATGGCTCTCCAATGCTGCTCTCTGGGGAGTAGCCTCCTGCTTATAAAAGCAACAGGTTGGTCTTGGCCTTCATCATTGGTCTGGGATAGGACCGCTCCTATCCCTAACTCAGAGGCATCAGTCTGCACAATGAACTGCTTGGCATAATCTGGAGCTTTTAGAATTGGTGCTGAGCACATTGCTTCTTTCAGGGTGTCAAAAGCCTTTTGGCAACTAACTGTCCAGTTAACCTTCTTGGGCATCTTCTTGGAGGTGAGTTCTGTGAGGGGGGTCACAATGGACCCATATCCCTTCACAAACCTCCTGTAGTACCCAGTCAAATCAAGGAACGCCATGACTTGTGTCTGGGTTGTTGGAGCTATCCAGTCCATGATGGCCTGGATCTTGGGTTGTAAGGGTTGTACTTGTCCTCCACCTACAAGGTGGCCCAAGTACACCACAGTGCCCTGCCCTATCTGGCATTTGGATGCCTTGATAGTGAGACCTGCATTTTGCAGAGCCTCTAAAACCTTCCCAAGGTGGATCAGGTGATCCTGCCAGGTGGAGCTAAAGACAGCAATATCATCAAGATAAGCTGCACTAAAGGATTCCAGCCCGGCCAGGACATGGTTCACCAACCTCTGGAAGGTGGCAGGGGCATTCTTTAGCTCAAAGGGCATTACAGTAAACTGATAATGCCCACCAGGGGTGGAGAATGCTGTCTTTTCTTTTGCTCCTGGGGCCATTGCCAATCTGCCAGTACCCTGCAGTTAAGTCAAAAGTACTGAGGTAGTGGGCTGCCCCTAATTTATCTATCAGCTCATCTGCTCTTGAAATAGGGTGAGCATCTGTCTTGGTGACAGAGTTGAGCCCTCTATAGTCCACACAGAACCTCATCTCTCTCTTTTCATCTTGTTGATGAGGTTTGGGGACCAGAACCACTGGGCTAGCCCAGGGGCTCTCAGTGGGTTCAATGACCCCTAACTCCAGCATCTTGCTGACCTCAGATTTGATGCTTTTCTTGACTTGGTCTGACTGTCACCAGTGTCCACATCATGGGTACACCAGTTTGTCAGACCAGGGGTCAGGGAAAAGAGGCTCGCATACTGTTGCAAGACTTGCTTGCAGTCAGTCTGCTGTTGGGCAGAGAGGGTGTCTGAAAAGATCGCACCATCTACTGACCCATCTTGTGGGCTGTAGGAGAGGAGGCCCGGGAAAGGTTCACTCTCTGCTTCCTGTTCCTCACCAGTCAAAATCAGCATGGTGGTGTCAGCCCTGTTATTGTAGAGCTTAAGGCGGTTCACATGGATAACCCTTTTGGGTGTCCTGCTAGTGCCCAGGTCAACTAAGTAGGTGACCTCACTCTTTCTTTCTAGGATAGGGTAAGGGCCACTCCATTTATCTTGGAGGGCCCTTGGTGCCACTGGCTCCAAAACCCACACCTGTTGACAAGGTTGAATTTCAACCAGTGCAGCTTTTTGGTCATACCAGTGCTTCTGGAGCTCCTTTCTAGCCTCAAAGGTTCTTGGATGCTTTCTCCATGTACTCAGCCATTCTGGACCTTAGGGCAAGCACATAGTCCACTATGTCTTGGTTGGGCTCTTGAAGAGGCCTCTCTCAGCCCTCTTTTACAAGACAAAGTGGTCCCCTTACAGGATGACCAACAGAAGTTCAAAGGGTGAGAAACCTACTCCCTTCTGTGGCACTTCCGTGTAAGCGAAAAGCAGGCATGGTAACAGGACATCCCATCTCATTTTGAGTTTTTCAGGGAGACCCATGATCATACCTTTCAATGTCTTGTTGAATCTCTCAACAAGGCCATTGGTTTGTGGGTGGTAGGGTGTAGTAAACTTATTCTGCACTCCACACTCATTCCACATGTGTGTTAGGTAAGCAGACATGAAGTTGGAACCTCTGTCTGAAACCACCCTGGTGAAGACACCCAGGATGGCCTTGGCTACTGCAGGAGCTGTAGTAGTCCTAAGTGGAATTGCTTCAGAGTACCTAGTAGCATGATCCACTACTACTAGAATACATTTGTTCCCTGAGGCTGTGGGAGGTTCAAGTGAACCCACAATGTCCACTCCTACCCATTCAAAGGGTACCCCCACCACTGGTAGTGGGATGAGGGGGGCCTTTGGGTGGCCACCTGTCTTGCCACTGGCTTGACAGGTAACACAGGAGCTGACAAACTCCTTCACCTTTTGGTGCATCTGGGGCCAGTAAAAGTGACTCACTAGCCTTTCTCAAGTTTTGGATTGCCCCAGATGTCCAGCTAGGGGGATGTCCTGAGCCAAAGTTAGGAGGAACTCCCTGTATTTCTGTGGCACTACCACCCTCCTGGTGGCTCCAGGAGTGGGGTTTCTTGCCTCAGCATACAGTAATCCTCTACCCAATAAGCTCTGTGGGTACCACTGACATCTCCCTGTGCTTCTGAAACAGCTTGCTGCCTCGGGCTTTCAAGAGTGGGACAGTCTCGCTGACCCTGGCACAGCTCTTCCCTAGAGGGTCCCCCTGGGCCCAAGAGTTCAACCTGGTAAGGGTCAAGCTCCATGGGCTCAGTTCCCTCAGGGGTATCCAAATCCTCTCCCTGTGGAGAGGGGTCCTGAATGTTTTGCTGTACAGAAGCTGGTTCCCCAGTCTTCTTACCTTTTCTCTTGGTTTGTTGGGCCATTATTTCAGGCTCCAGACCTACTTTTTCACCCTTCCTCTTGCTCTGTGCTCTGGTTTGCACACACACCAATTCAGGGATGCCCAGCATGGCTGCATGGGCCTTTAGCTGGGCTGAGGTTTCCAGATAATTTCCAAGCAGACATGCAGCTGGCAACTTTGGAGAGACCACAACCTGTTTCAGGCCAGTAACCTCCCCCCCCAGCCTAATGTCACCATGGCCATGGGATGACTAGTGGTGACACTGTCAGCGTTGGTGACTGGGTAAGACTTCCCAATCAAATATTGCTCTGGGGAAACCAATGTGTCTTTCACCATAGTGACACTGGCACCTGTATCCCTCAGAGCTTCTACCCTAGTTCCATTCACCCAGGGGTACTGTAAATATTTCTTCAAGTTGGGTGGCCACACAGCTACAGTGGCAAACTCCACTTCTCCCAGGGAGACTAGACTTGCTTCTATGTGTTCCCAGATTTGCTCAGGGTACACTTCTGATCCCATCTGTATACTTGCTGCCCCAGGAGTAGCTGTACTGGGTGCCTTAGGGGCTTTTTTGTGGGGGCAAGATTTATCTACAGTTAGGTGTCCTGACTTCTTACAGTTATTACTCCAGGCCTTTAAGAGATCAAAGTTCTTCCCCCTATAGGGTTGAGGCACATAGGGAGTAGTTGGGGTCTCACCCACCTGAACAGGTTTTTGGGGCCCTTTGGAAGACTCAGACTTTTTATCTTGAGGTTTCTCACCACCTTTTCCCTGGGGAGGCTTTGTGACCACCATCTTCTGGTCACCCCCAGTGGTTGTCCTTGTAACCCTAGTCTTGGCCCAGTGATCTGCCTTCTTTACCAATTCTTGGGGAGAAATTAGACCTAGGTCTACCAAATGCTGATGCAACTTTTCATTTGTGCAGTTACTTAATATATGTTAATCATGAATAAATTGTACAATCCAGTAAAATCATGCACACCATGACCAGCTAAATAACCATCCAGTGTCTTTACTGAGAAGTCTACAAAGTCAATCCAGGACTGGGTCTGGGTTTTGTGAACCCCCCTGAATCAAATTCTATACTCCTCAGTAGTGATTCCAAATCCCTCAATCAGAGCTTTCCTCATGAGGTCATAAGATCCTGCTTCTGGCCCAGAGAGGGTCAGAAACCTGTCTCTGCAGTTACCAGAGAACAGTTCCCACAGGAGTGCCCCCCAGAGAGGTTTCTTTACTCTTCTTATTTCACAAGCCCTCTCAAAGGCTGTGAACCATTTGGTGATGTCATCACCTTCCTCAAATTTAGGGACAATCCCTTTGGGGATTTTAAGGTCAGAAGTTTCCTCCCTATCCTTGTTTTTACTATTGCTGCCACCATTGATGGGTGCTAAACCCACCTCTCTCCTTTCTTTTTCTAGAGCCAGGAGCCTGGACTCTAGCTCTAATCTTTTGGCCAGCCTTACAAGGCTGTCCTCTTCACTGGTGGGTCCCCCAGTGATCTCTCTGGTACCAGAGTCACCTGTGTGATCTCTAGGTCCCCAGATGGTAATTCTTGGGTTGAAGGGTATGGGGGCTCTCTCCTCCCTAGGGAATAGTGTGTGGGGGGGTTATTATCTACCTCCTCTTCTTCCCCTTCCTCATCTGACTGGCCATCACCATGTTCAGATGGGTGGAACATAGCATACTCAGCCAAGAGCTCCTGGAGCCCTAGTTTGGTTGGATGCAGGCCCATTGGAATATATTTAAGTTTGCAAAGGGACCTCAATTCCTTGAAAGACAAGTGCAAGTAAGGTGTGTGCTCGAGCTCCTCCACCAGGTCCATGTTATTATTTTCACTAATAGCTGGGTTTATTGAGTCATTCTAACCTGACAGTTCTAATCCTCTACCCTGATTATAGTGACTTTTATTTTTCTAAAATTCTAATGGGACTTAAGCAAGGCCCTAGCAAGACTTTTAGTATTTTTGCAAAAGACCAATCAGTATTCTAAAGGCAATTTTAAGAGTTCTGTCGTGTGATCAGATGGTAACCAAGTAGTCCAACGAATGCAAGTTTGTATCCCACCGCTGATCCACCAATGTGAGAAAGTGGCTCTGTATATACTGTTCCCAAATAGCTACAGGGTGTACAGAGTCCACAGTCCCCAGAGGTTTGGCAGAGGCTAAAGTTAGATATAACCTTACTCTCTAAAGTGGTAGCTTGGTTGAGCAGTAAGGCAGTATTAGAGGACAGTGTAAAGCATTTGTTGCACACACTCAGTCAGCAAATGGACTCACACACTCAATAACAGAACTCTAGGACAATAGTTTATATATAAAAAATATATGCTTGTTTTATTTTAGAACGAACAATAGGTATTAAAATCTAATTTCTCAGGATGAGATGCTTTATATAAATACTTTTGCAACATGCAATTGGCTTTTGTAGAAAGTTACAAGTGGTTGCAACAGGCAACACAGTTTTAAACACAATAATGCATTGAGTTCAATGGAAGTTTCAAGTTATTTGCAATAGATTACTTTTTGGATTACTTTTGGAATTCCAGAACTGGATCCTAGATTCAGTCCTGGGACAGTACTTAGAAACAAGTGATAAAAGTCGACTTAATTACTGTGATGATTTTTAGACAATATTTTGCTATTTTAAAAGTTGACACTTAGAAAATATTAGATAGACAACAGTCAATGATTCCCTGTGGCAGAAAATTCAGGTTGCAGGTAAAGTATGTTCTCGTTACTTTTGTAATCCAGTACTGGGTGCCTAGACTCAGTACTGGGACCTTTATCCAAAACAGGTAAGTAATTACGTTTTCAGAAATTATAAGATTTTTAAAGAATATTTAAAGTTTGCAAAAATTGACGCAAGAAATTTCACAGAAAAACAGTCAATGGTTTCCTATGGGAGAAAATTGGGTTACTGGTAAGTACAGTTGCAAGTATTCTTCAGAGTGAGTGCTGGGCACCAAGATCCAGCACTGGGAGCTCACCTAATAGCAGGTGAGTATTTTCGTTTTCGTTACTCGGCTGATTTTTGGTGAATATTTTAAGTTTTGAGAAGTCCTCACTTCGAAGAAACTTCAGGAAAAACCAGTCAATGTTACCCTATGGAGAAAATTGAGGTATCGGTTTAAAGGTAAGTACTCGAGTGGCAGATTTAAGGTTCTGGGCATAGACTCAGGGGTCTCCCAGGGTCAGGTGGGTACAGTTGGTTCACCCTCAGCGGCACAAGGGCGGCCGGGTGCAGAGAGAGTTAGGCCCAATGTTATCCTATGAGAGGTAGGGGGGCCTTGATTGGTGGCTGCTGACTAGCAGGCCACGCGGCTGTGGGAGCTGGGGTCCTGGTCACTTACTCAGGGCAAGTGGGGAAGTAGATAGGTGCAGACGTTGCACTGCCAGGGCCACTCGGGCGGCTGGGTGCAGGGTTAATTTGGGCCTTCGGGTGCTCATTTGGTTTCAATGGGAAAGCTCCGGTTTCGAAAAAGACTGCAAGCTCGGGGACGAAGATTTTTCAGGTGCCACCACCACTTCGAGAGGTAAGTTGGGTAGTTGGAGGATAGGTTGGTACCCCGGGATTGGGCACAGGGGGCCGTGGGGCGCCGGGTGCAGGGGTGCCTTTTGGTGTCGGGAAATCTTACCCTCTGTTGATCGCGGTTGGGGGGGCACCTGGTTCTGAGGCTGCAGGCTTCTTCAGGAGTGTCAAGGGAGATCCTTGGGTGCCGGACTCGAGGTCACAGTTGCCGTGGGGTCGTCCTCGTGGTCTTTGTTCACTCCGGCACAGGCCAGGCTTGGCGGGTGCAGAGTGTGCTGGGTTCACGGTTCCGGGCTGCTGTCAGGGATTAGAAGTAGATTTTGAGCAGAGCCTCTACTCATGGGAGTCCCAGTGGGCTTAGATTCAAAAGGTAGCCAGGTCCTCCGTGGTTTGTGAGGTTGCTGGCCACAAGAGATGCCGGGTTGGAGCAGGAGCAGGTTCGAGGGTCGACAGGCGGGTAAGGCTGGGGCCAAAGCAGTTGGTGTCTTCCTCTTCTTAACAGCTGCAGGGCAGGTCTTCTTTCTTCTAGCTCTTCTTCGGATTTCGGAATCTGGAATCTGGGGAAGGAAGGTTCAGGGTGCCCCTAAATACTAGATTTAGGGGCGTTACAGGTAGGTGAAGTGTCGTAAATAAAGTATTACGCACTCATAATTTATATATGTATCAATATGATCATGCATAAAGCAAGAGGCTGAGTCAGTGGTATCGGGTTCAAAAGGGCTTTATTCCAATAACTCGAGTTATAGGGAGAATGGTTCCATCACCACAAGGGATCAGGAAGGGTCTTCTGCTCAGAATATTCTCAAACTTTATTCACAGAGTACAGTATATATACATTCAATAATATACGTAAGCAGGAGTGCTTCAGGCAGAGAAGAGAGAATGAGATAAGAGCATGTGGGCGTGTAAGTAGGCGTGAAGGTGGGCGTCCATGTGGGCGTCCACTTGATGAGTCATAGGTGAGTGTCATAGGTGGGTGGATACCTGGAGGGGGTTGCGTGATCAGCTGGAACTTTACTGGAACTTTGCCTTACTTGTGCTCAACTCGAGCATGACGTGTAACTGACGTGTAACTGGGGGAAGGCTGCTGTGCAGTCGGGGAGTCTGGAAGAGAGGCCTTCAGTGTCAGGACGACCAGTACATTTTGTATTATCTGATATCTAAAGTCCGGAGCAGGGACTGATCTGTGACATAGGTTGCCCATCACCAAGAGCCGATGTGGCACCTATTTCTTCATTCACTGCGTAGGCCTTACATGGGGGCTATGAGTTTTTCACTGACGTGAGCTTTGCAATCACACAAAAAGAGACAGAAAGGCTAGGCTCTCTCCTTTGCAGACGGGTGGTGTTTATTCCTCCTTCTCCAGGCAGGAATGTGGTTCAGTAGGAGTAAGCAGATAACCGTGCTCAATACTGTCTCGGCACCCCGGACTGGGCCCCTTTGGCTGAGGCCCAAGTGTGCGAGGCCAAGGATACGCAGCTGCAGCTCTCAGAGCGTCTGAGGCCTGAAACCTCTTTTCGGCTCTGGCTGAGCCACAAAAATGGGCTTTCATGAAAATGACACAAGTGCAGGAAAACATGATGCAAAACATGTAGGCCTCAATGCAGATTTGTCGTTTCTCTCATGGGAGACTGGATGATGGCAGGCCACGTTATAGCATAAGCATCATGATAGACAGGCCATGGAGGGGAAATGCATGGGATACATGCATGTGTACATAAAGCGTTGGGGGGCACATAGGGGACACATAGGTCTCATAATTTTTATTTCCTCAGAAGGGCAGGGACCAATGGGTCCCTGTCCTGGGGTGGGTAAACCCCCTATCCTGCCTCTCTCCTGTGGGAGGGGGGCAGTAGCCTAATCCTGATTGGGCAAGGCTTCCCATCTTCAAGATGGCGAGAGCCCGGAGATGTGCTTCACCTCGCCTCCCCCACCTTAGGGGTGGGGTTGGCAGGCTGGCACATCCCTTGTCCTTATTTGGGGTTTCCGGCCAAGCTTCCCGTCAGAGTGGGGGGTTGCAGTGGCCTGGGGAAGCTCACAGAGGCGGCATGCTATTGAAGCTTCCCCCTGCCCATCCTGGGGGAGGAGATTTAGCACCTCACCCAGGATGTGCATTGTTGCAGGCCCAGGAGAGCAGGGGCTCTCCTACCCAGGGGTCCAGCAACATGTCTGCTGTATGGCTGCCTTGAGAGCCTCAGAACAGACGTGGATTGAAGGTTTGGTTTTAGAGATGCCCTCTGGGGTGCTTGGTACATTAAATCCCATACTGGCATCAGTGCGGGTTGAATGTGCTGAGAAGTTTGATACCAAACTTCTCAGTCTTCAGTGTTGCCTTATGGTGCTGTGGAGTTTGTGTTCGACGAGCTCTCAGCACCATGTGCTCTTAAATGGCAGCACTGCACTTAAAGTGCCCAGGAATGGACCTGGGTACTGTAGGGGCACAGGGCTCCTGCTCCTGTGCCCACACCACTGGCATAGGAAACCCAGCTAGAGGGGTGGCTGATGTATGCCATGGCAGTGTAGGTGGTGGGCATGGCACACAAGGATGTGTGCCATGTCGATTCTTTGTTTTGTCTTGTACCCAGACACCCAGCCTGCAAGTGCAGTGTGTGTGTAAGGGTACTGGGCCTCTAAGGGTGGCACAATGAGTGCTGCAGCCCTTAGAGGCCTTCCCTGGTCACAAGGCCCTGGGTACCAAGGTTACCATTTACCAGGGGCTGACATGTGGCCAGGGTTTGCCAATTTGGGTTTTTTGTTTTAGGGAAGGAACATAGGCCCTGGGCACCTGATTGGCAGGAGTCATGGGCCCACTCAGTCAAAGTACATTCAGAAATTCAGCAAAAAGTGGGGGCATACCATGCAAGAAAGATGGCACTTGCTCATACAACCAACCCCCCCCCCCCCTTCCCCAAACGAAAGGTGATGAGACTAACCTTGCCCTATGGAGTCTTCATTGTCTAAGTGGAAGAACCTGGAAAGTCCATCTGCATTGGCATGGGCAGTCCCTGGTCTGTGTTCCACTTCAAAGTCCATTCCCTGTAGGGAGATGGACCACCTTAGTAGTTTTGGATTTTCCCCTTTCATCTGCATTAGCCATCTGAAAGGTCTCTGGTCAGTTTGAACCAGGAAGTGAGTACCAAACAAGTATGGCCTCAACTTCTTCAGGAACCAAACCACAGCAAAGGCCTCCCTCTCAATGGCACTCTAACTCTGCTCTCTGGGGAGTAGCCTCCTGCTTATAAAAGCAACAGGTTGGCCTTGGCCTTCATCATTGGTCTGGGATAGGACCGCTCCTATATCTAGCTCAGAGGCATCAGTCTGCACTATAAACTGCTTGGCATAATCTGGAGCTTTTCGAATTGGTGCTGAGCACATTGCTTCTTTCATGGTGTTAAAAGCCTTTTGGCAACTAACTGTCCAGTTAACCTTCTTGGGCATCTTCTTGGAGGTGAGTTCTGTGAGGGGGGTCACAATGGACCCATATCACTTCACAAACCTCCTGTAGTACCCAGTCAAGCCAAGGAATGCCATGACTTGGGTCTGGGTTGTTGTAGCTATCCAGTCCATGATGGCCTGGATCTTGGGTTGAAAGGGTTGTACTTGGCCTCCACCTACAAGGTGGCCCAAGTACACCAGAGTGCCCTGCCCTATCTGGCATTTGGATGCCTTGATAGTGAGACCTGCATTTTGCAGAGCCTCTAAAACCTTCCCAAGGTGGATCAGGTGATCCTGCCAGGTGGAGCTAAAGACAGCAATATCATCAAGATAAGCTGCACTAAAGGATTCCAGCCAGGCCAGGACATGGTTCACCAACCTCTGGAAGGTGGCAGGGGCATTCTTTAGCCCAAAGGGCATTACAGTAAACTGATAATGCCCATCAGGGGTGGAGAATGCTGTCTTTTTTTTTGCTCCTGGGGCCATGCCAATCTGCCAGTACCCTGCAGTTAAGTCAAAGGTACTGAGGAATTGGGATGACCTAATTTATCTATCAGCTCATCTGCTCTTGGAATAGGGTGAGCATCTGTCTTGGTGACAGAGTTGAGCCCTCTATAGTCCACACAGAACCTCATCTCTCTCTTTTCACCATGTTGATGAGGTTTGGGGACCAGAACCACTGGGCTAGCCCAGGGGCTCTCAGATGGTTCAATGACCCCTAACTCCAGCATCTTGCTGACCTCGGCTTTGATGCTTTCCTTGACTTGGTCTGACTGTCGATAGATTTTGTTCTTTACAGGTGCACTGTCACCAGTGTCCACATCATGGGTACACCAGTTTGTCAGACCAGGGGACAGGGAAAAGAGGCTTGCATACTGTTGCAAGACTTGTTTGCGGTCAGTCTGCAGAGAGGGTGTCTGAAAAGATCACACCATCTACTGACCCATCTTGTGGGCTGTAGGAGAGGAGGTCAGGCAGAGGTTCACTCTCTGCTTCCTGTTCCTCATCAGTCACCATCAGCATAGTGATGTCAGCCCAGTCATTGTAGAGCTTAAGGCGGTTCACATGGATAACCCTTTTGGGTGTCCTGCTAGTGCCCAGGTCAACTAAGTAGGTGAACTCACTCTTTCTTTCTAGGATAGGGTAAGGGCCACTCCATTTAACTTGGATGGCCCTTGGTGCCACTGGGTCCAAACCCCACACCTGTTGCCCAGGTTGAAATTCAACAAGTGCAGCTTTTTGGTCATACCAGTGCTTCTGGAGCTCCTGGCTGGCCTCAAGGTTCTTGGATGCTTTCTCCATGTACTCAGCCATTCTGGACCTTAGGCCAAGCACATAGTCCACTATGTCTTGTTTGGGCTCTTGAAGAGGCCTCTCTCAGCCCTCTTTTACAAGACAAAGTGGTCCCCTTACAGGATGACCAAACAGAAGTTCAAAGGGTGAGAAACCTACTCCCTTCTGTGGCACTTCCTGTATGCGAAAAGCAGGCATGGTAACAGGACATCCCATCTCCTTTTGAGTTTTTCAGGGAGACCCATGATCATACCTTTCAATGTCTTGTAGAATCTCTCAACAATGCCATTGGTTTGTGGGTGGTAGGGTGTAGTAAACTTATACTGCACTCCACACTCTTTCCACATGTGTGTTAGGTAAGCAGACATGAAGTTGGAACCTCTGTCTGAAACCACCTCCTTAGGAAACCCTACCCTGGTGAAGACACCCAGGAGGGCCTTGGCTACTGCAGGAGCTGTAGTAGTGCTAAGTGGAATTGCTTCAGTGTACCTAGTAGCATGATCCACTACTACTAGAATAAATGTGTTCCCTGATGTTGTGGGATGTTCAAGTGGACCCACAATGTCCACTCCTTCCCTTTCAAAGGGTACCCCCAGCACTGGTAGTGGGATGTGGGGGGCCTTTGGGTGGCCACCTGTCTTGCCACTGGCTTGACAGGTAACACAGGAGCTGACAAACTCCTTCACCTTTTGGTGCATCTGGGGCCAGTAAAAGTGACTCACTAGCCTTTTCCAAGTTTTGGATTGCCCCAGATGTCCAGCTAGGGGGATGTCATGAGCCAAAGTTAGGAGGAACTCCCTGTATTTCTGTGGCACTACCACCCTCCTGGTGGCTCCAGGAGTGGGGTTTCGTGCCTCAGCATACAGTAATCCCTCTTCCCAATAAGCTCTGTGGGTACCACTAACATCTCCCTGTGCTTCTGAAACAGCTTGCTGCCTCAGGCTTTCAAGAGTGGGACAGTCTCGCTGACCCTGGCACAGCTCTTCCCTAGAATGTCCCCCTGGGCCCAAGAGTTCAACCTGGTAAGGGTCAAGCTCCATGGGCTCCGTTCCCTCAGGGGTATCCAAATCCTCTCCCTGTGGAGAGGGGTCCTGAATGTTTTGCTGTACAGAAGCTGGTTCCCCAGTCGTCTTACCTTTTCCCTTGGTTGGTTGGGCAATTATTTCAGGCTCCAGACCTACTTTTTCACCCTTCCTCTTGCTCTGTGCTCTGGTTTGCACATACACCAATTCAGGGATGCCCAGCATGGCTGCATGGGCATTTAGCTCAACCTCAGCCCAGGCTGAGGTATACAGATCATTTCCAAGCAGACATGCAGCTGGCAACTTTGGAGAGACCACTACCTGTTTCAGGCCAGTAACCCCCCCCCCCCCAGCCTAATGTCACCATGGCCATGGGATGACTAGTGGTGACACTGTCAGCGTTGGTGACTGGGTAAGACTTCCCAATCAAATATTGCTCAGGGGAAACCAGTGTGTCTTTCACCATAGTGACACTGGCACCTGTATCCCTCAGAGCTACTACCCTAGTTCCATTCACCCAGGGGTACTGTAAATATTTCTTCAAGTTGGGTGGCCACACAGCTACAGTGGCAAACTCCACTTCTCCCAGGGAGACTAGACTTGCTTCAGTGTGTTCCCTGATTTGCTCAGGGTACACTTCTGATCCCATCTGTATACTTGCTGCCCCAGGAGTAGCTGTACTGGGTGCCTTAGGGGCTTTGTTGTGGGGCAAGATTTATCTACAGTTAGGTGTCCTGACCTCTTACAGTTATTACACCAGGCCTTTAAGGGATCAAAGTTCTTCCCCCTATAGGGTTGAGGCACATAGGGAGTAGTTGGGGTCTCACCCACCTGAACAGGTTTTTGGGGCCCTTTGGTGTGAGAAGTTGGCCTGGCATATGCTGGTCACTAGTTATAGTGGCCTCCTTGCACCAGTCCAATTCGACTCTTATGGTAGATAGGTTTAAGACAACCTTTTAAAGAAAGCTATCCTAGTGGTAGCTGTGGAGAGCAGCCTTCAGGGTAAGTCTCTGAGGAATGTAAAGCAGCTTGTTTTTCGTTATAATCTCTTGAATTACCAAATGAAAAGGACACCACACAGGTATATATATCAAATATATATGTATTTATTTCTAGATACACTCTACTAATCTCTTTATGAGATTAGAACCCAGATACACATTCAAATGTCAACAGTTCTCAATAAATTAAGCACATATATGGCTGTAGCCCTAGGGGCGTACCAGACCATATACTAAGAAAATGGTTTAACAAACTCTACTTGCAAAATGACAAAGCCTAGGGCCTTGGGAATCGCTGGGGCTTCACTACTGCAGTGTTAGCAGGTAAGTAACAAGCCCACGGGAGACGCGTGCAGTGTCTAAACACAGCCGCGGGTTTCCTATAGGTTACAATGGAGCAAGGCGCGGTTTGTATTTTAAAGTTTTAGGGCACGAAGAAGTCAACAAGCAAGCCACTTACAGGGTAAGTATTTCGAGGGCCAACACACACTTGGGCACCGGAGTGCACGAGTTACCTCACCCACGGAAGCCGGGTACATAGGTGTCTTTTGGTGTCGGGTCGCGATGCTGTTTTCAATGGAGACCAATGAAGACTAGCTGCTTGAGACGACTGAAGAGGTGTCCGCTGGAATCCGAAGATGGATTGAAGATGAAGAGGACCTGAAAATTGAGGGGACAGTGTTCAAAGTCACTTGCCAGTGACCGGTGGCCAGCAGGAGGGATGACCACTGATGTCGCGTCGTTTCAGGTCGTCAATGGTGATTTGGCTCTTCGCTCACGAGGTCCAGGAGGGATCGACGATGACCAGCAGCTGGATTCTGAGTGTCCCACAACGTCTGCAGCTGATGGCGGTGTCAGCAACCAGATTGGTGCCAACAAGCCTTGGCAACTGCAAGTCTCGTGTGGACTGAAGATTGAGGATGATGCAGACCAGCAAGGTCTGATGGACTTACCCAGCAAGGGTAAGTGAGGGCAGGCCCGGAGCAACCAGGAGAACCCTTGAAGCTGATGAGAAAGTGTTCGGGTGAGTCACTAGCCAATAGGCAAGTAACCGCAAAGACGCCTTTGCAGGAAAAGTTCCACAGGAGCCCACGGTCACTCGGGATGGGGTAGGCTGCTGATTTTGGGTACCAGACCTGCTAGGGACTTGGACTACAGGTGGTCCAAAGCACAAGTTTGTAAAACGTTGTTTAGGGTTTGCACTCGAAATCAGTGCATGGTTCCCTGGTATTGCTGTTCCTCATCACTCGTGGGGTCGAAGATGCCACAGCTTTGCTGGGGACTCAAAATGGCCATCAATAGGTCAGGAAATTTACTTCAGGGGATGCAGGGACCTCGGACTCCGGCGGGAGCGGTGACGTTTGCAACCATTGAGTAAAGTTACTGGTGCCACCCAAGCAGGGGAGTCACTCCTTGACTCCAAGGGAGATTCTTCAGTCTTCCAGAGATGGTGGAACATCGAAGGGCCAGGATTCTTCTTTATAGAGCATCGTCCAGGGTAATCTGAATTGCATTGGCAATGCTTGCTATCTTATAGTGGAGGTAGGGGAGGGACTAGCTCTATGACCACTCCTCTAGGAGGGTCAGGGTAGTGGGTGGTTACACCCACTTCCCTTTGTCCAGTTTCACGCCAGAGCAGGGGCAGGTAGCCCCTGAACCAGTTTGAGCTGGCATATGCACAGAGGAGCCTACTGCTCCCCCAGTGCAGGACTTCAAAGCACTCTAAGAGTGCACCCACCCAGCTCCAATACACTAAATCCTGTCTGGGAGGTGGTGACACATCCCTGTGACAGGATACCTTTTGTTGGGCTTCCTCCACTGCGAGTTTCGGTCAGCAGCAAGAGGGCAGCCCAGTGTCTGTGCTGGTGGCATCCATTTTGTGATGCCAGGGCTCTAGAAGATTGCTACCGTTTAGTACAGTGGGTACATGTCATCCCCTCTAGAAGGGTGAGATCATACTCCCACACCAGTTACTGGTGTGGGGGTATGATTCCAAGTTGTTTGACACCAAACACAACATGTTTTGATGCAGTCATTCCAAAGTTATCATTTACCGCGAGGTTATAATGCACTTAAGAGTATATGGTTTAACCGCATCCACAAACAGCAGCAGAGTATAGACTCTGCCAGCTGCAGAGGGGTCCTGCTCATGCAGAAGCACCCCCTCACATAGTAAACCAAGCACCCTGCCCTCAGGATTGTTAGGGCCTGCAATAGGGGTGACTGATAGGTTTATATGTGTGTGTATGGTGAGATATAGGAACCTATACCTCAGTGAGGAGTGCTAACACTACCTCACACAGGCTGCAGTAGCAGGCCTGTGGTGTCAGATTGCGAATGCTTCCCAGGGGTATCATAATACATGCTGCAGCCCCTGGTAGGCCTGTGAAGTACCAATGCCCTAGGTACCATATACTAGGGGCTCATAAGGTACCACAGTATCCAATCACTAGTGCATCTAATATGCACACCAATCATTTAAGGGAGTAAGCAGATACGCTGGGGTCCTGGATAGCAGAATCATCCCAGCCAGACTAGTCAAAAACCATTCAAACACCAGGAAAAAAGTGGGGGCAACCATATAGTCAGATTCCACCTTCCTACATAACCCCCCCCCCCCCCCCCCCAAACGAAAGGAGATAAGGCTAACCTTGCCCAGTTAAGCCTTTATTTCCTGAGTGGCCATATAAGGAAGAACCTGCACTAGCATGATTGCTCCCTGTCTCATGGTCCACTTGGGAAATCCTACCCCAAGGGGTTTTGGAGATTCTCCAAAGTCTAGGGAAATTACCTGTTTTGTTTTCTGGTACAGAAGTAGGCTGGTGGGGTGTCTGAGTCTAAAAGTGAGGCCCTATTTGGGGTGGTCTCAACCTCCTCAGCACACTGGTCACCGTGGAAGCCTTTCTGTCCATGACTGTGTCATATCTGGCCCTAAGGGTCAACCTCTGGTTGCCTACAGCTGGGGGTTGGGTCCCTCTGGTTGGAATAGTGGAGGGCATTGGAATGTTTGGGGCAACTATGCCCCTGGTTTCCCTGTGCCCAACAAAGTCCATCTGGGGGGTACCTGTACCTAGGGGTAAGGGGGATCCCTCAGTGTGTAGAGGAATATTCACCTGGCTAGAACTACTCTGCTAGGTGTCCCTAATCTGCTGATGAGGGGGTTCCTCTGAACAGGGGCCCACTAAGGGTCCACTGACCTCCCTGACCTCTGCAGCCCTGGGCTGACTGAGGCAGGGTAGAGAGGGGCAGGATACCTGCTCCAGACTGGGTGCCACCTTGGAAGGTTCCCCTGCCATCAGAGTTGTGGCCAGGACAGACCTGACCACTTCTGGGGCAGTTACTTCACAAGGGGCAGGGGCAGTTCCCTTAGAAAGCTGACCCTTACCTTTAGTCTGGTGGGGGGTGGACTGTTCCTCACCCCCTATGCTCTCCGTTTGTGTGGAGTGATCCATAGTTTCAGGCTTCACTCCCCCATATTTCTCCTGGGGTGGAGGTGAGACCCTCAGGGTCTCATCCACTCTCTCAGGGATGCCTAACATTCTTAAATGGGCATTGTGGTCTACCTCAGCCCAGGCTGAGATTTCCACATCATTCTCCAGTAGACAATCCACAGGCAAGGTTGGGGACACTGCTACTCTCTTTGGGCCAGTGACCCCTCCCCAGTTGAGATTTACCACTGCCATGGGATGGTCTGTCCTAATTCCATCAATATTGGTCACCTGGTAGCTAAACTCAGGTAAAAGCTGTTCTAGGGGCACTAGTTTCTTTGTCACTATGGTGACACTAGCCCTTGTGTCCCTGTAGGCCACAGCCTTCTGACCATTGATCATGGTCTCTTGTCTGTACCTGCCCAAGATATTGGGACACATGGTAAAGTTGGCAAACCCCATGCCACCATCACAGACTAGAGTTGCTAGTGTAGGGGACCTGGTTAGGCCAGAGTCCCCCTGAGTTCCCCAAGAAAACCCAACTAAGTTTTGGGTGCACTCCTACCACCTGGGGGATTACTACTGGTAGTAACAGGAGGTGTTGGAGCTACAGTGGGAGGAACATTTTCTTTATTGCCATTCTTTGGACAGCTGGAGTCAGTTTTCCAGTGTCCAGGTTGCTTGCACACATGGTAATATGGTTTCTTATTGGAAGAGGAAGGATTTTGGGACCCACCCCCAGAACTGGGTTTTTGGGGCCCTTCAGAGGACCTTTCTGTTTTATTATCCCCACCTTTCTCTTTGGGCTTAGTGGAATCTTTCTTCTGGTCACCACCTTGGTTCTTGGGCCTAACCCTGGTTCTGACCCATTTGTCTGCCTTCTTTCCCAATTCTTGGGGAGAGGTCAGATCAGAGTCCACCAGGTACTGGCGTAAGAGTTGTTTTTGACAATTATTAAGGATCTGCTCTCTCATAATCAAATTATACAATCCTTTAAAGTCAGTGACTCTACTGCCAACTATCCAACCCTCCAGAGCCTTGGTAGCACAATCTACAAAGTCCACCCAATCCTGAGTCTGTGATTTCTGGGTGTCTCTGAACTTCAACCTGTACTGTTCAGTGGTTAAGCCAAACCCATCTATTAATGCACTCTTCAGGGATTCATAGTCATTAGCATCCTCTTCTCTAACAGTGAGGAGCTTGTCTCTACATTTATCTGAAAAGGAGAGCCACAAGATTGCTGCCCACTGTGTCTGGGGGACCTGTTGAACTTTACAGGCCCTCTCCATAGCAGTTATCCATTTGTGGATATCATCCCCACTCTGGTAGGGAGGAACAACCTTGGACAGGTTCCTATGGTCTGGAATGTAATCTCTGCCTCTAGGGGCACTGTTGCTGCCACCAGGGGTATCTAACCCCTCCTTCTTAGAAGCTCTTTGGAGCTCGAAGGATTCCCTATCTAAGGCCAACTGCTTGGTTCTGAGGGCAAGCCTAGCTTCCTCATACTGGAGCATCTTGAACCTTCTGTCAGAGGAGGTCTCCCTGGGATAGGTGGAGTTCCTCTGTTGAAGTCTCTTCCAGAGTGGTATGAATGGTCAGATTCCCTTGAAGGGGACCTGGTCCTATCTCCCACTTTGTCAGCACTCTTAAGGAGAATTCCACTGTTCTGTTCAGACCTTTCTGGGTCTGGCCCTTCAATCACAGACTCCAGGTCATCTTGATTTTCATCATCAGACCCAGAAACTATGGTTGACCCACTCCCTGATGCAGACCCACTAGCTCCTAGAGCTTGTTTCAGGTCATCTGCTACTAACAGATCTATCAGGTGTTGTGAGGAGTGACTCCTGCCCACCCTCAGTTGTCTTTCAAAGCATAAGGCCTTCAAGTCAGTGTAGGCTATGTCTTTGTACTGAGATGGGGTGGACCCACTGGCTCCACCTTGTGAGACATACTAGTGTTGTGCAGTGTTGTACTACCTACACAAGTTGAGGTCTACTGAACCTGGCTTGAGCTGTAGCAAGGGTGTGCTTATCCCTTCACAAACAGCTCTAAGTTCAGTAGAACTTATTGATACTAGCTTGACTTTATATGTACCTTGAGTACCTTTAGTGGTTTTCAGTTAGTAATTCAAATAGAGATTTTCTGGTAAAAAAATGGCAAGCTGGAATCCCACACGCTGCCCACCAATGTGAGAAGTTGGCCTGGCATATGCTGGTCACTAGTTATAGTGGCCACCTTGCACCAGTCCAATTCGACTCTTATGGTAGATAGGTTTAAGACAACCTTTTAAAGAAAGCTATCCTAGTGGTAGCTGTGGAGAGCAGCCTTCAGGGTAAGTCTCTGAGGAATGTAAAGCAGCTTGTTTTTCGTTATAATCTCTTGAATTACCAAATGAAAAGGACACCACACAGGTATATATATCAAATATATATGTATTTATTTCTAGATACACTCTACTAATCTCTTTATGAGATTAGAACCCAGATACACATTCAAATGTCAACAGTTCTCAATAAATTAAGCACATATATGGCTGTAGCCCTAGGGGCGTACCAGACCATATACTAAGAAAATGGTTTAACAAACTCTACTTGCAAAATGACAAAGCCTAGGGCCTTGGGAATCGCTGGGGCTTCACTACTGCAGTGTTAGCAGGTAAGTAACAAGCCCACGGGAGACGCGTGCAGTGTCTAAACACAGCTGCGGGTTTCCTATAGGTTACAATGGAGCAAGGCGCGGTTTGTATTTTAAAGTTTTAGGGCACTTCGAAGAAGTCAACAAGCAAGCCACTTACAGGGTAAGTATTTCGAGGGCCAACACACACTTGGGCACCGGAGTGCACGAGTTACCTCACCCACGGAAGCCGGGTACATAGGTGTCTTTTGGTGTTGGGTCGCGATGCTGTTTTCAATGGAGACCAATGAAGACTAGCTGCTTGAGACGACTGAAGAGGTGTCCGCTGGAATCCGAAGATGGATTGAAGATGAAGAGGACCTGAAAATTGAGGGGACAGTGTTCAAAGTCACTTGCCAGTGACCGGTGGCCAGCAGGAGGGATGACCACTGATGTCGCGTCGTTTCAGGTCGTCAATGGTGATTTGGCTCTTCGCTCACGAGGTCCAGGAGGGATCGACGATGACCAGCAGCTGGATTCTGAGTGTCCCACAACGTCTGCAGCTGATGGCGGTGTCAGCAACCAGATTGGTGCCAACAAGCCTTGGCAACTGCAAGTCTCGTGTGGACTGAAGATTGCGGATGATGCAGACCAGCAAGGTCTGATGGACTTACCCAGCAAGGGTAAGTGAGGGCAGGCCCGGAGCAACCAGGAGAACCCTTGAAGCTGATGAGAAAGTGTTCGGGTGAGTCACTAGCCAATAGGCAAGTAACCGCAAAGACGCCTTTGCAGGAAAAGTTCCACAGGAGCCCACGGTCACTCGGGATGGGGTAGGCTGCTGATTTTGGGTACCAGACCTGCTAGGGACTTGGACTACAGGTGGTCCAAAGCACAAGTTTGTAAAACGTTGTTTAGGGTTTGCACTCGAAATCAGTGCATGGTTCCCTGGTATTGCTGTTCCTTATCACTCGTGGGGTCGAAGATGCCACAGCTTTGCTGGGGACTCAAAATGGCCATCAATAGGTCAGGAAATTTACTTCAGGGGATGCAGGGACCTCGGACTCCGGCGGGAGCGGTGACGTTTGCAACCATTGAGTAAAGTTACTGGTGCCACCCAAGCAGGGGAGTCACTCCTTGACTCCAAGGGAGATTCTTCAGTCTTCCAGAGATGGTGGAACATCGAAGGGCCAGGATTCTTCTTTATAGAGCATCGTCCAGGGTAATCTGAATTGCATTGGCAATGCTTGCTATCTTATAGTGGAGGTAGGGGAGGGACTAGCTCTATGACCACTCCTCTAGGAGGGTCAGGGTAGTGGGTGGTTACACCCACTTCCCTTTGTCCAGTTTCACGCCAGAGCAGGGGCAGGTAGCCCCTGAACCAGTTTGAGCTGGCATATGCACAGAGGAGCCTACTGCTCCCCCAGTGCAGGACTTCAAAGCACTCTAAGAGTGCACCCACCCAGCTCCAATACACTAAATCCTGTCTGGGAGGTGGTGACACATCCCTGTGACAGGATACCTTTTGTTGGGCTTCCTCCACTGCGAGTTTCGGTCAGCAGCAAGAGGGCAGCCCAGTGTCTGTGCTGGTGGCATCCATTTTGTGATGCCAGGGCTCTAGAAGATTGCTACCGTTTAGTACAGTGGGTACATGTCATCCCCTCTAGAAGGGTGAGATCATACTCCCACACCAGTTACTGGTGTGGGGGTATGATTCCAAGTTGTTTGACACCAAACACAACATGTTTTGATGCAGTCATTCCAAAGTTATCATTTACCGCGAGGTTATAATGCACTTAAGAGTATATGGTTTAACCGCATCCACAAACAGCAGCAGAGTATAGACTCTGCCAGCTGCAGAGGGGTCCTGCTCATGCAGAAGCACCCCCTCACATAGTAAACCAAGCACCCTGCCCTCAGGATTGTTAGGGCCTGCAATAGGGGTGACTGATAGGTTTATATGTGTGTGTATGGTGAGATATAGGAACCTATACCTCAGTGAGGAGTGCTAACACTACCTCACACAGGCTGCAGTAGCAGGCCTGTGGTGTCAGATTGCGAATGCTTCCCAGGGGTATCATAATACATGCTGCAGCCCCTGGTAGGCCTGTGAAGTACCAATGCCCTAGGTACCTAAGGTACCATATACTAGGGGCTCATAAGGTACCACAGTATCCAATCACTAGTGCATCTAATATGCACACCAATCATTTAAGGGAGTAAGCAGATACGCTGGGGTCCTGGATAGCAGAATCATCCCAGCCAGACTAGTCAAAAACCATTCAAACACCAGGAAAAAAGTGGGGGCAACCATATAGTCAGATTCCACCTTCCTACATAACCCCCCCCCCCCCCCAAACGAAAGGAGATAAGGCTAACCATGCCCAGTTAAGCCTTTATTTCCTGAGTGGCCATATAAGGAAGAACCTGCACTAGCATGATTGCTCCCTGTCTCATGGTCCACTTGGGAAATCCTACCCCAAGGGGTTTTGGAGATTCTCCAAAGTCTAGGGAAATTACCTGTTTTGTTTTCTGGTACAGAAGTAGGCTGGTGGGGTGTCTGAGTCTAAAAGTGAGGCCCTATTTGGGGTGGTCTCAACCTCCTCAGCACACTGGTCACCGTGGAAGCCTTTCTGTCCATGACTGTGTCATATCTGGCCCTAAGGGTCAACCTCTGGTTGCCTACAGCTGGGGGTTGGGTCCCTCTGGTTGGAATAGTGGAGGGCATTGGAATGTTTGGGGCAACTATGCCCCTGGTTTCCCTGTGCCCAACAAAGTCCATCTGGGGGGTACCTGTACCTAGGGGTAAGGGGGATCCCTCAGTGTGTAGAGGAATATTCACCTGGCTAGAACTACTCTGCTAGGTGTCCCTAATCTGCTGATGAGGGGGTTCCTCTGAACAGGGGCCCACTAAGGGTCCACTGACCTCCCTGACCTCTGCAGCCCTGGGCTGACTGAGGCAGGGTAGAGAGGGGCAGGATACCTGCTCCAGACTGGGTGCCACCTTGGAAGGTTCCCCTGCCATCAGAGTTGTGGCCAGGACAGACCTGACCACTTCTGGGGCAGTTACTTCACAAGGGGCAGGGGCAGTTCCCTTAGAAAGCTGACCCTTACCTTTAGTCTGGTGGGGGGTGGACTGTTCCTCACCCCCTATGCTCTCCGTTTGTGTGGAGTGATCCATAGTTTCAGGCTTCACTCCCCCATATTTCTCCTGGGGTGGAGGTGAGACCCTCAGGGTCTCATCCACTCTCTCAGGGATGCCTAACATTCTTAAATGGGCATTGTGGTCTACCTCAGCCCAGGCTGAGATTTCCACATCATTCTCCAGTAGACAATCCACAGGCAAGGTTGGGGACACTGCTACTCTCTTTGGGCCAGTGACCCCTCCCCAGTTGAGATTTACCACTGCCATGGGATGGTCTGTCCTAATTCCATCAATATTGGTCACCTGGTAGCTAAACTCAGGTAAAAGCTGTTCTAGGGGCACTAGTTTCTTTGTCACTATGGTGACACTAGCCCTTGTGTCCCTGTAGGCCACAGCCTTCTGACCATTGATCATGGTCTCTTGTCTGTACCTGCCCAAGATATTGGGACACATGGTAAAGTTGGCAAACCCCATGCCACCATCACAGACTAGAGTTGCTAGTGTAGGGGACCTGGTTAGGCCAGAGTCCCCCTGAGTTCCCCAAGAAAACCCAACTAAGTTTTGGGTGCACTCCTACCACCTGGGGGATTACTACTGGTAGTAACAGGAGGTGTTGGAGCTACAGTGGGAGGAACATTTTCTTTATTGCCATTCTTTGGACAGCTGGAGTCAGTTTTCCAGTGTCCAGGTTGCTTGCACACATGGTAATATGGTTTCTTATTGGAAGAGGAAGGATTTTGGGACCCACCCCCAGAACTGGGTTTTTGGGGCCCTTCAGAGGACCTTTCTGTTTTATTATCCCCACCTTTCTCTTTGGGCTTAGTGGAATCTTTCTTCTGGTCACCACCTTGGTTCTTGGGCCTAACCCTGGTTCTGACCCATTTGTCTGCCTTCTTTCCCAATTCTTGGGGAGAGGTCAGATCAGAGTCCACCAGGTACTGGCGTAAGAGTTGTTTTTGACAATTATTAAGGATCTGCTCTCTCATAATCAAATTATACAATCCTTTAAAGTCAGTGACTCTACTGCCAACTATCCAACCCTCCAGAGCCTTGGTAGCACAATCTACAAAGTCCACCCAATCCTGAGTCTGTGATTTCTGGGTGTCTCTGAACTTCAACCTGTACTGTTCAGTGGTTAAGCCAAACCCATCTATTAATGCACTCTTCAGGGATTCATAGTCATTAGCATCCTCTTCTCTAACAGTGAGGAGCTTGTCTCTACATTTATCTGAAAAGGAGAGCCACAAGATTGCTGCCCACTGTGTCTGGGGGACCTGTTGAACTTTACAGGCCCTCTCCATAGCAGTTATCCATTTGTGGATATCATCCCCACTCTGGTAGGGAGGAACAACCTTGGACAGGTTCCTATGGTCTGGAATGTAATCTCTGCCTCTAGGGGCACTGTTGCTGCCACCAGGGGTATCTAACCCCTCCTTCTTAGAAGCTCTTTGGAGCTCGAAGGATTCCCTATCTAAGGCCAACTGCTTGGTTCTGAGGGCAAGCCTAGCTTCCTCATACTGGAGCATCTTGAACCTTCTGTCAGAGGAGGTCTCCCTGGGATAGGTGGAGTTCCTCTGTTGAAGTCTCTTCCAGAGTGGTATGAATGGTCAGATTCCCTTGAAGGGGACCTGGTCCTATCTCCCACTTTGTCAGCACTCTTAAGGAGAATTCCACTGTTCTGTTCAGACCTTTCTGGGTCTGGCCCTTCAATCACAGACTCCAGGTCATCTTGATTTTCATCATCAGACCCAGAAACTATGGTTGACCCACTCCCTGATGCAGACCCACTAGCTCCTAGAGCTTGTTTCAGGTCATCTGCTACTAACAGATCTATCAGGTGTTGTGAGGAGTGACTCCTGCCCACCCTCAGTTGTCTTTCAAAGCATAAGGCCTTCAAGTCAGTGTAGGCTATGTCTTTGTACTGAGATGGGGTGGACCCACTGGCTCCACCTTGTGAGACATACTAGTGTTGTGCAGTGTTGTACTACCTACACAAGTTGAGGTCTACTGAACCTGGCTTGAGCTGTAGCAAGGGTGTGCTTATCCCTTCACAAACAGCTCTAAGTTCAGTAGAACTTATTGATACTAGCTTGACTTTATATGTACCTTGAGTACCTTTAGTGGTTTTCAGTTAGTAATTCAAATAGAGATTTTCTGGTAAAACAATGGCAAGCTGGAATCCCACACGCTGCCCACCAATGTGAGAAGTTGGCCTGGCATATGCTGGTCACTAGTTATAGTGGCCACCTTGCACCAGTCCAATTCGACTCTTATGGTAGATAGGTTTAAGACAACCTTTTAAAGAAAGCTATCCTAGTGGTAGCTGTGGAGAGCAGCCTTCAGGCTAAGTCTCTGAGGAATGTAAAGCAGCTTGTTTTACCTTATAATCTGTTGAATTACCAAATGAAAAGGACACCACACAGGTATATATATCAAATATATATGTATTTATTTCTAGATACACTCTACTAATCTCTTTATGAGATTAGAACCCAGATACACATTCAAATGTCAACAGTTCTCAATAAATTAAGCAAAAATATGGCTGTAGCCCTAGGGGCGTACCAGACCATATACTAAGAAAATGGTTTAACAAACTCGACTTGCAAAATGACAAAGCCTAGGGCCTGGGGAATCGCTGGGGCTTCACTACTGCAGTGTTAGCAGGTAAGTAACAAGCCCACGGGAGACGCGTGCAGTGTCTAAACACAGCTGCGGGTTTCCTATAGGTTACAATGGAGCAAGGCGCGGTTTGTATTTTAAAGTTTTAGGGCACTTCGAAGAAGTCAACAAGCAAGCCACTTACAGGGTAAGTATTTTGAGGGCCAACACACACTTGGGCACCGGAGTGCACGAGTTACCTCACCCACGGAAGCCGGGTGCATAGGTGTCTTTTGGTGTCGGGTCGCGATGCTGTTTTCAATGGAGACCAATGAAGACTTGCTCCTTGAGACGACTGAAGAGGTGTCGCTGGAATCCGAAGATGGATTGATGATGACGAGGACCTGAAAATTGAGGGAACAGTGTTCAAAGTCACTTGCCAGTGACCGGTGGCCAGCAGGATGGATGACCACTGATGTCGCGTCGTTTCAGGTCGTCGATGGTGATTTGTCTCTTCGGTCACAAGGTCCAGGAGGGATCAAAGGTGACCAGCAGCTGGATTCGGAGTGTCCCACAACGTCTGCAGCTGATAAAGGTGTCGGCAACCGGATTGGTGCCAACAAGCCTTGGCAACTGCAAGTCTCTTGTGGACTGAAGATTGACGATGATGCAGACCAGCAAGGTCTGATGGACTTACCCAGCGAGGGTAAGTGAGGGCAGGCCCGGAGCAACCAGAAGAGCCCTTGAAGTCGATGAGAAAGTCTTCGGGTGAGACTAAAATAAAACAAGCATATATTTTTTATATATAAACCATTGGCCTAGAGTTCAGTTATTGAGTGTGTGAGTCCATTTGCTGACTGAGTGTGTGCAACAAATGCTTTACACTGTCCTGTAATACTGCCTTACTGCTCGACCAAGCTACCACTTTGCTTGTTTTATTTTAAAGCCAACAATAGGTATTAAAATATACTTTCTCAGGATGAGATGCTTTATATTAATACGTTTGCAATATGCAATTGGCTTTTGCAGAAAGTTACAAGTGGTTGCAATAGGCAACACAGTTTTAAACACAATAATGCATTGAGTTCAATGGAAGTTTCAAGTTATTTGCAATAGATTACTTTTTGGATTACTTTTGGAATTCCAGGACTGGATCCTAGATTCAGTCCTGGGACAGTACTTAGAAACAAGTGATAAAAGTCGACTTAATTACTGTGATGATTTTTAGACAATATTTTGCTATTTTAAAAGTTGACACTTCGAAAATATTTCATAGAAAACAGTCAATGATTCCCTATGGCAGAAAATTCAAGTTGCAGGTATAGTATGTTCTCGTTACTTTTGTAATCCAGTACTGGGTGCCTAGACTCAGTACTGGGACCTTTATCGAAACCAGGTAAGTAATTACTTCTTCAGAAATTATACGATTTTTAAAGAATATTTAAAGTTTGCAGAAATTGACACAGAAAAACAGTCAATGGTTTCCTATGGGAGAAAATTGGGTTACTGGTAAGTACAGTTGCAAGTATTCTTCAGAGTGAGTGCTGGGCACCAAGATCCAGCACTGGGAGCTCACCTAATAGCAGGTGAGTATTTTTGTTTTCGTTACTCGGCTGATTTTTGGTGAATATTTTAAGTTTTGAGAAGTCCACATTTCGAAGAAATTTCAGGAAAAACCAGTCAATGATACGCTATGGAGAAAATTGAGGTATCGGTTTAAAGGTAAGTACTCGACTGGCAGAGTTAAGGTTCTGAGCATAAACTCAGGGGTCTCCCAGGGTCAGGTAGGTACAGTTGGTTCACCCTCAGCGGCACAAGGGCGGCCGGGTGCCCAGAGAGTTAGGCCAAATGTTATCCTATGAGAGGTAGGGGGCCTTGGTTGGTGGCTGCTGACTAGCAGGCCACACGGCTGTGGGAGCTGGGCTCCTGGTCACTTACTCAGGGCAAGTGGGGAAGTAGATAGGTGTAGAGGTTGCACTGCCAGGGCCACTCGGGTGGCTGGGTGCAGGGTGCTTTTGAGCCTTCGGGCGCCCAATTGGTTTCAATGGGAAAGCACTGGTT
The DNA here is from genome assembly GCF_964204655.1 of Triturus cristatus. Classification (NCBI taxonomy): domain Eukaryota; kingdom Metazoa; phylum Chordata; class Amphibia; order Caudata; family Salamandridae; genus Triturus; species Triturus cristatus. Next base: position 1,103,652,117 of record NC_140579.1, read on the forward strand.
TAGAAAAAGACTGCAAGCTCGGGGACGAAGATTCTTCAGGTGCCACCACCACTTCGAGAGGTAAGTTGGGTAGTTGGAGGATAGGTAGGTACCCCGGGATTGGGCACAGGGGGCCGTGGGGCACCGGGTGCAGGGGTGCCTTTTGGTGTCGGGAAATCTTACCCTCTGTTGATCGCGGTTGGGGTGGCACCTGGTTCTGAGGCTGCAGGCTTCTTCAGGAGTGTCGAGGGAGGTCCTTGGGTGCCGGACTCAAGGTCACAGTCGCCGTGGGGTCATCCTCGTGGTCTTTGTTCACTAGGGCACAGGCCAGGCTTGGCGGGTGCAGAGTGTGCTGGGTTCACGGTTCCGGGCTGTTGCCAGGGATTAGAAGTAGATTTTGAGCAGAGCCTCTACTCATGGGAGTCCCAGTGGGCTTAGAGTCAAAAGGTAGCCAGGTCCTCCGGGGTTTGTGAGGTTGCTGGCCACAAGAGATGCTGGGTTGGAGCAGGAGCAGGTTCGAGGGTCGGCAGGCCGGTAGTGCTGGGGCCAAAGCAGTAGGTGTCTTCCTCTTTTTAGCAGCTGCAGGGCAGGTCTTCTTTCTCCTAGCTCTTCTTTGGATTTTGGAATCTGGAATCTGGGGAACGAAGTTTCAGGGTGCCCCTAAATACTAGATTTAGGGGCGTTACAGGTAGGTGAAGGGCAGGGACCAATGGGTCCTTTTCCTGGGGTCGCTACACCCCCTATCCTGCCTCTCTCCTGTGGGAGGGGGGCAGTAGCCTAATCCTGATTGGGCAAGGCTTCCCATCTTCAAGATGGCGAGAGACCTGAGATGTGCTTCACCTCGTCTCCCCCGCCTGGGGCTCTCCTACCCAGGGGTCCAGTAACATGTCTGCTGTGTGGCAGCCTAGGCAGCCTCAGAACAGACATGGATTGAAGGTTAGGTTTTAGGGGGCATCTCTAAGATGCCCTCTTGGGTGCTTGGTACATTAAATCCCATACTGGCATCAGTGCGGGTTTAATGTGCTGAGTAGTGAAATACCAAACTTCTCAGTCTTCAGTGTTGTCATTATGGTGCTGTGGAGTTTGTGTGTGCCATGTCGACTCTTTGTTTTGTCTTGTACCCAGACACCCAGCCTGCAAGGGCAGTGTGTGTGTGTAAGGGTACAGGGCCTCTAAGGGTGGCACAATGAGTGCTTCAGCCCTTAGAGGCCTTCCCTGGTCACAAGGCCCTGGTACCTAGGGTATCATTTACCAGGGGCTGACATGTGGCCAGCGTTTGCCAATTTGTGTTTTATGTTTTAGGGAAGGAACATAGGCCCTGGGCACCTGATTGGCAGGAGTCCAGGGCACACTCAGTTAAAGTACATTCAGCAATTCAGCAAAAAGTGGGGGCATACCATGCAAGAAAGATGGCACTTTCTCACACCACGCTTTCTACCCATTGCTCTCCCTGCGAGAGTGTGACAGTTGATGCCGTTTCCCCAGCTCACACCCTCCTCGGCATATAGGGGAATACTTGTAGTAACCTGGACCGAGGGCCCTCCTTGCAATCGTTGAGGTCAGACCATGCTCTACCTTCTGGAGCCTTGCGTAGTTTACTTGACCCAGAGGTAGTAGTAGAACCAGGGGTGCCAACACATGCAAGGGATGCGCCCTACCACTGAGCTGCCTCCCCCATGCCCTTCCAGATTTGCGGATGCCTATCTGCTGCCGTGACCGGTGGCCTCCATGTGCCCGCACGGCAACATTACTTAACCTACTTTCCCTTGGCACCCTTCTGAACAACTCGCCTTCCCCCCCCGGCAAGGGCGTCGCCCACTCACCACGCACCGAGGCAGCATTGCTGTCTCCCCAACCCCCAGGTGGAATGGCGCTGCCAGAGGCATCCCCCGCCACGTATGCTGCATCCCGGCGAGCCAAGAGGCCTCCCAGCCTGGCCCACCGCACGGTGCACATGCCAGCACCGCCTGATGGAACCTCCTTGAAGTTGCAGGGGGTTGCCAATCAATGTCGCTTGGGGCTGACTATGCTCTCGCCTCGACCCGGAATACGCTGGGTCAGCATGGGCGTCCACCAGTGGGGGCCGCGAGCCAGCTGCATGGGGGCCGCGAGCCAGCTGCTTCTGAGCCGCGTCACGCGTTGAAGGCCTGTGTGTGGCCCTTCTAGAGTGTGAACTGCTTCCCAGAACCCATGCCCCTCCCAACTGGCACCCTCTGCAGCATGGTCCTTTCGGCCGGCATTGCCGCCGCGAGGGGGGGAGGGGGTGCTGCTTCGCCGGCTCTCCGCATCTTATGGGATCCCCCCGCCCGCTGCACCGAAAGAGTGTTGCCACAGGGGAGGGGGGATGAAACCCCGATCATGCATGGGGGACAAGCGCTACACCATAACGTGCTTAACGGCACCCTGCACGATGTGCAACCCTCAGGCTGAGGAGGGAAAGGCGAGCTGACCCGCACTGCCGCAACGTTTGCCAGTTCCCGATGGAGGGGGGGGCCGGGCGATCGGCCTTCCCTGCCAAGCTAGCGCCACAAACAAGACCCGGGACACTGTCAAGGGTCAGCGCTACCAACGGTAGGCCCACTCACGCACATAACGGGGAGCCGTGTGCCACACCACCCCGCAGCAGAGTCCCTGCAGCCCCCCACAAGGGGGCACTAGAAATAGGCCGCCACACGCCACTGCCTGCTGTGCAAATGCGCATGGTGCAGCGGCAAGCAGCTGAGGGTTGGACCCCCTCCCCGACAACTGAGGCCTCCAGCAACACCCACTCCAGGCCCCACCGTGCTGCCTTCGAAATGAACCCATAGCGGAGGGGAGGAGGAGGAGCACAAAGGGACACACGTGCTTCTCTCCTACCCTACCCTGGATCACCTAAGCCTACGATCGAGGCAAGAGAGGCGCGCGGCCGTCGGCGACCTCGCCAGCCCTTAATAACACAGCGGACTGGGGAGGAGCCTCTAGTATGTCACCCTAGGGCGGGTGGGGGGCCGAGATCGCTGATCAGCCCTCCGTGTCAGACTGGGCCACCAACAAGACCCGGGACTCTATCAAGTGGCTGGGACTCCAACGGCCGGCCCACTCGCGCCCATAACTGGGAGCCGTGGCCACGCCACCCAGCCGCAGTGCCCGTGCAGCCCACAGAGTGCCCCCTATATGGGGGAAAGCGTAAGTGGCAGCCAGGTGCCACTGTCTTCTGTGTACCGGATAAGCCATCGCGGATTGTGGCCGGGATGTGGACCCCCCCACGCCCCCGTCCCAGATGCCGACTACATCAGCCCCTAGCGGGACCAAGGCCCGGGACATGCAACTGGGGCGGGGTCCCACACTGTTCATCCCAGCATGGTGGGACCCAGATGAGGGGGTTGACGATTAGAGGTGTTGGGCATGGGCTCTCACCTCGACTCAACTCGCCGTCCGCACGACCTCCGAAATTTGGAGAATTGATCCGCCGCAGCTGCTCAGCACGACGCCTCAGACGGCGTGTCCAGCACGCAAAAGAGGACGTCCATCTGTGTGTCTTGTTTTTGTCTGTCAGATGCCATCTGACAGTGGTGAGTTTTTGGATACCGAGGCGATAGCCTCATTACTCCACATGTCACAGTTGAGGTTGCATCACAGGGTCAGCGCTGTGATAGGCCGTGGGTTACGGTCAATTGGGTCTGCAGTAGTGTCAGCAAGTTTTATCGCAGAGTCTTGTTTTAGTCTGTCAAATGTCTTCTGACGGTGATGAGATTTTGATGGCTGCCGCGGCGGTTGCCTTCAAACTGTGATGAGTTTTGGGTACCTGCCGGGGCGGTTTGCCCTCAGGCAGTGATGAGTTTTTGGATGCTGTGTTGCTGTTTCAGTTTCACAAGGTTAGCGCTTCGATGGGCCTCGGGTAGCGGTCAAATGGGTTTGTAGAAAAGTCTGCAAGTTTCCTGATCAGTGGGTTTTCTTTTTGATCCAATCCTTTGTAGAATGTCCTGTTGAGATTGCGGAGATGGTCGTCCAACATCTCAATGCCTAGGTCTCTGTGGAGGTCTGCTGTTCTTGTGAAGATAGGAGCACCTGCTGCAATCTGTAAGGCCCTGCTCTGTAGTCTCTGTATGTCTTTCCGATGCTGCGGGCGGCAGCCACTCCAAACTGGTGAAGCGTACGTCATAGTTGGTCGAATTATTGCGGTGATTGCTCGCACCTTGCTCTGCAAGGGCATCGACTTGGTCTTCAGGAGTGGGTATAATGCAGACAGTTTTGTTGCTGCTTTCTGGCAGGTCTTCTCTATGTGGTTTTTCCATGTGAGTTTAGAGTCCAGAGTCACCCCCAGGTAGGAGCTGCTGTTTTCCCATTTGATCTCATCCCCATTGAGGAGGATCTGTGGGTGTTTCCTGTTCAGCTTCCTGGTGAATAATGTTGCTATGGTTTTGCTTGTGTTCAGGGTGATATGCCAGTCGCTGTACCATTCGGAGAGTCTGCTGAGTGATGTCTCATGGTTCTTAGCCACTTCCTTTTCGCTGAAGGATTGGGAGATGACTGCAACATCATCGGCGTAAAGAGCCAGATCAGTCTTCTTTAGGCCCGTGGGGATGTCGTTTGTGAATATGTTAAAGAGGAATGGTCCTAGGATTGATCCCTGAGGCACTCCAAGAAGGATTGGGCATGACGTTTAGCATTCTTCTTGTACCGCCACGTGAAAGGTCCGTTTTGACAAGTAGCTAGACAGCAGTTTAACCAGGTAGCTTGGAAACTTGAGCTTGATAAGTTTGGAGAGTAGTCCCTCATTCCATACTCGGTCAAATGTTTTGGCTATATCCAGAAAGACTACTCCAGTAGGCTTGTTGATGTTGGATCCATGGCTGATGATGTCCACAACTCTGAGGAGTTGGTGATTGGTTGAGTGGTCTTTCCGGAACCCAAACTGTTCTTTGGCGAGGAGGTTTTCGCTTGTCGCAAAGTCCATGCGACGGGCAAGGATAACTTTTTCAAAGAGCTTTGATAGGCCAGATTGCAGGATCTCGTAGTGGTTTCCCAGCCTTGGGGAATACGACGACTCTTGCTTCTTTCCAGGCGTTAGGGAAATACTGGTGCTGCATACACGCGTTGAATATCTCAGCAAGGTAATCCACTGCGGCATCTGGGAGCATCTTGATGGCTTGGTTGGCTATTCTGTCCTTTCCTGGTGCCTTGCCGTTTTTCAGTGTCTTTACCAGGGCCAGTAACTCGCCCGTTGAGCATTCCTCAATGATTGCAGCTTCTGTTTCTGGTGGGTGCTCCCGGTGGTGCTTAGCGACCTCTTGCTCGACTTCTGCTGCCAGTTTGCTTGCCTGGTTAGGCCTGAAGGATGCCTCCAACGTGTCAGCGAAGACCTCAGCCTTGTCCCTGTTGCTGCATGCCAAGTGAGTCTTCCCTTGTATCGGTGGGTTTGGTTCCTTCTTCCCAGTCAAGCGTCGGGTCATTCTCCAGAGAGAGTTGTCCGAGTCCTTCCAGTTAGCTGTAGCTGCTTCCCACTTTTCACCTCTGTGCTGGCTTATTTGCATCTTCCGCTGTCTTGTCAGCTCATTGTACTTCTTCAGCAGGTCGTGGGTGCAATTCCTTTGCCACTCTCTCCGGACTCTGTTCTTGTCAGCTATCGACTGCTTGATGCCCTTCGGGAGGTCGTAGATAGAGCAGCATTGGAGTTTCTGCTCGGGAACGCTGCACTCGATGGCAGTGTGGACTGCAGCTGTGAAGTGGTGAACCGCCTAGTCAATGTCTTCAATGCAGCGTAGGGGGCCACGGACCAGTGTCTCCTCCAGATGGTGGGGGAGGCATATATACACCTCCCCCTGTCCTCACGCACAGGAAGTGACGCTCACCTTGCGCACCGCAACAAGGCTGGGTGGGGACTCCTCCCTGAGTCCCTCTTAGTGGCCTCCTGTGGGGGCCGCGGGCAGCCGCATATCCAGCCTGTGACCAGCCAGGCCTGAAAGTGCAGAGGCTGCCTTAGGAGGTAATCCCAAATTCTTCTGCGGCTTGCCATGCCGCCTGACATCCCAAGGCGAGCCGAGTCTAAGCAGCTCTATTCATACGTTCTTTGTCACCGGGTTGACTTTATTTTGTAGCGTGTTCTTGTATTTTCGCCACCACTCATATCTGCAACTTTTACCTGTTGCCCCAAACTGAACGTGAGTATCCATTGGTTCCCCATGGCTTCAAGCGCCCTTTTCTTGCCTCTGCGGCCCCGTTTGCAGGCCATGCCTCTGAATTAACCCTGCCTTTTTTGAGACCTTGACAGAGAGAGCAATCCCTTATCTTTTGTTCACACACAGAATAGAAACCACAAGAGCAGCAAGGAAAAAAGGTCCTTTCTCAATAGCAGCTACAACATGAGCACCAGCATTGGGGGTATACCCCACACACAGAGCAGATACAGCACATGCTTCCCTCACACACCCAACATAATTTCAATCTGGCTTCAATCTAGGCTGCAGCACAGAAACAGTGCTGCTACATGTTATCAACGATGCCCTCCGTGTACTTGACTTGGGTAGCTCTTGCCTCTTTATCCTGCTTGACCTCTCTGCAGCCTTTGACACTGTAAACCATGACACCCTTCTCAACACTCTAAAATATCGAATTGGTTTTGAATATGTAGTTCTTAAATGGTTTGAATCATAACTCACGGACCAATCTCAGATGATCAAAATTGAAAACTATCTCTCAACATCTAAGGCTGTTGATCATGGTGTTCCCCAAGGCTCTATCCTTGCTCCCACCCTCTTCAATCACTACATGCAACCTTTAGGAGAACTACTACAAAAGTCTGGGATCCCTTATCACCTCTATGCTGACGACACACCCAACTCTACCTCAAGGTGTCCTCCGCACATGACATTTCACTTCTCGCCACCACCCTCAACTCTATCCAAGAATGGATGACATCTCGCCACCTAAGACTAAATCCTTCAAACACTGAGTTCCTTTTTTATCTCAAACTCCCCACCTTCTGTACAATCTTGGATGGATAATCTGAACATTCTCAACTGCAAACCTACCATAGTTGATAGTCCTAAACCCCTAGGAGTCATCCTGGACAAGAGAGTTAAACTCCATTCCCAAATCAACACCATGGCCAAAAATGCAAAATACCAACTTTGCCTTCTCAGGGGTATCCAACGCTTCATTCCTGAACAAGACTTGAAAAACATTGTTCAATCGTTAATACTTTCCAGACTTGACTACTGCAACTCACTCCTTGTGGGCCTATCCAAGTTTCACCTTTCTCCTTTGAAATCCATCCTTCATTCAGCCGCATGCTTCATCTATGTGACCGAAAGAAACAACCACATCACACCTATCTTTCTAACTCATCGCTGGCTTCCTATTAAAGCCAGGTCAATAGTTAAGACTGCCTGTATCACCCATAAAGCCATTCATACTTTCACCCATCGCTATCTAGATAAAAAACTCAAAATTTCAGGTAGGTCAAGACCCTCACATAATGCTGAAACTTACTGCTCGAACCTCTGATTTTCAAACGGGAAAGACTTATTGCACAATCTTTCTCCGGTAGTGCGACTAGAATTTGGAATTCACTTCCTCCATACCTCCTCGCTACCACCTCTTTCAGCATCTTCAAAAAGGACCTTAAAGCCCTTCTCTTCCAAAGACAGTTACCAATAATTCTCTGACTGTTTCATGTTCCTCACTGGAGAACTAGTTCGTTCTTCCGCTTCAGCGGTGAAATGTGTACTTGTGAAACCCTAATCGCTCCAACTTTAGTTTGCAATATGTAATTTCTAGTGACTCTATATTTTGTAAATATGTAACCTTCACTCTGAGTAACTACAGTAATTATATGTCTTGTCACCTCTACCATGTTACCTGTAATTTCTGATCTTATGCACTTTTCTTTATTATAAAGTGCTTTGACACCACAGGGTAAAGTACGCACTATATAAAATCGCATAACTAAATAAAATAATGTACATGACAGAAAAACGCAGGGTAAGCTCCTCTCATATGCATGCCATGCAGTGCACCACAGGTAGCACTGCACACCAGTGCTTTAAATGGAAATATAGAATTGCGGGCACTCACTATTCAGAATACCTATTTATCCCTGAAAAATGCTTGTAGTCTCTCCATTAAATGTATTGCAGCAGTGCTGAGAAGTGTAGGTGCTATATGTTTCAAATTAAAGAAGTGCATGTACTCAGTACGAGACAGTAACTTCCAATTTGAAGCACTGCTGCGCACTACCTTCGGACACAGGCAGGTGGTGTACTGGCAGAGGCTGCACAAACCTTCCCACTCAGACTAGGGTAAACATGAGCAGCAGCAGTACAAGTTTACCTCGAACACATGCCCAGCGGATTTGTCCTTGTTTTTATGGAATTACCACATCACTTTGAGTCAGGAAAAATGTAACATGCGCAGTAATCTGTTTACTGCTTTTTAGGTCTCACCTGGCGAAAGCAGCGCATGCGCTGCACTCGCCATGCGAGTGCCTTTTGCGATCGATTCTCTGAAAGCTTTACATGCACGCGTAGGGATGGACAAAGATGGCTGCTCTCGCCATTCATCCAAATCCAACGACATGCGCGCGTACGTAGGGACTGTGGACAGTCCAACGCCATCTTGTGCCAAGCTTTCCATTGTCATGGCAACTAAGCTTCTTATCAGAAGCTTCGTCACGCTGCCTTGTTTTTATAGCGTGAACTTCACCCAAAGGTATCGGGTATCAGAACGCTTTACATGAACACCAGTTGCGCTACACAAGGACACATATTCTATTTTTTCTCCTGGATCTTCAAACTCGCTTCCATGGGAGTGTCTTCTCTCGCACTTATCTCTCTTTCTTTTTTGTGCCCCCCTTCAGCGCTTAGGATGAGCTTAAAATTGCGAAATAACTATATACAAGCAACAATCATGCAGCATCATGACATGAAAGAAATCCTGCGCCTAAGTCTGCTAGATAGGGGGCTGTTGCAGCCTGGCAGGGAATTACCGAATCCGCATTACCTGAGTTGCCCATGTTCTCAAAGACTGACATCCCTGCATTCCCATCTCCAGGTATTCTGCTCACTGCACCGCTGTCCCCCTACACCGGGTGTCCTCCCTCGCACCGGCCATGCAGGGACCGAGAGCGGACAGAGCCTCTCTCACTGGTACCCAGTTTGACCCAGCGGGATCCCAGCTGTGGCCCTTCAAGGAACACTCATCCGAGCACTTCCCTGGAGCTGTCAGATCTGCCCCTCCCGCGAGCTGCCGTCACTGCCCCTCCCTTGATATGCTCCGTTCTCCTTCCCACCTCAGCCTGCTTCACCGCCCCTAATTTTCGCTCGCTTTTCGATTTGTTGTTTCGCCTCAATTTCACATTTTCTTTCTGCAATTCCCACCACCCCTTTACCGAACGATTCTCCTGCGCCTCTACCGCTTCTTGTCTCCCTCCCTGCACGCTCGCTCCTATCCCCTTACTACCCCCATTCTCCGCCCCATCTCATTCTCTCCCTCCAGGTCCCTACCTTGTACCTATCCTCCTGTCCCCCCTTCCTGACCTTTTCTGTCTTCAAGCCTTAAGTCATTCACACTCCCCCCCCCCCCCCCCCATGCCGTTTTAAACAGAGAGCGTCCATGGGGCGTGCATGGCACTTCCTATATCACCTGTTCTCCTTTGTCTGTCCTTACTAACAGCCCTCCACTTTCTTTTTGCACTTTTATATAGCGTGCACTCGATCCGAAGTTTTCAGAGCGCTTGATATAAGCACCAGTTGAATTACAGACGGACACATTCATTGTATTATTTTTATGCATGCGGAGATTAAGTGTTTTGCCCAGCATCACAAGATGTTTGAGCCTCCCGCCAGACTCAAATCTGGCTCCCCAGCTTCAAAGTCGGCCACTCTGGCCTACTAACAGCCCTCCACTGCTCGTGAACTCCCCCGAGTCCTTTGCCCAGCACACCTGCTCTGTGCCTAAGGCCCTGTGTCATGAGGGCAACCCCCCAACTTGTCCTGTTTTAGTCAGCAGAGAAAGGCGCGCAATGACGCATACTTCTTGCGCCTTGACGCCCTTGGGCAAAGTAGCGCATTACAAATCTCCTATCAATCATCAATCAATCTTCTCTTTTCCAGTTATCTGTATTGTCATTAAAAATAATTTTGCAGTACTGCTCACTAGAAGTAGCGGTAGTTTGGTCCGAGCGCAGTGTGATAAGCATGTTGTCCAAGAGATGACGTTGCAGCCACTAAACATCGAAAACTGAGAGTGAAGCAGTGACGGTCGTGCTGGCCTGGATCACAGAGTGGCCTCAAACGGCCTCGGATTGTCTTTTTGCAAATGGGACGGGGCGGTAATCACTGAGTACGCCGAAGAAAAGCTGCTCACATAATTGGTTTCGGACCAAATATCTTGAGATGCATGTTTGGCCGCAGTTTAGCTTAATTATGGGAGGCCTAGATAGGGACAAGCCCAGATAAGACTTTCCAGCCGAGCTGGGCCCGGCCGCAAACAAGTCTGCGCGTTTTCCTATCCAGAGCCAGCAGGTCCATGTTACACCGCTCCTCAATACCTGAAGTCCTCAGTTTGCATGGGTGGTGGGCCTTGGCGCTCATCATTGGGGACCAGAGCTCATTTTTCAGCATAGGCTTTTATTTGACCCAGAACAAGAGAGAGAGAAAAGCAGAAAGGGAGAATTAAGAAGGAAGGCAAACATAGGAACATTGGTGCTGGAACAGTTTTCAGAGTGGGGGTGCTGCCATCGGTGTTATGTCACTGAAGTCATAGGGATTGGGAAAATCCAAGCTTCGCCCAAAGAACAAGTGAGAGGATGTGGTCTGACGGCTAGATTGCCGACTTTGGAGCTGGGAAACCAAGGTTCTGAGCCTTGGGGTCGCTTCCAAATCCTGTGATTCTGGGCAAATCACTTAATCTCCCTGTGCCTACCAAAACAAGCATTGAAAATGCAATAGGTCTTGCCTTTGATTAAGTTTAAGCCATTTGCTTTGCTAATGGTATTGTATTGCAAAGCAAATGGCTTTAACTTAATGAAATGCGAGACCTATTGCATTTTTAATGCTTGTTTAACATGGATCCAACTGCAGCCAAATCATGGCAAGGGTTAAAATGCTGGAATGAAGACCAGGGAGTACGTGCATGCTGCAGGAGTTGTACAAACATGGCTGATTATGGGCCAATCATTGCATCTTCTTGTGCCTGAAACAATACATTTGTATAATGTAAACACCTTCACAGAACAGAGCACTGTTTAATGCTGTCCCCATTACCTCCTCAGCCCATTTTGTCCCAGTCTTTTCTAAATGGGTTGTGTCAGCCTCTCCCCAGGCAACACATGACATAATTCACAAAAAGGCACCTATAACCCCTCCTCTGTGTTTCCCCTCAGGTCCTCTCCACCATGAGGGCTCATAATTGGCACTAGCCCAAGGCCCACATCCTGTTCTTTTGTTCCATCTGCAGATGGTGCATCTGCCCTGGCTGATCCATGGTTTGTCCTGGCCCCAGGTAAATATGCAGTAAGCTGTGCTTTCTTGTGGGGATGACAGATTTACTGCTTTGTACTGCGGTGGTTGCAGGGTTTAGGGCTGTGTGGGACACCTCTCATTCTCCTAAGTGCCTGGGAGTCTCTCAAGAGTCTTGTGGCAGAGCCGAAAGTGGTGCTGGGCTGAGCTCAGAGTCTTTCCGGGTGGAACGGATGCGGTGCAGGAGGCTAGCATCTGGAGCTTTTGAAGTTGGTGGCTCCAGCTCCAACCACTGTTTGGCCTCTGTGCCCCACAGTAGATCACCTCACCTCACCTCATCTGGCTCCCACCTAACAAGTCATGGCAGACTACCTAACTTTGGAGTGTGGGGGAATGCAAGGCTTTATTTCCTAGCCCATGCAATTAATTTCAAGAGCTGTGTCTAGCAGGGTTGTGTGACATGACACTGGGTCTTTTTGGTTGATGACGACTTTATCCGTACGGGCTGCCAAATTATAGGACTTCTTTCTTGCAAAAATAAAAGCCACCGACATTCACCTTGAATTCAGAAGAATGATTGAGGGCAGGATGTTCCCAACTAGACCTTAATGAACACCCTGATGCACTATCTTCATGAAGATAGGAAACACAAGGTGACTCCCACACATTCTGTCCACTTGACAGAATTATGATCCAAATTGATGAAGCCCCTATTTTACAGCAAAATCAGTCCTATCGGATGGCACTATGGTGCAAAGGTGTGTGCATGGTAGTACTCAGCCACAGAAAGTGTGCTGGTGGTTGGTAATAGAGCAGAGCAATAGCTCAGTAGATATGGTGCTCCCCTGCTCTTTCGCACAGATGCAATGCAGCGAGCAACTGAGGTTGCATTAGATATTAGTAAATCTGCCCCCAAGTCTCTAATTGCTCTTTGTTGTTTACATTTGAGTTTTCTTTTAACTTCTCTATCTGAATTTTCAGATTTAAGAAATGTTTAATTTAATATTTTCAGTGCCCCCGTGTGACTAGACAGGAAGCTTAAAAGACATGGCATTTTTAGTAAAACATCTTTGTTTCGCTATACAATAGCCTTATAGCCCACCATTGCGGGCTATACCGGCTATTAAAGGCCCGCTACCACGCTAAAGGCCAGAGCCGAAGGCGAGGGACTTTAACAAGGTAGCTAGACTTTAATAGCCGGTATAGCCATGCTACGAAGGGCTATAAGGCTATTAGAACATTCTGCCACTAGAGGGCAGAATGTTCTAACAAATAAAGCAAAGGCCTCTCGAAGCTCAAGGGTATTTAAATCCCCTCGAGCTCCAAGAGGCCTTTGTAAGACAGTGGAATGTTGCTCTGCGGGCCTTTACCGGCCCGCAGAAGCAGGGTGAACTCCATTGTTTTCAATGGAGCTCCCAACATTCCAATGTTCTAATAATGTTTTCAAATATATCTTCATTTGTCACAGTTTTCATTTTTACATCTGGCTACAGACAACTTTTAGGTTGTGAGAGACCTCTTGTCATCAAGTATTCAAAAAAGACTAATAAGACGCAATACAGGGAGTCAGTGGCCTTTGGGCCTTCCCTTCAACTTCCATGTGTTTTTCATGGATTGCTATTGATTGGATGGGATGTCCATTACGGCTATGACATTCCATGGATGGCTACATTGACATCATTGTTCCAATTAAGTTTTGGTGGTGGGATATCAAGAAGACATTCTGTTGGACTGAAGATGGAATATGGAATGTAGCTTTTAATTGATAACCAATGTGTATTCTTTTAGGTAATTACACCGCTGACCCAGTGACATTTTAATTGCTGATTTATAACTTATTTTTTAAGCAAATGCAAACTGTTTTGATGCTTGGTCTCTCTTTTGTTTCACTTTGTTGTCATGCAAAACTTGGATATGTGGCTTTTTTGTTCACAAGGTAAAGACTTGTCAAATAGATTTTCTTAAAGATGCAAAAACAATACTTGTTCATCCTCTGTGCAATATTTTACTGTGTGCCTTTTAAGTTCCTGATTAACAACACAAACCTCATCTTCTGACTCCTTTTCATAGCAATCTTCTTTGAGGGTACAACTTACCTCTTCTAATGCAGTATGTTCGGCAAAGGGACCCTGTTAGACCTGGAATCCTTGGTGTGGTTTCCCCCGAACGTTTCACCTTCAGATCTCCTGTTTTTGGCGGGCTTCATTTTTGCTAGCTTTAGGAATCTGCACACTTTACCATTGCTAAAAAAAGTGCTAAAGTAATTGTGGTCTCTGTTCAAAACATGGTAGCATTGGAGTATGCCCGACTGGCATATTTAATTTACATATAAGTCCCTATTAAAGTGCGCTACATGTGCCCAGGGCCTGTAAGTTCAATGCTACTAGTGAGTCTGCAACACTGATTGTGACACACACTTAAGTAACCCTTTAAACATGTCTCAGGCCTGCCATTGCAGAGCCTGTGTATGCACTTTGAACTGCCATTTCAACGTGGCAAAATACACCATTGCCAGACTCAAACCTTCCTTTTTATATATGTACGTTACCCCTCAGGTTGGCCCTAGAGATCCCCAAGGACAGGGTGCAGTGTATTTAAAAAGTTGGATATGTACTTTTAAGTTTTACATGTCCTGGTAGTGAAAAAAACTTGAATTCATTGTGCACTACTGCAAGACTTATCTCCCCATTGGATAACATTGGATTTGCCTTATTACATTTTATAAGTGTCATTTCTAAATGGAGAGAGATAACTGCTTCATGATTTATGTCTCTGGAATCCTAATTTAAAATCCTAACTTATGGTGAAGTCTAATTTTAAATAACAATTCTGAAAACGACACTTTTAGAAAGTTGTCATTTTCTTGCCTTAGCTATTTGGTACCTGCAGCCTGTCTCTGGTCTCATGACTGGGTGTAGTTGGCAGTTGGGCACTGTGTATTCCCCCTAGACAGACACAAACAATGGGAAGTTATGTGTGACTGGACGGGCCATCACTGACAGGATGGGAGAGAGGAGCTCGGCTCAGCTTCACTTACACCTGAATAGCCTGTGTCCTGTTGCCACACAAATGGCTGCATTCCCCCTGTCATTAGTCTGGAGCCAGGGCAGAAAACGCAGGGAATATGTGCACTTCAAAGGCATACCTCAAGAACCATCTCACCACTTCAAAGGCATAGCTGTGTGTACAAGAAGGACCTCAGACACCACCACTTCAGTACACTTCTAGACCTGTGGATACTCTGCCAGGAAGAACGACTGCTGAGCTGCTGAAGGGCTGCTACTCTGCTGGACTGCACTCTGCTGGACTCAGGGCCGGACTGGCCGTAGCAAGCACCGGGCATTCTCCCGAGAGGCTGCAAGGGTTGGGGCTGGTTTTGGGCCCCTGGGGGCTGATTTTGTTACAGGGCCATTTTTGCAGCATAGCTGCAATATAAGCCGCTGTAAGGAAGTCGGCCGAAATCGGCCCTGGCAAACAGCTCGGACGCACCCCCAACCCCCCGGGGGGCTGGCTGAGCACTTTGTCAGGGCCGGTTTTGGTTCCCAGTCCAGCCCTGGCTGGACTCCTGCTTTGCTTTACTGATTTGCTGCCTGCTGCCCTCTTGCCTGGGTGAGAAGGACTGGACCTGCATTTCTTGAACCCAGAGTGCCTCCAAGGGCTAATTGGCTGGCCTCCTGATCTGAAGCCTCAGGGACATAACAGGCTTTCAACAACCGTGCATCTGCACCTGGACTCTGCCATCTGAGAGTCCACCCTGCCAAGTGGTGCCACCCCAGTACTGGACCCTTGGAAGAGGAATTAAGGTGTTTTGCCAGCCTCTGTGGTTCCATCAGAACTGATGCAACACCTCTGCTGCGCAACCCCAAGCAGAACCAATGCATCTCTGCTGCTACATGGATTAGACCCGTCGCCAAGACGCACGTTGCAGCTGCATCCCGCATAGCCATCAGAACCGCCACTGCGCTATGCATCCTTGGCGCACACCCTCGTATCTCTCATCGACGGCAGCCTCGATGATGGTCTCTGCATCACAGCCTCGCAGCTCTTCGGAACTGACGCATTGCCTCAACTGTGCACAGCATTCCTGACGCCGGACTTCGAATCAGAAGCCCCGTCGCCCAGTGCTTAATTTGTAAAATATTAAGTCCAGGTGCTCACATTTTTGTAGGATGCCACACCCACTTTCCCCTGCTCCACCCACTGACTCCACCCACTTACTCTATTGGCTCCACCTGCATCCTCAACTGGCACCACTGAAAGCCCAATGTAATACCCGATCTGAATTTCAGCAAGGGAGCTTTCCTCAAGAAAGATATTGATACGAGGTCCCACCACCCCTGAGGAAATGTATTTAAAAATAAAATCAAAGGTGCATTTAAAGCACAATTTTGGAGTAAATTGGCTAAAATGATTAACAGGGAACAAGTTCGAACATGTACACCAGGGTGTATGTCTTTATGCCATATAAAACATGGCCACACCATCACCTTTCGCACAAACCACTTAAAACCTTGGTGCGTAGCACTTTTATATGATAGAGTGAGCATGCTTGCAAACGTGAAGAATACAAATAAAATCTCTAGTGCTGCAAAATTTTACACCAAAAACCTGCTGGATGTGTGTTGCATACAGATATTAGAAACACTTCAATATAAGTCAGTTTAAAAAAAGCTGGAGTAGTTTGGAACGTGTAGAAAGTGGAAACATGCAGAAAGAGATTCTAGCTTTTCTCTATCTATGGAGTGCAAAAATATATATTTTCTCTGCTTGTTTATGTAAACTATTAAAATAAAGCAGAAGAGAGATAGCAAATGCTGTAATATGCTGCTCTAGATGGAATTGTTGCAGCTAAGCAACAATATGTTCATGTCACAACTTAATTTGTGCCTGGGAGAGGTGTGAAGAGGTATGAATGGAAATAGAGGCCCTCAGCTTTAGCCCTCTCCTTGTTTACACCAATGAATAAAAGGGGGAGTAAATGAAAGAAAATAGCAGCCTAGGATCACTCAAATTGGCTAAGTAGGGAAGCCAGCAGTGATCCCAGGTTTTCAATTTTCACTGCAACTCAGACACCAAGTGGGAATGTTTTTCTGACATCAAAGGGTAACATTTTGTCCTGAAATACGATAATATAGCAAAGGTGACAAGCAGAATTAATTTTGTTTTTAACGGGCATACGAGTTCTTCATGAAAGGGAGATCCTGAATACTCTGTGGCTGTCTTGCAGCATATGGTACAACTAGGTTGGTGAGCTGTCCTGAATAACGGCCAATTGGCCCCATAACATGTGCCACTGCTTCCTTTAGCCAGTACAAGGTTTTCAAGAGCAGAGCACACTACGTTGTGGGACTTCTAGTTTCACTTTATAAGATTTCGAGAATGTGTGCTGATGGCAGAAAAACAAGACTACCTGAACATGCTACTCAGGGGCAGCTCCTCCTGTGTCCCCCTCCCACATGCCCTACCCTGGCCAGTACCCTCAGTATGACCTATTCCCCCACGACCACCTCACATTACGATCAGGCCCTTGCCCCACGTATGCCTTAGATTTGCATGTGGCTCCCTTACACTCCAGTTTGGCGTGCAACCCCCTCGCACAGCTGTCTGGCTTCTGCCCCATCACACTCCAGTCTTGCTTGTAAAACCCCCTTCAGTCAGAGTGTGCTTGTACCTCCTTGGTTCCCAGTCTAGTTTGTAGCCCCTTACGCTCCAGCCTGGCATGTGCAACATCCCCGTCCTTATGGCCCAGTCTGGCTTGTAGCCTTCAGATACTTCATTCTGGTGGGTCACTGCTCATTAAAGCTTCCCTTTCTTTGTCAGCTTTCCAATAATAGCTGGTCCCTAAACATCCAACTGACTGAAAACATGCAGTCTCTGCGACCTCAGGTATCTAGGTTGAGAAGATTTAGTTACTCTCACCTGTCCCCATGCAGAAGCAGAAGAGAGGAGTCTTGCCCTCTGAAAAAGGCCTCCCCTCATACCGGAGGGAGCACTATTCACAAGTGATAGGGCCATACAACTCCCATTCTAAACAAACCGTAATCTGATTATTTCACCAATTAGTGCAGACTCAGCAGAGGTAAAACATGTTTACGATAGCTCTGCTTGTTAGAAGCTCTTCAATTCCATTGTATTGTGGTAGCTGTAGTTCTTTGCATCACACATTCTTGATCCCTTAATTTGTTTCTATTGCAATGGACATTGGGACGTGCACTACTGCAGAGCATGCAGTCAATCAATACAATTGTGAAGTGTTTGAGAATGCACTGCTCAACTGCACAACGCTGCTCTCATGTGAGAGCAGCGTCGTGACTGGGTGGGAGGGGAGCAGAGAAGCATTGAGGCGGCGGCCGGCAGCAGCAGTTGAAGGTAAGTTATTTTAGTTGTTTTATTTATTTATTTTTATTAATTTATTCCCCTCCCACCCCCCCCACCAAGTATTATTGGCAGTAACCACTACTGGTGTTACTCGAGGCAAAATAAATATTTCTTTAAAGTTAAAAGCCAGCAGCAGTGGATGATGAACTGTAGCCGTGGACCCTGCACTATAAAACGATATTTTGCATAATGAGCCACTTCAATACTTTGTAAACAAATACAGCATTGAACACTATACAGTTGATTGCAGAAAAACAAGACTACCAGAACGTGCCACTCCAGGCAAAATTCACATTCAGGTAGTCTTGTTATTCTGCCATCCGCTGTGTAACCGTGTTCAGTGCTGTATTTATCTACAAAGCATTGAATTGGCTCATTAGGCAAACTAACGTTTTATAGATCGGGGCCCACAGCTCCAGTTCTTACTCCACTGCTGCTGACTTTTAACTTTAAAGAAAGAAGTAATTTTCCACAAAAGTTCAAAGCCAGCAACATTGGAGGAAGAACTGCAGCCGTGTGCCTCGCGCTACAAAACCGTAATTAGCATAAAAATAGCCCTTACTTACTGGGACTGCGAGACGGCATTTGTAGTTTTAAATAATCTGCGCAAGATGTCTGCTGCACGATTGATGGTTGCTTCGGTCGTTGGGTGATAAATTAATACTGTAGCGGCAGTATACTGGGAGGACCGCAGACGAAAACACTGCTCATTGGTCTGACTCTGGGCCCTAATACGATGATTCGCCAAGGAGGTACCTGGGCCAGACTACTATTATATTTTGCAATTGTTCATTGGCAGTGCACTAGGCTAGTGCGCTACCAATGAATGATTGCAAAATGGGATGTGACCTGTGACGTGTGACGGTGACCTACGCTAAGCCGAGGCAGGGATCCAGGCAGTTTCACTTTCTGGCAGTAGTTCGTGCCTCAAAATAAGGCGGGCAGCCGGGCTGCCGTGCTGCTAGCATCCCATTTCAAATATTTTATGCGCGCACTGTCACGTACGTTATTAACACTTCACAGGGGAGACTGGGACCCTACTCTCAACTTAGTGAGCAGCACGCATACATGTTATTACATTACCGATATAAATATTGTGTGCAGAGTAGATTAGAGAGTGTAGACCCGGCCCTGAGAAATAAGTGCCGGTGCTAAGCACCGGAAAGCACCGGCACAAATTAAGCACTGCCGTCGCCAGGATCCTCGATACAACAGGACCTTGCCCTGCAGCCTCGCCACATCTCGGAACCGATGCAGCACCTCAGCCGCACACACATCATCAAGCGGATCCACTCAACTCTGCACACCAGGATTTAAGGTAGTCTGTTCACCTGGCCTAACTGGGTCCCCGTAGCCAGCCTGTGCTCCATCACAGTCGGCTTGACCTTGACCTTAAGCTCTACTGTGCTAACCTGGTGTTGGATCTTTTCGTGTGGTGTTTTCACCATTTTACCATTTGATGTGTTACACAATTACTTTGCATATTGCCTCTAATTTAAGCCTGACTGCTCTGTGCTGGGCTATCAGGGGGTTGAGCACAGGTTAATTTTGGGTTTGTCTGTGCCTTACCCTGACTAGGATTGTGGTTGCTGCTTGACCAGGGCTCACACTCCAGTCAACCTACAACACAATTTCTAACATGCCGTAATCATAAGTGTCATATTGTTGTAGTCCAAGATGTTGATTATTTTTTTCTGGGACAGCTGGGGTCACCACATAGCCTTTCCTCAACAAAAAGCCAGACTTTTGCCAAGTCAGGGGAGAGGAGTTGGCCTCATGGCTATGGCGCTCGACCTCCGACCTGGGGAACTGGGTTCGAATCTCGGTAATGACGCCGAACATCCTGTGATTCTGGACAAATCACTTAATCTCCCCGTGCCTAACAAAAGAATGAATGTGTGTACTAATGTAACGTAACTGGTGCTATGTAAAGCGCTCTGATACCTGATTGGATTCGGGTCAAGTTCGCGCTATAAAAAGCTCTGCAAAAATAAAAGTCTCATTTGAAAGATGTATTCATATTTAAGACAAAACAAATACACACAGCGTCTATTCACCATATGTGCCTTTATCAGTACTGCTGTGCCTGCTTACAGGTTTCCTTTTAACTTGTTTATTTTGATGATGAGAAGCAGCGCATTCTACCAGCTTTAACTGGTTATGTAATTTATTCCAGGATTTTGCATTATGCTTAATAGGTCTTGTTGGTGCCAACTTCGCCCTAGTTTGAGGGGAGGTGTAAGGCTCATGCAGCCAGGCAGTGCTGACACTAATTGACTGTAGCGGACCCAAGCGGGGTATAGATCTGTATACAAATAAATCCGAAAACTACAAACATTGAATACAAAATCTGACCACCATAATTAGTGAAGGATGGGTAAGGAAGTGCGCTCAGACACAGTAGTGAATAAAAAATCAGTCTGGTGATTGCTCTTAAAGGAATTTGCACAATAAACATTATAAATGTCAGCACAAAGTGTCTGAGTTCATATTTTCCATTCTTGGAGGCCTGCCTTCTTGTCTTCCTTTATCTGCACTTGCTTTAAGAAAAATGAACTTGTTTTGGGAAATGTCTTTCCTCCGATATGACAAGCCTACACGCAAAGGAGTGCAACGGCAAGAAACCTGCAATCTCATTCACCCTAAACTCAAAACATGCCTTAAAAATTGTTATTTGGAGGGGATCCAAAATATTAGGCTACAAATCTTTTTGTTTTTTTTGTTTTTCATTGCGCGTTTCAGCCTGGCCTGGAAGGCCTTTATGACATCACAACAGGGGGTAACCAGTTTTGCCATTAACTCTTGCTTTGTCATAGCAGTGGGCTATGAGACTCAGAAACTGAAATATAAACAATAAAGGCTCTTCACGACAGCCATACATACAAAAGAACAAACTTCCTCTCACTGTCGTTTCGTCTCACATTCATTGTTACTTTGTAGTTTTCAAATTCTCTTAACCATTGCTTCCATCTGAAATCTGCCTGAATTCTGTAAAAATGGTGAGGGAGCTATTATACTGGGTGCCAATGCCATCACTGCACACCTTTAAATACATGTTGAAATACTGAAATCTCTCCGGATATATGTGATGCACAACTTAACATTATGCAAGTAAATCCTAGTAATTATCTTTCCAAGTTATTTTTTAATTTTATTCCATATACGAGGGTATCTTATAACGCTTAAGAAAAATTCATATTTATATTTCCTCAGAATATTTTATTCAGCCAGTCTGCTTTCTCAACATATACCAACAATCATGAGATATTGCTGCAAAATGATCTTGCCTGTATCTGCTTACAAATTTGGCGTATTACTTTTATATCCATGCCCTGCTTGATTGCACTGCCCCCTGCAATGCTTCATTGGTGAAGAAGAGTGCAGATGGCCGTACACCTCTCAGTCCTGCTGCATCTCACCACCAGTTTTTTTCTCTGCTCAACCGGCATTGCTGCCGCTCCCGCGCTGCAGCCCACAGACTCCTGCCTTCTGTTGGCCTGTGTCCCCCAGCTTCTCACATTGCAGGCATGAACAATTGTGGATGCCGCCCCACCTCGCTCTCTTCACATCTGTTTCAGACATACACAGCCAATGTGGGACCCTCCTCCTCTGTCATTATACCGGAACGCTGGGTATCCAGGTCGTGTACTCGTTCCTCACTGTCTGGCTCTAGCCTGTTCCAGATCGGCTCATCCTCGCACCCCCGGCTTCCTGCCCCATCCTTAGCAGCCAACACCCACAGCCATCCCATGCTACCACAGAAACTCACAGGACTCTGGGTGGCGGTACAAGACTGCAGTTTATTGCTTGCCGGTCATCAATCTGTCCCCGTTCATACATAAATGTCTTCCATAAATATCAAATCACAACATGCTGGCTCCAACTAGGAACCACAATGTCCAGCCATAAATCATCACTTTGACATCAAGATCTAGACCTTGGCATTTGACCGTCATGCCATAATTCATCCTTCCACCAGCACCCAAATTGACAGTCCAGTATATTCATGTGACGCAGTTCTACGCTTCCTCATGGAACCAATGAGGCCCATTCTGGTGGCTGTGTCCAGGCTGCAAATGCTGTGCCTATTTGTCACTCTGACTTTGGGCTCCTTTGTTGTCCCTTGTTGTCTTTGCCATGAGGCATCCCAAGGACTACCTTGCTAGCAACTCTTACCAATTTAGCGGCCTACCGGCCACCATTTCAAGTTTATAAGCAGGGTTAGGAGATGCAGACCCCTTACCGGTAGCTGCGACATCTGTGGTGTGGTAGAGTGAGACAATGATGGTGAAGCGGCAACATTAGACTGCCCTCAATTAGACAAGCCCAAACCCCCATGCCTCTCATCAGCCCAGTCAAAGGGGCCTTGTCCAATCTTGTGCACGGGCTTTCCTGCAAGGCCAATACTTTGTGCAGGGAGGGCAGAGGAGAGGCGGGTGACCTCTAAGACCCACCCTTCCCTCTCTCCTAGACTGCAGAAGCCCTTCCGCATCTTGGGCGCCCTAGGAAGAGGTTAGCTGCATCCTTTCAGTGGTCCAGCTGCACCTCCCCAACCCCTCCCTACCCTGCTCCAGATGGGCTAACACTGCTCCTCTGGCTTCCCACCTCATCCTTAGCACCCAACACCCCCAACCCTACCATGCCACCACAGAAACTCACAGGACTCCAGGTGCTGTTAGAAGGCCACAGTTTATCAATACTCACAAACATGTTGAACTATGGACATAAAGCATTACAATGCTAATTTGTCATCAGTCGGTCACAGTTCATGCATAATATCACCCATAGCAAACACAAGGAGATGATGGATGGAGCGCTGAAACTTTTCAGAAACTCACCCCCAGTCACAGATCTGGGTTGAATCCATCATCATTCTTTACCTCACTTTGCCACCCCAGTTCAGACCCAGCCATATGCAAATCAGACTTGACCCTGTGCCTCATGGGAACAGTCCAGCCCGAACTGCCAAGCCTGGTCTTCCTGGTCACCCATAAACATCAATTCATAGCACTGTGGCTCTGACTAAGAGCCACACATCAAGACATAAATCCTCACTTTACATCAAGACCTGGACCTTGGCATTTGACTGTCATGCCATAAATCATGCTTCTGCTGCACCCATTGTGATAGTTCCGTGTGTTCATCTAGTGCAGTTCTGGTTTCCACTTGCTATCAAGGAGGCCCACTCTGGCCGTGCCCAGGCTACAAGTGCCGTACCTGCTTTGCCACTCTCCTTTGTTGTCCCTCGATGTCCCGATCAAGAGGCATCTCAAGGAATACATTGCTGGAAACTCCTAGCACTTTAACTGCCTACCGGCCACCAGTTTGGGTTTATTGACGTCAAAAGGTGATGACCCCTGCCAAGCCACTGGTGATTCCGCAACCGACATTAGCTCCCCCCCTTTTTTTGAGGGATCTGCCCAACTCACTACCAGCAACCCACAAACTATAGGGCCTCTGCTATGTTCAAGGGGAACATATTCATACCAAGCCCGAAAGCGGAGCTTGAGCCTCTGTATAGTATCCTGGCATCCTCAAGTTGATGAGCCCGTGTATAACAAACTCTCAACCCATGTCCTTGCAGAACTTGGCCATTGCTACATTCAGCTTCCCACTGGACCTCTCAACCGCCCCTTGCTTTTTCACCCCTCGCCACTCAAATTGGGCTATGATCTCTGACCACAAAATGTCAGCGGGCTGAACCAGCTTAGCCTCCTCAGTTAGATCTGCTTTCATGTTTACTAGGAGCGTTCGCCTGCCCAAGGTTTGTTGCAGGGATTCTGCTCATGCACAGAACTATGCGCAGGAAACCAGGACCTCAGTGAATTGTGGTGTACCAAAAACTCACCTCAGAACCCAGAACCCCTATCCGACCAGCATCAGTGTCCCATTCGTTATCCGTATTTATCTCGGCGGTCCCAATGTATAGACAACCCAGACCAAGCGACGTAGTGTATTCTCAGGAATGGTGGGAATCAGAAATACCTATTCGTTATTATTCTCATATCAGTCCACAACAAGAGTAAACAGAGACACGGTAAAGTTTAAAGAGTTTATTTTATAAACCTCGTGTCCTAAGATGCAGTACTTTGGCTAACATAAGCAGACAAATGATTAAAATCAAAACCATCAGCATAGTTACAATACCATAGAGCACGGGTACTCATAGTACGGCCCGCGGGCCGGCGGCGGCCCGGCAAGCCTTCCGTGGCGGCCCGCGGACCTTACAGACATCATACCTGTGTGTTTTTTACATCGCCGGTTGCAGCAGCGTGGAGCTTCTGGGGCCCGGGCGATTTCTTTTAAAGACCATTAACTTGTAAATGAGGCTTTGTTGAATTTCACCTCTTCTTAGTGCCCCTGATGCAGGGGCGCTAAGAAGAGGTGAAATACAATAAAGCGTCATTAACAAGTGAATGGTTTTTAAAACACCTGTTAAGTACTTGGGTGCGGCGGGGGCTGTGTGTGTTCTCGGAAGCTGTCTCAGCGCGGGTGAGGTGTCAAAGGGTGAGGAGGACAGCAGGGTGAGGTGACGGAGGGCAGCAGGGAGTGAGAGCAGCAGGTGAGGTGACAGGGGGAGGAAGACAGAGTGCGCAGAGGGAGGAAGACAGAGGGAGAGGGAGAGGGGGAAGACAGAGGGAGACAGATAGGGAGACAGACAGGGAGACAGAGGGAGAGGGAGGGAGACAGAGGGGGAGGGAGGGAGAGCGAAAGGTAGACAAACAGTGATTCAGAGAGAGAGAGGGAGGGAGACGGAGAGAGAGAGGGAGACAGAGGGAGGGAGACAGAGAGAGGGAGGGAGACAGAGAGGGAGAGGGAGGGAGACAGAGGGAGGGAGACAGACGGAGGGAGAAAGATGGAGAGAGGGAGGGAGACAGACGGAGAGAGAGAGAGAGAGAAGGAGACAGGGAGACAGAGAGGGAGACAGAGAAAGGGAGACAAACAGAGTGAGTGAGACAGAGGGGGAGAGAGAGAGTGATAGAGAGAGGGAGGGAGACGGAGAGAGAGTGGGAGGGAGACAGAGATAGAGAGGGAGGGAGACGGAGAGAGAGAGGGAGACAGAGAGAAAGGGAGACAGAGTGAGTGAGACAGAGTGAGACAGATGGAGGGAGACGGAGAGAGGGAGACAGAAGGAGGGAGTGAGACAGAGGGAGGGAGATGGAGAGAGGGAGGGAGACAGACGATGAGAGAGATAGAGAAGGAGACAGGGACACATAGGGAGGGAGACATAGGGAGACGGAGACAGAGAGAGAGAGGGAGGGATAGGGAGGGAGGGAGGCAGAGAGAGAGGGAGGGAGAGAGAGGGAGAGAGGGAGAGAGAGAGAGAGAGAGAGAGAGAGAGGGAGGGAGAGAGAGAGAGAGGGAGGGAGACAGACAGAGAGAGAGAGGGAGGGAGGGAGACAGAGAAAGGGAGACAAACACAGAGAGGGAGACAGAGGGAGGGAGAGAGAGAGAGAGATAGAGGGAGGGAGGGAGAGAGGGAGGGAGGGAGGGAGAGGTAGGGAGACAGACTGAGACAGACAAGAGGGAGACAGAGGGAGGGAGACAGACAGAGGGAGGGAGAGGGAGGGAGACAGAGAGAGGGAGAGGGAGGGAGAGGGAGGGAGACAGAGAGAGGGAGGGTGACAGGGAGGGAGACGGAGAGAGAGGGAGGGAGACAGAGAGAGGGAGATACAGTGAGGGAGAGAGAGAGAGGGAGGGAGACGGAGCGAGAGATAGATAGATAGATAGATAGATAGATAGATAGATAGATAGATAGATAGAGACGTGTGAATGCCGGGTCTGGTGGCTCAGTGGACGAAGGCGTCCGCTGCAGGGGCCTGTGTTCAACCTCATGGTCATAGGTTTTTTTTTGCTCTAGCCCCGCCTCTTCCCCCACTGCCCCCGCCCCCACCGGTGCGGCCCTCAGCCACAAACCACACTGTAAATTTGGCCCCCGAGAGAAAGTTTGTGAGTACCCATGCCATAGAAAATGAAAGGAGAAATCATAATATAATGACAGTGGAATACAGCCACCTTCCTTTCGCAAGTAAACTAATATTATTAGACTAATAGAAGGTCTCTAGGCTTGAATGGGGAACCCCATACCGTAAAGATCAGCTTAGTGGAATCACATCACAGGATCAGGTGTACTCTGCTCCTGGGAAAGCTCTTCTTCCGAATGAATGTGTTAAGCATGCAGCCTGCAATATTAAAAGCTCTCGACTCTCAGGTATTTGCAGCTGTGTGCGTGTTATGGCTAAATAGTAGGCCGATCAACCTGATCCCAAAAACATGCACCGTCTAGCGATCCAGACCGTTTCTTTACACAATGTTCAGACCAAGGTCGCAGCTCACGGCTAGGGATGTGAACAACAGACAGTTCTCATGTGAAGAAAAGGCGAGCAAGCATTTCTCAAACAATAACATGTAACTGCAGTGTCGTGTGCAAAAGCAGCAAAAGTGACCAGATGGCTTTCTAACATCTAACGCGGTTCTGCTAACTTAGCAATGTACGTATATAAATTGCAGCCCTCACTACAGGTTGCGAGGTTATTGCATCCAAGTGTACCACTATGTTGTCTGGTGGTCTTATCGCTTCTACTGCTGCAGTTACTAATAGCAATATTCTTCAGCCACATCCCTTTGTACTTTTTCCACATGCTAGTTCAGCATTGGGCCCTTGTAACACATGAGTGCCTGACCAGTCAGATTTTTAGGGCGCTATTTGTTCCTGGAGCAGAGAATAAATGTGGGCCTTAATAACTCCTGCAAAAAAACCAGCCCAGCACACTTATAAGTATCAAACGTGTAAAATACACAGTAAAGTGAACTTAAGACAAAACTGTTTTCCCAAGGAAGAGTCGATGTTATCTTGTGATATTGAAGTTCATCCTTTATTCAGTTTTCTTTTAAAAGCGTTTTTTGCAACCGCAACGTGTTTCGCCAACAATCGGACTTCTTCAGGGCTACAAAAGTACATAAACGACACTATTTACAACATTGAATACAGACATTTAAAATAAAAAATGCAGATCAGATTTCTGGAGCAAACATTAACATGACTTGTTTACTATTAAACATGGGAAAACAGTTACCATACACAAATGTATAAGAGATGTATATAATCCAATTAACCAGTTTCTTTGAAAAACAGATGGAGGAGCAACCCTATACACGAAAAAGGTCTTATTTTGATCATTATAAGCACTTTTGATTCTATGTACATTTCTCCAAAATTTAGACATTTGTTGGTACTTTCGATTATATACATATGGAATGCACATACCTCAGTATATGCTTGGTGCGTTTTCACAAGACCACTGCCAATGTATTAGACCAGTTGATCTGTAATAATCAAAATATATGAACACTTATGTCTACTGTTTTAATGAAAACCAAACTGCACTTATACAAGCGAGCATTCATTCTAAACAATTGAGTGAAGAACATCTTTCAGAAAAAAGTTATTATACTTGGTTTTTTGGAGCATTCAAAGTTTTGTCATCAATATGCATATAACCATTGTCAATGTATTTGGACTAATCAATCTGTAAAAGTCCAAAAATATGGACACCTACATCCAATGGTATAATAAGTAACCAGATTATAATTATACACGTGAACATCAATTCTATACAATTAATAAAAACATTGTCAAAAATAGTGGTGCAACAAAATTACCATTCCTATGTCGGAGAAAAAAAAGATTTTCAGCACAACTTACTTGAAAAAACATGTATCCGGACAGTGAAATTGTGGCACCTCAGAAATATTTTCAATGATAAACGTTTGTCCTAAAAGGAAATACACAAATAAGCAAATGGGTGAAGAGGTCACTTGCTATGGACACAGGTGATTTTTTTAAAAGACCCCTTGTTGGGTCATTAGTCTTAGCATATATATATTAAATGCATGGTTTAAGAATGATACATAAAGAATCGTAGCAGCAACTGGTGACTCTGGGACCACATACTTCCAAGGATCGACCTGCTCACGAGGAAGGTGTTTCTTCTTTGGACTACAACCACGCTCCAGCGGGACTGCGAGGACCAGCATTCTGAGAGCTTGACACATCTGGTGCCTCGTCCCGCATTACTCCCGCCCTCCTACGCCTTTAAAACTGCTCGCGGCCCCCGCATCGCGGGAGCCGCTCGTGGCAGCAAGTGGTGACTCTGGGACCACATACTTCCAAGGATCGACCTGCACACGAGGAAGGTGTTTCTTCTTTGGACTACAGCCACGCTCCAGCGGGACTACGAGGACCAGCATTCTGAGAGCTTGACACAGCTGGTGCCTCTTCCCGCATTACTCCCGCCCTCCTACGCCTTTAAAACTACGCCCTTTGGACGCAACGCGGGACGCGCGCGGGCGGGTGCCGGGCAAAGCCCGGGCCAAGGGCGGGCCCGTCTGAGGCCGTCCGAGGTCGACCGAGGCCGGCCTGGCCAACCTCTCGTAGGTTTGGTATTGGGGTGAGAACTTCAGTAGTTGGTTTTTGTACTGTAAGCTATTTATTCCCAACTAATCACATGTGTATTCAGTTTGCATTTTATTTCGTGGCTGACAGGGTCGTTAATGGCATCCAGATCCGGGAAGGGCAGAAAGGTGACTCTTTCTACCAATGGGGGGGCGGCTACTGGTACTATCGATCAGTTTATTAAAAGAGCAACGATGGTATTGGAAAAGGAAATACCCCTTACGGAGAAACGTTTGTCTTTAGATCTTTTAACGGGGAGGCCTTCATCATTAGGCCCCATAGGATCAGCGTTAAGCCCTGGAAGACAACAAGTACGGAAAGATTCATTAGAGGTTTGGAGCCCTAGTTCAGGTCTTCTGTTGCTGGGGTCTGAAAATCCTGTGGTTTGTCCTCCATCGAGCTTAACAGGAGGGAGTACTGCGCCTAGTAGCACACGACCAGGGGTCTCCGAATCTCTATTGTCACATAATTCCGTACCCAAAACCCAAGACGTGGAATTTCCCTGAAGCAATAATACCAAGGTTAACATAGCCCTGGGAAAAAGGAAAAGAGGGGATGGTCCCCAGAAGGGAGGTTCTGCCAAAAATAAAATATTAAAAAAGAATGGGCTTATCCGGGCCTTACTCCATCCATTGCAGCCACCTAGTCTGATTACACCAACCCCCGACAATAATCAATCGTCCAACTCTGCTAGGGCAAACGAGGGGTTATTAGAAAATATAGAGAAATTGGTTAGATCATTGGTGCTACCTCTCCTAGAAAGAACAAAGATGATTAATACTAAACTCGATCAACTTGAGAAGTTAGTTTTAGCTAACTCAAACATGCTGGTATCCATTGAGAAAGGTATGACGAACCCGAGCACTGATGTCCCTGTTACCCCTGTATCAGGGCTCGTTAGTAGTGGTAAGGCACCTCAGCAAGTTACCTACGACAGGGCTGACAGTCAAAAGTCAGTATTACGGGTTGAGAGACGCACAGTAGAGAGTAATTTACCGCCTTTAATCAGGGGGCGGGATACGGGAGTAGGTGAGGTGTCAAGACCCTGTACCATGCCGTCTGCGCAGAATGTGGAGAGACAGTTAAAAGGCCCGTTAAAATCAAGAGACATGATTAGAACCCAGCGGTGGCTTTGTATTAATCTCCCCCGAGAGGTTGAACCGTACACGGTCATATTGGCAGGAGTTCCTGTAATTAAGACAGAGAAACTGGAATCGTATATGGAGTTAAAAAACAAAGTCATGCATTGGCTAAATACGAACAGACCTCTCCCTTCCTCTTTTACCACAGAGATCTTAAACGTGAGACGGGTGAGGTGGGTGGGTACCAGAGCAAAGGACATAGTGGGCGATTGTGTAATCGTTAATTTTAGAGATCCGTGGGTAGTTGAGTATATATGTAGTGAGTCAAGGATGGGTAGTGTGGGAACTATCCAATCACTAGGTCTACACTACTTCTATGGCGTGAGGCAATGCTCTTTCCTTCGCCCAAACAATACCTACAGGGAGAGACTATATGGCCCTAGTCGGCCCGCCAGGGATGAGCACTTTCTCCATCTATCAAATAGATACGAATCACTGTTTGGCCTAGAAGGGGTGGATTGACTCACGAGCATATATTGTGGGTGTTCTGAGGCCCAGGAAAAGGAGGGGGATCAAAATGAAGGTCATCTTAGTTGGGTGTCGGTTGATACTGCAGGGGGAATATCTGTGGAAGGTAATGCAGCCGGTAGTGGCACAGAATGTTGTGCTCTCCCGGGTTTAACTTTAGGTACTTCAACTAGAGGGGCCTCATTGGAGGGAGGGAGGACAACTGGCTTTAAGTCTGTGGCGATTGATCCAACTAATTCAAATAAGCCTGCTAAACGGGCTAATTTGTTGAAAATAGTTTCGTGGAACATTGCTGGGCTGAGAAGCAAACTTGCTATAGTCGAGTGGTGTGATTTTGTGGACACTCACGATATTTTGATCTTTCAAGAGAGTTGGGCTTCCGACCCCATTCATCGCCTGAGATTTCTAAATTTCTATAAACCGGCTTTGAAAGGCAAAAGAGGTAGACCATTAGGTGGCCTAACTATTTGGGTCAGGCAATCGCTTAACTTTAGGCTATCCGAAGTAGTGGTGGATAGTCCAGACATACTTGTGATTAAGTTTTGTAGGCCCAACCATCCGGAGATTATTATCACCAACATCTATGTTAGAGGCCAGCCAGGTGGAAGGAGTTCGGGAATGACTAATGAACTGGACCTTATTTTCAAATCTGTGGGGTCGGAAAGTATAGTGATTGTGGCAGGGGATCTGAATTGCACTTTTGAACCCTTAGCCCTTGAGGGGGATGACATTTTTGCAGCCGAGGACGCTCAGTGGGATATCCCCCACCTTGACATAGATCCGATAAAAAAGTGGTCAGAGGCTGCCCTACAGTGGCTCGGTCTGTGTCTCGAGTGGGGGTTGAGAGCTGTCAACGGTCGGTCTGGTTCTGATAAAACTGGACGGGTAACTTTTGATAATGGTATTCATTCTAGTCGAATTGACTATATCTTATTAAAAGTTGAGCACTGGTCCCTTATGGAGGACATGATAATATCTGCTCACCCAGAGAGTGATCACAACCCGCTCCTACTTGGCCTGAAAATTGAGGGTGACACGGAGAGCGTTAGTATGCAGGAGATTATCACTGCAGAGGTTCGCCTTACTAATTATAGGCGTAGAGTTCGGTGGGAGAGGGTAGCTGTCGATTCTCAGACACTAGCTAGGATCTTCCAAGAAGTTTCCAACACTTTGGAGGCATTTGAGACACTGGGCAACCATGAAGATGGGTTTATGTCCGTTAGTGCACTTCACGAGCAGCTGTTTGGGGTTTTGAAATCCTTTTTTTCTAAGAGTGGCAATCTCGGTAAATCCACCTCTTTTAAATCTGGGATTTCATGGTACAATAAATTGTGCCGTTTGGCATATGGCTCTCTGGTTAAAGCCATAAAATCACGATTTATCGAGAATATCAGGCTTGCTAGGCTAGAGTATTAGAAAACCCTCAAAAATGCCAAGAGGGATTGGGACGATCAACACTGGCAGGCTTTATTGGAGTCCAGTAGGTCAAGAAATCAGACCAAGTTTTGGCAGGTAGTTAAATGGGGAAACACAGTGGTTTCGCAAGTCCCTGCAAACCATGTGCCTGCTGATAATTGGGTCGATTATTTTGGATCACAGTTTCGGGGTCTGGAAATAGAAACAGTCCCGATCTCTGTCGATCCTCCACTAAGGGAAATGCCCCCGTGCGACCCCCTTGTGTTCGACAGTAAAGAGGCTGAAAGTGCACTTAAGTTGGCACAAGGTGGTAAAGCCCCCGGCATGAATTGCATTCCGGCAGACTTAGTTAAACATGATACTCATAATTGGGTGCCCTATATTACTTTTCTGGCCAATGCAATAGGGAAGGGTGCACCAATCCCGGATTCGTGGCCAGGTGCCGAGATATTGGCTATATTTAAAAAGGGTGATCGATCAGTCCCGGCGAATTATCGCCCTATCAGTTTAATAGATGCCATCCAGAAAATTATAGCTAGGATGGTGCTGGCCAAGATACAGTCCTGGATGGAACAGGAGAATGTTCTGTCCCTGTTACAGGCAGGCTTTAGATCTTGTGTCAGCACGATTGATCAGGTGTATAGATTTATTTTAATTTACTGGAAGGTTGTCATCCTGGGTGGTGGAACTATTTATGCAGCGTTTGTAGATTTAAAGTCTGCTTTTGACTTAGTCCCTAGAGTTAAGTTATGGGATGCATTAGACAATATGGGGATGCCACGTGAACTCCTAGATGTAGTGATGAGACTTCACGAGGCAAACTTTGCACAGGTTAGATGGAGCAAACAGGGGCAGGTAACGGAAGGATTTCCCGTCACCCGGGGTGTACGTCAAGGATGTGTACTAGCACCGACCCTGTTTTTATTATTTATTAACAGGGTCGTGCAGTACTTTGTAGATTTTCCAACGGATGCCCCCGTCTTAGGAGGCACCAAGTTCCCGCTTCTTATCTTTGCGGATGATACCCTAATCTTATCGAAAACTAAGATGGGTCTTCAGTCCGCACTGAATAGGTTTGAGGATTTTTGCCATACAAACGATTTACAGGTCAATGTATCTAAGACTAAATTTATGGTTTTAACGAAAAACAAGTCTTCGTTGAATCATGTTAGTATGCATGGATGTGAGTTAGAGCAGGTAAAAGTTATGACCTACTTGGGGGTCGTGCTGGAAAATAGGCTTAGTTGGAAACCACAGCTTGATGTACTCTCACTGAAGTTTGCACAGTTGACCGGGTGCTTAGTCAAGGAGCAGAGGTCAGCCCTGACTAAAAGGATAGGTCCTGCCGTAAAAATGTATCATGCCAAAATAAGTTCAGCGATCCTGTATGGCGCGGACCTATGGGCTTTCTCGGACCTTTCATCGTTAGTGAGAGTCCAAAACAAAGTTTTACGTAACCTGGTAGGTCTACCCCAATCTAGCCTTTGTTACTTGACTTGGGGTGCCACTCTATTGATGATGTGGCACGATTTAGAATAGTAGCTTTATGGAGGAGAATGTGGACTACTCCCGAATTGACGTCTTTTGCTAATGAAATACTGGACCTAAGATCCATAGTTG
Organism: Triturus cristatus; assembly: GCF_964204655.1. Classification (NCBI taxonomy): domain Eukaryota; kingdom Metazoa; phylum Chordata; class Amphibia; order Caudata; family Salamandridae; genus Triturus; species Triturus cristatus. The sequence continues at coordinate 1,103,685,014 of NC_140579.1, forward strand.
GGTCAGGAAACATTCCCTGGTTTAGGAATGTAAGAATATTATTGGAAAATATGGGCTTAAGCCATTTGTGGTTAGAACCCAATACCTGTGTTTTTCCATCGAAAAAGGACTTTAAAGATCTTTACTGGGCCACAGTGAGACAACAACTCATAGTCCAGACTGATATCACTTCTTTATCTGGTAGGTTTTTGGAACATAAACTCGACCCCCCTTTTTAGAGGAATACTGGGATATTATTACAAAGAGCGGTGATAGGAAGTTAGATCACCAGTTTCGGGTCGGGTCGCTCCCACTGAGATCATTTACCTGCAAATGGAAAGGACAGACTAATGAGTTTTGCCCTTGGTGCACCAATCAAAACGAGTCAATAGGTCACGTGTTATTTGTTTGCCCAGCGTACTCAGCCCCACGGCGCAAATGGCTAAAACCTATTTGTAGCAATATGAGAACTCGGGTGGGATCGGTTGCCATACGTATCTTGAAGGCCAACATTACAGAATTGGTGGTTATAGCTGTTGCAAAATGTTTGGGCCGGGCATGGTCTATTAGAGCTAGGCACACATTAAGATAGTTGTAAAGAGTTTGATATTAGTTTTTAGGAAGTCTTCATTTTGTTTTGAATTTGTGTGTAAAAAAAATTATTAAGTTTGATACCTTTGTAGTTCATATGGATGTAAACTGTGTCATGGGATTAACTTAATCCTTTATGGAAAAATTTATGTCCAGTATTTATTGCAACGGTTTATGGATTTTAACAGTTTTTAACATGTGTAATAATTTGTGATTTAAGTATGATTGTCTTTTATGATGAAATAATTCGAAATAAAGATGTATGAACTGAACTGAACTGACATAAAGAAAAGATCTTATGTATCACACAGGGATAGTTATCAAGTATAATGAATATCCACAAGTTATTTTATTTCTATTAAAATATTATAATGCCATAGTAATCCCAAGATTGGACCAAATGTTTAAAATCTGTTAAGGCATCATTTCAGTCCAAATATGTGGTCAGTCAAAATTAAACGGGACAACATTTAAGAAAATATATAAATAAAAACGTTCTGTATTCAGACCATACTGTACTAAGCCACTTGCAGGTTCAGTGACCTAATCCCAATTACGTGCTATTTGCTTCGGCCGGAGCCCCGTTTTGGCGGCCATCTTAGAATGATGTTAAGCTCCCATGATAAAAGAGATACATGCCCTATGTTCCCGAGATGGGATCAAGTGTTTGAAATCTGTTAGAGCAGCATTGTAGTGTAAATACGCGGCCAGTCAAAAATTATTTTACAGGACAGCATTTAAGAAAATATAAGGATAAGACGTTCTATATTCAGACCATACTGCACTAAGCCACCTACAAGTTCTATGGTCTAACCGGAGTTACGTGCTATTTGCCTCGGCCGGAGCCCCATTTTGGCAGCCTACTTGGAATGATGTTAAGCTCCTACGATGAATGAGATACGTGTCCTATGTTGTATTTAAAAAAAGCGCGTACCAGTACGACAATAACTTGGTTGTCCCTTAATCTAAAAGAGCAAAGAGTCATCTATTTATTCTACGCCACGTTATGTCGAAGACAAAATCTATGACAAAAGCTTCAGCTACATGATATTAGCTTTCTCCGAAACCCCATTTTGTTAGCCATCTTGGCATGGTTTTGAAACTCCAAAAATGAGTAAAGTACACATTCTGTATAATAGATGCATATCAAAGCCACTGTGATCCAATTTTAATAAGCATTATTCGGTTCCCTTTCACAGGACCTTCGCATAAAAAGATCCAGAGTTTAGTTTACAATACCCCAGGTACTCACGGTGAATAAACGCACCCGTCTCCGTGCGATCGTCTGGCTCGAAAAGGTGTTCACTGTCTCCCAAAAACAATGCCCCTTTATACACACTACAATAATTGGAAAATTAGTTAATTGGTAGACATTAGTAAAAAGGCCGTAAAGGCGCACTAGAAGTGGCATCGATAGGAGATCGAGAGCGGGCATGAACGCCATTTTGGAGTGGACTAACGGTCGCTATAGATTCATGCTTAGATTACCAAACAAGTGTGCTAGACCATCCATATTTTCCGCATACACAATCATATCTCCCATGTTGTTCATGAGATATTCATATATTAAAACAAAAGTATTTTATAAGAGGTAAGATTTTTATTACATCAAAACGGCATAGTACATGATTTTGCGGTTTAAAATCTATGAATTGCACTCTAAATGCCCATAACACAAACTTGATATCGGACGTATTTGTTGCATATGTCTCAAATGTCCGAAATATTGTTCTTTAATGATCAATATGTCCTAAACGATGGAGTAAGGACGGAATGTCACTGCTGGTCACATGATAGATGACGCTACCCACATCCTCTATCATGCGCCATTTTGGATTGGTCTGTCATGTGTCACAAGGGCATTGCGCCAATACAGAATACGTGGCATATATACTAACCCGGTTTGTATTGGTTTTGAGTGCACGAAAAAATTATTATTATTTGCAAGCGCATTTATTATAGAAATGAACACCATGTAATTTTAGTTGTTCAAAAAGGCAAAGTTCTATCATGTGGTTACACCAACGTTGTACTGACCCAGTTGTGCATAATACCCGATATACAAAACTTCTGTTCTATGACATAGGTCCGAACGTGTGACCCCACCAGAAACTATTAAGGACATAACCTAACGTTGTTGTTCCAACATACGTAGAGTGTGTTAAATCCTATATTCTGATCACAGAAAAGCAGGTGTACAGAAGGGGAGGTCCCCTAATATTATGGATTGAGCAGAGTTCTAAAGATTACTCAAACCACAGTATACTTATATTTGGAGTAATAGGCGACCACCTTTAGATCATAAGATGGAACCCCTCTTAGGTGTCGAATCAGTATACTATATTTGGAATAATGGGCGGTCATCTTTAAAACATAAGATGGAAACCCTCGTAGGTGTCGGATCTGATCTGCACTTAAACAAACAAAGTTATACAAAGGGACTTTCCAGGAAGTAATGAAATTCATTATTGGCATTCAGTCCTGATGTAACACAGCGTAATCTACAGATCCACCGGGCTTCCATCTGTCTAAGTTGTAGCACCCTGTTACCCCCTCTAACATTAATACCAATGCAGTCTATTGAAGTCTCTGTTATTTGGATGGGCATCAACAATGTGTTGTGCAATCGGACTCCTCATGTCACCGTTCTTTATATTTCTTATATGTTCTTGGATCCGGATTTTAAGGCACCTGACACTGCTCCCCACATAGATTTTGTTACATGCACAGTTGATTACATACACAGCATGTGTAGTGTTGCAGTTAATAAACGCCATTATTTGATATTCCCTATGGCCATTGTATTTAAAGGATTTATTTTTGTTTAGTCCATATTTACAGACTGAGCATCCTCCACAGATACAGAAACCTAGGGGTTTCGGAGAAAGCTAACATCATGTAGCTGAAGCTTTTGTCATAGATTTTGTCTTCGACATAACGTGGCGTGGACTAAATAGATGACTCTTTGCTCTTTTAGATTAAGGGACAACCAAGTTATTGTTGTACTGGTACGCGCATTTTTTAAATACAACATAGAACACGTATCTCTTTTATCGTGGGAGCTTAACATCATTCTAAGATGGCTGCCAAAACGGGGCTCCGGCCGAGGCAAATAGCACGTAATTGGGATTAGGTCACTGAACCTGCAAGTGACTTAGTACAGTATGGTCTGAATACAGAACGTTTTTATTTATATATTTTCTTAAATGTTGTCCCATTTAATTTTGACTGACCACATATTTGGACTGAAATGATGCCTTAACAGATTTTAAACATTTGGTCCAATCTTGAGATCACTATGGCATTATAGTATTTTAATAGAAATAAAATAACTTGTGGATATTCATTATACGTGATAACTATCCCTGTGTGATACATAAGATCTTTTCTTTATGTATCATTGTTAAACCATGAATTTAAGATATATATATGCTAAGACTAATGACCCAAGAAGGGGTCTTTTAAAAAAATCACCTGTGTCCATAGCAATTGACCTCTTCACCCATTTGCTTATTTGTGTATTCCTTTTTAGGACACACGTTTATCATTGAAAATATGTCTGAGGTGACACAATTTCACTGTCCGGATACATGTTTTTTCAAGTAAGTTGTGCTGAATGTCTTTTTGTTCTCCAGCCTAGGGATGGTAATTTTGTTGCACCACTATTTTTGACAATTACTCTTAGGAAAATGTTTTTATTAATTGTAAAGAATTTATGTTCAGTGTGTATAATTATAATGTGGTTACTTATTATATCATTGGATAATGGTGTCCATATTTTTGGACTTTTACAGATTGATTAGTCCAAATACATTGACAATGGTTATATGCATATTGATGACAAAACTTTGAATGCTCCAAGAAACCAAGTATAATAACTTTTTTTGAAAGATGTTCTCCACTCAATTGTTTAGAACTAATGCTCGCTTGTATAATTGCAGTTTGGTTTTCATTAAAAGTACCAACAAATGTCTTAATTTTGGAGAAATGTACATAGAATCAAAAGTGGTTATAATGATCAAAATAAGACCTCCTTTTTCGTGTATAGGGTTGCTCCTCCATCTGTTTTTCAAAGAAACTAGTTAATTGGATTATATACATCTCTTATACATTTGTTCCCATGCTTAATAGTTAACATGTCATGTTAATGTTTGCTCCAGAAATCCGATCTGGACTTTTGATTTTAAATGTCTGTATTCAATGTTGTAAATAGTGTCTTTTATGTACTTCTGTAGCCCTGAAGAAGGCCGATTGTGGAAGAAACGTGTTGGCGTTTGCAAAAAACGCTTTAAAAAGAAAACTGAATAAAGGATGAACTTCAATATCACAAGATAACATCGACTCTTCTTTGGGAAAACAGTTTTGTCTTAAGTTCACTTTACTGTGAATTTTACATGCTTGATCCTTTTAAGTGTGCTGGGCTGTTTTTTTGCTGTATGGTATTGGGGAGACCAGGTGGGTTACTTCTGGTTTCTCCATATTGGGACCTAGGGGATTGTGTCTCAAGCCCTTTTTGCACCTTTTTCTTCTTGAAAAAATAGGGACGTCGAGACTGGTGCGGGAATCTAAGCTTTGATCCCCAAATTTGTATGACTTAATAACTCCTGTGCCTGATGTAAGCTTTGTACGCCCCAGAACTCCATCTGCCCCGCCTCCTTATTGTTTGCTCTCCACAGTGGCCACCCCTATCCTGAAGGAGTGGGTTTCAAAGCGCCCTGTTGGGTAACCTGCTGTGCTTAGTGCCTGTCTCATCACTGCATGAATTGGAATCTGCTCAGAAAAGTTCCATCCTGTTGAATGAATAAAGAATCCTCGATTGGCGGTCTCAGAAGCACATATCCATGATTTGTGAAAACTGGGCAGTTGTTTGTCCCAGGTATGCAGTCAATGCGTGACCACGCACCCGCGCGTCTTGATACGCCTGCACAGTGCAAGATGAGGCGGAAGAAATATGGGCTAACATTTGGGAACTCAATAGAATTCTCCATCTCCTATGTGCCCCACATGGAAGCTGTGTTATTCGCATGCAAGACTGAACCAAGTTATATCTATATATCTATATCTATATAATATATATAGTTTTATATATATATACATATATATATATACATATATGATCCCCAAATCCCCGAATGATGGCCGAGTGGGCGGAAACGAATCTTGAGTCATCGCGTAAATTGGTCCAGATATTGGTGAAATATGCGGATATCGATCGTGGTGAGCTTCAAACAAAAATAGATGCCCTAGACACCGAAATAAAAACTATTGGTGATTCCCAGCAAAGGACGAAGTTACATGAGGATATGGTATCAAGACTCAGTCAGGAGGAGGAAAAAATCAAGCAAAGAAAGACTTTTAAATTTCGCAGAGATAAGGATGATTATGAAAGCGGCCAGATTTTTACATTTGCACGTAAATTCGATGCCTGCAGGTCAGCAACAATAAATAAGCAGGGGCAAAGTTCAACCAGTAATCTAATGGTAGTCAACACTCCCTCAACATCGGACCTGAGTTCCGCAGTAGAAAGTGGATCAGACACGGAGGGTAGAGCAAACTGTGCAATTAAACCTACATTGGGGGAAGAACTGGATTATCTAAGGAGAAGCAGAAGGGAAACGCTGCGCCCCCGAAACCAACCGGCAAAAAACGAAGAACTGAGAGCCGAAAACAACGGAGGAAAGCAGCCCGAGAACGCCGCCAACAGGCGCCAAACTCGAGGACGAGGTCGGGGTGGATGGAGGAAGAAATAAAGATAAAAAGTTCAACGAAAACCCCACCCGGGGAACCTCAGACCATGACCATTATCAACTTGGCCCAGGTAGATCTGACACGGGCAGAGGAACAATTGCTCTCTTTGGGTCTCTCATTCTGTCCTGAGTCGAATTTTGATTATCCTCAGACTCAGGCTGATATTTACAAATTCATCCGTAAATTAAAGCTAAAAAAGTTCCATGCTTTACGCCCCCAAATATCCGGAACAGAAATCGGGGTTATCCCCAATAATGACAGTAATAACATGTCTGATTTAATGGTTGCTGACCTTGACACACTAAGGACTATACAGGAATTGGCACAGGAGGCTAACAGTAACATGAATGAATTTGATGAAGGTTGTATGGAAACGAACAATGAAACCAGGCAATCACCAGGAATGGGTACTGGGTCTAAACCGGACACACCCTTTAAAAGACAATCAAAATTCACTCCCATTATGCCAAGAGATTCTGTGGATGTTTTTAACGAGCAGGTTGTGGCACAGGTGAAAAAACTGCATTTGAATATCAATAAGACCAAAAGAAAAATAACAAATCATGAGAGAAAATACAATCAACTGATCGAGAAATTGAAGAAGGAGAGCCAGGTCGTTATTAGGAATTCTGATAAAGGAGGGAACATTGTGTTATGGCCATGAAAGCAATATCTGGAGGAAGCCTATTCTCAGTTAAATGACACTAACTGTTATCGAAGGAGCACTCCAACCAAATATAAATCTGTGCAGAATCTTCTTTTCTCTAAATTACTAGCATGGAAGAGCATGGGTCTATTGAACATGGAGGAGTACAAGTATTTGAAGAAAGAGTATCCCATAACGCCATCATTGTATTTTATCCCAAAAATACATAAGAACATCAACAAACCACCAGGAAGGCCCATAATATCGGCCTGTGATGGACTTTTGGAAAATGTGTCTCGGTATATTGACTTCTTTTTACAGGATCACGTTAAAAATTTAAAGTCATTTGTACAAGACACCAGTGATTTTATTAGAAAAGTAGCTGATATAAAATGGCAAAAGGGTTGGTACTTAATAGCTCTTGACGTTTCCTCCCTATACACGTGCATAAAAAACGCAGATGGTCTTAAAGCCGTGGAATACTTTTTAGCTAATAGACCTCTTAAATTTGCACGACACAATACAATGTTGTTGGACATGCTGGCATTTTGTTTGGAAAATAACCTATTTATGTTTAAAAATCAAATGTTTCAACAAATACAGGGTGTAGCTATGGGGGCCAGCTTTTCCCCCAGCTATGCCTGTTTGTTCATGGGGTGGTGGGAGGAGCTGGTCCTCATGAGAAAACATGAATATGTATTTATGAATAATGTCGTCTCTTGGCTTAGATTCATAGATGATTTATTTGTTATATGGAGTGGATCAGAGAATGAGGCACATGAATTTGTAGCATCTTTGAATAACAACGATGTGAATTTGCAATTTACCTCCAATGTTAGCAAGACAAATATAACCTTTTTGGATGTACAAATCAACATAGTAAATGACAAAATGACTACATCCCTATATCGCAAGGATACGGCAGGGAACACTATGTTGCATGCATCCAGTGCACACCCTCCACATCTAATACAAAGCATCCCATACGGAGAAATGCTGCGTATTCGTAGGGTTTGTAGTGAGGATCACGATTTGCAAGAGAAACAGCTGGAAAGTAAAAAGCGATTCCTAGAAAGAGGATACAAGAGTGTATCTATTGACAATGCTATAGTCAAATCTAGGAAACACTCCAGACAAGATTTACTAAAGGTCAATAGCAAATCACAGATAGCGAGCAGAAATAAAGGGGAGACGGATAAGGAACCAACTAGATTGATACTAACTTACTCCAGGCAGGAACAACAGTTGCGAACCATTATTAGAAGGAATTGGCCTATAGTCCGGGATGACCCAGTAATTGGAGCAACGCTCCCTAAGCATCCGGCTATAACTTACAGAAAATCATTTTCAATGGCCAATGCTCTGGTTCGGAAAAACCCTGAAGAGCAACAGCAGACAGGATGGTTAGTGGCCAGGAATGGTTTCTTTAAATGCTCTAGCTGTAAAGCATGTCAGTATGGCATAAATAAAACCTCATACAACACTGCGTTCAGTAGCAAAGCCCTTGATATAAAACAACATCTGACATGTCAGACGGAATTTGCAATCTATGTTCTGCAATGTAGCTGCAATCTATCATATATAAGCAGCACTAAGTTATCTGTCCACAAACGTATTCTGCAACACACAAGGGCCATCGTTAACAATGACCCAAGTTACCCGGTAGCGAGGCACTTCAAATTGCATCATGATAGTAATCTTAAATATCTGAAATATTTTGTCATTGATGCTATCCCTCCTCTAAAAAGAGGAGGTGATCGGGAACACAAACTAAGGCGCCTTGAAACAAAATACATTTTAGAAATGGATACAAAGCAGCCGGGGGGCCTTAACACCAGTGAGGATTTGCACACTTATTTAGACTAAGAATGATATCATTAGCATCATCTATTACAATCATAACAAACATATACATTATAAACCCATGGTTTTTAATCAAACGTATACTGAGTTTTGTGATCTTTTATCCTCTATGTATTTTCTTCCTTTTATGCTGCTTTTATATTGTAATGGCTAGAAAGATTTTATGGAGTAGATTTTAGTAATTGGATTGTATTTATTAACATTTTATGTATTTAATATTTATATACATATTTATATTAATTTTAAAGTACAATAGTGGGAATCAATTGCTCTAAAATACATCCATAAACTCCTTTTTTTGAACCCTGGACTTTACACTTGTACTTCAAACACCCTTTATTACCTCCAAAAATTCAATTTTGTAAAAGAAATTAATCGGAGATAGATGAGGTAAAGGTAATATGACAATATTTTATCAAATATAGCACGGGCACTTTATAACAATGGAAAAAGAAGGGTAAAATATAGCTGTTTGTAATATGGGGGATTTTTTTATAATTTATTAATTTTCTCACATTTTAGGCACTTGAATAAGTGGTCCATTCAACATAATAGGCATTAGGCTATACCGGTCCTCTATTGCATTTAAGCAAACTATTTTGGAAAAATATTCAACATTTATAATGGGACTAGCAAATGCCTTACAATACATAATTCAGGAACCAAGCATTTATGCAAACTATTAAATTCCGATTATGTCTTTTGGTATATACATGTATTGTACAATAGTGTGTTGCTAACGTAGTTTTATCTGTATTTATATATTTATATTATATGACTGTTAGCTGCATTACTTGCTCAAGCATTTATGCCATTATTATTCAAGCTTTCGTAAACATCATGCAAATCATGTCTTTTATGTCTATGAATTGTTTGATTGGACACTGTCACTTTAAATAGATTAAGCACACGAAGTAATGCTGTCATGTGATCAAGGCAGGGAGCTGTCGAAACGCGTCATGGCGACATGCTAAAGAAATAAAATAGAAAACCAGCACTTATCTTGGGTCCACTCTCGTTTGTTGTTTGGAAAAACTTGGTGAGACGAGACTGTTTCATATATATATATATATTCAGTGAAAAAACCATAGGTTTCACACATGTTATAGTTAGCTGGACATTTTACTGATAAAAAACCAATGAAATTCCTCCGTTATAGTTAGTGCAGGCAACTATAACTCACGCGACCACAATCCTCTGCTGATGCTAATACTGTATTTAGACACTTATTTGGCCATGTCTTCTTCCATTAAATTTTAGCTATACATATATTACAAATATTTTTTTTTCATAAAGACACATATGTCATCAGCAGAGGATTGCGGTCGCGTGAGTTATAGTTGCCTGCACTAACTATAACGGGGGAATTTCATTGGTTTTTTATCAGTAAAATGTCCAGCTAACTATAACATGTGTGAAACCTATGGTTTTTTCACTGAATTTGCAAGGTTTTTTAAATGCTAATTCCTAACTATAACGTGTGTGAAACCTATGGTTTTTTCAGTGAATTTGTACGTTTTTTTAAATGCTAAGTTACTTTACGCCATTCGTGGCGTGTGCGCGCCCACTTAACGCAGTTCGTTCCGTGCGCGCACGGTGCGCTTCGCGCACCGTGCGCGCACAGTGAGCACGCGGTGCGCTTCGCGCAACGCGCGTCCACTTTATGCAGTTAGTGCCGTGGATGGGCCATGTACGCACGATGCGCTTCACGCACCGTGCGCACATGGAGGACATATTATGCGCTTCGTTGTGAAAGGTAAGCTTTGAAATTTTTATATGTTATATAAGCCATGCACAAATGGTGTACTTCGGGCACCATTTGCACACGGGGTGTGGAGAGTGTGGATAATTTTTATTTTTATTTTTTATTTTACCGTACGCGTACGGTAAGCGTAATCGGCGATTTTTCATAAAAAAATTAAAAAGAATTTTTGAGCTGGGGGCACTTTGGGGACCCATTAATCAAGGCATGGTGGTTAGGAGCTGTCTAAACAGTCCCATTACATGTTTTTTACCTTTGTTTTTCTTCCCCCCTTGAGAGTGCGAGAGAGAAAATGGCGGCCGCCGCTTCCTGGTTTCGAACGATTCGAATGTTTACTAAGATCTAACAGCCAATCAGGATCACGCTCGCGCACGTCACCGTACGCGTACGGTGCGCTTACGGTAAGCTTACCGTAAGCTGGCTCAGATATATATATTGATTTAAATGCTATTTTCTCAGGAACTACTGAACAGATTTACACCAGACCTACAAAAGGCACTTCCTTGACCTGAGGACTACCTCTCTGCCAAATTTCAATTAACTCTGTTCAGCCGTTCGGGCTGTAGCTGTGTCTAAAGGTCCTATGGAAAAATGCATGGGAAAAACGCGTTTTGGGACCCCCCTTTTTTCTCAGCCCCCGCTTGACGAATCCCCCCGAGACTTTCAGGGTAGGAGCGGAGCGTAGCGCCCCACCTATTTTGAAAATTTCGCGAGGATTCGTCGACCGGCGCCAAAGTTATTCCAAATAGAATGTTGCGGATTTCCTATGGAAACAGGGTCCTAACTATAACTATCTACTGGCGACCGCCAGTAGATAATATATATATATATATATATATTCACTGAAAAAACCATAGGTTTCACACACGTTATAGTTAGGAATTAGCATTTAAAAAACCTTGCAAATTCACTGAAAAAACCATAGGTTTCACACATGTTATAGTTAGCGGAAATTTTACTGATAAAAAACCAGTGAAATTCCCCCGTTATAGTTAGTGCAGGCAACTATAACTCACGCGACCGCAATCCTCTGCTGATGCTAATACTGTATTTAGACACTTATTTGCCCATGTCTTCTTCCATACATTTTTAGCTATACATATATTACAAATATTTTTCTTTCATAAAGACACATATGTCATCAGCAGAAGATTGCGGTCGCGTGAGTTATAGTTGCCTGCACTAACTATAACGGGGGAATTTCACTGGTTTTTTATCAGTAAAATTTCCGCTAACTATAACATGTGTGAAACCTATGGTTTTTTCAGTGAATTAGCAAGGTTTTTTAAATGCTAATTCCTAACTATAACGTGTGTGAAACCTATGGTTTTTTCAGTGAATTTGTACGGTTTTTTAAATGCTAAGTTACTTTACGCCATTCGTGGCGTGCGCGCCCACTTAACGCCACCAAAAGCACAGGGGGTGGGGTCAATGTGGATAGTGGTTTTTTATTTCGATTTTATATTTTTATTATAATTTAATGCAATTTTTTAAATAATTTATGTACTATATCCTGCATTATCGAACGGTTTTTTTTAATGCATTTTTTTCCGTGCGCGTACGGTAAGCTGACGCTACGCGCTTGTAAAATACGCGTACGGTAAGCTGACGCTACGCGCTCTGGACGTAATTAGTGCAGCGCGCCTACGTGATACGTGCGTGCCGTACGCGTATACCCGGAAGCAACGTCGCGGTTACGCAGGGGCGTGTAATGCGCATGCGCGATACGTGATACGTGCGTGCCGTACGCGTACACCCGGAAGCAACGTCGCGGTTACGCAGGGGCGTGTAATGCGCATGCGCGAAAGTGATGTAAGCGCTGCGTAAGCGCACCGTAAGCGTCACGTGCGCGCACGGTAGGCCATGTGACTTACAAAGAACACTTTTTATTGGTTGAAATTACTTTCACTTCCAGAAACTTCCCACACCACACCCATTCCCCTCTTTACTGCTTGAAAGAACACTTTTCATTGGTTGATACTACTTTCAGTTCCAGATTCTTCCCACACCACACCCATTCCCCTCATTTCTGCTTGTGATTCTCTAGGAGCAGGAGCTGGATTGACATTGGGATACAATGGCAGAACAGCAGAGCTCTTCTGAGAGTGAGGCCAGCAGCACCACCATGATCCAGAGAAGGAGGAAACAAAAGACTTCTTTTGTATGGGAGTATTTCACTTTTCCAGAGGGGGAGAAAAAGGTCAATGCTCCAAAGGTCACTTGCATACTTTGTGATCGTGTTTTATCAAGAGGAAATCCAAGTAGGAAATATTCCTTTGGAAATCACTCTATGATGAGACACCTTCAGGACAAACACCCAAGGACCTTTGCTCGACATACTGGAGAAAACTCTTCAGTAAGTCACCAGAGCCCAGCCTCAGATGCTCAGCCGAGTACATCATCGGCAGCTCAGCTGAGCCCTTCCTCTGTTGTTGGAGCATCACCTTCTTCTTTTCCTTTGGACATCAACCCTCGATTTGCGAGTGTTGAAATGAGGTGTACAAAATGTGGTGGTCTTATTGTTTTTGGGGAGGTCAGTCTTCCCCTTATTAACAATAAGATAGACCAGCATGTTTGTAGACGCTCATAATACTCCCATTCTTTCTTTCCTCCATCCCTGTATGAACCCAACGGCTCTTATAAGAGCCAACCTTACCTCACAATTTTTTTTATTTTTTTTTAAGCTTCCCTTTTCGCAAATTTTTTTTTTCCGTGCGCGCACGGTACGCGTAATTCCGCAGGTCGCCGTGCGCGTACGCTACGCGCATACGGCGATTTTTCGAAAAATATATTTTTTTTATTTTTGCCCTTGAGGGTCCTTCTGGGACCCCCTGACCAAGGCTAGGGGGTCAGGAACTGTCGAGCCTGCCCCCTTTTCACATTATCCACCTTTTTTATTCACCCCCCTGACAGTTCGAGAGAGAAAATGGCGGCCGCCACTTCCTGGTTTCGACCGATTCGAATGTTTACTAAGATCTAACAGCCAATCAGAATCGCGCTCGCGCACGCCACCGTACGCGTATGGTAAGCTTACGGTAAGCGCACGGTAAGCGCACCGTAAGCTTCCACAGATATATATATTGATTTAAAGGCTATTTTCTCAGGATCTACTGAACAGATTTACACCAAACCTACAAAAGGCACTTCCTTGACCTGAGGACTACCTCTCTGCCAAATTTCTAGTAATTCTGTTCAGCCGTTCGGGCTGTAGCTTGTTCTAAAGGTCCTATGGAAAAATGCATGGGAAAAACGCGTTTTGGGACCCCCCTTTTATCTCAGCCCCCGCTTGACGAATCCCCCCGAGACTTTCAGGGTAGGAGCGGAGCGTAGCGCCCCACCTATTTTGAGAAATTCGCGAGGATTCGTCGACCGGCGCCAAAGTTATTCAAAATAGAATGTTGAGGTTTTCCTATGGAAAAGGGGTCCTAACTATAACTACCTACTGGCGACCGCCAGTAGGTAATATATATATATATATATCATCGAACCAAATGCCCAAGCATATAGGAGCGCACTCACAGCAAACCGCACCAGCTGGTTCCTCCCACCACAGGTATCACCATCGGCATAATTGAATGGACAGGACCACGCAAGACTGCTCTTTCAAATTTCTTTTACTGAAGACCTGACGCGTTTCAAAGCCTTTGCTTCTTCCTCAGAGGTCACAGCAGTGTAAGCAGTCACAGGAGTCTCCGTTGCAAACTACGTCTTTAGTAGGACGCGCTCAGTGCGCGCTTTGCATTATGGAACATGTAGTTAATCACGGAGCAATTATCAACCTTAAGTAGGTCCTGTGCATCTGCTTTGATATACAACTTATTTCTCTCACCCTCAGTGGGCCTCAGAGCAATTTTCGCAGTCATGTTACGTCCCGGTTTGCTGTACCGCATAGTAGATTGGAGAAGTTCCAGTCAGCGGCCTCCTCCTTACTGGATGTTGCTGCCCCCCACGGCAGGACTACCGTGTAAAAGATCATCGAACCAAATGCCCAAGCATATAGGAGCGCACTCACAGCAAACCGCACCAGCTGGTTCCTCCCACCACAGGTATCACCATCGGCATAATTGAATGGACAGGACCACGCAAGACTGCTCTTTCAAATTTCTTTTACAGAAGACCTGACGTGTTTCAAAGCCTTTGCTTCTTCCTCAGAGGTCACAGCAGTGTAAGCAGTCACAGGAGTCTCCGTTGCAAACTCCGCCTTTAGTAGGACGCGCTCAGTGCGCGCTTTGCATTATGGAACATGTAGTTAATCACGGAGATATTATCAACCTTAAATAGGTCCTGTGCATCTGCTTTGATATACAACTTATTTCTCTCACCCTCAGTGGGCCTCAGAGCAATTTTCGCAGTCATGTTACGTCCCGGTTTGCTGTACCGCATAGTAGATTGGAGAAGTTCCAGTCAGCGGCCTCCTCCTTACTGGATGTTGCTGCCCCCCACGGCAGGACTACCGTGTAAAAGATCATCGAACCAAATGCCCAAGCATATAGGAGCGCACTCACAGCAAACCGCACCAGCTGGTTCCTCCCACCACAGGTATCACCATCGGCATAATTGAATGGACAGGACCACGCAAGACTGCTCTTTCAAATTTCTTTTACTGAAGACCTGACGCGTTTCAAAGCCTTTGCTTCTTCCTCAGAGGTCACAGCAGTGTAAGCAGTCACAGGAGTCTCCGTTGCAAACTCCGCCTTTAGTAGGACGCGCTCAGTGCGCGCTTTGCATTATGGAACATGTAGTTAATCACGGAGCAATTATCAACCTTAAGTAGGTCCTGTGCATCTGCTTTGATAAACAACTTGTTTCTCTCACCCTCAGTGGGCCTCAGAGCAATTTTCGCAGTCATGTTACGTCCCGGTTTGCTGTACCGCATAGTAGATTGGAGAAGTTCCAGTCAGCGGCCTCCTCCTTACTGGATGTTGCTGCCCCCCACGGCAGGACTACTGTGTAAAAGATCATCGAACCAAATGCCCAAGCATATAGGAGCGCACTCACAGCAAACCGCACCAGCTGGTTCCTCCCACCACAGGTATCACCATCGGCATAATTGAATGGACAGGACCACGCAAGACTGCTCTTTCAAATTTCTTTTACTGAAGACCTGACGCGTTTCAAAGCCTTTGCTTCTTCCTCAGAGGTCACAGCAGTGTAAGCAGTCACAGGAGTCTCCGTTGCAAACTCCGCCTTTAGTAGGACGCGCTCAGTGCGCGCTTTGCATTATGGAACATGTAGTTAATCACGGAGCAATTATCAACCTTAAGTAGGTCCTGTGCATCTGCTTTGATATACAACTTATTTCTCTCACCCTCAGTGGGCCTCAGAGCAATTTTCGCAGTCATGTTACGTCCCGGTTTGCTGTACCGCATAGTAGATTGGAGAAGTTCCAGTCAGCGGCCTCCTCCTTACTGGATGTTGCTGCCCCCCACGGCAGGACTACCGTGTAAAAGATCATCGAACCAAATGCCCAAGCATATAGGAGCGCACTCACAGCAAACCGCACCAGCTGGTTTCTCCCACCACATGTATCACCATCGGCATAATTGAATGGACAGGACCACGCAAGACTGCTCTTTCAAATTTCTTTTACTGAAGACCTGACGCGTTTCAAAGCCTTTGCTTCTTCCTCAGAGGTCACAGCAGTGTAAGCAGTCACAGGAGTCTCCGTTGCAAACTCCGCCTTTAGTAGGACGCGCTCAGTGCGCGCTTTGCATTATGGAACATGTAGTTAATCACGGAGCAATTATCAACCTTAAGTAGGTCCTGTGCATCTGCTTTCATATACAACTTATTTCTCCTACCCTCAGTGGGCCTCAGAGCAATTTTCGCAGTCATGTTACGTCCCGGTTTGCTGTACCGCATAGTAGATTGGAGAAGTTCCAGTCAGCGGCCTCCTCCTTACTGGATGTTGCTGCCCCCCACGGCAGGACTACCGTGTAAAAGATCATCGAACCAAATGCCCAAGCATATAGGAGCGCACTCACAGCAAACCGCACCAGCTGGTTCCTCCCACCACAGGTATCACCATCGGCATAATTGAATGGACAGGACCACGCAAGACTGCTCTTTCAAATTTCTTTTACTGAAGACCTGACGCGTTTCAAAGCCTTTACTTCTTCCTCAGAGGTCACAGCAGCGTAAGCAGTCACAGGAGTCTCCGTTGCAAACTCCGCCTTTAGTAGGACGCGCTCAGTGCGCGCTTTGCATTATGGAACGTAGTTAATCACGGAGCAATTATCAACCTTAAGTAGGTCCTGTGCATCTGCTTTGATATACAACTTATTTCTCTCACCCTCAGTGGGCCTCAGAGCAATTTTCGCAGTCATGTTACGTCCCGGTTTGCTGTACCGCATAGTAGATTGGAGAAGTTCCAGTCAGCGGCCTCCTCCTTACTGGATGTTGCTGCCCCCCACGGCAGGACTACCGTGTAAAAGATCATCGAACCAAATGCCCAAGCATTTAGCTGAACTAACTATAACAGGGGAATTTCTAGGGTTTTGTACGAGGGAAATGTCCAGCTAACTATAACGCCCCTGAAACCTATGGTTTTTTTAGTGAATTTCTAAGGTTTTTTAAATGCCAATTCTTAACTATAACGCCCCTGAAACCTTTTGTTTTTTCAGTGAATATATATATATAACTATATGTATAACTATATGGACGCTTTCAGTGAGCATGTTGTGAATCAAATAAAAAAACTAAACTATGTTATCAACAGATTGAACAGAATATATACTAATAAAGAAAGAAAATACAATCAACTGATTTCTAAATTACAAAAAGAAAATGTTGTTATCAGGAACTCCGACAAGGGCGGTAATATCGTCCTGTGGCCTATGGATGAATATATGAAAGAAGCTCACATCCAACTCAACGATTTAGAATGTTACAAAAGAAGTACTCCTTTCAAATATAAGAACATTCGCAAATATGGTTCTATATAGAGCGCAAATAATAGGGGGGAGCAAGGACATCCTTGCCTGGTCCCCCTCGTTATTGATAATGTAGTAGAAATATCAGAAGCTATTCGTATTACAGCCTGAGGCTTATTATATAAAGCTTTTAAAGCAGTTATGAATTCTACAGGAAATTTTTTCCAGGCCAAAACTTGCCAAAGGAACCCCCAGTCGACCCTATCGAACGCCTTCTCGGCGTCCAGTAGGGCTACTCCGACTGGGGATCCCGAGGCCTGCGCCCAATCTAAAAGAGCGATAATTCTTCTGACCTGATCCGTTGTATCTCTCTTTTTAATAAAACCATGTTGAACTTTAGCTACTAGTTTAGGCATCAAATCATTTAGCCTATTTGCTAAAATTTTAGAAAAGATCTTACTGTCAGAAGTTATTAAAGAAATTGGTCGATATGACCCAAGATCTATAGATTCTTTTCCTTTTTTTTTAAATACAACAATAGTAGCTAATGACCATGAGGGAGGGGGCCGACCATGAAATGCTTCTTGAAAATTTTTTAACAGCTCTGGTTTCAAGATTTTACGGAACATTCGATAAAATTCCAAAGGGATATTATCAGGCCCGACGGCTTTACCAGAAGCCAAACCAAGAATAGCACCTTCTATCTCCTCCCAAGTAATGGGGACAGATAACATTGCTTTTTGATCTTCAATAAGAGAAGCAGAACGATCTAAATTTAAGAGATAATTGGACGTATAATTTCTCAGACTAGTACCATCATTTGATTGATTGTACAATGACTGATAAAAATCTCGAAATGCCTTTAATACACCTGACCTAGATTATTGGCATATACCATCTAAATCAGTAATTTTCACTATTTCCGTAGCGGCAGCTTTCTGCCTCAATCTTTGGGCTAGTACTCTGCCAGTTTACTTGCTTAATTCATAGCATTCTTTTTTAAATAATTTATACTTCGCAGCTACCTGCTCAGCCAAAAAAGAATAAACAACCGACCGCTCAGAAGCCAAGGCTTTTTGAGCTTCCTGTACACCGGAAACCAGTCTGACACAAGAAGCTAGTTTCAATTCTGCCTGAATTATTTGGTCTAAAGTAGCCTTAAATGCAACTTGTTTTTTTTTAAACGGTAATTCGAATAACTCAAGGTCTCACCCCTTATAGTCGTTTAAAAGTGTCCCAGACAATTTGAATCGAGGCCGTATTATTATTGTTAAAAAAAAAATCCTTAATTGTCAGAGCCATATGAGCTAAATAATCCTGATCTAACAATAGATTTCTTTGAAATGACCATGGCCTTTTTTGTGCATGTTCCTGAGAGGAAAGTAGTAATTCTAGAACAATAGGGTTATGATCGGAAATGATTTGGGGTAAGACATCAATCCTTGTATTGCCAGCAAGCTGAGCAGAAATAAAAAAGTAATCTAGACGGGCAAATTTTTGGTGTGGAGCCGAAAAATAAGTGAAGCCTGATTCTGTGGGTCTAAGCTTGTTCCATACATCGATCAATCCATTACCTAAAATTAATTCTCTGAGAGCTCTATAAGTTTGGATTTTGCGACCATTATAATTCCAGGTATTACTGATATTACAATTAGCATTGATATTGATATTGAAATCACCACAGAGAATTAAGGGATAATTCCAGGCTGCCAGTTCAGAATTGATTATGTTAAAAAACTCCTTATCATCTGGATTTGGACCGTATATTGAACAAACAGTCAATTTAATCCCTTCAGTAATAATTTCTGCAATTCCCCATCTCCCCCATTTGTCACCTAAGGATCTAACACATTTGCCAGTTCCATGTTTTATAAGAATAGCAACACCTCTTGTTACTCCCATTTGTTTAGAACAAATTAACAACTCTAAGCCAAGATTTTTCAGAAAACTCCTCTTAGACCAAGAAATATGTGTCTCTTGTAGGCATAAAATATCAATTTGCAAGATTTGAATCAGATGCCGCAAAATCCCCATCTTTTTAAAATCATTCAAACCATTAACATTAAGCGAACAAATTTAAATTTTCCTCCCCATTTTAAAGATTCGAAAAACACCATAAACAATAGTCTGTTTAACTGATTCCTAGTACTTTTTTGACTCTTGTAACTCTTATAATTCATCGAAGTCCGCCAAGTTAGATTTATAAAGCCCAGATCAATCATTAGTGCTGCATTACACCCCACCCCCCCACCACCACCACCACCACCACCACCTCAACCCCCTGGTTGAGGGCCAACAACCCACCCCCCTCCCCCACATATGAGGCTCAGGAACTCTTAGTTCCTGTAAAGTATGGAGTGCTGTGTCTCTCTGGCTCCGCTCCCCACACGAGAATCAAAAAATAGAAACAAAGAAACATGAATAGTTCTAATCTAATATGACATAATCTACTATAACCTTATTAATTCAAAGATTAAATTGCATATGATAATATTATAAGCTAACAACCTATCTGACAAAAATCTAAGCCTTATAATGTATGTAAAAATTCCTTGGCCTTGATCTCTGACAGAAAAAATGTTGTCTGCCCCTTCCACAAAATTTTAAGTTTGGCTGGATTCTGGAGGTAAACGGTGGCCCCCTTCTCCTGAAATTGAGGTATTAGCTGTCTAAGATGCCAGCGCTGGGTCACCGTTGCCTGACAGAAATCCGGCCGCACAAAAAATATACATCCCTTAGCGGATGCTTTTTTCTCGGGTCTAGCTAAAGATGAACTTTCTTCTCTGGTGAGAAAGTTATTAAAGCTAACGAGAATTGCCCGGGAATATTCTGTCTCGCCCTGACGGGAATTCTTAATAGCGAAAGGAAAGCGATGCGCCCTTTGAATTTCTTTTGTCCAGTCCCATGATTTTAAATCCGGAAAAGCCTTATTTAGAAGTTTGTGAGAAGTTGGCCTGGTATATGCTGTTCACTAGTTAAAGTGACCAACTTGTACCATGCCAAGCAACCCTTATGGTGTGGTTGTAAGTCAACCTTTTCGGACTAGCTGCCCTAGTGGTAGCGTAGGCTAAGCAGTCTTTGAGGCTAAACTCGTTAATGCGTGTTAAGCAGGCTGTTTTACCAAATGTAACCCCCCTTTATACCAATGAAAGGACACCACACAGATATATATTCAAAATATATATGTATTTATTACTCAAAGTATCCCCTAGACTCTTTATGAGCACAGGAGCAAAAATCGTTAAACAAGACAACGTTATAATATACAGAAGTTGCACTTTATATGGATGGGCCCTGGTGGCCCCTCAAACCATATACTAAAATAGTGGTATAAGTACCACGAACAGGAAAGGGAAAAGGCCTAGGGCCTCTAGAATCGCTGGGCCTACAAGGAGCTAACTTCAGTTAGTGACCAGGAGGTCCACGGGTCGTGTGTGCAGTGAGGAAAGTTACACGCGGGCTCCCATAGGTTTTCAATGGGTGCGTAAAAGTTTAAAAGTTACTGCAGAAAGGGTCTTCTGGACGGACTACGAACTTAAGATTCAAAACACAGACACTAGAGATGTTTCTCTACACTTGGGCACCAGAGTGCCAGCTTTACCTCACCCACAGGAAGCGGGTGCATAGGTCTCGAAGTGCGTCGGGTTTCTTCTATCGATTCAATGGAGCCTGATGACAAAGATGCTGCAGGCGGTCGGTCCAGAAGAGATGCGGTGGATCCAAGAGTGGATCGGACTTGTAGAAGACCTGAAAGCAGAGGGGACAGTGTTCACAGTCACTAGCCAGTGACCGGCGTGGGACCAGGTAGGTACCAGGCGATGTCGGGTGCAAACAGGTGATGAGGTGTAGCTTGTCTCCGCAGCCACGTGGTCCCTGAAGGTCGACGATGTCCAGGAGTCGGTTCACGAGCTGTCCCACGCAGGCTCTCGCTGTCGGCGGTGTCGGCGACTCGAAAGAAGCAAACAAGCCTTGGCAAAGGCAGGAGTCGTGGAAAGAGAAGTAAGCTGATTGTTCTGACCAGCAAGGTCAGAGGGGCTGCTCCTTTGGAGAGCAGCTGGGGCCAGTCGGGAGCAACCAGACCAGCATCGTTGATTTCAAGTTAGGTCGCCAAAATGGCCACTAGCCAACGGGCCAGGGACCGGGCAGGCGTGTCGAGATGCAAAGTGCAGAGGGGCCCCACGCAGATCGTGGAGATGCTGGAGGGCTCACCTTTGGTGCAGATGCTGCTCGGTAGTTGGGCTTCTCAGGACCCAAAGCACAACTTGGAGGGAGCCTCTGTTGTTGCGCTTGCAGCTTGTCATCGGTCTTCCAAGATGGCTGGCTCCACGTGTCTCGGTGCCTCCACGGGTTCCTTCTTTGCAGGGACTGTGGATCGGGCTGTGAGAGGTCTGGAGGTCCAGGTCTTGTCGGGCTCTGGCCTCGGGCCCCGGCGGGAGGCGGCGGCAAAGCAGACGTCGAATAGCTGGTTGGTGCTTGCGTTAGCAAGATGGTCACTCCATGACCATAGGGGAGATTTCCTTCTGTCCTCTGTGCAGCAGAGCGTCGAAGTTCCCGTCTTCTTCTTGTGGTTAAGTTGATTCCAGGATGTCTGAAGTCTTAGGACACAGCTCCTACCTTTAAGCGGATTCTAGGGGCCGGACTACCTGCTAGGTCCCTCCCTAAGGGTGGGACCAGGAAGGGGGGTGGTTACACCCCCAATCCTTTGTCCAGCTCGCCCCAGGTCCGGGGCTGGTGTGCCCCAGGACTGGTTTGAACTGGCATATGCACCGAGGCTCCTTGTGAGCCTCAGGCATGTCTGTTTCCTTTCAAGCCCTACCTGACCAATACACAAAATCCTGTCTGGGGTGGTGCTCGCACCTCCCCTGGCAGGAAACCCTTTGTCCACGTCTCCCAAGCTGGAAGGACTCCCAGCAGCAGGAGGGCAGACTTGTGTCTGTGGTGGCAGCATCCATTTTGTGGAGCTACGGCTATGTCTGATTTTACCCGGGTTTCAGGTACTGTACATGTCGTGTCCCTCTAGAAGGGTGGAATACTAACCCCGTCGCCAGAATTGGCGAGGGGTTAGTATTCCAATTTGTATGACACCTTACTCGACATGTTTTGATAAAGCCAAACCAAAGATAGCATTTAACCGCGAGGTTCATAATGCACTTAAGAGTATATGGTATGACGATATCTGGAAACGGTAGAAGGAAGTTGTCTCGACCACTGCAGACAGGCTCAGCTCATGCATCTCACATGGAACCAAGCACTCTGCCTTCAGGATTGTCAAGGCCTGCCATAGGAGTGACTTATAGGTTACCATGTGTCCCATTTAAGGTTAGGTATAGGTATACTACACCTAAGTAAGAGGTGGTTACACCAACTTACCCCAGCTGAGTGATCAGCCACTTGTGTCAAATTTGTTAGGCCAGGCCAGGGGTGGCATAATACATGCTTCAGCCCCTGGTAAGCCTTAGATACACCAATGCCCTGGGTACCTAGTGTACACTGGTACAGGGGCTCACAGGGTGATCCACTTCCAATTAGTTCTGCACCTAGGGTGCATAGTGTCAATTTAGTAGAGAGAACAGCAGGCTGGGGGTCTGATTAGCAGGCCCACAGCCTCAATATGTCAAAAAAAACAGTGAAGCAAAAAGCAAAAATTTGGGGTGACCATAGGATAGCAGACCCTACTCTCCTACACAACCCCCCCCCCCCAAACGCAGGGACATGAAACTAGCCTTGACCAGTCTCGTCTTCATGTCCTAAGTGGAAGTACCTGGAGAGACCATCTGCATTCCCATGGTCTGTACCTGGCCGGTGCTCCACTGTAAAGTCCATCCCCTGTAGGGAAATGGACCACCTAAGCAGTTTGGGGTTTTCACCCTTCATCTGATTTAGCCACAAGAGGAGCTTATGGTCGGTCTGAATCTTGAAGTGAGTGCCAAACAAGTATGGCCTCAGCTTCTTCAGGGCCCACACCACAGCAAAGGCCTCCCTCTCAATAGCTGACAAATTCTTCTCTCTGGGGGTCAACCTTCTGCTAATAAAAGCAATGGGTTGGTCTTGACCATCTACATTAAGTTGTGACAGCACAGCTCCCACACCCAACTCAGAAGCATCTGTTTGGACAATAAACTCTTTGGAGTAGTCAGGACTTTTCAGGATAGGTGCAGAGCACATGGCCTTCTTCAGGTCTTCAAATGCCTTTTGACAGCTTACTGTCCACTGAACCTTTTTGGGCATCTTCTTGGATGTCAGATCATTAAGAGGAGTCACAATGGACCCATAGATCTTAACAAACTTCCTGTAGTACCCAGTCAAGCCCAAGAAAGCTCGAACTTGAGTCTGGGTGGTTGGAGGGGACCAGTCCTTGATGGATTGTATCTTACTCTCCAGTGGTTGAACTTGGCCTCCACCTACAAGGTGGCCCAAATACACAACCTTACTCTGCCCTATCTGGAACTTAGTAGCCTTGATAGTGAGGCCTGCCTTTTGCAGAGCCTCAAGTACCTTCTTCAGGTGGATCAGGTGATCCTCCCAGGTGGAGCTAAAGACAGCAATGTCATCAAGATATGCTGCACAAAAGTCATCCAACCCAGTAAGGACTTGATTCACCAACCTTTGGAAGGTGGCAGGTGCATTCTTCAGACCAAAGGGCATCACCAAAAATTGATAATGCCCACCTGGGGTTGAGAATGCTGTTTTGGCCTTGGACTCCTCAGCTAACCTGATTTGCCAATAGCCAGCTGTCAAATCAAATGTGCTCAAAAACTTAGCAGAAGCAAGTTTATCTATGAGCTCATCTGCCCTTGGAATAGGATGTGCATCTGTCCTAGTGACAGCATTGAGTCCTCTGTAATCCACACAGAACCTCATCTCTCTCTTGCCATCTTTGGTGTGAGGTTTGGGTACCAGAACCACTGGGCTAGCCCAGGGGCTCTCTGAGGGTTCAATGACACCCAATTCCAGCATTTTGTGTACCTCAGCCTTTGACGTGGTCAGGTTGTCTGTAAAGTCTGTTCTTCACAGGCAGACTGTCACCAGTGTCCACCACATGGGTACACCAGTCAGTTTGACTAGGTATCAATGAAAACATGTGTTGAAATGATTGTAGAACCTGTCTACATTCAATCTGCTGATGCTCAGTGAGGTTGCCTCCAAGGGTCACTCCTTCAACTGAACCATCTTCAGGGTTCTGAGACAACAGGTCTGGGAGAGGGTCACTCTCTTCCTCCTGTCCCTCATCTGTAGCCATGAGCAAGCCCATGTCTGCCCTGTCAACATATGCTTTTAACCTGTTAACATGGAGTACCCTGTGGGGACCCCTGGGAGTTCCTAGGTCCACCAAGTAGGTAACCTCTCCCTTCTTTTCCAGGATTGTATGGGGTCCAGACCATTTGTCTAGGAGTGCTGCTGGGGCCACTGGCTCCAACACCCATACCTTCTGTCCTGGCTGAAACTCAACCAAGACAGCCTTTTGGTCATGCCAAGCTTTCTGTAAGGCCTGGCTTGCCTCAAGGTTTTTGGATGCCTTCTCCATATACTCAGCCATCCTGGAGCGGAGACCAAGTACAAAATCCACTATGTCTTGTTTAGGCTTTTTGAGAGGTAACTCCCATCCTTCCTTCACTAAACACAGTGGGCCTCTCACAGGGTGCCCAAACAACAATTCAAAGGGGCTGTAGCCAACTCCTTTTTGTGGGACCTCTCTGTAAGCAAACAGAAGGCAGGGTAGAAGGATGTCCCATCTTCGCCTGAGCTTTCAGGTAATCCTTTGATCATACCCTTTAGGGTCTTGTTGAATCTCTCAACAAGCCCATTGCATTGTGGGTGATAAGGAGTGGTGAACTTGTAGTTGACACCACATTCCTTCCACATAGCTGTCAAGTATCCTGACATGAAGTTGGTACCTCTGTCAGAAACCAGCTCCTTAGGAAACCCCACTCTGGAGAATACTCCTAGCAGGGCCCTGGCCACAACAGGAGCTGTAGTGGTCCTAAGGGGAATTGCCTCTGGATACCTGGTGGCATGATCCACTACCACCAGTATAAATCTGTGCCCAGATGCAGTGGGAGGATCCATGGGACCCACTATATCTATTCCCACTCTTTCAAATGGAACCCCCACCACAGGTAGTGGTATTAGGGGGGCCTTTGTTGTGCGACCTGATTTGCCACTGGCTTGGCAGGTTACACAGGAGCGACAAAACTCCTTGGTATCTTCATTCATGTGAGACCAGTGAAAGTGAGGGACAAGCCTGTCCCAAGTCTTGTTCTGGCCTAAGTGTCCTGCTAGAGGAATACCATGGGCCAAGGTAAGAAGGAAGCCCCTAAATTGCAGAGGTATAACCAACCTCCTGGTTGCACCAGGTTTTGGGTCTCTAGCCTCTGAATAAAGGAGCCCATCATCCCAATACACTTTATGGGTACCTTGAGCATTCCCAGCAGCCTCAGCAGCAGCCAGCTGTCTGAGGGGTTCAAGAGATTGACAGGATAACTGAGCCTGCCCCAAGTCAGCCCTGGAAGGTCCCCCTGTCCCCAGAAACTCAACCTGATCAGGTTCAAGCTCTTCAGGGACAGTTCCTTCAGGGTCCTCTAGATCATCTTCCTGGGAAGGCTGATCATCACATGGAGGCAGGGGGGAAGGCACAGCCTTAACCCTCCTGTTCGTCTTCTTGGTAGGTGCTTGGTCCATTGTTCCAGGATCCAAGACCTGTGGTTCAGTAAGGCACTTTTTGGCCTGTGACCTGGTCACAGCAAGGACAAGTGGTGATATACCTAACATCTCTGCATGTGTCCTGTACTCCACTTCTGACCATAGAGAACTCTCTAGGTCATTGCCAACAAACATTCTACTGGGAGGTCTGCACTAACCACAACCCTTTTGAGGCCAGTTACCCCTCCCGATGAGAAGTTAACAACAGCCACACTATGTGAAGTAGTGGCATTGCTGGCATTGGTCACCAGGTAGTTCTCACCTGGTATGTACTGTCCAGGGTCCACAAAGCCTGGTGTCACCATAGTGACACTGGCACATGTGTCCCTGTAGGCTTGAGCCACTTTTTCATTTATTAAAGGAGTCTGTCTGTACTTGCCCAGGTTACTGGGGCTCACAGTCAGGGACAAATCCATGTCCCCATCACAGATCAAGACTGCCTGTGTCAGGGATATGTCTAAGTCAGAATCTCCTTCAGTTCCCATAGTGATTCCCACTACACCCTTTGTCTGGGGACCAACACTGCTAACAGTAGTACTGGGAGCAGGTGCCTTAGGGGCAACAGTGTTGGGTGCTCCACCCTTCTTACAATCACTAGTCCAGTGAGTTGTATTCTTGCAAGATTTGCACCAGGGTTTCTTTGGACCTTCTTTCTTCTTCCCTTTAGGTTGGGACCCACCCTCATTAGTACTAGTTTGGGGCCCTGTTGAAGACTTCTGGTCTTTGGATTTCTGATCTCTACCCTTTTGGTCTGTTTTCTTCTGATCACCCCCTTGGCCCTGGTTCTGGTTCTTTTGCTTAACCCTGGTTCTGACCCATTTGTCTGCCTTCTTTCCCAATTCTTGGGGAGAGGTCAGATCTGAGTCAACCAAGTGTTGATGCAGCTGCTGGTTCTGATAGTTATTTAAAATCTGTTCTCTCATCATCAAATTGTACAATCCTGTATAATCAGATACCTTACTTCCCAGCAACCAACCCTCCAAAGCCTTAGTGGCACATTCAATGTATTCAGACCAGTCCTGAGTCTGTGTCTTCTGGGTGTCTCTGAACATTAACCTGTACTGTTCAGTGGTTAAGCCTAACCCATCAACTAGGACACTCTTCAGGGCTCTGTAGTTTCTGACATCCTCCTCCCTAACAGTTAGGAGTCTATCTCTGCCTCTTCCTTCAAAGGAGAGCCATAAGATTGCTGCCCACTGGTCTTCAGGAACCTGCTGCACTTTGCAGGCTCTCTCAAGAGCAGTCATCCACTTGTGGATATCATCCCCACTTTTGTAGGGGGGCACAACCTTGGACAGGTTCCTATTGTTAAAGACCCTATCTTTGTCCTTAGGGACAATGCTGCCACCAGTGGGTATAGACCCACTCTCTCTAGGTTGCCTAGCCTTACTCAGTTTCTCTTCCATCAGAGCTACTTCTAGCTCCTGTCTCCTGATTCTCAGCTGAGCTTCCTGCATTCTGGCCTCATGTTCCCTCCTCTGAGGGGTGGTCATCCTCCTTCTGGAGTGACCTTGAGAGCCTCTAGAGGCATGAGAAGCATTAGACTCACCTGAGTGATTCCTCTGCCTCCCAAGCCCCTGGTTAAGTCCACTAGGGAGATCCAATGGGATGATCCCATTGTCAGTCCCCAGTAGCCTTAGGTTAGCTGGGCCACGTATAACACTTGGCACTGGGCTAGTTCTCCCTTCATCCCCACTACCTTCTGTCTCAGTACCCTTATCACTTCCATCCTCTGTAGTATGATTTTCATCTAAGGGGTGACTATTGGAAAGGAGTACCTCAGTAGCATCTTCAGAAGGGGGGCCTCCTGTTCCAGTCCCTAAGGGGCCTAACTGGGAGGCTTTCTTGAGAGCTTTCTGATCTTCATCAGCCTGTAAAAGCTCTCTGAGTTCAGCAGAGGTAGGGTTCTTGGGCTGTTTAAGGCCCCTGATATTTGCCAACTGCCTGAGCTCATTTTGGTTTAGGGTAGCAAAGATGGATGGTGCCCTCTGGGGGTCTCTCTCAACAGAGATGGGTACATTGGACCCCTCTGCCCCAGCCATTGCTCTTAAGTGTGGGTGGATGTGTTGCAATCTACCTACACTTGGGTTTTCCTACTAAACCTATCTAGTAGTTGTAGTCAGGGTGTGCTACTCCCTTTGCTCTACAACAACTAAGTTCAGTAGAACTTAAGTATATCTATCTTGTTTTATATGTACCTACAGGTACCTATGTGATCTTTCAATTGGTAACCAAGAGATTACAATGGTAAAACACAGCAAGCTCAAATCCAACCGCTGCTCACCAATGTGAGAAGTTGGCCTGGTATATGCTGTTCACTAGTTAAAGTGACCACCTTGTACCATGCCAAGCAACCCTTATGGTGTGGTTGTAAGTCAACCTTTTCGGACTAGCTGCCCTAGTGGTAGCGTAGGCTAAGCAGTCTTTGAGGCTAAACTCGTTAATGCGTGTTAAGCAGGCTGTTTTACCAAATGTAACCCCCCTTTATACCAATGAAAGGACACCACACAGATATATATTCAAAATATATATGTATTTATTACTCAAAGTATCCCCTAGACTCTTTATGAGCACAGGAGCACAAATCGTTAAACAAGACAACGTTATATTATACAGAAGTTGCACTTTATATGGATGGGCCCTGGTGGCCACTCAAACCATATACTAAAATAGTGGTATAAGTAACACGAACAGGAAAGGGAAAAGGCCTAGGACCTCTAGAATCGCTGGGCCTACAAGGAGCTAACTTCAGTTAGTGACCAGGAGGTCCACGGGTCGCGTGTGCAGTGAGGAAAGTTACACGCGGGCTCCCATAGGTTTTCAATGGGTGCGTAAAAGTTTAAAAGTTACTGCAGAAAGGGTCTTCTGGACGGACTACGAACTTAAGATTCAAAACACAGACACTAGAGATGTTTCTCTACACTTGGGCACCAGAGTGCCAGCTTTACTTCACCCACAGAAAGCGGGTGCATAGGTCTCGAAGTGCGTCGGGTTTCTTCTATCGATTCAATAACATAACACATAAACATAACACGTGTATTTGTAAAGCGCACGTTCACCACTACGGGTATCTTGGCGCTGAATAACAGATGTTTATTGTTACCCAACTCAATGGTACTCATTTTATCGACCTCAGATGGATGAAAGGCTGAGTGGACCCGCTGGGATTTGAACCTGTGACCATGAGGTCGAACACAGGTCCCTGCAGCAGACGCATTAGTCCACTGAGCCACCAGACCCAGCATATGGAGCCTGATGACAAAGATGCTGCAGGCGGTCGGTCCAGAAGAGATGCGGTGGATCCAAGAGTGGATCGGACTTGTAGAAGACCTGAAAGCAGAGGGGACAGTGTTCACAGTCACTAGCCAGTGACCGGCGTGGCACCAGGTAGGTACCAGGCGATGTCGGGTGCAAACAGGTGATGAGGTGTAGCTTGTCTCCGCAGCCACGTGGTCCCTGAAGGTCGACGATGTCCAGAGTCGGTTCACGAGCTGTCCCACGCAGGCTCGCGCTGTCGGCGGTGTCGGCGACTCGAAAGACGCAAACAAGCCTTGGCAAAGGCAGGAGTCGTGGAAAGAGAAGTAAGCTGATTGTTCTCACCAGCAAGGTCAGAGGGGCTGCTCCTTTGGAGAGCAGCTGGGGCCAGTCGGGAGCAACCAGACCAGCATCGTTGATTTCAAGTTAGGTCGCCAAAATGGCCACTAGCCAACGGGCCAGGGACCGGGCAGGCGTGTCGAGATGCAAAGTGCAGAGGGGCCCCACGCAGATCGTGGAGATGCTGGAGGGCTCACCTTTGGTGCAGATGCTGCTCGGTAGTTGGGCTTCTCAGGACCCAAAGCACAACTTGGAGGGTGCCTCTGTTGTTGCGCTTGCAGCTTGTCGTTGGTCTTCCAAGATGGCTGGCTCCACGTGTCTCGGTGTCTCGGTGCCTCCACGGGTTCCTTCTTTGCAGGGACTGTGGATCGGGCTGTGAGAGGTCTGGAGGTCCAGGTCTTGTTGGGCTCTGGGTTCGGGCTCCAGCGGGAGGCGGCGGCAAAGCAGACGTCGAATAGCTGGTTGGTGCTTGCGTTAGCAAGATGGTCACTCCCTGACCATAGGGGAGATTTCCTTCTGTCCTCTGTGCAGCAGAGCGTCGAAGTTCCCGTCTTCTTCTTGTGGTTAAGTTGATTCCAGGATGTCTGAAGTCTTAGGACACAGCTCCTACCTTAAGCGGATTCTAGGGGCCGGACTACCTGCTAGGTCCCTCCCTAAGGGTGGGACCAGGAAGGGGGGTGGTTACACCCCCAATCCTTTGTCCAGCTCGCCCCAGGTCCGGGGCTGGTGTGCCCCAGGACCGGTTTGAACTGGCATATGCACCGAGGCTCCTTGTGAGCCTCAGGCATGTCTGTTTCCTTTCAAGCCCTACCTGACCAATACACAAAATCCTGTCTGGGGTGGTGCTCGCACCTTCCCTGGCAGGAAACCCTTTGTCCACGTCTCCCAAGCTGGAAGGACTCCCAGCAGCAGGAGGGCAGACTTGTGTCTGTGGTGGCAGCATCCATTTTGTGGAGCTAAGGCTATGTCTGATTTTACCCGGGTTTCAGGTACTGTACATGTCGTGTCCCTCTAGAAGGGTGGAATGCTAACCCCGTCACCAGAATTTGCGAGGGGTTAGTATTCCAATTCGTATGACACCTTACTCGACATGTTTTGATAAAGCCAAACCAAAGATAGCATTTAACCGCGAGGTTCATAATGCACTTAAGAGTATATGGTATGACGATATCTGGAAACGGTAGAAGGAAGTTGTTCCGACCACTGCAGACAGGCTCAGCTCATGCCAGAGCACCATCTCACATGGAACCAAGCACTCTGCCTTCAGGATTGTCAAGGCCTGCCATAGGAGTGACTTATAGGTTACCATGTGTCCCATTTAAGGTTAGGTATAGGTATACTACACCTAAGTAAGAGGTGGTTACACCAACTTACCCCAGCTGAGTGATCAGCTACTTGTGTCAAATTTGTTAGGCCAGGCCAGGGGTGGCATAATACATGCTTCAGCCCCTGGTAGGCCTTAGATACACCAATGCCCTGGGTACCTAGTGTACACTGGTACAGGGGCTCACAGGGTGATCCACTTCCAATTGGTTATGCACCT
Organism: Triturus cristatus; assembly: GCF_964204655.1. Classification (NCBI taxonomy): domain Eukaryota; kingdom Metazoa; phylum Chordata; class Amphibia; order Caudata; family Salamandridae; genus Triturus; species Triturus cristatus. The sequence continues at coordinate 1,103,716,312 of NC_140579.1, forward strand.
AGGGTGCATAGTGTCAATTTAGTAGAGAGAACAGCAGGCTGGGGGTCTGATTAGCAGGCCCACAGCCTCAATATGTCAAAAAAAACAGTGAAGCAAAAAGCAAAAATTTGGGGTGACCATAGGATAGCAGACCCTACTCTCCTACAAAGTTCAATAATAAATTGTCTAGCATCAGACCCTTCTTTCTTTTCGGGAATGCCAAGAAATCGTAAATTATTTCTTCGAGCCTGATTTTCTAAACCCGTTAACTTATAGGAGAGGTCATCCCTATGCGCTTTAACTTTCTCAAGTTCTTGTTTCTGAGTTCTAGATTCTTCCTCCAGGACCAAAATGCGAGCCTCAGCCTCAGTGACACTATCAGCAGTGTCTGAGGAGACCTTGATTGCTCGACGAATAGTATTCTTCAATTTAGTGCAGGTGGCTTGAGTGCGAAGATTTTCAGATCTGCTCTCTGCACGATGCGCCATCATAGTTTTATAGATAGTAGTTAGTGTAATCTCAGCAGGGATTTCAGCCAAATTAATTCCCTCTTGAGTATTGACCAGTGTCTCTCCAAATTCAGTTTCAGTCCGGGTTGTTGCCACTGGATTATTTTCCATAGAAATATCAATCCTAGATGCGTGATCAAAAGCAGGGTTCCCAGTATTCTCGATTCTAGGTTTAGTTGGGATACGATTATGAGAGCCCCTCTTTTTTCGTCTTTTAACTGTGGCAACACTTGTATTAGATGAGACTATAGTAGTTCCCCGTCATCTTCGTCCTCTCCTAAAAAACTGCTCTCTGCAGTATCATCTGCCCAGTCCCTGCTGTGATTTGGACTATCATCTGATGTATAGTCAGACAGAGAGTAGAAGTTTTCGCCCCCCTCTTGATGGGTTTTGGCTCCTTCTAAAAAATTTGAATCCAACTTCATAAAGGTCTCAGCAGATCCTGCATATTGTGGTAGATTACTTAGGACTCTATCTCCCATACTTCTTTGCAACCCAAAAGTCTCCGGGTCTAAATTTGAAATTACTTCTGCTATATTTGGCGCCTCTACTATAACAGCAGTGTCAATAGCATCGGCAATTACAGGCTCAGATATGTCCAGCGTAAATATTGGCAAAGTTATGGGAACAGTGTCTCTCTGTTTCATTATTTTTTTTTCAAAAAAGCCATGAAGCGGGAGCGTACCTTGTTTCACATTACATTGAGGCAAAGAAATTTTCTCCGGCATATCAGCACCCGTAATACTCGGTACTTTTTCGGCAGTCTCGGTTTCTAGAAAAAGTAAAGGTTTACTCACAGTTTCTTTCATCTGGACAGATTTTCCCTCAGCCGGTTGTTTTGTCCGGACGCTCCGGGTTTGAGCTTTTGACTGACTTTTCTGCGGCATATTTTTGATCTTCCGAGGTCCGCCGCCCCCCCGCACTATCGAACAATGAGCTCCGGTTAGGAGCCTAGGATAGCGTCAAAGCGGGAAGCGGTTACGGTATCCAAGAATAATAAGCAGCATTTATTAATACTTCAAGCTGAGTGGCAACGTATCCGGACCACCGAAAACTTCTACACCAACAGTACGGTCTTCAGTCCGAATCCGAGTCCAGGGCGCCGGCTTTTCCTCCGAGTCAGCACCGCCTAGTATACTGCGACCGGTTACAATGTATCCTTTCCTATCTCTGCTCACATATTACGAGTATCTCTCACCCGCATCGTGTCACTCGATAGTAGGCTGTTTAGAAGAGCAAATGTAGTATTTTAAAACAATAATTCAGCCAGCGTCCACCGAGTTTTCTCTCCGGAGCGCGGAGCCAGAGTAGAGAGCTGCTCACACAGCCCACGCCACAGCCGCCATCTTGCCTCTCAAAACTCATAAATCAGGAAAGTATTCCCCAGGTTATAATCTATCAAACAGAATATAAAATTTTTGCTTACGCAGATGACGTCGCGATTGTTACCTCGGATATCAATTTAGCTTTTTCCAAGATTATAGAGGCAGCTCGGGAATTTGGTTTATACTCTGGATATAAATTAAATATAGCCAAAACACAGATAATTCATTCTGCTGTCGGCTCACCAACTGATTTGACATATTCCACTATAGCCTCTTATTTAGGTGTGAAATTGTCTGCTAAGGTTGAAGATATAGTAGGGCTTAATCTCGATCCATTACTTGCTTCTACTAATAGATCTCTCGAAAGGTTAAATAATCTCCATCTCTCTCTTTATGGTCGTACTAATGTTATTAAGATGCTTTTTTTCCCAAATTTCTTTATTTTTTTCTTACTATACCTTTACTGTTTCCCTCTAGTTTATTTACTAAAATAGATAGAATATTTTCAAGATTTTTAGGCGGTCTCTCAATTGGTGCTCCTTACCTATATGCAGAGGAGGCTGGGGACTGCCGAATTTTCGTCTATATTATTTGGCGGTTTCGCTTAAGTTTATGAGTGTCTTAATTTTCCAAGAAACATCATTGGAGGACTCTACATATCCATCAATTTATGTAATGATTCTTGGTGTTCAGGCACGACAATGTCTCGTACGTTTTTCAGAGCCAAGTTACTATAAAAAAACAAGATTCAAAATTATATTGACAGCTTACCAAATATGGAAACAATTTAAGAAAAGATTTTGTTTAAATAGTAATTTTAGCTATTACACGCCATTATTCGACAATCCGATGCTGCCATTAATATTTACAGATCAAACTATGCAGCACTGGCAAAGGTTTAATATATCTCGGTTAGGTGATCTTTATCAAGAAGAACAATTTGTTTCATTTTTGTATTTACAGGAACAATATAACTTACCTAAGCAGACTTTTTTTAATATTTGCAAATACGCAGTTTTCTAATCACAAAAAACCTATTAAATACTAATAAAATCAAGAAAATTGATATACTTGAAAGCTGTTGGAAACAAAATAAAAGTGATTTGGGGATAGAGAGTGTTAATGTATCTGATGCTTTAGCTTTGTCCGATTTAGTTTTATTTAATGGATCTTTAATAAGTCAATTTTTTATGAGTATATTTGATTTATATTATACCCCTGCTAAATTATTGAAATGGAAAGCTAATAGAGGAGATAAATGCAGTCGATGTAATCTTTCTGGTGCGCGCTGAATGCTAATTGGCTGTCGAGTGTCTCTACTTTCGAAACCAGGAACTGTTGGTGGCCATTTTCTGCCTCGGTAGAAGCGAGGCTGAAGAAGCAAGGGGAATAAGTGTGTAAAACATATAAAGGGGGTAGAGTGGAAATACTCTGACCCTCCAGAGGTGCTTAGGGGGTCCTAGAAGGACCCCCTGGGGCGCCCTTTTTAAAAAAAAAAACAAGGGGAAATGCGCGCACGGTGCGCACATCCTATCGCGATGGATGCACAGATTCTCTCGTGGTGGGTGCGCGGATCCACTGCAACGTTTTTTGAAAAACAACAAGAAATCATTGGTTGTCTGACAACTTTCTACACTGAAAGGTAGGGTGTATATTTCTGTTTTTTAAAGGTATGCAGAGGAGGCTGGGGACTGCCGAATTTTCGTCTATATTATTTGGCGGTTTCGCTTAAGTTTATGAGTGTCTTAATTTTCCAAGAAACATCATTGGAGGACTCTACATATCCATCAATTTATGTAATGATTCTTGGTGTTCAGGCACGACAATGTCTCGTACGTTTTTCAGAGCCAAGTTACTATAAAAAAACAAGATTCAAAATTATATTGACAGCTTACCAAATATGGAAACAATTCCATTGCACTGGCTTCCTGTCCGGAAGCGGATAGTTTTTAAAACTCTCACCCTGGCACACAAAGCCTTGCACACATCTGGAGCAAAATATCTTCAGAAAAGGCTGTCCTTTTACCGTCCTGCCAGATCACTTAGGTCTGAAGCCTTGTTTCTTGCTGCAGTGCCCCGCGTGAAGAGAGCTCGCATCGGTGGCCGCTCCTTTAAATTATTAGCGCCTCAGCTGTGGAACAAATTGCCTGTGTCCCTGCGCAGCACCCCTAACCTGTTGGCCTTTAGGAAGGGGCTTAAAACTTGGCTTTTCACTTCTTAGTTTCAGGTCCTATCCGGTTTCCTCTTTTTTTTGTTTTTGTTCATTTTTCCTGTTGTGTTTTGAGATTAGTGTGCAATTCAAAGCGTCGGGACACTCTTTCGAGTAGCCGCACGCTATACAAAAAACCTGTATAACATAACATAACATAACGTATGATTGTTATTGGTTAACAAAAACAGATTGTAAGGAACATTATATATGATAAGCTGATATGTTGAAAAGTCAAGCACATTTCCTGTCTTGTGTAGGAACATTGTGTGCTGAACTTGTGACCTGTGAGCTCAGTGCAGTGTTCCATGACCTGTTTCTATTGTAACAGGCAGAAGGCAGATTGGGGGAAGGGTTGAAATGTATTTCAGTTGGAAAGGGTAGAAATGTTTAACCAATAGAAATGTGTGTTTGCTTTTGAGTTTATGTGCGAAGGATTGTGATTTGATGTTTACATGTATATGTGTGGAAAATGAAAGGGAAACATTTTCATTCTTTGCTTTTGCTGAGAGGTGCACAGTGCAGAGATTCTGTAAAAGAAAATATGGTGAGTGATTGATATACTTCTTAATCTACAAAATAACTTGAAAGATGAGTTATTTAATTGTGAGGGGATGTATGTAGACTATTTTGATTTTATTCAGACTAATGTATTTTTCCTGCTAAAGTGTAGGGAGTGCGTTTTTTCTCTACAATGTATGTGCATGTAGAAACCATTCTGTGATAAGCATTTGTGTTTTTCATGTGTTTGTAAACAGATAACTGTGCAGTTTTTATATTTTGGTAGAATTAGAAACCAGTCATTGTTTATGAATTTGTGAAATGAGTTATGTTATGTTTCTATACTAAAATGTAGTACTACTTCTAGATGAAGAAATGTGTTTTGGTATAGTGCAAGGGATAGTGTTGTTTGTCTACACAGTGTGTCTGTGTGCATTTGGGAACCACTGTGAGAGAAGTATTTGGTTAAATCGTGTATTTGCTGACAGATAACTGTTTTAACTTGTCATGTTGTGAAGTTTTAGTAGCATTAGAAGACAGTTATGGCTTATGATTTGATTAAATGAGTCAGGCTGTGACAGAAAAGTGCAGTCCTAAAATATGTAGATTGTGTACAGTTCCCTTACCAGTTGCACTGTAGTGAATGAGTTTTGGTAAACTCCTAGGGATAGTGGTGCATGTCTAGAATCACAGTGTGAGTTAGTGTGTATTTGGGATCAGTGTGAGAGAAGCATTTGGTGATATCATGTATTTGCTTACAGATAACTTTTTTAAAACCTGTCATGTTGTGAAGTTTTAGTAGCATTAGAATCCAGTCTTTGGTTATGCGTTTATTAAATGAGTCATGCTTTGACACTGATGTGCTATACTTAAATATGTAGATTGTGTTCAGTACCATTAACTCTTCTAGAGTAGTGAATGAGTTTTGGTAAACTCCTAGGATAGTGTTGATTGTCTAAAATCACACTGTGAGTCTGTGTGCATTTTGGTAAGGATTGTGAGAGAAGCATTTGGTAATATCGTGTATTTGCTGACAGGTAACTGTTTTAAAACCGGTCATGTTGTCAAGTTTTAGTAGCATTAGAAGCCATTCTTTGTTTATGCTTTGATTAAATGAGTCAGGCTTTGACACAAAAGTGCAGTCCTGAAATATGTAGATTGTGTGCAGTTCCCTTACCACTTGCACTGTAGTGAATGAGTTTTGGTAAACTCATAGGGATAGTGGTGCTTGTCTAGAATCACACTGTGAGTTAGTGTGTATTTGGGATCAGTGTGAGAGAATCATTTGGTAACATCATGTATTTGCTGACAGATAACTGTTTTAAAATCTTTTATGTTGTGAAGTTTAAGTAGCATTAGAATCCAGTCTTTGCTTATATGTTGATTAAATGAGTCATGCCGTGACACTGATGTGCTGTACTTAAATATGTAGATTGTGTGCAGTCCCCTTACCCCTTCCACAGTAGTGAATGAGTTTTGGTAAAGTCCTAGGATAGTGTTGACTGTCTAAAATCACACTGTGAGTCTGTGTGCATTTGGGTAAGGATTGTGAGAGAAGCATTTGGTAACATCGTGTATTTACTGACAGATAACTGTTTTAAAACCTGTCATGTTGTCAAGTTTTAGTAGCATTAGAAGCCAGTCTTTGCTTATGCGTTGATTAAATTAGTCAGGCATTCACATTAAAGTGTAGTCGTGAAATATGTAGATTGTGTGCAGTTCCTTTACCACTTCCACTGTAGTGAATGAGTTTTGGTAAACTCCTAGGGATAGTGTTGTTTCTCTAGAATCACACTGTGAGTCTGTGTGCATTTGGGAACCACTGTGAGAGAAGTGTTTGGTAACATCGTGTATTTGCTGACATATAAGTGTTGTAAAACATGTCATGTTGTCAAGTTTTAGTAGCATTAGAAGACAGTTATGGCTTATGCTTTCATTATATGAGTCAGGCATTGACAGTAAATTGCAGTTGTGAAATATGTAGATTGTGTGCAGTTCCCTTACCACTTGCACTGTAGTGAATGAGTTTTGGTAAACTCATAGGGATAGTGGTGCTTGTCTAGAATCACACTGTGAGTCTGTGTGCATTTGGGTAAGGATTGTGAGAGAAGCATTTGGTAACATCGTGTATTTGCTGACATATACCTGTTTTAAAACCGGTCATATTGTGAAGTTTTAGTAGCATTAGAAGCCAGTCTTTGCTTATGCTTTGATTATATGAGTCAGGCTTTGACATAAAAGTGCAGTCCTGAAATATGAAGATTGTGTGCAGTTCGCTTACCACTTCCACAGTAGTGAATGATTTTTGGTAAACTCCTAGGTATAGTGGTTGTTGTCTAGAATCACACTGTGAGTCTGTGTGCATTTGGGAACCACTGTGAGAGAAGCATTTGGTAACATCGTGTATTTGCTGACAGATAACTAATTTAAAACCTCTCATGTTGTCAAGTTTTAGTAGCATTAGAAGCTAGTCTTTGCTTATGCATTGATAAAATAAGTCAGGGTTTGACACTAAGGTGCAGTACCATGTACTATTCTGTTCACTGTGGCAGAACTGAAAATGTAAAAGTTTTACCTAAGCACTGTCCTAGAAGTAATCTGATTATTTAGTCAGTTTCTAAGTATCAAATAGACTGCTTCAAATGTCTATGCAGTATGCATGTAGTGTTCTAACATACTATACACTTGTCTTTTACACCTTCAATTCCCTAGTCAGTATCCATACACTTCCAGGAAATATCCTGTCACTTCCTTTGCAGTGCTCTAGAGACCCATTCAACAGCATGTACTAATCCATTCACTCTTCCAAAACCCAAACACTTATAAATTCACCAAGACACTCTCTTTCCAGTACTCTAATGATTCAGTCACTGCCTAAGTATTCATGCACAGAGCCAGGTCTTAGCATATGTACTTCTTCAAACCCCTATCCACTATGCATGCAGTCCTCTAAGCACCTACACACTTGTCTTTCACACCTTCAATTCCCCAGTCAGTATCCGTTCACTTCCAGCAAACGCCCTGTCACTCCATTTGCACTCCTCTAGTGACCCATTCAGCATCATATACTAATCCATTCACTGCGCCAAACCCTAATAAATTCACCCAGGCACTCTCCTTGCAGTACTCTAATCATTCGGTCAGTACCCAAGTACTCATCCAGTGACCCAGGCCTTAGTATATGGACTGCTTCAAACCCTTATCCACTATGCATGCAGTCCTCTAACCAACTACACAATTGTCTTTCTCATCTTCAATTCCCTAGTCAGTATCCATACACTTCCAGGAAATACCCTGTCACTCCCTTTGCAGTCCTCTAGTGACCCATTCAGCACCATATACTAATCCATTCACTGTGCTAAAACCCAAACACTTATAAATTCACCAAGATACTATCTTTGCAGTACTCTAATCATTCAGTCAGTGCCTAAGTATTCATACACTGAGCCAGGCCTTAGCACATGGACTGCTTCAAACCCCTCTGCACTATGCATGCAGTCTTCTAACCACCTAGACACTTGTCTTTCACACTTTCAATTTCCTAGTCAGTATCCATACAGTCCAGCACTTGTGACTGCCTTTGCACTCCTCTAGTGACTCATTCAGTACCAAGTACTAATCCATGCCCTGTGCGAAAAGCCTAGCACTTATAAATTCACCTAGGCACTCTCCTTGCTGTACTCTAATCATTCAGTCAGTACCCAAGTAGTCATGCAGTGAGCCAGGCCTTAGCACATGGAGTGCTTTAAATGCCTATGCAGTATTGATGCAGTCCTCTAATCACCTACACAGTTGTGTTTCACACCTTCAATTCCCTAGTTAGTATTCATACTCTTCTAGCAAACACCCTGTCACTCACCCAGTGTGTCTCCTTATAGTACTGTAATCATTTAGTCAGTTAGCATGTAGTCTTTTAGTGAGGTAGGCTTTAGGGCATGAACTGCTTCAAAGTAGTATGCACTATGCATGTAGTGTTTTAACGATTGTTACACTTGTGGTTCAGGGCTATAGTTTCTTAGTCAGTTTTTATATAAAATGTGTTTGTACAGTAATGGAATAGTATAAATTTGAAAGTTATTAATATACATTTATTTGTGATTCTTTTTTACAGATACAGAACAGGAGTGTTTCTCATCTGTTTGCACTCTTCTCGTGCAAGATTGTTTGGATGAAGGGTCCTTAGGTGTTTCATCATACTTGCTGTGCCGCACGAGTATTTTTTGTTAGGATCCCCTCGTAACAGAACTCTTTGGCAAATCTTGCGAATGAAGAAGGTGGCATTGGTCTTTGTTTGCCCCTTGGAAAAAGTAAAAAATTTCTTCACCACTGAAGAAAAACGTTGTGGGCGTGGTGCCTTCTGCAAAAAAAATTCCTCAGATTCGGTAAATATTTTAAAGCGGCAACATTTACAGTTTTTGTAAGTTAAACATATAAAATTTTGTTAGCTGTATACGTTTTAAATATCTGTGATTTGTTTCTTGTGGTATTTTGTTGAGAATACCATGTTGTTTTTTTTTAACAATCTTTTTGATTTTCCAGGTCTGTCGTCAACATCCGTGGTTCCCACAGGAGTGTTCCGCTTTGTTGTTTTGTATTATTGTTGTTACATTTTATTAGTTTATTGTTTATATTTATGTTAATAAAAAAATAAAGTTTGAAAATAGTTTATCGTTTATATATTTATTATTATAAAAAATAAAGTTTGAAAAAAAAATTAATAATGTTTTGGGTTGTTCTCTTAACCCCTTCGCTGCTGCGGACATTCCGCTGTAGCGCTGGGGGGGGCAGGGGGGCAGCGCGGTGGGCCTGTGCTCATGACGGAGCCGCTCCGTCATGAGCCACAGTTGAGCTGTGCTCATGACGGAACGGTTCCGTCATGACTCCGCCCATTTGCGTTGTCCCCCCGCACAGGCGGGGAAACAGCGCCGCGTAGGCGGAGCGGCCGCCAACGGGTGTCTCATGACGGAACCGTTCCGTCATGAGCACACGGCAACCGTGGCTCATGACGGAACGGTTCCGTCATGAGCGGGGAAGGGGTTAACTGCTGTGTGACTCTTTCTTGTTCTTATTACTGTTATTTGATGGAGTCCACCATGGTGTTAAATTTTGGGGCACTTATCGCTGGAATACTAGTGATATCTGCAGTTTGCACCAACTTCTGAATAGTTCGTTAGATTTATCTCAACTTTACTTCCGTTAAAGTGCTGATAATGAAATGGAGAGTAGCCGTTCCCGTGCAAAAAGACATGAGGTGCACCTTTGCGATTTATTCTAAATACTAAAATCCTGTATTGTATTGCACTGAGGTATTGGCTGCACTTACAGTGTACACACAAAATCTATTAAGAAATCTCATTGTATTTATATTGATTGGGAATAGTGCGTCAGGTGGTGGATATTGACGAGATACACTGCTCAGTTCTTATATTGTTGTGCACACGAAAAAAATCACATCACAACTTTCACACCAATTGGAATGCGAAACAAATTCCGGCGATAAGACACGTCAGCACCAGGGATTTTACACCTGCCTTCTGCTGGTGTTAAGCAGGACAACTACCTGCACCATGTAAGGGAACACAGCCAAGAGCCACACCAGAACACCCACAGGTGCCATAGAGTCAATGAGCATGATACAGGGATACCCATGAGGGCCAGAAGACTCATCTCAACAACTCCAGGACCGCCAATGCCCCCCAAACCCACATCTTAGTAAGTGTGTCCCTTTGGTCATTGTCTTAGCATGATTGGCACGAGCCCTGCAACATCATAGTGTGCTGTCACCTCAGCGTTGGCAGTGAGCTTGGATGTGTAGCTACGTACGCATCCTCCTGCATACACAACTGGCGTGTGCTGGTCTGGGGTTTACAGGTCAGTGCAGGGGTGTGCCTATCCGGCAAGGGGAACGGGGTGTCTCGGACATGTCCGTGTACAAGAAGTGCGGTAAGTGTGTCTCTGTGTTCTGGTGTGGCCTGTTACAAGAGCCGCAGCAGTTGATGTTGTAAAGTGGCATGCACCACCTCCAAATGGCACTGTGATGTTGTTGTTGGATTGTAGCAGGATATGCGCAAATAGGCATTACAATGGCGTGCCGTACGAGTGCATGAGATACAACAGCTCACCGTACAAAAGTGTGGGGCCTCGTGGGAGGGAGGAGCAGCCGTTTGGCAACATAACACACAGTGAACTCGACCATGTGCTGGGCATCTCATCCATGATGACCACGGTCGCAGACATCCCACAACACCAATGACTGGCCTTTGTACACATCCTGTATGAATGCAGCGTGGTTTTCACTTCTATGCTCGTTCAGTGGTGTGATGTTGGCAGGTTGTGTGACTTGTGCTCCTTGTTGGTGTGTTTCATTTTGGCTATTGTTAGTCTATATGTGTGTTGTACTTAATTGTGCATGTGTGCCATTCTGCCCACCCCCCCATTCCCCACACTCCCTGCTTCTTCCTCTTCCTAGTGCTGTTGTGTCTATAATTTTGTTGCTGCACACATAAATACATGTAAAGAATAAATTAGAATAGTTCCTTGATTCTTTTAGGTTTCAAAACTTCTCTGTTGGTTTCTTTTTAATTTTCCATATGAACCGTTTTTTTTAATATTCAACAACACATAGAAGTCAGAAGTGCAACGTATTCTATCAACACACTTTCTAGAACATTCTACAATACGTGCAGGTTAAAAGTTCATCAATTTTTTTAAACTTTATGATATTTTTTTGTAACATTTTCTTGAACATTTAATGACACATGCAGGTTAAAAGTTGACGATTGTTTTAAGTTCGAACAGTGCCTTCCAAATGCAAGTAGCAGGTGTGGTTGAGCTGAGCAAATTTTATCCTATGATATGTACTCCACGTTGAAACTGCTTTTTCTTAACCAATCACAAAGATGCTTTTCCACAAAACTAATGTGCACCCTACTTTTAAAAAAGAATGCTTTTCATGATATCTTCAGAGATAAGTTATAGATAGGAATTAGCATTTAAAAAACCTTTGAAATTCACTGAAAAAACCATAGGTTTCAGGGGTGTTATAGTTAGCTGGACATTTCCCTCGTACAAAACCCTGGAAATTCCCCTGTTATAGTTAGTTCAGCTAACTATAACTCGCGCCCCCGCAATCCACTGCTGCTGACGTAACATATTACATCACTCATGACATGGTCAGTGACATCACTGATGACATCACTGATGACATCTCAAATGACATCACTGATGACATCACTGATGACGTCATCCATGTGACAAATTAGTGCACCTTCTCACACCCTAATATAACTTTTGATACCCCGACTCAAAATTTCAGACGGCCATTTTGACAACCATAGATACTCCAATACCAATAACTACTCACCCACTCATTGACTTTTAGGTCTACATACATCTCCACTCACTCACCTGTACAGTCACTCATACTTACAGTCACTCTGTGCATTTATACACCTATATAGACACTCACACACTGTCAATCATCCATTGAGGTACTGATACATCTAGTCAGTCATGCAAATAATTAATCACAGTAAAATTTACTCACCTATACAGTTAAAAACACTCAAGTTCACTTACTCATAAAAATACTAACAAATTCTGTGTCTTCCTGCAGAAAAACAAACAGCACATGACACAGATATCCTTGCACTATGGCGCATACAGCCACTCCCAAAATCACACACTCTCACATATAGATAGTTATATACTCTTACACACATATACACTGCGTTTCACATATGTACAACTGAGATATACATGCAATCACTAACACACCCATACATACAGTCACCCAACCATACAGTCCATCACAGATGCACTCTTGAAAACCATGCACCCACTGAATCACCCACTCACACATCTAGTCACAGAGTCACACACACCCTACCCACACAAACACTCAGGCACCCATACAGATACTCAGACAACCAATCAATAACCCATATAGACCCTCATATAGCTATTCACAAAACCATGCAGCCACTTATACACCAACACACAGACACATACAGACATTCACACAGTTTAGTCACTAGTCTGCAGTAAGATACATTTAATGACTCACTTATAGACTAAGTTACACACCTAGAAAATCATCCATTCACACACTTGTACACCCATATAGACCCTCATATAGCTATTCACAAAACCATGCAGCCACTTATACACCAACACACAGACACATACAGACATTCACACAGTTTAGTCACTAGTCTGCAGTAAGATACATTTAATGACTCACTTATAGACTCAGTTACGCACCTAGAAAATCATCCATTCACACACTTGTACACCCACTTATTTTTCAACAGGCCTTTCCCTATATATATTAAACATAATAAAACTGTTCAGAAGCACATACTCAATGGATGACGTCATCAGTGATGTCATCAGTGGTGTCATTTGAGATGTCATCAGTGATGTCATCAGTGATGTCACTGACCATGTCTTGAGTGATGTAATATGTGACGTCATCAGCAGTGCATAGCGCGGGAGCGCGAGTTATAGTTAGCTGAACTAACTATAACAGGGGAATTTCTAGGGTTTTGTACGAGGGAAATGTCCAGCTATCTAGAACACCCCTGAAACCTATGGTTTTTTTCAGTGAATATATATATATATATATATATATATATATATATATATATATATATATATATATATAAAATTCACTGAAAAAACCATAGGTTTCACACATGTTATAGTTAGCGGAAATTTTACTGATAAAAAACCAGTGAAATTGCCCCGTTATAGTTAGTGCTGGCAACTATAACTCACGCGACCGCAATCCTCTGCTGATGCTAATACTGTATTTAGACACTTATTTGCCCATGTCTTCTTCCATTCATTTTTAGCTATACATATATTACAAATATTTTTTTTTCATAAAGACACATATGTCATCAGCAGAAGATTGCGGTCGCGTGAGTTATAGTTGCCAGCACTAACTATAACGGGGCAATTTCACTGGTTTTTTATCAGTAAAATTTCCGCTAACTATAACATGTGTGAAACCTATGGTTTTTTCAGTGAATTTGCAAGGTTTTTTAAATGCTAATTCCTAACTATAACGTGTGTGAAACCTATGGTTTTTTCAGTGAATTTGTACGGTTTTTTAAATGCTAAGTTACTTTACGCCATTCGAGGCGTGCGCGCCCACTTAACGCAGTTCGTTCCGTGCACGGTTTTTATCAACTTTAATAAGCCCTGTACATTTGGTGGCCTTCGGCCACCAAAAGCACAGGGGGTGGGGTCAATGTGGATAGTGTTTTTTTTATTTCGATTTTATAATTTCATGTTGCCAAAATTTAGTTTTTTTTACCTATCAATAAGCCCTGAACATTTGGTGGCCTAAGGCCACCAAAAGTACAGGGGGTGGGGTAAGTGTGGAAAGTGTTTTTTTTTTTTTTTTTTTACCGTACGCTTACGGTAAGCGTACGGTAAGCGTACTCGGCGAAATTGCCGAAAAAAAAATAAAACCGTTTTTGCTCTTGGGGGATGTTTGGGGACTCCCTCAACATGACTATGTGGGAGGGAGTTGTCAAAACAGCCCCGTAACATGTTTTTGGCCATCATGTTTGATAAACAACACTCAGTGCGAGAGACAAAATGGCGGACGCCGCTTCCTGGTTTCGGCCGATTCGAATGTTTACTAAGATCTAAGAGCCAATCAGAATCGCGCTCGCGCACGCCACCGTACGCTTACGGTAAGCGTACGGTAAGCGTACCGTAAGCGGGCTCAGATATATATATTGATTTAAAGGCTATTTTCTCAGAATCTACTGAACAGATTTACACCAAACCTACAAAAGGCACTTCCTTGACCTAGGGACTACCTCTCTGCCAAATTTCTAGTAATTCTGTTCAGCCGTTCGGGCTGTAGCTCGTTCTAAAGGTCCTATGGAAAAATGCATGGGAAAAACGCGTTTTGGGACCCCCCTTTTATCTCAGCCCCCGCTTGACGAATCCCCCCGAGACTTTCAGGGTAGGAGCGGAGCGTAGCGCCCCACCTATTTTGAGAAATTCGCGAGGATTCATCGACCGGCGCCAAAGTTATTCAAAATAGAATGTTGAGGTTTTCCTATGGAAAAGGGGTCCTAACTATAACTACCTACTGGCGACCGCCAGTAGGTAATATATATATATATATATATATATATATATATATATATATGAATCACCTAGTTCCCACAGCTGCTGGCTGCAAAGCGGGACTCGGACACCTGTTAAGTGCATGAAGTTTTCTTTTATTTATTTGCTGACGCTGACAATTTGCATGGCAGATGACGCGTTTCTCCCAACAACTGGGCTTGATCACATGACCAGATTATAGTTCAGTTTTGCTTTTAAGCACCCTAACCATGCAAACATCATGTGACATAGTGAAAATGGAAAACATACTCCGTTCAGAAAGATGTTACATAGACAATCATAGTGTTTAACAAACACTGAATAAATAAATATAGCAGCAAGGGGTAATGAATCTTAAAAACTGTTAAAAACAATTCCTGGTTAAATCCATTTAAGAAAAATATATCAAGTGCATCAATGCATAAGAAATACATAAATATTACAGATACAAAATAATGTAGTTAATGTATTTAGCGGTGTTTGGCATTCTGACTGCATAATGCTGATTCTATGCTTGTGATGTTTGGGTGTATATAGACCAAATGTCTTGAGATCTTGCAGTCAATTAAATAAATATATATTTATTATTTTTACTCTTTAACATACGACAATTTATTCTTCAAATGTGGTCTCTAATAGACACCCTCATCCTCAAATATGTATTAAAGTCAAAATTCAAGGTCTCCCTGCATATTGTATCTTCTCAGTCAAAAAGTATAAAAACATAATCGATACAACCTGAGCAGTTTTAAGTTTTTCAATTATTCATGTTTTCCCCTAAATCTCTGCTTCTTAGTCAAAACCAAAGAGGAGCATTAAAGTGTAAACAAGTGTATTTAAAATGACAGTGCAAACACAACATTTAAATTAAAAACCTTAATGTTAAGAGAATAGGCAGCTGTAACCTGTTAGTTGCCCTTTTTGGGATCAGATCACATTTAGAAACACTTTATAAATTACTCTCAATTAGTTTAAGTGAGTTGTTCATGAAAATCAGATACCGAAAATACCGACATGATATTGACCTCATAAGACTACAATAAAATAGTTTAAAACAACGCTGGATTTGGATAACACTGATTGAATTGTTTTAAGGAATAAACATATAGTTATCTAACAGACTAAAATAGTGTTCACATAAATAATCCATAAATATCTTTAAATAATTATAAATATTCATAAATAATCATAAAAAGTTGCATAATTCCTCCCCATTGTTCAATCCATTTGGGGATCGAGTACCCAGCTAAAGTATAAACTTGGCCTCCAATTGTCTCAAAACTTTTTCTCTGTTGCCTCCCCTTGTCATTGGTGGCACTGCAGCTATGACAAAATATTTCAGATCATTTCATTTGTTTTGATGTATAGCCTTAAAGTCCCTGGCCACTGGATAAGTTATATCCGAGTTGACAATAGCTCTGAGATGCTGCAGGATACGCACATGCACCTGCAACTTAGTGCTGCCCACGTATTGAAGCCCACAAGGGCAGCTCAATACGTAGACAGCATATTCAGTGTGGCAAGAATATCTAGCCTGCAGTTTGCTAGTATTGGGGCCATATAACTCTGCACGTGTTACATCTGATAAATCCATTACTGGGTGCTAGCCAAATACTGGTTGGTTGAACTTCATTAGTAATCAACTCAGGGCTGGATTTGACAAGAGCGCTATGCATAGACTTGGGTTTTCTAAAAGTCAACAGTGGGGGGGGGGCGGAAATAGTTGGTTTAGGACTGTGTCTGTTTGTATGATCGGCCAATGTTTATTAATTATGGTCCTGATTTTTTTATTTTGGCAACTTTAGGTGGTTATAAATCTCAATTCTGTATCCGCCTCACTAGAGTCGGAATAAACTACATTACTAATATTGGCTGGAGTTTCTCTGATTTTAAGTAGGTCATCTCTGGATTTCATTTTAACTTTGGCCAAGGCTTGGTTGATGTTTTTCTCCTTATAGCCCCTCGCTGAAAATCTGAGACTGCTCTCTTTGATAAATTTTTCAAAACCTGCTTCAGTACTGCAAATTCTACGTATCCTTAAGAACTCCCCATAGGGGATGCTCCTAATTAGATGAGTCGGATGAAAACTTGACGCATGAAGCGTCGAGTTCCCAGCAGTACTTTTCCTGTGTAAAGTGGTTTCTATCTGATCATTATCAATGTACACATGACCATCCAAAAAATCAATGGCAGTCTTATCAACCAAGGCTGTAAATTGAAGATTAAGATCATTAACATTTAAAGATTCATTAAAATCACAAGCCATTTCTTTGGTGCCTTTCCAGATAAAGAAAATGTCATTGATGAACCGCATCCAACAAATGATGCGTTCATCCCATAGATCTTTAAATTTAACCTTGAAAACCTGCTCCTCCCACCAGCCCACGTGCAAACACGCGTAGCTGGGGGAGAAGCAGGCTCCCATGGCCACTCCTCTGATTTGATGGTATATATCTTTGTTAAACATGATTTAATTGTTGTGTAGGCAAAAGAATATCATTTCTACAATCATCTTCCCATGTTGGTATGTTTCTATGGGTCTATTTTTCAAGAAAAATTGTATTGCTTCAATACTATCAGCATGATTTATACTGTCATACAAAGTACAAATATCCATAGTTACCAACATATAATCCTCTTCCCAGGGTATACCTTTGATTCTTTCTAAAAAATTGTTAGTATCTTTAATATAAGAGGGAAGAGCAATAACCCAGTCTTGCAAGTAAAAGTCCACATATTCCGATATTTTCTCTAAAAGTCCCCCTCTTGCATTGATAATAGGTCTTCCCGGGACTGGAGAAATCATCTTATGTATTTTTGGTATAAAATACATCATGGGAATGACCGGGAATTTTGTAATAATTAAATTCATCCTTTGTTAACAAATTGTCACATTTCCATTTGTTCAAATACTTAAGACACAGGGCTTTTAACATTAATAGTTGTTGAAAGTTAGACTTTTTATAACATTTGTCATCGGTAAGGTGTTTGGCTGCTTCAATTAAATAGTCCTGCCGGGGCCATAGGACTATATTGCCCCCCTTATCCGATTGCTTGATTATCACTTCGCTGTGCTCTTGAAGCTTTTTGATCAGATCTTGATATTTTTTATATTTAAATTTCGTGCCACTTTTCTGATTTTTGATTGTTAATCGTAATTTCTTGACTTCATCAATGATGATATCTTGATATGTGTCAATAGCATCCTGAGGCATAACTGGGACAAAAGTCGATTTAGGTTTAAAGGGGGATTTGACGTTACTAGAAGCAGTCACACCCAACTCTCTGAATTAATCCTGTGTGGATATGGTTGTATCTTCCTGATTGACATTAGATAAATCACCCAAAGCTTGTAATGTGGGGATGTCAGAAACCGTTAACATGGATTGTGCTTCTAAACTGGAGGCGTTTTAGTATTGTCAGTGTTATCAGGAGTCCTTTTGAAATTCTTGATAGCAAAGTTCTTCTTTAATTTTATTTTTCTGATGAATTTGTAAATATCCACTCTGGTCTGTACATAGTTTAAGCTGCTTTCTGGACAGTACGATAAACCTAATGCCAGAAGTTGAATTTCAGCTTGATATGATTGGACAGATGACAAATTCACCACCGTATTTGCATGGGATATTAATTCCTGTTCCATTTTTTGTTGCATTGTTGCCCTCCTCTTGCGTTGCCGGGCTTGCCTTCTGGCTTTCCTTCTTTTGTTGTGTCGTGTTCTGGATTCTGTAGGGGTTTCCATGGTCTGAGCGTCTGGCGCCGCGCACACTGTACAAAATCCAGTTCCTCCGCAGGGGTAAGGGTACTCATGTCTTCTCTTTCTTGGTGTCTTGCACCTCTGCTTTCATCCGAGTCAATCTCACTGACTATTGAACTCGATTCTGACATAGATCCCGAGTCTGGTCCCTGACTTATGTGTCCTTGTTCTCCATTAGAAACACGAGGTATCTGTTTCTTTTTTAAGTAGTCGTATTTCTTCGCAAATGTAAAGATTATGAATCCTGTTTATCCAGTGCATATTTATACGCCTTTCTTGTTTTGATTATTTCTTCTTCTTTCCTAAGGCGTATTTGGAGTTTACTGGTAGTCTTGGTTATCAAGTCCTGATATTACGATTTAGCCAACTCATCATTAATATTCTGTATTTCTTTCATGATTGCATCCCGGTCTATTCTTGCATACTTGAATAGTATTTGAACCATACGCATGGACGCTTCAAAATTGCTGCTGGCCCATTCCTTTAGCAGTATACGTAATCCTCGCGGTACCCTATTGGCTTCCACATACTTCTCGAGAGATTTTTGTTCCCACCATTTGGTTATCTCTGACTTCATTAATTTTTCTAGTTTTTTCAATTGTGACCGAACGTCACCTTCTGGTGAGCTATTAATTGCATTTCTATTTTGTCCGGTAGTCGGGACTGTAGGTAAATTGGTAAATAAATCTAAGGCAACCGCCTCTCATTTTCTAATAATCTCATCAGCCATGCTTGCAGCTTGATATAGCAATTTATATGCTGAATTGATCCGAAATAGACCTCCGTTACTCGAGGATGCGCGTTCACTGAGGCCTCAGTGACTGTCTTCTATTTTCGCGCCTTTTTGCCAGTCATATAACGGGTTTCAAACACACCTCCCCACCCGCTTGGTTTCCGTATATCGGCGACTTACCGGGTGGTTCCTATGGGAATCGTAGATCCTACAACTCACGTCTCCTCGTTTTCACCGACCGGATCAGTTCACCATACACTTTCGGATGCGGGGGTCAACAGCGCGTATTCCTTCCGGAATGGAACAAAACAATGTAGGCTGAAAGCTGGAGTCCCACGATGGAGGAGGGGGTCCGTTATTCGGGCACAGCCTGTTCTCGAAGCAAATTGATGCAAATCACCTAGTTCCCACAGCTGCTGGCTGCAAAGCGGGACACGGACACCTGTTAAGTGCATGAAGTTTTCTTTTATTTATTTGCTGACTCTGACAGTTCGCATGGCAGATGGCGCATTTTACCCTACAACTGGGTTTGATCACATGACCAGATTATAGCCCGTTTTTGCTTTTAAGCACCCTCACCATGCAAACATCATGTGACATAGTGAAAATGGAAAACATGCTCTGTTCAAAAAGATGTTACAAAGACAATCATAGTGTTTAACAAACATTGAATAAATAAATATAGCAGCAAGGGGTAAGAATCTTAAAAACGGTTAAAAACAATTCCTGGATATATATATATATATATATATATATATGTATATATATATATATATATATGTATATATATATATATATATATATATATATATATATATATATATATATATATATATATATTCCCCATCAAATGCCACTCACTGCCGAACAACTCACGGGCAGGTGCCGTTATCGTGAAAGTGGCTTTCACGCAATTATTATTCACCAAATTCCTAAAAGGAAAATAACGCACTCGCTGGCTTTTACATGCTTCAATGGATTTATTCAGGCAGACCGGTTTCAGCGTTTCGCCTTTTTCAATGCCTCTAGATATTTTCCAATCGCATTGCCCCCATTTAAATATCCATGTGTGCTTCCCCATTGGTTGTGAGAAGCAATGTCAGTGATGGCGGACAATAGTAAGATGACATTCATCAACGCTATGTTGTCATTTACTACAAATGAAAGGAATCCAGTTACCAAACAGGAACTTGTGTTCTTCAGTGAGCCCCCGTGTGGTGAGTGAAATCCAGCAGAACGTGTGAAAGAGAACTGCATGCCCGTTCCCACTTAGGGTTGAACATTACGAAAATGGATATGCGAGCATGCAGCTAAGCTCATTTAGAGATGAACAAAACTTTCATGCTGACAAGGCGGACATAAAAACGGATGGAACTACTATTGTCCGTCATCACTGACATTGCTTCTCACAACCAATGGGGAAGCACACATGGATATTTAAATGGGGGCAATGCGATTGGAAAATATCTAGAGGCATTGAAAAAGGCGAAACGCTGAAACCGGTCTGCCTGAATAAATCCATTGAAGCATGTAAAAGCCAGCGAGTGCGTTATTTTCCTTTTAGGAATTTGGTGAATAATATATATATATATATATATCTATATATATTCACTGAAAAAACCATAGGTTTCACACATGTTATAGTTAGCTGGACATTTTACTGATAAAAAACCAATGAAATTCCCCCGTTATAGTTAGTGCAGGCAACTATAACTCACGCGACCGCAATCCTCTGCTGATGCTAATACTGTATTTAGACACTTATTTGCCCATGTCTTCTTCCATTAAATTTTAGCTATACATATATTACAAATATTTTTTTTTCATAAAGACACATATGTCATCAGCAGAGGATTGCGGTCGCGTGAGTTATAGTTGCCTGCACTAACTATAACGGGGGAATTTCATTGGTTTTTTATCAGTAAAATGTCCAGCTAACTATAACATGTGTGAAACCTATGGTTTTTTCAGTGAATTTGCAAGGTTTTTTAAATGCTAATTCCTAACTATAACGTGTGTGAAACCTATGGTTTTTTCAGTGAATTTGTACGGTTTTTTAAATGCTAAGTTACTTTACGCCATTCGTGGCGTGCGCGCCCACTTTACGCAGTTAGTGCCGTGCACGCACGGTGGGCACGCGGTGCGCTACGCGCACCGCGTGCCCACGTTACGCTGGATGGGCCATGTACGCACGATGCGCTTTGCGCACCGTGCGCACATGGAGGACATATTATGCGCTTCGTTGTGAAAGGTAATCTTTTAAATTTTCGGAGTATATATATTCCATGCACAAATGGTGACCTTCGGGCACCATTTGCACACGGGGTGGGGATAGTTTGGATATTTTTTTTTTTAAAATAATTTTTACCGTACGCGTACGGTAAGCGTAATCGGCGATTTTTCGAAAAAAAATAAAATTGACTTTTTGGCCTTGGGGGTTCTTTGGGGACACCATCATCAAGGCTAGGTGGTTAGGAGCTGTCTAAACAGCCCCTTGACATGTTTTTTGCCTTTGTTTTTCCTCCCCCCCTCAGAGTGCGAGAGAGAAAATGGCGGCCACCGCTTCCTGGTTTCGACCGATTCGAATGTTTACTAAGATCTAACAGCCAATCAGAATCGCGCTCGCGCACGTCACCGTACGCGTACGTTAAGCTTACCGTAAGCGCACGGTAAGCGCACCGTAAGCTGGCTCAGATATATATATTGATTTAAATGCTATTTTCTCAGGATCTACTGAACAGATTTACACCAGACCTACAAAAGGCACTTCCTTGACCTGAGGACTACCTCTCTGCCAAATTTCAAGTAACTCTGTTCGGCCGTTCGGGCTGTAGCTGTGTCTAAAGGTCCTATGGAAAAATGCATGGGAAAAACGCGTTTTGGGACCCCCCTTTTTTCTCGGCCCCCGCTTGACGAATCCCCCCGAGACTTTCAGGGTAGGAGCGTAGCGTAGCGCCCCACCTATTTTGAAAATTTCGCGAGGATTCGTCGACCGGCGCCAAAGTGATTCCAAATAGAATGTTGCGGATTTCCTATGGAAACAGGGTCCTAACTATAACTACCTACTGGCGACCGCCAGTAGGTAATTCACTTAAAAAACCATAGGTTTCACACATGTTATAGTTAGCTGTACATTTCACTCGTAAAAAACCAACGAAATTCCACGTTATAGTTAGATCAGGTAACTATAACTTGCGCGCTCACAATAAACTGCTGATGACGTCACATAGTACATCACTCATGACATGGTCAGTGACATCACTCATGACATCAATGATGACATCTGAAATTACACATTGTGGATTGCGGTCGCGCAAGTTATAGTTACCTGATCTAACTATAACGTGGAATTTCATTGGTTTTTTACGAGTGAAATGTACAGCTAACTATAACATGTGTGAAACCTATGGTTTTTTAAGTGAATTTGCAAGGTTTTGTAAATGATAATTCCTAACTATAACGTGTGTGAAACCTATGGTTTTTTCAGTGAATTTGTACGGTTTTTTAAATGCTAAGTTATGTATTTATTTGTTATTTTTTTTTCTGGTTTTTCACTATGCGCACACCCTGCGCGCACGGTGCGCTTCCCGCACTGTGCGCACGCTGTGGGCACTCGGTGCGCTTCGCACACCAAGCGCCCACGTTGCGCAGTCCATGCCGTGCGCGCCTCGCCTTTTTTTACGCAGTAACATTTGTTTTTTTCTCCCTTGTGGGTCCTTTAATTTATTTAATAAATGTGATTGTTACTTCTTTATTTATTTATTTTTATTTTTTTGCCGTGCGCGTACGGTAAGCTTACCGTACGCGTACCCCGCGATTTAAAAAAAAAATTATTTAATTTATTTTTCGTACTTTTGGGTCCTTCTTGGACCCCCTGACAAACACTAGAGGGTCTGCAACTCTCTTCGTTGCCCCCGTTTCACGTTCCCCACCTTTGTTTCTCAGTGCGAGAGACAGAAAATGGCGGCCGACACTTCCTGATTTCGACCGATTCGAATGTTTACAGTCATGTAACCACCAATCAGAATTGAGCTCGCGCACGGCACCGTACGCGTACGGTAAGCTTACGGTAAGCGCACGGAGCGCGCTTACAGATATATATATTGATTTAAATGCTATTTTCTCAGGACCTACTGAACAGATTTACACCAGACCTACAAAAGGCACATCCTTGACCTGAGGACTACCTCTCTGCCAAATTTCAAGTAATTCTGTTCAGCCGTTCGGGCTGTAGCTGTGTCTAAAGGTCCTATGGAAAAATGCATGGGAAAAACGCGTTTTGGGACCCCCCTTTTTTCTCGGCCCCCGCTTGACGAATCCCCCCGAGACTTTCAGGGTAGGAGCGTAGCGTAGCGCCCCACCTATTTTGAAAATTTCGCGAGGATTCGTCGACCGGCGCCAAAGTGATTCCAAATAGAATGTTGCGGATTTCCTATGGAAACAGGGTCCTAACTATAACTACCTACTGGCGACCGCCAGTAGGTAATTCACTTAAAAAACCATAGGTTTCACACATGTTATAGTTAGCTGTACATTTCACTCGTAAAAAACCAACGAAATTCCACGTTATAGTTAGATCAGGTAACTATAACTTGCGCGCTCACAATAAACTGCTGATGACGTCACATAGTACATCACTCATGACATCAATGATGACATCTGAAATTACACATTGTGGATTGCGGTCGCGCAAGTTATAGTTACCTGATCTAACTATAACGTGGAATTTCATTGGTTTTTTACGAGTGAAATGTACAGCTAACTATAACATGTGTGAAACCTATGGTTTTTTAAGTGAATTTGCAAGGTTTTGTAAATGATAATTCCTAACTATAACGTGTGTGAAACCTATGGTTTTTTCAGTGAATTTGTACGGTTTTTTAAATGCTAAGTTATGTATTTATTTGTTATTTTTTTTTCTGGTTTTTCACTATGCGCACACCCTGCGCGCACGGTGCGCTTCCCGCACTGTGCGCACGCTGTGGGCACTCGGTGCGCTTCGCACACCAAGCGCCCACGTTGCGCAGTCCATGCCGTGCGCGCCTCGCCTTTTTTTACGCAGTAACATTTGTTTTTTTCTCCCTTGTGGGTCCTTTAATTTATTTAATAAATGTGATTGTTACTTCTTTATTTATTTATTTTTATTTTTTTTCGTACTTTTGGGTCTTTCTTGGACCCCCTGACAAACACTAGAGGGTCTGCAACTCTCTTCGTTGCCCCCGTTTCACGTTCCCCACCTTTGTTTCTCAGTGCGAGAGACAGAAAATGGCGGCCGACACTTCCTGATTTCGACCGATTCGAATGTTTACAGTCATGTAACCACCAATCAGAATTGAGCTCGCGCACGGCACCGCACGCGTACGGTAAGCTTACGGTAAGCGCACGGAGCGCGCTTACAGATATATATATTGATTTAAATGCTATTTTCTCAGGACCTACTGAACAGATTTACACCAGACCTACAAAAGGCACATCCTTGACCTGAGGACTACCTCTCTGCCAAATTTCAAGTAATTCTGTTCAGCCGTTCGGGCTGTAGCTCTGTCTAAAGGTCCTATGGAAAAATGCATGGGGAAAACGCGTTTTGGGACCCCCCTTTTTTCTCAGCCCCCGCTTGACGAATCCCCCCGAGACTTTCAGGGTAGGAGCGGAGCGTAGCGCCCCATTAGTTTTGAAAATTTCGCGAGGCTTCGTCGACCGGCGCCAGAGATATTCCAAATAGAATGTTGCGGATTTCCTATGGAAACATGGTCCTAACTATAACTATCTACTGGCGACTGCCAGTAGATAATATATATATATATATATATATATATATATATATATATATATATATATATATATTCACTTAAAAAAGGTTTCACACATGTTATAGTTAGGTGGATATTTCACTCGTAAAAAAACAATGAAATTCTCCCGTTATAGTTAGTTCAGATAACTATAACTCGCCCGCCCGCAATCCACTGCTCATGACGTCACATATTACATCACTCATGACATGGTCAGTGGCATCACTCATGACATCACTGATGACATCATCCTTGTGATAGAGTGGCGGTCGCGCGAGTTATAGTTATCTGAACTAACTATAACGGGGGAATTTCATTGTTTTTTTACGATTGAAATATCCACCTAACTATAACATGTGTGAAACCTATGGTTTTTTAAGTGAATTTGCAAGGTTTTTTAAATGCTAATTCCTAACTATAACGTGTGTGAAACCTATGGTTTTTTCAGTGAATTTGTAAGTTTTTTTAAATGCTAATTTATTTATGTATTATTATTTTTTTTATATATTTATTTTACAATAAACTACGAAATAAAAATATAATTTTTTTTTGAGTTTTCACCGTGCGCGCACGTTGCGCGCAGCCCCGCGATTTAAAAAAAATAATAATAATTTTTTTCTGCCTTCGGGGTCCTTCAGGGACCCCCTGACAAAGGCTAGGGGGTCAGGAACTCTCTACCCTGCCCCCTTTTCACGTTCGCCACCTTCCTTTTTCACTCTCGCACTGAAAACAAATAAAATGGCGTCCGACACTTCCTGATTTCGACCGATTCAAACGTTGACTAACATGTAACCACCAATCAGAATTACGCTCGCGCACGTTAGGGTGCTCGCTCGGTGCTCGCTCGGTGCTCGCACCCTGCGCGCGTATAGATATTGATATGCTTTTAAATGCTATTTTCTCAGGAAATACTGAACAGATTTACACCAGACCTGCAAAAGGCACTTCCTTGACCTTATGGCTACCTCTCTGCCAAATTTCAAGTAATTCTGTTCAGCCGTTCGGGCTGTAGCTGCGTCTAAAGGTCCTATGGAAAAATGCATGGGGAAAACGCGTTTTGGGACCCCCCTTTTTTCTCGGCCCCCGCTTGACGAATCACCCCGAGACTTTCAGGGTAGGAGCTGAACGGAGCGCCCCATTAGTTTTGAAAATTTCGCGAGGATTCGGCAACCGGCGCCAAAGTTATTCAAAATAGAATAGCTAACTATAACAGCCCTGAAACCTATGGTTTTTTCAGTGAATTTCTAAGGTTTTTTAAATGCTAATTTCTAACTATAACATGTCTGAAACCTATGGTTTTTTCAGTGAATTTCGAAGGTTTTTTAAATGATAATTTTTAAATGTAATAACAGTTATATGTATTTTTTATACTGATTTTTACAGTTTTTTAACTATTTATTTGTACATATTTTAATTTTTAAATTACATTATATATTTTTAATATAAATGGAAATAAAAATGTTTTTTAAAATATTGAAACTGAAATATTGTTTTTTTTGTTGAATGTATAAGTGCAGAACTATAAGTGTGTTGGTTAGTTGAGATACTGCATACATAGTGGATAGGGGTTTGAGGCCGTCCATGTGCTAATGCCTGGCTCGCTGCATGAGTACTTGGATACTGACTGAATGATTAGAGTACTGCAAGGAGAGTGCCTGGGTGAATTTATAAGTGTTAGAATTACTCTTCAGAATCAGTACTGTGCTGAAAGATGCAGCACTGAGGTCTCTCCTGATAACAGGTGAGTAAATCGGAATTTGTAGTGCGGCTGATTTTAGATGAATATTTTAAAGTTCCAAAACTGCACACTTAGAAAAATTTCCAAGTGAAACCAGTTAATGTTAGCCTATGGAAGGAAATTCAAGTTACAGGTAAGTACGGTTAGAATTCATTTTCAGGATTAGTACTGGGCTCAAAGATGCAGCACTGAGGTCTCCCCATGTTCACAGGAGTACTATCAAACAGGAACAGGGGTGGGAGCACACCGCTTCAAATCCCAGCAAGGTTCGCTTCTGGCATTGTAGTAAATGCAGTTTCCGTTACTTGCTTGCTTCAAGACTGTTCGAGTGTTTCGCCACTGTTTTTGCAGATAGTGCTGATCGCTAGACACATGGTTCTGGTTCTTTAACCGTCATCAGTAGAGATTACAGTCTTTGAAATTTGGGGTTTGCTGAGTAGGCTTCCAACATCTTTCTCAGGTCTGGTACTTCTCACAGGCATGCGGGTGCTTCATGCACGAGCTCGTCAGCTCAATGACTCACGGGAATACTATTAAACAGGAACAGGGGTGGTAGCACACCGCTTCACCTCCCAACAAGGTTCGCCCCTGGCATTGTGGTAAATGCAGTTTCAGTTACTTGCTTGCTTCAAGAGTGTTCGAGTGTTTCGCCCCAGTTGGCGCAGATAGTGCTGATCTCTAGACACGTGTTTCTGGTTCTTTAACCGTCCGCAGTAGAGATTACAGTCTTTGAAATCTGGGGTTTGCTGAGTAGGCTGCCAACATCTTTCTCAGGTCAGGTACCTCACAGGCATGTGGGTGCTTGATTCACAAGCTCGTCAGCTCAATGACTCACAGGAGTACTATTAAACAGGAACATGGGTGGGAGCACACCGCTTCACCTCCAGCAAGATTCGCCTCTGGCATTGTGGTAAATGCAGTGTCTGTTACTTACTTGCTTCAAGAGTGTTTGAGTGTTTCGCCACAGTTGGCGCAGATAGTGCTGATCTTTAGACACGTGTTTCTGGTTCTTTAACCATCATCAGTAGAGATTACAGTCTTTGAAATTTGGGGTTTGCTGAGTAGGCTTCCAACATCTTTCTCAGGTCTGGTACTTCTCACAGGCATGCGGGTGCTTCTGTAGTGAAAGCAGCGTTTTAGATACACACATTGCTTTGTTAGCATAAGCGCCTTAGACGTTAGAAACGCCATCTTGCCACATCTGCTGCTTTTGCAAACGACACTGCAGGTACATGTTATTATTTGAAAACTGCTTGCTTGCCTTTTCTTCACATGAGAACTGTCTGCTGTTCACATCCCTAGATGTGCACTGCGACCTTGGTCTGAACATTGTGTGCAGAAACATTCTGAGCCACCAAACAATATATGTTTTTGAGTTCAGGTTGATTGGTCCACGCTCTAGCCATAACACGCACACAGCTGCAAATATCTGAAAGTCGAGAGCCTTTAATATTGCAGTTTGCATGCATTAGATACACATTCTGGAGAAGAACTTTTCCAGGCGCAGAGCAAAGATGATCCTGTGATGTGATTCACCTAAGCTGATCTTTACCGTATGGGGTTCCCCATTCAAGCCTAGAGACCTTCTATTAGTATAATAATACTAGCTCACTAGTGAAGGGAGGGTGGTTGTATTCCACGGTCATTTGTAATATGATTTCTCCCTTCATTTTCTAAGGTATTGTAACAATGCTGATGGTTTTAATTGTAATCATTTGTCTGCTTATGTTAGCCAAAGTACTGCATCTTAGGACACGTAGTTTATAAAATAAACATTTTAAACTTTACCGTGCCTCTGATTACTCTTGTTGTGGACTGAAATGAGAATAATAACGAACAGGTATTTCTGATTCCCACCATTCCTGAGAGTACTCTAAGTCGCTCGTTCTGGGTTGTCTATACATTGGGACCTCCGAGAGAATACGGATAACGAATGGGACACTGGTGCTAGTCGGATTGGGGTTCTGGGTACTGAGGTGAGTTTTTGGTACACCACAATTCACTGAGGTCCTGGTTTCCTGCGCATAGTTCTGTGAATAAGCAGAATCCTTGCAACATGGCGCCCAACGTTTGGTCTTTTGATTTGAAACGCCTTAGTAGTGCTTATATTAGTCCACGTCACCCTCACTCTTGTTTCCGGATAGCGGGAGTGACGGTCTTAGCCTACCTGTTTGTACAATAGGTTCCCTCAAGCTTGTTAATTAAAAAGGTTTTAATATTTCTGAACCCTTGTGCTACTGTGAAATCCATTGTTGTTCTCTGTGTCCTTATGGCGGTCGATATTGCAGCGCATAGCCGTACACCTCTGCGGTGTCATTTGACGCAGTTTGGGGTGCCGGATGATGGGATGGCTGTTATTTTTGTGGTGAGTGCCGATCCGTCCTAACCCTATGAGTTGTTTTACTCTTGGGTGACGATGCAGGCAGTAAATGCGGATGATGATACGTTTCACTCCTATACTCCCACGCGGCTCCCAGCGAACTATACGCCATATAGGACGCAAGAAATTCCTTTTTCGGCTTGGCAGCATCGCATTTGGTTTAATGGCGCCCTTCCCCATGCGGTTACACCAGTTAGAATGGGCCCTTTGTCAATTCCAGGGGCCACTTGGCCGGTGCTAGCCGGATTTATGCCTCATCCTCGTTATTTGAATGTTGCGGTGGATGAGTTGCGTGTCCTCCATACAGCCCTGATTACTTTTTATAGGGCTTTAGTGCAATACGTTTCACGCAACGTACAGGTGGGGGCACCTGCTGTTGCGGGACAGCCAGCTGGCCAGGCCGGGGTTGTTTTTAGTCCCGTCATGGTTAATTTGGTTATGGGCAAGCGCCCCCAAAATAAGGATGATTTGCCTTGTTGGCTTGCTGAGAAATTTGACCAGCTGGAAGCAGTATTTCCGCACTCCACTCCTGTGGAGAAACACAGGATCCTCACCATTAGTTTGCAGAAAGACTTAGTCCCGGAGGTGTCCGACTGTGACAACTGGGGTAAGGTTTTTGCAGCGGTCTACTCGAAGTGCTTTGGCACCCCGTCTATGGCCGTGCTTCCCTCCATCATCAAACGTGTTCAAGATCAACATGGTCCGGAGGCGGCACGCGGAGTTGGGAATGCGGCTTCTCGGTGTATTCGACGTAGTTGCCACTCTCGTCCTTGGTAACCTCAAGGAAGATGCGGTACAATTTCAAGTGGCTAATGGCTTAGCCCACGTCGATGAGCTCGATAAGCCCCGAGAGGTGCCTAAAATTATTGCGGAAGCTTATAGAACTATTGGCCGCAGTAGTTTAGGGATTAAGCCAACTATTGTCATTCCAGACTTAATACAGCAAACTAAGGTGAGTTCGTCTGTCAAAGACGATCGTCCAACTTTTCCTAAACAAAACTGGCGAACAAAGAAACAGGGAAAGCAGCAACAGAAACAGGGGTCTCGTCCTGCGTCTTCAGTACAGGCGACTGGTAAACGCACATACGATTTGCGAGATCGCACTAGTATTAGGTCACCTGATAGATTTCAGGTTACTGAACAACGTTCTCCTCATTCTCCACAGGAAACATCGGTCTCACAGTCCGGTGGCGGAGATCGTGGCAAAGGTCGGGGTGCCCAACAAGGACATGAGCAACCCCGTCAGCCTGACGGTAAAGTCAAGCAGCACGAGTTTGCACGTCAACGTCCCCCGTTTCAGAAGAAGAAAGTTGCTGCATCGACAGCGAGGTATGCCACAGATAGTGCGGACACAGCTTCGGAACCTGACATGGGCACTAACGCTGCTCGACAGCGCAGCGGAGGTTACAAGAGTGCGGCAAGCACTGCGTCCATATCTGGAGGTGACAGCAACTGACACGTTTATTACTGTAGAAACTGCTGACACTAGAGTGGCTCCCCCTGACAGACTATATGACATAGTCCTTTTAATTGAAGGTGACATACAAAGTACAATACAAGGGATTTTTTGGGATAATCTGACCTCTTCCTATGATCTTCTCTTAGCGGAGGCGGACTGGCCCCCGGCTTTCATTTTGGATGCTCCTAGAGGGGAGGAGGTAATCCTCCCGTCTTTTGCACACACAGTGCCAAAGAAGCACGCTGAAAGGTTTGCCGAAGAGTGGGCTCAGGTGCTTGCTCCGGCTTTGTACCGTACTCAGGTTGGGTGGGATAAATAGTCTCCAAGCCATGAGATTCCTTTACAGTCTATGCCCCAGCCGCAACCCCAATATCCCATGCGCCGCGAAGCTAGATCTCACGTCGCAGAAACCCTTGAGCAATTGGAATATCAGGGTGTTATTGAAACCTGTGTGTCACCAATGAATAATCCTTTATTCACTGTAATGAAGCCTGATGGGTCGCACCGTCTAGTTTTGGATTACCGGCATTTGAACTCTCATTGCCGGACGTGTGCTGTACAGAATACCCACAGTTCTGCCCTTGTTGATAGTCTCGTGAGAAAAAGGTTTAAGACCACACTTGACATATCCAATTGCTTTTATAGCCATAACCTGTCCTCTATTAGTAGTCAGTGGACAGCGTTTACTTCTGGCGGCAAACAAAAACAGTTTAAGAGATTAGCCATGGGCTATAAAAACAGCCCTGGCGTCTTTGCCGCACGGGTTGTGTCTCTGTTAGAGAGCACTGACCCTGATGCGTACTCCTATGTTGATGATATCTATCTCATGGATGACGAGTTGTGGCCGCATCTGTATCGCGTTGATCGCATCATTGTTATGTTTGCAGACTTCGGTTACAAATTTAACTTTGCGAAGTCTCACATTGCAGAGTATACAGTGTTGTTTTTGGGCTACGAGCTCAACAATGAAGGTCGAGGATTAGCTCCTCACTTTCTGGAGAAGTGCGCATGCTTGCGTGCTCCTACAACACTGAAAAAATTGCAGTCTTTGCTGGGCTTTCTGAATTTCGGTCGTACTTACATTCCCGATTATGCCCAGCGTATCAAGCCGCTATATGCCTTGGTACAACCTACTTTTTCCAAATCAAGCTGGCTGCCAGAGCATTCAGCTATTTTGCAATCTTTACAGGCTGATCTTCTTGCTTCGAAATACTTACTGACACGTGATAACCACACTAATCTGGTAATAAGAATTGTGCCGGGCGCAGTGGGTTTCACGTACTTAACGTTCAATGAGGGCGACACCGTCCCCATTGCCTACAAATCACACCTGTACACTTCGGCTGAACTGCGCTTTTCTACAGTTGAAAAAGTTTTGACTGCAGTACAGATGGCGATTCTTAAAGAACGAGTGCTGTCGCAAGGAAAACGCATGTTGGTGGTTACACCATATCCTGCTCTAGAGGCAGTGACGAAAGCCAGTGTACCTAATTCTAAAGCTTTGCATCCACGTTGGATACAATGGGCAACTTCCTTGACATCGCCAGATGTCACCTATATCTTTGATGCCTCCTTACAGACTCAGGAGTACTTGCAGTATGAATTTGTTCATCCAGCTCCTCTGTCTTTGCGCCCGCTTGAAGATTACCATTGTATCATTTACACTGACAGTTCGGCGCAACCGGCGACAGAGTCGAAGCATGCCTATTCAGCCGCCTGCGCAATTGTGGCAGGTACTTTCGTGAATGGAGAATTCAAGTCTGATGTAGTGCATACGCAGTCATTGGGTGATTGTACCGCACAGTTGGCAGAGCTCCGAGCTCTGGTGCTTGCACTGGAGTTTGCTGATCCTCGGGTTACTACTCTTATAGTGAGTGACTCTTTTTACTGTGTTCAGTCTTTTAACGACAATCTACTCTTTTGATCTCAGAATGAATATCGCGATTCCAAAGGTAGCACAATTAAGCATAACATGCTTTGGGTTCGAGTGGCAGAACTTAAACAGCATCTGCCTCGCGTGAATGTAATTCACACTCTTGGTCACCAACGAGTTGGTGTCCACGCTGTTGGCAACAGCTTAGCAGACGAAGCAGCGAAAACAGCAGTGGCGACATATCTAGTAACAGCGGTTACAAGATCCAAAAGTAAGATCGATGATGACATCTTGGCAGCTATTGCTGCTACAGAGAAGGGAAGTAATTACCCGAGAGGTTTCCCTTCTCGGTACCATTATCACTTAAGTCCTGATAACGTCCCGTATGTGAGAATTAACGACGTTGGTGACAGATTGATTCCCAACGCGGACTGCAGACCGTCCTTGATAACAGCGGCTCACGAGGGTAGGGCCTCTGTCCATGCCGGCGTGTCAGCTACTGTTACTCAATTACAACAGCGTTACTGGTGGCGCGGGTTGTATAAACAAACTCGCACTTATGTTCTTGATTGTGACATTTGCGAGCAGATTAAACCTTCAACTGCTGCGCGCCCTCCACAAACTCAGTTGTACATATCTAATAAACCACTTGGGTGCGTTTATTTAGATCACTGCGGTCCTTTCTCCTTTGATACTGCGTACAAGTACATCTTAGTTGCAGTGGATTCGTGCACACGTTTTCTTTGGGTGTGGCCGCAAAGGAGTGCTGATGCTCGTACTGTCATAAGGGATTTGTGTGTCTTTGTAGGAATTTTTGCGTGTGGTACCTTCCATTCTGATCAGAGCCCTGCATTCGCCTCTAAGGCTTACAAAGAAGCCATGAAATGTTTGGGGGTCCAAGTCAAATTTTCGTCTCCATACCGACCTGAGGGTAATAGTGTAGTGGAGCGAATGAACCGTGACTTAAAGCAATCCTTGACAGCCAGGGTTTTAGGCACTGGACGAAACTGGTTAGCCCATCTGAATACCGTACAACGTGCATTTAATAATCTCCCTAGAAGGTCTCTGGGTGGGCGGACCCCATACATGATGCTCTTTGGCATAACAATGTTTGTCCCGGACCTTGATGGTCTAGACATGGCGGCTTCTGCCGCGCTCTTTGACGTAGATGATCACTGTGCTGTATTACAGAGTCTACAAGAGACCAGAGACAGTCTTGCAAAAGAACACTTGCTCTCCACATCTGCTGCTGCACTTCAGATTCCGGTAGTCGGCTGGCTACCTCGAGTTGGAGACCTGGTCCGTGAGAAGGTGGAGAACAAGAAGGAGTTCGGCACCTCTTATCGGGCTCCGGTTCCAGTGCTTGGTGTGCAGGGTACAAGAACAGTCATTTTACCTCCACTTCCTGGTCGCAAGGATAACAGGTACATCTCCATTGACAATGTCAAACTACAGCGAGTGGCCGATTCTTCTTAGTATGACTCCAGCGGTTTCTTGCCCTGCGATGCTGAAAAATTCTGTTTTGACTCCGGCTCCTACCACCTTGCCTGATGTTGCCATCGAGATGCATACGGTTGCTGATCCTTTGTTGACACCACCGGCTGGTGGTCCACATGAAGATACTGAGTATGCTTATCCCACAGAGGTTACATTGCCTGTTTTACAATCTACCACAGTTGACCAGTCAAAATCCTCCTTTGACACTGATTCTATGACTTCCAGTATTCCATCAAAAGTTTCTATTTTTTCTATTTGGTTTAAAAGACATTTTTTGATTCCCCCTTGGACTTACATTTGGCTGGTGCTCATATGTATTTTGTTTGTTTTATGTCCATTGGATTTGTGGTGGTATTTTTTCGTCTTGTAAATGGACACTACCTGAAGGAAAGATCTACAATTAGACTTATTGATGGAACTTTGGCCCCTCACTCCTCATCACACATCATGAAGAGGGACCAGACTTTTGTGAATATCACTGCCTGGCCTGTGTTAGATGGGATTCTGTGGGATGCTGTTAAATTTCAAATTCATGGACCCACTGAGGTTATTAATGTTCCAAATGTTCTTCGTGTTTCTATGGGAGATGTAGTGAAACAAAACATCCGCTCTGATGATTGGGATGTTCAGGCCATAGAAGCATTGTTTTCTGATTTGAAATATTATGTCGCATTTGATGCTGAAGACTTGTATTTAGACACTGCTAATTATGGGGAACTGTTTTGCTATCAGCATTATGGCAATCATTTCCTACATAAGGCCAATACATTTCGAAATTTTGTAAATTATACGCAATGGGAACATTGTCCGACGCCAATGCAAGGCAGCTCCAACACACTGGTGAACAAATTTGCATATTTTACTGTTTTCAGTGTTTCAAAACCTGTCGCTTTTTATTTTAAAGTAGCAGCAGAGACTGCCTCAAAGGTTAGGCTGACACACACTAAATTATTGTATTCCAAATCCTTTATGGATGATTTGGCGGTCAGGGGTTATGATCTGTGGAAAGCTACTATTGATCTTAAATCTGTTTGGGGTTCTAAAACATGGCAGGTACAAGGAACAGAAGCTTTCCATCGTGCCTGCCTCATCCCAAACCACATATTATTTTTGAATTCAACTATTTTTCAGACCACCTGCTTTGGATTGGCTACCTCTAAAAAATTGAATTCTCCCTCTATTCCGGATCTGGGTGCTTATCCAAATTGGGATAATCATACAGATTGGTCCCTTGATGTGTTGCAGTCATACATCACTAATACATCCTTCATTATTTCCAAATTAGATCCAAAAGGATGGTTAACGTGGCAGACGAGCTCAGATTCCTGTCAGCATTGTTTTCTGGATCTGAAACCGGGGTATAAGCAGGTTTGCATAGACCCCTGCTTTGAATCTTCCCACTCAGTTACTACCTACTCTGCAGGGAAGTTATGTCAGAACTGGCTGCAACATTCCACCTTGGCATCTGTTAAACTTCATTTATCTAAATTAAATGACAAAATAGATTTGAATGATTTTGTTAAGGGTCCTATGGGTGGCAGGTTCAAAAGATGGGTGTATGCTGTTTATAACGAAGTTTGGAAATTATCTCAAATTGAAGCAGCTTCCAGATTGAGAGCCATTGATCAAGCCAATTTGGAAAAAGTACTAGCTGTTATCGATAATAGCATTAACACCCTTTCTTCCAGAATTTACACATTCAATAATATTGTTTCATGTGTTGTTGATATTGTACAGGATGATATGTCTGTATTGTATCATGGTCAAAATCAATTACGTTCTATAATGCAGTTTGCATGGACTTTGCAAACGTTAAAGGCTGGGAAAGTCCCCTGGGACTACATGAATACTTCATCTTTATTCCTTCCCTTTAATCTAACTGCGAAACAACAATTCATGTCCATGAAAGATGCAACATACTCATTACTACATATTGAAAAGTTAGAATCTTTACCTTTCTCTGTGGCCGAATTGAACTCCGCTGTGTGGCTTATCCACAGGTTAATCACGTTACCATTTCCT
Source organism: Triturus cristatus (assembly GCF_964204655.1). Classification (NCBI taxonomy): domain Eukaryota; kingdom Metazoa; phylum Chordata; class Amphibia; order Caudata; family Salamandridae; genus Triturus; species Triturus cristatus. The sequence continues at coordinate 1,103,752,214 of NC_140579.1, forward strand.
TTGTTTAAATTCAGTTTGTGCATGAAACATTATGCCCTAGGCAGATATGAACCGTTGGGTACTGCTTTCCTGCATGAAGTTTGGTCACTCCCATTTATATATAGGTGCATGCAAGAAGGTAAAGATGTTTATTTGACGGGTGAGGAATGCACTTCCACACCTGATCACTCTGTAGGCTGTAGGCACATCCAATTACATGGCGCGTGCAATGTCCATTCAACTAATTTAGCATGCGTCCTGAAAGGGATTCCAGTACCGGCTATTACACCTTCTTTCACGTTGCTAGCTAATGGTAGTTATTTGCTTTTAAATAACGAGGCTTGCTGCGGGATGCTAGTGGGAATTCCCTACATTGTGACAGTTTCACAGAGAGTAGTCTGCTGTAAAAATGTCCTTTTCCCACCCCCGCATGGGCGGCTGGATGTATCCATCTGGCCTTCCATTCCAACCTTGAAAGCAGAGTTCAACAAGATGAGCAGAATAAGGGCTCTATTGTCTCAAAAAGAAGTCGCCCTGACTTCCTCCCGTGAAACATTTGTCCTTCCCGTAGCAAACATCCGCACAGAGGTGCATGCGCTTTTAAATACTGATCTCCCACTGCATTTCGGTGCCCTGATTCAAACTATATTTAATGTCTCGTCCACAACTGGCTTGGTGCATTTTTTCAAAATTGTGGGCTCCGGCCTAGTGTTCTCCTTCCAAACTATTTTTGGTGTGATACCGGCATTTTTTCATTCTATTTTTTCCAGCGTCTTTGGCGGGCTCCCGTTGATTCTCACCCTCACGGCTGGTGTGCTGTTGTTGGTCTGCTTACTGCGCAATGGCTGCACCATTTGTGCCACAAGACGGCCTGTCCCGGCTGCTCCATCTTGGTAACCGGATGCTTGAATATTATGGAACATTACCACTGGCAACCCTGAGCATAGCCTATGGATTGTCCTTCTGGTTTTCCTACTTTACTTGCGTACAACCTGTTTTTCATTGCCTAGATTGTCCATTCGATGGGCTCTGTATTTGTGCTTGTCAAACTCGTTGTCTCCTGCCCCGGATTATGATCGAGTGGCTCATGAGTTGGACTGTTCTGGTGTTAGGATTATGGCCTGTGGAGCGGCACATGGAGTCCAAGGGAATTGGGACATCTGTACGGCAGCGTATGACTTCCTGGCAAGAAGTTATCTTGAAGAACACGCCAGTTGTCCTCTGATTGTGCTAGAGGGCCCAGTTGTCTAGGAACATGTATGTTCGTTTACCTTGTTAGACTGGATGGCGGAAACTTTTACAGAACATTCCAATGACTTCCTCTTGGAAGCTGTCGCTACTTACTGTGCCTACACGTTGATGGATTAACTTGGATGTCGTACAGCTTTCCTTGTACGACCCACACATTTTTTTTTTCTTCTCTCTTCTTCTGGTTCAACATTTTGGCTCGCTGATGTTAAGATTTTCCATTTTCTCTTCTTTTTCCCCCTTCAGGTTGTTTTTTTTTTAACGTTTTTTTCTTCGAATTTTCACTCCCCTTTATTTGGATTCCCAATACATGCACTTGGTTCCGCTCTTTCGAACTTGAACTCTGCGTTCTTTTAATTGTATCCCTAATAGTTCGTGGTCCGATCAAGGGAGGGTGTAGTGAAGGCAGCGTTTTAGATACATACATTGCTATGTTAGCGCCTTAGACGTTAGAAACGCCATCTTGCCACTTCTGCTGCTTTTGCACACGACACTGCAGGTATATGTTATTATTTGAAAACTGCTTGCTTGCCTTATCTTCACATCAGAACTGTCTGCTGTTCACATCCCTAGATGTGCACTGCGACCTTGATATGAACATTGTGTGCAGAAACAGTCTGAGCCACCAAACAATGTATGTTTTTGAGTTCAGGTTGATCGGCCCACGCTCTAGCCATAACAAGCACACAGCTGCAAATATCTGAAAGTCGAGAGCCTTTAATATTGCAGTTTGCGTGCATTAGACACAGATTCTGGAGAAGAACTTTTCCAGACGCAGAGCAAAGCTGATCCTGTGATGTGATTCACCTAAGCTGATCTTTACGGTATGGGGTTCCCCATTCAAGCATAGAGACCTTCTATTAGTATAATAATACTAGCTCACTAGTGAAGGGAGGGTGGTTGTATTCCACGGTCATTTGTAATATGATTTCTCCCTTCATTTTCTATGGTATTGTAACAATGCTGATGGTTTTAATTGTAATCATTTGTCTGCTTATGTTAGCCAAAGTACCGCATCTTAGGACACGTAGTTTATAAAATAAACATTTTAAACTTTACCGTGCCTCTGATTACTCTTGTTGTGGACTGATATGAGAATAATAACGAACAGGTATTTCTGATTCCCACCATTCCTGAGAGTACTCTAAGTCGCTTGTTCTGGGTTGTCTATACATTGGGACCTCCGAGAGAATACGGATAACGAATGGGACACTGATGCTAGTCGGATTGGGGTTCTGGGTACTGAGGTGAGTTTTTGGTACACCACAATTCACTGAGGTCCTGGTTTCCTGCGCATAGTTCTGTACATGAGCAGAATCCCTGCAACACTTTATCCACGAGCTCGTCAGCCTAATGACTCATCGGAGTACTATTAAACAGGAACAGGGGTGGGAGCACACCGCTTCGCCTCCCAGCAAGGTTCGCCCCTGGCATTGTGGTAAATGCAGTTTCAGTTACTTGCTTGCTTCAAGAGTGTTCGAGTGTTTTGCCACAGTTGGCGTAGATAGTCCTGATCTCTAGACACATGTTTCTGGTTCTTTAACCGTCATCAGTAGAGATTACAGTCTTTGAAATCTGGGGTTTGCTGAGTAGGCTGCCAACATTTTTCTCAGGTCAGGTACCTCTCACAGGCATGCGGGTGCTTCATCCACCAGCTCGTCAGCTCAATGACTCACGGGAGTACTATTAAACAGGAACAGGGGTGGGAGCACACCGCTTCACCTCCCGGCAAGGTTTGCACCCTGGCATTGTGGTAAATGCAGTTTCAGTTACTTGCTTGCTTTAAGAGTGTTCAAGTGTTTCGCCACAGTTGGCGCCGATAGTGCTGATCTCTAGACACGTGTTTCTGGTTCTTTAACCGTCATCAGTAGAGATTACAGTTTTTCAAATGTGGGGTTTGCTGAGTAGGCTACCAACATCTTTTTCAGGTCAGGTACCTCTCACAGGCATGCGGGTGCTTCATCCACGAGCTCGTCAGCTCAATGACTCACGGGAGTACTTTTAAACAGGAACAGGGTTGGGAGCACGCCGCTTCACCTCCCAGCAAGGTTCGCCCCTGGCATTGTGGTAAATGCAGTTTCAGTTACTTGCTTGCTTCAAGAGTGTTTGAGTGTTTCGCCACAGTTGGCGCAGATAGTGCTGATCTCTAGACACGTGTTTCTGGTTCTTTAACCGTCATCAGTGGAGATTACAGTCTTTGAAATTTGGGGTTTGCTGAGTAAGCTGCCAACATCTTTCTCAGGTCAGGTACCTCTCACAGGCATGCGGGTGCTTCATCCACGAGCTCGTCAGCTCATTGACTCACTGGAGAACTATTAAGCAGGAACAGGGGTGGTAGTACACCGCTTCACCTCCCAGCAAGGTTCGCCCCTGGCATTGTGGTAAATGCAGTTTCGGTTACTTGTTTGCTTCAAGAGTGTTTGAGTGTTTCGCCACAGTTGGCGCAGATAGTGCAGATCTCTAGACACGTGTTTCTGGTTCTTTAACCGTCATCAGTAGAGATTACAGTCTTTGAAATTTGGGGTTTGCTGAGTAGGCTGCCAACATCTTTCTCAGGTCAGGTACCTCTCACAGGCATGCAGGTGCTTCATCCACGAGCTCGTCAGCTCAATGACTCATGGAAGTACTGTTAAACAGGAACAGGGGTGGGAGGCAATGATATCCTATGGAAGGAAATTCAAGTTACTGGTAAGTACGGTCAGAATTACTTTTTAGGGTCAGTGCTGGGCTAAAAGATGCACCACTGGGTTCTCTCCTGATAACAGGTGAGTAAATCGGAATTCGTAGTTCGGCTGATTTTAGAGGAATATTTGTAAATCACAAAACTCCACACTTAGAAACTTTTCTGCTGAAAACCACACAATGGATTCCTATAGAAGAAAATACAAGTTACTGGTAAGTACGCTTAGAATTACTTTTCAGGGTCAGTGCTGGGCAAAAAGATGCAGCACTGAGTTCTCTCCTGATAACAGGTGAGTAAATGGGAATTCGTAGTTCGGCTGATTTTAGAGGAATATTTGTACGTTTCAAAAATCGACACTTTGAAACTTTTTCAGCAAAAAGCAGGCAATGATATCCTATGGAAGGAAATTGAAGTTACTGGTAAGTACGGTTAGAATTACTTTTCAGGATCAGTACTGGGCTCAAACATGCAGCACTGAGGTCTCTCCTGATAACAGGTGAGTAAATCGGAATTCGCAGTTTGGCTGATTTTACTTCGGTCCAGTATTTATAGAGCCACTTTCCTACACCATCCCCTCCCTTCACCACTGTGCAAACACGCCCTGTGGCGCATTTTAAGTTGGGGAAATAATTCCCCTTCAATCTTGAGGGTCCGTAGAGACCAACAAGCCCACTAGGTACATCCAGTAAGCGCCACAGAGCTGCGTAGCAGAGAGATGTAAAAAGGCGCACGGCCTGCACCACCTCTCTGCAACGCAGCGCAGTGGCACTTCCTGGAACTACCTGGTGGGCTACTTGGCACCCAGGATCCCTCAGGATAGAAGAGGAATTTTTTCCCCAACCTAAAACTCACCTCAAGCCCCGTCCCCTCCCTTCACCAGTGTGTAAACGCGCCCCATGGCGCGTTTTAAGTTGGGAGATTAAGTCCCCATGAATCCTGAGGGTCCCTAGGGTCAAACTAGCCCACTAGGTACCTCCAGTAAGCTCCATAGATCTGCGTTGCAGAGAAGTGTAAAAAGGGGCGTGGCCTCTGAACACCACTCTGCAACGCAGCTCCCTGGCGCATACTGAAGGTACCTGGTGGGCTAGTTGGCCCCCAGGGACCCTCAAGATTGAAGGGGAATTAATTCCTCAACTTAAAATGCGCCACAGGGCGCGTTTGCATAATGGTGAAGGTAGGGGGTGTGGCCTGAGGTGACATGTCTGCAAACACGCCCTGTGGCGCATTTTAAGTTGGGAAATTAATTCCTCTTCAATCCTGAGGTCCCCTGGGGGCCAACTAGCCCACCAGGAACCTCCAGTATGCGCCAGGGGGCTGCGTTGCAGAGAGGTGTTCAGAGGCCACGCCCCTTTTTACACCTCTCTGCCACGCAGCTCTGTGGCGCTTACTGGAGGTACCCCAGGGGACCTCATGATTGAAGAGGAATTAATTCCCCAACTTAAAACGCACCACAGGGTGTGTTTGCACACGTATCACCTCAGGCCCCGCCCCCTACCTTCACCACTGTGCAAACACGCCCCGTGGCACGTTTTAAGTTGGGGGATTAAGTCCCTTTGAATCCTGAGGGTCCCTGGGGTCAAACTAGCCCACCAGGTACCTCCATTAAGCGCCACAGAGCTGCATTGCAGAGAGGTGTAAAAAGGGGCGTGGCCTCAGAACACCTCTCTGCAACGCAGCCCCCTGGCGCATACTGGAGGTTCCTGGTGGGCTAGTTGGCCCCCAGGAACCCCCAGTATTGAAGGGGAATTTGTTCCCCCTCTGCAAACGCGCCAGGGGGCGCATTTGCAGAGTGATGAAAGGAGGGGGCGTGGCCTCCTCCACGATCCCATTTAAAAAATAATAATAATCTTTTTAAGAAGGGGGCTGTGTAGCCCCCCCTTCTTTTTCTTATTTTTTGGCCCTAATTTTTTTTTTTGATTTTAAAACTGTGGAGGGGGGCCACGTGGCCCCCCTCCCGAGGCCTTAATCTGCCCTGAGGACCCCATCCCCCGGGGCATGGGCCTTTTTTAAAAATAATTTTTATTTGGAGGGGGGCTGCCTTGCCCCCCTCCTACGGCCACTTATGGCCCCGGGGACCCCATCCGCCGGGGCCTGGCCACCTCGTTGGGGACCCAGCCGGCTCCCCGCCTCCTGCGGGAGCTGGGATTGCTTTTCCACATGGGGAGCAGCTAACATGCTGCTCCCCATGTGGAAAAGCAATCAGCTTTGCTTCATTGAAGCGAGAGCAGGTTTCCCTGCTCTCGCTTCAATGAAGCAAAGCAGTTTGCAATGGCAGGGCGGGAGCCGCGAGGCTCCCGCCCTGCCATTGCAAACAGCATTGTCCTGGGGGTTGGCACCTGGGGGGTGGCGGTCCCCAGGGCCATCATTGCCTCCAGGGGGGGATTAATTTAAAATCCCGGGGGGTGGTGGTCCCGGGGGCTTGGGGGTCCGTAACGGACCCCCTATTTTAAATATTTAGTGCCCCGGGGAGGTGGCGGTCCCTGGGACGTGTGGGGGGGCTCGAGCCCCCCACACAAGTATTTTATTTATTAAACAAGCCCCGGGGGCAGCGGTCCCCGGGGCTGCGGGGGGGCCATGAGCCCTCCCGCAAATATGTAAATAAAGCCCCGGGGGTGGCGGTCCCCGGGGGTTGGGGGGGCCTTTGAGCCCCCCCACCCATTTTTTGCAAAGCCCCAGGGGTTGCGGTCCCTGGGGCTGGGAGGGGCTATGAGCCCCCCACATATTTCACAAAAACCCGGAGGGTGGCGGTCCCTGGGTGGGGGAGCCCCTCTGGGCTACTCCTTACTATAAAATATTGCCCCGGGATTTGGCCCCCCCCGGTGGCTAATTGTAAACGAAGCGCGGGAGCCCGTGCTTCGTCTTTTTTCCCCGGGAGCAGGATGCACGGATCCTAAGCGCATCCCATGATTTAAAAAAATAAATAAATATTTTTTTTGTCCTTGGGGGTCCTTGTGGGGACAGGGTGTTTCTACCCTGCCCCCTTTTTCGTTTTTTGCGGTTTTTTTGTGCTTTCTTGTGCCTCGGTTCTACCGAGGCACAAGATGGCTGCCAACACTTCCTGATTCAGAGTGTTGGCAGCCAATTAGCATAAAGCTCGTGCTCGGGAGGATCCGCAGCCCTAGATATATCTATATTTTTACTTTTGAATATCTCAGAAACTACTGAACGGATTTACACCATTTAACCAAAAGGCACAAGTGTGAACCAAGGGCTACCTCTTTGCCAAATTTGGTGTAATTCCGTTCAGCAGTTCGGGCTGTAGCTGCGTCAACAGGTCCTATGTGAAATTGCATGGGGAAAATGCATTTTGGGACCCCCCTTTTTTCTCAGCCCCTGCTTGACGAATCACCACAAAACTTTCAGGATAGGAGCAGACCGGAGCTGGCCAAAAGTTTGGAAAATATCGCGAAGATTCGTCAACCTGCACCAGACTTATTATAACTATAACTATAACTATCTACTGGCGACAATGATATATATATATCATTGTCAGCTGTGTGGTGGCCTTGAGGGTTTGCTTTCCTTTCTCATAGCTATATATGTATATACAATCAATGGTATTCAAACTTGACGCTGCACTTTTACACTTGTATATATAATCTGTACTACATTGTTGGCTGCCACGGACGGGGAAAAATTGAATTAATATTGAACTAATATATGTAGAACCAATTAAAATTAATTTTGACAAACAGGCATGAATAACCCTATAAATGGCAGACACCTGTTTTATAATTAAAGAGTGCATCAGCCTCTTTTTGAGTTGTCTTGAACGGTATCCCTTAATAAGCTCAATACAAGTGGAAGTCAAGGTATCCAAAATAAAAGAGGGCGAAAGCTCTCGTGGGTGGGCATTTCTTGTATTACTGTTAGAAACAGCAACCAGAGGCACGTCTCAGCCACTAAGCAGGGAACTACCAGTCCGAATTCACTATCACGGGTTAATTCCTTTTCAGGCGGCATTTGGGAACACATCTTAAAATATGTGCAATACTGTCAACAGTAATGCTTATTAAATCCATGATGTAGTAAAAATGCATATAAGAAACATATATATATATTTTTAGTAAACTGTCAACGTCACTCGGGGCAGTCTGTTTTCCCATGAAATATACCATGAATTGCATCATGCTCAAAAATGTCTTTCCTTTGTATCTATCACCAGTGCAAGTAATTTTTGTTAGATAATAAAGCACTTAAGAGTTGCAAAGTGACTTTGACAAAGACTGTGTTGGTTGAAACGCGTCAGTCATTAAATATTATTTTGTCTGTATAATCCCGGAGTGTGGCTCCTCTTTGCGCAGCAGTGTGAGGACATTGGGATATTACCTACTGGCAATTGCCAGTAGGTAGTTATAGTTAGAACCTATTTTCCATAGGAAAAGCATTTTTTTTTCCCAAGAACTTTGGCGTCGTTTGACGAATCATCGTGAAATTTTCAAAACTAGTGGGGCGCTCCGGTCAGCTCCTGTCTTGAAAGTTTCGGGGTGAGTCGCCAAGCGGGGACCGAGATAAAAGGGGGGTCCCAAAACATGTTTTCTCCATGTTATTTTCCACAGAAAACTTTAGACACGGTTACAGCCCGAACTGCTGAATGGAATTATACCAAATTTTGCTAAAAGGTAGCCCTTGGTTCACAAAAATCCCTTTTTGTTAAATGGTGTAAATCCATTCAGTAGTTCCTGAGGAATTCAAAATATAGAGGTTGGAAAATCAATTACCCATAGGAAATTTTAGACACGGCTACAGTTCAAACTGCTGAACGGAATTACACCAAAGTTGCCAAAAAGGTAGTGCTTGGTTCAGAAAGCATCCTTTTTTTTTTAAATGGTGGAAATCCGTTCAGTAGTTTTTGAGATATTAAAGGAAAAAATCTTTATATATCTGGGCAGGACCTAACTACACAAGCACAAGCTTGGTTCTATTTGGCTGCCAACACTTCAATCCAGGAAGTGTTGGCAGCCATCTTGGTGCAATGCTTTTTACGTCTCGCCTAGCAACGCAGTGCATGCGTTGGTTACTACACAAACACCACTGCACTGCCCTAAAACAGTACCCCCTGCACAACCCCCTAGAATGCCCGAACACCACTGCACTGCCCTGAAACCTAAAACACCACCCCCTGCACGACCCCATATACTACCCGAAAACCACTGCACTGCCCTGAACCCTAAAACACCACCCCCTGCACAATCCCCTACAGTGCCCGAACACCACTGCACTGACCTGAACCCTAAAACACCACCCCCAGCATGACCCCCTACACTGCCCAAACACCAATGCACTGCCCTGAACCCTAAAACTCCACCCCCTGCACAACCCCCTACACTCCCCGAACACCACTACACAGCCCTGAAACCTAAAACCCCACCCCCTGCATGACCCCCTACACTGCCTGAAGATCACTGCACTGCCCTGAACCCTAAAACACCACCCCCTGTACGACCCCCTACACTGCCTGAACACCACTGCACTGCCCTGAACCCTAAAACACCACCCCCCTGCACAACCCCCATACACTGCCTGAACACCACTGCACTGCCCATAACCCTAAAACACCACACCCCTGCATGACCCCCTACACTGCCCGAACACCACTGCTCTGCCCTGAACCCTGAAACACCCCCCTGCACGACCCCCTACACTGCCCGAACACCACTGCACTGCCCTGAACCCTAAACCACCACACCCCTGCATGACTCCCTACACTGCCCGAACACCACTGCACTGTCCTGAACCCTAAAACACCACCCCTGCATGACCCCCTACTCTGCCCAAACAAAACTGCACTGCCCTGAACCCTAAAACATCACCCCCTGCATGACCCCCTACACTACCCAAACACCACTGCACTACCCTAAACCCTAAAACACTACCCCCAGCATGACCCCCTACACTACCCAAACACCACTGCACTACCCTAAACCCATAAAACACTACCCCAGCATGACCCCCTACACTACCCAACACCACTGCACTACCCTAAAGCCTAAATCTACTCCCAGCACGACCCCCTATACTACCCAAACACCACTGCACTACCCTAAACCCTAAATCCATCCGCAGCACGACCCCCTACACTACCAAAACACCACTGCACTGCCCTAAACCCTAAAACACCACCCCCCCTGCATGACCCCCTACACTGCCCGAACACCACTGCACTGCCCTAAACCCTAAAACACCACCCCCTGAACGACCCCCTACATTGCCCGAACACCACTGCTCTGCCCTAAACCGTAAAACACCACCCCCAGCACGACCCCCTACACTGCCCGAACGCCACTTCACTACCCTAAACCCTAAAACACTACCCCCAGCACGACCCCCTACACTACCTGAACACCACTGCACTACCCTAAACCCTAAAACACTACCCCCAGCACGACCCCCTACACTACACAAACACCAGTGCACTACAATAAACCCCATATACACTACCCCCAGCATGACCCCCTACCCTACACAAACACCACTGCACTACCCTAAACCCTAAAACACTCCCCAGCACCACTCCCTACACTACCCAAACACCACTGCACTACCCTAAACCCTAAAACACTACCCCCAGCACGATCCCCTACACTACCCGAACACCACTGCACTGCCCTAATCCCTAAAACACTACCCCCAGCACGACCCCCTACACTAACTGAACATCACTGCAGTGCCCTAAACCCTAAAACATGACCCCATACACTACACAAACACCACTGCACTACCCTAAACCATACAAATCTACCCCCAGCACGACACCCTATACTACACAAACATCACTGCACTACCCTAAACCCTAAAACACTTCCCCCTACACTACCCAAACACCACTGCACTACCATAAACCCTAAAACACTACCCACAGCACGACCCCTAAACTACCCAAAGACCATTGCACTACGCTAAACCCTAAAACACAACCCCCCACACTACCCCCTACACTACCCAAAGACCACTGCACTACCCTAAACCCTAAAACACGACCCCCTACACTACACAACCACTGCTGCACTACCCTAAACCCTAAAACACTACCTCCAGCATGACCCCCTACACTACACAAACACCACTGCACTACCCTAAACCCTAAAACACTACCCCCTACACTACATAAACACCACTGCACTACCCTAAACCCTAAAATACTACCCCCAGCAGTACCCCTCACACTACCCAAACACCACTGCACTACCCTAAATCCCTAAAACACTACCCCCAGCAGTACCCTCTACAGTACCCAAACACCACACACTACCCTAAACCCTAAAACACTCCCCCAGCATGACTCCCTACACTACCCAAACACCACTGCACTACCCTAAACCCTAAATCTACCCCCAGCACGACCCTCTACACTACCCAAACACCACTGCACTACCCTAAACCCTAAAACACTACCCCCAGCACGACCCCCTACACTACCCAAACACCACTGCACTATCCTAAACCCTAAATCACTACCCCAGCACAACCCCCTACACTACCCAAACACCACTGCACTACCCTAAACCCTAAAACACGACTCTCAGCATGACCCCCTACACTACGTAAACACCACTTCACTGCCCTGAACCCTAAAACACTGACCCCAGCACGACCCCCTACACTACCCAAACACCATTGCACTGCCCTAAACCCCAAAACACTACCCCCAGCACGACCCCCTACACTACCCGAACACCACTGCACTACCCTAATCCCTAAAACACCACCCCCAGCACGACCCCTACACTAACCGAACATCAATGCAGTGCCCTAAACCCTAAAACATGACCCCATACACTACACAAACACCACTGCACTACCCTAAACCATACAAATCTACCCCCAGCACGACACCCTATACTACACAAACATCACTGCACTACCCTAAACCCTAATACACTTCCCCCTACACTACCCAAACACCACTGCACTACCATAAACCCTAAAACACTACCCACAGCACGACCCCTAAACTACCCAAAGACCACTGCACTACGCTAAACCCTAAAACACAACCCCCCACACTACCCCCTACACTACCCAAAGACCACTGCACTACCCTAAACCCTAAAACACGACCCCCTACACTACACAACCACCGCTGCACTACCCTAAACCCTAAAACACTCCCTCCAGCATGACCCCCTACACTACACAAACACCACTGCACTACCCTAAACCCTAAAACACTACCCCCTACACTACATAAACACCACTGCACTACCCTAAACCCTAAAACACTACCCCCAGCAGTACCCCTCACACTACGCAAACAACACTGCACTACCCTAAATCCCTAAAACACTACCCCCAGCAGTACCCCCTACACTACCCAAACAACACACACTACCCTAAACCCTAAAACACTCCCCCAGCATGACTCCCTACACTACCCAAACACCACTGCACTACCCTAAACCCTAAATCTACCCCCAGCACGACCCTCTACACTACCCAAACACCACTGCACTACCCTAAACCCTAAAACACTACCCCCAGCACGACCCCCTACACTACCCAAACACCACTGCACTACCCTAAACCCTAAACCCTAAATCACTACCCCAGCACAACCCCCTACACTACCCAAACACCACTGCACTACCCTAAACCCTAAAACACGACTCCCAGCATGACCCCCTACACTACGTAAACACCACTTCACTGCCCTGAACCCTAAAACACTACCCCCAGCTCGACCCCCTACACTACCCAAACACCATTGCACTGCCCTAAACCCCAAAACACTACCCCCAGCACGACCCCCTACACTACACAAACACCACTGGACTACCCTAAACCCTAAAGCTACCCCAAGCACGACCCCCTACTCTACACAAACACCACTGCACTACCCTAAACTCTGAAACACTACCACCAGCATGACCCCCTACACTACACAAACACCACTGCACTACCCTAAACCCTAAAACACTACCCCCAGCACGACCCCCTACACTACCCAAACACCACTGCACTACCCTAAACCCTAAAACACTACCCCCAGCATGACCCCCTACACTACCCAAACACCACTGCACTGCCCTAAACCCCAAAACACTACCCCCAGCACGACCCCTACACTAAACAAACACCACTGCACTACCCTAAACCCTAAATCTACCCCAAGCACGACCCCCTACACTACACAAACACCACTGCACTACCCTAAACCCTTAAACACTACCCCAGCATGACCCCCTACACTACTCAAACACCACTGTACTACCCGAAACCCTAAAACACTACCCCCAGCATGACCCGCTACACTACCCAAACACCACTGCACTACCCTAAACCCTAGAAAAGTAACCACCACCCCATGCCCAATCCCCCTTACCTCTCACTCCTCGTGGTTCCTCTCTCCTCGTGGATCCTGCTTCATGTCGTTTCTGAGGGGCGGTGCACGTCATTGTGAGGAAACGGAACAGCCTCTGTTTCCTTACAACAACGTGGATCGTCTACATTTTTTTAGAACTCATGGTCATTTACCATACATACCATTACAACAAAATTTGTTGTAAAGGCATGAGTGGTAAATGACCATGCGTTCTAAAAAAATGCGTAGTAATGACTTCGCGATGTACAAGACATGCGTGGTAATGCATGCGTTGTAATGGTATCGCGAAGTAAAATAATCGTTGTAACAGCTGTTTACCGATTGAAGCTGGCCCCTGTTCTTCAGTGAGTCGTTTATTTGATAAATTAGGAGGAAGAAATGTGTTTTTTTACCGAAAAGTGCATTCCCTGCTGTTGTATTGCGAAAGTGTCCGCGTGGCCTGGTTTCACTTCCGGTGATAGAGTGGAAGAGTCTGTTTGGATCTAAAGGGGTTCTGCTGTTGGACGAGGCCGGCACGACGTGTCATCAGAAAACACAGCTAATGGAAAGCGTTGTACCCAAAATGTGGAGCAGTGCCATGAGAGGTCAACGAGTGTGCGTCCCACCGCAGTATGACCATACCGCGTGACCCATGTGCCGCCTCCAGTGTACGGAAGGCAGAATTGGCATCCATCGCAGGTCCTCTTGAAGACTGTTCTAGCACTAATGCTACGTTTTGGAACTAGGGGATTTTAACCTTGTTGTTCCTGCCAGATACAAAGAGAAGATCCTGTTATTCAGTGCCCTCGTTACCTTTTTTGTGGGTTGTAGTGCTTGTCACATCGCTGCCCCGCCGATGCACACGACTGGGCTCCCCACCTCGTGTGCCATCTTAAGGGCCTCTGCCCTCGGATTACTGGTTTCGGTTTCTGGAGTGGCAACATAAACAGTTGCTCCCAAAGGACTAGCCTGAACACTTAGGTGAATATCCCCTGTGCCAGCATTCCGCTGAAATTCTTTCCTAGCTCTCCCACATCGACGCCAATGTCATAATAGCACAGCTCTGCTCGGGACACCGTATGACATCATAGGAGCCATAAGAGGACCTCGTCAGCGTGCTGACGTCAGTTCCACCCATTTTTTCTGTGCCACCGAGGTAAACAGGTGGACCAACACATTTTCACAGGTATACATATATATATATATATATATATATATATATATATATATATATATATATATATATATATATATATATATACATATATATATATATATATATATATTCACAGAAAAAATCATAGGTTTCAGGGGTGTCATAGTTAGCTGCCCATTTCACTCATACAAAACCATAGAAATTCCTCCGTTATAGTTAGTTCTGCTAACTATAACTCACGCGCCCGCAATGCACTGCTGATGATGTCACATATTGCATCATTCATGACATGGTCAGTGACATCACTGATGACATCACTGATGACATCCCAAATGACATCACTGATGACATCACTGATGACATCATCCACTGAATGTGGTTTAGTTTGAAATGTAAATATGTATTATATATATACCAATCTGTATTGAAGATTGAGTGGATATATAACTGTCTGGATGGAGGATTTAGTAGCTGTCTGACTGTCTTTTTAAGTGAGTAATTAAAAGTGTCTCACTTAATACATGGATTAGTAACTAAACTATGTGAATGTGTGCAGCACTGTCTCTGTTGTTGTATAACATGCTGCATCAGTTGGTCATTAACTACATGAGTGTGTATATTAGTTATTGATTAGTTGGGTGAGTATTTGTATGGGACACTGAGTTTGTGTGTGGTTGGATGGGGTGTGTGTAACTCTATGCATAGATGTGTGAATGGTTGATTGACTAGGTGTATGGGTTTAAGAGTGCATGTGGAAACAGTTGTTTGGGTGACTGAGTGTATTTATTTGTGTGTTGGTGAGCGAATATATGTTTTAGTTGTATATCTTCAACAAAGTAAAAAAATAAAAGGCATTGTATGTGAGAGTTGGTGTATATAAATAAGTATGTGTAAGAGTCAGTGATTGTGAGAGTAACTATATGAATGAGTGTATAATTGTAATGGTGCTTTTTTTAACATATTAACGATGAGTTACTATGTGTTTGAATAAATGAGGTGTTGTTGGATAATTGTGTAAGTGAGTAAATTTAAGTGCGATAAATTTTTTTCATGAGTGAGTAGGATGACTGCATAACCGACTAAGATGACTGCTGATGTGTCAATGTCTATATATGTGTATAAGTGCATTCGATAGTGTTTAATTAAAACTGAAATATTGATTAACTTTCTTGTTTTCATTTTTTATTTGAATATATTCATATTATATTCGGAGTCGCACACTCAAAGTGTACACATCACGGTGGGTGCGCGCATTCTAGCCGCCATTTTAGAAAAGTCATGAAGGATCCGCGTATTGTGTGCGATGGCTGCGTTTTTTTCAGTTACATCATATACGTTTAATATCACGTGATATGCGCGATTGGTATGCGACCAGTCTGCGATTCCTGCTCCCGCGCATTTGCGACACATGCGCATTACGGTACGAGATGTTTGCGCGGTTGCGGGTCCCGCGTGACATCATATACGTGCTGTGTCTTTAATATACATATTAAGGCAAGAGATTATGTAAAATATTCATCAAAATAATATATTTGTACTTATAATAAACTTATATTATTTTTAAATATATTTTCGCGAAGTCGGGTGCGTGCATCGTGAGTGCAGAAAACCAGGTCAGCAGAGCTGCTGTAGAGCCAGAGAACCAGGTCAGCAGAGCTGCTCTAGAGCCTAAGAACTAGGTCAGCAGAGCTGCTCTAGAGCCAGAGAACCAGGTCAGCAGAGCTGCTGTAGAGCCAGAGAAACCAGGTCAGCAGAGCTGCTTTAGAGCCAGAGAACCAGGTTAGCAGAGCTGCTTTAGAGCCAGAGAACCAGGTCAGCAGAGCTACTCTAGAGCCAGAGAACCAAATCAGCAGAGCTGCTTTAGAGCCATAGAACCAGGTCAGCAGAGCTACTCTAGAGCCAGAGAACCAAATCAGCAGAGCTGCTTTAGAGCCATAGAACCAGGTCAGCAGAGCTGCTTTAGAGCCAGAGAACCAGGTCAGCAGAGCTGCTCTAGAGCCTAAGAACCAGGTCAACAGAGCTGCTCTAGAGCCAGAGAACCAGGTCTGCAGAGCTGCTGCAGAGCCAGAGAAACCAGGTCAGTAGAGCTGCTTTAGAGGGAGAGAACCAGGTCAGCAGAGCTGCTCTAGAGCCAGAGAACCATGTCAGCAGAACTGCTTCAGAGCCATAGAACTGGGTCAGCGGAGCTGCTTTAGAGCCAGAGAACCAGGTCAGCAGAGCTGCTCTAGAGCCAGAGAACCATGTCAGCAGAACTGCTTCAGAGCCATAGAACTGGGTCAGCGGAGCTGCTTTAGAGCCAGAGAACTAGATCAGCAGAGCTGCTCTGTAGCATAAGAACTAGGTCAGCAGAGCTGCTCTAGAGCCAGAGAACCAGGTCAGCAGACCTGCTGTAGAGCCAGAGAAACCAGGTCAGCAGAGCCGCTTTAGAGAGAGAGAACCAGGTCAGCAGAGCTGCTTTAGAGCCAGAGAACCAGGTCAGCAGAGCTGCTCTAGCTGACACTGACTGACTAACACTGACTGATTGACACTGACTGACACAGATTGACTGACACTGACACTGACTGACACTGATTGACTGACACTGACTGACTGACTGACTGACACTGACTGACACTGATTGACACTGATTGATACTGACTGACTGACACTGATTGACTGACACTGACTGACACTAATTGACTGCCACTGACTGACTGACTGACACTGACTGACTGACACTGGCTGACACTGACTGACTACTCTCTACTACTCTACTACTGACTCTCTACTACTCTCTCTCTACTACTCACTCTCTACTACTCACTCTCTACTACTCTCTACTACTCACTCTCTACAACTCTCTACTACTCACTCTCTACTATTCACTCTCATCTACTCACTCTCTACTACTCTACTACTCACTTGCTACTACTCTCTACTACTCACTCTCTACTCCTCACTCTCTACTTCTCACGCTCACTACTCTCTACTACTCACTGTCTACTACTACTCTCTCTACTACTCACTCTCTACTACTCTCTACTATTCACTCTACTACTCACTCTCTACTACTCACTCTACTACTTTCTACTACTCTCTACCACTCACTCTCTACTACTCTACTACTCACTCGCTACTACTTTTTACTACTCACTCGCTACTACTTTCTACTACTCACTCTCTACTACACTCTCTACTACTCTCTCTCTCTACTACTCTCTACTACTACCCTCTACTATTCACTCTCTACTACTCACTCTTTACTACTCTCTACTACTCACTCTACTACTATCTGCTGCTCTCTACCACTCACTCTCTACTACTCTACTACTCTCTCTACTACTCACTCTCTACTACTCTCTTTCTACTACTCTCTACTACTCACTCTCTACTACTCACTCTACTACTCTCTACTACTCACTCTCTACTACTCTCTCTCTACTACTCACTCTCTACTATTCACTCTCCACTACTCACACTCTACTACTCACTCTCTACTACTCTCTACTACTCACTCTCTACTACTCACTCTCTACTACTCTCTCTGCTACTCACTCTCTACTACTCACTCTCTACTACTCTACTACACTCTACTACTCGCTCTACCACTCACTCTCTACTATTCTCTACTACTCACTCTACTACTCTCTCCTACTCTCTACCACTCACTCTACTACTCTACTACTCACTCTCTACTACTCTCTCTCTACTACTCACTCTCTACTACTCACTCTACTACTCTCTACTACTCATTCTCTACTACTCTCTACTACTCACTCTGTACTACTCACTCTCTACTA
The DNA here is from genome assembly GCF_964204655.1 of Triturus cristatus. Taxonomy (NCBI): domain Eukaryota; kingdom Metazoa; phylum Chordata; class Amphibia; order Caudata; family Salamandridae; genus Triturus; species Triturus cristatus. The sequence goes on from NC_140579.1 coordinate 1,103,770,360, forward strand.
CTCACTCTCTACTACTCTCTACTGCTCACTCTCCACTACTCATTCTCTACTGCTCGCTCTCAACTACTCTCTACAACTCACTCTACTACTCACTCTCTACTACTCTACTACTCTCTACTACTCGTTCTACTACTCACTCTACTATTCTCTACTACTCACTCTACTACTCTCTCCTACTCTCTACCACTCACTCTCTACTACTCTACTACTCACTCTCTACTACTCTCTCTCTACTACTCACTCTCTACTACTCTCTACTACTCACTCTCTACTACACACTCTCTACTACTTGCTCTCTGCTATTCGCTCTCTACTACTCTCTAGTACTCACTCTACTACTCACTCTCTACTACTCTCTACTACTCACTTTCTACTACTCTCTCTCTACTACTCACTCTCTACTACTCACTCTCTACTACTCTCTACTACTCACTCTCTACTACTCACTCTCTACTACTCTCTACTACTCTCTCTGCTACTCACTCTCTACTACTCACTCTCTACTACTTTACTACTCTCTACTACTCGCTCTACCACTCAATCTCTACTATTCTCTACTACTCACTCTACTACTCTCTCCTACTCTCTACCACTCACTCTCTACTACTCTACTACTCACACTCTACTACTCTCTCTCTACTACTCACTCTCTACTACTCACTCTACTACTCTCTACTACTCATTCTCTACTACTCTCTACTGCTCACTCTCCACTACTCATTCTCTACTGCTCGCTCTCAACTACTCTCTACTACTCACTCTACTACTCACTCTCTACTACTCTACTACTCTCGACTACTTGCTCTACTACTCACTCTCTACTATTCTCTACTACTCACTCTACTACTTTCTCCTACTCTCTACCACTCACTCTCTACTACTCTACTACTAACTCTCTACTACTCTCTCTCTACTACTCTCTCTCTACTACTCTCTACTACTCACTCTACTACTCTCTACTACTCACTCTCTACTACTCTCTCTCTACGACTCACTCTCTACTATTCACTCTCTACTACTCACTCTACTACTCTACTACTCTCTACTACTCGCTCTACTACTCACTCTACTATTCTCTACTACTCACTCTACTACTCTCTCCTACTCTCTACCACTCACTCTCTACTACTCTACTACTCTCTCTACTACTCACTCTCTACTACTCTCTACTACTCACTCTCTACTACACACTCTCTACTACTTGCTCTCTGCCATTCGCTCTATACTACTCTCTAGTACTCACTCTACTACTCACTCTCTACTACTCTCTACTACTCACTCTCTACTACTCCACTACTCTCTACTACTCACTCTCTACTACTCACTCTCTACTACTCTACTACTCTCTACTGCTCTCTAATACTCACTCTCTACTACTCACTCTCTACTACTCTCTACTACTCACTCTCTACTACTCTCTCTCTACTACTCTCTACTACTCACTCTCTACTACTCTCTACTACTCACTCTCTACTACTCTCTCTCTACTACTCTCTACTACTCACTCTGCTACTCACTCTCTACTACTCTCTACTACTCTCTGCTACTCACTCTCTACTACTCTCTACTACTAACTCTCTACTACTCTCTACTACTCTCTACTACTCACTCTACTACTCACTCTCTACTACTCACTCTCTAATACTCACTCTCTATTAATCACTCTCTACTACTCACTCTACTACTCTCTACTACTCACTCTCTGATACTTTCTCTACTACTCTCTATTACTCACTCTCTACTCTCTATTATTCGCTCTCTACTCTCTACCTCTCTACCTCTCTCTACCTCTCTCTCTACTACTCTCTACCTCTACACCTCTACCTGTCTACCTATACACCTCTACCTCTCTACCTCTCTGTACATGCACACATATGCACATATATATATATGCATATGCATTTATATATATGTATGTGTATATATATATATACATATATAAACATATAAATATAATCTGCATATCTATATAAATATAAACACTTGCAAACATATACATATACATATATGCATGCATATGCATGGTATGTACATGAAAGTTTGAAAAACTCTAATACAAGCAAAGCTAAAAAGCCACCTAATTACAAACAGAATTGCTTTAACTTAAACGAGGGCGAGACCTATTGCATTTTCAATGCTTGTTTACTTTAATTCCATCAAGAAGGCATTCAGATGTGTCACACATTTTCCATAAATTCTGATTGGTAGCACTCTAGTTGCTCATTAGATCACTGTAGTAAAGCTACTGCTCACCAGGGAAGTCTGCTGCTGGTATTCAAAGTGCATGGTTCAGTCTGCATGTCAGAATATTTTAATGAAATGGAAGAGGATTTGAGAAGTCAAAATGTGCCCTAATCTTTCTTTCAGCAGCACTAAACATAATTTCTATGGCAAAATGAACCCCCTAATTTTGTTCCTTTGCAAATTAAATGTTTTAAGTGTTACCACTTTATTCCAATCAAGATGGCATCAGGGGGCCATACTTTTGTCATAAGTAAGACTGTTAGCGCTCTAGTTGTTCTTTAAAACACTCTGGGACATTCTGTAATTGAGCTGTACTTGGGCTACATCTCGGTGATATTTGTGCTACATTTGGGCTCTTTTGTCTCTGGTGGCCATCTTGGAATACTTATTTGTTTTGAAGTTTCCTAATTTCCTCATTTACAACAGTCTCCTCAGTAGGAAATACTTTCAGGTTTTTTACTTTCATTCCATCAAGAAGACATTCAGGTGTGTTACACATTTGCCATTAATTAGGAATTTTAGCACTCTAGTTGCTTATTAGATCACTGTAATAAAGCTACTGCTCACCAGGGAAGTCTGCGGCTGGTATTGAAAGTGCATGTTTCAGTCTACATGTCAGAATTTTTTTATGAAATAGAAGAGGATTTGAGAAGTCACTCAAAATGTGCCCTAATTTTTCTTTTTTCCGCACTAATCATAATTTCTATGGCAAAATGAACCTCCTCATTGTGTTCCTTTTAAATTGAACTACTCACTCTCTACTACTCACTCGCTACTACTTTCTACTACTCACTCTCTACTACTCACTCTCTCCTACTCTCTACTACTCTCTACTACTACTCTCTACTACTCACTCTCTACTACTCACTCTCTACTACTCTACTACTCACTCTACTGCTCTCTACCACTCACTCTCTACCACTCACTCTCTACTACTCTCTACTACTCTCTCTCTACTATTCCCTCTCTACTACTCACTCTACTACTCTCTACTACTCACTCTCTACTACTCACTCTCTACTACTCTACTACTCTTTACTACTCTCTACTACTCACTCTCAACTACTCTCTCTACTACTCACTCTCTACTACTCTCTACTACTCACTCTACTACTCCCTACTACTCTCTCTCTACTACTCACTCTCTACTACTCACTCTCTACTACTCTACTACTCACTCTCCACTACTCACTCTCTTCTACTCGCTCTCTACTACTCTCTACTACTCACTCTACTACTCACTCTCTACTACTCTACTACTCTCTCTGCTACTCACTCTCTACTACTCTCTCTCTACTACTCACTCTCTACTACTCACTCTCTACTACTCTACTACTCTCTACTACTCTCTCTACTACTCACTCTCTACTACTCACTCTCTACTACTCTCTACTACTCTCTCTCTACTACTCACTCTCTACTACTCACTCTCTACTACTCACTCTCCACTACTCACTCTCTACTACTCACTCTCTACTACTCCCTACTACTCACTCTACTACTCACTCTCTACTACTCACTCTCTACTACTCCACTACTCTCTACTAATCACTCTCTACTACTCACTCTGTACTACTCTCTACTACTCACTCTCTACTACTCACTCTCTACTACTCTCTACTACTCACTCTCTACTAATCTCTCTCTACTACTCTCTACTACTCACTCTGTACTACTCTCTACTACTCACTCTCTACTACTCACTCTCTACTACTCTCTACTACTCACTCTACTACTCATTCCCTACTACTCATTCTCTACTACTCTCTCTCTGCTACTCAGTCTCCACTACTCACTCTCTACTACTCACTCTCTAATACTCACTCTACTACTCTCTACTACTCACTCTCTACTACTCTCTACTACTCACTCTACTACTCACTCTTTACTACTCTCTACTACTCTCTACTTCTCACTCTCTACTACTCTCTACTACTCACTCTCTACTACTCACTCTACTACTCTCTCCTACTCACTCTCTGCTACTCTCTCTACTACTCTCTACTACTCTCTCTCTACTCTCTATTACTCATCCTCTACTCTCTACCTCTCTACCTCTCTCTACCTCTCTCTCTACTACTCTCTACCTCTACCTCGCTACCTCTACGTCTCTACCTCGCTACCTCTACCTCTCTACCTCTCTCTACCTCTCTCTACACGCACACATATGCACATATATGCATATGCATTTATATATATGTATGTGTATATATATATATATATATATACATACATATATAAACATATATATAATCTGCATATCTGGATAAATACAAATATAAATGCATGTATACATATACATATATGCATGTTATGTACATGAAATTTTGAAAAACACTAATAAAAGCAAAGCTAAAAAGCCACCTAATTACAAACAGAATTGCTTTAACTTAAAAGAGGGCGAGACCTATTGCATTTTCAATGCTTGTTTACTTTGGTTCCATCAAGAAGGCATTCAGATGTGACAAATTTGCCATAAATTCTGAATGGTAGCACTCTAGTTCCTCATTAGATCACTGTAGTAAAGCTACTACTCACCAGGGAAGTCTGCTGCTGGTATTCAAAGTGCATGTTTCAGTCTGCATGTCAGAACTTTTTAATGAAATAGAAGAGGATTTGAGAAGTCAAAATGTGCCCTAATTTTTCTTTCTGCAGCACTAATCATAATTTCTATGGCAAAATGAACCTCCTCATTGTGTTCCTTTTAAATTGAACTACTCACTCTCTACTACTCACTCGCTACTACTTTCTACTACTCACTCTCTACTACTCGCTCTCTACTACTCTCTACTACTCTCTACTACTACTCTCTACTACTCACTCTCTACTACTCACTCTCTACTACTCTACTGCTCACTCTACTGCTCTCTACTACTCTCTACCACTCAATCTACTACTCTACTACTCACTCTCTACTACTCTCTCTCTACTATTCCCTCTCTACTACTCACTCTACTACTCTCTACTACTCACTCTCTACTACTCACTCTCTACTACTCACTCTCTACTACTCTACTACTCTTTACTACTCTCTACTACTCACTCTCTACTACTCACTCTCAACTACTCTCTCTACTACTCACTCTCTACTACTCTCTACTACTCACTCTCTACTACACACTCTCTACTACTTGCTCTCTGCTATTCGCTCTCTACTACTCTCTAGTACCCACTCTACTACTCACTCTCTACTACTCTCTACTACTCACTCTCTACTACTCTCTCTCTACTACTCACTCTCTACTATTCACTCTCCACTACTCACTCTCTACTACTCACTCTCTACTACTCTCTACTACTCACTCTCTACTACTCACTCTCTACTACTCTCTACTACTCTCTCTGCTACTCACTCTCTACTACTCACTCTCTACTACTCTACTACTCTCTACTACTCGCTCTACCACTCACTCTCTACTATTCTCTACTACTTACTCTACTACTCTCTCCTACTCTCTACCACTCACTCTCTACTACTCTACTACTCACTCTCTACTACTCTCTCTCTACTACTCACTCTCTACTACTCACTCTACTACTCTCTACTACTCATTCTCTACTACTCTCTACTACTCACTCTCTACTACTCACTCTCTACTACTCACTCTCTACTGCTCACTCTCCACTACTCATTCTCTACTGCTCGCTCTCAACTACTCTCTACTACTCACTCTACTACTCACTCTCTACTACTCTACTACTCTACTACTCACTCTCTACTATTCTCTACTACTCACTCTACTACTCTCTCCTACTCTCTACCACTCACTCTCTACTACTCTACTACTCACTCTCTACTACTCTCTCTCTACTACTCTCTCTCTACTACTCTCTACTACTCACTCTACTACTCTCTACTACTCAATCTCTACTACTCTCTCTCTACTACTCACTCTACTATTCACTCTCTACTACTCACTCTACTACTCACTCTACTATTCTCTACTACTCACTCTACTACTCTCTCCTACTCTCTACCACTCACTCTTTACTACTCTACTACTCACTCTCTACTACTCTCTCTCTACTACTCACTCTCTACTACTCTCTACTACTCACTCTCTACTACTCGACTACTCTCTACTACTCTACTACTCTCTACTACTCTCTCTCTACTACTCACTCTCTACTACTCACTCTCTACTACTCTCTACTACTCACTCTCTACTACTCTCTCTCTACTACTCTCTACTACTCACTCTCTACTACTCTCTACTACTCACTCTCTACTACACACTCTCTACTACTTGCTCTCTGCTATTCACTCTCTACTACTCTCTAGTACTCACTCTCAACTACTCTCTCTACTACTCACTCTCTACTACTCTCTACTACTCACTTTACTATTCTCTACTACTCTCTACCACTCACTCTCTACTACTCACTCTCTACTACTCTCTACTACTCTCTCTCTACTACTCACTCTCTACTACTCACTCTACTACTCTCTACTACTCTCTCTCTACTACTCACTCTCTACTACTCACTCTCTACTACTCCACTACTCACTCTCCACTACTCACTCTCTACTACTCGCTCTCTACTACTCTCCACTACTCACTCTACTACTCACTCTCTACTACTCTACTACTCTCTCTGCTACTCACTCTCTACTACTCTCTACTACTCACTCTCTACTACTCACTCTCTACTACTCTACTAATCTCTACTACTCTCTCTACTACTCACTCTCTACTACTCACTCTCTACTACTCTCTACTGCTCTCTCTCTACTACACACTCTCTACGACTTGCTCTCTACTACTCACTCTAGAACTCTCTCTCTACTACTCACTCTCTACTACTCACTCTACTACTCTCTACTACTCACTCTCTGCTACTCACTCTCTACTACTCACTCTCCACTACTCACTCTCTACTACTCACTCTCTACTACTCCCTACTACTCACTCTACTACTCACTCTCTACTACTCACTCTCTACTACTCTCTACTGCTCACTCTCCACTACTCATTCTCTACTGCTCGCTCTCAACTACTCTCTACTACTCACTCTACTACTCACTCTCTACTACTCTACTACTCTCTACTACTCGGTCTACTACTCACTCTCTACTTTTCTGTACTACTCACTCCTCTACTCTCTCCTACTCTCTACCACTCACTCTCTACTACTCTACTACTCACTCTCTACTACTCTCTCTCTACTACTCTCTCTCTACTACTCTCTACTACTCACTCTACTACTCTCTACTACTCAATCTCTACTACTCTCTCTCTACTACTCACTCTCTACTATTCACTCTCTACTACTCACTCTCTACTACTCTACTACTCTCTACTACTCGCTCAACTACTCACTCTACTATTCTCTACTACTCACTCTACTACTCTCTCCTACTCTCTACCACTCACTCTTTACTACTCTACTACTCACTCTCTACTACTCTCTCTCTACTACTCACTCTCTACTACTCTCTACTACTCACTCTCTACTACACACTCTCTACTACTTGCTCTCTGCTATTCGCTCTCTATTAATCTCTAGTACTCACTCTACTACTCACTCTCTACTACTCTCTATTACTCACTCTCTACTACTCCACTACTCTCTACTACTCACTCTCTACTACTCTACTACTCTCTACTACTCTACTACTCTCTACTACTCTCTCTCTACTACTCACTCTCTACTACTCACTCTCTACTACTCTCTACTACTCACTCTCTACTACTCTCTCTACTACTCTCTACTACTCACTCTCTACTACTCTCTACTACTCACTCTCTACTACTCTCTCTCTACTACTCTCTACTACTCACTCTGCTACTCACTCTCTACTACTCTCTAATACTCTCTGCTACTCACTCTCTACTACTCTCTACTACTAACTCTCTACTACTCACTCTCTACTACTCACTCTCTAATACTCACTCTCTATTAATCACTCTCTACTACTCACTCTACTACTCTCTACTACTCACTCTCTGATACTTTCTCTGCTACTCTCTATTACTCACTCTCTACTGTCTATTATTCGCTCTCTACTCTCTACCTCTCTACCTCTCTCTACCTCTCTCTCTACCTCTACACCTCTACCTCTCTACCTCTACACCTCTACCTATACACCTCTACCTCTCTACCTCTCTGTACATGCACACATTTGCACATATATATATATGCATATGCATTTATATATATGTATGTGTATATATATATACATATATAAACATATAAATATAATCTGCATATCTATATAAATATAAACACTTGCAAACATATACATATACATATATGCATGCATATGCATGGTATGTACATGAAAGTTTGAAAAACTCTAATACAAGCAAAGCTAAAAAGCCACCTAATTACAAACAGAATTGCTTTAGCTTAAACGAGGGCGAGACCTATTGCATTTTCAATGCTTGTTTACTTTAATTCCATCAAGAAGGCATTCAGATGTGTCACACATTTTCCATAAATTCTGATTGGTAGCACTCTAGTTGCTCATTAGATCACTGTAGTAAAGCTACTGCTCACCAGGGAAGTCTGCTGCTGGTATTCAAAGTGCATGGTTCAGTCTGCATGTCAGAATATTTTAATGAAATGGAAGAGGATTTGAGAAGTCAAAATGTGCCCTAATCTTTCTTTCAGCAGCACTAAACATAATTTCTATGGCAAAATGAACCCCCTAATTTTGTTCCTTTGCAAATTAAATGTTTTAAGTGTTACCACTTTATTCCAATCAAGATGGCATCAGGGTGCCATACTTTTGTCATAAGTAAGACTGTTAGTGCTCTAGTTGTTCTTTAAAACACTCTGGGACATTCTGTAATTGAGCTATACTTGGGCTACATCTCGGTGATATTTGTGCTACATTTGGGCTCTTTTGTCTCTGGTGGCCATCTTGGAATACTTATTTGTTTTGAAGTTTCCTAATTTCCTCATTTACAACAGTCTCCTCAGTAGGAAATACTTTCAGGTTTTTTACTTTCATTCCATCAAGAAGACATTCAGGTGTGTCACACATTTGCCATAAATTAGGCATTTTAGCACTCTAGTTGCTTATTAGATCACTGTAATAAAGCTACTGCTCACCAGGGAAGTCTGCTGCTGGTATTGAAAGTGCATGTTTCAGTCTACATGTCAGATTTTTTTTATGAAATAGAAGAGGATTTGAGAAGTCACTCAAAATGTGCCCTAATTTTTCTTTTTTCCGCACTAATCATAATTTCTATTGCAAAATGAACCTCCTCATTGTGTTCCTTTTAAATTGAACTACTCACTCTCTACTACTCACTCGCTACTACTTTCTACTACTCACTCTCTACTACTCACTCTCTCCTACTCTCTACTACTCTCTACTACTACTCTCTACTACTCACTCTCTACTACTCACTCTCTACTACTCTACTACTCACTCTACTGCTCTCTACCACTCACTCTCTACCACTCACTCTCTACTACTCTCTACTACTCTCTCTCTACTATTCCCTCTCTACTACTCACTCTACTACTCTCTACTACTCACTCTCTACTACTCACTCTCTACTACTCTACTACTCTTTACTACTCTCTACTACTCACTCTCAACTACTCTCTCTACTACTCACTCTCTACTACTCTCTACTACTCACTCTACTACTCTCTACTACTCTCTCTCTACTACTCACTCTCTACTACTCACTCTCTACTACTCTACTACTCACTCTCCACTACTCACTCTCTACTACTCGCTCTCTACTACTCTCTACTACTCACTCTACTACTCACTCTCTACTACTCTACTACTCTCTCTGCTACTCACTCTCTACTACTCTCTCTCTACTACTCACTCTCTACTACTCACTCTCTACTACTCTACTACTCTCTACTACTCTCTCTACTACTCACTCTCTACTACTCTCTACTACTCTCTCTCTACTACTCACTCTATACTACTCACTCTCTACTACTCACTCTCCACTACTCACTCTCTACTACTCACTCTCTACTACTCCCTACTACTCACTCTACTACTCACTCTCTACTACTCACTCTCTACTACTCCACTACTCTCTACTAATCACTCTCTACTACTCACTCTGTACTACTTTCTACTACTCACTCTCTACTACTCACTCTCTACTACTCTCTACTACTCACTCTCTACTAATCTCTCTCTACTACTCTCTACTACTCACTCTGTACTACTCTCTACTACTCACTCTCTACTACTCACTCTCTACTACTCTCTACTACTCACTCTACTACTCATTCTCTACTACTCATTCTCTACTACTCTCTCTCTGCTACTCAGTCTCCACTACTCACTCTCTACTACTCACTCTCTAATACTCACTCTACTACTCTCTACTACTCACTCTCTACTACTCTCTACTACTCACTCTACTACTCACTCTTTACTACTCTCTACTACTCTCTACTTCTCACTCTCTACTACTCTCTACTACTCACTCTCTACTACTCACTCTACTACTCTCTCTACTACTCTCTACTACTCTCTCTCTACTCTCTATTACTCATCCTCTACTCTCTACCTCTCTACCTCTCTCTACCTCTCTCTCTACTACTCTCGCTACCTCGCTACCTCTACGTCTCTACCTCTAAACCTCTACCTCTCTACCTCTCTCTACCTCTCTCTACACGCACACATATGCACATATATGCATATGCATTTATATATATGTATGTGTATATATATATATATATATACATACATATATAAACATATATATAATCTGCATATCTGGATAAATACAAATATAAATGCATGTATACATATACATATATGCATGTTATGTACATGAAATTTTGAAAAACACTAATAAAAGCAAAGCTAAAAAGCCACCTAATTACAAACAGAATTGCTTTAACTTAAAAGAGGGCGAGACCTATTGCATTTTCAATGCTTGTTTACTTTGGTTCCATCAAGAAGGCATTCAGATGTGACACATTTTCCATAAATTCTGAATGGTAGCACTCTAGTTCCTCATTAGATCACTGTAGTAAAGCTACTACTCACCAGGGAAGTCTGCTGCTGGTATTCAAAGTGCATGTTTCAGTCTGCATGTCAGAACTTTTTAATGAAATAGAAGAGGATTTGAGAAGTCAAAATGTGCCCTAATTTTTCTTTCTGCAGCACTAATCATAATTTCTATGGCAAAATGAACCTCCTCATTGTGTTCATTTTAAATTGAACTACTCACTCTCTACTACTCACTCGCTACTACTTTCTACTACTCACTCTCTACTACTCGCTCTCTACTACTCTCTACTACTCTCTACTACTACTCTCTACTACTCACTCTCTACTACTCACTCTCTACTATTCCCTCTCTACTACTCACTCTACTACTCTCTACTACTCACTCTCTACTACTCACTCTCTACTACTCACTCTCTACTACTCTCTCTCTACTATTCCCTCTCTACTACTCACTCTACTACTCTCTACTACTCACTCTCTACTACTCACTCTCTACTACTCACTCTCTACTACTCTACTACTCTTTACTACTCTCTACTACTCACTCTCTACTACTCACTCTCAACTACTCTCTCTACTACTCACTCTCTACTACTCTCTACTACTCACTCTCTACTACACACTCTCTACTACTTGCTCTCTGCTATTCGCTCTCTACTACTCTCTAGTACCCACTCTACTACTCACTCTCTACTACTCTCTACTACTCACTCTCTACTACTCTCTCTCTACTACTCACTCTCTACTATTCACTCTCCACTACTCACTCTCTACTACTCACTCTCTACTACTCTCTACTACTCACTCTCTACTACACACTCTCTACTACTCTCTACTACTCTCTCTGCTACTCACTCTCTACTACTCACTCTCTACTACTCTACTACTCTCTACTACTAGCTCTACCACTCACTCTCTACTATTCTCTACTACTTACTCTACTACTCTCTCCTACTCTCTACCACTCACTCTCTACTACTCTACTACTCACTCTCTACTACTCTCTCTCTACTACTCACTCTCTACTACTCACTCTACTACTCTCTACTACTCATTCTCTACTACTCTCTACTACTCACTCTCTACTACTCACTCTCTACTACTCACTCTCTACTACTCTCTACTGCTCACTCTCCACTACTCATTCTCTACTGCTCGCTCTCAACTACTCTCTACTACTCACTCTACTACTCACTCTCTACTACTCTACTACTCACTCTCTACTATTCTCTACTACTCACTCTACTACTCTCTCCTACTCTCTACCACTCACTCTCTACTACTCTACTACTCACTCTCTACTACTCTCTCTCTACTACTCTCTCTCTACTACTCTCTACTACTCACTCTACTACTCTCTACTACTCAATCTCTATTACTCTCTCTCTACTACTCACTCTCTACTATTCACTCTCTACTACTCACTCTCTACTACTCTACTACTCTCTACTACTCGCTCTACTACTCACTCTACTATTCTCTACTACTCACTCTACTACTCTCTCCTACTCTCTACCACTCACTCTTTACTACTCTACTACTCACTCTTTACTACTCTCTCTCTACTACTCTCTACTACTCACTCTCTACTACACACTCTCTACTACTTGCTCTCTGCTATTCGCTCTCTACTACTCTCTAGTACTCACTCTACTACTCACTCTCTACTACTCTCTATTACTCACTTTCTACTACTCCACTACTCTCTACTACTCACTCTCTACTACTCACTCTCTACTACTCACTCTCTACTACTCTACTACTCTCTACTACTCTCTCTCTACTACTCACTCTCTACTACTACTCTCTACTACTCACTCTCTACTACTCTCTACTACTCACTCTCTACTACTCTCTCTCTACTACTCTCTACTACTCACTCTGCTACTCACTCTCTACTACTCTCTAATACTCTCTGCTACTCACTCTCTACTACTCTCTACTACTAGCTCTCTACTACTCTCTACTACTCTCTTCTACTCACTCTACTACTCACTCTCTACTACTCACTCTCTAATACTCACTCTCTATTAATCACTCTCTACTACTCACTCTACTACTCTCTACTACTCACTCTCTGATACTTTCTCTACTACTCTCTGCTACTCTCTATTACTCACTCTCTACTCTCTATTACTCGCTCTCTACTCTCTACCTCTCTACCTCTCTCTACCTCTCTCTCTACTACTCTCTACCTCTCTACCTCTACCTCTCTACCTCTACACCTCTACCTATACACCTCTACCTCTCTACCTCTCTGTACATGCACACATATGCACACATATATATATATGCATATGCATTTATATATATATGTATGTGTATATATATAAACATATAAATATAATCTGCATATCTATATAAATATAAACACTTGCAAACATATACATATACATATATGCATACATATGCATGGTATGTACATGAAAGTTTAAAAAACTCTAATACAAGCAAAGCTAAAAAGCCACCTAATTACAAACAGAATTGCTTTAACTTAAACGAGGGCGAGACCTATTGCATTTTCAATGCTTGTTTACATTAATTCCATCAAGTAGGCATTCAGATGTGTCACACATTTTCCATAAATTCTGATTGGTAGCACTCTAGTTGCTCATTAGATCACTGTAGTAAAGCTACTGCTCACCAGGGAAGTCTGCTGCTGGTATTCAAAGTGCATGGTTCAGTCTGCATGTCAGAATATTTTAATGAAATGGAAGAGGATTTGAGAAGTCAAAATGTGCCCTAATCTTTCTTTCAGCAGCACTAAACATAATTTCTATGGCAAAATGAACCCCCTAATTTTGTTCCTTTGCAAATTAAATGTTTTAAGTGTTACCACTTTATTCCAATCAAGATGGCATCAGGGGGCCATACTTTTGTCATAAGTAAGACTGTTAGCGCTCTAGTTGTTCTTTAAAACACTCTGGGACATTCTGTCTTTGAGCTATACTTGGGCTACATCTCGGTGATATTTGTGCTACATTTGGGCTCTTTTGTCTCTGGTGGCCATCTTGGAATACTTATTTGTTTTGAAGTTTCCTAATTTCCTCATTTACAACAGTCTCCTCAGTAGGAAATACTTTCAGGTTTTTTACTTTCATTCCATCAAGAAGACATTCAGGTGTGTCACACATTTGCCATAAATTAGGAATTTTAGCACTCTAGTTGCTTATTAGATCACTGTAATAAAGCTACTGCTCACCAGGGAAGTCTGCTGCTGGTATTGAAAGTGCATGTTTCAGTCTGCATGTCAGAATTTTTTTATGAAATAGAAGAGGATTTGAGAAGTCACTCAAAATGTGCCCTAATTTTTCTTTTTTCCGCACTAATCATAATTTCTATGGCAAAATGAACCTCCTCATTGTGTTCCTTTTAAATTGAACTACTCACTCTCTACTACGCACTCGCTACTACTTTCTACTACTCACTCTCTACTACTCTCTCCTACTCTCTACTACTACTCTCTACTACTCACTCTCTACTACTCACTCTCTATTACTCTACTACTCACTCTACTGCTCTCTACCACTCACTCTCTACTACTCACTCTCTACTACTCTCTACTACTCTCTCTCTACTATTCCCTCTCTACTACTCACTCTACTACTCTCTACTACTCACTCTCTACTACTCACTCTCTACTACTCTACTACTCTTTACTACTCTCTACTACTCACTCTCTACTACTCACTCTCAACTACTCTCTCTACTACTCACTCTCTACTACTCTCTACTACTCACTCTACTACTCTCTACTACTCTCTACCACTCACTCTCTACTACTCTCTACTACTCTCTCTCTACTACTCACTCTCTACTACTCACTCTCTACTACTCTACTACTCACTCTCCACTACTCACTCTCTACTATTTGCTCTCTACTACGCTCTACTACTCACTCTACTACTCACTCTCTACTACTCTACTACTCTCTCTGCTACTCACTCTCTACTACTCGCTACTACTCACTCTCTACTACTCACTCTCTACTACTCTACTACTCTCTACTACTCTCTATACTACTCACTCTCTACTACTCACTCTCTACTACTCTCTACTGCTCTCTCTCTACTACACACTCTCTACGACTTGCTTTCTACTACTCACTCTACAACTCTCTCTCTACTACTCACTCTCTACTACTCACTCTACTACTCTCTACTACTCTCTCTCTACTACTCACTCTCTGCTACTCACTCTCTACTACTCACTCTCCACTACTCACTCTCTACTACTCACTCTCTACTACTCCCTACTACTCACTCTACTACTCACTCTCTACTACTCACTCTCTACTACTCCACTACTCTCTACTAATCACTCTCTACTACTCACTCTGTACTACTCTCTACTACTCACTCTCTACTACTCACTCTCTACTACTCTCTACTACTCACTCTCTACTAATCTCTCTCTACTACTCTTTACTACTCACTCTCTACTACTCTCTACTACTCACTCTCTACTACTCTCTCTCTACTACTCTCTACTACTCACTCTACTACTCATTCTCTACTACTCATTCTCTACTACTCTCTCTCTGCTACTCAGTCTCCCCTACTCACTCTCTACTACTCTCTACTACTCACTCTCTAATACTCACTCTACTACTCTCTACTACTCACTCTCTACTACTCTCTACTACTCACTCTACTACTCACTCTTTACTACTCTCTACTACTCTCTACTTCTCACTCTCTACTACTCTCTACTACTCACTCTCTACTACTCACTCTACTACTCTCTCCTACTCACTCTCTGCTACTCTCTACTACTCTCTCTCTACTCTCTATTACTCATCCTCTACTCTCTACCTCTCTACCTCTCTCTACCTCTCTCTCTACTACTCTCTACCTCTACCTCGCTACCTCTACGTCTCTACCTCTAAACCTCTACCTCTCTACCTCTCTCTACCTCTCTCTACATGCACACATATGCACATATATGCATATGCATTTATATATATATGTATATATATATATATATATATATATATATATATATATATACATACATATATAAACATATATATAATCTGCATATCTAGATAAATACAAATATAAATGCATGTATACATATACATATATGCATGTTATGTACATGAAATTTTGAAAAACACTAATAAAAGCAAAGCTAAAAAGCCACATAATTACAAACAGAATTGCTTTAACTTAAAAGAGGGCGAGACCTATTGCATTTTCAATGCTTGTTTACTTTGGTTCCATCAAGAAGGCATTCAGATGTGACAAATTTGCCATAAATTCTGAATGGTAGCACTCTAGTTCCTCATTAGATCACTGTAGTAAAGCTACTACTCACCAGGGAAGTCTGCTGCTGGTATTCAAAGTGCATGTTTCAGTCTGCATGTCAGAACTTTTTAATGAAATAGAAGACGATATGAGAAGTCAAAATGTGCCCTAATTTTTCTTTCTGCAGCACTAATCATAATTTCTATGGCAAAATGAACCTCCTCATTGTGTTCCTTTTAAATTGAACTACTCACTCTCTACTACTCACTCGCTACTACTTTCTACTACTCACTCTCTACTACTCGCTCTCTACTATTCTCTACTACTCTCTACTACTACTCTCTACTACTCACTCTCTACTACTCACTCTCTACTACTCTACTACTCACTCTACTGCTCTCTACTACTCTCTACCACTCACTCTCTACTACTCTACTACTCACTCTCTACTACTCTCTACTACTCTCTCTCTACTATTCCCTCTCTACTACTCACTCTACTACTCTCTACTACTCACTCTCTACTACTCACTCTCTACTACTCTACTACTCTTTACTACTCTCTACTACTCACTCTCTACTACTCACTCTCAACTACTCTCTCTACTACTCACTCTCTACTACTCTCTACTACTCACTCTCTACTACACACTCTCTACTACTTGCTCTCTGCTATTCGCTCTCTACTACTCTCTAGTACTCACTCTACTACTCACTCTCAACTACTCTCTCTACTACTCACTCTCTACTACTCTCTACTACTCACTTTACTATTCTCTACTACTCTCTACCACTCACTCTCTACTACTCACTCTCTACTACTCTCTACTACTCTCTCTCTACTACTCACTCTACTACTCTCTACTACTCTCTCTCTACTACTCACTCTCTACTACTCACTCTCTACTACTCCACTACTCACTCTCCACTACTCACTCTCTACTACTCGCTCTCTACTACTCTCCACTACTCACTCTACTACTCACTCTCTACTACTCTACTACTCTCTCTGCTACTCACTCTCTACTACTCTCTACTACTCACTCTCTACTACTCACTCTCTACTACTCTACTACTCTCTACTACTCTCTCTACTACTCACTCTCTACTACTCACTCTCTACTACTCTCTACTGCTCTCTCTCTACTACACACTCTCTACGACTTGCTCTCTACTACTCACTCTAGAACTCTCTCTCTACTACTCACTCTCTACTACTCACTCTACTACTCTCTACTACTCTCTCTCTACTACTCACTCTCTGCTACTCACTCTCTACTACTCACTCTCCACTACTCACTCTCTACTACTCACTCTCTACTACTCCCTACTACTCACTCTACTACTCACTCTCTACTACTCACTCTCTACTACTCTCTACTGCTCACTCTCCACTACTCATTCTCTACTGCTCGCTCTCAACTACTCTCTACTACTCACTCTACTACTCACTCTCTACTACTCGGTCTACTACTCACTCTCTACTATTCTGTACTACTCACTCTTCTACTATCTCCTACTCTCTACCACTCACTCTCTACTACTCTACTACTCACTCTCTACTACTCTCTCTCTACTACTCTTTCTCTACTACTCTCTACTACTCACTCTACTACTCTCTACTACTCAATCTCTACTACTCTCTCTCTACTACTCACTCTCTACTATTCACTCTCTACTACTCACTCTCTACTACTCTACTACTCTCTACTACTCGCTCAACTACTCACTCTACTATTCTCTACTACTCACTCTACTACTCTCTCCTACTCTCTACCACTCACTCTTTACTACTCTACTACTCACTCTCTACTACTCTCTCTCTACTACTCACTCTCTACTACTCTCTACTACTCACTCTCTACTACACACTCTCTACTACTTGCTCTCTGCTATTCGCTCTCTACTACTCTCTAGTACTCACTCTACTACTCACTCTCTACTACTCTCTATTACTCACTCTCTACTACTCCACTACTCTCTACTACTCACTCTCTACTACTCTACTACTCTCTACTACTCTACTACTCTCTACTACTCTCTCTCTACTACTCACTCTCTACTACTCACTCTCTACTACTCTCTACTACTCACTCTCTACTACTCTCTCTCTACTACTCTCTACTACTCACTCTCTACTACTCTCTACTACTCACTCTCTACTACTCTCTCTCTACTACTCACTCTGCTACTCACTCTACTACTCTATACTACTCTCTGCTACTCACTCTCTACTACTCTCTACTACTAGCTCTCTACTACTCTCTACTACTCTCTTCTACTCACTCTACTACTCACTCTCTACTACTCACTCTCTAATACTCACTCTCTATTAATCACTCTCTACTACTCACTCTACTACTCTCTACTACTCACTCTCTGATACTTTCTCTACTACTCTCTACTACTCTCTATTACTCACTCTCTACTCTCTATTACTCGCTCTCTACTCTCTACCTCTCTACCTCTCTCTACCTCTCTCTACCTCTCTCTCTACTACTCTCTACCTCTCTACCTCTACCTATACACCTCTACCTCTCTGTACATGCACACATATGCACATATATATATATGCATATGCATTTATATATATGTATGTGTATATATATATACATATATAAACATATAAATATAATCTGCATATCTATATAAATATAAACACTTGCAAACATATACGTATACATATATGCATACATATGCATGGTATGTACATGAAAGTTTGAAAAACTCTAATACAAGCAAAGCTAAAAAGCCACCTAATTACAAACAGAATTGCTTTAACTTAAACGAGGGCGAGACCTATTGCTTTTTCAATGCTTGTTTACTTTAATTCCATCAAGAAGGCATTCAGATGTGTCACACATTTTCCATAAATTCTGATTGGTAGCACTCTAGTTGCTCATTAGATCACTGTAGTAAAGCTACTGCTCACCAGGGAAGTCTGCTGCTGGTATTCAAAGTGCATGGTTCAGTCTGCATGTCAGAATATTTTAATGAAATGGAAGAGGATTTGAGAAGTCAAAATGTGCCCTAATCTTTCTTTCAGCAGCACTAAACATAATTTCTATGGCAAAATGAACCCCCTAATTTTGTTCCTTTACAAATTAAATGTTTTAAGTGTTACCACTTTATTCCAATCAAGATGGCATCAAGGTGCCATACTTTTGTCATAAGTAAGACTGTTAGCGCTCTAGTTGTTCTTTAAAACACTCTGGGACATTCTGTCATTGAGCTATACTTGGGCTACATCTCGGTGATATTTGTGCTACATTTGGGCTCTTTTGTCTCTGGTGGCCATCTTGGAATACTTATTTGTTTTGAAGTTTCCTAATTTCCTCATTTACAACAGTCTCCTCAGTAGGAAATACTTTCAGGTTTTTTACTTTCATTCCATCAAGAAGGCATTCAGGTGTGTCACACATTTGCCATAAATTAGGAATTTTAGCACTCTAGTTGCTTATTAGATCACTGTAATAAAGCTACTGCTCACCAGGGAAGTCTGCTGCTGGTATTGAAAGTGCATGTTTCAGTCTGCATGTCAGAATTTTTTTATGAAATAGAAGAGGATTTGAGAAGTCACTCAAAATGTGCCCTAATTTTTCTTTTTTCCGCACTAATCATAATTTCTATGGCAAAATGAACCTCCTCATTGTGTTCCTTTTAAATTGAACTACTCACTCTCTACTACTCACTCGCTACTACTTTCTACTACTCACTCTCTACTACTCACTCTCTACTACTCACTCTCTCCTACTCTCTACTACTCTCTACTACTCACTCTCTACTACTCACTCTCTACTACTCTACTACTCACTCTACTGCTCTCTACCACTCACTCTCTACTACTCTACTACTCACTCTCTACTACTCTCTACTATTCCCTCTCTACTACTCACTCTACTACTCTCTACTACTCACTCTCTACTACTCACTCTCTACTACTCTACTACTCTTTACTACTCTCTACTACTCACTCTCTACTACTCACTCTCAACTACTCTACTACTCACTCTCTGCTACTCTCTACTACTCACTCTACTACTCTCTACTACTCTCTACCACTCACTCTCTACTACTCTCTCTCTACTACTCACTCTCTACTACTCACTCTCTACTACTCTACTACTCACTCTCTACTACTCTACTACTCACTCTCCACTACTCACTCTCTACTACTCGCTCTCTACTACTCTCTACTACTCACTCTACTACTCACTCTCTACTACTCTACTACTCTCTCTGCTACTCACTCTCTACTACTCTCTACTACTCACTCTCTACTACTCACTCTCTACTACTCTACTACTCTCTACTACTCTCTCTACTACTCACTCTCTACTACTCACTCTCTACTACTCTCTACTGCTCTCTCTCTACTACACACTCTCTACGACTTGCTCTCTACTACTCACTCTACAACTCTCTCTCTCCTACTCACTCTACTACTCTCTACTACTCTCTCTCTACTACTCACTCTCTGCTACTCACTCTCTACTACTCACTCTCCACTACTCACTCTCTACTACTTACTCTCTACTACTCCCTGCTACTCACTCTACTACTCACTCTCTACTACTCTCTACTACTCACTCTCTACTACTCCACTACTCTCTACTAATCACTCTCTACTACTCACTCTGTACTACTCTCTACTACTCACTCTCTACTACTCACTCTCTACTACTCTCTACTACTCACTCTCTACTAATCTCTCTCTACTACTCTCTACTACTCACTCTCTACTACTCTCTACTACTCACTCTCTACTACTCACTCTCCACTACTCACTCTCTACTACTCGCTCTCTACTACTCTCCACTACTCACTCTACTAGTCACTCTCTACTACTCTACTACTCTCTCTGCTACTCACTCTCTACTACTCTCTACTACTCACTCTCTACTACTCACTCTCTACTACTCTACTACTCTCTACTACTCTCTCTACTACTCACTCTCTACTACTCACTCTCTACTACTCTCTACTGCTCTCTCTCTACTACACACTCTCTACGACTTGCTCTCTACTACTCACTCTAGAACTCTCTCTCCACTACTCACTCTCTACTACTCACTCTACTACTCTCTACTACTCTCTCTCTACTACTCACTCTCTGCAACTCACTCTCTACTACTCACTCTCCACTACTCACTCTCTACTACTCACTCTCTACTACTCCCTACTACTCACTCTACTACTCACTCTCTACTACTCACTCTCTACTACTCTCTACTGCTCACTCTCCACTACTCATTCTCTACTGCTCGCTCTCAACTACTCTCTACTCCTCACTCTACTACTCACTCTCTACTACTCTACTACTCTCTACTACTCGGTCTACTACTCACTCTCTACTATTCTCTACTACTCACTCTTCTACTCTCTCCTACTCTCTACCACTCACTCTCTACTACTCTACTACTCACTCTCTACTACTCTCTCTCTACTACTCTCTCTCTACTACTCTCTACTACTCACTCTACTACTCAATCTCTACTACTCTCTCTCTACTACTCACTCTCTACTATTCACTCTCTACTACTCACTCTCTACTACTCTACTACTCTCTACTACTCGCTCTACTACTCACTCTACTATTCTCTACTACTCACTCTACTACTCTCTCCTACTCTCTACCACTCACTCTTTACTACTCTACTACTCACTCTCTACTACTCTCTCTCTACTACTCACTCTCTACTACTCTCTACTACTCACTCTCTACTACACACTCTCTACTACTTGCTCTCTGCTATTCGCTCTCTACTACTCTCTAGTACTCACTCTACTACTCACTCTCTACTACTCTCTATTACTCACTCTCTACTACTCCACTACTCTCTACTACTAACTCTCTACTACTCACTCTCTACTACTCTACTACTCTCTACTACTCTACTACTCTCTACTACTCTCTCTCTACTACTCACTCTCTACTACTCACTCTCTACTACTCTCTACTACTCACTCTCTACTACTCTCTCTCTACTACTCTCTACTACTCACTCTCTACTACTCTCTACTACTCACTCTCTACTACTCTCTCTCTACTACTCACTCTGCTACTCACTCTCTACTACTCTCTAATACTCTCTGCTACTCACTCTCTACTACTCTCTACTACTAGCTCTCTACTACTCTCTACTACTCTCTTCTACTCACTCTACTACTCACTTTCTACTACTCACTCTCTAATACTCACTCTCTATTAATCACTCTCTACTACTCACTCTACTACTCTCTACTACTCACTCTCTGATACTTTCTCTACTACTCTCTACTACTCTCTATTACTCACTCTCTACTCTCTATTACTCGCTCTCTACTCTCTACCTCTTTACCTCTCTCTACCTCTCTCTACCTCTCTCTCTACTACTCTCTACCTCTCTACCTCTACCTCTCTACCTCTACACCTCTACCTATACACCTCTACCTCTCTGTACATGCACACATATGCACATATATATATATGCATATGCATTTATATATATGTATGTGTATATATATATACATATATAAACATATAAATATAATCTGCATATCTATATAAATATAAACACTTGCAAACATATACGTATACATATATGCATACATATACATGGTATGTACATGAAAGTTTGAAAAACTCTAATACAAGCAAAGCTAAAAAGCCACCTAATTACAAACAGAATTGCTTTAACTTAAACGAGGGCGAGACCTATTGCTTTTTCAATGCTTGTTTACTTTAATTCCATCAAGAAGGCATTCAGATGTGTCACACATTTTCCATAAATTCTGATTGGTAGCACTCTAGTTGCTCATTAGATCACTGTAGTAAAGCTACTGCTCACCAGGGAAGTCTGCTGCTGGTATTCAAAGTGCATGGTTTAGTCTGCATGTCAGAATATTTTAATGAAATGGAAGAGGATTTGAGAAGTCAAAATGTGCCCTAATCTTTCTTTCAGCAGCACTAAACATAATTTCTATGGCAAAATGAACCCCCTAATTTTGTTCCTTTACAAATTAAATGTTTTAAGTGTTACCACTTTATTCCAATCAAGATGGCATCAGGGTGCCATACTTTTGTCATAAGTAAGACTGTTAGCGCTCTAGTTGTTCTTTAAAACACTCTGGGACATTCTGTCATTGAGCTATACTTGGGCTACATCTCGGTGATATTTGTGCTACATTTGGGCTCTTTTGTCTCTGGTGGCCATCTTGGAATACTTATTTGTTTTGAAGTTTCCTAATTTCCTCATTTACAACAGTCTCCTCAGTAGGAAATACTTTCAGGTTTTTTACTTTCATTCCATCAAGAAGGCATTCAGGTGTGTCACACATTTGCCATAAATTAGGAATTTTAGCACTCTAGTTGCTTATTAGATCACTGTAATAAAGCTACTGCTCACCAGGGAAGTCTGCTGCTGGTATTGAAAGTGCATGTTTCAGTCTGCATGTCAGAATTTTTTTATGAAATAGAAGAGGATTTGAGAAGTCACTCAAAATGTGCCCTAATTTTTCTTTTTTCCGCACTAATCATAATTTCTATGGCAAAATGAACCTCCTCATTGTGTTCCTTTTAAATTGAACTACTCACTCTCTACTACTCACTCGCTACTACTTTCTACTACTCACTCTCTACTACTCACTCTCTCCTACTCTCTCCTACTCTCTACTACTCCTCTCTACTACTCACTCTCTACTACTCACTCTCTACTACTCTACTACTCACTCTACTGCTCTCTACCACTCACTCTCTACTACTCTACTACTCACTCTCTACTACTCTCTACTACTCTCTACTATTCCCTCTCTACTACTCACTCTACTACTCTCTACTACTCACTCTCTACTACTCACTCTCTACTACTCTACTACTCTTTACTACTCTCTACTACTCACTCTCTACTACTCACTCTCAACTACTCTCTCTACTACTCACTCTCTACTACTCTCTACTACTCACTCTACTACTCTCTACTACTCTCTACCACTCACTCTCTACTACTCTCTACTACTCTCTCTCTACTACTCACTCTCTACTACTCACTCTCTACTACTCTACTACTCACTCTCCACTACTCACTCTCTACTACTCGCTCTCTACTACTCTCTACTACTCACTCTACTACTCACTCTCTACTACTCTACTACTCTCTCTGCTACTCACTCTCTACTACTCTCTACTACTCACTCTCTACTACTCACTCTCTACTACTCTACTACTCTCTACTACTCTCTCTACTACTCACTCTCTACTACTCTCTACTACTAGCTCTCTACTACTCTCTACTACTCTCTTCTACTCACTCTACTACTCACTCTCTACTACTCACTCTCTAATACTCACTCTCTATTAATCACTCTCTACTACTCACTCTACTACTCTCTACTACTCACTCTCTGATACTTTCTCTACTACTCTCTACTACTCTCTACTCTCTATTACTCGCTCTCTACTCTCTACCTCTTTACCTCTCTCTACCTCTCTCTACCTCTCTCTCTACTACTCACTCTCTACTACTCTACTACTCACTCTCCACTACTCACTCTCTACTACTCGCTCTCTACTACTCTCTACTACTCACTCTTCTACTCACTCTCTACTACTCTACTACTCTCTCTGCTACTCACTCTCTACTACTCTCTACCACTCACTCTCTACTACTCACTCTCTACTACTCTACTACTCTCTACTACTCTCTCTACTACTCACTCTCTACTACTCTCTACTACTAGCTCTCTACTACTCTCTACTACTCTCTTCTACTCACTCTACTACTCACTCTCTACTACTCACTCTCTAATACTCACTCTCTATTAATCACTCTCTACTACTCACTCTACTACTCTCTACTACTCACTCTCTGATACTTTCTCTACTACTCTCTACTACTCTCTATTACTCACTCTCTACTCTCTACCTCTTCACCTCTCTCTACCTCTCTCTACCTCTCTCTCTACTACTCTCTACCTCTACCTCTCTACCTCTACACCTCTACCTATACACCTCTACCTCTCTGTACATGCACACATATGCACATATATATTTATGCATATGCATTTATATATATGTATGTGTATATATATATATATACATATATAAACATATAAATATAATCTGCATATCTATATACAAATAAACACTTGCAAACATATACGTATACATATATGCATACATATGCATGGTATGTACATGAAAGTTTGAAAAACTCTAATACAAGCAAAGCTAAAAAGCCACCTAATTACAAACAGAATTGCTTTAACTTAAACGAGGGCGAGACCTATTGCTTTTTCAATGCTTGTTTACTTTAATTCCATCAAGAAGGCATTCAGATGTGTCACACATTTTCCATAAATTCTGATTGGTAGCACTCTAGTTGCTCATTAGATCACTGTAGTAAAGCTACTGCTCACCAGGGAAGTCTGCTGCTGGTATTCAAAGTGCATGGTTCAGTCTGCATGTCAGAATATTTTAATGAAATGGAAGAGGATTTGAGAAGTCAAAATGTGCCCTAATCTTTCTTTCAGCAGCACTAAACATAATTTCTATGGCAAAATGAACCCCCTAATTTTGTTCCTTTACAAATTAAATGTTTTAAGTGTTACCACTTTATTCCAATCAAGATGGCATCAGGGTGCCATACTTTTGTCATAAGTAAGACTGTTAGCGCTCTAGTTGTTCTTTAAAACACTCTGGGACATTCTGTCATTGAGCTATACTTGGGCTACATCTCGGTGATATTTGTGCTACATTTGGGCTCTTTTGTCTCTGGTGGCCATCTTGGAATACTTATTTGTTTTGAAGTTTCCTAATTTCCTCATTTACAACAGTCTCCTCAGTAGGAAATACTTTCAGGTTTTTTACTTTCATTCCATCAAGAAGGCATTCAGGTGTGTCACACATTTGCCATAAATTAGGAATTTTAGCACTCTAGTTGCTTATTAGATCACTGTAATAAAGCTACTGCTCACCAGGGAAGTCTGCTGCTGGTATTGAAAGTGCATGTTTCAGTCTGCATGTCAGAATTTTTTTATGAAATAGAAGAGGATTTGAGAAGTCACTCAAAATGTGCCCTAATTTTTCTTTTTTCCGCACTAATCATAATTTCTATGGCAAAATGAACCTCCTCATTGTGTTCCTTTTAAATTGAACTACTCACTCTCTACTACTCACTCGCTACTACTTTCTACTACTCACTCTCTACTACTCACTCTCTCCTACTCTCTCCTACTCTCTACTACTCCTCTCTACTACTCACTCTCTACTACTCACTCTCTACTACTCTACTACTCACTCTACTGCTCTCTACCACTCACTCTCTACTACTCTACTACTCACTCTCTACTACTCTCTACTACTCTCTACTATTCCCTCTCTACTACTCACTCTACTACTCTCTACTACTCACTCTCTACTACTCACTCTCTACTACTCTACTACTCTTTACTACTCTCTACTACTCACTCTCTACTACTCACTCTCAACTACTCTCTCTACTACTCACTCTCTACTACTCTCTACTACTCACTCTACTACTCTCTACTACTCTCTACCACTCACTCTCTACTACTCTCTACTACTCTCTCTCTACTACTCACTCTCTACTACTCACTCTCTACTACTCTACTACTCACTCTCCACTACTCACTCTCTACTACTCGCTCTCTACTACTCTCTACTACTCACTCTACTACTCACTCTCTACTACTCTACTACTCTCTCTGCTACTCACTCTCTACTACTCTCTACTACTCACTCTCTACTACTCACTCTCTACTACTCTACTACTCTCTACTACTCTCTCTACTACTCACTCTCTACTACTCTCTACTACTAGCTCTCTACTACTCTCTACTACTCTCTTCTACTCACTCTACTACTCACTCTCTACTACTCACTCTCTAATACTCACTCTCTATTAATCACTCTCTACTACTCACTCTACTACTCTCTACTACTCACTCTCTGATACTTTCTCTACTACTCTCTACTACTCTCTACTCTCTATTACTCGCTCTCTACTCTCTACCTCTTTACCTCTCTCTACCTCTCTCTACCTCTCTCTCTACTACTCACTCTCTACTACTCTACTACTCACTCTCCACTACTCACTCTCTACTACTCGCTCTCTACTACTCTCTACTACTCACTCTTCTACTCACTCTCTACTACTCTACTACTCTCTCTGCTACTCACTCTCTACTACTCTCTACCACTCACTCTCTACTACTCACTCTCTACTACTCTACTACTCTCTCTACTACTCACTCTCTACTACTCTCTACTACTAGCTCTCTACTACTCTCTACTACTCTCTTCTACTCACTCTACTACTCACTCTCTACTACTCACTCTCTAATACTCACTCTCTATTAATCACTCTCTACTACTCACTCTACTACTCTCTACTACTCACTCTCTGATACTTTCTCTACTACTCTCTACTACTCTCTATTACTCACTCTCTACTCTCTACCTCTTCACCTCTCTCTACCTCTCTCTACCTCTCTCTCTACTACTCTCTACCTCTACCTCTCTACCTCTACACCTCTACCTATACACCTCTACCTCTCTGTACATGCACACATATGCACATATATATTTATGCATATGCATTTATATATATGTATGTGTATATATATATATATACATATATAAACATATAAATATAATCTGCATATCTATATACAAATAAACACTTGCAAACATATACGTATACATATATGCATACATATGCATGGTATGTACATGAAAGTTTGAAAAACTCTAATACAAGCAAAGCTAAAAAGCCACCTAATTACAAACAGAATTGCTTTAACTTAAACGAGGGCGAGACCTATTGCTTTTTCAATGCTTGTTTACTTTAATTCCATCAAGAAGGCATTCAGATGTGTCACACATTTTCCATAAATTCTGATTGGTAGCACTCTAGTTGCTCATTAGATCACTGTAGTAAAGCTACTGCTCACCAGGGAAGTCTGCTGCTGGTATTCAAAGTGC
This sequence comes from Triturus cristatus, assembly GCF_964204655.1. Classification (NCBI taxonomy): domain Eukaryota; kingdom Metazoa; phylum Chordata; class Amphibia; order Caudata; family Salamandridae; genus Triturus; species Triturus cristatus. Next base: position 1,103,798,785 of record NC_140579.1, read on the forward strand.
ATGGTTCAGTCTGCATGTCAGAATATTTTAATGAAATGGAAGAGGATTTGAGAAGTCAAAATGTGCCCTAATCTTTCTTTCAGCAGCACTAAACATAATTTCTATGGCAAAATGAACCCCCTAATTTTGTTCCTTTACAAATTAAATGTTTTAAGTGTTACCACTTTATTCCAATCAAGATGGCATCAGGGTGCCATACTTTTGTCATAAGTAAGACTGTTAGCGCTCTAGTTGTTCTTTAAAACACTCTGGGACATTCTGTCATTGAGCTATACTTGGGCTACATCTCGGTGATATTTGTGCTACATTTGGGCTCTTTTGTCTCTGGTGGCCATCTTGGAATACTTATTTGTTTTGAAGTTTCCTAATTTCCTCATTTACAACAGTCTCCTCAGTAGGAAATACTTTCAGGTTTTTTACTTTCATTCCATCAAGAAGGCATTCAGGTGTGTCACACATTTGCCATAAATTAGGAATTTTAGCACTCTAGTTGCTTATTAGATCACTGTAATAAAGCTACTGCTCACCAGGGAAGTCTGCTGCTGGTATTGAAAGTGCATGTTTCAGTCTGCATGTCAGAATTTTTTTATGAAATAGAAGAGGATTTGAGAAGTCACTCAAAATGTGCCCTAATTTTTCTTTTTTCCGCACTAATCATAATTTCTATGGCAAAATGAACCTCCTCATTGTGTTCCTTTTAAATTGAACTACTCACTCTCTACTACTCACTCGCTACTACTTTCTACTACTCACTCTCTACTACTCACTCTCTACTACTCACTCTCTCCTACTCTCTACTACTCTCTACTACTCACTCTCTACTACTCACTCTCTACTACTCTACTACTCACTCTACTGCTCTCTACCACTCACTCTCTACTACTCTACTACTCACTCTCTACTACTCTCTACTATTCCCTCTCTACTACTCACTCTACTACTCTCTACTACTCACTCTCTACTACTCACTCTCTACTACTCTACTACTCTTTACTACTCTCTACTACTCACTCTCAACTACTCTCTCTACTACTCACTCTCTACTACTCTCTACTACTCACTCTACTACTCTCTACTACTCTCTACCACTCACTCTCTACTACTCTCTCTCTACTACTCACTCTCTACTACTCACTCTCTACTACTCTACTACTCACTCTCCACTACTCACTCTCTACTACTCGCTCTCTACTACTCTCTACTACTCACTCTACTACTCACTCTCTACTACTCTACTACTCTCTCTGCTACTCACTCTCTACTACTCTCTACTACTCACTCTCTACTACTCACTCTCTACTACTCTACTACTCTCTACTACTCTCTCTACTACTCACTCTCTACTACTCACTCTCTACTACTCTCTACTGCTCTCTCTCTACTACACACTCTCTACGACTTGCTCTCTACTACTCACTCTACAACTCTCTCTCTCCTACTCACTCTACTACTCTCTACTACTCTCTCTCTACTACTCACTCTCTGCTACTCACTCTCTACTACTCACTCTCCACTACTCACTCTCTACTACTTACTCTCTACTACTCCCTGCTACTCACTCTACTACTCACTCTCTACTACTCTCTACTACTCACTCTCTACTACTCCACTACTCTCTACTAATCACTCTCTACTACTCACTCTGTACTACTCTCTACTACTCACTCTCTACTACTCTCTACTACTCACTCTCTACTAATCTCTCTCTACTACTCTCTACTACTCACTCTCTACTACTCTCTACTACTCACTCTCTACTACTCACTCTCCACTACTCACTCTCTACTACTCGCTCTCTACTACTCTCCACTACTCACGCTACTAGTCACTCTCTACTACTCTACTACTCTCTCTGCTACTCACTCTCTACTACTCTCTACTACTCACTCTCTACTACTCACTCTCTACTACTCTACTACTCTCTACTACTCTCTCTACTACTCACTCTCTACTACTCACTCTCTACTACTCTCTACTGCTCTCTCTCTACTACACACTCTCTACGACTTGCTCTCTACTACTCACTCTAGAACTCTCTCTCCACTACTCACTCTCTACTACTCACTCTACTACTCTCTACTACTCTCTCTCTACTACTCACTCTCTGCAACTCACTCTCTACTACTCACTCTCCACTACTCACTCTCTACTACTCCCTACTACTCACTCTACTACTCACTCTCTACTACTCACTCTCTACTACTCTCTACTGCTCACTCTCCACTACTCATTCTCTACTGCTCGCTCTCAACTACTCTCTACTCCTCACTCTACTACTCACTCTCTACTACTCTACTACTCTCTACTACTCTCTCTACTACTCACTCTCTACTACTCACTCTCTACTACTCTCTACTGCTCTCTCTCTACTACACACTCTCTACGACTTGCTCTCTACTACTCACTCTACAACTCTCTCTCTCCTACTCACTCTACTACTCTCTACTACTCTCTCTCTACTACTCACTCTCTGCTACTCACTCTCTACTACTCACTCTCCACTACTCACTCTCTACTACTTACTCTCTACTACTCCCTGCTACTCACTCTACTACTCACTCTCTACTACTCTCTACTACTCACTCTCTACTACTCCACTACTCTCTACTAATCACTCTCTACTACTCACTCTGTACTACTCTCTACTACTCACTCTCTACTACTCACTCTCTACTACTCTCTACTACTCACTCTCTACTAATCTCTCTCTACTACTCTCTACTACTCACTCTCTACTACTCTCTACTACTCACTCTCTACTACTCACTCTCCACTACTCACTCTCTACTACTCGCTCTCTACTACTCTCCACTACTCACTCTACTAGTCACTCTCTACTACTCTACTACTCTCTCTGCTACTCACTCTCTACTACTCTCTACTACTCACTCTCTACTACTCACTCTCTACTACTCTACTACTCTCTACTACTCTCTCTACTACTCACTCTCTACTACTCACTCTCTACTACTCTCTACTGCTCTCTCTCTACTACACACTCTCTACGACTTGCTCTCTACTACTCACTCTCTGCAACTCACTCTCTACTACTCACTCTCCACTACTCACTCTCTACTACTCACTCTCTACTACTCCCTACTACTCACTCTACTACTCACTCTCTACTACTCACTCTCTACTACTCTCTACTGCTCACTCTCCACTACTCATTCTCTACTGCTCGCTCTCAACTACTCTCTACTCCTCACTCTACTACTCACTCTCTACTACTCTACTACTCTCTACTACTCGGTCTACTACTCACTCTCTACTATTCTCTACTACTCACTCTTCTACTCTCTCCTACTCTCTACCACTCACTCTCTACTACTCTACTACTCACTCTCTACTACTCTCTCTCTACTACTCTCTCTCTACTACTCTCTACTACTCACTCTACTACTCAATCTCTACTACTCTCTCTCTACTACTCACTCTCTACTATTCACTCTCTACTACTCACTCTCTACTACTCTACTACTCTCTACTACTCGCTCTACTACTCACTCTACTATTCTCTACTACTCACTCTACTACTCTCTCCTACTCTCTACCACTCACTCTTTACTACTCTACTACTCACTCTCTACTACTCTCTCTCTACTACTCACTCTCTACTACTCTCTACTACTCACTCTCTACTACACACTCTCTAATACTTGCTCTCTGCTATTCGCTCTCTACTACTCTCTAGTACTCACTCTACTACTCACTCTCTACTACTCTCTATTACTCACTCTCTACTACTCCACTACTCTCTACTACTAACTCTCTACTACTCACTCTCTACTACTCTACTACTCTCTACTACTCTACTACTCTCTACTACTCTCTCTCTACTACTCACTCTCTACTACTCACTCTCTACTACTCTCTACTACTCACTCTCTACTACTCTCTCTCGACTACTCTCTACTACTCACTCTCTACTAGTCTCTACTACTCACTCTCTACTACTCTCTCTCTACTACTCACTCTGCTACTCACTCTCTACTACTCTCTAATACTCTCTGCTACTCACTCTCTACTACTCTCTACTACTAGCTCTCTACTACTCTCTACTACTCTCTTCTACTCACTCTACTACTCACTTTCTACTACTCACTCTCTAATACTCACTCTCTATTAATCACTCTCTACTACTCACTCTACTACTCTCTACTACTCACTCTCTGATACTTTCTCTACTACTCTCTACTACTCTCTATTACTCACTCTCTACTCTCTATTACTCGCTCTCTACTCTCTACCTCTTTACCTCTCTCTACCTCTCTCTACCTCTCTCTCTACTACTCTCTACCTCTCTACCTCTACCTCTCTACCTCTACACCTCTACCTATACACCTCTACCTCTCTGTACATGCACACATATGCACATATATATATATGCATATGCATTTATATATATGTATGTGTATATATATATACATATATAAACATATAAATATAATCTGCATATCTATATAAATATAAACACTTGCAAACATATACGTATACATATATGCATACATATACATGGTATGTACATGAAAGTTTGAAAAACTCTAATACAAGCAAAGCTAAAAAGCCACCTAATTACAAACAGAATTGCTTTAACTTAAACGAGGGCGAGACCTATTGCTTTTTCAATGCTTGTTTACTTTAATTCCATCAAGAAGGCATTCAGATGTGTCACACATTTTCCATAAATTCTGATTGGTAGCACTCTAGTTGCTCATTAGATCACTGTAGTAAAGCTACTGCTCACCAGGGAAGTCTGCTGCTGGTATTCAAAGTGCATGGTTCAGTCTGCATGTCAGAATATTTTAATGAAATGGAAGAGGATTTGAGAAGTCAAAATGTGCCCTAATCTTTCTTTCAGCAGCACTAAACATAATTTCTATGGCAAAATGAACCCCCTAATTTTGTTCCTTTACAAATTAAATGTTTTAAGTGTTACCACTTTATTCCAATCAAGATGGCATCAGGGTGCCATACTTTTGTCATAAGTAAGACTGTTAGCGCTCTAGTTGTTCTTTAAAACACTCTGGGACATTCTGTCATTGAGCTATACTTGGGCTACATCTCGGTGATATTTGTGCTACATTTGGGCTCTTTTGTCTCTGGTGGCCATCTTGGAATACTTATTTGTTTTGAAGTTTCCTAATTTCCTCATTTACAACAGTCTCCTCAGTAGGAAATACTTTCAGGTTTTTTACTTTCATTCCATCAAGAAGGCATTCAGGTGTGTCACACATTTGCCATAAATTAGGAATTTTAGCACTCTAGTTGCTTATTAGATCACTGTAATAAAGCTACTGCTCACCAGGGAAGTCTGCTGCTGGTATTGAAAGTGCATGTTTCAGTCTGCATGTCAGAATTTTTTTATGAAATAGAAGAGGATTTGAGAAGTCACTCAAAATGTGCCCTAATTTTTCTTTTTTCCGCACTAATCATAATTTCTATGGCAAAATGAACCTCCTCATTGTGTTCCTTTTAAATTGAACTACTCACTCTCTACTACTCACTCGCTACTACTTTCTACTACTCACTCTCTACTACTCACTCTCTCCTACTCTCTCCTACTCTCTACTACTCCTCTCTACTACTCACTCTCTACTACTCACTCTCTACTACTCTACTACTCACTCTACTGCTCTCTACCACTCACTCTCTACTACTCTACTACTCACTCTCTACTACTCTCTACTACTCTCTACTATTCCCTCTCTACTACTCACTCTACTACTCTCTACTACTCACTCTCTACTACTCACTCTCTACTACTCACTCTCTACTACTCTACTACTCTTTACTACTCTCTACTACTCACTCTCTACTACTCACTCTCAACTACTCTCTCTACTACTCACTCTCTACTACTCTCTACTACTCACTCTACTACTCTCTACTACTCTCTACCACTCACTCTCTACTACTCTCTACTACTCTCTCTCTACTACTCACTCTCTACTACTCACTCTCTACTACTCTACTACTCACTCTCCACTACTCACTCTCTACTACTCGCTCTCTACTACTCTCTACTACTCACTCTACTACTCACTCTCTACTACTCTACTACTCTCTCTGCTACTCACTCTCTACTACTCTCTACTACTCACTCTCTACTACTCACTCTCTACTACTCTACTACTCTCTACTACTCTCTCTACTACTCACTCTCTACTACTCTCTACTACTAGCTCTCTACTACTCTCTACTACTCTCTTCTACTCACTCTACTACTCACTCTCTACTACTCACTCTTTAATACTCACTCTCTATTAATCACTCTCTACTACTCACTCTACTACTCTCTACTACTCACTCTCTGATACTTTCTCTACTACTCTCTACTACTCTCTATTACTCACTCTCTACTCTCTATTACTCGCTCTCTACTCTCTACCTCTTTACCTCTCTCTACCTCTCTCTACCTCTCTCTCTACTACTCTCTACCTCTCTACCTCTACCTCTCTACCTCTACACCTCTACCTATACACCTCTACCTCTCTGTACATGCACACATATGCACATATATATATATATGCATATGCATTTATATATATGTATGTGTATTACCTACTGGCGGTCGCCAGTAGGTAGTTATAGTTAGGACCACGTTTCCATAGGAAAACCTCAACATTCTATTTTGAATAACTTTGGCGCCGGTCGACGAATCCTCGCGAATTTCTCAAAATAGGTGGGGCGCTACGCTCCGCTCCTACCCTGAAAGTCTCGGGGGGATTCGTCAAGCGGGGGCTGAGATAAAAGGGGGATCCCAAAACGCGTTTTTCCCATGCATTTTTCCATAGGACCTTTAGAACGAGCTACAGCCCGAACGGCTGAACAGAATTACTAGAAATTTGGCAGAGAGGTAGTCCCTAGGTCAAGGAAGTGCCTTTTGTAGGTTTGGTGTAAATCTGTTCAGTAGATTCTGAGAAAATAGCCTTTAAATCAATATATATATCTGAGCCCGCTTACGGTACGCTTACCGTACGCTTACCGTACGCTTACCGTAAGCTTACGGTGGCGTGCGCGAGCGCGATTCTGATTGGCTCTTAGATCTTAGTAAACATTCGAATCGGCCGAAACCAGGAAGCGGCGTCCGCCATTTTGTCTCTCGCACTGAGTGTTGTTTATCAAACATGATGGCCAAAAACATGTTACGGGGCTGTTTTGACAACTCCCTCCCACATAGTCATGTTGAGGGAGTCCCAAAACATCCCCCAAGAGCAAAAACGTTTTTATTTTTTTTTCGGCAATTTCGCGGGGTACGCTTACCGTACGCTTACCGTACGCTTACCGTAAGCTTACTGTACGCTTACGGTAAAAAAATAAAAATAAAAAAAACACTATCCACACTTACCCCACCCCCTGTGCTTTTGGTGGCCGCAGGCCACCAAATGTGCAGGGCTTATTAATAGAGAAAAAAAACGTAATTTTGGCAACATGAAATTATAAAATCGAAATAAAAAAAACACTATCCACATTGACCTCACCCCCTGTGCTTTTGGTGGCCGAAGGCCACCAAATGTACAGGGCTTATTAAAGTTGATAAAAACCGTGCACGGAACGAACTGCGTTAAGTGGGCGCGCACGCCACAAATGGCGTAAAGTAACTTAGCATTTAAAAAAACGTACAAATTCACTGAAAAAACCATAGGTTTCACACACGTTATAGTTAGGAAATAGCATTTAAAAAACCTTGCTAATTCACTGAAAAAACCATAGGTTTCACACATGTTATAGTTAGCTGGACATTTTACTGATAAAAAACCAATGAAATTCCCCCGTTATAGTTACTGTAGGCAACTATAACTCACGCGACCGTAATCCTCTGCTGATGACATATGTGTCTTTATGAAAAAAAAATATTTGTAATATATGTATAGCTAAAATTTAATGGAAGAAGATATGGGCAAATAAGTGTCTAAATACAGTATTAGCATCAGCAGAGGATTACGGTCGCGTGAGTTATAGTTGCCTACAGTAACTATAACGGGGGAATTTCATTGGTTTTTTATCAGTAAAATGTCCAGCTAACTATAACATGTGTGAAACCTATGGTTTTTTCAGTGAATATATATATACATATATAAACATATAAATATAATCTGCATATCTATATAAATATAAACACTTGCAAACATATACGTATACATATATGCATACATATGCATGGTATGTACATGAAAGTTTGAAAAACTCTAATACAAGCAAAGCTAAAAAGCCACCTAATTACAAACAGAATTGCTTTAACTTAAACGAGGGCGAGACCTATTGCTTTTTCAATGCTTGTTTACTTTAATTCCATCAAGAAGGCATTCAGATGTGTCACACATTTTCCATAAATTCTGATTGGTAGCACTCTAGTTGCTCATTAGATCACTGTAGTAAAGCTACTGCTCACCAGGGAAGTCTGCTGCTGGTATTCAAAGTGCATGGTTCAGTCTGCATGTCAGAATATTTTAATGAAATGGAAGAGGATTTGAGAAGTCAAAATGTGCCCTAATCTTTCTTTCAGCAGCACTAAACATAATTTCTATGGCAAAATGAACCCCCTAATTTTGTTCCTTTACAAATTAAATGTTTTAAGTGTTACCACTTTATTCCAATCAAGATGGCATCAGGGTGCCATACTTTTGTCATAAGTAAGACTGTTAGCGCTCTAGTTGTTCTTTAAAACACTCTGGGACATTCTGTCATTGAGCTATACTTGGGCTACATCTCGGTGATATTTGTGCTACATTTGGGCTCTTTTGTCTCTGGTGGCCATCTTGGAATACTTATTTGTTTTGAAGTTTCCTAATTTCCTCATTTACAACAGTCTCCTCAGTAGGAAATACTTTCAGGTTTTTTACTTTCATTCCATCAAGAAGGCATTCAGGTGTGTCACACATTTGCCATAAATTAGGAATTTTAGCACTCTAGTTGCTTATTAGATCACTGTAATAAAGCTACTGCTCACCAGGGAAGTCTGCTGCTGGTATTGAAAGTGCATGTTTCAGTCTGCATGTCAGAATTTTTTTATGAAATAGAAGAGGATTTGAGAAGTCACTCAAAATGTGCCCTAATTTTTCTTTTTTCCGCACTAATCATAATTTCTATGGCAAAATGAACCTCCTCATTGTGTTCCTTTTAAATTGAACTACTCACTCTCTACTACTCACTCGCTACTACTTTCTACTACTCACTCTCTACTACTCACTCTCTCCTACTCTCTCCTACTCTCTACTACTCCTCTCTACTACTCACTCTCTACTACTCACTCTCTACTACTCTACTACTCACTCTACTGCTCTCTACCACTCACTCTCTACTACTCTACTACTCACTCTCTACTACTCTCTACTACTCTCTACTATTCCCTCTCTACTACTCACTCTACTACTCTCTACTACTCACTCTCTACTACTCACTCTCTACTACTCTACTACTCTTTACTACTCTCTACTACTCACTCTCTACTACTCACTCTCAACTACTCTCTCTACTACTCACTCTCTACTACTCTCTACTACTCACTCTACTACTCTCTACTACTCTCTACCACTCACTCTCTACTACTCTCTACTACTCTCTCTCTACTACTCACTCTCTACTACTCACTCTCTACTACTCTACTACTCACTCTCCACTACTCACTCTCTACTACTCGCTCTCTACTACTCTCTACTACTCACTCTACTACTCACTCTCTACTACTCTACTACTCTCTCTGCTACTCACTCTCTACTACTCTCTACTACTCACTCTCTACTACTCACTCTCTACTACTCTACTACTCTCTACTACTCTCTCTACTACTCACTCTCTACTACTCTCTACTACTAGCTCTCTACTACTCTCTACTACTCTCTTCTACTCACTCTACTACTCACTCTCTACTACTCACTCTTTAATACTCACTCTCTATTAATCACTCTCTACTACTCACTCTACTACTCTACTACTCACTCTCTGATACTTTCTCTACTACTCTCTACTACTCTCTATTACTCACTCTCTACTCTCTATTACTCGCTCTCTACTCTCTACCTCTTTACCTCTCTCTACCTCTCTCTACCTCTCTCTCTACTACTCTCTACCTCTCTACCTCTACCTCTCTACCTCTACACCTCTACCTATACACCTCTACCTCTCTGTACATGCACACATATGCACATATATATATATGCATATGCATTTATATATATGTATGTGTATTACCTACTGGCGGTCGCCAGTAGGTAGTTATAGTTAGGACCACGTTTCCATAGGAAAACCTCAACATTCTATTTTGAATAACTTTGGCGCCGGTCGACGAATCCTCGCGAATTTCTCAAAATAGGTGGGGCGCTACGCTCCGCTCCTACCCTGAAAGTCTCGGGGGGATTCGTCAAGCGGGGGCTGAGATAAAAGGGGGATCCCAAAACGCGTTTTTCCCATGCATTTTTCCATAGGACCTTTAGAACGAGCTACAGCCCGAACGGCTGAACAGAATTACTAGAAATTTGGCAGAGAGGTAGTCCCTAGGTCAAGGAAGTGCCTTTTGTAGGTTTGGTGTAAATCTGTTCAGTAGATTCTGAGAAAATAGCCTTTAAATCAATATATATATCTGAGCCCGCTTACGGTACGCTTACGGTACGCTTACGGTACGCTTACCGTAAGCTTACGGTGGCGTGCGCGAGCGCGATTCTGATTGGCTCTTAGATCTTAGTAAACATTCGAATCGGCCGAAACCAGGAAGCGGCGTCCGCCATTTTGTCTCTCGCACTGAGTGTTGTTTATCAAACATGATGGCCAAAAACATGTTACGGGGCTGTTTTGACAACTCCCTCCCACATAGTCATGTTGAGGGAGTCCCAAAACATCCCCCAAGAGCAAAAACGTTTTTATTTTTTTTTCGGCAATTTCGCGGGGTACGCTTACCGTACGCTTACCGTAAGCTTACCGTACGCTTACGGTAAAAAAATAAAAATAAAAAAAACACTATCCACACTTACCCCACCCCCTGTGCTTTTGGTGGCCGCAGGCCACCAAATGTGCAGGGCTTATTAATAGAGAAAAAAAACGTAATTTTGGCAACATGAAATTATAAAATCGAAATAAAAAAAACACTATCCACATTGACCTCACCCCCTGTGCTTTTGGTGGCCGAAGGCCACCAAATGTACAGGGCTTATTAAAGTTGATAAAAACCGTGCACGGAACGAACTGCGTTAAGTGGGCGCGCACGCCACAAATGGCGTAAAGTAACTTAGCATTTAAAAAAACGTACAAATTCACTGAAAAAACCATAGGTTTCACACACGTTATAGTTAGGAAATAGCATTTAAAAAACCTTGCTAATTCACTGAAAAAACCATAGGTTTCACACATGTTATAGTTAGCTGGACATTTTACTGATAAAAAACCAATGAAATTCCCCCGTTATAGTTACTGTAGGCAACTATAACTCACGCGACCGTAATCCTCTGCTGATGACATATGTGTCTTTATGAAAAAAAAATATTTGTAATATATGTATAGCTAAAATTTAATGGAAGAAGATATGGGCAAATAAGTGTCTAAATACAGTATTAGCATCAGCAGAGGATTACGGTCGCGTGAGTTATAGTTGCCTACAGTAACTATAACGGGGGAATTTCATTGGTTTTTTATCAGTAAAATGTCCAGCTAACTATAACATGTGTGAAACCTATGGTTTTTTCAGTGAATATATATATACATATATAAACATATAAATATAATCTGCATATCTATATAAATATAAACACTTGCAAACATATACGTATACATATATGCATACGTATGCATGGTATGTACATGAAAGTTTGAAAAACTCTAATACAAGCAAAGCTAAAAAGCCACCTAATTACAAACAGAATTGCTTTAACTTAAACGAGGGCGAGACCTATTGCTTTTTCAATGCTTGTTTACTTTAATTCCATCAAGAAGGCATTCAGATGTGTCACACATTTTCCATAAATTCTGATTGGTAGCACTCTAGTTGCTCATTAGATCACTGTAGTAAAGCTACTGCTCACCAGGGAAGTCTGCTGCTGGTATTCAAAGTGCATGGTTCAGTCTGCATGTCAGAATATTTTAATGAAATGGAAGAGGATTTGAGAAGTCAAAATGTGCCCTAATCTTTCTTTCAGCAGCACTAAACATAATTTCTATGGCAAAATGAACCCCCTAATTTTGTTCCTTTACAAATTAAATGTTTTAAGTGTTACCACTTTATTCCAATCAAGATGGCATCAGGGTGCCATACTTTTGTCATAAGTAAGACTGTTAGCGCTCTAGTTGTTCTTTAAAACACTCTGGGACATTCTGTCATTGAGCTATACTTGGGCTACATCTCGGTGATATTTGTGCTACATTTGGGCTCTTTTGTCTCTGGTGGCCATCTTGGAATACTTATTTGTTTTGAAGTTTCCTAATTTCCTCATTTACAACAGTCTCCTCAGTAGGAAATACTTTCAGGTTTTTTACTTTCATTCCATCAAGAAGGCATTCAGGTGTGTCACACATTTGCCATAAATTAGGAATTTTAGCACTCTAGTTGCTTATTAGATCACTGTAATAAAGCTACTGCTCACCAGGGAAGTCTGCTGCTGGTATTGAAAGTGCATGTTTCAGTCTGCATGTCAGAATTTTTTTATGAAATAGAAGAGGATTTGAGAAGTCACTCAAAATGTGCCCTAATTTTTCTTTTTTCCGCACTAATCATAATTTCTATGGCAAAATGAACCTCCTCATTGTGTTCCTTTTAAATTGAACTACTCACTCTCTACTACTCACTCGCTACTACTTTCTACTACTCACTCTCTACTACTCACTCTCTCCTACTCTCTACTACTCTCTACTACTACTCTCTACTACTCACTCCCTACTACTCACTCTCTACTACTCTACTACTCACTCTACTGCTCTCTACCACTCACTCTCTACTACTCTACTACTCACTCTCTACTACTCTCTACTACTCTCTACTATTCCCTCTCTACTACTCACTCTACTACTCTCTACTACTCACTCTCTACTACTCACTCTCTACTACTCTACTACTCTTTACTACTCTCTACTACTCACTCTCTACTACTCACTCTCAACTACTCTCTCTACTACTCACTCTCTACTACTCTCTACTACTCACTCTACTACTCTCTACTACTCTCTACCACTCACTCTCTACTACTCTCTACTACTCTCTCTCTACTACTCACTCTCTACTACTCACTCTCTACTACTCTACTACTCACTCTCCACTACTCACTCTCTACTACTCGCTCTCTACTACTCTCTACTACTCACTCTACTACTCACTCTCTACTACTCTACTACTCTCTCTGCTACTCACTCTCTACTACTCTCTACTACTCACTGTCTACTACTCACTCTCTACTACTCTACTACTCTCTACTACTCTCTCTACTACTCACTCTCTACTACTCTCTACTACTAGCTCTCTACTACTCTCTACTACTCTCTTCTACTCACTCTACTACTCACTCTCTACTACTCACTCTCTAATACTCACTCTCTATTAATCACTCTCTACTACTCACTCTACTACTCTCTACTACTCACTCTCTGATACTTTCTCTACTACTCTCTACTACTCTCTATTACTCACTCTCTACTCTCTATTACTCGCTCTCTACTCTCTACCTCTTTACCTCTCTCTACCTCTCTCTACCTCTCTCTCTACTACTCACTCTCTACTACTCTACTACTCACTCTCCACTACTCACTCTCTACTACTCGCTCTCTACTACTCTCTACTACTCACTCTTCTACTCACTCTCTACTACTCTACTACTCTCTCTGCTACTCACTCTCTACTACTCTCTACCACTCACTCTCTACTACTCACTCTCTACTACTCTACTACTCTCTACTACTCTCTCTACTACTCACTCTCTACTACTCTCTACTACTAGCTCTCTACTACTCTCTACTACTCTCTTCTACTCACTCTACTACTCACTCTCTACTACTCACTCTCTAATACTCACTCTCTATTAATCACTCTCTACTACTCACTCTACTACTCTCTACTACTCACTCTCTGATACTTTCTCTACTACTCTCTACTACTCTCTATTACTCACTCTCTACTCTCTATTACTCACTCTCTACTCTCTACCTCTTCACCTCTCTCTACCTCTCTCTACCTCTCTCTCTACTACTCTCTACCTCTCTACCTCTACCTCTCTACCTCTACACCTCTACCTATACACCTCTACCTCTCTGTACATGCACACATATGCACATATATATTTATGCATATGCATTTATATATATGTATGTGTATATATATATATATACATATATAAACATATAAATATAATCTGCATATCTATATACAAATAAACACTTGCAAACATATACGTATACATATATGCATACATATGCATGGTATGTACATGAAAGTTTGAAAAACTCTAATACAAGCAAAGCTAAAAAGCCACCTAATTACAAACAGAATTGCTTTAACTTAAACGAGGGCGAGACCTATTGCTTTTTCAATGCTTGTTTACTTTAATTCCATCAAGAAGGCATTCAGATGTGTCACACATTTTCCATAAATTCTGATTGGTAGCACTCTAGTTGCTCATTAGATCACTGTAGTAAAGCTACTGCTCACCAGGGAAGTCTGCTGCTGGTATTCAAAGTGCATGTTTCAGTCTGCATGTCAGAACTTTTTAATGAAATAGAAGAGGATTTGAGAAGTCAAAATGTGCCCTAATTTTTCTTTCTGCAGCACTAATCATAATTTCTATGGCAAAATGAACCTCCTCATTGTGTTCATTTTAAATTGAACTACTCACTCTCTACTACTCACTCGCTACTACTTTCTACTACTCACTCTCTACTACTCGCTCTCTACTACTCTCTACTACTCTCTACTACTCACTCTCTACTGCTCTCTACTACTCTCTACCACTCAATCTACTACTCACTCTCTACTACTCTCTCTCTACTATTCCCTCTCTACTACTCACTCTACTACTCTCTACTACTCACTCTCTACTACTCACTCTCTACTACTCACTCTCTACTACTCTACTACTCTTTACTACTCTCTACTACTCACTCTCTACTACTCACTCTCAACTACTCTCTCTACTACTCACTC
The DNA here is from genome assembly GCF_964204655.1 of Triturus cristatus. Taxonomy (NCBI): domain Eukaryota; kingdom Metazoa; phylum Chordata; class Amphibia; order Caudata; family Salamandridae; genus Triturus; species Triturus cristatus. The sequence goes on from NC_140579.1 coordinate 1,103,813,900, forward strand.
TCTACTACTCTCTACTACTCACTCTCTACTACACACTCTCTACTACTCACTCTCTACTACTCACTCTCTACTACTCTACTACTCTTTACTACTCTCTACTACTCACTCTCTACTACTCACTCTCAACTACTCTCTCTACTACTTACTCTCTACTACTCTCTACTACTCACTCTCTACTACACACTCTCTACTACTTGCTCTCTGCTATTCGCTCTCTACTACTCTCTAGTACCCACTCTACTACTCACTCTCAACTACTCTCTCTACTACTCACTCTCTACTACTCTCTACTACTCACTCTCTACTACTCACTCTCTACTACTCTCTACTACTCTCTCTGCTACTCACTCTCTACTACTGTCAAGAATTCCTGTCAGGCGAGGGGAGGAAAACGGTAACCAGCGAAAACGGACTACATCTCCCAGGATGCTTAGCGGTTGAGAGGTTATGTAAACAGGAGAGCTGTTACATCACTCAAGGAAAACACGCCCTTATGTAAACAGGAGAGCTGTTACATAACTCAAGGAAAACACGCCCTTATGTAAACAGGAGAGCTGTTACATAACTCAAGGAAAACACGCCCTTATGTAAACAGGAGAGCTGTTACATAACTCAAGGAAAACACGCCCTATAAAGGGAGGAACCGGGAGGTACAACGCTGTCGGATATTGTGTTTACACCGACGTACCTGCTTAGTGAAGAGCAGTGTTCCGGAGTGGTGCTCCAGTAAGGCAAGAACGGAGGTAGGTCGAGTCGATACTCCCTGGGCCGTGTCTTGCCCCATCGTCACCTGTGAAGGACCCGGAAGCTCTACCGGATAACCATTGAGCTTCGCTTTTTGACTCGGCTGAGTCAAAGCGCAGTGGCGCTTTTGCTGGTTGGAGTCGTAACTCCCAGCCCGACCAGAGATACAGGGACTGCCAGCTGTAACGCACACCAGGAGGTGTTTGCCGCGTTACAGACTCGGAAGTCCACGGGATCGATCGAGCGGCTGCTCTCGGTTCAGTCTTCTTTGCTTGTGATTGGGGTATCGGTGACGCATCACCAGGAGGTGACTCCGCGTCCCGGTGCAGTCTGAGGAAGAGGTTGAGCGGCTGCTCCCTTCAGGTAGAGACCCCGGCTGGGTGTTTCCCTGACTCCTCGATTCTCCCCAACACTCTTCGTGCCCCTCACAGCCTACCGATTGGCATTATCGGCCATTTCATTTCTGCCCTCTGTTGGCATACGCCGGGATCGGCGTATATGCAGAGGACGGTTAGGACCATCCGTGCTGTGGGCTGGTAACGTACTTAGCCTGGAGGATTCCAGTGACTATAACCTTTGTTTATTCCTTGTATTATTTTTGCCTTCATTAAAATAACTAAACCTTCACAAGTTGTTGCGTTCTCCTTATCGTGTCTGTTAAACGATCCTGAGACGTTCAGGGCGTTACAAAATATCCGACCTTAATAACACTAACTGTCTCCCGGTCGATAACAGACATGGCAACACTTGATGATGTGCTGGCTGCTTTGGCGACCGTGCAAATTGATTTGGCTGCCTCCAGGCAAGAAACAGCCGATGTAAAAGCCAGACTGGATGCTATCCAATTGGACCCGCTCACGCCCAGCACCTCCCTCACGAACCAGACCCCTGCGGTAGTAGTGGAAATGCCGGTAGCCGTCCCCTTGGCAACACCAGAGAGGTACAGTGGGGATCCTAACACAGTGCAGGTATTCCTCACACAAGTGGCGCTACATTTATCGTGCAAACCAAGGGCGTTCCCCACGAGTCAGGCTCGTGTGGCTTTCCTTATATCCTATTTGGCTGGAAACGCGGCACAATGGGCCGTACCTCTGGTGAGCAGGGACGACCCCATCTTATGTGATTGGGGTGCTTTTCGCGAGGAATTCCTGAAGGTCTTCGACAGAAGGGCTGACTCGTACACGGCGGACCGTGAAATGCTTGAGTTGAGACAGGGATCCAACGACCTGGTGCAGTATCTCAACGCGTTCCGAAGGCTGGTTGCGGAAACCAAGTGGCCTGTTGCTAAACAGACGGCGCTCTTCCATCACGGGCTGTGCGATGAGCTCAAGGACGCCGTGGCTCATATTGACCCACAACCCAAGACATGTGAGGGCCTTATCAACCTGGTTTTACGGCTGGAACATAGGCTAAGTGAAAGAAAGGGGGATCATGGGAGAAAAGGAAAATCCCTTCCATCCTATGTGACAGTGGGAAGTCCTGAAACTTCCACCGCATCCAAGGGAGAACCCATGGACATCGGCGCAATACGAGCGAGCCTCACAGCCACGGAGAAAGAGTCACGCCGTAAACAAGGATTGTGCCTATATTGTGGCAAAAAAGGCCACTACGTACGTGAATGCCCTGCCAAACCGAAGACGTCACGTTATCGGGCCAACCGGTCGGTAACAGCCGTGGTGGACGTACCGGCGGAAAACTAGAGGACTCCCAGACCAAAGAAGGGGCATCTCGGAGTCACTCATCCATCCCTTCACTTTCCAACTCGGTCACTAAGGGACAACGACACCTGTTTCTCACGGTGCACGTGGGAGTGCATGACCAGTGGATACCCGTTGTGGCCATGGTGGATTCAGGGGCCACTGGCATGTTTATGGACCACAACGAGGCATGCAGGCTAGGGCTAGTGCTTCTTCCCAAAGCTGTACCCGAAGACGTCTATGCTGTAGACGGAAGGCGATTGGTGACGGGGCCCATCGGGCAGCACACGGGGGTCCTTCCGATGAGATGTGGGAGGAACCATTTGGAACAAATCGATTTTAACATCATCCGAGCGCCCCAATATGGCGTCATATTGGGATTGCCGTGGCTACAGAAACACAACCCCTCTGTGGATTGGCCAACACATCGCATCGAACTGACGTCACCGTATTGCATCCTGCATTGTGGAATAAGAACGGAATCCCTTGACGCAGATGAGAGCGGGAGTCAGACGGTGGCTACAGCGGCAGAAAAAGATGTGGCTCTCCCCCAGGCTTATCACAGTTTTGAGGATGTATTTGATGAGGTGAAAGCGGAAGTGCTACCACCACATAGACAGTTTGACTGCCAGATCGACCTGGTGCCAGGGGCCAGCGTTCCCAGCGGCAGGCTGTATGCCCTGACGGAGCCTGAAAACGTGCATCTCCGGGGGTACCTGGATAAACTCCTCAAGCTAGGATTCATCCGCCCGTCCAAGTCTCCGGCCGCCTCGCCACTCTTCTTCATCCCGAAGGCTAATGGGGAGCTGAGAGCCTGTGTGGACTTTAGGGCATTGAATGCGATAACCGTAAAGAATCGGTACCCCTTGCCTCTCATCAGTGTACTTCTGGAACAGGTCAAGAAAGCTCGTATCTACACCAAGTTGGATTTGAAAGGGGCATACCATCTGGTGCGCATGAGGGACGGAGACGAGTGGAAGACCGCCTTTAAGACCAGGTTCGGCCTTTTTGAGTACCTCGTCATGCCGTTCGGTCTGTGCAACGCCCCGGCAGCCTTTCAGTACTTTTTGAATGAGGTATTCAGAGAGGAGTTGGATATCTACGTGGTCGTATATATCGACGACATCCTCATCTATTCGTCTAGTGTGGAGGAGCACGTACACCACGTCAAAGCTGTGCTCCAAAAGCTGAGGGAAAACATGCTGTTTTGTAAACTCAGCAAGTGTGACTTCCACGTCACATCCGTGGAATTCCTCGGAGTGATGCTGAGTCCAGAGGGACAGGAGATGGCAGAACGAAAGATCAAGGTGGTGAAAGAATGGCCGGTGCCCCAAAGCGTGAAGGACGTCCAAAGTTTCATTGGCTTCGCCAACTTTTACAGGCGGTTTATAGATGGATTTTCAGGATTGGTGGCCCCAATCACACAGCTACTGAGGAAGTCCAAGGAGTTTGTCTGGTCCCCTGAAGCGAACAAAGCCTTTGAGGCCCTGAAAAGCGCCTTTGGTAAGGCGCCGGTGTTGGCTCACCCCGATCCGGATCTCCCCTACGTGGTGGAAGCGGACGCATCGGATGTGGCGCTGGGGGCTATCTTGTCCCAACGCAACCACGACACAGGGGTGCTTCATCCCGTTGCGTACATGTCCCGCAAACTCAACGACGCCGAACGCAACTACCATATTGCGGAGAAGGAGCTTCTCGCAATCAAGGACGCCTTCACCGAATGGAGGCATTGGTTGATGGGGGCCAGACATGTGGTATCGGTGTACACGGACCATCGGAACCTACAGTTCATGACGGCCACAAGACACCTTTCTCCCTGACAGCTGCGGTGGATGATCTTCTTTGCGGGGTTCAACTTCCGCATCACATATCGGCCGGGGACGGAAAACCGGAAGGCGGACGCCCTGTCCCGTCAATCTGCAGTTAAGGAACCATTGCCTGCGACCGAGCATTCCATCATTTCCCCGAGGATGGTATTGGGGGTTATCCAACCGGATACTTTCCTGAGGGGAATAAAAAGAGGGATCAGGTCATTCGCATGGCGGAGGTGGCTCCTCAGTCACAGAGAATGGCAGCTGAAGGACGGGATACCCCTGAAGGGCAGGTGCCTATTGATACCCACGCCTAGGCTAAGGAAACAAGCATTCATCTGGTGCCATGACTCTCCATGCGCAGGTCATTTGGGCTTTGAAAAAACGGTGGCTAGCATGGGACGGCATTTCTGGTGGCCAACCATGAGAGTGGATGTCAGGAGGTGGGGACAGGAGTGTCCTACGTGTGCTACCATGAAGGCCGACCATGGCCGAACCCAAGGGCTCTTACATCCACTTCCGACCCCGGATAGACCATGGGATAGCATATCACTGGACTTCGTGGTGGGCCTACCGGTAGACCAGGGGATGACGGCAATACTGGTGGTGGTGGATTACTTGACGAAAATGGGGCACTTCATCCCCTGCAAGAGAGTCCCTACGGCCGGGGAATTGGCGTCACTACTCCTAAAGAATGTGGTACGACTGCATGGATTACCTGGGGTGATCGTGTCGGACCGGGGGTCGCAGTTTACTGCGCAATTCTGGAAGACTTGGTGCACTGCGCTGCATGTTAAGACCGCCCTGTCCACCAGCTACCACCCTCAAACGGACGGCCAAACCGAGCGTCTGAACCAAACGCTCAAACAGTATCTGCGATGTTTTGTGGACCAGGGCAGGGAAGAATGGGTCGACTTGCTATGGGTTGCAGAGATAGCCTATAACAACGCCACTCACAGCTCCACACAATCATCTCCGTTCTATAGCAACTATGGCCAACATCCCAGGTTCTTGCCATTTCTACATCCGTTCAGAGAGGACAGGATTCCCGCCACAGCGGACAGGGTGGCACACATAAAAGACACGTTGATGCGCTCAAGGGCTGTCCTAATAGAGGCCAAGAGAAGATACAAGGCTGCGGCAGACAGGAAGAGAAGGCCCGGGCCACTGTACCGCACTGGAGACTACGTCTGGATATCCACAAGAAACATGAGGTTTCGAAAGAACAGTGTGTTCCATCCCAAGTACATGGGCCCCTATCGAATTACCAAGTGTATGGGTCCCGTGAACGTGAAGGTGTGCTTGCCCCAGTCATTGCGGATACACCCTGTCTTTCATGTATCATTGCTCAAACCAGCACCCTCCAAGCCGTCTGGGACACCTAGGCCGGTATGCGTGGAGTCGGAGGTGGAGTATGAAGTGTCGGGCATACGGGCGTCCAAATGGCGCAGGGGGAAGCTGTGGTACCTGGTTGCGTGGAAAGGCTATGGCCCGGAGGAGCAGTCATGGGAACCGGCTGAAGGGGTTCATGCTCCGCGCTTGGTCTCCTTGTTCCATCGGCGTTTTCCTGCCAGCGCTGGACCCGGGGGGAGCCGCTGAGAGGGAGGATGTACTGTCAAGAATTCCTGTCAGGCGAGGGGAGGAAAACGGTAACCAGCGAAAACAGACTACATCTCCCAGGATGCTTAGCGGTTGAGAGGTTATGTAAACAGGAGAGCTGTTACATAACTCAAGGAAAACACGCCCTTATGTAAACAGGAGAGCTGTTACATAACTCAAGGAAAACACGCCCTTATGTAAACAGGAGAGCTGTTACATAACTCAAGGAAAACACGCCCTTATGTAAACAGGAGAGCTGTTACATAACTCAAGGAAAACACGCCCTATAAAGGGAGGAACCGGGAGGTACAACGCTGTCGGATATTGGGTTTACACCGACGTACCTGCTTAGTGAAGAGCAGTGTTCCGGAGTGGTGCTCCAGTAAGGCAAGAACGGAGGTAGGTCGAGTCGATACTCCCTGGGCCGTGTCTTGCCCCATCGTCACCTGTGAAGGACCCGGAAGCTCTACCGGATAACCATTGAGCTTCGCTTTTTGACTCGGCTGAGTCAAAGCGCAGTGGCTTTTGCTGGTTGGAGTCGTAACTCCCAGCCCGACCAGAGATACAGGGACTGCCAGCTGTAACGCACACCAGGAGGTGTTTGCCGCGTTACAGACTCGGAAGTCCACGGGATCGATCGAGCGGCTGCTCTCGGTTCAGTCTTCTTTGCTTGTGATTGGGGTATCGGTGACGCATCACCAGGAGGTGACTCCGCGTCCCGGTGCAGTCTGAGGAAGAGGTTGAGCGGCTGCTCCCTTCAGGTAGAGACCCCGGCTGGGTGTTTCCCTGACTCCTCGATTCTCCCCAACACTCTTCGTGCCCCTCACAGCCTACCGATTGGCATTATCGGCCATTTCATTTCTGCCCTCTGTTGGCATACGCCGGGATCGGCGTATATGCAGAGGACGGTTAGGACCATCCGTGCTGTGGGCTGGTAACGTACTTAGCCTGGAGGATTCCAGTGACTATAACCTTTGTTTATTCCTTGTATTATTTTTGCCTTCATTAAAATAACTAAACCTTCACAAGTTGTTGCGTTCTCCTTATCGTGTCTGTTAAACGATCCTGAGACGTTCAGGGCGTTACAACTACTCACTCTCTACTACTCTACTACTCTCTACTACTCGCTCTACCACTCACTCTCTACTATTCTCTACTACTTACTCTACTACTCTCTCCTACTCTCTACCACTCACTCTCTACTACTCTACTACTCACTCTCTACTACTCTCTCTCTACTACTCACTCTCTACTACTCACTCTACTACTCTCTACTACTCATTCTCTACTACTCTCTACTACTCACTCTCTACTACTCACTCTCTACTACTCACTCTCTACTACTCTCTACTGCTCACTCTCCACTACTCATTCTCTACTGCTCGCTCTCAACTACTCTCTACTACTCACTCTACTACTCACTCTCTACTACTCTACTACTCACTCTCTACTATTCTCTACTACTCACTCTACTACTCTCTCCTACTCTCTACCACTCACTCTCTACTACTCTACTACTCACTCTCTACTACTCTCTCTCTACTACTCTCTCTCTACTACTCTCTACTACTCACTCTACTACTCTCTACTACTCAATCTCTACTACTCTCTCTCTACTACTCACTCTCTACTATTCACTCTCTACTACTCACTCTCTACTACTCTACTACTCTCTACTACTCGCTCTACTACTCACTCTACTATTCTCTACTACTCACTCTACTACTCTCTCCTACTCTCTACCACTCACTCTTTACTAATCTACTACTCACTCTCTACTACTCTCTCTCTACTACTCACTCTCTACTACTCTCTACTACTCACTCTCTACTACACACTCTCTACTACTTGCTCTCTGCTATTCGCTCTCTACTACTCTCTAGTACTCACTCTACTACTCACTCTCTACTACTCTCTATTACTCACTCTCTACTACTCCACTACTCTCTACTACTCACTCTCTACTACTCACTCTCTACTACTCTCTACTACTCTACTACTCTCTACTACTCTCTCTCTACTACTCACTCTCTACTACTCACTCTCTACTACTCTCTACTACTCACTCTCTACTACTCTCTCTCTACTACTCTCTACTACTCACTCTCTACTACTCTCTACTACTCACTCTCTACTACTCTCTCTCTTCTTCTCTCTACTACTCACTCTGCTACTCACTCTCTACTACTCTCTAATACTCTCTGCTACTCACTCTCTACTACTAGCTCTCTACTACTCTCTACTACTCTCTTCTACTCACTCTACTACTCACTCTCTACTACTCACTCTCTAATACTCACTCTCTATTAATCACTCTCTACTACTCACTCTACTACTCTCTACTACTCACTCTCTGATACTTTCTCTACTACTCTCTACTACTCTCTATTACTCACTCTCTACTCTCTATTACTCGCTCTCTACTCTCTACCTCTCTCTACCTCTCTCTCTACTACTCTCTACCTCTCTACCTCTACCTCTCTACCTCTACACCTCTACCTCTACACCTCTACCTCTCTACCTCTCTGTACATGCACACATATGCACATATATATATATATGCATATGCATTTAAACATATAAATATAATCTGCATATCTATATAAATATAAACACTTGCAAACATATACATATACATATATGCATACATATGCATGGTATGTACATGAAAGTTTAAAAAACTCTAATACAAGCAAAGCTAAAAAGCCACCTAATTACAAACAGAATTGCTTTAACTTAAACGAGGGCGAGACCTATTGCATTTTCAATGCTTGTTTACTTTAATTCCATCAAGAAGGCATTCAGATGTGTCACACATTTTCCATAAATTCTGATTGGTAGCACTCTAGTTGCTCATTAGATCACTGTAGTAAAGCTACTGCTCACCAGGGAAGTCTGCTGCTGGTATTCAAAGTGCATGGTTCAGTCTGCATGTCAGAATATTTTAATGAAATGGAAGAGGATTTAAGAAGTCAAAATGTGCCCTAATATTTCTTTCAGCAGCACTAAACATAATTTATATGGCAAAATGAACCCCCTAATTTTGTTCCTTTGCAAATTAATTGTTTTAAGTGTTACCACTTTATTCCAATCAAGATGGCATCAGGGGGCCATACTTTTGTCATAAGTAAGACTGTTAGCGCTCTAGTTGTTCTTTAAAACACTCTGGGACATTCTGTCTTTGAGCTATACTTGGGCTACATCTCGGTGATATTTGTGCTACATTTGGGCTCTTTTGTCTCTGGTGGCCATCTTGGAATACTTATTTGTTTTGAAGTTTCCTAATTTCCTCATTTACAACAGTCTCCTCAGTAGGAAATACTTTCAGGTTTTTTACTTTCATTCCATCAAGAAGACATTCAGGTGTGTCACACATTTGCCATAAATTAGGAATTTTAGCACTCTAGTTGCTTATTAGATCACTGTAATAAAGCTACTGCTCACCAGGGAAGTCTGCTGCTGGTATTGAAAGTGCATGTTTCAGTCTGCATGTCAGAATTTTTTTATGAAATAGAAGAGGATTTGGGAAGTCACTCAAAATGTGCCCTAATTTTTCTTTTTTCCGCACAAATCATAATTTCTATGGCAAAATGAACCTCCTCATTGTGTTCCTTTTAAATTGAACTACTCACTCTCTACTACTCACTCGCTACTACTTTCTACTACTCACTCTCTACTACTCACTCTGTCCTACTCTCTACTACTCTCTACTACTACTCTCTACTACTCACTCTCTACTACTCACTCTCTACTACTCTACTACTCACTCTACTGCTCTCTACCACTCACTCTCTACTACTCTACTACTCACTCTCTACTACTCTCTACTACTCTCTACTATTCCCTCTCTACTACTCACTCTACTACTCTCTACTACTCACTCTCTACTACTCACTCTCTACTACTCTACTACTCTTTACTACTCTCTACTGCTCACTCTCTACTACTCACTCTCAACTACTCTCGATACTACTCACTCTCTACTACTCTCTACTACTCACTCTACTACTCTCTACTACTCTCTACCACTCACTCTCTACTACTCTCTACTACTCTCTCTCTACTACTCACTCTCTAGTACTCACTCTCTACTACTCTACTACTCACTCTCCACTACTCACTCTCTACTACTCGCTCTCTACTACTCTCTACTACTCACTCTACTACTCACTCTCTACTACTCTACTACTCTCTCTGCTACTCACTCTCTACTACTCTCTACTACTCACTCTCTACTACTCATTCTCTACTACTCTACTACTCTCTACTACTCTCTTTACTACTCACTCTCTACTACTCACTCTCTACTACTCTCTACTGCTCTCTCTCTACTACACACTCTCTACGACTTGCTCTCTACTACTCACTCTACAACTCTCTCTCTACTACTCACTCTACTACTCACTCTACTACTCTCTACTACTCTCTCTCTACTACTCACTCTCTGCTACTCACTCTCTACTACTCACTCTCCACTACTCACTCTCTACTACTTACTCTCTACTACTCCCTACTACTCACTCTACTACTCACTCTCTACTACTCTCTACTACTCACTCTCTACTACTCCACTACTCTCTACTAATCACTCTCTACTAATCACTCTGTACTACTCTCTACTTCTCACTCTCTACTACTCACTCTCTACTACTCACTCTCTACTAATCTCTCTCTACTACTCTCTACTACTCACTCTCTACTACTCTCTACTACTCACTCTCTACTACTCTCTCTCTACTACTCTCTACTACTCACTCTACTACTCATTCTCTACTACTCATTCTCTACTACTCTCTCTCTGCTACTCAGTCTCCACTACTCACTCTCTACTACTCTCTACTACTCACTCTCTAATACTCACTCTACTACTCTCTACTACTCACTCTCTACTACTCTCTACTACTCACTCTACTACTCACTCTTTACTACTTTCTACTACTCTCTACTACTCACTCTACTACTCACTCTTTACTACTCTCTACTACTCTCTACTTCTCACTCTCTACTACTCTCTACTACTCACTCTCTACTACTCACTCTACTACTCTCTCTACTACTCTCTACTACTCTCTCTCTACTCTCTACTCTCTATTACTCATCCTCTACTCTCTACCTCTCTACCTCTCTCTACCTCTCTCTCTACTACTCTCTACCTCTACCTCGCTACCTCTACGTCTCTACCTCTAAACCTTTACCTCTCTACCTCTCTCTACCTCTCTCTACACGCACACATATGCACATATATGCATATGCATTTATATATATGTATGTATATATATATACATACATATATAAACATATATATAATCTGCATATCTAGATAAATACAAATATAAATGCATGTATACATATACATATATGCATGTTATGTACATGAAATTTTGAAAAACACTAATAAAAGCAAAGCTAAAAAGCCACCTAATTACAAACAGAATTGCTTTAACTTAAAAGAGGGCTAGACCTATTGCATTTTCAATGCTTGTTTACTTTGGTTCCATCAAGAAGGCATTCAAATGTGACAAATTTGCCATAAATTATGAATGGTAGCACTCTAGTTCCTCATTAGATCACTGTAGTAAAGCTACTACTCACCAGGGAAGTCTGCTGCTGGTATTCAAAGTGCATGTTTCAGTCTGCATGTCAGAACTTTTTAATGAAATAGAAGAGGATTTGAGAAGTCAAAATGTGCCCTAATTTTTCTTTCTGCAGCACTAATCATAATTTCTATGGCAAAATGAACCTCCTCATTGTGTTCCTTTTAAATTGAACTACTCACTCTCTACTACTCACTCGCTACTACTTTCTACTACTCACTCTCTACTACTCGCTCTCTACTACTCTCTACTACTCTCTACTACTACTCTCTACTACTCACTCTCTACTACTCACTCTCTACTACTCTACTACTCACTCTACTGCTCTCTACTACTCTCTACCACTCACTCTCTACTACTCTACTACTCACTCTCTACTACTCTCTACTACTCTCTCTCTACTATTCCCTCTCTACTACTCACTCTACTACTCTCTACTACTCACTCTCTACTACTCACTCTCTACTACTCTACTACTCTTTACTACTCTCTACTACTCACTCTCTACTACTCACTCTCAACTACTCTCTCTACTACTCACTCTCTACTACTCTCTACTACTCACTCTCTACTACACACTCTCTACTACTTGCTCTCTGCTATTCGCTCTCTACTACTCTCTAGTACTCACTCTACTACTCACTCTCAACTACTCTCTCTACTACTCACTCTCTACTACTCTCTACTACTCACTCTACTATTCTCTACTACTCTCTACCACTCACTCTCTACTACTCTCTACTACTCTCTCACTACTACTCACTCTCTACTACTCACTCTACTACTCTCTACTACTCTCTCTCTACTACTCACTCTCTACTACTCACTCTCTACTACTCTACTACTCACTCTCCACTACTCACTCTCTACTACTCGCTCTCTACTACTCTCTACTACTCACTCTACTACTCACTCTCTACTACTCTCTCTGCTACTCACTCTCTACTACTCACTCTCTACTACTCACTCTCTACTACTCTACTACTCTCTACTACTCTCTCTACTACTCACTCTCTACTACTCACTCTCTACCACTCTCTACTGCTCTCTCTCTCTACTACACACTCTCTATGACTTGCTCTCTACTACTCACTCTACAACCCTCTCTCTACTACTCACTCTCTACTACTCACTCTACTACTCTCTACTACTCTCTCTCTACTACTCACTCTCTGCTACTCACTCTCTACTACTCACTCTCCACTACTCACTCTCTACTACTCACTCTCTACTACTCCCTACTACTCACTCTACTACTCACTCTCTACTACTCTCTACTACTCACTCTACTACTCACTCTTTACTACTTTCTACTACTCTCTACTACTCACTCTACTACTCACTCTTTACTACTCTCTACTACTCTCTACTTCTCACTCTCTACTACTCTCTACTACTCACTCTCTACTACTCACTCTACTACTCTCTCCTTCTCACTCTCTGCTACTCTCTCTACTACTCTCTACTACTCTCTCTCTACTCTCTACTCTCTATTACTCATCCTCTACTCTCTACCTCTCTACCTCTCTCTACCTCTCTCTCTACTACTCTCTACCTCTACCTCGCTACCTCTACGTCTCTACCTCTAAACCTCTACCTCTCTACCTCTCTCTACCTCTCTCTACACGCACACATATGCACATATATGCATATGCATTTATATATATGTATGTATATATATATATATATATATATATATACATACATATATAAACATATATATAATCTGCATATCTAGATAAATACAAATATAAATGCATGTATACATATACATATATGCATGTTATGTACATGAAATTTTGAAAAACACTAATAAAAGCAAAGCTAAAAAGCCACCTAATTACAAACAGAATTGCTTTAACTTAAAAGAGGGCGAGACCTATTGCATTTTCAATGCTTGTTTACTTAGGTTCCATCAAGAAGGCATTCAGATGTGACAAATTTGCCATAAATTCTGAATGGTAGCACTCTAGTTCCTCTTTAGATCAATGTAGTAAAGCTACTACTCACCAGGGAAGTCTGCTGCTGTTATTCAAAGTGCACGTTTCAGTCTGCATGTCAGAACTTTTTAATGAAATAGAAGAGGATTTGAGAAGTCAAAATGTGCCCTAATTTTTCTTTCTGCAGCACTAATCATAATTTCTATGGCAAAATGAACCTCCTCATTGTCTTCCTTTTAAATTGAACTACTCACTCTCTACTACTCACTCGCTACTACTTTCTACTACTCACTCTCTACTACTCGCTCTCTACTACTCTATACTACTCTCTACCACTACTCTCTACTACTCACTCTCTACTACTCACTCTCTACTACTCTACTACTCACTCTACTGCTCTCTACTACTCTCTACCACTCACTCTCTACTACTCTACTACTCACTCTCTACTACTCTCTACTACTCTCTCTCTACTATTCCCTCTCTACTACTCACTCTACTACTCACTCTCTACTACTCTACTACTCTTTACTACTCTCTACTACTCACTCTCTACTACTCACTCTCAACTACTCTCTCTACTACTCACTCTCTACTACTCTCTACTACTCACTCTACTACACACTCTCTACTACTTGCTCTCTGCTATTCGCTCTCTACTACTCTCTAGTACTCACTCTACTACTCACTCTCAACTACTCTCTCTACTACTCACTCTCTACTACTCTCTACTACTCACTCTACTATTCTCTACTACTCTCTACCACTCACTCTCTACTACTCACTCTCTACTACTCTCTACTACTCTCTCTCTACTACTCACTCTCTACTACTCACTCTACTACTCTCTACTACTCTCTCTCTACTACTCACTCTCTACTACTCACTCTCTACTACTCTACTACTCACTCTCCACTACTCACTCTCTACTACTCGCTCTCTACTACTCTCTACTACTCACTCTACTACTCACTCTCTACTACTCTACTACTCTCTCTGCTATTCACTCTCTACTACTCACTCTCTACTACTCACTCTCTACTACTCTACTACTCTCTACTACTCTCTCTACTACTCACTCTCTACTACTCACTCTCTACTACTCTCTACTGCTCTCTCTCTACTACACACTCTCTACGACTTGCTCTCTACTACTCACTCTACAACTCTCTCTCTACTACTCACTCTCTACTACTCACTCTACTACTCTCTACTACTCTCTCTCTACTACTCACTCTCTGCTACTCACTCTCTACCACTCACTCTCCACTACTCACTCTCTACTACTCACACTCTACTACTCCCTACTACTCACTCTACTACTCACTCTACTACTCACTCTCTACTACTCTCTACTACTCACTCTCTACTACTCTCTACTAATCACTCTCTACTACTCACTCTGTACTACTCTCTACTGCTCTCTCTCTACTACACACTCTCTACGACTTGCTCTCTACTACTCACTCTACAACTCTCTCTCTACTACTCACTCTCTACTACTCACTCTACTACTCTCTACTACTCTCTCTCTACTACTCACTCTCTGCTACTCACTCTCTACTACTCACTCTCCACTACTCACTCTCTACTACTCACTCTCTACTACTCTCTCTCTACTACTCCCTACTACTCACTCTACTACTCTCTACTACTCACTCTCTACTACTCCACTACTCTCTACTAATCACTCTCTACTACTCACTCTGTACTACTCTCTACTACTCACTCTCTACTACTCTCTACTACTCACTCTCTACTAATCTCTCTCTACAACTCTCTACTACTCACTCTCTACTACTCTCTACTACTCACTCTCTACTACTCTCTCTCTACTACTCTCTACTACTCACTCTACTACTCATTCTCTACTACTCATTCTCTACTACTCTCTCTCTGCTACTCAGTCTCCACTACTCACTCTCTACTACTCTCTACTACTCACTCTCTAATACTCACTCTACTACTCTCTACTACTCACTCTCTACTACTCACTCAACTACTCACTCTTTACTACTCTCTACTACTCTCTACTTCTCACTCTCTACTACTCTCTACTACTCACTCTCTACTACTCTCTCCTACTCACTCTCTGCTACTCTCTCTACTACTCTCTACTACTCTCTCTCTACTCTCTACTCTCTATTAGTCATCCTCTACTCTCTACCTCTCTACCTCTCTCTACCTCTCTCTCTACTACTCTCTACCTCTACCTCGCTACCTCTACGTCTCTACCTCTAAACCTCTACCTCTCTACCTCTCTCTACCTCCCTCTACACGCACACATATGCACATATATGCATATGCATTTATATATTTGTATGTGTATATTTATATATACATACATATATAAACATATATATAATCTGCATATCTAGATAAATACAAATATAAATGCATGTATACATATACATATATGCATGTTATGTACATGAAATTTTGAAAAACACTAATAAAAGCAAAGCTAAAAAGCCACCTAATTACAAACAGAATTGCTTTAACTTAAAAGAGGGCGAGACCTATTGCATTTTCAATGCTTGTTTACTTTGGTTCCATCAAGAAGGCATTCAGATGTGACAAATTTGCCATAAATTCAAAGTGCATGTTTCAGTCTGCATGTCAGAACTTTTTAATGAAATAGAAGAGGATTTGAGAAGTCAAAATGTGCCCTAATTTTTCTTTCTGCAGCACTAATCATAATTTCTATGGCAAAATGAACCTCCTCATTGTGTTCCTTTTAAATTGAACTACTCACTCTCTACTACTCACTCGCTACTACTTTCTACTACTCACTCTCTACTACTCGCTCTCTACTACTCTCTACTACTCTCTACTACTACTCTCTACTACTCACTCTCTACGACTCACTCTCTACTACTCTACTACTCACTCTACTGCTCTCTACTACTCTCTACCACTCACTCTCTACTACTCTACTACTCACTCTCTACTACTCTCTACTACTCTCTCTCTACTATTCCCTCTCTACTACTCACTCTACTACTCTCTACTACTCACTCTCTACTACTCACTCTCTACTACTCTACTACTCTTTACTACTCTCTACTACTCACTCTCTACTACTCACTCTCAACTACTCTCTCTACTACTCACTTTCTACTACTCTCTACTACTCACTCTCTACTACACACTCTCTACTACTTGCTCTCTGCTATTCGCTCTCTACTACTCTCTAGTACTCACTCTACTACTCACTCTCAACTACTCTCTCTACTACTCACTCTCTACTACTCTCTACTACTCACTCTACTATTCTCTACTACTCTCTACCACTCACTCTCTACTACTCACTCTCTACTACTCTCTACTACTCTCTCTCTACTACTCACTCTCTACTACTCACTCTACTACTCTCTACTACTCTCTCTCTACTACTCACTCTCTACTACTCACTCTCTACTACTCTACTACTCACTCTCCACTACTCACTCTCTACTACTCGCTCTCTACTACTCTCTACTACTCACTCTACTACTCACTCTCTACTACTCTACTACTCTCTCTGCTATTCACTCTCTACTACTCACTCTCTACTACTCACTCTCTACTACTCTACTACTCTCTACTACTCTCTCTACTACTCACTCTCTACTACTCACTCTCTACTACTCACTCTCTACTACTCTCTCTCTACTACACACTCTCTACGACTTGCTCTCTACTACTCACTCTACAACTCTCTCTCTACTACTCACTCTCTACTACTCACTCTACTACTCTCTACTACTCTCTCTCTACTACTCACTCTCTGCTACTCACTCTCTACCACTCACTCTCCACTACTCACTCTCTACTACTCACACTCTACTACTCCCTACTACTCACTCTACTACTCACTCTACTACTCACTCTCTACTACTCTCTACTACTCACTCTCTACTACTCTCTACTAATCACTCTCTACTACTCACTCTGTACTACTCTCTACTACTCACTCTCTACTACTCTCTACTGCTCTCTCTCTACTACACACTCTCTACGACTTGCTCTCTACTACTCACTCTACAACTCTCTCTCTACTACTCACTCTCTGCTACTCACTCTACTACTCTCTACTACTCTCTCTCTACTACTCACTCTCTGCTACTCACTCTCTACTACTCACTCTCCACTACTCACTCTCTACTACTCACTCTCTACTACTCCCTACTACTCACTCTACTACTCTCTACTACTCACTCTCTACTACTCCTGTTGGAAGGCGGACCCCGAGGAGTCGGTGAGACCACCAAGGGGGGGGCCCTCTCACTGCACGAAGTAGCCGAGCGCTGCCGAGAAGTCTCCTGAGAGATCCTTCTCCTATCCCGTACTAGCACAGTAACACCACCACACCGGACTCAAGGAGGTTGTCTCAAGACAAGCAATTCTTTATCATCAATAAAAGGTTACGAGCTCAATATTTACACGAAGGGATCGAGGGATCCACCAAAAGTCTCAATGTCTCTTTGGAAGGGTAGGGGTAGCGGGACAGTCTTTGGCAGGAATGTGGTACGAGGGTACCTGGGGCCCAGTTCTTATCCTCACGCTGGAGGACCTCCGATCTCGGAGGGGTCGAGCCGCGACGGCGTCAGCAGGGCTCTGGCGTACAGTTTGTGGAGAGCCGCGATTCAATCAGCAGGGCTCTCAAGATGGTCTCTGTTCAGCTCGAGCCGCGACGTCGTCAGCAGGGCTCCGAGGAAGGTTCCAGCGAGGTTGGGCCGCGACGGCGTCTGCAGGGCTCCGATGTTCCAGGTGGTTCAGAAAAGGGTTCACAGGAGGGAGCCGCGACGCAGTCAGCAGGGCTCGTGATGGTTCCGACAAGAGTTCTTCTCCGTAGGGTCAGCCGCGATTCAATCAGCAGGGCTCTCAACTCCGGGATACAACTGCCGAGCTGTGGTGGGGTCGCCCCAGATATAGGTCTGGAGCCCTTTGATGTCCGGACCTATGCGCCCGAGGGGGCGGAGTGGCCGGGTGGAGGCGGCCAGACGCCCAGCAGGAGAGGCGCCAGGCCCATGGGAGTTGCAGGGCGATCACACCTCGAGAGGGGAGGACAGTTGGGGGTCCCATCGATACTGTCCTCCGCCGGGGGCGATGAATGGTTCCTGTGGCACCCCCTGGCTAGTTCGTGGTGCCTCGATGTCGGGGCTTCGCTGGGGTCGAGGCCGGGTTGAGCGGGGTCGCGCCGGCTGGTGCACGGTGTGACGTGGATGCCCACAAGATGGCGGAGCCACGAGGAGTATGCGTCCACGTGCAGCTCCGGGTGAAGGGCCTTGGTGCAGTTCAGACGGGTGGCCCGTGACGGCCGGGGCGGGGAACGGGCACAATCCAGGGGGTTAAGGACCACGCCACGAGGCCGGGTCCAACAGGCGTCCCCCCCAGCCGAAGGCATGGAGAGTCACCCATCTCCTTGGGGAT
This sequence comes from Triturus cristatus, assembly GCF_964204655.1. Lineage (NCBI taxonomy): Eukaryota > Metazoa > Chordata > Amphibia > Caudata > Salamandridae > Triturus > Triturus cristatus. The sequence goes on from NC_140579.1 coordinate 1,103,832,700, forward strand.
TCTCCTCGTCAAGGCGGAAGAAGCGGGACAGGCCGTCGGCGTTGGCGTGGTCAGTGCCGGGCCGGTGTTCGACGTCAAAGTCCATCCCTTGTAGCGAGATGGACCACCGCAGCAGCTTGGGGTTCTCGCCCCGCATTTGCATTAGCCATTGCAAGGGCCGGTGGTCGGTCTGGACCCGGAAGTGGGTGCCAAAGAGGTAGGGCCGGAGCTTCTTGAGGGCCCACACCACAGCGAAGGCCTCACGCTCAATAGTGCTCCAGCGTTGCTCTCGGGGCAGTAGTCGTCGGCTGATGAAGGCCACTGGTCGGTCGAGCCCCTTTTCGTCGGCTTGGGATAGGACGGCCCCGATCCCATACTCGGAGGCGTCCGTCTGTACCACGAACTCCTTCTGGTAGTCCGGGGCCTGCAGCACCGGAGCAGTACACATGGCTGTCTTTAGGGTGTCGAAGGCTGTTTGGCAGCGGGGTGTCCAGTGTACCTTCTTGGGCTGCTTTTTGGACGTTAACTCTGTGAGGGGGGCCAACAATGCTCCCATAGTCTCGGATAAACCGCCGGTAGTATCCGGTGAGGCCCAGGAAGGCCCGGACAGCGGTCTGGGTAGTGGGGGGTTCCCAGGTCTGGATGGCATCTATCTTTGCTTGGAGGGGGGCCACCTGCCCGCTCCCCACTTGATGGCCCAGGTAGGTCACGGATCCGTGGCCGATTTGGCATTTGCTGGCCTTGATTGTGAGCCCGGCCCGCTGAAGGGCGGCCAGGACGGCCTTCAGGTGGAGAAGGTGCTCGGCCCAGTGGTTGCTGTACACGGCAATGTCATCTAAGTAGGCCGCGCTGAAGGCCTCAAGCCCGGCCAAAACCTTGTTCACCAGTCTTTGGAAGGTGGCCGGGGCGTTCTTCATTCCGAAGGGCATCACCCGAAAGTGGTAATGCCCATCCGGGGTCGAAAAGGCGGATCTTTCTTGGGCGCCGGGGGTGAGCTGGATTTGCCAGTACCCGGCGGTGAGGTCCAGCGTGCTCAAGTAGCGAGCGGCCCCTAGGCGGTCGATCAGTTCGTCGGCCCGGGGTATCGGGTGTGCGTCTGTCTTGGTTACTACATTCAGGGCTCGGTAGTCCACGCAGAATTGCAACTCCGGGGGGTGACCGGGAGCTGCGGCCTTGGGCACCAGGACGACAGGGCTGGCCCACGGGCTGTCGGAAGGCTCGATGACCCCCAGGGCCAGCATCTTCGCTACTTCGGCCTGGATGCAGGCCCGCACTCGGTCAGGCACCCGGTAGGCTCTGTGTCGTATGGGGGGGTTCTCCCCGGTGTCGACGTCGTGGACGCACCAGTGGGTCACCCCCGGGGTGAGAGAGAAGAGGGCTGCGTAGTCCCGCAGTAATCGCTGGCAGTCGTTGCGCTGCTCCGGGGTCAGGGACGAGGCGAGTTGGACCCCTTCGATCGATCCATCGTGACTGTCGGATTGCAAGAGGTCGGGCAAGGGCTCGGAGTCGTCCTCGCTCCCCTCGTCGGTCGCCAGCAGCAGGCTCAGTTCGGTCCGGGCGAAGTGGGGTTTTAGCCTGTTCGCATGTAGGACCCGGAGGGGGTTCCGGGGGGACTCCAGATCGACCAGGTAGGTGACGGGACTTTTCTTCTCCACCACCTTGAAGGGCCCGGTCCACTTGTCCTGGAGGGCGCCGGGTTCGACCGGGGCCATGACCCATACTTTCTGACCTGGCTCGAATTCTACCGTAGAAGTGTTGCGATCGTACCACCACTTCATGTCCTCCTGGCTGGCCTCGAGGTTGGCTTCGGCTATGGCTCGGAACTTGCGGGTCTGGTTTCGGAGGGTCAGGAGGTATCGGTAGACGTCAGGAGGGGCGCCTCGGGGCTTCATCTCCCAGCCCTCCTTGACCAGGCTGAGTGGTCCGCGGACCGGGTGCCCATACAATAGTTCAAACGGGCTGAACCCCAGGGACTTCTGCGGGACCTCCCGATAGGCAAACAGGAGGCAGGGCAGCAGGACATCCCATTTCCGCCTGAGGGGTTCTTCCAGGCCCTGGATCATCCCTTTCAATGTTCGGTTGAACCGCTCAACCAGCCCGTTCCCCTGAGGGTGATATGGGGTCGTGAACTTGTATGTGACCCCGCATTGTTGCCACAGGGACCGCATGTACCTGGAGATAAAGTTCGTGCCACGGTCGCTCACCACTTCGCTGGGGAATCCCACTCGGGAGAAGATCCCCATCAAGGCCCGGCCTACCACAGGGGCCGTTATAGTTCTGAGCGGGACCGCCTCCGGGTACCTGGTGGCGTGGTCCACGAGGACCAGGATGAAGCGGTGGCCCAGGGCGGTTTGGGGGTCCAGGGGTCCCACAATGTCGATTCCGACTCGTTCAAACAGGGTGCTGTCGGCGGGAAAGGGCTGGAGGGGGGCCTTGACCCGACCCCCCGTCTTCCCGCTGGCTTGGCAGGTCTGGCAGGACCGGCAGTGGTTGTCCACATCTCTCCGCATCCGAGGCCAGTAGAAGTGGGTCACCAGACGACTGTACGTTTTGTCTTGCCCCAAGTGTCCGGCGAGGGGCACATCATGGGCCAGGTTGAGAAGGAACTCCCGGAAGCGGAGGGGGACCACCAACACGCGGCCGGCCCCGAGTTCTGCCACTTTCTGTTCACTGTACAACAGGCCCTCGGCCCAGTAGATCCAGTGGGTGCCGGTCTGGTCACCGTTGGCTTGCGCGGTCGCCTGCTGTCGGACCCCTTCGAGAGAGGGACAGGACTGTTGCTCTTGCTGGAACTGCTCTCGGGTGGGGCCCCCTTCATGTTGCCATTGCGTCAGTTCTGGTAGGGCGCTCGGAGAAGCCATGTCTTCGGGGGAGGATTCGCTGGGCCCGGGGTCGGTGTCCGCCTCCTCCTCGCTGCTGGCGGGAGGGGGTGTGAGCCCCTCGGGTCGGGCCGTCCCGGAGGTCGAGGAGGAGCGGGGGGCCTGGGCGGTCATGGACCGGGTGATGGCGCAGGCCCAATCAGCCAGTCCCAACATTCGGAGGTGCTCTCGTCGTTCTACTTGAGCCCAGGGGGAACTCTCCAAGTCGTTCCCCAGGAGGCAGTCGACCGGGGCGTCGTCGCGCACCGTCACCTTCAGCAGGCCCGTCACCCCTCCCCACTCGAAGGGGACCAGGGCCATCTGGCATAGGCTTTCACTGTTGTCGGCCGTCCGCACCGGGCACAGCACATTCGGTAGAATCTGTTCAGGGGTCACCAGGTGGCAGCGGACAGCGGTGATACTGGCGCCGGTGTCGCGAAGGGCTTCGGCCCGTTGTCCGTTGACCGTGACCTGCTGCCGGTACTTCTGGGTGTTGGTTGGGATGGGGGTGCAGGGTACCATCTCTCGGCTACCCAGGCAGACCAGGGACATGGCTGCCGGCTCCCACTCAGTGTTTTCTCGGTCGAGGGCCTCTTCTTCCTCCTCTCCCCCCAAGGCGGCGGCTGTCAGCTGCCGGGGCGGGGGCCCGCCGGCCCCGTTTCTTCGGTTCAGGGGGCAGGCCGGGTCGCTGGCAAAGTGTCCGGTTTGTTGGCAGCCATAGCAGGTCACGGGTGGCCGTGGTCCGGGTCGGGCCGGGCCCACCCTTCGCGCTAGGCTCGGGGAGAGAGGTGGCTGCGGTGGCCCTCGAGGGGGGCTCCTGGGGGCCCCAGCGGGAGGGTCTCGGTTCCTGTTCGGCCCTCCCCCCCCACCGCGCTGGCGTGGGGGTCCGTTGGGGTTCCTCTGGTACTCCCCCATTGAGCTCCGGGGGACCCGGGAGTTGACCCATCGATCGGCCTCGACGGCAAGTTTTCGCGGGTCGGTCATTTTGCTGTCGAGGAGGTGCTGTCTCAGTTCCACGAAGCAATTATTGGAAAGGTGTTCCCAGACGATGAGGTCGACCAGTTGTCCGTAGGTGGTTACTTTGCTGCCTTTGATCCACCCTTCTAGGGCCCGACTGAAAAAGTCCACATATTCCACCCATGTGGTACCCGGGATTTTCTTGCAGTCTCGGAACCGCTGGCGGTACATCTCCGCTGTTAGCCCGTATCGGGTGAGCAGGGCCTCCTTCATGTGATCGTAGGAGGTCATCACCTCCTCCGGTAGCTGGAGCAGCGTGTCCCGCCCTTCACTCAGGAATCGCCCCCACAGGCCTGCGCCCCAGTCTTTTCGGGGCACCCGATGGGAGGTCATGGCCACCTCGTATGCCTTGAACCATTGTTGGATATCGTCATTCTTGTAATACTCCTTGACGACCTCCTTCGGGATATGCACCTTGGCCTCGGGGGGCGGTAGAGTGTCTCTAGTACTGGGGGTGTTGGTCCCTCCGTTCTTGGCCTTGATCTCGAGCTCCTTGAGACTGCGCTCGTGCTCAAGAGTTAGTTTCTTTTCCTCCAACTCCCGGTGTCGTCTCTTCTCTTCTATTTCTTCTTGAAGGCGTAGCTGCTCGAGGGCCAGTTTCTTTTCTGCCAGCTGGAGTTCGCCGTCCAGCCGCAGTCGGGCGAGCTCTAGTTCGTGGCTCCGGACCTTTTCCCGCTCTCGTATTTCTTCCTCGGAGAGGCCGGTTTCTAGGCTCTTTCTTCCTCCGGTTGCCGGGGTCAGTGCGGTTGCTGTGGTCTCCGTCAGGGGCAAGGGCCCTTCTTCCTGGGAGGGGCCTGCCCCAGCCTCCAACCATGCCCTCAGAGCTTTCTGCATCTCTTCCTTGTTACCGAGGCTGGTGGTTGCAATGCCTTTGTCTCTGCAGAACTGTTTTAATTCTTTGTGCGTATATTCTTCCAGCCGTTCGGGCTGGAACTCCATTGTCGCGTTGTTTTCCTGGCTGCTCATGATGCTATTCGTTTGGATGGGTAGCTAGTGGGTACTGGCTGGTACGTACTGCGTTCGGCTCGGATCCCGTCGCTGGCCACCAAATGTTGGAAGGCGGACCCCGAGGAGTCGGTGAGACCACCAAGGGGGGGGCCCTCTCACTGCACGAAGTAGCCGAGCGCTGCCGAGAAGTCTCCTGAGAGATCCTTCTCCTATCCCGTACTAGCACAGTAACACCACCACACCGGACTCAAGGAGGTTGTCTCAAGACAAGCAATTCTTTATCATCAATAAAAGGTTACGAGCTCAATATTTACACGAAGGGATCGAGGGATCCACCAAAAGTCTCAATGTCTCTTTGGAAGGGTAGGGGTAGCGGGACAGTCTTTGGCAGGAATGTGGTACGAGGGTACCTGGGGCCCAGTTCTTATCCTCACGCTGGAGGACCTCCGATCTCGGAGGGGTCGAGCCGCGACGGCGTCAGCAGGGCTCTGGCGTACAGTTCGTGGAGAGCCGCGATTCAATCAGCAGGGCTCTCAAGATGGTCTCTGTTCAGCTCGAGCCGCGACGTCGTCAGCAGGGCTCCGAGGAAGGTTCCAGCGAGGTTGGGCCGCGACGGCGTCTGCAGGGCTCCGATGTTCCAGGTGGTTCAGAAAAGGGTTCACAGGAGGGAGCCGCGACGCAGTCAGCAGGGCTCGTGATGGTTCCGACAAGAGTTCTTCTCCGTAGGGTCAGCCGCGATTCAATCAGCAGGGCTCTCGACTCCGGGATACAACTGCCGAGCTGTGGTGGGGTCGCCCCAGATATAGGTCTGGAGCCCTTTGATGTCCGGACCTATGCGCCCGAGGGGGCGGAGTGGCCGGGTGGAGGCGGCCAGACGCCCAGCAGGAGAGGCGCCAGGCCCATGGGAGTTGCAGGGCGATCACACCTCGAGAGGGAAGGACAGTTGGGGGTCCCATCGATACTGTCCTCCGCCGGGGGCGATGAATGGTTCCTGTGGCACCCCCTGGCTAGTTCGTGGTGCCTCGATGTCGGGGCTTCGCTGGGGTCGAGGCCGGGTTGAGCGGGGTCGCGCCGGCTGGTGCACGGTGTGACGTGGATGCCCACAAGATGGCGGAGCCACGAGGAGTATGCGTCCACGTGCAGCTCCGGGTGAAGGGCCTTGGTGCAGTTCAGACGGGTGGCCCGTGACGGCCGGGGCGGGGAACGGGCACAATCCAGGGGGTTAAGGACCACGCCACGAGGCCGGGTCCAACAACTCCACTACTCTCTACTAATCACTCTCTACTATTCACTCTGTACTACTCTCTACTACTCACTCTCTACTACTCACTCTCTACTACTCTCTACTACTCACTCTCTACTAATCTCTCTCTACTACTCTCTACTACTCACTCTCTACTACTCTCTACTACTCACTCTCTACTACTCTCTCTCTACTACTCTCTACTACTCACTCTACTACTCATTCTCTACTACTCATTCTCTACTACTCTCTCTCTGCTACTCAGTCTCCACTACTCACTCTCTACTACTCTCTACCACTCACTCTCTAATACTCACTCTACTACTCTCTACTACTCACTCTCTACTACTCACTCAACTACTCACTCTTTACTACTCTCTACTACTCTCTACTTCTCACTCTCTACTACTCTCTACTACTCACTCTCTACTTCTCTCTCCTACTCACTCTCTGCTACTCTCTCTACTACTCTCTACTACTCTCTCTCTACTCTCTACTCTCTATTACTCATCCTCTACTCTCTACCTCTCTACCTCTCTCTACCTCTCTCTCTACTACTCTCTACCTCTACCTCGCTACCTCTACGTCTCTACCTCTAAACCTCTACCTCTCTACCTCTCTCTACCTCCCTCTACACGCACACATATGCACATATATGCATATGCATTTATATATTTGTATGTGTATATTTATATATACATATTTATATAAACATATATATAATCTGCATATCTAGATAAATACAAATATAAATGCATGTATACATATACATATATGCATGTTATGTACATGAAATTTTGAAAAACACTAATAAAAGCAAAGCTAAAAAGCCACCTAATTACAAACAGAATTGCTTTAACTTAAACGAGGGCGATACCTATTGCATTTTCAATGCTTGTTTACTTTGGTTCCATCAAGAAGGCATTCAGATGTGACAAATTTGCCATAAATTCTGAATGGTAGAACTCTAGTTCCTCATTAGATCACTGTAGTAAAGCTACTACTCACCAGGGAAGTCTGCTGCTGGTATTCAAAGTGCATGTTTCAGTCTGCATGTCAGAACTTTTTAATGAAATAGAAGAGGATTTGAGAAGTCAAAATGTGCCCTAATTTTTCTTTCTGCAGCACTAATCATAATTTATATGGCAAAATGAACTCCCTCATTGTGTTCCTTTGCAAATTAAATGTTTTAGGTTGTTACCACTTTATTCCAATCAAGATGGCTTCAGGTGTGCCATACGTTTGTCATAAGTAAGACTGTTAGCCCTCTAGTTGTTATTTAAAACACTCTGGGATTTCTGTCATTGGGCTATACTTGGGCTACATCTCGGTGATATTTGTGCTACATTTGGGCTCTTTTGTCTCTGGTGGCTATCTTGGGAGACTTGTTATGAAGTTTCCTAATTTCCTCATTAACTACAGTCTCCTCAGTAGGCATACTGTCAGTTTTTTACTTTGATTCAATGAAGAAGGCATTCAGATGTGTAAGACATTTGCCATAAATTCAGAATGTTAGCTCTCTAGTTGCTCATTAGATCACTGTAGTAAAGCTACTGCTCACCAGGGAAGTCTGCTGCTGGTATTGAAAGTGCATGTTTCAGTCTGCATGTCAGAATTCTTTAATGAAATAGAAGAGGATTTGAGAAGTCACTCAAAATGTGCCCTCATTTTTCTTTCTGCAGCACTAATCATACATTAGTGCTGCAGAAAAAGGAACAAAATGAGGGGGTTCATTATTCCATAAAAAGTATGATTAGTGCTGCAGAAAGAAAAATTAGGGCACATTTTGAGTGACTTCTCAAATCCTCTTCTATTTCATTAAACAGTTCTGACATGCAGACTGAAACATGCACTTTCAATACCAGCAGCAGTTTTCCCTGGTGAGCAGTAGCTTTACTACAGTGATCTAATGAGTAAAAAGAGTGCTAACATTCTGAATTTATGGCAAATGTGTGACACATCTGAATGCCTTCTTGATGGAATCAAAGTAAAAAACTGAAAGTATTTCCTACTGAGGAGACTGCAGTAAATGAGGAAATTAGGAAACTTCATAACAAATAAGTCTCCCAAGATGGCCACCAGAGACAAAAGAGCCCAAATGTAGCCCAAATATCACCCAGATGTAGCCCAAGTATAGCCCAATGACAGAATGTCCCAGAGTGTTCTTAAAAACAACTAGAGCGCTTACTGTCTTCATTATGACAACAGTATGGCACACCTGAAGCCATCTTGATTGGAATAAACTGGTAACACTTAAAACATTTAATTTAAAAAGGAACACAATGAGGGGGTTCATTTTGCCATAGAAATTATGATTAATGCTGAAGAAAGAAAATGAGGGCACATTTTGAGTGACTTCTCAAATCCTCTTCTATTTCATTAAAAAATTCTGACATGCAGACTGAAACATGCACTTTTAATACCAGGAGCAGACTTCCATGGTGAACAGTAGTTTTACTACAGAGATCTAATGAGCAACTAGAGTGCTAACATTCAGAATTTATGGCAAATGTGTGACATATCTGAATACCTTCATGATGGAATCAAAGTAAAAAACTGAAAGCATTTCCTACTGAGGAGACTGCAGTACATGAGGAAATTAGGAAACTTCATAACAAATAAATCTCCTAAAATGGCCACCGGAGACAAAAGAGCCCAAATGTAGCCCAAAACCACCCAGATGTAGCCCAAATATAGCCCAATGACAGAAGTGTGCAAAACACTTAATATTTTGTGTTTTTGCAGTGTTATATAGTGCAGACTTGTCAGGTATTGGAGTGCTTTACATGAGCATTGGTTACATCACACAAGAACAAATTCATTTTGGTTGTAGACATGGGGAGACTAAGTGATTTGACCAGAATCTCAGAATGTCGAGCTGATGCAGAAACTCCAACCTGGTCCCCAGTTGCAAAGTCTGCCGTTCTGGAAGTAACACCACATCCTCTCCCCTAAGTGCAACATTTAATCAAGTGGTCAACTGGATAAAAAAACATAAAAATAACAAATAATTTAAAAGTGCTTTGTCGCTATTTGAAAACTCAAAAAATATGTCCTTATTTTAGTCTTTTAGAGCACTAACCATAATTTAGATGCCAATAAGACCCTCTCATATATGTAATTTCTAAAGGAAATGCTCTAGGTATTACAGTTTTGATTACATCAAGATGACGTCAGGCGTTCCACACTTTTGTAATAAATATAGAATGTTAGCAATCTAGTTGTTCATTGGGATACTGTTGAGAGGCAGAGGCCAGGGGCACGGACTCTGAAAATTGAAGGCGGGTAGGAGAGTGCAGAGGCAACAATTTGACCCCACTGGGCAGGCAGGAAGGGCAGCACAACAGACTATGCAGGGCAGTGGCAACAAACCAACAATACAGGACTGGCAAGAGAGGCTGTGGCAATATAATAGACCATTGTGGGCAGAAGGAAGAGGCAGTGGTAATACAACCATAGATGCCAACAGACCCGTTTCAGCCAGGAAACGTCCAATGTTTTTAAGGTCAAATGGGCTTTATTTGATCTGTCTCCTGTCTACAATCTCCTCTTTTTCAATGTAACTCAAAGGGGAAAATCAATACCCCAGTTTTTTTTCAAAATCTCCCTCTTACCAAGTTCAAAATGTTCGCAAGTATGGTACATTGGATCATGGAAGGAAATGGGGTAGGGACATGGTCTTGGATAACAGAGGACAGGAGGGACATGGAGAGGTGCACCAAACTGACCCTGCAGGGCAGGCATCAGGGTTTGCAGCAGCACAATACACCACACAGGGCATGCGGGACGGGAGTGCAGCACAACAATCCATAGAAAGCAAGAGGGAGGGGACAGGACCATGCACATGGACAACAGAGAACAGAGGGGCAAGAGGCAATGGTAGTTAGCTGACCATAATGGACAGACAGGAGAGAAAGCTGCAGCATAACAGACCATAAAGGGCAGGAGGGACGGATCAGGGGCATTACAATGGAACAGACAGGAGGGAGGGAGTAGGGGTCTGCACATGTAAACAGAGGGCTGGGGGCAAGGGGGCAGGGCAGGAGCAGCAAGATAGCCATGGAGGTCAGGCAGGATGGGCACTAGAAGCAAGACACACCCTGAAGAGCAACAGTGAGACTGTGATGGCATACACACAGATCATGGAGGGTAGGTGGGAGGGGGTCAGGGGCAGCTAACTGACCACACAGGGAAGGTGGGAGGGGCCATGGCAGCACAGAAGACCATGCATGGCAAGTGGGAGGGTTAGTGGCAGCACAATGGCTATGATGGGCAAGAAGGAGGGTGCAGGGGCATGCACAAAGGACGATGGAGGATAGAAGGGAGGGTTAGGACCTGTGCACAGACAAGAAGGTTCAGGGGAAAGGGCCTCACAACAGACCGCACGGGGCAGGCAGGAGGAGCAGTTGCAGCACAACAGACCAGGGAGGGCAGAAGGGTGTGGCAGTACAATGGACCATGTGGACAGGAGGAAGAGGATAGGGGCATGGCATGTGGACAGGCAGGGTGGAGGTGGCAGGGACAGGTTACAGTCATCTGACAATGCTAGGCAGGTGGGAGGGGAGTGGCAGCTCAACAGAACACTCAGAGTAGATAGGAGTGGCAGGTCCATGGAACATGGTGGGCAAAAATGATGGAGCAGGGGCATGCACAAAGACATAGGAGGGCAGGAGGAAGGAGAATAGGGGCAGCAAGCTAAGCACAGAGTTTAAGCAGGAGGTCAATGATGGGACATAGAATTGGGCAATGGAGGGCAGGAGGAGTGGACTGGTACATCATACTAAATTGAGGGCAGTGGCAGCACATCAGACCATGCATGGCAGGAGGAAGGAGGCTAGTCCATGGATTCACACAACAGAGGATAGGGAGGAGGGGGATGGGGCAGCAAGCTAACTGTTCAGAGGAGGCGGGTATTAGGAACTTTATTGTTTTTAAAACGTGTGTCTGTGCGAACTACTTAAAATATGAACAAGTATGCAGCATAATCTCACTTTTATTCAGGAAGAAGAGGATGTTTGTGACTGTGACTCCGGGCTCACTTGGCAGAAACACCCCCTGACCCTCCACCCCCTATCGCAAAATGTAATGCCCGTGAAAAGGGTAGGTGAACACAGTGTTATATAGAACATAGTCCTGAGAGCACGATTGAAAATGAAAACTAGATATAGTGTATGGTATAAACTATGCACCAAAAAGTGTGATATAAGATGAACCGGGCGTGAAATATAATATGCAATACATTGTGCGCAATGACAGATTCATTGGAGAGCGCGAGATAGCACAGGCACTAGCGCGTGCTATGTGATATGCGCCTTGGAGTGTAATATGCACAGGGCAGTGTTGTGTAACCTAACTAGTCTCTAAAGTTGTAATATAAAATATGTGCTGGGGAGTATAACGTTGCATATGCACTGTGACAAAGATATGGATCCCAGATTGTAATATGTATGGCATAGCACTGTGCGTTATAACATAGGCATCGAGGAAGGCACGTTAGATGAGGCAATATAACCTGTGCGAAGACAAGTGTGGCATGACATATTCACGGGGTGGTGTTACAGTGCACATGGGCTAGAGAGTGTCATAGCATATGCACTAGCTAGTGGAATACAACACAGAGGTGTGTGGCACTCAGCAGGCAATGGTGGGTGTAACACAGCATTGGGCTCTGCCAGGAGCGCGCTGTGACTCTCAAGTGATGTTCGTCCCCTTTCCAGAGAGTAAAATAAAAAGTATTACACATCCGGCAGTGGATGTGTGTTTTATTAATCGTGAGGGGGGTTTCTTGCATAGTTTTGGTAGAATTTTTGTCGAATCTCCTTTGAATGACTTGGTGTGCATGTGTATTAAATGTGCCCGTCAATAGCTACCCATGTTTGTATAAATAAACGACAAGGGTGTCTACCGGGATTATGCACGGTAGGGCATCAGACATGTCAGAGCTTCACTAGTGGTGTAAATACATTCCACGTGGATTCATTGTATGCATAGTCGCCTTTTAATGAATATCACGCAAATCGTCATGGTGATAGGTACGTACGGTTTGTCCAGCATGTCCTAGGTGTGTCTATAAATATATATTTTTTTAAAATAATAAAAAAACAGTGGCCGGCCCTGGGGATTGGGGTCAAAAAAATATAATTAGGAGACAGGCCCTGGGGGATGGGGTCATCAGGGCCAATAAATTAGAATAAGAAGGGGAACCACACAGCCCCCCTTCTTAAATAATTAAAATAAATAAAAGACTGGCATCGTGCCGGAGGCGACGCCCCCTCCTTGCAGCACTCTGCAAATGCGCCCCCTGGCGAGTTGTAAGTTGGGGAATTAATTCCTCTTCAATACTGAGGGTCCCTGAGGGCCAACTAGCCCAACAGGCATCTCCAGCATGCGCCAGGGAGCTGCGCTGCAGACAGGTGTTCTGAGGCCAAGCCCCTTTTTACACCTCTCTGCAACGCAGCTCTGTGGCGCTTACTGGAGGTACCTAGTGGTCTAGTTTGACCCTAGGGACCCTTAGGATTCAAGGGGACTTAATCTCTCAACTTAGAACAGCCACAGGGCGCGTTTACACAGTGGTGAAGGGAGGGGACGGGGCCTGAGGTGACGTGTGCAAACACGCACTATGGCACGTTTTAAATTGGGGATATAATTTCCCTTCAATACTGAGGGCCCCTGGGGGCTAGCTAGCCCACCAAGTGCTTCCAGTAAGCGCCACTGAGCTGCATTGCAGAGAGGTGGTCCAGGCCGTGCCACTTTTTACACCTCTCTGCAACGCAGCTCTGTGGCACTTACTGGAGGTACCTAGTGGGCTAGTTGGACCCTAGGGACCCTCAGGATTCAAATGAACTTAATCTCCCAACTAAAAACGGACACAGAGCGTGTTTACACAGTGGTGAAGGGAGGGGACGGGGCCTGAGTTAACGTGTGCAAAAACGCCCTGTGGCCTGTTTTAAGAGGTAGTTTTAATCCCCCTGCCCTATTATATACTAGGGGCTTACAGAGGAGGTCATGCTAATCACAGGTGGACCCCAACGCATAATGTTCCCTAGTGTATGTAGGTGTTTTCACTGTATTCTAAGTGTCTTTTAACATAGCACTGGCTCTAGGACTGGTTAGTCAGACTCAGTTACCACCAGTATCCGTCTGAAAAAGTTGAGGGTACAGGATGATTTTGCAACAAGGCTTCTTTCTGCTCTTCTTTTTGTTCTTTCTGCACGTTATCCTTCTTCCTGCACTTTTCTTCGTCTTTGAGGACTTCTGTTGCTTCTTTCTGCACTTCTTTTTTTTCTTTCTGTGCATTTTTTCTTCTTTCTTCACATGTCCTATCTCTGTAGGCATAGTTAGAAATTAGCATTTAAAAAACCTTTGAAATTCACAGAAAAAAACATAGGTTTCAGGCACGTTATAGTTAGGAATTAGCATTTAAAAAACCTCAGAAATTCACTGAAAAAAAACATAGGTTTCAGGGGTGTTATAGTTAGCTGGACTTTTCACTTGTACAAAACCATTGAAATTCCCCCGTTATAGTTAGTTCAGCTAACTATAACTCGCGCGCCCGCAATGCACTGCTGATGACGTCACATATTACATCACTCATGACATGGTCAGTGACATCACTCATGACATCACTGATGACATCTCATATGACATCACTGATGACATCACTGATGACATCATCCTTGTGATAGAGTGGCAGACCTCCTCTCACCCTAATATAACCTTTGATACACACATTCAAAAATAGAGACTACAATTTTCCACATGCACATCCACTCATTCACCAACAGTCCTATACAGTCACTCATACATGTACTCACTCATCATATGTACTCATACACCTATACATCCTGTTACACAATGCCACTTATCCATAGAGTTACTCACACACATAGTCACTCATGCTAATAAAGAATCAAACATACAAACATACATTTACTTGCATATACAGTTATACACACACCACCACACTTACTTCTACGGAAACTTACACATACTTAGTCTTTTAAACAATCACTTATAGAAACACATACTTATTCATACAGGAACTCTTTCAATCTCTCACTCTCACATATACTCACTTATATACACCAATAGTCACATATACTAGTTTAAAACATATGTAGTTACTCATAAAGGCACTATTGAGACAGTCATTCACTCACTAACACACCCATACACACACTCATCCACCCATACAGTCCTGCACACATGCTGTCTTCAACACATACAAACAGTGAGTCACTCATTCATGCAACTATGCACTACGTAATACCCCCCACCGAACCATGCAGACACTCAGACTGATACTCAAAAAACCAACTAGTAACCTATATAGACACCCATGTAGCTACTCACCAACCCATGCAGCCACTTATACACAAAGTGAGAGACTGATACAGATATTTACATATTTAAACATTACTCACTAAGCCATGTATTCACTATGATACACTTAATCAGTCAGTTACACAATCAATTTTTCAAAAACAAATCATCCATTTAGATACTTCTATCCCCATTTATTCTTCCATCGACCTTGAGATATACATATATAAAACATATTTAATTTTCAGAAAAACACATTCACTGGATGATGTCATCAGTGATGTCATCAGTGATGTCATTTGAGATGTCATCAGTGATGTCATGAGTGATGTCACTGACCATGTCATGAGTGATGTAATATGTGACGTCATCAGCAGTGCATTGCAGGCGCGCGAGTTATAGTTAGCTGAACTAACTATAACGGGGGAATTTCAATGGTTTTGTACAAGTGAAAAGTCCAGCTAACTATAACACCCCTGAAACCTATGGTTTTTTCAGTGAATATATATATATATGTATATATATATATATACACACACAAATGCATAACCAATAAAGGCTTAAAGAAATAGCAACAGATCAAGCATTTCTCACTATTAAAACATAAGCATGATTAAGACTTATTAAAAACATTCATGCCAAACAGTAAAAGCATCTTTTTGGTAGAAACAGGTAGACAACGGGAAGGCGGGTGGGATAGCGAGGAATCCACAGGCAGATACTGTATCAACCAGAAAAAGCGTTACCTAAGGTAAGTAACTTGCTCTTCTGATGGATACTTCTGCCTGTGGATTCCTCACCTTTTGAATAGAATCCTCAAGCCGTACCTCACTCGGAGGAGGGTGTCCACCTGACTAGACAAACAAATCTTGCAAAACAGATCGAGCAAAATGGCCATCCCTCCTAACCGCCGAATCCAATAATAATCGAATAATTTTTAGTCGAAATTATATTGAAAATAATACTTTAAAAATACTTTTATTAATAAATATAGACAAACACTTAAAGGAAAACATTTATTTATAATTAATTTAAAGATATTTCATACTTTACAAATTACGCTGAAGTCGTGACCCCAGCGCGACTTTTCAAAATGGCTACCGGAATGCACGCAGCCATCGTGCAGGGTGTGCGAAGGGTGCGCGACTTCTGTATAATATAGAAAAAAAAAAGAATGAATATAGTTTTCCTAACTAAAAATTGTTCACAATTTTTTAAAATATATGTATATATATCTATATCTATATATATATAAAATAACAAAAACATAGGATTGAGGTACATCAGACTTACAAACTTTCATTTAAAAAACCTTTGAAATTCACTGGAAAAACCATAGGTTTCAGACACGTTATGGTTTGAAATTAGCATTTAAAAAAATATAGAAATTCACTGAAAAAGCCATAGGTTTCAGGCACGTTATAATTAGAAATTAGCATTTAAAAAACCATAGAAATTAACTGAAAAACCATAGGTTTCAGGAACGTTATAGTTAGTTGGACATTTCACTCGTACAAAACCATAGAAATTCCGGTGTTATAGTTAGTTCAGCTAACTATAACTCGCACCCCCGCAATGCACTGCTGATGACGTCACATATTACATCAATCTTGACATGGCCAGTGACATCACTGATGACATCTCAAATGACATCACTGATGACATCACTGATGACATCATCCACTATACAGTTATAAAGACACCACCTCACTTATTCATACAGATACTAACACATAATTACTCTTATAGAATCACTGATACAAATACACACTCACCCATGCAGCCACTTTCACAATTACTGACTTTCACATACAGTTATTTATATACACCATCACTCACGTATACTGCCTTTTACATATGTAGTTACTTGCTCATGTACCACTGAGACATCCATTCACTCACCAACACACCCATACACACACTCACCCACCCATACAGCTGTTTCAACATGCACTCTTGAACCCATTCATCCAGTGAATCAACCACTCACACATCTATGCACAGATGTCACACACCTCCCACCCACCCACACACACACTCAGGCAGCCATACAAATACTCAGGCAAGCAATCAATAACTCATATAGACCCTCATGCAGCTACTCACCAACCCATGCAGCAGCTTACACAACAACAGACAGACTGATACAGACTTTCACACAGTTTAGTCACTAACCCATGCATTCAGTAAGACACATTTAATCACTCACTTATACAGTCAGTCACGTACCTACTAAATCATCCATACAGATACTTATACACCCATTCATTCCTCAATACAGCTTGGCATATATATAAAACACATTTAAACTTTACAGAAACACAGTCACTGGATGATGTCATCAGTGATGTCATCAGTGATGTAATTTGACATGTCATCAGTGATGTCATCAGTGATGTCACTGACCATGTCATGAATGATGTAATATGTGACGTCATCAGCAGTGCATTGCGGGAGCGCGAGTTATAGTTAGCTGAACTAACTATAACGCCGGAATTTCTATGGTTTTGTATGAGTGAAATGTCCAAATTTGGCGCCGGATGACGAATCTTGGCGAAATTTTCAAAACTAGTGGGGCCCTCCGGTCAGCTCCTGTCTTGAAAGTTTTGGGGTGATTCGTCAAGCGGGGGCTGAGAAAAAAGGGGGGTCCCAAAACGTGTTTTCTCCATGTTATTTTCCATAGGAAACTTTAGACACAGGTACAGCCCGAACTACTGAACGGAATTACAGCAAATTTGGCAAAAAGGTAGCCCTTGATTCAGAAAGAGCCCTTTTTGTTAAATGGTGTAAATCCGTTCATTAGTTCCTGAGATATTTTTTAAAAAAAAGTTTTGATATCTGAGCGGAGCCTATCCCCCCAGCACGAGCTTGGCTGTAATTGGCTGCCAACAATTCAAACCAGGAAGTGTTGGCAGCCATCTTGTGCCTCACATCGAGGGAAAATCTTCAGGGGGGCTGCTGCTGGAGGCTGGAGGCTCGCTGCTAGCAGACGGGGCGAAGATGCCTCCCGCTGTCTAAAAGGAGGCAATTGAGAATTGAATGGCAACGCGTGTCACTCTAATTAAAGAGAACCTTCTTCGAGCAGGACCTGCACTTGCAGCGGAAATGGAAGGCAATAGAGACACCAACCTATCACAGCAATTTAGAAATTGCTGTTTTGATAAAAGAACGATGACATTTTTCTGCAAACTAGAAAAAAAACAGTGCGTGCCTGTAGTCGCCGGGTAAATAAAAAATTCCAAATGTGAGGAGGCCCGACAAATGAATTTTGTTTTAATGTTCAGGAAGTGCACGGCAGGTGGCGTTGCAGAGCTTCAGTGGACGCGAAAGTTCGCATGAAAACAATGGATTGCATTTTAACAATGCTAACGAAACTTTTTCATGATTCCCCAGAACACTGTATATAACAACAATGGAAGCTGTAAGAGATATATTATGAATTCTCACAAACTAAAATTCCTATCTGTCATCTGCGCAATTGCTCTCCGCTCCGATCTTGGAGGCTCTGTTTTCTTTTGAAGAATTCGGGAAGACAGATGCAGCCTCTATGTACATCACCAGCCGCACTTGGTATGACATAAGCACCAGCACACGGTGTAGTAGCGAAATTATTTCACTGCTTGGCGAGGGCACACAGTCATCATAGCACAGGTGTGTACGTTGATACTTATACCAGTTCTATGCAAACCCTAAACATGTTCTAGTTCAAGCGCAATGCGGCATGTTGTCCCAACAATAGCTTACTCTTCTTGTATTAGACTTCACCTAATGTTTAGGTAACAGCTAGCTGCATTCTGGGACTTGCAGTATCGCTGTCAACAATGCGCTAAAAAAATCACATGATGGAAAGGCGGCTGACTGAAAAACAAGACTGGTTAAAGGTGTCACGCATGACACGGAGCCCCTTGCTAGCTGGTTGCACCAGCTTTCATTTGGTGAAGTACATTGTGTTCTTTACAGCATAAATCTGCACATTTTACCAGCATCGAGTACAACGTTGCTTACAAACTGCGCATCAAATCTGTGCGCTCACGTACACACTACAGGTGTAGCAACCAGTCTCATTTATCTTAAAATATTACATGAAAATGTCACTGCATCCGGTGTACAACCGTGATGGATATGCAATTTTTTTTATGAGAACAGGAGAATGGCCCGTTGAGAACAGAGACAAATAAAGTGCTCAGGAGGAAAAATTTCAATATAAGATATCTGTGTCACTCGCCACATTGCACAAAGTATTATCCGGCTTGGCAACAGTTTCCAGTATGAAAGACAGACAGCAGGTAGAAGATATGCGTTAAATAAATATAAGGGGGGATATTTGCTCATTTTTCATGCAAAGGAGAGCAGCAAGCAATGTTGCTGCTCTGATTTGCATGAAATGGAGACAGCAGAAATGCGTCATATCTGCTAAAATATGGCACCTTTCTGCTGTCTCCCTGTGCTGGCGCACTGTGTGCTGCCTGGCACCAAAGCAGGCACCCTTGCACCGTGGTGCAAGGGTACCTGCGTTACACGCAGGATTGTTTTTGTGCAGGAAGAGTTACCTTCCTGCACAAAAACAATCCTTAAAGGCATTTTCCAGAATGCAGCATGCATAGAAAGAGGAATTAACAAAGAGAAATACAAATATTTCTCTTTGTAATGCCTGGTTCAGGAAGGCGTACCATTTTGCTGCAATTCTAGGTTTACTCGCCCTAATAAATCTGGGATTGTGTCAAAATCCATGAGTGCATGCAAGGGAACGCCCATGCTCCACCCATTGGACACCTCCCTGACACAAAGTAATGCAAGATAGTGCTAAGTGCTGCCTTCTGATATTTTTTTTAAAACTTTCACGCAAAGCCACTCAAATCGGATTTGCATGACTTTTTAAATTACAAATAACATTTTGCAACATGGCTGAGCCCAACAAGTGGCTTATTCACAACGCAAAATATTAGTAAATCTAGGTTCCAGTGTTGCTATCCAGGGAGAGTTTAAGACACAGGGAAATCCTGACACATTTTAATATTTGTGTATATAAATGAAACATATAGCAGCAAGAAAATAGAGGAGGTGGACAGAGAGGGGAAGAAAGAAAGAAAGGTGGTTTCCTGAGGTAAGAGGGGAAACCGATATAGGCAGAGAGGAAGAGATAACAAGAGTGGAAGATGAAAAGTGAAACAGAGAGAGAAAGGGTAGGAGAAAAAGAGAGAGTGTGAAAAAAGAAAGAGAGATGCAAAACCAGAGAGAGAGGAAAAAGGGGGAGAACGAGAGAGTGAAAAAGATGAATGATTAAAGAAAGGAAGAGGGAAAGTGGGAGAGAAAACAAGAAAGACAATGAGATGGGAAGAGGGAAATGAAGGAAGAGAGAAATTAGAGAGAATATATAATAGATACTTAGGAAAGGGAATAGCAAAATAGATGTACACATAGATTTGTAGTGAGAGATAGCAGTATAGTGACAGGCAAAGATTTATTTAGGAAAAACTTTGGAGTACGAAAGAGAGATGGAGAAATATAGAGTGAAGGGGGATTAGAGTTGAGGAGAAAGAGTGAGGACAAGACAGATACAGAGGGAGAGAGGGGGAAGAAGACAGAGAATGATGGATCCGTAAACATCATTCGATCCTAACTAGCAAGATAAGGTACCATCATGCATCCATTGACCAGGTTCCAGTGCCCCTTAACACACATTTAGAAGTTGTGTCATTTGTTATCATCAGGAAGGAAGACTACAGACCAGAAGACCTGCACATTTCTTCCATATGTTTATAACAGGGTTGTAATACAGACCCCTATAGCCTGTGCGGTGCAGATGGGCCCCAGCTCTTTAGAGGCACCACCATTCAACCCAAGACCTATGAATATATGTGTGACATATGGGAGTCTTGTGGATCCCCTCATTCCATTTTGCAGGGGGGCCTCCATCACTTTACTTCACGCCACTTGTTGAAAGGCACTTCACAATTTACCAAACAAATTAGATTTTACAATAATGGAGATGACACCCAGCTGTTCTTGTACAGAGGATTTACAAAGGGGGTTAACACATCTAAATTGAGCAAGTTAGGTTCACCCTAGACAAGACTTCTCTAACAAGTAGCTCATGAGCTACTGGGAGCTTCGCAGCTACCTGCAGGTTGCCCTCCAGTGTGCAGCCCAGACTACTAAATTAGACATTTTTGCTTGAATGAACTAATATATGTAAAATAAAACTGAGAGTTTTTATTAAATATGAACATGTGTGTATTTTCAGAACTCATACGTTCATGTTTGGAGAACAATGGTTTAATTTGTGAAATATATTTAAAGCTGATATGTGAGTGATTAATCATGTAGCATTGGGCAAACAGATTATTAATACCATAACTTTTGGTGCCAGAGGCATTGGGTTATATATTATCCATTAAATGCATTTGAAACTGACAAAACCTTTTCACACTGCAAGTGGCCACTAATGTAGTCTTGTGTGGTATGGCCACTAAAACAACACTAATAATATGAGTAGCTCCTCATCATTTTCATTTAACATAAGTAGCTCTTGCTACAGAAGAGTTTGGAGATTCCTGCCCTAAACATAAATAAATAGTGAGCCTACGCTAAGACTTATACATTTCTTCTCTAAACTAAGGCGGGAGTGCAAGTTATATATGCTTGAATATATCCACACTGCCCAATTAGCAAAAGTTAAGACCCTGGGCATTACCCAAATCTAGATGCTGTCCATTAACACTACTCCCTACCAGACATCCAACATCGGCCTTCCAGTACTACCTTGCACTGCTGTACTCAATAAGTAGATTTTGAGCCAAGCTCATTGTACTATCATGGCAGCACCTTCCTGTGGTACTCATTCACTTTGTCTTCCTAGCCCTAGGCAGTCCTCAGAAAGCACGTTATTTGAGGCTTATGTGGGACCAAGGGCAAAACATTTTGGTGAGGCCAATTAAACTAGGAATTTTATCTGCTTTGGAAGGGTGGAATGCTGATTGAATCTGACATTCAAATTTATGATTTACAGGTTACATACAGATATCTGCAGCAGGCACATCGAACGGAGAGACATGTACCAATTGCACACTAAAAGAAAGAATGCACTTAGAAAGTAGTGGAGCACTAGAACTAAGCACTATTCATGTGTTATTTTGTTAATGTGGACTTTGAAGGTCACGATGTGGCAAGTGACGTTCGTGCATTACAAATAACCCAGCGAACCCCTGTAACATTTCCCCTTATCGTCTAGAACCAACCTATCCCTTCCTTGTCGTCCCTCGCATCCAATTACCCCCTTCAATGTACGTTCTGATGTGGGTTTTTGAACACTAAAATGTGCCAACCATAGGAAAGAGTGCTCATCTTTTCTTGCTGTACTGGTTTTGGAGCCATCTGTCCTCTTTGCTCTTCTAAACAGAAAAATACTGGCTCCTGCAAAACACCTCTATGCATGAGGCAAAAATCACAAATCCACAAGTAGACCTAGTTATGTTTATTTTAGTGTGAGCCCCTGAGCTCCAATGTTGTCAGCTCAACAACAGGGTCCTGTCTAGAGTGAGGCTTGATTCAAGCAGCTCTAGTTGCCCCCTCATGTGAAGGTCCGGTCTGAAAGTTGGATATGAGACTGAAGAGCCATCTCTTCCACCAAACATTTCACTTAAGGGGTTATTAATAATACAGCTTTTATTTCTCTTCCCCTCTCATGTTCAGCCGGGGCTAAGACGCAACCGACATTTGTACTAACACCTCACAAACACAATACATTTATATATATAGATATACACATTATCTACTGGCGGTCACCAGTAGATAGTGATAGTTAGGACCTAGTTTCCATAGGAAAAGCGTTTTGACGAATCTTCGCTAAATTTTCAAAACTAGTGGGGCTTTCCAGTCAGCTCCTATCCTGAGAAAAAAGGGAGGGTCCCAAAATGTGTTTTCTCCTTGTTATTTTCCATAGGAAAGTTTAGACACGGCTACAGCCTGAACTGCTGAACGGAATTACACCAAATTTGGCAAAAAGGTAGCCCTTGTTTCAAAAAGAACTCTTTTTGTTAAATGGTGTAAATACGTTCAGTATGTGCTGAGGAATTGAAAAAATAAAAGTTTCGATATCTGGGCGGAGCCTAAGTCCCGAGCACGAGCTTGCCTCTGATTGGCTGCCAACACTTCAAACAAGGAAGTGTTGGCAGTCATCTTGTGCTTCTGAGGAGTGAAAAAAGGTGAGACAAAGATTGAAAAAACATGAAGGGGGCAGGGTAAAAACACCCTGACCCCCCAGGCCCAAAAAAAGCATTTTTTTTTTTACTTTCGGGCGGGTCGCGCCAGGTGCGCGAATCCGCCGAAAATTTAAAAAAAACGAAGCGGATGCTGGCTGTGCTCTATTCATATATGGGGTGGGGGGGGCTGGTGCCTGCCATGAACCGCTCCCAAGAGTTGCACGTGAGGATCAGTGGCAGAACAAGTACAGTGCTGGCCAGCCCCTCTCCCTGCCTGCTCACAAGCGTTTCATGCCAGACACAAGCAGTTTATTCAGCCCGATGCATTTTGATACATGTAGTTCTGCATTTTTCAGTATAAATGCATGGCTACAGGTCGCAGAAAGCAGCATAACATTTGTACTGGCTAATGTGCAGTGCACCCCTGGATGACCCGCTCTAGACTTGCTACCCAGCGCCACCTTTGCTCTCGCAGCGCTATGGCCCGATACCTGGGTCCGCCTCTGGCCACCTTGCGTTCTCTTATGGACACTCCTGCAGGAGGGGTGCAGCAAGGGAGGAGGTCTGAGCCCTCAGCGGGGTTTATATCCAGTTTATATCCGGGGGTATTTAAATGTCTCTCTCCGTCGGCCCTTTCTTTAGCCTCTTAGTGACTAAGCAACTCACGAAGGACCTTGCATCTCTCTCTGTAACGCGTGCAACAGGCCAGGTGTTTTAATATGTGAAACCACACGCACTCACACCCGCATGCATACACAAACACGCGCACACACAATTCCATGTCTTCCTCCTTAGATATGTCTTTGTTTCCTCTCACCGTTCTTTCTCTTGTTCACTTCTATTCTCTTCTAGAGCCCCCTTTGTGACCCCTGACCCGTAGAACAAGTTTCCATGGCATACCTTGCCTTCCCCAATCTCCTTCCCTTCCTCTCCCTTCTTTGTTGTTCCCTTCTATGTCCTTCACGTTTGCCGTTTTTCTTTTGATTTCTTTCTTCACGCAGCGCGTCTCCTCCTTTCTGTTCCCAATGTTTGCTTTGCCCTTTTGTTTTTTGTTCTATTCCGTTTTGCTCTCTGCTGGTCTTGATTGTGCTTGCTGGTCTTGATTGTGCTTACTGTTCTGCTCTTCTTTGTTCTGTGCTGCCCTGTTCTGTTTTGCAATGTCCTGTCCAGTTGTGTGATGCCCTGTTCTGTTGTGCACTGTTCTGGGCTTCCCTGCTCTGTTCTGCCCTGTTCTGCGCTGTCCTTTCCAGGTCTGTGCTGCCCTGTTCTGTTTTGCAATGTTCTGTTCTGTTCAGCTGAATGCTGCCCTGTTCTGTTCTGGGATGAAATGTAAAAAAACAAAACGAATCGGCTGCTGCTGTGCTCTATTTATATATATTGCTATATTTGGTATATTGGCACTTTCAATGATTCCAGTCCGATAACCAGCTACACATTAGTCTTTCACACCTTCAATTACCCAGGCAGTACCTATACACTAAAGCAATCACCCTGTCACTCCCCATGCACTCCTCCAGTCAGCCATCCAGCACCATGTACTAATGCAAACACTGCGCCAAAACCCAAACACTTATAAATTGACCCTGGCACTCTCCTTGCAGTACTCTAACCATTCGGTCACTACCCAAGTAATCACGCAATGACCCAGGCCTTAACATATGCACTGCTACAAACCCCTGTCCACTATCCATGCAGTCCTCTAACCACCTACACACTTTTCTTTCACACCTTCAATTACCCAGGCAGTACCTATACACTCCAGCAATCACCCTGTCACTCCCCATGCACTCCTCCAGTCAGCCATCCAGCACCATGTACTAATCCAAACACTGCGCCAAAACCCAAACACTTATAAATTCAGCCAGGTACTCTCTTTGCATTACTCTAATCATTCAGTCAGTACCAAAGTACTCATGCAATCACTCCGGCCTTAACACAAGCACTGCTACAAACCCCTCTCCAGTACGCATGCAGTCCTCCAACCACCTACACACTTGTTTTTCACACCTTCAATTATCCAGGCAGTACCTATACACTCCAGCAAACACCCTATCACTCCCCATGCACTCCTCCACTCAGCCATCCAGCACCATGTACTAATCCAAACACTGCGCCAAAACCCAAACACTTATAAATTCATCCAGGCACTCTCTTTGCATTACTCTAATCATTCAGTCAGTACCCAAGTACTCATGCAGTGACCCAGGCCTTAACACATGCACTGCTACAAACCCCTGTCCACTATGCATGCAGTCCTGTAACCACCTACCACTTGTCTTTCACACCTTCAATTACCCAGGCAGTACCCATACACTCCAGCAATCACCCTGTCACTTCCCATGCACTCCTCCAGCAGCCATCTAGCACCATGTACTAATCCATTCACTGCGCCAAATCCCAAACACTTATAAATTCACCCAGGCACTCTTCTTGCAGTACTCTAATCATTCAGTCACTACCCAAGTATTCATGCAGTGACACAGGCTTTAACACATGCACTGCTACAAACCCCTGTCCACTACGCATGCAGTCCTCTAACCACCTATACACTTCTCTTTCACACCTTCAATTACTCAGGTAGTACCCATACACTCCAGCAAACACCCTGTCACTCCCCAAGCACTCCTCCACTCAGCCATCCAGCACCATGTACTAATCCAAACACTGCGCCAAAACCCAAACACTTATAAATTCATCCAGGCACTCTCCTTGCAGTACTCTAATCATTCAGTCAGTACCCAAGTACTCATGCACTGACCCAGGCCTTAACAAATATACTGCTACAAACCCCTGTCCACTACGCATACAGTCCTCTAACCACCTATCACTTTTCTTTCACACCTTCAATTACCAAGGCAGTACCTATACTCTCCAGCAAACACCCTGTCACTCCCCACGCACTCCTCCAGTCAGCCATCCAGCACCATGGACTAATCCAAACACTGTGCCAAAACCCAAAAACGTATAAATTGACTCAGGCACTCTCCCTGCAGTACACTAATCATTCAGTCAGTACTCAAGTACTCATGCAGTGACCCAGGCCTTAACACATGCACTGATACAAATCCCTGACCACTAGTCCTCTAACCACCTACATACTTGTCTTTCACATATTCAATTACTCAGGTTGTACCCATACACTGCAGAAAACACCCTGTTAATCCCCATGCACTCCTCCACTGAGCCAATCTAGCACCATGTAATAATCCAAACACTGCGCCAAAACCCAAACACTCATAAATTCACCTAGGTACTTTCTTGCAGTACTCTTATCATTCAGTCAGTACCCAAGTACTTCTGCAATGACCCATACCTTAACACATGCACTGCTATAAACCCCTGTCCACTACGTATGCAATCCTCTAACCACCTACACATGTGTCTTTCACACCTTCAATTACCCAAGCAGTACCTATGCACTCCGGAAAATACCCTGTCACTCCCCTTGCACTCCTCCAGTCAGCCATCCAGCAGCATGTACTAATCCAAACACTGCGCCAAAACCCAAACACTTATAAATTCACCCAGGCACTCTCCTTGCAGTACTTTAATCATTCAGTCAGTACCCAAGTACTCACGCAATGACCCAGGCCTTACCACATGCACTGCTACAAACCCCTGCCCACTAAGTATGCAGTCCTCTAACCACCTACACACTTGTCTTTCACACCTTCAATCACCCAGGCAGTACCTATACACTCCAGCAATCACCCTGTCACTCCCCATGCACTCCTCCAGTCAGCCATCCAGCACCATATACTAATCCAAACACTAGGACAAAACCCAAACACTTATAAATTCTACCAGGCACTCTCCTTGCAGTACTTTAATCATTCAGTCACTACCCAAGTACTCACGCAATGTCCCAGGCCTTAACACATGCACTGCTACAAACCCCTGTCCACTACGCATGCAGTCCTCTAACCACCTACAAAATTGTTTTTCACCCCTTCAATTACCCAGGCAGTACCTATAAACTCCGGCAAACACCCTGTCACTCCCCTTGCACTCCTCCAGTCAGCCATCCAGCACCATGTACTAATCCAAACAATGCACCAAAACCCAAACACATATAAATTCACCGAGGCACTCTCCTTGCAGTACTCTAATCATTCAGTCAGTACCCAAGTACTCACGCAATGACCCAGGCCTTAACACATGCACTGCTACAAACCCCTGTCCACTACATATGCAGTCCTCTAACCACCTACACACTTGTCTTTCACACCTTCAGTTACCCAGGCAGTACCTATACACTTCAGCAATCACCCTGTCACTCCCCATGCACTCCTCAAGTCAGCCCATCCAGCACCATGTACTAATCCAAATACTGTGCCAAAACCCAAACACTTACAAATTCACCCAGGCACTCTCCTTGCAGTACTCTAATCATTCAGTTAGTACCCAATTACTCATGCAGTGACCCACTTGCTCCTTTCTACTCTTCTCCTGCCTCTTTCTGCACCCCTGTTGCTTCATTCTGCACTTTCCATGCTTCTTTCTGCACCTCTCTTGCTTCTTTCTGCTGCCCCGTTTTCTCTTTATGTACCTCTTCTGTCTCTATCTGCACTTTTCTTGCCTTTTTCTGCACCTCTCTTCCCTCTTTCTGCACCTCTCTTCCATCTGTCTGCATGTCTCTTGCCTCTTTCTGCACCTCATGTGCTTCTTTGGTCACCCCTGGTGTCTCTTTCAGCACTCGTCTTCCCTCTTTCTGTACCTTTCATGCCTGTTTTTGCATCTCTCTTGCCTCTTTCTGCACTCCTGTTGCTTCTTTCAGAAATTCTCTTGCCTCCTTCTGCACCTCTTAGTTAGATGCAGTTTTAATCCCCTTGCCCTATTATGTACTAGGGCCATATAGGGGAGGTCATGCCAATCACAGTGGAACCCCAACACATAGTGTACCCTAGTGTATGTAGGTGTTTTCACTGTATTCTAAGTGTCTTTCAGCATCGCACTGGCTCCGGACCTGGTTAGTCAGAGTCAGTTATCGCCAGTACCCGTCAGCAAAAAGTTGGGGGCACAGGATGACTTTGCAACAAGGCCTCTTTCTGCTCCTCTGTTGGTTCTTTGTGCACATCTCTTGCTTTTTTCTGTACCTTTCTTCGTCTTTCTGGACTTCGGTTTCCTCTTACTGCATTTCTCTTGCTTCTTTCTGCACCTTTCTTCCTCTTTCTGCACATGTCCTACCTTTGTAGGCATAGTTTGAAATTAGCATTTAAAAAACCTTTGAAATTCACTGAAAAAACCATAGGTTTCAGGGACGTTATAGTTAGAAAGGAGCATTTACAAAACCTTAGAAATTCACTGAAAAAACCACAGGTTTCAAGGATGTTATAGTTAGATGGACATTTTTCTCGTACAAAAAAAAAAGAAAATCGGCCATTATAGTTAGTTCAGCGAACTATAACTCGGGCCCATGCAATGCACTGCTGATGGCATCACATATTACATCATTCATGACATGGTCAGTGACATCACTGATGACATCTCAAATGACATCACTGATGACATCATCCATGTGATAATCTGATGCACCTCCTCATACCCTAATATAACCTTTGATACACCCACTCTAAAATACAGACTACCATTTTTGAAACAGTAGACACACAATAGCAGTTAGTGCATACCCACTAAATAATTCCAAGATCTATACACACATCTACTCATTCACCCATACAGTCACTCATACATGCAGTCATCCATCAATACAGCACTATTATATGCACTCACATATCTATACAGAGACTCACACACCGCCACTCATCCATACAGTTACTCACACACCTAGTCAGTCATGCAAAGAATCAATCACACTACCATTTACTCACCTATACAGTTATACACACACCACCTCACTTATTCAAACATATACTAACACATACTTACACTCTTATACAATAACTAATACAAGCACGCACACATCTATACAACCACAATCACTCACTCTCACATATAGTCATTTATATACTCGAACAGCCACATATACTGCCTTCACATATGCAGTTACTCACACATGTACCACTGAGGCATCCATTCACTCACCAACACACCCATATACACACTCACCCACCCATACAGCCCTTCAAAGATGCACTCTCGAACCCATACACCCAGTGAATCACCCACTCACAGATCTATGTACAGAGTCACACCTCCCACCCACCCACACAGACACTCAGGCACCCATACAGATACTCAGACAACCAATCAATAACCCATATAGACCCTCATTTAGCTACTCACCAACCCATGTAACCGCTTACACACCAACTGACAAACTAAACTGTGTAAATGTCTGTTTCAGTCACTAACCCATGCATTCAGTAAGACACATTTAATCACTCACTTATACAGTCAGTCATGCACCTACTAAATCATCCATGCAGACACTTATACACCCACTCATTCTTCAATCCACCTTGGTGTATATTATATATATATATATATTCACTGAAAAAAACATAGATTTCAGGGGCGTTATAGTTAGCTGGACTTTTCACTCGTACAAAACCATTGAAATTCCCCTGTTATAGTTAGTTCAGCTAACTATAATTCGCACGCCCGCAATGCACTGCGGATGACGTCACATATTACATCACTCATGACATGGTCAGTGACATCACTCATGACATCACTGATGACATCTAAAATGACATCACTGATGACATCACTGATGACATCATCCAGTGAATGTGTGTTTTTCTGAAAATTACATATGTTTTATATATGTATATCTCAAGGTCGATGGAAGAATACATTTGTATATAAGTGTCTAAATAGATGATTTGTTTTTTGAAAAATTGATTGTATAACTGACTGATTAAGTGTATCTTAGTGAATACATGGCTTAGTGAGTAATGTTTAAATATGTAAATATCTGTATCAGTCTCTCACTTTGTGTATAAGTGGCTGCATGGGTTGGTGAGTGGCTACATGAGTGTCTATATAGGTTATTAGTTGTTTTTTTGAGAATCAGTATGAGTGTCTGAGTGTCTGTATGATTCGGTGGGGGGTATTACGTAGTGTATAGGTGCATGAATGAGTGACTCACTGTTTGTATGTGTTAAAGACAGCATGTGTGCAGGACTGTATGGGTGGATGAGTGTGTGCATGTGTGTGTTAGTGAGTGAATGACTGTCTCAATAGTGTCTTTATGAGTAACTACATATGTTTTAAACTAGTATATGTGACTATTGGTGCACATAAGTGAGTATATGTGAGAGTGAGAGATTGGAAGAGTTCCTGTATGAATAAGTATGTGTTTCTATAAGTGATTGTTTAAAAGACTAAGTATGTGTAAGTTTCTGTAGAAGTAAGTGTGGTGTTGTGTGTATAACTGTATATGCAAGTAAATGGATGTTTGATTCTTTATTAGCATGAGTGACTATGTGTGTGAGTAACTCTATGGATGAGTGGCGTTGTGTAACAGGATGTATAGGTGTATGAGTACAGATGATGTGTGAGTACATGTATGAGTGACTGTATAGGACTGTTGGTGAATGAGTGGATGTGGATCTTAGAATTACTGAATAGGTTGTTGTAACTGGTATTGGTATGTCCATTGTTTTGAAAATTGTATTTCTATTTTTGAATGTGTGTATCAAAGGTTATATTAGGGGGAGAGGAGGTCTGCCACTCTATCACAAGGATGATGTCATCAGTGATGTCATTTAAGATGTCATCAGTGATGTCATGAGTGATGTCACTGACCATGTCATGAGTGATGTAATATGTGACGTCATCAGCAGTGCATTGCGGGCGCGCGAGTTATAGTTAGCTGAACTAACTATAACGGGGGAATTTCAATGGTTTTGTACGAGTGAAAAGTCCAGCTAACTATAACGCCTCTGAAACCTATGGTTTTTTCAGTGAATTTTTAAGGTTTTTTAAATGCTAATTCCTAACTATAACATGCCTGAAACCTATGGTTTTTTCAGTGAATTTCAAAGGTTTTTTAAATGCTAATTTCTAACTATGCCTATAGAGATAGGACATGTAAAGAAAGAAGAAAAAACGCACAGAAAGAAAAAAAAGAAATGCAGAAAGAAGCAACAGAAGTCCTCTAAGACAAAGAAAAGTGCAGGAAGAAGGATAACGTGCAGAAAGAACAAACAGAAGAGCAGAAAGAAGCCTTGCTGCAAAATCATCCTGTACCCTCAACTTTTTCAGATGGATACTGTTGGTAACTGAGTCTGACTAACCAGTCCTAGAGCCAGTGCTATGTTAAAAGACACTCAGAATACAGTGAAAACACCTACATACACTAGGGAACACTATGCGTTGGGGTCCCCCTGTGATTAGCATGACCTCCTCTGTAAGCCCCTAGTATATAATAGGGCAGGGGATTAAAACTACCTCTTAAAACGCGCGACAGGGCATGTTTGCACACGTCACCTCAGGCCCCGTCCCCTCTCTTCCCCACTGTGTAAACATGCCCTGTGGCCATTTTAAGTTGGGAGATTAAGTTCCCTTGAATCCTGAGGGTCCCTAGGGTCCAACTAGCCCACTAGGTACCTCCAGTAAGCACCACAGAGCTGCGTTGCAGAGAGGTGTAAAAAGTGGCACGGCCTGGACCACCTCTCTGCAACGCAGCTCAGTGGTGCTTACTGGAAGCACCTGGTGGGCTAGTTAGCCCCCAGGGGCCCTCAGGATTGAAGGGGAATTATTTCCCCAACTTAAAACGCGCCATAGGGCGTGTTTGCACACGTCACCTCAGGCCCCGTCCCCTCCCTTCTCCACTGTGTAAACACGCCCTGTGGCCGTTTTAAGTTGGGAGATTAAGTCCCCTTGAATCCTGAGGGTCCCTAGAGTCAAACTAGCCCACTAGATACCTCCAGTAAGCGCCACAGAGCTGCATTGCATAGAGGTGTAAAAAGGGGCTTGGCCTCAGAACACCTGTCTTCAACGTAGCACCCTGGCGCATACTGGAGAAACCTGTTGGGCTAGTTGGCCCTCAGGGACCCTCAGTATTGAAGGGGAATTAATTCCCCAACTTCCAACTGGCCAGGGGACGCGTTTGCAGAGTGCTGCAAGGAGGGGGCATGGCATCCGGCGCGATGCCGGTCTTTTATTTATTTTATTTTTTTAAGAAGGAGGGCTGTGTGGCCCCCCTTCTTTTTCTAATTTATTGGCCCCCCTCCCAAGGCCTTACCCGGCCCCAGGGACCCCAACCCCCGGGTCATGGCCTTTTATTTTTTTTTAATGCTTTAGGAGGGGGGCTGCGTTGCCCCCCTCCTCAGGCCACCTATGGCCCCGGGGACCCCATCCCCCTGGGCCGGCCTTTGTTTTTTATTATTTTAAAAAAAAATATATTTATAGAAACACCTAGGACATGCTGGACAAACCGTATGTACCTATCACCATGACGATTTGCGTGATATTCATTAAAAGGCGACTAGGCATACAATGAATCCACGTGGAATGTATTTACACCGCTAGTGAAGCTCTGACGTGTCTGACGCCCTACCGTGCCTAATCCCAGCGCCCCGGCCGGTGGGTACTCTCCAATTAGACACGCTTGTTGTTTATTTATACAAGCATGGGTAGCTATTGACGGGCACATTTAATACACACGCACACCAAGCCATTCAAAGGGGATTCGACAAAAATTCAACCAAACTATGCAAGAAACCCCCCTCACGGTTAATAAAACACACATCCACCGCCGGATGTGTAATACTTTTTATTTTACTCTCTGGAAAGGAGACAAACCTCACTTGAGAGTCACAGCGTGCTCCTGGCTGAGCCCAATGCTGTGTTACACCCACCAGTGCCCGCCGAGTGCCAGACACCTCTGTGTTGTATTCCACCAGCTAGTGCGTATGCTATGACACTCTCTATCCCATGTGCACTGTAACATCACCCCGTGAATATGTCATGCCACACTTGCCTTCACACGGGTTATATTGCCCCATCTAACGTGTCTTCCTCGATGCCTATGTTATAACGCACAGCGCTATGCCATACATATTACAATCTGGGATCCACATCTTTGTCACAGTGCATATGCAACGTTACACTATCCAGCACATATTTTATATTACAACTTTAGAGACTAGTTAGGTTACACAACACTGCCCTGAGCATATTACACTCCAAGGCGCATATCGCATAGCACGAGCTAGTGCCTGTGCTATCTCGCGCTCTCCAATTAATCTGTCATTGCGCACAATGTATTGCATATTATATTTCACGCCCCGGTTCATCTTATATCACACTTTTTGGTGCATAGTTTATACCATATACTATATCTAGTTTTCATTTTCAATCGTGCTCTCAGGACTATGTTCTATATAATACTGCGTCCACCTACCCTTTTCACGGGCATTACATTTTGCGATTGGGGGGTGGGGGGTCAGGGGGTGTTTCTGCCAACTGAGCCCGGAGTCACAGTCACAAACGTCCTCTTCTTCCTGAATAAAAGTGAGATTATGCTGCATACTTGTTCATATTTTAAGTAGTTCGCACAAACACACATTTTAAAAACAATAAAGTTCCTAATACCCACCTTCTCTGAACAGTTAGCTTGCTCCCCCGCCCACCTCCTCCCTATCCTCTGTTGTCTGAATCCATGGACTAGCCTCCTCCCTCCTGCCATGCATGGTCTGATGTGCTGCCACTGCCCTCCAGTTAGCATGATGTACCAGTCCACTCCTCCTGCCCTCCATTGCCCAATTCTATGGCCCATCATTGACCTCCTGCGTAGCCTCTGTGCTTAGCTTGCTGCCCCTATTCTCCTTCCCCCTGCTCTCCGATGTCTTTGTGCATGCCCCTGCTCCATCTTTTTTGCCCACCATGTTCCATGGACCCGCCACTCCTATCTACTCTGAGTGTTCTGTTGAGCTGCCACTCCCCTCCCACCTGCCTAGCATTGTCAGATGACTGTAACCTGTCCCTGCCACCTCCACCCTGCCTGTCCACATGCCATGCCCCTATCCCCTTCCTCCTGTCCTCCATGGTCCATTTTACTGCCACACCCTTCTGCCCTCCCGGGTCTGTTCTGCTGCAGCTGCTCCTCCTGCCTGCCCCGCGTGGTCTGTTGTGAGGTACCTTACCCTGAACTCTCTTGTCTGTGCCCAGGTCCTGCCCCTCCCTTCTATCCTCCATGGTCCTTTGTGCATGCCCCTGCACCCTCCTTCTTGCCCATCATAGCCATTGTGCTGCCACTAACCCTCCCACTTGCCATGCATGGTCTTCTGTGCTGTCATGGCCCCTCCCACCTTCCCTGTGTGGTCAGCTAGCTGCCCCTGACCCCCTCCCACCTTCCCTCCATGGTCTGTGTGTATGCCATCATAGTCTCACTGTTGCTCTCCATGGTGTGTCTTGTTTCTTGTGCCCATCCAGCCTGACCTCCATGGTCATCTTGCTGCTCCTGCCCCCTTGCCACCAGCCCCCTGTTTCCATGTGCAGACCCCTATTCCCTCCCTCCTGGCTTGTCTGTTCCATTGTAATGCCCCTGATCCGTCCCTCCTGCCCTTTATGGTCTGTTATGCTGCAGCTTTCTCTCCGGTCTGTCCATTATGGTCAGCTAGCTACCATTGCTTCTTTCCCCTCGGTTCTCTGTTGTCAATGTGCATGGTCCTGTCCCCTCCCTATTGCTTTCTATGGATGTGCTGCACTCCCGTCCCGCATGCCCTGTGTGGTGTATTGTGCTGCTGCAAACCCTGATGCCTGCCCTGTAGGGTCAGTTTGGTGCACCTCTCCATGTCCCTCCTGTACTCTGTTATCCGAGTCCATGTCCCTACCCCAATTCCTCCTGCCTACCATGATCCAATGTACCATACTTGCGAACATTTTGAACTTGGTAAGAGGGAGATTTTGAAAACAAACTGGGGTATTGATTTTCCCCTTTGAGTTACATTGAAAAAGAGGAGATTGTAGACAGGAGACAGATCAAATAAAGCCCATTTGACCTTAAAAACATTAGACGTTTCCTGGCTGAAACGGGTCTGTTGGCAATGGCATCTATGGTTGTATTACCACTGCCTCTTCCTTCTGCCCACAATGGTCTATTATATTGCCACAGCCTCTCTTGCCAGTCCTGTATTGTTGGTTTGTTGCCACTGCCCTCCATAGTCTGTTGTGCTGCCACTGCCCTTCCTGCCTGCCCAGTGTGGTCAAATTGTTGCCTCTGCACTCTCCTACCCGCCTTCAATTTTCAGAGTCCGTGCCCCTGGCCTCTGCCTCTCAACAGTATCCCAATGAACAACTAGATTGCTAACATTCTATATTTATTACAAAAGTGTGGAACGCCTGACGTCATCTTGATGTAATCAAAACTGTAATACCTAGAGCATTTCCTTTAGAAATTACATATATGAGAGGGTCTTATTTGCATCAAAATTATGGTTAGTGCTCTAAAAAACTAAAATGAGGACATATTTTCTGAGTTTTCAAATAGCGACAAAGAACTTTTAAATTATTTGTAATCTTTATGTTTTTTTATCCAGTTGACCACTTGATTAAATGTTGCACTTAGGGGAGAGGATGTGGTGTTACTTCCAGAGCTGCAGACTTTGCAACTGGGGAACCAGGTTGGAGTTTCTGCTTCAGCTCAACATTCTGTGATTCTGGTCAAATCACTTAATCTCCCCATGTCTACAACCAAAATGAATTTGATCTTGTGTGATGTAACCAATGCTCATGTAAATCACTCCAATACCTGACAAGTCTGCGCTATATAAAACTGCAAATACACAAAAAATAAGTGTTTTGCACACTTCTGTCATTGGGCTACATGTGGGCTACATCTGGGTGATATTTGTGCTGCATTTGGGCTCTTTTGTCTTTGGTGGCCATCTTGGGAGATTTATTTGTTAGGAAGTTTCCTAATTTCCTCATTTACTGCAGTCTCCTCAGTAGGAAATGCTTTCAGTTTTTTACTTTGATTCCATCAAGAAGGTATTCATATATGTCAGCGTGTAACAAGAGGGAGAGAGAGGACTAGTTAGCTAGTCCAAGTCCCCGAGGGTTTATATGTGATTAAACAAAGAGGACTAGCTTAAGTTGACCAGAGTGTTACAGTACTCAAATTTAGTTCTGTCACGGGCACCTTGTTGGTGTATTCATGAAGCCCTCACCCACCAACCTAGTTGGTGGCATGCTTCATCATCGGGCCCACCCAGTGACACCTAGTATGTCCCGGGTGTGCTACGACGCCTGATTACAGCGGAGCTGGTATATTGCTGAGAGTGCAGTGAGGTTGGGTGAGTTGTGATTTAAAACGGCTTGGTGGTGGTCCCAGTACCCGAGGGTAAATTAAATTTTAATAACTGGGCCGTCACCAGCGGTTAAAAGTAAGGCTACAGGACGCGTGAGGGTGGCGAGTTACTGCCCCCTGCGTCCTTCAGATGGTCGACATGTTTCAGCCATTGCCTTAGAGTGTTCTGGCATTCCTCAGGACCCTTTTTAAAAAAAAGGTGTGGTGAAATAAAACAGACTTAGTGTTGTGGTATAGACTATGTGATACACTCACTAAGGCGTTTTTCTATATGTGAGAGGGGGGGTTTCCTTCTCATGCATATGCTTTGGGTTATTAGCCAAGGCTTCCTGGAGGGAAGCGGTAAGGGGATGACCAGTCTTTCTGGTCAGTGCCTGCCTTGTACCTGTTGTCCCGCCGTCGCGGAATGCGCATAGCGTACGCGCACGGCGTAAACGGAAAAGTTCCGCGAACTTCGCGTAACGATTCCGCGACTACGCGTACCGTGCGCGCACGCCCAAAACTTTTTTAACAAAAAAATACATAACTTAGCATTTAAAAAAACCGTACAAATTCACTGAAAAAACCATAGGTTTCACACACGTTATAGTTAGGAATTAGCATTTAAAAAACCTTGCAAATTCACTTAAAAAACCATAGGTTTCACACATGTTATAGTTAGTAGGACATTTCACTCGTGAAAAACCAATGAAATTCCCCCGTTATAGTTAGTGCAGGCAACTATAACTCACGCGACCGCAATCCTCTGCTGATGACATCAGATATTACATCACTGATGACATATGTGTTTTTCTGAAAAAAAAATATTTGTAATATATGTATAGCTAAAAATTAATGGAAGAAGACATGGGTAAATAAGTGTCTAAATCCAGTGATGTAATATCTGACGTCATCAGCAGAGGATTGCGGTCGCATGAGTTATAGTTGCCTGCACTAACTATAACGGGGCAAATTCATTGGTTTTTCACGAGTGAAATGTCCTACTAACTATAACATGTGTGAAACCTATGGTTTTTTAAGTGAATATATATATATATATACATATATATATATATATATATATATATATATATATATTCACTGAAAAAACCATAGGTTTCACACACGTTATAGTTAGGAATTAGCATTTAAAAAACCTTGCAAATTCACTGAAAAAACCATAGGTTTCACACATGTTATAGTTAGCGGAAATTTTACTGATAAAAAACCAATGAAATTCCCCCGTTATAGTTAGTGCAGGAAACTATAACTCACGCGACCGCAATCCTCTGCTGATGCTAATACTGTATTTAGACACTTATTTGCCCATGTCTTCTTCCATAAATTTTTAGCTATACATATATTACAAATATTTTTTTTTCATAAAGACACATATGTCATCAGCAGAAGATTGCGGTCGCGTGAGTTATAGTTTCCTGCACTAACTATAACGGGGGAATTTCATTGGTTTTTTATCAGTAAAATTTCCGCTAACTATAACATGTGTGAAACCTATGGTTTTTTCAGTGAATTTGCAAGGTTTTTTAAATGCTAATTCCTAACTATAACGTGTGTGAAACCTATGGTTTTTTCAGTGAATTTGTACGTTTTTTTAAATGCTAAGTTACTTTACGCCATTCGTGGCGTGCGCGCCCACTTAACGCAGTTCGTTCCATACGGTAAGCGCACCGTAAGCGCACCGTAAGCTGGCTCAGATATATATATTGATTTAAAGGCTATTTTCTCAGAATCTACTGAACAGATTTACACCAAACCTACAAAAGGCACTTCCTTGACCTGAGGACTACCTCTCTGCCAAATTTCAAGTAATTCTGTTCAGCCGTTCGGGCTGTAGCTGTGTCTAAAGGTCCTATGGAAAAATGCATGGGAAAAACGCGTTTTGGGACCCCCCTTTTATCTCAGCCCCCGCTTGACGAATCCCCCCGAGACTTTCAGGGTAGGAGCGGAGCGTAGCGCCCCACCTATTTTGAAAAATTCGCAAGGATTCGTCGACCGGCGCAAAAGTTATTCAAAATAGAATGTTGCGGATTTCCTATGGAAACGTGGTCCTAACTATAACTACCTACTGGCGACCGCCAGTAGGTAATATATATATTTATATATATTATCTACTGGCAGTCGCCAGTAGATAGTTATAGTTAGGACCATGTTTCCATAGGAAATCCGCAACATTCTATTTGGAATAACTTTGGCGCCGGTTGACGAATCCTCGCGAAATTTTCAAAATAGGTGGGGCGCTCCGCTCCGCTCCTACCCTGAAAGTCTCGGGGTGATTTGTCAAGCGGGGGCTGAGAAAAAAGGGGGGTCCCAAAATGCGTTTTCCCCATGCAATTTTCCATAGGGACCTTTAGTCCAAGGTACAACCCGAACGGCTGAACAGAATTACTTGAAATTTGGCAGAGAGGTAGTCCTCAGCTCAGGGAAGTGCCTTTTGCAGGTCTGGTGTCAATCTGTTCAGTAGTTCCTGAGAAAATCAAAAGTAAAATCATATATATATGTGGGCGGAGCCTAACCACACATCTCATCCTGAGATTTGATTGGCTGTCAGCACTTCATCCAAGAAGTGTTGGCAGCCATCTTGGGACCAATATACATGATAGCACCTCATTAAAAAGCATTGCAGTTAATAGAAGGTTTTAAGACTTTAGTTACATTATAAATCATTTGTTGATGGTACCATACTCATTTTAGGAATTGTGGTATGTTCTAAGGTGATTTCACCATGTGAAAAAGCCTTCTGCTGGGATATCATGATTGAGAGAAAAATATTTTCTCATGCTTTTCCCACAGAGGTTTGGAAGGTGATCTATAAGCTAAACTGAGAGCTTATTTTCTGTAAATTCACATTATCTTTCTCAGTCATGTGAGAATGAAGTCTGACATTCTCAGTAAAACATGTACATCCAACAAGGGCAGAGAGGGGGGTCCCAAAATGCGTTTTCCCCATGCAATTTTCCATAGGGACCTTTAGTCCAAGGTACAGCCCGAACGACTGAACAGAATTACTTGAAATTTGGCAGAGAGGTAGTCCTCAGCTCAGGGAAGTGCCTTTTGCAGGTCTGGTGTCAATCTGTTCAGTAGTTCCTGAGAAAATCAAAAGTAAAATCATATATATATATGTGGGCAGAGCCTAACCACACATCTCATCCTGAGATCTGATTGGCTGTCAGCACTTCATCCAAGAAGTGTTGGCAGCCATCTTGGGACCAATATACATGATAGCACCTCATTAAAAAGCATTGCAGTTAATAGAAGGTTTTAAGACTTTAGTTACATTATAAATCATTTGTTGATGGTACCATACTCATTTTAGGAATTGTGGTATGTTCTAAGGTGATTTCACCATGTGAAAAAGCCTTCTGCTGGGATATCATGATTGAGAGAAAAATATGTTCTCATGCTTTTCCCACAGAGGTTTGGAAGGTGATCTATAAGCTAAACGGAGAGCTTATTTTCTGTAAATTCACATTATCTTTCTCAGTCATGTGAGAATGAAGTCTGACATTCTCAGTAAAACATGTACATCCAACAAGGGCAGAGACTGTCAGTTGATTCCTTTGTGTTCTACTGCAGCTTCCCAGAGTGTTCCAAAGAACAACTAGAGCGCTAACAGTCCTACTTATGATAAACGTATGGCACACCTGAAGCCATCTTGCTTGGATTAAAGTGGTAACACTTAAAACATTTAATTTAAAAAGGAACACAATGAGGGGGTTCATTTTGCCATAGAAATTATGATTAATGCTGAAGAAAGAAAATGAGGGCACATTTTGAGTGACTTCTCAAATCCTCTTCTATTTCATTAAAAAATTCTGACATGCAGACTGAAACATGCACTTTTAATACCAGGAGCAGACTTCCATGGTGAACAGTAGTTTTACTACAGTGATCTAATGAGCAACTAGAGTGCTAACAGTCAGAATTTATGGCAAATGTGTGACATATCTGAAAACCTTCATGATGGAATCAAAGTAAAAAACTGAAAGCATTTCTTACTGAGGAGACTGCAGTACATGAGGAAATTAGGAAACTTCATAACAAATAAATCTCCTAAAATGGCCACCGGAGACAAAAGAGCCCAAATGTAGCCCAAAACCACCCAGATGTAGCCCAAATATAGCCCAATGACAGAAGTGTGCAAAACACTTAATATTTTGTGTTTTTGCAGTGTTATATAGTGCAGACATGTCAGGTATTGGAGTGCTTTACATGAGCATTGGTTACATCACACAAGAACAAATTCATTTTGGTTGTAGACATGGGGAGACTAAGTGATTTGACCAGAATCACAGAATGTCGAGCTGAAGCAGAAACTCCAACCTGGTCCCCAGTTGCAAAGTCTGCCGTTCTGGAAGTAACACCACATCCTCTCCCCTAAGTGCAACATTTAATCAAGTGGTCAACTGGATAAAAAAACATAAAGATAACAAATAATTTAAAAGTGCTTTGTCGCTATATGAAAACTCAGAAAATATGTCCTTATTTTAGTCTTTTAGAGCACTAACCATAATTTTGATGCCAATAAGACCCTCTCATATGTTTCTAAAGGAAATGCTCTAGGTATTACAGTTTTGATTACATCAAGATGACGTCAGGCGTTCCACACTTTTGTAATAAATATAGAATGTTAGCAATCTAGTTGTTCATTAGGATACTGTTGAGAGGCAGAGGCCAGGGGCACGGACTCTGAAAATTGAAGGCAGGTAGGAGGGTGCAAAGGCAACAATTTAACCACACTGAGCAGGCAGGAAGGGCCGTGGCAGCACAACAAACTATGGAGGGCAGTGGAAAGGGGGGCAGGGGCAACAAACCAACAGTACAGGACTTGCAAGAGAGGCTGTGGCAATGTAATAGACCATTGTGGGCAGAAGGAAGAGGCAATGGTAGTACAACCATACATGCCAACAGACCCGATTCAGCCAGGAAACGTCCAATGTTTTTAAGCTCAAATGGGCTTTATTTGATCTGTCTCCTGTCTACAATCTCCTCTTTTTCAATGTAACTCAAAGGGGAAAATCAATACCCCAGTTTTTTTTTCAAAATCTCCCTCTTACCAAGTTCAAAATGTTCACAAGTATGGTACATTGGATCATGGAAGGAAATGGGGTAGGGACATGGACTTGGATAACAGAGGACAGGAGGGACATGGAGAGGTGCACCAAACTGACCCTGCAGGGCAGGCATCAGGGTTTGCAGCAGCACAATACACCACACAGGGCATGCGGGACGGGAGTGCAGCACAACAATCCATAGAATGCAAGAGGGAGGGGACAGGACCATGCACATGGACAACAGAGAACAGAGGGGCAAGAGGCAATGGTAGCTAGCTGACCATAATGGACAGACAGGAGAGAAAGCTGCAGCTAACAGACCATAAAGGGCAGGAGGGATGGATCAGGGGCATTACAATGGAACAGACAAGCCAGGAGGGAGGGAGTAGGGGTCTGCACAGGTAAACAGAGGGCTGGGGGCAAGGGGGCAGGGCAGGAGCAGCAAGATAGCCATGGAGGTCAGGCAGGATGGGCACTAGAAGCAAGACACACCATGAAGAGCAACAGTGAGACTGTGATGGCATACACACAGACCATGGAGGGAAGGTGGGAGGGGGTCAGGGGCAGCTAACTGACCACACAGGGAAGGTGAGAGGGGCCATGGCAGCACAGAAGACCATGCATGGCAAGTGGGAGGGTTAGTGGCAGCACAATGGCTATGATGGGCAAGAAGGAGGGTGCAGGGGC
Organism: Triturus cristatus; assembly: GCF_964204655.1. Classification (NCBI taxonomy): domain Eukaryota; kingdom Metazoa; phylum Chordata; class Amphibia; order Caudata; family Salamandridae; genus Triturus; species Triturus cristatus. Next base: position 1,103,874,228 of record NC_140579.1, read on the forward strand.
ATGCACAAAGGACCATGGAGGATAGAAGGGAGGGTCAGGACCTGTGCACAGACAAGAAAGTTCAGGGGAAGGGGCCTCACAACAGACCGCACGGGGCAGGCAGGAGGAGCAGTTGCAGCACAACAGACCAGGGAGGGCAGAAGGGTGTGGCAGTACAATGGACCATGTAGGACAGGAGGAAGAGGATAGGGGCATGGCATGTGGACAGGCAGGGTGGAGGTGGCAGGGACAGGTTACAGTCATCTGACAATGCAAGGCAGGTGAGAGGGGAGTGGCAGCTCAACAGAACACTCAGAGTAGATAGGAGTGGCAGGTCCATGGAACATGGTGGGCAAAAAGGATGGAGCAGGGGCATGCACAAAGACATCGGAGGGCAGGGGGAAGGAGAATAGGGGCAGCAAGCTAAGCACAAGGTTTAAGCAGGAGGTCAATGATGGGGCATAGAATTGGGCAATGGACGGCAGGAGGAGGGGACTGGTACATCATACTAAATTGAGGGCAGTGGTAGCACATCAGACCATGCATGGCAGGAGGGAGGAGGCTAGTCCATGGATTCACACAACAGAGGATAGGGAGGAGGGGGATGGGGCAGCAAGCTAACTGTTCAGAGAAGGCGGGTATTAGGAACTTTATTGTTTTTAAAACGTGTGTCTGTGCGAACTACTTAAAATATGAACAAGTATGCAGCATAATCTCACTTTTATTCAGGAAGAAGAGGACGTTTGGGACTGTGACTCCGGGCTCACTTGGCAGAAACACCCCCTGACCCTCCACCCCCTATCGCAAAATGTAATGCCCGTGAAAAGGGTAGGTGAACACAGTGTTATATAGAACATAGTCCTGAGAGCACGATTGAAAATGAAAACTAGATATAGTGTATGGTATAAACTGTGCACCAAAAAGTGTGATATAAGATGAACCGGGCGTGAAATATAATATGCAATACATTGTGCGCAGTGACAGATTCATTGGAGAGCGCGAGATAGCACAGGCACTAGCGCGTGCTATGTGATATGCGCCTTGGAGTGTAATATGCACAGGGCAGTGTTGTGTAACCTAACTAGTCTCTAAAGTTGTAATATAAAATATGTGCTGGGGAGTGTAACGTTGCATATGCACTGTGACAAAGATATGGATCCCAGATTGTAATATGTATGGCATAGCACTGTGCGTTATAACATAGGCATCGAGGAAGGCACGTTAGATGGGGCAATATAACCCGTGCGAAGACAATTGTGGCATGACATATTCACGGGGTGGTGTTACAGTGCACATGGGCTAGAGAGTGTCATAGCATATGCACTAGCTGGTGGAATACAACACAGAGGTGTGTGGCACTCGGCAGGCAATGGTGGGTGTAACACAGCATTGGGCTCTGCCAGGAGCGCGCTGTGACTCTCAAGTGATGTTCGTCCCCTTTCCAGAGAGTAAAATAAAAAGTATTACACATCCGGCAGTGGATGTGTGTTTTATTAACCGTGAGGAGGGTTTCTTACATAGTTTTGGTCGAATTTTTGTCGAATCCCCTTTGAATGGCTTGGTGTGCATGTGTATTAAATGTGCCCGTCAATAGCTACCCATGTTTGTATAAATAAACGACAAGGGTGTCTACCGGGATTAGGCACGGTAGGGCATCAAACATGTCAGAGCTTCACTAGTGGTGTAAATACATTCCACGTGGATTCATTGTATGCATAGTCGCCTTTTAATGAATATCACTCAAATCGTCATGGTGATAGGTACGTACGGTTTGTCCAGCATGCCCTAGGTGTGTCTATAAATATATATTTTTTTAAAATAATAAAAAACAGTGGCCGGCCCTGGGGATTGGGGTCAAAAAAAATATAATTAGGAGACAGGCCCTGGGGGATGGGGTCATCAGGGCCAATAAATTAGAATAAGAAGGGGAACCACACAGCCCCCCTTCTTAAAAAATTAAAATAAATAAAAGACTGGCATCGTGCCGGAGGCCACGCCCCCTCCTTGCAGCACTCTGCGAACGCGCCCCCTGGCGAGTTGTAAGTTGGGGAATTAATTCTTCTTCAATACTGAGGGTCCCTGAGGGCCAACTAGCCCAACAGGCATCTCCAGTATGCGCCAGGGAGCTGCGCTGCAGACAGGTGTTCTGAGGCCAAGCCCCTTTTTACACCTCTCTGCAACGCAGCTCTGTGGCGCTTACTGGAGGTACCTAGTGGTCTAGTTTGACCCTAGGGACCCTTAGGATTCAAGGGGACTTAATCTCTCAACTTAGAACAGCCACAGGGTGCGTTTACACAGTGGTGAAAGGAGGGGACGGGGCCTGAGGTGACGTGTGCAAACACGCACTATGGCACATTTTAAATTGGGGATATAATTTCCCTTCAATACTGAGGGCCCCTGGGGGCTAACTAGCCCACCAAGTGCTTCCAGTAAGCGCCACTGAGCTGCATTGCAGAGAGGTGGTCCAGGCTGTGCCACTTTTTACACCTCTCTGCAACGCAGCTCTGTGGCACTTACTGGAGGTACCTAGTGGGCTAGTTGGACCCTAGGGACCCTCAGGATTCAAATTAACTTAATCTCCCAACTAAAAACGGACACAGGGCGTGTTTACACAGTGGTGAAGGGAGGGGACGTGAGAGAGAATACTGGTTTGCAAGGACATTCTCTGGCTTGTCTTTCTAGGAAAGTTTGTCAAAGTGTTTTTCACCATTTTAGGGTGCTGGCAGTTCATCATACTGAAATGAGAAAGTTTGTGAGAAGATTGTATTTTGCTAAAAGTCCAGCACTTAAGTTACATGAGTTGAATAGTGCTCTGTTCCATGGATCTGTAACAGATGTGAAGAAGGTTTGTGAGGATATTGAGTTTTGTTACTTTGGTCCAGAGCAAGAAAGTGCAGGAAATGACACAGTTATTGAAGAAAATGTGGAAGAGAATGTAGAACCCACTGTTAGTAAAACATTTGAAGATCAAATGACAAAATTTACTATCATCTCTAATGAAAGACCAAATATTACTTGTATTTGTTGCCGGAGAAGCCATTATAAAAATCAAACAAGGAATGTTGATCTCTATAAAAAAAAGTGAAAAAGAAAATAAGTCTAAGTGGATGGATTTTGCTACATATTTATTTCTGGAAAATTGTTTTGATTAGGGTGAAGATCAGCGTATTTGTAAATACTGTTATAACAAGTTAGAAGAAAATAAAATGCCTGCTAGAGCTGTACATAATAATTTAGAATTGGTTGATATTCCTGCAGAACTTAGTGATTTAAATACGTATGAGTCTATACTCATTCAATGTGTCCATCAGTTTCAGACTATAGTTCGCATGGAGCCCAAAACAGGCAAATTACCTACTACAGATTTACAAAGAGGTTTAAAAGGAAGAGTTGTCTATTTGCCATTAGATTTGAAAAAAAATATTGAAACAATTGATGCAGATAGTTTGGAAACTGAACCATTAGTTATTCTGGTTAATGGTGTACCTACAAAGAATAAGAAAATTTGGCAGGAGCTGGTGGATGTACGAAAAGTACAAAGAGCAAATTTATATTTGAAAAGAAATAATAAATGGTATGAATCAATTTATATGGATGAAGATGACGAAGATTTACTAGCAGACACAGGAATACCAACTGGGCAAATTGAAAAAGTGGATAAGTCAAAAGAAGAAGAAATTTATGAACATTTCAGCATACATCCTCTTCATTCTAAAGAAGTTATGGGAAACACTATTGATCTCTTTCAGATGTAAAAAGCAAAAGGAACTCCTGTGAGTGTATGGGAGGAGAGCTTGGAAGCTCGTTGTTTTCCCCAGCTGTTTCCTACAGGAAAAGGTGGACGATATGATGAACGTCCAGTACAGATTCCTGCTTCTGAGTATCGGACTACAAGATTATATGCAGAAGATCCAAGATTTCGTCAAAGTATTCCTTATTTGTTCCATCTTTTATTTGAAAGTGACTTATCAGCACTATCTTATGCAGTAAATCACATTTTGAAAACTGGAGTACATCTACATAATGTGTCTGCAAAGGATTTTCTGAACAAAGTGCAACAGCGGGATGATCATTTGGAATCTCAAGACAGCAGGAGAATTGTGCTCATTGGATCCGGGTAATGTTTGCAGATATTTCAATCATAGATTTGAGGCTATGATGTCCTTCATCTGCAATAAAAAAAATCCACCTCTTGGAGAAGTTGTGGATTTCTTTTGGAGAAAAGAGTACCAAGCAAGAGGTGTTCCTCATATTCATATGCTGTTGTGGATCAAGGATGCCCCAAAATTTGGAACAGATTCTGATGATGCAGTTTTATCTTTCATTGAAGGATATGCAACATGTGCTATACCTAAAAGCATAGAAGAAAATTTTTTAAAAGAGCAAGGTTTACGTTTCCAAAGTCATCGGTGTGGAAAATACTGTCGACGAAAGTACAAAAGTAAAGATAAATTCTACACAAAATGTCGATTTGGATTTCCACGACCTGTTCTTTCAAAAGGAAGAGTAAACAGTTTTATGTCAGCTGTGCGACATACTATTACAAGAAAATCGCCTAAGAATACCTACAACCTAAGAAGAAAAGAAGAGTCAAAATATATAAATGACTACAACCCAGTCATTTTATCCATGTGGAATGCTAAAATGGATATTCAGTATGTAGCTGACAATTCTATTGCTGTTGCTCGGTATGTCACATCTTACATCACTAAATCTGAGAAAACGGAATTGAAAGAAATGTGGGAAGAGATTTCCCACGAGAAGACTGTCAGTAAAAAGCTATACAGTTTCAGTTTAAAGATGTTATCGCATGGAGAAATTGGCTCTTACGAATGCTCAGATAGGTTATCATCTGCAATTCCGTACTCCAAATCCAGAAGAATAATTTGGGTAAGTTTAGGCCTTGCAGGAATGCGAAATCGGGTACTGAAATCTATTCGAGAAATTGAATATTTAGCAGAGTACGAACCTGAAAGTACAGACATTTTAAGAACAAACATGTTGGACACATATTACCCAAAGAGAAGTCATCATCTTGAGAACATGTGTCTCTATGAAGTGCTGCAGAACTACATTTATAAACGGAATGCCACAGAAGACATCAACAATGGAAAATATAAAGTCATTGGTGAGGAAGGATGTTTGGTAAAACAAACAAAAGGAAGTTTGATTAATCACAGAAAGCTGAGTTGCGACACTACTGACAAGAAGGAATTTTACCACTTAGCACTTTTACAGTTGTTTAAACCATGGCGCTCAGAGGATGAATTACTTGGACATTTTCAAAGCTATGAAGATTCCTTTAATGCATGCAAAGATACCATAGAATGCAGTACTTTCACAACTTATGTACAAATGTTAAATGAAGAAATTGAACAAGAAGCAACAATTGCAGCTGAAGTAGCTAGAGACAGTTCTCAAGACAGTGAAAGTTCTGGGGCGCTCAGTCAAGATCCCCTAGGACAACCAATCGTAGAAAATGAAGCTGCAATAGCCATGACTGAAGTGGAAACAGCTATGAATCAAGCTCAGGAAGATTTAATAGACTTACCAAATTTGGAACAGCAACTGAATGATGAACAACAACAAATTTATGAGGAAGTCACAAAACAAATTGATCATGGATTACTACATGAAAATTAAGAGTGCTCATGCACATCATTTGAACCAATCAGAATTTATGTGAGTGGACAAGCTGGAACTGGAAAACGTTTCTTGATTAAAGTAATTAGTAGCTACCTACAGAAAAAAACTGATTCAACTTTATCTTGTGTTGTTACTGCTCCAACTGGGTTAGCAGCATTTAACATAAAAGGAATTACCCTCCATCGTTTGCTAATGTTACCGGTAGAGCATGAGAACAAAATACAATACCACAAGCTAACAGGAGAAGCATGTTTTGAAGTTTCAAGAGTATTGAAAAAAATGAAAGTTCTCATTATTGATGAGGTAAGCATGGTATCAAACTTAATGCTTGCCTTTGTGCATTTAAGAATGCAGCAAATTCTAAAGACAAACTATGACGTACTATTTGGAGGAAAACATGTTATAGTTTGTGGGGATCTACTGCAGCTCACTCCAGTTAAAGGACAACCAGTATTCCAACTCTTACACATGAAGACACGAAAAAGTCGTTAGGAAGTATACGTAATGTGAATATTTGGACATACTTTGAGTACAAAGAACTCATTACCAATATGCGGCAAGCAAATGATGATGATTATGCAAGTATTCTCAAAGATAGCAGAATTGGACTACTCACAGAACATGGCAGAAAAGCTTTACAGAGTCGATTGCTATGTAATTTGTTTCCAACAGAACAAATAGTTCCAGAGAAAATATACAAGGAAATAGCTGGAAAAAATACTGTAATCTGCTTAATGCCAACACTACATGAATGCTCTATATTCAATCAAGAACTTTTGAAATTGGAAAATGAAGAGATTGTAAAACTGGAAGCTGTGGATAAAATACAACATGAAGGAATAACTATTATATTGACAAGCAAATTGACAACTAAATTGGATTCTCTAGAGAAAAACATATAGAAAACAGCTGGTTTAGAAAAGAATCTTTATGTATGTATGAACTGTCGAGTAATTTTAAGACGTAATTTGGATGTAGAAAACGGTTTAGTGAATGGAGCTATGGGTAAAGTTGTGGGTTTTGTAAATTACCAGAAAAAAGATGGAATTGAATTTTTAAAAATACAATTTGATCAGATTGAAGAGGTTAAAGACATTAGTCGTTGTTCAGTTCGTTTCTTGCTTGTGAAAGACTTATATGTACGTAGGAAGCAGTTTCCGTTTTCTCTAGCATATGCTGTAACTATTCACAAATCTCAAGGATTAACTGTAGATAGTGCTTTTGTAGACATTGGATCTACTGTGTTTAAAGAAGGTATGGCATATGTTGCTTTGTCACGCGTGAAAAAAATATCTGGTTTATTCATGATAGACTTTGATGAGTCAAAAGTTAGTGCTGATGCAAACTGTGTAAAGGAATATAATAGATTAAGAAGAAGCTATGCTCCTCATTTAGGTCAGTATCCTGTGTTTGAAAAATGTGTTGTTTGTCGGAAAAGGAGAATTGAGAATATCTGTAATGAGGATGTACAGAAGAGAAAACAAAAGGAGAGTGATGTGATTCCAAGCAAAAAGAAAAAGGACAATGTTGAAGAGGTTGTTGGTTGTCATTTTGAAAATAGCTCTGTTGTCAACTGCTACGCTAATGTAGTGCTGAATGTTGTACTTTATCTTGAAAGTTTGCAAGAGCAGATAATACTAAATCATGAACAAATATTCTGTTCTCTGCTGAGTTTTCTTTATGAGAAGCTGAGTAATGATAAAACTAAAATTGAAAGTGCTTCTGATGTTAGAAATCTTTTAGATGTATGTTCAGGATGTACATAGTTTACTCAAAATGTCCAGCAAGATGCACAGAAATTCTTAATGTATATGCTTATGGTGCTGGAAGATGAAGGGGTAGAAATAGAAAATATGTTTGGTCTCTCTTATAAATGGGAACATAGTTGTGAAAACTGGTTGAACACATGCAGATCTAATGTTGATTCTGAAAGGTTCATATATTTAACATTACCAGAGAGTAAATCAGTGACTTTTAGTAAATTAGTTAAAGATGCAAATCACAACATGGAATGTTCTCAATGTAAATCAGACATGTTATCAACGCTATTTTTAAAGAAATATGGACAGTATATAATTTTAATGATGCAACATTGTAGAGCTGATGGAACAAAATTGGACACTTTAATAAAGAAGTTTACAGGAAATCAATTATCAATATCAGGAAAAACTTTTGTTGCAGTTGCAATAACTTTCCATGATGGACTTTCTATAACTTCTGGTCATTACACAGTTTATCTAAAATGTGAAAGAGGCTGGACACTGTGTAATGATTCTCAATTGATTTTCAAGCAACGTTTGCCTGCAGAATTACCAAATTCCTACTTAATTTTTCTAAAACCAAAATTTTTGATACAAATTGCAGTATCTGAGGAAATCATTATTTCGATTTTATAGGATTAACATTGGATATTTCACCAAAAAAGAATTTTAAAATTACCATTAGGCCTCATAGAAAGGTAAAAATTTCTATTGTGGACTTCTTTGACAGATATTATTTTGGTGTATGAGCTTAAGCAACAAGATTTACAGACGTTATTTAATGGAAATAGTTATTGTTCTTAGATGATATTTTTAATATATGTGTTACATTTCTATCAAGGTATGTTTTACTGAGAAGAGATTCAGGGCTTTTTTTAAACAATCTTTCAGATTGTTAATTTTTTTGCCCGCTGTTAAGTGATGAATGCAATTGATTTCACAATTTGCAGTGAAATTCAATATATTCTGAAAACAGCAAAAAAAGGGCAAAAAATTACTTTGTTAAATATGAAAATATGTGTACTGTATTCTAAAATGTATTGTTAAATATTACTACTTTTTTATTTTTTTTCAGATCGAGAAAGAAAATTTAGTAAATGTAATCCTTTTTTCTAGCAATTAAAAAAAACATTTATTTATAATTATGTTATTTTGTTGGTCAGGTAAGTTTGAAATGTCTGTATTTCTCACCCCTTCACTTTCATGCTCCCTTTTCTTCACTTCTCCTCACTCTGCTTTTCTCATTCCCCTTCTCTCTGTCTTCTTCCTTTACTGCTCTTTCATAACTCCCTCACTCCTTCTATACTACTCCCCTAGGTTTACTGCCTCCGTCACTACTTTTTCAACCATGTATCTCTCCCTGTCTCCATGTGTCTCAGTCATTCTAACTGCCTTACTCCTTCTCAGTTCCTTGCTCTCTGTCTCTGTTTCTGTCTCTCTCCCTTTGTCTGTCTTACCCTTAATTTCCTTAACATCTCTGGGGCAGATTAACAAGGCCTCTGCGTCACCACTACGTCACTTTTCATAGCGTACTGGTGGCGCAGGGAGCTCCTTCATATTTACAAAGAGAGGAAAAACCACCCTGCGTGACTTTTCCTCTCCACATAAATACAGCCACTTCACACGCAGCACTGTGTGTTGAAGGGGCGTTCCATGGGTGTTGTTGTGGGTGTTCCCACGCAACACACAAAGAACTAGACACATCTCCAGGTTTACGAGAAATCGTAACTCTAGAGATGCGTGTGAATGATACGCCACCCTAGAGGTGGTGTTGCGAGGCACAACGAGGAGAAATGTTTTTATTTCTCCTCGTTTTTTCCTCTTTTAGTGCGTCCTCCATTCTACAGCACGCATTGAAAGAGGAAAAAGCCTCTTGTGATTGTTTTTGTGCAGGAAGGTGTCCCTTCCTGCACAAGAACAATCTCCCCACCACGCAGGCATCCTTGTACCATGGTGCAAGGGAGCCAGCGCCGGCGCATGGCTGCAGTTTGTACGCCTGCGCAGGGGAAGCATAGAGATGCGACAAAAAAATCGTATAAAAATAGAATTAAAAATAAAGTTTAAGTGTTTGGATGTTGGTTGGCTCTAAAAAGAGCCATTGTGTTAATTGAGTGTTTTTTGGTACCTATAAGTAAGTATCGATGCAGAGTCTAAAGATCAAGAGGAAGACTCTGTTCCCATCATCTGTGAAATGTACACCGTCTACTCTATAAATGCCTTGCCAATCCCCTCACTATATCTTCTTATTTCGTGGGACAAGGAGCAGAACAGGTATCAATTTTAGTTGTAAATAGCAGAAGAGCACTCTACTTCAGGGAGTGAAGAGGACATCTGGATGCACTCAGAAGCATTGGTTCATAGTAGTTTCTCTTCCAGAATCTTCATACACCATAGCCACTCCCCTCACTATTTCTTCTTATTACCTGGGACAAGGAGCTGAGCAGCAATCAATTTTAATTGAAAATGGTAGAACAACAGTGTATTTCAGGGAGTGAGGAGGAGACCTGGATGCACTCTGAAGGTGTCTTTCAGTAGAATGAGAAAAATGAAAAGAAAGGTAGTTGTAAAATGGAGGCTTATATAAGTTTTTTAAAAATAACAACTCATTGGCTGTTTCAGACCATTTTACAATAAAAACTAGGCTGTATGTTTACATTTTTTAAAGCATGTTTTGTATTGGTTCAGAAAAATGTGTTCCCACAGAACATTACTGTGGATTTGCTGTTAGGTTTGAAAAGTCAAGCACTCTTGCTCTTTGGATTAGAAACATTATGTGCTGAACTTCTGACGTCTCTGCACACACAAGTGTTACATGATCTAATGCTATGCTAGCAGGCAGAAGTCATGTTGGGGGTAGAAATCATTTGGAAAGGGTTAAAATATGCAAAAAAAAGAAATGTGTGTTTCCATTTAAAAAAAATGTGGAGAACGTGAAAAGAGGGCAGGGTACAGAGTTCCTGACACCCTACCTTTTGACAGGAGGCCCCTGAAGGACCATGAAGGGTGAAAAAAACATTGTATTTTATTTTAAAAATCGAGGGGTGCACGTACCATGCGTGCACGGTGCGTGCACGGCGGGGAAAAAAAATGATTAAAAAAAGTGTTTAGATGTTAGGTGGCTCTAAAAAGAGCCGTTGTGTTAATTGAGGGACAGAGGAAGGAAAGAATGGCAAAAATTATAGGGTGCCGCACGTGTGCTGCTGTATCTTGATCTCTATTAGGGGAATGCTGGTCTCCCCCAAAGCAAGAAGAGCATTACACGTATTGCACCGTATATGCACCCTCTTAAACAGAGGGTGTATATCCAGAGGAGAAGAAGAAGGTGAAGCTGCCACCGCAGATGAAGTGCTCGGCTGAGCTACCGATGATGTACTCGGCTGAGCTGCTGCGGATGTGCTCGGCTGAGCTGCTGGAGGGTTGTCTCTAGCAGCTCGAGCATAAGCCACTGGATGTACATCCCTAACTTGCCTGATCATAGTGAAGATACTAAAAGAGTATTTCTTTTTAGGATCTCCTCTTGATAAGACACGACCACAAAGAGTGCAGGTGACTTTGGGAGCATTCACTTTCTTCTGCCCCTGTGGAAATGTAAAATATTGCCATATGAAAGAGTCTTTCTGTTTCCTCTGTCTCTGTGGCACAAGAGTCTCCTGCTCACTCCCAGAAGATGACTGCTGCTCTGCCATTCTGAAGTACTGAAGTACTAGAAAAGCTGCTCAGCTCCTTCTCCCAGGGAATCAGAAGTAATAATGAGGGGAGTGGGTGTGGTGTTGGAAGTTTCTGGCACTGAAACTAATATAAACCAATGAAAAGTGTTGTTTCTTGATCACATGACTTACCGTATGCTTACGGTGTGCGCACGGTACAAGCACGCATGCGCGTACGTTAGACGCGCGCATGGGCATACGGAGCACGCGCGTACGTCGCACGCGCGCATGCGTGTACGGAGCACGCGCGTACAGAGCACACACGCATGCACAAAAAGAACACGCGCGCATGCTCATACAGAGCACGCGCGTACGCATCACGCACGAAGTACACATGCGCATGTAAATCACATACGCATGCGCACACGGAGCACGTACGCATGAAAGCCACATGCGCGCACTGTACGCGTACCTTACCGTACGCGTACGGTACGCGAGCGGTGCACGCACGGTAAAAACCCTTAAAAAAAAAAAGAAAAAAATGTTTAGAGGTTTATAGAAGATATTAACTATGCTGTTCAACTATATCTAAAATTAAAAAAAAAAGCTGAGCCATTTCATATTGCAGGATACAGTAAATCTATAATTATATACATAGGTAGCATATTGTAAAATAAATAAATAAAAAATATAATAATACATTCATAAATTAGCATTTAAAAAACCTTGCAAATTCACTTAAAAAACCATAGGTTTCACACACGTTATAGTTAGGAATTAGCATTTAAAAAACCTTGCAAATTCACAAAAAAAACATAGGTTTCACACACGTTATAGTTAGGAATTAGCATTTAAAAAACCTTGCAAATTCACTGAAAAAACCATAGGTTTCACACACGTTATAGTTAGGAATTAGCATTTAAAAAACCTTGCAAATTCACTGAAAAAACCATAGGTTTCACACATGTTATAGTTAGCTGGACATTTCACTCGTACAAAACCAATGAAATTCCCCCGTTATAGTTAGTTCAGCTAACTATAACTTGCGAGCCCGCCATCCACTGCTGATGACGTCACATATTACATCACTCATGACATGGTCAGTGACATCACTCATGACATCACTGATGACATCTCAAATGACATCACGCGCAAGTTATAGTTAGCTGAACTAACTATAACAGGGGAATCATTGGTTTTGTACGAGTGAAATGTCCAGCTAACTATAACATGTGTGAAACCTATGGTTTTTTCAGTGAATATATATATATATATACATATATATATATATAAAATTTAAAATTTACATAAACACACATTCACTGGATGATGTCAGCAGTGATGTCATCAGTGATGTCATTTGAGATGTCATCAGTGATGTCACTGACCATGTCTTGAATGATGTAATATGTGACGTCATCAGCAGTGCATTGCGGGGGCGCAAGTTATAGTTAGCTGGACTAACTATAACAGCCGAATTTCTCTGGTTTTGTATGAGTAAAATGTCCAACTAACTATAACATCCCTGAAACCTGTGGTTTTTTCAGTGAATTTCTAAGGTTTTGTAAATGCTAATTTCTAACTATAAAGTCCCTGAAACCTATGGTTTTTTCAGTGAATTTATATATATATATATATATGTATATATATATATATATATATATATATATATATATATTGCAGGCACCGGCTTTTCTGACACCCCCTCTCGGTCTGGCAGCACCGCGTTAGCCAGCAATTAGAATGGACTTGTGTTTGAAGATGCAAAACGCGGCGCCCCCTCGCGCAGACTGAAGCACCACAGGGTGAAGTAACACTGCGTGGGGAGAGAGGAGCAGTATTAACTGCTGGGAGCATCAAGAGGTTTTCAGCGAGGATTTTCAATCTGGCAGCAAGCTGCGGTTGGGTGCAGTCCGGAGGCCACTTTGTTGGGACGCCACTGGGTGTTTGGAACTCCCACTTACTCAAGGGGGATCCACACACGGACTGCGATTACCAGCATGCAGCGGTCTGGTTTTACAGCGCGAGCTGAAGTATCTCTTTAAAGAAAAAGGAGGGGCCTCAAGTAAGATTCCAGGAGTGGCCAAACGAACATTCAAATGGCCACCAGGTGCGAGGCTCTAAACATCGTAACAGGCACTGAGGAAAGCTGAACTGCTGAAACGCGTCTGCCGCACGTTACAAAGTTTGCGTTGTTAACTTACCTTGGAATAAATCCTCTTGAATGCATCCTGGCTGTGTCGGACCCTTCTTTGATTCAGAGTGGGGATTTGGACTTTATGTTTTGCCGGTATTGCAGGCACCGGCTTTTCTGACACCCCCTCTCGGTCTGGCAGCACCGCGTCAGCCAGCAATTAGAATGGACTTGTGTTTGAAGATGCAAAACGCGGCGCCCCCTCGCGCAGACTGAAGCACCACAGGGTGAAGTAACACTGCGTGGGGAGAGAGGAGCAGTATTAACTGCTGGGAGCATCAAGAGGTTTTCAGCGAGGATTTTCAATCTGGCAGCAAGCTGCGGTTGGGTGCAGTCCGGAGGCCACTTTGTTGGGACGCCACTGGGTGTTTGGAACTCCCACTTACTCAAGGGGGATCCACACACGGACTGCGTTTACCAGCATGCAGCGGTCTGGTTTTACAGCGCGAGCTGAAGTATCTCTTTAAAGAAAAAGGAGGGGCCTCAAGTAAGATTCCAGGAGTGGCCAAACGAACATTCAAATGGCCACCAGGTGCGAGGCTCTAAACATCGTAACAGGCACTGAGGAAAGCTGAACTGCTGAAACGCGTCTGCCGCACGTTACAAAGTTTGCGTTGTTAACTTACCTTGGAATAAATCCTCTTGAATGCATCCTGGCTGTGTCGGACCCTTCTTTGATTCAGAGTGGGGATTTGGACTTTATGTTTTGCCGGTATTGCAGGCACCGGCTTTTCTGACACCCCCTCTCGGTCTGGCAGCACCGCGTTAGCCAGCAATTAGAATGGACTTGTGTTTGAAGATGCAAAACGCGGCGCCCCCTCGCGCAGACTGAAGCACCACAGGGTGAAGTAACACTGCGTGGGGAGAGAGGAGCAGTATTAACTGCTGGGAGCATCAAGAGGTTTTCAGCGAGGATTTTCAATCTGGCAGCAAGCTGCGGTTGGGTGCAGTCCGGAGGCCACTTTGTTGGGACGCCACTGGGTGTTTGGAACTCCCACTTACTCAAGGGGGATCCACACACGGACTGCGATTACCAGCATGCAGCGGTCTGGTTTTACAGCGCGAGCTGAAGTATCTCTTTAAAGAAAAAGGAGGGGCCTCAAGTAAGATTCCAGGAGTGGCCAAACGAACATTCAAATGGCCACCAGGTGCGAGGCTCTAAACATCGTAACAGGCACTGAGGAAAGCTGAACTGCTGAAACGCGTCTGCCGCACGTTACAAAGTTTGCGTTGTTAACTTACCTTGGAATAAATCCTCTTGAATGCATCCTGGCTGTGTCGGACCCTTCTTTGATTCAGAGTGGGGATTTGGACTTTATGTTTTGCCGGTATTGCAGGCACCGGCTTTTCTGACACCCCCTCTCGGTCTGGCAGCACCGCGTTAGCCAGCAATTAGAATGGACTTGTGTTTGAAGATGCAAAACGCGGCGCCCCCTCGCGCAGACTGAAGCACCACAGGGTGAAGTAACACTGCGTGGGGAGAGAGGAGCAGTATTAACTGCTGGGAGCATCAAGAGGTTTTCAGCGAGGATTTTCAATCTGGCAGCAAGCTGCGGTTGGGTGCAGTCCGGAGGCCACTTTGTTGGGACGCCACTGGGTGTTTGGAACTCCCACTTACTCAAGGGGGATCCACACACGGACTGCGAATACCAGCATGCAGCGGTCTGGTTTTACAGCGCGAGCTGAAGTATCTCTTTAAAGAAAAAGGAGGGGCCTCAAGTAAGATTCCAGGAGTGGCCAAACGAACATTCAAATGGCCACCAGGTGCGAGGCTCTAAACATCGTAACAGGCACTGAGGAAAGCTGAACTGCTGAAACGCGTCTGCCGCACGTTACAAAGTTTGCGTTGTTAACTTACCTTGGAATAAATCCTCTTGAATGCATCCTGGCTGTGTCGGACCCTTCTTTGATTCAGAGTGGGGATTTGGACTTTATGTTTTGCCGGTATTGCAGGCACCGGCTTTTCTGACACCCCCTCTCGGTCTGGCAGCACCGCGTTAGCCAGCAATTAGAATGGACTTGTGTTTGAAGATGCAAAACGCGGCGCCCCCTCGCGCAGACTGAAGCACCACAGGGTGAAGTAACACTGCGTGGGGAGAGAGGAGCAGTATTAACTGCTGGGAGCATCAAGAGGTTTTCAGCGAGGATTTTCAATCTGGCAGCAAGCTGCGGTTGGGTGCAGTCCGGAGGCCACTTTGTTGGGACGCCACTGGGTGTTTGGAACTCCCACTTACTCAAGGGGGATCCACACACGGACTGCGAATACCAGCATGCAGCGGTCTGGTTTTACAGCGCGAGCTGAAGTATCTCTTTAAAGAAAAAGGAGGGGCCTCAAGTAAGATTCCAGGAGTGGCCAAACGAACATTCAAATGGCCACCAGGTGCGAGGCTCTAAACATCGTAACAGGCACTGAGGAAAGCTGAACTGCTGAAACGCGTCTGCCGCACGTTACAAAGTTTGCGTTGTTAACTTACCTTGGAATAAATCCTCTTGAATGCATCCTGGCTGTGTCGGACCCTTCTTTGATTCAGAGTGGGGATTTGGACTTTATGTTTTGCCGGTATTGCAGGCACCGGCTTTTCTGACACCCCCTCTCGGTCTGGCAGCACCGCGTTAGCCAGCAATTAGAATGGACTTGTGTTTGAAGATGCAAAACGCGGCGCCCCCTCGCGCAGACTGAAGCACCACAGGGTGAAGTAACACTGCGTGGGGAGAGAGGAGCAGTATTAACTGCTGGGAGCATCAAGAGGTTTTCAGCGAGGATTTTCAATCTGGCAGCAAGCTGCGGTTGGGTGCAGTCCGGAGGCCACTTTGTTGGGACGCCACTGGGTGTTTGGAACTCCCACTTACTCAAGGGGGATCCACACACGGACTGCGAATACCAGCATGCAGCGGTCTGGTTTTACAGCGCGAGCTGAAGTATCTCTTTAAAGAAAAAGGAGGGGCCTCAAGTAAGATTCCAGGAGTGGCCAAACGAACATTCAAATGGCCACCAGGTGCGAGGCTCTAAACATCGTAACAGGCACTGAGGAAAGCTGAACTGCTGAAACGCGTCTGCCGCACGTTACAAAGTTTGCGTTGTTAACTTACCTTGGAATAAATCCTCTTGAATGCATCCTGGCTGTGTCGGACCCTTCTTTGATTCAGAGTGGGGATTTGGACTTTATGTTTTGCCGGTATTGCAGGCACCGGCTTTTCTGACACCCCCTCTCGGTCTGGCAGCACCGCGTTAGCCAGCAATTAGAATGGACTTGTGTTTGAAGATGCAAAACGCGGCGCCCCCTCGCGCAGACTGAAGCACCACAGGGTGAAGTAACACTGCGTGGGGAGAGAGGAGCAGTATTAACTGCTGGGAGCATCAAGAGGTTTTCAGCGAGGATTTTCAATCTGGCAGCAAGCTGCGGTTGGGTGCAGTCCGGAGGCCACTTTGTTGGGACGCCACTGGGTGTTTGGAACTCCCACTTACTCAAGGGGGATCCACACACGGACTGCGAATACCAGCATGCAGCGGTCTGGTTTTACAGCGCGAGCTGAAGTATCTCTTTAAAGAAAAAGGAGGGGCCTCAAGTAAGATTCCAGGAGTGGCCAAACGAACATTCAAATGGCCACCAGGTGCGAGGCTCTAAACATCGTAACAGGCACTGAGGAAAGCTGAACTGCTGAAACGCGTCTGCCGCACGTTACAAAGTTTGCGTTGTTAACTTACCTTGGAATAAATCCTCTTGAATGCATCCTGGCTGTGTCGGACCCTTCTTTGATTCAGAGTGGGGATTTGGACTTTATGTTTTGCCGGTATTGCAGGCACCGGCTTTTCTGACACCCCCTCTCGGTCTGGCAGCACCGCGTTAGCCAGCAATTAGAATGGACTTGTGTTTGAAGATGCAAAACGCGGCGCCCCCTCGCGCAGACTGAAGCACCACAGGGTGAAGTAACACTGCGTGGGGAGAGAGGAGCAGTATTAACTGCTGGGAGCATCAAGAGGTTTTCAGCGAGGATTTTCAATCTGGCAGCAAGCTGCGGTTGGGTGCAGTCCGGAGGCCACTTTGTTGGGACGCCACTGGGTGTTTGGAACTCCCACTTACTCAAGGGGGATCCACACACGGACTGCGAATACCAGCATGCAGCGGTCTGGTTTTACAGCGCGAGCTGAAGTATCTCTTTAAAGAAAAAGGAGGGGCCTCAAGTAAGATTCCAGGAGTGGCCAAACGAACATTCAAATGGCCACCAGGTGCGAGGCTCTAAACATCGTAACAGGCACTGAGGAAAGCTGAACTGCTGAAACGCGTCTGCCGCACGTTACAAAGTTTGCGTTGTTAACTTACCTTGGAATAAATCCTCTTGAATGCATCCTGGCTGTGTCGGACCCTTCTTTGATTCAGAGTGGGGATTTGGACTTTATGTTTTGCCGGTATTGCAGGCACCGGCTTTTCTGACACCCCCTCTCGGTCTGGCAGCACCGCGTTAGCCAGCAATTAGAATGGACTTGTGTTTGAAGATGCAAAACGCGGCGCCCCCTCGCGCAGACTGAAGCACCACAGGGTGAAGTAACACTGCGTGGGGAGAGAGGAGCAGTATTAACTGCTGGGAGCATCAAGAGGTTTTCAGCGAGGATTTTCAATCTGGCAGCAAGCTGCGGTTGGGTGCAGTCCGGAGGCCACTTTGTTGGGACGCCACTGGGTGTTTGGAACTCCCACTTACTCAAGGGGGATCCACACACGGACTGCGAATACCAGCATGCAGCGGTCTGGTTTTACAGCGCGAGCTGAAGTATCTCTTTAAAGAAAAAGGAGGGGCCTCAAGTAAGATTCCAGGAGTGGCCAAACGAACATTCAAATGGCCACCAGGTGCGAGGCTCTAAACATCGTAACAGGCACTGAGGAAAGCTGAACTGCTGAAACGCGTCTGCCGCACGTTACAAAGTTTGCGTTGTTAACTTACCTTGGAATAAATCCTCTTGAATGCATCCTGGCTGTGTCGGACCCTTCTTTGATTCAGAGTGGGGATTTGGACTTTATATATATATATATATATATATATATATATATATATATATATATATATATATATTCACTGAAAAAACCAGAGGTTTCACACATGTTATAGTTAGCTGGACATTTCACTCGTACAAAACCATTGAAATTCCCCCGTTATAGTTAGTTCAGCTAACTATAACTCGCGCGCCCGCAATCCACTGCTGATGACGTCACATATTACATTACTCATGACATGGTCAGTGACATCACTCATGACATCACTGATGACATCTCAAATGACATCACTGATGACATCACTGATGACATCATCCATTGAGTATGTGTTTCTGAACAATTTTAATATGTTTAATATATATAGGGAAAGGCCTGTTGAACAATGAGTGGGTGTACAAGTGTGTAAATGGATGATTTTCTGTGGTGCGTAACTGACTCTATAAGTGAGTCATTAAATGTATCTTACTGCAGACTAGTGACTAAACGGTGTAAATGTTTGTATGTGTCTCTATGTTGGTGTATAAGTGGCGGCATGGTTTTGTGAATACCTATATAAGTGTCTATATGAGTTATTGATTGCTTGTCTCAGTATCTGTATGGGTTCCTGAGTGTTTGTGTGGGTAGGGTGTGTGTGACTCTATGCATAGATGTGTGAGTGGGTGATTCTATGGGTGCATGGTTTTAAGAGTGCATCTGTGATGGACTGTATGGTTGAGTGAGTGTATGTATGGGTGTGTTAGGGATTGAATGTATATCTCAGTGGTACATTTGTGACCAACTACATATGTGAAAGGCAGTATATATGCGTGTAAGAGTATATAAGTGGGTAGATGTGATAGTGTGTGATTGTGAGAGTGACTGTATGGATGAGTGTGTGCTTGTATCAATGATTCTATAAGAGTGTAAGAATGTAATACTATTTTTATGAGTAAGTGAACTTGAGTGTGTATAACCACATAGGTGAGTAAATGGGAGTGTGATTATTTGCATGACTGAGTAGGTGTGAGAGTAGCTCTATGGATGATTGGTAGTGTGTGAGTGTCTATATAGGTGTATAAATGCATATGATAGTTTTGTATGGAGTGACTGTAAGTATGAGTGACTGTACAGGTGAGTGAGTGGAGGTGTATGTAGACCTAAGAGTTAATAAGTGGGTATGTAGTTATTGGTATTGCAGTATGTATGGTTTTGAGAATGGAACTCTTAAATTTTGAGTCGGTGTATCAAAGGTTATATTAAGGTGTGAGAAGATGTGGTAATTTATCACATGGATGACGTCATCAGTGATGTCATTTGAGATGTCATCAGTGATGTCATGAGTGCTGTCACTGACCATGTCATGAGTGATGTGATATGTGACGTCATCAGCAGTGGATTGCGGGCGCGCGAGTTATAGTTAGCTGAACTAACTAGAACGGGGGAATTTCAATGGTTTTGTACGAGTGAAATGTCCAGCTAACTATAACATGTGTGAAACCTCTGTTTTCTTCAGTGAATTTGCAAGGTTTTTTAAATGCTAATTCCTAACTATAACGTGTGTGAAACCTATGGTTTTTTAAGTGAATTTGCAAGGTTTTTTAAATGCTAATTCCTAACTATAACGTGTGTGAAACCTATGGTTTTTTCAGTGAATTTGCAAGGTTTTTTAAATGCTAATTCCTAACTATAACGTGTATGAAACCTATGTTTTTTTTAATGAATTTGCAAGGTTTTTTAAATCCAATTTTTTTTTTATTATTTCTTTTGAGATTTTTTTTTTAAACAATATGCTACCTTTGTATATAATCATTGATTTACTGTATCCTGCAAAATGGAATGGTTCACCTTTTTTAAATAAATGTTTAGATATAGTTGAACAACATAGTTAATATCTTCTACAAACCTTTTTCTTTTTTTTTTTTTAGGATTTTTTACCGTGCGCGTACGGTAAGCTTACGGTATGCGCACGGTACGCTATAAGTACGGTGCGCGTACGTAATATCTATGCTCCGTGTGCGCATGCGTACGCGATTTACGTACGCATCCGTACTTCATATGCGACGCTTATGCGCTTGCTTCCTACGGGCATGCGCGCATGCACCTTACACGGAACCGCCGTACACGCATGCGCGTGTGCGCGCGTGCCTCTAATGCGCATGCACGCATGCGCGCATCTTACGTACGCGCATGCATGGTAGGTTATGTGATCCAGAAACAACACTTTTCATTGGTTTAAACTTAATTTCCAGAAACTTCCAACACCACACCCATTCCCCTCATTATTGCTTGTGATTCCCTAGGAGAAGGAGCTGAAGTGTCTTTGGGATACAATGGCAGAGCAGCAGTCCTCTTCTGGGAGTGAGCAGGACAGCATTATCAGACAGAGAAAGAGGAAACAGAAGGATTCTTTTGTCTGGCAATATTTTACATTTCCAGAGGGGCAGAAGAAAGTCAATGCTCCATTAGTCACCTGCAAACTTTGTGAGCGTGTCTTGTCTAGAGGAGATCCAAAGAAGAAGTACTCTTTTGGAATCTTCACTATGTTCAGACACATTAGGGATGTACATCCCAAGACTTTTGCTCGAGCTACTGCAGCAACCCCTTCAGCAGCTCAGCTGAGCACATCCGCAGCTGCTCAGCTGAGTACATCTTCGGCAGCTCAGCCGAGCACTTCCTCTGCAGTGGAAGCGTCACCCTCTTCTGCTCCTCTGGACATTTACCCTCGGTGTACATATAAGGTGCAATACTTGCTACTCTCTTATTGCTTATGGGGAGTCTAGTATTTCTCTAATAGACAATAAGATAGAACAGCACAAGTGCGGTACCTTATAATATTGCCATTCTTTCCTTCCTCTGTCCCTGTATTAACACAACGGCTCTTTTAAGAGCCACCTTACCTCACAATTTTTTTAACTTTTTTTAATCACTTTTTTAAAAAAAACATTTACCGCGCACCCATTTTTTTAAAAAAAAATTTTTAAATAAAATATTTATTTCACCCTTCAAGGTACTTGAGGGACCACAAGGGAAATGAGAAAAGCAGAGTGAGGAGAAGTGAAAAAAAGGGAGTATGAAAGTAAATGTGTGATAAATACAGATATTTCAAACTTACCTGACCAACAAAATAACTTAATTATCAATAACTGTTTTTTTTAATTGCTAGAAAAAAGGATTAATTTTCCTAAATTTTATTTTTCAATCTGTAAAAAAAGAAAAAAAGTATTAATATTTAACAATACATTTTAGAATACAGTACACATATTTTCTTATTAAAAAAAACTATATTTTGCCAATTTTTTGCTGTTTTCAGAATATATTGAATTTCACTGTAAATCGTGAAAACAATTGCATTCATCACTTAACAGCGGGCAAAAAAATTAACAATCTGAAAGATTGTTTAAAAAAAGCCCTGAATCTCTTCTCAGTCAAACATACCTTTATAGAAATTTAACATATTTAATAAAAACATCATCTAAAAACAATAAATATTTTCAATAAATATCGTCTGTAAATCTTGTTGCTTAAGCACATGCATCAAAATAATATCTGTCAAAGAAGTCCACAAGAGAAATTTTTACCTTTCCATGAGGCCAAATGGTAATTTTTAAATTCTTTTTTGATGAAATATCCAATGGTAATCCAATAAAATCGCAAAAATGATTTGTTCAGATGTTGCAATTTGTATCTAAAATTTTGGTTTCAGAAAAATTAAATAGGAATTTGGTAATTCTGCAGGCAAACGTTGCTTGAAAATCAATTGAGAATCATTACACAGTGTCCAGCCTTTTTCACATTTAAGATAAACTGTGTAATGACCAGAAGTTATAGAAGGTCCATCATGGAAAATTATTGCAACTGCAACAAACGTTTTTCCAGATATTGATAATTGATGTCCTGTAAACTTCTTTATTAAAGTGTCCAATTTTGAGCCATCAGCTCTACAACGTTGCATCATTAAAATTACATACTGTCCATATTTCTTTAAAAATAACGTTGAAAACATGTCTGATTTACATTTACAACATTCCATGTTGTGATTGTCATCTTTAACTAATTTACTAAAAGTCACTGATTTAGTCTCTGGTAATGTTAAATATATAAACCTTTCTGAATCAACATTAGAGCTGCATGTGTTGAAACAGTTTTCACAACTATGTTCCCGTTTTATAAGAGAGACCAAACATATTTTCTATTTCTACCCCTTCTTCTTCCAGTACCATAAGGATATACATCAAGAATTCCTGTGCATCTTGCTGGACATTTTGAGTAAACTGTGTACATCCTGAACATACATCTAAAAGTTTTCTAACATCAGAAGCACTTTCTATTTTAGTTTTATCAATACTCAGCTTCTCAAAAAGAAAACTCATCAGAGAACAAAATCTTTTTTCATGATTTACTATTATCTGCTCTTGCAAACTTTCAAGATAAAATACAACATTCAGCACTACATTAGCGTAGCAGTTGACACCAGAGCTATTTTCAAAATGACAACCAACAACCTCTTGAACATTGTCCTTTTTTTTTTGCTTGCAATCATATCACTCTCCTTTTGTTTTCTCTTCTGTACATCCTCATTACAGATATTCTTAATTCTCCTTTTCCGAGAAACAACACGTTTTTCAAACACAGGATACTGACCTAAATGAGGAGCATAGGTTCTTCTTAATCTATTATACTCCTTTACATAATTTGCATCAGCACTAACTTTTGAGTCATCAAAGTCTATCATGAATAAACCAGATAATGTTTTCACTCGTGACAAAGCAACATATGCCATACCTTCTTTGAACACAGTAGAACCAATGTTTACAAAAGCACTATCTACAGTTAATCCTTGAGATTTGTGAATAGTTACAGCATATGCTAGAGAAAACGGAAACTGCTTCCTACGTACATATAAGTCTTTTACAAGCAAAAAACGGACTGAACAACGACTAATGTCTTTAACCTCTTCAATCTGATCAAATTTTATTTTAAAAAATTCAATCCCATCTTTTTTCTGGTATTTCACAAAACCCACAACTTTACCCACAGCTCCATTCACTAAACCTTTTTCTACATCCAAATTTCTTCTTAAAAATACTCGACAGTTCATACAAACAAAGATTTTTTTCTAATCCAGCTGTTTTCGAAATGTTCTTCTCTAGAGAATCCAATTTATTTTTCAATTTGCCTGTTAATGTAATAGTAATTCCTTCATGGTGAATTTTGTCCACTGCTTCCATTTTCTTAATCTCTTCCTTTTCCAATTTCAAAAGTTCCTCATTGAATATCGAGCATTCACGTAGTGTTGGCATTAAGCAGATTACAGTATTTTTTTCTGCAATGTTCTGGTATATTTTCTCTGCAACTATTTCTTCACTTGGAAATAAATTATGTAGCAACCGACTCTGTAATGCTTTTCTGCCAACTTCTGTGAGTAGTCCAATTCTGATATCTTTCAGAATACTTGCATAATCTTCATCATTTGCTTGCCTCATATTGGTAGTGAGTTCTTTGTACTCAAAGAATGACCAAATATTCGCATTACCAATACTTCCTAATGACTTCTTCGTGTCTTCATGTGTCACAGTATTAAACACTGGTTGTCCTTTAACTGGAGTGAGCTGCAGAAGATCCCCAAAAACTATAACATGTTTTCCACCAAATAACACGTCATAGTCTCTCTTTAGAATTTGCTGCATTCTTAAATGCACAAAGGCAAGCATTAAGTTTGATACCATGCTTACCTCATCAATAATGAGAACTTGCATCTTCTTCAACACTCTTCAAACTTTGAAGCATGCTTCTCCTGTTAGCTTGTGATATTCTATTTTCTTCTCATGCTCCACTGGTAAGATTAGCAACCGATGTAAGGTAATTCCTTTTATGTTATATGCTGCTAACCCAGTTGGAGCAGTAACAACACAAGACAAAGTTGAATCTGCTTTTATCTGTAGGTAGCTTCCGATGACTTTAATTAAGAAACTTTTTCCAGTTCCAGCTTGTCCACTCACATACATCCTGATTGGTTCAAATGATGTGCATGAGCACTCTTTCTTTTCATGTAGTAATCCATGATCAATTTTTTTTGTGACTTCTTCATAAATTTGTTGTTGTTCTTCATTCAGTTGCTGTTCCAAATTTGGTAAGTCTATTAAATCTTCCTGAGCTTGATTCATAGCTGTTTCCACTTCAGTCATTGCTATTGCAGCTTCATTTTCTACGATTGGTTGTCCTAGGGGATCTTGACTGAGCGTTCCAGAACTTTGGCTGTCTTGAGAACTGTCTCTAGCTACTACAGCTGCAATTGTAGCTTCCTGTTCAATTTCTTCATTTAACATTTGTACATAATTTGTGAAAGTACTGCATTCAATCGCATCTTTACATGCATTAAAGGAATCTTCATAGCTGTGAAAATCTCCGAGTAATTCATCCTCTGAATGCCATGGTTTAAACAGCTGTAAAAGTGCTAAGTAGTAAAATTCCTTTTTGTCAGGAGTGTCGCAACTCAGCTTCCTGTGATTAATTAAACTTCCTTTTGTTTGCTTCACCAAACATCCTTCCTCACCAATGACTTTATATTTTCCATTGCTGATGTCTTCTGTGGCTTTCCGTGTAAAAATGTAGTTCTGCAGCACTTCATAGAGACACATGTTCTCAAGATGACAACTTCTTTTTGGGTAATATGTGTCCAACATGTTTGATTTCAAAATATCTGTACTTTCTGGGTCATTCTCTGCCAAATATTCAATTTCTCCAACAGATTTCAGTAACCGATTTCACATTCCTGCAAGGCCTAAACTTACCCAAATTAATCTTCTGGATTTGGAGTACAGACTTGCAGATGATAACCTATCTGAGCATTCGTAGGATCCAATTTCTCGATGCGATAACATCTTTAAACTGAAACTGTATAGCTTCTTACTGACAGTCTTCTCGTGAGAAATCTCTTCCCACATTTCCTTCAATTCCGTTTTCTCAGATTTAGTGATGTAAGATGTGACATACCGAGCAACAGCAATAGAATTGTCAGCAACATACTGTATATCCATGTTAGCATTACACATGGATAAAATGACTGGGTTGTAGTCATTTATATATTTTGACTCTTCTTTTCTTCTTAGGTTGTACGTATTTTTGGGAGATTTTCTTGTAATAGTATGTCGCACAGCTGACATAAAACTGTTGACTCTTCCTTTTGAAAGAACAGGTCGTGGAAATCCAAATCGACATTTTGTGTAGAATTTTTCTTTACTCTTGTACTTTCGTCGACAGTATTTTCCACACCGATGACTTTGGAAACGTAAAACTTGCTCTTTTAAGTTTTTCTCTTCTGTGCTTTTAGGTATAGCACATGTTGCATATTCTTCAATGAAAGATAAAACTGCATCATCAGAATCTGTTCCAAATTTTGGGGCATCCTTGATCCACAACAGCATATGAATATGAGGAGCACCTCTTGCTTGGTACTCTTTTCTCCTAAAGAAATCCACAACTACTCCAAGAGGTGGATTTTTTTTATTGCAGATGAAGGACATCATAGCCTCAAATCTATGATTGAAATATCTGCAAACATTAACCGGATCCAATGAGCACAATTCTCCTGCTGTCTTGTATTGGATGTTTTCAATATTTGAATTTGCCTCTCGAAGAAAATCCAGAAGATCATCCCAAGCGTACTCAGCACAGCTTAGGGTGAGAAACCATGTAGGAGTTCCTAAATTCCGTAACATACATTTCAATTCTCCATGGCGTCGGTACCAATATTCATTTGTCCCACGCTGACAAGCCATCAGATTAATCAATTGAGATTCCAAATGATCATCTCGCTGTTGCACTTTGTTCATAAAATCCTTTGCAGACACATTATGTAGATGTACTCCAGTTTTTAAAATGTGATTTACTGCATAAGATAGTGCAGATAAGTCACTTTCAAATAAAAGATGGAACAAATAAGGAATACTTTGACGAAATCTTGGATCTTCTGCATATAATCTTGTAGTCCGATACTCAGAAGCAGGAATCTGTACTGGACGTTTATCATATCGTCCACCTTTTCCTGTAGGAAACAGCTGGGGAAAACAACGAGCTTCCAAGCTCTCCTCCCATACACTCACGGGAGTTCCTTGTGCCTTTTTCTTCTGAAACAGATCAATAGTGTTTGCCATAACTTCTTTTGAATGAAGAGGATGTATGCTGAAATGTTCATAAATTTCTTCTTCTTTTGACTTATCCACTTTTTCAATTTGCCCAGCTGGTATTCCTGAGTCTGGTAGTAAAACTTCTTCATCTTCATCCATATAAATTGTTTCATACCATTTATTGTTTCTTTTCAAATATAAATTTGCTCTTTGTACTTTTCGTACATCTACCAGCTCCTGCCAAATGTTCTTATTCTTTGTTGGTACTCCATTAACCAGAATAACTAATGGTTCAGTTTCCAATCTATCTGCATCAATTGTTTCCATATTTTTTTTCAAATCCAATGGCAAATAGACAACTCTTCCTTTTAAACCTCTTTGTAAATCCGAAGGAGGTAATTTACCTGTTTTTGGCTCCATACGCACTATGGTCTGAAACGGATGGACACATTGAATGAGTATAGACTCATACGTATTTAAATCAGAAAGTTCTGCAGGAATATCAACCAATTCTAAATTATTATGTACAGCTCTGGCTGGCATTCTATTTTCTTCTAACTTGTTATAACAGTATTTACAAATACGCTGATCTTCACCCAAATCAAAACTATTTTCCAGAAATATATATGTTGCAAAATCCTTCCACTTATAATTATCTTCATTTTCACTTTTTGTATACAGATCAACATTTCTTGTTTGAATTTTGTAATGGCTTCTCCGACAATAAATACAAGTAATATTTGGTCTTTCATTAGAGATGATAGTAAATTTTGTGATTTGATCTTCAAATTTTTTACTAACAGTGGGTTCTAAATTCTCTTCCACATTTTCTTCAATAACTGTGTCATTACCTGCACTTTCTTGTTCCGGACCAAAGTAACAAAACTGAATTTCATCAGTAACCTTCTGTACATCTGATACAGATCCACGGAACAGAGCCCTATTCAACTCATTTAACTTTTGTGCTGGACTTTTAGCAAAATACAATCTTCTCACAAACTTTCTCATTTCAGTATGATGAACTGCCAGCATCCTAAAATGGTGAAAAACACTTTGGCAAACTTTCCTAGAAAGACAAGCCAGAGAATGTCCTTGCAAACCAGTATTCTCTCTCACTCTACATGGATCTAGTCTTTGAAGCACCTTAATCTTCTGTTTAACACTTTTTTTTACTACATTCTCTTAGAAACTCACGTAATTTATCAATAGATTCTTGTCGTACAGTACAAATACTACTACAATTCCAAGTGTACACTGGGGCTTTAGGACGTCTCCCCATAACCTCATCAGCTATCACTTCTTCCTCATTTCTTGGAACCATTTTCTCCTTTTCCATTACACAACCATCTTTCACTTCATAAGCACGACCTCTGGTGTCAACTGCATGCAGCAAACTATTACTTTGAAGATAACTCTCTTCATTAAAAAATGGTTCAGTACATGAACTATGCATCCATTCTCCTAAAAACACTTTACAAAAGTTATTTCTTTTCACTACTCTTTTCGTTTTGCTTTGTGACTTCATTACATTGACCATTTTATCTAATGTACGGATCCTGTTCAAAATTAAAATGAATAGTTTTCTTTTCAAATCTAAAGCCTTAGCTACAATTGATTCTATATCTTTCTTTCTCTTATAAAATTTCGCTTTCTTCTTATATTTTTTCACATCCTTTAGCAAATTGGACATCACTCTTCTCTGAAACATTTTTCTACGAATGTCTTTAAATGCTGTTTTTCTTTTTAAGTCAATCTTTATTGCTTCTGATTGTACATTAGCATTTAGTAATTTCTCACTTTTGTCCTGTTGTTTTCTACTTGAAACACTATTTGCAGTGGGGACATTTTTCAAATTTTTTCTTTTTTTGAAGATATTTTAAAAAAAATCCTTAGTCTGCTTACCAGAAGACTTTTTCTTTTTTCCAACATGAGGATCTTCAACTAATTTGGGTCCTCCAGTTGTCTTCAAATATAAATGTTTTTTCTGTTCTTTTCTCTTTCTTGATTGTATAGGCATCTTTAATTTATTTCACTGTTGTTCAGCAATACCTGAAAGAAACTAAAAAAAAATACCTTTATGTAATTTAAATATATTACTATATTTTTTTTGAGCTTTTCAAATCTTATAATACTATCTACCCCTTTCCTACGAGTGAAAAATACAATAAAACCAACACGAATTAAAGCTTCCCCTTTCCTACGAATGCAATTCTAAAAGAACCAGAGTAACACGAATTAAATCTCTGACAACAATTCCTGTGTGCGCACAGACTCATGGTGTGATTCTAGGCAGAAAACGAAATTTGATTTGCAATTTGAAAGCACACTTACTACTGTGGTAGAGCAAGTGATAATTACTCTAACAGTCTGACACATTTTCATTATAGTTTTCAGAAACAGAAAAGAGCACATGTCCAAACAGCTTTTTGAGACCATGAACATGTGTAACCTGGATGACGTACTACACTCTAGCAAAGGAAATGAGCCTTGGTGAGGTTCAATGTATTAGCGTTACTCACTGCTATCTGAAACACCACACAGTGCTGAATAGTAAGCATGACTGTACATGAGAAACAGCTTGCTCTCTGCTAAGAGTGTGCTTCTGGAGACTGTCTACTGTCAGGTGCAAGAGAGATCTGCATAGACGCTTGCACAAAAGCATAAACACTGGTGACATGTATGTAACACTACATGTGTGGTAAGGGTTAATAGGAGTTTTAAACATGTAGAAACTACATGACCCATTGCACGAGTGGAAGGAAAATCTACCATGTTGATTTCAAATGTGTAAGCATTGCCCTCTCATTTGTGACATATTAATTTGGGCTGAATGCTAATCAACACAGTTCATGAAAACAAGCTTCCCCTTTCCTACGAATGCAATTCTAAAAGAACCAGAGTAACACGAATTAAATCTCTGACAACAATTCCTGTGTGCGCACAGACTCATGGTGTGATTCTAGGCAGAAAACAAAATTTGATTTGCAATTTGAAAGCACACTTACTACTGTGGTAGAGCAAGTGATAATTACTCTAACAGTCTGACACATTTTCATTATAGTTTTCAAAAGCAGAAAAGAGCACATGCCCAAACAGCTTTTTGAGACCATGAACATGTGTAACCTGGGTGACTGACTACACTCCAGCAAAGGAAATGAGCCTTGGTGATGTTCAATGTATTAGCGTTACTCACTGCTATCTGAAACACCACACAGTTGTGAATACTAAGCATGATAGTACAGGATAAGCAGCTGGGTGTGTGCTAAGAGTCTGCTTCTGCAGATTGTGTATTTTCAGTTACAATAGACATGTGCATGTACGCTTCCACAACAGCATAAACATTGGAGTGATGTATATAAAAGTACATGTGTGGTAAGGGTTAATTGGAGTTTTGTACATGTAGGAACAACCTTACCCATTGCATGATTAAAAGTAAAATCTACCATATCAATTTCAAATGTGTTAGCATTTTCCTCCCATTTGTGAGATACTGTTTTATGCTGAATGCAAACCATCACAGTTCTAAAAAACAAGCTGCCCCTTTCCTACGAATACCATTCTTACAGAACCAGACCAACACAAATTAAATCTCTGACAACAATTCCTTTGTGCACACAGACTCATGGTGTGATTCTAGGCAGAAAACAGTATTCCTGGGGGATACCAGTACACCTTAACTTATGGTGAAGACATACTCCATAATATCTTACAAGTTCAAGACAGTTAAATATCTCCCAAAACACAAAATGTGAAACACAACTTTAAAAGAAGAATCACATTTCTATTATTTATATCAAAATACACCACATACATCCCCTCTCAAATTTATAACTCACCTTTAAAAGTAGTTAGTTGAGAAAGAAATGTGGCACTCAAACAGCAGATTATCAGAGCAACAATCTCTGAGCTGTACACCTCTCTCCTCTCACCAGAACCAGTTAATGGCAATGTTTCCCTCTCTTTTTTCACACATATACATGTTAACTCCAAATCACAGTGCTTCCCACATTTTTTTCAAATGGAAACACACATTTCTATTGGTTGGAAATTTCAACCCTTTCCAAATGATCCCTTCCCCCAACATGACTTCTGCCTGCTACCATAGCAACAGGTCATGGAACACTGGTGTGAGCAGAGAGGTCAGAAGTTCAGCACACAATGTTTCTAATCCAAAGAGCAAGAGTGCTTGACTTTTCAAACCTAACAGCAAATCCAAAGTAATGTTCTGTGGGCACACATTTTTCCGAACCAATACAAAACATGCTTGTAAAAATCTAAACATACAGCCTAGTTTTAACTGTAAAATGGTTTGAATCAGCCAATGAGTTCTTTTAAAAAAAAAAAAAAAGTATGTTAGACTCCATTTTACAACTATCTTTCTTTTCATATTGCCATTCTACTGAAAGACACCTTCTGAGTGCATCCAGATCTCCTTGAAAGATGTTCACAGTGTGGATTGTAGGTCATAGCTATGTCTTCTGGAGTGAAAAGTTTGCAGAAAAAAGAGGTATTGTGAAAGACCTTGCTTTGCCAAATGTAGACATTAAATGGATTGGTCAGAGAGGGTTAAAGTGGCATCAATTAATGCCTTTGGTGAAAACCTTTCTACATCTCCCACAGCCTAACCTTATTATTGTGCACTGTGGTGGAAATGACCTAGGCACTTTAACCGGGGTAGGTCTGGAAATGCTTGTTAAGGACACCTTTGTGCAATTGATGTAACTTTTTCCACAAACTGCCTTTGTATATTCTAATATATGCCAAAGGCAAAAGTGGAACTGGTCCAACCAATTTTGTCCGCAGATTGACAAAGCAAGAAAGCACGTCAATAAGTCTGTTTCTGCTTTCCTCAGAGACTATGGTATGGGTTCTATATACCACAACAACTTGCGTTACAACATGCAAGACATTTATAGAGGAGACGGTGTACATTTCAATGATGAAGGGAACAGAGTCTTCCTCTTGAACTTTAGACTCTGCATCGGTACTTACTTGTAGGTACCAAAAAAACACTTCATAAACACAACGGCTCTTTTTAGAGCCACCTAACATCTAAACATTTAATTTTGATTTTTAATTCTATTTTTTTTTATTTTATTTTTTTACCGCCGTACGCGTACCGTACGCGCACAGTACGCGCACCCCGTGATTTAAAAAAAAAATATTTTTTTCACACTTCTGGGTCCTTCTTGGACCCCCTGACAAAGGCTAGGGGGTCTGCAACTCTCTACCTTGCCCCCTTTTCACGTTCTTCACCTTTGTTTTTCAGTGCAAGACACACAAAATGGCGGCCGACACTTCCTGATTTCGACCGACTGGAATGTTTACTGTCATGTAACCACCAATCAGAATTACGCGCGCGCACGGCAGCGTTCGCGTACGGTATGCGTACGGTGCACGTACGGTACGCGTACGGTGCGAGGCTATAGATATGTATGTACTTTTAACTGCAATTTTCTCAGGAACTACTGAACAGATTGACTCCAGATATTCAAAAGGCACATCCCTGACCTGAGGACTTTCTCTTTGCCAAATTTCAAATAATTCTGTTCAGCCGTTCGGGCTGTACCTTGGACTAAAGGTCCCTATGGAAAAATGCATGGGGAAAATGCGTTTTGGGACCCCCCTTTTTTCTCGGCCCTCGCTTGACGAATCCCCCCGAGACTTTTAGGGTACGAGCGGAGCGGAGTGCCCCACCTACTTTGAAAGTTTCGCGAGGATTCGTCAACCGGCGCCAAAGTTATTCCAAATAGAATGTTGCGGATTTCCTATGGAAACACGGTCCTAACTATAACTATCTACTGGCGACCGCCAGTAGATAATATACACATATATATATATACATACACATATATATATATATGTTCGCTCTTAGCCTTCCCAAAAGATTTAGCCTCACTCGAACATTTACCAAGGTGGCAAGCCTTTAATGAAGAGTATGAACAGTCACCTGAGGCAGTTACAATCACACGGACATAAAGCGACTTGCCTGACGCGTTTCGAAGGAATCTCCCTCTTCCTCAGAGGCAGTCGGTCATAGATGCACGCTCCGGTCGCCATCCATAAGTGCAAAATACGTCCCCTGATGGGCGGGTCAATTGTCCCCAAAGCCTTATGGTTACTGGAGTCCCGGAAAATATAACCCCTGATGGTGCGTTAATTTCCATGCCTTTCAAGCCCTCAGATGGGCCACCGCCCTCAGTTGCTGCTCTAATCTCAGGTGAGTGCTCCACACAACATCTCTGGATATATCCTCCTGCATGGCCCCCTCTCATACCAGGGTGGTGTGGCTTGACGGCTGGGCACCGCCAAAAATGTTCGCTCTTAGCCTTCCCAAAAGATTGAGCCTCACTTGATTATTTACCAAGGAGGCAAGCCTTTAATGAAGAGTATGTACAGTTAGCTGAGGCAGTTACAATCACACGGCCATAACGCGACTTGCCTGACGCATTTTGAAGGAATCTCCCTCTTCCTCAGATGCAGTCGGTCGTAGATGCATGCTCCGGTCGCCATCCATAAGTGCAAAATTCGCCCCCTAATGCGCGGGTCAATTGTCCCCAAAGCCTTAAGGTTACTGGAGTCCCAGGAAATATAACCCCTGATGGTCTGTTAATTTCCCTGTCTTTCAAGCTCTCAGATGGGCCACCGCCCTCAGTTGCTGTTCTAATTTCAGGTAAGTGGTCCACACAACAGCTGTGGATATATCCTGCTGCATGGCCCCCTCTCATACCATGGTGGTGCGGCTCGACGGCTGGGCACTGCCAAAAATGTTCGCTCTTAGCCTTCCCAAAAGATTGAGCCTCACTCGAACATTTACCAAGGTGGCAAGCCTTTAATGAAGAGTATGAACAGTCAGCTGAGGCAGTTACAATCACACGGCCATAAAGCGACTTGCCTGATGTGTTTTAAAGGAATCTCCCTCTTCCTCAGAGGCTGTCGGTCATAGATGCATGCTCCGGTCGCCATCCATAAGTGCAAAATACGCCCACTGATGGGCGGGTCATTTGTCCCCAAAGCCTTATGGTTACTGGAGTCCCGGAAAATATAACCCCTGATGGTGCGTTAATTTCCGTGCCTTTCAAGCCCTCAGATGGGCCACCGCCCTCAGTTGCTGCTCTAATCTCAGGTAAGTGCTCCACACAACAGCTCTGAATATATCCTGCTTCATGGCCCCCTCTCATACCAGGGTGGTGCAGCTCGACGGTTGGGCACCGCCAAAAATGTTCGCTCTTAGCCTTCCCAAAAGATTGAGCCGCACTCGAACATTTATCAAGGTGGCAAGCCTTTAATAAAGAGTATGAACAGTCAGTTGAGGCAGTTACAATCACACGGCCATAACGCGACTTGCCTGGCGCATTAAAGACACAAATAATATTTACATTATTACATTAAGACTAAAAAGTCAAAATAGATTTATGTACAAGAGCTATGGTACAGTGACTATGCTAGAAAATAGACAATGTAACTCTTAATATATACAGTGCATTATTAAGACAAAGTAAAAAAAAAGAATTGGGTTAAAAGACAGTCATGTAAAACATTAAAAGTTTAATAAAAAAAGTGAAGCACATCGGTCTAGCTACTTTACTGCCATTCAAGTGCATACTTCCATTTCATAAGATCCTAAAACATTCTATTGAATAAGACGTGTTCCTAGTGACTATAAAAACAGGTCCCGCTAAGCAGAGAGTATTAAGTACAAAGACTGTAATCATGGTTCTATGTGAACATTGTCACCTTTCATTAGCTCTTGATTCTTCAGAATATTTGCCCGAATACTCCACATCCAGCTCAACAATTTGGCCATGGCTATCGCTATGGACTCTTGAGTATTGGTCTTCAGTATACGGAGAGCTATAGCGCTTGACCTGGTACCCAGGTTGGAGCATATTGACTTTAGCCATTTGTCCCTGGGGGACTTGTATGCTGGACACACAAATAAAATATGAGGAATTGACTCGGCCTGCTCAAGACAGGATACACATTTGTTGTCTGATTGATTATGCCATTTCTGTGTGAACGATTTAACAGGGAGTGTGCCTACCCTAAATTGGTGGAATAGCTTCTTGTCACTGGGTTTGGATAAAAAAATCCCAGTAATCCTCAAACAAGGTATCATGTTTGTGCTCCATGAAAATGCAGGACAAAGAGGTATTCTTAGAGGATCGTAAGCTATTTACTTTGACCATAATCCAGTACGCTTCCTTAAAATCTTTTTTAGAGGGAAAGGGACTACCTCCTGGAACCTCCCATAGGTGTCTCAAACCCATGTTCACCAGTGTGCACTTTACCTTTTTTAACCGAGATATCTTACATGATAGGGTCCCCAGGGCCGAAATTGGCCTGGGGAGGGAGAACGCACGCCCCCTTCCTGTTTTTTTTTTTTTAAATGTAAAAAAAAGGGTAGGCCCTGGGGTATGGGGTCCCCAGGGCCCAAATAATGTAAAAGAAGGGGGGCCACATAGCCCCCCTTGTAAACAAAAAACAAAAAGCCGGCTTTGTGCCGGAGGCCCTGCCCCCTCCCTGCAGCACTTAGCAAACGCGCCCCCTGGCACGTTGAAAGTTGGGAAACTAGTTCCCCTTGAATACTGAGGGTCCCTGGGGGCCAACTAGTCCACCAGGTACCTCCAGTATACGCTGCAGAGCTGCATAGCAGAGTGGTGTTCCGAGGCCACGCCACTTTTTATACCTCTCTGCAACGCAGCTCTGTGGTGCTTACTGGAGGTACCTGGTGGGCCAGTTGGCCCCCAGGGACCCTCAGGACTCAAGGGGAATTAATCCCCCAATTTACAACGCGCCAGGGGGCACGTTTGCACAGTGGTGCAGGGAGGGGACGGGGCCTGGCATAGCAAGTGTGCTAAAACGCCCCCTGGCACGTTGTAAATTGGTGAATTAAGTCCCCTTTAGTCCTGAGGGTCCCTGGGGGCCACAGAGCTGCATTGCAGAGAGGTGGTCTGAAGCCACTCCCCTTTTTACACCTCTCTGCAACACAGCTCTGTGGAGCTTAATAGAGGTACTTGTTGGCCTAGTTGGCCCTCAGGAACCCTCAGGATTAAAAGGGGACTTAATCCCCCAATTTAGAACACACCAGGGGGCGCATTTGCAGAGTGCTGCAGGGAGGGGGCGGGGCCTGATATAACAAGTTAGCAATCCTGCTCTGTGGGACTTGCTGCAGGCAATAAAAGGGGTAGTAAAAAACCTTTAAAAATTCACTGAAAAAAACCATTTCCCTGGTTTTGTACGAGTGAAATGTCCAACTAACTATAACCTTCCTGAAACCTATGGTTTTTTTTGTGAATTTCTATGGTTTTTTAAATGCTAATTTCTACTTATAATGTGCCTGAAACATATATATATATATATATATATATATATATATATATATATATATATATATATATTACATTACCTACTGGCGGTTGCCAGTAGGTAGTTATAGTAAGGACCTAGTTTCCATAGGAAACTCACTTTTTGTTTTCGCAATAACATTGGCACTGGTTGAGGAATCTTCGCGAAATTTTCAAAACTTATGGCCAGTTACAGTCTGCTCCTATCCTGGTGATTCGCCAAGCGGGGGCCGAGAAAAAAGGGGGATCCGAAAACGTGTTTTCTCCATGTTATTTCCCATAGGAAATTTTAGACACAGCTACAGCCCGAACTGCTGAACGGAATTACACCAAATTTGGCAAAAAGGTAGCACTTGGTTCAGAAAGAACTCTTTTTGTTAAATGGTGTAAATCCATTCAGTAGTTCCTGAGAAATTCAAGAAAAAGAGGTGAAAAAATCAATTTCCCATAGGAAACTTTAGACACGGTTACAGTTTGAACGGCAGAACAGAATTACACCAAATTTAGAAAGCACTCTTTCTTAAATGGTGTAAATATGTTCAGTAGTTGCTGAGAAAATCGAAAAATAAACGTTTCGATATATATGGCGGACGTGGATCTGCGGACCCTGCAGACCACGGGCTACTTTCTAATTGGCTGTCAACACTTCAAACCAGGAAGTGTTGGCAGCCATCTTGTGACTCGGCAGAACCGAGGCACAAGAAAAACAAAAAAAATGCAGACTACTGCTTCACACCTTCAAAAATCCAGGTAGTAGCCATGCAGTGCCCCAATCACACGGTCACTCTCTGCCCAGTCCTGCAATCGTCCTTACAGAACCATGTCCTTATCTAATCACAGTGCAGAAACACAAGCACTTATAACCTCACTCTCCTGTCAACTACCAGCATTCTCACTATCCACTCACTATCCATGCACCTGTACAATGCCTCAGACATTAAGACATGCAGTGCTGCAGTCAAATGAACAAAATATATGCAGTCCCCTAACCCCATGCAGACTACTGATTCACACCTAGAAACATCGAGGTAGTAGCCATGCAGATCAGCAATCACAGTGTCACTCTCTGTCCACTCCTCCTATCATCCTGACAGAACAATGACCTTATGTAATTACTGTGCACAAACACAAGCACTTATAAATTCACCCTCCTGTCAACTACGAGCACTCTCACTATCCAGTCACTGTCCATACACCTGTAGAATGCTTCAGGCATTAAGACGTGCAGCGCTACAGTCAAATGTAGAAAATATATGCAGTCCCCTAACCTCATGCACACTACTGATTCACTCCTGCAAAAATCCAGGCAGTAGCCATGCAGATCAGCAATCACACTGTCACTCCCTTTCCACGCCTCCTATCGTCCTGACAGAACCATGTCCGTATCTACTCTCTGTGCCAAAACACAAGCACTTATAAACTCACCCTCCTGTCAACTACAAGCACTCTCACTATCCAGTCAGTGTCCATATACCTGTACAAGGCCTCAGGCATTAAGACACGCAGCGCTACAGTCAAATGTACAAAATATATGTAGTCTCCTAACCCCATGCAGACTACTGATTCACACCTTCAAAAATCCAGGTAGTGGCCATGCAGTGCCCCAATCACACTGTCGCTCTCTGTCCAGTCCTGCAATCGCCCTGACAGAACCATGTCTGTATCTACTCTCTATGCAGAAACACAAGCACTTCTAACCTCACTCTCCTGTCAACTACCAGCACTCTCACTATCCACTCACTGTACATACAGCTGTACAATTTCTTTGGCATTAAGACACACAGTGCTGCAGTCAAATGTACAAAATATATACAGTCCTCTAACGCCATGCAGACTACTGATTCACACCTAGAAACATTCAGGTATTAGCCATGCAGATCAGCAATCACAGTGTCACTCTCTTTCCACTCCTCCTATCATCCTAACAGAACCATGTCCGTATCTACTCTCTGTGCCAAAACACAAGCACTTATAAACTCACCCTCCTGTCAACTACAAGCACTCTCACTATCCAGTCAGTGTCAATGCACCTGAACAATGCCTCAGGCATTAAGACACGCAGCGCTACAATCAAATGTACAAAATATATGTAGTCCCGTAACCACATGCAGACTACTGATACACACCTTCAAAAATCCAGGTAGTAGTCATGCAGAGCCTCAGTCACACTGTCACTCTCTGTCAACTCCTCCTATCATCCTGACAGAACCATGTCCGTATCTACTCTCTGTGCACAAACACAAGCACTTATAAATTCACCCTCCTGTCAACTACAAGCACTCTCACTATCCAGTCACTATCCATACACCTGTAGAATGCTTCAGGCATTAAGACGTGCAGCGCTACAGTCAAATGTACAAAATATATGCAGTCCCCTAACCTCATGCACACTACTGATTCACTCCTGCAAAAATCCAGGCAGTAGCCATGCAGATCAGCAATCACACTGTCACTCCCTGTCCACGCCTCCTATCGTCCTGACAGAACCATGTCCGTATCTACTCTCTGTGCCAAAACACAAGCACTTATAAACTCACCCTCCTGTCAACTACAAGCACTCTCACTATTCAGTCAGTGTCCATATACCTGTAAAATGCCTCAGGCATGAAGACACGCAGCGCTACAGTCAAATGTACAAAATATATGTAGTCCCCTAACCCCATGCAGACTACTGATTCACACCTTCAAAAATCCAGGTAGTGGCCATGCAGTGCCCCAATCACACTGTCACTCTCTGTCCAGTCCTGAAATTGCCCTGACAGAACCATGTCTGTATCTACTCTCTGTGCAGAAACACAACCACTTATCACCTCACTCTCCTGTCAACTACCAGCACTCTCACTATCCACTCACTGTACATACAACTGTACAATTTCTTTGGCATTAAGACACACAGTGCTGCAGTCAAATGTACAAAATATATACAGTCCTCTAACGCCATGAAGACTACTGATTCACACCTAGAAACATCCAGGTATTAGCCATGCAGATCAGCAATCACAGTGTCACTCTCTTTCCACTCCTCCTATCATCCTAACAGAACCATGTCCGTATCTACTCTCTGTGCCAAAACACAAGCACTTATAAACTCACCCTCCTGTCAACTACAAGCACTCTCACTATCCAGTCAGTGTCAATGCACCTGTACAATGCCTCAGGCATTAAGACACGCAGCGCTACAGTCAAATGTACAAAATATATGTAGTCCCCTAACCCCATGCAGACTACTGATTCACACCTTCAAAAATCCAGGTAGGGGGCGTGTCCAAGATGGCGGCGGAGTAAGACGTGTTTTCAGTCCCTCCGCCGCCGTGATTGCCATAGCTTTGATTAAGAGCCTTCCCTTGCCCTGTCGGCGGCCCTCAGGCTAGCGCTGTCCCCCTGACTGCTCTGGAGACAGTCTGCTGGCAGAGCCGCTCCCGTGGGCCGAGCGGAGCCCTCCCGGCAGCTTTGGGGCCTGTAGCGTGGCCGAGCATTGAAAGCCGGGCGCCTCGCGTGGAGGCACGGCTGGGGGCGGAGCCTTCTGCGGCGCCGCGGGGACAGTGCTGCTGGCTGCGGAGCGGTGGTCGGGTCCCGCTGGCGAAGTCCCGACGATCCCCCCGGTGCGCAGCGCATTGCCGGACCTGCGGGTGGCTGGACAGAGAGCAGAGTGCCGAGTCGCGGCGGAGGTGAGCCTGGGGTGCCGCATTGGCGGCTGGAGGCCTGGACCTCGAGTGGACCCGCGGCATCGGTGGAGCGGCATCCGAAGAGCTCCTGGCTGGAGTTGCGTGGCTGCGGTGGGGTGCCCCTGCATAGGAGGCCGGCGCGGGGCCTATCCTTGACCCTTACCCCCGCTCTGGAGAGGAGCGCCTGGAGGCCGGCGTGCTCGGGCTGGCCGGAGGTGCTGGTCTGCGGAGCTGTGGCAACCTGTGCTGCGGCGTGGATCCCTGGGGCCTTGGACTTGGTCGGTCTCGTGGTGGGCCATCGCTGGTGATTTGGTGGGAACTTTCGCTCCGCACGGCCCCCGTGGAGTGCCCTGACGTGCTGATGCACCAGCCGAGCTGGAGTGATTGCCACTGAAGTGGCACCTGCTACTTCGCTTGGGCCGGGACTAGCGCCCGCCGGTGAGCTTCTGCCTCATTCCCCCCCTCCCCCCCCCCCCCCCGGTTGGACTGTCGCTGGGCCCAGGGCCTCTTGGGGGCCGAGTGTGGGACAACGCGACCGCTGCGGCTCTCGGAGGGGGGAGTCCGGACGCCTCTGCAACTGCCACTGTGGACTTGAATACGACCGGAGGGACGCGCGTTCCCCACCTGGCCTGCGACTGACGGCGCCGCCTGCCTGGCCACCTGCCGCCGGGGGCCTGCGGAGCCGGGACTTCTGTGCAGGGCAGACATTGGCCTGGTCAGCGGCGGGAGATTCAAGTCGCGATGTCAAATAGGCCCCGTAAGGAAAAACCAGGCAAAGAGGGGCCCCTGAGGGGGGCGCCGCCGACGACGCCCCCGGGTACCAGCGCTTACCCCCAGCGGAAGGACGATGACGCGCCGGCTACCAAGGCCTTCATGTTGGAGCTATTTTCCGCCATCAAGGAAGACATCTCGAATCTCCGCTCCCAGCTCGCCGCGGACCTCAGAGACGTGCGACGAGAAGTGGATGGCATTGGCGAGCGCGTGGCGACACTGGAAGAGCATGATCTTGGTTTGGCGGGGGATGTCCATCAGCTCCAACAGGATGTCCTCCGACTAATGGAGCAGAACTTGGATCTCCAGGCCCATGCGGAAGATCTGGAAAACCGGTCTCGGCGAAACAACATCCGTATCCGAGCGGTGCCATGGGAGGGCGAGGCTGGGGATCTCCGTGGGTATGTGGAGGCCCTCTTCTTGCAAATCCTGGGTGACGACGACCTCCACGAAATTAGGATGGACAGGGTCCACAGAGTGGGCCTACTGAGGGTCTCCGGGGCCCCCCCTCCGGACATTTTGGTTTGCGTCAATGACTTCCAACTCAAGGAACGTATTCTTAAGAAGGCGCGATCCATGACTGACCTGTTATTCAGGACTCACCGTCCCCAGCTCTTCCAAGATCTGGCAGCCTCTACGCTGCAGAAGCGCCGCGACTTCCGGCCTGTGACGGCCTTTCTGCGCGCTCAAGATGTGGCTTACTCCTGGGGTCATCCCTTCCGACTCATCTTCAGGTGGCTAAACAGGCTGGTCCAGGTTCGATCATTGCAGGCTGCCAAGGATCTCCTGGGGCTGGCTGCTGATGCGGATTCTGCCGAGGGGGGGCGCTCACCATCGCGACGGCGACGGCGCTCTTCCTCCTGGCACAGAGTTGGGCGACTGGCGGCACAGAATGGGTCGAACACCGCGGCCAGCCAGCAGGAAAGAGATGGAGCTGTGGCCTCCGTAGTGACTGTGACGTGTCATCGCCGCGGGACAGCTCTTCAGCGGCTTGATGGTAGAGGGAAGGCTGTTTGGTGGCGGGGGGATGCCTCCCTCCTGTTCAGGTACCGTGGGTAACTATGTACTTTGGGGGAAGACACCCCGGTCTGGAGAGCGGGTGGGACGCCACCCACTGCCTGCGATCCCGCTCTCCGAGGGTCTCAACGTCAGCCCTCTTGGTTGCAATGTTTTCTCTTTTGACTTTCTTTAGGTGGGGGTGGATGGCTCGTTTGTTTGGTGTTTATGGGGTTCTGTTGAGTTTTTGGGATGGGGATTTTGGGGATGGGGAGGGGGGGCGGCGAGGTGGCTGGGTGGGTGTGGGGTGGGGAGGGTCCAGTGGTGGCAGCATGGAGTGGCTGCGAGGACGGATTTGTGGGCTGCGCCCAGTGGGGGTTCTGGGGAGGAGACCTGAGAGGGTAGAGGGGTACACCCGTGGCTGGCAGGGAGGGAGTGACGCTTGCTTTAGAGGGGACCCTGGTCCTGGGAGGGGTGGGGGAGGAGGGAGGTGCTGCTGTAAGGGCCGCTACACTGGCTGTGGGGGGGCTGACGGTCGCCTTTGGAGAGATGGTTTCAGGTGGTCGACGAGCTGTAGTCCAGGGGTGCGGTGTGGGCTCACTTCTGACGCGACCTTTCTAGACGGGTGGGGCCCCGGGGACGGGAGCGGCGCTTAGTCTGTGACTGGCTTGAGAGAGCTGAGAGTTGGGAGAAGTGAAGAATGCCTGTTACCCTAGGCACTTGGAATGTGAAGGGGTTGAATTCGCCTCAGAAGCGCCAAAAGGTTTGGAAGTATGTCCTTGACCATCACCTAGATGTGGTGGGTCTCCAGGAGACCCAACTGGCTCGGCGAGTCGAGGCCCGGCTGAAGCATAAGCGGTTCCTCCTTATATATAAGTCCTCAGCGGTCTCTAAACATAGGGGAGTAGCATTGCTGTTCCGCTCGACTCTCCACTTCCAGCCCTTGGGAGTCCGAAGCGACAAGAAGGGTAGATGGCTCCTGGTTAAGGGGGTGCTACACGGGAGGACTTGCTCCTTCCTTGTGCTGTACGCTCCCAACACGGGGCAAAATAGCTTCCTCTTGAACTTATTGCGAACGGTAGAGGACTTTGTAGAGGGGGCGCTCTTCGTTATGGGGGACTTCAATCTAGTTTGGGATCCGGACTTGGACTGCTCC
Source organism: Triturus cristatus (assembly GCF_964204655.1). Taxonomy (NCBI): domain Eukaryota; kingdom Metazoa; phylum Chordata; class Amphibia; order Caudata; family Salamandridae; genus Triturus; species Triturus cristatus. Next base: position 1,103,916,482 of record NC_140579.1, read on the forward strand.
CACTGCCGAAGAGCTGAGACTGGTGTCTTCTCTTCTGAGTTGCGCCGGCGGATCGAGGAACTGGGGTTACTAGATGGGTGGCGCTCCTTGCGCCCCCTCTCTCGGGACTACACTTTCTTCTCTCATGTCCACCAATCGTACTCCCGCCTAGACCATATTTTTTACAGCCAATCCCTCCGGGGATCCGTGAGTGAGGCCCGGATTTTTCCCCTCTCTGTCTCTGACCATAGCCTGTTTGCCCTGGGGCTACAGTGGGCGCCGGTGGGGGAGGTTCCGCACAGGTGGTACTTTCCGGCCTCCCTGGTGAGGGATGATTCTTCTTGCAAGGAGCTCCGGGTGGCGATTCGGGACTTTTTTGACCTTAACCCGGTACAAGACACATCTGTTTTCACTACCTGGGATGCCTTTAAGGCATCCGTGAGGGGTAGTTGCATAGGTATTAATGCGGCACTTAATAGATTACGGAGAACGGAGCGCGAGGCTTTAGAGGCGGAACTAGCGGTGCTGGAGCGTACGCATAAGGATCAACCTTCCAAACAAACGTGGCGCCCCCTCACTGCTCTCTGGGGCAAGTTACGGGCTCACTACAACAATCGGTCGGAGTTTACCCTCCTGAAGCTCCGTCATCTCTCCTATGCTCAGGGGAACAAAGTAGGAAAACACTTGGCCCGCCAGCTGCGTCGTCAGTGTGAACGGGATTACATTGGAGGTATTTGGGACGCAACGGGTGCGCTACAGCACTGCGATGCAGCCAAGGCCGCACGCTTTGGCGAGTTTTATGCGGCGCTATACGCGGGGGACTCCCTGGATCCCGCTGCCCAGAGAGTCTACCTGCGCGCTCTCCCGCTCCCTCAGGTATCTGCGGCCTGGAATGAGCTGCTCTCCGCTCCCATCACTGGGGAGGAGGTGTTGGGAGTCATCAAGGCCCTGAAGCCTCACAAGGCGCCAGGGGCGGACGGATTTACGGCCCTCTTCTATCAAACCTTTGCCGCTGACATCAGTGATTTCTTAGTCCATCTGTTTAATGCAATGGCTGAGTCGGGGGTTTCCTCGGCCTCTATGGCGGAGGCAGTCATTTCAGTCATCTCTAAGCCCGGTAAAGACCCCGCTGTCTGTTCATTGTGCAGGCCGATCGCCCTGCTCAATATCGACGCCAAACTCTACTCTTCCATCCTTGCGTCCCGCCTGCAGGATCTGATGCCAGTGCTAATCCACCCGGATCAATCGGGATTCATTAAGGGGCGACAAACCCATGACAACATTCGGAGGGTAATTCACCTCATAGAGAAGGCCAACCGCTTTAACATTCCGGCTATACTACTAGGCCTGGATGCCGAGAAGGCGTTTGATCGGGTGGACTGGCAGTTCCTCTTCCGTACCTTGGAAGCGTTTGGGTTCTCGGACAGATTCCTCACCATGCTTCGGGCCAACTATAACGAGCCCCGTTCGCGTGTCGCGGTCAATGGCTACTTCTCACCTTTCTTCCCGCACACGCGGGGCACGAGGCAGGGGTGTCCACTCTCTCCCTTGCTGTTCGCTCTGAGTATTGAGCCATTGGCGCTGGCGATACGGGAACACCCAGACATCCGAGGAATACCCTTTACGGGTGAACAGCATAAGATCTCCTTGTTCGCGGACGACGTCTTGCTTTCGCTTGCGGATCCGGCGCAATCTCTCCCCCACGTGCAAACGGCACTGGCGAGTTTTGAAGCGGTGGCGGGTTTTAAAGTGAATTATGACAAATCTTACATTCTTAATCTCACACTCTCGCCGGGTGAGGTGGACCGCCTCCGACCGCTCTCGCCCCTGCCTTGGACACACTCCTCATTACTGTATTTGGGTGTGCACTTGACTCCCACGGTGGGGAAACTATACTCGGCCAATTTCCCCCCTCTTCTGGCAGCGCTACGGGCTGATTTGGACCGCTGGAAGCCGTTGTTCATTTCCTGGCTGGGTAGGATACATGCGATTAAAATGACGCTCTTGCCTAAGCTTTTATACCTATTCCAGGCGCTCCCGATTGTCTTGGACACTGATTTTTTTCGTCGCGTAAAGTCTCTAATGCTCCGATTCATATGGCAGGGGGGGCGAGCTAGATTTTCTTTTGCCACTCTCCGACGCCCTCGGGGAGAGGGAGGGGTGGGCCTCCCGGACTTGCTCCTCTACTATAAAGCTGCGCAGTTGCGGGTCTTGGTGGAATGGACCCAGCCGCTCTCAGAGAAGCACTGGCTCCACATGGACAGGAGTGTGGCGGGGCGTACGATCTGGGACCTGGTATGGAAACCCAAGGAGGACAGGCCCCAGAATGCGTACATCAGCACGCCTACCGGCACCACCCTTAAGGTCTGGGATTCGGTTTCCGGGAATGAGCGCTGGACTACGTTCCCGTCACCTTTTACTCCCATACATTTCAACCCAGCCTTCCCGCCTGCGCTACAAGAGGGTCCATTTGACGCATGGAGAGGCGGGAGCTGTCTCGCCCTTACGCATTTGTTCCATGGCTCCGCCCCGCTCACCTTTGACAATTGTGGTCGGGATTATGGGGTTCCTCAGACAGAGCGGTTCCGCCACGCCCCACTGTTGCACTGGGCTTTGTCCCCACCGGTCCGTGAGGCGGCAATTAGGCCGCCCACCCCCTTTGAGTCCTTCCTCTCATGCGCCTCGACGATGCGCGGTACCATCTCCTTTATATATGGCCATCTTTTAGCCACCGTTCTCTCGCCAAGGCCGCGCTATATGGGCTTCTGGGAGGACGTCCTGGGGAGGGCTGTGGCGGATGAAGAATGGTCTCATCTGTGGCTTGATTTGACCAGCCACAATCATTCAGTGGAGCTGCGCGAGGCACACCTCAAGACTATGATGGACTGGTACCTTTCTCCCGCCAAACTACACCGCATTTTCCCTGCCTCATCGGACAGGTGTTGGGGGGGCTGTGGCTTCCTGGGGGACTTCCGCCATATTTGGTGGGATTGCCCGGTCATCCGCCCCTACTGGCAGGAGATCCTGTCCCATATTAAAGAGATCCTGGGTTATCCCATCGCGGATTCTGTAGCTTCTGTGTTACTGGGCCTCCAGGATCCCCTCCTCGAACACCAGACTCGCGCGGATAAAAAGATTCTTTGGCTGTGCATAGGGGCGGCTAAGATCACTCTGGCGGCAGCTTGGAAAAAGAAGGAAGCCCCGGCGATTTCTTTGTGGCATGCGAGGTTGTGAAAATTGTTGAGCATGGAACGGATGGCTGATGTCTTTCTGGGGTCCTTTAAGAATTTCAGTTTCCGCTGGGGTCCTCTAGTGCGCTTTCTCTCTAGGGGGTTGCCGGCAGCGGTGTGTCCCTCTTCGATTCGAGCCCTTCACCTGTTCCAGGTGTAATTGTCGATTGGAGCTGCTCCCACATACGACTGAGAGCTGCCACCACTGGGGGGAGGGTGGGAGGGTCTGGGAGGGTTGTGGGGGTTGCGGGGCGGGGGGCTTTCTCTTTTCTTCTGAGTTTGGTTTGGGCGAGGGCCGACAGCAGAGGGGAGTGCTGGGGCTTTCTCGAATGCCGAGCCTGGCTCGATACCATGGTCTGTTCAGGGGCCTGTTGCGGGGCGGAAGCATAACCCTGTCATGGACAATTTCCTTGCTATATCGGTCCTAGTTTGGAGTTCTTACTAGCTGCATGGCGGAATGCATGACATGGTTGATACACTGACTGCTGGGTTGGCTCCCAGACCTCCCCTCCTAATATGCGTCCCCCTGCGAGGGAAGTTGTGCGGAATTGTCCCCTGTGTTTCCTTTCTGTGTTTTTTATTAATAAAGACATCTTTTACAAAAAAAAAATCCAGGTAGTAGCCATGCAGAGCCTCAGTCACACTGTCACTCTCTGTCAACTCCTCCTATCATCCTGACAGAACCATGTCCGTATCTACTCTCTGTGCACAAACACAAGCACTTATGAATTCACCCTCCTGTCAGTCACTGTCCATACACCTGTAGAATGCTTCAGGCATTAAGAGGTGCAGCGCTACAGTCAAATGTACAAAATATATGCAGTCCCCTAACCTCATGCACACTACTGATTCACTCCTGCAAAAATCCAGTCAGTAGACATGCAGATCAGCAATCACACTGTCACTCCCTGTCCACGCCTCCTATCGTCCTGACAGAACCATGCCCGTATCTACTCTCTGTTCCAAAACACAAGCACTTATAAACTCACCCTCCTGTCAACTACAAGCACTCTCACTATCCAGTCAGTGTCCATATACCTGTACAATGCCTCCGGCATTAAGACACGCAGCGCTACAGTCAAATGTACAAAATATATGTAGTCCCCTAACCCCATGCAGACTACTGATTCACACCTTTAAAAACCCAGGTAGTGGCCATGCAGTGCCCCAATCACACTGTCACTCTCTGTCCAGTCCTGCAATCGCCCTGACAGAGCCATGTCTGTATCTACTCTCTGTGCAGAAACACAAGCACTTATAACCTCACTCTCCTGTCAACTACCAGCACTCTCACTATCCACTCACTGTACATACACCTGTACAATTTCTTTGGCATTAAGACACACAGTGCTGCAGTCAAATGTACAAAATATATACAGTCCTCTAACGCCATGCAGACTACTGATTCACATCTAGAAACATCCAGGTATTAGCCATACATATCAGCAATCACAGTGTCACTCTCTTTCCACTCCTCCTATCATCCTTACAGAACCATGTCCGTATCTACTCTCTGTGCCAAAACACAAGCACTTATAAACTCACCCTCCTGTCAACTACAAGCACTCTCACTATCCAGTCAGTGTCAATGCACCTGTACAATGCCTCAGGCATTAAGACACGCAGCGCTACAATCAAATGTACAAAATATATGTAGTCCCGTAACCCCATGCAGACTACTGATTCACACCTTCAAAAATCCAGGTAGTAACCATGCAGAGCCTCAGTCACACTGTCACTCTCTGTCAACTCCTCCTATCATCCTGACAGAACCATGTCCGTATCTACTCTGTGCACAAACACAAGCACTTATGAATTCACCCTCCTGTCAACTACAAGCACTCTCACTATCCAGTCACTGTCCATACACCTGTAGAATGCTTCAGGCATTAAGACGTGCAGCGCTACAGTCAAATGTACAAAATATATGCAGTCCCCTAACCTCATGCACACTACTGATTCACTCCTGCAAAAATCCAGGCAGTAGACATGCAGATCAGCAATCACACTGTCACTCCCCGTCCACGCCTCCTATCGTCCTGACAGAACCATATCCGTATCTACTCTCTGTGCCAAAACACAAGCACTTATAAACTCACCCTCCTGTCAACTACAAGCACTCTCACTATCCAGTCAGTGTCCATATACCTGTACAATGCCTCAGGCATTAAGACACGCAGCGCTACAGTCAAATGTACAAAATATATGTAGTCCCCTAACCCCATGCAGACTACTGATTCACACCTTCAAAAATCCAGGTAGTGGCCATGCAGTGCCCCATTCACACTGTCACTCTCTGTCCAGTCCTGCAATTGCCCTGACAGAACCATGTCTGAATCTACTCTCTGTGCAGAAACACAAGCACTTATAACCTCACTCTCCTGTCAACTACCAGCACTCTCACTATCCACTCACTGTACATACACCTGTACAATTTCTTTGGCATTAAGACACACAGTGCTGCAGTCAAATGTACAAAATATATACCGTCCTCTAATGCCATGCAGACTACTGATTCACACCTAGAAACATCCAGGTATTAGCCATGCAGATCAGCAATCACAGTGTCACTCTCTTTCCACTCCTCCTATCATCCTAACAGAACCATGTCCGTATCTACTCTCTGTGCCAAAACACAAGCACTTATAAACTCACCCTCCTGTCAACTACAAGCACTCTCACTATCCAGTCAGTGTCAATGCACCTGTACAATGCCTCAGGCATTAAGACACGCAGCGCTACAATCAAATGTACAAAATATATGTAGTCCCGTAACCCCATGCAGACTACTGATTCACACCTTCAAAAATCCAGGTAGTAGCCATGCAGAGCCTCAGTCACACTGTCACTCTCTGTCAACTCCTCCTATCATCCTGACAGAACCATGTCCGTATCTACTCTCTGTGCACAAACACAAGCACTTATGAATTCACCCTCCTGTCAACTACAAGCACTCTCACTATCCAGTCACTGTCCATACACCTGTAGAATGCTTCAGGCATTAAGACGTGCAGCGCTACAGTCAAATGTACAAAATATATGCAGTCCCCTAACCTCATGCACACTACTGATTCACTCCTGCAAAAATATCCAGGCAGTAGACATGCAGATCAGCAATCACACTGTCACTCCCTGTCCACGCCTCCTATCGTCCTGACAGAACCATGCCCGTATCTACTCTCTGTTCCAAAACACAAGCACTTATAAACTCACCCTCCTGTCAACTACAAGCACTCTCACTATCCAGTCAGTGTCCATATACCTGTACAATGCCTCAGGCATTAAGACACGCAGCGCTACAGTCAAATGTACAAAATATATGTAGTCCCCTAACCCCATGCAGACTACTGATTCACACCTTTAAAAACCCAGGTAGTGGCCATGCAGTGCCCCAATCACACTGTCACTCTCTGTCCAGTCCTGCAATCGCCCTGACAGAGCCATGTCTGTATCTACTCTCTGTGCAGAAACACAAGCACTTATAACCTCACTCTCCTGTCAACTACCAGCACTCTCACTATCCACTCACTGTACATACACCTGTACAATTTCTTTGGCATTAAGACACACAGTGCTGCAGTCAAATGTACAAAATATATACAGTCCTCTAACGCCATGCAGACTACTGATTCACATCTAGAAACATCCAGGTATTAGCCATACAGATCAGCAATCACAGTGTCACTCTCTTTCCACTCCTCCTATCATCCTTACAGAACCATGTCTGTATCTACACTCTGTGCCAAAACACAAGCACTTATAAACTCACCCTCCTGTCAACTACAAGCACTCTCACTATCCAGTCAGTGTCAATGCACCTGTACAATGCCTCAGGCATTAAGACACGCAGCGCTACAATCAAATGTACAAAATATATGTAGTCCCGTAACCCCATGCAGACTACTGATTCACACCTTCAAAAATCCAGGTAGTAGCCATGCAGAGCCTCAGTCACACTGTCACTCTCTGTCAACTCCTCCTATCATCCTGACAGAACCATGTCCGTATCTACTCTCTGTGCACAAACACAAGCACTTATGAATTCACCCTCCTGTCAACTACAAGCACTCTCACTATCCAGTCACTGTCCATACACCTGTAGAATGCTTCAGGCATTAAGACGTGCAGCGCTACAGTCAAATGTACAAAATATATGCAGTCCCCTAACCTCATGCACACTACTGATTCACTCCTGCAAAAATCCAGGCAGTAGACATGCAGATCAGCAATCACACTGTCACTCCCCGTCCACGCCTCCTATCGTCCTGACAGAACCATATCCGTATCTACTCTCTGTGCCAAAACACAAGCACTTATAAACTCACCCTCCTGTCAACTACAAGCACTCTCACTATCCAGTCAGTGTCCATATACCTGTACAATGCCTCAGGCATTAAGACACGCAGCGCTACAGTCAAATGTACAAAATATATGTAGTCTCCTAACCCCATGCAGACTACTGATTCACACCTTCAAAAATCCAGGTAGTGGCCATGCAGTGCCCCATTCACACTGTCACTCTCTGTCCAGTCCTGCAATCGCCCTGACAGAACCATGTCTGTATCTACTCTCTGTGCAGAAACACAAGCACTTATAACCTCACTCTCCTGTCAACTACCAGCACTCTCACTATCCACTCACTGTACATACACCTGTACAATTTCTTTGGGATTAAGACACACAGTGCTGCAGTCAAATGTACAAAATATATACAGTCCACTAATGCCATGCAGACTACTGATTCACACCTAGAAACATCCAGGTATTAGCCATGCAGATCAGCAATCACAGTGTCACTCTCTTTCCACTCCTCCTATCATCCTAACAGAACCATGTCCGTATCTACTCTCTGTGCCAAAACACAAGAACTTATAAACTCACCCTCCTGTCAACTACAAGCACTCTCACTATCCAGTCAGTGTCAATGCACCTGTACAATGCCTCAGGCATTAAGACACGCAGCGCTACAATCAAATGTACAAAATATATGTAGTCCCGTAACCCCATGCAGACTACTGATTCACACCTTCAAAAATCCAGGTAGTAGCCATGCAGAGCCTCAGTCACACTGTCACTCTCTGTCAACTCCTCCTATCATCCTGACAGAACCATGTCCGTATCTACTCTCTGTGCACAAACACAAGCACTTATGAATTCACCCTCCTGTCAACTATAAGCACTCTCACTATCCAGTCAGTGTCCATATACCTGTACAATGCCTCAGGCATTAAGACACACAGCGCTACAATCAAATGTACAAAATATATGTAGTCCCGTAACGCCATGCAGACTACTGATTCACGCCTTCAAAAATCCAGGTAGTAGCCATGCAGAGCCCCAATCACACTGTCATTTTCTGTCCAGTCCTGCAATCGTCCTGACAGAACCATGTCCGTATCTACTCTCTGTGCCAAAACACAAGCACTTAAAAACTCACCCTCCTCTCAACTACAAGCACTCTCACTATCCAGTCACTGTACATACACCTGTACAATGCCTTTGGCATTCAGACACGCAGTGCTGCAGTCAAATAAACAAAATATATGCAGTCCCCTAACCCCATGCACACTACTGATTTACTCCTGCAAAAATCCAGGTAGTAGCCATGCAGATCAGCAATCACAGTGTCACTCTCTGTCCAACCCTCCGATCATCCCGGCAGAACCATGTCCGTATCTACTCTCTGTGCCAAAACACAAGCACTTATAAACGCACCCTCCTGTCAACTACAAGCACTCTCACTATCCAGTCAGTGTCCATACACCTGTACAATGCCTCAGGCATTAGGACACGCAGCGCTACAGTCAAATGTACAAAATATATGCAGTCACCTAACCCCATGCACACTACTGCTTCACACCTAGAAACATCCAGGTAGTAGCCATGCAGATCAGCAATCACAGTGTCACTCTCTGTCCACTCCTCCTATCATCCTGACAGAACAATGACCTTATCTAATTACTGTGCAGAAACACAAGCACTTATAAACTCACCCTCCTGTCAACTACCAGCACTCTCACTATCCAGTCACTGTCGATATACCTGTAGAATGCCTCATGCATTAAGTCGCGTAGCGCTACAGTTAAATGTACAAAATATATGTAGTCCCCTAACCCCATGCAGACTACTGATTCACTCCTGCAAAAAAACAGGTAGTAGCCATGCAGATCAGCAATCACAGTGTCACTCTCTGTCCACCCCTCCTATCATCCCGGCAGAACCATGTCCGTATCTACTCTCTGTGCCAAAACACAAGCACTTATAAACGCACCCTCCTGTCAACTACAAGCACTCTCACTATCCAGTCAGTGTCCATACACCTGTACAATGCCTCAGGCATTAAGACACACAGCGCTACAGTCAAATGTACAAAATATATGTAATCCCGTAACCCCATGCAGACTACTGATTCACACCTTCAAAAATACAGGTAGTAGCCATGCAGTGCCCCAAGCACACTGTCACTCTCTGTCCCATCCTGCAATGGCCCTGACAGAACCTAGTCCTTCTCTAATCACTGTTCAGAACCACAAGCACTTATAAACTCACCCTCCTGTCAACTACCAGCACTCTCACTATCCACTCACTGTCCATGGACCTGTACAATGCCTCAGGCATTAAGACATGGAGTGTTGCAGTCAAATGTACAAAATATATGCAGACCCGTAACCCCATGCAGACTACTGATTCACACCTTCAAAAATCCAGGTAGTAGCCATGCAGAGCCTCAGTCACACTGTCACTCTCTGTCAACTCCTACTATCATCCTGACAGAACCATGTCCGTATCTACTCTCTGTGCACAAACACAAGCACTTATGAATTCACCCTCCTGTCAACTATAAGCACTCTCACTATCCAGTCACTGTCCATACACCTGTAGAATGCCTCAGGCATTAAGACGGGCAGCGCTACAGTCAAATGTACAAAATATCTGCAGTCCCCTAACCCCATGCAGACTACTGATTCACACCTTCAAAAATCCAGGTAGTAGCCATGCAGATCAGCAATCACATTGTCACTCTCTGTCCAGTCCTGCAATCGTCCTGACAGAACCAGGTCCGTATCTACTCTCTGTGCCAAAACACAAGCACTTAAAAACTCACCATCCTGTCAACTACCAGCACTGTCACTATCCAGTCACTGTACACACACCTGTACAATGTCTCAGTGTTAGAATACGGGGTCTCTGGTTGGCGCAGGTATGCACTTGCGACAAGCAGGGACCCTTTCCTCTAAGTCAGGGAAAGGATTACTTGTGAAAAATAACCCCTGCTCACCCTCTAGGTAACGTGGCGCGAGCAGTCAGGCTAGATTTCAGAGGGCATGAGGTTAAGCATTTACGGTATCCCACAACAACCACCAACCCACCACACAGAGACTCCAGACTGTAATTGTAAAAACAAAGCTCTTTAAGCAGGCTTCAAATACAGTCTTTCACTTTCAAATAGGGTCCCAGTTACTTGTTGGCAATGTTCCAGGAGGCCACAGTTCTTAAAAGGCAAAGTTAGGTGGAAATTTCCACTACTTGGGGGCCAGTGCGCACCGTAGCGCCTTCCGTACGTCTTGTACCGGCGTTGGTATGCGCCGTACGATGCGGGTACGATTCCCTCTTCGCCTCACGCTTCCCGCGTGAGCAAGCGTACGGGGATTTAAACGGTACGGGCCGTACAGTCGCAGGTACGCTCCGTACGAGCTTGGTACGAGTCCTACTTCGCCTCACGCTTCCCGCGTGAGTAGGCGTACGGGGACCCAAGCAGTACGGGCCGTACTGTCGGAGGTACGCGTCGTACAGGGGCGGACGTTCGGGCGCACAGTACCTTAATTCTTTTATGGGGAGTTTGAGGTGGCCTCGGCAGTCATCAGAGGGGCGTCCCGCGTCGCGTTGCAGTCCCGCTTGGTCAGAGGACGGCGATGCTCGGTGGGGCGCCTCAGGACTTCCACAGCTCACTCGAGGGGTGAGGAAGGAGGGGCGGCTCGGGGGTGAATTCAGCGCGAGGCGCTGCAACTTCGTCCAGCGATGGAGAACGTTAGCGGCGTCAGTCCTTGCAGTGGACTCTACTGCTCGGGGGCCACGGAGCCTCGGTGCTCAGAGGGAGACAAGCCTGTCTTACGATGCGAGCTCCGGCTCGAGGGGGCAGCAGTTTACTTTGATCAGGCCAGTCAGGGCAGGCCGCCACGGTGCTCACAGCAGCACAGTCAAGCAGGGGTCGCGGTGCTCGGCAGGATGGGACGCACAGGTTCTTTGGAGTCAGGAGGCAATTCACCCGCAGCAGCTTCCTTTTCTTCTTGGGAGGGGTAGCGCCCACTGTTCCTGGGGTGCAGTTCGGGGGGCAAGTTCACCAGCAAGCCCTTGGAGATTGTTCACAAAGCACAAGTTGATTGCAAAGTCTTTCTCAGTCTTTTCCTCTCCTTCTTGCAGCAAGGCACCCACCACAGGCCAGTCTCTCAGGCTTAGATACAGTAGTCCTCGATGCAGCTTTCCCAGGTCCTCCTCTTCAGGCAGAGTTTCTTCTTGGCATAAACAGGATCTGATTTCTTAGGAGCAGGGCTCCTTCTTTTATACACAGTTTCTTTTGTTCTTTGTCACCAGGGGGCCTGTGCCTGGCTCAGTCCGGTTTTGGAGCACTTGGGTGTGGTGACTCTGCTCTTTCCTTTCAGTGCACAGGGCAGAGACATCAGCCGCTCCACAGGGGGCGGAGCCAGCATTGTGGTGGCAGAGCACAGGTCTATTCAGAGTCAAGGTGTACTCCTCCCACCCATCCTGGTGTAATCTCTCTACCCACCACCTGGCAGCCAGCCTGTCTCCTGGAATTCCCAAGCCCTGCCCCTCACTGAAACTAGGCAGGACACACACACACAAAGCAGAGGCGGACTGAAATGGCTAAGCAAGTAAATACTAACTTTCTAAAAGTAGTATTTACAAACACAGGATATTAAAATAAACTTTACTAAAAGAAGTATTTTATTATTCTGAGTTCAGGCATACTAAACTTGACTTCTACCATGCTCTCTGAGTCCGCTGGGATTATAGAGTGTAATAATTCCAGCAGCCCATTCTGGCCTATGGAGAGCAGGTAGCCTTTAATAGTGAAAAACGAAAATGGCTGTAATTCACTATTAGGACATGCCACACACATCAGGGCATGTCCTCTCTTATCCCTACAATGCACCCTGCCCTTGGGCCTACCAGAGGGGTGACTAATATGTATTTAAGGGAAGGTTTAGGGACTGGCAAGTAGGTGCACTTGTGCAGTCAGCATGACAGTACCAGACTGCACGCAGGTTCTGCAGTGGCAGACCTTAGACACATTTTACTAGGCCGCTTCTGTGGGTGGCACAACCAGTGCTGCAAGCCCACCAGCAGCATTTGTATTTACAAGCCCTGGCACTCCTGGTGCACTTTACTAGGGGCTGATAGTAAACCAAATAAGCCAAACATGGACACCAATCAATGTATACATTTTTCATAGGGAGCACTTGCACCGTGGCACTGATTGGCAGTGGCACAGTGCCCTGAGCATCTAACACCAACAAAACACATGAGGCACATCAGCAAAAAGTGGAAGGGAAACTCACGCCAAGGTGCCAGCTCTAACACTCAGGCATTAAGACATGCAGTGATGCAGTCAAATGTACAAACTATATGCAGTCCCCTAACCCATGCACACTACTGATTCACTCCTGATAAAATCCGTGTAGTAGCCATGCAGAGCCTCAATCACACTGTCACTCTCTGTCCAGTCCTGCAATCGTCCTGACAGAACCATGTCCGTATCTACTCTCTGCGCCAAAATACAAGCACTTAAAAACTCACCCTCCTGTCAACTACCAGAACTCTCACTATCCAGTCACTGTCCATACACCTGTAGAATGCCTCATGCATTAAGTCGCGCAGCGCTACAGTCAAATGTACAAAATATATGTAGTCTCCTAACCCCATGCACACTACTGATTCACTCCTGCAAAAAACCAGGCAATAGCCATGCAGATCGGCAATCACACTGTCACTTCCTGTCCACTCCTCCTATCATCCTGACAGAACCATGTCCATATCTACTCTCTGTGCCAAAACACAAGCACTTATAAACTCACCCTCCCGTCAACTACAAGCACTCTCACTATCCAGTCAGTGTCCATACACCTGTACAATGCCTCAGGCATTAAGACACGCAGCGCTACAGTCAAATGTACAAAATATATGTAGTCCCGTAACTCCATGCAGACTACTGATTCACACCTTCAAAATTCCAGGTAGTAGCCATGCAGTGCCCCAATCACACTGTCACTCTCTGTCCCGTCCTGCAATCGCCCTGACAGAACCATGTCATTATCTAATCACTGTTCAGAAACACAAGCACTTATAACCTCACTCTCCTGTCAACTACCAACACTCTCAGTATCTACTCACTGTCCATGGACCTGTACAAGGCCTCAGACTTTAAGACATGCAGTGCTGCAGTCAAATGTACAAAATATATGAAGTCCCCTAACCCCATGCAGACTACTGATTCACACCTAGAAACATCCAGGTAGTATCCATGCAGATTAGCAATCACAGTGTCACTCTCTGTCCACTCCCCCTATCATCCTGACAGAACAATGACCTTATGTAATCACTGTGCACAAACGCAAGCACTTATAACCTCAATCTCCTGGCAAGGTTTGTAAATAAAGCATGTGTGGGGGGGATCGAGCCCCCCCACGAGCCCCCCCACACACCCCGGGGACCACCAACTCCCCATGACACTCTAAATTTAAATTCACAGGTCCGTTACGGACCCCCAGGCCCCGGGGACCACCACCTCTCCGGGGCTTTTAAAATGAAGGGAGGTGGCCGCACAGACCCCTCCTGGAGCACTCAATGGCCCTGGGGACCGCCACCCCCCCAGGGCCAGCTCCTGCAGTGTCCCGGGTGGCCACCCCTGGGACACTGTTTTGCAATGACAGGGTGAGAGCCGTGCGGCTCCCGCCCTGTCATTGCAAACTCTGCTTTGCTTCGTTGAAGCGAGAGCAGGGAAACCTGCTCTCGCTTCAACGAAGCAAAGCAGGATTCCTTTGCCACATGGGTAGCTGCATGTCAGCAGCTCCCCTTGTGGAAAAGCAATGCCGGCTCCCGCAGGACGTGGCGAGCCGGTAGGGACTGTGGGGGCATTGGGGATCCCCCCACGGTCCCCAACACTGAGGGCCGGCCCTGGGGGATGCAGGGCCGTTTATACCATTAGGCAAGACTAGGCGGCCGCCTAGGGAAGCAAAATGGCTAGGACGGCAAAAGCGGGGAATGGTAGAAACGACCCTGCATGCACGCTGATGACTACCACTACCTAATGCGTCAGAAGAGGAAGTGTGCTTTAGCACCCTCAATTGAAAAACTCGAAAAAAGTACTGGTGATACAAGACATCTCCCAAACATGCACATTTTGCATCTAAACAAAATGTATTTCAGTAATCCAACTGCAAAGTGGATATGTACTCAAATACCCCAACTTTTGAACAAAAATAACCCCTCCTCTTCCTAAATTGAAAAGAAGAACCTGTTGCATCACCAGAACCCCCAAAACTATGGAAAACTATGAATTTCCATCCAGTCTTAAGGGCTTAAGACTGACTCACCAATGCGGTTGATTCCCCGCCTGACCTAGAGAAGCGTCTTTTCACTGCACCGGATGGACTAACGCTCTGTAAGAAGGAACACAAATTAGGGGTTGAGAGACCAGCCACCAGGTGCGGTCAACGTATGGATAGATTTCCTGGAAGTGTCTGGTCTGTAATTTTTCCATGAAGAAGTGGGTGAGATGCAGCGAACAGCTCTTATTTTCACCGTTCATATCCCCAGGGACAGGCTATGGTGCTGTCATTCCTCGTTATGCGTTTTTGCCTGGCCTGTAGATTTTTCTGCATGACGGCTTCCTACGTCGTGTCCTGTGTACTCTGCATGATTTTTCTATCCTGCAGATCAGTGCTGCACTTTATTGATCTCCACCAGACTGCTCGTCCCGGTCCTGCAACAATTCACTGCAGAGTATAATGAGGAGAGAGGACCCGAGAGAGGAGGTGATAAGACTGGGGAGTTCAGAGAGGAGAGGTGCAGAGGAGGACCAAAGGAAGAGAGAGGGGAGAGGTGCAGAGGAACAACTGTAAACTGAGGCGTGAGAAGAGCTGAGGGAAATGTGCAGAAGGAGACGCGAGGGGTGAAGAGAAAGACCCGCGAGAGGAGAGGCGCACGGGGTGACATGTGAGAGTCAGAGGGAGCCATGCACGAGGGGCAGTGACTGGTGCAGAGAGACCTGCAGAGGAGAGAGGGGATCCGGAAGGAGGCCTCCTGGTAGAGAGGCGCCAAACACCAAGGTTGTGGGGATAAGAAGGGAGCACAGGAGAAGAAGTGAAAGGTAGAAGGAGGAAGCAGGGAGCAGGGAGCGCTCCAGGGTAAGCGGGAGGCGCCATGGGAGAAGCATGGGAGTGCCGGCATCGGCATGTGGGATGAGAAGGGCACGAGGACAGAGAGTTCAATGATCCATGCAAGAGGGAAGGTGCACCGGTGACGCGAGAGCAAGGATACTACTGAGGACTGTCACAGAGCGAGAGATGCTGAGGGGTGCTATCCATGGAGAGGCACTGAGGACTGGCACTGATTGAATGACAGTGAAGGGCACTAAGGACTGGCACCGAGGATTGGCACTCACAGAGGAGTACTGTGGACTGTCACTGAGCGAGAGGTGCTGAGGGGTGCTACTCACGGAGAGGCACTGAGGACTGGCACTGATTGAATGATAGGGAAGGGTATGAGGACTGGCACTGAGCATTGGTACTCACAGACTATCTTGAGGATTGGGACTCACAGAGGGGCACTGAGGACTGGTACTGAGTGAGGTGTACCGAAGAGTGATGCTGAGGACTGCTACTAACAGAGAGGCACTGAGGACTGTCACTGGAGAGGGATTATGCGCACTGGCACTGAGCGAAGGGCACTGAGGACTGGTACTCACGCAGGGCCACTGCGGACTGTTACTGAGCGAGCAGTACTGAGGACTGGTGCTTAAAGAGGACTGACCCTGAACAAGAAGTACGGAAGACTACTATAAATGAGGGGACGGGGAAGGGGGTCCGAGGACTAGTATTTGTGAGAGTCATTAAGGACTGGCACTGAGTGGAACTGAGACTGGCATTGAGCGAGGAGCACGGAGGGCTGGCACAATAGGGAGGGGTATTAAGGACTGGCACTGAGAATTGGTACTCACGGAGGGTCTCTCAGGACTGATACGGACCAATTAAGAATTGAAGACTGTGTTGAGTGAGGGGTACAGAGGACAGGTACTGACCAAGTGACCCAGAAGACTGTGTTCACTGTGGAGTAGAGGGCAGGTACTGAACGAGTGAGCCCTGAAGAATGTGTTCACTATGGGGTACTGAGGGCAGGTTGTGACCGAGTGGGCATGAAGACTGTGTTCACTGATGGGTACTGAAAACAGGGACCTACCGAGGGAGCATTGATGACTGTGTTCACTCTGGGGTACTGAGAGCAGGTAGTGACCGAGTGAGCATTGAAGACTGTGTTCACTGAGGGGCACTGAAGACAGGTACCTACAGAGGGAGCATTGGCGACTGTGTTCACTGAGGGGTACTGAAGAAAGGTACTGACAGTGAGCAATGACAACTGTGTTCACTGAGGGGTGCTGAAGACAAGCACTTACAGTGACTTTGAAAACTGTGTTCATCAAGGGGTACTGAGGACAGGTACTGGCCGAGTGAGCACAGAAGACTGTGTTCACTGATGGGTACTGAGGACAGGTACGACCAAGTGAGCCCCGATGTCTGTGTTCACTGATGGGTACTGAGGACAGGTACTGGGTGAGTGGGCAATGCAAGTTACTATTTTTGTTGTTTATGGTTTTGAAAATGAGGTGCACTTGATGCCTTGGTGGTATTTAAAGACAAGGCTCTATTGGGCATCCATGTACATAAATCTGTGAGTGTATGGCTACTGTAACGGTCTGGTCTGGGCCTTTCGTTGAGGTTGTTTGCAGGACTGACTGTTGTGTTTCCTGATAGTAAATGAGAGTAACATAGAAGGGTTCGGCAGTAGAGGGTGTGCCTCTCTAGCCTGGATGGCAGGGGGAGAGAGTGATGGTAGTAAAATGGAGAGTCCGGCATTTTTCAATTCTCGCCTAGGGCGGCAAAACACCTAGAAATTGCCCTGGATGCATCTATTGCATCCATCAACCCCAAGTGAATGGGGAGAAGTGAACTATCCTCCTCTTTGGGTTACCAAGAGATGAACTCACCCGCCATTATAAGAGGAGTAGGAAAAAACCCAGAGTGTGTTGACCAAAATATAAGTAGGTGCCTTAGAACTGCACCAGCACAGTCCCAGGAGGTGATTGGCTTGTTGCTCAACCAAGGCAGTCAGTTGCTGCTTCGCTGAAGCACCGCAATGCTGGAGCCACTAAACAAAGGATACGAGCACTGTCCGTCCGATTTCACCCTGAGCATGAAGAAACTGACAGCCTGCTCGACGGAAGCTGTCAGAAGAGCCGAAAGAAGCCGAGGAACACCAAATATGTGGAGGAATGCCCCCTCCCTCCTTCTACGCACCTATGCGCACCGCGCCCTCTATCGGGGCTGACGGTGCACTGCGTCTGCGGTGTGAGGAGAAGGGAGCGCGCCGCAGTGGAATATCCCCCACCGCGGTCTGAATAGCAGTCCGGTCGGAGCGTGAACGAGGCGCTCAACGCATTATCGCACACCGGGAAGGCAGAAGCAAGTAAGGACCTGCGAACACACACAGCGCTGTCTCGACCTCTCTGAAAGTCCCCCCCCCACCAGCAAGCGGGTTCTACCGCAGCTGACGAGGCATTCGCCAAGAGAAAGGTTAGCGCCGACCTCAAAGTAAATAAAGTACAAACAACTGTCAATGAGCACAATCACACCCTCAATGAGTAAATAAGGGATTAAAGTCCACACAGGCATAAACAAGATCAAGGAAAAGCACTTATCTGGCTGCCGAGAAATGAAGAAAGAGGAAGTGCTGTTCCTTGATGTTGTTTATATGGGACTGCCTCTATGGTTGTTGTGAACTGTCAAAAGACTCATGGGATTTGTAGTCTTTTGTTGGTGTTTTTTGTTAAGGCTGCTGAGCAATAAATAAGAGAGAGACAAGCATAATCTGAGCCTCCGGTCGTGACATAGATTACATGTTCAGACGGATGGCAGGCTTTTCCTTATGGTTCATTGGCTTTGTGTCTCAAGAGCTCAGGGTGCCATCTGCTACCATTGGCTTCCCAGGGCCTCCATAACCACTGCATTCGAATTGGACAATCAAGTTAATTTCTCTGGTTACTTGGCTCTTTAGGGAATGTGAAGAAGAGAAGTCAAGTAATCAAGGCTTACTTTAGATGGTGGAAGGGGTTAGAGACTCATATAGCGCATGACACAGTAAATAATGAAGTCTCAATATTCAGTCCTAACTGGCATTTCGAAGAAGAATAGGTCTTTATTTCCAGGTAATTAAAATAGGGCACTTTAAATAATATACATATTTATTTAGATATATGTGTGTGCAGTAAATTTTATATTTAAATGCATTTTTATTGGACTTTTCAGCGTAATTGTCATGCCAATCTCACAGAACCGATCCTAGAACATCCTCATGCCGACACTAATCAGACACAGGCGGGGGCGGCATTTTTCAATTCTCGCCTAGGGCGGCAAAACACCTAGAAACAGCCCTGGGGGGATGGGGTCCCGGGGGCCAGAAGTGGTGGTCGCCAGTAGGTAGTTATAGTTAGGATCTAGTTTCCATAGGAAAAGCGTTTTTTCTTTCCCAATAACTTTGGCGCCGGTTGACGAATCTTCGCAAAATTTTCAAAACTAGTGGCCCGCTCCGGTCAGCTCCTGTCTTGAAAAGTTCGAGGTCATTCACCAAGCGGGGGCCGAGAAAAAAAGGGGGTCCCAAAACGTGTTTTCTCCATGTTATTTTCTATAGGAAACTTTAGACACGGCTACAGCCCGAACTGCTATACGGAATTACACCAAATTTGGCAAAAATGTAGCCCTTGGTTCAGAAAGAGCCCTTTTTGTTAAATGGTGTAAATCCGTTCAGTAGTTGCTGAGAAATTAAAGAAAAGCAAACTTTCGATATCTGGGTGGAGCCTAACCACACAAGCACAAGCTTGCCTCTGATTGGCTGCCAACACTTCAAACCAGGAAGTGTTTGCAGCCATCTTGTGCCTCCAACGGAGACAAAAATAACAAGCATTAAAAATGCAATAGGTCTCACCCTCGTTTAAGTTAAAGCAATTCTGTTTGTAATTAGGTGGCTTTTTAGCTTTGCTTTTATTAGTGACTTTCAAACTTTCATGTACATAACATGCATATGTATGCATATATGTATATGTATGCATGCATTTATATTTGTATTTATATAGAAATGCAGATGTAAATATATGTTTATATATGTATGTATATATACACACATACATATACGGGTAGAGGTAGAGAGTAGAGAGGTAGTTAGGTAGAGAGTAGAGAGAGAGGTAGAGGTAGAGGTAGTGAGGTAGATAGTAGAGAGGTAGAGAGTAGAGAGGTAGAGAGTAGAGAGGTAGAGGTAGAGGTAGAGAGGTAGAGGTAGAGAGGTAGAGGTAGAGGTAGAGAGGTAGAGAGGTAGAGAGGTAGAGGTAAAGAGGTAGAGAGTAGTAGAGCGAGAGGCAGAGAGAGAGGTAGAGCGAAAGGTAGTGAGTGTTAAGAGGTAGAGAGGTAGAGAGAGGTAAAAGGTAGAGAGGTAGAGAGTGAGTAGTAGAGAGTAGAGAGTGAGTAGTGGAGAGTAGAGAGTGAGTAGTAGAGAGTAGAATGAGTAGTAGAGTGAGTAGAGTGAGTAGTAGAGAGTGAGTAGTAGAGAGTAGAGTGAAGAGTAGAGAGTGAGTAATAGAGAGTAGTTGAAAGTGAGTAGCAGAGAGAGAGTAGTAGAGAGTAGTAGAGAGTGAGTAGTAGAGAGTAGTAGAGAGTGAGTAGTAGAGAATGAGTAAAGAGTAGAGTAGTAGAGAGTGAGTAGTAGAGAGTAGTAGATAGTGAGTAGTAGAGAGTAGTAGAGAGTGAGTAGTAGAGAGTAGAGAGTAGTAGAGAGTAGTAGAGGGTGAGTAGTAGAGTAGTAGATAGTGAGTAGTAGAGAGTGATTAGTAGAGTAGAGAGTGAGTAGTAGAGAGTGAGTAGTAGAGTAGAGAGTGAGTAGTAGAGAGTAGTAGAGAGTGAGTAGTAGAGAATGAGTAGAGAGTAGAGAGTGATTAGTAGAGAGTAGTAGAGAGTGAGTAGTGGAGTAGGAGAGAGTGAGTAGTGGAGAATGAGTAGAGTAGAGTAGTAGAGAGTGAGTAGTAGAGTGAGCAGTAGAGAGTGGTACAGAGTGAGTAGTAGAGAGTGAGTAGAGTAGTAGAGAGTGAGTCGTAGAGAGTAGTAGAGTGAGTAGAGAGTAGAGTAGTAGAGAGTAGTAGAGAGTGAGTAGTAGAGTGTGCACGTGCATACTCCAGTTTTGTTGTATGTCGCCTATGTATGTGTAGAATTATAGCAAATATAAATCGTAACAGCCAGAGATGTTTCTTTTAAGTGACCAAAGAAGGTCTATCATGTATGTGCTGAAGCATCTGTTTATCCCGTTGCGTTAACCATGGGGTAAAATATTAATCTTAAAATGACTCATGGTAAATAGGCCCATGTCCGTAGGGGCTATTACCACATTTATACTGTTCATAAACAATAGAATTTGAATGTAACGGTTATATATCTAAATCTGTTATATATCTAAATGCTGATCTAAAACAGTCTCCTCGGAAAAGCGTGCACAGGTGTGTGAAAGCGCAGCCCTCTCAGACTTCGAGACAACTTGGAGGGGAAGGTGAAAATGTTTTCTTATTCAGGTTTTTGAGGAGCTTGCTGGCATAACGTCTCTATACACAGCTTAGATAGCGATTGCTGAACCTTAAACATGCAATTAGATTCAGTTTAACTTGTTGTTTATTATTCATTTTTCTCATACAGAGGCACAAGTCGAAAAGGTGATTTGCGCAAGATCACACCTTTGCCTAAAGTGAGAAACCGGGATTAGAATTCACGCCTCTTTGGTTCACAGCCCACAAAACCAGTCGCACCTTATAGAACTAATTTTGCGCAGCACATTATAATTACACTTGTCTTTAATTTAGTGCATTTAATGTGATCTAAAGCTTCACATAAAATGTGCACAGACTCATATCTGAAATGAAATTGAAACTGCCCTTTTAAAAAATCGACTAACTGTCCGCTGCATGTGAAGCTGGCGGATGGGTGCGGAGGGCACCTTCTGTGGTTTGTTTACAGACGCGAGGGAAGATTTAAGTAAAAAGAAAATGTCCTTAAATAGGGCTACTCTTCCGTGGCACCGACATGGCAGAGAGGAGGCCTGTGGCATCGGGCGGCAACACGCATCTACAGACAAAGAGACACAGGGGTCGCAATGTGTGACCGTGCCATGCACAGACATCACAACTCAGATATTGACACCAACTCACACACACTCACTGGCATCATCTCACACAAGCACACACATACACACTCAGTGAGAGAACACAATAACACACACAGGCGCCACTTCTCACATGAACACCACAGACCAGAGACACATACATTGACGCCAACACAAACATGCTCTCTAATTCACACAGGCACTCAAACACACCCTGACCCGCGCCCACACACACTAGGCACAAGTACACACACTGACACCACTACACACACACTGACATCAGCATACACACAGTGACATCACCACACACATGAAGCCACTATGGGAGTATCAAACACAACTACACACACGAACACCACTGCCCTTATGCACATATACTGATGTCAGTACAAACATACACACACGCGCTCATCACACACACCTTTACTCATTTTTATCCTCGTGCACTCTCCGCTGACACGCGCACAAATGTATATAAGTAACACAAATGCATATGGACACACCCATACACACGCAGCGGTACGTGTAAACAGCACATTTAGAACACGCCCCACATAAACCTAAAATGTGCACCACACACTGAATACACCACAAATAACACCGACCCGACAAACACTACACACATAGACCATATGTATCGAACACAACACAGCGATATCACACATACTCTACACACATGTACACACATACCATGCAGACCGCAGACCACAGGCACACCTGTGAAGGATGCAAAGTGCACTATACTCTACAAATGTGTATCTCTCGGAACTCCCTTAGCGGCCACTTACCACCACAAACATGCCAAATGTATGAAACATCGCATGCACACCATATATGCTACCCACCACACACCACATGCCTAACATGCATACTGTATGTAACACTGTGAGTACACACTGAACTCACTGCAGGCGCGTCACCTGTGTTAGACACCATACACCATGAGCCTGCAAAGCGAATTAGGCCGTTGAGCGCTCTCCGGTAAGACCTTGGAGTCACGTGCTCAACACCCTCAAGGTCAACTCAGCCTTTTATCTATGCGTTTAATTAATTGAATATTATTTAATTTAGTGAGATACTGCATCAGACGTACAGTTGCTAAAGTTTGTAAAATGTTAAATACGCCCTCGCCTAGCTGGGAAAACACGGTGTGGCTGTGCTACTGGCCTCGTCAGTAAACACACTAAACATACAATGGGGCACGTAAAAACAGATTGGCCAGGCAGCCGCTGTAAACATGCAGCTGTGTCTCAGAGAGACAGACGGAAGGAGAAACAAATAGTGCTTCCCCAGTAAATAAAGGCACTTGAGTAACGCCGCGGGTAAAAGACCCAATCCCACAGGGCGTAGATAAAAGGAGACAGGGTGGCAACAATAAGGGAGTGACATGCCTTCAGTGCAATCATTGCACTGCTTTTGGCATAATTTGTGACGTAAAACAACGTGCACGAATCAAAAGTTAAGGCGGAGCTGGGACGAGGCTTCTGGAATCGTATCGATTCCAAGAAGCCTCGTATGACGAGGCAGCGCATGCGCTGCCTACTGTGTGGCTGTGCTACTGGCCTCGTCAGTAAACACACTAAACATACAATGGGGAACGTAAAAACAGATGGGACGAGACTTCTGGAATCGTATCGATTCCAAGAAGCCTCGTATGATGCGCTGCCTACGTCAGGCCAAGACCTAATAAGGCGATAGAGGAAGGCACAAAAGTACTGGAAGATACAGAGGGATGGGACCCAAGGGAGGGCTAGGTGGGCAGATGGATGGGTGGTTGGATGGTATATGTTTGGCTTAGTGGGGGAAAGGAGTGAAACGGCGAACGCCTGGATTATTCGATGGACCTTTGCTTGGGTGGGCTGGAAGAGCACATGGACGGACCGATAGGCCTGGTTGGACGAACACACTGCGGATGGACAGATGAGTGAGCGAATTTCGGAAGAATCAAAGTAGATGGGATGTATTTGGAAGAGACCAAGATAGATGAGGGAGAGGCTGGTTGGTGGATAGATGGGCGAGTTTGGTGGGGTCAGAGAAGGAGAAGCAGGAAGAGGATGGGTTCGTTTGTGGATGAATGGAGGATGAAGAGGAAAGGTAGTATGAATTTGAACGCACAGAAACAGTAGGATGGTGGAAGAGGTGGACGGGCTTACTCATTGGAATCGAAGAGAAGCCCATGGACGGACTCAAGGGTGGACAGTAGAAAGGATGGATGGTCACTCCCAGGAGTGGGCGGATAAATGGCTGGATGGATGAATGAATGCATGGCCGTCTCAAGGACAGATGGGTGGATGGTCCCGGGGACAGATGGGTGGATGCATGGATGGATGGATGGATAGCAGGGTGGATGGATGAATAAAGGACCGGCTGGTGAACAGGTGGATGGATGAATAGACGTGGGTCCCTTGCTCACTTTGCCACTGGATTCAAGCTAGCCTGGCTGATGACGGCTGATTAGCCAGAAACCGGTCCCAGGATGCGTGTTCCCGGTCCAGGGAAGACATGGCTTGCCATTTCGGGCTGGACTGTTCCCATGAGGCACAGGGTCAGTCTGATTTGCATATGACCATGTCTGAACTGGGGTGGCGGAATGATGATGGATTAAACCCAGATTAGTTGACTGGGGGTGAGTGCTTGCATTGTTCAACACTCCGTCCATCATCCCCTTTGGTTTGCTTGGATGGATGAATAGAAGCACTGAGACATGTAAGAGGCATTTCAGTAAATTTACAGAGACGTTCCGTAAATGGAAGGAGAGACGTTGAGCTTGAAACGTATGAGTTATTTGGCGTGACTGAAGGTTTAAAACACTGCAGACATAATGTATTCGCTCTGAATAAATAATACATTGGTTGGGTGGCGTGCGGTGCAGTGCTGTGGTTTGTGCAGCAAAGTAATGTCACCTCCAACACCATGGGGTGGGGGTCCTACGGGGCAGTTAACCAGTGTCGAAAGTTATCTGTGTCCGCGCGCTGTGTGTAACAGTGTACCGGGTTTCAAAAGAGAAAAATAAACGGCTTGTAACATACAAACAATTCTCTGACGGCGATCCATCCACTCCCATGTAACGAGCAAGACCCCCCCTTCCCCCAGCCCTCCACCCGTCCGACCTTCGCAAACTGCGATGTTCCTTTACTTTTTCATGCATGCAAGAAAAGCGTGCGTGGTGTGGCCCCAAAGTAGCCGGAAGCACTAGCCAATATTTAACTCAGATGCTTGGCCATCAGATCTTCTTTTGTTTGCCTGCAAATGAATCACGGTGCACGCAGCCGGCGCCAGTTTAGATTTATCGCACTCTGGAGAGTGAATGAGGTGGCCGGGGCAGGCAAAGCCAGTTCGCACCTTCCTGTGTTTGATCCCAGATTAGAGCAGCAGCCCTCCGCCACACCAGGCTCCAGGAGCCAGCAGGGTACCGGCGGCAGCCAGGGAAGGCTTCCGCGTGAATTCACTCCACCCAGGCCCAGTGAGTGTGAGGGGCCCGGGCCGCCTGGCACTCACAGCCTAGCACGGGGCATGAGTCCGAGGGCGCGCTCGCACTCCGTTCACTGAATATTTCATCAGTATCTGTATGCATCCTTCGCCACACATCCGATGGCGTAACTAAAAACACTATTACTTCATCAAAACAAAATAAACTGAATTATTTTTTAAATGTAACCTGAATCTGCTTGGTTTTTAATTTTCAAGATGTGGGGGATATATATACACACATAAATCCAAACAACAAAGCGACATGCTCACACATTTTCACACGCACACATACACACACAAATTCACACACAATGGGGCACAAACACACGCACTTGCGGGTAACACGCACAACCACAGCATTCCCCTGCATCTCCTTAATGCAATCACTGGCGGTGCCTGTCTCCATCTACACACACTGACTGCTCCCCCAGGAAGGCATGGAATTACAGTCTGTAACCCCTACCTACCCTAATACACCACCCTGGAAAGCCACTGAAGGCCTAAACAACTACGCAAGCGTACGAACACACGTGGTGTTACACGCCTGCATGTGGCTGCCGACTGCATCTATAGCCCTATTAGAAGAGCATTGATTCCCATAACACCCCTCGTTTTGATTGACAGCAGACATGCCTAGCATGAGCTTCGAATGGGAAAGTCTCGATTGCATTACAAACAGTTAGAATCGCCCGTGCTCCTGCGAGGTCTGCACAGATGCAGAATGGTTGCTCCCTGTGGTGTATGCAGGGTCTGATCCATCTCGCTCCTCCTACGGACCCCAGTGCACTGAAGAAGGGGCGAGGCTTGTCTCAAGTACTCTTGGAAGCAGAGTCCCGCTGTGTGTGTCTTTAACCTCCTGGGCCATCACCGCCCCTTTCTGTTTGTTCCTGCTGGGAAGACCAGGCAGACAGCCCCCCTCCCACCCTGCCCCACAGAAAGGGGCAGTTAGGAGGACGGATGGACAGGAGCTGGGCCGATTGTGGTCTGAAGGAGGTGCCGCCGCTGGGAACCGCTCAGGGACACCCAAATGACTGGGGCTGTTGGCATTGCAAATCAGTCCTTAAACTCCAGACAGTCGGAGCGAGAGTGGGCAAGGAGACATTGCCTCCTCCCTGTATCCTTTCAACTCCCTCACAGGACCTTTTCCCTTTCTCTTTGAAGAGGGTGTCCCCACCCCCATCCCCGAGAGAGAGAAATAACAAACACGGTCCGCCGATTTCTTGTCTTTATGGGGCCATGTGTTTGAACAGATGGCCCCATAGAGATAAGAAACCTTTTACGACGCAAGGAAGGCAGACAAGCCCGTCCAAATGGGACGGCTCAAAAAGCCATAGGTAAACATCAGGAACAGCTCTTTTCCAATGGCTGGCCACCGTTTAGCATAAACGGTGACGCCGGCCAATGGAAATTGCCCTTTACAGAAAATACCCAAAATCATTAAATCTCGCCAGTGAGACTGCGCATGTGCGCAGCCCACGCCAGGCAAGACCTAAAAAGGTAGGAGAAAGATATATATATATATATACACACTTGTGCACATAAAATGGGAAGAATAGGTAGCAGCATCTAAACATCTGAGTGCGTGTCTACCACTGCCATGTGCTACACGGATACTGGTAACTGCGCGTGCGTGTAATAACAGGAGACCGGCGGGTGCACTAGGCGCTCTTCCTGCATTTCGTAAAATGGGAAGAATACGTTATCACTTGCCGTTCTGCCTGGGAAGAAACAGGGAGGGGTGACTTGCACCGGCATAGGAAGGCTTATGGACGGATTACGGGGGAGAGTGAGCCGTGGTTGTGTGCTGTCACTGGTCTTCCCGTGGGCTGTACGAATGATTGATAGACGGAACAATTAAAGGCAGACATCCGCCTGGGAAGGCAGAGATCCCGATGTTTGCGGACGGCAGCTGGGGTAGTAGTATCCAGGGTGGTCTTTATTTATGGCACGTATCTCCTGTAGCTTTTACTGGCTTTGCGAATTTTGTTTGTCCTGTTACACTTCGCACGCGGTGCGAACTGTTTCAGGGTGCCTTTTCCTGTCACTTCTGAGGGAGGCAAATATTTGAGTCCCCAGTCCCTCCCGCAGTAAGGGCAACTCTGTCCCTGGGTGAGAAGCTGCACGCTTCCGCTGCCCGCCCTCACCTGAGGTACCTTCTCTCCAGAGAGTCTCCTGACGTTGTTGTGGAAAGAACACGCAAGTTTGCATCCTAAATGTTCAGCGGATGAGAGGACACAGAATGGACGACATGCCCTGCAGGAACATTAAATTAGTGTTCATGTTGTGAAAAACAGCCGCTAACCAACGTCGATTTTATAAGGAATTTTCACTATTTCTGTTAATATGTTAATACGCAAGCTGGCGATGCCGACATTTGCAACAATTTCACGAATATTCTGCAAATATATATTTCACATGGAATATTCATATCCTATAAGGTACTAGCCCTGTACAAGGATTCCCAGGGATGAGTAGAAATTTAATTCTAAATTAAAGTAAAGCTCAAGCAATTTATTTTTGATAAAACATAGGTATGCTTGTCCACGAGCATTGCAGGTTAGCCAGGAGCACTTTGCATGCTGGGCCTTTTAGTTTCTATTTATACACAGTAACTGTTGTGTTGCGCCTGTGATGCAACAGGCACCCTACGTAAAGGTCATGTGACCTTAGTTTAATAAAGTGGTCGCGCACGCACGTACGCCAGTAAGGCTATGGTGGTGATACCAGTAAGCACCCAAACTGGCTCCCGAGGATTAATTGCCCGTCTCAGGCCTACCGTTGGTTGCCCCCTTGTGTGTCGGCGCCAGCCCTGTTCCCAGGCCGGCACGCGACACAACAACTGGCGACGAGAGTGGGCGGGCCCTCGCCGTGCTTGGAGCATCGAACTGGTGGCCGCGAGCACAGCCATTGGCTCGCGGCGCTTGTGCTCCGGTGGGTGGCATGCTGCGCCCCTACGATCGGCAGCTCGGACGGAGCGCCTGGAGCCCGGCGCGACTGCAGAGGCAGCCCCGGAACACTATCGAGGGCCCGCGGAGGTGAGACGGCACAACGCTGCTCCCCGCTACACTGCCTGCTACACGTGCAGTCTCGGCCAGCCAGCCACGTGGAACCACGCCCGTGTGGGCACGCGAGTCCCTACAGTGGCCTCAGCTTGCTGCGGGGCTCTCAAAGGGCCTTACCGTCAGTCCCCCTCGCCCAGGCTAAACTAAGGGCTGAGGTGCACCCTGCCGGGACAGAGGCCCCCCTTGCAGCACGTGGGGGAACAGAGGGAGGCCTACATCACTGGCCTGGTTGAGAGGAGCCATTCGTGGGAGTCGAGGAGCTCACCATACAGGAAGCAACCCACCTGCTCCTCAGAGTAGTGAAGGGCCTTCGCCGCTGGCCCACCAGAGAGCCGTGGGTCCTGGCAGTCTGGGAGGCTGACAAGCACTAGCACAAGAACACCCCCCAAGTCAGTACAACACAGGAGGCAGAGTGGAAAGTCATCCCACAAATATAACAGGGAGCAAGCATCACCAAGCCCTGGGGGGGGCTGACACCCAAGTTCAGCTGCGATCAGGAGAGACAGCGAGCCCGCGAGGGAGCCTTCGGAGACAGCACACACACCGGTCAAGGCACTGACCATGTACACGATACCCCCCATAGAGTCCTTCATAGTGGAGGGGTCTCCCTCATCACTTGCACCCAAGTGGAAAGACTGGGTGGACCGCCTACTCATATTCTTCGAGGCCACTAAGGTCCACAAGGACCAGAAGAGAGCCATGTTACTGCATCTAGGGGGCAAGGACATCCATAACATCGCCAAGACGCTGGTACAGGCCACGCCCAAGAATCACCACACACTGATAAATGCCCTCAATGGACATTTTGAACCGATGGCCAATCAAGACTACGAAAGGTTCATATTTAGGCAAGCGCGTCAACTCCCCGAAGAATCGCTGGACACCTACCGCGCCAGACTCAAAAACCTGGCGTCCACGTGCGGGTTCCCCAACGAAAAGGAGGAGATTAGGGGACAAGTAATTCAGGGCTGCGCGTCTGCCAAGCTCCGTGAACGGATACTCGAAGAGTCCGGAAAGTCCCTCGCCGACATATTGACCCTGGGGCGCACCAAGGAGCAGCCAAAAGCATGGGCCGCACACATGGAAGCGGCCCTCCAGGCACCTGTAAAGGCCAAACCAGTGAATGCCATGACGACCAAACCTCCAACGAGGTGGGTCAAGAAGGGACCCGGAACATCGACCTCAGGACAAACTAAGACCTGCGGTTACTGCGGAGGACCACCCATCAGGCGGCTGAGTGCCCCGCCAAAGGCAAGAGATGCTCTGGTTGTGGACGATTCAACCACTTTGAGAAAGTCTGCAGGTCCAAGAGATATCGCAAGCCCCGACAAGTGGTTAATGCCCTGCCAGAAGGAGAGAGAGGGACAAGTGACATGGACGACGATGAGGAGGAAGAGCGGGTAGTGCACAAAGTACACATGATCGGCACCACAACCCGGAAAGCACGACGTCTACCCCAGTGCAGCATTCGCGTGGGCTCCCAAGATGTCATGGCACTCGTTGACACCGGTGCCACCATCAATATCATGGCCTCTGCCCTCCACCGAACCATGAATCCAATGCCGGTTCTCTACCCCTCGGCAATCACAGTATTCTCCTATGGTCAAGACACACCCCTGAAGATATGAGGCCGGTTCAGAACGTCCATATCACATGGTGCCCAGTCCATCACCACCAACGTCTATGTCACCGAAGACGGACAAGGCATGCTACTGGGGTGCCGAGCCGCCGAAGATCTAGGCGTGGTGACGTTTGCCTTCGGGGTACACCAGGAGTCTATCCAGCATCTTCTAACCGAGTTCTCGGAAGTCTTCAAAGGAATTGGAAGGTTTAAGGGTAAAGAGGTCCATCTCCATATTGACCCCACAGTCCAACCAGTGGCTTTGCGGCATCCGCGAATAGCCTTTCACCTGCGCTCAATGGTAGAGGATGAGCTCAAGAAGTTGGAGGCCGCTGGCATAATCGAGAAAGTAACCGGTCCCACTCCGTGGGTCTCTCCGATTGTTGTCACCCGATAGCCTAAACAGCCTGGTGCGGTGAGGATCTGTTTGGACATGAGGCTACCCAATGCCGCCATTAAGAAGAGCGTTAATCACCCCCACAATAGATGACCTCATTGGGGAGATGGCAGGAGCATGCTGTTTTTCAAAGCTAGATCTGAGGTCCGGCTACCATCAGCTGGTGCTAGATGAGGCGTCCCACAATATGACCACATTCTCAACTCACGTGGGGCTCCGGAGATATACCCGATTGAGCTTCGGGGTATCCAGTGCGGCCGAAGTCTTTCAGAATATCATACAGGAACTAATCACGGATATCCCTGGCGTTATCAACGTTAGTGACGACATTATGATACATGCAAAGACCATCCCGGAACACAACACTTGCCTCACTCAAGTGCTTCGTCGACTGCGAGATGCGGGACTCACCCTTCACCGGGAGAAATGTGAATTCTTAAAAAGAAAGTTACAGTTTTTCGGCTACACTTTCTCCACAGAAGGAGTCAATCCAGACCCTGAAAAGGTCAGAGATATAAAAGATGCAGTCGCCCCCACTAATGTTACCGAAGTCCGCAGTTTCCTCTGTATGGTGAACTATTGTGGGAGGTTCATTCGAGATCTTGCCAACCTGACCCTACCATTGAGGGAGCTCACCAAAGACTCCACCCCCTGGAAGTGGGGCCCCGATCAAGCCAAAGCCTTCAAGGAAATTAAAGAAGCCCTTTCAGAGGCAACCACGCTTGCCTTCTTCGATCCAAGAAAGCTGACACTGGTGGATGCTGGTCCCATGGGACTAGGGGCCGTGCTGTTGCAAAGACGACACCAGGATGAGGATTGGGCCCCTGTGGCATTTGCCAGCCAGTCTCTCACCGAAACGGAGCAGCGGTACTCCCAAATTGAGAAGCCATTGCCATCCACTGGGGGTGTCGCCATTTTCACCTGTACGTCTATGGTAAGCCCTTCGTGGTAGCGACCGATCACAAGCCTCTCGTAGTTCTATTCTCGGGGACATCCACCAAGCCACCGCCTCGGATCGAGAAGTGGATGTTGTAGCTCCAAAATTACAATTGCAAAGTGGAATATCAGCCCGGATCCCGGAATCCTGCCGACTACCTGTCTCGACATCCCCGAGCAGCCACGGTCCAGGAGATGGAAGACACAGCCGATACTGAAGAGTATGTCGAGTGCATCACCGCTCGTTTCTGCCCCCTTCCCCTCTCCATGGAGAGTCTCAGAGAAGCCACGAGCAAAGACGATTGTCTACAATGGGCCAAGGCGGCTCTACAAAGTGGTAACTGGCACAAGGCTAAGGAAGAATGGAGGATCCTAACGACCAACGCGCAGCGCATCATGGACAGCCTATACTACGTTAGAGACGAGCTCACTGAAGACGCCACGGGATGCCTGCTAACAGGACACCGGCTGGTGATTCCGACATCGCTAACAGCGCAGGTTGTTCAGCTCGCACACATTGGGCATCAAGGCATGGTCAAGACCAAGTCACGACTCCGAACCAACGTGTGGTTCCCACTGATGGACGAACTTGTGGAGGCCACTGTCCGGTCATGCGCTGCCTGCCAAGTGACGGGGGAGATGCTCCGACCCACTCCTATCATTGTGGAACCAAGGCCGAAATCTCTGTGGTCCTGCGTTAGCTTAGACTTTAGTAGCCTTCCTGACGGCCGCCACACGTTTGTGGCTATCGATGATCACTCCAAATACCCGGAGGTCGAAATCATATCAGCGCCTAGTGCCACGGAGATGATCCCAAAACTTGAAAAGATCATGGCCACTCACGGTCTCATACAGGAGCTGAGGACAGACAACGGACCTCCTTTCCAAGGGCAAGAACTTGCCACCTATCTGAGCTCTCTTGGCATCCATCATCGAAGAATCACACCCAGGTGGCCACAAGCGAACGGCGAAGCGGAGAGATTCATGCGGACTTTAAATAAGGTGATCCGGATTGCTCACGACAAGGGATAGCTAGCCATTTTTACTTTTCTAAGAAGCTACCGCCAGACACCCCACACCACGACGGGCGTAGCCCCAGCACATCTCCTCATGGGACGAGTAGTCACGGACTCGATCCCTCACCACCCCCAGTGGCAGCCGGAGACACCCGATGATAACCAAATCGATGCCAGACGCCGGAAGGCGCATGCCCAGGTCAGTCACCGGCGGAGGGCCAAAGCTCCCCATCTTAAAAGAGGGGATGTGGTGTTGCTCAAGAATCGCATTACCAGCGGCAAGTTTCGGTTGCCATACGAAAAGGATCCGTGGACTGTGGTCAGTGTCAAAGGAACCCGGATCATCGCCACTCGAGGAAGAGAAACTGTAACCCGAAATGCGCCACATTTCAAGAAGTATCAGTCAGAGGGGTCAGTGTCCTCACCAACCCGGCTTGAGATTGGTCCCAACATCATGTCATCGGAGGATGTCAACTCAAGTGGGGTGGCAGACATGTCTACCACAGAAGATGGTCGGGAGTCACCTGACCCCGTGTCGACTCAGTGTGAAGGGGTACCAGGTGAAGCGTTGGAGAATAGTTGCAGTCATCCACAGACCTGGATAAGCGAAACTACACCTGAAGCCGGAGCCCGGGAAACCCAGAGCCGGGGCCTGTCTCAACACCAACTGCGGGGAAATCCAGCGCCTTCTTGCCGACTGAAGGACTACTTCACGTAAGACTGTTCTTAATTGTACCTGCCGAACATTTTGTTAGTTAATTTGACAAGTTAGGAGTCAAACAGGAGGGTTACCTGCTAATGTTGCTTAGATGTTTGTTGGGGAGGAATGTTGTGTTGCGCCTGTGAGGTAACAGGCGCCCTACGGAAAGGTCATGTGACCTTAGTTTAATAAAGTGGTTGCGCACGCACCGTTAAGCCAGTAAGGCTATGGTGGCGATACCAGTAAGCACCCAAACTGGCTCCCGAGTATTAATTGCCCGTCAGGCCTACCGTTGGTTGCCCCCTCGTGTGTCGGCGCCAGCCCCGTTCCCGGGCCGGCACACGACACAACAGTAACCAGGAACTGTAGGCGCGAGTGTTTCCTGTGCGCAACAGGTGTCTTGAAACGCCCGGCTGGATATAATAGTAACACGCCGGGAAACAAGCGGTGGTTTTCTGGTGTTACTACATCAAAAACACATATCTCGTGATTTTATTATCTTACTGGACCATGAAAACACCTGTTGAATATGAGTATAGTGATCATATGTAGCATACAAACAGTACAGGTAGTCTGCAGAAAATACTTTAACTTTACATCATTAGCAGGTTATGTTTCTTTTGTGATTAAAAGTATCTTATTCTATGCAGGACTGGCTTTCTTTTGTTTTTAGACCGTCGACTGACAATAGTGAAATATTTACTATGACGTATCGAAAAACGTATCTTTGGGACATTCCCCAAGGTTCAGCGGGCCTGTCCACAGAAAAGTGCTTGTGTCTTTGTCCCTTTGGTCTCAGGCACCTCAGAAGCAGCCGGCACACAACAAAAAACAAGCATTGGCATAGCCAATAGGTCTCGCCTTTGGGACCTTATAAGTGTTTAGCCATGCAACAGTTAATGTTACTGCACCAAGGATATTGTGCTGGATAACTGAACACTTAAACGGTCCCAAAGGCGAGACCTATTGGCTATGCCAATGCTTGTTAGCATTTGAGTGTGATTATAGAGGTATGGGCGAAACCGATTAGGGCCGTTCCGTCCAGAATTTGATGGCCTGTGGTGTTGAAAGCACTGCTAGATAACAAGGGTATAAGAAGTCGGGAATGGGCACAAGTGAAGGGTATGAAATGAAATTCCAAATGTCAAAATCATAAAATATGTGATTTAAGATATGGATGTCGTTTAAGAACAAATGTGTTATTTTCTTGAAAGTTAAAAACAACCAATAACTGCATTGTAAATAGAGACACGAGTTTTCCATTTTTACTATAAATGCTTCCCTCTCTTTATTTTAAAAATCACAAAGAAGTAGAGGTTAAGGGTCTGATTTGCAAAGGGACTTACGTGTAGTAAAGGTACAAGTGTGGAGTCTCTGCACTCTGGGCAGCCTCTCTGTCCAGCGCACTGCAGTGAGTGCAGTGTGGAGATTCTGCCATGAGTGAAGTGACCCGTAACTTTATTGCATATTAGTCCCTTTGTGATTTGAGCCCTAAGCCTTCATTTAAGGGTCTCACCATATGTTCAATCATGTCTGCTAGATCAAACGTTATGCATATAATCAGAAGCCCTAGTATTAAAACATGCCATCTTGTAATGTGCCATACATTGTCATTACCTTTTCTGTTTGCGAAAGGCACCAGTTATCGAAAGTAGTAAAATAAACTTTTACTAAACTCACCTTGGTGAAACTGCAACGATTGCTGCTGCTTATTGAGGAGCATAAGGGCTGGTACCCAGCTAATGCCCCGTGCGCTCATTGAGAAAAGTGTGGGGTGACCAGCAATATCAAAGGAGAGGCAGAACGATCTAAGAGTATGAGCATAGACAAGAACAGAGGAGAGGATAGGATATTGGAATGAAGGGTCCCGAACACAGGAGAGGGTTGAGTAGTCGGTTATAGGACAGGCAGTCAGTGCGAAGGGAAATGCAGGGGAAACTGTTGGATGAAAGAGGCAAAGATTTGATGAAGGGAGGACGAAATGGTTACAGGGGGGGCACAGGGTGGATTAGCTACTTTCATAAGAGGAAACGTTTGTTAGGAGGATGTTGTGTTAAATCGTAATAATGTAACTGCGCAGGGTTGAGGCGAGTGAGGACTTGAGCACTGTGGACTAATTATAGTGTTAATCTTGGAGCAGATGTAGCAGGGTGAAGTCATGAGCAGGTAAGGATGAACAATAGAATACTGATAATTGAAGATGATGGAGAGTAAAGAGCTGAAGGTTTGCACAGAGCGCTTGTGGATGGTGAGGTAATGAGGTCCTGGAAATAGATAGATTTGACACCTCCTAGATCATTATGCAGTGTATGAAGGGCTTGCTTATTAACCAAGAAGTTAGCAGTGAATATGCGCTTTCGCCATTTATGTACTGCTGCCCTCATTTACTGTTATGCGCTCTTATTTCAAGTGTAATTCATGGCTGAGGCCTATCTTTAATACAAGGTGGATAATGAAGCAGTTGTATGAGCTGTAGTGCAAGACTGAAGTGAGGTCTTTATGAAGATCACGTGGAAAGCAGTGAGAGCAGTGGGGTCCTGTTTTCTACAGCAGATGGGTACACGAGAGAGCGATCTACAAGGAGGTGCACTGATTTGCATGTGAAATGTGTGATGTCAGATGGAGCGATGATGGGTTTAGATTTGGATAAAGTGTTTGAAATTAGCATAAAATTCAGTGGCTTACCTTGCTTGTGGGTGGGATTAAGGAAGGTGTCATTTGAGGAGTGATCAGACAGAAGTGGAGACACTGCCGAAAGCATCAGTAAAATATTGTGGCAAGTTATGGTCACACCAGTGAAATCAGAATCGTTTGGTGAAGGCAATAAATAGGTGTGTAGCATAATTTCCGCCAGCTGAAACTGAAAGCCATTACTATATAGTTACAGAGACGAATGCAATTCCAGATGTTTGGAATGAAAGAGGCTTATGGTGCGAGTCCTAATGGGAAAACATCTTTTCATCCATAATAAAACACTGACCAAGGAGAGTAAGATCACATAGGTATGCTTTACTAAGGTAATGCCTAAAACAAAACAAATGTTAGATTGGTTTTGAAATAACAGTAAAATCATGAGTCTGAGTCTTAGGACCTGGAAGGCCAGTGCAATCAGGAGTGAAATACGGACAGTATTGGAGCATGCTAGTATAAACTATGTTCAGGATCCTTTGAGACACCTTTAAAAATACATTTTAATACAAGTAAAAGGGATAGCTCCTTTCCGCTCCTAAAGCGTCTTTTTTTTAACGCAGAACAAAATGCTGTATGGTGCTCTGTAAAACACGTTAGCGCCACCTGGTGTATTTCATGCAATACGGCCCCAGAAATGTTCTGCCAAATGCAATGGATCTCCGTCACATAAACAAAGGCAATAAAAATCAAACATCAAAGCGGCGAAAGTGAAAGTAATCGAGCAGAGCATCAAAGGGCTGGGTGAGAAGGGAGGGGGGAATGCAAGGGTCAAAGCGGCTAAAGTGAAAGAAAGCTATAGAGAAGGGAGGGGGGAGTGGGAGCAGCTGTGCACGTGCATGTGATCGTGCACTCAAGGTTTAGGCCAGCCAAAAGACTGTGGGTAGCACTTTGAAAATCCCACATACAAAATGTCTCTTCGAGCCTTTGGCTCAGCGAGACCTAAACACATACTAGAGCTTTTTGGGCGGGCTGATCTCTCACCTTATCCTTGGTTTTCAGGTACCTCTGGGCAGCCTGCTGCGTGAAGTCCCCCACTGTGAGCTGGCCATCCTTGCAGGGCACCACGATCAGCGTCCTCCCGAAGGCAACTGTCACCTTTATGGTTCAGTCAGGAGGAGAGCAGCCCGGGTACTATCAGGGAAGTCTCGGAGGGTCTATAGTAGTGACTGGTGAGGGGAGCTGGAGGTGACAGTGGAGGGAAAGTGCACCGGGATGAAGAGGCTGAGTACCGAGCGGGGGGAGGGGATGAACGCTACAGGTGAGAATGAGCAGGGGCATGGAGTGCTCAGTTTCCTGTGTAGTGCAGTGGAAAGCGGCTCAGTGCCCCGGCTGGAACGGCACACGTGAGCCCGAGGTACTGCTGCCCGTGGGGGCAGCCGCCTCCGTAGACTAGGAGGAGGCCGGCTAAACTTGTTACTAATTTGTAAAGATCTGCACAATGTGCGGGCGCACCGCCTGCACGCTGGCACCAGATGACATCAGTAAAGCTTGCACATACCGAGATGTACACGGCAGAAGATGCCACCCTGAATGGAGAGATGACGATGCCAACAAATACAGTCCGTCTTACAACAAGGCTCCTCAATCAAACAACCCTGTGTATTCAAAACCCAAAGCCTGAGCCATTGGAGCTTTGCAGAAAGGCATGCTGGCAGAATCTGCAATGAGTTTGAGCATAATCCAATAATTTAAGCTGTGGCATACCTCCATTCACTGCAGACTCCGCCTGTAGTGTTTGGTTATAGCACCGCCTAAGCACTGGGCGCTTGGTTTCTCTGCGCTAGGATTCCAGGTTGATATCACTATAGCGCCGTACAGTGACGGTAGGATGGCCTCAAGTCGCTCAACGTTCTCAGCGTGTTGCCGAAAATATTGATGATCAGGGTAGTGTTTTGATAACAAATCACGCAGTGGTTGACTGGCATATGCTTTTTAAAACAGGCTCCTGCGTCCGGTCCCTCATCCCAACCCCCACCCAACTGGGCATGCGTAGGTCGCTGGGTAGCCTGACAGCCTGCCAGGGAGCACACATCCGCTCCTTCTGTCTAAGGGACGCATTGAGATGCGTCCATGAAGTAAATGGAGACACTAGGTACCAAACGTGTACCGTTAGCCGCCAGTGTACCCCCGTCAAGGGTGAGGGGTCCTGGCACTTCATACACCACAAGTACTGGGCTGTGGTCAGTTTCTATGCATCCCTGATTTGGAAGGTAGAGGTAATTTACCCTGGATCACACAATGCGATAAAGCGAAGAAGATAGGGTTACACTTAGAATTCACATCTTCTCCAGACACAGGGGAAGGAGCATTCACCGGAGTTGGTCTCCCTCGAGATGGCGGAAGCGTTTCATCGTGTGGGATTGGGAATGTTTATAGTAAATTAACATGCATGTCTGTGTACAGAGAGTACGTGAATTAGTTGTATGTGCAAACAATATGGGAGGATATTGTATGTCTTTAATTGCCTTTGTATACATATATTATGTGGACATATATGAATTAATTGTCTGTGAGTACACAATAAGTTGAGAGTAGGTATGCGTCTACATGTGTCTGTTTTCATGTAACATGTAAACAGCATATCTGTTCAGTTCTGTTGGTTTCGTTCAGTTTTCTGTGTATATTTGATGATCTCTGTGCATGTAGGAATGGCTTTGTGTTCATTAATGTGTAGGTTTGTTCTTGCCTGTGTACTGTGTAGATGTGCAATTCTGTGTATATCTTTTACTGTATGTGCGTTACTTTGCATGTACTTTCCCTGTCTCTCTGTGTCTGCGTGCATACATGCACGCGCTCGTGTGTGTGTGTGTCTGTGATTGTGATGTATCTGAGTGTCTTAATGTAACCGTTTGTGTGCGTGAGGATGTATGTGTCGCTTTATATCTGTGTGGCTTAGTGTTTCTGTGTGATTGTGCTCATATCTCGAGTTTGTGTACTTGAATTTGTGTTGCGATTATGTGTTTATTGATTGTATTTGCAGTTCTATATAAATTTCAGAACTACACAACACCAAAATGGACTCAAAATGTAGAGCTCAGCAATATACTATACAAAAAAAGACTACATTAAAAAATCTGACATGTTAAGAAATATAAAAAGCTATCACTTTTTCTAGCTATTTAGAGCCGAGTTGCTTGCATTTTGTGTCTTTATTTTTTGCCTATATTTTCACAGTCTGCTGCACTTAAGCGTCTCACTGCCCGTGTTTGTTCTATCTTTGTGTCTGTGCATCCATGCAAGCTATCTTATGTTATGTTTTTGCATAGTGCGACGACTCCCACTTAATTGGCATCTTGGCACTTTGTGCAGACATTGGTCTCCAGTTGTGCTTCATCCAGCAGAGGATTGTCACTGGGAGATATCGTTCCTGAACCACATTGGTGTGGGTGGGTGGTTGGAGGTGAGGGTGATCTTCACAGAGAGGTCCCGGAAGGGCCATTTGATCATGTGAAAGTCCACAGAAGTTGGATGAATGTTGAGTGTGATCCCCTCAACACGCCCTGGTTGGTTCCATGTCAGAGTGGTCTTCTGTTTCTCATCTGGTCTTTATTGCCCAGTTCTAGGCTCCAATGTAAATGTGCCATCCTGTGTTGTCTTCTTCCAGTTAGAACAGCTCTGTTCCTCTTGTGCACTCTTCTGGTATACTGGCTCTGTTGCTGCATATCTGTCTCTAATCACACTCAGTTCTGTACACGAGCCTGCTGTCCCCCACGGCCCACAACATTGCTGTGGGAAGTAGAT
The DNA here is from genome assembly GCF_964204655.1 of Triturus cristatus. Classification (NCBI taxonomy): domain Eukaryota; kingdom Metazoa; phylum Chordata; class Amphibia; order Caudata; family Salamandridae; genus Triturus; species Triturus cristatus. The sequence goes on from NC_140579.1 coordinate 1,103,955,812, forward strand.
TATGGAGTCCATGGTGTCCTTACATGCTGGCCTCTGAAGACGCCTTCTTCCCTCACCACTGATGGTGCCTGAGCTGACGATGTTCTGCAAGTATTCACCATTGGGGGGGGGGGGAGGCGTCTATCACCCAGATTGGTTCAATAGGGAAGCCAAGAGAAGAACCTAAGATTACTTGGCAACAAAGTGTCTAGCGGGAGGGGGTGGCTTCCAATAGCTGAAGTGATCACCGCTTCCTCTACTCACTCAGCGACTCTTTTCTACGTCTTCCAATAGTGTCTGGAAGTAGAAAAGTGTTTTGCTGCAACTTCTGATTCAGAACACTGCACCACTATCTCGTCCACTCCACCCATAATCCCTCACTACCATCTCACCTCCACTCCAATGCTCGCCCTGCACCACTGTGTACCTACCCCATCTATCCCTTCCACCACTACTGCCTTCACCCACCCATGTTCATGTCTACCACCATACCACACTACACACCCTCAGTTCTCAATGCTACCTCCACCCCACCATTCTAGTATGTTGCCTTGAACCCTTAGCTGTCACACACTCATCCGAACCCCACACCACCCATTTTAGCACCGTCCTTACGACCATCCTTAGCTTCACTCATCCTCCTGTACCCCTAATACTACCACCACACACCCAACCAACACCACCCACACCCTTCCACCCTAGTTTGCACTCGCACCACTGTTACCTTCACTCCACCTTCTTCTTAACCTCTACTCCCCAGAACCACCAAAAAACCCATCCAACAGCCCACACTGTACTACATCACACTCAGAACACCACCACAATCAGCCGTACCTTCACCTGCCTCAAAAACTGCATCTTTCGCACTGCACCACAATTCTTCCCAAACATACTACCTTATTACCAAGCTGTTCCTCCCTCACAATACCAGGTGCAATACTTCACCCCAGGCTCACCTTCATCCTCCACCACTTCCACCAACATCCCAGCGGCCACCATTACCTTCAACCCATAACCTTCTTCTAATCCACCTACCCATCATCATCCCTACTTCTGCTTCAACACTCTACTACCTCACCCCCACAACATAACAACCCCCAGGTCCACTTTCCTTCTTAGTCGTCTGTCTTGTCTTCTGAATTAAAGAAACATGTGGCCCTCGGCATGTATGTATGCTTGTATGTATGTGGTATTTATACAGCCCAAACCTAGTCAGAAGGAGGACAGGTCAAAGGCAAGCATAAGGTCGAGTGATCGGAAAGGTAGCTGGTTTGTGGATAGTTAATGTATTGTAATGATACCTTCTTTCTAGAGGTCTTCAAGCCCTTCCTAAATTGAAGCAGCATTGGGCCAGTCCTGATGGATACTGGGATGTGATTCCAGATTTTAGTTGCATAGATGGAAAAGGACTGTTATCTATTTCTTCAGGGTCTGGTTGAGACGTCCTGAAGTGTATCGGATGCCCGTATGCAATGCCAGTGTGAATACTGGGAGGTCTGGAGCAAGGCATCATTACCACCAGCTGCACCTCCTATGCAGCGGCGGCTGGGACAGGTAAGCACGGCGAGGCGGGGCAGGGTGCGGCAAGGGAAGCCGACAGACGACGGAATAGGTGTTATTTATTTATTTAATTATACCGATTCCACTGTCTGTAGACCCCCCCACCATGTCCCACCCCACTGCATTTACCTGTGCCGACTGCCGCTGCTCCTATGGCTGGAACAGACGTTCTGAAGCCACTTTCTGGAAGAAACGGTTGGTTTGATACCGGACTATATTTGTGTTCTTGACAATGTTTTCCTTGAGGGTGAGATCCGTGTCCAGGGTGAATCCAAGTGACTTGGCATTTGGTGTAAGTTACGATGTGAGGTCCTCAAGGTGTGCAACACTATATGCATATACAAAATCAACCATGCTCCATGAGAGGGAATGGAAGACGTGATTAGCAGAAGAATCACCAGAGAGGTGGTGCCCACTAAAGATATAGATAGGGATTTATATACACCAGTGGTCACTTTTAATATGGGAAAAAGTGGCGTACTGGCAGCGCATAAGGCTTGTAAATACGCCCCATAATATGGGCATGTCCCACAGGCAGCTCTGTGGGTACTAACTTAATTGATTGCACATGGTAGGCGTTGTTATCTCGGAAATGTCTGATGTCACTTGCGGAGGTGTCCGGCTGCATCGGAGCATGCCATGGTTGTTAGGTTCTTTTATATAGAGCTAAACTAATCTACAAAGACATCCAGGCACTTTGTGGAATATATTGCAGTACATAGGAAGGACAGCAAAAGAGGTGAACTCCTTTTATAGAGAGCTGCCACCATTTTAAATGCCTGTTGCCGCTTAAGTGTTAATGCTCTCTGCTCAGTCTCTGATTAGAACACTGGAATGTTGGCAGCTCCTTGGAAGACAATGGATTGGCCCAGGGCCGATAATGACTATCACAGACCATTGACTCCAACCTTCTAATTAGTGTCTTTTTGTTTCCCCTTGTTTATTTTAGAACATTCTACCCTCAGTGGGTTGAAGGGTCTATTAGAACATTGGAATGTTGGAAGCTCCATTGAAAACAATGGAGTGCTCCAGGCTTATAACGGCTGGTGTAAGCCCGGAGCTCCAACATTCCAATGTTTCTTTGTTCACAGCTCTGGCTGTGAACAAAGGCTTCAGGGAGCCTGAGGGGATTTGAATCCCCTCACACTCCCTGAAGGCTTTGTTTTATTTGTTAGAACATTCTTCCCTCTAGTGGCAGAATGTTCTAATAGCCTTATAGCCCTTCGTAGCAGGGCTATACCAGCTATTAAAGTCCCGCTGCTTTGTTAAAGACCCTCGCCTTTGGCTCGGGCCTTTAACGATGCAGCGGGCCTTTAATAGCCGGTATAGCCCACTACGGCGGGCTATAAGGCTATAATAGCATCACTACCCTGGGCTATTCTGGTTGTTAAAGGCCCACTCCATTGCTATAAGCGCTTGTCTGTGGCTCAGGCTTAAAGTGATGGTCAGAGTACTCGGCAGTGGTTTGAATGCTTAATTGACACAATCTGCAGTGGGTTTAACTCTTTGTCTACCACGAAAAATAGGCCTAGGTGAATAATCACACAACTGTCGCTGCCTGCTGGCATACAAGTTTCAGTCACGGCACTACAGCAGGTGCTGAATCCATCAGGCTACCTTCCCGGCACACCATGCCGGATGAGGTTATGGCTGCGCCCATAGAGGAGGTAGGGGACACCTTGTCATTCTGCGCCCTATTGTAACTCCAGGCGAAGCTGCTAAGGCTGAAATGACATCTTGGAGTGCTTCCAGAGCACGAAAAAATAATTCTTATTTTAATGCATCCCTCGAGGGCTCTGCAGGTGTGGCAGGGCGGTGTTTGGGCTGTCAGGACATTGTGGTGTATGCAAAGAGCACAGGCAGCAGGGAGCGTTAGGAGATGAGAGGTGTGGAAAGGAACAATATTTGTGTCGAAATGTGAAGAGAAAGCATTGGTTGTGTCTGGGATGTGTGTCATGGCGGAGGGTGTTGGCAAGACTGCAACTCCACCCGGGGCAGCTGTCAGTCGTTTCGAGAATTATACAAGCCGATAAATAATAAAAAGCCCCCGAGAGCTCGAGACATGGCATGGGTAAAATGATTTGAAGAGGGGCACACTCTGTGTCAGTGACTGAATGGAAGTACCGTGAATCAAGGAAATACAAGACTCTAGATTTACAGCGTGCGGGTCAGCGATCACCTTTTGCCAAATCTATGCGCAGCATGAGGTAAGAGTAAGTGCCTAATTCGTCAAATAAATAAGTGCCAGGGCTCTTCTTTAGGTCTCGCTTATGCAGCGCGCATGCGCTGCATAGGAAAAAGACCTTTTGAAATCGATTCAGCTTTGCAGGCAAAAACGTGCACGCATTGCATTGCTTTGAATGGCAATGCGTGCACGTTTGGCAATTCCCTTGCAGGAGTGAGCTTTCAAACCATCTATTAATTACAAACAGATGGTTCCTGCTCGCTCCTGCAAGGGAAACAGGCGCAGGCCCCCTCCTCTCTTTATCCCCCTGTTGCCTCTCGTCAAACTTTTCTTTTTTTTTTACTTTGAGCGCGAGGCGCACGTGCTTGTTACAACTTCTCCTGTTCATTTTTTCAAAAAGGAGGTGCACTGAACGTGAGACACAAAAGTCCAAAATGTTTCTTTTCTTTTTTTGAATTTGATTTCATAGTTGTACACAACGACAGCCAACGCGTTTTGTTCCTATATAGATAGTTAACGGAACTTCTTCAGGGCTTCACTTTTTGTAGAGCAGTGTCAAGTTTCCATTTAATGTTTTCTTAGGTGTAATGTGGATGTCATCTGGTACCAAATTATAAATCAATCTCAGATAAAAAATAGATAGGCCGTAACAATACCCAAAGGAGAACTATTCACTGTTTCTTCAAAATTATACAGCTGAGTACCTGCAGCAACATATCGGTTTAGTTGCACTAGTGTGTCAAGATGTAACGATTTCAAATGGGTCATCACCCCAGATTACGGGCACTTTTATATACAGGCTGCCTTAATAAGCGATTTCCATCTGCCTTCGTGAGCGGTTCCGTCTGCCTCGGTACGTCGACAACTTCTCCTGTCCATCTCATTGCGCAGCACGAGATGCACAGCCAACTCAGATATACACAACTCCCTAGCATAGTGCACGCGATCACTGGGTTTTCGTGGGCCTGGTTGGTATTATGGAACCAATCCCTGGCATAATGTTAAAAGTATTGTATTCGTACAACTGTTTTATTTACGAAAAACAGACAGTACGATGCTATCGGCAACCTCAAAATGAGTATTATGAGAATCGCGTTGCACCCTCGTAAACTTAAATGTAAACTGCACGGTAGGTGTACTCCGTACCATATGTAATATCGCGAGAGGCGATGGGTTAGCCCACGCCTCTCGTCACAATAGGGGTGTTCTAGCGATATACCAAACCCCAGGATAACCTGTTTAGTAGTGTTCTCGACCAAGGTCGAGACCACGTGACAAAGTGAATAAAAAGCACGGGGCCCCAGAGCGGAGTGGTTCGGAGCTAACGATAATTCTATACCTGGTGTACTGTGTCATTATTCAGCGTTGTGGGCCCAGACCCCCACGACACTACACTGACGACGAGGTGGTGCCAGCTGCCGCTGCCTGCCCTCACTCCCACCGTGTCAAGCGCCTGCCTTTACCGCGCTTCTGCTGGTCGCCGAGAGGCCCCACCAGTGGACGTGCCTCGCTCGACGCGAGCATTGCCGGAGGCGTCCCTCTGATCAGCGAAGCATCGTGGCGGCCGGAACTCGCCGCTGAAGAGCGCCTGTGGTGCTGCTATATCAGGGACGATTACAGCATGTGTGCCGATGCCCTGCAAACCGCCGTCAGCAACCCGGTGAGCGTTCGCGTGCACTCTGCTGCCCCCTCGGGTGGATCACCGCCACTGCATCCAATACGGCCTTCACCAGAGCCGTATTTCACCCCTACGAGAAGCCGCGCACTGCCAGCGCCTATACTGCACAGTGCCTTCAGGTCGTCTGGCCAACAAGCTCCACCAGGTCCCTCAGGTGCTGCTGCCCAGCACATCCTGGAAGCTCAACTCCAGGACGTCCTCGGCCCTACCGTGCCTCACAGCTTCACGCCATTTCACCGGTGGATCCTTTCCCCCAGCTGGTGCTGGAGCTGCTGCCTGCCTCTGGGACACGACCCCTGGATGGAGGTTAGTCCGTACTACCTGGAGTGTGCTCGCCCCGGTGTGGCCCAGACACCGTCTCCTGCTGGTCAGCCACCAGTGAAGACACTGCCGCCTGGGTTTTCAACACTTGCCTCGCCCTGCCGTCTCTGCTCTGGTGCCGCACAGAGGCTGTGGCATAGCCGTCCTGCGCCCCTGAGCTTATCCGCTGCACTGCCACCATGACCACCGTCCCGCCACTGGAGCCCTTTTCCGTAACTGGTCCGCCGCCTTCCCAGGCTGCGCGATGGAAGGAATGGGTGGAACGGCTAGAGACGTTCTTTGAAGCTGCTGATATTAAAGAGTGACGACAGCGGTCCATGCTCCTTCATCTCGGCGGCACGGAAATCCACAAAATAGCGAAGACCGTACATGAAGCAGGGCCCCCAAAAACCTACGCCACGTTACGGGATGCCATCACCGCGCGTTTCGAGCCATATGCGAACCCGGACTACGAACGTTTCGTCCTCCGCCAAGCATAACAGCTCCCAGAAGAATCTGTCGACGTATTCTACGCTCGGCTCAAGGAACTTGCGAGCACGTGCACCCTGCCTGATGAAGACGGTGAGGTACGGACACAATTCATACAAGGGTGCGCTTCCTCAAAACTGAGTGAACGAGTCCTGGAAGAACACAACATGGCGATGAAGGACATACTGACCCTGGGACGCTCCAAAGTACTGTCCAAGGCCAGGGCAGCCCATATGGAGTTAAAAGCTCCGGCGTCCATCAAAGAGGAACCAGTCTGTGCTGTCCAAACCAATCCGCGAGGCCCACGCCAGAAGCCCAGAAGACCCTCAGCCCAAGGACCGAGAAATAATCCTAAACTCCGCCTCTGTGGATGGTGCGGGGACCCGCTCCCACACGCAGGCGCGTGCCCAGCCCAAGGGAAGACGTGCAGTGCCTGTGGAAAAATCAATAATTTCTCCAAAGTCTGTCGCTCAAGACCATCAAGGCGATCGCAAGGTCCTCCGCGACCAGTGCACGCGCTGGAGACGGCACCTGGTGATTCCTCAAGCGGAGACATGGACGATGATGAAGCCGCCGCTGTGCACATGGTGCACATGCTACATGCACTCGCGGCGCCACCGCAAGCTGCACCCATGTGCACTGTCCAAATGCAAGGGCATCCGGTAACAACGCTTATTGACACCGGCGCCACAATCAATCTCATGGCCCTCTGCGCATACCGGCTGCTGCCCAACCCGCCAGCGCTCCGCAACACCAATGTTCAAGTGTACGCGTTTGGGACCCACACCCCACTCCAAATATGCGGGATATTCCAGACGGAAATCTCGCACGGTGATGTCTGTCGGTCGGCCAAAGTCTATGTTTCCAGAGAAGGTTCAGGTTTTCTACTCGGCTGTCGCACAGCCCAAGAACTGCGACTCATCCAGTTTGCGTTTGCGGTGCAAGCACACGATTTGGACAGGCTGATATCTGAGTTTGCACCCCTCTTCGACGGGATCGGGTGCCTCAAAGGCCCGGCAGTTCGCCTACACATAGACAAGTCAGTCGCACCGGTGGCTCTCAGACACAGGAGAATTGCCTTCCATCTCCGACCAAAAGTGGAATCAGAACTCCGCATGCTGGAAGCGGCCGGAATCATCGAACGGGTGAGTGGTCCCACCCCGTGGGTGTCGCCCACCGTGGTCGCAAAAAAACTGAAGCAGCCTGACGCCATCCGCATATGCATCGGCATGCGGATCCCGAATCTCGCCATCCAACGGGAACGCCACCTAATGCCAACAGTAGATGACATCATAGGCGAGCTTGCAGGGTCAAAGTGGTTCTCGAAGATAGACCTTCGGTCGGGGTATCATCAAGTCCCGCTCCACCCGGACTCACGTCCAATCACGACATTCTCCACCCACGCCGGTTTGTGGCGTTACAAGCGCCTGAACTTCGGGATCTCCAGCGCAGCCGAAGTATTCCAAAATATCATCAAAACGGTCCTGCATGGGCTAGAAGGAGTGCTCAACGTGAGCGACGACATCCTGGTCCACGCCCCTTCTCTAGAGGAACATATCGTCCGCCTCAACGCAGTGTTCACACGCCTGAGAGATCGCGGCCTCACACTCCACAGGGAGAAGTGCGAGTTCCTCCGCCGAGATATAAGCTTCTTTGGGTACCGATTTTCAGACATTGGGGCATTGGGCCTGATCCTCCCAAAATCAAAGATGTACAAGATGCGCCCGCCCCCACCTCGGTGACTGGAGTCCGCAGCTTTCTGAACATGGTCACATATTGTGGCCGGTTCATCCAGAACATGTCGGACCTGACAGGCCCCCTTCGAGAGCTCACAAAGACCACCGCCCACTGGAACTGGGGCCCAACACAGGAGCAAGCATTCCAACAGACCAAGGCCGCATTGTCCGCAGACACAACCCTCGTATACTTTGACCCACGCCATGACTCCCAACTGTCCTAGACGCCAGCCCCACCGGTCTAGGTGCCGTCTTAGCGCATCGCCAGGACTGCGGTGACTAGGCGCCAGTAGCCTATGCGAGCAGGACTCCAACACCCACTGAACAGCGCTATTCACAAATTGAAAGAGAGGCCATAGCAATCCTGTGGGGGTGCCATCATTTCCACATCTATCTGTACGGTCACCCGTTTACAGTTATCACGGATCACAAGCCACTCATTCCACTATTCCTAGGCTCATCGTCCCAGCCCCCTCCACGAATTGAAAAGTGGATACTGCAGCTACAGGAGTTCCAATTGAAAGTGGAATACCGACCCGGCACGCGCAACCCAGCCGACTTCCTGTCGCGGCACGCCCGGCCAGTGACCCTTCCCGAAGCCGAAGAAGCAGCTGCCACAGAGGACTACGTCCGGATGGTTGTTGAACGGTCCCGACCCCTTCCGATATCACTGCAAGAAGTCATAGCCGCTACCCAAGACGACGACTGCCTTCAGTTGGCAATACAGGCGGTTGGCTCCGGAGACTGGTAGCATCTTCAAAACCCGTCGATCAGACGTACAGCCGCAGCTCAAGCCACGCTCAAATCGTTACACCAAGTCCATCACAAGTTGTCGGTGTCGACGGAAGGATGTCTCCTGCGGGGTCCGCGGTTAGTCCAACCTGCGAGCCTCACCAGACAAGCAGCAGTCCTAGCCCATGGAGCATATCAGGGGATCGTCAAGTCCAAGAACCGACTTCGGAGCAAAGTGTGGTTTCCCGGCCTCGACCAACAAATTGAGTCTCTCGTACAGCACTGTCCCGCATGCCTCGCCACAAGTCTCCCAAGCAGGCCAGCACCGGTGGTCACCGAGGCGGGCCCCAGCAGCCCATGGGTTAAGGTCAGCGCGGATTTCAGCAGTCTCCCTGGGGGACGACACATGTTGGTGGTAGTCGACGACTTCTCCAGATACCCAGAGGTAGAATTTGTCTCCTCAACATCCGCAGCAGAAATCATCCCCAAACTCGAGAAAGTGATAGCCACTCACAGGCTGTTTGGAGAACTCAAGACTGACAAGGGGCCACCGTTCACCAGCACGGAACTCGCGGAGTACCTCGTATCCCATCGGATAAAGCACCGTAAAATTACGCCCAGGTGGCCCCAAGCCAATGGTGAAGTAGAGCGGCTGATGCGGACTTTAAATAAAACCATACAGATTGTGCTGGCCGAAGGGCTCAACCTAAAGCGGGCCGTGTACCGGTTCCTTCGAGAGTACTGACTCTCCCCACACTGCACTACAGGGGTGTCCCCGAGCCGCCTATGCTTTGGCCGAGCTGTCATGGACACCATTCCTCACCATTCCACATGGGAAAAAATCGCAAATCCTCTGAACCTATCAGACCTAAGGCGAACAAAAAACAACGAGGCAGCATCTCAAAGGAGACGCGCCCGAGAAAGCCCCATCGTGTTGGGTGACCAAGTGCTTGTACAAGATTGGCATCCCGGAGGGAAATTCCGGACACCGTTCGAACCAACCCCATGGACTGTCATTGCCATCAAGGGCACCATGGTGACCGCTCTGTACAGTGACCCGAAATGTGTCATTCTTTAAGAAAGTCCCTCCCACAGAAGATAGCGGCCCAGTGAACACTCCTGGACAAGATGGGGCGCACCAAAGGAGACCTGCAACGCCGAGGAACAGAAGTGATGAACATGGGCAGCAAAGCCCTTGCGGTCACTCCACCAACCAGCCGTCCTCACCACCATCAGCACGGGGTTCGGAGGAAGAGCAGAGTGGGACTTCCAATCATGATCCAGCTGACCAGGCTCCAGATTCGCAAATGCACAGCAGTCAAAGCCAGTATCACCTCCAGCCCTGCCCCAAGCTCTGCCAACGATACAAGACTTTGAAACCAGTGGTTAATCGGCGACCAGATGTTAGGTCGCAGCCAGGGTGAGCTGCTGCAATCCAACTCCAAGTAAGACTGTTTCATTTTGTTATGGTTTGACCGGTAGTCAATGGTCAGGACTAGAATGGAATGTGGACTCTGTTGATAATTGTTTTAAGTTGTCTCCTGGCTAAGGAGGAATGTAATATCGCGAGAGGCGATGGGACAGCCCAAGCCTCTCATCACGATAGGGGTGTTCTAGCGATATACCAAACCCCAGGTTAACCTGTTTAGCAGTGGTCTCGACCAAGGTGACAAAGTGAATAAAAAGCCCGGGGCCCCGGAGCGGAGTGGTCCGGAGCTAACGATAATTGTATACCTGGTGTACTGTGTCATTATTCAGCGTCGTGGGCCCAGACCCCCACGACACTATACCACAAAGGACTTTTAGTGGTGGGGGGGAAAACATGCATGAAACATTATACAGATGCTCTGCAGCTCGCCAAGCTGGCTCCTTCGCGCTCCACCGGGCTCACGTGTAGAGAATTTGTTGCTGGATGGTGCAATCTCCACTCAGCCTTGCACTGAAGTGGTGATCACGCGGCGCGCTCGTGCAGACCCAAACAATGACGGGGCTGAGGCCGCACGCTGCGACCAATCCCCATACGGCAATGACAGGCTGCATGTGAAACGGACCAATGGACCAACGGACGCGGGGAAGAAACATCCAAGCTCTGCAAAAGTAGACTGGCCTGAAACCAAATACAGCTCCGTCACTCGTTCTTCTGCAGTGAGACGTTCTAGGAGTCAGTCAGCTGAGACTGCCATTCAGTTCCCTGCGGTAGCATCCCAGAGCGCCATCTGTCTCCTGGCAGCAGTGAACATCTTCTGCAGCTCTTTTGTAACGCCACCCCTGCAGCCTCAGCACCACCACAGCACAGTCTTTCTTCTCCACCTGCAGCTGAAATGCATTCCACATAGACAATAAGAAGCAGGTTCTGAATTTTGGGGCAGGGCCTGCCAAGCTGTTACGTCTGTAGGTTGTGTTTCAACCTCCGCCCACCTTCCTGTCTCTTGTTGCCCCTAATTTAGGATGTAAACTAGTGCCAATATCAGCCACACTCACCAGCCCTCCCGCAGCAACATACAGGTAGCATAAATAAGCAGACAAGACAACTTTTTGGTGGAGAAAATTGCTGCAGGTTTATTAGCATACCAAATATGCCAACATGGTGGGTTATCTTACAGGCGATCCAAAGGCAAGCCGCCCCTCGCGGCCTACCACCTGATGGGCCAACTTGCATCGTGGTCTTAGCCAATCGGTGCTTAGCGGTTGTGGTGAGGGGATAGCCCCTCCCACTTCCGGTGAAACATTGGTCCACCATATAACTCACGCCCCCCCCCACGAGGGGCGGAGCGTTCAAGCGACCCCCGGTTGTACAGGTTTCCAACCGCCCGTAGGACAGATGAGGCGCCGTCGCACCCCAGGGTCCACCGCACAGACTTCCTGGGGATATTCGGCCTCAGCACCCTTTGTGCTCCTGAAGAGGGTACCCCTGAGTACCTTTCCGCCTCTGGATCGCCATGTAACTCCGCCTGCAACACAAACAAAAAGATTAGAACACCCTTCTTCCCCTCACCTTGACATGCCAGGTAAGCGGTCGGAAGGGAGTCGGCGTCAGGGCGAGGGGACAAAGAGGCTGCCACGGGGGTGGGGGAGGACTATATACCTCTCCCTGACCCCCCCCCCCCCGTCGGAAGTGACGCACCGGGGACCCCAAGAGGGGTCTCAGGCCAAACACTAGGCTGCCCAGTGTGCCATCTTGTGGCACTAAAGGGGCTGCCCTCTTATGAGTGTCCCCTGCGGGGACTGTCGGTCAGCCCGCATAGTGCCAATATCGGCCACACTCACCAGCCCTCCCGCAGCAACATACAGGTAGCATAAATAAGCAGATAAGACAAATTTTTGGTGGAGAAAATTGCTGCAGGTTTATTAGCATACCAAATATGCCAACATGGTGGGTTATCTTACAGGCGATCCAAAGGCAAGCCGCCCCTCACGGCCTGCCACCTGATGGGCCAATTTGCATCGTGGTCTTAGCCAATCGGTGCTTAGCGGTTGTGGTGAGGGGATAGCCCCTCCCACTTCCGGTGAAACATTGGTCCACCATATAACTTACGCCCCCCCCCTACGAGGGGCGGAGCGTTCAAGCGACCCCGGTTGTACAGGTTTCCAACCGCCCGTAGGACAGATGGGGGCCGTCGCACCCCAGGGTCCACCGCACAGACTTCCTGGGGATATTCGGCCTCAGCACCCTTTGTGCTCCTGAAGAGGGTATCCCTGAGTACCTTTCCGCCTCTGGATCGCCATGTAACTCCGCCACAGCCCTGGGTGTGGCGACCGTCGCAACCAGGGCCCCCCACCAAGGCCGGCGCTCCTACTTACATCACGCTATTTCCAGGGCCTCCCCTAGGTCCAGGAGGAACACGTCCATGCCTAATCTGGAGAGATGTACCCCATCGTCCTTGAAACACCGTGGATTTAGCATGAAGCAAACCATGTCTTATGAATCCAAACCCCATTTGTCCAGTGAATTTACGCATCGCGTGACTCTCCTGCGCGCAGCTTCCATTGCCTCCCAAGATCGGGCTCCCTGCCACAGGATCCGGGGAGTGATCTCGGACCACCACAGTTCACATGTCCCTAACTGGTTGCTTAATTTGCACACTGTGGCCTTAATGTTTGAAGCGATGTCCTTTTGCCCAAAGTAGCGGCCTTATCTTTAGCTATTTATGGTGCCTCTCCCCCTATCCAGCAAGAATAGGTAATGCTTAACTGGACAGATGTTCCCCAATGTCCTCAAAGCACCGTGTGAATTTGGCGTTTAGCAACCCATGTCTAAGAAACCAAATCCCCTCTGCTCAGTGAATTAACGCATAGTGCAGATGGCCCTTCTTCGCGCAGGCTCCATCGCATCCTCCAACCGAGCTCCCTGCCACGGGAGCTGGGGGTGATTCCAGACCACAAAAGTTCACCTGTCCCCAACTGGTTGCTAATTTGCACATTGTGGTCTCCTTCTAGGGTGCATTACTTCGCCCCACTGACCAGACAATTTTACTGTTCTTTTGGATTGCTCCCTGGCGAACATAGTAATGGTGTCAAGGTTTGAGGGAATATGTGAATGGTACCCGTTCTTAGACACTGCACCCTTTCGTGGACTGAAAACTTACTCAGCCCACCCTGCCTGCTGAACCTTCAACCAGTCACAGATGCCCAGTCCCTGCTATCCACCTGTGACCCTTGATACTTACACCAGTAGTGGTGTCAGACTATCAGGTTCTGTGTCACGTGCTTCGCTGCAGTCCCTTTGGTGGATCCGCTGGGACCCTTCTGCATCCCTGCAAATGCCTAGTCACGAGCTAATGCCCTTGCCCATCCCTCACAGACACCTGACAGCATGATGCCCCCCGCAACTTTGGTGAGGGGTTATGGGACCAGCGCACCCCAGTCTGTGTTTCCAACATAAATCCTCCCTAGAGGCTCCACATAGTGTGAGTGGCTATCACTGTCCTAGCAAGGCATGCCAATGGCCCGTCCGCCCCTTGGTGACTATCCTGCCAAGGAATAAGCAACATTAAGCACTGGTGTCCTCGTGTACCTGACGTATAGGAGGGGGGAACAACATGTACGAATACCTGCCCTTTCCCGAGCAGTGGGAATGCCAAAACAAACATTCCTCAATCATTGTACCAAATTATGCTATGACCCCATGTTCCCCCCAGCTTTGTGCACCGCAACCCACTAGTTAACTGGGAACTTCTGCAAATGCCTGGCTCCCCGGCTATAGAGCGGGTGTTTTGTCTCGCATGAGCAACTGGTAGCATGCCCTTGTATACAGAGTGCACCTACTCTGCTGCATCGATCAGACATTTGCGCAGGCAATTCTGTTGTTGAATTGTGTGGAACAACTGCAAGGTGTCCCTCTGGATTGTGTGACTGTATGTCTATTGTGCATCCCCCCCATGTGTGCCCTGCCATGAGTTGTGTGTCAAGCCACAAACGCTGTCCGACTACTCTGCTCCCTATCCGTGCTACTTTATCAGATCAAGAAGTGTCACAAAATTAAATATATGCCTTCGATGGATGGGGGCTTCAAATAATGCCTGCTCTCTTGAGGGAGATGATGCACAGATGAGCTGGTGGCCATTGTCCAGATGTATCCACCAAATACATAAACCTGTAGGCTAGTACTACTGGCTTCGGTGCCTCTGGTTACTTGCCTAAGACCACGAAGGCCCCCATATAGCATTATTGCCTGGCATCTCGGGTGCCCACTATTTTGACAGAGTACATTAAGCGGGGGATTCAAAGGGAATGGTTGCCTTCCCTCAGTTTGTGATAGGGGTGTGGACCAGAATGTAGGATGTATATGTGTGGCTTGTGTTGGCCCAACTAATCTGCAGGGCTACCCAGCTTGCTAAGGCAATGTGCTGCATATTGCCTGGTATTTAACCGCTATGTCATTGCCTCCCTAGATTTACTACAAAAGGAGCGCTACACCTACAACAAGCCCATCTGTTGGCTTAGTCAATGCTTCTCAGTTGCATAAGATAAATAAGCCACAATTATAGCTTTCTTGCATAGCCAACCGAGAGCTAGCCGCCCTCACCCATGGCTGCCTAGGTTTCAACTGCTAAGTGTGACAGTACCATAATTCAGTGCACTAAGAGTGACATTAAAAGACTATGAATGACACTTTCTTGCCAGCAATCAAACTGTGAAGATGAGGGAGACATACCGGTATCAGTAATAACGCCCATTTGACCAACAAGAAACTCTACGAACAAGGTTTAAGGCTGCTTTTGTGAGATATTCCCGAGCTTGGAGTGTGCATGTGTGAGACAGTAACATATATACGATACTTTGGGAATCAAAGTGCCTGGTCTGGTATGAGACTGACGTAGCTCAGATGGAGCAGAGTATCACAAATATACATAGTCAGTCTGAACAGCCTGGCACCAAAGTATAGGCGATGGGCGACTGCAAACTACAAGCCTTGTGTGATGTACACACCTTGCGCTGAGAGGGGGAACCGGCTCGTGCCAGCTTTGCCTCATACTGAGGGCGCCACTCACTGATCCATGGTGCCATCATCAAACTGCACCCCAAAGGCCCCCCAAGCAGCAGCTGCATCTAGAGAGAGCACTGACCTCCCCTACCCGGGGACGGGAGGCCCGAATCTGCACCTCTCGAGCACAGGACACCAACAATGCGAACCGCCCCAAAATGGCTTTGGTGTAGTAGTATACTGAAAATGCAACGATTCTGGACAGGTGGCGCATGTGCTAGCAAAGAACACAGTCTCTTAACGAATTGGCGCCAACCAAGTACAAGTCTTCTTTTTAATCTTCTCAACCTGTGAGAGCAAAACTAACACCAACGGTCACACTACCGACCCACAGCGCTCCGATTCCAGAGCCCAGTGTGCCTCCTTGAAAAGTTTAACCATGCGCCACTTGGGCCATGTGTTCCACCCTTACGACATCACTAAAAGGTTTCTTTTAGATCAAAACAGAACCTCCTATATGCTAGTTGGTAGAGTCACCTATTATTTTCATTACTATTAGTGAGCTGTTGCTGTGCTACCGTATTGCGAACACGTCACCATCCCCGAATATTGTATGGAAACACATTTAGAAATTGGAAGAGTATGCCTGTGCACTGTCAGTAACTTCCCAAAGTGGGCATGAAAGAGCTGGACTGTATCAAATTCAAAGCTGTTCCAAACAGGGGTCCCCAAATAAGGTTCTACCAAGGGCAACTGATAATATTACCGCATGTGCTGTTTTGCACGTGTATGCACTCCTGACCTGGTTTGGAAAATATATGAATTGTGCCCACTGTGGCGCCACCGTCCCCTTTCGCGGAGTGACAACTTACTCGGTTCACCATGCAAGTGCCCCTGTTGCTTAATATAGCCCCTAGATGCCCTTGCCTGTCCATCACAGATCCTGCCAACATAATGCCCAGCATCATGTTGGGGGAGAGTACCATGTACCAGTTTGCATTTCCATCATACCTTCACAGAGGCTCCAGTTTGTGTAAAGTGTGTGTCACTGTCCAAGGCATACCCAGAAACCCGTCCCAACCCCCACAAGTTGGCCAACCCTCTATCCCAAATTGGCCTATTTGGTGTAAACATTATACTGATTCCATAGTTGTGGTCTGCACACTAGAGCAGAGGATTGGGGATCTGTAGGAACGGCATGCATTCTTTACACCATATTGTAATGCTCCTAGTATCCTGATTGTGCTACTACAGTGACAAAAGTGGCCCAAAGCCTGTATGTGGAGCACAAGATCCCATTAATCGCAAATCACTCCCCCCCCCCCCCCTTCTCTAGTCAGGGACCAAGAGGGTATGGCAAAGGCCATGGCCCCTCAAATGACGACATTTGAAAGGAAAAGTCCTGTTCAATAATACCCCAATCTGCTTACCTGTTACCTTCCAAGGACAAGGTCAAATGTGTAGACCCAGGGGAGAAGGGATTTGCCCAGGATCAACGTTTTGCGATTTGAGCCAAGACTCGGACCACATGCTGCAGGCACAGAAATGTGCACTTGTAAAATATGCAGTTGAGAACCCTGCCTCCTGTGCATTTCAACGCGGGAACAATGTTGGTTAAAAACATACCCACAAGTACCTCTGGTGAACCCTGGGAAACGACTATTATAATTAACCTGGTGCAGTCTGAGCAAAAAGTTATTTTCATATATACCAAAGCGTGGTGTGAAGGAGAAAGTTTTTTCATGAAAAGATGACAAGGGATGCCTATACTTTCGATTGTAGTTTTTAAAACGATGCAGCGTCAATCCTGTTTTTAAATGGTCTGCTGTCTGTATAATTAACCACAGCCATACTGTAGCGCTGGCCTGCGCACAGCCTTCCCTTGTACATAGACTCAGAAGATAAGTGATAAGCCTAGAAGCCCACCAACGGTATTGACGCATCGCATTACAATGCACTTGGCACGGTAGGTAACTAATTTGCCCCGAAGCACAAACTGGATTTACGCATTACGTGCGCACAATTATTGTGTGCCCTGGACGAGGCAGGCGTCCAAGACTCCTCGTGCCCTGTCACATCTTCGCTGCAGATCCTTGTGTCCCAGGACCCGCTGCGGCCGTAGAACCGTCGTACCACCGTGCAGCTGTACCCAAACGAACGACACAGCACCTGCAAAGGAGACACGTTAATCATGCCCAAAAATGTTTACATATGTGATGCTATTGCGTCTCCCCACTATGTCCATTCTGTGGGGAGAGGGGGAGGAAGCCAGGCGAGTGTTATAAGCCCTGCCCCGCCACCCACCAGCGTTAGCCCCCTTCCCTAAATGCCTTTGACCATGCACAAGAAAATGCGTCCCTATAATACATATCAAATATCTGTTTCCAAAATAGCAAAATTGCACAAGTCGCAATTTTAGGGGAGACCCCCCAGCAACATAGCGCTGCCTGCCTTAAGAACCTATTCTGCCCACAAAATAGGCCCTAAACTCGTTGCAAAGGCTGCAGCATCCTGTTATTCCCATTTGGGCCAACCATCCAAGTACTAACCAGGCCTGACCCTGCTTAACTTTCAAGATGAACCATGAACGTGCAAAGTCCTGAGGAGTCGGCTGCGTGTGCGAGGCTGCCTGACTAACGCTTAATCACGATCCAGCAAGCGCAGAGGGCCCAAAGAGCAACACTAGCAAGCCTTGCAGATTCCCCCGAGTGGTTAGCGTAACATGGTGCCCCTCCAATGATCGATAATGTGCGGTAGACAGTCGTGGCACAACACAAATCTTCCTTTACTACATTAAAGCAGCACACACGCTCCGCTGAGCATCGTGATTGATGTGGTTATGGTAATGACTCGAGTGTAATAAAAACCAACACACTCACGCAGCAGACAGGCACCGCTGTGACAAAGGGGGCAGAACTTCAAACATTGCAAAATAAACATCATCCGATCCGAATGGCCACAAACCTTAGATCCTTTTTTGACTCACAAACGTTTGTGTAACACCCGATGCACCTCCGCGCGCCACGGTCAAGTGCGAGGGAGCCTGGCCCCGGTTCCGATGATTCCCGGGGGGAGGGGGGGAAGGAAGAAGCGGTAGTGGCTGGTACTACGAGGAGGCCACCGCGGTCCAAGGTCCGAGGCTGAAAGAGCCGGACATTAAACATGGCCCCCGCAAGCGTGAACCGGTGCAGGCTGAGGCGGCCTACCAGCCAGCTGACAATCTTGGCGAGTGGCTCGAGCCTAAAGTGATTCCGGGCAAATCACCCGATCTCCACGCGCCCACAAATGGATGCGTCTGTCTTCATGCAACTAACAGATGCTCATGGAAAGGCACCCGAAACCTTTACTGTCGAGGTCGTGCTATATAAGATTACAATAGAGTCTGTTTTGCTCCCTGCTGCGTGGCCAAGACCGGATATAGAACAGATGTTAAACCGGTCTCCTCGCAGTTCGCTTAGCACACGCCTCGGGACAGGAGCTTCCGGACAAAGATGCCAGATGAACAGCTCTGCCCGTAATCCCGCCATCCTTCTGGCCCGCCGGGGCTGGTTCTCACTATTGCTTCTCTTTACTTTAAAAAACACTGTCCGCCGACACGACATGCTCCACAAGCGATGTCTCTTTCGCAACAGGGGGGGGTCGTTGTCTGCCCCGGTGCGAAATGGTGCCTGGCTAGTGCGCAATCCTGGCCACGACCTAGTCGAGTTGGGTGGTGGGGAAGCAGAGACCAGAAAGCCCTAATCCGACATCTAAACCGCGGCCATCCGCAGCTGCTGCCCTCGGTCCCCCACCGCTCCCGCCCCAACCCTTGTTCCGCTCTGGAACCTTTGAGTATCCGGGGGGCATGCCGGGGCTCGCTGGGACAGGACCCCTCTCCCCCCCCCCCCCCGCAGGGCAACGCCCGCGCTGTGAGGCCCCGGCCCGCAAAATCCATGCGGCTTTAATAACAACAAATGCCCCCGTTATCCCGATACCGGGTCACTCCCGGCTGCGAGGTGGGGACTAGTTCCGTTGTTGTGTAATATGCGGTATCCCCTCGGGATCCGGTATCCCCTGGTGTTCGGCAGACTTCGGAGGTACTGCCTATTGGACAGCTTGGACGAGCCCCCAGCAGTCCCGCCCACCCCACGAGAGGAGAACCTCTGCTCCAGCAGGCAAAGGGAGCAGCGCGCCGAGCAGAGCTGCTTGTAGAAATGCACGCATTAAAGATCGGTGATTCTTAAACAGCCATTGTATCCCTTACGTCTTTTAGACAGGACAGGAAATAAAGAAAGAATGCTTCTGAAATTAGCTCACATTACAGTTCTTATCTGGGCCGTCTCCTACCACTGGCTAAACATATTTTTATTACGTCCATGGAGAGTTATTTTAGGAAGCACGATTTAAAAGTAATTTACAGTAAAATCTTTCTTGAAATGTTATTCAAGTTTATGTGCGCTAATATGTCTGTGGTGTGTGAGCATATATTTGTGTTTGTGCGTCTGAGAAAAAGCATGTATGCCTTTGTGCCACTTTCATCGTGAGCTGTGGAGGGCACACATGTTTGTATATCTACTTACTTTTGTTCAGGCACCTGCCTTTGCTTGTTTCTGTAAGTGTCTGTGCCTTTGTCTTTCATGGCACGTTTCTGTGTGTTTGCATGTGTGCATGCTTGTGGGTGCATTTGTTAGGGCATGCATTATGTGGATGTGCATGTGTTTGGGCAACTGCATGCTTTTGTTTTGTTTGTGTGAGTGTATGTGTGTGCTCTTATTTTCCACGGCAGGTCTCTGTGTTTGTGTTTGCATCTGTGTGGGCATGCAATGTGAGTGCGTGTGGTTGCATGTATGCCTCGTGTACAGACTTGATTGCTGCAATGTATCTTTCAAAGTTAAAATATAAGATTCTGAATTATATCCTGAACTGCCCAGTTCTGGTAAATAAGAGCAAACAGTCTAAACAGTATGAGCCTTATTTTAAGTTTTTAAATGGATGGAGATATGCAGGTTCCTGCTCTCCTAACAAGCATTTGCAATGCCATACGTCTCACATTTACAAGGGTTAGTGCTATTGGCGTTGTAAATTACAATGTTTTTTACCTATGTGTTTTGGTATGGCGCGTGATGGGTGCATGTAAGGTTGTGACTGAGTTACCTATAAAATAGTTTGCTTATAAACAACCAGTTAAGATGAAGCAGCCAGTGTTATAGGCCATACTGTGTCTGCAGGAATAGTTAACCATGTGTTAGATGTTAATGGTTGACTGGTGGATGATAGGCTTGGTTGGGGGAGATAATCCTACCTGCGACTGCACCGTATGAACCTTATTTGTGTTATTAAACCTTGTGACAAACCGATGGTGAGAGCAACAGAAATTACACAAATTCATGTATGCTCACTGGGATTACCTGACAGCAATTTTATTATTGGTAAAGCCAATCAACAAGTACTGTATTTTCCAATACATAAAAATATAATACAAATGAAAAAAATAGAGGTGCTATTGGCTGAGCAAGTTTTTAGTAAATGAAGGTAAATACAAGTTCGTATTTGAAATAAACCTATCGGATGAGCTTGTTTTAGGTAGACTGCAAAGAAATAGCTTTTCAAAATCAGATTTTGGGGTGGAGTCCACAATGTAAGAAAATAGTGTTTTTTTAAAAGACTGTTACGGTTGACAATCATGTGCTGCCTAGGAGGCTTGCATATAAAAGTACAAATACTATAAAGAATTTTATAAAGCTTCTAAATGAAGGTAATTACAATACCAAATTTAAAAGAAAGCTTCAGTTGTTTATTTTACAGAGTTTTACATAGCGCGAACTTGACCCGGAGGTATCGGGTATCAGAGCGCTTTGCATAGCACCAGTTGCGTTACATGAGGACACATTCATTTTTGTTAGGCACGGGGAGATTACGTGATTTGCCCAGAATCACAGGATGATGAGCTTCTGTGCTGAGACTCGAACCCAGTTTCCCAGATTCGAGGTCGAATGCCCTAGCCGTTAGGTCAACTCCTCTTCCTTTCTGTTCTGTGTTCTAAAGGTGGATAATGGGAAGGTGTGGTTGGTATGCTTGGTAGCACACACTTTTGTTTGACCTGTGTGCAATGCTTGAAAGGTGGCTCATTTTGTAGGTCCTACAAAAAACTAGCCCGTTCATGTTATTCATTACTGGAATGAAGACTGTCTGCCTATGGTTAATTTTCTTTAAAGAAGTATATATATATATATATATATTATATATATATATATATATATATATATATAAATTCAGTGAAAAAACCATAGGTTTCACACATGTTATAGTTAGCTGGAAATTTTCAACAAAAGAATGGGGTAGTAATGTATCAGAGGATGCACATCATAGCAGTCATTGACATCAAATTGGGTGTATAGTAATAGTTGTCAGAGAAACAGTAAGATCGGTAACAAATTAGATAAATGGTGCCGCTCGGGATTAGGAAGCACCCTACTACCTGAGTGCTGAACTATACGTATCATGCAAAGCAATCCCCGTAATTAACAGATTTTGTACATAAAGAAATCCCGGCACTCTAGAGTCATGTATTATTCTTATTGGTTATTAGCCAAAAAAATGAAGGACACAATGGTAATAATGGAAAACTGGCTACGGAACAGATTGGGTCCTCACAAGAATATATGTCAGAAAGCAATTTAATACATAAGTTTTAAAGAAAGGAAGATCATATTCATGAGCAAAAAATCAGAACTCCCTAGTACATTTGGTTCTAGTTGTTATTTCGTAGAAGGGAGACTTGTGTTTTCTAAATCTTGGTACAGATGGATGACAGCCGACACGTGTTTCGTCACGTATAGTGACTTCCTCAGGGCTGTGAAAAGAATGTCAAGATCTTAGTTTAAACCGGACCCCATCAGTGTGTCGATTTACACATTAATGATTTAGTTCAATCTGTTATTATCAATTCTGTTATAAAAAATACACGAAATATAGGAGTTTTTAGGATGAAAAAAATGGGAGAAGAGAGGGAGAGAAAAACGTGAGTTGGTTCAAAGAGTGCTAGTAAGAAAACAAATGAAGAGAGTGATGTGAAAAGTAAAATAATTAGATTGGAATATTGTATTGTCCCCATCACCACATCCGGTGTGAAGAAAGGCAGATCGTTAGTCCCAAGGTGGAATATGAGTACTAACCTTTGAAAAAAGAGTCTTTGAGCGCTTTATATATCAAACATGTAATTAAACTTCTGTTGACGCGCAATATTGATTGTAGATAATTTCGAGAGAAGACTCCGACGTGCGATATGGTTCTGTTAGGAGTATGTAATAGAGAGCAGAGGTTTGGAAATAGACAATGAACAGAAACACACTATTAGATGTGACTATGGTCAAAATATAATTTGAACAATTGAGAGGAGAGAAAAAAGTATATATACCCAAGAATTTTAGAACCTAGTGATGGTCCAAAAAGGCAAGTTTTGTCGCGAGTAAGGCTCCTGATAATTGTATCAGTTGTATGTTGGCAATAACAGATCTCCACCAATAATTTCTAATGATAATAGGAAACAGAAAAAGGGGTATTAATTTGGTTTATCGAAAAGAAAATGTAAAAAATAGGGTATTATCGGGCTTAGAAGAGTCTGAAATACTGTACCTATTACTATAAAGAAGATCGACCACGAGTAAAATATTCAAAATTCTGATTCTTGTAACCATTAGTGGAAGTGATTCATATCTCAGTGGAAGTTCTTGGTGTCTTACGGCTTTATTTGGAAAAGAACGAGTCTCCACCAAGGTTTCTAGTGATAACATAAGACAACATAAGCATGTGTGAAAATAGAAACTTTTCAGTCTGGATATTAAGGATGTTATATACAATACCTAATATTCAGGGATGCTGCACCGTGTTATGAAATCTATTTGTAAGACTGAATCGATGAGACGGTCTTCATATAGTCGTCTAAGTAGTGGTTTCTAAATAAAGAAAATAAATAATGGAGGAATAAGTTCATCCAATGATATATTATTTATTAAAAGGACCTAATATAAGAGGCCTCCTTACTTAATAGATTTTTTGTTGGCTCCATCATATTAGGTGAAGTGAAAGAACCGGCTCTGGTAAGCCCTGCGAAAAACAGTGCAAAGCGAGAATGCATTGTTTAAAAACATGAAGATAAATCGTTAAAAAACATATCGAGCCTCACTTAATATTATTAAAAAAATCTGTTGCGAACATCAATTATGAAATCATATTCATAAAGGTATCACAACAATCAAATGAGCTAAATAAGTAAGTTTGTTTTGAGTAGTAGTATTGCTATTTGGTGGACTTATCGTGTTCACCCAATGACATTGTTTGTTAAAAGAAGAAAGGAAATACAAAACGGTATGTTGTTATACCGCAAAAGTGAAAATATTTCTAAGTTATAAACAAATATCCATTTCAATGAGAACAAGAAATAATTCAACTCTATTGCGTTTGTTTCCCGTTTGTAAGATAATAAATGGGATGCTGAAACATAATTATTACAGCTCAATTACATTTGTATCCCATGTGTAAGTTAATTATGGGATATATTTAGAAATTATGGCATAATTGTTGAAGGAAATAGTTGTCATTTACAACGATTTCAATAGTTACGAAAAATAATTGTTAAAAGACACCCCAAATGAGAAAAGTATCTCATGGCCATCCACCTAAGGGAACAATATTCCTTGAGACGGTATCTAAGACGCGCTTACCTCCTAGTATGGTGATTGATGGCCGAAACGTAACTCCCGTCCCTTCGTACCGGCAATGGACGTGGGGTCAACAAATAGTAGCTTCTTATATTGAGGAATCAAAATTTGGCGCGAAATTGGCACGGTCTGTAACACGTTTGTAAAAGTGAAGCGGTCCATGATTGGCCATCTAAAGTTAAGATGTTCTAGATTGGTTACGGCCAAGAAGTGAAAAAATTATAGATGGGGGCGGCCATCTTAGAGCAGTCAGAGTTGTTTGTAGGAGTAATGGTTTGTAATAGTAAAACAAACCATGATTGGCCATCTTAAGTTACGTTGTTCTGGATTGGTTATGTCCGAAAAAATGGAAAGGAGGATGAAAGCGGCCATCTTGGAACAGTAAATGTTCCTTCGTGTTTCAAATATGAGTGCGTAATTAGAAGGGGTGGTACACATTTTTAGAAATTCTAGTGTCGAAAATTCTCATAAAGTGTTTTACGCATAATACTTCATTAGTAATCCTAAGTAAGTTAAAGAAGATATTTGGTGTTAGCTAATTAGCAATATAAAAAAATATATTTAGGGCGAACACGAGTACAGTCTTTTAGTCATCTTTACAGCATTAGAATATTAAATGTGTGTGGTAAGACCAAATAGCAGTTAAAATGAAAGTATCAAAGAGAAGGGCTGGAGAGTTAAATGAAAACGGAACACAGGAAGAGATAAGGCTACCTATCTAATTCCAGTAGGGCGCGTACATGAGCATACTGTTACATACATGTATTTTTTGAAAGACATTAACATCAATGACACAGTTCATTCCGTTGACCAAAAAAATATGGTACATAGTGTGTGAACTCAATATAGCTAACGTTTAGGATTACACACTAAGGGAGGAGAAAAGAATAGTAGGCATATGCATTTCACATTTCCCATGTTTAGCCATCTTAGACAACATTTTTTAATTTCAGAAAGTTGGGATGTATACTGATGAATAATGCTTCTCTCAGTGGCTATTTAGGCTAAGAAAACATGCATCTCTTTGTCAAAATTAATGCCCATTTCGACCGCTCGTAATTTAATAATCCAAAGAGCCTCTGTTTTTCTCAAATTAAGAGTCCTGTCACCACCCCTTGTACCAATCGTAGTGTGAGATATTCCATGGAACCTGATTTTATTCAGATCTGCTAAGGTGTGATGGAAATTGAAATGGACCGCTAGTGGATAGCTATTCAAGTTATTACGTATTGCCCTTAGATGTTCTTGCATTCTAATCCTGAGAGGGCGAATTGTGCTGCCCACATATATTAGTCCACAACAGCAAATGATGCAGTATACCACAAAGTTGGTATTGCAGTTTATAAATTGTTTTATACCATGTCTTATTATAGTGTTGTATTGGAAATCAGTTGTTTTATTAGCAGCGAATTGGCACATATTGCAATTGGCACATCTGTAAAAACCAGCAGGTTTTGCAGGTAGCCAGGTGGTTTCTTTCTTTTTGGGTGGTAGATAACTAGGGCAAAGAAGTTCTCTAAGGGTGGTGCCTGGAGCTGGAAATTTTACTGATAAAAAACCAATGAAATTCCCCCGTTATAGTTAGTGCAGGCAACTATAACTCACGCGACCGCAATCCTCTGCTGATGACATATGTGTCTTTATGAAAAAAAAATATTTGTAATATATGTATAGCTAAAATTTAATGGAAGAAGACATGGGCAAATAAGTGTCTAAATACAGTATTAGCATCAGCAGAAGATTGCGGTCGCGTGAGTTATAGTTGCCTGCACTAACTATAACGGGGGAATTTCATTGGTTTTTTATCAGTAAAATTTCCAGCTAACTATAACATGTGTGAAACCTATGGTTTTTTCACTGAATTTGCAAGGTTTTTTAAATGCTAATTCCTAACTATAACGTGTGTGAAACCTATGGTTTTTTCAGTGAATTTGTATGGTTTTTTAAATGCTAAGTTACTTTACGCCATTCGTGGCGTGCGCGCCCACTTAACGCAGTTCGTTCCGTGCGCGCACGGTGCGCTTCGCGCACCGTGCGCGCACAGTGAGCACGCAGGGCGCTTCGCGCACCGCGCGCCCACTTTACGCAGTTAGTGCCGTGCACGCACGGTGGGCACGCGGTGCGCTACGCGCACCGCGTGCCCACGTTACGCTAGATGGGCCATGTACGCACGATGCGCTTCGCGCACCGTGCGCACATGGAGGACATATGATGCGCTTCGTTGTGAAAGGTAATATTTTAATTTTTCACATGAGTAAAAATGCCATGCACTAATGGTGCCCTTCGGGCACCATTTGCACATGGGGTGGGGAGAGTATGGATATATTTTTTTTTTTATTACTTTTTACCGTACGCGTACGGTAAGCGTAATCGGCGAAATCATCGAAAAAATTAAAATTCCGTTTTTGGCCTTGGGGGATCTTTGAGGACTCCCTCAACATGGCTAGGTGCTTAGGAGCTGTCTAAACAGCCCCTTTACATGTTTTTGGCCTTTGTTTTTTAACCCCCTCTCAGACTGCGAGAGAGAAAATGGCGGCCGCCGCTTCCTGGTTTCGACCGATTCGAATGTTTACTAAGATCTAACAGCCAATCAGAATCGCGCTCGCGCACGGCGGCGTGCGCGTACGGTAAGCGCACCGTAAGCGCACCGTAAGCTGGCTCAGATATATATATTGATTTAAAGGCTATTTTCTCAGAATCTACTGAACAGATTTACACCAAACCTACAAAAGGCACTTCCTTGACCTGTAGACTACCTCTCTGCCAAATTTCAAGGAACTCTGTTCAGCCGTTCGGGCTGTAGCTGTGTCTAAAGGTCCTATGGAAAAATGCATGGGAAAAACGCATTTTGGGACCCCCCTTTTATCTCAGCCCCCGCTTGACGAATCCCCCCGAGACTTTCAGGGTAGGAGCGGAGCGTAGCGCCCCATTAGTTTTGAAAATTTCGCGAGGATTCGTCGACCGGCGCCAAAGTTATTCCAAATAGAATGTTGCGGTTTCCTATGGAACAGGGTCCTAACTATAACTACCTACTGGCGACCGCCAGTAGGTAATATATATATATGGTACACCTCTAAGAGCACAACATGTAGACCAGTAGCTCTAGCATTTATACTACGAACTTAACAAATAGTGCAGGTACACTGAATATGTTGTCACTGCACTCCTCTTGGCAACACAACAATGACAACATCCAACACTCCACATTACACTGTATGCTGCAAACTCTTCAAAAATAGCCCAGACCTTTCTTATAACTCGGTAATCAAAGATCTCTCAATAACACACACAACAATTAACAGTGCATACGGAAGAGGCTTCACATGAGGGCAGAGCTGTGTAGATGCAACATCCTCTTGGATGTCACTGTGCAAACAACATCAGCTTTCACTAGCAAACAGAGCACTCAACTTGAGCACAGAACAATGAGCAAATATCCAACACAAGTGAGATATACCAAGATCAATACATTTGTGCACAGTCCAGATGATTCACCTAGGAGTGCAGTGCTCTGCGGATGTGTCTAGTACTTAAGGTCACCATGTACACTATAGTCCATACCACTAGAAAACAGCCGCCAACAGCCAACAGGACACACTAGGTAGAACATTGAACACAAATATAGCACAGTTTAAAGATCCTCATGAACCTGGTGATCACAAAGTCCACAACAGTAAACATAATGAACAATCACAATCCTCAACAAAACACTTCTGCCAGTAATATGCACATGCGTCCAAAACAGCTGAGCTGCAGCAGGTACCTGGAGCTCTCTGACTCAACAACAGTAGTTCACTCTGTAGAATATAAACTAATTTCTTACACATATACATATTTTTGCAAATGTAACGTTTTTTAGAGTCAAATGCTGTGAATTATTAAATCATCTAGTGGTTGGAGTCTGACATTTAAATTTCAACGAACCAACGTTTTATTTCTGGGTGTCAATCATAGGTTAGAGGGAATAAGACTCACCGATGAGGACTATAGGTCCACAATGTCAAGCCTCAAGCAGAAGCAGTAGAGGCTGTTCTGTGACACATCAATGGGTGCAGCAGTTCTTTTGTAGTCTGCGCCTAGCTGGTCTGTGAGTGCCGGCTTGGATTCTGTAATCCGTCATACATCCCTTCACAATGTGGATAGGAGGGGAAGGTGCTTGTGATGCTTACGGACTGACCCTGATACTTTGGGCATTTATTGCTTTTCCTAAGAGCTCATCTTCTAGAAACCAGGGACCCATGCAGCAGGGGGAAGATACTTACCGTTCCATCAAGAGCAAAATCAGTGAAGGCTTGCACCTCTTATGCCATGCAAAGGAGGCTATTGTCAACTGCCTACAAGCCAATGCCTGACACTAGCAGTGGTGAAAGCCCACCTAGCGATACCACAGAACCTGCCTGGGGCTATTCATAGGTCTTGGTGTAGGAAGCTGGCTCTTTATATGATATTCCACTAAGTGGTTATAGAGTGCAAAGAGTCCAGAGATTCCACCAGAAGTGTACAGGCTCAATATAAACCCAAAGTGCTCAATTGGTGGCAGAGTGGTCGAACAGACATTTGTTATGCACACAGTGATTCATACATGACACACGACTCAAAAAAGAGATCCACACCAATTCTATAAAAATAAGCTTCTCTCAAGATTTATTCTAAGACCAAGAAATACGTAAAAAGATAAAGAAAATGCTGCTTACCAGTATGCATCTTTTCTTGGCATGTAGAGCTGCAGAGTTGTACACCATGCATAGATCGCCATCCGGTGCTGGGCTCGGATGCCTGCACTCTGCCGCTGTCCTGGAAGAGACCCCCGCAGTCACAAGACAGGTGACTCCTCCCCTGGACGGCAGCGCGCATGGGCATCGACTTCATCCTCAGATTGTTTTTCGCCATGATGGGAAATGATGGATGTTAGACGGCGACCTCAGAGGAGCCCGGAAAGGGGGTCCTGACTACCCTGAGACCCACCCTCAAAGTATCGTAGCCGGGCACTGGCGGGAGACTCCTCAGGAGGAGAAATCTCGGATCGAGGATCGTACTTCTGGCACCACACGACACAGAAACACCACACCGTGCGTCCTTAGGAATCAATCTTTATCAAACAGGTTAGCACTGCAAATATGTACAAGGAGAGCGCGGGCTCAATGAGTCTCGGAAGGGATAGGGGGTAGCGGGACAGTCTTTGGCACAAAGGCGCAAGGTAAGGATGTACCCGGCGCACAGCTCACAATCCTCGAGCTGGGGGGTAGGCTAGTTGTCGTGGGGTCCGGCGGGGCCAGTGGAGTCTGTGGAAGCCGCGAGTCACTCAGCGGGCTCAGGTACCAGTTCGGAGGTTTTACGATCTTCAGGGAGCCACGAGTCACTCAGCAGGCTCAAGTACAAGTTCGGAGGTCTTACGATCTTCAGGGAGCCGCGAGTCACTCAGCAGGGCTCAGGTGCAGTTCGGAGGTCTTACGATCTTCAGGGAGCCGCGAGTCACTCAGCAGGGCTCAGGTACAGTTCGGAGGTCTTACGATCTTCAGGGAGCCGCGAGTCACTCAGCAGGGCTCAGGTGCAGTTCGGAGGTCTTACGATCTTTAGGGAGCCGCGAGTCACTCAGCAGGGCTCAGGTAGTTCTAAGTTCCAGGAGCCGCGACCGCGTCAGCAGGCTCTCGTTGTTCCAGCGTCGAATCTGCCGGACAGTCCCAGAGCACCCCTTGTTATAGGTCGACCCCTCTTTGATGTCCGGAGTCTGTGCAGGCAGGGGTCTTGTCACCTGGGGGTCGCTTGTCGGGGTTTCCTGCCATTGTCTTTTGATCCTTTCAGAGCTGGGTCGGGAGGAGTCCCAGACACCCAGCAGGCGTGGAGCCAGCCTTCAGGGAGGCCGGAGGGCCGATCGAAACCCATCGTCCCAGGGGAGTTCAGAGGTGCGATAGAAACTGCTCCTCCCTCTCTCAACCCCTGGAAGCGTGATGTCCTCCAGCCGGAGTGGCACCTCTAGGCCCGGGTCTCGCTGGGGCCGGGCGGCCATCTTGGTGCATGAAGTGGGCACGCGGGCCCGGGGTGGCCGAAAGGAGAGAGGCCATGGACGAGGATGTCCGGGTCGAGTGCGTGTGTTCTTGGTGGAAAGGCTTGGTGAGGCTGGGGGATTGGGGCTGCCGGCACCAGGTTAGGTGGTGTGGGGACCAGTAAAGCCATGTTATGAGGCCGGGTCCAACACGCGTCCCCCCCCAGCTGAAAGCCGGAGAGAACTGCCCATCATCTTGGGGGGTTCTCTTCGCTGAGGCGGAAGAACCGGGAGAGGCCATCGGCGTTGGCGTGGTCCGTCCCAGGGCGGTGTTCCACGGTGAAATCCATCCCCTGAAGGGAGATTGACCACCGCAGTAGCTTGGGGTTTTCTCCCCGCATCTGCATGAGCCATCGCAAGGGCCGATGATCGGTTTGGACTTTGAAATGTGTGCCGAACAGGTAAGGGCGTAGTTTCTTGAGTGCCCAGACCACGGCAAAGGCTTCGCGCTCAATGGTACTCCATCGCTGTTCTCTGGGCAACAGCCGCCGACTGAGGAAGGCGACGGGCTGGTCCAGGCCTTGGTCATTCATCTGGGACAGGACGGCCCCAATGCCATGCTCGGAGGCATCGGTCTGGACTACAAACTCCTTGGAGTAGTCGGGAGCCTGGAGGACGGGGGCCGTGCACATGGCCTTCTTTAGGGCATCGAACGCCTCCTGGCAGGCGGTTGTCCACTGAACCTTTTTTGGCTGTTTTTTGGATGTGAGTTCTGTGAGGGGGCCGACAAGGCTGCCATACCCCTTGATGAATCTGCGGTAGTAGCCAGTGAGGCCCAGAAAGGCTCGGACCTCCGTTTGGGTGGTGGGGGGTTCCCAGGCCACGATGGCGTCGATCTTTGGTTGTAGAGGGGCGACCTGGCCACTCCCGACCTGGTGCCCCAGGTAGACTACTGATCCTTGCCCAATTTGGCACTTGCTGGCTTTTACTGTCAGGCCTGCCTGGCGCAGGGCGGTTAGCACCCTCCGGAGGTGCTGGAGGTGCTCACTCCATCCGGAACTGAAAACGGTGATGTCGTCCAGATAGGCCGCGCTGAACTGTTCTAGCCCGGCCAGGACTCTATTCACCAGTCGCTGGAAGGTGGCCGGGGCATTTTTCATTCCGAAGGGCATTACGCGGAAGCGGTAATGCCCATCTGGGGTGGAGAAGGCAGACCGCTCCTTGGCCCCCTCGGTGAGCGCAATCTGCCAATATCCGCAGGTGAGGTCGAAGGTGCTGAGGAACCGTGCTGCCCCGAGTCGGTCAATGAGCTCGTCGGCTCGTGGAATGGGGTGGGCATCGGCTCGGGTGATGTCATTGAGCCCCCGGTAGTCCACACCGAACCGGAGCTCGGGGGCGACACCGGGGGCCGCTGCCTTCGGGACCAGGACCACGGGGCTGGCCCAGGGACGGTCCGATGGCTCGATCACTCCCATGGTCAACATCTTTGAGACTTCAGCTTGAATGCAGGACCGGACCCGGTCGGGGACCCGGTAGGCTCGGTGTCTCACCGGCGGGCTGTCCCCGGTGTCCACGTCATGGACACACCAGTCGGTGACTCGGGGGATCAGGGAGAAGAGGTCGGCAAATTGTCCTAGTAGCTGGCGACAGTCCTCTTGTTGCTGGGCAGTGAGGGCTGGGGAGAGATTCACTCCCTCCACGGAGCCATCCTGCTCCTTGACACACAGGAGGTCCGGGAGGGGATCGGACTCATCTTCGGCCCCGTCATCGGTGGCCAGCAGGAGGCTTAGTTCTGTACGCACGAAGTGAGGCTTGAGGCGGTTCACGTGAAGGACCCGGAGGGGATCCCGAGGCGACTGGACGTCCACCAAGTATGTGACTGGACTCTTCCGCTCAATCACTTTGTAGGGCCCGGTCCACCTGTCCTGGAGGGCGCCTGGCTTCACGGGAGCCATGACCCATACTTGTTGGCCCGGCTGGAACTCGACCAGAGTGGCATTCTGGTCGTACCAGCGCTTCATCTCTTCTTGGCTTGTCTCTAGGTTGGCCTCGGCCAGTGCTCGGAACTTCCTGGTCTGGTGCCGGAGGGTCAGAACATAGTGGAACACATCTCGTGGGGTGGTCTGGGGTGTTGCCTCCCACCCTTCCTTAACCAAGCTGAGGGGACCTCGGACGGGGTGTCCATAGAGCAACTCAAACGGGCTGAACCCTAGGGACTTCTGGGGGACCTCTCGGTAAGCGAACAAGAGGCAGGGGAGCAGGACGTCCCACTTACACCGGAGGGGCTCTTCTAGGCCGGTGATCATCCCTTTCAGAGTCCGGTTAAACCTCTCTTCTAGGCCGTTCCCTTGGGGATGGTACGGGGTAGTGAATTTGTAGGACACTCCACATTGTTGCCACAGGGACGTCATGTACCTCGAGATAAAATTAGTGCCGCGATCGCTCACGACCTCGCGGGGGAACCCTACCCGGGAAAAGATCCCCATCAGGGCCCGGCCCACTACGGGGGCCGTGACGGTGCGTAGGGGGATCGCCTCAGGGTATCGGGTGGCGTGATCCACCAGGACCAGGATAAAACGGTGACCTTGGGAGGTGGGGGGGTCCAGGGGCCCCACGATGTCGATCCCGACTCGTTCAAAGGGGGTACTGACGACCGGGAAGGGTTGGAGGGGAGCCTTGCGCTTCCCCCCCTCTTTCCGCTAGCTTGGCACGTGGGACAGGACTTGCAGTGGGCTTCTACGGCTGCTTTCATCTTAGGCCAGTAAAAATGGGTCACGAGACGGCTGTAGGTCTTGTCTTGACCCAGGTGGCCGGCAAGGGGGACGTCGTGGGCTAAGCCCAGGAGGAAGTCTCGGAAGCGGAGGGGTACCACCAGCACCCGTCCGGATCCCAGCTCCACCGACTTCTGCTCACTATACAAAAGGCTATTCTCCCAATAAATTCGGTGCGTGCCAGTTTGGTCGCCTGCGGCTTGGCCCTCGGCCTGGCGCCGCAGTCCGACCAGGGAAGGACAGGTGGCTTGCTCCCGGCAAAACTCCTCCCGGGTGGGCCCACCCTCGTGGCGCCATTGGGCCAACTCGGGTAGATCGCCTAACTCAGGGACCGGGGCGGTGTCGGACAGGGAGGGCTCGTCGCTGGCGACGGGCCCCTCCGATGGGGGGACGGGAGGACCCTCGGGGGTTACTGCTCTGACTTCTTCGGTCGGGGCGTCTTCGACTTCTCCCAGGGGGGTGAGTCGGGCTGACATAGATCGGGTGGTGGCGCACACCCACTCGGGGAGCCCCATCATCTCTAGGTGGGCCTTGCGTTCGACGTGCTTCCAGGGAGAACTCTCCAGGTCGTTCCCTAGGAGGCAGTCGACCGGCTGGGAGGTTCTTACGGCAACCCTCAGTTTACCTATCACTCCACCCCACTCAAACGGCACCAGAGCTACCTGACACATACTCTCTCTATTATCGGCGGAAATGACTGGGCAAAAGACGTTGGGGAGGATCTGCTCCTCGGGGACTAAGTGCCTGAGGACACCGGTGATGCTGGCCCCGGTGTCCCGCAGGGCCTCTATTTGGTGGCCATTGATCTTAACGAGCTGCCCGTATTTCTTCGTATTGGAGGGCAGGAGGCTACCAGGGACCATCTCCCTATCTCCCAGGGATACTAGGGCCATGGCTGCGGGTTCCCACTCCCCGGTTTCCTCAACCTCCTCCCCCAGAGCTACGTTGGCTATCTGTCTTGCAGGGGTGTTTTGGGTGGCCATGGGGCACTCTGGGTCATTGGCGTAGTGCCCGGGCTTCTGGCAACGGAAACAAGTGACGGTTACCCTGTGTCCCCGTCTCCCGCGGGGTCCGGTTACTGGTGGGGGGGGGCGCTGGGAAAGGTGGAGATTGGGTCTTCGAGGGACTAGGCTGGGACTCTCTCTGGCCTCCCTGCTTCCCCCCTCCTCTCTGGCGGGGTGGTCCCTGACTGGCTCGGGGGTATTCTCCTACCATGCCCCGGGTGACCCTGGTGTTGGTCCAGCGGTCTGCTTCCACCGCCAGCTTCCTGGGATCGGTGAGTTTGCTTTCAAGCAGATGCTGGCGTAGTTCCACAAAGCAGTTCGCAGCCAGGTGTTCCCACAATAGGAGGTCGGTGAGTTCCTCAAGGGTGGTGACTTTGGTGCCCTTGACCCACCCATCGAAGGCCCGACTAAAAAAGTTTACATATTCCACCCAGGTGGTGCCCGGGATTTTCCTGCAGTCCCGGAATCGCTGACGGTACATCTCGGGGGTGAGACCGTACCTTGTGAGTAGAGCCTCTTTCATGTGGCTGTAGGAGGTCTGCAGAGAGAGGGGTAGGTCGAGCAGGGTGTCTCTTCCTTCGCTCAGAAACCGTCCCCACAACCCTGCCCCCCAGTCCTTCTGCGGGACCCGATGGGAGGTCATGGCGACCTCGTAGGCCCTGAACCATTGCTGAATGTCATCGTTTTTATAATATTCCTTGACCACATCCTTGGGGATGTGGACCTTCTGTTCCGCTGGGGAGGTCGCCTCTCGGTTTCCCGGGGGCCTCCCTTCCTCACTTCTGGCCTTGAGTTCGATTTCCTTCAAGCTGCGTTCGTGCTCCAGTTGGAGCTTCCTTCCTTCGTGTTCCCGTTGGAGCTTCTTCTCTTCTAGCTCGCCTTGCACGCGCATTTGCTCTACTGCTAGCTTTTTCTCTGCTAACTTTAATTCGCCTTCGATTTTGAGTTTAGCTAGCTCGAGTTCGTGATTGCGGCTTCTCTCTCTGTCCGCGAGTTCCTCTTGGGACAGGCCCCCGTCTGGTATGATGCTTCGCACCGGATTGCTGCTGCTTTCGCCTTGGGGGGGTTCGGCCTCGTCGGGGCGCTCCCCCGTGTCTTCCGGGCGGGAGGCCCCGGTATCCACCCAGGCTTTCAGTGCTTTCTGCAAATCTTCCTTGGTGTTGAGACCGGTGGTAGCGATTCTAAGTTCTTTGCAGAATTGCTTTAGTTCTTTGTGTGTGTATTCTTCTAGTTGTTCCACCTGGAACACCCTGTTGGCGTTGATTTCTGCGGGGATCATGGTGTTTCCTTCTGCCATCTTTGTTGGTAGTGCGTCCGTCGTTCACAGTACGATCTCTCGGTGATGGGCCCGAATCCCGTCGCTTGCCACCAATGTTAGACGGCGACCTCAGAGGAGCCCGGAAAGGGGGTCCTGACTACCCTGAGACCCACCCTCAAAGTATCGTAGCCGGGCACTGGCGGGAGACTCCTCAGGAGGAGAAATCTCGGATCGAGGATCGTACTTCTGGCACCACACGACACAGAAACACCACACCGTGCGTCCTTAGGAATCAATCTTTATCAAACAGGTTAGCACTGCAAATATGTACAAGGAGAGCGTGGGCTCAATGAGTCTCGGAAGGGATAGGGGGTAGCGGGACAGTCTTTGGCACAAAGGCGCAAGGTAAGGATGTACCCGGCGCACAGCTCACAATCCTCGAGCTGGGGGGTAGGCTAGTTGTCGTGGGGTCCGGCGGGGCCAGTGGAGTCTGTGGAAGCCGCGAGTCACTCAGCGGGCTCAGGTACCAGTTCGGAGGTTTTACGATCTTCAGGGAGCCGCGAGTCACTCAGCAGGCTCAAGTACAAGTTCGGAGGTCTTACGATCTTCAGGGAGCCGCGAGTCACTCAGCAGGGCTCAGGTGCAGTTCGGAGGTCTTACGATCTTCAGGGAGCCGCGAGTCACTCAGCAGGGCTCAGGTACAGTTCGGAGGTCTTACGATCTTCAGAGAGCCGCGAGTCACTCAGCAGGGCTCAGGTGCAGTTCGGAGGTCTTACGATCTTCAGGGAGCCGCGAGTCACTCAGCAGGGCTCAGGTAGTTCTAAGTTCCAGGAGCCGCGACCGCGTCAGCAGGCTCTCGTTGTTCCAGCGTCGAATCTGCCGGACAGTCTCAGAGCACCCCTTGTTATAGGTCGACCCCTCTTTGATGTCCGGAGTCTGTGCAGGCAGGGGTCTTGTCACCTGGGGGTCGCTTGTCGGGGTTTCCTGCCATTGTCTTTTGATCCTTTCAGAGCTGGGTCGGGAGGAGTCCCAGACACCCAGCAGGCATGGAGCCAGCCTTCAGGGAGGCCGGAGGGCCGATCGAAACCCATCGTCCCAGGGGAGTTCAGAGGTGCGATAGAAACTGCTCCTCCCTCTCTCAACCCCTGGAAGCGTGATGTCCTCCAGCCGGAGTGGCGCCTCTAGGCCCGGGTCGCGCTGGGGCCGGGCGGCCATCTTGGTGCATGAAGTGGGCACGCGGGCCCGGGGTGGCCGAAAGGAGAG
The DNA here is from genome assembly GCF_964204655.1 of Triturus cristatus. Lineage (NCBI taxonomy): Eukaryota > Metazoa > Chordata > Amphibia > Caudata > Salamandridae > Triturus > Triturus cristatus. The sequence goes on from NC_140579.1 coordinate 1,103,991,873, forward strand.
AGGCCATGGACGAGGATGTCCGGGTCGAGTGCGTGTGTTCTTGGTGGAAAGGCTTGGTGAGGCCGGGGGATTGGGGCTGCCGGCACCAGGTTAGGTGGTGTGGGGACCAGTAAAGCCATGTTATGAGGCCGGGTCCAACAATGGAGTCAGTAAGAAGTAAGAGATGTCCACGTGAATGTATCTAATTAAGATAATATTGGACCAGATACAGTTGTATGTGCCTATTTTAATGTGAAAGAGCTAGGACTGTGTCAGCTAGTCATGAAATAGTTTAATGGTTATGGATAACCAGTTATAGTGAAGCAGCAAGTGTTAGAGGCCATACGTTACCGTCTTTGCAAAGATAGTGAAGCATGTGGTAAATTTTAGTGGAAGACTGGTGGCCGAGAGTTTTAGTTGAGGGAAGATGGTCATACCTGGGACAGCAGCATAAGTGGGTTATTTGTTTATACCTAGTGAAACCCCCCGAGAGAGCATGAAATCACTGGTGTTACAGGAGAGTGCTTTGATCACTGTCAATTCCATACATGATGTATTTCCCCGCCCCCAAAAAAATCTAAAACACACGAAAAACAAAGGAAAGCTGAAAAGCTTTAAACATGCTGACTCAGTAAATGAAGGTAACTACAGTTCTGTTTGTAAAATAAACCTCCTGTTTGCTGAGTGCCTTTTGTGCAGAAAGGGCAGCTAAGCCTATAATTGATTCGGTTACTGATAAAATAGTCTGACGGTTATAAAAAAACAATTAGGGTGAAGCAGCCAGTGTTGAAAGCCATACTTTACCATCTGTGCAAGGATAGCTAAACATGTTAGATGTTAATAACAAACTGGTGGCTGATAGGTTGGACAGTCTTGACTTCAACGGCAGCATAACGATGAAGGGACATGCTGCAAGTACTGCAGCATAATGAACTACAGTGGGAAACGCAAGAGGAAGCCAGTGCCTGACAAAACAAGTAACGCAGGAGGTGGTTGGAATTTTATGAATTTCGTGCAGCGGACAGTAGACAGTATCTGAAGGGCAGGAGGAAATGCAAGAGGATCCTTGTGCCTTCTGCACGTCGGCATGGGCTGGATTGAAGTGGGCTGAACTCAGTGTTCAGAATGAAACCGGAGGGGTAGATACATTAAATGGTGTCTTAAAAACACTTTTGAATATGTTTTACAGACTGCAGAACACCAAAAAAACTGAGATCCTTCAATTTTGTGCAGATCAGTCCCTGGCGAGTATACATCTGAAGTTGTCCAATACAATTTGTAAACTATGCATTTAGCTCGGTTTTGGTGCACTTTCGTTCACCCAGTCCCACATATCCTAAGCATCTCAATGCAAACAAAAAGAAAATAGCTATTGAAATCACAATTTGGAGTGTACCTTCTTTCGACCTAGAGACATTCCATCCGTGAGGATAAATGCATTTATAAATCTCCAATTGTGCTTTCATCCATAATGACAATCGCTTGTGGTTTGGGTTAAACGTAACAGGTGTTTTTAGCAAAAAGATAACGTGATAGTTTGGTGTAGAATTCACCGGTAGCCTTCTAATTCACAGTTACTTTCGTAAAACACTTACACACCCCCAGCTTTGCTTCCAAACCCAATTTGTGCATTATACACAGCTGTAAATACTTTATGAAATATTAAAAAATGTATGAACTCATAAAAACAATAAATTGTACTATTAATTTTAATTACTTTTATTTGAGTCTAAACATTAGTCTCCAATTTCTCGTACTTGGTCGAAGCAGCTTTAGACAGGCATCCCGAGACTTAGCATCTACTTTACCAATGATAGTGCTGGTAAATACAGGCACATGCAGCGGCCATCTTGGAATAGTATTGATTTTACTTTTTTTAATTCATAAACTCGTTTAAGAAAATCTTTGCTTGTATTAATTAAAAACAACCATGGTTCTACCTTTATTTGCAAATAATGAGAAAATGTGACCTGGCCATTTAACGACATGCTTGGGTGTATTCACTCCTTTCTGTTTACATGGCAATATAAGGGCTACTTGAGCTTGACACTGAACTGCTTGCTGCACTCCAGCAAGTAGTCCCATCACCTGAAAACTTTAACATGTCCTGGCTTTTTAGCCAGCAGTATTGTGCATGTGCCATGCACGGAATTTTGAGTCCCATAACCAGTGCTTAATGGGTAAAACAATGAGGGCTGGTGCCCAAAACTCGCCTCAGGAGCCATCGTTCTGCACTATTAAATGTTAGCTCGCTGAAAATTAAAGTCGCATAGTGTTCAATCTACCTCATACCTCGTTAATCCTCTACCAGACACCATCTTCCCCTTTATCTCATCCTTGAAGGTTCCTGCTTTCTCGTCTGTGCTGCAGTTCCAGTGCCCCAAAGCAGAGTATGATGGGAGCATGTCCATCACTACATTTAAAAAAACAAGCCTAATCCCCCTTTAAAGGAAGCCAAAATCTAACTAGTTCCTACTAAAAGAAGCCGAAATGACAGTCGACATTGACATTTGCAAAAAGACAGATAATAATAAGAAAACAGGCAGAGGAGCAGGAGGCAGCACTAGCACAACTGTGGCATTAAGAGAAGGTGGAAGGGAGGAATGCTATATTAAAATGTAAGCAGGTATCACGCCTAAGCTGTACGCAGGCAAACAGCAACAGGACAGGAAACCAAGAAGAAAACAGTCCCCCAGAGAACAGATAAAGAAACTTAATGTAATACAACAGTACTTAGTCCCTACTGCGTGGGAGGTACGGGAGAGAAAAAGGAGGGACAAAGAGGCAGGACTGACCACTAACAATCAAGAATATTTTAAGGACACTGAAACAAACAAATCAAAAGTAGGGGGATGGCTTTAAGCACACAAGAGAAGTTACAACAGGTTTCAAATGCTCGACCTAAATATGAGCTGTTCCACACAAAACCAAATGAGATGCGTCTTAAATGTTTCATATGGAAATGATTTAGATGATTTGTATGAAAAGAGTCGAAAAGGAGAGCTTCCTTTTTATCCAGTATGTTAGTGGCTCCAGGTGTTGTGGTCACAGAGTTTCTTGTGAAGTATGTGGCATTTGGCCATGAACTTGTAAAGAGGGCCTTTCTAGTCTGCTGTCAAAGATTAACTTGTTTGACCTGATTTTCACTCTGTCTTAAGTTTCTATGGGAAAGCACTGCTCCAGTCACTCCTTCAGAGCCCCTCCACATGTGGGTCATAGATGAGGTCCCCAGGCCAGCAAAGCGCAGCTATTTACAAGATGCAAGAGGAATGAGTGAGATACCCCTTTCATGCTGCACAAAGCTTTCTCATATTTCAGAATCGTGGGAGCAGGTGTGAACCTGGACTTCCATGGGCATGTGCAGAGCCAAGGAGATGGGCGCTTTATGTGAAACTAGATATTCAAAGGTAGTGCTGCCTGTTGCAATCTGATTTGGTGGGCTAATGCTCCTGCAAAAGAAAACTGTATTTAATCAACAAATCATGAATTAGAATCAGTTGGAACTACTAAACCTTGTATCGTGGTGTCTGCACAATGAGAAGGCATTGTGTAAGTCAATTAGTCTGGCTTACAACTGAAAGTACCTCTATGCTTTCATCCATGCAGTCACTCATCTGCACTCACATGAAAGTAGTCACTCTTTATCATACAGTCAAGCATCTGGCCTAACCTTACCAACCTATGAAAACCTCATTATCCGACAGTGCTCCACAGCTCATTCATCACAAGCCCAGAAGACTGACAAATGAGGAAGATGATTGATGTGCGTGAGGCCTAACTTTGGGAACGATCTGGACCCTTTTTAAGAGAAACCTGGTAAAGTGCCTTCAGTTCAGAAAACACCTTAGAACCTGCCTTTTCAGAGATGCATTCAATGTTGACCCTTTAAAACATAGTCAATATAAAAACCAGACATAAATGTCCTCCAAGACCTTTTCCTAGGATTAACAGTGACGTTTCTACTAATGTGTACCATATCGAGGTGGTCCAATTCGTTTCATCACCATATAATTCTATTCCTTTCACCTTCTTTACTTCCATAGTGCTCTAAAGTAGTCATAGGGCAACATCTAAGAGCTTTGTAAAACGATTAAATGTATAAACACATCTGCACTTTAGTTGTGTTTCCATACCTAAATAAAACTATATATGTCCTATTTATCTTGCTTGCAGTGGGGCTCAGACTCAGTAATTTGCTTGATTGACCAACAAGTGTGGAACCTGCTTTGTCCATCCACAATTCTTTGCTGCCAGCCTGATTGGATAGAGTTGGAACTGCGCTACCCACAGTCATCCATTCATGGTGGTCATGTGATAATTGCTGGTGTCGCTTACACAGGCGGGGCCAGTGCAGGAACAAGGAAAATACAGGTATTCCTGCTGACCCTCCACAAGCACAATAACATGTGACACCAATGTGTGCTGCCTCAGCCTTCACAGAAGGCACAAGTGACTTTCAGTCTTTGACACTTGTCATCATCCCTAACGATTGCACCATCCTTCATAACATTAACTCAGCAAATCAAGGCTGAGCCCAAGTGCATGTCTGTGCAGCACCTGGCGAACAACACAAGGAAATGATGGACAGAGCACTGAAACTTTTCAGACACTCACCCCCAGTCACAGATTTGGGTTGAATCCATCATCCTCCTTTGGCTCACTTTGCCACCTCAGTTTGGACCCAGCTATATGCAAATCAGTCTTGACCCTGATCCTCATGGGAACAGTCAAGCGTGAACTGCCAGGCCAAGTCCTCCCTGGACCTGAAACAAGAATCCTGGGACCGGTTTGGGGTAACACCCCTTATCAGCCAGGCTAGCTTGAATCCAGTGGCAAAGTGAGCAAGGGACCCACGTCTGGGCATACCCTGCCACTTAGGGTGAACAATGCCATGACTGGTCTGTTGGTGTTGAGTGGATAGGAAGCAAGCTGGCACACAGGCACCTAATGATTGACAGCACAGCAGAGAAGTACAAAACTAAATTCATCATTTTAAATTGGTGCTGATTATACTACTGAACTAGTAGGCTGCATGGGCTGGGCCTCCTCATGCGCAGTGGCAGTGCTCGAACAGGAAGAACAGAGGTGTCCCAGTGACCACCAACCTCGCACTCGGCCATGGTGACTTATGACCCCTGCTGAGAGTATAACACTGGCGTGTAATTAGCGCAAGAGATCGACATAGCACACCTGCAGCAAGTGTTGCATCTGTTCAAGGCAGATTGCATCAATCATAGTGGAGATGCATATGCCCCATCTAAATCACGCAAAATTACTCTCAGGAAGAATGGTGCCAGCATGTTGTTTTTATCTTTCCAAATGTGTCTTTAGACATGTCCAGCTTCTTCTACAGCTGCGCTGTTCTGGTAAATTGCATCCTTTGTTAGCATGCTCATTTTCAATGAGTGTTAATGTTAATCCATTAGCAGTGAGTAGCTTGTATTTGCCTTTGAAAGGCTATCTCTGTCCTCTCACCTACTTGGCTGTTGATGCCTTACAACAGAAAAGTCAGTCAGGATGTCATTTTCCTTTTTTCATTTCACAAGCCTGCCTAGTAGCACTATGACATATGATAATATCAGCCATTCCTGGCTTTTCAGACCACAGCACTGTGGTCCTTGTAGTTTTCCTTTTTATACTTTCATTAAGGGCTCATAATCCTAGCATTCAAAGTGCTGCTGGCTAAAATGTCAGAATTGGCTGGTGTGGTTATACAGACCTTGAGACAATTTTCAGCTATGTTTAAAAATGAAATCAAAGCGATTTAGATCAGTGGTTCTTAACCTGTGGTCCCAGGACCCCTGGGGGTCAGCGAGGCCAACTCAGGGGGTCCATGATTGTGTTACGAAATGAAATAACATTAAAATAAATACATTAAAATAATAAAGTGTATACAAAAAAGGAAGCACAATTGAAAATGTTAAAGTTTATATTGGATGTGAATTAAACAAAATATTTCAATATTTGAGAATTTGTTTGGTATATGTTTGTTTTTGTATTTTTGTGCATTGTTTTGAGATTCAAATCATGAAAATTGCTTAGGCTGGGGGGACCCCGTCTTCCAATAATGACTCAGGTGGGGTCACCACATTCCATTAATGATTTAGTGGGGGTCCACAGTAGTCAAAAGGTTTTTACAAAAACAAAGGACAGTTGGGTTTATCGCACTAATGCAGCACCAATGTGGAAAGTACTACCAACAACGTTGTAACACAGTAATCAAAATTGTGTGTAGATTCTGAAAACACCCTCTGTCCAAAGGTGCTACCTACAAAAGGAAACAACCCATTTTTACTAGATCAGAATCGCACCACTCTTCCACACACAGATCTTAAATGTCCATAAATTCTCATTAGATCCAATACATATAGGAGAGGCCACTTAATCCAATTGATGACTTTTATTATTCAAACAATTCTTCAGCCAACGCGTTTCGTCCTATTCTGGTAGGACTTCTTCAGGGCAACTATGTAATCTTGGCGACGATTCTCAAAGATGAAGAGATCATATGTCGCGAGATCAATCATTTTCCAAAGGTATTATAATTCTTTACTATTCCACTTATTACTGTATTGGAGGTAATCACCAACATCCAGGCAGGTACAAAAAGGGTGGTTTCATTCCAGTCCCAAAGAAACAAACATCTCATCCAGTATGATAGCCGGACAACCGGTAGAATAGAATCAAGGCAATATTATTGCAGTTCTTAGTTCAACATATTAATGGATTTCCAAAATCCCATAATGAGGGGTCCTGCGTAAAGGACAATAACGGGAATCTATCCTTCCCGCCCGATCTTCACGAGAGCAATAGCGAGAAAAAAAAAATTGAAAAAAAATAAACCCCTTATCCTAATAACTTAAAAACAGTTTGTTTCACACATAAAACAAAAAGTAAATTCTGCTCACATATTTTGTGAGGGTTCACTCACATCATGCATTAAAACAAGCATAGGCAATATAAATCGTTTTGTCCTTTGTGTAGTGGAAAGTATAATACTAAGCTTCATAACGCAATAAAGGTACCACATGGACAGCAGCAGCTCAACCTTTCCTAAATCTAGAAGAAACTGGCATGATATCCCTTTATAGAGGGGGTACTGTGTTTTGATACTACTTTATAAATTTGTTAGATTGTTGTTGTGACCATTTTTAGGTCTCACAGACCTAGCGTTGCAGAGCGCATGCGTTGCTCGCTCTGCGAGGCATATTGTAATAGGGTAGGTTTTAGAAGTGGAGTTGAGTCCCCGCCCATCTTTTTTATTGGCAGGTGTCATCGTTTATGGTAAACGCAGTCTTCTTTGTTACCTCCCTGTCTCCTTTTGGGACCTCCCATACGGACTGGATCGTTTACTTGCCGTGTTTAACGGTGGGCTTTATCTTGTGGGTGAGCACTGTTTTTGAAATGGACACTGATAGGGACAATGGTGGGTGCAGTGCTATGAGCTCTAAACTGTATGGGGCTTATTTACAAGCCTCTTGCGCCACTTTTGCATCACTTTTCCCATGTTAAAAGTGACGCAAAAGTGGCGCAAGGGGCTCGTAAATCTGCCCCTATGTTTTTAATTACTTTAATGAGCGTGGTGCCCACTAGGGACACCACACTCACTTTATTTATTTATATTTTACATTTATGTTGAGCGCGGCGTCCTCTTCAGGGACACCGCGCTCTGTTTTTTTTTTTGTTATGTTAAAACTAAGCGCGGCGCCGCTTCAAGGACACTGCGCTCGGTTTCTTTACATATTTTTTTTACTTTAGCAGTGAGCGAAGCGCCAGCTTCAAGGACACCAGGCTCAGTGTTAAACTTATATAAAAAAGCAACAAAAAAAACAAGCACGGTGTCCTTGAAGCGGCGCCAAGCTCAGTTTTAAACTTAACCATTTGAAATGCAATTGGACCTATTGCATTGCAAATGCTTGTTAACTTTAGTAATGGGCGGCGCCCGCTTCACGGACACCGTGCTCTTTCTTTTTTTTTTTTACTTTAATGAGTGTGGCACCTAGACACAGTACGTGCCCTCGGCACAGCAATTAGCAGCTGCACTTCCCCGCCTTCCGCCAGTGGGCCGGCCCCAGCGAAAGGGGTGCAGAGATGCTGACTCATTACTAGTGTTTAACTGTGGGCATCCAGAAGACCGCAGTGGCTGGTGTGGAAGAGATTATCGCTGGTAAGTAGGTTTGTCACTAAGGCAGACTCACGTGGATGGGACTATCAGCCACACACTTGGTTCTTTAGTGTGATCTGCCGCCGAGAACCACCTGCTCTTCACCTTTGTCATGAGTTGACTTCTGCCTGGTGTTTTTTTCACACCTACCTATGTACAGCGCCCTGAAACCCCGCAGTGAGGTCAGTGCTATAGTAAATACAAATACAATAACCGCCGTTAAGTGGAATTAGAATAAACATCTGTTATGCGGAGCCTGGATACCCAGGGGTGAACATGTACTACATCCTTCCGTTTTACTTTCCCTAACTACTCTCTCCTGTTTGTCTTCTGCTTTTAGTTCGTCCCGACACTCCTTAGCCACTCCATTTCTGCTTTCTCATTCTTACGCCTTTCTTTTCATAATTCTTTCAGTGTTTACTTAATCCTTCCTTACCCCTGCCAGCCCCCCTTCACCACCTACTCCCGCCTTCATTACCCTCTGTAGCAATTCTCTCCTCACCACATGTTCTTTCCTTTTTGAGTGCCTGCCCCCCTTTCACACACACCGCCCCTCCTTCTCTGTGCTCTCCCTTTCCATGCAGTGCACTCCTCCTGGGCCGCCCCTTCCTCCCCGGCAGGTGTGCTCTGGGGGGGGGGGGGGGGTCTCCCTTACAAGCTGTGGTGATCCCAGGTGCTTAGTCACACCGATGAAGCTTCATTGTGCTGTAATGAACGTGGCACTGTGTCCCATCTGGGCCTGCACACACCAGTGCACCAGGGATAGGCGTGATCTCACTTTCCAGGTTTATTGTTGTGGTGACAATGCACGGAAGTGGCTCCTGCAGGAACTGAGTAGGGTAAACTGTGTGTGTGGGGGTATAGTGATACGCCCCTGCCCCTCTGATAACCCAGGCAGCCTGGGCATGTGTAGTGTAAACTTGGCGGGGGTAGATGAAGAGATACCTCCCCGCCCCCTGTGATAACCCAGGCATCCTGGGCATGTGTTGTTTATAGTTGGCGGGAGGGGGGTGTAGTGATACTTCCCCACGTCTTTGAGGTACCTATGAGGAAATATGCTGCAATCTTTTTTATAAAACACTTCACTCAGGGCATTAAGTGGGCCAAGGTCTTTTCTGTGCTCAGCTCCAGTAGTTTTAAAGAGCAGGTGCTGAGACGAGCTCCTATCGGGCTCTCTATTTTTGCCCTCACCCTCAGTGTGAAAAAAAGGTCTTAAACTCTGCAGCAGTACTGCCCTTTACTGCCTTTGATGTAACTTCGAAGACACTCGTTGTAGTTCTTTCATAGTCTCATCATGTCAGAACTGAAGCATTTTCAATATTATACACAACGAACCAATAGGTCTCACATTTGTGAAAGACTGAGCTATTGGCATTGTAAATAACAATGCCTTTTATTTATTTATGTGTGGGTTTCAAAAGAGAGAAATAAAAGGCATTGCCATTTACAATGCCAATAGCTTAAACTCTCGCAAATGTGAGGCCTATTGCATTGAAAATGCTTGTTCATAATATATGCTGGGGTTTTTATGCCAGTGGACTGTCATGTTTTGTGTATTCGCAGCTTTGCAGGGCATTTCTGCTTTGTGTGACTATGTGGCGTACAATCCTATTGTGTAGTGCAGAGCAGGTGTTCTGGAGTCAGCTGTGGATGGACAGTGTAATAGCAGCCTTGCTGATTGTGTTCCACAGGGAGATCTGTGAATGTGTATATGTGTTGCGTGTTATGCATACTTTATCGGTCCGGCAGATGCGTGTTTTTGTGTGGTTGCACAGTGAAACTTATCTTAGAGATCCTCTTCTTTCATTCCCCGTCCCTGTTCTTTTCCATCATTCCATCTGTTTGCTTTCTAGCCGCACACTGGCCCCTCTTCGACTTGCCCGCCGACCCCCTTGCTTTCGTCTCTGTTTTTAAATATTTTTATTGCACATTTTCTATCAATACAAACACCCTGAACCTACCCCCCCTCCCTGCCCCATACTTTCAGAGTTAATCACTATACATGAAGAGCATAAAAAAAATTCCATTCATATAACCAAAAATACAATATTTTCTATTGTACCACAACATAGAGTTGGAGCAGACCAACCTCGGGCAGATTTACCCCTAACTAAGTCATATGTCCTACTTTAATGTGTATTGTGCAAGAATAAACATTGAAGATAAATACAACCCTCCAAAAATACCAGTAAAAGTGACAGACCCACTCCCCTCAACTTGAGGGTGTCATATACCATTTGCATTCAATTTGTCCACAGGACATACAAACAATGGAGCAATACTTCTATACATATACAAATTCCTAACCGTCTTGCTATCCACACAATATAACCTGTAAAGCTAGTTTGGCTATTTTAAAAATACATAGAAAAGGCTATAGCCTGACCTCATGGGTCCCCCACGGCCATATGTAGTAAATACAAATCCCCCAAAGAGCCCTTTACATATATAGTTGTTTACCCAATCACTTAGGGGTGTCCACATTTAACTTCCCCAATTCTTTGCTTTGTTGCCTTTCCTAGCATAAATAGCCTTCTCCAGATTGTGGCATGCCAATAGCCGGCTTAGACATTGTTGGAATGATGGGGGATTCGGATATAGCCAGGCCGATGCTATAGTCAGTCTTAAAAAAGCCATTGCCAATCGAAAAATGGCTTTGCCTTCAATAACCGTCCCTCTTTTTGAACTCCCAATACAATAAGGCTTGTGGTCAGACTGACTTTTATCTCTAGTTTATTGTAGGAGAGTGGCATCGACTGCATAGTTGCCCCCAAATTTTTGCTGATGTTTTTACTGTTTTATGACTTTAGCCAGGCTGTGGCCCTGCTATCCAGGACCCCAGCCTATCTGCTTCCTCTGATTAAACGATGTGAGTACCCTAGGTACTAACCAATTGGATGCTGAGGATGCCCTGACAGTCCCTTGTAGATGGTACCCTAGGTACCCATGGCATGGGTCCCTCAGTAGGCCTACCAGGGCTGCAGCACTTATTGTGCCACCCTGGGACAGCCATACAAACTGACACAACCAGACCACTACTGTAGTCTGGGTAAGGTGGTGCTAGCACCCCTTACAGGGATATAGGTACCCTATATTCCACCCCATTACAACATATGTACTCTCATAGGTCACCCCTATAGCAGGCCCTGCTAATCCTACAGGGCAGGGTGCTGAGGTATGTGTGAGGGGGGACCCCTACGTGAGTAGGGCCTCTTTGCAACCTTCGTAAATCCTTACAGGGTTGTTTGTAGTGTAGCCATACCATATACTCTTAACCGCATTATAAGTAAATCGCGTCATCGCGATAACTTGAGAATGGCTACACAGAACCATATCGTGTTTGGTGTCAAACATGTAGGAATCATACCCCCAGTCCAGCCATGGGCATGAGGGTATGATTCCCCCCTGCTAGAGGGGCGATATGGGAAAAGCAGTAGAATTTAGACACCAATTTAAAAGTGCACTAGTAGTACAAAATGGCTGCTGCCCGCCACCAACACGACTCTGGCTGGCTGTTGCTGGGGCAAATCCCAGCCTCGCCAGCTGGACAATAGGGCTCCTGTGGCAGGGAGGTGCTAGCATCTCCCCAGACAGGATTATGTGGATTGGAACAGGGTGGGTGCACCAAATGTCCTTTCAGAGTTGCACGTAGGCAGCTGCAGAGACCTAATTCTGCATACACCGCTTGGAACCGGTTCAGGGGCATCCTGCCCCTTGCCCAGGCGGGAAACACACAAAGGGGAGAGGGTGTAGCCACCCTTTCCCGCCTCACCAGCCATTGGTGGACACTACTCTGGACACTCCCCTAATCTTGGGGATAAAGGTGAATAACGTGGCCCCAGAGCCTCAGATTACTCTTGAACTTTACAGTCTTGACCTTCAACTTGCTGCTGCCCAGCTGACGGAAGAAATCTCCCTTGGGATAAAGGAGTTATCCCCCTGCTTGGCAGGCACCTGAAACACTGCAAGTGACCCGGTTGGAACTTTGCTGCTCCAACGATCTTCGACGACCTCCAGCTCCCTTGAGGTGGGTTTCCAGTGCATCCCAGAGGCCAGTGAGCGTGCTCAACGAGTTTGGGCACCGTGGACCCCGTGGGTGCCGAGATCCCTGATACCCCAGGACACCGGACACCTCTTGCGTGCACATGACCCCGACCAGTGGGGAAGTTGTGCTTTGGCCCATTTGTGAGCCAACCATCCAGCAGCACCCGTGCCAAAGATCAGTGCCCCAGCACCTTCCGGTGGCCCGTGGGCGTCCTTTTACGCACTCCATTTTGCTGCTCTCCGCGGTCCCTTGTCGCTTGACTTGTGGGCCCTAGCGGAGAACAATCTTGCTTCTAAAGAACTCCCCTGGTTACTCCAGGCCTGCTCTCCAGTCTCCCCAAAGGAGACCTCTCTCAGACCTCGTGGGTCTGCAACAGTAGCAGATTTGTGCATCTTGCGTGGGTTGCGGTTGCCAAGGCTTAGTGGATCCAATCCGGACACTAACACCGCAGCAACCCTCATCCAACGTGGGACAGTCGCCCTCCCGAAGCTGGCCTTCCTTGAAGTAACCCGGAGCCCGTGGCTGCAGATCCAAGCTACACCACTTTCAACTTGAAGCACCCGACATCGAAGGGCTCTTTGCTTTGAGCCTCCTGGTCACTTTGCCGTGACCCAGACTCTGTCCCCTCTGCTTTCAGGTTCATCTCTACAATCTACACATCTTTGATCTTCACGGCATCATCGACGCTTTTGGCTAGCAGAACTTTTGACTATTTTCCCATTGAAAATCAGCCCGCGACCCGACACCAGAATCGACCTATGCACCCGGCTTCCCTGGGGCAGGTAACAGTGGTACTACGGTACTCCCGAGGTAGTGGGCTCCTCAAAAGCTTAAGTCTAAAGTTTCAACTTTGTACTCCTGCTAGAAGTATTTTTAATCTGTTTATTTCCAACCGCGACATTCTCCATAGACTTTAACAGGGATCCCGATAGCAGCTATTTCCACTGCACGCGCCTCCCGTGGGTCTCCTTTCTCATAACCAAGGGTGGATTCTTAAGGGGCCAGCGATCCTAAATGCTCTAGGCATTGTCTGCAGAATTGTCGTGGTTCTTATACCACTATTTTAGTTTATGGTTTGGTCTCCCCCTGGGGCCCAATGTTAACAGTGCTATTTATTTGTGTCTATCAATGCTTGTTTGATGTATAACTTTGCCTAAGCCTCATAAAGAGACTCAGGGATTCTGTCTAGAATAAACACATATATTTTATATATATTCCTGTGTGGAATACTCTTTCGTTTGGTCATTCAAGAGGTTATCTATGGTAAAACAATAAGCTTAACACTCCTTCAAGACTTAGCCTGAAGGCTGCTCTCCACAGCTACCACTAGGATAGCTTTCTTTAAAGGTTGTCTTTTAAACCTAACATTATAAGAGTCGAATTGGACTGGTGCATGGTGGCCACTATAACTAGTGACCAGCATATGCCAGGCCAACTTCTCACATTGGTGTGCAGCGGTTGGATTCAAGCTTGCCATTGTTTTACCAGATAACAAATTGAATTTCTAAAGTGAAAGCCACTTGTTACCAAGGGTACATATAAATACAAGCTTAGAATACAATAAGTTCTGTTGAACTTAGAGTTGTCTGTAGAGGGTTTAGCACACCTTGACTACAACTCAAGAGAGGGTTCAGTAGGCTACACTTAGTGTAGGTAGATACACCAGTACCACTACACTAGAAAATGTCTTTAGGTTCAGGTGCCCATAAGGCTCTGGAAGGACCCCAAAGGGTTCCAGTCGACAAGTATGACCATCTTTCCTTTGCTGAGCTTAGGTAGATGTGCACCTCTAGGAAACTTAAGACAAACAAAGGTGCCAACACTCAACGCCTCAGGGAAATCCTGCTCATAGCAGATTTTAAGCAGACTTTAGGGTCTGGTGGGGTAGATGAATTGGGTGGGCATCCCCCAGAAGAGGACATCTTTGGGGTGGACTCTGAGGAGGACCAGGAAGAGGATGAACTTGACCTGGAAGACAACAACCATTCACAAACTGGAGGTGATGGCCCAAGAGGCACTCCCTCCATCCTTAAAGGGAGAATGGTGGATCCAGACAGAAGGAACAGATCCCCCTCAGAGGGGTCCAACCATTCTGTGAGATCCAAAGGGACCTCTGCCTCTTCTCAGAGAAGAGAATCCTCCCATGAGAGGAAATGCAGTCTGATCAAATTTGAGCAGGCTAAGCTACAGCTTAAGAGAGAACAGTTAGCATTGGACAGGGAAACCCTGGAGCTTCAGAAAGCTTCAAGAAAGTGGGGTCTAGAGACCCCTGGTGGCAGTATTGAAACCCCTAGAGTTAGAGAGAAAGTCCCTGACAATAGGAACCTCCACAAGATTGTGCCCCCCTATCAGTCAGGGGATGATATCCACAAATGGATCACTGCTCTTGAGAGGGCCTGTAAGGTACAGAGGGTCCCAGTAGAGCAGTGGGCAGCAATCCTGTGGCTCTCCTTTGCAGACAAAGGTAGAGACAAGCTCCTCTCTGTAAGAGAAGAGGATGCTGATGATTATTACATCTTGAGAGATGCTTTAATAGATGGGTTTGGCTTAACCACTGATCAATACAGACGTAAGTTCAGAGATACCCAAAAAGCAAAGAATCAAGACTGGGTAGATTTTGTTGATTGCGCTACTAAGGCACTGGAAGGTTGGTTAACTGGCAGTAAGGTGAATGATTACCAAGGATTGTATAATCTCATAATGAGGGAGCAGATTCTTAATAATGGTCAGAACCAGCTATTACATCAGCACCTGGTAGACTCTGATCTGACCTCTCCCCAAGAATTGGGAAAGAAGGCAGACAAATGTGTCAGAACCAGGATTAAGCAGAAGGTCCAGCCCTTGGGGGGTTGCAACTAAAAAGGAAGATGCCAAGAACTCTGAGAAGGGTGGGGAAAAGGGAAAAGACCAGCAGTCTTCAACAGGCCCCCAAAAATCTGCATCTAACAATAATAATAATACCCAAGCTACTAAAGCTAAACAACCAAGGAAGCCATGGTGTAAGTTCTGTAAGCAGAAGACCCATTGGACTTCAGATTGTACAAAGGCCAAAGACTCCACAAGTACCACTCCACCTGCCCCTAAGGCAGCTGTTCCCCCTAGTGCAACTATAGGTGGTGGTACACAGAACAAGGGCATAGTAGGGTTGACCCTGGGATCTGGAGAGGACTCTGGCCTAGTCAGAACTCCTACTCAGGCTGTGTTAGTCTGTGATGGGGACCTGTCCCTGTTTGTGAGCCCCAGTGGCCTGGGAAAATACAGACAACAGCCAAAAATTAATGGAAGTGAGTCACTAGCTTACAGGGATACAGGGGCCAGTTTCACAATGGTGGCTAAGGACCTTGTAAACCCTGACCAAATCATACTTGGGGAAATTTACCAAGTGACCAATGCAAGCAACGTTAGTACAGACCATGCTCTAGCAGTTGTGAACTTCTCTTGGGGAGGGGTAACTGGCCTCAAGAAAGTTGTGGTGAGTGCAGACCTACCTGTTGAATGTTTACTAGGGAATGATTTGGAGTCCTCAGCATGGGCTGAGGTGGAGCTAAGTACCCATGCAGCAATGTTGGGTATATCAGCAGAGGTGTTTGCCCTGACAAGGTCAAAAGCAAAGCTGACAGAAACTGAACAGGCCTTGCATCCTGAAAAAATGGACCAAGGACCTTCCAAGAGGAGGAGTAGCAGGGGTAAGGCAGAGCCTTCCCCCCAGGATCAGTCTGTAGAGACTCTTTTAGCAGAAGAGGATCTATCTCCTGAAGAAGGAACTGCCCCAGGTGAGCTTGAACCTGATCAGGTTGAGTTCTTGGGGGCAGGGGGACCTTCTAGGGCAGTCTTGAGCCTGGAGCAGCAGAGCTGCCCCACTCTCGAACCCCTCAGACAGCAAGCTGCTGCTGAGGCTGCAGGGAATGCCAGTGGGACCCATAAAGTTTATTGGGATGAAGGGCTCCTTTACTCTGAGGGTCGAGACCCCAAGCCTGGTGCAGCCAGGAGGTTGGTCATACCTCAAAAGTTTAGGGGCTTCCTGCTCACACTGGCCCATGATATTCCCTTAGCAGGTCACCTGGGCCAAAACAAGACTTGGGACAGAATTGTCCCTCACTTTCATTGGCCCCAAATGAGCGAGGATTGTAAGAGCTTTTGCAGCTCTTGCCCTACCTGCCAAGCCAGTGGCAAGGCAGGTAAATCCACAAAGGCCCCCCTGATACCATTGCCTGTGGTGGGGGTGCCCTTTGAAAGGGTGGGGATTGATATAGTTGGTCCCCTAAACCCACCAACAGCATCTGGGCACAGGTTCATTCTAGTGGTAGTGGATCATGCCACTAGATACCCAGAAGCTATTCCCCTTAGGACCATCACAGCACCTGTGGTGGCAAGGGCCCTCCTGGGAGTCTTTTCCAGGGTGGGGTTCCCTAAGGAGGTATTGTCTGACAGAGGTACAAACTTTATGAGTAGTTACCTCAAGGCAATGTGGAAGGAGTGTGGGGTTAACTATAAGTTCACCACCCCTTACCATCCTCAATGTAATGGTCTGGTTGAGAGATTCAACAAGACCTTAAAGGGTATGATCAAAGGGCTCCCAGAAAAGCTTAGGCGAAAATGGGATGTTCTTCTGCCCTGCCTTCTGTTTGCATACAGGGAGGTGCCACAAAAGGGGGTTGGTTATAGCCCCTTTGAACTTTTGTTTGGCCATCCTGTTAGAGGGCCACTGTGTCTAGTGAAGGAGGGATGGGAGCAACCTCTTAAACTCCCTAAACAGGAAATAGTGGACTATGTACTTGGTCTCCGCTCCCGGATGGCTGAGTACATGAAGAAGGCAAATAAAAACCTGGCGGCAAGTCAAGAATTACAGAGAGCCTGGCATGACCAAAAGGCTGTCTTGGTGGTGTACCAGCCAGGACAGAAGGTATGGGTGTTGGAGCCAGTGGCCCCAGCAGCTCTCCAAGATAAGTGGAGTGGACCCCATACCATTTTGGAGAAAAAGGGAGAGGTTACATATTTGCACTCCCAGAAGTCCCCACAGGGTACTTCATGTGATTAGGCTGAAAGAATATGTGGACAGGGCTGACATGGGCTTGCTCATGGCAACAGATGAGGGACAGGAGGAAGAGAGTGACCCTCTCCCAGACCTGCTCTCTCAGGACCCTGACGATGGGTCAGTTGATGGAGTAGCCTTGGCAGGCAGCCTCACTGACCAGCAGCAAGCAGACTGTAGACAAGTTCTTCAGTCTTACAGACATATGTTTTCTCTGACTCCAAGTCAGACCACCTGGTGCACTCACGAAGTGGACACTGGGGACAGTCTGCCTGTCAAGAATAAAATCTACAGGCAACCTGATCATGTCAGGGACTGCATGAGGACAGAAGTCCAAAAGATGTTGGAATTAGGGGTAATTGAGCCCTCAGATAGCCCTTGGGCTAGCCCAGTAGTCCTAGTACCCAAACCTCACACCCAGGGTGGTAAGAGAGAGATGAGGTTTTGTGTCGACTACAGGGGACTCAATGCAGTCACTAAGACTGATGCACACCCAATTCCCAGAGCAGATGAGCTCATAGATAGATTGGCCTCAGCCAAGTATCTGAGCACATTTGATCTGACAGCTGGCTACTGGCAGATAAGGTTATCTGAGTCTACAAAAGCCAAAACTGCATTTTCGACCCCTAGTGGGCATTATCAATTTATTGTGATGCCCTTTGGTTTGAAGAATGCACCTGCCACTTTTCAAAGGTTGGTGAACCAAGTCCTCTCAGGCCTGGAAGACTGTAGTGCAGCATATCTAGATGATATTGCTGTCTTTAGCTCCACCTGGGAAGATCACCTGATCCACCTGAGGAAAGTTTTGGAAGCCCTGCAAAAGGCTGGGCTCACTATCAAGGCTACTAAGTGGATCCATAGTGACCCCCTTGAATGATCTCACCTCTAAGAGGATGCCCAAAAAGGTTCAGTGGACTGTAAGCTGTCAAAAAGCTTTTGATGACCTTAAACAGGCAATGTGCTCTGCTCCAGTGCTCCAAAGCCCCAACTACTCCAAAGAATTCATAGTTCAAACTGATGCTTCAGAGGTGGGGGTAGGTGCTGTGTTATCACAACTGAATGAGGAGGGCCAGGATCAACCAGTAGCTTTTATTAGCAGAAGGTTGACCCCCAGAGAGAAACGTTGGTCAGCTATAGAGAGGGAGGCCTTTGCTGTGGTCTGGGCCTTGAAGAAGCTGAGGCCATACTTGTTTGGCACTCACTTCATTGTGCAAACCGACCATAAGCCCCTCCTATGGCTAAAACAGATGAAGGGTGAAAACCCCAAACTACTCAGGTGGTCCATTTCCCTACAGGGGATGGACTATACAGTAGAACATAGACCTGGGAGCAACCATGCCAATGCAGATGGCCTCTCCAGATATTTCCACTTAGAACATGAAGACTCAACTGGTCAAGGTTAGTTTAATGTCCCTGCGTTCGGGGTGGGGGGGGGTTGTGTAGGAGAGTGGCATCGACTGCATAGTTGCCCCCAACTTTTTGCTGATGTTTTTACTGTTTTATGACTTTAGCCAGGCTGTGGCCCTGCTATCCAGGACCCCAGCATATCTGCTTCCTCTGATTAAACGATGTGAGTACCCTAGGTACTAACCAATAGGATGCTGAGGATGCCCTGACAGTCCCTTGTAGATGGTACCCTAGGTACCCAGGGCATGGGTCCCTCAGTAGGCCCACCAGGGCTGCAGCACTTATTGTGCCACCCTGGGACAGCCATACAAACTGACACCACCAGACCACTACTGTAGTCTGGGTAAGGTGGTGCTAGCACCCCTTACAGGGATATAGGTACCCTATATTCCACCCCATTACAACATATGTACTCTGTGAGAAGTTGGCCTGGTATATGATGTTCACTAGTTAAAGTGACCACCTTGTACCATGCCAAGCAACCCTTATGGTGTGGTTGTAAGTCAACCTTTTCGGACTAGCTGCCCTAGTGGTAGCGTAGGCTAAGCAGTCTTTGAGGCTAAACTCGTGAAACGTGTTAAGCAGGCTGTTTTACCAAATGTAACCCCCCTTTATACCAATGAAAGGACACCACACAGATATATATTGAAAATATATATGTATTTATTTCTCAAAGTATCCCCTAGACTCTTTATGAGCACAGGAGCACAAATCGTTAAACAAGAATACGTTAGAATACACAGAAGTTGCACTTTATATGGATAGGCCCTGGTGGCCGCTCGAACCATATACTAAAATAGTGGTATAAGTACCACGAACAGAAAAGGGAAAAGGCCTAGGGCCTCTAGAATCGCTGGGCCTACAAGGAGCTAACTTTAGTTAGTGACCAGGAGGTCCACGGGTTGCGTGTGCAGAGCAAATAGTCACACGCGTGCTCCCATAGGTTTTCAATGGGTGCGTAAAAGTTACAACGTTACTGCAAAAAGGATCTTCTGGATGGACTATGAACTCAAGATTGGAAACACAGACACTAGAGATGATTCTCTACACTTGGGCACCGGAGTGCCAGCTTTACCTCACCCACAGGAAGCGGGTGCATAGGCCTCGAAGTGCGTCGGGATTCTTCTATCTGTTCAATGGAGCCTGTGGACAAAGATGCTGCAGGCGGTCGGTCCGGAAGGGATGCGGTGGATCCAAGAGTGGATCGGAGTTGTAGAAGACCTGTAAGCAGAGGGGACAGTGTTCACAGTCACTAGCCAGTGACCAGCGTGGCACCAGGTGGGTACCAGGCGATGTCGGGTGCAAACAGGAAGAAAGGTGTAGCTTGTCTCTGCAGCCACGTGGTCCCTGAAGGCCGACGACGTCCAGGAGTCGGTTCACGAGCTGTCCCACACAGGCTCTCGCTGTCGGCGGTGTCGGCGACTTGGTCGAAGCAAACAAGCCTTGGCAAAAGCAATTGTTGTGGAAAACAAAATAAGCTGATGGTTCTGACCAGCAAGGTCAGAGGGACTGCTCCTTTGGAGGGGAGCAAGGGCCAGGCTGGAGCAACCAGACCAGCGGTGTATTTCTTGAAGTTCGTTGCCAAGATGGCCACTAGCCAGCGGGCCAGCAACCGGTTAGGCGCGTCGAGTGGCAAAATGCAGAAGGGCCCCACCCAGATCGTGGAGATGCTGGAGGGCTCACCTTTGGTGCAGATGCTGCTCGGGTGTTGGGCTTCTCAGATCCCAAAGCACAACTTGGAGGGAGCCTCGGTTGTTGCGCTTGCAGCTTGACGTGGTCTTTTCAAGATGGCTGGCTCCCCGTGTCTCGGTGCCTCCACGGGTCTCCTCTTTTCAGGGACTGTGGATCGGGCGGTGAGAGGTCTGGAGGTCCAGGTCTTGTCAGTCTCTGGGCTCGGGCTCCGGCGGGAGGCGGCGGCAAAGCAGACGTTGATTCGCTGGATGGTGCTTGCGTTAGCAAGGTGGTCACTCCCTGACCACAGGGGAGATTGGCTTCAGTCCTCTGTGCGGCAGAGCATCGAAGTTCCCGTCTTCTTCTTAGTTTCAAGTCGATTCCAGGATGTCTGAAGTCTTAGGATACAGCTCCTACCTTTAAGCGGATTCTAGGGGCCGGACTACCTGCTAGGTCCCTCCCTAAGGGTGGGACCAGGAAGGGGGGTGGTTACACCCCCAATCCTTTGTCCAGCTCGCCCCAGGCCCGGGACTGGTGTGCCCCAGGACCGGATTGAACTGGCATATGCACCGAGGCTCCTTGTGAGCCTCAGGCATGTCTGGTTTCTTTCAAGCCCTACCTGACCAATACACAAAATCCTGTCTGGGGTGGTGCACGCACCTCCCCTGGCAGGAAACCCTTTGTCCACACCTCCCAAGCTGGAAGGACTCCCAGCAGCAGGAGGGCAGACTTGTGTCTGTGGTGGCAGCATCCATTTTGTGGAGCTGAGGCTATGTCTGATTTTACCCGGGTTTCAGGTACTGTACATGTCGTGTCCCTCTAGAAGGGTGGAATGCTAACCCCGTTGCCAGAATTGGCGAGGGGTTAGTATTCCAATTCGTATGACACCTTACTCGACATGTTTTGATAAAGCCAAACCAAAGATAGCATTTAACCGCGAGGTTCATAATGCACTTAAGAGTATATGGTATGACGATATCTGGAAACAGTAGAAGGAAGTGGTTCCGACCACTGCAGACAGGCTCAGCTCATGCCAGAGCACCATCTCACATGGAACCAAGCACTCTGCCTTCAGGATTGTTAAGGCCTGCCATAGGAGTGACTTATAGGTTACCAGGTGTCCCATTTAAGGTTAGGTATAGGTATACTACACCTAAGTAAGAGGTGGTTACACCAACTTACCCCAGCTGAGTGATCAGCCAGTTGTGTCAAATTTGTTAGGCCAGGCCAGGGGTGGCACAATACATGTTTCAGCCCCTGGTAGGCCTTAGATACACCAATGCCCTGGGTACCTAGTGTACACTGGTACAGGGGCTCACAGGGTGATCCACTTCCAATTGGTTATGCACCTAGGGTGCATAGTGTGAATTTAGTAGAGAGAACAGCAGGCTGGGGGTCTGATTGGCAGGCCCACAGCCTCAATATATCAAAAACCAGTGAAGCAAAAAGCAAAAATTTGGGTGACCATAGGATAGCAGACCCTACTCTCCTACACAACCCCCCCCCCAAACGCAGGGACATTAAACTAGCCTTGACCAGTCTCGTCTTCATGTCCTAAGTGGAAGTACCTGGAGAGACCATCTGCATTCCCATGGTCAGTACCTGGCCGGTGCTCCACTGTAAAGTCCATCCCCTGTAGGGAAATGGACCACCTAAGCAGTTTGGGGTTTTCACCCGTCATCTGATTTAGCCACAAGAGGGGCTTATGGTCGGTCTGAATCGTGAAGTGAGTGCCAAACAAGTATGGCCTCAGCTTCTTCAGGGCCCACACCACAGCAAAGGCCTCCCTCTCAATAGCTGACCAATTCTTCTCTCTGGGGGTCAACCTTCTGCTAATAAAAGCAATGGGTTGGTCTTGACCATCTACATTAAGTTGTGACAGCACAGCTCCCACAGCCAACTCAGAAGCATCTGTTTGGACAATAAACTCTTTGGAGTAGTCAGGACTTTTCAGGATAGGTGCAGAGCACATGGCCTCCTTCAGGTCATCAAATGCCTTTTGACAGCTTACTGTCCACTGAACCTTTTTGGGCATCTTCTTGGATGTCAGATCATTAAGAGGAGTCACAATGGACCCATAGTTCTTAACAAACTTCCTGTAGTACCCAGTCAAGCCCAAGAAAGCTCGAACTTGAGTCTGGGTGGTTGGAGGAGACCAGTCCTTGATGGATTGTATCTTACTCTCCAGTGGTTGAACTTGGCCTCCACCTACAAGGTGGCCCAAATACACAACCTTACTCTGCCCTATCTGGCACTTAGTAGCCTTGATAGTGAGGCCTGCCCTTTGCAGAGCCTCAAGAGCCTTCTTCAGGTGGATCAGGTGATCCTCCCAGGTGGAGCTAAAGACAGCAATGTCATCAAGATATGCTGCACAAAAGTCATCCAACCCAGTAAGGACTTGGTTCACCAGCCTTTGGAAGGTGGCAGGTGCATTCTTCAGACCAAAGGGCATCACCACAAATTGATAATGCCCACCTGGGGTTGAGAATGCTGTTTTGGCCTTAGACTCCTCAGCTAATCTGATTTGCCAATAGCCAGCTGTTAAGTCAAATGTGCTCAAAAACTTAGCAGAAGCTAGTTTGTCTATGAGCTCATCTGCCCTTGGAATAGGGTGTGCATCTGTCCTGGTGACAGCATTGAGACCCCTGTAGTCCACACAGAACCTCATCTCTCTCTTGCCATCTTTGGTGTGAGGTTTGGGGACCAGAACCACTGGGCTAGCCCAGGGGCTCTCTGAGGGTTCAATGACACCTAATTCCAGCATTTTGTGTACCTCAGCCTTTATACAGTCCCTGACGTGGTCAGGTTGTCTGTAGAGCTTGTTCTTTACAGGCAGACTGTCACCAGTGTCCACCACATGGGTACACCAGTCAGTTTGGCTAGGTATTAGGGAAAACAGATGTTGAAATGATTGTAGAACTTGTCTACATTCAGTCTGCTGATGGGCAGTGAGGTTGCCTCCAAGGGTCACTCCTTCAACTGAGCCATCTTCAGGGTTCTGAGACAACAGGTCTGGGAGAGGGTCACTCTCTTCCTCCTGTCCCTCATCTGTAGCCATGAGCAAGCCCATGTCTGCCCTGTCAACATATGCTTTTAACCTGTTAACATGGAGTACCCTGTGGGGACTCCTGGGAGTTCCTAGGTCTACCAAGTAGGTGACCTCTCCCTTCTTTTCCAGGATTGTATGGGGTCCAGACCATTTGTCTTGGAGTGCTGCTGGGGCCACTGGCTCCAACACCCATACCTTCTGTCCTGGCTGAAACTCAACCAAGACAGCCTTTTGGTCATGCCAAGCTTTCTGTAAGGCCTGGCTTGCCTCAAGGTTTTTGGATGCCTTCTCCATATACTCAGCCATCCTGGAGCGGAGACCAAGTACATAGTCCACTATGTCTTGTTTAGGCTTTTTGAGAGGTAACTCCCATCCTTCCTTCACTAAACACAGTGGGCCTCTTACAGGGTGCCCAAACAACAATTCAAAGGGGCTGTAGCCAACCCCCTTTTGTGGGACCTCTCTGTAAGCAAACAGAAGGCAGGGTAGAAGGATGTCCCATCTTCGCCTAAGCTTTTCAGGTAATCCTTTGATCATACCCTTTAGGGTCTTGTTGAATCTCTCAACAAGCCCATTGCATTGTGGGTGATAAGGGGTGGTGAACTTGTAGTTGACACCACATTCCTTCCACATAGCTGTCAAGTATCCTGACATGAAGTTGGTACCTCTGTCAGAAACCACCTCCTTAGGAAACCCCACTCTGGAGAATACTCCCAGCAGGGCCCTGGCCACAACAGGAGCTGTAGTGGTCCTAAGGGGAATTGCCTCTGGATACCTGGTGGCATGATCCACTACCACCAGTATAAATCTGTGCCCAGATGCAGTGGGAGGATCCATGGGACCCACTATATCTATTCCCACTCTTTCAAAGGGGACCCCCACCACAGGTAGTGGTATGAGGGGGGCCTTTGTTGTGCCACCTGATTTGCCACTGGCTTGGCAGGTCACACAGGAGCGACAAAACTCCTTGGTATCTTCATTCATGTGAGGCCAGTGAAAGTGAGGGACAAGTCTGTCCCAAGTCTTGTTCTGGCCTAAGTGTCCTGCTAAAGGAATATCATGGGCCAAGGTAAGAAGGAAGCCCCTAAATTGCAGAGGTATAACCAACCTCCTGGTAGCACCAGGCTTGGGGTCTCTAGCCTCTGAATAAAGGAGCCCTTCATCCCAATACACTTTATGGGTACCTTGAGCATTCCCAGCAGCCTCAGCAGCAGCCAGCTGTCTGAGGGGTTCAAGAGAGGGACAGGATAACTGAGCCTGCCTCAAGTCAGCCATTGAAGGTCCCCCTGTCCCCAGAAACTCAACCTGATCAGGTTCAAGCTCTTCAGGGACAGTTCCTTCAGGGTCCTCTAGATCAGCTTCCTGGGAAGGTTGATCATCACTCTGAGGCAGGGTGGAAGGCACAGCCTTGACCCTCCTGTTCTTCCTCTTGGTAGGTGCTTGGTCCATTGTTCCAGGATCCAAGACCTGTGGTTCAGTAAGGCACTTTTTGGCCTGTGACCTGGTCACAGCAAGGACATGTGGTGATATACCTAACATCTCTGCATGTGTCCTGTACTCCACTTCAGACCATAGAGAACTCTCTAGGTCATTGCCCAACAAACATTCTACTGGGAGGTCTGCACTAACCACAACCCTTTTGAGGCCAGTTACCCCTCCCCATGAGAAGTTAACAACTGCCACACTATGTGAAGTAGTGGCATTGCTGGCATTGGTCACCAGGTAATTCTCACCTGGTATGTACTGTCCAGGGTCCACAAAGCCTGGTGTCACCATAGTGACACTGGCACATGTGTCCCTGTAGGCTTGAGCCACTTTTTCATTAATTAAAGGAGTCTGTCTGTACTTGCCCAGGTTACTGGGGCTCACAGTCAGGGACACATCAATGTCCCCATCACAGATCAAGACTGCCTGTGTCAGGGTTCTGTCTAAGTCAGAATCTCCTTCAGTTCCCATAGTGATTCCCACTACACCCTTTGTCTGGGGACCAACACTGCTAACAGTAGTACTGGGAGCAGGTGCCTTAGGGGCAACAGTGTTGGGGGCTACACCCTTTTTACAATCACTAGTCCAGTGAGTTGTATTCTTGCAATGATTGCACCAGGGTTTCTTTTGACCTTCTTTCTTCTTTCCCTTAGATTGTTGTTGGGACCCACCCACCTTAGCAGTAGTTTGGGGCCCTGTTGAAGACTTCTGGTCTTTAGATTTTTGATCTCCACCCTTTTGGTCTGTTTTCTTCTGATCACCCCCTTGGCCCTGGTTCTTTTGCTTAACCCTGGTTCTGACCCATTTGTCTGCCTTCTTTCCCAATTCTTGGGGAGAGGTCAGATCAGAGTCAACCAAGTGTTGATGAAGTTGCTGGTTTTGACAGTTATTTAAAATCTGTTCTCTCATCATCAAATTGTACAATCCTGTATAATCAGATACCTTACTTCCCAGCAACCAACCCTCCAAAGCCTTAGTGGCACATTCAATGTATTCAGACCAGTCCTGAGTCTGTGTCTTCTGGGTGTCTCTGAACATTAACCTGTACTGTTCAGTGGTTAAGCCTAACCCATCAACTAGGACACTCTTCAGGGCTCTGTAATTTCTGACATCCTCTTCTCTAACAGTGAGGAGTCTATCTCTGCCTCTTCCTTCAAAAGAGAGCCAGAGGATTGCTGCCCACTGGTCTTCAGGAACCTGCTGTACTTTGCAGGCTCTCTCAAGAGCAGTCATCCATTTGTGGATGTCATCCCCACTTTTGTAGGGGGTTCCTATTATCAAAGACCCTATCTTTGTCCTTAGGGACAATGCTGCCACCAGTGGGTATAGACCCACTCTCTTTATGCTGCCTAGCCTTGCTCAGTTTCTCTTCCATCAGAGCTACTTCTAGCTCCTGCTTCCTGATCCTCAGCTGGGCTTCTTGCATTCTGGCCTCATGCTCCCTCCTCTGAGGGGTGGTCATCCTTCTCCTGGAGTGACCTTGAGAGCCTCTAGAGGTATGAGAAGCATTGGATTCACCTGAGTGATTCCTTTGCCTCCCAAGCCCCTGGTTAAGTCCACTGGGGAGATCCAATGGGGTGATCCCATTGTCAGTCCCCAATAGCCTTAAGTTAGCTGGGCCACGTATAACACTTGGCACTGGGATAATTCTCCCTTCATCCTCACTACCTTCTGTATCCCCACCACTTTCCTCCTCTGTAGTATGATTCTCATCTAAGGGATGGCTATTGGAAAGGGGTACTTCAGTAGCATCTTCAGAAGGGGGCCCTCCTGTTCCTGTCCCTAAGGGGCCTGACTGGGAGGCTTTCCTGAGAGCTTTCTGATCTTCATCAGCCTGTAAGAGCTCCCTGAGTTCAGCAGAAGTAGGATTCTTGGGCTGTTTAAGGCCCCTGATATTTGCCAACTGCCTGAGCTCATTTTGATTAAGGGTAGCAAAGATGGATGATGCCCTCTGGGGGTCACTCTCAACAGAAAAAAGTACAGTGGACCCCTCTGCCCCAGCCATTGCTCTTAAGTGTGGGTGGATGTGTTGCAATCTACCTACACTTGGGTTTACCTACTAAACCTATCTAGTAGTTGTAGTCAGGGTGTGCTACTCCCTTTGCTCTACAACAACTAAGTTCAGTAGAACTTAAGTATATCTAATCTTGTTTTATATGTACCTACAGGTACCTATGTGATCTTTCAATTGGTAACCAAGAGATTACAATGGTAAAACACAGCAAGCTCAAATCCAACCGCTGCTCACCAATGTGAGAAGTTGGCCTGGTATATGATGTTCACTAGTTAAAGTGACCACCTTGTACCATGCCAAGCAACCCTTATGGTGTGGTTGTAAGTCAACCTTTTCGAACTAGCTGCCCTAGTGGTAGCGTAGGCTAAGCAGTCTTTGAGGCTAAACTCGTGAAACGTGTTAAGCAGGCTGTTTTACCAAATGTAACCCCCCTTTATACCAATGAAAGGACACCACACAGATATATATTGAAAATATATATGTATTTATTTCTCAAAGTATCCCCTAGACTCTTTATGAGCACAGGAGCACAAATCGTTAAACAAGAATACGTTAGAATACACAGAAGTTGCACTTTATATGGATAGGCCCTGGTGGCCGCTCGAACCATATACTAAAATAGTGGTATAAGTACCACGAACAGAAAAGGGAAAAGGCCTAGGGCCTCTAGAATCGCTAGGCCGACAAGGAGCTAACTTTAGTTAGTGACCAGGAGGTCCACGGGTTGCGTGTGCAGAGCAAATAGTCACACGCGTGCTCCCATAGGTTTTCAATGGGTGCGTAAAAGTTACAACGTTACTGCAAAAAGGATCTTCCGGATGGACTATGAACTCAAGATTGGAAACACAGACACTAGAGATGATTCTCTACACTTGGGCACCGGAGTGCCAGCTTTACCTCACCCACATGAAGCGGGTGCATAGGCCTCGAAGTGCGTCGGGTTTATTCTATCTGTTCAATGGAGCCTGTGGACAAAGATGCTGCAGGCGGTCGGTCCGGAAGGGATGCGGTGGATCCAAGAGTGGATCGGAGTTGTAGAAGACCTGTAAGCAGAGGGGACAGTGTTCACAGTCACTAGCCAGTGACCAGCGTGGCACCAGGTGGGTACCAGGCGATGTCGGGTGCAAACAGGAAGAAAGGTGTAGCTTGTCTCTGCAGCCACGTGGTCCCTGAAGGTCGACGACGTCCAGGAGCCGGTTCACGAGCTGTCCCACACAGGTTCTCACTGTCGGCGGTGTCGGCGACTTGGTCGAAGCAAACAAGCCTTGGCAAAAGCAATTGTTGTGGAAAACGAAATAAGCTGATGGTTCTGACCAGCAAGGTCAGAGGGACTGCTCCTTTGGAGGGGAGCAAGGGCCAGTCTGGAGCAACCAGACCAGTGGTGTATTTCTTGAAGTTCGTCGCCAAGATGGCCACTAGCCAGCGGGCCAGCAACCGGTTAGGCGCGTCGAGTGGCAAAATGCAGAAGGGCCCCACGCAGATCGTGGAGGTGCTGGAGGGCTCACCTTTGGTGCAGATGCTGCTCGGGTGTTGGGCTTCTCAGATCCCAAAGCACAACTTGGAGGGAGCCTCGGTTGTTGCGCTTGCAGCTTGTCGTGGTCTTTTCAAGATGGCTGGCTCCACGTGTCTCGGTGCCTCCACGGGTCTCCTCTTTTCAGGGACTGTGGATCGGGCGGTGAGAGGTCTGGAGGTCCAGGTCTTGTCAGTCTCTGGGCTCGGGCTCAGGCGGGAGGCGGCGGCAAAGCAGACGTTGATTCGCTGAATGGTGCTTGCGTTAGCAAGGTGGTCACTCCCTGACCACAGGGGAGATTGGCTTCAGTCCTCTGTGCGGCAGAGCGTCGAAGTTCCCGTCTTCTTCTTAGTTTCAAGTCGATTCCAGGATGTCTGAAGTCTTAGGACACAGCTCCTAACTTTAAGCGGATTCTAGGGGCCGGACTACCTGCTAGGTCCCTCCCTAAGGGTGGGACCAGGAAGGGGGGTGGTTACACCCCCAATCCTTTGTCCAGCTCGCCCCAGGCCCGGGACTGGTGTGCCCCAGGACCGGATTGAACTGGCATATGCACCGAGGCTCCTTGTGAGCCTCAGGCATGTCTGGTTTCTTTCAAGCCCTACCTGACCAATACACAAAATCCTGTCTGGGGTGGTGCACGCACCTTCCCTGGCAGGAAACCCTTTGTCCACACCTCCCAAGCTGGAAGGACTCCTAGCAGCAGGAGGGCAGACTTGTGTCTGTGGTGGCAGCATCCATTTTGTGGAGCTGAGGCTATGTCTGATTTTACCCGGGTTTCAGGTACTGTACATGTCGTGTCCCTCTAGAAGGGTGGAATGCTAACCCCGTCGCCAGAATTGGCGAGGGGTTAGTATTCCAATTCGTATGACACCTTACTCAACATGTTTTGATAAAGCCAAACCAAAGATAGCATTTAACCGCGAGGTTCATAATGCACTTAAGAGTATATGGTATGACGATATCTGGAAACAGTAGAAGGAAGTGGTTCCGACCACTGCAGACAGGCTCAGCTCATTCCAGAGCACCATCTCACATGGAACCAAGCACTCTGCCTTCAGGATTGTTAAGGCCTGCCATAGGAGTGACTTATAGGTTACCAGGTGTCCCATTTAAGGTTAGGTATAGGTATACTACACCTAAGTAAGAGGTGGTTACACCAACTTACCCCAGCTGAGTGATCAGCCAGTTGTGTCAAATTTGTTAGGCCAGGCCAGGGGTGGCACAATACATGCTTCAGCCCCTGGTAGGCCTTAGATACACCAATGCCCTGGGTACCTAGTGTACACTGGTACAGGGGCTCACAGGGTGATCCACTTCCAATTGGTTATGCACCTAGGGTGCATAGTGTGAATTTAGTAGAGAGAACAGCAGGCTGGGGGTCTGATTGGCAGGCCCACAGCCTCAATATGTCAAAAACCAGTGAAGCAAAAAGCAAACATTTGGGGTGACCATAGTATAGCAGACCCTACTCTCCTACATACTCTCATAGGTCACCCCTATAGCAGGCCCTGCTAATCCTACAGGGCAGGGTGCTGAGGTATGTGTGAGGGGGGACCCCTACGTGAGTAGGGCCTCTCTGCAACCTTCGTAAATCCTTACTGGGTTGTTTGTAGTGTAGCCATACCATATACTCTTAACCGCACTATAAGTAAATCGCGTCATCGCGATAACTTGAGAATGGCTACACAGTACCATATTGTGTTTGGTGTCAAACATGTAGGAATCATACCCCCAGTCCAGCCATGGGCATGAGGGTACGATTCCCCCCTGCTAGAGGGGCGATATGGAAAAAGCGGTAGAATTTAGACACCAATTTAAAAGTGCACTAGTAGTACAAAATGGCTACTGCCCGCCACCCACACGACTCTGGCTGGCTGTTGCTGGGGAAAATCCCAGCCTCGCCAGCTGGACAATAGGGCTCCTGTGGCAGGGAGGTGCTAGCATCTTCCCAGACAGGATTATGTGGAATGGAACAGGGTGGGTGCACCAAATGTCCTTTCAGAGTTGCACGTAGGCAGCTGCAGAGACCTAATTCTGCATACACCGCTTGGAACCGGTTCAGGGGCATCCTGCCCCTTGCCCAGGCGGGAAACACACAAAGGGGAGAGGGTGTAGCCACCCTTTCCCGCCTCACCAGCCATTGGTGGACACTACTCTGGACACTCCCCTAATCTTGGGGATAAAGGTGAATAACGTGGCCCCAGAGCCTCAGATTACTCTTGAACTTTACAGTCTTGACCTTCGACTTGCTGCTGCCCAGCTGACGGAAGAAATCTCCCTTGGGATAAAGGAGTTATCCCCCTGCTTGGCAGGCACCTGAAACACTGCAAGTGACCCGGTTGGAATTTCGCTGCTCTAACGATCTTTGACGACCTCCAGCTCCCTTGAGGTGGGTTTCCAGCGCATCCCAGAGGCCAGTGAGCGTGCTCAACGAGTTTGGGCACCGTGGCCCCCGTGGGTGCCAAGATCCCCGATACCCCAGGACACCAGCCACTTCTTGCGTAGCACACAACCCCGACCAGTGGGGAAGTTGTGCTTTGGCCCATTTGTGAGCCAACTATCCAGCAGCACCCGTGCCAAAGATCAGCGCCCCAGCACCTTCCGGTGGCCCGTGGGCGTCCTTTTACGCACTCCATTTTGCTGCTCTCCGCGGTCCCTTGTCGCTTGACTTGTGGGCCCTAGCGGAGGACAATCTTGCTTCTAAAGAGCTCCCCTGGTTGCTCCAGGCCTGCTCTCCAGTCTCCCCAAAGGAGACCTCTCTCAGACCTCGTGGGTCTGCAACAGTAGCAGATTTGTGCATCTTGCATGGGTTGCGGTTGCCAAGGCTTAGTGGATCCAATCCGGACACTAACACCGCAGCAACCCTCATCCGACGTGGGACAGTCGCCCTCCCGAAGCTGGCCTTCCTTGAAGCCTCCCGGAGCCCGTGGCTGCAGATCCAAGCTACACCACTTTCAACTTGAAGCACCCGACATCGAAGGGCTCTTTGCTTTGAGCCTCCTGGTCACTTTGCCGTGACCCAGACTCTGTCCCCTCTGCTTTCAGGTTCATCTCTACAATCTACACATCTTTGATCTTCACGGCATCATCGACGCTTTTGGCTAGAAGAACTTTTGACTATTTTCCCATTAAAAATCAGCCCGCGACCCGACACCAGAATCGACTTATGCACCCGGCTTCCCTGGGGCAGGTAACAGTGGTACTACAGTACTCCCGAGGTAGTGGGCTCCTCAAAAGCTTAAGTCTAAAGTTTTAACTTTGTACTCCTGCTAGAAGTATTTTTAATCTGTTTATTTCCAACCGCGACATTCTCCATAGACTTCAACAGGGATCTCGATAGCAGCTATTTCCACTGCACGCGCCTCCCGTGGGTCCCCTTCCTCATAACCAAGGGTGGATTCTTAAGGGGCCAGCGATCCTAAATGCTCTAGGCATTGTCTGCAGAATTGTCGTGGTTCTTATACCACTATTTTAGTATATGGTTTGGTCTCCCCCTGGGGCCCAATGTTAACAGTGCTATTTATTTGTATCTATCAATGCTTGTTTGATGTATAACTTTGCCTAAGCCTCATAAAGAGACTCAGGGATTCTGTCTAGAATAAACACATATATTTTATATATATTGCTGTGTGGAATACTCTTTCATTTGGTCATTCAAGAGGTTATCTATGGTAAAACAATAAGCTTAACACTCCTTCAAGACTTAGCCTGAAGGCTGCTCTCCACAGCTACCACTAGGATAGCTTTCTTTATAGGTTGTCTTTTAAACCTAACATCATAAGAGTCGAATTGGACTGGTGCAAGGTGGCCACTATAACTAGTGACCAGCATATGCCAGGCCAACTTCTCACATTTATATTCAAGAAATCAGGTGATTTTGTCTTTGAAAGGGCTCATTTTACTTCCCCAATTCTTTGCTTTGTTGCCTTTCCTAGCATAAATAGCCTTCTTGTGGCATGCCAATAGCCGGCTCAGACATTGTTGGAATGATGGGGGATTCGGATATAGCCAGGCCGATGCTGTAGTCAGTCTTACAAAAGCCATTGCCAATCCAAAAAAGGCTTTGCCTTCAATAACCGTCCCTCTTTTTGAACTCCCAATAAAATAAGGCTTGTGGTCAGACTGACTTTTATCTCTAGTTTATATTCAAGAAATCAGGTGATTTTGTCTTTTAAAGGGCTCAGGGAACTAAAAGTGGCAAACATGTGCACTAAATCAGCACAAAACATTGAACAGCGAGGACAGTTCGTACATCTGCCGTGCCCCATTTTGCTATCCTAGCGAGTGTGTAGTATAACACAAAGCAGGTCTTAAAGAATTGAGCTTGCAAATAAGCTGACATAAAAATGGATTACAAGAAATTAACAGCTTTATAGAAATCCGAATCCGATAACAATACTTTCTCTTGCCGTTTTGACGAGAACTTTTCAAGATCATCTTTCATCTCTGAGAATATGATGTAAATTCCCAATTCTGCTTTCGCCTCATTCTGTTATTTTCTCAACCAGCTCAAGTCTACCAAAGCCCACCTAGCCACCACCCATACGCTGCAGATCGTCCCTGACTTGCAGATATTTAAAAAAGTCTCTGTGGTTAATACTAAAGTTTTAACTCATCAAATGAGACAATCCCAGTGGAGGGATGAAAAGCCCCTAGACTGTTGAGACCTAATTGCGGCCATCTTTGTATACACTGATCCTCAAAAATTAAGGGCAACGGTGTGTAAAAGTTAATTCTTCCTATTTTCAGCAGTTTGCGTACCCCGGCCCAGACTTTATAGGCACCCAAAATACACTTGAATCTAACTTTCTTGTAATAGCTAAACTCTAGTTGTCTCCAGAAGCAACCCCAGGATTCATTGGCAATCAATAACTCATATGTTGAAGGTATATCCTCTTGAGTCTTAATAATGTGCGGTTTCCCAAGTAATATAGAGCTATAATGCAACATAGTAGCCCAATAATATAATTTGAGGCTTGGTAACTCTCACCCTCCTTTTTCTTTTAGAAGTGAAAAGTATTTCAATGCCCTTCTAGGTTTGGAGTAGGCCCATAAAAACCTTGAGAACACTGCCTCGAGTGTCTTCAACCAATGGTTCGAGAATTCTGAAGGGGTTGACCTAAACAAATAAAGAACTTTAGGGCAAAAAATCATTTCGATTAAATTACATCTCACCGCAATTGTAAGATGTAAATTGTCTAATCTGCCTAGATCTTTTTTCATCTTTCCTATGAGAGGGTCCAGATTGTCTTTAACAATTTTGTCTACCTCAGAGTTGATGCTAACACCCAAATAGACAGCTTTTTTTACCACCCTTTTAGCCACCATCTTTATCTTATCATTTATCACCACTTGGGCTTTATGTTTATTCAACGAGTATCCGGAAACCTCCTCAAAGAGTACCGCCTCCCTTTCGATTGTTATAAGGGCCATTTCAGGTTTAGGGGTCACCATGGCTATATCGTCTGCATATGCTAAGATTTTGTTTTCGTACCCTTGTACTACCGTGTGTGCAATTGTTAAATTTAGCCCTAATTTATGTATCAGAGGGTCTATATACAGTGCAAACAGCAAGGGGGAGCAGGGACACCCTTGACGTGATCCCCGTGTGATCTCTATATTTTCCAACAAATCACTTGAGATCAAAATATTAGCTCCTGGTTTTTACTATAGGGCCTTAACTGCTTGTATAAACTTTGTCCCAAATCCCATAATCTGCATCCTCTGCCAGAAAAAGTGCCTGGAGACCCTATCAAAGGCTTTCTCTGCATCCAATAAGACCAGATCCATAAGGTCCCCTGACATTTGTACTGCATTAAACAGCGTGACCACTCTTCTGATATGTTCTGTTGTGTCCTGCCCTACTATAAAGCTATGTTGTCGGCTGGACACTATCTGTGGCATAACCTGTGCCAACCATGCAGCTAAAATCTTAGTAAAAACCTTTGCATCCGCTTTCATTAAAGTTATTGTTCGGTATGAACTAAGAACTTTGGCTGCTTTATTATTTTTTTAAGAAAACAACCATTTTGGCCGTAGACCATGATCCTGGAGGGGGAGTTCCTCTATAAATGTGGTTCAATAAATCAGTCAGATGTTCTTTCAATTGGGGCGCAAACCTTTTATAAAATTCCACTGGGATCGAATCAGGCCCAATGGCCTTACCTTTAGCCATACCAGCTAAAGCGGTATAAATCTCCTCCCAACATATGTCCCCTTCCAGAGATTCTCTAACTTCTGGGGACAATTTCCTTAGCGGCACTCCTCTCAAAAATCGGCTATCTGATCTGAGCTAGCTGTTGGACTCTCAGTATATAGCTGTTGCTACTAAGCCTGAAATGCCTCCCTGATCCTCCTGGTCTCAGAAACTAGCCCGAAAGTAGGATCACATATTTCTCTCACTTCATTTGCTGAGCTTTTCTGTCTAGCTCTTACAGCCAGATGATGCCTGGCTTGCTCACTACATCCATTCACTCCTTCCCTCCAGGCTGCCATTTTTTCAGCGGTTCTATCTGCAAAAATCTGATTAAATGCAGTTCTAGCTAAGGTGACCCTTAGTGAAGCCTCCCCTACCTCCCCTCCCTGCTGGACTATTCTAACCAGGTCCTCCTCAGCAGTGGCTACCATATCTTGTTTACACTGAATGAGTTGTTTTTTTTCCTTCTCTCTATTCAATGAGAACCTAAGCATCTCCCCACGTATACACTCCTTCAGTGTGTCCCAAACGACCCCATTGGTGCACTACCACTATTTTCCTTAAAAATATTGGGATCCATTTCCTCATACGACTGCGATAATCCACATTTGTTAATAAGGCCTGTTCAAAATTCCACTTTGTTTTAGTTTCACTCCCCCCTCCCTTGAATTTCCAGCACTAAAGGATTATGATCTGACAAAAATGTGCGTATCGTTCAATTCTACAGTTCGTCAAAAGTGTATTTGAGATAAAGAAATTGTCTAGACGGGCATGCAAACTATGCGGGGCCAAATAATAAGTGAACCCATGCTCTAGAGGTCTCTTCCTTCTCCAGACATCAATAAGCCCATGATCTTCACTGATGTTTTCTAAGGCACGAAAAATGTTCAGTTTCCGACCCACTTACTTTTTAGATATGCCCCTATTCCAACCACTGGGCTGATTGATATTCAAATACGCATATACCATTTTCAGCAGATGCCGATGAGTTAATTAATTAGATAAGTCATTAATAATATGTGGGTCGTCCAAAATACTCCCATACACAGAACATAATGTCAGTACACCTCCATTTTTAATATGACATCCTACAATCACCCATTTACCTTCTCTAT
The DNA here is from genome assembly GCF_964204655.1 of Triturus cristatus. Lineage (NCBI taxonomy): Eukaryota > Metazoa > Chordata > Amphibia > Caudata > Salamandridae > Triturus > Triturus cristatus. The sequence continues at coordinate 1,104,027,540 of NC_140579.1, forward strand.
CGGCTTGAACTTGCATGAACTGTATTTTATTACCTTTGGCCAAAATCGCCACCCCCCCTATTCGAACACTTTGAGAGGTCCCCACAATCAACCTATAGCCAAGAGTACTTAGGACATCTCTCCGTGAGCCTTCAATGTGGGTCTCTTGCAAGCAAACTACATCTGCTTTCAACATTTGCAGACCAACAGCCACTCTCGCTCTTTTTTGCCATCATTCAACCTTCGAATATTAATAAAGGCTCTCCTCCCCTCACTCCAAGCCACCCCAACCCAACACCCAAAGCCCTGCTTCCCTTCACACCCCCTTCCTCCACTTGCCCCACACATGTGAGCAATCAGGCCTAGCCAGTGTACAGTTGTCTGTATAACCGCTCTCGCCACCCTCCCACTTTATCCATCTGCTACAACCTCTCCATACTTCATTCTGCTTCAAAGAATCATAAGCCTGATGGTCTCATCTCATTGTAAATCTTTGGGGAATCTCTCTCCTCAACAGCTGCATCTAACTACTCGGCTCCCATCCTCCACTTCTCCATAAAGGCCTTTCAGATCTCCCCCAACAGTTCATTCAGGTATTCCTGCCCCTGAATCTCAGAAAAAAAGCTATGAACACTTCTCTTTACTATTTTCAGTTTCTCAGGGTTCTGAAAATATACCTCTACCCCAATTTCTGGAATGGTTTGAATAATTGCCTCAGACGCCACCTCCTCTCCACTGTGGCATGGGCGAAGTCAGGTATCGCAAAAAAGGAAACCCCTTCAAACTCTTTTTGCGTTTGGGCGTGCTTGCACATATATACATTCCCTCAGCAAAAATTGCCTAAAAATATAAGCTTTGCCCGCTCTTGATTGCCTGTGTGATGATTTTTAGGAGTTAAGGGAAAACGATGGGCCCTTTGAATTTCTTTGTCCCAGTCCCACTCTATAAAATCTGGGAAGACCTCCTTCAAAAGTTTTATTCTAAACCCTCTTGCATGCCCCCCTTCATGGCCCTCAGGTATTCCTAGAAGTCTGAGGTTATTTCTTCCTTGCCTATTCTCTGCTCTTCCAATTTCCACATCATGTCAGTTATCTTGGGATCTTGAGATATCTTTGTCTTCTTTAATTCCGCTACCTCTGATTCGAGAGACTCTGTACAAGCCTCAGCCATTGTCAATCTCTCCGATATGTCTGTGCATGTTTTATTGATCATCCTTACTCCTTACTGTACCCTGCAATTTTTTATAGGCCTGATGTGCCCGACGATGGTCCCCTCTCACTTACTCCTGCATCTGTTTTATAGAAAATAAAATTTCCGAGGGTGAAGGTTCCCCAGTGCTCCATACTTCTGAGTCGGGTGTACCGTTGGGACCCTCCATTACTCCGTTCTCTGGTTTCTCATTTTCCAACTGTGTGTCTGGATAATCCCAGTTTAGTTTGGGTGAGTCTCCCAGACTCAATCAATCTTGTCTAGAGCTCTCTCTTCTCACATTTCATTTTCTTTCCCCTCTATTCTGTAGTGAGGCTTTTTTTTCTCTCCCCACCCCGGACCTATTTTTTCCCCGTACAACCACCACTGATTCCTCCAATGAGCTGTTGCTGCTTAGGTCCAACAAGGCAGTAGTGCAGGACTCGTTTCTTGGTGATGATAACTCAGGGTCATCCACCAACCAGAAGAATTTTTCACACAAATGCTCCGGGGAACAAAGTTTTTGGACCCATTAAACTGCCTTGGTTTATCTGGGTAGGACCTGCCTTATGGGGGGAAGCAACAACCACGGATATCTAACCCCCACTTTCTTTCCACTCTATTTGACCCCCCTGGTGATGCCGACTTCAATGCATCCGACTTTAGTGCTGATGAGGGCAACAGGATTACTGTCTCTTTAGCTGTCTCGCTCTGCGTCGTAAACAGAAATTCCTCTGATGACATCACAAGGGTGTCCAAATCCAACCGGAGCACTGTGATATCTGCCTTTTTCATTCCGTTACTCCTTGTAGCAGAAAACATATCAACAATTGATGGCTGACCATCCCCAGCTTCCATGGGGTTAATACCATGAGCCAGCCGTTATGCTTGTTTTTTGCCAGCATCTGGGTTTCCCTATCCTTTAGCCATCTGCTTGTCACCTTTTCAGACTGTCCCTACTTCCATTGCTGTGTCTTGGCTGCTCGGTGCTTGAGCTGAAGTAGGTGCACCTGTCCTGGCCTCTCCGGTTGATAGAGCCTCTGTGACTGTTGCCGACGGAGGTTTAGTTTTCGTGGATTTGGCCCCTCTGCCTGCCATCTTTGCTGGCCGCTCCTCTCTTAGTGTTAGCGCAACGGCCCGTGTTCAGAGCACCTTAGCCAGTTGCTTCGACGTTGTAAGGATCACAGCCAAATTATAATCCACACCAAATTTGAGGAGACTGCATCTAAAGCATCCATAACGCGAGTCACCAAAGCTCTTCTCCCATTTCACCACCATTGGCTCAACCTCCCGCGGAACTTCCTTGTGCTGTTCAGGTACTGGAATGGACCACTGAGCTATCAAGGTGGGGCGGGCAAAATACGCAGTGAGGTAGGTTACACAGTCACCATCTTGCTCTCTACCACTTGCTTTCGTCTCTGTCGTCTCTTTCTCTTCGCACTTGATTCCTGCATTTCTTGATCTTTTCTGTCTCAGTTCCATCCCTGTGTCCCGTTCCTCCCCTCGATTCAGTTGTCTGCCTTTCCTTTCTGTGGGCCTGGTTCATTTTCATTTGGCAAGGATTAAAAAAAAAACATGACTCCAGAGGCTATAAACATGCTACATTCACTGGAGTGTTTCCCACTCTTCCTGTCCCAACTAAGCTGCCTGTTTCTTTGCATGGGTGTCAGGGCCTCCTCCACACTGGGAAACATGGGTTGAACCAGGAGCAGACCGGAGGGAGGAACAGGATAATCAACTCAGGTGCCATCTCAACCACTACCCTCCAGGACGCCTCCCTGCAAAAAGCCCCCAACAAATGGGTCTCCCTATCAGCCTCTTAATCAACAAGTCTCCGGCCCCACATCTGCATAGCCATGGGTTTAGCCTCCCTTTGTCTTTCACATAGTGTTATGTGAGCTCGACCAGAGGGTGTTGGATTGCTTGGAATGGGAGCCAGTTGCATTGTACAGGAACACGCCAATTTTGTAGGCATGAGGAGATGGAGTGGTTTGCTCGGAGTCATGGGATGTTGGCTCGATGCGGAGACTCGAGCCTTGTTCCCTGGCTCTGGATTCAACATTTCTGGCCATTGCCTCACACACTCTCTAAGCGTGACTTAAAGAGGACATTACACGGCATACTGATGTTATTTTACAGTTTTATATAGCGCGAACTCGGGTTCGGGGGAACTGGAGCACTTTAAATGAGCATCACACTTTTTTCTGCAATGCATAGGGCTCTTAATGTTTGAATGATGTATAAGCTTGCAATCACGTTTAAGCTGTTTGCCCTGGATATAGAACACTATGTATAATGTTAGTCTCTACAGCTTACATTCTTTGACTACTTGCTAACACAGAGAGCCTTCTCCTACTATACTCATAAACACTGCATGAAAAAATGGCATTAATTTACTCTTGCTTATTTCCTCTCCTTTCTTCATTCAGAGTGACCCTCTTCTTGGCTTCCATCCTCTGCATAGCTTCTATTTCTGAGAATAGTAGTTTAATTAAACAATGTTCTTCTCTGTCTCTTGCCTGTCTGCCCAAATCCTTCTTATTGTAATTCTGCATTTGGCTGATACCTCATTTCATAGATTACAACCTCCCCTCTTTAAATCCCTATCCCTGTGATCTAACAATAACTAATATCTGCCAGCCTATCTATCCCACCAACAGTTCACCTGAAACCACATAGCCCCCACTAATGATCACATTTACCTGATATTAATATATAACAAAGTAACCGGAGTAAATGGATGCATTTTCTCTTGAGAGCACATTACTAATCAAAATACCCAACAACAACCACTGGAATAACCACTAACCATTCCAGAGTAGCATGCTATTCGTTGTAAAGCACTTTGACGCCTCGTCAGGGGTAGTAAACACTATATAAATCCAATTACAATTACATGACAGCCGTGGAGGATTTCTCATTCACTTTATTACAAAGAGCATTACAGCCTATGTTTGGCACTTGTAATAAGGCAGAGGGGATACCCGTTACGTTTTGTTAAAGTTTCACATCTGAGAATCCCTAAATAAGATCCTGTATGTCTCAAGTAAGAGAATGCCTCCTATTAATTTAGCATATTAGTAGAATAATCCTAATTGCAGGATTGTATTGTGTCTATAATTTCAGTAGTAAGGCACCACTGGAAATCATCAACTGTGCACATGTGAGCAGCGCAGAATTTATAAAGGCATCAAAACTAGATGCGTTGGGGGTTTCAGAGATAAAGCTGAGAACTTAGGTTTCTGTTGAATTCAGATGCGAAAAGAAGTGAGACATGCATTGGCAGTAGGATGCTAAATAAAAAGAATCAGGTAGGAAAGGTAGGAAAGGAGACGAACAGTGAATAGATTTCTGGTAGGAAGTGCAATAGGAAGTGCTTAATTTATATAAGAATAAGTCCCAGAGCCCAAAGTTTTGCTCAGATGTCCGCGGCTGGCATTATCAAATGTAGGTGTGCTACATTCAACATTGCATTGCCTTGCTTCCACCTCACTCCCTGCCTCTTTATCTCACTCTTGCAGGTGCTTGTTTATCCCTGATTTGTCCCTGTGTCACTGTTTGTCCGCCTTTCTCTTCCCCCTTTCCTACTTTTGGGGGTTTTCTCTCCTTTGTTCTGGATCAAAGCCTGTTGAGGAAAAATAAATGCGCGTCCTCAAAAATAGGTGCATCAAGCAGTGGGGATTGACCAAGTGTCGATTGAACAGTAAGGACAGATAATCTCATAAACAGAAAGTAATAATGAACAAAGAGCAGAGAGTGCTGACGGACTTTGGAATAGGCCTAGATTATATATATATTGCAACACTGACATTACACAACAGAATCAAGAATTCATGGTTAGCAGTGCAGAGTCTGACGCAGGATGTAGGAAAAAGAAGCAGAGGCAGGAGCTTGAAGGGCGCAGTTTGAGCGTGAAGCTTGTATGGTTTGCAGCCGGTGAGGTGAAGCTGAGGAGAATGGTGCCACGAGAAGCAAGTGGCAGCACAAGAGACATCTGAGGCTCACAGATGGTCAACCCAGGGGCCCCCAGTCCACACAGGCCTCTAGGGCTGTGGCCCCCAGACTGCAGCCCCGCTGACACCAGTCCCTTGCAGCTCTTGACTCCTAGCAGCACGGAGGCGCGATATCAGACAGAGACACGTACTGTTCTTCAGCCAGCTCCCAGGAAGGGAAGGTTTGTGCCAAAACTTCCAGGACCTCATGCATTGCTCGCAACCCTGCGTCTGCATTGAAGGTCTGCAGAGCACGCATTGGAGATACTGAGACTGCATGTCAACAGGGCTGCAAGTGGAGAAGGTGGCGAATCCCTCACGGAGAGCAATGCAAGCCAAGGTCCAGAGAATCTCCAAAGGAAACTAGGATGGCAGAGATTGCTGAGCTCTGGCACGAAGGGTGAAGTATGAGCTAAGGTAAGGCCATAGAGCTGTGGCACACAACTGGTAGGTGCCAAGGTGGCCGGCTTTAGCTGGGTGTAGCTTGTGCATTCATTTTTAGAACCACGTACCAGCTCCGCCTTTACCATTTTTACAACAATATTGCCACTATCCCCCCCGCCCTTGATCTCTGCCAGTAAGCTCAGTTTTGGTTGCAATCCCTGCTGGGATACACAGCACATCCCCACTGGGCAGCCACAGGCTAAGAATTGTCCACAAGTGCTCAAAACAGCCAACTGAGAACTATTATAGTGAGTTTCGATACTTTTAAGACACCATAAAGTATCTAACAGGACACAAGGCTCAACTAATATTGGGTACTGGTGTGCTCGTGCCTCTCCCAGTAGGCAGTGTACGATAAAGGGTTATTTGTAGGCACAGGAGGAAGGCAACATTGGTTCTGGCTTTTACTGTGAGATAACTGGGATCGGGCGCTGCATAAATCAACGGGAGATGGGGCCTCCTGACGCCCATTGGAATAACTTGAGGAAAAAGATCCCAGCTTGTGATCAGGGAAATCCGGGGTTCCAGTGGTGACCCAAAAGAGGAAAAGGAATACACCAAAGCAGCCAGGCCAGCCACTGGCACCAAGACCTATATCGATATCTCCACACTAAACTCCAACAATTACACTCCTGGACTTCTCATGCTTCCCTAGGGAGGCCAATGTGGGACTGCTACAGTCAAAGATTACATTTAAGTTTACCTTCTTGAAAGACGCTGGGGGAGTCTTATTTTTAAGCAACATGAACATCAAAGGGCTTCCTGTTTCCCTAAGCCCCACAGTACTGGCTCAAAACTCAGCTACCCCCCTGCAGGCGGTGGGTTTGACATCCAGCAATGGCACCAGGATAATTAAAGATATCTAAAGGTCCCCTGTTAAGCAGAATAATTCAGATAACCTGGATATGGTGCCAGTAGCTCAAGCCAGCCTGAGAGTCAAAATCAGCCCTTTATGCCTAGAGCTCTTAGAACACTCTGAGCTGACCCAGGAAATAGTGATGAAAAATGATAACCCTCTGACACCAGAACATTTCTCGCAGCCAACACGGTCAACCGCTGGGGGGCAGGACGACCTGCTACAGTTAATAAACCAACTTGAAAGAGGAAGAAAGTAAATGTCAAATACTCAGGACTGACACAGAGCTAGGGCTAGGGCTAGGAATGGGATCCCATAACAATTGTTCAACTCCGCCGAATCGTGCTGTGGCTGCGATTATCCCCCCACTGCGTTGAGCCCTCAGGAAACAGCTGACAATTTGGCTGGTACTGACAACGAGAACTCATTAGCAGCTTTGAATGATACCTTATATCTCTACTCGAAGGAATGGGAGAGGAAGCTTGCTTCATTGGGCAACGAGGCACCAACAAACTCCAGCCCTAACCCAAAAGGAAGCACAAACTCACAAGGGGACTTATGGTCAACCATGTTAAGAATTCTGCAGAGCTCAGAAGAGGTACTCAATTTTCAGGCAAACAAAATGGACATACAAATTAGCCTCCTGAATACTCTAGCAATGTACGTGTCAGGCATTGATGATAAAATTGCAAACTGAAAATTGTAAACCGAAAGACGGCACAGGCTGACACACAGGGAATAGGGCAGAGGTGTGGCTGTTCTCCTGTCCTAGACAAGCTGTCAACACTTCCGGTGATGATGTCAAATCTACTGGTTGACCTCAAAGACATGATTAAAGACAGGCCCCAAATGAGGATAGTACCCCTGAACACTAAGGCAGGCCACTCAGAGGCACCACCTCCAGCGGAGTCTGAGGGGCTGAAGTGCAGCCACCTTTACGGCTGGAAAAATGAAGGCCTGGGGACTGCTGGATCCAGCACTGGAGTGGCACCTTCACCAATGGCAGGGTCACCAGAATTTAACAAGACCCAATAAAACATGGACGGACCACCAAAACAGCAGGGAGCAAGCAAGAGAAAGGGTCGTGACAAAATGCTCCTCCGGACTAGCAGGCTGGCAGTCAACTCAGTCTTCAATGAAAAAACTCAGGTCACACTCCACCCCCAGGGACACAGATCTCTTTGAAAATGCCCTGCGAACGGATAGAGGTAACATCCTCAAGCTCATTCGGACAATGAATGGTAAGAGGGAGGCCATCTCACATTATAAAGTGTGAGAAGTTGGCCTGGTATATGCTGTCCACTAGTTATAGGGGGCACCTTGCACCAGTCCAAACAACCCCTTATTGATGATAGGTTAAAGACAACCGTATTTGAAAGCTTTGCTAGTGGTAGCTATGGAGAGAAGCCTTCAGGCTAAGTCTTGAAAGAATGTAAAGCAGTTTGTTTTACCAGTCTATAATCTCTTGAATGACTAGATGAAAGGAGAACCACACCAGGTATATATATAAAATATATTTATTTATTACTAAACACACCCTGCTAGTCTCTTTATGAGGTTAGAGGTCAAAGCACATATGTTACCATTAAAATATCACAGTAAAGTAGCACAATATACGATAGGCCCTGGGGCGAACCAAACCATATATTAAGAAAGTGGTATAAGAACCACGACTTGACTAGACACAAGGCCTAGAGCCTGTAGAATCGCTGGGACCCCAAGGAACCACCCAAAGTAGTGACACAGGGGACCCACGGGGGACGTGTGCAGTGTGAGAATACAGCCGCGAGCTCCGTTACCTTCTATGGTGAAAGTCACGGTTGGAATTTTACAGATTAAGGACACTTAGAGGTGGACTAGGAACAAACCCTTTTGGACTTAGATGGTTCTAGGACCAACACCCATGGGAGCACCGGAGTGCTTGTGTTACCTAACCCAGGGAAGCCGGGTGCTTAGGTGTCAAATGGTGTCGGGCGTCTTCGTCGATTTCAATGGCAAGATGCTTAAAAGTGCTGCTGCCAGGAAGAAGAGAAGTGTCCGAAGAGATCCAAGCCTGGATCAAAGATGTGAAGAACCTGAACGCAGCGGGGACAGAGTCTGGGTCACTTGCCAGTGACCAGGGGCACGATAGACGAATGCCCACTGATGTCGGGTGCTTCAGGTGCGAAGAGGGGAAGCTTGAGTCTTCAGCCACGAGGACCAGGAGGTGTTGACAACAACCAGAAACTGGATTCGAGCTGTCCCACAAAGGATGTTGAGTGCTGCAGCGTCCGTGCCCGGATTGGACGAAACAAGCCTTGGCAACAGCAACCCATGCAGGAAGAGGAAAGATGCTTCGGTGCGGACCAGCAAGGTCCTGGGGACTCCCAGAGCAATGGAAAGTCAGGGCACGTCTGGAGCAACCAGGGAAGCCCAATTAAAGTTAGAGTTGCCTTCACAGGGACCCATCAGTCAATGGACCAGGGATCGCAAAGGGACCTCGAGAGAAAACACAAAGGGCCAGCTCACGGAACACTCGTGGAGTGTAGGCGGGCAATGTTCTTTGCAAATGCTGCTCGGGATCAGGGCTACAAGTAACCCAAAGCTCAGCTGCAGATGTTGCCTCAAAGCTTCTGCTTCTGCAAATCATCACGGTGTCCAGGGGTGTGGGTTGCATGGTCTCCACAAGGGATACAGGCCTCAGAGTTGCTGACCTCACAGATCGACCCCAGAGACCACGGGAACCCACCTCCTGTGTTGCAAAATTCTTCAGAGTCCTCAGGAGCTTCTGAGATGCAAACTGGACTGTTGCGTGTTTGGTGCCTGCCAAGCAGGGGAGTAACTCCTTTACTCCAAGGGAGATTCTTCAGTCATCTAGCGTTGTGTAGATTGTCGAAGTTCCAGGATTCAGTTTCAGAGTTTCGTCCAGGGATATCTAAAGTCTGTAGTCAGGGGTTCCCTCTTTATACCCAAGGAAGGGGTTGGATTAACTCAGGGGACCTACCTATGGGAGGGTTTGGAAAGAGGGGTGGCTACACCCATTTCCTTTGTCCTGTTTCGCACCAGAGCAGGGGCTGGTGGCCCCTGCAATCGGTTTGAGCTGGACTATGCACAGGGACACCAAATGTGCCCCCAGTGCAGACTTCAAAGCACTCTTGGAGTGCTCCCACCCAGCCCTAATCCACTAAAGCCTGTCTGGGAGGTGATAACACCTCCCTGTGACAGGAAACCTATTGACCAGGCCTCCCCTGCCAGAGTTTCGGTCAGCAGCAGGAGGCCAGACTTGTGTAAATGGCTGGCAGTATCCATTTTGTGATGCCAGGGCTCTGTTAGCAGGTACCAGGTATACTGGTGCTGTCATGTCTCTCCCTCTAGAAGGGTGGGATCATACTCCCACACCAGTTACTGGTGTGGGGTATGATTCCAAGGTGTTTGACACCAAACACGACATGTTTCCGTGCAGCCATCCCAAAGTTAGCATTTACTGCGAGGTTATAATGCACTTAAGAGTATATGGTCAGGCTGCATCACAATACAACCCCAGAGAATAGATTCCGAAGGCTGCAGAGGGGCTCCACTCATGCAGGGGCACCCTCTCACATAAAACCAAGCACCCTTCCTTCAGGATTGATAAGGCCTGCCATAGGGGTGACTGATAGGTTTATATGTGCAGTGATAGGGTGAGATATAGTGAACCTATACCTCAGTGAGGGGTGCATGCACCACCTCACTCAGGCCGCAGTAGCAGTCCTGTGGTGTCATTTTGGAAGGTTTCCCAGGGGTGGCATAATACATGCTGCAGCCCCTAATAGGCCTCTGGGGTACCTATGCCCTGGGTACATAGTATACCATATACTAGGGACTTAAGGGTACCCCATAATCCAATCCGAAGGTACATGGAATCAATTTAGAGAGGAGGCAGCTAGGCTGGGATCCTGGATAGCAGGGCCCCAGCCAGACTAAAGTCGAAAAACAGTGAAACATCAGCAAAAAGTGGGGGTAACAATAAGAAGCAGATCCTACTCTCCTACATATAGTATAAATTGAATGTATTGACCCAGGCCCTAATCAGTTAAATGAATCAACTAAAGTGGTTTGGGGCTCTACTGAGATGGCTGAGAAGATCCTGAGTGCAGCCAATATATTCCAAGGCTGGGGGATTACCATTACACCATTCAAGCGAACAGAATATCCCCATGTCCTGAGTCACAAAAAAAGGTTGACTTAAGATCGACCTGACCGAGAACTGTCTACTCTGTCCTGAGGAACGCAAGAAGCAAAATAAATGGGCTGGACGGCCCTGTGGCGGGCCTGCCACAGAACCAGAAATGGCACAGAGTGGGGTTGGCTGTCTGGTGCCTTGAACACAGCCAGACTTTTACAATGACATGTAATGACTGCTCTTACTACTGGTATTGACAAAGCTCTTATGATTTGCTCTTGGAATATTAATGGCCTGGCCAATAAGTTTGAAGAACCAGACACCTACCAATACCTGCGCACCTTCAATGTAATTCTCCTCTAAGAAATCTGGGCTCAGGTCACATCTCATCTGGAGGGCGTTACAAGCTTTTATATGCCTGCAGTCAAGGCACACAAACATGGCTGCAGGAAGGGTGGTCTGGCAATATACGTCTCAGCTTCAAGCAATATTGAAAGCCTAGAGCAAGAAACTGAAGAAGCTGGCCTACAAATCATAGTAATGAGTGTTAAGACTACAAACAGCCTGCCCAAGAAAATGATAATGGTAAACGTCTACAATCACCCCAGCGCCACAACCAGGGCTAGGCTAATAGAGAAGCTGACTGAGACAATCCTGGCTCTAAGGCTAAATTAACAAGACTATGAAATGATAGTTACAGGCTACTTCAACATGTGGCTAATGAGTAAGCTGCTGAAAACTGAGGTCACATAGGACCAAGAAGACCTTTGGTTGATACCAACTCATGAGGCCACCAGTGGCAAAAGGAAGATAGGAGAAGTCAGAGCCTACAAGGAAACCTAGATCATTTAGACCATAGAGCATTAAATGGTCGGTACAACCCCGGAAAACCACATGAGCCTTCGTTTCTGTCCAGGTCTTGTGCATCACTCATTGACTACACATTTGGAAGACTCTCACTACTGCTGGTTGTTAGTGCTTACGAGTTTGGCAAGAAATTGGAAAGCGACCTCTGGTCCCAAGAAATAATTCTAGACTTAGGCTTAGAAGCACACGTACCCGCAAAGGATAAGGGAACTCCAGGTTACACAATCAACCTCAAACGCATAAAATTGCACAGTCACCTCCCAAATGGCACTGGCACAAACTGCCAAACTATTGGTGATTCATTCTAATTCTGAGACAACTGGTGAAAACCCACTGATCAGCAAGGAAACTCGTAAATCCGACTGCAAAACCAGTCAAGTTAGTCTCAATAAACAGGCAACATCAAGAGAATACTGTCAACTCCCTACGGAGGAGAGAGTGTAACCCCATGATCTGGATGGCCAAAAAGGAAGTCAACTGCCTCTGGCGAGCACTCAAAATGTCACCTATGGACCCTTTCATTCAGAAAGATTTCAGGGCTTCAGGGAAACAATTAAAAAGGGCAAAATCGCAGCTTCAAAGGGTGGCCCAGGATTTGTCCTGGGCTAAGCTGCTGCATGACACAGGGGAAAACAACTCCACCTCCTTTTGGCAAACAGTAAACGAATCAACAGGCCCCTCCTAGGAATGGCCGCACCCAACAACTCTGAGACAACCTGGTATCATTTCTTGAGCTGTCACAATAATCAGGGGTCACTAGAGGAACAACATAGTGCAAATTAGATGACCAGGACCAAGCAAGCACATCTCAAACCTCACAAAGGTAGAAGGCCCCAGAACTAGCTAGGTGCACAATCAGCCCTTGCACCGAGGCAAATTGCAAGGCGACACAGGGAAGGTGTGCCGGGCCGGAATGGACTTCCACCAGCCATTTACAGGGAGGACCCACTTTTCTGGACAGCTCAACTTGCTCCATTCAGTTCCATAGTATTCCTTAAATCTTTAAATCTTGCCCCAAAATACAAGGGGGGATAAAGGTGACCCCAAAAATTACTGTTTACTAGCCTTAATTGATATTAATGTAAAATACTACACAGAGGTTCTATTGGAGAAATTACAACATTGGGCTGAGGCATACTCCATTTTTCCTGTAAATCAAACTGGCTTTACTAAACAAACAAGGACCACAACAAACATTATGGTGCTTTCGTTGAAGATTGATTCTACAAAAATGAATACAAACCCTGTCCACCTTGGTTTAATTGATTTCAAATCTGCTTTTGATACAGTGGATCGGGGTAGGCTCTGGAGGAAACTGGCAAACCTAAATATGCCAAAAGAGCCCTGGAAATACTGCAAACAGACACCTGGCTCATGATCAAAGTAGGGGATGGCTCCCATTTCTCAAGGAAAATAAAAACCACACAAGGGTTGAAACAGAGATGTTTTTTGGCCTCAACCTTGTATAACCTGTTCCTTGCAGACCTCACATTCTCACTAAATAAAGTGAACTCCCACTCACCAAAAGTGGGGGGCTTTCAGTTTTTGAATCTACTGTATGCGGATCATTTAGTCCTTGCAAACAGAACCAAGGTCTACCCACAGTGCATGTTGAATGAAGCCCTCGCCAACTGTGAATAACAGAAAAAAAAATAAAAATAGCAGTGCAAAGAAAAATGGCACGGAAGCATATCTTGCATCTGGGAGATGAAATAATTGAATCAGTAAAAAGCTTCAAGTACCTTGGAGTTTATTTCAATGGGAATGGAAGCTATGGCGACCAACTGGAGGCAATCAGGAAGAAGGGCAAAGAGTTGGCCTTCGTCTTGAGGTCTCTTTGCAACAAGCTTAAAGACACCACGCTTACCCCCATCTTACAGGTAGCACAAGCTAAGATCCTTCCTATCTTGACATATGGGAGCGAGTTCTAGGCTCTCAGGGGCAGGGACTGTGAAAATCTGGACAAAATGATTCTCAAAATTTACAGGTGAATTTCCCAACTACCTCTGAACACATCATCTTCTCAAATAAGGCTGGAATTTGGTATCCCCAAACAGTCAATGGCTTGGAAGGCGGTCTTTGTGTCCTGTTGCCACAAGTTTAGGAAGGCTCCAGAGGGCTCACTTGGTGGCCACCTCTGGCAGGAACAGGAACTGGAACTCAGGCCGAGGTCCCTGCACGTGTCTATGTAAACCAGGCCTTGAGTTCACAAAGCTTAACAAATGCTTGGGGCTTATATCCAGACCACCCGGAGCTTGGAAAACTAACCAAATCAAGTGCACAGTTGTTATCATTGTTTGAGGATAAAGATAAACAGTCTAAACGTAGTCATGGGTGGATGACACTTTAAAACTACACCAGGTTAAAATCACAGGGCTACCTTGGCGAAACCTATTGTAATCGGGCCAAGGTGCATTTCCTGAAGTACAGGCTGGATTGATAACCATTATTAAAGTGCTCCTCCCATGTAGAAGAAGGGCAGGGCAAGCCATTTGCTGGTTATGCCTGCAAGAACTGGAGAACATCGTCCATGCCTTATGACTGTGCCACACCGGTATGGGGGATCTATGCGAGCTTTTGTGCAGGAAGTGGAGAAACCGGGCCTAATATCATGCAGGGAGGCGGTGCTGGTCTGCTTTGACCCTACGGCTATCAGTCTGGACTGTGCCATGATCAAATTCCTTCAGAGATTTGAAAAGGGGGCTGCGAGTAAGGAGTAAGTAGCCGGTGGAGATGCAAGAGCTACTTAAGAACTCACCAATAGAGCAATAACACTCTTAAACTCTTGCAATTGCCCGTAGCTCGGCTCAAACCAAAGGCCCAATACTCGAAGAAGGGAACAATCACACTTCAACTTTGAACTGCACACCCTTGACGACTGCTCTATCAGTTTACTTACACCTTTTTTCCAGTCATTAACATTTGTCTTTATGTTTAGAAAAAGGGGTTTTATGACATGATATCTTGCACTTTAATGTTTTATTGCTTACTAATACCACAACAGTACAGATCTTATATTTTACTTTTTAAAGTAACATTAAATGATTTTAAAATTGATTATTTTTACCTTACTGCTATGAAATAAGTCGTTGTATGGGCTTTGTATAGCTGTTTAATCATGCATTTTATTGCAAATATTTTAATTAATCATGAATTAAAGATTACTTACTTAAAAGAGTTCATGAGCTTTTCTTTGACTTCCATAAAAAAGGCTTCAAAATCCACTTCAACAGCCATATGCATGCAACACCTGCTCACTCAGCAAACACACCACAGAGGTCTGGGGTCTCTCAGCAACAGCTTGCCGGATCTCCTCTTCCTCACAGAAACCTAGCTCAACCCAACGTCAGAATGGGACATTGCTGTGGCTATCCCAACAGGTTACAAGATTGCATGCCAGGCCCGCCCTCACAAGCCAGGAAGAGGACTCACAATCATCCATAAGGACACCATCAAATTCACCACATCCATGGACATCAATACCCCCTTCATAGAGCACATGCACTCCATTCTGCAAATGGACAGGAGCTGCACCCTGAAAGGCACCCTGGCATGTCAACTACCAGGACCATGAACAAACTCAAGCAACCTCATCACAGACTTCATTGCTCCGTTCACCATCAACTCCAAGGACTTCATACTACTTGGTAACCTCAATTTCTACCTCAAAGTCCCAATGGACCCCTGCTCAACAACCCTCCTCAAAAGCCAGAACAACATTGGACTCACCCAGCTCATCACAGACCTTATACACATTGCAGGACATACTCTGGTTCAAATCTCCACCAACCGGTGACAGGATCACAAATGACCCCACCTCAGCACTCACATGGACCGACCACTCCATCATGCACTTCCAAATCAACACACCATGAGTCAACACTCCCACCAGCATCAACCTACCGATCCAGAAGTGGTACAAAGTAACAGAGGCTGAATGGCTAGGTATCCTCAAAAAAGACAAACCCAACACCACCAACAACCTCGACAAGGACATCACCAAATTCAACAAATTGATGAACACCTATGCAGACTCCCTCACATCCATCATAAACAACAGACAAAGAAGACCCAACAAACAAGCTAGCTGGAATGCAAATGACCTCTGGAAATTTAAAAGCTGAACGCAGCTAGACAGAGTATGGAGGCCCAGCCACAATGCAGACGCCAAAATCACCAACAAGGCTACACTCATGCTCTACTACCAACAAAAGAACGGCATTGACCAAATGCATATAGGCTAGCTCCAACAGCTGCAAGGAGATCTTCTCGATTGTCAATGAATTCACCACCACCAAGGTTGCAGCCCACACCATAACAACATCAAAGAAACGCCATAACATCCTTTATAACTTCTTCCGCAGCAAAATAGAAAATATCTTCGCAAAATTTGAACAACGATCAGAGCACAAAGATCTCATTGCCAACCTGACCACCACCAACCAAGACAAACACCTGACTGAATGGAAAAAAAAGTACACTTAGGTGCCCCAACGGACCCATGCCCCCATCACATCTACAGCATGGGAGGACCCCCAATCATCAACACATTCACCCACATCATCACCTTCATCAAATCGCCACCTTCCCAGAAGACTGGAAACATTCAGCGGCCAAGCCCTCCTCAAAAAACCATCGTCCAACTACCTCGAACTCCAGGACCTACTGGACCATACCCAATCAGCATTCTGTAGCAACCACAGCACAGGAAAGCCATTCATCATGGCTACAAGCCAGATCTGCACCATACAGTACAATAGAGTGACCTCAGCCCTCATATTACTCAACCTCTCTGCTACCTTTCATACAGTGTCCTACCATACCTTCATCAGAAAACCACACAATGGAGGCATAAATGACCAGCCCTCAACTGGATAAGCACTTTCCTCACTAGAAGAATATAGTGGGTCACTACCACCCTACACATCAGAATTCAAGAATCTGATCTGCACCTCCAGGGCTCATCGCTTAGCGCAACCCTATTCAACATCTACATGACACCGCTCATCAACATCATCAGATCACAAGGCATCTGCATCATATCCTACATTGATGACACCCAACTCATCCTTTCTCCAACAGAAAAGTCCACCAGAACGAGCTTCTCCTACTGCATGATCAACGTAGCACACTAGATGACATCTAACTACCTGAAACTCAACTCCGACAAGACAGAAGTGCTGAACTTCTGAAACAAAAACACTCCTTGAGACTCCACCTAGTACCCATCATAGCTCAGACCTACACCAACCTACCACGCCAGAAACCTCTGAATTTATCTGTATGACAAGCTCAACATGACAGCACTAGCAAACACAGTTAGCTCCTTCTTCTTCCTTATTCTCCACATGCTACACAAGATCTTCAAATGGCCCTGAACACAAAACACACCGCCACGCAAGCCCTTATCACAAGCAGATTAGACTACAGCAAAAGACTATACACCAGGCTCTCCAACCATCTACTCCACTGACTTCAGCCCATCCAGAACACTGCAGGGAGACTCATTCTTGACCTCCCACGACACACCCACATTTCACCACACCTTGGAGGGCTCCACTGGCTCCCCATCCACAAATGCAGCCAATTTAAACACCTCATGCATGCATACAAGGCACTGCACAACGCTGGACCAACATACCTGAACAACCACATTTATTTCCACCAAACCACCAGATTCATATGCTCAGCATCACACTCACTCAAACAGACACCCCACATCAACAAAAGCAGAACAGGAGGTTGAGCATTCTACTATATCGCATCCAAGATTTCCCTTAAAACATTAGGCGCTCCTTCTCACTTCTTAAATTCCACATGAAGCTGAAGACCTGGCTCATCAGCAAATTCTGTGGGGCGAACACCCAACACCATTGGTCTAATACTTACACACCTGCTCCAGCACCTGGATACCCTCACGGGTGATTAGTTGCACCATAAAAATCCACATACCATAACAGATTTGCCATGCAAACCTCTGGAAAGTGTACAATTGTGCAACTTTGTGAAGTTTTCCATTGACTTTCGAACTCATTGTGTGGGGAAAAAAATGTGCGGAATCCATGAGATGGAACAGCAAGCAGGGATGTGGTGCGTAGGACTGATGTTGAGCCAGCCAAGTTATGCTTGCCTGCACCTCCTGACAAAGTGATAGAGTGGGTCTATCAGTGATGCTGTGCTACGTTGATGATGCTGTTGATGTAAAACAAGGTCCCCATGTAGCAACCTGGGCCACTGTGGTGAGAAGGAGGGTGAACTGTGCAAAGTCACACAAAGTCAGGCAAGAGCTTGCTAATGCACATAGCATATACTATGTTTAATGGTGTATGCTATTATGATAAATGTGGAGCTGTGATCTTTGATCCAGATTTCACCCACTAATCAACATTCCACTATGCTGAAGTAAAATGCTTTTTGTTTGTGTGGCATACCATCAAAGAACAAAACAGGAGCTACACATAGAGACAATGTGTAAAGTGCATCTGCTGTTCTTAGCCTTACTTGCTAGGGTAATCCCTGCACCCTGGAAATATCCAGTAGGGTGGATAGGGCCACTGGTACCATGACTGGGGCTGGGTAAAAATGTATCCAACTTGCGAATATAAGTACTCACCTTGTTCAGTCTGCCTGCTCAGAGAATACGGTTTGAAAAACCCACTCAAAGGTGTACTACAAAAATCAGAGGAGTTCCTGCATGAAACCAGACCAGAAATGTTCCTGTCTTCAAGAGGCTTAAACTTTACATTGTCACACAGTAACAGATCTGTGACACTTATTGACCTCGTTATCAAACCAGAAGATTGCATCTTGCAAACCACTTTACATTAAAAAAATTCAGGAATGTCTTACTTTATTGCCTCTCTTTCCATCATTAGACACTTGCAAAAATCTACCCTTGGGACAATTTCTGCGGTATAGGAGTAATTTCTGTTCCTTTGAGTATGACACTTGAGCTAAAAATATAAGTTAAGAACTGATTGACAGGATCTACCTAAGTAATGTTATCAGTCCTGAATTAAGAAGGCACTCAACAATCCTTAGTAAAAGCTCTTTAAGATTGCCAACCATCCCATCAGTAAATGAACCACGAAACTCAAGGGACCACTTTGATACCTTTCTGCCACAGAAACAACATCTTGCAACTCAACTTTGTTAAGAATCTGCCAAAGGAAATAAATGTGGCAATTTCAAAATGTGGAAAGAAACTAAAGCCAGCATGAATATTGGAGTTGGCCCTTTTTGCAGGTTCAGCCCCAAACTTTTTCGTCTTTACCCTCCTGTTGTCTGAACCTGTTTTTGTTGGCTTTTAGGACATTACCACTGCTAACCAGTACAAAAGGGCTTGTGCTCTTTCCTTTAAATATGGTAGAATTGGCTTATACACAAATGGCATCTTTTTAATTTAGTTGTAAGTATCTAGTAAAGTGCACTACATGTGGCCCTGTAAATTAAATGCTACTAGAGTGCCTGCAGCACTGATTGTGCCACCCACTTATGTAGCCCTTTAAAAAAGTCTCAGGCTTGCCATTGCAGAGCCTGAATGTGCAGTGTTAAACTGCCACGTCGACCTGGCAAGTTAACCCTCTTGCCAGGCCCGGCCCAAACCTTCCTTTTTAATACATATGACACCCCTAAGGTAGGCCATGGACAGCCTCAGGGTGCAGTGTATTTAAAAAGGCAGGCACGCAATTCTAATTTTTACATTGCCTGGTTATGAAAAACTCTGAAATTTGTTTTTTACTAATGTAAGACCTATCTCTTCCATAGGTTAACATTGGGATTACCTAATTACACTTTGTATGTGTAATTCCCAACTGGTAAAAGATGGACTTTTCGAGTTTGGTGTCTCTAAGCTCACAATTTAAATTCACACTTATGGTAAAGTTGGATTTGAGCTGCAAGTCCGAAAATGCCACTTTTAGAAAGATGGCATTTACTTACTTACTAACCATTATGTTCCTTCTGCCTGTCTATGAATACTTGTCTGGGGTGGGTTACAGCTGGGCCTTGTGCATTCCCTCTAGACAGCCACACACAATTGGAACTTAGGTATGACTTGATGGGCCTTAATGTACCATTAACTGGCTTGATGGGGGCAGAGCAAAGCACAGCCTCACGTGTACCTAAATAGGGGTGCCCTGTCTCCACACAATAGGCCTAATGACCTTGTATTGTCATTCCAGCCAGCTTAGAGCCAGGGCAGGGGAGGAAGGGGATTCCCTGCACTTCAAAGCTACTGTCTAGAAACTTTTCCCACCTTCCAGAACCAGGACACCAAAGTATAAATAATGGACCTCAGATACTACCACTTCACTACACTTCTAGACCGGAGGACATTCTGCCAAGAAGGACTGCAATGCTGCTGAAAGAACTGTAACCCTGCTAGACTCTTTCTTCTGCTGTGCCTGTCCTGCTGCCCTCCTTGCCTGGGAGTAAGCAGGGCTAGACCTGCATCTCTACATCCTCAAGAACTTAAGTGACTCCATGGACTTGCTGGCTTGCCTCTTGTTTTCTGAAATCTCAGAGACACAAAAAACTTCCAACTTACCTGCTACCAAACCTGGACTCTACCATCGTGAGTTTACCCAACCAAGTGGTGCCACCCCAGTCCTGCACCCTTGGAAGGTGGCCTAAGGTGCTATGCCATCTGTGGTCCTTCTCAGAACTGACAATGCAAACTCTTGCAAATCACCGCTGCGAGGACCATGCACTAGGATTTAAGGTACTGTGTTCTGCAGATGCAGGTGGGTCCCTGTAGACGGCCAATGCTTCATCCTGGTGAGCCTGAACTTGTGACGTTGTCCCAATCTGGTGCGACCAGATAAACACAGTTGCTGCTTTGCGCTTTAATGCATTATTTTCATCTAAACATTTAAAATTGCATATCTCAGGATAACTTATTAGATGTTTGTGGTTTTGGAATTGTTTTGTTCATTAAACAAAGCTCTATTTTACTAACCAGGTGTGGTATCTTTATGTGTGGGGTTTCCACTGTTTTATTGTTTGACGTGGTGCACAAATAACAAATATTTTATACATTGCCTCTTAAATTAAGCCTGACTACTTTGTTCCAAGCTACCAGAGGTTGAGCACAGGTTAATATAGGGTATGTATCTGACTCACCCTGACTAGGATTGTGGTTCCTGTTTGGACAGGGTGCATACCTCTGCCAACCAGAAACCTACTTTCTAACAATATGTTTATGGGGTTTAAAGGGTTTGAGCACTTGATGATGATTGGGGTCATTGTGAGAGGAGGGATGGTAGGTAGAATGAAGACAGTTTAGTCACTACCAGTGCGCCACAGAGTAAATTTTCATGTTGGCACCAGGAATGCATGCAATATAATCAATATGGTACATGCAGTGGTAAAACAGATTCAACACCTGTGCAATTGGTAGAATGATATGTGTAGCTAAAGATGGATTTAACCCAGATCTGTGACTAGGGGTGAGTGTCTGAAAAGTTTCACAGCTCCGTCAGTCATCTCCTTGTGTTTGTCACCATAGTCTAGACATGTCACACCTGTGAGAAGTTGGCCTGGTACATGCTGTCCACTAATCATAGTGGGCACCTTGTACCAGTCCAAACAAACCCTAATTGGTTATAGGTTAAAGACAACCTTTATTGAGAGCTATCCTAGTGGTAGCTATGGAGAGCAGCCTTCAGGCTAAGTCTTGAAGGAATGTAAAGCAGCTTGTTTTACCAGTCTATAATCTCTTGAATGGCTAAATGAAAGACAATCACACCAGGTATATATATGAAATATATATATTTATTTCTAAACACACCCTCCTAGTCTCTTTATGAGGCTAGAGGTCAAAGCACATAAGTTACACTTCAAATATGACAGTAATAAGCACAAATACACGTCAGGCCCTAGGGGCGAGCCAAACCATATACTAAAATAGTGGTAAAAGAACCACGACTTAACTAGACACAAGGCCTAGAGCCTGTAGAATCGCTGGGAACCCAAGGAACCACCCAAGGTAGTGACACAGGGGACCCACGGGGGCCGTGCGCAGTGTGAGAACACAGAAGCGAGCTCCCATTAGCTTCTATGGGGAAAGTCGCGGTTAGATTTTTAAACATAAGGGACACTTAGAATTGAGTCAGGACCAAACCCTTTGGGACTTAGGAAGTTCTAGGGTCAACACCCACGGGAGCACCGGAGTACTCGTGTTACCTCACCCAGGGAAGCCGGGTGCATAGGTGTCAAATGGTGTCGGGTCGCGTCGTCGATTTCAATGGGAGCTGGCAAAGAAGTGCTGCTGCAGGGAAGATGAGAAGTGTCCGATGAGATCCAAGCCTGGATCGAAGATGAGAAGAACCTGAAAGCAGAGGGGACAGAGTCTGGGTCACTTGCCAGTGACCAGGAAGGCGATAGGCAGATGCCCACCGATGTCGGGTGCTTCAGATGAAGAAGGTGAAGCTTGACTCTTCAGCCACAAGGACCAGGAGGCGTTGAGGATGGCCAGGAGCTAGATTCGAGCTGTCCCACGGCCTCTGAGATGTCTGAAAATCCTCTTCCTGGGCTGCAAATACTTCGGAGTCCGGCGGGAGCTTCGGAAATGCAGACCGGCAAAATGCTTCGTTGGTGCCTGCCAAGCAGGGGAGTCCCTCCTTGACCCCAAGGGAGATTTCTTCAGTCCTCTAGTCTTTAGTAGAGCATCCAAGTTCCAGGATTCAGCTTCAGAGTTTCATCCAGGAATATCTAAAGTCCTGTTGCCAGGGGTTCCTATCTTATACCCAAGGAAGAGGTTGGACTAACTCAGGGGACCCACCTATGGGAGGCTTTGGAAAGAGGGGTGGCTACACCCATTTGCTTTGTCCAGTTTTGCCCCAGAGAAGGGACTGGTAGCTTCTGAACCGGTTTGAGCTGGACTATGCACAGGGACACCAAATGTGCCCCCAGTGCAGGACTTCAAAGCACTCTCAGAGTGCACCCACCCAGTCCCAATACACAAATGCCTGTCTGGGAGGTGGTGACACCTCCCTGTGACAGGTAACCTATTGTCCAGGCCTCCCCTGCCGGAGTTTCGGTCAGCAGCAGGAGGCCAGACTCGTGTCTGTGGCTGCAGCATCCATTTTGTGATGCCAGGGCTCTATTAAGTTTCTACCGGGTATACCAGTGCTGCCATGTTTCTCCCTCTAGAAGGGTGGGGTCATACTCCCACACCAGTTACTGGTGTGGGGTATGATTCCAAGGTGTTTGACACCAAACACAACATGTTTCCGTGCAGCCAGTCCAAAGTTAGCATTTACCGTTTAGTTATAATGCATTTAAGAGTATATGGTTTGGCTGCATCACAAACAACCCCGGAATAAAGGTTCCGAAGGCTGCAGAGGGGCACTGCTCATGCATGGGCACCCTCTTACATATAACCAAGCACTCTGCCTTCAGGATTGTTAAAGAAAAACAAAACAGGAGTAAACCCGTTAACCCAGTTGAGACCGGGCAAATATGATAACAGAAGAACAATGTCTCAACTGGTCGATCATGTAAAAAAGACCATTAGAAAATTGAAATTAATCATAACAAACAGGACAAGGGAGACCAAGATGAGATTAAAGGTTGTTATTTGTAGATAGAAGTACAGAAACAAATTTACAGTAACCATAACAACCATGTGAACACTGGGGGTGAAGTGTTGAGTGAAAACGGCGCAGTGACACAAAGGTGCAGAAGCAACGTGAGGCGGCGCAGGATAAATGAACAATGAGGGTCAGGCACAATATTTACAAAACATTAGTCATTGCAACATTATTTTCATGATTAGGGCATGACCCTTTTCAAAGCCGCAAATAACGTTGTGGAGTCGACGGCGTTTCGAACTCGTTAACTTGAGATCATCAGGACTAAGGTTACATATGCATCAATAGGTACTGATGTCAACGAAGGAGAAAAAGCGCTGGTTCAGTCTCAGCGAGGAGGAAGCAGCTGGGCGTGATTAGAGTGACTCAATGAAGGAGAGAAAGGCTGGAAGTACGCACTGTGGCTAAATCTCTGAAAACAGCGGCTCTCAACTAGAAGTTAATCCAAGTACCAGGCAACAGGCTTCGGTTAAATTATCCAGGGAAGCAAATGCCGGGATAAGTCCAGTGTGTTAGTTGCAAGAGAGACGATTGAAGCGTCTTGAATTGTTAAGGCCTGCCATAGGAGTGACTGGTAGGTTTGTATGTGCAGTGATAGGGGAGGTATAATGAACCTATACCTCAGTAAGGGGTGCATGCACCACCTTACCCAGGATGCAGTAGCAGACCTGTGCTGTAATTTTGGGTGGCTGTCCAGGGGTGGCATAATACATGCTTCAGCCCCTGGTAGGCCTCTGGAGTACCTATGCCCTGGGTACATAGTATACCATATACTAGGGACTCACAAGGGTACCTCAGGATCCAATCTGTGGTGTACCTAAAGTACACGCAATCAATTTAGAGAGGAAGCAGCTAGGCTGGGGCCCTGAATAGCAGGGTCCCGGCCAGATTAAAGTCGAAAAACAGTGAAACACCTGCAAAAAGTGGGGGTAAACATGTGAAGCAGATCCTACTCTCCTACAACACCACTAACCTCAGGTGTGGTAGCATGTCATAATGAAGAAGGCCCCTGCATGGACATGGGTCTCAGTATGGTATATTGTGGCAATAGTCCCTGGGGTTACAACATGATTTGGAAGGACACCCAGAAACATGTGTGCGCCAGTAAAGAGTAATTCACACATGGAGATATAAGAAGATCCTCCAGGCCAGTGCAAGTGGTCACTCTGGACGAGGACACCAATTCTGGGGTACCCGTTAGAACCCCTCTCCAATGAGATCGCCACCCCACGGTTGTAAGGGGCAATGTTGGTGTGGCTGTATTACCTATGTGGAGTCCTCATAGGGGCATGGTCCCGCTATCTCATGAGCTGGGATGGCTCATCATATGAGTTGAAGGATGGGACAGAAGGACCTAGGGTAGTGTTCAGGGTTCAGGGTGGATGTGCATAATTTTTTGCCTCTAGGTTTCTGAAGTAGGTATCCTAGCACCCTTCTTGAGCATCCCTCTCCTCCATGTGTAAGAGCCACTGCGAGGACATCCAGGTCAGCTGTTACCTATTTCAGCAATGTGGAGAGCCAACAATGTGTATCGGCAGCTGTATGGGTCTTCCAGGACATGATGATTTGCCGTTTGAAGAGTATGATGGCTAGATCAAGGAATCCATGAAAGTACTTATCTCCCTTAGTCTTGGACCTAAGACCGAGTAGGCATGATTTCAGGAAGGGCAGGGCCAAGTGCTCCAGCAAAGTGGAGGTGATTCTGTGACTTCTCCCCAGGCCTGCTCCATCACCGGGCGCTCCCAGACCATGTGGTTAAAAACCTGCCTCATGTGCTCTACATCTGAGGCATGCAAAGGATGCTCTAGGAAACATGTGCTTTGTGCGTTTCGGTGTGAGGTATGCCTGATACAAATAGTTACATTGTGTTTAATAGAAATGTGGATTACGTGAAACCTCCTTTACATGTTGTAACACCCGGGTCCAGAGACTGTCTGTGAACTGAGTCTCGAGGTCCGCCATTCATCGGTCTTTGGCCCTGTCATCCGACTCACAATGGGAAGAGTGCAACACAACATGACCATAATCATTTTCTGTGTGACAGGTTTGCGTGCAGTGGTGGTGTAGTGCTGTGATCCCATGCTGTACGGCATGATATATCAGGGAATGGCCTGCCACAATGCCATAAGTGTCCATAATCTCAAGAAAGAGAATTAGTGCAGCCACCATAAAAGGGTCACCCATTTGGTCAATCTCTGCCTCTCTCCAAGGCGACATTTCATGGTGTTGTTGGGTCACCTCCTGGAGTGCCAGCAACTGTCAAAAGGGATCAGTAGGGAGTATGGAGGATGGGGCCCGCTGCCTTGCTCATGAGCATGCCAGCAAACATGGACTATCTTCATTTGATGCGTCTCATGTGGTGGGCGAGCCCTGGGCCCATCAGCCACATATATATATATGTGTCCACCCAAGGAGCCTGTGAATGGTTGCTCTCTCTGTTCGAGGGGCTGTGCCCAGCCAGTGCATCGGCCACTGCAGCTGAGCTGCTACATAGTACAACTCATAATTGGGGCCACCCTCAAGAAGCAGTCGCTGGAGTATGAAGAGTGCCGCCCATCTCCTGCCTGAGCCCCATATCAGCTCCAACAGACCATGGAGGTCCTGAACAAAGGGCTTGGTGAGGGAAAGCGGTACCGCTGCAAAGAAGTACAGGAGTCATTGTAAGATAATCATTTTGGTGATTACCACCCGGCCCAGCAGGGAGAGACAGCTGCAAGGACAACCAGAGAGGGAGGGATTTATGGATACAGTCTGGGGTCCTACCCATGTCAATGTTGCCCTCCACAAGGTCCTTGTCCGAGTGGGAGATCTGTACACCCATGTACATGAGCGTGTCAGGGTGTTTTCCAGCCCAAACCGTGGCAGGGCCCTCCTGTTATGCTCAGAAACAGGAGAGATTGAGAACAGGCAATACTTAGACCAATGTACTTTGAAGCCTGACACGATTCCAAATTCCTCTAGTTTCTCCATCAGGGCTGGAAGTGTGGCAGTGACATCATACAGATAAATAAGGACATCATGTGCTTATAAAGAGATGATATGAAACTTGTCATCTACTAGGAGACGTCAAAGCTGTGCTTGCAAGTTCAGGCAACAGGTCAGGGGCTCCATGGCCAGGGTACAAATTAACAGTGACAGGGGGCAACCCTCACTGGTGCCGCTATGTATGTCAAAACTGTGAGATACCAACTGTACCTTCCTGATTCTTGCTTTCTGGTTCTTATAGAGAGTGCATATCTAATTAAGGACACCACCAATTGTTCCCCTGTCTTATTTGAGGCAGCCTTCATCAGATGAAGTAGTCGTCGTATGTTGAGAAAGCTATTGCATTCTGGAATAAACCCACATTGATCTGCATGCACTAGGGTGTTTGCAACAGGGAGCAGCCAATTGACCAGGGCCTTCACTAATATCTTCCAGTCTATGTTTAAGAGGGAGAGCAGCCAATATGAGGGAACTTCGGGGGTGATCCCGGCCCAGTTTTGACACCTCTATCAGCATCTCACGGAGCAAGTCTGGGAGCTGACCCTTCTTCCATGCTTACTTAAAATCTTCCAAGAGAATCTGGGAAAGGTGTGCACTGAAGCTGGCATAATATTCTAGCATGACTCCATCCGTACCTAGAGTTTCATTTCATGCAACTTGGGTGATAGCCACCCGTATCACATCAATTTGAAGGGCCTCATCCAGTTCCGCTCTTTGGAGCGAAATCAATCAGGGTAACGGTAGCCCATGAAGAAACCCCTTGATCCTGTTAATGGGTGGGCTGTCCACATCCGCATACAGAGAGTGATAGTACTTTGCAAAAGTGGCATTAATGGCCACTTGCGTATTAACCACCGTGCCACACCCCAACTTGATTGCTTCTACTGATGGGAGTGCCTGGTCCTCTGTAACCAGCCATGCCAATAGCCTGCCCAAGCGATCCCCCTCCGCATGGAGAAGGGCAAGGCAGTGACTATAGTCATGTTTCCCCTATAGCACCTCTAGATCCCTGTGACTCTTTCTCAGCTGCTTGTGTCTTTCCGTCCCATCATCCCACCATGACACCTCCGTCTCAAGTAGTCTCATCTCCCGCTCCATGTCCAGAAGCTCCATGTACAGGGCCTTACGTACCCTCTGACATCGTGGCAATGCATTGCCCTCTGATGATCACTTTGTCGGCATCCCACTTCAGCGCCCTGGAGGGTGTAGTGCCCTTGTTAAGTTAAAAAAATTGAGTAATATGTGTTGACAGGGCCTCCCTGAAGGCGGGCTCTGAAGTGCCTTGGTCTGGAACCTCCAGGCCTGTAACGCCATCAGCAGTGGGCAGTGATCTGAGAGGGTGCGTGCTAAGGACTCCGTCATAATTATCTGCATACCCAATAGTTCATTGCAGAGAAAAAGATCAAGTTTAGTTTGGAGGTCATGGGCCAGGCAATAAAACAAGCCACTGGTATCTGAGTGGTGCAAGCACCACATGTCGAACACGTTCCTGTTACCCATCCAGTCGTGTAAGTATTTTGACACCCTGACACACATAGTGTCGTTCAGCAGAGGGGTGGAGCAGTCCGGGGCAACATCTGGAACACAATTAAAGTTACTGCCTGATGTGCTGAGATTGTGTGGGTTCCGGAAAAGAGCTGGGGGTGAGGAGACCTAAAAAAAAGTAGAGTGAATAGTGTTGGGGGCATAAACAACCACCAGCATTAGGGGGCACCGTCCATATTTCCTTCCTCCACCACGTACCTACCCTTGGTGTCAACTCTGCGTATGTCTTTCACAAATGGAATCCCCGTGGCAATCCATATCATGACCCACTTTGCATATAGGATGTCGTAGTGCCATACACCTGTCCCCTCCATTTTGCATGTACTTTTTGTAACTCTGCCGGTGTCAAATGCATCTCTGGCAAAAAAGCTACGTCTGTGCAGCACGACTTAAGATATGTATGAACAATTTCTTTGTGGTAGTGGCCATGCCCTTCACATTCCAGGTCAGCAAGTTATAGTGTGGGTGTAGGAGAGTAGGATCTGCTTCATATGGTTACCCCCACTTTGTGCTGCTATAACACTGTTTTTCGACTCTAGTCTGGCTGGGGCACTGCTACTCAGGACCCCAGCCTAGCTGCTTTCTCTCTAAATTGATTGCTAGTACCTTAGGTACACCACAGATTAGATTCTGGGGTGCCCTTATAAGTCCCTAGAATATGGTATACCATGTATCCAGGGCATAGGTACCCCAGAGCCTACCAGGGGCTGAAGCATGTATTATGCCACCCCTGGGAAGCCCTCCAAAATGACACCACAGGTCTGCTACTGTCACACCTATGGCAGGCCTTATCAATCCTGAAGGCAGGGTGCTTGTTTCTGTGTGAGAGGGTGCCCCTGCATGAGCAGAGCCCCTCTGCAGCCTTTGGAATCTCTTCTCTGTGGTTGTCTGTGATGCAGCCTGACCATATACTCTTAAGTGCATTATAACCAAACGGTAAACG
Organism: Triturus cristatus; assembly: GCF_964204655.1. Lineage (NCBI taxonomy): Eukaryota > Metazoa > Chordata > Amphibia > Caudata > Salamandridae > Triturus > Triturus cristatus. The sequence goes on from NC_140579.1 coordinate 1,104,056,074, forward strand.
CTAACTTTGGACTGGCTGAACGGAAACATGTCGTGTTTGGTGTCAAACACCTTGGAATCATACCCCCACACCAGTAACTGGTGTGGGAGTATGACTCCACCCTTCTAGAGAGAGAGACATGGCAGCACTGGTATACTCGGTAGAAACTTAATAGAGCCCTGGCATCACAAAATGGATGCTGCAGCCACAGACACGAATCTGGCCTCCTGCTGCTGACCGGAACTCCGGCAGGGGAGGCCTGGACAATAGGTTACCTGTCACAGGGAGGTGTCACCACCTCCCAGACAGGCATTTGTGTATTGGGACTGGGTGGGTGCACTCTGAGAGTGCTTTGAAGTCCTGCACTGGGGGCACATTTGGTGTCCCTGTGCATAGTCCAGCTCAAACCGGTTCAGAAGCTACCAGCCCCTGCTCTGGGGCAAAACTGGACAAAGCAAATGGGTGTAGCCACCCCTCTTTCCAAAGCCTCCCATAGGTGGGTCCCCTGAGTTAGTCCAACCTCTTCCTTGGGTATAAGATAGGAACCCCTGGCAACAGGACTTTAGATATTCCTGGATGAAACTCTGAAACTGAATCCTGGACCTTCGACAATCTGTTCAACGCCAGATGACTGAAGAATCTCCCTTGGAGTAAAGGAGTTACTCCCCTGCTTGGCAGGCACCAAAGACGCATCTGTTCGGTCTGCATCTCCGAAGCTCCCGCCGGATGCCAAAGACTTTGCAACACCAGAGGTGGATTTCCAGACTTCCCCAGAGGCCGTATCGAGTCCCCAGCAGAGCTGAGACCCATAGCCCTCGTGGGTACCGTGGAACCGGAACCCCTGGACACCGTGCACATTTGCAAGTGAATCAGCTTCTCAACGTCCCCTGAGGCTGTGCATTGGGTTACTTGTAGCCCAGACCCCGAGCAGAGAATCCACCAAAGATTGTCGGCCTGGCCACTCCGAGTGACCCGTGGGCTGCCATTTTGTGATTCCTCTCGAGGTCCCTTTGCGATCCCTGGTCTGTCGACTGGTGGGTCCCTGTGAAGGTAACTTTGACTTTCTTTGGGCTTCTCTGGTTGCTCCAGACGAGCCCTCACTTCTCTTTGCTGGTGGAGTCCCTCGGACCTTGCTGGTCCACACCGAAGCATCTTTCTCCTTTCTGCGTGTGTTGCTGTTCTCAAGGCTTGTTGTGTCCAATCCGGGCACCGACTCTGCAGCACTCGACATCCTTTGTGGGACAGCTCAAATCCAGCTCCTGGTCATCCTCAATGCCTCCTGGTGCTCGTGGCTGAAGAGTCAAGCTTCACCTTCTTCACCTAAAACACCAGGCATCGTTGGGCATTCTTCTATCGTGCCCCTGGTCACTGGCAAGTGACCCAGACTCTGTCCCCTCTGCTTTCAGGTTCTTCACATCTCCGATCCAGGCTTGGATTTCTTCGGACACTTCGCATCTTTTCGGCAGCAGCACGTCTTTGCCAGCTTCCATTGAAAACGACGACTCGACCCGACACCATTTGACACCTATGCACCAGGCTTCCCTGGGTGAGGTAACTCGAGTACTCCGGTGCTCCCGTGGGTGTTGACCCTAGAACTGTCTAAGTCCAAGAGGGTTGGGTCCTAGTCCACTTCTAATTGTGCTTTAACTCTAAAAATCTAACCACCACTTTTCCCATAGAAGCTAACGGGAGCTCACGGCTGTGTTCTCACGTTGCACACGGCCCCCGTGGGTCCCCTGTGTCACTACCTTGGAGGGTTCCTTGGGGTCCCAGCGATTCTACAGGCTCTAGGCCTTGTGTCTAGTTAAGTCGTAGTTCTTATAAAAAACTTTTAGTATATGGTTTGGCTCGCCCCTAGGGCCTAACGTGTATTTGTGCTACTTTACTGTCTATTTGAAGTGTAACTTATGTGCTTTTGCCTCTAGCCTCATAAAGAGTCTAGAGGGGTGTGTTTAAGAATAAATAGGAATATGCTACTTACCAGTATGCATCTGTTCTTGGCATGTAGAGCTGCAGAGTCACACACTGAGGATAAGATCGCCATCTGGTGTTGGGCTCGGATGATTGCAGGTTGTTGTTGTCTTCTGAAGAAGCCTTTGGTCACGAGGTTGGTGACTCCTCCCCTGGACAACAGTGCGCATGGGCATCCACTCCATCGTCAGATAGTTTTTTCGCCATGATGGGAAAAGATGGAGTGTATAGGAATGAAAGAAAGGATGTCCATGTGTAATGTCTAAGTAAGACGGATGCTGGAACAGATACAGGTCCCGGGGAGGCGGGCGGGCGTGTGTGACTCTGCAGCTCTACATGCCAAGAACAGATGCATACTGGTAAATAGCATATTCCGTTCGAGGCATATGAGCTGCAGATCACACACTGAGGATAGATTATACAGCAGTGCTTCCCCTTAGCGGTGGTCGCCTGTATCTGTTGCAGCAGCTTGAAATAAAGTTTTTAGGACAGCCTGGCCCACTGAGGCCTGTTGTTTGGCCTGCACGTCAACACAGTAGTGTTTAGTGAAGGTATGCGTGGTAGACCACGTGGCTGCCTTGCAAATGTCTTCTAAGGGAATGTTACCTAAGAAGGCCATAGAAGCCCCTATTTTACGCGTGGAGTGCGCCCTAGGGGGAACTGTAAGTGTACGTTTAGCCTTTAGGTAGCATATTTGGATGCATTTAACTATCCACCGGGCTATACCGGATTTGGAGATCGGATTGCCTTTATGTGGTGGTGCGAAAGCAACAAAGAGTTGTTTCGTCTTTCGAAAAGGTTTTGTCCTGTCGATGTAATAAAGCAAGGCTCTTTTGACATCTAAGGTATGTAGGGCCCTTTCAGCTACAGAGTCTGGGTTTGGGAAAAAGACTGGTAGCTCTACTGATTGGTTAAGGTGGAAAGGGGAAATCACTTTTGGAAGAAATTTAGGGTTTGTCCTAAGAACCACTTTGTTACGGTGTAGTTGTAAGAAAGGTTCCTCTAGTGTAAGGGCTTGTAGTTCACTTACTCTGCGTAGGGAAGTGATTGCGATAAGGAAAGCTACCTTCCATGTTAGGAATTGTAATTCACATTTGTGCATGGGTTCAAATGGGGGACCCATGAGTCTTGTTAGAACCACATTGAGATTCCACAGTGGGGCAGGTGGCAATCTTGGGGGAAGAATTCTTTTGAGACCTTCCATAAACGCGTTGATGGCTGGTACCTTAAAAAGGGACAGGTGTTGCCTATTTTGTAAGTAGGCTGCCAAGGCTGCTAGGTGTAAACGTATAGAGGAATACGATAGATTGCATCTTTGCAAGTGTAGTAGATAGCAAATGATGTTTTGGATGGAAGCATCCAATGGATGTATGTCATTATTAGCGCAGTAGATGGCAAATCGTTTCCATTTAGCGGCATAACACGCTCTAGTAGTAGGTCGTCTGGCTTCCTTTATGATATTCATACAGTCTGGAGGGAGATTGAGGTATCCGAACTCTAAGACCTCAGGAGCCAGATCGCTAGGTTCAGTGTTTGAGGATCTGGGTGTCTGATTTCTCCATGGTTCTGGGTTAATAGATCCGGGGAGAGGCGTAGCCTTTGATGTGGAACTAAAGACAGTTCCAGAAGTGTGGTGAACCACGGTTGACGTGCCCAAGTGGGAGCCACTAGTATTAGTGTTAGTGACTGTTGTTTCAGTTTGCGTACCACAAATGGAACTAGTGGGAGAGGCGGAAAAGCGTACGCAAATCTGCCTGACCAGTTTATCCATAGGGCATTGCCCTTCGACTGTGGGTGTGGAAACCTGGCGGCGAAGGTTGGACATTTTGTGTTTTCGGGAGTGGCGAACAGGTCTATGTCTGGTTGTCCCCATTTTTGGAAGAAGGGGAGTAGAACCTTGGGGTGTAGTTCCCATTCGTGGATCTGCTGTGTGTGGCGACTTAGGAGGTCGGCCACTTGATTGTGGATCCCTGGGAGATGTTCTGCTAACAGGTAGATGTTTTGGGGAATTGCCCATCTCCAGATTTGCTGTGCCAGTTGGGACAGTTGGAGAGAATGTGTCCCTCCCTGTTTCTGTATATAATACATTGTCGTCATGTTGTCTGTGCGTATGAGGACAGTTTTGTTCTTTAGGTGAACCTGAAAGGATTTTAGTGCTAGGAACACTGCTAAGAGTTCCAGGTGGTTGATGTGGAGCAGTTTCTGTTGACTGGTCCATCTGCCCTGAGTGGTATGGTGAAGGAGGTGGGCTCCCCACCCTGTGAGAGATGCGTCGGTAGTTAGCACAACTTGTGGAAGAGGCTCTAAGAACGGTCGCCCTTTGGACAGGTTGATGGTGTTCCACCATTTCAGTGAGCGAAGTGAGCGACTGTCCACCAACACCAGATCGGTAAGTTGTCCGTGAGCTTGGTTCCACTGTTGTGCTAGACATTCCTGTAAGGGACGCATTTGAAGTCGTGCGTGTGGGACTATGGAGATGCATGACGCCATCATGCCTAGGAGTGCATGAACACTCTTGCTGGAAGAGATGGATGAGTTTGAAATTGAGAGATGAGATTTTGTATACTGGCTATCCTGGCAGTGCTGGGATAAGCAATGGCTTTGGAGGTATCTATGGTTGCTCCTAGATACTGATGTAAGTGGGAAGGTTGTAGATGGGATTTGGGGTAGTTGATAGTGAATCCCAAATTGTGGAGAGTTTGAATCGTGCGATGAGTGTGGAGAACGCATTTTTGGTGAGTATTGGCTTTTATGAGCCAATCGTCCAGATAGGGGAAGACATGGATCTGTTGTCTTCTGAGGTGCGCTGCCACGACTGCTAAGCACTTGGTGAACACTCTGGGTGCTGTTGTTACTCCGAATGGGAGAACTGTAAATTGATAGTGTTGCCCATCTACCACAAATCGTAGATATTTTCTGTGAGCGGGATGCATAGGGATGTGAAAGTACGCGTCCTTGAGGTCCAATGTGGCAAGGAAGTCTCCCTGTTGTAACAGTGGGAGGACTTGTTGGAGGGTGGTCATATGAAAATGATCTGAATGTATATACTGGTTTAGCAGTCTGAGATCCAGTATGGGCCGTAATGTTTTGTCCTTTTTGGGAATGAGGAAGTATAGAGAATACACCCCTGTTCCCTGATGTTGAAGAGGGACTGGTTCTATCGCATGTTTTTGTAACAGGGATTGAACTTCTTGTTTGAGGAGAGAGAGATGATGTGAGGACATTGGACGTTGTTTGGGTGGTATGTTTGGGGGGGATTGTATGAGTTCTAGGCAGTAGCCAGACTGGATAATTTGTGTTACCCATCGGTCTGTGGTGATGGAAGTCCAGACAGGTAGGAATTGTTGGAGTCGCCCCCCGACCGGAGTGGAATGGTCTGGGGGGAGTGGTGGCAAGTCACTGGTGGCTGGGGAGGTGCGGGTGTTGTTGTTGCCCCGCCCTCGACCTTTGTTATTGTTTCCCCTATAACCTCCCCGGAAATATCCTCTGTTAGGGGATGTTTGTCCAGAATTTTTAAAGGTGGACGTGGTCTCAGTTGCCGTGTTTTTGGAGCCTCCTCTATAAAAGGAGCGACGAAAGGAACCCCGGTTTTGAGGAGACTGCAGTGCTCCCATGGACTTGGCAGTCTCATTATCCTTTTTCATTTTTTCTAATGCAGTGTCCACTGCAGGGCCAAATAACTGCTCTTGGTTGAAAGGTTGAGCTAGAATTGCGGTTTGAACCTCTGGTTTAAAACCGGAAATACGGAGCCAGGCATGTCGTCTGAGTAAGACGCTAGTATTGACCGCCCGAGAAGCAGTGTCTGCTGCATCTAAGGCGCATTTAATGGAGGCATTAGATATTAACTTGCCTTCTTGAATGAGGTCAGCGGCCTGGGATTTAAAGGGATCAGGCAGGTGTTGCATAAGGTCCTCAAGTTGGTCATAATGCGCCCTGTCATACCGGGCTAACAGGGCCTGGGTATTGGCAATACGCCAGTGGTTCGCTGCCTGTGCAGCGACTCGTTTGCCTGAGGCTTCTAAAAGCTTAGACTCCTTGTCTGGGGGGGGCGTTTCTCCAGTTGTCTGTGAGTTAACGCGCTTCCTGGCATTTGATACGACCAAGGAGTCTAAAGGGAGCTGGGCTTTAATGTATGCAGAGTCCTGCGGGGCTGGTCGATACTTTTTTTCGATGCTGGGGTTGAGAACCCTCGCTCGAACAGGGTCTTTAAAGACCTCAGTGGCATGCTTTATAACCCCTTTAATCATGGGCAGTATGTGAACAGTTTTTTGTGACTGCTCAAAAGTATCGAGGAGAAAGTCCTCTTCAAGGGGGTCCGTGTGCATAGTGACACCATGGAATGTTGCTGCCCTATTTATTAGTTGGCCAAACCCCAAATGGTCATCAGGAGGGGAGGGCTTGGAGGGGTAGGTAGTGGGGTCAGGCATGTCAGGCATTGGATAAGACCAGTCATCTACTGGTGCTGTGCCTGGAAATGTAAAAGGGTCGTGTGGATCAACAGGCACATTAAATAAATCAGGGTCCGCCCCTCCCCCCAAGTCATCATTATCATCCTGTGGAGGAGGTGAATGATAGGGAGATGGTAAAGGTAAGGGTAAAGGAGAAGGAGGAGGAGGAGGGGGGACGGGTTAGGAGGTAATACGGGAGAGGAAGGACGAAGTGGTGAAGTGGCACAGTCCTTTTTCCGTATGGGAGCTGGAGGAGGTGTGATGTCCAGCTTCCGCTTTTTATATGGGACGGCAGTCACATGTCCAGTGTCGGGATTGATGTAGATCCGCTTTTGAGTAGGATCTGGGCGAAAAAGTTCATCTGGCTCCGAAGGTGGTGGCGGCGACGGCCGTTTCGGGTCTTTATGAGCTTTTTTCGGTGTGGACGTAGTTTTCGGTGCCGATGAAGTTTTCGGTGCCGAAGGATGTTTCGGTTCCGAAGGATTTTTCGGAGCCGATGGAGTTTTCGGTGCCGATGTATGTTTCGGTGCCGATGGCTTCGGTGCCGAGGGACTTTTAGGCATCGATGTCGAAGAACGTTTCGGCGCCGGTGGAGAATTCGGTGCCGAGGAACGTTTCGGTGCCGAAGGAGATTTCGGTCTTGAAGCCTGTTTCGGTGCCGACAGTGGTTTTTTCGGTGCCGAGGGTGTTAAAGGCACAATCACATGAGGTTTGCTCGAGCCCGAGCCACCTACAGGCTTAGATGTCTTCGGAGCCGGGCCCGAGGGCGGGGCTTCTGAAGAGGATTTCCGGTCGCGACTGGGCCCAGCTGGCGGAGTCTTGACCACTGTCTTTTTGGATGGGGCAGGGGCGTGGTACTCACACGCTGCCCTGGAGTGATGAGGTCATCGGAATCGTCGGCCTCGGACACGATCTCGAGATCTTCGGTGTCATCTTCAGGAACATCTTGAGCAAAGATGTCCTCCGGTTCTGGAGCTGGTTTGGCCATAATATGGCGTCGAGCTCTTCGGTCCCGGAGGGTCTTCTTCGAACGGAAAGCGGCACAAGCTGGACAGGTCGATTCGTTGTGTTCCGGCGACAGGCAGAGGTTACAAACCTCGTGGTGGTCACTGTGGGGGAACTTCGCTCCACACTGGGGGCATTTTTTGAAGGGTGTCCTGTCCATCAGCCGCTTCCGGAACCGGTCCGAGTTGATGTCGACGTCGATGGAATGAAGATTAAAGAGTTAAATCGATTGCTGGAAGTTTTCTGCTGGAGCGGAAAAAAGTTCATCCGAACCCAATGGCGGAAAAAAACAATCTGACGATGGAGTGGATGCCCATGCGCACTGTTGTCCAGGGGAGGAGTCACCAACCTCGTGACCAAAGGCTTCTTCCGAAGACAACAACAACCTGCAATCATCCGAGCCCAACACCAGATGGCGATCTTATCCTCAGTGTGTGTATATATTATATATATACCTGGTGTGGTCTCCTTTCATTTAGCCACTCAAGAGATTATGGACTGGTAAAACAAGCTGCTTTACATTCCTTCAAGACTTAGCCTGAAGGCTGCTCTCCATAGCTACCACTAGGAAAGCTTTCAATAAAGGTTGTCTTTAACTATCATCAATAAGGGGTTGTTTGGACTGGTGCAAGGTGCCCACTATAACTAGTGGACAGCATATACCAGGCCAACTTCTCAGAGTGGGGTAGTGTGGCCTGTAGATGTGCCCATTAGGTATGGTGGTAAGTAGTGATGCATCACATTCCACAATTGCTATTCCCCAAAACTCTAGTGTGAAGGCCCCCACAAATGTTCGATCAACGATAAAGAGACCAGTGCAGTACAGGCCCATGCTACAGAATTATATGTAGAAAACTTCATCTGTGCATCAAAAGAAAACACAAGATTTGTAACCATCCAACGAATAAACAACAACCAAAGAAAAATATGTAATAAAATACATGTCCTGTTTAGAGAGATCAGGGCTCACGGACACAAAGGTCGTCTCCAATGATGTGGGCCTCCAATCCTCTCTCCCGGGGTTCCAAGGTGTCTCCAGTAGGTACTGGTGAGCAGGTCACACCACTTCTCACACAGCAAAGACCAAACACCCACCCTTCATAGCAGATTATCCGCCAGTCATGGTGTCAACTCCTGCCCCTGGGAGTACTCCCTAGCAGAGGCCATTGTTGTGTAGTTTCCTACAAATCTATATAGGATCTGCGTGTTTAGATAACATAAACTAAGGGATTGGTGTCCAGACTGATTCCAGGCACCCCCAAAGGATATGTTAGTTTGTAGACCAGCTAGCTCACATTGCCACTACCAGCTCCTCTTACCAAGGAGCGAATAGTTTCTGGCAACTATTGAACATGACAACCCTGACCCCTCAGGGATCATGGAAACTGTCCAGTACTTTTCGCTCAGTCTCTTGTGCTTACTTTGCCTCAGAGAAATAAACAAAATAAACGTTGGGGACGTTTTCAATAAGTATTTATTGAACCAACGTCATTCTAGTATAACATATGTGTGCTGCAACAACCATGAGACAGAAACAGATATATACGATTATGAGCACCAGTAGGGTAAAGAAAATGTAGAATTTTACCATAGTGCTAAAACAATGACTATATGCAGGCATATAGATACATAACAGTAAAAATGCATACTCCTATGATACAAACCCTAACTAGATGTACCCAAGTTTACCGAGCATAGATGTAGGTTAATAGCCAAGAATCCCCCTTTGGATAGAGCCAACCCCATTACCTGATGTGGGAGAGCAAAGGACCCCGTCTTGGTCTCGAGATGGCCATCCCGGAAGAGATGTCAGACTACTGCGTGCCGCAGTGTCTAAGTGCAGAGACCTCAGCGTCTTGTGTCAGCATTTCAGAATTGAAGTCTGTCTCCTCTGGTTTGCCCAGTGAAGATGTAGTGCTTATATGCCCAAAAGGTACCCTCAGAGGTTTTTTTTTCTTCTTTTTTTTCTTTTTTTTTTTTGAGTACCCAATTGAAAAACAATTACACAATTGTTAAATTGGGAGGAAGAGGATAAGGTATGAATAACAATAGAGCAGCAAAAAAAAATAATTAAATAGCGAGCTTCCACAATTAGGGATGATACAGATACAAATTAAGAACAAAACTAAGACGTCCACAAATAATCACAGAAATTCCTTCCCCGCCCTAGCCCTGTTTGGATAATATTAATAATTGATGGAACAGAACACAGCGTGACATTAGCTTTTTAACTAAAGAGATATCGACAGTAGCAACAGATGGACATTTGTACTAGATCCAAAAGGGCCTGGATTTTACGGGATAGCTAATATTCTTAAACCGGCACAACTAGGGGGGTCTATAATCATCTTTCGTTCCCATACCAGTCTGAAATATAGGCCCAGATTTCATTACCTCTCTGTTTGGCTTGCGAGCCTCTACATAGATAAAGTGCGTGCTCGAGTTTATATAGTCCGAGCAGTCTGGCTAGCCACATCGAGAAGGTGGGGGGGTCTACGTCTTTCCATCTTTTAGCTAGTATTATCCTATAGATGGCAGTACCAACAAATAAACAGTATTCTTGTTTCTTGTTTAATCCTAGCTTACTGTCGAAGCCCAACAAAAATAGCGTGGGGGTTAACTCTAATCTTATAGAAAATATGTTTTGCCAAAAACTTTGTAAGTCCGATTTAAATTGTGAGAGTTTCGTGCAGTCGTAAAACATATGTTTTAAATCGGCAGGGCCTTCACAACATCTAGGACAGCTCTCGTCTTCGCGCTTCCCCCATGCATAAAGTTTTGAAGGGGTATAATATAGATTGAATATAATATAGACTGAATACTGTTTTATATAGTTGGGCTTTAAGGTTTGTGCTTAGGAAGGTTTGTTGGGACATCATTAAGCTCTTATATAGATCAGTGTCGCTATTAACTAATTTCCTTGATCAATCGAATTCAACTTTTTCTAGATCGTCTGGGATTTTTTCCAACAGGAGACCATATATATTCCTAGTTCTATTTACTGGGGAACTCAGAGCCCTAAAAATAGGAATCGTGTTCCATTTATTGCCTGGATTCAGAGCGGTGAGGGAGCTAGTAATTTGAAGATATTTATAATAATAACTGTTTGGGAGGGTATGGGTTTGCTGCAATGCATTAAATGCCAGGAGGTTGCTATCTGAGCCCCCATTATGACTACAAAGATCTCCAATTGTGTACAAACCCTGTTCCTCCCATCTATTTCCAGAATTGTCCTGTGATAGAGCTGGCAAGATTCCTGAATGCCACAGTGGGGTATACCAATTTACCCCAGGGACGGCCATGATTTTTGAAATTCTCTTCCATATCTTCCAGGCGTCTGTTATTATCTTAAAACAAACTTTATTATAGTACCCTTGCTCTAGATGTCTCAGAAATAAACCAGATGCTGCTGTGCCCACTGCGAGCTCATAGCATGTTGGGATTGTGTCGATATTGGGATATCTTGTTACCCTATTGATAAAAATTAGAGACATCATCTGCTGGAGTAGTGCAGTGTAAGGATATAATTTAATATTAGGTATTTTGAGACCTCCCCTTTCATAGGGCAGTGACAAGAATTTTAAAGAACGCCTTACCTTGCAATATTGCCAGATGAAATTAGACATCATGGACTCAAGGCGCCCCAGGATAGTACTATCTATAGCATAGGGGATTGATCTGAATAGGTACTGAAGTTTTGGCAGAGTGTTCATTTTAAGATAGTTACCTCTTCCAATTATTGTGAGGTGAAGATTGTTGAGTCTTTTTAAGTCGGCTGCTATTTGACTAATTAAGGGGTCGTAGTTTAACTTAGTTAGAACTTTGATATTAGCGCTGATATATACCCCCAGATACAGTGTGGAGGGGTACCCTCAGAGGTTCTACCTAGAAGTATACCATGGGCATGTTGGACAAGGATGATGACAGAGATGGCCCTTATACAGAGTTATTATGCAGAAGAGGGTAATCCTGCTGTGATACTGAGAATCCTCATGCATAATACATGAGGCTAGGTTTCAGAGAGAACCACATGAAAGTCACGTAGCACCTATCCAGGTAAAAGGTCAGCGCCAGCCCTGTTATGTAGAACGATGGTAGGACAGATGTAGGTGAAAGGTCGTATAACTACCTAGGCCTATATTGGGGTTCATAACACCATGGAGCCATTAGTATCTGACTGTGAGAGGCACGGTCTGCCCGTAACTCCTCAAAGAGTTCTGGCCATATTTCAGCACCACTTGCCCTGCCTGTGCTCGCATCCTGGCCGCCTGTGCCATGAAGGGGCAGCTCTGGGTCCCCTGCTCCTCCTGCGCCTCATTTGCAATGTGAGCCATTTACCAGCATTCCGGTCCTCTGATGTGGGCTTCGCTATTCCCTTGGCATGTAACCAGGCTTATGCATCTCCAGGAGTCAAGAAAGAATGGGCTCACTCATCATCCATCCCCTTAAGTTTTGCAGGATAGAGAAGAGCATACTTAAGGCCTAGCTCCTGGAGGAGTTGCTTGACCACAGTTTGTGGCTTGCGAAGATGCTGCATGTCCACAGTAAATTCTGCCCTCAAAGTGTCAGGGACCTTTCATCCAAAACATCTTCAGAATCAAGTCTCTGTCTCTATCATTAAGATGTTTTGCAATTACAGGACCCTGATAGCACTGACCTCCCAGGTAGACAATGTGCTTTCTCCACAAAGAATTTGGGTACATTGCCTGTTGGGTACATTGCCTGTCAACACTGTGGTCATCAGCCACTGTTCGAGGAAGAGTTCTGTACTCAGGCCCCCCCAAGCATGCCAGAAAGTCCAAGAAGTGGACAGTATTATGCCTCGAGCAGCAATCTGCATCCTCCAATGTGGAGAGGTCACCTCCACCATCATGTCCTTCAGTTGGGTTTGGAGCTCTTGCAATGTGGGTCGCATCATGGTTAATGTGGAATCAGCATCATCCACACAGTCCACCAGTTTCCTGTGGTCCATACAGAGCAGGTTCACATCCAAGGAGACTGCCTTGATCTTGGACTTCAGCGTTGCTTTTGTGTCCAGAATTACCTGTAACATCTTTTCAAACTATAAAGAGTGACTGTAGCGAGTGGCCCAGAGTGCCGACCCCATTATCAGGAGGGGCGGAGGGCCCTCTGAATCCCCAATGACTGAGGTGGGGTTCTTAGCAGATTTTGGCTTCACCATCATACCCACATTGGTATCAACCCCAAGTGGATGCTCCAGCAGGTTCTAGACAGGGTGCCACCGCAACTGACTCTCCACCATGTTTGGGCCGCGGTAAGCACAGTGCAATGCTGGAGCAGCACGTGGTGTCTGCCAGGCCGCCTTATAGGAACTGAATGTAAAAGCTTGTGGAATGTTATCAAAAATGCGAACAAATACTATAATCTGCTATCAAATAAAAGGCAACTTTAAGTGGTCAATTGCTAAAGGGTAACCCATGAAAAGTAGGAGATTCAAGATATTACAGCTCATGCAAAAGTCATAATATTTGGTATCCCTATAGTAAGAGATGTTAGAAAACTCAAGAAAGGGTGCCAGTTGGCAGACACATACTATCCTCACCAAGCTAACATAAGACAATGTCCAATTGAATCCTGGTAATTTATAAACATTGATACAAAATATTATAGTCAGTATGGGCTATTAAATCTGGTATCCCCCAAAGGAACCGGATGTGAAAGTTTGCGTGATGAAATCAAAAATGTGAAAAGAGACTGCAATCTGGTATCAAACCGAAAGGCATCACCAGTTGGTCAATGGCTAAAAGTTAACCCTTGAAAAGTTGTAAAAGGTGTTGGAAGACTCACGGAAGGGTGCCATTTGGCAGAGCAATACTGTGCTCACGCAGCCAACACAGGACCATATTACATTGAATCCTGGTAAGATCTAACCCAAGAAACACTTGGATACCAAATATTATAGTCGGTATAGGCTATTATATTTGGTATTCCCTAAAGGAACCTGATATAACACCTTGTGCAATGATGTAAAAAATGTGAAAAGATACTGCAGTCTGCTATCAAATAAAAGACAATTTCAAGTGGTCAATGGCTAAAGTGTAACCCATGAAATGCACGATATTACAGCATTGATTGAGCCATTATATTTGGTATCTCCCTAGTAAATGGTTTTGGAAAGCAAAAGGAACGGTGCTATGTTGATTAGAAATACTGTGCTCACCCATCCAACATTCCAACATAAGACAAAGTCAAATTGAATCCTGGTAAGTTTTAAACCGAGTAACACAGGGGATACCAAATATTATAGGTGGTAAAGGCCATTGTATTTTGTATTCCCTGATTGAACCGGATGTAAAATCTTGTGGAATGATATAAAAACGTCAAAAGATACTGTAGTCTGCTATCAAATAAAAAGCAACGTCAACTGGTCAATGGCTAAAGGGTAACCTATGTAACGTAGGGTATACGTGATATTATAGCAATGCGTGAGCCATAATATTTGGTATCACCAATGTAAACGATGTTGGAAAGCAAAAGGAAAGGTGCTATTTGCCATAGATATACTGTGCTCATCCATCCAACATAAGACCATGTCAAATTAAATCCTGGTAAGTTCTAACCCGAGAAACACAGGGGATACCAGATATTATAGCTGGTATAGCCCATTATATATGGTATCCCCTAAAGGAACCGGTTGTAAAATCTTGTGGAATGATGTATAAAATGGTAAAAGCTACTGTAGTCTGCTATCAAATAAATGTCAACCTCAACTAGTCAATGGCTGAACAGTAGCCCATGAAATTTAGGGGATACGAGATATTACAGCAATGCGTGAGCCATAATATTTGGTATCCCCATAGAAACTGATGTTGGAAAGCAAAAGGAAGGGTGCTATTTGGCATAGAAATACTGTGCTCACCCATCCAACATAGACCATGTTAAATTGAATCCTGGAAAGTTCTGACCCTAGAAACACAGGGGATACCAAATATTACAGCTGATATAGCTCATTATATATGGTATCCCATAAAGGAACCGGATGTAAAATGTTGTGGAATGATGTATAAGATGTGAAACGATACTGTAGTCTGCTAACAAATAAAAGGCAACTTTAACTGGTGAATGTCTCAAGGGTAGCCCATAAAACTAAAGGGAATACGAGGTATTACAGCAATGTGTGAGCCATAATATTTGGTATCCCCATAGTAACCGATGTTGGAAAGTAAAAGGAAGGGTGCTATTTGGCATAGAAATACTCTGCTCAGCTATCTAAAACAAGACCATGTCAAATCGAATCCTGGTAAGTTCTAACCCCAGAAACACAGGGGATACCAAATATTATAGGCTGTAAAGGCCATTGTATTTGGTATCCCTAAGGGAAGCAGTTATAAAATCTTGTGGAATGATGTAAAAAATGTGGAAATCTAATGTAGTCTGTTAACAAATAAAATGCAACTTCAACTGGTGAATGTCTAAAGGGTAGCCCATAAAACGTAGGGGATACGAGATATTACAGCAATACGTGAGCCATAATATTTGGTATCCTCATAATAAATGATGTTGGAAAGCAAAAGAAAGGGTGCTATTTAGCATTGAAATATTGTGCTCATCCATCCAACATAAGACCATGTAAAATTGTATCCAAGTAAGTTCTAACCAGAGAAAAACAGGGGATACCAAATATTATAGATGGTATAGCCCATTATATATGGTATCCCATACAGGAGCCGGATGTAAAATGTTGTGGAATGATGAATATGATGTGAAAAGATACTGTAGTCTGCTAACAAATAAAAGGCAACTTCAACTGTTGAATGTCTCAAGGTAGCCCATAAAACGTAGGAGATACAAGGTATTACAGCAAAGTGTGAGCCATAATATTTGGTATCCCCATAGTAACCGATGTTGGAAAGTAAAATAAAGGGTGCTATTTGGCATAGTAATACTGTGCTCACTCATCCAACATAAGACCATGTCAAATCGAATCCTGGTAAGTTCTAACCAGAGAATCACAGGGGTTACCAAATATTATAGCAGTTATAGCCCATTATATATGGTGTCCCCTAAAGGAACCGGTAGTAAAAAGGTTGTGGAGTGTTGTAACAAATGGTAAAAGGTACTGTAGTCTGCTATCAAATAAATGTCAACCTCAACTGGTCAATGGCTGAACAGTAGCCTATGAAATGTAGGGGATGTGAGATATTACAGCAATTCGTGAGCCATAATATTTGGTATCCCCATAGTAACTGATGTGAGAAAGCAAAAGGAAGGGTGCTATTTGGCATAGAAATACTATGCTCACCTACCCAACATAAGACCATGTCAAATAGAATCCTGGTAAGTTGTACCCCGCGAAACACAGGGGATACCAAATATTATAGCTGGTCTAGCCCATTATATATGGTATCCCCTAAAGGAACTGTATGTAAAATGTTGTAGGATGATGTATAAAACGGTAAAAACTACTGTAATCTGCTATCAAATAAATGTCAACCTCAACTGGTCAATGGCTGAATGGTAGCCCATGAAATGTAGGGGATACGGGATATTACAACAATCCGTGAGCCATAATATTTGGTATCCCCATAGTAACCAATGTTGGAAAGCAAAAGGAAGGGTGCTATTTGGCATAGAAATACTGTGCTCACCCACTCAACATAAGGCAATGTCAAATTGAATCCTGGTAAGTACTATCCAGAGAAACACAGGGGATACCAAATATTATAGCTGGTATAGCCCATTATATAGGGTATCCCCTAAAGGAACCGGAGTAAAAAGGTTGTGGAGTGATGTATAAAACGGTAAAAGCTACTGTAGTCTGCTACCAAATAGATGTCAACCTCAACTGGTCAAAGGCTAAATGGTAGCCCATGAAATTCAGGGGATACGAGAAATTAAAGCATTGTGTGATCCATAATATTTGGTATCCCCATAGTAACCCATGTTAGAAAGCAAAAGGAAGGGTGCTATTTGGCATAGAAATACTGTGCTTACCTACCCAACATAAGACCATGTCAAATTGAATCCTGGTAAGTTCTAACCCGAGACACACAAGGGACACCAAATATTAGAGACAGTGTAGTCCATTACATTAGGTATCTTCTAAGGAATCCTAATTTAAAATGTTGTGAAATTATGTAAAAAATGTGACAAGATACTGTAGTCTACTGTCAAATAAATGGCTACTTCAACTGGTCAACGGCTGAAGGGAAGGCCATGAAATGTAGGGGATACGGGATATTACAGCAATACGTGAGCCATAATATTTGGTATCCCCATAGTAACCAATGTTGGAAAGCAAAAGGAAGGGTGCTATTTGACATAGAAATACTGTGCTCACCCATCCAACATAAGACCATGTTAAATTGAATCCTGGAAAGTTCTAACCCGAGAAACACAGGGGATACCAAATATTATAGCTGGTATAGCTCATTATATATGGTATCCCATAAAGGAACCGGATGTAAAATGATGTGGGATGATGTATAAAATGGTAAAAGCTACTGTAGTCTGCTATCAAATAAATGTCAACCTCAACTGGTCAATGGCTGAATGGTAGCCCATGAAATGTAGGGGATACTGGATATTACAGCAATCCGTGAGCCATAATATTTGTTATCCCCATAGTAACAAATGTTGGAAAGCAAAAGGAAGGGTGCTATTTGGCATAGAAATACTGTGCTCACCCATCCAACATAAGACCATGTTAAATTGAATCCTGGAAAGTTCTAACCCTAGAAACACAGGGGATACCAAATATTATATCTGGTATAGCTCATTATATATGGTATCCCATAAAGGAACCTGATGTAAAATGTTGTGGAATGATGTACAAAATGTGAAAAGATACTATAGTCTGCTATCAAATAAAGGCAATTTCAACTGGTCAATGGCTAACGGCTAACAAATGAAACCTAGGGGATACGAGAAATTACAGCAATGCGTGAGCCATAATATTTGGTATCCCGATAATAAATGATGTTGGAAAGCAAAAGGAAGGGTGAAATTTGATATAGAAATACTGTGCTCCCCCATCCAACATAAGGCAATGTCAAATTGTATCCTGGTAACTTCTAACCAGAGAAACACTGGGGGTACCAAATATTATAGGCCGTATAGGATATTATATTTGGTATTCCCTAACGGTGGAGGATGTAAAATCTTGTGGAATGATGTACAATATGTGAAAAGATACTGTAGGCTGCTTTCAAATAAAAGTACATTTCAACTGGTCAATGGCTAAAGGCAAACCCATGAAACTGGGTATATGAGATATTACAGCAAAGCGTGAACCATGATATTTGGTGGAGAGGTGTGGCTCACTGGTTAGAGGCGGCAGACCCGTAAGCAGAGAATCGGCCAGGGACCAGGGTTCAATTCCCAACGCGGCAGGGTCGTGGACCAGGGTCAAAACGGACTCGATAATTCTCGCCTCGGTACCTACTCTAACCAGGAACACACTCGGCAACTCTGGGCATTAAGCTTGCCTCATCTCTACAACGGCCCCCCACAGACGCCGGGGATGCCTGGTTTCACCTTGGAGATACCCAGTAAGGGACCATCTCACAGGGAAAACCAGGACGGGTTCCCCAGCGGTCTTCAGCGCCAGGATACTCCGACAGGAGTGATAGTGCGCTTTACAAGTACACACACATTTACATTTACATTTATCCCCATAGTAAATGATGTTGGAAAGCAAAAGGAAGGGTGCTATTTGGAATAGAAATACTCTGCTCTCCCATCCAACATAAGGTGAAGTCAAATTGAATCCTTGTAACTTCTAACCAGAGAAACGCTGGGGATACCAAATGTTATACGCCATATAGGCTATTTTATTTGGTACCCCTTAAGGGTACCGGATGCAAAAACTTGTGGAATGATGTACAAAATGTGAAAAGATACTGTAGTCTGCTATCAAATATAAGGCAATTTCAACTGATCAATGGCTAAAGGGTAAGAAATGAAACATAGGGGATACGAGATATTACAGCAATGCGTGAGCCATAATATTTGGTATCCCCATAGTAAATGATGTTGGAAAGCAAAAGGAAGGGTGCTATTTGGTATAGAAGTACTGTACTCTTTCACGCAACATAAGGCGATGTCAAATTGAATCCTTGTAACTTCTAACCAGAGAAACGCTGGGGATACCACATAGTATAGGCCGTATGGGCTATTATATTTGGTACTCTTTAAGGGTACCGGATGCAAAATCTTGTAACATGATGTGCAAAATGTGAAAAGATACTGTAGTCTGCTTTCAAATAAAAGTCAATTTCAACTGGTCAATGGCCAAAGGGTAACCCATGAAACATAAGGGATACAAGATATTACAGCAATGCATGAGCCATAATATTTGGTATCCCTAAAGTAAATGAAGTTGGAAAGCAAAAGGAAGGGTGCTATTTGGTATAGAAATACTGTGCTCTCCCATCCACCATAAGGTGTAGTGAAAGTGAAATGTGGTAACTTCTAACCAGAGAAACAATGGGGATACCAAATATTATAGGCCGTATAGGCTATTATATTTGGTATCCCCTAAGGGTACCGGATGCAAAATCTTGTGGAATGATGTACAAATGTGAAAAGATACTGTAGTCTGCTATCAAATAAAGGCAATTTCAACTGGTCAATGGCTAAAGGCTAACAAAGGAAACCTAGGGGATGCGAGAAATTACAGCAATGTGTGAGCCATAATATTTGGTATCCCCATAATAAATGATGTTGGAAAGCAAAAGGAAGGGTGCAATGTGGTATAGAAATACTGTGCACCTCCATCCAACATAAGGTAATGTCAAATTGTATCCTGGTAACTTCTAACCTGAGAAACACTTCGGATACCAAATATTGAAGCCCGTAAAGGCCATTATATTTGTTATCCCCTCAGGGAACGGATGTAAAATCTTGTGGAATGATGTAAAAAATGCGAGAAGCGATTGTAGTCTGTTATCAGACAAAAGGCAACTTCAGTTGGTTAATGGCTAAAGGTTAACCCGTGAAACATAGGGGATATAAGATATTACAGCAATGCGTGAGCCATAATATTTGGTATCCCCTTAGTAAATTGTTTTGAAAAGCAAAAGGAAGTGTGCTATTTGGTATAGTAATACTGTGCTCCCCCATTCCAACATGACGTTAAGTCAAATTGAAACCTGGTAACTTCTAACCAGAGAAACACTGGGGGTACCAAATATTATAGGCCGTATAGGCTATTATATTTGGTATCCCCTAAGGGTACGGATGCAAAATCTTGTGGAATGATGTACAAAGTTTGAAAAGATACTGTAGTCTGCTATCAAATAAAAGGCAATTTCAACTGATCAATAGCTAAAGGGTAAGAAATGAAACATAGGGGATACGAGATATTACAGCAATGCGTGAGCCATAATATTTGGTATCCCCATAGTAAATGATGTTGGAAAGCAACAGGAAGGGTGCTATTTGGTATAGAAGTACTGTACTCTTTCATCCAACATAAGTTGATGTCAAATTGAATCCTTGTAACTTCTAACCCGTGAAACGCTGGGGATACCACATAGTATAGGCCGTATGGGCTATTATATTTGGTACTCTTTAAGGGTACCGGATGCAAAATCGTGTAACATGATGTGCAAAATGTGAAAAGATACTGTAGTCTGCTTTCAAATAAAAGTCAATTTCTACTGGTCAATTGCCAAAGGGTAACCCATGAAACATAAGGGATACAAGATATTACAGCAATGCATGAGCCATAATATTTGGTATCCCTAAAGTAAATGAATGCAAAATGTTGTGGAACGATGTACAAAATGTGAAAAGATACTGTAGTCTGCTATCAAATAAAGGCAATTTCAACTGGTCAATGGCTAACGGCTAACAAATGAAACCTAGGGGGTACGAGAAATTACAGCAATGCGTGAGCCATAATATTTGGTATCCCTATAGTAAATGATGTTGGAAAGCAAAAGGAAGAGTGCAATTTGGTATATAAATACTGTGCTCCCCCATCCAACATAAGGCAATGTCAAATTAAATCCTGGTAACTTCTAACCCGAGAAACACTTAGGATACCAAATATTGTAGCCGGTAAAGGCCATTATATTTGGTATCCCCTCAGGGAACTGGATGTAAAATCTTGTGGAATGATTTTAAAAATGTGATAAGCGATTGTAGCCTGTTATCAAACAAAAGGCAACTTCAATTGGTCAATGGCTAAAGGGTAACCCGTGAAACATAGGGGATACAAGATATTACAGCAATGCGTGAGCCATAATATTTGGTATCCCCATAGTAAACAATGTTGGAAAGCAAAAGGAAGGTGCTATTTGGCATAGAAATACTGTGCTCACCCATCCAACATAAGACCATACCAAATTGAATCCTGGTGAGTTTTAACTCAAGAAACACTTAGGATACCAAATATTGTAGCCGGTAAAGGTCATTATATTTGGTATCCCCTTGGGGAACGGATGTAAAATCTTGTGGAATGATGTAAGAAATGCGAGAATCGATTGTAGTCTGTTATCAGACAAAAGGCAACTTCAGTTGATCAATGGCTAAAGGGTAACCTGTGAAACCTAGGGGAAATGAGATATTACAGCAATGCGTGAGCCATAATATTTGGTATCCCCATAGTAAACAATGTTGGAAAGCAAAAGGAAGGTGCTATTTGGCATAGAAATACTGTGCTCACCCATCCAACATAAGACCATACCAAATTGAATCCTGGTGAGTTTTAACTCAAGAAACACTTAGGATACCAAATATTGTAGCCGGTAAAGGTCATTATATTTGGTATCCCCTTGGGGAACGGATGTAAAATCTTGTGGAATGATGTAAGAAATGCGAGAATCGATTGTAGTCTGTTATCAGACAAAAGGCAACTTCAGTTGATCAATGGCTAAAGGCTAACCTGTGAAACATAGGGGATATGAGATATTACAGCAATGCGTGAGCCATAATATTTGGTATCCCCATAGTAAACAATGTTGGAAAGCAAAAGGAAGGGTGCTATTTGGTATTGAAATACTGTGCTCCCCCATCCAACATAAGGTGAAGTCTAATTAAAACCTGGTAACGTCTAACCAGAGAAACACGGGGGATACCAAATATTATAGGCCGTATAGGTTATTATATTTGGTATACCCTAACGGTACAGGATGTAAAATCTTGTAGATTGATGTACAAAATGTGAAAAGATACTGTAGTCTGCTATCAGGAAATTTCAACTGGTCAATGGCTAACGGGTAACCAATTAAACATAGGGGATACGAGATATTACAGCAATACGTGAGCCATAATATTTGGTATCCCCTTAGTAAATGATGTTGGAAAGCAAAAGGAAGGGTGCTATTTGGTATAGAAATACTGTGCTCCTCCATCGAACATAAGACAATGTCAAATTGAATCCTAGTAACTTCTAACCCGAGAAACACTGGAGATACCAAATGTTATAGGCCGTATAGGCTATTATATTTGATATCCCCTAAGGGTACCGGATGCAAAATCTTGTGGAATGATGTACAGTATGTGAAAAGATACTGTAGCCTGCTTTCAAATAAAAGTACATTTCAACTGGTTAATGGCTAAAGGTAATCTATGAAACATAGGGGATACAAGATATTACAGGAATGCAGGAGCCATAAGATTTGGTATCCCCATAGAAAGTGATGTTGGAAAGCAAAAGGAAGGGTGCTATTTGGTATAGAAACACTGTACTCCTCCATCCAACATGAGTCCAAGTAAAATTGAATCCTTGTAACTTCTAACCCGAGAAACGCTTGCGATATGAAATATTATAGGCTGCATAGGCTATTATATTTGGTATCCCCTACGGGTACCGGATGCAAAATCTAGTGGAATGATGTATGAAATGCGAAAAGATACTGTAGTCTGCTGTCAAATAAAAGGCAAATTCAACTGGCCAATGGCTAAAAATTAACCCATGAAACATAGGGGATTTGAGATATTACGGCAATGTGTGAGCATAATATTTGGTATCCCCATAGTAAATTATGTTGGAAAGCAAAAGAAAGGGTTCTATTTGGTATAGAAATACTGTGCTCCCCATCCAACATAAGGTTAAGTCAAATTGAAACCTGGTAACTTCTAATCAGAGAAGCACTGGGGAAACCAAATATTATAGTCCGTAGAGGCTATTATATTTGGTATCCCCTATGGGTACGGAGGCAAAATCTTGTAGAATGATGTATGAAATGCGAAAATATACTGTAGTCTGCTGTCAAATAAAAGGCAAATTCAACTGGCCAATGGCTAAAAATGAACCCATGAAACATAGGGGATTCGAGATATTACGGCAATGTGTGAACATAATATTTGGTATCCCCATAGTAAATGATGTTGGAAAGCAAAAGGAAGGGTGCTATTTGGTATACAAATACTGTACTCCTCCATACAACATAAGGCGATGTCAAATTGAATCCTTGTAACTTCTAACCAGAGAAACGCTGGGGATACCAAATGTTATACGCCATATAGGCTATTTTATTTGGTACCCCTTAAGGGTACCGGATGCTAAATCTTGTCGAATAATGTACAAAATGTGAAAAGATACTGTAGTCTGTTATCAAATCAAAGGCAATTTCAACTGGTCAATGGCTAAACGGTAACAAATGAAACATAGGTGATACGAGATATTACAGCAATGCGTGAGCCATAAAATTTGGTGTCCCCGTATTAAATGATGTTGGAAAGCAAAAGGAAGGGTGCTATTTGGTATACAAATAGTGTACTCCTCCATCCAACATAAGGCGATGTCAAATTGAATCCTTGTAACTTCTAACCGGAGAAACGCTGGGGATACCAAATGTTATAGGCCATATAGGCTATTTTATTTGGTACCCCTTAAGGGTACCGGATGCAAAATCTTGTCGAATGATGTACAAAATGTGAAAAGATACTGTGGTCTGCTTTCAAATAAATGTCAATTTCAACTGATCAACGGGCAAAGGGGTAACCAATAAAACGTAGGGGATATGACATATTATGGCAATGCGTGAGCCATATTATTTGGTATCCCCATAGTAAACGATGTTGGAAAGCAAAAGGAAGGGTGCTATTTTGTATAGAAATACTGTGCTCTGCCATCCAACATAAGGCAATGTCAAGTTGAATCCTGGTAACTTCTAACCTGGGAAACACTGGGGATACCAAAAATTATCGGCCGTATAGGCTATTATATTTGGTATCCCCTAAGGGTACCAGATGCAAAATCTTGTGGAATGTTGTACAAAATGTAAAAAGATACTGTAGTCTGCTATCAAATAAAAGGCAAATTCAACGGGTCAATAGCTAAAGGGTAACCTATGGAACATAGGGGATACGAGATATTACAGCAATGCAAAAGCCATAATACTTGGTATCCCTATAGTAAATGATGTCGGTAAGGAAAGGGAAAGGTGCAATTTGGTATAGAGATACTGTGCTCCCCTCATCCAATATAAGGCAATGTCAAATTGAATACTGGTAACTTCTAATCCGAGAAACACTTAGGATACCAAATATTGTAGCCGGTAAAGGCCATTATACTTGGTATCCCCTCAGGGAACTAGATGTAAAATCCTTCGGAATGATGTAATAATGTGAGAAGCGATTGTAGTCTGTTATCAAACACAAGGCAACTTCAACTGGTCAATGGCTAAAGGGTAACCTGTGAAACATAGGGGATACAAGATATTACAGCAATACGTAACTCATAATATTTGGTGTCCCCATAGTAAACAATGTTGTAAAGCAAAAGAAAGGGTGCTATTTGGCATAGAAACACCATGCTCGCCCATCCAACGTAAGACTATATGAAATTAAACCCTGGTATGTTCCCACTGAAGAAACACTGGGGATACCAAATATTATAGGCTGTATAGGCTATTGTATTTGGTATCCCCCAAGCCTACTGGATGTCAAATATTGTGGAATGATGTACAAAATGTGAAAAGATACTGTAATCTGCTATCAAATAAAAGGCAACTTCTTCTGGTCAATGACTAATTGGTAGCCAATGGAATGTTGGGGATATGATATATTACAGCAATGTATGAGCCATAATATTTAGTATCTCCATAGTAAATGATGTTGGAAAGGAAAAGGAAGGGTGCAATTTGGTATAGAAATACTGTGCTTCCCCATCCAACATAAGGCAATGTCAAATTGAATCCTGGTAACTTCTAACCCGAGAAGCACTGAGGGTACCAAATATTGGTGCCGGTAAAGGCCATTATTTTTGGTATCCCCTAAGGGAACTGGATGTAAAATCTTGTGGAATGATGTAAAAAATTTGAGAATGTATTGTAGTGTGTTATCAAACAAAAGGCAATTTCAACTGGTCAATGGTTAAAGGCTAACCTGTGAAACATAGGGGATAGAATATTACAGCCGTATGTGAGCCATAATATTTGGTATCCCCATAGTAACATAGTTGGAAAGAAAAAAGGAAGGGTGCTATTTGGCATACAAATACTGTGCTCACCCATCCAACATAAGACCATACCAAATTGAATCCTGGTGAGCTTTAACTCGAGAAACACAGGGGAATACCAAATATTATGGCTAATATAGGCCATTATATTTGGTAACTACTAAAGAAACCCATTGTAAATTCTTGTGGAATGATGTAAAAAATGTGAATAAATTCTGTAGTCTGCTATCAAATAAAAGGCAACTTCAACTGGTCAATAGCTAAAGGTTAACCCATAAAATGTAGAGGATACGAGATATTACAGCAATGCCTGAGCCATAATATTTGGTATCCCCATGGTAAATGATGTTGGAAAGCAAAAGGAAGGGTGCTATCTGGTATGGAAATACTGTGCTCCCCCATCCAAACTATGTCGATGTCAAATCGATTCCTGTTAACTTCTAACCCAAGAAACACTGGGGATACTAAATATTATAGGCCATATAGGCTATTATATTTTGTATCCCCTAAGGGTACCGGATGCAGAATCTTGTGGAATGATGTACAAAATGTGAAAAGATACTGTAGTCTGCTATAAATAAAAGGCAAATTCAACTGGTCAATGGCCAAAGGGTAACCCATGAAACATAGTGGATACAAGATATTACAGCAATGCGTGAGCCATAATATTTGGTATACCCATAGTAAATGATGTTGAAAAGCAAAAGGGAGGATGTAATTTGGTATAGAAATACTGTGCTCCCCCATCCAAAATAAGGCAATGTCAAATTGAATCCTGGTAACTTCGAACCCGAGAAACAAGGATACCAAATATTGTAGCTGTTAAAAACCATTATACTTGGTATCCCCGCAGGGAACCAGATGTAAAATCTTGTGGAATGATGTAAAAAATGTGAGAAGGGATTGTAGTCTGTTATCAAATAAAAGGCAACTTCAACTGGTCAATGGCTAATGGTAACCCGTGAAACATAGGGGATACAAGATATTACAGCAATGCGTGAGCCATAATATTTGGTATCCCCATAGTGCAAGAACCATACTATTTTGTATCCCCATAGTAAATGATTTTGGCAAGCAAAAGGAAGGGTGCTTTTTTGCAGAGAAATACTCTGCTCAGCCATCCAAAATCAAAACAGAAACAGATGGGGATATCAAATATTATGGACCCAATAGGCCATTATATATGGTATCCCCTAAAGGAACCAAATGTAAAATGCTGAGGAAAGATCCTAAAAAAGTTGAAAAGATACTGTAGTCTGCTATCAAATAAAAGGTAACTTCAAGTGATCAATGGCTAAATGGTAACCCATGAAACATAGGGGATACAAGATAATACTGCAATGCGTGGGCCTGGATATTGGTATCCCCATGGTAACTGATGCTGGAAAACTAAATGAAAGGTGGTAATTGGCTTAGAAATACTGCACTCACCCATCCAACATCAGACCATGTCAAATGGAATCCTAGCAAGTTCTAACTCAAGAAACATAGGTAATATTATAGGCGGTGTAGGCCATTATATTTGGTATCCCGAAGGGAACCAAATGAAAAATCGTGAGGAATGATGTAACAAAATGTGATAATATACTGTAGTCTGCTATTAAATAAAAGGTAATTTCAACTGGTGAATGGCTAAAGGGTATCCCATGACCCATAGGGGATATGAGATATTACAGCAATGTGTGAGCCATAATATTTGGCATATCCAAAGTAAATGATGTTTGAAAGGACAGGTGGTATTTGGCATAGAAATACTGTGATCACCCATCCAACATAAGACCATGTCAAATTGAATCCTGGTAAGTTCTAAACCAAGAAACACAGGGGATACCGAATATTATAGGCCATAAAGGCCATTTTATTTAATATCCCCTAAAGGAACCGGATGTGAAATCTTTTGGAATGATGTACAAAATAAGAAAAGATTCTGTAGTCTGCTATCAAAATGAAAGGTAACTTTAACTGGTCAATGGCCAAAGGATAACCCATAAAATGTAGAGTAAGCAAGATATTGCAACAATGAGTGAGATATAATATTTGGTATCCCCATAGTAAACAATGTTGGAAAGCAAAAAGAGGGGTTCTTTTTGGCATAGAAATACTTTGCTCACCAACATAAGAGCATTTCAAATCGAATCCTGGTAAGTTCTAACCCAAGAAGCAAACGGGATACCAAATATTTAAGGCCCAATAGATACTGTAGTCTGCTATCAAATAAAATGCAATTTCAACTGGTCAATGGCTAAAGGGTGATTTGTGAAACGAGATATTGTAGATCAATGCATGAACCATAATATTTGGTATTCCCATAGAAAGAGATATTAGACAACTCAAAGAAGGCTACCAGTTGGCAAACAAATACTGTGCTCACAAGCCAGCCAGCATAAGACCATGTCCAATTGAATCCTGTTATGATTTTCCCCTAAAAACATAGGGGATACTAAAGATTATTGTCTGTATGGGCCTATTCAGTATCCCCAAAGTGAACTCAATGTGAAAGCGTGTGAAATGTATTCAAAACTTCAAAAGTACTAATAGATGCTGTAATCTGCTGTCAAATAAAAAGCAATTTCAACTTGTCAATTGTTAAAAGGTAAACCTTGAAAAGTAGGAGATACCACACATTATAGCAAAGCATGAGCCGTAATTATTGGTATACACATAGAAAGTAACTCTGAAATACACTGCTGCGGTATGGCTGACAAACACTGTGTTTACCATGTCAACATAAGCACATCAAATTGTATCTTTGTAAGCTTTAATTTTAATAACATATGGAATAGCAAATATTACAGCCCGTATTGGCCATTATATTTGGTATTCCCCAAAGAGCCTGGATGTGAAAGCTTGTGGAATGCATTTAAGGATGCTTAAAGATAATTTCATCTGCTGTCAT
This sequence comes from Triturus cristatus, assembly GCF_964204655.1. Lineage (NCBI taxonomy): Eukaryota > Metazoa > Chordata > Amphibia > Caudata > Salamandridae > Triturus > Triturus cristatus. The sequence goes on from NC_140579.1 coordinate 1,104,083,747, forward strand.
AGAAAAGGCAATTTTAACTTGTCAATGGTCAAAAGATAACGCTTGACAATTAAGGGATAGCAGATATTACATCACTGCATGCTCCATAATATTTAGTACCCCCATTGAAAGAGACAGTGGAAAACATAAACAAGGGTATGATGTGTCAGAAAAGCACTGTGTTTTCCACACCACTATAAGACCATATCAAAATTGTATCCTGTTACGTTTTAACCCAAGAAACACGAGACACAATATAATATAGCCCATATGGGTCATTACATTAGGTTTCGCCTAATGGACCCAGAAGTGAAAGCTTGTGGAATGGTATCAAAAGTGCTAAAAGATATTGTAATCTCCTATCAAATAAATAGCCATTTCAGCTAGTAAATAGCTTAAAGTTAACCCTTGAAATGTGGGGGATACAAGATATAGCAATAAATGAGCCATTATATTTGGTGTCACATTAGAAGGCGATGTTGTAAAACAAAGAAGGATGTAAATTGGCTGGAAAAAACTGAAGTCATCAGGCCAACATACAACTGTTTCAATCTTATCAAGGTAAGAAGAGTTAACTCTGTAAACGTAGGTGATACAAAATATTATAGCAACGTACAGGTACATGGTATCCTTCACAAGAACTGCATGTAAGGGTGCACTAAAAATGTCAAATGTAAATAGATCTACTGTGATCCCCTGCCAAATAAAATGAAATTTCAAATGGCCAATGCCTAAAAGGTAACCCCTGAGTGGAAATTAGTAGGAAGGCTGTGATGTGACAAAGAAGTACTGCGCTCACTTAGTCAACAGGTGAAGAGCATGTCAAATTCTATGCTGGTAAGTGTTAACACTTGGTATGTATGGGCTACTAAATATAGCCGGTATGGGCCATTATTTTTGGGACACTGCTCACTTAGCGTAAATGGACTCATCGTCTTAACTACTAATTTGGAATTTTTGCGAAATATAAAATACACAATGCTATAGTGCAAGGCAAGTATGTACTCTAACCAGTAGCAAACCAGACTTGCGGACATTAACTAACTCAGCACCATAAGCAAACCAAATAGACGATGCATCCAACACCAAAATTCAATAGGAGATCCAGACATGGGATTTTTTCTAATTTCATGTTTTTTTTAAAATTTGAAAATATTTTCCCTCAAACTTGTATGCACTTCTCTTGGCGCTTTAAGAAGTAACAATGCACATGTGTACTAGTGTACTTACTGTAGCTATTCTGTGTTTGACTGGGGCTTGTGCTGCAGGTGCCTGGGAAATACTGATTCTCTTCAAGCTATTGACTATTGCACTGTTGATGCCCACACAGGATATTTAGCGTCCTTCTCATTTAGCCACATCAGCAATTTGCTTGCTATTATTTTTCAGCTGTACTGTCAGTCTTAAAAGGGAAACTATTACAGTCCCCGAATGCAACATGGTATAAATTAAAAAGTGTAGACTGCTATCTCACATGACATACAGCTACTTGCTAATTGGGTTACACCAGAAAAAATCATCATTTGCTTACATTTGCTATTTTGGAACAGCCAAGAGCTGGTAGGCGAAAATAAGTTAGTGTAAAATGCTCAGTCCACATTAGTAACAATCATGCCTCCATTTCCTTAAATAAGTATTGAAAAATTAGACACTTTCAAATGATTTATTCATATACTTGCTGTTTCAGGTTTATGTCAAAAGAAAACATACAGAAATGTATGCATTTGCTTTGTAGGTTTCGCCTAGGCAGCGCATGCGCTGCGAATTTGAGATCTTTTGTTTTCTAAAAGTGAGCTTAGAGCCTGCTCATTGCTAACCATTTGTTGGCTTGATTGTCATTCTCATTTGTTTAATTTTACTTATAACACCCATTGTCCCACCTCCCACTTTTGTTCATGTTATACCTTCCTCCACTCACCCTCCTTCCTTCCTTCCATTGTTGCCAATGGTGTTTCTCACTTGCCCCCACCCTCCCTCCTTCCATTGTTATCCATGTTATTGCTTGTTTCTACCTGCCCACCCAACTTCCATTATTGCACTTGTTGCTTGACCCTTGCTCTCCCTCCTTCCGTTGTTGCCCAGGTTTTTTCCTACAACATCCACACTCCATCCTCAGTCCATTGTTGCCTATGTTGTTGCTTGCTTCCACCCACCCTCCCTTCTTCCACCACTTATTGTTGCTTCCCCCCACCAATTCTCCTTTCTTCTGTTGTTGCCTGTGTAGTTGCTTTCAACACCTACCCTCCTTGCGATGTTGCATGTGTTGTTGCTTGCCTCCACCAATACTAACTTCTTCTGTTGTTGCTTGCAAACCCACCCACCCTTGCTGCTTGCGTTTTTCCTGTTTTGCTGCTTTTCCCTCTCACCCTTCTTGGATGTTGCCTGTATTGCTCCCTACCTTACCCACCCTCCCTCCTGTTGTTGTCCATGTTGTTGCCAGTGTTTGCTTGCACTCACCCTCCCAACATGCATTGTCCATGTGCTTGCTCTGAGCCCCTCCCTTCCACCATCTAGTGTCCGTGTTGTCCCCCTGACTTACTGTTACCCACGTTGCCACCATAACAGCTTATTTGCTGCTTATGTGTGACATTTTAATGGTTTAAGCTTACTTATGAGTGACATTCAACGACCAAATATGTGACGCTCAGAGTGACACTTTCCCATGAGTAAAACCAAGCAAAGAATTGCATAGAAAGCAAAATGACTGACTTGTGAACAATAAAAAGTTCTAAAACAATCTTGAAACAGTTGCTAAGTACCTCAAATGGAAGGTTACTATGACAACCACCCTCCATTATAAAAACATAAGAAACTCGTGGACTGGCCACTACTTACCAGGGCTAGTTTGACCCTTGCAGCAACATGGACAAATTATGGCATTACTGTCTCCGAAAAGAGTGGAATTGCCTGGCCGTGATGTAATGTGGCTAAATAAACACATCTTTCACCACAACTTAGAAATTTTATTTGAAATCTCCTTTTCTCATTGTTTCAGAAAACCACAATATGACATGCAAACATGATCACCCCAAACAGCACAGTGACAGACATATCACTTTGTCTTTCTCTTAATGGTTGCTCTGCCTGCAACTTACCAACTCTGTCTGCTGGCTCTCAGCGGGCTGACACTCATGCTATAGCTTCTCCAGTGTTGACTCACACTGGCTGCCATTTGACATGGGGTGGGCGGAATTTGCGAAATTCACTTTCGCAAACTATCGCGATAATGTTAAAAATCTCTGCAAACAAGCGAAAATATCGCGAAGACGCGGAAGATTTTTTCCCTCCTGTTCGCGGTATTTTGTGCGCGATCGCAGCTCGCCAACTTACCCATGCGGTTGCTCACGGGCGCAGCCATCTTGTTTTCACTTGTCCCGCCCGCTCGCATTCGATATGACGTGCCCGCGTCCTCACGCTCTCGCTCGCGGTGGAGAATGACGTGTTCGAGATCTCAAGCATCTCATACTCTCGCAGTGCATGATCGTGAGAAGAAAGACGTGTTCGTGCGACGAATGACGTGATCGCGCGACAAATGACGGTAATGCGGGCGCGAACTGTCGTGAGACAGCGCAAATGGCTACCAACAATCCAACATCTCGTGGAGAAGGTGACCGGATCGGGAAAACTTGTCGGCGAACGCGGGGATTCAGGTAAGGCGATCGGGCGCACAGGAGAATGTATTTTTTTACAGCGCGAGCAAGAAAAAAAATTCCGGTAAGATGCGGATTGTGGAAATTTTGACATTTTCGCGGTCTCCGCGGAACGCGAAAATGTCAAATGATCGCATTTTCCGCAAGCAGAACGGAATTTTCGCCCAGGCCTACTTTTGACGCTCAACTAGTGCAGCGATGCTGCTCCCTAGTCTGCTGGCATGTTCTGCTGCTCAGTGCTGCTGGTGACGGTGTGGAGTAATAGTAGATGGAGACATTGCGCTCTCTCTCATGGGTGTACACAGGGACAAACTCCCTACGCTTTGAAAGCCCACCAAACTTTGCAGATAAGCCAGCTTTTTAAAACATGACAGCGTGACACGTCATTGCCATGACTGGAAACAAGCAGATTGCCAGCCTGTTCCATCCCACATGTGGAAGCATTTCCAGAACAGCACATGTGATATGAGTTGCTTGTTCTTTCTCTCATGCCAGCAGGTAGGCCCAGTGTGCCCTGTCCACTAGCAGTGATGCCTTCCTGGGGGCAGGCAGGAGGATTTTGAAAAACACATTCTAGCGCCAGTCTGTCAGTGTGCGGACACACTAGCACACAAGGTAAAACAAACACAGCGCTGTCAAATGAGGCCAGGGGTCTGTAACGCTGCATGGTCTGAGAGGTGCCGGCAGCTCCACTCACTCAATGCCTGCGGTGGAGCACATGGCATCCAGCAACAGAAAAACATAGTTTTGCCCGCCAGTTGCAGGGTCACTGGCCCATCATCATCCAATCACTGACTTCTTTGTGGACTTGAGTTAACTGTCACTGACAATGCCATGCAGGGTGCTGCACTTTTTTAAATACAACAGGGCAAGTCACCTCTCCCTGGATGGATCCTCACTCTCTGTCTCAGTCTGGGCAAGGGTCAGTGCACTGCTGGGTGGTATCAGGGTGATTATTACTCTCCAGAGAGGATATAATTTTCAGTCTGTTTGACAGCCTTTGCAATGGCATGTCACGTGGCTGAGTACCTGAGACCCGGTTTTATTGTGTACTGCAGTCAGAGCCTGAGGCAGGCACTGCAACATGTGATGACAATTTGTGTTCATTGTTGGGAGTCTAGAAATGGAATCTTGAATGGCAGCACGGTATGCACAGCATTGCCAGCAGGCAGCCCACTACTTGTGATTTTGTTTTGCAATGGCCTGCACCTATTCACAGTAATTGTGCTTCACAGTGCCACTGTGTTAGGAGGCACTATAAATGCATGACTAAGCATTTTAGTGCAGTGATGAGGACTACCACACAAACTGCATTAGTCTACCCACTGATGTATAATACTTGGCAGAGCTGTGCCACCAGCCTGGCAAAAAACAAAACGTTATTTTATTCCCACGCCCCCATGTTGTCCCCCACACCCCTTCCTTCCTTCTCCCCATACCTCCTTGTGTCCCTGCCCTTCCTCCTGTCCCACCAGCAATAAAAAAAGGGTTAAGACCGTATCATATTTGCTTTTTAGGTCGAGCCTAGAGTCAGCATGCATGAGTTGCTCTGCGAGGCATGATGTATATACCATATGGGCTTCAACCAAGCCCATCGATTGGCATTAGTTCTTTTTTGTGCCTTTCAGAAATGCTTCCTGTTTATTGGTCCATTGCTTGAAATTGTCCCTCCTTTGGGTGCTTGGTTCACGCTCAGGCGAGTTCACTCATTATTCCTTCGGATTGGCCATCAGGCGTTCATGGTTCTTCATGGTCGGCCATCGCAATGAGCGCTTCCTCCTTGATCAGCGCGGCACGCAGCTCTTTATACATTCATATGCGCTGCACGTCAAGCTTTAACTTTAAGCCTGGACGCATTCACACATAAATTGCATGCTTTGAACAGGCGGACATCTTGACAGCTGCCTGTTGCTCTGTGTATTTGGCACATTTCTGCTCAAGCAAGCGTTATTCCAATTTAGGTTTACTTTTTTTTTCAAAGATGGCTATTGTGAGTCACGTGGGGGGATCTGCCAATGTGGTTTTATGCTTACACCCGAGAGACCGGTCACCAGAAGCACAAAAGACAAATAGAAATGTTACACGTGAGATTTAGACTGAGGGTGCTCTGTGCCTCACTTGCTTGCAAGTATAGACTGCTTCTGGAGAAGTGATCCTGTACATTGTTTCATAGCTGTAACTATTAACGCACATGAGCCCTTGTTTCTCCAACTTAGACTGTGGAGTTGTAGGAAAAAATATGTTCTGTTATGAAACTCTCCCCTCCAACAATTCTTCAAGGGAAGCAGTGGGTACCAAAGAAAGCTAACCAGGGTCTGTGCATGGATTTTTGCCACCCTTGGCAAAGTGACATTTTACACCTATTCATCTCCTGTACTGTTTGCTAATTTTACGATTATGTAGATGGCCTTCTGCTCCTCTAGACTTAATGCAGCGGCCTGCTCTTGCCTTGTTCTTGAAACTGCCTCTGGAAGATGAGACCTTTTTCACGCTGAGCCCCCACTCCATATAGTGCCCTCCAATACGGATGTGCAGTAGTGGTGATGTAGCTCTTGGCTCAATCTGTTGTCAGGCAAGGGTCCCCCTCCTCTCACCTCTTCCTGAATGTTATTCTGCTTTCATTCTGACTCACCGTCTGTTTTCTGCAGCGCTGCCTAATAGCCATGTGAGAAAAGAAAATTCCACACATTTCTTCTCTGTTTGATTTCACAAATAGAAGAGCACAGGTGATATCTAAAGCAGATTGCCTGATAGGTGTACTCGTTGGTCTTACCATCAAATAAAAACCTGTTTCTATTTTCAGTGCTTGCACGTGTTTCCGGTTTATAGCGCTGTATATAACAAGTGGTCATAATTACCCAACTCACTTAGCTGAAAAGTCAGTTGGCCCTGCCACTCTCAAACCTGTGATTAGGAGGTTAATAATAATAATGATGATGCTAAATAGTTTTATATAGTGCATAATGCCAGAGGTTTGCAGTTAAAGATGCTGTAATAACACGTGTTACCCAATTTAACGCTACTCATTTTATCTATGTTGGATGGATGCAAGGCTGAGCTGGCCCTGCTGAAATTCAACCTGGACGCATTTGCACGTGAAACTGCATGCTTCAAACAGACCACTATGCATTTCTCTGTGTATTTGCAGGTTTCTGCTCAAGCAAGCATTATTGCAGTTTAGGAGTCCTTTCTTTTTCACAGATGGCGATTGTGGAAGGGGAATAGGTGGTAATAGGAGGGGCCATCTCTGACTAGATGAGGTGGAGGAGCGGTCACCAACCACACTTGCACATCACAAAGGCTCTGCCTGATCACTCTCACAAAATGTTTGACACTGGTCTTTTGTTGCCCCAGACAATCTGGGGCCAGGGCAGTGAGGCAGGAAATTCCAGGCACCTCTGGGCTAGTGGTGGAAACCTACACAGTAATATCAGCAGGGAACATAAAACCTACTGAACAGACATGCTGACTAGGGTTCATTGTGTAGAGAGACTAGAATCATGCTTAAATAAGACCATTTCTCAGGAAGTACACTAATAATAAAATCACTAGTTTTCCGAGCCCTTGGGAAGAAAGTGCGATTTTGAATTGTTTTTCCAAGTTGATCTAAGTCACTAGTGGTGAATGGCCATCCCAAACACACCAGCCGTAAACACATGACGCAATCACATTGGCGTTGAGGTGGGTCAGGCATGGGTCAGCATCATTATTAAAGAAATGTGACTGCCCCCAGCAAGATCCCCCCATCTCAGGTCTCATAAGGTAAACAAGGCAATAACAGCTTGAGAATGCAGAGAGGAAATGGCCAGGGACAACAGTAACCCTACTCTGCGCAGCCAGATGCAATGAGGCAGGTGTCTGCCCTCTTTTATCTGACATAAATGTTTATGCTTGTTTATTTACCTGACTCAATAGCTATCCAATGCTGAGGTGTTTAATACGTTTACAGTTTTATGAGCAACCCGCTTGCTGCTGGCTGAGCAGTGAATTAATTCAAAATCCCAGGAACCACATACACATGCAAGGGTGCATAGTTTGGACCCCTGGAATCAGAACTCCTCTTACAAATGTGCCAGGCTGTGTTTAGATGAACATGGTTTGGGTCCCACCCCCCAAAGATGTGCAGAGCCCTAGCATCATTTGCAACCCAATCAGCACCCCACATTGTTCAAGCCCCCTAAAATTCATCAACACAAATGTCACTGGGGAATCACTCTGCATTTTTTCATTGAGATATTCGGACAAGTCTTTACATATTATTATAACGTTTTGTAAATTTGTGCGCAATGAAAGGCCACCTTTCTTTGTAATTATGTTTCATCATTTTAAAATTTAGTAACACAATCTACACAAATACACTCCACCCAATGTAACACAATTACCCTCAGTGCCACACACTTCCACGACACACAATACAGAAATACATATATTCATTCCACACCACATAATTCAACAACAAACCATATATTTCAACTCAACAATGCAATTACACAACACATCACATACATCCAAACGATGCCCCAGAATTCCACATTATGCCACAAAATTAAACACTACACCACATAATTAAAATCCACATCTCACCTCACAACACAAAATGCCATTCCACATAATTACACTCTTTGACACACAATTACACTCCACATACTTTCAGTACACTTAATACCACATAATAACTATCCACATATTTTAACTGCCCACCATTCCACTACAAAAATCCACTCCACACCACACAATTCCACAACTAACAATTCCAATCCAAACCACACAATTCCACTCCACACCACATACATCAAATCCACGCCAATCCAAAACACAAGGATAAAAGACATTCTCGTTTACAGCATCAATACCTCTAACTCTAACAAATGTGAGACCAATTTGCATTGCAAATGCTTGTATTATTTTCATTCTGCTGCACTCCAGCCATGCTCCTACACAACATTACTTAAAGACTTAGCCAAATAAGTCTCTCATAGGCAAACATATTGGCTTTGCTAATGCTTGTTTTAATTGGCACAATCACAGAAATATAATGCAGGCTGGTGATATGCCAGTAAGGTGGCAGCCTTATTATTGTATGTATATAATTAAAAAATTAATGTTGTTGCACTTACACCTCCACCTTTCTGTTGTTGCTTGTAATTTCCCAAAACCCTCCCGTCATTGCTTTCAGACCGCCGACCTTCCCCTTCTGCCTCGCTAGAAAAAACGCATTGGCAGACCTTTGGAAATGCTGTTCATTTATTATTTTATTTTTTTGCAGCCTTATATAGCGCCAATTCAATACAAAGGTATTGGACTTCTTGCCATGAGCCCCAGTTACATTGCCTCTTCCACCTAAAAGGGCCTGTAAAGTGGCTAGCGGTGGCAGCATTATAATGCTTTTTAAAATCAAATTTTTTATCCACCCCTCTACACCCCCGCCCGCTAACTACCCCACTAGCCACCCCACCAGATTGCCTTTGACAATGCTGCTTTACTTAAATCTCAGCCTTGCTGCGCATGGGCAGCACTCACTTCTTAGAATGACAGTCCAGCAAAGAGCCCACAGCGTGCTCGGGGTAAATAAATACAAGAGGCAGGGTACTAAACAGCAGAGACAGTGTGACTGACTCGAGACGGGGCACTGAAGTTCCTTGACGCTGCGGTCTATTGTTAATTGATAGCAGCTGTGCAGTAAAGACCAGTCAGTGCCCGTTGAATTCCCTGTAAGCAACCAAATGTTGGTCTTTTGCTACCTCCTCCTGTCTACCTTATGCAGATATCTTGACTAGTGGGAAAGAAATTTGAAAGGCTATATCTGAAAGTACTACCAGCATGACCACAACCACGTTAGCAAACCGCATAGGACCATTTTTGGTGCTGAGAATCCCATTTGACCAAAGACACAGTCAGTATTTGTTGTATAATTGCAACTTTGTTTTACTATTGTTCTTTCTGTGAGTGGTGCATGGCAGGTCTCAACACAATGTGGTGCAGTGGATTGATTGTTGTGTGTTAATTACTAGCACAATATCTTTCTTAAAAACCTGGTTATTAAAAAACAAAATGTCTGATTTCTACAAAAGAAATGCACTTCTCTTCAAACTTCGCCACACGGAAGTGCCCCAGTCTGGTCATGCGATATCAGAGCTGTAACCTTCCTTCTCACTGTATTTTGTACATGTCATGCAGTACCGTCCCTAGAAAGATAGCATTACATTCACTTTCCTGTGTGACGTCTGTTCACACTTGTCAGTTCTCCAGTGTGACAGGACTGCTGGCAGTTAACTTGTTAAATAATTGTTCTCGGTTTCCTTGTCCACATTAACGTGCCATTTAACATGTTACATTACTGTTGTCGGTTTTTTAGGTCTCGCCTAGGCAGCGCGCATGCACTTCATATGAGGGCACCTCTTGGAATCGATCAGCATTTTGGCCAAAAACGTGCACATTTTGCATTGCTTTGTATTGCAACGTGTACACGTTTGCATTTCCCTTGCGGGAGCGAGCAGCGGGCTATCTGTTAGCAATTATCGTGCCTTGCTGCTCGTGCCGCAAGGGAAACGCCAGACATTGCTTCTCTCTCGCTCGGCTTTGCCATTGTACGTGGCGGACTACCCAGTGCAGCGTCACTCGTTTGTAAGATGGCCGCAGCAGTCACTCATCTGTTGCGCAGACTGCACGGGTGGCGCAAGTGTCTGTTCTGTAAATCCTAAGTAAAGGACGCTAGGGCGGCGCACTGGTAGGTGTTTATCTGCCAAAACTCAGCTTGCCACAGACAAAAACGTTATGCAGTTGTGGGGGAAGGGGGTGATGTTGGGAACACAATTATACCCGGTTAGCTAGCTAAACGTTGTTCCATCTACACGCGTCAACAAAACAGTACAATAAAACCTCTCTCTGTTCCCAAAAGCAACTGCTGTGCTAGTTTAAGTTGAGGCGCCCGCCTGCCGCTCGCTGCTTATATGCATTTCAAAGGCAAGTTGGTGTTTTTCACGGAGATAACAAAACAATCTACATTCAGGCTGCGTTTTTAGAGTTCAATATTTCCTAACTTAAATACGTTAAACAATTCTGGGACTGTCACCGCTCACCCTCACAGTCCCACCCCTCGCACCCTCACAGCCCCCACCCCTCCGTGGTCGCGCACCCTCACAGCCCCACCCCTGCATTAAACTACTACCTTCACTCTGCTATGTCTCTTCCCATCCTCCTCTCACGCTCTCTTCCTCTTAGCCCCCTCTCACAGTGTCACCCCTGCATCACCATGAACCGTCTGCCCACCGACACTCCTGCCCTGCATTCCACCAGCCTCAAATCCTCACCGTGTGCAGCCTCTCCGCCCCTTCGACCTCACATCTCCCACTCCTCCATCACTCACCCTCTGCCTCACCCCACCAGCTGTCTCACCCTACCCTGTCATACCTCCCAGCCTCGCATCGCCCGCCCTTTCATCTCACCCTCAGTCTTATCCCTCACCTGTCACGCGCCTGCACGCTTTCACCCACCACTCTCCCCTCATAGTCTCGCTTCCTTCCCATCGTATCTCACCCCTGCATCACCTCGCACCCTGCCTCACCCTACCCTCATTTCGCCACCCTCGCAGTGTCACTCTGCATCATCCCTGCCAATCCTATCTCGCCCTTTCTTAATCCCTGTCTCACCCCACCCTCATACCCTTCCGCAGACTTCCAGCGCCTGACCCCATTCATGCTGAAGGCTGGCAGTGTTTGCTGCATCGCGTGATTAACCCCTTCAAACCCTTGTCCTGCCTGTCGGTGCTGCTAGGAGTCATGCCTGCCCTCCTCCGGAGCGGATTCCTCACTCTGCCTTAAATATCTGCCACAGTACTCGGCACCACTGCCCTGCACCTACCCACGGGGGCAGGGGCACCCCAATGCCAGAGATGCCCGCATTTGGGACCTTATAAGTATTTTGTTATACAGCACAATATCCTTGGTGCACCAACATTAACTGTTGCTTAGTTAAACACTTATAAGGTCCCAAAGGCGAGACCTATTGGCTATGACAATACTTGTTATGTGTGACATTGATCTAGAAAACTTCATCAGCATCACAATTGTTAATTGGTCACATGGAGTTTTTGGGGGGAGCCACTGTGTCACTGCCAATTGCCTCATGTGACATCATGCTATCAGTCCTCATGTATACCAACGAAGTCAATTTGACCAAGTAGTTTCTTCTCTTTCAGTTTTCCTTTTTAACATTAATTCAAATATGTCCTGATGTAACGTCACTGATGTCAGCTGCTGTTCCTGATATCGCTAATTTTTTTATTGCCTCTGATGACCTCACGTTTGGCAGCTGGTTTTCTTGGGTGACATCAACATTCCCGTATGTAGAATTTTATATCTCTGCTGCCTATTTATTTCCTTGTGTGACATCACTAATGTCAAATCGACCATGTTACATCACCTCTGTCAGTTTCCGCATGTGACACCACTGCAGGTAGTTCATTAATGTGACATCGCTCGCTCTGAGGTGCTTCGTCAGTTGTCATCAATCTGTTCCATATTGTGACACCTCCACTCCACGGGACCACGTCTTTCCCTGCTTTCTCACTTGTGTGCAGCATTCGTTTAGAAATGCCCCAACGATCGTTGAAAGTTGCTCTGTCTGCCGCCTCCCCCGCTCATAATTACATGTGCAGGCATACACATCAACGCTCTTTTACTTTTTCTGCCGATGCTGAACAACAGCGGCAAGAAACTGTGACAAAACTAGTGGGTCTGCATTGGCATCCAAAATGCGAGACCTACTGGCTTTTCCAATGCTTGTTCTACTTTTCGGTTTTTTTAATCTCTGCCATTGTTTCCCTTCTCGGTCATTCTCGCTCCTCGTGTGTTTTTTTTTTACAATCTGTTTCCATTTCTTTTAAAATAAAAAAAATACCATTCTTTCACTCCGACATGCATTAAATGTTCATTTATTTTCCTTCTTTTTGCTGCTCCCGGTTTGCTTCCTGTGCAGCTGTGGCTCCGCGAGTAAAGAAATGTCAGGTCATTTATAGCCTGAGTTCGTTTGGTGGTATCCCGTGAAATCGTGTATCCCCGCACTCAGCCCGAGCAGAGATCGACTGCTTCTGTCTGAACCTGCCCGGGCTGAGTTGGTTCTCCGAACACAGCCGAAAAGAAGGGGATACACGATCCCAAGGGGATACCAGATATTACACAACAACGTGCCTAAGCCTGGCCAAAAACCTCGCCACCCCGCATGACCGTAGCACCCCCATGGACATAGGCTTGCTGTAAATGAGGTCACCTCACGGCGTGTGGATGGAGTAAGGGGGGGGAGGCCAGTCGCCCCAGAGAGCGCCGCGACCGAGTCGCGTGAGGAGGCAGTAACTCCAGTTTTCCAAAGCGCAACCCTTACGGGTCACAGGGCGCTGTAGGTGGAAAGCCCTACCCGAGGGCGAGGCCGGGGCCTGCCGACCAGGCCTGAGGCAGCTGCTGCCCGCGGGACCACAAACTTCACCCGTCCCGACCCCTGTCCCGCTCCCAGGCCCCCGTGCACCCCAAGTTGAATCCAGAGTTTACTGAATGGGGCAAGGCAGGGGCTGGAGCAGGGACAGTGCCCCTCTACGGGCGATGCCCGCATGTTGAGGCTCTTACTTGGGCGGGGAGGGCTTGTCAGAAACCAGGCCCGTCTAGCACTAACCTCGTGGTCCGACACGACCGCAATGCAGCAGCTCAAGTCGGCGTCAGGGCGAGGGGACTAAGAGGCCGCCAGGGGGGCGAGGGAGGACTATATACCTCTCCCTGACCCCCCCCCCCCCCCCTCGGCCGGAAGTGACGCGCCGGGGACCCCAACAGGGGTCTCAGGCCAAACACTAGGCTGCCCAGGGTGCCATCTGGTGGCACTAAAGGGGCCGCCCTCTTATATGAGGGTCCCCTGCGGGGACTGTCGGTCAGCCCGCATGTCTTAACTGGTCACTGGTTGTATTGCGGTGTAGTGGCATGTATGTAGCGCTTTCTTTCCTTCATGAAGTGTTGGGGATTGCTTTTCTTAGCTTTGTAACATAAGCTGTTACACTCTGTGGGGCGGGGAGGGGGGGTCTTCTCAGTCATGGGTTGACGTTTTACATTTGCAAGGTGTATTTTTGAACAGTGGTACTACTTACCCTTTTATCTGTAATTGCCCTCCTTCCAGTGGTCAGACGGGGCATCAAAATAAATGAGGTGTACAATTAGCGAATATTACAGCTTTAAAAGTGGCCTAGATTTTCAAATTGGGGTAGTTTTAAACTTCTAGAGACATGCTGCTTGCGTATTTTTCATGGTATGTGCAACTGTGTGCATTTGTGGTTGCTGCAGGGAATGCTTGTGTTAATATTTGGGAACTGAGCTGTAATAAATACCGGCCCATAAAACATGTCCTCAAACAGCCAAGGGTGTGTTTACAATTGAAAGATGCTGCAGGCCTACTGTGCAGGTCGCATGCTTAAGCAACAAGCATTGACATAGCCAATAGGTCTCAACTTTGGGACCTTATAAGTGTTTAATCATGCAACACTTGATGTTGTTGCACCAAGGATATTGTGCTGAATAACTAAACACTTATAAGGTCCCAAAGGCGAGACCTATTGGCTATGCCAATGTTTGTTTTTTTAGATCTCGGTTCTAGACGGCAGGCATGCGCAGTCTTGAGCCGAGACATGCTGTATCTACTTCTGGGCTTACAGCCCATCCATAGGCTTACCATTTGCTGGCACCATTGTCACTCCATTTTTCATTCTCCCTATTTGTCAAGGGCATGCATACGTTATGCCTCTTCTGGTGTTATGCCCTCCCCGAGCGCACTGCCCAACTACTCCTAAACCTATGCTGTGGCCGTTTTAGGGCATTGTTTCTGCACTACTTTTTTATTATTTCTTGAAGATTGCTTTTCACAATCGCTTTTCACAAGGGCTCCGAGCGCTTTTCACGAGCACTTTTAACAAGCGTTCCTGTTTTTTTCTACTCGCCCCACAAGAACGGTCTGGTGGAGAAGAGAAAAAAGAAACATGAGAGCAGTGATCCATCCAAACTCCTGTTTCCCCAATAAATTGTAACACTAAAACAGTCCTGGATGCTGCAATCCTCCTTTGCCCTGGTAAGAGCTGAAGTTCCTGGCATTGTTTCCTCCCCGCGTTTGTGAAATCTGTTAGAGTCCAGTCACAACAAAGTGAGTTCAGAAAGACAACACTGCAAGATCAGCTGGCTTGACGCACAAGTCCGGGCAGGTGGTGGGGTTGGGGGGCTAAGCTGGCATTGACGTCTTCTGCCTAAGCATGGAGTGAGCAAGGACAACAGAAGCGTAAGAAGACTGGATTGCCCCAAGGGACAGCAGCCTTCCCCTCTTATCACTTTAAAAACATTGTTCATTTTCATTCACACTTAGTTTTTTTTCACTCCCCCTCTCTAGAGAATGGTTGAGTCCAAAGCTGTCCGGGTCTTGTTGAAAGTGTTATCATTGTTGTGGTTCTGAAATTGGGGCTCCCAGGCGACGGTTGCGCATTGCAATGATGGTAGGGTCTGCCGTCTTTGTTTTGGCCAGATTGGAGCTGCAGTGATTTAACTACACCAGCGGCCTTCCTTGACAATTTTCCACCCCCTTTGCCCTCTCACATGTGCGCCACCTATTGCTGCAAGCGTCTATATGGTGGGAGAAATGTTTACTCTTAATATAGAGTACTTGCTCACCCTTGTCCTTTTGCTGCCTCCTATATGAGTTTTACTTTTATTTAATAATAGTTTGTTTCAGGGAAGCATTTACTTATGATTCGCCGGTGTTGTGTAATATCTGGTATCCCCTTGGGATCTGGTATCCCCTGCTCTTCGGCTCTCTTCGGTGAGTAAACTCAGCCCGGGCAGTGTTGCCAGATTTTCAGACCCAAGCCCAAAGCCGCTCAAATATAAGCCCAAAATAAGCCCAATCAGACCAGTTTCAGCCCAAAAACCAGCCCAAATTAGCAAATCTCCAATTATGCACAAATTGTCATCAGAAACAATTTTAACGACAAATATACATTCTATTCAATATACAGATGGTGGGAGGGTGTTAACTGGGCACCTGCCTTAATGCTATTAATTTTTAAGACCAGTTCTCACTGTGACTTCTAAGAGCCCCTGCAGCTCCACTCTGCCTGTTGCTTAAAGATTCAGCCCCCCGCCCGCCAAAATCAGCTCCAGTTCGAGCGGCAAACAGTTTGCGTCAGTGCGCGCCTTGGCATCAGCAACGTGGTGAAGCACGGAGTGTCAGATCCATGCCAGGACAGTGGTAAACAGACGCACGTGGTGCTGCCAGCAGGTGCGTGTGAGGTTGGGTGGCCCCTGCACGACCGTTTTCGAAGCTGGGCTGGCCTACGAACAACCGATGTGGTCAGTTTTGATTTGGGTGTTAAAACACTCTTTACCTACGTCAACTTCCTGGCATCTATCAATATTCATCACTTCCTACAAATAGGGTGACCAACTGGCATGGGTACAAATTCAGGACGGTGAGGGTAAAAATTCAGGACAAAGGGTCAAAATTCAGGACAAAAATTCAGGACGGGAGGTCAAAATTCAGGACAAAACTTCGGGACAAAAGGTACGTTTTACAGACACATCAAAGGAGGTCGTGTAATAGTGTATAAGTAATTCCATCTATATCCAAACATTCATCCATTTGAAAACGTACGTATCTTTCCATCCATCATTTCACTCATCCATCTCTCCATCCACACTTTCACTCATCCATTCATCCACCCTTTCACCCTATCCATCCGTACACTCATCCATCCACTCTTCCACCCAACCATCTACTCATCCATCCAGCCATTTATCCACTCACCCATTCAGCCATCCTTTCACTTACTCATCCATCCACCCAGTTACTCATCCTACCACCCGGTCCCCTTTTCAGTCATCCATTCATCCTCCCTTTCTCTCTTCATTGACCCTTTCACTTAGCCATCCTTCCTTTCTTCGATCCACCCAGACTTCAACTCATCCACTCATGAATCCATCCATTGACCCTATCACTCATCCATCCACTCATCCATCCACCCATTCACTCACCGATCAGCCACCCTGCCAGGCCATGAGGTGATTGTGACATGGTGTTTCCAGGGCTTTAAGCGGGATGAAAAAACTGAGGGTCTCTCCAAGGGGCGTGTCTGATGTAATTAATGGTGTTGCTTAAAACAACCAAGCTAAAAATCTGTATATCGACGGACTAGTATTTTGCCTCTTCTGTCATTGCATCCAGATATATATCACAACAATTAACGTTACACCTACAACAAGCCAGAACCATTTGCTTTGTTAATGGTTGTTAGTTTTATAAAATAAAAATGCAGCAACCATGGCTTAATTGAATATAATATTGAAACTGCACTTTTCTAAAATGATGAGACGGAAAGAATTCCCTGCCCCAATCTCCACTCTGTCTATTGCTTAAAGACTCGCACCCCCCCTCGAAATTTTCTCTTACACCCCCCCCCCAAAATTTGGCTCTAGTTGCGCCTCTGACTCACTCACCTGAGGTCGGGGCGGGCGTCGAAGTCCGGACTCATCAACTGCGGGTGCCGCCGGGCGGCCTGCTGCTGTGCTGCGTGTCTCCACGCTGTGCTGTCGACTGGTGGTGGGCTCACTGGGCTGGCTAGCCTGCGCTGCGCAGAGAGCGCTGCCTGCGAGCACCACCCACCGCCGCCTGTGGCCTGGGTGACCACCAGTGGACCACAGTGGGCGGCAGCAGCAGGGACACCACGTGCGTCCGACTCCAGTCCGACTCCTCATGAATTATGATGATGGCATGATGATGATGATGCATCCTGGCGTCCACCGTTGAGCCGAGCCGAAAGTAGGAGCTCCAGCCTCCGTCAGGTCACGCACCGTGACGCACGCACGCAGTCCCAGCATTATAGAGAACCCAGGGCCGTCATTGGTAGCGTTTTCGTGCGCTACTTGATTGACGGCCCTGGGGGACCCCCACACTGGCCCGCACACACACAAGTTCACAACAACAAAGCTAGGTGACCCCTGCAGCACGCATGTGCAAAATAAGAGTGAGTGCACTGACTCCTCGTGGTCGGCGCCCGCCCAGGCCACAAAATTGCTCACAATCTTTTAAATCAAGCCCAAAAAGTAGCCCCCGCCAGGCATGGGTTTTTCCCGCACAACTGGGAAAAAAGTCACCCAATTGTGCGGGAAATAGCCCAATCTGGCAACATTGAGCCCGGGCAAGATCAGACAGAAGCAGTCGATCTCTGCTCGGCTGAGTGCGGAGATACACGATTTCACTGGATAGCAAATGGAGGATTAGGCTATTAATTACCCACGTTTATTTAATATAGGAGTCAATGAATGCTGCACATGAAGAGACAGGAAGCAAATCTCGAGGAGAACAAAGAAAGAAACGTGAAATAAATAAAACAATATACGCATGCACGGAGTGAAAGAATGGAATTGATTTTGCATAGAGTGAAAGAATGGAATAAGTTTTCGAGGCATGCACGGAGTGAAATCATGGAATACGTTTGCGAGGCATGGAGTGAGATAATGGAATAAGTTTGCGAGGCATGCACGGAGTGAAAGAATGGAATACATTTTCGAGGCATGTATAGAGTTAAAGAATGGAATACGTTTTCGAGGAGAAAATGGAGAGATACAATACTGTATGAACGCGCAGTTAATTGCTAAATTACATAAGTAAGCTCTTATTACATGGATTGTACATTCTAATTTTTAACAAGTATTTCATAGAGCCAAGGTTTAAAATTGCTATGAGTGGCATTTTCATAATGTCAGAGTAATTATGAGTGACCTTTGAACGACTATGAGTGATACTTTCTCGCAAGCAGAATCAAGCAATACAGAGGAGGGACCACCACACTGAAATGCGTTACGCCTGAGGAATGGTACTAGGCAGGAATCCTTAACTATGAAGACAGATCAGTATTTCTGTTCTGTGACATTGTTTGTCTGCCTCGATATTTCATCTTTCTTGCAAATGAACATGCTGTGCACTATATTGCTGTTAGATAACTTTTATAGTTTAAAGGCAGAGCCTAATCACATCTACGTGGACCTGTTTCTTCTTTCACATTCCATTCCTTTCTATTAAATTAATTCTATAGATTATCGATTCTCCCCGACTCATTTATCATTATCTTTGCGAATATACCACCACTCCTATGACGTGTGTCTTGGTTATGCTATGCTCTAATATCTTATTATTCTGTTAAACTCTCTTTTTTCTCCCTAGCATTTACTTTTAACTGTAACTATAACAGATGTAACTATGTAAAAATGTTCTTATGTAATGTCCTAGCTCATGTAAGGCGCTCTGATACCTTCGGGTCTAGCCAGCGCTATATAAAACTTTTTAAATAAATAAAATAAATAAATAATTGTCACTCACCCGTACACAAACCATACTGGGTGTACTTCACTTATATTATATACTAGTGTGAACAGTTGGAGCCGCTAGTTTGACATTAAATAATTACCATGTAAAACTATTGTTTTTAACCTTTATCATTCCTACATTTTGTAAAATTATGTTGCCTTCTTTTATTGCTATTTATTACTACTACTGTTTTTTGCTAAATAAAATGCAGCCTTTAACTAGACCTTCAATGCATGGGGCACGGAGTACTAAACTGAAATAGGCACTGGGTAATATAGCTATGTAGGTTCAAGTCCCTGCTGCAAGGATCAGTGTGAAATCTGCAAGGCCCATGAATTGATTTGGTCTCTGTTCTTCATTTCTATCTGTTGTTGATTGTGTGGGGTGGTGTGCTGTTATTTATAGTGCTGCAAAGCTCCAATGATGGTGACACCTCGAGCACTGTAGATTTTTTTTAATTATTATTACTGATACCACAAATCTGTGTCATTGTATGTCAATTGGACTTCAAGGCATGAGTTAAATGTCTTCATTTGTGGATATTGTCCCTGTTTTTACTTATTTCTTACAAGCATGAGCTATGGTTACTGTGTGTAAAACAAGATTTGTACAAAGTATGGCTCCAGGCACACAGGGTGAACATTGTCACACAGAAACTGCGCTCCTAAAGGCAACAGCTCTTGTTAAAATAAAATCCTTCTTTTTTAACATGATGTGAAGTGGAATGTGTGCTTGGGAGTGTATACAAATCATTCTATGGCATGTTTTCTGCCTGTGCAGAGCGCCTTTGACCATGGCGTGTGGAAGTTGTTGACAATGACATCAGGCCCCACACACAGCTCGTCTGTGCACAGAGGTCCACCAGGGGCTTCTATGATACGCCATGCTCTGCAGCCCCAAGGAGGAACTGCCAATGCTTTAGCCATGGATGAAATGCTGCTGAGGGGAGATCACCTTACAGATGCCCCACTGGATGGAGGCTGGCCATCGTGCCATTAGCAACTACTATACTGAACTTAGGCACACTTACTTTTGAGGGTGGCAATGATTCCCCACGCCGCTTGATTCTGGCTCAGCTGGGACCTGAGCACACACGCACACACGTTTCAGGCGTGCCCGGTGGGGTCGGGTCCGGTTGCGTGATACCGTGTGCGTGCACTGCAGCTGCAAGCTCTTTCCCATAGTGCCAGCTGCAGCAGTGTGTCAGTGTGTCAGCAGGTACATGAGCCGCTGGTTTGGTGTAGTCCATTGCTGGGAGACTGCCACATGGTGCAAAATGCCATCTGCACTGCTGTTGCCCCAGCAGCCCTTAGTGCAGGCAGCAGCCCATGAAAGCTTTCAAGTTGCATGCCTCAAACAACACAACGTCTTTGTAGCCATTGGTGCTGACTTCGACATCCTGACGTCAGTGAACACTAATGCTGCACGCGTGTCCTAAGAGTTACATTGTAACACTGTGCAGCTCTTGCAACTGCACCAGAGCCCACAAGCCTGCCAGCAACAGCGCCCACTGCGTGCTGCCACTTAAGCTTGTATGACTGTAAATTATAAAATAGCAGCGCTATGGCTTGACAGCTGAGGGGGCACTAAAATGTGTGACTTTGCATTTCAGTGCGGTGACACGGATCACCACACTGAGATGCGTTAGTCTAACCCCTGATGCATGGTACTTGGCAGAGCAGGTATTTTGCAAAGTATGCTTGTCTTTTATATGGACGGTTGGCAAAGTGGGACAGTGTGCATTTATTGACTTCCATTCAACACTGATGTGAAGCATGGCCAGTTTAAAATTATCTTGCAGTCCTGTAAGATTAGGGTTCATAAATGGTAAGATATTTTTGAGCTTGAAGAGTGTGATTATAACGGGTGGTGGAGCTGTCGTGATTAGGCTGAGGAAGTGATCTACAGGTCTGATTTTGCAATGGATGGAGATGCTGGAGAAGAGTTTTCTATTGAAAATGTATTGAGATTTAAACTCCAGTTTATGTTTATATGTCATAATTAAAATACTGATAATTAATTATTAAATACTAATTTTGTTGAAGTTTCTGATTAACCAACTTTACTAATGAAAGAGTTACACGCGGGAATGCATTTATGTTGCTTTATTAATACGTGAACTAAGTTGGTGAACGAATTAATTAAATATGTGTGGCTAAAGTGCTGTTTGTAATGTGTTTGCGCTTTAAAAATAATGTGCTTTTAATGCTTCTTTATGTTGCAGATGGCTAGATAATTGCATACACAAAAGGGTATTAGTGGGAATTAACACTGTATAATCATTATGATGTAGTAACGTTGTTTTGTATTTCTTTTAATTAAGATGGTCCGTTTTGGCCTAATCCAAGATGGCCGATATTTACAGCCTGCATTCGAGTAGTTGAAATTTGATGAGAGGCCTCGCTGAACATGGTTGGAAACCACCTGACCTCGGCCTCTGACTGTATTAAAAGTTTCAGTGAGGACAGCAGCTCCAGGCTTGCTGCCAGTTGCCCTTGGAGAAGAATAAAGCCACAATGAACTCTGATAAACTTGCGGTGGCTTCACTATGATTCCGAGGAAGAGCATTCATGGATGTATCATTTCTTAGTTTTAGCTTCCTTCTTCCGTGTTTTTATTTTTGTGATTTTCGTGAGCGGAGGTTTTCTAAATGTTGCGAATCAACATCCTTTCCTGCTTGCTCTGCTCAATGGCTCAACGGACATTTAGAGATTGTTTGTTACTTTCAATTTGTTAGTTTCCCTATAAATATTGTTAGACTAGAGAGGGTCTAAGGCCACTTCTTCTTGAACCTATGCTCGAGAGGATCGATGCTGATTGAGAGGACGGCGACTCGGGAGACTTTACTGAGAGGCCTGACCTGACCCAAATGACACTTAGCTAGAATAGGTAACTATGAGAATAATGATTTTGCTATTGATTGACTTTCACTTGAACTAATTTAGATAAAGATAACCTTTGTTTGAATTTCAGTGTCGGGTGGTTATTTCTTTGTCATTTATTGAATTTCCGAATATGTTCTTATTGTTTAAATCATGACTCAAGACATAACAATTAGGTCGCATTGACCTCAGTTTAGATGCAGATTGGTTTAGGAGTTCTCTCGTATATTCAGTGTGGATAGAGTAATAGAATGAATGTTAGTGTGATGGGCCCTAGCGTATGGTGAGTGTATGTGCGTATGACTGTGGAATTACTCTGTCCGTGGAAGTAGGGAGAATTTATATGCTCTGATCTGCAGCAGTTTCCTGGTAGCAGTATGATGGTTTTAGATTATTGTCTTGATCTGATAGATTGCTTGTACATAGGCTTTTGGATTCATTGATTTATTGATTGATGTTGATATATGTATTAACACTATATGTTGAGGTCGTCGTATTGAGTTATATGTAGTGTGTACGGCTTCTGGAACGTGGGGAGCTGGTGACGGTTCCGTAGTAGGGCAGAGGGAAGTGAGTGCTGCTCTCGGGAAAGACGGGATTGTTGGCCCTGTACGTATGCAGGGAAAAACGTGTGACAATTGAAGTTGCGCGTCGCATTGTCTGGGTTCGGAATCAGTGACATCGTCGTGTGTTACTATTAGAGACATATTTTCAGTATAAAAGGAGTGCGTATGGTAGCGAAGGTTATCTGTGAAACTCTGGTCTTAAGTCCCAGGGATCCGTAAGGTTTGCCGTTAAAGCTTACTGCTGGAGAAGTAATAGGTATTCTCTGAGCTTGTTTGAAGGACTGGGCAGAGGTAAGCGCTGCTTGGTTAACGTGTGTTATAATTCTGTAGTGGGACAGACTGTTCGCTGTTCTCGGGAAAGGCAGGATTCTGTGTGGATGTACTACATTTTCTGGTGTGAAAGTGCGTGAATGTATGAGCATTTAGTTGATTGTGAGACTCTTTGGAGCATTCCTGGAGGAAACAGTTAATGGATGCATGTTAGAAGGGCTGAGTAGAGGGATGTGCTACTGTGTCAACGAAAGTAAGAATTCCGTAGTGGAGCAGAGGTAAACGCTGTTCTTGAGAGAAACGGGATTTTTTGTGAGAAAGACTTTTCTTTACTATTCTGAGGTTAGCGAAGCAGACAATGGAGATGTTTATATGTTGTAACTAATAGATTTTGTAGAATCTGAAACGAAGTCTACTAAGAAGACTTTGTAAAGGAGGGGTAGACGAGTGACAGGAGACAAGAGTAGAAGCGACTGCAGCGACTACTGACGTCAGAGACAGACCGCGCTGTGATTGGGCAGTGGATTAGGACAGTGCTCGCGCTGGGATTGGTGCGTTGGTGTGAGCCGCGCAGGGATTGGAAGGAGTACAGGGTGACAGACGCTCCAGGATTGGTGCGTTAGTGTGAGTCGCGCTGTTATTGGACAAGAGATCGTACAGTTGCGGAAGGGACTAGAGAATAGTGGTAAACGTTAAAATGTATTACCAAACGGAGGAAAAGAAAAATAAATCCTTGTTCGGTAAAATTAAAAGATGGTTCGACAAGGATAAGAACATAATAACTAGAGAAGGTGAATTGCTACCTCCGACAAGAACTCCTGCATCCTTCATGGTTGCGAAATATGGGTATCATACCTGTATATGGTTAGACAATTGGGCTAAGTACACTAAAGACGATGGTGTTTTAGCATTCCCGGAACATGGTTCATTTAATTTGGCCGTGTTGAGAAATTTACGGGAAAAGATGATGTGTCTAGAGCCTAGACCAAGGCCGACACAGTTTGAGGCGTTGGTAGAATGGGAAGATGAGGTGCATGAGCGAGAAAAGCAGAGGAGTGGAGGCAATTATAGGTATATTTTCGGGAGAAAATATGATCGTGAAACTCATCATGATCGAATGAGGAGATGGCGAGATGCTAGTATGTCAGAGGGATTATATCCTATGAGGACAGTTGAAGAGAAGGAAGAGAGGAAGGGTACGGAAAAGGTGCCTGATGCAGAAGTGAGAAGGTATGGGGCTAATGATTATGAGGATGAGGTCTTGGATGACATGATTTACAAGAGACCACCACCATATAGACCAGAACCAGAAGAGAGAACACCAGTTGCTACTCCCATAAGAGATACTTTGTGAATTGTTAAAACAGAAATTGTGACACCTGATCTGAAAAGTGGTAGCTCTTTCACGGAAAGGGAGAGAGAGAGAGAGCGAGAGAGAGAGAATCAGATCGGTGATGAGAAAACAAGAGAATTAGCCAGAACCACATCTGAGCTGACTGAGAAAATTAGAGAGCTGACGAAAAATCTAGAAGCTGTTACAGTGCCTGTAACCATAGGTCCGGTTATGCCTATTTTTGATAAACAAAGAATGGGTGAAAATGGTTTGACAGTTCCCTATGTAGGAAATTGTTTGGTTGGTTCTTGTTCTTTGGAGGAATCAGGAATGAGGACGGGAGAAAATAATTTGAGACAGTTGAGACATGACACATGTAGTGGAGGATCAGATGTACAGCCTAATTCAGGATTGAATACTGGTTGTTTGGGAGGATCAATATTGGAACCACGGAGGATGGCAGAACAAGTGGGTGCAGTGAAAAAGTCTACAGAAATAACAGCTGAGGATTTGAATGATTGGTTGAAAGTTCTTCTTAAAAGAAGGATAAAGATTCACAGGCAATTGATGTAGCAAGGTTGCGCATAGAATTGGAAGAGCTTATTGCAGGAACAATTCCTACAGAAATATTGAAAAACCATCATGATGGAGAGTTGTTATTCATGTGCAAAAGTATCACCTGGAGGGCTAAGAGTACACATGACAGGTTAAAAGCAATAGCGAGTGAACTAGGAGTTGACATGGATAAGGTGAAAGCTTTGCAGAAGTCTTACAGGATGGATTTCTCGGATAAGGACATTGAAAATTTAAATGGTGTTGGCAAAACAGGGCAGATTAAGGAAATGATTGCCTTATTGCGAAAATGGGGTGATGTGGAAAAATGGAAGGATAGGTGGTACAAGAAAAGGGAAGATTCAGTGGACAGGACTTATTCAGCTTTCCCTATGAGAGAAAAAGAAAAAACAGTGGATGTTTATCCTATGAGAGAGATTCCTGGAGGAGGATATGTACATGTCCCATGGACTAGACAGGATATTTTGTCATTTACGAATGATTTCCCTCGACTGAGAGAAAAGCCCGCCGAGTGGTATAGGCAGGTAGATAGGTTTGTGAAATTGTCAAAGGTGCTGTGGATTGATCTGAATAGTCTGTTTGATATAATTGTTCCAGCAGACTTGTGGGCAGAGTGTCAAATAGTTGTAGATTGGCCTGCTAAGGAGTACCCGAGAGATCCGAAAACAGGAGCTCCAGACCCGGAGGTCATGAGGAAATATGAACAGGTTATTGTGTTCCTGAAAAATAAGGTACCCCCGAAAGAGACAGACTAGGTTAAGATAGATCAAACACATCAGGAAGCGAAAGAATCAGTTCATGCTTTTTATGAAAGGCTGATACTGGCTTTTAAACAGTTCAGTGGAGATGAACACCTGGGTGATAAGGATTTGAGTCATTTTGTATACAGGTTTGTATATGGCTTGAGACCTGAAATTAGTGAAATGATACGTGAGCATACAGTTGACTGGCAGAGTAAAAAGATTGATGAAATTTTGAGACATGCAAAATACTTCAGTGATGAGATTGAGGCAAAACAGAGAAAGCTGAAAGAAAAAGCAATGTGGGCACAGGTGAAAGTTGCAGAAAGACAAGAAGCACAGCTGGTGGAACAAGCAAATAATCCAGGAAATAGGCCTAGATACGGTACAGGTAAAGGAAAGGGAAATTTAGAAGAAGCCAAGAAGAAGTTCCCTTGTCACAACTGTGGACAATTGGGGCATTGGAGATCCGAGTGTACGAATCCACCATTAGTGAGTAATGAGAATAAATCATTGAATCAACAGGTGCAGAACGAGGGGTGTCATCATCAGCAGCAACAGCAGAAGGTTGTCAGACAGCAGAGTCAAGAGCCAAAACCGCCCTTGCCGCAGAATAGAGGGTCCCAGAAATATAACCAGGACTCAGGATTCTACAATGATGAGCAGGTAAACAAACCGAGACGTACTAACCCGGTACTGCAGTACTGGCTAAAGAATGAAGGGAGTGAGTCTGAAGGGGACTATTGACGGTGCCGAAGAGAGGAGGAAGAGTGCATACTTGGTGCAACTCTAGAAATAGACCAGGCAGGACCATTTGTAGATGGGAAAATAAATGGGGAAAGTGTTACATTTTTGGTAGACACAGGAGCGACGAGATCAA
The DNA here is from genome assembly GCF_964204655.1 of Triturus cristatus. Lineage (NCBI taxonomy): Eukaryota > Metazoa > Chordata > Amphibia > Caudata > Salamandridae > Triturus > Triturus cristatus. The sequence goes on from NC_140579.1 coordinate 1,104,109,998, forward strand.
CTGTCAGGTCAGCAGATATAAGAAATCTTCCTCTCTCGGACGAAGCGATCCAAGTGGTTGGTGTAGCAAATACACAGATTAAGACTCGTCTTACTGAACCAGTAAGGGTAAGAATAGGGAAATTTTCAGACATGCACAGATTTGTAGTCTGTGACACCAGTCCAGTGAACTTGTTAGGTAGGGACTTATTGTGTAAGATGAATTGCACAATTTTCTGTACTCCGGATGGAATAGCTTTTGAGACACCAGATGAGGATGTTCTGTACAGGATGACTCTAGATAATAGAGAAAGTGAGATTGTTGGAACATATGCTGTGTTTAATCCAGATGATTTGCCTCAAGAGTTGAGACACACAGTAAAAACAGCAGTTTGGGATTTTACTGGAGAAGATGTGGGATTGATGAATAATGTAGATCCAGTAAAGATTTCAGTGAAAGAAGGAATTGTTTATCCTAATATCCCACAGTACAGATTGACACCAGAAATAATTGAGGGAATAACCCCTATAATTGACAGGATGATTCAACAGGGTGTTTTGAGAGAGTTACTGAGTAGCCCGTGTAATTCACCGATAATGGGGCTAAAGAAACCCAATGGAAAATTCAGGATTGTACAAGATTTGAGAAAAGTTAACAAAATTGTGGTGGCATGTTGTCCCATTGTGCCAAATCCGTCAGTGATTTTGTATCAGATTCCTCATGATGCTAAATGGTACACGGTAATTGATTTGTGTCATGCTTTCTTTTCAATTCCATTGCATCATGACAGCCAGCCGATTTTTGCATTTCGGTTTGGACAGCGTATTTTAGCATGGTGTCGTATCCCACAGGGGTATACAGAGAGTCCTTCAATATTCAATCAGTTGTTGAAGAAGTCATTGGAGAGTTTGATCATGCCTGAAAGCTCAGTACTAGTGCAGTATATCGATGACCTACTTGTGGCATCGAAGACACGTGAAGCTTGTGAAGTAGATACCATAGCTTTACTAAATCATCTGGCAGATGGAGGGTTGAAGGTATCTCCAGCCAAATTGCAATTTTGCAAGAAAGAGGTGCATTATCTTGGACACAATATTGAAAAGGGTCTGAGAAAAGTGACTGATGACAGGATCAAAATTATCAGAGGAATGAGAGCCCCAATGACTCAGAGAGAGGTGAGGATGTTTCTGGGGATGGTGGGTTATTGTCGTCAGTGGATAAGTAATTTTTCCCTGATAGCAATACCACTGATTTGGTTGACTAAAAGTGAGGTGAGAGACCCATTGGAACTGAATGCAGAACAAATGGCAGCATTTGAAGAATTAAAGAGTAGAATGTGTGAAGCTCCTGCTTTGGGAATGCCAGACTATGAAAAGGAGTTTGAGTTGTACTGTAGTGAGAGAAATGGATGTGCACTTTCAGTGTTAATTCAGAAACATGGACAATTGAGGAGGCCAATTGCGTACTTCTCATCAACACTTGACCCCGTAGCTGTGGGTTTGCCAGGTTGCCTGAAAGCAGTAGCTGCTACATGCAGAAGCTTGGAACAGAGTGAGGGTATAATAATGGGATATCCTGTAAGGGTGTTCGTACCTCATGATGTGTCAATTCTTTTGACAAGAAGCAGAACTCAATATATGTCACATAGTCGGCTGACTAAATATGAGAAAATCATTCTGGGAGCATCAAATGTGACTCTTGAGAGATGTGTGAATGTGAATCCAGCAACACTTTTGCCAGATGCTGAAAATGTGAATGTGGGAGATGATGTTGATCATGATTGTTTGGATGTGCTTGATTACTGCACGAAACCTAGACCAGACATAAGAGATTTGCCACTACCTGAGAGTGATCATGTGCTGTTTGTGGATGGATCATGTCTGAGGACTGATGATGGTGTGCTGAGTGCAGCATATGCAGTGTGCAAGGTTTCAGAAGTTATGGAAGCTTCGCCTTTGAAGAGAGTTAGATCTGCTCAAGTGGCTGAATTGGTGGCATTGACAAAAGCTTGTAAGATTGGGAAGAATTTGAGAGTGACTGTGATGACTGATAGTCAGTATGGATTTGGAGTGGTTCATGATTTGGCCAACTTTGGCTACAGAGAGGTTTCTTGACGTCGAGTGGGACTCCTATAAAGAATGCTGAAGTGATTGGGAAGTTGCTTGAGGCGATACAGCTGCCTAAAGAATTAGCAGTTGTAAAATGTGCTGCTCATGGACAAGGAGATGATTTTGTAACCCTTGGTAATCGTTTTACTAATGACATAGCACAGTATTGTGCAAAGAACAATCATTCGATTAACCGGGGACGAGAGAGGGAAATGTCTTTTTGTTCTGTGATGTTTACTAATGTCCTAGAAACGTGGAATGAAGTGAAACAGTTGCAGGATGAAGCAGGAGATGAGGAAATGAGAGATTGGATCAAGGCAGGTTGTGCCCCTAGAGAGACAGATCATGTTTGGATCTATAGAGATGGAAGACCAGTCATGCCTAACTCGATGTTGTCAACAATGGCAAGAATGTATCATGGCCAGGGACATCTGGGGAGGGACGCAATGATTAGGTCCTTTAAGCAAACCTGGTACAATGCAAAGTTCAGGCTGATTGCAGAGAGCATCTGTCAAAGATGTTTGATTTGTCAGCAGTTCAATACTGGAAAGAAGACAGTGGTGAGCCTAGGAACAATAGGCAGAGAAGGAGGTCCTTTTACCAGAATGCAAATTGATTTCATTGAAATGCCCCACGTGAATAGATTGAGGTATGTTCTAGTGGTATTCTGTTTGTTTTCAAGATGGGTGGAGGCCTATCCGACTAGGAGAAATGATGGAATAACAGTGGCAAAGTTACTGTTAAGAGAGTTGATTCCTAGGTACGGGTTCCCAGTGACAATTGAGTCAGACAGAGGTGGACACTTCTACAATGAGCTCATGGGTTTAATTTGTGAAGCATTGAGCATACAGCAGAAGCTACATTGTGCATACAGACCAGAGGCTTATGGTGTTGTTGAACAGATGAATGGCACAATCAAGAACAGAATTGGTAAGATGTGTTTAGCCACTGGAATGAAATGGCCTGATGTCTTGCCTCTAGTGCTAATGACTATTAGGTCTACTCCAGATAGAACTACAGGGCTGAGTCCACATGAAATATTGATGGGACGAGCGATGAGACATGCTTTTGTGCCTGTCAACAAGTTGATGACAATAACTGATGACATGATTTTGGATTACTGTAAAGGCCTGGCTGACGCAGTTCATTCTGTGATTCACCAGGTTGGAGAAGACGCCACCACACTTGAAAAGAAGCAAGCCCATGATCTGAGTCCAGGGGACTGGGTGAGGATAAAAGTGCACAGAAGGAGAAATTGCTTGGTTCCAAGGTGGGGAAGGCCAAGACAAGTTATTCTGACTATGACAACTGCAGTAAAGTGTGCTGGTGTGAAAAACTGGGTTCATGCAAGTCATACTCTGAGAGTTCCGAATCCAAAGGATGGGACTGGTAAGGAGTACTTTGAAGAATCAGATTCCAGTGATGATGCAGACACTGAACCAGTGAGAAGAAAAAGAATCCTGAAAGGGGGGAAGGAGAAAGAGAGTCAGAGTCAGGTGATTCTTTTTTCTTTCCAAGAGAGACTTCAAGAGAAACATTGGGAGCCACAGGGGAAAGATCGGATTCTGTAAGAGTGCCTGAAGTTCCAACAACGAGTGGTGAAGAAAGAGGAGAAAGGAGCAATTCCACAGAGACTACACCTGAGTCAGATGAAGAGATCGAGAATCCACTTGAGATTAATCCTGAAGAAGTAGGGTCAGAAGAAGTTAGAGAGGGACAGATTGCGGAAGACCCCCGAGGAGGTGTAGGGAACATTTCTGACAAGCTAGGTGAAGGGACAAGTAGACAGCAAGAAGATTGCGTGTCGGAGACCCGAGGAGGGACAGTAGTAGGGAAATCTCAATTGGTGGGGAAGAAGTCTGTGGAAAAAGAGAACATTGTTGATGAACCAGAGGCAAATGAAACAGAATCAGATGAGAGTGAGAATGGGAAACCAGAGGGTCGAGTTCTGAGAAAGAGAACTTGGATCGGAGAAAGAAATAATAAGGAAGTGAGACCGAAAAGAAGTGTAAGAGGGGATCTCTGGCCTAACAGGATAAAGAGGCTAAGGTACAGACTGACACGAGCAAATTCATCAAAAGCTGAACAGGTGAACGAGGTGTCCAGTCAGAATCAAGCAAAGGGTGATAAACAAAAGGTCTCAAAAGAACCAGAGGAGATCAAGAGAATCAGAAAACCTAACCAGAAGTATAGGTCACCGGAATGGACGTACGTGGCGCTGTCTGAAGGAGAAGAGGCAGAAAGTCAAGGAAATCCAGAGGGGACCGTACGAGAAGTGGTTAAGGAGGAGAAAACTGTTGGAATCCTGAAAGTTATTTTGACTGATATTGGAGAAGAGTCAGATGCTCAGGATGTTGAAGATCTGATACAATTTGATGTTGCTGAAGAAGAAGTGAAAAGTGATGCAAATCCAAATTGAGTGAACTGAAGGAGTCACTTGGAGAGGAGTGAAAAGAAGAAAATCTAAATTAGCTGTTTGAAATAATCTAGAGTTCTAGAAATTCAGTAGTGGAGTAGTAGAGGCTAAGTCAAAAGACACTGCCGAAGTAATAAAATGGCTAACACAGAAAATAAGCAAAGTAAATGTGCCTTCTTGAAAAGATGGTGTAGAATATGCTGCTGCTGTACAGGACTATTAATGCTATTATGGGGTGTACTTGCTTTACTGATTACCTTTAGGGTTACAATAGATACTTTTGGAATACATGCTGAGAATGTGACTAACATAGAGAAGAGTTCACAGAAAGTAGTTCCAACTAGAATTAGTAACATTTACATACATAAAGATAGGTCAATTAATGATTTTTCTAGCAATGTTTTTTCAAAGTTGTTGTACGAATACGTAAAGACAATGGAAGTTAGGGATTGCTACGTTTGTATGCAATTGCCTGCATCCGTTTCGGAGGGTGTTACTTATCATCATTTACCAGCTACGTATGGAATTTCATGTAGTGTGTTGAGTAGTGTTTTTTATTTGTTAGGGAAGGTAGATTATGAGATGTCTAACAAGGATAACATTTTTGGGCAATTACCTATGGATAAGAAACTGAACCCTGCTAAAGAAGCTAACATTTTTGGTGAGATTTTTATTGAAACAGAAGAATTAACATTAGATTACATTTTTAGAAACAATTTAACTTGCAGTTTGAAAGAAGAAGAAAAGGCTTTCCTAGACATGGTAGAGAAAAGGAGAGTGAGCATGCATGAAAAGGCAGGGAAATTTAAAGTAAGTGAGACAATCTGGGATATTGAGATGGGAAAGGAGTTGAGGAATGGGGCCAGTCCAACTTTGGCTTTAGATGCACCACAGAAGGGTAAACTATGCATTACCAGAAGGAAATCCCAATATGATAGCTATTTTGTTGGGACTAGTGAGTGCCATGATACATACTTTATTGCAACAGGATGGGGATTCAAGGGAGGAGAAGATCCAGTTTTCCCGGGAGTGTATTATATTTGTGGGAATAAGGCTTATTACAGGTTGCCTGACCATTGGTATGGCACGTGTTATGTTGGCCTGGTCTTTCCAAAGATTTTTCATATAGATAAGATAGAAGATGTTGAACAGATTAATCTACTAACACGCTTTAAGAGAGAAACTTGGTCGGAAATTGTAGGTGATATTTTTGGAGCTTTAATTCCAGCAGTGGGAATTTCTTTAAATGCATATGGAATTCGGAAACTGTCAACAGTGGTGGATCGCTTATCGACAAGTACCGCTGGAGGGTTTCTTTTGGTAAATACGGAGATGATTGCCGTACGTGCCATGTCTATGCAAAATCGACTTGCCCTTGATATTCTATTGGCCAAGGAGGGTGGAGTCTGTGGAATGCTGAAAGTTCAACATTGTTGCACTTACATTCCTGACGAAAGCAAAGATCTAAAGGTCTATATCAAAAATATTACTGATTTGCATGAAGAATTAGTACCACTGGAAGCTGAAAGTATCTGGACTAAAATAGCTAATAAGATAGTTGCTGTTAAGAGTTTTATTGCTAAGATAGGTAGTACCATTATTGGTAAGATATTATTTCCTTTGACATGTGTGATTGTTGCCTTAATGATATTAAGATTGGGGTGTTTGTGTTGTAAAAACAGGGGAGGGAAAAAGAAAATAATAAGACAGAATACTGAAAAGAAACGAAAGAGGTCAAAGAGAGACCCACAAGAAATAGAATTAGAAGAATTGAGGGAGAGTGTTTACTTGGAGTCGAAGAGGGATGATGAAAGAGAGTCTGGTGTGTAGTGTTACAAAAAAAAGACATTTCAATTTCTCCCAAGAAATGGGGACTAATTTTTTTTTTTTTGTGTGTTGGTTTTTGTGGTGATAATATATCACCAAAGGGGGGATTGCTGGAGCAGAGTTTTCTATTGAAAATTTATTGAGATTTAAACTCCAGTTTATGTTTATATGTCATAATTAAAATACTGATAATTAATTATTAAATACAAATTTTGTTGAAGTTTCTGATTAACCAACTTTACTAATGAAAGAGTTACACGCGGGAATGCATTTATGTTGCTTTATTAATACGTGAACTAAGTTGGTGAACGAATTAATTAAATATGTGTGGCTAAAGTGCTGTTTGTAATGTGTTTGCGCTTTAAAAATAATGTGCTTTTAATGCTTCTTTATGTTGCAGATGGCTAGATAATTGCATACACACAAGGGTATTAGTGGGAATTAACACTGTATAATCATTATGATGTAGTAACGTTGTTTTGTATTTCTTTTAATTAAGATGGTCCATTTTGGCCTAATCCAAGATGGCCGATATTTACAGCCTGCATTCGAGTAGTTGAAATTTGATGAGAGGCCTCGCAGAACATGGTTGGAAACCACCTGACCTCGGCCTCTGACTGTATTAAAAGTTTCCGTGAGGACAGCAGCTCCAGGCTTGCTGCCAGTTGCCCTTGGAGAAGAATAAAGCCACAATGAACTCTGATAAACTTGCGGTGGCTTCACTATGACTCCGAGGAAGAGCATGCATGGATGTATCATTTCTTCGTTTTAGCTTCCTTCTTCCGTGTTTTTATTTTTGTGATTTTCGTGAGCGGAGGTTTTCTAAATGTTGCGAATCAACATCCTTTCCTGCTTGCTCTGCTCAATTGCTCAACGGACATTTAGAGATTGTTTGTTACTTTCAATTTGTTAGTTTCCCTATAAATATTGTTAGACTAGAGAGGGTCTAAGGCCACTTCTTCTTGAACCTATGCTCGAGAGGATCGATGCTGATTGAGAGGACGGCGACTCGGGAGACTTTACTGAGAGGCCTGACCTGACCCAAATGACACTTAGCTAGAATAGGTAACTATGAGAATAATGATTTTGCTATTGATTGACTTTCACTTGAACTAATTTAGATAAAGATAACCTTTGTTTGAATTTCAGTGTCGGGTGGTTATTTCTTTGTCATTTATTGAATTTCCGAATATGTTCTTATTGTTTAAATCATGACTCAAGACATAACAATTAGGTCGCATTGACCTCAGTTTAGATGCAGATTGGTTTAGGAGTTCTCTCGTATATTCAATGTGGATAGAGTAATAGAATGAATGTTAGTGTGATGTGCCCTAGCGTATGGTGAGTGTATGTGCGTATGACTGTGGAATTACTCTGTCCGTGGAAGTAGGGAGAATTTATATGCTCTGATCTGCAGCAGAGACACTAGAGCATTGTGCTTGCAAGGGCATTGTGCAAGGCAGTAAATTGACTGGTGGCACGGTTTAGTACCTCTACATCCTTGTTGGCATAATGCATCCCATCCCTTGTGTAGAAAGGTGTGAAGGTTGCTGGAATTTATATGGCGCAGTCCTGTGAATCCTGTCTTGCATATGAGTCTGGAGGAGGCTTTATAGACTGGATATTCCATAGTTGAGTCTTGTATCAGTTGGCAATAACCAATAATACATTGTAGTTATCGGTTGTGTATATAGCCAAAGTTCCTGTGATGGGTAGAAGTAAGCATATTAGCACTCTGCTTTCATAGATAGTACCAAAGCGGGCGCATTTGGTTGTATGTACACCCGATTTATAAGAACAGCATGCATCTGCACGTACTTCATGAAAACTTTCTGCAGCAGGCCAACAGATGACAATACAAGTTTTTTTTCATGATTCAAGTGCTGCTCCATCCCTGTTTTAACAAGCATCTGCAATGCAATCGGTCTCTAATTTATGCGAGTTTGAGCTATTGGCAATGTAAATCACACTGCCTTTTATATATGTTTTGGTTATTAAAACATAAATAAAAGGCATTGTCATTTACAATGCCAATAGCTTCAACTCTCGCAAATGCAGGACCTATTGCATTCCAAATGCTTGAAGGCATCGCTGAGTTGCCCCTTCTGTCTCCCATGGCCCCTGAAGAGCTTCCAGTTTGATACGAGTTCAATGAACAAGCCAGTGGTCACTCCTGCAGTAATAGAAACTCATTAAAGAAAATAGTGCTTACAGACTAAAGAAGAAGTACTGTGTAACAACCGAAGTAAAAGAACCAGTCCTCATGGGAGGTTGCAAATGAAGACAAGGCGGTACTAAGGAGGGACTAACAAGCCTAATAGCAGAGCTGCCCTGGCTCGACCTAAAAAGGCACAGAATACCCGGACGCTCAGCTGTGCTCTTCTGTAGTGCTTCTAAAGCACTAAACTGAATAAGTACTGTTTTGGGGTGCAAGATTAACACCCTTTTCAATATATTAACCACCTTAATCAGGGTTAGATTTCTTGTCTTTGCTGCTGTTTAGATGAAATGAACAGCAAACCCTTTTGATTCACCTCCATGAATCCTTTATATCGATACATTTAGATTATGATAATGCTATCTATGAAACTTTGCCATTTTGAAATTTGCAACCAGTCAGATTCTTGGTCAATAGTGATAATGCCCTGGTGGACAAGAGGCTGTGTCTAGCCACAATCTGAATGCTGGCAGAACTAAAGTACAACAGCACATTACTCTTGAGACTTTCAAATAGATCAGCTTCTTACTCTTAAAAAAAAAATATCATCCTGTCGCGGGACCTTGTGCCTTTTTGTGTGTTATTAAGGATTGGAATGCATCTCAAGAAATATCTAATGCATTGTTTTATGTTTGTATATTCTGTTCAGGGCTTATATTTACTGTTTGTCTTTTGTGATTTAAGTTAAATAACAGACTAGTGCAATTGGTAAGTGGATCTGATACCGCAAATTCCTGCATTTTCCAGTTTGAAAGAAATGCATTAAATACAATTAAACAGTTGTGTTGGACCCAAAAGATTTCCAGTCGTATGATGCTCAAAAGAACTACCCAACCAAATAGCACACACTGTTTATCAGCAACTTCCCACTTCATTCTACAGTTTCACAGTTATGTTGTTTTTATTTTTTATTATGAAACAGGCTACATGGCTCATCCCATATGGTTAATGACTATCACTTAAAAAATATATTAGTTGTCAGTACTAAGCCTACATTTCTAGCCGTTTTTTCATAGGTACATGCATAGAAGTTAACCTGTACTATAAAGGTTATTTTGATGGCGATGTTAACAAACTAAATAGACAAACATGTTTAAAGCATGGTGTAGGATGGTAGTCTCTGTAGTGGACTCCTACCCCGTGCTGAGAAATCAAGAAACATGATTAGAGTTCATTAATTTATATTCAGAAGTTATATTCAGAAGTTGCCACCTGGACCTATTAAGTGTTTTGTGTGTTAATAAAATATGTTGTAAGCAGTCCTTTCTCGCTAGTCCACCTTTCATCCAAGGAGTATGATATTGGTAGTTTTGTAAACAAGAAGTAAGTGTGTGAAATGAGTCCAATGCACAACAAACAGATTTCTCTTAAGCCACACACAGTTGGTTGTTTTGGATACACAGGTATTGAACGCAAGGAAAAAGATGCAGCTACGTAGCCCTACAAGTCTCATTCATCTCCTGGGGCACCACATCCCTGTCCCTGATGACTTTATGCTGGTCAGTGGGCAGCCAGGAGGACGTCCTCTACACCTCCTGGCTCACCCCAAACATCAGTTTACTACTAGGATCTTCCAAACAACCCTACTAAATTCTCCCTGATGTTATTTCTCCTTTGACTCATTCCAAACCTCATTTTTTTACTTTTGATTCTTTCTCCCTAATCCCTTACTACAGGCTTTTCCCTCCTCCATCTCTCCTTTACTCATCCGAGACCTCAACTTACTAATATGATCTCCCAATTAACACTTCTGATTTTCTTCCCTCCTCTAGCCCTCCATTACTGTATTCAATCCATGTCCTTCGCTCATTTAACTCGTACCTTTGAGTACTAATACTATGCTCATATTTCCCTATACTAATCCACCACTAATCCTTTTTTGGTTCTGGAGTAGCCTGCTACTCGCCGAAAAGTCCTTTGAGTCCTCGTCTGGGGTAGTAAGTGCTATATAGATACAATTACAATAGCAAGTGATGGAATCAGATTGTACACTAAAAGACAAGGAGAGATAATGACAGAGAAGGGAAACAATGGCAGAGATAAAAAAAACTAAATGATTAGAACACATCAATACGGAGAAAATATTATAGTGTGACGGATAGAAAAAGGCAATGAGAAACAGCAGGAGAGGAAAATGGAGAAATAAAACATTTCAGATTTTATTCAATGAACAATTTTCAAATCTGTTCTCAAAACTTTTCACTGGCACTGTAAGTGCATAACAGTGATTCTTTCATTTTATATATACAATAATAAGGCTGCCACCTAGCTCACATATCACCAGCCTGCATTATATTTCTGTGCTAGTGCCTATTAAAAAAACAAATTGAAGCGGTTGCATAGATTGATAAGGGCTTTGTGCGATTTACTGACCCGAAAAGGGCAAAGTGAATCCCTATCAAGGGCTGGGTCCATGGGAAGATTAAAATCGCCCGCTATTATGTGCATGGCAGAGTCTGGAATTGTATCAATCTGTTTACTGAGGTTATCCCAAAATGTCAGGTCATCCCCGTTTGGGGCATAGATGTTTGTAATGTAGAATTCTGTGTTGTCTTTAACTGGTTTTGTTGTTACCCACCTTCCCTGTGTATCAGTAGAGCTAGACATTCGATCTATATTGGCTTTTTTAGCTATTAAAGTCAGGACAATGATCTTTTTACCCACAGCTTCAGAACCAGTAACCACTCTGTAAAACCTGTTTCTAAGTGAGTTGAACTGTTTAGCGTCCATTTTTGTTTCCTGCAATAGGATGATACCACCTTTCTGTTTATGGAGGGTAGTCAAGAATCTTCCTTCTTTTGATAGGGTGGTTGAGGCCCTTTAACGTTCAACGAGACTATCTTGAGATTATGTTGAGCCATAGTTATCGGAGAAGATTGGGACATTCATAGAGGGTAGTAGCCTGTCTAGTGGACACCTTTTGTAACGTATAGTCGAGATGACTCTCCAACTTGTCAGGTATGAGTCACCTTTCTTGACCTGCGTTAGATTATTAAATGGTCCTGACGCTGGCACTGTCTTCAACTTTGGTGATAACTTGGTTGGGACTGTGTACAGATAGATCGCGCTGTCATCTGAGGAGCCACCTGTGTTCACCCTGAACACACTGCATTTCCTTACATTTGGATGATGAGAACAATTATGACAGTGATGACAATAATCACAATAATGATAATAATAACTGGCATGTTGATATGGGAAGAAGGCTTCCCTCCCATGGGAGCCAGATAAGTGTAATTGAACGCATTTGTCCAATCTATGAACTAAGACTAGAACAACAATAGGTGAGAACTAACCTATGAAAGGAGGCACCGCTGAAGGATAAACAGATTTTTCATTAACGGGTATAGCTATCAGGCGCCTTAGCAGTGTGATAATTGATCAAACATTTTAGAAATGACTATCAGCCTTGATTGAGTAACTCATAGTTACAAACAGTCAACAGGTAATTGATATATGCAATATGTGAAACATAACCGTATACTTGTATCATTTAAACAGAAGTTACCAGAAGGGCAAGTAAGGTATCTGAGGCAGACACCACTTCACCTCACTTAAACCAAGCAGCTATGAGGTTTAAAGGATATTAAGATATTTGTCCTATGTTGGTGAAATCAATATGTGTAGAGAGTAACATATCTCCAAAATCTATCTGTCAATACATTAACATGTGTATGACAATGTGTATAATACCTATATAATAACCACCGTCAACTAACCCCATCAAACTTACAGGGAGGACAGAAATGAAATACAGAACGTACAGAGAGTACAGAGGATTCAAACCTGCGAACTTAACACAGCCGATAATGTTCAATGGCTTGTAAAGCTAGTTATAGGTAGACCAGAGACATATGATGGTCTTTGTGTTACATGTTACATGCTAAATGGTACATGATGAGTTACATGTTGGGCATTTCCACTACGTGGTTTATAAAGGCAACAGCTAAGAGCTTGTAACAGAAGGACATTAGGCACTGTCCATAAGAGCATCATCTTTTCCATCGAGGAATCTCAGAGTAGAGTTACTGTTAATGCTGACCTTTTCCTCGCTGCATTCTCAATCTGTAATTGCCTTGTTTAACTTTTGAGATGTGAGATGGGGGGTTGGATCTCGCTGGGGGCAGTCTTGTTTCTTTTATAATGATGCTGACCCGCCTCGATGCCAATGTGATTGCTTTGTGTGTTTACGGCTGGTGTGTTTGGGATGGTCATTCGCCGCTAGTGACTTAGATCAACTGGCAAAAACAATAAATTACACTTTCTTCCTGAGGGCTTGGAAGTCTTGTAATTTTATTATTACAGTACTACCTGAGAAATGGACTAATTCAGGTGGGATTCTAGTCTTTCTGCACGATAAACCCTAGTTAGTGTGTCTGCTCAGTAGGTTACGTGTTCCCTGCCGATATTACTGTGTGGCCTGCCAGGTTGATTTCCAGCAGGACCAGCTCAGCCTTGCATCCATCCACCATAGATAAAATGAGTAGCATTAAATTGTGTAACGCTTGGTATTACAGCGCCTACAACTGCAAACCTCTGGCATTACGCACTATATAAAACTATCATAATCATTATTATTATTATAAACCTCGTAGTCACAGGTTTGATAGTGGCATGGCCAACTGACTGTTTCATAGTTCTAAAATCCCTTAAGTGAGTTGGGTTATGATGATCACTTGTTATTCACAGCGCTATAAACCGTAAACATGTGCAAGCACTGTAAAAATAACCAGCTTCTTATTTGACGATAAGACCAACAAGTGCACCTAGCAGGTAATCTGCATTAGATATCACCTGTGCTCTTCTATTTGCAAAATCAAACAGAGAAGAAATGTGTGGATTTAATTTGCTCACATGGCTATCGGGCAGTGGTGCAGAAAACAGATGGCTAGTCAGAAGGGTAACAGAAAGCGCACTCAGGAAGAGGTGGGGGGAGAGGGAAGCCTGCCTGATAATAGACTGAGCCAAGAGCTACATCATCACTACTGTGGACAGATTCTAGCCGCAGTGCAAGGCACGCTATGGAGTGGGGGTTCAGCGTGAAAAAGGTCTTGTCTTCCAGATTCAGTTTCAAGAACAAGGCAAGAGCAGGACGCTGCCTTAACCCCTTTGCCGTGGGGGTAATTCCCCCACGGTGTGGGGGGGGCGCCGCGCCACGGTGCTCGTGACGAGCTGGGCTCGTCACGTCTCCGCCCACTGATTAATTTGCCCGCACAGGCGGGCAATCAATCGCGCGTGGGCGGACCGCGGCCGTTATGACGAGCCCAGCTCGTCATGAGCACAGCTCCACTGTGACTCATGACGAGCTGGGCTCGTCATAAGCATGGAAGGGGTTAAGTCTAGAGGAGCTGAAGGCTATCTGCATTATCGGAAAATTAGCAAAGAGTATAGGGGATGAAGAGGCGCAAAATATAACTTTCTTTGGTACTCACTGTGTGCCTTGTAGAATGTTTGTAGGGAAGAGATGACTACAACGCCCTTTAAGATGAACTACACAATGCATCTTACATGGTGGGTTGTGATTTCATAACAGATCACAAATTTTCCAACCACTCCACACTATATCTTGGAGAAACAAGGGATCATGTGTGTTAATAGTTACATCTCTGAAACGACGTACAGTATCAGCTCTCCAGAAGCAGTCTGTACTCACAAGCAAGCGAGGCACAGAACACCCTCAGTCTAAATATCTTCAGTAACATTTCTATTTGTCTTTTGTGCTTCATGTGACTGGTCTCTCAGGTCTAAACATAAGAGCACTGTTAGAACTGGGAGTCTATAGTTGGCAGAGGTATGCACCTTTGTTCAAGTACAGACCCTTGCTTCTAGTCAGGGTACGGGGGATACACACTTTAGATAACTCCTGCTAGCTTGGCACGAGCAGACTGGCTTAACCCAAAGGCAATGTTGAAAGTATTTGTACCCAAACTCACAGTAACACAGTGAAAACACCAGAAATGGACGCCACACCTGTTTCAAAAAATTCGTAGATCATCTCCTTGTGTTTGCTTTGTTCGCCCTATGTTGGCAGGGTTTGCCCAGGATGTGGGTCCCTTGCTCACTTTGCCACTGGATTCAAGCTTGCCTGGCTGATGAAGGGTGTTACCCAGAAACCGGTCCCAGGATGCTTGTTTCCTGTCCATTGAAGACATGGCTTGGCAGTTCGCTCTGGACTGTTCCCATGAGGCACAGGGTCTAGACTGATTTGCATATAGCTGTGTCTGAACTGGGGTGGCAAAGTGAGCTAAAGAATGATAATGGATTCAACCCAGATCTGTGACAGGGGGTGAGTGTCTGAAAAGTTTCAGCACTCCATTCATCATCTCCTTGTGTTTGCTTTGTTCGCCCTAAGTTGGCAGGGTATTCCCACACGTGGGTCCCTTGCTCACTTTGCCACTGGATTCAAGCTAGCCTGGCTGATGAAGGGTGTTACCCAGAAACCGGTCCCAGGATGCTTGTTTCCTGTCCGGGGAGGACCTGGCTTGGCATTTCGGGCGGGACTGTTCCCATGAGGCACAGGGTCAATACTGATTTGCATATAGCTGTGTCTGAACTGGGGTGGCAAAGTGAGCTAAAGAATGATGATGGATTCAACCCAGATCTGTGACTGGGAGTGAGTGTCTGAAAAGTTTCAGCACTCCGTCCATCATCTCCTTGTGTTTGTTTTGAAAAATAAAGTACCTTTATCTAAACCAAGCAAGACCAAATCTACAAAAATCCAACCTACACGTATTAAAATACGACTTTAAAATAAAACAGTTATCTAAAAAATAGAACTTGTAGAAAACAAATAACTCCACCTATGACATTGTGACAGGCAATAATTCAAAGTACGGAGCCAACAGCGAGATGCATGGAGTCACACGGACCCCCAAGCAGCAGTACCTTACAACGAAGTCTTTGGATGATGCACAGTGTCATGGAGGTGAGGCATCGGTGCCGAGGTTGAGGCCCATTCCCTTGCTGCCATGGGGAGGCAAGGCATCATGTCCATGAGGAGGCGATGCGTCGAGCCCAGGACAGGAGAAGCCAGTTGATTTGGCGGTGAGGCATCGGTTCCTGTGAGGTGATGCAAAGTCATGGACTCGTAAATAAACCCTTGTCAGTTATTGACTCCGCGATAACGGGATGCATGCGCTGATGGGGACGGTGTCGGTGTGAGCGCTGGCGTCAGAAAGACCGATAATTGAAGGCGTCAAACGTTGGAACTGTGGTGTAGATGGTGCAGTGCATTGTGCACTTCATTGGCGGTGCCCTGGGCCTCGCTGCATGTCACGGCGGCGATGGCAGCGTTGGAGTTGGTTTTCTTTGTGTTGCAGGACCAACCACACAATTCTCAGGGCCCAGGAACTGGAATTGGTGCTCTTTTGAATGCAGGAGTCCACACAGGATTCCAGGTGCTGGTCAGTGGGTTGCAGGTGAAATCTTTGTGTCCCTGAAACTTCAGAACAGGAGGCTAGCACCCACACGCCCTCTGAGATGTTTCTTTGAGCAGATTTCTCAGCAAAGTTCCAGTTTTTGTCCTTTCCTTGGCAGAAGCAGCAACTGCAGGCTAACCCAGCAAAGCAAACATCAAAGGGGCAGTACTCCTCCTCATAGCTCTCCAGCTCTCCTTCTTGGCAAAGTTTCCTCTTGAGTCCGAAAGTGATCTAATTCTCTGGGGTTTAAGGTCCACAACTTGTACCCCATTTTGTCTTTGTGAAAATGGTCTCCGAGCCCAGACTAAACCAGTTCTGTCCTCTCTGGTGCAGCAGGACAACAAGAGGTGGAGACAACATTGTGCAAAGGAGACACAGCCTAGGTGCAAGGGAAACTCTTCCCACCACTCTAAAGGCAGCTAAGGTCTATTCATCCCTGCAATGAGTCTCACAGGAAAGGCAGGACACACCTCAACCCCTCCTGGTGGCTGTCTACAGTGAATGCACATCCCTAAACCCCTGTCACTCCAAAACCAGACAGTCAATACACAAACCAGCAGATTCACACAAAAAGGTTAAACTATAAAATTCCTACTTTCTAAAAGTGCCAACACTGGGGTGGCGAAGTGAGCTAAAGAACAATAATGGATTCCACCCAGCTCTGTGACGGGGGGAGAGTGTCCAAAAGGTTTCAGCACTCCGTCCATCATCTTTTTGCGCTTGCTTTGTTAGTCCTAAGTTGGCAGGGTATGCCCAGACGTTGGTCGCTTGCTCAATTTGCCACTGGATTCAAGCTAACCTGGCTGATGAGGGGTGTTACCCTTAAACCGGTCCCAGGATACATATCTTCGGTCCAGGGAAGACCTGGCTTGGAAGTTCAGTCTGGACTGTTCCCATTTAAGAACAGGGTCAAGACTGATTTGTATATGGCTGGGTCTGAACTGGGGTGGCGAAGTGAGCTGAAGAACGATGATGAATTCAACCCAGATCTGCTACTGGGGTGAGTGTCTGAAAAGTTTTAGTGCTCCGTCAATCATCTTTTTGTGCTTGTTTTGTTCACCCTAAGTTGGCAGGCTAGGCCCAGACATGGGTACCTTGCTCACTCTGCCACTAGATTCAAGCTAGCCTGGCTGATAAAGACCTGGCTTGGTAGTTCGGGCTGGACTGATCCCACGAAGGACAGGGTCAAGACTGATTTGCATATGGCTGGGTCTGAACTGGAGTTGCGAAGTGAGCTGAAGAACCATGATGGATTCAACTCAGATCTGTGACTTGGGTGAGTGTCTGAAAAGTTTCAGCTCTCCGTCCATCATCTTTTTGTGTTTACGCTACTTTCTACAAGTGACATTTTCAAAAGATGTATTAACAAATTCTGAGTTTTGAGAACCTAAACTCCATTTCTCTTTCTATGAAAAGTTATGCTTAAGATGGTATAAAGCATCTCCTATGTTAGCCTATGTGACAGATAGCATTTCACTAGTGAAAAACTAAATCTACAGTATTTCACTTTCAGGACATATAAAACACACCAGTACATGTCCTACCTTCCACATACACTGCACCCTGCCCATGGGGGGTACCTTGGGCCTAAATGAGGGGTGATCCTACATGTAAGAAAAAGGAAGGTCGGGTTGCCAGGTTGACATGGCAGGTTCAAACTGTGCACAGACACTGCAGTGGCAGGTCTGAGATACTTTTACAGGGCTACTCATGTGGGTGGCACAATCAGTGCTGGAGGCCCACAAGTAGCATTTAATTTACAAGCCCTGGGCTTACGCAGTGCACTGTACTAGGGACTTACCAGTAAATCAAATATACCAATCAGGGATAACCAACTGCTATAACAATTTATACATGGAGCACTTGCACTTTGACACTGATCAGCAGTGGCAAAGTTCCCAAAGTATCTAAGCCAGCAAAAAATAAGTCCAGCACAGCATCAGAAATACAGGCGGTAGGTGCAAAAAATCTGGGAAAACCATGCCAAAGATGCCAAGTCTAACAACCACATTGGCAGATCCCCCCCCACGTGACTCACAATCGCCATCTGTTAAAAAGAAAGGTATTCTAACCTGCAATAATGCTCGCTCAAGCAGAAACATGCCTAATACACAGAGAAACATGCAGCGGTCAAGATATCCATCTGTTGGAAGCATGCAGTTTATAGTGCAAATGCGCCCATGCTTAAAGTTGAAGCTCAACGTACCGTGCAGAAGAATGTATAAAGTGATGCGTACCGTGCTGATCAATGGGAAAAAAGCAGAGGAAGCGCACGTTGCGATGGGCGACCAGAAGGAGCCATGAACACGTGTTGGCCTATCCGAAGGAATAATAAGTGAAATCGCCTGAGTGTGAACCAAGCACCCAAAGGAGTGACAATTACAAGCAATGCACCAATAAAAAGGCAGCATTTCTGAAAGGCACAAAAAGAATGAATGGCAATTGATAGGCTTGGTTAATGTCCATATTGTATATACATCATGCCTCGCAGAGCAGCACATGAACGTGGATTCTAGGCTAGACTTAAAAAGGAGATATGATATGGTCTTAACCCTTATTTTTATTGCTGGTGAGGTAGAAGGAAAGGCAGGGGGCACAAGGAGGGAGGGAAGGGATGGGTATGGGGTAAGAT
The DNA here is from genome assembly GCF_964204655.1 of Triturus cristatus. Taxonomy (NCBI): domain Eukaryota; kingdom Metazoa; phylum Chordata; class Amphibia; order Caudata; family Salamandridae; genus Triturus; species Triturus cristatus. Next base: position 1,104,128,596 of record NC_140579.1, read on the forward strand.
GGCCAATGGAAGGGGTGGGTAATAAAAACACTTTGGAGGCACAGCTCTGCCAAGTATTATGCATCAGTAGTAAGACCAATGAAGTTTAGTGTGGTAGTCCTCATCACATACTAAAATGCGTAGTCATACATTTTTAGCACATCCTAACACAACGGCACTATGAGGTACAAGAAACTGCAAATAGTAACAGGCCATTGCAAAAGCGCGAGCTGCAGGCTGCCTGCTGGCAGTGCTGTGCATACTGTGCAGCCAGTGAGCCTGCATTATGCGGTGCTGCCCTCAAGGTTGAGTTTCTTCACTCACAATAAAGAACACAATTTGTCATCCCACGGCGCAGTGCCAACCTCAGACTCAGGTTGCAGTGCACAATAAAGCCGGCCCACAGGTACTCAGCCAGGAGACATGCCATGGCTCAGGCTCTCAAACAGACTCTGACAATTATATCTTCTCTGGAGAGTGATAACCACCCTGAGACCACCCAGCAGTGCACCGCCCCTTGCCCAGGCTGAGACTGAGAGTGATGATCCATCCAGGGGGTGGCGACTTGCCGTGTTGTATTTCGAAAACTGGCGCCACCTGCACATCACCATTAGTGACATTTAACTCAAGTCCACAAACAAGTCAGTGTTTTTCTGCCATATCGCAGCATTTTCTTGTGTATTCCAGAGTCTCTTTCTATGTGGATACCATACGGCTCATTCTTTCCTATAATATGATATATCTCCTACTTTTCAGGTTGAAATTGTCTATTATTTGACACCAAATTACAGTATCTTTTAGTACGTTTGAATGTATTTCACAAGCTTTCACATCAAGTTAATTTTGGGATACCAAATATAATGGTTCATACAGCCTATAAAATGTAGTATCAACTAGGATTTTAGGGTTAAAACATACCAGGATTCTATTGGACATGGTCATATGTTGGCTTGGTGACCACTGTATTCTTCTGCCAACTAGCACCCTTCCTTGAGATTTCTAACATCTATTACTATGGGAATACAACATATTATGGTTCATGCATTGTTGTAATATCCAGTATCCCCAATGTTTCATGGGTCATCTTTTAGCCATTGACCAGCTGAAGTTGCCTTTTATTTGATAGCAGACTACATTAGCATTTCACATTTTTTTACATCATTCCACAAGATTTTAGGGGATGCCATACATAATGGGCTATGCCAGCTATATTATTTGGTATCTCCTGTGATTCTCTGGTTAGAACTTACCAGCATTCAATTTGATATGGTCTTAAGTTGGATGGGTAAGCACAGTATTTCTAGGCCAAATATCACCCTTCCTTTTGCTTTCAACACTGGTTACTATGGGGATACCAAATATTATGGGTCACACATTGCTGTAATACCTTGTGCCCCTACATTTCATGGGCTACCCTTCAGCCATTGACCAGTTGAAGTAGCCATTTATTTGACAGTTGACTACAGTATATTTTCACATTTTTTACATAATTCCACAACATTTTACATCAGGTTATCTTAGGGGATACCACATATAATGGCCTATACCAGCTATAATATTTGGTATCCCCTGTGTTTCTAGGGTTAGAACTTGCCAGGATTCAATTCGACATGGTCTTATGTTGGATGGGTGAGCCCAGTATTTCTATGTCAAATAGCATCCTTCCATTTGCTTTCCACCATCAATTGCTATGGGATACCAAATATTATGGGTCACACATTGCTGTAATATCTCGTATCCCCTGCGTTTCATGGGCTACCCTTTAGACATTCACCAGTTGAAGTTGTATTTTATTTGTTAGTGGACTACATTAGCTTTTCACATTTTTACATCATTCCACAAGATTATACAACCGGTTCCCTTAGGGGATACCAAATACAATGGCCTTTACCGCCAATAATATTTGGTATCCCCTCTGTTTCTCGGGTTGGAACTTACCAGGAATCAATTTGACATGGTCTTATGTTGGATAGGCGAGCACAGTATTTCTATGCCTCATAGCACCCTTCCTTTAACTTTCCAACATCGGTTACTATGGGGATACCAAATATTATGGCTCACTCATTGCTGTAATACGCCGTATCCCCTACGTTTCATGGGCTACCCTTGAGACATTCACCAGTTGAAGTTGCCTTTTATTTGTTAGCAGACTACAGTATCTTTTCACATCTTATACATCATTTCACGACATTTTACATCCGGTTCCTGTTTGGGATACCATATATAATGGGCTACACCAACTATAATATTTGGTATCCCCTGTGTTTCTCGGGTTAGAACTTACTAGGATTCAATTTGACATGGTCTTATGTTGGATGGATGAGCACAATATTTCTATGCTAAATAGCACCCTTCGTTTTGCTTTCCAACATCATTTACTATGGGGATACCAAATATTATGGCTCATATATCTCGTATCCCCTACATTTCATGGCCTACCCTTCAGCCTTTGACCAGTTCAAGTAGCCATTTATTTGACAGTAGACTACAGTATCTTGTCACATTTTTTACTTAATTCCACAACATTTTAAATTTGGATTCCTTAGAAGGTACCACATGTAATGGATTATACCTGCTCTAATATTTGGTATCCCCTGTGTTTCGCGGGTTACAACTTACCAGGATTCAATTTGACATAGCCGTATGTTGAGTGGATGAGCACAGTATTTCTATGCCAAATAACACCCTTCCTTTTGCCTTCCAACATTGGTTACTATAGGGATACCAAATATTATGGCTCACGGATTGCTGTAATATCCCGTATCTCCTACATTTCGGGGGCTACCATTCAGCCATCGACCAGTTGAGGTTGACATTTATTTGATAGCAGACTACAGTAGCTTTGAATGAAATGAAATGAAAACGATATTTATAAAGCGCATGGCTACCCGGGAGTGTCCCAGCGCTGAAGGATCGTACAAGGACGGAGGCCCGACTATGGGAATAGCCAAGTTTTAAGTAGCTTTCTGAAGGTCAGATGATTGGGAATCAGACGTAGCTGAAGCGGCAGGGAGTTCCAGAGTTTGGAGACATTGTAAGAAAAGAGTCGTCCGCCACTTCTGGCTCTTTTTATTCTCGGCACCTCGGCCAGACGCAGGTCATCTGATCGAAGTTTTCTCTTGGCTTTATAGGGAAGAATCAGGGCTGAGTTGATTGCTGGGCCTGTACCTGACAGTGTTTTATGGGCAATACATAATGACTTGAATTTAATGCGTTCAAGCACGGGAAGCCAGTGGAGGGAATGTAAAGCAGGTTTGGCTGATTGTCTGTTTGGGGTGCCCGTTAGAATTCTGGCTGCGCTGTTTTGAACTAACTGGAGTTTGGTAATTACTGAGGAGGGTGCGCCTAAGTATAAGGCATTCCCGTAGTCTAGCCTGGAGAGTATGAGGGATTGTATTAGTATCTTTTTTGCTGGGGTGGGGAGCAAAGGGAGCACTTTACGGGCCATTCTGAGCATGCCGAAACAGGTAGCTGTTGTCTTCCTGGCCTGTGTTCTAAAGGTCAGGTCTTGGTCTAGCCAAATGCCCAGACTTTTGATTTCGGACTTATGGGTGGGGGGTGGTCCCATGCTTAGAGGCCACATTGAGTTAGGGTGAAAGCTGCTGTGATTGCCTAAGACCATAATCTCGGTCTTACCACCGTTGAGCTTGAGTTGGGAATGATCCATCCAATCTGAGATGTCTTTTAGACAGGAGTGGAGGCTATTGGTGTGATTTACTGCCTGATTAAGTGCTACCACCAGTTGCGTGTCGTCCGCGTAGGTCACTATGCGGATGCCATGGGGGGCAACTATGGCTGCTAGGGGGGACATGTAAACGTTAAAAAGGGTCGGGCTGAGAGAGGAACCCTGTGGGACCCCACTCTTTAAATTGGCTGGCTCAGACATTACTTTCTCCTCGAAGACGTGAAAGGTTCTTCCTTCTAGGAAGGACCGCATCCATTGAAGCACAGTGCCTGTGACTCCTATGTTCCTCAACCGGTTGATGAGGGTCTCATGGTTCACTGTGTCGAATGCCGCGCTTAGGTCTAGGAGGATAACAGCTGTGGAGCCTCCTGAATCAAGGATTTTTCTGCTTTCCTCGACTACTGCTAGCAGGGCTGTCTCTGTGCTCTGACGAGGTCGAAATCCAGTCTGAGAAGAGTGCAGCAGGTTGTGAGTTTCTAGGAAGCCTGAGAGAGTCTGGTTGACAAATTTTTCGGTAATTTTGCTTATTCCTGGTAAAAGGGAAATTGGGCGGTAGTTTCCCATTTCAGTGGGGTCTAGGTTAGGTTTCTTAAGTAGAGCCCTAACCATCGCCTGTTTCCAGCTGGCAGGGACTGATCCTGTGTTGAGTGAGGCGTTAATCAGGTTCAGTATGTTTGGGGCTAAGGTGGTTATTGCTTTCTTCAGAATGTATAGTGGAGCAGGGTCTGTTGGTGATCCGCTTTTAATGGTGGAAAGTAGAGTGAGAAGAGTTTCTAAGTTCATAGGGGAAAAGGTCTCCAGAATGGGTTTGGTTGAATGAGAGTCTGGGTAGAATGAAGTTTCCAGCGCTTCATTCCTTTGAGGGAGGGATTCGAGGATGGTTTGTATCTTATGGTTGAAGAAGCTAGCCAATTTGTTGCATCGTTGGCCTGAAGGGTCAGGAGCAGTGCGGGGAGCGGGTGTTTTAAGTAGTTTTTTGATAATGGTAAATGTTTCTCTGGGCGAGTTCTGGGCTGAAAGAATTTTTTCTTCGTAGTAGGAGGATTGGGCCTTTTTTATTTGAGATTTGTACATTTGGATGGCCGCTCTGTATTCTAATTTTTTTGTAGGGAGATATTCTTTTCTCCATTGCCTTTCCTTGGTTTTGCATTGCTGTTTAAATGCTCTTAGCTCAGGGGTGAACCAAGGGGCCATGTTGGGCCTTTCAGACTTTTTTATTCTAACTTTGGGGAGGACGGAATCCAGTGATTGATTTATCCAGTCTGAAAAGTTTTTGTTGGCAATTGTTGGGCAGGGATTAGGTTTGGGTTGGGTTCTTTCAAGGGTTTGGATCCATTTCTCCAAAGGAAGTTTAGCCCAGGGGCGATCATAAGTCCAGGAGGTTTGGAGGGGGGGATTCAGGTATGGAAGTCTCCAGGATAGGTTTATCAAAAAATGATCAGTCCATGGGAGAGGAATAGGGTCATCTCCTTTGAGGTCTACTAGATTTGAGAAAACTTGATCTAATAGGTGGCCTTTAATATGGGTGGCTTGAAGAATTATTCCCTTCATATGTAGTGCAGAGAGGTCCCTAGTCAACTCCTTAGCATTGCCAGACGAGATATCGTCAAAGTGGAGGTTGTAGTCTCCCAGGAGAGTAAAATTGGGTGCTGAACTTGCAAGATTAGCTGTGGTCTCGAGCAGCGAATGGTGGAAGGAGCCGAGGGCTCCAGGAGGGCGATAAATGAGAATACCCGAGAGTGATAAGCTCGGTGAAATTTCTATATTGAAGTAGGTGCTTTCGCAGTCGGTTATTGGACTCCCAAGCAAACGACAGATAAATTGGGGTTTATGGATAATCGCAATCCCGCCCCCCCTGCCTGTTGCTCGGTCGACCCTCTGCATCATAAAGCCTTGAGGGAGGGCTTGAATGATGTCGGGTTCTGCGCATGAAGTGAGCCATGTTTCCGTCAGAAATAGCACGTCAGGGTCTAAATCTTGGAGGAGCATCCCGATTTCGGTAGTATGTTTGGAGAAAGATCTACAGTTTAGTAATGATATTTTGAGCACTGCAGAAGGGGAGGAAGGCTCTAGGTTAGGAGAAGTAAAATTGTGCAGACAGTAAGGGCAGTGGTCGGGGATTTTATCTGGCGGAATGGAGTGTGTACAGGCGTTGCTTACAGGTCTATTAAGCTGGTTGAGCTGAGTAAGTGAGTAGTAATGTTGAACGGGGGACCTGGATGCAGGGTTTGTGGTCCCTGGGCCCGGTCTGGCGCGGACGGGCGCAGACGGGCTTGCCTTTGGCGCGCCTTCGGCGCGCCGGCGGCGCGCCCGCTGCGCGCGTCCGCTGCGCGTGACTCCAGACATGTGGGTTTTAAAGGGCAGGAGACAGCTACTAGAATGCTGACCTGCGCCAGTGGGCTTCCTCACTTCCTGTGTTGCGGTATTTTCCCTCCACTCAATCTGAACTTTCAGTGGTGGACCGGGGAATCGCAAGACACAGCGTGAAGGTAAGCAGAGTATTGGGGTGATTGTTTAAAAATACAAGTTTTAAATGCAATTTACAAGCGTCCCAAACGTTAAAACGTTAAAAACACGAAGGCAATATTTAAAACAACACTGCTGCCGTGACTCTGAGCCCTTCACCAGGCGCTTCAGAGCATGTACCTTTAGGCTGGCACTAACAGTCTTTTCTCTCGCGTCCGCTGCGCGTGACTCCAGACATGTGGGTTTTAAAGGGCAGGAGACAGCTACTAGAATGCTGACCTGCGCCAGTGGGCTTCCTCACTTCCTGTGTTGCGGTATTTTCCCTCCACTCAATCTGAACTTTCAGTGGTGGACCGGGGAATCGCAAGACACAGCGTGAAGGTAAGCAGAGTATTGGGGTGATTGTTTAAAAATACAAGTTTTAAATGCAATTTACAAGCGTCCCAAACGTTAAAACGTTAAAAACACGAAGGCAATATTTAAAACAACACTGCTGCCGTGACTCTGAGCCCTTCACCAGGCGCTTCAGAGCATGTACCTTTAGGCTGGCACTAGCAGTCTTTTCTCTCGCGTCCGCTGCGCGTGACTCCAGACATGTGGGTTTTAAAGGGCAGGAGACAGCTACTAGAATGCTGACCTGCGCCAGTGGGCTTCCTCACTTCCTGTGTTGCGGTATTTTCCCTCCACTCAATCTGAACTTTCAGTGGTGGACTGGGGAATCGCAAGACACAGCGTGAAGGTAAGCAGAGTATTGGGGTGATTGTTTAAAAATACAAGTTTTAAATGCAATTTACAAGCGTCCCAAACGTTAAAACGTTAAAAACACGAAGGCAATATTTAAAACAACACTGCTGCCGTGACTCTGAGCCCTTCACCAGGCGCTTCAGAGCATGTACCTTTAGGCTGGCACTAACAGTCTTTTCTCTCGCGTCCGCTGCGCGTGACTCCAGACATGTGGGTTTTAAAGGGCAGGAGACAGCTACTAGAATGCTGACCTGCGCCAGTGGGCTTCCTCACTTCCTGTGTTGCGGTATTTTCCCTCCACTCAATCTGAACTTTCAGTGGTGGACCGGGGAATCGCAAGACACAGCGTGAAGGTAAGCAGAGTATTGGGGTGATTGTTTAAAAATACAAGTTTTAAATGCAATTTACAAGCGTCCCAAACGTTAAAACGTTAAAAACACGAAGGCAATATTTAAAACAACACTGCTGCCGTGACTCTGAGCCCTTCACCAGGCGCTTCAGAGCATGTACCTTTAGGCTGGCATTAGCAGTCTTTTCTCTCGCGTCCGCTGCGCGTGACTCCAGACATGTGGGTTTTAAAGGGCAGGAGACAGCTACTAGAATGCTGACCTGCGCCAGTGGGCTTCCTCACTTCCTGTGTTGCGGTATTTTCCCTCCACTCAATCTGAACTTTCAGTGGTGGACCGGGGAATCGCAAGACACAGCGTGAAGGTAAGCAGAGTATTGGGGTGATTGTTTAAAAATACAAGTTTTAAATGCAATTTACAAGCGTCCCAAACGTTAAAACGTTAAAAACACGAAGGCAATATTTAAAACAACACTGCTGCCGTGACTCTGAGCCCTTCACCAGGCGCTTCAGAGCATGTACCTTTAGGCTGGCACTAACAGTCTTTTCTCTCGCGTCCGCTGCGCGTGACTCCAGACATGTGGGTTTTAAAGGGCAGGAGACAGCTACTAGAATGCTGACCTGCGCCAGTGGGCTTCCTCACTTCCTGTGTTGCGGTATTTTCCCTCCACTCAATCTGAACTTTCAGTGGTGGACCGGGGAATCGCAAGACACAGCGTGAAGGTAAGCAGAGTATTGGGGTGATTGTTTAAAAATACAAGTTTTAAATGCAATTTACAAGCGTCCCAAACGTTAAAACGTTAAAAACACGAAGGCAATATTTAAAACAACACTGCTGCCGTGACTCTGAGCCCTTCACCAGGCGCTTCAGAGCATGTACCTTTAGGCTGGCATTAGCAGTCTTTTCTCTCGCGTCCGCTGCGCGTGACTCCAGACATGTGGGTTTTAAAGGGCAGGAGACAGCTACTAGAATGCTGACCTGCGCCAGTGGGCTTCCTCACTTCCTGTGTTGCGGTATTTTCCCTCCACTCAATCTGAACTTTCAGTGGTGGACCGGGGAATCGCAAGACACAGCGTGAAGGTAAGCAGAGTATTGGGGTGATTGTTTAAAAATACAAGTTTTAAATGCAATTTACAAGCGTCCCAAACGTTAAAACGTTAAAAACACGAAGGCAATATTTAAAACAACACTGCTGCCGTGACTCTGAGCCCTTCACCAGGCGCTTCAGAGCATGTACCTTTAGGCTGGCACTAACAGTCTTTTCTCTCGCGTCCGCTGCGCGTGACTCCAGACATGTGGGTTTTAAAGGGCAGGAGACAGCTACTAGAATGCTGACCTGCGCCAGTGGGCTTCCTCACTTCCTGTGTTGCGGTATTTTCCCTCCACTCAATCTGAACTTTCAGTGGTGGACCGGGGAATCGCAAGACACAGCGTGAAGGTAAGCAGAGTATTGGGGTGATTGTTTAAAAATACAAGTTTTAAATGCAATTTACAAGCGTCCCAAACGTTAAAACGTTAAAAACACGAAGGCAATATTTAAAACAACACTGCTGCCGTGACTCTGAGCCCTTCACCAGGCGCTTCAGAGCATGTACCTTTAGGCTGGCACTAACAGTCTTTTCTCTCGCGTCCCTTTTACCATTTTATACATCGTCCCACAACATTTTACATCCGGTTCCTTTAGGGGATACCATATATAATGGGCACTACCAACTATAATATTTGGTATACCCTATGTTGCTCGGGTTAGAACATACCAGGATTCAATTTGACATGGTCTTATCTCGGGTGGGTGAGCACCGTATTTCTATGCCAAATAGCACCCTTCTTTTTGCTTACCAACATAAGTTACTATGGGGATACCAAATATTATGGATCACGCATTGCTGTAATTTCTCGTATCCCCTACATTTCTTAGGCTACTGTTTAGCCATTGAACCAGTTGAGGTTGACATTTATTTGATAGCAGACTACAGTAGCTTTTACCATTTTATACCTCATTCCACAAGATTTTACAACCGGTTCCTTTAGGGAATACCATATATAATGGGCTATACCAGCTATAATATTTGGTATCCCCTGATTTTCTCGGGTTAGAACTTTCCAGGATTCAATTTAACATGGTCTTATGTTGGATGGGTGAGCACAGTATTTCTATGCCAAATATCACCCTTCCTTTTGCTTTCCAACATTGGTTACTATGGGGATACAAAATATTATGGCTCACGTATTGCTGTAATATCCCGTATCCCCTACATTTCCTAGGCTACTTTTCAGCCATTGATCAGTTGAGGTTGACATTTATTTGATAGCAGACTACAGTAGCTTTTACCATTTTAACCATCATTCTACAAGATTTTACAACCGGTTCCTTTAGGAGATACCATATATAATGGGCTATACCAGCTATAATATTTGGTATACCCTGTGTTTCTCGGGTTAGAACTTTCCAGGATTCAATTTCACATGGTCTTCTGTTGGATGGGTGAGCACAGTATTCCTATGCCAAATAGGACTCTTCCTTTTTCTTTCCAATATTGGTTACTATGGCTCATGTATTGCCGTAATATCTCGTATCCCCTACATTTCATGGCCTACCCTTCAGCCTTTGACCAGTTGAAGTAGCCATTTATTTGACAGTAGACTACAGTACCTTGTCACATTTTTTACATAATTTCACAACATTTTAAATTAGGATTCCTTAGAAGATACCACATGTAATGGACTATACCGGCACTAATATTTGGTCCCTGTTTTTCTCGGGTTAGAACTTACCAGGCTTCAATTTGACATGGTCTTATGTTGGGTAGGTAAGCACAGTATTTCTATGCCAAATAGCACCCTTCCTTTTACTTACTAACATGGGTTACTATGGGGATACCAAATATTATGGCTCACACAATGCTTTAATTTCTCATATCCCCTGAATTTCATGGGTTACCATATAGCCATCGACCAGTTGAGGTTGACATCTATTTGATAGCAGACTACAGTAGCTTTTACCATTTTATACATCACTCCAGAACCGTTTTACTCCGGTTCCTCTAGGAGATACCCTATATAATGGGCTATACCAGCTATAATATTTGGTATCCCCTCTGTTTCTCGGGTTAGAACTTACCAGGATTCAATTTGACATAGTCGTATGTTGAGTGGGTGAGCACAGTATTTCTATGCCAAATAGCACACTTCCTTTTGCTTTCCAACATTGGTTACTATGGGGATACCAAATATTATGACTCGCGTATTGCTGTAATATCTCGTATACCTTATGTTTCATGGGCTACCCTTTAGAGATTCACCAGTTGAAGTTGCATTTTATTTGTTAACAGAGTACATTAGCTTTCCACATCATTCCACAACATTTTACAACTAGTTCCCTTAGGGGATACCAAATACAATGGCCGTTACCGCCTATAATATTTGGTATCCCCTGTGTTTCTTGGGTTAGAACTTACCAGGATTCGATTTGACATGGTCTTATGTTGGATGGGTGAGCAGAGTATTTCTATGTCAAATAGCACACTTCCTTTTACTTCCAACATCGGTTAATATGGGGATACCAAATATTATGGCTCACACATTGCTGTAATACCCCGTATCCCCTAAATTTCATGGGCTACCCTTGAGACAATCACCTGTTGAAGGTGCCTTTTATTTGTTAGCAGACTACAGTATCTTTTCACATCTTATACATCATTCCACAACATTTTACATCCGGTTTCTGTTTGGGATACCATATATAATGGGCAATACCATCTATAATATTTGGTATCCTCGGTGTTTCTCGGGTTAGAAATTACTAGGATTCAATTTGACATAGTCTTATGTTGGATGGATGAGCACAATATTTCTATGCTAAATAGCACCCTTCCTTTTGCTTTCCAACATCATTTACTATGGGGATACCAACTATTATGGCTCATTTATTGTCGTAATATCTCACATCCCCTACATTTCATGGCCTACCCTTCAGCCTTTGACCAGTTCAAGTAGCCATTTATTTGACAGTAGACTACAGTATCTTGTCACATTTATTACATTATTCCACAACATTTTAAATTTGGATTCCTTAGAAGAGACCACATGTAATGGATTATACCGACTCTAATATTTGGTATCCCCGGTGTTTCTCGGGTTACAACTTACCAGGATTCGATTTGCATGGTCTTATGTTGGGTGGGTAAGCACAGTATTTCTATGCCAAATAGCACCCTTCCTTTTGATTTCTAACATAGGTTACTATAGGGATACCAAATATTATGGCTCACACAATGCTGTAATTTCTTGTATCCCCTACATTTCATGGGTTACCATTCAGCCATTGACCAGTTGAGGTTGACATCTATTTGATAGCAGACTACAGTAGCTTTTACCATTTTATCCATCACTCCATAACCTTTTTACTACGGTTCCTTTAGGGGATACCCTATATAATGGGCTATACCAGCTATAATATTTGGTATCCTCTGTGTTTCTCGGGTTAGAACTTACCAGGATTCAATTTGACATGGCATTATGTTGAGTGGGTGAGCACGGTATTTCTGTGCCAAAAAGCACCCTTCCTTTTGCTTTCCAACATTGGTTACTATGGGGATACCAAATATTATGGCTCACGGATTGCTGTAATATCCCATATCCCCTACATTTCATGGACCACCATTCAGCCATTGACCAGTTGAGGTTGACATTTTTTTGATAGCAGACTACAGTAGCTTTTACCATTTTATACTTCATCCCTCAACATTTTACATCCGGTTCCTTTAGGGGATATCATATATAATGGGCTATACCAGCTATAATATTTGGTATCCCCTGCGTTTCTCGGGTTAGAACTTACCAGGATTCAATTTGACATGGTCTTATCTCGGGTGGGTGAGCACAGTATTTCTATGCCAAATAGCACCCTTCTTTTTGCTTTCCAACATCAGTTACTTTGGGGATACCAAATATTATGGCTCACGCATTGCTGTAGTATCTTGTATCCCCTACATTTCATAGGCTACTGTTCAGCCATTGATCAGTTGAGATTGACATTTATTTGATAGCAGACTACAGTAGCTTTTACCATTTTAGCCATCATTCTGCAAGATTTTACAACCGGTTCCTATAGGGGATTCCATATATAATGGGCTATACCAGCTATAATATTTGGTATCCGCTGTGTTTCTCAGGATAGAACTTACCAGGATTCAATTTGACATAGTCTTATTTTGAGTGGGTGAGCACAGTATTTCTATGCCAAATAGCACTCTTCCTTTTGCTTTCCAATATTGGTTACTATGGGGATACCAAATATTATGGCTCACGTATTGCTGTAATATCTCGTATACCTTATGTTTCATGAGCTACCCTTTAGACATTCACCAGTTGAAGTTGTATTTTATTTGTTAACAGACTACATTAGCTTTCCACATTTTTTACATCATTCCACAAGATTTTACAACTGATTCCCTTAGGGGATTCCAAATACAATGGCCTTTACTACCTATAATATTTGGTATCCCCTGTGTTTCTTGCGTTAGAACTTACCAGGATTCGACTTAACATGGTCTTATGTTGGATGGGTGAGCAGAGTATTTCTATGTCAAATAGCACACTTCCTTTTACTTTCCAACATCGGTTACTATGGGGATACCAAATATTATAAATCACACATTGCTGTAATTCCTCGTATCCCCTTTAGTTTTATGGGCTACCCTTGAGACATTCACCATTTAAAGTTGCCTTTTATTTGTTAGCAGACTACAGTATCTTTTCACATCTTATACATCATTCCACAACATTTTACACCCGGTTCCTTTATGGGATATCATAAATAACGGGCTATACCATCTATAATATTTGGTATCCCCTGTGTTTCTCGGGTTAGAACTTTCCAGGATTCATTTTAACATGGTCTTATGTTGGATGGGCGAGCACAGTATTTCTATGCCAAATAGCAGCCTTCCTTTTTCTTTCCACCATTGGTTACTATGGGGATACCAAATATTATGGGTCAGGCATTGCTCTAATATATCGTATCCCCTATGTTACATGGGTTACCCTTTAGCCATTCACCACTTGAAATTGCCTTTTATTTGATATCTTTTCACATTTTTTACATCATTCCACAAGATTTTACATCTGGTACCCTTAGGGCATACCAAATATAATGACCTCTACTGCCTATAATATTTGGTATACCATGTGTTTCTGGGGTTAGAATTTATCAGGATTTAATTTGACATGATCTTATGTTGGATGGATGAGCACAGTATTTCTATAAATAGCATTCTTCTGTTTGCTTTCCAACATCGTTTATAATGGGGATTTCAAATATTATGGCTCACGCATTGCTATAATATCACGTATCCCCTACGTTACATAGGTTACCCTTTAGCCATTGACCAGTTGACGTTGCTTTTTATTTGATAGCAGACTACAGTAACTTTTGATGTTTTTATATCATTCCACAAGATTTTACATCCGGTTCCATCAGGGAATACAAAATACAATGGCCTTTACCGCCTATAATATTTGGTATCCCCTGTGTTACTTGGTTTAAAACTTACCAGGATTCAATTGGACTTGGTCTTATGTTGGAATGTTGGATGGGTGAGCACAGTATTTCTATGCAACATAGCACCCTGCCTTTTGCTTTCCAAAACCATTTACTAGGGAGATACCAAATATAATGGCTCACTCAATGCTGTAATATCTTGTATTCTCTACATTTCATGGGTTACCCTTTAGCCATTGACCACTTGAAATTGTCTTTTATTTGATAGCAGACTGCAGTATCTTTTCACATTTTTTACATCATTGCACAAGGTTTTATATCGGGTTCGTTTAGGGAATACCAAATATAATAGCCTATACCGACTATAATATTTGGTATCCAAGTGTTTCTTGGGTTAGATCTTACCAGGATTCAATGTGATAATGGTCTTGTGTTGGCTGCGTGAGCACAGTATTGCTCTGCCAAATGGCACCCTTCCATGAGTCTTCCAACTCCTATTACAACTTTTCAAGGGTTACCTTTTAGCCATTGACCAACTGGAGATGCCTTTTGGTTTGATACCAGATTGCAGTCTCTTTTCACATTTTTGATTTAATCACGCAAACGTTCACCTCCGGTTCCTTTGGGGGATACCAGATTTAATGGCCCATACCGACTATAATATTTTGTATCAAGGTTTATAAATTACCAGGATTCAATTGGACATGGTCTTATGTTAGCTTAGTGAGCATAGTACGTGTCTGCCAACTGGCACCCTTTCTTGAGTTTTCTAACATCTCTTACTATAGGGATACCAAATATTACGACTTTGCATGAGGTGTAATATCTCAAATCTCCTACTTTTCATGGGTTACCCTTTAGCAATTGACCACCTAAAGTTGCCTTTTATTTGGTAGCAGATTATAGTATTTGTTCGCATTTTTGATAACATTCCACAAGCATTTACATTCAGTTCCCATGAGGAGGCCTGGCAGATACCACGTGCTGCTCCAGCATTGCACGGCGCTTACTGCGGCCCAAACGTGGTAGAGAGTCAGTTGCGGTGGCACCCTGTCTCGAATCTGCTTGAGCATCCACTTGGGATGATACCAATGTGGGTATGATGGTTAAGCCAAAATCGGCTAAGAACCCCACCTCAGTCATTGGGGATTCAGAGGGCCCTCCGCTCCTTCGCCCCTCCTGATAATGGGGTCGGCACTCTGGGCCACTCTCTAGAGTCACTCTTTATAGTTTGAAAAGATGTTGCAGGTAATTCTGGACACAAAAGCAACGCTGAAGTCCAAGATCAAGGCAGTCTCCTTGGATGTGAACCTGCTCTGTATGGACCACAGGAAACTGGTGGACTGTGTGGATGATGCTGACTCCACATTAACCATGATGCGACCCACATTGCAAGAGCTCCAAATCCAACTGAAGGACATGAGGATGGAGGTGACCTCTCCACATTGGAGGATGCAGATTGCTGCTCGAGGCATAATACTGTCCACTTCTTAGGCTTTCTGGTATGCTTGGGGGGGCCTGAGTACAGAACTCTTCCTCGAACAGTGACTGATGACCACAGTGTTGACAGGCAATGTACCCAAAGTGTTTGTGGAGAAAGCACATTGTCTACCTGGGACGTCACTGCTATCAGGGTCCTGTAATTGCAAAACATCTTAATAATAGAGACAGAGACTTGATTCTGAAGTTGTTTTGGATGAAAGGTCCCTGGCACTTTGAGGGCAGAATTTACTGTGGACATGCAGCATCTTCGCAAGTCACATACTGTGGTCAAGCAACTCCTCCAGGAGCTAGGCCTTAAGTATGCTCTTCTCTATCCTGCTAAACTTAAGGTGATGGACGATGAGTGAGCCCATTCTTTCTTGACTCCTGGAAACGCATAAGCCTGGTTACATGCCAAGGGAATAGCGAAGCCCACATCAGAGGACCGGAACGCTGGTAAATGGCTGACATTGCAACTGAAGCGCATGAGGAGCAGGGGACACAGAGCTGCCCCTTCCTGGCACAGGCGGCCAGGATGCGAGCATAGGCAGGGCAAGTGGTGCTGAAATATGGCCAGAACTCTTTGAGGAGTTACGGGCAGACCGTGCCTCTCAAAGTCGGATACTAATGGCTCCATGGTGTTATGAACCCCAATATAGGCCTAAGTAGTTATACGACCTTTCACCTACATCTGTCCTACCATTGTTCTACATAACGGGTCTGGCGCTGACCTTTTACCTGGATAGGTGCTACATGACTTTCATGTGGTTTTCTCCGAAAACTAGCCTCATGTATTATGCATGAGATTCTCAGTATCACAGCAGGATTACCCTCTTCTGCATAATAACTCTGTATAAGGGCCATCTCTGTCGTCATCCTTGTCCAACATGCCCATGGTATACTTCTAGGTAGAACCCCTTTTGGGTATATAAGCACTACGTCTTCACTGGGCAAACCAGAGGAGACAGACTTCAATTCTGAAATGTTGACACAAGACGCTGAGGTCCCTGCACTTAGACACTGCGGCACGCAGTAGTCTGACATCTCTTGCGGGATGGCCATCTCGAGACCAAGACATTGTCCTTTGCTCTCCCACATCAGGTAATGGGGTTGGCTCTATCCAAATGGGGATTCTTGGCTATTAACCTACATCTATGCTAGGTAAACTTAGGTACATCTAGTTAGGGTTTGCATCGTAGGAGTATGCATTTTTACTGTTATATATCTATATTCCTGCATATAGTCATTGTTTTAGCACTATGGTAAAATTCTACCTTTTCTTTGCTCTACTGGTGCTCATAATCGTATATATCTGTTTCTGTCTCATGGTTGTTGCAGCACCCGTATTTTATACTAGAATGACGTTGGTTCAATAAATACTTATTGAAAACGTCCCCAACGTTTATTTTGTTTATTTCTCTGAGGCAAAGTAAGCACAAGTGACTGAGCGAAAAGTACTGGACAGTTTCCATGATCCCTGAGGGGTCAGGGTTGTCATGTTCAATAGTTGCCAGAAACTATTCGCTCCTTGGTAAGAGGGTCTGGTAGTGGCAATGTGAGCTAGCTGGTCTACAAAATAACATATCCTTTGGGTGTGCCTGGAATCAGTCTGGACACCAATCCCTTAGTTTATGTTATCTAAACACGCAGATCCTATATAGATTTGTAGGAACTACACAACAGTGGCCTCTGCTTGGGAGTACTCCCAGGGGCAGGAGTTGACACCATGACTGACGGATAATCTGCTATGAAGGGTGGGGGTTTGGTCTTTGCTGTGTGAGAAGTGGTGTGAACTGCTCACCAGTACCTACTGGAGACACCTTAGAACCCAGCGAGAGAGGATTGGAGGCCCACATCATTGGAGACGACCTTTGTGTCCATGAGCCCTGATCTCTCTAAACAGGACATGTATTTTATTACATATTTCTCTTTGGTTGTTGTTCATTCGTTGGATGGTTATGGCTAGTCACTCAGCGGAGTCCTGGTCGGAGGGGTTACAAATCTTGTGTTTTCTTTTGATGCACAGATCAAGTTTTCTACAAATAATTCTGTAGCATGGGCCTGTACTGCACTGGTCTCTTAATCGTTGTTCGAACATTTGGGGGGGCCTTCACACTAGAGTTTTGGGGAATGGGAATTGTGCAATATGATGCATCACTACTTACCACCATACCTAATGGGCACATCTACAGGCCACACTACCCCACTGTGAGAAGTTGGCCTGGTATATGCTGTCCACTAGTTATAGTGGGCACCTTGCACCAGTCCAAACAACCCCTTATTAATGATAGGTTAAAGACAACCTTTATTGAAAGCTATCCTAGTGGTAGCTATGGAGAGCAGCCTTCCGACTAAGTCTTGAAGGAATGTAAAGCAGCTTGTTTTACCAGTCTATAATCTTTTGAGTGGCTAAATGAAAGGAGACCACGCCAGGTATATATATAAAATATATGTATTTATTCCTAAACACACCCTTCTAGTCTCTTTATGAGGCTAGAGGCAAAACCACATAAGTTACACTTCAAATAGACAGTAAAATAGCACAAATACACGTTAGGCCCTAGGGGCGAGCCAAACCATATACTAAAAAAATGGAATAAGAACCACAACTTAACTAGACACAAGGCCTAGAGCCTGCAGAATCGCTGGGACCCCAAGGAACCCCTCAAGGTAGTGACACAGGGGACACACGGGGCCATGTGCAGTGTGAGAACACAGCCGCGAGCTCCTGTTAGCTTCTATGAGAAAAGTGGGGGTTGGATTTTTAGAGTTAAAGGACACTTAGAAGTGGACTAGGACCCAACCCTCTTGGACTTAGACAGTTGTAGGGTCAACACCCACAGGAGCACCGGAGTACTTGAGTCACCTCACCCAGGGATGCCGGGTGCATAGGTGTCCAATGGTGTCGGGTCGAGTCGTCGTTTTCAATGGAAGCTGGCAAAGACGTGTTGCTGCCGGGAAGATGCGAAGTGTCCGAGGAGATCCAAGCCTGGATCAGAGATGTGAAGAACCTGAAAGCAGAGGGGACAGAGTCTGGGTCACTTGACAGTGAGCAGGGGCACGACAGACGAATGACCACCGATGTTGGGTATTTTAGGGGAAGAAGGTGAAGCTTGACTCTTCAGCCACAAGGACCAGGAGGTGTCGAGGATGACCAGGAGCTGGATTTGAGCTGTCCCATAAAGGATGTCGAGTGCTGCAAAGTCGGTGCCCGGATTGGACACAACAAGCCGTGACAACAGCAACCCACGCAGAAATGAGAAAGATGCTTCGGTGTCGACCAGCAAGGTCCGAGGGACTCCACCAGCAAGGAGGAGTGAGGGCACGTCTGGAGCAACCAGGGAAGCCCAAAGAAAGTCAAAGTTACCTTCACAGGGACCCACCAGTTGATGGACCAGGGATCGCAAATGGACCTCGAGAGGAATCACAAAATGGAGGCCCACGGGTCACTCGGTGTGTCCAGGCTGACAATCTTTGGTGGATTCTCTGCTCGGGGTCTAGGCTACAAGTAAACCAATGCACAGCCTCAGGGGACGTCGAGAAGCTGATGCACTTGCAAATGTGCACGGTGTTCAGGGGTTCTGGTTCCACGGTTCCCATGAGGGCTACAGGTCTCAGCTCTGCTGGGGACTCGGTACGGCCTCTGGGGAAGTCTGGAAATCCACCTCTGGTGTTGCAAAGTCTTCGGCATCCGGCGGGAGCTTCGGAGATGCAGACCGAACAGCTGCGTCTTTGGTGCCTGCCAAGCAGGGGTGTAACTCCTTTACTCCAAGGGAGATTCTTCAGTCATCTGGCGTTGAACAGATTGTCGAAGGTCCAGGATTCAGTTTCAGAGTTTCGTCCAGGAATATCTAAAGTCCTGTTGCCAGAGGTTCCTATCTTATACCCAAGGAAGGGGTTGGACTAACTCAGGGGACCCACCTATGGGAGGGTTTGGAAAGAGGGGTGACTACACCCATTTCCTTTGTCCAGTTTCACACCAGAGCAGGGGCTGGTAGCCCCTGAACCGGTTTGAGCTGGACTATGCACAGGAACACCAAATGTGCCCCCAGGTCAGGACTTCAAAGCACTCTCAGAGTGCACCCACCCATCCCCAATACACTAAAGCCTGTCTGGGAGGTGGTGACACCTCCATGTGACAGGTAACCTATTGTCCAGGCCTCCCCTGCTGGAGTTTCGGTCAGCAGCAGGAGGCCAGACTCGTGGCTGTGGCTGCAGCATCCATTTTGTGATGCCAGGGCTCTTTTAAGTTGGTACCAGGTATACCGGTGCTGTCATCTCCCTCCCTCTAGAAGGGTGGGATCATACTCCCACACCAGTTACTGGTGTGGGGGTATGATTCCAAGGTGTTTGACACCAAGCACGACATGTTTCCGTGCAGCCAGTCCAAAGTTAGCATTTACCGTTTGGTTATAATGCACTTAAGAGTATATGGTCAGGCTGCATCACAGACAACCCCTGAGAAGAGATTCCGAAGGCTGGAGAGGGGCTCTGCTCATGCAGGGGCACCCTTTCACACAAAACCAAGCACCCTGCCTTCAGGATTGAAAAGGCCTGCCATAGGGGTGACTGATAGGTTTCTATGTGCAGTGATAGGTGAGATATAGTGACCACCAGTAACAGACCTGTGGTGTCATTTTGAAGGGCTTCTCAGGGGTGGCATAATACATGCTTCAGCCCCTGGTAGGCCTCTGGGGTACGTATGCCTGGATACATAGTATACCATATAATAGGGACTTATAAGGGCACCCCAGAATCCAATCTGTGGTGTACCTAAGGTACTAGGAATCAATTTAGAGAGAAAGCAGCTAGGCTGGGGTCCTGAATAGCAGGGCCCCAGCCAGACTAGAGTCGAAAAACAGTGTTACAGCAGCACAACGTGGGGGTAACCATATGAAGCAGATCCTACACCCACACTATAACTTGCTGACCTGGAATGTGAAGGTCATGGTGTGAGAAGTTGGCCTGGTATATGCTGTTCACTAGTTCTAGTGACCACCTTGTACCATGCCAAGCAACCCTTATGGTGTGGTTGTAAGTCAACCTTTTCGGACTAGCTGCCCTAGTGGTAGCGTAGGCTAAGCAGTCTTTGAGGCTAAACTCGTGAAGCGTGTTAAGCAAGCTGTTTTACCAATAGCAACCCCCTTTTATACCAATGAAAGGACACCACACAGATATATATTCAAAATATATATGTATTTATTTCTCAAAGTAACCCCTAGTCTCTTTATGAGCACAGGAGCACAAATCGTCAAACAAGATTATCACAGAATACACAGAAGTTGCACGTTATATGGATAGGCCCTGGTGGCCACTCAAACCATATACTAAAATAGTGGTATAAGTACCACGAACAGAAAAGGGAAAAGGCCTAGGGCCTCTAGAATCGCTGGGCCTACAAGGAGCTAACGTCAGTTAGTGACCAGGAGGTCCACGGGTGGCGTGTGCAGAGCAAATAGTCACACGCGTGCTCCCATAGGTTTCAATGGGTGCGTAAAAAGTACAAAGTTACTGCAAAGGAGATCTTCCGGGTTGACTAGGAACTTAAGATTTGGAACACAGGCACTAGAGATGTATTACTACACATGGGCACCGGAGTACCAGCTTTACCTCACCCACAGGAAGCGGGTGCATAGGCCTCGAAGTGCGTCGGGTTTCTTCTATCTGTTCCGTGGGGCCTGTAGACAAAAGTGCTGCAGGCGGTCGGTCGGGAAGAGATGCAGTGGATCCAAGAGTGGATCGGAGATGTTGAAGACCTGTAAGCAGAGGGGACAGTGTTCACAGTCACTAGCCAGTGACCAGCGTGGCACCAGGTGGGTACCAGGCGATGTCGGGTGCAAACAGGTGATGAGGGGTAGCTTGTCTCCGCAGCCACGTGGTCCCTGAAGGTCGACGACGTCCAGGAGTCGGCTCACGAGCTGTCCCACGCAGGCTCTCGCTGTCGGCGGTGTCGGCGACTTGATCGAAGCAAACAAGCCTTGGCAAAAGCAATTGTAGAAGGATTCGGAAATCAGCTGTTGGTTCTGACCAGCAAGGTCAGAGGGATTGCTCCTTTGGAGGGGAGCAAGGGCCAGTCTGGAGCAACCAGACCAGCGGTGTTTGTCGTAGATTTCGTCGCCAAGATGGCCACTAGCCAGCGGGCCAGCAACCGGTTAGGCGCGTCGAGTGGCAAAATGCAGAAGGGCCCCACGCAGATCGTGGAGATGCTGGAGGGCTCACCTTTGGTGCAGATGCTGCTCGAGGGTTGGGCTTCTCAGGACCCAAAGCACAACTTGGAGGGAGCCTCGGTTGTTGCACTTGTCAGCTTGTCGTAGTCGTTCCAAGATGGCTGGCTCCACGGGTCTCGGTGCCTCCACGGGTCTCTTCTTTGCAGGGACTGTGGATCGGGCGGTGAGAGGTCTGGAGGTCCAGGTCTTGTCAGTCTCTGGGCTCGGGCTCCGGCGGGAGGCGGCGGCAAAGCAGACGGTGATTCGCTGGATGGTGCTTGCGTTAGCAAGGTGGTCACTCCCTGACCACAGGGGAGATTTTCTTCAGTCTTCTGTGCAGCAGAATGTCGAAGTTCCCGTCTTCTTCTTAGTTTCAAGTTGATTCCAGGATGTCTGAAGTCTCAGGACACAGCTCCTACCTTTATTCGGATTCTAGGGGCCGGACTACCTGCTAGGTCCCTCCCTATGGGTGGGACCAGGAAGGGGGGTGGTTACACCCCCAATCCTTTGTCCAGCTCGCCCCAGGCCCGGGACTGGTGTGCCCCAGGACCGGTTTGAACTGGCATATGCACCGAGGCTCCTTGTGAGCCACAGGCATGTCTGGTTTCTTTCAAGCCCTACCTGACCAATACACAAAATCCTGTCTGGGGTGGTGCACGCACCTCCCCTGGCAGGAAACCCTTTGTCCACACCTCCCAAGCTGGAAGGACTCCCAGCAGCAGGAGGGCAGACTTGTGTCTGTGGTGGCAGCATCCATTTTGTGGAGCTGAGGCTATGTCTGATTTTACCCGGGTTTCAGGTACTGTACATGTCGTGTCCCTCTAGAAGGGTGGAATGCTAACCCCGTCGCCAGAATTGGCGAGGGGTTAGTATTCCAATTCGTATGACACCTTACTCGACATGTTTTGATAAAGCCAAACCAAAGATAGCATTTAACCGCGAGGTTCATAATGCACTTAAGAGTATATGGTATGACGATATCTGGAAACAGTAGAAGGAAGTTGTTCCGACCACTGCAGACAGGCTCAGCTCATGCCAGAGCACCATCTCACATGGAACCAAGCACTCTGCCTTCAGGATTGTTAAGGCCTGCCATAGGAGTGACTTATAGGTTACCAGGTGTCCCATTTAAGGTTAGGTATAGGTATACTACACCTAAGTAAGAGGTGATTACACCAACTTACCCCAGCTGAGTGATCAGCCAGTTGTGTCAGATTGTTAGGCCAAGCCTGGGGTGGCATAATACATGCTGCAGCCCCTGGCAGGCCTTGGGTACACCAATGCCCTGGGTACCTAGTGTACACTGGTACAGGGGCTGACAGGGTGATCCAACCAATTGGGTATGTACCTAGGGTACATGGAGTCCATTTTACAGAGAGAGCAGATAGCCTGAGAGCCTGAATGGCAGGATCTCAGGCCAACTAAGTCGAAAAACCAGCTAGACACTAGGCAAAAATTTGGGGGTAACCATAGTCAGATATCCACCTTCCTACACAACCCCCCCCCAAACGAAGGGAGATAAGGCTGACCTTGACCAGGTAAGCCTATATTGCCCAAGTGGCCATATAAGGAGGAACCAGCACTGGCATGGTTACCCCCTGTCTCATGGTCCACTAAGCAATCCCTCACCCTAAGGGTATCAGAGGGTCTCCACCATAGGGAATCTCTACCTGTGGTGTGTCTTGGCAAAGTAAAAGGCTGGTGTTGAGATGGAGTACTGAAGTGAGTGTCCTCAAAGTGAGGCCTCAGCTTCCTCCAATCATCCTCCACCATGGATGCCTTTCTTTCTTTAACTGAGTTGCACTGTGCTCTCAGGGTCAGCCTCTGGCTACCTAAAGCTGGAGGCTGGGTCCCTTTTGTGGGCTTACTGGAGGGACAGGTCAGGTTTGGGGCCCTAAGGTCCCATGTTTGCCTGTGCCCAACAGAATCCCCCTGGGGGAGGTCCCTAACTACCTGTAAAGGAGATCCCTCAGGAATGTTTTTACCCATCACCTGACTAGGGCTACTAGCCAGGCAATCCTCATTCTTTTGATGGGGGGGTTCTTGTGGACAGGGGCCCTCTGGGGGTCCACTGGCCTCCCTGACCTCTGCAGCCCTGGGCTGACTGAGGCAGGGTAGAGAGAGGCAGGCTACCTGCACCAGACTGGATCCCACCTTGGAAGGGGCCACTGACATCAGAGGCTCTGCCAGGCCAGGCCTGGCTACCTCTGGGGCAGTTCCTTCACAAGGGGTGAGGTCAGATCCCTGAGGAGGCTGACCTTTTCCTAATGTCTGGGGAGAGGGAGACTTTTCTTCCTCCCCACTACTCTCAGTTTGTGTGGAGTGATCCATTGTTTCAGGCTTCACTACACCTATGTCAGTCTGAGTATAGGCTGAGACCATTACAGCCTTGCCAACCTTTTCAGGGGGGCACTCAGTTTGTGTTTGAGCTGTGACTGTCACAGCTCTGCCAGTCCCTACAGGGAAGTCTGTCTGTGCCTGGGCTGTGGCTACCACTGCCCTTCCAACCTTTTCAGGGAGGAAATCTATTTGGACAGGGGTTGTGAATGGCACAACCCCCCTACCCTTTTGTGAAAGGCCTACCATTTTAGAATGGGTGTCTTGTTCAACTCCAGCCCAAGCTGAGAGTTCTAAGTCATTCCCCAGTAAGCAGTCTACAGGCAAGGTTGGGGACACTGCTACCCTTTTAGGGCCAGTGACCCCTCCCCAGCTGAGACATACCTCTGCCATGGGATGACTGTTCTGTTTGCCATCAATGTTAGTCACCTGGTAGGAGAAACCGGGCAAAAGCTGCTCAGAGGGAACTAGCCAATGGGCCACCATTGTGATGCTAGCCCCAGTGTCTCTGTAGGCCTCAGCTTTTGTACCATTGATGTAGGGCTCCTGTCTGTACCTACCCAAAGTGTTGGGACAGGCAGTGAAGTTGGCAAACCCCATGCCACCATCACAGACAAGAGTGGTTGCTGTAGGGGAATTGGCTAAGCCAGGGTCCCCCTGTGTTCCCCAAGTAAACCCACCCAGATTTCTGGGGGCACTCCCACCACCTGGGGGATTACTGCTGACAGTAATAGGTGGTGTGACAGGAGTAATTGGAGGAACAGTTTTGTTTTTAGCCCTTGGGCAACCGCTGTCAGTTTTCCAATGCCCAGGAGTTTTACACTCATGGCAGTAGGGCTTTTTAGCTGTGGTAGAGGAGGGAGCTTGGGACCCACCACCCTGTGTGGAGTTTTGGGGCCCTGAGGAAGGTTTCTCTTTTTCTTTATCCCCACCCTTCTCTTGAGGCTTGGTGGTATCTTTCTTTTGGTCACCACCCTGGTTTTTAGGCCTGATCCTGGTCCTGACCCATTTATCTGCCCTCTTTCCCAATTCTTGGGGAGAGGTCAAATCTGAGTCTACCAGGTGTTGATGGAGAAGCTGGTTTTGACAATTACTTAAAATCTGCTCTCTCATCATCAAATTGTACAATCCTGTATAATCAGACACCTTACTTCCCAGCAACCAACCCTCCAAAGCCTTAGTGGCACATTCCACATATTCAGACCAGTCCTGAGTCTGTGTCTTCTGGGTGTCTCTGAACATTAACCTGTACTGTTCAGTGGTTAAGCCTAACCCATCAACTAGGACACTCTTCAGGACTCTGTAATTTCTGACATCCTCTTCTCTAACAGTGAGGAGTCTATCTCTGCCTCTCCCCTCAAAGGAGAGCCATAAGATTGCTGCCCACTGGTCTTCAGGAACCTGCTGCACTTTGCAGGCTCTCTCAAGAGCAGTCATCCATTTGTGGATGTCATCCCCACTTTTGTAGGGGGGCACAATCTTGGACAGGTTCCTATTGTCAAAGACCCTATCTTTGTCCCTAGGGACATTGCTGCCACCAGTGGGTATAGACCCACTCTCTCTATGCTGCCTAGCCTTGCTCAGTTTTTCTTCCATCAGGGCTACTTCTAGCTCCTGCTTCCTGATCCTCAGCTGAGCCTCTTGCATCTTGGCCTCATGTTCCCTCCTCTGAGGGGTGGTCATCCTTCTCCTGGAGTGACCTTGAGAGCCTCTAGAGCCATGGGAAGCATTGGAGTCACCTGAGCGATTCCTTTGCCTTCCAAGCCCTGTGTTAAGTCCACTGGGGAGATCCAGTGGGTTGAACCCACTGTCAGTCCCCAATAGCCTTGGTTTAGCTGGGCCAAGTATAATACTTGGCACTGGGCTAGTTCTCCCTTCATCCTCACTACTGTCAGTATCCTTTTCACTCTCATCCTCTGTGGTAGGCATCCCATCTAAGGGGTGACTATTGGGAAGGGGTACTTCAGTGGCATCTTCAGAAGGGGGGCCTCCTGTTCCTGTCCCTAAGGGGGCTAACTGGGAAGCTTTCTTGAGTGCTCTCTGATTCTCATCATTCTGTAAGAGCTCTCTGAGCTCAGCAGAGTTTGGGTTCTTGGGCTGTTTAAGGCCTCTAAGAGTTGCCAAATGCCTGAGCTCATTCTGATTAAGGGTAGCAAAGCTGGATGGTGCCCTCTGGGGGTCACTCTCAACAGAGATGGGTACAGTGGACCCCTCTGCCCCGGCCATTGCTCTTAAGTGTGGGTGGATGTGTTGCAATCTACCTACACTTGGGTTTACCTACTAAACCTATCTAGTAGTTGTAGTCAGGGTGTGCTACTCCCTTTGCTCTACAACAACTAAGTTCAGTAGAACTTAAGTATATCTAATCTTGTTTTATATGTACCTACAGGTACCTATGTGATCTTTCAATTGGTAACCAAGAGATTACAATGGTAAAACACAGCAAGCTCAAATCCAACCGCTGCTCACCAATGTGAGAAGTTGGCCTGGTATATGCTGTTCACTAGTTCTAGTGACCACCTTGTACCATGCCAAGCAACCCTTATGGTGTGGTTGTAAGTCAACCTTTTCGGACTAGCTGCCCTAGTGGTAGCGTAGGCTAAGCAGTCTTTGAGGCTAAACTCGTGAAGCGTGTTAAGCAAGCTGTTTTACCAATAGCAACCCCCTTTTATACCAATGAAAGGACACCACACAGATATATATTCAAAATATATATGTATTTATTTCTCAAAGTAACCCCTAGTCTCTTTATGAGCACAGGAGCACAAATCGTCAAACAAGATTATCACAGAATACACAGAAGTTGCACGTTATATGGATAGGCCCTGGTGGCCACTCAAACCATATACTAAAATAGTGGTATAAGTACCACGAACAGAAAAGGGAAAAGGCCTAGGGCCTCTAGAATCGCTGGGCCTACAAGGAGCTAACGTCAGTTAGTGACCAGGAGGTCCACGGGTGGCGTGTGCAGAGCAAATAGTCACACGCGTGCTCCCATAGGTTTCAATGGGTGCGTAAAAAGTACAAAGTTACTGCAAAGGAGATCTTCCGGGTTGACTAGGAACTTAAGATTTGGAACACAGGCACTAGAGATGTATTACTACACATGGGCACCGGAGTACCAGCTTTACCTCACCCACAGGAAGCGGGTGCATAGGCCTCGAAGTGCGTCGGGTTTCTTCTATCTGTTCCGTGGGGCCTGTAGACAAAAGTGCTGCAGGCGGTCGGTCGGGAAGAGATGCAGTGGATCCAAGAGTGGATCGGAGATGTTGAAGACCTGTAAGCAGAGGGGACAGTGTTCACAGTCACTAGCCAGTGACCAGCGTGGCACCAGGTGGGTACCAGGCGATGTCGGGTGCAAACAGGTGATGAGGGGTAGCTTGTCTCCGCAGCCACGTGGTCCCTGAAGGTCGACGACGTCCAGGAGTCGGCTCACGAGCTGTCCCACGCAGGCTCTCGCTGTCGGCGGTGTCGGCGACTTGATCGAAGCAAACAAGCCTTGGCAAAAGCAATTGTAGAAGGATTCGGAAATCAGCTGTTGGTTCTGACCAGCAAGGTCAGAGGGATTGCTCCTTTGGAGGGGAGCAAGGGCCAGTCTGGAGCAACCAGACCAGCGGTGTTTGTCGTAGATTTCGTCGCCAAGATGGCCACTAGCCAGCGGGCCAGCAACCGGTTAGGCGCGTCGAGTGGCAAAATGCAGAAGGGCCCCACGCAGATCGTGGAGATGCTGGAGGGCTCACCTTTGGTGCAGATGCTGCTCGAGGGTTGGGCTTCTCAGGACCCAAAGCACAACTTGGAGGGAGCCTCGGTTGTTGCACTTGTCAGCTTGTCGTAGTCGTTCCAAGATGGCTGGCTCCACGGGTCTCGGTGCCTCCACGGGTCTCTTCTTTGCAGGGACTGTGGATCGGGCGGTGAGAGGTCTGGAGGTCCAGGTCTTGTCAGTCTCTGGGCTCGGGCTCCGGCGGGAGGCGGCGGCAAAGCAGACGGTGATTCGCTGGATGGTGCTTGCGTTAGCAAGGTGGTCACTCCCTGACCACAGGGGAGATTTTCTTCAGTCTTCTGTGCAGCAGAATGTCGAAGTTCCCGTCTTCTTCTTAGTTTCAAGTTGATTCCAGGATGTCTGAAGTCTCAGGACACAGCTCCTACCTTTATTCGGATTCTAGGGGCCGGACTACCTGCTAGGTCCCTCCCTATGGGTGGGACCAGGAAGGGGGGTGGTTACACCCCCAATCCTTTGTCCAGCTCGCCCCAGGCCCGGGACTGGTGTGCCCCAGGACCGGTTTGAACTGGCATATGCACCGAGGCTCCTTGTGAGCCACAGGCATGTCTGGTGTCTTTCAAGCCCTACCTGACCAATACACAAAATCCTGTCTGGGGTGGTGCACGCACCTCCCCTGGCAGGAAACCCTTTGTCCACACCTCCCAAGCTGGAAGGACTCCCAGCAGCAGGAGGGCAGACTTGTGTCTGTGGTGGCAGCATCCATTTTGTGGAGCTGAGGCTATGTCTGATTTTACCCGGGTTTCAGGTACTGTACATGTCGTGTCCCTCTAGAAGGGTGGAATGCTAACCCCGTCGCCAGAATTGGCGAGGGGTTAGTATTCCAATTCGTATGACACCTTACTCGACATGTTTTGATAAAGCCAAACCAAAGATAGCATTTAACCGCGAGGTTCATAATGCACTTAAGAGTATATGGTATGACGATATCTGGAAACAGTAGAAGGAAGTTGTTCCGACCACTGCAGACAGGCTCAGCTCATGCCAGAGCACCATCTCACATGGAACCAAGCACTCTGCCTTCAGGATTGTTAAGGCCTGCCATAGGAGTGACTTATAGGTTACCAGGTGTCCCATTTAAGGTTAGGTATAGGTATACTACACCTAAGTAAGAGGTGATTACACCAACTTACCCCAGCTGAGTGATCAGCCAGTTGTGTCAGATTGTTAGGCCAAGCCTGGGGTGGCATAATACATGCTGCAGCCCCTGGCAGGCCTTGGGTACACCAATGCCCTGGGTACCTAGTGTACACTGGTACAGGGGCTGACAGGGTGATCCAACCAATTGGGTATGTACCTAGGGTACATGGAGTCCATTTTACAGAGAGAGCAGATAGCCTGAGAGCCTGAATGGCAGGATCTCAGGCCAACTAAGTCGAAAAACCAGCTAGACACTAGGCAAAAATTTGGGGGTAACCATAGTCAGATATCCACCTTCCTACACATGGCCACTACCACAAAGAAGTACTGGGTTCATACATATCTTAAGCGGTGCTGCACAGACATAGCTTTTTTGCCAGAGATGCATTTGACACCAGCAGAGTTACAAAAAGTACATGCAAAATGGAGGGGACAGGTGTATGGCACTAGACATCCCAGATTCAAAGTGGGTCATGATATGGATTGCCACGGGGATTCAATTTGTGAAAGACATACACAGAGTTGACACCAAGGGTAGGTACGTGGTGGTGGAAGGAAATATGGACGGTACTCCCCTAATGCTGGTGGTTGTTTATGCCCCCAACACTATTCACTCTACTTTTTTTAGGTCTCCTCACCCCCAGCTCTTTTTCGGGACCCACACAATCTCAGCACATCAGGCAGCAACTTTAATTGTGTTCCAGATGTTGTCTGAGACTGCTCCACCCCTCTGCTGAACGGCACTATGTGTGTCAGGGTGTCAAAATACTTACACGACTGGATGGGTAACAGGAGCGTGTTCGATATGTGGCGCTTGCACCATTCGGACACCAGTGGCTTGTTTTATTGCCTGGTCCATGTGAGAAGTTGGCTTGATATATGCTGTCCACTAGTTATAGTGGGCACCCTGTATCAGTCCAAACCACCCCTTATGGTGGTAGGTTAAAGACAACCTTTATTGAAAGCTATCCTAGTGGTAGCTATGGAGTGCAGCTTTCAGGCTAAGTCTTGAAGGAATGTAAAGCAGCTTGTTTTACCAGTCTATAATCTATTGAATGACCAAATGAAAGGGCAACCACACCAGGTATATATTTAAAATATATGTATTTAAGATAAAAAACACCCCTCTAGTCTCTTTATGAGGCTGGAGTTCGAAGTACTTAAGTTACAAGTCAGTATTCAACAGTAAAAGCACAAATACACGTTTGGGCTCTAGGGGCGTACCAAACCATATACCAATAAAGTGGTATAAGAACCACGACTGAACTAGACACAAAGCCTAGAGCCTGTAGAAGTGCTTGGACCACAAGGAACCACCCAAGGTAGTGACACAGGGGACCCACGGGGGACGCGTGCAGTGTGAGAACACAGACGCAAATCGCCGTTAATTTCTATGGGGAAAGTCGCGGTTGGAAATTAAGAGCTTAAGGACACTTAGAGGATGACTACAAGCGAACCCTTTTGGACTTAGAGGTGTCTAGGGCCAACGCCCACGGCAGCACCGGAGTACTCGAGTTACCTAACCCAGGGAAGCCGGGTGCATAGGTGTCTTTTGGTCGCGGCGCTGTTTTCAATGGAAGCTGGCAAAGAAGTGCTGCTGCCGTGAAGAGAAGTGTCCGAAGAGATCAAAGCCTGGATAGAGGATGGAAGGAACCTGAAAGCAGAGGGGACAGAGTCTGGGTCACTTACCAGTGACCAGGGGCACAATAGTCCAATGCCCACAGATCTCGGGTGCTTCAGATGAGTTGACGGGTATCTTGACTCTTCAGCCACGAGGTCCAGGAGGTGTCGACGATGACCAGGAGTTGGATTCGAGCTGTCCCACAAAGTCTGTCGAGTGCTGCTGTGTCGGCGACCAGAATGGACCCAACAAGCCTTGGCAACGGCAAGTCAAGTGTAAATAGAAGAAGGACGTCGGTACAGACCAGCAAGGTCTGGGGGACTCACCCAGCAAGGGTAAGTCGGGCATGTCTGGAGCAACCAGGAAGGCCCAATCAGAAGAGGAGTTGCCTTCTCGGGGACCCACTAACCATCGGGCTAGCGATCGAGAAGGAGCCTCAAGCAGTCGCACTGGAAACTGGCCCACGGGTCACTCGTGGAGTGGAAGCCAGAGATCTTCGGTGCTGTAGATGCCCAAGGCTGGGGCTACTCGGAGCCCAAAGCACAACTTCGATGAAGACCAGGAAGATGATGTACCGGCAAAAGTTCACGGTGTCCAGGGGTCATGGTTCCACGTCACCCACGATAGCCACGGGCCTCACCTTTGCTGTGGACTCAGGGTGGCCTCAGGGTGGCCTCAGGGAAGTCTGGAAATCCACCTCTGGTGATGCAGACTTCGGCGTCCGGCGGGAGCTTCAGAGTTGCAAACCGGACAGTTGCTTCTTTGGTGCCTGCCAAGCAGGGAAGTCACTCCTTGACCCCAAGGGAGATTTCTTCAGGCTTCTAGTTGACATAGAACGTTGAAGGTCCAGGATATACGTGGCAGGGTTTCGTCCAGGGTAATCAGAAGTCTCAAGGACTGGGTTCCTATACTTATACTAAGATAGGGGGTTGGACATACTCTGGGGACCCACCTATGGGAGGGTTTGGAAAGAGGGGTGGTTGCACCCATTTCCTTTGTCCAGTTTCGCGCCAGAGCAGGTAGCCCCTGCAACCGGTTTGAACTGGACTATGCACAGGGACACCAAGTGTGCCCCCAGTGCAGGACTTCAAAGCACTAGAGAGTGATCCCGCCCAGCCCCAATACACATCTGCCTGTCTGGGGAGGTGGTTAGACCTCCCTAGGTCAGGAAACCTATTGTCCAGGCCTCCCCTGCCGTAGTTCCGGTCAGCAGCAGGAGGCCAGACCCGTGTCTGTGGCAGTGGCATCCATTTTGTGATGCCAGGGCTTTAGACAGTCTTTACCGGGTAGACCAGTGTGAACATGTCTCTCCCTCTAGAAGGGTGGAATGCTACCCCCGCCGCCAGAACTGGCGGGGGTAGTATTCCAAAGTGTTTGACACCAAACACGACATGTTTCCGTGCAGCCAGTCCAAAGTTAGCATTTACCGCAAGGTTATAATGCACTTAAGAGTATGTGGTCAGGCTGCACCGCAAACAGCATCAGAGGAGGTACTCAGAATGCTGCAGAGGGGCTCTGCTTATGCAGGGGCACCCTCTCACATAAAAAACAAGCACTATGCCTTCAGGATTGTTAAGGCCTGCCTTAGGAGTGACTTATAGGTTTTATGTATGTGCAATGGTAGTGATATAGATAGCCTATACCACAGTAAGGGGTGCATGCACCACCTTACCCAGGCTGCAGTAGCAGACCTGTGGTGTCATTTTGGAGTGCTTCCCAGGGGTGGCATAATACATGCTGCAGCCCCTGGTAGGCCGCTGAGGTACCTATGCCCTGGGTACATAGTATACCATATACTAGGGATTAATAAGGCACTCCAGAATCCAATTAGAGATGTACCTAATGTACATGGAAACCATTTTAGAGAGGAAGCAGCTAGGTTGGGGTCCTGATTAGCAGGGCCACAGCCAGACTAAGGTCGAAAAACAGTGAAACACCAGCAAAAAGTGGGGGTACTCATGTGAAGCAGATCCTACTCTCCTACAGTCCATGACCTCCAAACTAAACTTGATCTGTTTCTCTGCAATGAACTATTGGGTACGCAGATAATTATGACAGAGTCCTTAGCGCGCACCCTCTCAGATCACTGCCCACTGCTGATGACGTTACAGACCTGGATGTTCCAGACCAAGGCACTTCAGAGCCCGCCTTCAGGAAGGCCCTGTCAACACATATTACTCATTTTTTTAACTTAACAAGGGCACCACACCCTCCAGTGCGCTGAAGTGGGATGCCCACAAGGTGATCATCAGAGGGCAATGCATTGCCATGACGTCGGGGGATACGTAATGCCCTCCACATGGAGCCTCTGGACATGGAACGGGAGTTGAGACTACTTGAGACCGAGGTGTCATGGTGGGACGATGGGACGGAAAGACACAAGCAGCTGAGAAAGAGTCACAGGGATCTAGAGGCGCTGTAGGAGAAACATGACTA
This sequence comes from Triturus cristatus, assembly GCF_964204655.1. Classification (NCBI taxonomy): domain Eukaryota; kingdom Metazoa; phylum Chordata; class Amphibia; order Caudata; family Salamandridae; genus Triturus; species Triturus cristatus. The sequence goes on from NC_140579.1 coordinate 1,104,161,319, forward strand.
TAGTCACTGCCTTGCCCGTCTCCATGCGGAGGGGGTTCGCTCGGGCAGACTATTGGCATGGCTGGTTACAGAGGACCAGGCACTCCCATCAGTAGGAGCAATCAAGTTGGAGTATGGTACGGTGGTTAATACACAAGTGGCCATTAATGGCACTTTTGCAAAGTACTATCACTCTCTGTATGCGGATGTGGACAGCCCACCTGTTAACAGGATCAAGGGGTTTCTTTATGGGCTACCGTTACCCTGATTGATCCGCTCCAATGAGCGGAACTGGATGAGGCCCTTCAAATTGATGTGATACGGGTGGCTATCACCCACCTTGCATGAAATGAAACTCTAGGTACGGATGGAGTCATGCTAGAATATTATGCCACCTTCAGTGCACACCTTTCCCAGATTCTCTTGGAAGATTTTAAGTAAGAATGGAAGAAGGGTCAGCTCCCAGACTCGCTCCGTGAGATGCTGATAGAAGTGTCAAAACTGGGCCGGGATCACCCCTGAAGCCCCCTCCCTCATATTGGCCGCTCTCCCTCTTAAACATAGACTAGAAGATATTAGTGAAGGCCCTGGCCAATTGGCTGCTCCCTGTTGCAAACACCCTAGTGTATGCAGATCAATGTGGGTTTATTCCAGAATGCAATAGTTTTCTCAACATACGACGACTACTTCATCTGATGAAAGCTGCCTCGAACAAGACAGGGGAACAGTTGGTGGGGTCCTTAATTAGAATAGCACTCTCTAAAAGAACCAGAAAGCAAGAGTCAGGAAGGTACAGTTGATATCTCACAGCTTTGACATACATAGCGGCACCAGTGAGGGTTGCCCCCTGTCCCTGTTGATTTCTACCCTGGCCATGGAGCCCCTGACCTGCTGCCTGCACTTGCAAGTGCAGCTTTGGCGTCTCCTAGTAGATGACAAGTTTCATATCATCTCTTTATAAGCACATGATGTCCTTATTTAACTGTATGACGCCACTGCCACACTTTCAGCCCTGATGGAGAAATTAGAGGGATTTGGAATCGTGTCAGGCTTCAAAGTACATTGGTCTGAGTATTGCCTGTTCCCAATCTCTCCTGTTTCTGAGCATAACAGGAGGGCCCTGCCACGGTTTGGGCTGGAAAAGCACCCTGACACGCTCATGTACTTGGGTGTACAGATCTCCCACTCGGACAAGGACCTTGTGGAGGGCAACATTGACATGGGTAGGACCCCAGACCATATCCATAAATCCCTCCCTTTCTGGTTGTCCTTGCAGCTGTCTCTCCCTGCTGGGCCGGGTGGTAATCACCAAAATGATTATCTTACCATGACTCCTGTACTTCTTTGCAGCGTTCCCACTTTCCCTCACCAAGCGCTTTGTTCAGGACCTCCATGGTCTGTTGGAGCTGATATGGGGCTCAGGCAGGAGACGGGTGGTGCTCTTCATACTCCAGCGCCTGCTTCTTGAGAGTGGCCCCAATTATGAGTTGTACTATGCAGCAGCTCAGCTGCAGTGGCCGATGCACTGGCTGGTCACAGCCCCTTGAACAGAGAGAGCAACCATTCACCAGGCTCATTGGGTGGACACATATATATATGTGACTGTCGGGCCCAGGGCTCGCCCACCACATGAGACGCATCAAATGAAGATAGTACATGATTGCTGGCATGCTCACAAGCAAGGCAACGCGCCCCATCCTCCATACTCCATACTGATCCCTTTTGGCAGTTGCTGGCACTCCAGGAGGTGACCCAACAACACCATGACATGTCTCCTTGGAGAGAGGCAGAGGTTGACCAAATGGGTGACCCTTTTATGGTGGCTGCACTAATTCTCTTTCTTGAGATTATGGACGTTTATGGCATTGTGGCAGGCCATTCCCTGATATATCATGCCGTACAGCGTGGGATCAAAGCACTACACCACCACTGCACACAAACCTGTCACACAGAAAATTATTATGGTCATGTTGTGTTGCACTCTTCCCACTGTGAGTCGGATGACAGGGCCAAAGACCGATGAATGACGGACCTCGAGACTCAATTCACAGACAGTCTCTGGACCCGGGTGTTACAACATATAAAGGAGGTTTCACGTAATCCACATTTCTATTACACACATTGTAACTATTTGCATCAGGCATACCTCACACCGAAACGCATCAAGCACATGTTTCCTAGAGCATCCTCTGCATGCCCCAGATGTAGAGCATATTAGGCAGGTTTTTAACCACATGGTCTGGGAGCGCCCGGTGATGGAGTAGGCCTGGGGAGAAGTCAGAGATTCACTTCCACTCTGCTGGAGCACTTGGTCCTGCCCTTCCTGGAATCATGCCTACTCAGTCTTAAATCCAAGACTAAGGGAATTAAGTACTTTCATGGATTCCTTGATCTAGCCATCATACTTTTCAAACGGCAAATCATCATGTCCTGGAAGACCCATACAGCTGCCGATACATATTGTTGGCTCTCCACATTGCTGAAATAGGTCAAAGCTGACCTGGATGTCCTCGCAGTGGCACTTACACATGGAGGAGGGGGATGCTTGAGATGGGTGCTGGGATACCTACATCAGAAACTTAGAGGCAAAAAATGATGCACATCCACCCTGAACCCTAGGTCCTTCTGTCCCATCCTTCAACTCATATGATGAGCCATCCCAGCACATGAGATAGCGGGACCATGCCCCTATGAGGACTCCACATAGGTAATACAGCCACACCAACATTGCCCCTTACAACCGTGGGGTGTGGATCTCATGAGGGGGGGGTCCTGACGGGTACCCCAGAATTGGTGTCCTGATCCGGAGTTACCACTCGCACTGGCCTGCAGGATCTTCGTATATCTCCATGTGTAAATTACCTTTACTGGCGCACACATGTTCCTGGGTGTCCTTCCAAATCATGTTGTAACCCCAGGGACTATTGCCACGATATACCATACTGCTACCCCATGTCCATGCAGGGGCCTTCTTCGTTATGAAATGCTACCACACCTGAGGTTGGGGGTGTGGTAGGAGAGTAGGATCTGCTTCACATGTTTACCCCCACTTTTTGCTGGTGTTTCACTGTTTTTTTACTTTAGTCTGGCCGAGACCCTGCTATTCAGGGCCCCAGCCTAGCTGCTTCCTCTCTAAATTGATTGCATGTACTTTAGGTACACCACAGATTGGATCCTGAGGTACCCTTGTGAATCCCTAGTATATGGTATACTATGTACCCAGGGCGTAGGTACCCCAGAGGCCTACCAGGGGCTAAAGCATGTATTATGCCACCCCTGGACAGCCACCCAAAATGACAGTACATGTCTGCTACTGCAGCCTGGTTAAGGTGGTGCATGCACCCCTTACTGAGGTATAGGTTCACTATACGTCACCTATCACTGCACATACACATCTATCAGTCACTCCTATGGCAGGCCTTAACAATACTGAAGGCAGAGTGCTTGGTTATATGTAAGAGGGTCCCCAGGCATGAGCTGAGCCCCTCTGCAGCCTTCAGAATCTCTTCAGTCTTGTCAGTGGTGCAGCCTGACCATATACTCTTAAGTGCACTATAACCTAACGGTAAATGCTAACTTTGGACTGGCTGCACGGAAAAATTTCGTGTTTGGTGTCAAACACCTTGGAATCATACCCCACACCAGTAACTGGTGTGGGAGTATGATCCCACCCTTATAGAGCCCTGGCATCACAAAATGGATGCTGCAGCCACAGACACAAGTCTGGCCTCCTGCTGCTGACCGAAACTCCGGCAGGGGAGGCCTGGACAATAGGTGTCCTGTCACAGGGAGGTGTAACCACCTCCCAGACAGGCTGATGTGTATTGGGGTTGGGTGGGAGCACTCTCTGAGTGCTTTGAAGTCCTGCACTGGGGGCACATTTGGTGTCCCTGTGCATAGTCCAGCTCAAACAGGTTCAGGGGCTTCCAGCTCCTGCTCTGGCACGAAACTGGACAAAGGAAATGGGTGTAGCCACCTCTCTTTCCAAACCCTCCCATAGGTGGGTCCCTAGAGCTAGTTCAACCCCTTCCATAGGTATAAGAAAGGAATCTCTGTAACCAGAACTTTAGATATCCATGGACGAAACTCTGAAGCTGAATCCTGGAACTTCGACGCTCTACTAAAGACTAGAGGACTGAAGAAATCTCCCTTGGGGTCAAGGAGTGACTACCCTGCTTGGCAGGCTCCAACGAAGCATTATGCCGGTCTGCATTTCCAAAGCTCCCTGAACTCTTTGAAGTATTTGCAGCCCAGGAAGAGGATTTCCAGACATCTCAGAGGCAATGGGACAGCTTGAATCCAGCTCCTGGTCGTCCTCGTCGCATCCTGGTCCTCGTGGCTGAAGAGTCAAGCTTCACCTTCTTCACCTGAAGCACCCAACATCGGTGGGCATCTGCCTATCGCCTTCCTGGTCACTGGCAAGTGACCCAGGCTCTGTCCCCTCTGTTTTCAGGTTCTTCTCACCTTCAATCAAGGCTTGGATCTCTTCGGACACTTCTCATCTTCCCGGCAGCAGCACTTCTTTGCCAGCTCCCATTGAAATCGATGACGCAACCCGACACCATTTGACACCTATGCACCCGGCTTCCCTGGGTGAGGTAACACGAGTACTCCAGTGCTCTCGTGGGTGTTGACCTTAGAACTTCCTAAGTTCCAAAGGGTTTGGTCCTGACTCAATTCTAAGTGTCCCTAATGTTTAAAAATCTAACCGCGACTTTCTCCATGGAAGCTAACGGGAGCTCGCAGCTGTGTTCTCACACTGCACACGGCCCCGTGGGTCCGCTGTGTCACTACCTTGGGTGGTTCCTTGGGTTCCCAGCAATTCTACAGGCTCTAGGCCTTGTGTCTAGTTAAGTCGTGGTTCTTATACCACTATTTTAGTATATGGTTCGGCTCGCCCCTAGGGACTGACGTGTATTTGTGCTTATTACTGTCATATTTGAAGTGTAACTTATGTGTTTTGACCTCTAGCCTCATAAAGAGACTAGGAAGGTGTGTTTAGAAATAAATACATATATTTTATATATATACCTGGTGTTATTGTCTTTCATTTAGCCATTCAAGAGATGATAGACTGGTAAAACAAGCTGCTTTGCATTCCTTCAAGACTTAGCCTGAAGGCTGCTCTCCATAGCTACCACTAGGATAGCTTTCAATAAAGGTTGTCTTTAACCTATAACAAATAAGGGGTTGTTTGGACTGGTACAAGGTGCCCACTATAATTAGTGGACAGCATATACCAGGCCAACTTCTCACAGGTGTGACATGTCTAGACTATGGTGACAAACACAAGGAGATGACTGACGGAGCTGTGAAACTTTTCAGACACTCGCCCCCAGTCACAGATCTGGGTTAAATCCATAATTGTTCTTTAGCTACACATATCATACTACCTATTGCACAGGTGTTGAATCTGTTTTACCACTGCATGTAACATATTGATTATATTGCATACCTTCCTGGTGCCAACATGGACATTTACTCTGTGGTGCACTGGTAGTGACTAAACTGTCTTCATTCTGCCTACCATCCCTCCTCTCACAATGACCCCAATCATCATCAAGTGCTCAAACCCTTTAAACCCCATAAACATATTGTTAGAAAGTGGATTTCTGGTTGGCAGAGGTATGCACCCTGTCCAAACAGGAACCACAATCCTAGTCAGGGTGAGTCAGATACACACCCTTTATTAACCTGTGCTCAACCTCTGGTAGCTTGGCACAAAGCAGTCAGGCTTAATTTAAGAGGCAATGTATAATATATTTGTTATTTGTGCAACACGTCAAACAATAAAACAGTGGAAACCCCACACATGAAGATACCACACCTGGTTAGTAAAATAGAGCTTTGTTTAATGAACAAAACAATTCCAAAACCACAAAAATCTAATAAGTTATCCTGAGATATGCAATTTTAAATGTTTAGATGAAAATAATGCATTAAAGCGCAAAGCAGCAACTGTGTTTATCTGGTCGCACCCGATTGGGACAAAGTTACAAGTTCAGGATGACCGGGATGGAGCATTGGCCGTCTACAGGGACCCACCTGCATCTGCAGAAAACAGTACCTTAAATCCTGGTGCATGGTCCTCGCAGCGGTGATTTGCAAGAGTTTGCATTGTCAGTTCTGAGAAGGACCACAGATGGCTAAGCACCTTAGGCAAACTTCCAAGGGTGCAGGACTGGGGTGGCACCACTTGGTTGGGTAGACTCACAGATGGTAGAACCTGGTCTATAGCAGGTAAGTTGGACGTTTTTTTGTGTTCCTGAGATTTCAGAAAACAAGAGGCAAGCCAGCAAGTACATGGAGTCACTTAAGTTCTTGAGGATGTAGAGATGCAGGTCTAGCCCTTCTTACTCCCAGGCAAGGAGGGCAGCAGGGCAGGCACAGCAGAAGATAGAGTTCAGCAGGGTTACAGTCCTTTCAACAGCATAGCAGTCCTACTTGGCAGAATGTCCTCAGGTCTAGAAGTGTAGTGAAGTGGTAGTATCTGAGGTCCATTATGTATACCTTGGTTTCCTGGTTCTGGAAGGTGGGAAAAGTTTCTACACAGTGGCTTTGAAGTGCAGGGAATCCCCTTCCTCCCCTGCCCTGGCTCTAAGCTGGCAGGAATGACAATACAGGGTCATTAGGCCTATTGTGTGGAGACAGGGCTCTCCCTATTTAGGTACACGTGAGGCCCATCAAGCCAGTTAATGACCCATTAATGCCCATCAAGTCATACCTAAGTTCCAATTGTGTGTGGCTGTCTAGAGGGAATGCACAAGGCCCAGCTGTCACCCACCCCAGACAAGTATTCATAGACAGGCAGAAGGAACAGAATGGTTAAAGTAAGTAAATGCCAACTTTCTAAAAGTCAGAACACAAAACAATGAACCCGGCTCCGTACTACTGTATACTCCTACTACTCATGGAGTAACGAACAGTCAACTCTTTTATCTGTCCGAATGGAATTTTTATTAGACCATTCCTGTTTCTTATTAATTTAAAAATTGATCAAAACTATTTTTTGGACTGAAAAAGAAACACAGACTTATCAAATTCACACATGAACTTACACGTATATACAATTCACATTCACATACATTTAAAGACAAAAACGGACTTAGACACTGTGAAAAAATTATTTGCAACAGCTTGCAACATGACAAAAGCAGCAAATGAATTCATACATTAATCTGATGCAAAACACATTTTTAGGAAAATTTACATCATATACAAAATGTAGTAATAAACATGAAAATATCCAATGTTATGAACCACATGTGTTATTCCAACTCCAGCGTCAAAAGAGTATCTGAATAGTATATCAATCCTTTATCCAATAATTTCCTTCAACTCTCGCAGCATTCAGAATTACCTATATGCCTCCCAAACTGCCAATGCTTTTCAAGACCCAGGCGAATAGTACTGGGACTATCATCAGGGCTTCATATAAATGGACCGGATATTCTGTTTTCTAGCGATGGAGCAGCTGCTCCAGCTCGTTTGCTCCAAGAGTTTTTGGCTTTTCTGCCACTGGACTTGTTTATGTTACTGCCTACAAGGCTCCCTTAACACTTTGCCAGTATGAATTTCTTTACTGCAGAGTATGGGCAGGACTGAGTTCCTTGAAGACTCTTTATTTTTAACACATCTCCACCAATTCAAAACTCTGAATGTAATGGACTTTCCTTTAGCTCAAATACGGGCGTGCTTTCCCTCACGGGTATTATTTTTCACTCAAAAACGAGAAGGAATATTCAACTCGTGCACCATGCTGGTTGTAACCCAACTCTGCATCTCAAACCATATAGGTTTTTGCAACTTTCTAAAAGTGGCATTTTCGGACTTGCAACTCAAATCCAACTTTACGATAAGTGTGAATTTAAATTGTGAGCTTAGAGATACCAAACTCGAAAAGTCTATCTTTTACCAGTTGGGAATTACACATGTAAAGTGTAATTAGGTAATCCCAATGTTAACCTATGGAAGAGATAGGTCTTACATTAGTGAAAAACAAATTTCAGAGTTTTTCATAACCCGGGAAATGTAAAAATTTGAATTACGTGCCTGACTTTTTAAATACACTGCACCCTGCTCTTGGGGCTGTCCATGGCCTACCTTAGGGGTGTCATATGTATTAAAAAGGAAGGTTTGGGCTGGGCCTGGCAAGAGGGTTAACTTGCCAGGTCGACGTGGCAGTTTAACATTGCACATTCAGGCTCTGCAATGGCAAGCCTGAGACTTGTTTAAAGGGCTACGTAAGTGGGTGGCACAACCAGTGCTGCAGGCATTCTAGTAGCATTTAATTTACAGGGCCACATGTAGTGCGCCTTACTAGATTGCTTACAAGTAAATTAAAAAGATGCCAATTGCGTATAAGCCAATTCTAACATATTTAAAGGAACAAGCACAAGCCCTTTTGTACTGGTTAGCAGTGGTAAAGTCCTAAAAGCCAACAAAAACCGGTCCAGAAAAAAGGAGGGTAAAGACAAAAATTGGGGGATCAACCTGCAAAAAGGGCCAACTCCAATATTCATGCTGGCTCCCGTGTGGGCTGCAACCTGGGTGGTGGTGAATTCTTTGACAATCGAGAAGATCTCCTTGCAGCTGTTGGAGCTAGCCTATATGCATTTGATCAATGCCGTTCTTTTGTTGGTAGTAGCGCATGAGTGTAGCCTTGTAGGTGATTTTGGCGTCTGCATTGTGACGGGGCCTCCATACTCTGTCTAGCTGCGTTCAGTGGTCATTTGCATTCCAGCTAGCTTGTTTGTTGGTTCTTCTTTGTCCCGTTGTTTATGAAGGATGTGAGGGACCCTGCATAGGTGTTCATCAATTCGTTGAAGTTGGTGATGTCTTTGTCGAGGTTGTTGGTGGTGTTGGGTTTGTCTTTTTTGAGGATACCTAGCCATTCAGCCTCTGTTACTTTGTACCACTTCTGGATCTAGAGATTGATGCTGGTGGGAGTGTTGACTTATGGTATGTTGATTTGGAAGTGTATGATGGAGTGGTCGGTCCATGTGAGTGCTGAGGTGGGGTCATTTGTGATCCTGTCACTGGTGATGGAGATTTGAACTAGAGTATGTCCTGCAATGTGTATAAGGTCTGTGATGAGCTGGGTGAGTCCAATGTTGTTCTGGCTTTTGAGGAGGGGTGTTGAGTAGGGGTCCATTGGGACTTCGAGGTAGAAATTGAGGTTACCAAGTAGTATGAAGTCCTTGGAGTTGATGGTGAATGGAGCAATGAAGTCTGTGATGAGGTTACGTGAGTTTGTTCATGGTCCTGGTAGTTGTCAAGCCAGGGTGCCTTTCAGGGTGCAGCTCCTGTCCATTTGCAGAATGGAGTGCATGTGCTCTATGAAGGGGGTATTGATGTCCATGGATGTGGTGAATTTGATGGTGTCCTTATGGATGATTGTGAGTCCTCTTCCTGGCTTGTGAGGGCGGGCCTTGTATGCAATCTTGTAACCTGTTGGGATAGCCACAGCAATGTCCCATACTAAGGTTGGGTTAAGCTAGGTTTCTGTGAGGAAGAGAAGATCCGGCAAGCTGTTGCTGAGAGACCCCTGACCTCTGTGGTGTGTTTGCTGAGTGAGGAGGTGTTGCATGCACGTGGCTGTTGAAGTGCTGGTTTGCTGTTTTGTGAGGCATTTGCAAGAGTGGGCAGTAACGTTATTGGTGCATGGGGGATGTATGTGTGTGGGCTGCTGCTGGGCCGAGTGAGCAAAGAATTTTAGTGGTGTGGGCTGATCAGACCTGGGTTTGTGGTGCTAGAAGTGGTCCAGGTGTGGATGGGAGTAGATGGGCCGTGCAAGGTTGTATCCCGGCTGCCATTAAGTAAGTCCTAGGAGGGGGAGGAATGTGGGGACGGTGAGTGGGACTAGCAGACACGGAAAGAAGAGGTGGGAAGAAACAAGCAGGAGAGCCGGTAAGGAGTGGGGGAGGCAGGAAGAGGTGCAGGAGGGAGAGAGGTGAGCGCGTAGCAGAAACTGGTACGGCTGTGGGAGCCGCAAAAAGGGCTGAAAGAGCAAGTGAGGAGGAGGCAGCAAAAAGAGGCTGAGAAAACAGTGGAAAGAGGCACAAATGTGGGAAAGTGGCACAAAGAGGCTGAGAAGAGGGAGAAAAGGCACAGACAATTGTAAGGTAGAGAAGTGTGAAAAGTGGCACAGAGACGATGAAAACCAGGGAGAAGAGACCCAAGTATTGAGACAGAAGAGAACAAACTATTCTGTTAGTTTAAATCAAAAAAGGCAAATGTGGACAAAACTCCTACATGCATTTGTCCCTGTGCTAAGAAAAAAATGGAACAAGGTAAGCTTGCAGGGAAAATGTCTGCAAAATGTTTCCATCTCAATCACATTTTATTAATGAATATGCTGGATGAGGAATTTTAACTGGGCACAAACTTTGCAAACTTTATGAATTGTAGCAATTGTGAACGTCAAATAAACTTGGCAGCCCTCCCATCACATGCTGACTTTGTCTTTGCCTTGCCCTGTGTTTAGAGCTCCGCTACCTTTTGGTGCAACATAAATACCACATACATACAAATACAAATTCATTTCTCCATTACTTGAAATTGTGTGACTGAATTGTTTGATACAGATTGATGCACCAATAAGAAATTAGCTAATCTGGGGTGACTAATTGCAAAATATAAAATGTGTTTTCCCTTCTGTATCTCTCTCAGGCCTCTATTAAGAGTGAGCTCATAATTAAGATTTGTTTGCAAATTGTGGGTGTTTGCTATCGTGATTTATGTGAGGTGAAACATGCTGCAAATCATGGGACCAAATAAAGCACATGCCATGTTTGTGCACCCCAGCATGGAATAGCAGGAGCATTTCACGTGACATTCTACAATTCAAGGTGCCTTACTCGTAACAATGCACAAATTGCATACCACCTAATTTGTACACCCATTTTTTGCAGCCCTATCGTAAGTGAGGCCTTAATCTTTCTTCTTCTCTTTGTGTCTCGGCTAATCTAATTGAATGGGGGCTGACACATGTCACGGAGTAGCCATTTGTTTACCGTGGGTATGGGTAGGACGAGACCCAAATTCCTTACAGAGGATGGGCTAATCCCACAGACCCATGTTCCACACCAAAGCTATGCTGCTGTTTGCCCTTTAATTTCATTTCACTTCTGGAGCTGCTTCTCCTTTTTCAGAGAACTTAATAAGTTGTATATTAAGCCCTGCTCCTGCAGCCCTTCCCTCTTTTCACTACCCTTGTCACTGGTTCATGTCACCTCTGTACTTTGCACCCAACTTCTCTAGGCCTTGCCCACCTCTCCTAAAACTGACACGTCTCCTATAACTCTCATGTCCTATTAACACCCATGCTTCTGCACCTAACCACCTTTTCCTCTTTGTGACCAAACAGTAAGCTAATTACATGACTCTGTGGATTTGAAAGCTTTTTTATGAAAGTCAAAGAAAAGCTCATGCACTCTTTTAAGTAAGTAAATCTTTAATTCATGATTAATTAAAATATTTGCTATGAAATGCATGATTTAACACCTATACAAAGCACATACAACAACTTATTTCATAGCAGTAAGGTAAAAATAATCCATTTTAAAATCATTTAATGTTACTTTAAACAGTAAAATATAAGATCTGTACTGTTGCGGTATTAGTAAGCAATAAAACATTAAAGTGCAAGATATCATGTCATAAAACCCTTTTTTCTAAAAATAAAGACAAATGTTAATTACTGGAAAAAAAGGCGTAAGTAAACTGATAGAGCAGTCGTCAAGGGGGTGCAGTTCAAAGTTGAAGTGTGATTGTTCCCTTCTTCGAGTATTGGGCCTTTGGTTTGAGCCTAGCTATGGGCAATTGCAAGAGTTTAAGAGTGTTAATGCTCATTGGTGACTTCTCAAGTAGCTCTTGCATCTCCACCGGCTACTTACTCCTTACTTGCAGCCCCCTTTTCAAATCTCCGAAGGAATTTGACATTGGCACAGTCCAGACTGATATCCGTAGGGTCAAAGCAGGCCAGCACCGCCTCCCTGCATGACCTTATGCCCGGTTTCTCCACTTCCTGCACAAAAGCTCGCATAGATCCCCCATACCGGTGTGGCACAGTCATAAGGCATGGACGATGTTCTCCAGTTCTTGCAGGCATAACCTGCAAATGGCTTGCCCTGCCCTTCTACATGGGAGTAGCGCTTTAATAATGGTTATAAATCCAGCCTGTACTTCAGGAAATGCAACTTGGCCCGATTACAATAGGTTTCGCCAAGGTAGCCCTGTGATTTTAACCTGGTGTAGTTTTAAAGTGTCATCCACCCATGACTACGTTTAGACTGTTTATCTTTATCCTCAAACAATGATAACAACTGTGCACTTGATTTGGTTAGTTTTCCAAGCTCCCGGTGGCCTAGATATAAGCCCCAAGCATTTGTTAAGCTTTGTGAACTCAAGGCCTGGTTTACATAGACATGTGCAGGGCCCTCGGCCTGAGTTCCAGTTCCTGCCAGAGGTGGCCGCCAAGTGAGCCCTCTGGAGCCTTCCGAAACTTGTGGCAACAGGACACAAAGACCGCCTTCCAAGCCATTGACTGTTTGGGGATACCAAATTCCAGCCTTATTTGAAAAGGTGATGTGTTCGGAGGTAGTTGGGAAATTCACCTGTATATTTTGAGAATGATTTTGTCCAGATTTGCACAGTCCCTGCCCCATAGATCCTAGAACTCGCTCCCATATGTCAAGATAGGAAGGATCTTAGCTTGTGCTACCTGTAAGATGGGGGTAAGCGTGGTGTCTTTAAGCTTGTTGCAAAGAGACCTCAAGACGAAGGCCAACTCTTTGCCCTTCTTCCTGATTGCCTCCAGTTGGTCACCATAGCTTCCATTCCCATTGAAATAAACTCTAAGGTACTTGAAGCTTTTTACTGATTCAATTCTTTCATCTCCCAGATGCAAGATATGCTTCCGTGCCATTTTTCTTTCCACAGGTAATATTTGAGTTTTTTTCTGTTATTCACAGTTGGCGAGGGTTTCATTCAACAAGCGCTGTGGGCGGACCTTGGTTCTCTATGCAAGCACTAAATGATCCGCATACAGTAGATTCAAAAACTGAAAGCCCCCCCACTTTTGGTGAGCGGGAGTTCACTTTATTTAGTGAGAATGTGAGGTCTGCAAGGAACAGGTTATACAAGGTTGAGGCCAAAACACATCTCTGTTTCAACCCTTGCGTAGTTTTTAATTTCCTTGATAAATGGGAGCCATCCCCTACTTTGATCATGCGTCAGGTGTCTGTTTGCAGTATTTCCAGGGCTCTTTTGGCATATTTAGGTTTGCCAGTTTCCTCCAGAACCTACCCCGATCCACTGTATCAAAAGCAGATTTGAAATGAAATCAATTAAACCAAGGTGGACAGGGTTTGTATTCATTTTTGTAGAATCAATCATTAACGAAAGCACCATAATGTTTGTTGTGGTCCTTGTTTGTTTAGTAAAGCCGGTTTGATTTACAGGAAAAATGGAGTATGCCTCAGCCCAATGTTGTAATTTCTCCAATAGAACCTCTGTGTAGTATTTTACATTAATGTCAATTAAGGCTAGTAAACAGTAATTTCTTGGGTCGCCCTTATCCCACCTTGTATTTTGGGGCAAGATTTAAACCTCTCCATTAGGAAGGAATACTATGGAGCTGAATGGAGCAAGTTGAGCTATCCAGAAAAGTGGGTCCTCCTTGTAAATGGCTGGTGGAAGTCCATTCCGGCCCGGCACATCTTCCCTGTGTCGCCTTGCAATTTGCCTCTGCACGGTGCAAGGGCTGATTGTACACCTAGCTAGTTCTGGGGCCTTCTCCCTTTGTGAGGTTTGAGATGTGCTTGCTTGGTCCGGGTCATCTAATTTGCACTTTGTTGTTCCTCTAGTGCCCCTTGATTATAGTGACGGCTCAAGAAATGATACCAGATTGTCTCAAAGTTGTTGGATGCGGCCATTCCTAGGAGGGGCCTGTTGATCCGTTTACTGTTTGCCAAAAGGAGGTGGAGTTGTTTTCCCTTGTGTCATGCAGCAGTTTAGCCCGGGACAAATCCTGGGACACCCTTTGAAGCTGCCATTTTACCCTTTTTAATTGTTTCCTTGAAGCCCTGAAATCTTTCTGAATGAAAGGGTCCATAGGTGACCTTTTGAGGGCTCGCCAGAGGCAGTTGACTTCCTTTTTGGCCATCCAGATCATGGGGTTACACTCTCTCCTCCCTAGGGAGTTGACAGTATTCTCTTGATGTTGCCTGTTTATTGAGACTAACTTGACTGGTTTTGCAGTCGGATTTATGAGTTTCCTTGCTGATCAGTGGGTTTTAACCAGTTGTCTCAGAATTAGAATGAATCACCAATAGTTTGGCAGTTTGTGCCAGTGCCATTAGGGAGGCGACTGTGCATTTTTATGCGTTTTAGGTTGATTGTGTAACCTGGAGTTCCCTTATCCTTTGCGGGTACGTGTGCTTCTAAGCCTCAGTCTAGAATTATTTCTTGGGACCAGAGGTCGCTTTCCAATTTCTTGCCAAACTCGTAAGCACTAACAACCAGCAGTAGTGTAGTCAATGAGTGATGCACAAGATCTGGACAGAAACGAAGGCTCATGTGGTTTTCCAGGGTTGTACCGACCGTTTAATGCTCTATGGTCTAAATGATCTAGGTTTCCTTGTAGGATTTGACTTCTCCTATCTTCCTTTTGCCACTGGTGGCCACATGAGTTGGTATCAACCAAAGGTCTTCTTGGTCCTAAGTGACCTCATTTTTCAGCAGCTTACTCATTAGCCACATGTTGAAGTAGCCTGTAACTATCATTTCATAGTCTTGTTAATTTAGCCTTAGAGCCAGGATTGTCTCAGTCAGCTTCTCTATTAGCCTAGCCCTGGTTGTGGCGCTGGGGTGATTGTAAGAAGTTTACCATTATCATTTTCTTGGGAGGGCTGTTTGTAGTCATTACTATGATTTGCAGGCCAGCTTCTTCAGTTTCTTGCTCTAGGCTTTCAATATTGCTTGAAGCTGAGACGTATATTACCAGACCACCCTTCCTGCAGCCATGTTTGTGTGCCTTGACTGCTGGCGTATAAAAGCTTGTAAAGCCCTCCAGATGAGATGCGACCTGAGCCCAGGTTTCTTAGAGGAGAATTACATGGAAGGTGTGCAGGTATTGGTAGGTGTCTGGTTCTTCAAACTTATTGGCCAGGCCATTAATATTCCAAGAGCAAATCATAAGAGCTTTGTCAATATCAGTAGTAAGAGCAGTCATTACATGTCATTGTAAAAGTCTGGCTGTGTTCAAGGCACCAGACAGCCAACCCCACTCTCTGCCATTTCTGGTTCTGTGGCAGACCCTCCACAGGGCCGTCCAGCCCATTCAATTTGCTTCTTGCGTTCCTCAGGACAGAGTAGACAGTTCTCGGTCAGGTCGATTTTAAGTCAACCTTTTTTTGTGATTCAGGACATGGGGATATTCTGTTCGCTTGAATGGTAATCCCCCAGCCTTGGAATGTATCAGCTGCACTCAGGATCTTCTCAGCCATCTCAGTAGAGCCCCAAACCACTTTAGTTGATTCATTTAACTGATTAGGGCCTGGGTCAATACATTCAATTTATACTATATGTAGGAGAGTAGGATCTGCTTCTTATGCTTACCCCCACTTCTTGCTGATGTTTCACTGTTTTTCGACTTTAGTCTGGCTGGGGCCCTGCTATCCAGGAACCCAGCCTAGGTGCTTCCTCTCTAAATTGATTCCATGTACCTTAGGTACACTCCAGATTGGATTCTGGGGTACCCTTATAAGTCCCTAGTATATGGTATACTATGTACCCAGGGCATAGGTACACCAGAGGCCTACCAGGGGCTGCAGCATGTATCATGCCACCTCTGGGAAGCCTTCCAAAATGATACCACAGGACTGCTACTGCAGCCTGAGTGAGGTGGTCCATGCACCCCTCACTGAGGTATAGGTTCACTATATCTCACCCTATCACTGCACATATA